>NW_025814843.1:9502500-11902500 GCF_022079265.1 Lynx rufus | reverse complement strand
CTCGTACGGTTGAGCTGGGTCGGCAAGACCATCTTCTGGACGGCGTTCAGCTTCCTTCCTCCTCCTTCCTCCTTCCTCCCTTCCTTCCTCCTGGCCCTTGGTTCGCTGGTTTTGCCACCTCTGCGCGCGTCCCTGGGCTTCCCAAGCGGCTGGCTGGGGCCGGGAGAAACACACCTGTAGCAGGTGAGCTCTGAGAAGAGACACTAGAGTCATAGACACTTGAGCAAGAAAGAGTTCGGCCGTCACCTTGCCGGACGCCCTCACTCACCCTCGAAGGTGCCCGTCGGATCAGAGCCACCTGGCACCCCCACCTGCCGGATCAGCAAACCACGAGGACTCGGGGAAACAGGCCTTTGGCACGTTCTGGTGGGGATATGAACCGCTACGGACTTTTCGAGGGTGAGGCCACCCAACATCCATCACGATGAGAACGCCACCGGCCTCTGAGCCAGCATGCACCTTTGGGGGGTCTGTCCCTCCGTCCTGAAAGTAGGAGACGTCCGTGCACAGCAACACGGGCTGTCACGTAGAGGGTGGCAGCCCCGCTAGAAGCCGCGTGCACACCCGCCCAAGGCGGCCGGGAAGGAAGAACCCCCCCTCCTGTAGACTGCTGGTCTCCGAGGGCTTCTGGCCTCTCCGTCAATGCCAGCTCGCACCTCCACGGTGTGTGTGTGTATTTGTGCGACCGAATGTCTTATAGACAAATGGAAGATAGACATTTTAAAGGGATGGGCCAACACGCCGGATGTCTGTACCTCCTGCCAACGGGGCGTATGCGCCTCGCGTCGGACGTCCTTGCGGGACGATGTCATGCCGCGTTCCTCGAGCACATCGCCTGGTGGAGACTACAAAGACAGAAAAGCCTGGGCCTCGTGTGCTCACGTCGCTGCAAAAACCCACGACGGCCTTCAGAATTCTACCTCGGTCTGCGGACCGTGGGTAACGTTTTACGGGCACAGAGATGTAGGTCTGGACGCCTTTGTGCGTTTATATGGGCGCACGGAACGGCGTGGGTGGGGTGGTCCTCCGCTGTCCCCCCCGGAAGCACAGTGGGGGCTGGACGGGAACATGGGAAAAGGAGAAGAGTGGGGGACAACAAGGGATTAAAAAGGTAACGCAAACCGAGAAGATATTCGGGATAGCATGCTACGTAGGAAGGAAAGTAAACGGCCGTGCGCTGTGTCTGCCCACACGGGGAGAAGGTCGGCGTGCGAAAAGGCACCTGGGCGCCCCAGGGACGAGTGCAGGTTTTGATGGGACGAGGGGCGCAATTTTTGTCTCGGGTTTCTGTTGTCATCGTAACGTCGGCCGGTCCTCCCCGGGGCATTTCCTTCTGGGCTCTCGTCTCTGCACAAGGTGCTGTTCCTGCTTCCCCGCAGGGAGAGACCCACGACCGCGTGCCTTCCCCTCACGCACGAGCAGACGGGCTGGGGTCTTTGGGGCCCAAGTCCCGGTGCTGGAAAGAGAGAGCCCGACTGCCCCGGGTCAGGGCAGGGGACAAGGTCTGAGTGGGTGTCAGAGCACAGACACCAGAGCCCGAGCCCCCAGATCCCGGGCCTGGTGGCCTGTCCACTCGTCCGAGCTTCCTCGTTCCCGTGTCCTTGGTCTGGTGACTCGAGGCAGGACGGCTCAGTGATCTGTGGGTTCAGACAGGCGTTCCTGCGGGAACAGAGGGACTCCCAGCAGAAGGTGGCTGTTGACAGAACACAGCACTTCCGCCTGTGGCCCCTCTGTGCTCTGCAACAGGCAGTCTGCTCACGGACTCCGCTGTCCAGCACGACCAGCAGGTCTGAGGGTTTGCTTGCTCCCTGCGCAGCATCCGGGCCCTGAACGGTGTAACAGCTCAGCCTGCGGAGAAGGACGGAGACAGAGAGACAGAGCGTGGTCCTGGCAGAGTCCTGAGGGCCCGGCCTCCGTGGCTGGGACGAGCCTCGTCGGTGCCCTGAGGGGCAGAGGACGGAGCCTGACCCGGACGCCTCCTCCATCCGACTCTGTGGGTCGTGGATGGTCCCCCTGCCCTCGGCTGCTGGGCCATTTGAGTCAAGACTTGACACGTAACCGTATCATCCTTCCATCCTTCTGGAAATCTGTCATGGTAAATAAATGCTAATAAGGCGAGGGACACAACGTGGGTGGTTTCCCAGGGATCAAGCTGCACTGCCCAGGTCAGGTCGACACCGTCCTCAGCGGGGGATGGGGGATGGTAGTCGGGCCAGCGCGGCTGAGTGAGCGTCGGGACAAAAGCGAGGAGTCGCTCAGTGTTTTCCGTTTGAACATCTCATTAGACTCTGTGTCATTCAGGGGCGCACTGGCTGGCGGAAAGGTGACGTTTAAGGTCTCTCACGGAGAGCCAAACCCTTCATTATGTGATGGAGGTTCACGTGGCCTCGGAAGAGGGGAGTGTGGGCGGCGGGGACAGTGGGTTACGTTGAGCTGTTCTGCGGGTGAGCCTGAAGCCTGGCCGTCGTTTTCCGCCCTCGCGGGTCCCCTTCCAGGCTGAATGTGGGGACCTGGACGGTCGTCTGCGTCTGCAGTTGGAGGGCGGAGGCTGCAGGAAGAGGGGCGTGCAGAGGCGGGGCCACGACACTTGGCCGGGGTGTGCGGGGCGATGGGGAGGGGGCTTCCAACGGAGCTTGGTTCCCGAAGGGACTGCCTTCCGGCCCGCGTGCCCCTTGTGGCCCCTCCTCTGGGCGCTTCTAGAAAATACAGCGAAGTGATGGGACCCACGGGGCTGGGTCACAAGGCTGGCGTCCACGTTGCTCACACCCTGTGCCCTCCCCCCTCCGCTCTCCGACAGAGCGAGTGAGCCACGTGGGTGAGGGCCTTGCGGGGGGGAGTCCTCTGTCCTACCACCCGAGAGGAGTCTCATCCTGTCCACGGCGGGCGAGGGGCTTGGCAGTCAGCCCCCTCAGGGCTCTGCGGGTCCGAGGGCTGCAGGGCCCTGGTCGGCTGTGCCTGGACTCCCGACCCACAGAGACTCCGAGTCTGTGAGCGTTTGCTCCGAGCCGTGGTTTAACGTGGCGGTTTTGGAGCGACCTGTGGCACGGTGACGGGTCACTCGCGGGTTCAGACTCTGCGGTGCCGCTGGGGTGGGGGCTCCGGCCTCCGGGGGGGCAGACCCCCTGCACGTCCCCCCTCCCCTCCTCCCCTGGGCAGTGGGGCTGGGAGGAGGTGCCCGATGCCCCCGGCCTGGGCCGGCGTGTGTGTGTGTGAGCGCCCGGGGGGCTGTGCGCCCTCTCCTTGCTACGCGCAGCCAAACGCGCTTGCCCTCCTCTGCTGCCCTCGGGAGGAGGGGTGTCTCCGTCTCACACCTCGGGGCCCATGACAGAAAGGAGGTTTCCATTTCGGGCAGGTGTCGCTGTGGGTTTGACGCTCAGCTTGAGGTGCCGAGCGGCTGAACCGGGGGCGACGGTGGAGGGAGGCCGTTAGGCCGTCTTCCCGAACACCCACCGGCGGGGCCCTGGACAAAAACCTTCCGCTTCAGCCACGGCCCCCAGCTCACAGACGGGAGCGCGAGGCAGCGTTTTCCGGGAAGTGGTTGTTTTCCTGGAAAACTTTTTGAAGCCAGATGGTCCGGGACCGTCCCGCCGCCCTGCTTCCCTCCCCTGATGTCTGCCCCGCCCCCTGCATACGAGGCCCGTGCCAGGAGCTGAGGCCAGAAAAGTGAATACGGAATACAGGACTGTCCCCATCCTCGCTGGCTTAAAAGCCAGTGATGCGAACATGTAAATCTAGCTTTTCTAGTGAACTGAAAATGGTGATTGTTTATCGAGTTTAAAACATGAAGAATGGGAGGAATACACAAAAATCATCCTGAGGGTATCTGATGCTTTTCACGGGCACTATCCATTTTTGGGAAGACCTGGCAGAGACCAGCCTCTCCAGCGAAGGTCTGGCCGTGATGGTGTCACTGTTGAGGCCAGCGTCCTGAGCACGGGCACGGGTGGTCCTTTTTGGCCGGGCTGTGCAGATGACATCAGGATTTTAGAACGCCCAAGCTGGATGAGGTCTTAGATAGTTCTTCTTCCAAACTTTTCAGGGTTTGGGTTTTTTAAAAAATATTTCTAATCTTTATTTATTTTTGAGAGAGAGACAGAGCGTGAGCAGGGAAGGGGGAGAGGGAGAGGGGGAGACACAGAACCCGAAGCAGGCTCCAGGCTCTGAGCCGTCAGCGCAGAGCCCGACGCGGGGCTCGAACTCATGAACCGCGAGATCATGACCTGAGCCGAAGTCGGATGCTCAACTGACGGAGCCACCCAGGCGCCCCAAGTTTTTGTTTTTTTTTTTTACGAGGAACTTGAGATTCAGAGAGAAGACAGTCGTCCAGGGTCACACAGTGCTTGCGTGTGATGCTCCTAGGTCACCTGATCTGATTTTCACCACCAGGGACCTGGCTCCCAAGGTGGCTGGGGAAGCAAGCACGTGCTGAGCCCTCCCGTCCCCAAATCAAATGGATGCCGTGACGTGTTTGTGCTGGAGCACAAGGAGGGCGAGCAGCGGGCAGGAACGGAGCCCACCCTGAGAGGCAGCAAACAGAGAAACAGGAGGCGGTAAGAGCCCGGGACACAGCCGGGTTCGTGCCTCAGAAAGCAGGCGGGTCCCACTGGGAGTCAGCGGGATGGGGGAAGCTGGAGGTGACCTGGGGTGATCCACGGGGTCATCGGCTGCGCTCCCAAACCCGGGATCGCCAGGGTGGTTGACTTGATGGCGAACCTCCTTCTCGCCTGTCACGAACGCACAGCCGTCGACATTCGATCCATGAAAACCAGGAGCTTTCATGAGAGAGATGGCAAGGTGGACACGGAGAAGCTCACACCTGAGGAAACAGAGTTAACAGAGCTCTGAGTGTATTTAACATCCTCGAGTAGACGTGCGGGGGCACCATCCACGGAGCCACTCAGATGGTGATCAGAATCACTTAGAAGCCCCAGGAATTAAAAAAAACATAATTACGGAAATCAACAGGTAGGTTGGAGGCAAGTATTTGCAGTGAAAAGCAAATGACAGTTTCTGACGATCAAAGTGCAGAACGGCCGTGAGACCCGGTGCCGTGGGGTTGAGAGACGGCCCCCAAGGGCTGGGTCTGGAGTCCCGGCCTCGGGGAGTGAGCATTGGAGAAGGGACGAGGGGGCCGTGGGAGGTGGGGGCAACACTGAAGCCCAGATAGTGGAAGATCCACTATGCGCTGTGCACGACTGATTATCAACGGGAGCTCGCAGGTGGCCAGCGTGGACTGGGGACACAGCCCTGACCGGCGCTGACGCCCCCAAACGCCCACCACACTCTGCCGCCGATGGGGAGTGATGAAGGCACCGGGTTCTGGACTCTTCCCACATTGGTGCTGGGCAGACAGACCCGGGGGGGGGGGTCCCTGGGGGCCCGGCCTCCAGGCATTCGTGCCTTCGTGGGACCCCTGCCCCCGGGGTGAGGGTAGGGCTGTGAGGCTCCTGTGCCACGGGATGCGGCATAGGTCACGGGTGGCGTTCCCGTGATGCTGTGACACAGGTGGGACCCCGTGTCCCCCTCCCGGCAGCCCCAGAGAAGCCAACAGCCACGTCCCGACCCTCGTAGGAGAGGCCCGCGTGTCAGGACTGGGCGTGGGCTGGAGGGCCCCGGAGGGACCCGGGGCCTCGGCCCTATGACCTGCCAAGAGTTTGGGTGAGGCTGGGCACAGACGTGGCCCCAGTCGAGCGTCTGCGAGGGGTGCGGCCCGCTGAGGCCCGGAAGTGGAGACCGGAAGTGGAGGCCCGGCTGAGCCCCGGAAGTGGAGACGCCCGAAGACCCGGAAGCGGAGGCCCGGCCGAGCCTCACCTCGCTGCCCGACCCCGGGGGGGCTGCAGGACGGTGCCTGTCCGGCCGGCTGAAGCTGCGGGGTTCGTGGTGATTTGTCACGCGGCCATGGAAAACCGACTCAGGTGATTCTGGGGAGGTGTGGTGTCGACGTGGGGCCGATCCCGGGGCGCAGTCTGGACGGCAGGGGGTGGGCAGGGAGGGAAGCGGCCTCTGATGTGCGGCCCCCCGGCTTCCTCCCGATGCGCGTCAGCTGGGCCGGGGGCTCCGGCTGTGGGGGGCAGGTCATCGAGCGACTTGACGCCGGAGCCCGGGTGAGCAGGGGCCCGTCCTGTGGTCAGGAGGGCAGGCACGAGGGCAGCCGCGGCGCCCCCTGCGCGCACACGCGTCTGCGAACACGCCCGAGGCCCATCCGCCAGCCGCTGTGCGAGCGGGACCCGTCTGCTGCCCTGGTGTGGTGACTGAGGGTGAAGACCCCGGGCACGTCACGGCCCCTGCCCTGCTCCTCCTGGGCGGGTCAAGCGCCCGCCGTGCTTCGATCGAACGGTCCTCAGTGCTGAGCTCCGGCGCCGCCCGAGCGCGTTTCCGCGAGTGGGGCGGGGGGGGGGGGTCTCGCGGGCTCGCTGCCAGGCGCCGGGTGCAGGTGCACACTCAGGGCTCCAGCAGCGTCGCCGGGTCGCGGGGAGGCCGCGACGGGGGGGAGGGGCGTGGAGCGGTTTCTGGGAACCCACCCGTACTCCCGCAGTGACCCCGTAGGAGACGCGACCGCCCCTGGGGCCCGGTGGCCGGAAGGGCCGCGGGTACCACCCGCCGTGTCCGGTAGAGGGGGAAGGGCAGAGTCAGAGGAGGGGGCTCCTCGGCGGCCTCAGCCCCCGCCCCGGCGGCAGCCACGTGCCCCGGCCAGCGTCCCCAGAGCTGCGTGGCACCCACCGGCTCCCAGGGGCAGTTCCCAGCCCGGCCAGGCCACCCCACGTCCAGTCTAGACGGTGAGTGTTCTCGACGCCACCGCACATTATTCCCCCGCGGAGGGGGGTAACGGGGCCACCCGTCCACGGCGCTCAGATCGGTGTCCCCGTGTGTCACAACAGCCAGTCCTGGTTAAAGACTGGAGCCGCGGCTGGTCCTCCTGAGCAGCTCACCCCGGCCCCACCCCGGGAAGCGGCGGCTCCCGGCCCCCAGCTCGTGCGGGCGTGGGGCTGGGTCTCCACCGACGGCCACAGAGGCGGAGATGGTGCGAACCCAGCGCGCCCGCCATAAGTAACAAAGGCCCAACTCAAGCCGACGTAAACAATAAGGGGTTTATTGGCTCACGTAACAAAACCGTCCACACGGAGCGCAAACGCCGGCGAAGCTTGATCGTACGTACTTAGTGATGTCACCAAGGACCTGGTTTTCCTGTGCCCCCAACTGTCCCCACAGTGGGATCCACTTCAGGCTCAGGATGGGGCGCCACCCACGACCCCTCATGCCAGCAGCACGGTCTCTGCTGGACATTCCCCACGTGGCGGGGTCGCTCTGGCCGAGCTGTGTCCGTGAACCAACCCGTAGCCAGAGAGTCGGAAGGAGCCGCTGGCCTCGTCCAGGCTGGGGGTTCCACCCTGGAGGTGGGGACCCTGAACCCCCCCCCCCGGCAGAGATGGGGGCTGCGGGCAAAGCAGATGGCACAGCCGACACCCCCCCCACCACACCCCTGCATCTTACACACCAGCTCGCCCTGTGCTGAGCGGCGACCTGTGTGTTCAGCGTCCAGGACGGTTGACCCCTGGACGCCAGCGAACTGTGCTGGAGGCCACCGTTCCAACACCTCCGGCCGGAAGAAAACGAGCCTGTGCCCCAAGAGCTCTGACAGCCACGAAGGCCACCCCCAGCACTGCCCTCTCCCCGCGGGGGGCCCCAGGAGCCGAGTGGCTCCTGCTACTTTTCAGGGGAAAATGCATCGTGTGCGCAAACGTTCGTGCACTCAGGATCTGATTTTAGCTGTGAGACACTTCGCTACAAGACGCGCATGTAATTAAGCAGTTTCCTTCCCCGGGGTCTGGGAGCCTGACTGTTCGCTCTCATTGACACGTCACTGCGATTATCAGAAATAAATGTGTCTTAGCTTTTTCTTTTTTTTTTTTTTGCTACGTTTTGGCTTTCCCAAATTGATCCGCAACAGGAGCAGGAACCCGTGGAAATTATGTTTTCACACAGGTTCGTGTGACTTTGCAGCCTCGCCATTGAGGGTGGGGCCTGGAGGCAGTCGGGGTCCTGCCTCAGGTCTCCCCCCAGATTCACACTGGCTCTTACTCCTTGGCCGCTTGGGGTAGAAGCGGAGGGCTCTGGGAGGCTGCACTCGCAGAGACCCGACGGACGTGCCCCAAGGACAGCTGGTCCCTTCCCCTGCTTCCAGGCTCTGCCCCCGGAGCAGGCCGTTGTGCCGGCCGCTGAGAACAGGCAGTCGGGCCCCTGTGTGGACCCTGACCCCATCGTATTCACGTGCACGGCCGGCTCAGGTGCCCCTGAGCTACAAGGCCATCAGAGTGGGTGGCTGTCCACCTGGAAGGGGAGGAGGTCTCGGGCACCTGGGGCAGGGAATGAACCATCTACCAGGAGGCACGGCCCGCACTGTGGCTATTCTGACTCTGGGAAGGGGGGAGGGAAGCCCAAGGGCCAGGCTCAGGTTGGCCCTCCCGCCACACCTCTGCCCTTCCCGGCCTCCCCGGCTCCTGGGTCTTCTCCCCGAGGTCATCTGGGTGGCCGGGAAGGGTGAGGGCCGGAGCTGGGGAGCCTATTGCAGGAGGCGGTCGGCTTCCCTCCGTCAGTGGGCACCGCCGTCCCCTCAGTCTCTGGTTTTGCTCCTGGGCCGCCTTCCAGGGCAGGCTCGTGAACTCTCAGTGGGCCTCACCCCCTCCTGAGACCCCAGGGAAACGGCCTCATCAGCGGCCTTCCCGGACCGGACCACAGAGCCACAGCCGAGCCAATGAGCCTTTAAGAAGACCCAGGCGTTCCCAGCTTAGAGCAGAGGGAGGCTGCGGGGAGGGTCCAGAACAGGGGGGGGGCGGGTTTGGCAAGCCAAGGGCAGGGAGGCGAAGGGCAGGCCGCCGGGGTCCCCCCACCCCTGGCCGTGGTGGCTCTCAGCTTCCTGCGGCCGGCAGAGAACGCAGGTCAGGGCATTCTGACGCCTGGGCCTTAAAATCTCATATCCCCTTTTCTTCCCGCAGTGCAGCCTGCCTCTGGCTGGGGGAGGTCAGACCCAGGGGCCCGGCTGGGGTCACCCTAGGCCTGGAGAAGCTGCTGTGGGGTGCAGGGGCGGCTGGGTGCGGGCCTGTCCACCATCATTCGCCTCACAGGGGGTGGCGTGCAGCTGCAGCCAGCCCGGGGCCCACCCCCGCGTCCAGACCCGAGCTCTGGTCTCCAGGGCCTTGTGCCTGAGCCCGAGGTGCCATTGAAGGGAGACCCAAGTTGGCATCAGCGGCGCTGCCCCCCAGGCTGAGCACCGAGTGGCCGTGAGGACGGTCCGGTCCTGGGTCCCCACCTCTGTCCTCACCCGCCCGCTCCCGTCCTCCTGCCACGTAGACTCGGAGACACCCCCCCCCACCCTCTTCACCTATTTTGCAGACGCATCAGGGTTTTCCGAGCCTCTGAGCCTCTGTAGATGCTGTTCTCTCCGCCTCGATACCCTCTCCCTCTGGCCTGCCGGGTTAACTCGCACAGATTGCTCAGGACCAGTTCAGGCCGTGCGCTCCCGAGACCCAGGCCCACGGTGACCCCGGAGCCGGCACGTCACACGCTCCTCTGCTGCTGGCCTTCTCATTCCCATTTGTGACCACCCCTCCCCTGCCCCCCCAAGGCTGTGAGCGGGGAGTGGGGGCCCCCACCAGGCAGGGCGTCAGCCTCCCACACACAGAGACGGTGCGGCAACGAGGGACGGGGGCTCGGCCTCGGGGACAGGCGGGAGCTGCAGCCACGGCCTTCCCGGCTCCCCTCACCCCCCCGAGGGCCGTGCAGATGGACCTGGCTGCCCCCTTCCTTGTGCCCCTGGCGCGGGACCCCACTGGGAGCAGGGCCCTCGAGATGGGTTGGGCAACCAGTCCAGGTGGCCCCCCAAGGCAGTCCCTCCTGGTCTCCCCACGTCCACCCCAAGCCCCCTCCTGCTGGCCCATGGATCCCTTGGGTCTGGGCTCCACTCACCCCCCGCCCCCCCCCCCGACCTGGGACGGCTCGAATCCCAGCTTTCCCAGGACATGGGAGGAAGAAGCCAGGGAAGGGGCCCTCCAAGCGCCGAAGCTGGATGGGGGGGGAGGGGGGCACCGAGCTGGCGGCAGGTCCTGAGGTGGCTGTGTGCACGGCGGGGGGGGGGGGGGGGGCGCTCCGCTGTGTCCCACGCTGCCGGCCAGTCTGCGGGGAGGGGAGAGGCGGGGCTGCGGACCGCGGTGCCTGGCCGTCTCCCCACACGCGGTCACCGGGAGTCACGTGCAGTCAGCGGCGTCCACGAGCCCCCCACCGCCCACGCCGGGTGCCCGCTGCGCCGATGCCGCGTGGCCTGGTGTCCGGGCACAAGCCCGCAGCGGGGCCGGGCACCTGCGGGCGAGCGGCGCCGTGTGCGGACGCGCGTGTGAGCGCCGGGGGGTCCCGCGGCGGGTGCCCGCCCGGCGACCTCGGGGCTCGGGGCCGCAGCGAGGCCGCCGGGCCGTCATCTGGGCACGTACTCGCCCGGCAGCCCGGCCCCGCCGTGCTCGCGCAGCGCCCGGTCCACCGTCCGGATGTAGCCGTCGATGAGGGCCCTCATCTCGGGGGTGAAGGGCTCGGGGTCGTGGGGGCGCCGGCCGCGCCGCCAGAAGCTGCCCTCCTTGTTGTTCTCCACGCACAGCAGCCGCTCCTCGCTCACGGACACGTTGAGGAAGGCCACCATGTCCCGCAGCGTGGGCACCAGGCTGCGGCGCAGGTCCTCGTAGTGCACCACCAGCAGCCGCTTGCCGTAGCGCAGCCAGTCCAGCACGTGCGACGACCACCAGGCCGCGTAGCTGTTGACGAAGTCCGGCCACTCTGCGCGGGGGACAAGGCGGGCGTCGGGCACGGGGCGGGCCCCAGCGGAGCCGGTCCCTGCCATCTGCCCGCCGTGTCCCGCGGGGGCGGGGGAGGGGCGCCGGCGCAAGCCGCCAGCCGCCGGCGGCAGGACCCGCGGCGCAGCCGCGCGACGCGCCCCGCGAGATTTCTCTGCCCACGAGCTGAGAAACCAGGTGGGCTGTTCGTCGTGTTCCCACTTGTTTCGGAGGGGGACACGTGCAGAGGTCGAGAATCACCCCCACAGGATCAGCTGCCGGAACAGGGCCGCCCCGGTGTCCGGGAGGAGGGGACTGAGCCAAGGAGGGACCAGAGCTCAGCCTCCCGCCTCCGGGGGGGGCGGGGTCAGCAAGGGGCGGGGACGGCTGGCAGCCATGGCGCAGACCACGGGGACAGGAGCACAGACCTGCTGGACGCAGCGGCCCCTCCGAGCACTCGGTTCCCCGTCCTCACCGCCCCGACCCGTGTCTCCTCGATCCATCGCCCACGGGCCAGACCCGGGGCCCCCGGGGCAGATCTGGGGAGCGAACCCGCGTGGGCCGCCCACCGACCCCTCCCGCCTACCTTTGCTCTTCCAGTTGCGGTCGGCCGCGTAGCCCAGGTGGCCGGCACATTTGCGGTTGAACTCGGCCACCAGGGACCTGTACGGGTTCCGGATCAGCAGGATGGCCGAGTCGAACATCTCGATTTCCCTGCGGCCGCTCTCGTGGGTCTTCACGCAGATGGTGCGCCGGCTCCGCCAGTGGTCCTTCTCGCCCTTGAACCCTGCGGGGGCGGGGGAGGCCCCTGAGCAAGGCCTCGGGGACTCCCCCCCCCCCCCCCAGCAGAAGAGCTGAACCCACTTCCGCCAGACACCAGAGGCTGGGCGGCTGACCCGAGTCAGTCACGGCTGCAGGCCGGCCAGGGAAGAGACAGAGGCTCAGAGAGGGTGTGGACCTGCCTGCCATCACACAGCAGCACGCTGCAGAGCCAGTCACACACGTGCCGACAAAGACAACCGTGTGCTCGTCTGTGCTGGACTTTACGTTGGGGGTAAAGGGGCTCAGCTTGGGTCTGGCTAAACAGCAGCCCTGAGGCCATGCCGAGCACGGGGGCTCACGGGAACACGGAGGAAGGGGCCGGTCGGGGGTGCGGAGGGACGTCACTGAAGGACTCCCAGGAAGGTGTCCCTGAACCCGCACTCCCGGCCGGCCGTGCCCCGACAGAGCCCCGGTTGGCCAGCCCGGGACACGTGCTCCTGAAACGAACACACGATTATCTTGGGCTCCTGGGGACCCAGGTCAGCAGGCGGGAGCCCTTGCACGTGGAGCAAACGGGCAGGGGCTCTCTGACGCCGGGAAGCACGGGCCCCCTGTGCACGTGGGTTCGCCCGCTGGAACTCAACACATTTCAGACGCACCCCTGCCACGGGCCAGATGCCACGGGCCTTCGCTTTGGCTCCTTCTGGCGAACGGCTGGGGAGCTCCAGGGAACCCGAAGCCAGACCACGGCTGTAGACACGAGATCTGGTCCCTGACACCCTGGGGACTGAGGTGCCTTCCCACAGCGGCCACCCTGAGCCGGCCCCGAGAGCCTCACAGGGAAGCCTCCGGGGCCATCGCACCCAGCGATTCCAGCCCCCGGGCCCCTTGGCCGTTCGCAGATGGAGACCGCCAGCTGCGTGGACAGGTTAGGCCCCCTGGACCACAGGTGGTGCTACAGCCTCGCGGGGGGCCGGCCAGAGCGGGCAGGACCCCGGGGCGGGATCACCCAGCCACTACCCCCACCCCCGCCGTAGGTACAGGTGACACTTGGGACCCGAGGACCAGAGGCCTGGTTCAGGGACCAACTCCCCTGGCTTCTCCCACCAGACCAGACCCACCGCCGAGCCCAGGGCGTTAGGGAACCAGAGTCCAGGTGAGAATCCCAGAGAAACTGGCGTTAGCGCCTGATGACCCAGAAGTGCACCTCGTGCATCTCAGACTCCGGCCACACGAGCGCGGCACCACCGCCCGGGGAGCCCCTCCCTGGCTCCCGTCTACACTCTATGCTTGGGGCCCCTGCCTGCGGCCCCCACTCACCCTTGTTGTACAGCGTCCCGTCAAAGTAGTAGCTGCCGGTGTAGAAGCCCGTGGCATGCTCGATGAGGTGCCGTACCCACGTGTTCCCGGCTCCCGGGAAGCTGGACAGAGCCACGAACACCTTGGACTTGGTGGGCAGGAACCTCCGGTCCGTGCAGCGAGTGTCTGAAAGGCCAGAGCTTGACCACGGACCGCCCCGCCAGGAACTGCTGACCCCAGACTCCCACTTCACAGACGGGGAAACTGAGGCCCGGGGAGGGGGTTGCCTCCTGTGCCTCGGCCGCAGAGACAGCCCCAGTGATGACGAGACCTCTGCGCACCACGGCCCCGAGATGGGACCACCCGCCACCAGGCCAGGGATTGTGCCCAGATGCCCCCCCACCCACCGCTGCTCCGCACGCGGCCCCGGGGCATCTCCAGACCCGCAGGGCGCAAACGGGGGTAGAGCCTGGGGGGGGGGGGGAGGGTCCTCGCGGTAGGAACTCACCCTGCACGGGCGTCTGGTAGACCTCGCAGTACTCAGCCTGCCTCGGGGCCTCGGGCCCCCGGCCACACAGCGAGCTGTCCACGGCGTCCCGAAGGCTGAACTGCGGCGTGGGGTAAGCGCAGTAACACTCCCGGCCCCAGAGGACGGCCAGCGGGAACTCCTGGCGGGGAAGAGACGCATCCGGGGTGGGTGCGAGGCCTTGGCGGCACAGCGGGATCGGCGGGGATGACGAGGCCCATCCTCCCCGTCCCACCCCGCGACCGGCTCCTGGCCTCTCCTGCAGTCCCCTGTCCCCTCTGGGAAGGCCGCCTCCGCAGAGGACGCAGCGGGGGCGCTGGGCGACCTCGGACAAGGTGCCGCACCTCTCTGGATTTCACCACCGAACAAGGGCAAGGAGACCGCCTTGCTCGTTTGTTTCGGGGACGGGACGAGGAGGGTCCGACACCTGCAGGACACTCAGGGCACTCGGCCCCACTCGCCCCTGCCTGCCCGCGCCTCTCGGCAGCCCGGGAGCGTCCAGGGAGGGAGACGGGAGGCACGGGAAGCGTCTCGCAGCTTCAGCAACGCCGCACAGACCTTTTTATTTTTTGCCCACAGCAAAATCTCATAAATAAATAAATAAAAGAAAATCAATAGTGTTTTCTGCGTGTGGTTTGGCAAAGCCGAGGATCTCTGTCCACGCTCAGAAAAGTCACCGGGCCGGGCCCCGGTTGCCGGAGGGCGATGCGGAGCCTGGGGTGGGGGCTCCAGCTCGCTCGGGCGTGTTCCCCGCCCCCTCCCAGTGTTGGAAGCTTGAGAGCGGGACAGCCCCGCGTGGGCCCAGCGCGTCCCAGGGGCCCCTGCTCCCATCTCAGGACTTTGCCGTCCTCGGATGCTCGGGGCACCTGACAGTTTGAGTCCTGAAATTCTGCCCGCGGGCCCCCCTCCCAGGCCCCCAAAGCCCAGGATGGAGACCACCCCCCCTGTTGGGCGTGTGACGCTCTTTCTAGGTCAGACCCACCGAGAACGGACCCCTGTGAAGATCCCCCACCGCAGCGGCCCCAGCCCTCACCGGTCACTCGCTCGGCCACAGGGCCGGGGCCAGCCAGTGTTGGGGTGCAGGGCCGGGGCCTGGATGGGGGTGCAGAGCAGAGCCTGGCAAGCCCTCCAGCAGCTGCAGCAGGGCCCCCCCCCCCATCCCTCAGCACGACGTGGAATGTGTCCCCACCCGACGTTCTAACCCAGCCTCAGAACGGGACTGTATCCGGGGACAGCGCCTTTGCGGACGTAGTTCAGGTAAAATACGGCGGGGGAAGGGGGGGGCTCCAATCTAATCTAACTGGCGTCATCGTAAGAAGAGATTAAGACACAGATGGACAGAACGCCGTGTAAAGACACAGGGAAAAGACCATCTCAGCCCACAGGCCTGAGAAGAAACCCCCCGTCTGGGGCTTCTGGCTTCCAGAACCGGGAGAAACAAGCCTGTGTCACGCAAGCCCTCGTCCGTGGGACGTTGTTCAGGCAGCCCGGTGAGCTGCGACACCGGGGTCCTTACTGGTCCGCACACGGCAGGCCCGTGCCCACCTCAGGGCCTTTGCACCTGCTGTGCCTTCGGCCTGGAACGTCGTGCCCCCGAGCACCCTTTTCCAAGCCCACTTTTCAGAGAGGCCTTCGCTGGCCACCCCGTTTCGTGCCTCAGCGCCCTTCCCACCCTCACAGGACCCCTGTGCCCTTGCTGAGCTCTCTGGTTCTGCTTCACTGCGAGGTGGAGGTGGGACCTCGGGACCACGGTGAAACACTCGGCCCCGCGAGAACTGTCCAGTCTGCTCTGACGCACACGCAGCAAGGCCCCCGGCGGTTCCCTCACACGCACGGTTCGTCGGCCCTCCCCACGCCCTCCCTCCCGCCAACGGCCACTGGGCCGATCCAGTCTGTCCCACGGCGTCCTATGGACAGGATCCCTCGGTGCGAACTTGGCATCTGGTTCCCTTCGCTCAGAATCACGTGTGCAAATCCCCAGCAGAGACCACGCCCCGGAGAATGCCTAACGGATGCCTGAGGGACAAACGGCGAAGGAGGGAAGGAGCTAATGGGTGAAGCGCCCCCCCCACCGACAGGTGCTGGTAACACACTTGGGGGTGAGCCCCCTGGGGCTGCCTGAGCCCCAGCTCCACCTAAGCCCTCCTGCCACCAGGTTCCCGGGCACCCGTGTCCTGGACGTCCTGCTCAGGGACGAAAAGGCCAGCACGCGGGACCCCTCGCCAGCTGCGGTGACTGCCCCGCGACCCTGCGCCCCACCCGGCAGTGACCCTGGCCCCTCCGCTCCCTCGAGTGGATTAAACGGTCAAGTTCCCTGTCGTGTGCGGAGCAAGGGGGGACTGGAGACAGTAATGCGGTTTATTTACAACATAACCGCTTCAGGACATCACCGGATTCCGAAAACACAGAACAATTTTCAGCCCCTTGGGGATTTCTAGGACACGATTTCCATAAAAATTAAATATTGATGAATCTCTTCTCCGCCAGCCTCCCCGCTGCCCCCTCCCCCACCCGGGCTTCAGAGTCAGAGGAGAGAGCGCGGCGATGGGAGACGGAGGCAGGAGGTGGAGGACGGAGACGTGGGGCTGTTTCCCTCACAGGGACAAAGCGGAGCCTGCTCGGGCGGCATGGGGTCAGGGGGTGCACGCCCCCCGGAACTGCATGCGGGGCATGCCGTGCAGGGCGGGGGGCTGCCTGTGGGCAACGGGCACTGGGTCACAGCAAGAGCTGGGCTCTCCGTACGCGAGGGGTGGTCGTGGCCGGGGTCAGGGAGGGGACATCCCACCGGGCCGTCTGGGTCTCATCACCTCTGTCTCCATCCTCCTGGAGCGCCTTTCTCAGAGTCTCCAGGATTACAGGGAATTACAAAGACGTGAGATTTCAGAAGGGGAAACTGAGGCGTGGAAGCAGGGGGCGAGCTGCCCAAGACCTCAGGCCGTGAGACGGTGAGCAGGGACAGAAGCTTCCGGACTCCCAGCCCCGGGTTCTGCCACACACCACATCCAACTCCGTGGACACGGACACACGAACGGTGGGGTTTTTGGTGAAATCTTTGAACCAGCACGGAGCTCGCCGTGAGCCTTCTCTCCGGAGGCCGGTCTGGACATCCAGGCCCAAACGGGAGAGATGCTGTGGGAGGAGGGCGAGTCAGGGCGGACGGGAGCCTGTCTACTGAGCCTGTCACTGAGCGTGTGTCCTCCTGCGTGGCTGCAAAGTGGGGGCCGTGTGGGTGGAGGGGCATCCGTGGAGGCAGGACCTGTGGCTTCGAATCGCATCCATGAGAATCCGTGAGAATGCCACGGCTTGGGGCCATGAGACTGGCCAGGATCTCGAGGTGGGACGTGGCCATGCGGGGACACGTGCCCGGGTCACTGACTCTGAAGCCACCGTCCACGGTCCATCCTCAGAATGGGGCCAGAAGAGTTGCTTCTCAGAATGTGCCAGAAGGCTCACAAGCACACGCAAGAAATGCACACATCCTTCACTCCAGCGATTCCGGAAACGTCTGATGACACAGCCCGAGGAAACAGCTGGGACCCTGCTCACGGGTGGGCCTCCGGGAACGAGTTCTATACAACAGCCGGGCAGCAAAGGCAGAGCCCAGAGGCCCAGCAGTGGGGGGCGAGGGTCCTGGCAGCCACGCGGGACACACCCAGCCCAGGGAAGACACGGAGGGAAAGGTTTAATCTTCAAGAAACGAATCCCCATACACTTGGAATACAAGACCAGAGGACGTGAAACCTCATTGGTGGTTTTCTCTGACGTGCTACGGTTATAGGTGAGGTTTAACTGTGCGTCTCCAAATTTTTTACATTTTCCAAGATAGATATGCATTACTTCTATAGCCACCAACCCCCCACCAAAAACCGGTAAACGTTCTTTAAAGACACACGTAGTATAACGTGGACAGGTTCAGCACAGAAAGGGTACAAAACACAAAGCCGTGCCGGACAGCGGCCTCCTGAAAGGACAGCGCAGCCTTCTCACGAAGGGAAAACGTCCCGACATCGAGGCGGTTAATCCACAGAACCCAGACCCGGACAGACCCAACCCCTGGCAGAGCGGGGAGGCGGTGGGCCCACATGGGACCAGCTGCACCCGCCGGGATCCGGGCGGGTCAGGCAGGGCCACGGCGGCGCAGAGAACAAGCCGGCCTGCCCACGGAGCTGGATTCCCTCGGCGGCCCGGCCGCGGGGCCTGCGCACAAACACCGGGGCCCGAGATCGACCACCCCAGGTCCAGGCTCAGGCGGGTGAACAGCTGAGCTCCCCTGTTCACCTTCTTCTGGCCCAATGGAGCAGGTGGGAGCGACCGCGAGAACGGAGACGGGCGGGTGTCTCCCTACGACCCCCGAAAATCCGCCGAGACCGCTTCACTGTGTTCACACTCACACGACACGGACCCCTGCCGGCAGAGTCAGGTCGTCCCGCCGCGAAGAGCACCCCGAATTGTTCTTTTTCTGCCCAGCCACACCCCCGGAGCTCCCTGAAACCTCACGACCCACCGGCAAGCAACAGTAGAGGCGATCCTCCGCGCAGGGGAGGGGGAGCTGGGAGGCGGCCCCCTCCCTCACTGGCCTTCCTGAAGCCCCACGGATCCCAGCCGTGGCTCCACGGTGAGTGTCCTGCACCACAGCCCGTGAAGACACCTCCGGCGGCCGTGTGGCCCGCTGCGCGCGGTACTCGCGTCCTAGGTGTCTGCACCTTTCCGCCAAATCTTCGGGGTTTGTGGCCTTGGCGCCGCTGGCCTTTCTGGGGCGTGGCGCTCGCCAGGGGCGGCTCCGCCCGCAGGGGACAGTCCGGCTGTCACACAGGGTGGGGGAGCTGCCGGCAGGTGGTGGGTAGGGGCGGGAGGTACCGACTCATCCTAAAACGAGGATCTACCCGAAGCGCCTTCTCTGCGCCAGGAACCCCGCCCTGGACTGAGGCGGGAGCCCCCGGACTCCGGCGGAAACCGCACGAGGGCTGCCGGAGGGGGGCCGCCCCGAGGGCGAACCCCGTTACACGACGCCCCGGGGCGTGCCGAGGGGCAGGGGGCCGCGGTCCGGGAGCAAACGCCACTCCGCTGGGTAGAAGGTGGCTCTACCTGGACGCGGCACCCCCGCCCACCTGGATCCGCCCCCTGGCTGCGCCCGCGCCCCCCGACCGGCCGTCCCCGAGGGTCCACACCGAGCACCCGCAGGGCGTCTCACCTGCGGCCGTGGAGCTCCTTCCACGCCCGCCCCGCCGCACACGGTCACGGCGCCCTCTTTCCGGCCTGGGCGTGGCCCGGCGCCCTCCGCACACACGCAGCCCCCGCCCCCTCGCCTTCCTGGGGACACGCCCGCGTCCTCCAGCTCCGCCCCTTCCCGAAGTTGCGGACGACCCCCAGGCCCCTTCGCCGGCTCCTGGCGCCGACCTCGGCCCCTCCCCGGCTGTGACCCCGCGTCCCCCCGCCCCGGGCTCTGCCCGCACCCCCGGGGGCGAAAACAGCCAGAACGCTCAACAGCGGGCAACTGGTTAAGTCTGCAGGATGGATGTCAGCGCGGGGGACAGGGGACCGGAAGGCCTCTCGGTGCTAGCACGGAGCGGTCCCCGAGACCGACCCTCGGCCCAGGAAGGGGAGCTGCCCCGTCCCCTCCCCCCCCCCATGCCACTGGGAGAGGGGAGGGCAGCACAGGAAGCCCAGCGTGGTGTGGAGACTGGGCCCCACCTGCCCCACTTCCCGGAGCGGGCTGGTTCTGGGGGCATGTGGGGGTCCCCCTCGGGGGAGTGTGTCCCCTCGGAACCCCGGGAGGTTAAAGCAGGTCACGCGGGGCACCTCCAGGTTTGCAGACTGAGGCAGCCTGGTCTGGACCTGCCTGCCGAGTCCCCACGATTCCGGGTGGGGGAGGCTCTCGGGGGAGGGGAGGGGGGGGTCTGTGACGGCAGGTGTAGCGTCCCCCTACCCACGGCTCTGCTCCTGTGCAGGGGAGCAGGGGCCCCGGCCAGTTGTGAGCCCACGGGCACCCCAGCCCCGCAACCACTGGAGACGCAGAGACCCGCGTCAAAGGCTGTGGTCTGGGAGGACAGTACACATGAAAGGCTCCGTCTGGGGTCCAAGGGATGCATCTCAAGAGGAACCAGGGAGGGTGCGTCCCTCTGGGCTCCCCAGCCTGCCTCCTGCACCTCCCAATCTGCAGGGTCAGAACCACGGGCCAAATGGGCCCAAATGCCGGCTGCCCCTGGTAGGGGTGCCGTGACCTCGGGCAGCATGTTCCAGCTTTTCGACCTCCGTTCCCACTGCTACAAAGGCAGAGTCCCGGCGCCCACGGCTTCCTGCCACCCCCCGGGGGGCCACTCTGGGGCTGGCCGCTGGACCCAGCCCCTGACCTCCATGCTCTGAGGGTCTCGTCACTTACGAGCCCCATCTGGCCTTGACGGGCGTGTCCCACCCAGAGCTACCGTGTGAGACAGACAGTGGCCTTAGAGCCCGGCCCAGCCTCTGCAGGGTCGCGCGCCTCCCGTGAGCCCGGGCTGGGCCAAAGGTGCACCTGTGCCCACAGTCCCTGAAGCCAGGTTCAGGGCCCGGCCCTGTCCCCGATCCCCGAGCCAGCACGTGTCACTAACAAACCTCATCAATTTAACAACTGACACCTGTGTCAGAGCTCCCATACGGGAAGGCACGGTCCCGCCAGCCTCAAATCCGCCGACCGCACCCCTGCCAGCCTGGGGGACCCACGCTAGCCACGGCCACGTGGCCCTCCCTCTCCTGTCTCCTCCGTCCCGAGAATCCGCATCCGGCAGGACACCTGCCCCTCGGCCTCCCGCCCCCCGCACCCCTGCACACACTCGTTACAGGACCTTACTTTCTGGGAACAAAATCCCGAGCACGCCTCCGCTGTCGCGTTGGGCTGCAACAGGGAGTCGGGGAAGGTGTGGGTGCCGTTCTCTGGCAACCTGAAGCATCCGCGGTACGTGACGGTCCTCCCTGCGGGGAAGAAACGGTTTCTGGTGAGAAATGGTGCCCGTCGCCGGGAAACGGTGGCTTCGTGGTCTGAAATGGGTGCTAACATGCTCAGAGGGGCAAGTTTCAAACCAGAAAGCAGACCGGCCCAGAGAGGGTGTGGGCGAGCCGGACTCTTGAGACCACGGTGCCCAAACCTTGTCACCCGCGGTCACCCTCGTCACAGGGGCCACGTGGCTGCAGCTGTTGACCTCAGGCCTGCTTCTCCTGCCAGCTCTGGGGATGGGGTCCATCCTTTCTTCCTTCCCTCCTTCCCTCCTTCCTTCTTTCCCTCTCTCCTTCCTTCCTTCCTTTCTTCCTTCCTTCTCTCCTTCCTTCCTTCCCTCTCTCCTTCCTTCCTTCCTTCCTTCCTTCCTTTCTTCCTTCCTTCTCTCCTTCCTTCCTTCCTTCCTTCCTTTCTCCCTTCCTTCCCTCCTTCCTTCTTTCCCTCTCTCCTTCCTTCCTTCCTTCCTTCCTTTCTTCCTTCCTTCCCTCCTTCCTTCTTTCCCTCTCTCCTTCCTTCCTTCCTTCCTTCCTTTCTTCCTTCCTTCTCTCCTTCCTTCTTTCCCTCTCCTTCCTTCCTTCCTTCCTTCCTTCCTTCCTTCCTTCCCTCCTTCCCTCCTTCCTTCTTTCCCTCTCTCCTTCCTTCCACAAATCTGGATCAAGCATCCCTTACATGCCAGATTCTATACTACGTGACCCAAGAGGCCAGTATTCTGGAAAATTCTATGTTCCCACAGCACAGGTGTGAGAACTACATCTGTTAATGTGAAATCCCGCCACCATTCCCCCCCCCCCCCCACCGACCGCTGTGCTGCCAGGTCAGACCCGCTTGTTGTCTCTGATCCTCAATTCCCACCAGGCCCCACGAATGCTCAAGCCCGTGTTAGAGGAAGCCTCCTGCCATGTTGTCATCCAGACCTTCTGGTGGAAACGTCCAGCCCCTAGCTAGCTTCCTTGATGAACCTTCTGGAATGTTTCGGCTCCGAGGGCTCGTGCCCCTTCCGCATTCATCAGGGTTTCTCAGATGCCTGCCTCACTCTTGTGCCCCCCACGCCCCAGCAGCAGCCGGCACCCCCGGAGGCGTCTCCGTGCACAACTGTGGAACAGGACCAGGCCTGGGGCCTGGGAGCCCGCCCGATGGGCCACGGCTCTGTGGCCTGGGCACCAGGGCGCGGCCCCTTCCCCGACTGCGGCGGGCCCTACAAGTGCCCAGCGAGTGGACGGCAGGGGACGGGGCACGGGAGGCGTGGGGTAACCCGCCTCAGGCTGGTGGTTGAGTGGCGCCGGCTGTCTGTGCACGGCACCGTGTCACTGGCGGGGGAGAGCCCGCCATCCCCTTGCGCCCAGGGGACAGTCCAGGGCCTCCCGGGGCACGAGGGCACCTCCAAGGTGAGGTGCCGCTGAGCTCCACTTCTGGGCACTCACTGCCCAGGGGCGCGTCCGTGGGTCTCCCTCCTGTGAGTGCTCCCTGCCAGCGAGAAGCTGAGATTTAAGGCGGGTGGTCACCCGGGCAGCTCATGACTCAGACCCTGTCTGCTCGGTCCCTTGAGGAGGACGGGCGAAGGGCAGCCAGCCGGCCCACAGCCTGCGGGAGGGGCAGCCTCACACCGTTTCGACATTAACCGCGACGGCAGGTGCAGCCGACCCAAGACCTGGGGCCGGCTTGAGTGACCGGGCCACGTGGCCCCAGTGAGTGGGCAGCCTGGAGTCAAACGGCGACGTTTGAGTCGGCGGCGGGGCACACAGGAGGGGCCGGCAGGGCCGCCCGGAGCCCCCGTGTGGACGGTGTCCGAACCCAGGAAGGTCAAAGGTCCAAGAGGCCAGCCAGGAGGCCCACGCGAACGTGCAGGTGACGGTGCAGGGCTCCGGGTGTCCACGGACAGGCGTCGACGAGTGTCCGCCGAGATGACGGCTCATCAGCGAATCCGCAGTGCGTGGTCAGGACCTCCACGCCGTCGCAGATGCCCGTCCCGAGTCCTTGATCGCATCCTGTCTGAACACAGACACCACGCACGGCGCCAGCACTGGCTTTCACACTCACCCGGAGTCGGAGCAGCGGGGCTTCCGTCCCGCTGGGCAGGCTTGCTCGTGGCACGGAGAGCCGGGGACCCCCCTGCAGTCCCGGCCCTCCTCCAAGCTGGGTCCCGGCCCTCCGGGAGCATGCCACGGCCGGGAGGCACTGTAGCGGACGCTGGGCGGTCCCACCTCAGCCAGGGGCGGGGGAGGTCTCCCAGGTTCTGACTCCTTCCCACTCCCAGCCTGGCCGTCCCCATCGCGACAAGGACGCTCCGACGTGGGCAGGTATTTTGGAAAGAGGCTTTCGACGATCACGTTACGTGGATCTGGGCTGCATCATCTTGCGGTGAGGATGCACTGGAGTTTCAATCGCACCTCGCTGGGCCCTTGCAGTGGAAATTTGGGGGGTTCGCTGGGGCTGCCCGGAGCGTCAGCTCACTGCCCCTCGCGGTTGGTGACTGCCTCCTGTGTCCTGTAATTTGGGACCGTAAGCTCATCTTCAGTGAGGAATTATCTACGGGAGCTCCATTCGCCTGGGCCGGTGGTGCAGCTCTAAAGAGACTGCATCTGCTGTGTCGGTACCTCCACGCCGCCCAGAGCCAACTGTCAAGCCGGGGCATCGGGACCAGGCAGGCGGTAAAAAATCTGAACGTCAAGCAAAACTCACCCAAATGCAACCCTGCAATTACAAATTCTTAGCAAGGGTTTTGCTTTGTTGTTGTTTTGTTTTCAGTTTCGCCTCCAGCTGAGGTCAAAACACATGGGTTTTTGTACCCTTTCTGAACTGGTAGGTGGTATTTTCTTTTGAATCTAAGATTGCACAGCCTTATACTTGAGCAGAATTCTGTGCGCGGAGCTCTCGGTCCAACCCCACCCCACAGGCCCACATCCTCCTTTCCTGCCCGACTTGGACGCGAAACCCTCAGCTTCACTTTCCTTCTTTTGGTGGGAGCTCAGCTGCACGCAAGAAACAACAGCTAGGAAACTTCCAGACCCTCCGGTAGGCCTCACTGCTGCAGATCTAGGTCTGCCTGGGCACTTCACGGAAAAGACTGGAACCAGAGAGGCAGACCAAGCTGCCTGAGGCCACAAGGCATGTCCCAGACCTACCTGGGCCACCAGATCAGAGTCTCTCTCCCGCCAGCCCACAAGGAAGCTGTGCCTGGCCCTGAGCGCAAGCAGCCCTTCGCAGAGCCTAACCGGCCCCTCGCCGCCACGTGAGCCTGCCCCCCCAGTCCGCACGCGAGCTCGCCCCCCGCGAAGGCGTTGGGATAGAGCGGGCACAGGTTCTTCCCAGAGTCCCAGCCGGTGTCTGGAGGAGGGGCTGAGGGCGAGGAGGTGGGGCTGCGGGCGAGGAGGCGGAGCACAGCGCGGGGAGGCGGGGCTACGGGCGCGGAGGCGGGACGCAGCGCGGGGAGGCGGGGCTGAGGGCGGGGCGCGGCGCGATGGGGCGTGGTTGGGGGAGGGACCCAGGGCGGAGCCGCACACTCACGCTTCCTGGAACCGGGCTGCAGCTCCTGGACGCGGTACACGGACAGCCGGCCGACGCCCCCGCACGCGGAGCCTTTCTCCCCTTTGCACTCGTGGTTACAGGCCTCCGGCCCGACGCTCGTCACAGGGAGCCGGTTCCCGCAGTAGCACTCCGCCCCCGCCTCCAAGCCCGCGTAGACATAGGACCTGCCGGGAGAGCGCCCTGCTGAGCCCCTGCCCAGGTACCGCAGCACCCACCGAGGTCTGGGTCAGGATGGTCTCGGGTCAGGTCTGGGGACGAGGCGGGGACCGCGGCGGTCAGCACACGGCTGGCCTTAGGGGCGTTTTCAGCCGGATGTGAGGGTCATCGGCTGAATGTAGGGGAGCAGCCCTTCCTTGTGATAAACGAATCCCATCAGCAGCCCTCCCACCCTTGCTCTGGTCACCCTGAGCTTTGTCCCCAAGGCACCACCTGCGGGAGCTGCGGGTCCAGCGCCGCGGTGCGCTACCGGCTCTTAGCTCCGCAGGGCCGGAGCCCGATTCTGTGGCACCTGTCAGTCCCCCTGGTGCAAATATCCCAGCGCAGACGACTTCAGCCACGGAGGGCGCAGCCCCGGGCTCACGACATTTACAAGACATAAGTGCCCGGGCTGAGATGGCACGAGTCTGAAGCACCTGCCGCCAAAGGCGGTCCTCTACCTGCTCCCACTGTGACGGGGACCCAAGTAAGCCAAGATTACAAATGGGACCTGCTGCGTGCCACACGGGATGTTAGCTCTGGAAAGAGGCCCACAAACCCAGACTGATCCCCATCCGGCCGCATGCTAGCCGTGTGGCCCCAACCCCCACTTACTACCGCCCAGTCTGTCTCCCCAACTGCCGGAGAAGGAGAGGACGCCGTCGCTGTCAGTTTTAATGCTGTCCGAACTGTAGAAGCCCCTCCGAGCAGGGACCCGCCCTTTCCTTTCTGGGCCTCGGTTTCCCTGTCTATAAAACGGGCGCAATTAATTGCAACCAACCAGAAGGTGGTGAGGACTTAAGTCACAGCAAATGTGGACAAATCTAACGTCAGAGAAACAACACACGAGGAGCCCCTGCCGCCTCTGGTGCCCCCGGCACCCGAGTGTGAGCACGCACGCGTGCACGCCCACAGTGAGCTGGGTGCCTCGGCGGGAGGGGCCGCTCCAGCCACACTGCTGCTGTCTGCTACCAGCAGGGGGAACAGGCAGCAGCAGAATCAGCGGATCCGGCTGTGGACTCCAAGAGAGAAATACGCTTCTCCTGTGGAGCTAGAAGGGTCCCCGGAGGGAGACCTGCGGGCAGAGGCCCTTTACTGTAGTTGAAACACCGGAGGAAACCGAGGCCCAGGGAAGGAGGACAACTCACTAATGTGGCGGGGAGCCCCTGCTCTCCCTGCGAGCCCGTGCCCTCGTCGGTCGCCCGCGGTCTGATCCGTCCAGCTCCCCGGCCGCCACGGACCGTCTGAACCTCCTTCCTGGCGGACTCACACTCACCGCTCAGCGCACGCATCCTGGCAGTGGGAGACGGTCATCTTTCGCAAGTCAAAAAACACGGCCCCCTTCAGGGTTCTGTCCCGGCCACTGTCACTGAAGCATCCGACGTACGTACCTGCGGGAAGCACAGCAGAGACTCAGGCCCCGGGGACGGGAGGGGTCCTAGCCGTGGGACACCCCCCAGGACTGACCGACGGACCAGGCTCTTCTCAGAGGCCCCGGAGACCAGGCTGCGGCCTCACCTTTCTCCGTGTCTCTGGACCCCTCCGCCTCCTTCGTTTCCTGCCTCTTTCCTCGGTTAACGGCCCACCGTCCCCACAGACGCCTGCCAGGGGCTGGCGTCAGCCTGAACGCCTTGTTCTTCTTCCGGCCCCAGCTCACCACGTCTGCTGGCTTATCACCTCCCCTGGACCCCTCCCCGCCATCCCTACCCGCCCTAGGTTTGGAAAGGCCTCCCTCCACAAATGTCCTGATGGGCGGTTTCTGTCACCTCCTTATGACCCAGAGGGAAGAAATCAGTTACGGAAAGTCTGACCTTCGCTAAAATAAAGGACTGGCAAAGGGGAAGAGCTATTTCAAGAAAACACCTGCGGTGCCGGGGGGACGTGTCAGCAGCGTGTGCGGAATCGACAGCACCGAGGGACGGCTGAGCCCTCACCCGTCCGGGCATCACCCCTGGAAGGGGACGCGGGGGGCACGTGATCCCGCCAAGCGGTGGTGCCGCTGCCCCCACGGTAACATGGAAGAGGGAGCCTGGAACAGCCCTGCCTGTCACCCCGACGCGGAGGGGTCTCTCAGAGACGCCCGGGGCGGGCACGTGCGGTGTGTGGACGCACAGCCACGTTGTGCAGGAGCCCACACGGTCCCACGCCGCACGCACACGCCACGGGCAGTGCCGAGATGTGGACGGGGCACCCACGATACAGACGCTGCCCGTCTCCCCCAGGACGTCCCACAGGACACCGCACGGCACACGCAGCCTCCGAAACTGGGCTGCCCCTGGCGGGGGGGGGGGGGGGACGCGCCCAAGGCCTCCCTCCGGCGGCGGCTCCCAGATGGCTCCACAGTGGGATCACCCACCAGGCCGGGAACCCCGAGGGCAGGCGAGGCTCTCAGCTGCCCCTGCCAGGATCGTGGCCCCGAGCAGCGTCCCTGGTCCCCCTGCTGAGGGATTTGCAGAAGCGGACCCACCAAGCCCGACTCCTGGGACCGAATCCAGAACAACCGTCCTGTCTGTGAACACACCTGACGCCACCTCTGACCTCAGCTAAGTTACGGCCACGTTCTGTGCCTCAGTTTCCCCAACCGTCCAACAGATAAAGGCCCACCCACCTGCCTCACCCGGCACCAGCCCCTTTCTTCCTGCCCACCCTCTGTTTCCTGCCTGTCCTTGACGGGCGTTCCCGACCACTCCAGCCACCGCGGGCCCCTTGCTCCGGATTCTTAGATTTTCTGACACGGGTCAACACCCAATGACGACGATAATGCTTATCACTAACTGCTGTTGTTAAAGCTGCTTTATCCCCATGCGTCCCGTGTCCACCAGGGCCCTGCTGGGTCTGGCACACCGTCAGCACCAGCCCCCCCCCCCCAACATCAGGGGTGGCCCAGGGCTCCCGAAACCAGGCCGACACGCTCCCAGAGGCCGGACGCGGCTCCCGGGCCCCGACTTAGGAGAGGCAGAGCGGGGAAAGGGGAGCAGGTGGCAGGGTCGGTCGAGGCACGCAGACACCTCACCTGCAGGACGTGGGGGCAGCGGGGGGAGCAAAGGTCACCGTTGTCAAGGTCTGCCCGCCTGGATGAGCCTGTGTGTCCCCTCAGCCCCAGGACGCCCATCACACGTCGGGCCTCACCTGCTCCCGCTCAGGACCCGGGACCCCCAGGGTCACATACGTGTCAGCAGCACTGAGACCCGAGTGGCCGCAGCGGGAATAAACGCCTATCCTTGGCCGGCTTACTCAGCGAAAGAAAACTAATATTTGAGAAATTTCTGGCGTGCTGCTCGGCAAAGAAGAACGTCTATTACGGTTTTCAATTAAACATCCAAAACATAAGCTCAGGGGTTGTTAAACATTTATCACCGTTGATGGGAAATTAACCGAGAGCGTGTAAAGAAAGGGGGCCGGGCTCACGACCCCGAAGGCTGAGGCTGGCGGGTGTGAAACGTGTGTTTGGGGGTGGGGTGAGGGGCATGAATCTAGGCCCCTCACCCCCAGGCTGCGAGGCCTGGCCCGTGCAGCCCCCTCCCTGCCTGTGCCTCAATTTCCCCATCTGTAAAGTGGGCTCGTGGCCCACCGGGCTCACAGAGGGTTGAGAGGGGACACCCCCTCCTCATCGGGCGGCCGTCTGGAGGCGGAGGTGAATGAGTTCTTGGGCGGGGACGGCCATCCCTGCGGTCCTGCGCTCTAGCTGGTGGACTGGAAAATAGTAGCTGCACAGTTAACACACGAAGGAGCGGTAAGGGGAGCAGCCGGGCCTGGGTTCTCTGGACAACCAGGTACAGCCCGCGTCTGACGGGGCGGCCGGGTCTGCGGCAGGGGGCAGGGGGCAGGGGTGCAGGAGGCCCGGGACCCACGCGCGCGCTCCAGTGGCGAGGGGGAGGGGAGCCTCCCTCCTGGAAAAACACCGAATGACTCCTCCGGCTCTGACAGAGGCGAGGGTGTGCGGCGGAGGAAGGACGTCCGAGGGACACACTGGGACACATTCTGAGGCGGATTTATTACTTTCGGCTGAAACGGAGGCAATGCATTATTGTCTGTGACTCCGCATCTGTTCATTTGCACATCAGAATGGACACGCCGTGAGGCTATTAACGATGGCTTTGGAGATATTGGAATGTCTTTGGAAATCACTATCAATAAAAAACAAACTGGCTACGGAGAAGTTACTATTTCTCCCCTAGTAAACTTACTGACATTTTATTCCATTATGGATGTTGTCCAAGGTATAATGAAATGCTCGGTGATTGATGGGGCCTCCTGCGGCTTCCCGGGCCTTGCAGGAACCCCTTTCAGGAGCATGGCGGGCTGCCCGGCCGCAAAGAGACGCCCTCTTTGTCTGCGGCCCCAGCAGCTGGCCCGCAGGCCACCATCCGCCGTGAGGAGCCGGTGGGGGGAAGCGGGGGGGGGGTGCTTCCAGGCCAGCGCCCCCTTCTGTGAAGCTCTCCCTCCAGCCCCCTGACACCACGGCCTCCCCAGAGCACAAATGTATCCTCGCACTCTAGGGGGGAGCTCAAACCTGTTTTAACAGCCTACAGCAGAGGGGGCGCTGACCCGCTGACCGCTCAGGGCCCCCAGCATCCTGCAGGGGGAGCCTCAGACTCCTGCCGCACCAGCCACTAACCCTTCACGTGCTGGGTCATGGGGAGGCTGGGGGTCGCTGGGGAGGAAGCCAGAGAGCTCCCACGGGGCATCCCAGGGGCTCGGGGAGGTCACCGGCCCAACCGGCCCACAACGGCCAAGACCCTGCTGCTCCGTGCGACCCTCCGGGCCCGTGCAGTCTCTCCCGTCTCCTTGGCCATCGCTAGACCCCGCCCACGGCTTCTCTAGGTCCCTGGACACAGCTTGAACCCAAAGGTGCCCCCAGGGCCGTAACTGGGTCGCCCGAGCCCTGCCCTCTGCTGGCTACGTTATAAAGACCCTCGGCCCGTGCCCCAGTCCTGTGGTGCAGATCTGGTTCTGCCCCCACCCTGGGCTCCTCGAGTACACAGAGGATACTAGACCGGTACAGGGATCCTCAACAAGATGGACTGAGAAACAGCGGGGAATTGCAGCAAATCTGTTCAAGGTCACAGAGCCAAAACCCGGCAACACCAAGACAGAAACCCAGGTCCGTTTTCAAAACCTGTGCTCTTGCCATGGCTGCCTCTCGAGGACTCCGTGTTGACTTTGTCAGCCATTCACATTTTAGTCTAAATGAGTGGTGGCGTAGTCTGCCTAGAGACCCAGCTTCCTGGTGTGCCGGGCGGGTCTACAGAAGGCAGGCCTGTGTAACGTGAGCTGCAGAATCAGTTCCTTGTGTGCCCCTCATTCTTGGGCAGAAGCCTCGCTGAGGAATCCCACAGCAAGGGCTCCGACCTCTGTGACCTCAGGAGAAACTGCCTTCCGTGGAGACAGGAGCATAGCATCCTCCGGGCTTCACTCACTATCGGAGTCGTTCCTCCCCCACCACTGACTCGAGGGCCACCGGGCTCCTCCCTTTCTTCCCTGGACCGGCTCACCTCCTGAGAACAACGCCATACTCCCAGGCCTTCGTTCCCCCCCAGCCGCCCCCAGGCTGCATTCTGAGATGCCTGCCCCCTCCGAGTCCCTTCCCTGGCCGCCTTCTCTTCCCTGCCTCATCCCCACTTCCGCTGGTGTCCTGGGGCCACATCCCAGGCTGGCCACGGCCACGGGGAACGCAAACGCGGGCAATGACCCCGGCAACTGTGCAACTGTGCCGCAGTCCTCCGGATCGTGTCTCCCCTGCCCGCGGGCCTCCCCCGCCCAGGCAGCCACAGGGCCGGACCATCGAGCGCCGCCCCCCCCCCCCCCCCCCGCAACCACCCCTCCCCCGCCGCCCCGCCCACGCGAAGGGCAACCCGGCCCGGGCACCTACCTCGTCCCCCGACGGCTGGCCCGGGGGCCTCGGGGCGCAGGGCGGGCGGCCCCTGGGGGTCGCCCACAAAGTGGTGGAACCAGCCTCGCCGCGGCTGGCGCAGCTCCGGGTTCCGGGTCCGGAGCCAGCGGGGGCCGGGCCGGGCCCGGGCCGGGGGCCCCCGCGGCACGTCCGCGCCGAGCGGCAGGTCCGGGCTGACGCGCGGGGCCCGCGGCGCCCGGCTGTCCAGCAGGCCGACGCCCAGCGCCACGGCGGCCACGGGGAGGGCCTGCAGGGGGCCGGGGGCCCGGGGCCCGGGCGGGAGGGCCACGCGCGCTCGCTGCAGCAGCAGCAGGCTGCCCGTCATCAGGTAGGCGGCCGACAGAAAGAAGAGCAGGAACCGCGTGCGGCGAAGCAGCTTCTGGAGCCGGAAGGAGGCTTTGGCCATGCCCCTGGGCGGCAGGGCTCCCGGCCGGGGCCCCGGGCACGGCTCCTAGCGCCCGGCCGGGGGGCAGCCCGGGGTCTCCAGAGGCCTCATGCCCGCATCCTGACGCCCGCCGCGCTCCCGCCCCGCTTCCGGCAGGTGCTCCGACGACTCGGTCACGCGGCTCCGGCCACGGGGCCCCGCGGCTGCGGCCTCTGCCCCAGGGTCGCCGGCCTGGCCATCGCCGAGCTCCGGGATCTGGAAGAGCAGAGAGCGCGCGCTGACACCGACGAAGGGCCCACCGCGGCCCCCGCGCCAGGGCCGGGAGCCCCTCCGCCCCAGGGCCCGGCGGTGCTGCAGGAGCACCCGACGGACGGACGGGGGGGGCGGGGGCTCGGTCCCCGCCCGGCCACCACCGGCCGCGGAGCGACACCGGCCCGGTCCGTTAGGCCCCGGCCATCCCGCGCACAAAGCGGGCATGAGGCCCTCCACTGGGGCCGCGATGAAGGAAGGGCTCAGAAGCGGCTCCGCACCGAACCCTCCTGGCGTATCATCTCATTTAACCCTCGGGGCAACCGACCAGCCGGGTGGACACGGTCGCAGCCCCACTTTGCAGGTGACACAAAAGGAGGCAAAGGCACACAGCCGGCGAACCGAGGAGCCCAGCTTTGGAACGGCGCGTTTCAGAGCCTGTACCGCGGACCGCCCGGCCAGCGATCGACGCCAGCACGCACAAGGGCGCCCGGCCCAGGGCGGGAGTACCCAGCAGGCGCTCGATACGTGTGTACGACCTGCCGAGTCCCTCCCGGGTGGGCACGGGGACGGCAAGCTGTGTTCTGGGAACTGCGTCTGCAGAGGCTTCAGCACAAGAGAGGGGGTGGGGCCGTGCACCTGCTACGGAGCCTGGGGCACCTGGTGGGAAGGCAGCAGGGCGCCCGGATCGGCCTTCAGGGCCGCCCCTCGCTGCCCCGGGCCTCCGCGCTCACACTGGGCTCGGCCCCCGTCGGCGGTGCCTCTGAAGTGCGCTGCGAGGGGCCGGCGGGGGCCTCTGCAGCTGCCGGGAGCCGGGCGGCTGCTCCCGGCTGCCCCTGAGCACAAGGACAGTCTTGTCCCGGGAAGAAAAGCTCCCAGCAGCGTGACTAACGTGGCCCGGGACCCCCGCCAGGCCCCGCAGCCCCTCAATGACCACTCTGTGCGCAGGGAACAGCCAGCCTGGTGTGCGTGGAAAGACAACGTTTGGGCTCTTGTGGGCTGGCGTTCCCGGGGCGGCCAGACCGGCACCACCCTTTCCGGTTCAACCCCCAGCCTCCACGACCTGGGCCCCCGAGAGTGCAGGGACCCCCGAGGCTCGGGCGGGGGGTGGGGTGGGCTCGATAATCAGCAGCAGAGAGTAGATTTAAACTCTGAGCCGGGAAGCCATTTCGGCTGGGCCTCCAGACCTTTTATTTTCTCGTTAAGCTGGTGCACGCCAGGCCCGCCCCGGCCAGCCTCGTCAGACTTGTAAAACCACAGAGAAAATCCCAAGAAATCCTGCCTGATCTCCCCGCCTCCAGCCTCGGCCCTCCAATCCGCCCTCCGAGAGGCCGCCAGGGTGATCCTCCTAATGCACAAATCTGATCACGGTGCTCCCCTGCTCAAAACCCCTTTCCGTAGCTGCCCGTGGCTTCTGGGATAAACTCCAAGCTCCTTAGCGTGACACACAAGCCCCCATCTGGCCTCGTCTCTTGCCAAGCCCCTTCCTCCGGCTTCCCGTCACACGTGCGTGCGAGCACGCACACACGCCCGCACCGAGATCCGGGAGGCACCTGAGCCTCCAATGCCTCCTGTGTCTCTTCCGCCCTCTCGGCCCAGCGAATCCCTGTGTGTCCGCCAAGGCTCAGCCCGGTGTCTCTTCCTCCGGGAAGCTCTCCCTGACCACCCCCACCCCCACCCCGCCACCACACACACACTGGTGCCGACCCCGACCCCAGCGGTCAGCACCTGGGACAGCTGGGCCGTGAACAACTCTGGGCCCGGGGCCGCCCCCTAAGCCTGCCCATTCCCATAATTCTGGTGCCCGCACGAGGCCTGGGCAGCGCAGGTGCCCCGCGACCCTTGTTCTGAGTACACTTTGTAAGGTGACTGAGCGGATACGGTGACAGGCACATCCCGACGCCAGGAACCTGATCCCGCGGGGCCTGAAGTCAGAAAAGCACGGGGACACAGAGCAGCCCGGCTCCTTCAGGCACAGGGACGCGAGGGCGGCCTGGTGGCCCGTCCACGTTGTGATTCTAGGAAGGGGGTTCCCAGGTCTGCTCACAAAGGGCTCCCGGTCACAAGACTGGGGTTCTGTCGGCGAAAATAAACGGGGAGAAGGGAGGCCCCCGCCGTGGAAAGGAGAGGCTCGGAGAGCCGGGGCGGAGGGCGGGCGGGTCAGCAGTTCGGGGTCGGGAACCACGGTGTGCGGTGGGTCCCGCGCCGTGCCGGGCGCAGGACTTGGAAACTCGCCACAGGAAGCGAGGGGTGGCCGGGGTGCCGTCAGGGCCCATCGGTCAGGATTCGAATGACCACACCCGGCTTCCCCAAGGACCCCCAAAGTCTCCCCCAGGGCCATCCCGTCCCAGAGGGGCCTCCCGGTCTGCGGAGGGGGCCTGGGCGTGAAGGTGGGGACAGCCACTCTCAGGGTCCTATAAAGCAGTGGCCACCCCGGACCTTGAAAATCGCGCAGCTGGTTCCGGGCCCAGAACGCCTGCCTCGGGCGGGGCGGGGGCTGGCATGCCCTGAGCGTGAGAAACTCGTCCCCTGCCCTGGACCGCCAGTGTCACACTTGCCGTTGACCCCTACCCCGTCGCCTGTCCTCCAGGCTGCTGGCCCCTCCAGGCAGGGCCCCGGCCACACCCCCAGATCCCAGCGCACAGCCAGCAGCTTGGGGATGGAAAATGTCTCTGGAGTGACCTCAGGTGAGCGCGGCCTGGGGGTGGCTGGGTGACCTACAGCCGCTGCACAAGGGGCTCCCGCCAAGCCTCGAGGTCGGCGGGACCTGCCAGCCCCTGGGGCACACCCACCATGGCCTGTCTGCACGGCCGGGAGCCCACCCCACGCTGCCGGCGCCTGCTCGTTTCTAGTGCTCCCCACCCCCCGGGGCCGTGCTCCTCACCTGCCCCATCCCGGCTACGCCGCATGCCCCCTCCCTCCCCGCGGGCGCCACGCTTGTCCCCATTTGAGAGCCACAGCCGCCAAGGCCCCGCGGTCAGACACCAGGGTTAGCCCGCCCACGCCGGCTCCAGCCCCACACTGGGCAGGACTATTCTGGAAAGGAGCTCAGGGCGCCCCCACCAGCACCTCTTTAAAAACAAGCCAGGTCCAGGCTCGGCGAGACGGTGCCGTGCATGGTGTGCCCCCCGCCCCCGGCACACACCCCTGATGTCGCCCGTGGGGGTCAGCGTTCCGCCCCCCGGGCCCCTCCTCCGTCCACTCTGCTCTTCCCGTGGGGCCCCTCCCATCTCAGAATCCAGCAAAGTGCTTCGGGGGGACGGGGGTGGACATCAGCCCGGAGAAGGGCAGGCAGGGCCTGGGGGAGGGTCGCCCCACTCAGGAAGGAGGGAGTCGGGGCAAAGGGGCTTCTGGGGGGGTCTCGGGAGGGAGCTGGGGCCTAGCGCAGGTGGGGACGGGAACACCCGAGCCCTCTCCTGTTACTTTGCTGCTGGCTGGGCCCCAGGGCGCAGCAGGTGCCCGGCCTGCAGGCGGGACCGGGAGTAGGACACAGGCTCCCGCTTCTCAGCTAGGCCGAGGGGTCCGGGGACTGGGCAGGTGACGGTGGCAGCGGGGAGAGGAGAAGGGCAGCCCGTGGGGCCTGGGGGCTGCACAAAGCCCTCGGAGAGGCCGGGGCCTGACTCCTGGCCGCCGGGGTTCGGTCACGTGACTGCCTCCGTCCCCTCCCTGGCCAGAGAGGACAGGCGGTGGCAGGTGAGGAGAGAGACTCCAGAGGCCCCCAGAAGCATCTCCGCACCTGTGGCCAGGGCAGTGGGGACAGCGACCCTCTGGGCTCAGAGCCACGTGCTCCCAGTCGGGTGAGAGCCTTAAAGACAAAGGAGGAGGCCCAGCACGTCGCCCTCCCGATGAGAGACGGGCGGTGGGGTCCCAGCAGCTGAGTCCCAGCCTCTCGGGCCGGCGGCCGGCACGGTGGGGAGGGGTCCTCAGGTCCACACGAGCCTCCGGCTGGGCTCGGGGCTCTGGATTAGCCCTCCTCTGTCTTTTCTCACCCCTGCAGGCCTCCGCCCTGCTCGGCTCCGTGCACACTGTCTAGATACTCCCCTTCTCGCAAAGGCCAAGCCTAAGAAAGTGATCTTTCTAAAGAAGGAAACAGTAATGCTGCAGCCTCCAACGTGTCCCCAGGACGCGGACGGCCAAGCCCAGGCCCCTCGGTCTGACCCCCAGTCTGCCAGCCCCCTCCTCTCACGGGTCCTCCCAGAAGGCCGTGTCCCAAGCACAGTGCCCCCGGCCCCCGTGCCCTTCCTCGTACGGCTCGCGCGTGCTTTGTGGCCATCAAGGTTCGGGTCCGACGCTCCCCGAGGCGGAGCTCGACGGCGGGACGGGATGCTCTGTGAGCTGACCCCGGCTGACGTGTCCCGCCTGGAGTCAGCGCTCCGAGCCGCTCCGCCCACTCTCCCTCCCGGCCCGTGAGCCCCCCGCGGGCACCTCCGAGTGGAACACAGGGCAGACCCCCAGGAATCGGTGCCCCCCGCCACCCTCCAGGGCTCAGGGGAGAGGGGCGCGTCCGTCCCCTAGTCAGGAGTGGAACCCTCTGGAAACAGCCCATCACCACCTCTCCGGTCTATCGCTGGGCCCCCTCTTTCCTAGATCCCTGTTTTGTTCCTCTGTTTCCCCCACCCGATGGCAAACCCTCGAGGGTTATTCAAGCCCCTTGGGCGATTCGGATAAATCCGGGCAGGCTCAGCCTCGCCCCTCTGGCCCCTGCAGACGCTGGGATGGGGGCTCCCCGGGCGGGTGCCTGGGCACCCCTGTCCTCAGCACCCGCCGGGCCCCCTCAGGCCAAGACAGCCGCCCTCTGGGAGGGGCTCGGGTCCCCGAGGGTCTCCAGCAGCAAGAGACGCCCAGGAGAAGGCAGGGGCCCTAGCGGCCAACAGGTGTGCCCGCGTCAGTAGCTCACAAAGTGAATCCAGCCCACTCTTCCATCCACATCACACGTCCACACGGCAGGCGGTTCTCGCCAACCACAGTCTCCGCAAGCAGCACACTTCCGATCACTGTGCGGCGGCCTCCCCGCGGCCGACCGGGTCTGAGCCAGACGGGAGCACGAGCCGCGAGTGTCTACGGGGGAACCGGCCCTTCCCAAGAGTGCCTGCTCAGGCAGGACCCGGTCCTGGGCTCCAGGCAGGGGGAGCCGCCCCTGTGACTCGCTCCCCGGGGCTGGGCCTGAACTGACCTGGCCGGAGACTGGCGGCCGGGACGAGCACCCCCGCCTGCCTGGGCACACAGGAGGGCAGGGATGGGGTCTGGCCTTCTGCCTAACCAGGCTTCTTTTCCCTTCCGGCGGATGGGCTGCAGGCCACAGGACACACCCCACAGGGCTCCGGCAGCCGCCGCAAAGGGGGAGCCCCTCACCCCCAGACCAAGCTTCCAGGGAGCTGGGAAATATTCACGCTGGGGATGGGGGCACGCGCCCGTGGGCAGGGGCTTCTCCTGGGGAAGGGGGGGCTGCCGGGTCAGCCCCCCGCCCCCAGCCACTCGCCAAGCTTCCTTCGGGGAGCGCCTGGGAGACAGCCACTCTGCTGCAGCTTACGGGGGCTCTGGTGGCCACTGGGCACCTTCCCCAAGGGGCTTCTGAGGCCCCAGCCGAGGGTATGGGGGGGTGAGGGGCACACTTGGGGAACCTCCCCTTTGCCTCCTCTCCTGCAGTTTGCAACCATCAGGAAGGGGCCGGCTCTTCCCTCCTGCCTCCCTCCCCACGGCCTCACTCCCTTCCCTCGCCCGGGGCCTCCCAGGCAATTCAGAGGAGAAAACAAAAGGCCCATCTCCTGAGCCCGACCTGGGACCCTCCCGGTTCCAGCGACAGGAGGGTGACAGCGTCTGCATCTGTCAGAAAAGTACAGCAGAGTTCCCAGTCTGTCCATCTTCGCAGCAGCCCCGGAAGGGCGCGGGGCCGTGGAAGCCCGAACCCTGGTGTCCAGCGTGCCACTGCTCAGACAAGGACAGGAGTCCCTCTGCGCCACCCCCTGCCCCCGGGGGCGGGGGCGGGGGGCGGGGGGGCGAGCCAGCACGCGCCACCCCGGGCACCAGACCACCGGCGGGGCCACCCTGAGGCTCCAGACTTAAAAGAAGAACGCAGTGAGCAGCCCCCAGTCCGGCTGCGTCCACACCTGGGGAGGTGCACGGCTCCCTCCACTACTTGGGGTAATTTTCCGGACAAGATCCGCGAATACCTACGTTTCGCCTTTGCCTCTGCCTCTGTTCAAGTTCACCCAGAGACAGCGGGCAGAGCCCTCCGCTGACCGGAAGCCTCGCTCTCTGGGTGAGTGAGCGGCTCCTGCCAGAGGCAGCGCGCACCCCGAACCCCGCGCTCGCCCCCTGCCCGGCCGGATCCGCCTCTCCCTCCCTCCGCGGACACTGACGGTCGCCGAGGATTCCAGGAGGGGACGCCGCGTCCAAAGCTGCCCTGCGCGCCCCCGCCCGCCCCCGGGGGCCCCTCCCGAGCGCTGCCCCCGCGCGCGTACCCACACCCCCCTCCCCGGCCCGCCGCCCGGAGCAGGTGCACCCCCGCCGCGCTCCGGCCGCGTCTACACAAACTTGTTCGCGGGCGGCTGGGAAGGAGCGCGCCCGCCCCCGCCCGCGCGGGGGGTCCCGTTGGGGGTCCCGCTGGGGGTCCCGGCGGGGCGCCCCGGAGACAGGACTCACTCACCCCGCGATCGCGGCCGGCTGGGGCGCCCGCTCCCGCGGCCACGCGCCCGCTCCCGGGCACCGAGCCCCGCGGCCCCGCAGCGCCCGGAGCCCCGGAGCCCCCACCCTCCCCCCCCCCCCCCGCCGCGAGCGGCCCGACGCGCGCGCCCCCCCCCCCCCTCCGGGCACAGGGCGCCGCCACCAGGCTCCGGGGCTGCGGGCGACCGGGCGGCGCGGGCGGGCGGCGGGCGGGCTCTGCACATGCTCACTCGCGCGGCCCGGGGACAGCGGCCGGCCGCCGCCGGGTCCTAGAGGCGCCCGCTCGGCCCGCCGCGTGGGAGGGGTCGTGCTGGGGGCGGGGGCCCGCGGGAGGGAGCGGGCAGGCAGGCGGGCGGGGCACGCGCGCACACGCTCCGCCGGGCTGCCACGCTCACTCGGTCGCAGACACACAGGGACAGACGCACCGTCTGGTGCAGACACTGAATCCCGGCCCCCGGGCCACGCCGACAGCCACGCTTTCTCACGCGCGCGTGTGCGCACACACACCGGGCTCTGTCCCGCTCGCTCGCAGACAGCCCGGGACGCCGGGGCAGGCACACACACAGGGTCGCACAGACACACGCGGGGCCACCGTCCCACGCACATCTGGCCGCGGACGCCCTCGTGCACGCGACAGGCGGGGACAGCCGCGCACACAACCGCCAGCCCAGGAGCGGGCGAACACACGGACACCATCCCCCCCACCGCCCCCCGCACACTCAGGGCACGACCCCCGGGACCGACCCACGCCCTGACAGGGTGCCCCACGGAAGCAGGGCCACGCACCCGGGGTCAGCTGACGGGCGCACTCCTGTGTGGTCACACTGGGCCACCCACAGGCACACGCGCACGCACGCACGCTCGGAGGCGGACAGGTGTGCCTCCACACTGCTATCCACAATCCCCCTCGTGAAACGGGGCTGGGCCAACCCCGAGCGTTTCCCCTCCAAGCGTCCCCCTGCCCCTGCTCCCCACGGTCCCCCAGCCACGGGGCCACCCCTGTGGGCGCATCGGCGGGTCCCGTCCTCACCCGGGGCCGGCCACCCAGATGCTCCAGGAGGCTGAGGACCCGCACAGGCGGTGCAGCTGGTAGGGCTCTGGTGGTGCGGCTCTAACCCGGCTTCCTGAGAGGGAGCGTCGTGCCTCTGATGACCGCTAGGGGCAGAGCTGCTTGGCGAGGCTCCCAGGAGCCTGTTTTCAACAGGTGCAGGGGGATAAGGATTGGCCCGGCCGCGGACCAGTGGGAGCCCCGCTTCATGGCGGTCAGCCAGGTGGCAACCAGAAGGGAAGGGGGCTTGCTCAAGGTCACCCAGCTAGCAGGCCAAGCCCCGGAGTCAGGAGAGAGTCGGCCCCCTCTGGAGCCCTGGGGACACCGGGCGAGGGTGGCAGGGGTGACAGACGCATCCTGTGCCGCCCCGGCATTCCTGGCTTTGCAGAACAGCCCCGCGCGTCTCCCTTACCGCGTGCGCGTGACTGCGCCCGTGTCCTGCTGGTGACGCCGCCCCAGGCTCCCTCCTGCCCGTTACGTCCCTGGAATCTCACAGTGAGGCAGGGGCTGCCTTCCCGCGGCCACTTTACAGAGGAAGCGCCCGGGGCCCAAAGGGGGACGAGTGTCCGAGGCCCACAGCGAGCGGAGCCCAGGGGAGCTTAGCGGAGAAGTGACGTGGCTGCGGCCGGGAGGAGAGCTGCCTCAGGAAAGAGAAGGAAAAAGCCTGCTGGGCGTCCGTGCCATTTCCGTGCCCGATGCCACGCCGCTCCTGCTGTGCAAAGCCCTCCAGGGACGCGCACCGCCTGTGTGTGGGAGACAGGAGCACCTGCTGACTCTGGAGGGATGCGGAGAAGGGAGGAGGGTGGTGGGATCCAGGAAGCAGTTGAGAAGGCGTGGGCTACGCGGCTTGGGTCACCTGTAAGGGGTGCGGATGGCCGGGAGCGCTTCAGGGCCGGGATGAGGTCCTTCTCTGTGGCAGTGGTGACAGATCAGAGGACATGAGGGGGCCACTTGGACTAGGCTTGGTGGGGGAGCCGCTCCCAACCCCCCGTCCAGCTCTGCCTCGCAACTGTCACGTCTGCATCGCCGGGACTGTTCGACGCCTATCTGCACGTCATCTCAGCCCGTGTCTCGGAAGGCACCCTAACACCACGGGGGGGCTTCTCTGATGGGCCCACAGCGGTGCTGACGTGTCCAGGTACCGTTCAGTGAAGCACCACCTCCCAGTCCCCTGCAGGTCCGGGACCGGGGACCAGACCGTCGGCTCGCATCTCAGTCCCACCGTGTTTGGCTCTTGATTCTATCTGCTTCTCTCTTTGTGGACCCCAGTGATCGGACCCCAAGTATCCACATTGCCTCCTAGCTTCCTGTCATCTGCTGGGTTATCTACCCATCCGTTGTTCCATCTACTCGTGCAGCCATCCAACCAGCCTTCCTTCCTTCCTTCCTTCCTTCCTTCCTTCCTTCCTTTCTTCCATCCACCATCCATCCATCCATCATTCCACCCACTCATCCAGCCATCCAACCTTCCTTCCTTCCTTCCTTCCTTCCTTCCATCCATCATCCATCCATCCATCATTCCACCTACTCATCCAGCCATCCAACCTTCCTTCCTTCCTTCCTTTCTTCCATCCATCATCCATCCATCCATCATTCCACCCACTCATCCAGCCATCCAACCTTCCTTCCTTCCTTCCTTCCTTCCTTCCTTCCTTCCTTCCTTCCATCCATCATCCATCCATCCATCATTCCACCCACTCATCCAGCCATCCAACCTTCCTTCCTTCCTTCCTTCCTTCCTTCCTTCCTTCCATCATCCATCCATCCCTCCACCATCCATCCATCGTTCCACCTACTCATCCAGCCATCCAACCAGCCAGCCTTCCTTCCTTCCTTCCTTCCTTCCTTCCTTCCTTCCTTTCTTCCATCCATCATCCATCCATCCATCATTCCACCCACTCATCCAGCCATCCAACCTTCCTTCCTTCCTTCCTTCCTTCCTTCCTTCCATCCATCATCCATCCATCCATCATTTCACCCACTCATCCAGCCATCCAACCTTCTTTCCTTCCTTCCTTCCTTCCTTCCATCATCCATCCATCCCTCCACCATCCATCCATTGTTCCACCTACTCATCCAGCCATCCAACCAGCCAGCCTTCCTTCCTTCCTTCCTTCCTTTCTTCCATCATCCATCCATCCATCCCTCCACCATCCATCCATCGTTCCAACCACTCATCCAGCCATCCAACCTTCCTTCCTTCCTTCCATCATCCATCCATCCATCCCTCCACCATCCATCCATCGTTCCATCCACTCATCCAGCCATGCAACCAGCCAGCCTTCCTTCCTTCCATCCACCCATCCATCCATGCATCCACACATCTTCTCACTTACTCACTGAGCAGGGCACCCATTGTGTTAGATTTTGTGTCGAACGCCGGAGACTCTGAGAAGAACCTTCACCGAGTGTCCAGTGAAGACCTGGACCAGGAAACACACCCGAAGCAAGAATGTGTCACCGAGGAGGAGGTCTGCTGTATCGTTTGGGTGCTCGCAGCCTCACCACATCGCCACTTGGTCGGCGCTGTCCTCCGGCAGTAGCAAAGGGCAAGCGGGGTGATGGCTGCATGTCACCAAGTCAGGAGGAATTCAGGGAAGGCTCCATGGAGGAGGTGGCATCTCAGCTGCCTCCTAAGGGAGAAGAGAACACTCTCTGGGGTACAGGGAGCAGGGGCCGGTCCGGGCAGGGGGCCCCCCGTGTCAAGGTAGGAGGCACGAAACACGCGGCGTGTTGGGGGAGGCGCAGGGAACCTGCTGTGCCTGCTGGGAGGCCGCCGGTGGCAGCAGAGGAGGCTGGACCCGGACTGGCCGGCCGGGCCCTCACTCAGATCGCTGACCCCAGCGGGCAGGGCGGGGCTGCAGGCCCAGCCGGAGCCACCGCCACGGCGCCTGGTCCTCAACCTCGGGAAACACGCGTTCGGTCACCTGGGAGCCGTCAGCCCCGCGTCTCTGCCCCCCGTTGACGGAGGCGCCCTGGTCGTCGCCGGCCTCAGGGTGACGAGCCCAGGCGGGGGCGGGGCCTGGCTCCCCCCCCCCCCCCCCCCCGCCACCACCTTGAGAAAGTCGCCAGCTCTCTGAGCCTCTCTGTCTCCATCTCCAAAACGCACCCGTTGCCGGGCTCTTGGGAGGACCGGCGGAATGCTCGCGGCCCGAGCCGCACGCCGTCTGCCGCAGGATGAGCCCGCAGCGCATCGAGCAAATGGCGTATGGAGGGCTTCCTCCCGAGCTTCTGCGATCCGGACACGCCACGTGCGGGTGCTTTCTCGACCTACGAGGCTGCTGCGAGCACCTCCCCGGGGAGCCCCCGCCTGGCCGTCCGGTTCCCGGGTGGCCCCTGTGACCTGGGGCGCCCGTGTTCTTGTCTGTCGCCTCCTTCCCGACCCCCGGGGCCCCGCAGCCAGAATTCCCGCCACCACGGAGCCGGGGAGCTCTCGGTCTCGTTCAGAACTCTGCTCTCAGGGTCTGGCTGAATTCTGGGCACATCGGCACCCTCGCTAAATATTTATTAAATAAATAATTGATTGATTTTTAAAAATGCGGTAAGTCTAGCGTGACATCTTTTTAATGAATCTGACCGGGTCCCCGGGGGTCGCCGTGGTTCTTCTCAGGAATTCAGGTAGTGCTCCCTCCTGCTCAGGTCACAGACTGATCCCCGTTTAGGTCCAGCCTGGCCGTCGTCCGTGGGGTCCTGCCCGCCGCCTGGGAGACCCCGGGGGTGGGGTACGCACGCCCCCCCCCCCGTGCCGCAGCCCCCTGCCGCGGGGTCGCGGTCGGATGGCGAGGCACGGCGCCCGGCCCCACCGCCCGGAGTGGCCCTCGAGGCCGCGTCCCGCTCCCGGCGTCGTGGCGGGAGGCAGCCTGCCTCGGGGATGGAGGGAGGAGACCGGGAGGGACCCTCTGGAAGCACTCGGAAGGGGTGGATGCGCGGGTTTTGCAGCGCCGTGAACTGCTTGGGCCCGCTCCGCGCACGCAGACCCCCGCGGGATGGCCTGTTTGCCCGCCTCTCCCAAGACGAGGGGCCACAGTGGCCTCAGCGAGCCTCCAAAGAGGGGAAGTCTGTCCACGAAAGGGGTTGTTGGGTTCCGCCCGGCCCTCGGGAGTCTCCGCGGCACAGGGAAGGGGCCATGGCGAGGCCGCGGGGGCCGGCCGGCCCTCTAAGGGGGCAGAGCGCAGGGGAAGCCGGCCTCTGGGGGCCCCTTCCCGCTGACACGTGTCGGAAAATAAGGTCTATTCGTGCAGAAGAAACTGCTGTTGGCGTATGGGCCTTCACGTGGTTTCTTTCCCCCGAGGGTCCGCGCGGGGTCAGCGAGGTCCTCACGAGCGCCGGCCGCCACGTGCGTGGGGGTGTCAAGGGCACGCTCCCCGCCCGCCGCCGCCCGCCGGCGTCCCCGCGGCCTGTGCTCCGGCAGCGGCTGGGGTGGGGGACCCGGGGGCCAGGTAGGAGGCACAGGGGTGTGTGTGTGAACCCGCAACCGCCCGTCCCGCTCTCCGCCTCCGGGTTTGCCGGGGACGTTGCTCTACACCCTCCTCCTCGAACCCCCACGACACGGGCTGTTGCAGCGGCTGAGCCCGGATCGCAGGGCCACCCGTGGACGGCTGGCTTCCGTGGCTGCGAGGGGCCCATCCCCCACCCCCACGGGGCCCCGTCCCTGTGTCCACTCACCTGCCCGCCTGCGGGCACGCGGCCACTGTCACTTCCCGCCCAGAGGGGCTTCTGGCCCCTTCCCCGTGCGGCCGCCTCGTGGCCACACGCACGTGCTCGCCCTCCATGTCGGAGATGAAGGAACGCTGTGGGAGGACAATGCTAACTCACAGAGGACGCGGCCGATGTCACCGCCGGAGCCCCAGGGACCCGGGAGGGACGGGGCGGGGGGGGGATGGCTGCTTGTGTCTGAGAGGCCCTGGGCCGCGTGGAGGGACCTCGGAGGACGGGCCGAGGAGAGAGCCAGCCCGCCGTCGGGAGAAAGCTGTTCCAGGCGGGACATGTGCAGGAGCACAGGGCCAAGTTACCTGGACAGAGCATCCGCCGTGTCCTAGTTCCTTCTGTTTCCTTCCGCGTGTGACCCCAAGGGGACCCGAGGGAGGGACCTGCTGTGAAGGGGAGCGAGACCGTGCCCCGCCTGCCCCGCTCCCCGAGTGCTGTGCGTCCGAGGCAGAGCCCCTCGCCTCCCGGAGCCTCAGTTTTCCCATCTGAGAAGCGGAGAGAAGGAGGAGACGAGGCCCCTGGGGTCCTCAGCCCGGAGCCGCCGCCTCCCCCGTGACTTTGTCATTTCTTGTCCTCCCCACACGCTCCGACACTTTGCAGTTATATCTTCCTTCGGGCCCTTTTCCGTTCGCGTCCGCCCTGGACGCCAGACTCAGACCCACAGGCAGGGCCGAGGTTCGAGAACGCGGCTTCCCCGGAACCTGGAGGCGTCCGCCATCCTCCGTGGATGGGATGCGGGCAGGGGTGCGCCCGACGCGGGGAGGGGGTGTGTGTGTAGCTCGGACGGGCCTGCTGCCCCTCCTGCACCAGGTGACAGAGCAGCGAGGACAGAGGAGAGCCCGAGGGCGGTTCCCGGATGAGGGCCACGCAGGTGGGTGGGCGGCCGGGCCAGGGCGGGTGTGAACCTGGAGACTGGGGCGGGGTGGGGGGAGGAGGGTGCTGAGAGGTACCCGTTGGCAGGTGGGCGGGGGCAGGGTGGACCTGTGGGGAAGGCGGGGGCCGGGGTCCTGACCCAGGCTGCCTGTTGTCATGGCCACCGCGGCGGGCGTGTGGGACCCTCTCTTCTTGGTTCTGTGTGTATGAGTTGGACCCACAGAGTCTCAGGCTGCGTTCCAGACATTTCTGTAGCCACCAAGCCTCCTTGGAGTCCCCAGGTGAGGCCGACCCGGCTGGTTCCCCCCCCCGGTCCCCCCTCCCCCCCGCCTCCCGCCTGCCGCGCCGAGGGAGCGATGACAGGGCTCAGGTGGCCGTCAGGCTCTCGACGCGCCTCCAGCCAGCTCCCACCCAGCTCCAGGGAGCCGGGAAATGGAAAGTGACAGCAAGTGCCAGGAGCCACTAAGTCTCTGTCACCTGGATTTGCAGGCAGACGGGGCCGTCTCCAAGTGAACACGGCACCTCGGAGCCACCCGCGCCCCTGCAGGCTCTGGGCCCGCTGGCCCTGCCTCCCGCCCCGAGGTCGGGCCCCGCCGTCTCCCGGACCCTACCCTGGAGCCCGCGTCCAGCCGTGGCCGCCCCGACGCCCCGGGACTGCCCTCCCTGACGGCAGGCCTGGCCCCTCATCCCGTCACGGGGACCATCTCCTCAGAACCCACCTCTCCAACACGCTCTGCAGAGATAACCTCCCAGAGTTTCACCTACGGTGACACCGACAGTTCCGGGGCCAGACTCCCAGGAATCATCGGTTACTCCATCTGTATTCAATTTCCTCATCTCCTTCCATTTTTTGTGGCCAGACTGAGGGGTTTCGGGCAACCACATCTTTCCCTAGACGGCCCTGCTTTTCCCAACAACCGAGGCAGCGTCCTGTCTGTTACAGACTTGGGAAGGAATCTTCTCTGAGGGAAAAGTTGGGAGAAAACTAATCTCCCCTCAGGCGCGGGTGTTTATATTTTCTAAACTGCAGATCTGACCAAGTCACTCCCACTAGGGGTCCTTCAAGGTCCTGCAAGGTGGGGACCCATGAACCAGACCAGGCCTGATCCAGCCAGACCTGCTACCCGCCTTTTGTCAGCCCCACCCAAGACGCGACCGTCAGCCCCTGGGTTAAATTCTTTGACTCCCCCAGGCTGGGTTGGGTGCCCCCAATCCCAACGCAGGCACACACATACACACACGCAGGCGTGCTCCCACGAGCGTGCATTCATGCGCCCACGCGGCCACGTGAGTCGATACACAGAGGTGCACACGTGTATGGCTGCACGCGCAGTCACACAGATGTATGGCGTGTGTGTGTGTGTGTGTGTGTGTGTGTGTGTGTGTTGCGATCGTAACACTGGTAGTTCATTCTTACCGGTGACGTGGGGTCCTCTTCTGCTGGCCTGTCCCTCCGCGTCCCAGTGAGACACCAGTGGGAGCGCCCGCCCGGCCGTCCGGAGGTCCTGACTCTGTCCCTGCCCCAGGGTGGATGGGTCCCTGCCCCGGACGAGGCCCGTCTCCCAGGAGGAGACCAGGCCAGGAGGGCGTGGCCCGGCTGGGGTGGCAGCACGTGGCCCAGGCGGGGCGGGCTGAGCCCTGAGCTTGGGGGGGGCAGGGGGGCGGGGAGGCCGGGAGGCCGGTCTATCAATCCCCACCGCAGCTGGTGCGGCCGCACAGCCGCCCAACCCAGCTTATTTACGATGCTTTTAGCTCCGAGCAGACCCATTTCCGAACTCCTCTCCGAGATATAAATTATCCTAAGGGCTGATTTGTATCACCGTGGTCGGACAATGCCTAACCAGAAATCAACTCCCACCTTTCAGCAATTTCAATCCAGGGAGAGCGATGGATTTTTTTTTCCCCTCCCTTATTGAGCACTTCAGAAAGGGGGCTGAAAATCTTCAATAGGTTTCGTTTTTAGGGAAGGCAATTTTGGCTTATTAGACACTGTCGGCTTCAGAAATATGCTCACTAATGACTTCTATTTAAATATTTTCCTCCAGCTGACAATTGTTCAAAAATACCGTGTTAATGGATTCAGCATCCCCTAAGTGGGTGCTCTCCCCCACCTCAACCTCTGAACTTCCTTGGCCCGGCCCTCAACCAAGTCAAGAGTTTCCCAAGCGGCCCGTGTTCGAGGACCACGCCGTCAGAATCACGAGTAGCAACGGTCCCCTCGCCCTCGTGGCGCCCACGGCCGTCGGCTCTGTGTGAGCACACACTCAGGAGGAATCGCCAGTCCCTCAAAATCCTTCGCCGGCCCCCCCTGCTCCTCCAGGGTGAAATCCAAACCCTCCGGGCTTGCACAAAAGGCCCAGCCTGCCCTCAGTGGGACCGCGACACCCACCGCGCTCCCTGTCGAGCCCCAGGCAGGGAGTGGAGATGCGGGCGTCCGGGCTGCAGGCCTGCACCTGCTTTAACGCTGTCGCCTCGCAGCTCTCGGTCGTGTGTGAACGAGGGTCCCCCCACACCGGCGTCTTCCTCAACGCGGCCACAAGGGAAAACGCGTTAGCTCACAGCCCTCTGGCTTCTCCTGCGGGTTCTACCCACCGGGAGGAGGTCCCCGATCCGGTCTCAAGGTCCTGCAGAGGGAGGGAGGCCTGAGCGCCGCCCCCAGGGTCAGGTGCTCTCAGCGGAGCCCAGACTGAAGGACCACCTTAGGCTCCAGGATGCCTCGCGCCCGCCACACCTGTCTTCCACACACGCCTGCATTTCCCCGGAGGGCCGCAAAGGACCACGCGCTCCTCGCCTGCGCCTTCTCCGCGACCCAGTCCAGTGCCCGGAACACGCGTTTTGTTGAACGAAGGAAGGCGTGGGTGATGGGGGAGGGGCTCGTGCCGGGACCACCGTGCAATGTCAGGCAGGAAGTTCCTGTGAGGGGTCCCGGGGAGCCCGCCCAGCCCCAGCCCTGCACGCTCGGGCGGGTCCGCGGCCCCCGTCCCCCGCTCGTTCGCAAGCGAGCCAGGGCTCCGTCTTCTGGAACGTGCGGCGTGCGGCTCCGGGATTCGGGTTGATTTCTGCAGGAGGCAACCCGCTCGCCCAACAGAATCTACACTCCCAGAAATGATTAAAGGAGCAGAATTAAATTCGCTGGGGCCGGAGGGCAGGGAGCGCATGGAGCGCGGGAAACACGGCGTTCCCGGCAGGGCCTCAGCTCGTGGCCGCGGTTGGAGATGCCGGAGGCGCAGAGACGCTGCTCGGTTATTTCCTTGGGTCCAAAGACCGGACAGAGTAACAGAACCTGACGGGCGGCCGTGACCCCCTGAGCCGAGGGCGCCACGGTGGCCGGGGGCTCTCGGTACCGAAGGTGTCTCCGGACCTCGACCCTAGCCATCCCCCCAGGCGAGGGTGCGAGGGCCGGGGAAGGGCGTCCACTGAGCGGACCCGGCGCGCGGCCTGGGATGCGGGCTCCCGTGCGCCCGGCTCCCGGGCCCCCACCCCGAAGAACGCCTCCTTCCCCGGCCCGGCTTCTGAAACCCCCCTCCTCCTCGTGAGCCCGCGTCCCTCCACCCCCTTGGCAGCCAGCCGCGAGCCGCCCCGGCGGGGGCACCGGCATCCCCAGGGCGGGTCCTCGGGCCAGCTACCTGCTCAAGTCCAGATCTGTGGGCCCCACCTTTACTCCCTGTTTGCTCAGCTTGGGCCAAAGCCAGGTGGGGAGCAGCTCCTAGCTTTCCCGAGGGCGCTCCCAGATCCCGAGTTTTGCTGTGCATCAGAAGCCGGCACACAGCGGGCACAGCTCCTGGCCTGAGGCGCGATCTTTCCGCCGGCACGGAAGAGAGGAAAGACAACCATCTAGCCTAAGGAGAGCTTCCAGAAACCAGCAAGGTCAAAGCGCCCTGGCCAAGGTCACAGCCCCAGGCTCTGGCTGTCCCAAACCTTCCGTGTATGTGTTTGGCTTCTTGAGTTCCAGTCTTTATTATTATTATTATTATTATTATTATCACCTCCTAATGGAACAAATAATGAGGATCTTTGTGGAAGCTTTTTTTTTTTAAGATTATTCATTTATTTATTTTGAGAGATACACAGACAGCGTGAGTAGGGGAGGGGCAGAGAGAGAGGGAGACACAGAATCCGAAGCAGGCTCCGGGCTCCGAGCTGTCAGCACAGAGCCCGAGGCAGGGCTCGAACCCACGGACCGCGAGATCGTGACCTGAGCCGAAGTCGGCCGCTTAACCGACTGAGCCACCCAGATGCCCCGCCCCGGGGGAAACTCTTAATAAATGGCACCCCTCCCAGATTTTGAACAAGTTGTAAACTAAAATAAAAAGCAAAGATAAAGACAAGCGTATCGGGTTTATTGCTGCCAGACTCCAGGGGGAAAGGGCGGCTTTGGGGCTATTAGGTGAGTGGTTTGCTAGAGCTGACCCCGCCCCCAGTCCTGACCCCGCCCCCAGCCCTGACCCCGCCCCAGTCCTGACCCCGCCCCCAGTTCTGACCCCGCCCCCAATCAGACCCCGCCCCCAGCCCGACCCCCTCCAGCAGGTGCAGCCACCTGTCCAGGCTCAACCTCAGAGCGTGGGCGGCGGGATTTTCTGGCTGAGAGTGAGCGGGTGACCCCAAGCCCCTCTTTCCAAGCTGCACTTCCCAGAGGATGTTCTCGGGGAGACCCTGCCGCACGAGAGGGAGACTCAGGGGACGCCCCCTCCCGGGGAACAGAACAAGAACCACGCATCCCGCTTGGCATGTGGATCTACTCGGGCCGTGAGCCGCACACGCTGTTTACCGGCACAAATTAAGATCACATCGAAACTGGTCCTGAGCCCAACGAGCCACGTTTCAAGGGTTCAGGTGCCACGTGTGCTCAGCGGCCACGTGAGACGATGCGGAGTCACCGAAAGCTTCCGTCCCTGCGAGAAGTTCTCGGGGACTGCGCGGATCCGGGAAGGGTTTCCCGGGTCGGCACCACCCGCACGTGGGGCCTGGGAACCCTTCGCGGTGGCCGCTGTCCACATACTGTGGGGGGTGGGGGTCTGGCAGTATCTCTGGCCTCTACACACTCAATGCCAGTAGTGCCCCCCCCCCCCAGATTGCTGGGTGTCCTTGGTGGGGACAAAGCCGCCCGGGTAGGGAACCACTGGGCCAGACCCCTCAGACCATCACCGGTATTGCCCAGGGTGGGGGAGGAAGAGACAAGACGGCTGGACCAGCCTACGGGGGCCCTGGGGCGGTGGCCTGGTGGCAGGGAGTCTGTATGGGTCACCTGGGTCCCTTCCTCCTTGGCCACTGCCACGGCCTCCCCCCCACCCCCCCATTGCCTGCCCGCTGCCCACCGCCCCCCTCCCCCCCACCGCACACCTGCTTCCGTGACTTTGCCTCTGCGGTTCCCGTACCTGGAATGCCGTCTCTCCCTGCTGTCCTATTACCGGTCCTGGCCAGCGGTCCCCAAGACCACCCACACGCCCGACCCCCCAAAGGACCGCGAGCGTTCCACATGAACCATGTAGCGGTCACAGTCCGACCGCAAGTGGGTTTGTGGGTTTCTCAGTCCGGAACAGCTCCAGCTGATGGGTGCACACCTCCTTTCCCAGACCAGAGCCACCACCCTCTTGTAAACCCTCTCGCCCCCCAGGTAAAGCTGGCCCTCGCTCGCTGTGGCTTTGCAAAACTCCTTGTTTTGCAAAACTCTGGGGCTCCCTGTGCGCCCCCTGCAGACTGTGGGCGCCCGGAGGGCAGGGACCGGCATTTTGTCTCGTGTTTCTGGGGCCAGCTCGGGGCCCGGCGCCCAGCAGGGACGTGGTGCGTGATGCTTCAATAGATGAGTGACTACAAATATGCCAGGAGCCCCGGGTGCGGGGGACAGACCAGAGATGGCGGGGCCCCGGCCCGGCACGCTGGGATGGATGGAGCAGGTGAACACAGCCAGACAGAACGTCTGTCCGTCTGTCCTGGCCCGCCCAGAGCCAGTCGGTCAGACGGGAGAACCAGCAGCCGCCTGGCCTCACACCCTCTCTGCTGTCGTCCAGGGGGCACACCTCTCCCAAGCGGCTGGGGAATAACACCCGGCATCCCTCTAGGAGAAGGCTCCGGTAAGAGGCCACCAGGGCATCTTACCAGGTCCAAGTCCCAGGACCCTGTCGTTGAAGAGCGCAGGCCGTGCCCGTCCCGGGGCCTGGAATCGGCCCGGCTGTCTGCTGTGATGTCTGGCAAGTGCCTGAGCCTCTGGGGCCTCAGCTGCCACATCTGTAATATGGGAATAACACCTCCTTCCCGAGGACACCGTGAGGCTCGATGGAATAAGGCGTGTAAGCCCCATGCCCGGGGCTGTGACCGCCACACGGGGAGCCTCGGTTTTGCTGCTCGCGGCCCCGGGGCTCAGCGCACCCCGCGCTGTCCCTGTCAGCGGGCTCGCCCCGGGTCAGCACCTACCAGCCGCTGCCCAAGCGACAAACCCCCGGAGACTCTGGGGTAACCATGGCAACTGCCTTCCGAGCAGGGTGGTTGCGACTTAATCGGAAAGTTCCCTTTTCCCTCCGCTTTCGGGTGCCCCAAAGTTCACTGAGTTTTGGACTGTGGCCTTATTCTATCTTGGAGCTGACTCTTTTCCCCTGGAAACCCTTCCCAGGTCCAGTAACCTAGTGGGCACAGCAGGGCCTGGGCTCCGTCCCTGAGCCGCCCCTGTCTGCCCCTGGTGAGCACGGTGGGGGCAGGGCGGTCTGGGTCAGCTGCTGCATCCCAGGCGCCGGGGTCGTCCCCCCACCCCGCACAGGGGGCCAAGGGTATTAAATCACACACACATGCTCTCCGGGGAACGAACGAATGAATGAATGAACGAACCGATTTCTCGCTGCGTCTCTTGCAAAGCTCGAATAAAAGAGAATGAGGGAGACCATGACGGGGCTGCTTTTGGGTTTAACCCAAAGGCACCTCCAGCGGCTCAGCTCCCCGCCTCAGAAACCTCCCCTCCCCATGGAGAGGCCCACCCCGACCTTGACAGGGAGGACCTGAGCTCTGGCCCTGCCCCGTAGCCTGTCCTGGCCCCCAGGGCTCCGAGGGACAGCCTCCTCCTCCAGGCAGGGCTCCGAGGAAAAGCCTCCTCCTCCCGTGGCCGGTGAGGACGGAAGCACACGCTGGAGCCACGCGGTCTGAGCTGACTCCACCTTGTCAGGGTCAAGGGAGGAACAGAGCCCTGGGGGTCAGTCCGTGAGATGACCCTGCCCCAGAAAACGGCCCGGAAGACGGGTGCCTTCACCCCTCCGTTTAGAGCCTGCACCAAGGACATCCGCTTCCCAAAGCGCTTGGCTGGGTGGGGAGAGGAAGGAGGTGTTTCTCCCTGGTTCCAGCTGGTTCTGGCAGCACTGGGTGGGGGGGCGGGGGGCAGGGGGAGGGATGCCGAGAGCAGCGGGGTGCGAGGCGGGGCTGTGGCACCCAGCGAAGTGTCCAGACGGAGGCCCTCAGTGCGGTTACTGCCGGGTTCCTCGCGGCCGCCCTGGGGGTGCGGGCCGGGGGGATGCGGTCTCAGAGCTGGACGCACGGCTGTGGGGCTGCCTGGCCCCAGGGTCAGCCAGGACGGGGACCCGGTCTGGGGACCGACAGGCACGGTCCCGGAGCAAGGGTGTGTCCATCTCAGGCGTCCGTGTGGGGCCCCGAGAGGCTCCCTGCTCTGCCCCGGGTGCGGTCGTCCTAACACACGTCCTGCCCAGCGGGTCGCTGGGACCCTGTGACAGACGAGGCCTGAAGGGGCCTGGCGGGTGGCTCCCTCCCAGGGGCTCCGCCTGGAGGAAGTCAGCAGAGGCCTGGAGGGCGGCTCACAAAGGTGAGGGCAGGGGAGGGGTCAGGCGCCTGGGCGGCCGTGTCCGGCCAGGGGAGAGCCTGGTCCTGCCGGCCAGCGCCTGGGCAGGGACACCTTCCCTCGACCAGGTCGCCGTGGTCAGCATCCATGGGTCCTGGCTCTGTGTGTGAGTGAGGCCACCGGGCATGCTCTCTGGGACGCCCCCGGAAGGCCGCCTTCCCTGCATCACCCGCTGACACCGTGTCTAAGATTAGCAGGTCGATACTGTAAATTGTGCGGAAAGGTGAGGCCTCCCGAGCCCGGGGGATGTCTCACACCGAGCGGGTGCAGACGTTGGACACGGGGGAGCCAGCCCGGGCTGCACCGTGTGGGACCCCCTTCTGGGCCACGTGGGACCCATGTCGCCGCATCCTGCTCTGACCTCAACATGCCACCTGCAGGGTCAGTCAGCTCCTCCCTGGCCGCGGCCCCGACCCCGTCACCCCCAAGCGGCCCCTGGACCCCCCGCTGGAAGAACCCGCGTCCTGCTGTGAAGTTAGCACTTGCCGGGGGACGGCGGTACGCGCGGCCCAGTGCCAGGCACTTACAGGAACCGGTTCCCTCACCCCTCCGACGACACCCGGACAGAGGCACCGCCATCACCCCATTCCACACGGGGAAATCCAGGCTCGGAGTGCTTGAGCAAGTAGCTTAGGTGCCCCAGGCCTTCTTCGGAGCCTCTACACCAGGCCGCGCATCTGGACACAAACGAGGCTCCCTCGGGGGCGCCGGGCCCCAGGGGAGACGCAGGCACTTACTTACAAAGCCGGTCACGCGCCCTTCCGGGTGGACAAAGTGCGCACAGAGACGGTGCGCCTAACCGGCAGTCGGGCGGGTGCTGAGGACTCGGTGGGGTGCGGGGTGGACGATGGGCCGGAAGGGCATCTTACGCACAGGGCACAGCGTGCGGGGCCGTGGCGCGCAGCATAAAACCGCTCTGGCCCGGGTAGCAGACCGTGTGGCAGCCAGAGGGACGGACGGGCCGCGCACGTTCGCTGCGCCCCAAGCCCAGCTCCTGCTTTGCCGGCGGATCTCCGTTCGCGGCTGCTCCGCCTTCCCTGGCGCTCAGACCAAACCCCGTGGGCTCCTGGAGGTCTGTTCCTGTTGTGTCTGTCCCGGCAAACTCCGCTGACCCTCACGTGACGTCCTGACCGCCCGCCGCCTGCCGGCCCCCAGCCAGGCCACGCTCATCTTGCCCTCGGATTGTCGCCGTCGGTGGGGACGTGTCCTTGTCCACGGTGTCGGTTTGCCACAGTGGCCAGAGGGACCTTTCTTTTAAAAAATGCTTATTTATTTTTGAGACGGAGAGAGAGACAGAGCGTGAGCAGGGGAGGGGCAGAGAGAGGGGGAGACAGAGAATCCGAAGCAGGCTCCAGGCTCTGAGCCGTCAGCACAGAGCCCGACGCGGGGCTTGAACTCACGAACCGCGAGATCATGACCTGGGCCGAAGTCAGACGCCCAACGGACCGAGCCACCCAGGTGCCCCCAGGGTGACCCTTTTTCAACGTCATGTTACTGTCGCCTTCAAACTGTCCAGTGGCCATACCAGCGTGGATCAGAGAGGACGACAGTCAGGCCGGCCTCCGTGCCCCTCCCCTCCCCCCCGGGTTCTCCCCTCTGGCCACACCGGGTGCTGTCCCAGGGAGCCGCCACGGCTCTGATCTGGGTCAGGGCCCTGGCTCTGCTGCTGACTCACCCCTCTGAGCCTCAGTTTCCTCATCCGCAAAGTGGGCATAAAAATGTCTGTCTTGCAAGGTACCCGTAGGAATTAAGTTAAACGGGGGTACCGTGTGCACACAGAATGCAGGCCGCGTGCTTGGTGCTCAGCAAACCCCTCTCTGAGCTCTAGCTTCTTCGTCCTCGCGCCCGGGCTGGGGCCACCGACGTGCGGGGCTTCTCGTAAGGATTAAAGGGCAAGAGGTAGGTGATCACTGTCATCCAGCTTAACCTGCCGCCGTCTCCCGAGAGTTCTTCCCCGTCCGGGCCCCACACCCCTGACCGCGTTCCCCGACCTGACGGCCTGTCCCTGACCTGCGCGCCTCAGTCCGTCTGTTAGTCCCACAGCCACCACGAGTCACTGGTTGACCTGCGTCCCCGTTAGACTGTGAGCCCCGGGGTGCGGAGCGGGGCCCCCACGCGGGGTCTGCAGCCCCGGGCCCCGAGCCCCGCCCACACGGCTTCCCGTCACCGCTGGTGTAATTGGATTACAGTCACAGAATCGAGGGGACCCGCCGGCGTGCCCTCGACTCCTCTTCCGATCAGATACCTCACTGCTCCTCCAGGATAGGAATGAACTGAACCGAGGGCCATTTTCTAGAGAAAAGAAGCCAATTTAGGATTTTAGAAATAATTGCAGTTCTGTGTTACGTCCTATGTGGGGAAGGAAGGGGCCTCAGATAAACAAAATCACAGCGAGCGGGCAGAACGTCACCGTCCGTCTTAATAAAGGACGCACTTGATCTCGTAAGATCACTTGCAAAGTGCCCTCCCGCCAGCCAGGATTCTTCCAGATGCCTCCGCGCCCCCACCCGCCGCTCCCGGCTCCGCTTGAAGCCCCAGTTCCTGCACCCACTCCAGCGTGGCCTTTGACCCCCCCTCTGCCGGACTCCAGGAGGCCTCACCTCCCCGGGCCACGGCCACTTCTGTCTCCCACCTGCCCCTTCTCCGCCCTCCTCCCAGACACCTGCGTCTCCAGCCGGGACCGTCACACGGGCTCCCTCCATCCTTACACAGGCTGTGCCCGGATCCTTCTGGAACACACATCTGAAAACTCCCCCCCCCCTTCTCTTGGGAAACTCCTACTCTTCCTTCCAAACCCAGCCTAAGCATTACCTCATCTCTGAAGCCTTTTTCTGACCTTTCTGAAGGTCACCACTTAACCCCTGAGTCTCTCTTGTTAATCCCTGCCATGTCACACGGGCTCACTTCCACGTGTCTGTCCCTCCTGCCACGAGCCCACAGAGAATCCGGACGTTCAAGGACTTCTCCGTGTTCCTGGAGCCGGGGGGGGGGGTGACCGGGGCAGGGAGTGGGGGAGGGACAGAAGGGAACCGGGGCTCCCCGTCTGTGACGAGGTGCCACAGCTTGGACGCAGGCGGCCTGGGGCTCACCTGGGAGCAGGGCCAGGGCACCCGGCCCGGCAGAGGGCCTGCCGCCAGCCCGGAGCCCCCTGACCGCCAGGGGGTCGTCAAACCTGGGGCCGTGGTGCTGGGCGAGGCCGGGCAGACGCCCCGAGCTCATCCCTCCCCAGCTCTCAACCACTCACTGCCCCTACGCTTGGGCTGCCTTCGTTGGGGCCCTGAGGTCCGTCACCTCCTTGCTGCGACTTAGAGGCCGGCTGGGGGCGGGGGACGTGAGGCGCGGAACGGGACAGCGGCTCTGTGTGTCCCGTGTGGGGCCCGACGCCCCCAGCCCGGCCTGCGCTGTGGGCTGTGGGCACCGCGTCTCCAGGGCGTCAGGGAGCCTGCGATGCCCCAATTCTCCCCACACGTGCGCACTCACTTATGCACATACACACACGCACCCTCGTGCAGGTGCACACACACGTGGAAACCTCTCTGACCCCTGCTCCCGAAGTGCCGGTTCTGTGGCATTTAGCTTCCTTGGTAATTACTTGTCCTGCGTCTTTCCCCACGTCTGGCTCGCGGTAGGCGTTCATTCAACGCGTCCTTACTAAACAGGCCTGAGCCCGACGTCCAAACCCAGCCCATGTGGCCCCCAGACCAGCGATGACATTCGCCCCATCCGGGTAGGACTCCGGAATTCCACCCGAGCAGGGCCTGCCCACCGCACGTGCCTGGACGTCCAGATGTCCCCCAGCATTGTCCGATGGCAGGATCCCGGTGGAGGTTGGGGTCCCTGCCCGGAGCCTCCCGGCTCCTCCCCCTGGTGCTCCCCCCTGAGTCCGTCTGTCCGACAGCCTCTGGCCTGGCACGGGTGCGAGTCGGGAGCTCAGCGGACGCTGGTCCTGCTCTGACCGGGAGCCCTGCCGCTGGTACCTCCCATCCCGGGGTCTGCCGAGGGGCAGTGCCCGTAGCCCCAGGTATGGCCCAGTGACCGCCGGGTCCCCCCACCTGCACGGCTCCAGGAGGCCCCCAGGGCTTCGGGTCGGGACCGGAATCCTGTTCTCACCGACTCAGGCTCCTCTATGGCTATTACCTGAGCTCTGTCACAGCACGGCCACCTCACCCGGACACCAGGCGGGCAGGCAGTGTTCACCGTGTTCTCCAGAGTCAACGTCAGGCTGGCGAGGCTGGAAGTTCTCGCCCCGCTGGAAGCCGGCCACTTCCCCTGCCTTATCCCATCCCCCAGGTGCGGCATCACGAGGTGCCCCCGCGGCGTAGGCGAGGACGCGCACCCAGGCCCGTTACGTGAGGTGGCACAGCCCTTCGGTGCTGTGTGTGTGAAGGCGTGCACACGGGGGCCCTGCATCCCCCTCCCCCGCTGCGGACAGGGACCTTTCCGAACAGCGAGGCCGGGAGACCTCCGTCTGACCGCGTGGAGGTCACAAGGAGCCAGGCCTGTGCTCTCCCGGGCTCTCGTGCCGGGTCACGAGATAAACCACCAGGGGGTGGTCCCGTCCTGCCCCCGATCGCGTCACAGTGTCACCTTCCCCTGAGACCACAGTCCAAGTGCAGATGACCTCTCCGGAGCCCGGGAAGGGCATGGGAAAAGCGACCCATCGCTGGAGAACCTGATGAGGGCTGATTACTGCTACGCCTGCCGGATTTCCTCTTCAATTATTCATGAACACAAGCCAGTGTTTGTGTGCTGGGGCAGCCGTCTAAAAACCAGATAAGCTGACGCAGTCCGGAAAAATCGTCCTGTTGGAAACGGCAAAACCGAATCTGACGACAGATTAGTCTGTGAGTGAATTTATTCTGTGTTTCGTGTCTCAGCTGGACTTGGGGAACTTGTGATGAAAGGAAGGAGGACAGTCGGCACTGAGTGGTCACTGAAGCCCGTGTTCGGCTGGGCCTGCTTGCCAAGCCCCCTTTGCTAGAATGTGCAGGAATCCTGCATGGGGCCCACAGGAGAGTGTCTCCAGAGGGTCATGCCCTGAACCAGCAGACCTCACACTTGGGAGTTTGCCCCAAGGACATGAAAAGCATGTGTGCAAAAAAGCATGGCTGAGGGGAGGGGAGGGGAGGAGAGGGAAGGGAGGGGAGGGAGGAGGGGAGGGGAGGGAGGGGGAGGGAAAGGGAGGGGAGGAAAGGGAGGGGAAGGAGGGGAAGGAGGGGAGGGGAGGTGTGAATGAGGGGAAGGGAGGGAGGGGAGAGGAGGGAGGGGAAGGGAGGGGAGGGAGGGGAAGGAAGAGGGAGGGAAGGGAAAGGAGGGGAGGGGAAGGAGGGGGAGGGAAGGGAAGGGAGGTGAGGGGAAGGAGGGTAAGAAGGGGAGGGGAGGGGAGGTGTGAATGAGGGGAGAGGAGGGAGGGGAGGTGTGAACAATGGGAGAGGAGGGAGGGGAGGGAAGGTGTGAATGAGAGGAGGGGAGGGGAGGGGAGGGGAGCAGAGGGAGGGGAGGGAAGGGGAGGGGAGATGTGTACGAAGGGAGCACAGAGGGTTTTGGGCAGTGAAAATACTCCATACGACACCTGTCATCACACGTTTGCCCAAACCCATGGGCTGTACACACCCAAGTGAACGCTCACGTGCACAGGTACCACCTGTGTGTGATCACGACGGTCAGTGTGGGTTCATCCTCCCTGACAAGTGCTGAGCTCTGGTGGCCAAGGCCTGTGCGTGTGGGGCTTGGGGAAATCTTTGCACCCTCCTCTTATTTCGCTGTGAACCTAAAACTTCTCTTAAAAAAGACATTTTTAAGGGGTGCCTGGGTGGCTCGGTCAGTTAAGCATCTGACTTTGGCTCAGGTCATGATCTCACAGTTAGTGGGTTCGAGCCCCGCGTCGGGCTCTGTGCCGACGGCTTGGAGCCTGGAGCCCGCTTCGGATTCTGTGTCTCCCTCTCTCTCTGCCCCTCCCCCGCTCATGCTCTGTCTCTCTCTGTCTCAGAAATAAATAAGCATTAAAAAAATTTAAAAAAAGACACTCCTGAACGTGGTAAATCTATAGCAAATACTACACTTAGTAACAAAATATCGATGTTTTCCCCTGGAGTTTGGGGATAGTTGCTACCAAAACCTCTGTTCTGCAGAGAGGTCCTAACCAGGGCGATAAGGAAGGAAAATATTTCTAAATGTATGGGATTAGAAAGGAAAATATTGACTTGTCATTTTTCACCAATGGCACAATTGCATACTTAGAAAATATGAAAGGATCTACTGATAAATTATCAGAATAAACACACAAATTTAGCAAGGTCACTGAGCATTAAGATCAATATACAGAAATCAATTATGTTTCTCCATGAAAGCCATAAATGGGGAAAAAATGTTTTTAAGTCTACCAGTTGTAATGGCATAAAAAGCCAAATACTTATATAAAAACCCAACAGAAAATCTGAGAGACCTCTGCTGTAAAAACCGTAAGCTATAAACCGTAAGATGTCACTGACATAAATTAAAGAAGGTCTAAAGAAATGAGGGGACACACTGTGTTTATGGGCCAGAAGACTCAACATTACAAAGACGTCAGTTTTCTCCCAAATTGATTTGCAGATGCAACATTAACACCAGTAAAAATCCCAGAAGGTGCTGGGAGTATGTAGAAATTAGTAAGACAGCTCTGAAATTCATACAGAATTAAAAGGGCTGAGAATGTACAAGATGATCCTTACGCTCTCAGATATCAAGATTTTAAAAATAAAGGTGCGGTAATTAAGATAGGAAAGCATTGGTACAAGAGTAAACAGAGAACCCACAAAACGGCACACTTGTGTGACTTGTGACAAAGACGTGCCTGTGCCACAGTAGGAGAAAGACGGTTCTCGACGACTGGTGGCAAGCAGGCCAGGTGCTGGATATCCGCATGAGGGAAGTGAGTGCTAACCCCTACCTCACGCCACACACAAACACAAGTTCCACCTGGGTTACAGATGTAGGGAGAGAAGTGAAAACTCTAATGCTTCTGGGACACAATAAAGGGAACTATCTTCACAGCCCCGGAGTCAGCGGAGATCCCTCAAACAGGACACAAAATCGCTAAACTTGTAAGAAATGACAGCACTGGAAGGGAAGCAGACGGGCCAGGGTAGAAAAGACATTTTCAACACATATACTGACGCGAGGCGATACAGAATTTGCTGAGAATACCTGCAAATCGGAAAGAGAAAGAGACTAAAATCCAGGCTGAATATTTGAGCAGGTGCTTTAAAAATGAGGATATTTAAATGACCAGTACACTGAAAATCACTCAAGGTCATTGGTAATCAGGGAAACACATTAAAACCACCGTTCCCTCAAAGTCCAAAATAAAACAGACTTTAGGTCTCGAAAAAGGTATGGAGGAACTTGACGTTCCTGCAATGCTTGTGGGTTCGTGGGAAGGTGAGCTTGTGCAACCACATTAGGACACAGTTTGGTAAACCTCGCAAGTCGAGAAGACACAAACCCTTAACCAACAGTTCTCATCGTGAGCACAAGCGACAGAATTGCCCGCCTATGACTGTAGCCGTATGTACAAGAATGCCCACAGCGGTGATACCCGCAACGGGGAAAAAATGAGAGGCGACTCCAAAGTCCAGTAACACAGAAGTCATTCTATTTCATTATTCTATTTATCCTGTTGGGTAAACAAATTGTAGCATATTCATAGCGTGAAATATTAAACAATAGTGAAAAATACAAGCACCTGAGATTTGTAATAACACGTATGAACACACATGCACGCACACGCACACACACGCTCTTTGGCTCTCAGCCCACACTTTCCCCCTTATTCCCTGCGTCCTCCTTGGACATCCTTCTGCCCTCTGCTGAGTGACAAATTCCTGCCATGTTCTTAGCCTCAGTTTCCCCACCTGCACAAGGAAGGGGCTGAATAAAACGACCCCTGGCCCGTTACTCAGACCCCAGACCGCGGTTTCCTGAATCCCCTCTCGTCTGCTGGAAACAAGCATGGTCAGGGTTCAGGGACGTGCACTCCGGGCCGAGAAGCGTCAGCTGGGGCCCCAGCGAGGCCTCAGGGGCTCCGGCCTCACGCTCTCTCCCGCGGGCCCGGACCTCTGACGGGCCAGCTCCTCCTTCCACACCAGCCCCAGCCTGGTCTCCTGCCTCACCCCTTCCTTCCTTCATCATTTCATCCCTGGACTCTGCCCGGCACGACCGGTCCCCGGGCTTGAAGAGACGCGCAGGCTCATCAGATACAAATACGCCCCCCACGCACCACGATCCACCCGGCGCCCATCGAAACCCACGGTTCCCCCGCAAGGTCAGCCGCCAGGGACCACGTGGCCCTCCCGGGAGCCACCCTGCAGCCCAGTGCCACGAGGTCTCCGAGGGGTCCGGCACTGGCGGCTCGCGGGACCCCCGCCCCAGGAAGCAGAGAGGCCGGGGTCTAAGGCGGGGCCTCCTCCGGGCCGGCGTCGCGCATGTGACAGCAGTTGGTGCTCGTGTGACCTCCGTGACCAGATGCTTCCCTGCCCACGTCCGGCCTCGGCCGCCTGCTTCCTCTCAGGGCGGAGGCCGCCCAGCGAAGGCTGTAATTTCCCAACTCTAATGCGTGACGAGGCCTCGCTTACAGGATGTGACGAAATTGCCTCTGGAGGCCGGCACTGGGGAGTCACAGCCACGGCTTCCCCCGCAGGGACCGCCAGGTGGGACAACCGGAGAGAGGGCACGGGAGTCCCCCGTGCGGAGTGGGGGGAGCAGCCGGCCTGTGGCTGGCAGTCCCGGCCCCGTGGCCGGGCCACGACAGGACCCTCTGGCCGTGTGCTCCGTGGAGCTGCCGTCTCTGGCCTCGGGCGCATCTGCTCCCTGCTCTGGCCACTGGCCTCGGGCCTCCTCTTCCTCCGACGAGGACCCGCCGTGGGCGGCCTCACCGGTGGCGCACGTGGCCTCACTGACGGTGGGGGTGGAGTCAGCGCTGAGCGCGGGGCGGTCGAGGGGCCCCGGCCTGGAACAGAAGAGACGCGGCCGCGCCCCCAGGGGGAAGGAAGGCCCACCTTTCACGTGACCATCTGACGCCCGCCTGGGTGAGGGAGCAGCGAGACCGTGAGGAGGGCTCCTGCCTGGGAGGCGGCCCCTCCGAGGGACAGGCCCAGGTCAGAGCGTCGCCTGGGCCCGCAGAACTCTCCTTCCGGAAAGACGCGAAGGCATCCCAGCCACTCCCCTCCCACAGGGCCTCTGGGGCGCGGCTGGCATCTGCGTGCCCAGAGGGTGCTGGCGGGGGGGGGGGGGGCCGCAGCAGACCCTGCCGGGCGGCCGCACGGGACACAGAGGCGCACAGCTGCCCCCGTCCCTCGGCCTGCAGAGGTATTTGGGGCTGGCCATTCGAGAAGCCAGCTTTCTCTCCTTCCCAGGACGACGCAGAAGGGCCCCAGCCCTGGACTCCATGGCTGACCACCGGCCCCCACTTGTGTCCGGGGCGTGGGGAGCCCTGATCTCTGGACCCTCCTCGACGGTGGCAGTCAGGGGGTCTAAGCAGCCAGCATCAGCCCTCGGTGAGCGGGCTACGGCCAAGGGAGCCGGCGGTCACGAGAGGTGTCACGAGAGCCCCCGCGGGGCCTGCTTGCCGGGCTTCCCCACAAGGCCCTCGGCCACCTGACCTCGCTCTTGGGTGGGGACAGGGCTGTGATCAGGGGCAGGCTCCGGGCCCAGGTCCTAGCGTGGCTCATAAGCGGCGACTACGAAGTCACGGGGAGCTGGGGCTGCAGGAGAGGGAGAGCCTGAGCAGGATGGCTGGAGGGGGGGATGAGCCGGGCCAGAAAGTCCCCCGGACGGCGCCCCTCCCGGCTGCAAACCTCCCCTTCCTCCGGGCAACGCGCCCTGCACGAGCCTGCGGTGACCTCTGAGGGACCCCGCCTCTGAGACCCAAGGTCGGGTCACATAAAGTCAGGTCTGCGGAAAACCCAGGCTGTGGAAGAAGCCCCCTCACTCCCCGGCAGACTTACCAGAGCTTTGAGTCCACGGGCCGTCACCGGGGTGCCTGCTCTGCGCCGACTGGCTGCGCCCGCACCGGCCCGTCCGTGACTCGAACACCTGCAAGGTCTCGGGCGGTCTTCACGGGTGCGACACCGGCCCCTCCGGGTGTTCACGGATCGCGTTCCGGCCGGGACGCAGGTGTGGAGCTTGGCGTCACGGCTGGACACGCGGGTCGCAGAGAGACCTAATTTTAGAGTCGTTTTGTCATTTTGCCAGGGTTCACTCACTGGGACCTGGGAGATTAGGAGCCGGGAATTAGGGAATGCTGCTTTTTTTTTTTTTTTTAATGTTTATTATTTTTGAGGGGGGGAGAGGCAGAGAGCGAGGAGGGACACAGACTCCGAAGCAGGCTCCAGGCTCCGAGCTGTCAACGCAGAGCCCGACGTGGGGCTCGAACCCACGGACCGCGAGATCGTGACCTGAGCCGAAGGTGGACGCTTAACCGACCGAGCCACCCAGGCGCCCTGTGGGAATGCTGCTTTTTAGAGTGTGTGTCTGTCCAGCCACTTGGGAAGCACAGAGACATCCCCAAGCGGAAAAGGCCAGGAGCCACTTTGGGAAACTGCACCTGACTTCTTCCCGCACACATTTACCCGACACAGGAGACGCACGTCCGCAGAAGGCGCCCTGTTCACGGCAGTCAAGGGCTACAATAATTTTTACAGATCTATTGGGATCTGCTGCACCGCGGGTTTTTTTTTTCTCGATGTGACTCAAAAGGAGCCAGACAGGGGCACCCGGGTGGCTCAGTCAGTTGAGCATCCGACTTTGGCTCAGGTCACGATCTCGCGGTTCGTGGGTTCAAGCCCCGCGTCGGGCTCTGTGCTGACAGCTCGGAGCCTGGAGCTGCTTCTGATTCTCTGTCTCCCTCCCTCTCTCTCTCTGCCCCTCCCCCGCTCACACTGTGTGTCTCTCTCGAAAGTAAATTTTTTTTTTTTTAATTAAAAAGTGAAAAAAAAAAAAAAAGAAAGGAGCCAGACAGGAAAGCACATGCGGAGTGTGGCTCCATTTATGTAAAATTCTGGAACATTCTGGAACAGACAAACTCACTGTGTTGATCAAGCTCAGGCCAGAGGCAGCCTGTGCAGAGGTAGGGGATCTGGGAATGGACAAGAGAACTTTCTGGAATATGAACATGTCTCTTCTCTTCCCTCCGAGCCTTCTGTTCAAGTCAAACATGATTTTTCATCCCCGTGTCTCCAGGCTCCGTCTTGGCTCATGTGGTTCCCGTTCCCTGGAAACCCTCCTTAGCAAATCTCCACCCCCGGGAGCTAATTGACACGCCACCTTCTCCGGGAAGCCCTCCCTGCTGCACCCCTCCCTAGCGGCCGCTACCCTGCCCTTCTAGTCCTGATCCTACAGCTTTTCCGCTGTCGTTCCTTTGACGTGATCACCTGAGTTTTTCATTAACGGTCATCCTGTCCCTGCTTCGATTCCCTTGCTATGTTGTGACCTTGATGGCAGGCGCGTCTGTGTGGGTCCCGGCCACCCCGACCCCAGCAAGAGGCCCGGAGTAGGCGCTCGATTCGGACACGGGGCAACGAAGGAGCGGAGCGAACGAAGTGTGAAACTCCTCTTTGTTCACGTCAGGCTCTGCACTGAATTGTGCTGACTCCTGTCACTTTTCCGCCACGCAAGATGCAAGCCATGCCGACGTTTTCCGGAGCACTCTCGGGGGGCCCCCGCGGGGGGTGGGGGGGGTCTGGGCTGCCAGCTTCTCACCCGGTAATTAAATGACACAGCACAAACCTGTAGAAACACAGCCTTCCCGTGGTCACCGCATTGAATCAGACCCGAAAGCTCACAAGACCTTCAGAACCTTTGTTCTAAAGGGTTTCGTGGCCACGGACGGGGAAACTGAGGCTGGGAGCAGGACAGCGGTGCGTTCAAGGAAGGGGGAGCTCCTGATCTGTCATGCTTCCGGTAGGGGGGGGAAGCGAGCTTCCCCCCCCACCCTCAGGACGAGATACGGCTGGAGGGACATTTCCATCATCTCTCCGGCCCCTTCCTCCCAGAAGAGGGAGAAACTCAGCTTGTGTCTGTTCTCACCCGCACCCTCAATGGGGGCAGGAGGCGACGCCGTGGATAGCCAGCCCGCCTGCCACCCACCCCGCAAGCCCCCACACGCGACAGAGGACCTCCAGATACGGGGCTGGTAAGCACTGGAGAGCCTGCCCCCCTCCCCCGTCCCACCGGGACCACCGGACACGCCGGCGAAGCCAGGGACGGCGAAGCCAGGGACGGACGCGGGTTGGCTCCAGAGGCCCAGTCCCGGCTTTCTCAGATCTGGGCGGGATTCTGTGCCAGTGAGCGTGAACAACCCGGATGGCTTGTCCTGGGGTTGGGACGCTCGGGGCTCAAACGGGGACAGTCTCAGGAAAGCCCGGGTGGTCTGTCACCCTAACTTCTAGCTCAGCATCCACAGAGCTGGGCGGCCGGGGGGGCCTTTGCTACCAGAGTCCTGCCAGGTTCGCGGGCGGTCAGCACTTGGAGGTGGTGGCCACCGGGGGTCGGCCCCGGGTCCCACACGCCGGGACGGCAACTCCTGGTCACCCTTCCCCTCCTGATGCTGAGACGGACGAGTCCTCCGGGTGGTTCCCAGCTCACGGCCGGAGCTCCGTGCAAAAAGCGCCGGTTTTCTCGCAGCTGAGTAAGACTATCGCAGGCAGAGCTCGAATCCTCTCCAGGTTTTATTGGGTTTAAAAATGACACCATTTGCAAAATGCTGGTCGTCTGTGTGAGCGACACACGCATGCCGGGATATGGAGATGACGGCTGGAGCGTCGCCTCGGGTGTCGCGGGTGAGAGAACACGGGTGTGCGGAGGATTGGCCGTGACCCTGAGCGGGCGAGAGACCCCGCCACGACGGTCTGTAGACCGTGGTGCCCACACCAGCAACAGTAACGAGCTGCGGACGCAACCGGCCGCCTGCCTCCCTCCCTGGCTCCTGGCGGGAAGGGGTGGATCTTCCCAGGGTCTCCCAGAGGCAGGCGCCGACGATGCAGGTGTCCCGGCCGCTGGTCCCGCGTGGCCACTGCCATGGCCCAGGCTCACAAGAGGCTTCCGGAACCTTGCACGCCGCAGGGAGAGGTCGGAAGGGACACTGGGTCATAGAGCCCAAGCTTGGGTCTTAGCATCAGCCCCCCCGGACCTCGTCCCCCCGCCCTCCCCCACGCCCCTCGGATCCGGTGCGCCGAGGTCACCGTGTTGCCGCCTACCCTGTGGTGACCGTGACAGGCGGGGACGGGCAGCGGACGCTGGAGCCACGGGGTGAAATGACATCGAGAAACGGGGTCTTCGCGCCATTTCCAAGCATCATCCCACTGCTACTGGTTAGTTCCAAAAGGAAAACGTACCTGGGCAAAGGAGGGGCCGGGGGGCTCCCCTTCAGCACGTGGACGGGCTTCTCGCACACGTAGCGCAAGCCGACCACACGTATCTCCCGGGAAATACACAACAGGGTGTATGTGGCAGCCTTGCCCGGACGTTAGCGTGGGTCGAATCGCGAGGAGAAAATTAGCATCTCTGATGGCGTGGGCTCTTCAAAATTGGCAAACAGAAGGACAGACAGGCAGACCTCTGTGTCTGTCTGTCCATCTATCCTTGTATCCACCCGTCTATCCATCCGTCTATCATCATTGCATTTATCTATCATCTATCTATCTATCTATCATCTTTCTCTCTTTTTAAGGCAGAAGACTATTTGGGGATAAAGGAGACTAAGGAGAATTAACGGCCAAATGCAACGTGAGATCCTTGCTGGATCCTAGATTTTTTTTTTTTTTTTGAAGTAAAAGAGTGTAAAGGACATCGCAGGGGACGTGGTCCCTCTGCCTGTCCCCATTCTCCTGGTCCCTCCTGTTTCCCCGAGCTGGGTGTGTGACGAGCCGTCTCCTCGGACCTCCCGGGGCAGCCCCCGGCCTTCCCCGGCCCCCCAGGACAGGCTGCCCTCGCACAAGCTGGGGACGAGGCTGGCACTGTCCCCGGCGTCCCCCACGGCCACGGGATCGTGCTGCAGGCAGACAGACCCCTTTTCACCGTCAAACACGAGTTCCTCGTATCAACTTTTCCTGCTGCTGGGACTTTGTTTCCCAAACACCTGCCCTCAGGCCGCTCTGGGGGGCTCAAGCTCCTTAGACGGGAGGACGCGGCCGAGGCAGGAGGGGCCGGCACAGGGCAGCAAACGCGTGGCTCAGCGCACAGTGCGCGGCAGGTAGACCCCGGGGCGCGCTGGCCGCGGAAGTGAGCTGTTTGAATTTCTCTATCTCTGCGATTATTTCTATGTGCTCACTTTATCTTTGGGGGTTTCTCCTACTCTCTCATTTCTCTTTTAACATATTTGCCTTTTCTCTGCCTTTTTTTTTTTTTTTGCCTAATTAGATTAGCTGGTGGTTTACTTATTTTATGGCTTTTTGCCCCCAAAGCAGCAGCTCGCGTATTTACTTATTGGTTCCGCTCCTGTTAACGCATCCATTTCTGTCCTTATCTCCGGCCGCTCCTTCTTGTTTTTCTTAAGCTTATTTTGTTTTCCTCGGTGGCTTTTCTCCCCCCTAACATTTGGAGCTGAGCCCTTCATTTGTTTATTTTCATTCCTGAAAAGGAATAATGTTGGTATTTAAGAGCACGCCTCTGGTCCTGAGCACGGCTCTCCCCGGGGCCCATGGGGATCGAGTCCTAGCATTTGCACTGACGTTTCCTCTTGTGAAATACTCTGCAATCTTGCCTTGAATTTCTTGACAGTGAGAATGCAGCGGGGGGTGGGGGGGCTGCCTGTTTTTCCATGAACGGGTTTTGTTGCGGATGTATTTTATTGTCCTGATTCCATGAGGTTAACGAATTATGAGCAGGGAGATTTCTTCTGGGTCATTTCTACCCTTTGGCGTTTCCAGGCTTCTATGAGACCTATCGTCCTGTGTGTCCAACTCGATGTCTGTTCCAGCCGGCACGTCCCAGCCGGGAGACCAAGTGACCCGTTACTGCTGTGTCTCTCCCGGTTCCACCGCTCCTTTCTGTCGCTTTTCCTTCATGAATCGTGTCGTCACGTTTTGACTTAAACACGTATGACGGGCGCCTGGGTGGCTCGGTCGGGTAAGCGTCCGACTTCGGCTCAGGTCATGATCTCGCGGTTCGTGGGTTCGAGCCCCGCGTCGGGCTCTGTGCTGACGGCTCAGAGCCCGGAACCTGCTTCAGACTCTGCGTCTCCCTCTCTCTCTCTTCCCCTTCCCCACTTGTGCTCTGTCGCGCTCTCTCAAAGATAAATAAATGAACATTAAAAAAAAAAAAAGACGGACCACGGGGGCTTGTAACCTTACCCGCAGGAAGGCCCGACCTGGCCTCTCGTGTCTTGCTTCCCACCTCACGCGGAACGATGTTGAAGCCGGGATGTTGCTTTACGTCCTGTTTTATTTTTATGCCTCCTGCGTGTCTGCGTTTAAAAGTGTTTGGTTACGTAGCCTGATTTTTTCTTTTTCTTTTTTTCAATTTTCTCCTCAGTGTTGTCCTTCTGATAATGTGAAACGTGTAGAAGTTGTTTCTATTTCGCGGTCATGGTCACCGTGGGAACCGCCGTCCACGCAGTGCGCCGGCCGCTGGTCCTCCAGCGGCTCTTCTCGGCGTCCAGGTGGCGCCCGACCTCACGCAGCCCCGCACGACGACGCCCGGCCACCGAGGCCGACACGGGACATCAGGACACCTGGTGGCAGCCACACACGCACGTCCCACGTGGCACACCGTGGACTGTCGAGCGGCAGGGCTTGGTGGGTAACGTCCGGTGGGTCCTCTCCCCAGACAGAATGTCCTGGAAGGCACTCGAGTCCGCTCGGGACGCCGTGGCAGAGCCCTCGGGCCGCGGCTTGGACCACAGACACTTTCCCACGTTGCGGAGGCCAGAGGCCCGCGATCAGGGAGGCTGTGGGTCCGGTTCCTCCTGAGGCCTCCTCCCCGTGTGCCGTGTTCCCGTCCGTCCGTCCGTCTGTGTCCTCGTTCCCTCTCCCTGTGAGGACATCAGCCACGGGCTAGGGCTCATCCGTATGACCTCTCTGAGCCCATTACGTCTGGAAAGGGCCTGTCTCCAAACACGGTCCTCCTCTGCTGGGACCAGCCCCTCCGGACTCCGGGGACGTGGACACTGCTTCTCCCACTGCCGCCCCCCTGAGCTGAAGGCTCCACGTGCTCGATGATGCGTCCTTCTGTCTGTCCTCCTCTCCTGCTTCCTGGGACCGAAGCCCCCCGTACATCATGTCCCATAGGCCTGTGTTTCCTGTGCTTCCGGCAAAGACCACATTTATACCTAAAGTTGTCACCTGGGGGCACCTGGGGGTCTCCACCTGAGCAGTGACTGTGAGCTGCTCCTCCTCCCCTCCCCCACCTCGTCTCTCAGCCCTGTCCCCGTCCCACCACCGTATGGCTGCTGACACTTGTAGCCACAGCGTGTGGCCTGCCTTGGAGGTGAGGAGACCTGCTTGCTCCCCCGTCCCCCCACTACGCTCCCTGCCCCGCGGAGAGGATCCGAGCTCCGGGATCAATCCCGCGTGGCCGTCGCCTGTGACACCTGCTGTATGCACGGCGGCCACGGTTCTCCCATGCTTCAGGCTCGGCCGCCGGAAGAATAGAAACGTGGCTTCCCCGTCCACTTTGTCGTGGCCACTCTCACAAGCCACCTGCCTCCAGCCGAACCCGTGGAACTCACACTCAATCTCGGAGTTACCATCATGTAAACAGAGTCGTCTCCTGCCCGTGTCTGCGGTGACAGCTTAGCAGGGAATAAAACCCTTCCCCGGCGACGCTGGGGACGCGCGTGACATCAGCAGACGTCCTGCAGTGGGACTGCCCCCACCCCCCCACCGTGGACAGCATGACCTCCCCTCCCCCGCTACTCACGGGCTCGCTCTGGGCCATCGGGTATGAGCAGGAGAGCTGCGAGCCGCTGCGTGTCCCCTGTTCTCTCACTCCTGCATCCCTCCCGCGGGAGGGGGACGGAGCACGTGGACGAGGCCCCCACAGGCCCAGAGCTGCACAGCCAAACATCACCGTGGAAGCTCCAGAGGTCTGGTCATCTCAGGAGGACAAATGGCCTGGGCCCGTGGGGTTCTGTGAGCACGGAGCTGGCTTTCTCCTTTAGCGGAGATTTGGCGCTTTTGGCCTGAATTCCCTCCAGGTAACTTTTCTTTCATCTGTAACGAGTGCGTTCCTCTAACGTGCCTTTCCAAGCCTTTGTTTTAGGCAAGTTTTCCTCTGTGGACGTGGACGGTATTTTCATTATTAAACGTCCCTGAAGAAACAAATAAAGAGCAAACAACAAGAAAATCAGCTGTGTCATAATAAAAGGCATATCTCCTTGCGTCTTTTTACCTACTATTTGCAAAGGTCTCTGTTTGATCCTTTTTTCCCGTTCTGTGCTATGCTTTTTCTCTAAGCCTCTCAAATATTTCTCTCCCATTTTATTCTATTTGAGTTCCTGCAAAAAAAAAAAAAGTCCTCCACGTCTACTTTTTAGCAGTTTCTGCCTTTATTGCCGATTCCGATTTGACGTTCGTCCATAATGATAAACATAACAATCCGGGTAAAGCTACAGTTACGAATTTCCCGGGAACTGTTGTAAGTGCTTCTACAGACGTTTATTATGGGATCCTCAGCCTCACGTCTCTTTTATGACGTGGGCGCAGTTACCATCCGCTCTGCAGATGGGGAATGTGAGCACAGAGAGGGGAAGTCACTTGCTGAAGGTCACACAGCTACTGAGCGGCACACGTGACAGGCCTCCCCCCTCCTCCAGCCCTTCCCTCACCCCTCCCTCCACAGTATTTCCCCTTCTTCTTTTCCATTTTCCTCCCGCCATCTGGCATCCAATCGAAGCCTGGCCGCTTGCCTGTTTCTCTCCCTCCAGCTTTCCTGTGCAGGGCACCTGCTCTGTGGCTCCGCGTCCCGCCCTCCCTCCCCGTGGCCCCGCCCCCCTCCCCGTGGCCCCGCCCCCACGGCCCTCCTTCTCCGTGGCCCCGCCCCCACGGCCCTCCCTCTCTGGCCCCGCCCCCACGGCCCTCCCTCTCTGGCCCCGCCCCCACGGCCCTCCCTCTCTGGCCCCGCCCCCACGGCCCTCCCTCTGTGGCCCCGCCCCCACGGCCCTCCCTCTCCGTGGCCCCGCCCCCACGGCCCTTGGTCCACCTCCAGGTAGTCCTTCTTCCTGGTCCTGCAGGTGCCCCGCAAGGATGCTGGTTTCCTGCGGTTCTTTCTGCTCCCGCGGCCCAGCGCGTAGTCCCTGCTCGGCCGACCGAGTGCGAAAGGTCACAGGGTGCGGCCCGTCTACACGGGCTGTGTCCACGTCCCTGCTCGTCCCCTCCCTGCCGTCGCCCGGGGAACAGAAAACCCCCTCGACCCCAAGAGAAACCGCCCCACACCCCTGGCGGCACCTAGCGTGTTGCACGTTGGTTTTGACTTTGACATCTGGTGATGTATTCTTTTTTTTTAATGTTTATTTATTTTTGAGAGACAGAGCGTGAGCAGGGGAGGCACAGAGACAGAGGGAGACACAGAATCAGAAGCAGGCTCCGGGCTCCGAGCCGTCGGCACAGAGCCCGACGCGGGGCTCGAACTCACAAGCCATGAGATCATGACCTGAGTCGAAGTTGGACTCTTAACCGACTGAGCCCCCAGGCGTCCCTGGTGATTTAGTCTTTCTTTCTCTCAGCTCTTCGGGGCTGCTCGCTGCCATTTGACTCTTGCCTATTGTCAGGGAGCGATTCTCCCTGACCCTTTGGGCCTCGGATGGAGGTCCCTCCGCCCCGTAACCAGGATTTAGGAGGCCACCCGCCCTCACCCCTCGAGGTCCTGAACTGTGATCCCTCCTCTGCCAGACTGTCCCCAAGATTCGGAGCAGCGTTTCCCGCCACCCCCCTGTCCCCCCAGTGCTGTGCTGTGTCGTCGAGGGCTACGGGCCTCAAGGACAAAACTCCCCTTTTCTTCAGCTTTAGCCCAAAGCCCCATCCACCCGGTCTCGGGGCAGGAGGAGGACTTGGCTCTCTAATCCCAGAAGGGCAAAGACTGGGGACAAAACACCACCGTCCACACGGAGTGAGGCCGCTGCTCCCGAGCGAGGGCTGTCCACACACCGAGGCCACACGAGCCGGGACACGTTTGGGAGCTGTCCCCTCTGCCGGGAAGGCTCCACGTAAAGCACGGTGGCACATTAAGGCTCCAAAGACGGATCGGAGGCACAGTGACGCGGACGCAGGGTCCCTTGGGCTGGGGAGAGAAGGGCACTGGCCACCGCTGGTGGGATGGCAGCAGGTGCTGGGCCGGGCCTGACTTCCCGTCCCCGATGCAGAGCGGGGGCCGCTGGCCCAGGGTCACCTCGTTCTTCTCTCGCTTCCTCCCGTCATCCGTCTCCACCCTCCGTGTGAAATCCCACGGCGTGAGAGCCACACGGCGTCAGGCGGGAAGCTCCTGGCAGTCACGCCCGTGGCGGAGGGGGTCGGCGTGGCTGCATTTCCAGGCCGTGAGATGGGAGGGAGGGCGGGTGGGAGACCCAGCCAGCTGAATCAGTTCTCAACTGCTCCTTCCTGGGAAGGCCCCGGGCGCAGCCACCCCCGGCTGACTCTCCGTCTCGTCTCCGGGCGGATGGAAACAACAACGCGACCTCATCCGAGAGCCCTGTGAAGGTTAACGGGACACTTGGGGTTCTGGGAGGCGATGGACTTAGGTCTGTAGACACCTAGGAGTGCTAGGGACATAAACACAAAATAGTCACTCAAACCACAGGACCCACAGGAAAGGAAAACTCCCGGGAGCAAGAGTAGGGACGGTGTGAGCTCCACGTACAGCAGCCCTGGGGGCACCTGTTCGGCACAAGCGTGCGCGAGGATGGTTCGTCGCCCGTTGTCCCAACAGCGCGTCATCTAGCGCACAAGCCGTGTCGTGTTCCGGTGATGGGCCATCCCAGACAGCTACAAAAAGAAGCTCCGTTCGTCCACGACAACACGGCTGAAGCGTATGGGCACACGAAGGGGAAGAAGCACGACAGGACGGAGGGCGTGCACCCCGAGGCCCCACGGAAGGCTCAGGCACAGATAAAAACGGCCCTTCTGTCTGAAAGCGGGGTGACGGGACCACAACCCCAGCGCAGCTGCCAAAACCCGCAGAACGTTGTGTCGCGAGGAACGAGCACGAGCGCGTGCAGAAGTTTCCACAACCCAGGAGAGTGCAGAGCGTGACGCGTGGTCCAATCGCGTTACAAACGCACCTTGAACGGAAGGGGGTGGGGTGGGGAGGGGGCTCGCGAAAGAAATTGTGGGGAACCGTGGTTTGGCTGAAAACTGCGAGGCTGAAGACAGAGAATCGTACGCAGCGAACATCACCCGGGCTCGATCCTCCCGGAGCACAGAGGGCCAACTGCCGCGTAAGCACGCGCATCCCAGGCTCAAACGCGCGTGTTGATACACGGCGGATCATGAGGCCAGGTCTCTCCCCGCCAGCCAAAGTCACAGATAAGCAAGGCAGCGGGGCTGGCGTGAGTACGGGACGTGGCGTTAGGGTCCCACGGCGTGGGAATTCGTGCTTTGTGGCACTGACGTGCAGGTGGACGCAGACGTGACCGAGGTGCGTGTGCACGGACGGGCACACGCTCGCACGCTCCCTAGCCCTGCCCGCTGAGAGGACACGGAAGCACCCGGACCGTGGCCTCCCATCATGGTTCCCGAGCGAAAGGAGCCGGGCTCCTCAGGGAAGTGGCTGATTCTACAAGATGAGCCCGGGGCCCTTGGAGTGCAAGAGAGCAAGCCCGCGGGGACGCGTCAAGGGGACTTGGGGGCAACATGCAGGACCTCTTAAGGCACCACGGTAAGTAGCATAGTACTGGGCTAAAATCCGAAGTATTAGGGGCGCCTGGGCGGCTCAGTCAGCTCAGCGCACGATCTCACCGTTCATGGGTTCGAGCCCCGCGTCGGGCTCCGTGCGGGCAGCTCAGAGCCTGGGGCCTGCTTTGGATTCTGTGTCCCCTCCTCTCTCTGCCCCTCCCTCACCTGTGTTCTGTCTCTCTCTCAAAAATGAATAAACATTAAAAGAAAGAAAGAAAGAAAGAAAAAGAAATTATTCTGTTTCCTGCACGGATGGGAATAGGACGCCAGGTGCCGAGCCCACAGAACTTTACAGCACAAAGACCAAAGTTCAACGTGCACAAACGTAAAAGAAAGACAACGCTGAGGCCAGGGGATTCCGGGATGGAGTGCAAAGGAATCCAGCCACCCCGCAAAGGTATGAAACAACCTCACGAAAGGAGGTCGAGCTGAACCACCTGGAAAAGAACGGCACCTGTGACATCAAGGGCGCGAGGAGGCGTAGGTAAGCCCTCTGTTGGCAAAGTTCCTCCCCATGGGACGTCCACGCCGGTCAGGCGATTCTAGACTAGAACGGGAAATGTGTATGATGAGCTGGGGCATCTTGTGGTGCTGGGAGCACGGAACGTCTTCCAAATTCCCAGGAAAGGGCCCTGAGCTGACCACGCCATCCGGGACCACAGGTACCGTGGGAAAGACCGTGGCTGGTGTGGGTGGAACTGGGGGCTCATCAGCCATTGCCACGGTGACGGTGTGGCGGTCGCGCAAATGGCTGCCACGCACGACGGGGATTAGAACAAAGCGCGGGCTGACCGCCCGATCCGTGGCCACCGCCCCACGGTGAAGGCGACCGTCCGTGACGGGACCCTGATCCCCTAGGTCGGCGGCGTTTTCTCCGACACCCACAATTGTGTCTTCTTTGTATTCTTGGGGTTTTGACATCAAGCCTGAATAAACCACATCCCGATTCACAAGAACGCCCTGGCACCCCTCTGTTGACACAGCCGTCTCGGGTGCCGGTGGGACATTGGGGACCCCAAGGGCTTACGGGCAGAGGCGGGATTCCTACCTCGAGCCCCACGCTGTGCCCCCTGCACACTCAGGGCAGTAGGAGAGAGCAGGGCAAAGCCGTACGCGAGGTTTGTGACCAGGGCCCCACGTGCCGGACGAGGACGAAGGGACCGTCTTCACGCATCACAGACCCAAACTTCCGGAGATCACTGATCACCCCCGTCACTCTTCCGTCCGCTGTACCCCCACCCCAGAAAGCGGGGCCGCTCCGTCTTTCCCGCTGCTAAAGGAACCTCACAAGGAAAGAGAAGGGGCAGTGTCCGACATCTTAAGGCTGGAAGTTGGAAACCTTTTATTACTGAGGATTCTGCTTTTATCATTAGCATGTAATGAATTATTCTCAGCTTTCAATGCCTCGGTAATGGTCTCTCTGAAGAATCTCGTTAAACGTTGCTGGATACTCTTGATCATTATTAATAAAAGTGGTAACTGGGAATCATCTTGTGTTCTCAGCTGAGGCCGCCAACCTGAAGTGTCGCGATAGATGATTAATGACAGTGGAAACCTGCCGGGGAAAACACCTGGGGCGTCTCATCCGGCAGCTTCCCGGGAGGCCCTCCTCGGCCGGGGAAAGGTCTGCCACCAGGAGCCAGTCTGTCTGTGTGACCGGTACGTGCACTCCCGCCTCGCCCCTTCCTGGCCGTGGCCCTGGGGGCTCGTCCCCTCCCCAGGCATCCACGTTCTCATCTGCGCCGTTGTAACAACTCATGAGGGAGTGAACTTCGAGGCTGAGACAGAAAACGCTCACGAGATGCCGCATTCTATTATGATCAGCCGAGACATACGCGCTCCGATATTTCTATTCAAAACTCAGAATCGCGGAACTTTATTCGGAGGCTCCGATGCTAGCTGGCGTGAGTTCGGGGCAGCCGTGTGAATCAGGATTCCTCTGTGTTACTACGTGTTAGTGTCCGCGACGAACACGGATGCTCCTTCTGAATGCCAGACGCTACGCGAAGACCTTTACCGCGAGTGACCTCACCGGAGGCTGTGGCGATTCTTGGATAACTATTTGTGCCCCCCAGGTTGCGGCTGGGGGAAGCAAGACCAGAGGGGTGGTTCCACCCGTCCAAAGCCACACAGGTGATAGGCAGTGGAGCTGGGATTCAAACCCGTGCACCTGCCAGAGTGCCCCACCCCCTTCTCATGTTTATTTCAACCTCTTGGGGCTCAGAGTAACCCTCGCGAGAGCAGGGAACTGATGGTCTTGGAATCCACTCTATCCGATCCCCCCAAGGAGAATCCAAGTCCAGTGCTCTCCTCACCAGCCGGCCCCTAAATCTCAAGATCGAGGGCGGATTGCATTTTCTTTTTTTTAATGTTTTTAATGTTTATTTATTTATTTTTGAGAGAGAGAGAGCCAGGGGAGGAGGGGTGGAGAGAGAGGGAGACACAGAATCTGAAGCAGGTGACGCTCAGCCGCAGCTGGGTCGTGGGCACAAGCCCCTCGTCCCCCCACAGGTGTTTCTTTCCGGACGCAGAAGCCATAAGCTCTCGGAAGAAGTGTTTTATTTATTAATAAAATAAAATATTATTTTATTAATAATGATCAAGAGTATCCAGCAACGTTTAACGAGAAGTGAGAGACCTCCCTCCTGCCCCCAAGGCTGGAGCACAGACCCGCCGCTCACCGGTGGGAGGAGTGGGAGCCAGGCCACCTGATCGTCAGGAGGCTTTCGCATCTGCCCTTGGGGCAGGACCAGGGGCGGGAGACCCTCTCGGGCCCAGGTTCTTGGTCTGACACAAGGCACAGGTGTGCCCCTGCTGGGGGAGGAAGGGGCCCGTGCTGCCCCCACACACCAGACTGCATTTGGTCGCCCAGGAGGGGAGGCGCAGGACTGGTGATAAAGTCCGAACCTCTGAGGCTGGGCTGCAGAAGGTGTGCCCAAGACTGGAGAAGGACGGGAAGTGAGAAAGCCCGTGTGCCATCACGAGCCTCCGCGGAGTAGAGCAGCACCGGGCTCTGGAGTCGGCGTGAGGGCACAGAGAAAGCGCGTTCTGGGGCGCGGGTACCGCGGAAAGCTGAGGCTGAGGCGGGCGGACCGAACGCGTCTCCCTGGCGCCCCGGGCCCGACACTTGGCACAAGAGAGGTCACCTCGGGGCGGCCTGAGGCTTGCGGTGCTCTGGACGGGAACGGAGGGAGGGCGGCAGAAACCCTGGCCCGGCTCCCTCCCTCCCCGCGTGGACTCAGCCCCTAAAACCCGAGCTTCCGACCGAGGAGGAGGACTGCCCGCTTCCAGGAGTAAAATCACTGCTCTCAGCCTCCGCTCCTCTTCTACACACAGCGTCTGACGGTCCATAAAAATTGTGAGACACTCACACAAAAGAGAGAATAGACAGTCCATTATCAAGGGACAAAATAATCACCTGAACCAGACTCCAAGATAACTCTGACTCGGATATTTCAGCCCGGGACTTTCGGATAAGTGTGACTGATACAATAAATACGACTAATGTAACAAGTGTAATAAGTATATATATCGTAAGCATATATAAGTATAATATGGTATAAGTAATATCAAAAATATAACAAAGCATCTGTGGGGAAAGGCGGCGAGGGTACATACACTGGCAGAATTTCTTTAGAGAAATGGAAAACTGCTTTAACAACAGGAAATTAAAATGTTATAGAGACAGGATGTCAGAGGCGAAGAATTCCTTTGGTGGGCTTATTAACAGAGCAAATACAGCTGAGAGAGAATTGGTGGGCCTGAGTATAAGTCAACAGAAGCTACCCAAACTCAAAGACGAGGTGGAAAACAGAGGAGGGCATCCCAGAGCTGGGAGACAATATCCATCACTGGAGTCTAACAAGGAAGAGGAAGAGAAAAATACGTGGGGGAAAGAGTCGAAGAGATCGAGGCTAAGAGCTTTACAAAATTAATGACATACAGCAAACCACAGATCCAAGCAGTTCAAAGAACCACACGCAGAATAAATTGCCACACACACCCTCGCACGCTCGCACGCTTGCGCACACACACTCTCACACTCACACTCGCACACACTCACTCGCATACACTCGCATGCTCGCACACACGCATGCTCACACACACACACGCACGCTCACACTCGCACACTCGCACACACACTCACACTCGCACACACTCGCACGCTCGCACACACTCGCACGCTCGCACTCACACTCGCACACACTCACACTCGCATACACGCACACACTCACACTCGCACGCATACACTCGCACACTCACACTCGCATGCTCGCACACTCGCACACTCACACTTGCACGCTCGCACACACGCATGCTCACAAACTCACACTCGCATACACTCATACACTCGCACACTCACACTCGCACGCTCGCACACACACTCACACTCACGCACACACTCACGCACACGCTCACACACACGCTCGCACACTTACACACACACACTCGCATGCACGCTCACACGCTCGCACACACTCGCATACGCTCACATACACTCGCACGCTCACACTTGCACGCTCGCACACACACTCGCACACACTCGCACACCCACACACTCGCACACACACACCTAGATATAGAGAAGTCTGCAACTCAACTGCTGGCAATGGAAACATCAAAGACAACAATAGTGAAGACAGAGGAAAAAAAGAAACATTACAGAGAGAAAAACAAAAGAATTCAGCAGACTTCTCAGAAGAAATGATGTAAACCAGAAGACAATGGAGAGACCCCTTTAAAGTACTGAAAAAAAAAAAAAACAAAACCTGCCAACTTAAAATTCCACATCAAGAGAAATAGCTTTGAGAAGTGGAAGGAAAGTAGAGATTTTTCGGAAACACAGAAGCTGAAAGAATACGTTGCTAGCCACCCCCACCCCCCACCCCGGCACTACAAGAACGTTAAAGGCAAATCTTGAGGCAAAAGGACTGTGTTGCCAGACGGAGATCGCAGCTACACAAAGAAGTGAGGTGGATACCAAAACGTGTAAAAATGTGGATAAATATAAAAGGCATTTTGAAACCGATTTCTAAATTGCCCCCAAATACACTTGTCTGGAGGAAAAAAGGTCATCACGTATCTGGGGTCTGTAGGATACGTACAAGTAAAGTTTATGTCAACTATGGCACCATCGAAAGGACTGAGGACACGGAAATATATCGTTGTAAGTCACGTACGCTCTATAGAAAGTCATATGATAGGAGGGAAGGCTGTGCTAAGCTAAACCTGTGCATTGTAAACCCCAGAGCAATCACTAAAGTGTAAAAAAAAGAAAAGAGAGAGAGATACAACAGATAAACCGATAGTGGAGATAAAAATGAATTACGAAAAATAGCCAACCGGGGCGCCCGGGGGGCTCAGTCGGTTAAACGTCCGACTTTGGCTCAGGTCATGATCTCGCGGTGTGTGGGTTCGAGCCCCGCGTCGGGCTCTGTGCGGACAGCTCGGAGCCTGGAGCCTGCTTCGGATTCTGGGTCTCCCTCTCTCTCTGCCCCTCCCGCTCGCACTGTCCCTGTCTCTCTCAAAAAGAAACATCAAAAAAAAAAAAAAAAAAGATAGCCAACCGATCCAAAAGAAGGCAGAAAAAGAGAAGAAGGTAGATAAAACACAGATAAAACAAATGACCAAAAGGAACCAGCAAGAATAGGAAGAATGCAGTTTCCCTTGGCTCTGTTCCCGCCCTTCTCCCGCCCCGAGCCTGACACAGTACTTGGGGGAGAGCGTGGCGCTCTCCGTGAGCACGACCCCTTCGGTCAGCGCACAGCGTTCTGTGGGCTATTTCTGAAGGCCCACGACCACTGTGGGGCCCAGTGGATCCTCCCCTCTCACCCACCAGCTCACAGCGAGAGAGGACCAGCTTTACCGTGTCTACGGTGCTTCAGGGTCAAGCCCATCCTGTGAAGACAGGCCTGCTCAGGGCTGCTCAGCAAGGGAAGTACCACCTAGGAAATGAGGACCTCCGCACCCTCCCCATCCTTCACGTTCGCCCCTGCCCCTCGGCCTACATGTTTGTGTCCAGGCTGACGTGGAATTTCAAATAGAGGTGTTTTCAGAGTAAGATCGAGTGTTTTGAAAAAGGAAAGAAGGAAAAAAATGAGGAAATCGTATATTTAAATACGTATATTAAATACAACTAGATCAACAATTGAGTTAAATATAAATGTATAAGTGGGCTCAGAAACTCAATTTTTAAATTTTTATTTATTTATTTTTTAATGCTTAATGTTTATTTATTTTTGAGAGACAGAGAGAAACGCAGCGTGAGCCGGGGAGGGGCAGAGAGAGAGGGAGACCCAGAATCCGAAGCGGGCTCCAGGCTCTGAGCTGTCCGCACAGGGCCCGACGCGGGGCTCGAACTCACGGACCGTGAGATCGTGACCTGAGCCGAAGTCGGACGCTTAACCGACTGAGCCACCCAGGAGCCCCTCTGTCTACATTCTTTTTTTTTTTTTTTTTTTTTTTTCTTTTTCAACGTTTATTTATTTTTGGGACAGAGAGAGACAGAGCATGAACGGGGGAGGGGCAGAGCGAGAGGGAGACACAGAATCGGAAACAGGCTCCAGGCTCTGAGCTGTCCGCACAGGGCCCGACGCGGGGCTCGAACTCACGGACCGTGAGATCGTGACCTGAGCCGAAGTCGGACGCTTAACCGACTGAGCCACCCAGGAGCCCCTCTGTCTACATTCTTATGACCAAAACTACGAGATGAGCCCAGGCCACAGATTTCGACCAAACAGGGTTAAGACTCCACCCAGGACCGGACGGCTCCCTGATCACCTGGGCATCGCGGCCCCTTCCTGGAACAATAAGGTTGTAATGTCGGTGGGGGGGGGGGGAACTTACGTATGAAATCAGCAGCAAATGTCTGGCTGGCTTCCCCGCGGGCAAAGACCCAGGGAGACTGCGGAGTGCGGGAGCTAGCAGCTTTTCCGGATCTGCGCTGGGCAAGCCGCCTCCCGTGCTGGCTTCCGAGGCGGCTTAAACAACAGAAACCGATTCTCACACAGCTGCGGAGGTTACAGGTCCAAGATCAAGGTGTCTGCAGGGCTGGCTCCTTCCGGAGAGTCTGTTCCAGGCCCTTCTGTCAACTCCCGGTGCTGCCGGCAAGGCTTGGCCTGGAGCTGGGTCGCCTAATCCCCGCCGGCTCTCCCCGCGCGACTGGGTATTTCTTCTCCGCGTAAGGACACTGGGAGTACTGCATACTTGGGACCCATGCTGATGGCCTCTTGACCGTTTGGTTACATCTGCAAAGGTCTGATTTCCAAAGAAGGTCGTGTTCACAGGTGCTCGGGGTTAGGGCTTGAACGTATCTCCTGGGGGGGTCGTCACCCATCGCAGGCCTCCGCCACAGAGAACTGTGAGGCCAGCAACTGCAGAGGACCCACCCCCGAGGCAGACGTCCAAGCAGGCGTCAGCCCCTCCAGGGACCCCGCGGGTCGTGGGTTCTGGTGAGCTAGGTCGGCGAGACCAAAGCAGGGGACCCCCCAGACTTCATAAGCCAGAGTGTGTGTGGATCACCAAGGTTGCACATTTGGGAGCAATTCAGGGGGACCCTGTTTCTGGGCTGAGCCCCCTCCTCCGGACTTCTGAAAGCCTCCGTATCTGGGTCCGTCTGGGTCCGTCTGCCCTCGTAGGCAGCAGGCATGAGGTCCGAGAAGCACAACGACCCAGACGAGGCTGGCAGTGCCCCCCACCCCGGTGAGGACCCCCTCCGGGGAGGAAATCGTCCCTCCGTAAGGTCCCGTCTCGAGCCCAGGTTCTACCTGTAGAATGGAGACAGGTTCTGTCTGTGCCGAGCGGCACACCCGTGCCCTCCCGGCCCTCTGCCGGGACTCACTGGTCTGGGCAGGCCTCTCCCCGTGCCAGGCCTCCTGGCCCAGCGCCCTCTAAAGTCATTGGTGTCCACCGCGGAAGTCGCTGGGGATCGACAGTAAGTCGGGGGCTCAAATTATTCAAGCTCTTAAAATAGGATAATAAGGTAACTTTCCTCCTCCCGGTATGAGCTCATTTAATTGTAAAGATCTTAATAAATTCAGCCTGATTAACTCCAACCTTGTGGGGGAAGGTTATTCAGTGTTGTGGAATTAATTTAAACAGAAGCCAAAAAAAAAAAAAAAAAAAAATCAGAGCAAAGAAGAAAATCTCCAGCTCGGGATGAGGCAGGCAGGGAGTTTGTGCGCAGGAAGGGGTGCCCGCTAGGGGGGCCGAGCCTGCTCCCGGGGTCACGCACGGTGGCCCCTGACGAGTAACGCACCCTCTGGAGCTGGAGGAGCTTCTGAGACCTCTCCTCCATCCCGGCTCAGACCCCAGACCCCAGACCCCAGACCCCAGACCCCATGCCGAAGCCCCTCCCACTACCCCCTCTCCACGTCCGCTCAGCCCTGGACAAGCACAGGCCTGGTTGAAGCAAGAGGCTGGGGGGCGGGGGCGGGGGGCAGAGCCCCAGGGGAGCTCCTACGGGAGATGTTTCTTTGCCCACATACTGGTGCCGCCCTGCCCACCGGCCCCCGTGGATCGCCTAGACTCTTTCGTGTGCCGTGTGACCCCCCCCCAGGACGGGGCCCCGCTGCCCCTCCCCCGCTGCCCCCCTGCAGGACGTCCCTCCCTGCAGGACGTTGGCAAAGTGCTGCTGCTGCCTGGAGGGCGATGTGTCCCCTCCCCCCGCCACCGGCTTAGGTGCCCCCTCCGCGGAGGCCCTGCCCGGCGAGGTCAGCGGGAGTTGCAGGAAGCACCGGCTGTCAGCGTTCCTGTCGTTTTAACCAAGGGTTCTGACCCGGGGAGTCACGGAACCAGTTATCAGGTGGCGACCAGGATTTTTACAAAATACAAAGTTGCGTAGAAGAGGGAATGTCTGGGGAATTCACTCCAGAGTTAGCTGTTTGGTGAAATTGCTGAAATCCTGTGTGCGTGTGCATGTGTGTGCACACGTGTGTGCGTGTGCATGTATGTGTGCACGTGTCTATGTATGTGTGCCTGTGCACGTGCAGATGTATGCATATGCGTGTGCGTACATGTGTATGTGTGTACACGTGCATGTGTGCAGGTGTGTGCATCGTGCTCTTGCGTGTGCGTGCGTGTGTGTATGTGTGTATGCGTATTTGTACATGTGCATGTGTGTGTGCACGTGCGTGTGTGCCTGTGTGCACATGGGCATATGTGTGTGCGTGTGTGTACATGCGTGTGTACACGTGACCATGTGTGTGCACACATGCGTATGCATGCGTGTGTGTATGTGTCCATATGTGTGCACATGTGTACCTGTGCGTGTGCACAATTGTGTGCGTGTGCATCCGTGTACGTCTATATGTGTGTGTGCCTGTATGTACACAGGTGGGTGTGAGTGCGTGCACGTGCGTGTTCACACGTGTGCACCTGCGTTGTGCAACGCGCTACCTAACTGTGGACGGCAGTCCAAACTTTGAACATCGCAGCGGCAGGTGGCCCGGCTGCCCAGCCGGGCGGAAGGTCACTGCCTCGGGGTTCGGGGGCTCTTGGAGCCACGGGGCTGGTGCCCAGGATGGACGGTCAGGAGGACAGCCAGGGAGGCGGGTGCCTTGGGGTCCCCGCGGGAGTCACCTGCTGAAGCGTGTTCTGACTCTGCCCAGATGACGTTTCCGAGGCTTCCTGCTCCCTGCACGCCCCTGCCGAGCACGCGTGTGGTCGTGACCCCCCCAAAACTGACGCGTTGAAATGCTAACCCCAGACGGGCTGCTATCAGGAGACTGGGCCGGGCGGGGTCAGGACAGCGGAGCCCCATGATGGGACCAGCGACCCTGCGGGAAGAGAAAGGGACACCAGAGACGGCGCTCTCTGCCAGGCCAGGGCACAGCAAGCCGTTTGCCAGATCGGCTGGGACCCCCGGCCTCTGGCACCGTGAGGAGTCAGCGAGTGCTGTGCAAGCCGCCGGGTCCAGGTGTTTTCGTTACAGCCACCCAGTGGGCTAAGACAGCCCCCAGGGTCCCAACCCTCCCCTCACCCGGCTGGTGAAAGTCGTTTCGTGCTCCACGGGAGCATCACCTAAGCTGAGTCTCAGGCCGTGGTGACAGGAGCCGTCATCAGCTGCCAGACGTTACCGTCCTCCCACCGTGAAGCTCGTGGGACCTGCGCTCGGCGGGCGGCACGCACGTGGCCTTCCTGTTCCCGGTGCCGGGGGTCACGGCGAGCCAGCCCCACACACGCCCCGCTTCCCACCGGGCCACCGGCCCCTGAGAGCAGGCCTAGCCGCTTCCCATAAACAGGGACATCGGTCCGCATCAGCCGTAACGAACCGCACTTGTCAGACGGGATCCAGGGAGCAGCGTCACTGGAGGGGGACAAATCACTCAGCCCACGGCTCCTGACGAGGCAGCGGAGACCATGGCGCTCGGCTGTGCCGGGACCCGGGGGTCGCCGGGGGCTGGGCCGGCTGCCCCTGTCGGGGACCGTGTGCTGGGCTGGGGGCCTCTCTCCTCCAGGCTGTGCCCGTTCCGGGGGCTGCGCCCTGCAGACGCCGTGGGCGGGAAGAGAGACACCGGGCGGCAGCCTCTGTTCGCAGCATGACTCAGACGTCGTCATCCGTTCTGGCCCCCAAACTGCTTCCTTTTCAGGTTGTTTGGGGAAGACTCTGGAAGCCAGGCACAGAGCTGACGCAGACAGATGCACCGGCTCCTGGACTCGCGGCCACGCTGCCTGTGCGGAGGGGCTGCCGCCGGGCGTCAGGGACGCGCTCATCCGGCCGCGGTTCCCTGGAAAGGGCGGATGGGAGTCTTCCCGGGGCCCGAGCTGAGCAATAAACCCCCAAACGCCCAGGAAAGCGCTGTGATTGGCCCCAGCAGGTCGGGCAGCACAGTCGGGACGGGACGGGGCGCTCCCAGGAGAAGGTCGGAGTCCAGAGCGCCCAGGCCGGCCCTCTCCTCACTCCCCCAACCCAACCCGTGTCCGCCCGGCCCTTCTCCCCCGCGGCAGGGGGAGGCCCAGAGGCCGCTCATGACCCCGAAGGCCCTGGGGGGGCAGCTCCCCTCCTACAGATGATCTCAGGGCCGCGCGTGACCTTCAGGACAGGCACGGGCACGTGCTGGCCCCACCGGGCTCCCCCACGTCGTCGGTGCCGACGGCCGCGCGTCCCCGGGCCGGGCGCTGGTGCACTCCGCGGGTCTGCTGCGCGTCCCTCCCAGCCTGTGTTCTCGGAGGCTCCGGAACATTCCGGGCCGTACTTCCGATCGACAGCCGCCCATCGGGCCCTCCGGCCTTCAGAGTTCCGCCATGGATCCCAGTGAAGGAGACGTGTCCTAGTGCAACACTGGGATCCAGCTGACACTCACGCACACTCACGCACACACTCAGACACACTCACGCACAGACACACACACATGACATGGAAACGGGTTTGGGAAACCCACTTTGAAAAACTCTCCACACGATGCGTCTTGATGATGGGGTTCCGTCTCCCCTGTTCCGATCGGGCTTTATAACCCGCTACACTTTCCTTGTGGCCACGCGGCACGCCGCACGGACCCTCGGCGCATCAGCGTCCTCGCCGAACAGCCGTCTGGACGGCGGGAGCCCCGTGGACGCGTCTGCTGGACTCCAGGCCCCAGCCCGGGCTCCTCCTCTGTGACCCGGCCTAACGCTCCCACGAATCCTGTAAGACCCGCGCTCTGTTGCTTAGATGACGAGGCCGAGTCAGTGGCTGAGAGCAGACACCTACCGCACGCTCTGAGTGAAGTGGCCGCGGTGGAGCCCAGGCTGTTGGGGGCAAAGCCCTCTCCGTCACCGCCCGCAACCCCTGCTGCACCTGCTGGGCCCCCGGCCCTCAGGCGGGCACCGGGCCTGCACTGCCCTTCGCACGACAGAGGCCGTCTGTCCCTCCCCGTCTGTCCTAGCGGTCTGCCCGGCCGGCAGCAGAGGGGAGATGTTGTGGACCCTTGGGGTGAGTTCAGGAGCTCACCGCTCAGGAGGGACGGGCCTCCTGGACCCCGTGGGGGCTCCCGGGCCGCCACCCTGAGGCACTGCGCTAAAGCCGCGATGTGAGCCGCTGGTGGCCCCGTGTGTGGCCATCCAGCGTCCCCGGCGGAGAGCAAAGACCACCCAGCTGAGCCCCTCCCCCGCCCCCCTTGTGCTGCAGCGGCCCGTGTGGCCGTCAGCCACCACATTTTGGATGTTTTGTTACAATGCGGTGACGGTCAGTCTGAGCTTCCAGCAGAGAGGTCCCCCCGGGAGCCCCTGGCTCTTGTCCCTGCAACTCAGGATGTACCAGAAAAGGACCAGCCCCTCCGTGAGTATCTGCTGAGCACACGCCAAGGCCTGCACCCAGCACCACTCTCCTCTGCGTCCGGGGCCCCTCGGTTCTGCGCGGAGCCTCCGTTCGGTGGGGGCGCGGCCCCTGGGGGCCTCGTACGTGCCCCCCTCCACCCGGTGTGCCACCAGCCACTCAGGCGCCTTCCATGGGGGGCTGCCAACCTCACCGGGCATGGGAACAGGCGTAAATAATAGAAAAGCGTTTGCTTGCATTTCTGCGTGTGTCCCGGGCACCTGACTGGCTGCCAGCGGAGGGAGAAAGCAACCCCGAAATAAAAAAGCTTTTCTTAAAAGGGAGCTTTGTAACACTCAGGTGCACGGCACAGGAGAAGGGGAAAGAAACCCCCAGGGGAGATTGAGAGAGAGAGAGAGAGAGAGAGAGAGAGAGAGAGAGAGAGAGAAAACTGCAGGGGCTGGGGGCAGGGAGCAGGGCAGCAGAGGCAGCAGGGGAGGGGAAAGAACTGTTTGTTAATATTTACTCGAATTAATATGATGTTGAGCAACACTCTGTACATAAAAGCCACAGTTAAAATTAGTAAGTAGTTCATCCTGGTCTAACAATATGGAATAATTAATTTCCACACTCATGTGCTTTTTCCTCCTTTTCCATCAACAGTAATTAAAGAGAAATATTGTATAGCTGCACCTGTTTTTTACTTTCGGCTCACCACAGTGAGTAAACCCAATCTTTTATTGATGAGAAGAGACACAGCCTGCAAAGCCGTAGGAGACACAGCCAAACCCCTCCAGCCTTCCCCGGAGACGTGCGAGAAATCCCAAATTACTGAGCCATATGGAGGGCGTACCGCGAGCGTCTGTCCCCACGGCGGGACCGGGTCTCGCTGCCTCTGACCTTCAGCTCCTCTGGAAGGTCACGGCCATCGGGGGAGTCGGCTGCCAAGGGAGCCGCCGTGGACAGGTGTCTCGAGGACGAGGCCAGAACCGCATCCTGCTTCTGACGGGACTCTGGGCCCCGAGGGAGGGGGTCGGAGCGGCCGCGGAGGACGAGCGGGTCCGGGCCAGCGGCTCCCGGCCTCGGCTAGACCCGAGCCTTCCCCGGCCAGCTCGCCCCACGGCCGTTCAAGGGCACCGGCCGGACCGACCCGCGAGGCCAGGGCAGGGAAGCAGGGCCCTTCCCAGCTTCCTCTCGGCCCCCGCTCTCTCTGGCAGTGACTCTGTCCTCCGGCCAAACCCCAGCAGGGTCCTGCCTCGGCTGCCGCCCGGAGGGTCCAGTTTCCGCGTGGGTCCCGGGCGCCGGGCACCGGCCCGAGGCCGAGGCCGCCTCTGTTTGCAACACCCGCCTCTGGCAGGGTCCGTCCTTCACCCCTGCAAGGGGGCCGTAGGTCAAAATAACGTGAGCGGCCTCCGCTGCTCCCCCGGCAGGAGCCAAGCCTCAATCTTTGGTGGCAGGACGGGCGCTGAAGCTCATCTTTAGACGCAGACGAGCCCGTCGACTTGGCCCCCTGAGGCCCCTCGGGTCCCTGGGCCCCCACAGCGCCTGGCTGTGCAGCCCCCCACCCCGTGCAAAATCAAGTGTCCTTGCCCGTAGCCCCCACCCCAGGCCGCGAGCCCCCTGCGGCCAGGAGGCGCCTTCCCGACAGCCAGATGCGGCCCCAGGGCCCGGACGACGCCTGGAGCCGTTTGGTAAACTGACAGCTGGGGATTTCAGCAGCCGCCTGGGAGAGAGGCCGGCACCCCCAGAGACGGCCGTGCGGGACCGGAACCAGGGCCCCTTCTTTCTGCGCCGGAACATTCCGGGGCTGAGACCCGCTCGTGACTTGTGACTTGTACTGCGTGACTCCTGCCCGAACGCCCAGGGGATACGGGGATGAGGAAGGCGCCCCTGCGTCCCCCGTGACCCACTCCGGTCACTGTGGCCCCAGTCCCCCCCCAGGCTCCGTGATGTCTCACCATCTGTGCTGGTTGACTGTGCTTTTCACCTGACTTCACCCCTGAAGCCCTCCCTGTTCTCTCCCTCCCTCCACCCCCGCTCCCCCGCCCCGTGCCACCCCGGTGGCGCCCAGAATCGTGGCCCCCAGATGCTCACACCTGTGTTCAGGCACGTAGCCAAGGGTAGTCACAGAAGCTCACCAGAGATGCTCGCCAGCCCGCTTTGCCATAGCAAGGCTGTTCCGCATGATGCGTGGGGGTTCGATGCGATCACGGGGGTCCTCGAAGGTAGACCGAGACCTGGAAGAGAAAGCCGGAGACGTGGTCATGGGTCTTGGGTCATTCCGGCTTGGGCAGAGGCGCAGAACCATGAGCAATGTCCCAGAGATTACCGGGGCGCGTCCAGGGGAGAGGGCCGTCGGGAGGTCCTGAGGACTTTGGGGGATCGGGAAGGAGGGGGGGAACAAGGAGAGGAGAGGGTTCTGGGGCACAGCCATGGAGAAGCTTGGGCAGACTGACCATGTTAGCCTCCGTTCTGAGAGTGAATCCCCTCCCTGTGGATTTTCTGCGCGTGGCCCGTCTGTGACCCCAGCCCCTCAGCAGAGCCCCGGGGACCCCCATTGTGGCACCTGCACGGAGCTGAGGCTCCGTCGGGGGCTCGACTCTTGAATCGATCTGACCGGGAGTGGTTCGCCCACCTCTGACCACAGCGCTGACACGCTTTGAAATGTTGCCGCCGTGAACGCTCCTGCGTGGCCCGTGGCCAGCGGCCCGTGGGACCGACTTGGCAAAGCGTATTAACAACCTCAAACATGTTCAGAGCTTTTGACTTGGTAATTGTCTCCCCGTGGGAATCCAGCCTCGGGCGTCGTCAGGGACCTGGACAAAGACTGTGCTCAAAGAAGTTTCCTTACAGCACAGTCTGGAGTAGAAAGCAGCGACCCGCCAGTTACCTAGATGTTCGACGAGAGGAGGAAAACCCCCGTAGTGAAATGCTTGGCAGCCACTGAAAGGGACAGCAGAGGCATTTTTGGAGGGGCCTAAACGCCCGCGACACGGGCTTGGGTAAAGGACACCGGAGCTGGGGAGTCAGGATGCCTGCTCCTCTGTGTTCCGCTTTCCTGCGTTCTCCCAGATTCCCACCGTGATCACATGCTTCTTGTCGAATCACAAGGAGAGGAGGGATTGCGGCTTTCCCGGGGCCCGTGGGCTGCTGGTTTCCGGAAGCCCGTGTCCCTCGTCGGCCCGGTGCCCCCGGCGGGGAAGTTACACGTTTGGCTCGAATTCCCAGTCCCGATAAAAACCGCAGCTGCTTCTCCTCTGAATTTTCTCGGCTGCGGAAGAGAGCCCTCCCCCACGTTCCTGATCCCCTTCTGCATCACCAGCCTCTCTTTTCCCGCAGATACTAAATATATTTGAATGGATCCTGGTGCCTCCCAACACTGGGATAACTATTGACTCTGTCAGCTGAGGTCTCAGACTCTGAGTTCAGTGCTCACAAGTCTCTACAAAAGGGCAGACACGAATCCACAGTCCAGGCTTAGGGATTGTCCCAGTTCGGGCTAGAAAAGCTCATTCAACCTGGCTTCGACCATAAAGGCAACTTAATGTCTCCTCGAAACAAAAATTCCCCCGGGGGTGTTCCGGGCTTCAGGCATGGTTCGATCCAGAAGTTCCTTGCAGCATCAGGACCCTGGCGCCATTTTCTCTGCTGCTTCTCGGCTATTTTCAGCTCTGGGGCTGCAGCCTTGATCCACAGCACCCTGTTGAGAAGAAGAGAGGGCGGTGTCGCCCCCGCCTCCCCAGCAGGGACGCGGGAATCTGCTCTGATTGGACCAGCTCTGCTCCGGCGTCCCCCCTCTGCTCGAGCTATGACCACGGGGACCGAATGCGCTGATGATCTCGGGCCATCAAATGCCCAGGCCCAAGGCAATTTCTCCAGAACCACGTAGATGCCCAGACAGAAACCAGGACTCAGTGGAAGAGGGGTGAATGCCACAGGCTCCCGCCAACGTTCCTCGACGTTCGTTTGGGGAGTGTGTCTAAAGAGGTGTTTGCGAGCGTCAACTCCAGGAACGTTCATGAATGTTCACTCTAGTGCACGTGTGCCAGAGAACGGGTACCATTAATTCACAAATCCAGTTAACTAAGGTACTTTCACTTTGCACTGTTCCTGGCACTTGGAGGAAATTAAGGTTGAAGGACACAGATTCAGAACATGTCGGTGGTTCCAGGAAACAAAGACCCGAAACCTAATTATAGCTTTTCTTTTTGGAAAGAGAAGAAAAGAGGGATTTAATCAACGGACGGATGAAATCCATCCGAGAGGACAGACGCCTCCTTCAGGGTCACGTGGGCGCCCAGGTTTCCACCTCATATGGTGAGAGACTGGGGGCGTTTGGACACCTGACATCTGGGTTATCTTTTGAGTAAAGAAAAAAAAAAAAAACCTAGGTGCCTTTTCTTTAATGCCCCATTCCAGCATCTAGAAGTTTCCTACCACCCCAGAGACCGCCCCCCGCCACTCTGTAAGGAAGTGAGGCTCGAGCCCCCCCAGGCTGGAGGCTGTCCTCCTGCGCCCCGGGCCTCCCTCCTACTCCGCCCGCGCCCCTCCAGAGCTGCTCTGGCCTCTGACAGCCGGGGTGGGGGGGGGTGGGGGGGCTCAGGAAGCCCCTTCCTCAACTCGATCGGGGGTCGGCAAGCTACCCGCTGTGGGTCCAGTCCGGCTCATCACCTGCCTTTGTAGGACCCATGAAAGCAGTTTCCACGTTCTTAAGTGTCGGCCAAAAAAAAAACAAAAAAAAAAAAAAATCAAGAGAAGAATATTTTGTGCCATGTGAAAATTCTACGAAATGAATGAACATTTCGGGTTCGAAACACAGCCGGGCTCCTTCATTTGCATATTACCTGCATCTGGTTCCGCGAGGCAGGGGCAGAGCCGCCCAGAAGCCACCCAGAGCCAGATGCGTCGGTGACCTTCTCTCCGTCGGGGTCCAGCAGGGACACCTGGCCGCGCAGAGCAAGCAAGAGGCCTGCTCCCCGCCGTCAGACAGGGACAGTCCTCCTGCCCCCCCGCCCGATGCACCTGCAGCAATGAGGTGGACCCGGCTGAGACTCCCGCCCTGACGAAGGGCCTCCACCACCCCAGAGCCACCCACGGCCGGTCCCGACCAGCAAGCAGGAGGGTGTCCTCGGGGCCCCGGAAACCACCCGGCAGCTCCCGGCCCCTCACACCCTCTGGCCACCGGAGGAAGCCACCAGCGTCTGAGAACTCATGTGAAAAGCAGAAAAGTGCTGATGAAATCACCCCATTTCTGCCTGAATGCTTCTCTTTCTTCCAGAATAAAGCAGAAAGCTGAAGTCGCTCCTTCAAACCTGAAAGCCCCTTTTCATACGGTTCAAATAAGGAGAGGAAACGGCGTGAAGTGAGTTCTCCAAAGCCAATCAGCCCAGCCGCTTGGATCCACAGGAAAAGGGCCCACGTTTGCAAGGTGTCCCGGAGGGCGTGGGGCTCAGCTTTGAAGCAGATTTCTAAACTGGCAGGGTCCCCACCCCCCTCCCCCCGCCCAACACGCCCAGGGCTTTGTGAGACATCCTGACCTGAGCCGGCTTTGCGGCCCCCCAGGCGGGCGGGGGTGCCTCCCAAAGGAGCCTGGGTTGGTGCGGGTGGGGACGGACCCGCGGGTGAGGGTGCACAGCTGTGCAGCCTTAGAAAAGTAACTACCCTCTCTGAGCCTGGGGCCCGTCCTCTGAGGAACAAAGACCCGCAAAGGCTGCCTCACGGGAATGTGGGGGATCAAATAAATGACGTAAAGTTCACGAGCGCACGGATCCTACCTAACACGTCGTTAACCAACACGCAAACAGCAACGCGGGCAACACCTCGCTTCCCCCTGAAACCTGAGCCCCCTGGAAAGAGAAACACAAGCTTCGTGTCTCCTCAGAACCTTTGTTTAAAACCCAGCCAGACCGTCCGCCGTGCTTCCCCGGACACGCACGCAGGACGGCCAACCACGACGCCGGGCCCGTGGAGCACGCACGGAGCGCGTACCGGGAGCCACGGCCAGCACTCTGTGCATTCATACCCCGGACTCTGGGATTCATACCCTGGGCTCGTGTCTCCCCACTTTACAGGCGAGGGCCTGGGGCACAGACGGGGAGCAGGTGGTCAAGATGGGATCAGAACCCAGAACCTCCGGGCCGGAGCCCCCGACCCAAGCCACTGGCTCTGTATCGCCTTCAGGAAGCAGACAGGGAAGTGTGGAGTGAACGAGTGAATGAACACGGTCGTGCCTCCTAGCCAGCTTGGTCAGGCTGAGGGCGTGTGCAGAAGCCGGGGGTGGGGCCGCGGAGGCGGCCTGGGGAGGCGTGTCTGTCCCCGGGGACCGTCCAGTGCATCCGCTCAGCACAGAGTCCCCGCCCAGCCCTCGAAGGCAACAGCCGAGGCACCAGAGAAAGGTCCGGGGTGGGGGGGCGTGGGGTTCAGCACAGGGCGCTCCGAGCAGCCTCGGTACCTCACCCCGTGCTGGCGAACTCTCCCCACCGTCGTTAGATGTCGTTCTGAGTCAGGGGACCCTGCAGGAGAAGGTGGAGGAAACCCTTTGCTGGAGACGCCCGCGTGCACCGAAGAGCCCCAGGGACACCCGCACTGCCCCAAACCCCCCGGCGTGCCCGGTGCCCCGATGGCTGCTGCGGGCGCCCGGGGGGGGGCCCTCCAGGGGCAGCCGGGGGGGCTGCGTGCTGGCAGATTCCTCCTCAGGCCCAGGACGTTGGGACAAAGCAGCGGCACCGTCTGACCGGGGCTAGTCTGCTCCCCACGTGCGAGACGACCAGATAACCTGGGGTGAAGGGGGTTTGTGGGAGGAAGCATCTCAGCTGGAATGTGGCCATCGGGCCACGCTGACTGGGGCCCGGGACCGTGTCCCCCTGTGAGCCTCTGGGGGAGAAGGGAGAGAGGAAAGGACCCATTTTTGATCACTTACTATGACCCAGGCACGGACAGAAGCATTTCATAATCGGGAATCGTGGTCAGAGCACGGATTCGGGGCCAGAGGCAAGGGTCTGAGGCCCCGCCGTGGACTCGACCAGGTTTGTGATCTCGGCAGGTTCTCTGTCCCAGTTCCAGGGGTTAGTTGTCTGCTCCCGGTCTCCGGATGACGTTCAAACCGAAAGGCTTCAAACAGGAACAGCTTGGCCCACGAGTCGAATCTGCACGTAGCGGGGGGCTCGGTGGGGCGGGCTCGTCCGTGTCTCTGGGATAAAGAAGCAGCTCTCAAAACGGCTGGGAGTCCGGCTGAGGGCTGCGGGCCGAGCCCCTGTCGCTGCCCCGGTGGGGCTGGGCTGAGCCTCCTGACAGCGTGGGCACGTCCCCGGGGAACAGGGAGGGCGTGTGGGGTGTGCACTCTGTCCTCCTCCGTGGTCCAAGTGGTCCTCAAGGGATAGTACCAGGGTGGGCCTGGCCTGATCAGGTGAGCCGTTTGAAAGAGGGCCAAACGGTCAGAGACCCTCTCTCCTGCCGGCCTTGAAGGAGCAGGTGCCGTGAGCCCCACAGATGGAGGGAGATGAATCCTGCCGTCGACTACACGAACCTGGAGGAGGGCCTCGTCCCCAGGTGAGACCCAGCCTCCAGCTTCCTCATGGAAGCTTCTCGAGGCCCCGAGCAGGGGAGCGGCCATGCTCAGGCCCCGACCCGCGGGAGCCGTGCGATCCTGAATGTGTGTGCTTTCACGCCGCTCGGTGGGTGGCGGATGCTCGTGCAGCCACAGAACGGCCACCCAGCGGGCCATCGCGGGGACCATCCGGCTGCCCGCCCGCTCCTGCCCCACTTGAGCTCGCTGTCACCTCGTGTGTGAGCAGACCCACATCCCCACCCCGGGGCCCTTCCTCCCAAGACTCTCTTGTGTGTCATCCTGAATCAAGTCAGCTGTACCCCACTTGCGGGATGAGCCCCCTGTCACCCGTACCCTCACCTGCGGGACGAGCCCCACACCAGCCATACCCCCACCTATTGGACAAGCCCCCCCGTCACCTGTACCCCCACCTGCGGGACAAGCCCCACACCAGCCATATCCCCACCTATTGGACAAGCCCCCCATCACCCATACCCCCCCACCTGCGGGACGAGCCCCATGTCACCTGTACCCCCACCTGTGGGACAAGCCCCACATCAGCTGTACCCTCACCTACGGGACAAGTCCCCCCGTCACCCATACCCCCACCTGCGGAACAAGCCCCCTGTCACCCGTATCCCCACCTGGGGGACAAGTAACCAGGCCGGAAACGCATGCGAATCTGCCCCTCGCAGCCTGTTGTCCGGGAGCCCCCTGCAGTAGAATGAGTGACCGAGCGTGAGGGTCACGGGGGGAGGGCCACGGGGGGGGGCAGCGTGCTGTGCTCTGACCCCCTTCCCCTGGGCCAGCGGGTTAACCCCTTGCTGCCTGGAGGACTTGGAATGACCGATCCTTCGGCAAAACGCCCAGAGGGGTCCCTGCCCAGACTCCCCTCACACCCCGGTCGGCAGTCTCCCCGGGGCCAAGTGATGCGCTGGCCTCTTTCCCGGCTGGCGACAGCACCGAAGGAGAGACGGTGCGTTCTGGCTTCTCTCCACCGTCTGCTAACGTGACCCCAAGCCGCCCGCGGCCTCGCGCTCGGCCTGCCCGGAGGGCGCTCCCGACGCCTCGATGTTTTTCTGCCACTCGGGCGTCCGCGGCTCTGCCCCCCTTCCCGCCTCCTGGGAGGCGGCCGTGGGACACGCACCCGAGCGCAGAGCCGGGGAGATGGCGGGACGGCCACGGCGGTTTTGGGGGTCCTGGTCTCCCGTTTAGGGGCCGGGTTCACGCGTCGTGCTCAGTGAGGGCCGTTTAGGGCCGAACTGGGTTTGACAAAACGGCCCTTCTTTGCCACACACTACGGCCTGACCAACCCCACAGGCGCCTCTGCGGAACCTCAGGAGGGACCCAAACCCGTCACGGGATGGGGTCCCACGTCGAAGCCGGGGCAGAACCGGGGCGGGGGACCCCGGGACCGCCTCCTTTGCGCACATCCCGACAGAGCTGAGACGGACGTCGCTGTCCGGGGCAATTACCTCCTTTCAAGCCATTTTAAAGCCCTGGCCCATGGGGCGCCTGGGTGGCGCAGTCGGTTAAGCGTCCGACTTCAGCCAGGTCACGATCTCACGGTCCGTGAGTTCGAGCCCCGCGTCAGGCTCTGGGCTGATGGTTCGGAGCCTGGAGCCTGTTTCCGATTCTGTGTCTCCCTCTCTCTCTGCCCCTCCCCCGTTCATGCTCTGTCTCTCTCTGTCCCAAAAATAAATAAACGTTGAAAAAAAAAAAATTTTAAAGCCCTGGCCCTGACAAGAGCCAAGAGACTCAGGAAATTCAATTCCTCCCGATGTCGGTACAGAAGATTAACCACCTCCAAGAAATTAGGCAAGCGTCTTCAACACAGTGACTTAAAGACACTGCTATTCAGTATGTTAATGAAACATCGTTGACGTTTGGCATTTATCAAGTGTCAAAAATTAAATTCAGCTGTCCTGTGATTTTAATTAGCCCGGTTAAGCAGGTAGCTGTGTGGTTGGGGCAGGCGCCTCTGTCTGCACTCCCTTCAGGGAAGGAGCGGGCAGAGGGGACTCCGAGGGAGTTGGACGACTCGGGGGAGGGGGCCCGGCTCCAGGAAGAGTGGGCAGCAGGTGCACAAGGGTCGGGAGTTCAAAGGAGGCACGTCCCCGGTTTGCCCGGAGCCACGAGGCAGAGTCTGGGGAAACCGCCCGGCAGGAACGGGGACGTTGGAAGCGCTGGGGCGGCTTGTGACCCGCTGGCGTTTGGGTTTCAGGAAGAGGATTCTGTGTGGGGGCAGAAGGAGGGGCGGGAGGATGCGGGGGGGCCATGCCAGCGGCTTCCTGCAGGTTCTGCCCTGTTACCCATGCGTCCTAACGCCCCGGAGACCGGCGTGGGCTTCGGGCCATTTCTGCAGCAGGCGGGTCGCTAGATATTTTTTTTGTTCGTTTGTTTTGAGGGAGAGAGCACGCGCACTTGAGTGTGAGCGGGGGAGGGGCAGAGAGAGAGGGAGACGCAGAATCGGAAGCAGGCTCCAGGCTGAGCTGTCCGCACAGAGCCCCACGCGGGGCTCGAACTCACAAACCGCGAGATCATGACCCGAGCCAAAGTCGGACGCCCAACCGACCGAGCCACCCAAGTGCCCCTTTTGTGGTGGTTTTCGAATGTGGCCACAAACCCTTCACAGTAGACTGAATCCCCTCCAGGGCAGGCCAGCCATGGTGACTCGTGATGAACAGAATGTGTCACTTTCAAAACCAGCTGGGAGGGGGTGGTGCCCCCTCCCCAGTCACCTGCTCCAGCGGAAGCCGCGGGCACTCACACGGCCCAAATCCTTCTGCCTCGAGCCCGGGGTTGGGGGGAGTTTGTGTTGGGGGGGGAAGGAGTTGAAGCCCCAACCAGCAGCTCGGAACCGTGAAAACGGATCCTGCAGCCCCAGCCGAGCCTTCAGATGACACGGCCCCGGCGGACACTGTGACAGACCCCCAAGCCCCTCCTGAGCCCCCGGCCCACAGACACGGAGGCAACAGGTGCTTCTGGTTTTGGGCGGGCGATGCTCTGGGCAATAGATAAAGTACTCCATCTGGGGTCCAGACCCAAGCTCTGTCACACGCAGCTGGAATGATTTTAGGCCTCGTTTTCTCAACACGCATCCCAGGGGCGATCCGACGATCGTACAAGATGAAATATTCAGGAAGTTCCCTCCTCCACCTGCCAGGCAGCAGCACGGACGGTCAAACCCCTGCCCAGTCAGGTGCACAGGACGTCATCGCAAGTGCAGCTGACCACGGGCGCCCCGTCTGGCCCGGAGGGCACGAGTGCATCTTTGGAAGGCGGACGGGGCGTTAAAGTCGCCACGGCCGCCGGGGTCTGCATCCCGCCTCCCGGCTGCCGACGGCCCCCTGGAGTCCCGGGACGGACGGGAGGGGCAGACGTCTGACCTCAGAGTGACCACTGCAGTGACCTTCGGGGCTGATCAGCCGTCACATGACAGCCCGTGTCCCATAAGTGGGAGAGAGGAGCTCCCTTTGGGATTTTATCCCGTGGTTCCCTCTTCTGGTGGCCTCTGGGGAGCAGGTGCCCCCGACGCAGGGACCAGGATGTGGGCTCATCCAACGTCCTGCCTTCAACCCTCCCCGGTGACCGGGAAGCCCGAACGTGCGAAGAATTTGGAAGAGGCCACCGGGGGTGAAGTAATTGTTACAAAGGCGTCTTAACCTCTCTGGTCCATCAGCTTCGCCTCCGAATTTATCCCAATTTCCTCTGAATATTTCCTTTTAAAAGCATAGGCCACCGTGCAAATAAATGGCAGATGTCTAGCTGAGCCGCGTCAAGAGTTCTGTCCGCACGGTGTGAAAGTAAACTGAGGCAGGCCCCAGACTCCGAGGAATGTGGTTCTGGGGAGAGTCTGGGGTACTCGAGAGGGGCAGCAAGCCCTCCTGGTGGCCGCCACGGAGCCAGTCGGCCCCTGAGCCTCGCCGAGGACGCGAGACCCTGCAGAGAGGCCAGTGGGCGGCTTGGGCACCGCAGGGCCATCCAGATAGGCAGCTGCCCGCTACGGGCAGGGCAGGGCAGGGCCCGGTCTTTGCAGCCCTCGGCGTGGATCGGAAGAGCTATTTGGAGCTGATCGATTTTCCGTAGAGTCAGAAAGCCCTTTTCAAAGATTGACTTCTGAAATTCTGTTGCTAGAGCCTAGGGTTTGGAGTCTGGGCCTTTGCTGTGGACAGAATGTCTGTGTCCCTCCCCCCAAAGCTCCTAGGCAGAAACCCAGTCCCCGGCCTGCCGGCATTAGGAGGCGGGGCCTGTGGGAGGCCGGTAGGTCGTGGGGGTGATGCCCCGGTGGAGGGGGTCGGTGCCCTCATAGGAGACCCCGCCCCGTCTGCCCTGGGAGGACATAGCGAGAAGATGGCCGTCCGGGAGCCAGAGGGAGCGTCCTCGCCAGGCACTGCCCCTGCCACCCCCGGATCTCTGTCTGTGAGCCCCAGCCCGAGGCTCTGGGGTCACAGCGGCCCGAGCAGACGGGCAAAACCTTCCTCCGTCGGGCTTCCTACACGCGGCGCTGCCCCAGCTCAGCCAACGGGAGGCCAGAGACCGGCTGTACCCGCCTCAGCGTCCTCGTCGTCACGTCACTTCTGTCGCCAAAGCGAGAGACCGCAGGGACCGCGCGTCCCCCGCTCCTGACTCTGTCGAAGTGGGCGTTTATATACGCAAACGCGTGGAAAACGGTTTCTGCCGAGCAGATCGTGGCAGCCCCTGCTGGGCTCAAGGGTGACGCTGGCTGGTCCGGGGGACTTCCGTCCGGTCGCGTGCCCAGAAGTTTTACCGTGAGGCCGGAGGTATTACGTGAACGTTTTGTGTGTGCGACCCAGATAAACCGAAAACAATTTCATACGATTTTATTTTTTGTTTATTTTTTATTTTTTTTAACATTTATTTTTGAGACCGAGAGAGAGAGCATGAACAGGGGAGGGTCAGAGAAAGAGGGAGACACAGAATCTGAAACAGGCTCCAGGCTCCGAGCTGTCAGCCCAGAGCCCGACGCGGGGCTCCAACTCACGGACCGTGAGATCATGACCTGAGCCGAAGTCGGACGCTTAACCGACTGAGCCACCCAGACGCCCCAATTTGATACGATTTTAAACCGATGTGCAAGGGCCACGGAATTGCCCAGTCCACCCACACGTACCGAGAACACGCAGCTTGTTTCCTTCCTTACGACGGATCTAACCTTCCTCGCTGCCCTGTGTCTCTCCTGCTAAGGGAAGGGAGGAGCAGGGGGAAACGGACAGACGTGAAACTCTCCAATCGATACCGTCTGGGTCCCTGACGGTTTGGTGCTCCCTGCTTTCCAGAACAATCTTCCATCCGAGATTTCCTCCGTCCGCCCCTGCTTCTGTCTGAGGAGCTGTCTGAGGGGTTGCGTGACCGTTGGCTGAGCGAAGGGGGCGTTGGGCCTAACAGGGTCCTGTGGGTCGTCGCCCCCTGGTCTTTGGGGAGCCACGCTGGCACCTCCCTGCAGTCCGGGGTCCCCCTGGATGCGCCCAGTGGGTCTGCACCCTGGTCACATCGCTCGCATGTCCTCTCCAGCTGCAGAACTTCCCACTCGATGCACAGCACAAGCAGACTGGCCACCGGGGACGCTGGGGGGGCGCTCCTGGGCCGGGCTCACCCTCCGCCAGGGCGCCCCGTTCCCGTTCCGTGGCGGCCTGCCTCCCAGCCAGAGGCCAGGCTGGTCCTTCAGAACTGGAGCACCTGGGTGGCTCAGTCGGTTAAGCGTCCGACTTCAGCTCAAGTCATGATCTCGCGGTTCGTGGGTTCGAGCCCCGCGTCAGGCTCTGTGCTGACGGCTTGGAACCTGGAGGCCGCTTCGGGTTCTGTGTCCCCCCACCTTGTCCAACTCCCCCCCTCCCCCGCTCATGCTCTGTCTCTCTCTTGCTCTCAAAAATAAATATACATAAAAAATTTTTAAAAAACCTGCAGCCCCTGACTGTGCCCAGGGAAGCATGGATTTCTCCACGTGCCTTGGCAACAACGTCACCATTGTTTTCAGCTCCCCCCAAAAGGGACACGCGCCCACGTGCTTTTATATGAGCAACGAGGTTTTGAGTCATGATTTCTAAACAGGCCGAGCACCGTCCGCAAAGCCCCTGCCAGCGGGTACCGCGAGCTTCCTTCCCGCGCACCTGCCGCCAGCGCCCCCGCCCCCGAGGCCTGCAGAGCACTCCGTCCGTCTGTCCGTCCCTCCTCACGCCTTCATCGGCAGGTTTCTGCAACTGGAAATTAGCTTTGCTTCTCAAGCCCAAACAGCGTAAAGCCCGAGCCTCTCGGGAAAGACGAGCAGGAGGCTGCTGCTGTCCCCCAGACGCTCTCGGACAAGCCTCAAAACTCAGCGCCCCAAGATCGCCCTCCTCTCTGCCCCACGCGTGACACTATCAGAGGGGCGATCCTCCTCCCGTCCTCAGAAGCCGTCACGCCGAGCCATGAGGACACAGGGTGAGGACCGCCCCGGAGGACCCGGGCCCCGTTCCCTCCCACCTCGGAGTCTAGGATGCCCTTGCCCCGGGTCAACAAAGGCAGTGCTGTTTGCTCAGGGGCGGGAGCAGCCTGGGAAGTTAATCCAGCAGCTGGGACCTTGAAAGCATCATTTTCTCTCGTATCGGATGCTCTTTCAGCCAAAAGTAATCCATCTCTCCCCGAAGTGACAGGTGGCCAGAGCACTCTCTTTCAGCAAGCCCACGCAGGGCACAAGGAGCCCCCCGCACAGAAGGAAGGAATTAGTCAAATGCAACAGTTGGGACCTAATTCCTTAGCAGCCAGACGGGAATCAGAAAGGGAGGCTCAGGATTTTTGAACACTCTCTTTCACGGCTTCCGGAAAACGTTATCGCCGGTCGCGTGTATTGCTTTCGCTTGCGGGTGACAGAAAGCCCAGAATAAACTCGCGAAGACGAAAGACGGAAAAGTCACCGCCACAGAACTGAAGAACGTGAGCGTCAGGCATGGGCTGATCCAGGGGTCAAACGACATCACCACGGACAGGGACCTCTCTCGCTGTCTGGGTTCCGCCCCCTCTGTCTGGACGCCTTTCTTACTTGGCTTCTTCCCTCGTGGCTGCAACATGAGCGCCCGAAGCTTCCGGGCCCGTGTCTAGGTTTGAGTCCAGTGGGCGGGGGGACGGGGGGCATCTCTGTCCTACATCGCAGCAGAGCTGTGATGGCTTCTCCAACCAGACTCGCTTCGTCGGGAGACGGCCGCGAGCCAACCTGCCACTCCTGGAGAAGGCAGCGCGGCAGCTGGCTCAAGCCCGGGCCGTACGCCCCCACCCGGTGCGTGGAAGGGACCAACAGAGGGACGGTTCACAAATGCACCCACAGCTGTTGCCCGGGACCCAGGAAGCAGCAGGTGCAGGAGAGGAAACAGCCTCCGTCCTTTCTGAGCAGCGCTGTTTAATGAGCTCGGGCTGGGTGCACGGCTGTCCACGTGCCACATCGCCTTTACCCTGTCACCACCACCGCCCTATCGTACAGATCCCCAAACTGAGCGCGGGCACAGCCCCAAATCCTGGCCCACGCCGCACAGCTCACGTGTGGCGAAGGCGAGATTCGAAGCCGGGGCTCCAAGCCCGGGTCTCTCGGGGCTCCTGGAGCCCCACCGCGGACACCCTCAGACGCCCCCCGTGGGACCCGCCACAGGGTCCGCCGTGCCCACCGCGTACTCCGGCCATCACCGTTACGCGGCAATGCGTTTTTGACTTTCGGTTAATGAGTTTCGTCTGGGTTTCCCGTCACTCGAAATGGAACGCGACCTATCGGATTCGGCAGTGGCTGCACCGAATCACCGAGAACAGAGCCCCTCCCGCAAAGAGCGAGCAGTCCTTCCTGGTATCGCCACCCCTCCAGCTCTGGACACTTCAGCAGGGTCAAACTCATCTTAAGAAGGAAGCATTTATTTTCCAAGGAAACCAGGCCCACCCCATCCCCGGGGCCTTCCCGCCGGTCACAGCACAGACTTTCCCCTCGCCTTCCTTCCTGTGCGGAGCCAGGAAGCTTCTTATCTTATCTGAACCAGATGTGGCCCCTGCAGGAGCCGTTTTCGGACAGAAGTTTTTGAGGAACCCCGACCTGGGGCCCCCGCGTATCCAGGAGCTTCAAAGCACACCCAGGTGGCCGCGGGGAGCCAGGGAGATCAATACGGGAGCAAAGAGATAAGCTTGCAGGTGAGTTGGGGGGGACAGGGGGGACAGGTGACAGCCAGCATGGTTGACAAAGCCAAGCAGAGACGCTGGAATTCAGCGGTTCCAGCTGTGGCTGAACAAGCAGGAGGACCCGCCCCCACACGGCCAAGCTTCTGGATGCTTGGCTGCCGAGGTCACAGGGGACCCAGGCTCTCAGCACAGAGCCCGACGCGGGGCTGGAACTCACGGACCATGAGATCATGATCTGGGCGGAAGTCGGACGCTTAACCGACTGAGCCACCCAGGTGCCCTCATTGCTTCCTCTTTAATACAGATGCCCGGATGCCCCATTCATCTCTGGCAACATAGTTTAAACACCTTGCAACTGGGACCCATCGGAGGAAATACATTGTATCCACATCTGGAGGGGCGGAAACAGCACGTAAGGACCGCTGCCTGGAAGGTTTTGTTTTGTGTTAACGCGCTGGTCGTGATCTGCTCAGAGCTCACGCAGGTGGGAAAACGCTTGTTTGGGATATTAATTTGTAAACGCTCTTTTCTGTTTCTTGCCCTTTCCATTTCAAGTCCATCACCCGGTTTTCTGCAGCTCCTTGCCTCGGGGATTTTTTGAAGGGATTTTTTGAAGGGCAGAATGCAGACGTTACAGGATATTCCAGACTTTGTTAGAAACCTAAACTGTTTGATGAGGTTAGGCTTGATGTCCCCAGGGGGACAGGAAGAAAGGGCCTCAGAGGGTGACAGGAGGTTAGAAGCCGATTTCTGCAGGGCTGGAAATAGGGGAAGAGTCATAGGTCCGGGAGCCACACCCCATTTGCTGGCCGTGTCCCGGGAAGGGGGCAGGACCCCAGGGTGGGGGCGGCTGCAGGGCATCTCTGCAGGCCGAACCCTACAGGCTCCCAGCTGAGGCAGAGAACAGAAAGCCTGTGGACCCCTTCCACCCTCGAAACAGTCAAGGAGCTGGGGGTGAGGGTGAGGTGCCGTCAACAAGGAGGCCGCTTTCCCGCTATCTTGGTGGCGAGCACCTCTGGTGGCACTTAAGTCATTTTAGAACAGAACTAAAGGGCGCCCCTGGGTGGCTGGGTCCAGTGCAGTGGCCACGTCCAGTATTTTTAAAGTCTAGAATCTTCCTCGGGTTCTGTCTTGGCCCTTCTGCCTCGTCCTCTGCCCCCTGTGAGCCCTCCAGTGCTGGTAACTGCCACCCCTACGTCTTACGTATGGTAATGAGGAGAGAAGGTTGTCCTAAGGGAAAACAAAGCAATTCAGGTAAAGGCCTCTGTTTCAGCCCTCATCACGCGGCACAGCCCACACCGTACGTGTCTCCCTCGGCCACTAAAACCTACAGGCAGCACGGGTGGAAAGCGGGGCCACGTTATGAAAGAGGGTCCTTGGCGGGCACCCCTTCCTTGCTGGACACGGGACATCGGCACAGAACATCTTCCACGTCCTGTGAGACGCTGTGGCCTGGCACTGGTGGGTTTTGGAAGGCTCTCCTTGTTCCCAGACGGCATGAGGAGACACTTCTCCCACGTCTCCACGTGTTGTCTGAAGACAGGCGTGATCGCTGGGTGACCTCTCCCCGCGTGTCTGTAGAGTAACCGGTTCTGGAAGACACAGTCTCTCTCCGGGGCAGAGGGCAGATTCGATCGCTGTCCAGGGTAGTCACGAGACCTGCCCTCCGCGGCAGAGGTCGGCAGGTGTGCTTGTCGTGAAAGTTGGTCATGAGTGTCCTAAGCTCGGATTCCTCGGCTGTGACACGAGCCCGCTGCACGTGCAGCACCCACCCGGGCCCCTCACGTCTTCCCACGAGTGCCGCCTACTGGTTGTAACACAGTCTCTTGTCTCTGATCCGGGACTCTCGTGTCTTCTCCGGCATCCATGAAACTGTAGCAAACCAAACTGCCGGCTTGCAGACAAGGCAAAACCTCAGGCCTTCCAGGTTCTTGGCAACCAGATGCTTAATGCCAGCGGCCATTGCTGGGAAGTGAGGCTCAGCCGTGACCTGCAGGGCTGAGCCCGTTCTTGGCCTCTGCCCTGGGGTTCACAGATCCCTCACCCAACACCTATTAAAGCAACTCTTTCAATACCGCTTCCCCTTGTGGGCTGCTGTCGGGAACACCTGACTCTGTGGCTAACTGAGCTGAAAATCCCCGGACCGCTCAGGCTGCATGGACCCCGGGCTCCCCGATCCGACAGGCAGCGCCCACCAAGTAGAGGCCGCTGTTTCTTACAAGAAGCCTAATCGCTCGCCAACGCTCCAAAACGTAGAGATGTTTCCGATCGGGGCTTGTCCTATGCACCTGAGGGCAGCCTGATTTTCCAGCCATTTCAAGCATCACGGGCTTTATCAGCCTTGAAGGCGCTGGCCCGCGATCACATGGCCCGCAGACGGCAGAGGTGGGTCTGAACCGTCCGTGCTGGCGGTGAGCGATTTCCTCTCGTGGCCGCGCCCTCAGCATGCATGACGTCTCGGTCTGTGCCAGGGGCGTGTTTTCTGTGCGCGGCTCCTGGGACCGAGCATGTCTGCACGCGCCCCCCGCCCCCAGGGGCATCATCAGCCGCTTCTTCGTTAGCGGGGTACTAAGCATCTAGGGGTCACTGATGGTCCTGAGCGGTTTCACAGCAAATCAAGTACTAACCTCCTCCCAGCAGGAGCGCCCCCTGCCCTGGGGCCTCCACCCCTGCCCCCCCTCCCCACACCGTGAGGCCGTGTCCATCCCACCGATTTCTCCCCCTTCCACGGGGTTGCACAGAAGAAACACCAGGTCTGTCTCTCACCTCTGCCTTTTGCCTTCCTGGCCCGAGGCAGCTGTGCACTGTGAGGGCGAATCCACCTGCTGATAAATCTCTACGTGTGAAACCGGCCCCCACTTTGGGCTGAGCCGTGACCCTGGCCCCGGGGTGAAACTCAGCACTGTGCCCGGCTGGCGTGGATCTGGGGTGACGGTATTTTCCACCTTCTCACCGCGGCCCCCTAAAGTCAGCCGGCAGGCGGACGGGCAGAAGGGGCGCTGGGAGGCGCGAGGTGAGCCCCAGAGCCCGCAGGTCTCGCCTGCAGGCCGCCCTGGCCCCGCGGGCCCCGGGCCTCAGTGTCTCAGTGTCTGTGCCAGGGCCTGGACCCAGCAGCAGGGGAGCGAGCCCCAGGCGGCCCAGGCGTGGTCCCTGCCAGGCCCGGGTGGGGCGGGACCCTCCCAATCACATGAGGACAAAGCTAACGGAATGTTCTCAGAGCTTCTGACTGCCTCAACCCACTCAGGTCTTACCTGGGCAGACCCAGGGGGTTGACCTCGAGGCCCTGCCTGCCCCTTTGGGGTTCTTTTAAAAAAACTTTTTAAACGTTTATTTATTTCTGAGGGACAGAGAGAGAGAGAACAAGCAGGGGAGGGGCAGCGAGAGAGGGAGGGAGACACAGAATCCGAAGCAGGCTCCAGGCTCCGAGCTGTCGGCACAGAGCCTGACGTGGGGCTCGAACCCACAAACCGGGAGATCATGACCTGAGCTGAAGTCAGACGCTCAACCGACTGAGCCGCCCAGGCGCCCCTAAAAGTACCCATCTTAAAGTTTACGATTCCACGGCTTCTGCACACGTGCAGTGTTGCTCGAAGGTCACCTCTACCTAAAAACAGTCCCATCATCACCTCAAAGCAGACCCTGGAGCAGGGAGCTGTCCTTCAGCACCTCCCCACCCTTGGCCGCGGGCAAACACTGGTCTACTTTCTGACTCTACGGATTTATTTACATCTTCTGGAAGCTTCACATAAATGGGATCACAGAATACGGGCCACCGAACGTGACACGTCCGAGGCCCATCCAGGCTGCAGCGCGGGACAAACGCTCGAACGCCGGGTTCTGAGCGCCCTGCTTGCAGGTGGGAACAGCCCGCGTGTCCATCGGCGGTGGGGACACGGACGGTGGTGTGCATGCGCCACGGGCAGGAGGCACTTCCCGGAGGCGGGGGTGGGGAGGGGCGCTGCTTTCCAGAGCTGGGGAGCTCGTGTTGAGTGGGTTCTGCAGGCGGCCGGTGGCGGCTGTGCTTAATGCCACAGAGCCGTGCGTTCGCTAAGGGTTACAACTGGCGAGTTCCGTGACGCAACCGCAACAATGAGCAGAGGGGAGCATCGGATACAGGCCTCCCGGTGAACCTTGGAAACATTATGTCTGCTTCCTCCCTTCCCCAGCTGGCGTTTGTTTCCTGTTTTGTGGTTACAAAAAGCAAGCTTTTAACACAACTTCCTTCAAAACAACTTCAGGAAATACTCGTAGGAGCATTTGATGTGTTCACTGTAGAAGCTGCTTGCAGAGTGACGTGCACACTGGAGTTCTTCGGATCCAGGCTGAACCAACCCTTGCAGAGCTTCTGTTCCGCGTGGGTTGAGTGCTTCTCCCCCGAGGATTCGCGCAGGGGCGGGGGCACCGTCCTCATGTACCAGGCGGGGCACATGAATCCGTAGAGCCTACGGAGTTCTGGTTCTGCGAGGTGACAGAGGTCCTGGAGACGGATGGGGGCTTGTCCTTAATGCCACTGAGCTGTGCCCGTGAAAACGGTTACGGTGGTCAATTCGGGTTGACCACCCGAACTGGTCGTTGTGCTACACCTATAAAAAAGGAGGGGACCTCGCGAAGCCTCAGGGGAAGAGTCCCGGTGGCCAGGCGGGAGTCCAGGTGCCGGGCTCTGGGCAGGCCCTTTCCGTTCATTCACCGGTTCTTTCCGCCTCTAAAAACAAACACGCACCTTCTGCTTCTCCGATTCGGAGCGCGAGTCCGCGGACTCAGACGCCAAGAGCCGCTCTCACGGGGAAGCACGCTCCCGGCCACGCCAGGTCCCGAGACCCGGCTCCTAATTCGGGGGGACACGGCGGTGCCGGGAGCTGTCCTCGGCGCTCCCCGCCTGCGGAGACAGTGAGGGTTTACGACGCTGAGCTCCCCGGAAGGTCGGCCGGGTCAAAGAGGGACCTCGAGCGTTTGCGTGGAGCTCGGTCCACCGCGGCTGGGCGGTAATGAGTTCTGAGCCACAGCAGAGGCAGACGCCCTGTGAGTTTGACACGGGCTGCTCTTTGAAGAGAAAGCCACGCGTGTTAATCGCAAGGAAGAGAATGGCGGAGCGCCACGGTCCGCCGGGCAAATGTTCACCAAGCACGGCTGCGCGCCGGGCGTCGCCCTGGGCCCCGGAGGTGAGGCCGAGGCAAGCGGAACGACGAGTCCCTGGCTTCGAGGAGTTTGCCTGCCGGTGGGGACACGGCCGGGGGGGGGGGGGGCTGGGCCACAAAGCCAGGGACGGAGAGAACAGAAGAGTGTCAGGGATGCTGCTTCGGGAATGGCAATCCGGAGGGCCTCCCGGAGGAGGGGATGTGTGAGCCAAAGGCTGGATGGCAGGGGAAGCAGCCAGCCGACAGAGCCCGGGGCTGGGAACACGGCCTCAGCGTCTTTCCAGGGCCGCCCCGGGGTTGCACGGGGGTCCTGGGGGCACAGGTTAGACACGGAGCTCGGTGAGGCAACCAGCCAGACTTTGTCTCTCATCTGTTCTGCTGTCTCCACTTGCCCCCCCAGATTTCGGTTCCATTTAGGAATGAGCCCCAGCCCCCCTCCCAAAGCCCCACCGGCCCCTCCCGCCTGCTTCTCTCCAATCACCCGCCTACCCCTTGGGTGCACCCAGCTCGGACCTGCCCCAGGGCCTCTGGGAGAGCCGTTCCCCACCCAGGGCCCCTCTCTCCAGCTCCCTCAGCATCCCCCTGTCACCGGCTCTCAGCCCCGATGTCTCCTCCTCAGGAAGGGCCTCCCTGACCACCCGCTCAGCAGCCCCGCCCACTCAGATGTCAGCCTGGATGCCGGAACTTTCCTGGGGTCTCTCCAGAGGACATCCGTCTCCCCGGGAGAGCGTGGGCCCCACTGGAGAGACGGCTCATCCAGGACATCACTTCCATCCACATGTGCAGACCGTGGGACAGACCCGGGCACGTCCGCACGCCCGGGACCGATCTGACGGGTTAAGGTTGGGGGAGGGAGAGGAAAGGAGGAAGAAAGGAGCAAGTGAGAGAGACAGACTCGGCCCCTGTTCTCAAGGACCGTGTGGACGACGGAGGGACAGGTGTGCAGACATAAGGTCACGTGCACTGAGGTGCCCGGCAGACGGGTGCTCATCAGGGCTGGTTTTGAAGGATGAATAGAAGTTCTCCAGGGAGACGAATAGAGATGTCGTTTTCAGGGAGAGGCAACGGCATTTGGAAAAGCCAGGGGTTGGTTCTGACACACCCCAGGCTCAGGGGCGATACAGCCGACAGATTGTTGGTGCAGAACAGGAGACTGGGGGGGACGGACGGAGAGGTCAGCTGCCCGGAGCAGCTGGGCCAGGCCTGATACAGCAGGTGGCCTGGGGGCAGCATGAAGGACTGACCAGTGGGAGACCCTGGCCCAACGTCGGAGGGGGGGCGGGATTCACGTTGAGTCAAGGCAAGAAGTGACGTGGTTGGTGGTGATGATGGACAGAAAAGGGGATCCTGGGGATGTTTGGGGGCAAGGGGCCAGGGCGTGGTCACACACGTGGGTGAGGAGGCGGGAAGTCTTGGAAAATCTGTGGCTCTTAGGGGCCAGCAGCCCCGTCGGAGCTGGGACCCGGGGCGGGCGGGCCTGAGAGAAGGTGACGCATGTCAGCTTGAGGGTCTGGGGCGCCTCTTGGGGACAGGCATCCAGCAGGTACGAGGACACTCAGGGGCACACCGTTCGGGCTCCTGAAACACTGACCCGGGGTGGGGAGGGGGGAGGCTCGGCTTTGCAGACGGACACAGCGCTCAGGGTCCTGGAGGCTCTCGTGAGGCCCCCTGTCCCGCCCTCTTCCTGCCCCCTCTGACAGGTGGGGATGCCTGGGGACCGAGGAGGTACGTGTCTCACAGTCCTGGCCAGTGGCCGCAAGCAGCCGTGTTCCCAGGGTGCCGCAGCCTCAGTCCCGCCCTTCCCGTCTCCACTCTGGGGACCCTCCGTCTGTCCCCACATCCCGCGTCCACTGTGCTCACCGACAGCCCGCATCTGCTTAAGTCCCTCCGCTCTCAAGACTGGACTCCTGTGCCACCACCTCCGGGAAGCTCTCCACGATGCTCCGGGGTTTGCATCTCGGATCACACTCTGACCTTACGTCGCCTCCCCGGAGCCCCGGGGCCGTGGCGAGCCCACCAGCACGGTGTGGGGACCACCGCAGCCACGGGCCCCGGGCACGGTGCAGGACAGCCTTTAACAGAGGGAGGCTTCCGACCGACCAACCAGCAGACAGCGGGACCGGTGAGCCCCTCCAGCCCCTTCATATAATTAACAGGTCTTATAAATCACATGACTTTTCATAGATCACACAAATTGTGTTTTTACGAAGCCTGGAAATCACCTCTGAGGACACCACCTGTGGAGGCAGGCAGTGGCAGAGACACCTTGGTCACTGCAGGACGGGGGAACGGTCCCCGCCCTGCGCCCCCGCCCCACCCCGCGCCTGCACATCCTTTCCTGAGGGGAGAAGAGCGGGAGGCATTCGCAAAGCGAGGGCGTGGGTGTGGAGGGGGACAGCTTGGTGGGGGCCCGGGCCCTGCCCAGGGGGAGGTGGTGCATTTCTTCGCAGGAAGTGCGACCGACCACAGAGAGTGAGGCACCTCCCTGCTGGGGAAGGGCTGGGGAAAGGGGGGGCGGCTAGAAAATCAGGTTCAGACGGGGAGGGGCTGGACTAGACCATCTTTCAAGTCTCTCACTCTGCTCTCCGAGAGCTCCTGAGTCTGTAAAGTGCCCGCGGGAGGTGACCAAGGGCTCCCCAGCTCCTCGGCTATCCTTTCCGCGTCGCCCGGCCGGGCAGTGCGCTCCAGGTAAAACGGGCCGGCGAAGGGACCGGTCTCTACATGGGATCGGCCCGTGGAGTCTGCCGCCCGCCAGGAAAACATGGCTGAGAGCAGTCACGGTTAATGCGTCTGTCCCCTCTTGAGAAGCCTCTGAAGGGACAACATGCCATGCGCCTGGGGAGGTCAGAGTATATTCCCAGCGCAGAGCAGGGTGTCTTAAAACTCTCCCTCCTCCTCCTGCCACTCTCAGTACTCTTTTGTTTAATTTTTTTAATGTTTATTTATTTTTGAGAGAGAGAGACACAGAGAGAATGTGAGAGGGGGAGGGGCAGAGAGAGAGGGAGACACAGACTCCGAAACAGGCTCCAGGCTCCCAGCTGTCGGCACAGAGCCCGACGCAGGGCTCGAACCCACGAACCGTGAGATCATGACCTGAGCCGAAGTCGGACGCTTAACCGACTGAGCCCCCCAGGCGCCCCAGTGGCTCTCAGTATTTACACGTCTGCTGGCCACTCCTCAGACACCTCCTTTCCCCCCTCCCCCGCCAGTGCCAAGCCCAGATTCCCCTCCCCCACCACCTCCACCGCCTGTCTTCTCTTCTGTTCTCTGCTAGGAATGTCTTCCCCTCCCCTGGGCCAACCCGCCTTCGCTCCCGCAGCCGCAGCCTTCCTCCCGTCTCCGGGTCTCCGTGGAACCAAGACGAGGAAGGCAGAATGTACGCAGAGGGAAGTCAGGGTTCGATCTGATAAAGGATTTTGTCATTGGTGGCCAGGGAGGAAGCAGGCCGCCCAGGAGGGAGTGGTGCCCTTGTCCCCAGAGCTATGTAAGGAGAGCTGGTATGGCCACTTTGCAGAGTTCTGTGAGTGTGGGGGTGTCGGGAAGAGAATGGGGGGTCTCCTAAACCCTGCACAGACCCCCACAGGGCAGAGGAACGCACAGCCCTCCAACTCCTTTCCCACCCCCGAGCTCCGGGCCAGGAAAGAGTGGACAGGGAGCCAGCGTCCAGGGTCCGAGCAGCCGTGCCCAGGAATGAGCACTGAACCAGTTCCCAGCCACACTCTGCCTGGAAGCCGCTGTGACAAGGTCTTCCGGTCAATTCCCTGCAGAGTAGTAATCAATTACCAGTAACCAATTCCCTACATGAGAGTAATAATTTTAAAAATGCAAGTCACTTGCTTAAAGTCCATCAGTGGGTCCTCATCTTCCCTGTGGTGGCAAATCCCAAACCTCTCAGCTCTGCCTGGACCGATGCGGCCTTGGCCCCACTGCCCTCCCTCTGTCATTGACCCTTGGTCCCTGGGCTCCAGCCCCGGGGGACAGAATTAACATTCGCCAAACCTCAAGACCTCCCCTGTGTTGTGCACATCCGACACTGGGTTCTCCTACCTGGGAGGATCTCCTTCTCTTTCTAGGCAGGGTAGGGTGGGCAGGAAGATGGGGGAAACCATGGCAGGGGCAGACGCCTTGGGGAAGTCAAGGACATCAGCACAGGACGGCCCACGATTGTGGTGCAGGCGCTTCCAGCACCCCAGACGTTGCTCTCAGAACCTTGGAGAGAGGAGGGCACCTGCCAGTCTCAGACCCCGAGCGCACGCACCACACCCCCGTTACTTCTGTCTCTTCTGCTCACGTGCACGTGTGACCGGGATGGATGGCTCTGTATTTTTCTCTCTCCTCACATCTGCTATACCCTTTTGCCATCTTCCCGCTTAGCAGAGTCTCCACAATTTTCTCCCCTCCACTGAGAAAATATTCACTCTGTTTTCATTCATTCAAAACTCTTTGCGGAGTGCCTGTGATGTTTTCTGGTGTGCGGGATCACTCCTGACTCATCTCTGACTCGCAGCATCAGGTGTAGCGCTAAGTGAGAGCTTGACAGAAGTGTGTTGGGTGGATGGAGATGCATGGTGGGTAGATGAATAGTGGCACTGATGAAGAGATGGGTGGATGGATGGGTGGATGCACAGATATATCACAGATGGAAAAAGAGGAAGATGAATGGATGGAAGGATGGTGGCTGGTTGGAGGAGGATGAATGGATGATGGGTGGATGGATGGATGGATGGTGGATGGATGGAAGGATAATGGATGGATGGATGGATGGATGGATTGATGGATTGATGGATGGAAGGATAATGGATGGATGGATGGATGGATGGTGGACAGATGGATGGATGGATGGATGGGTGGATAGATGGATGGATGGTGGATGGATGGTGGATGGATGGATGGATGGATGGACAGACGGATGGACAGATGGGCAGACGGATGGATGATGGATGGATGGATGGATGGATGGACAGACGGATGGATGGTGGATGGATGGTGGATGGATGGTGGATGGATGGATGGATGGACAGACGGATGGACAGATGGGCAGACGGATGGATGATGGATGGATGGATGGACAGACGGATGGACAGATGGGCAGACGGATGGATGATGGATGGATGGATGGTAGTTGGATGGACGGGTGGTTGGATGATGAGTGGATGGATGGTTGATGGGTGGATAATGGATGGATGATGGATGGATGGATGGTGGATAGGTGGATGGACGGTGGATAGATTAATGGATAGATGGATGGATGATGGGTGGATGATGGGTGGATGGTTGGATGGATGGATGGTGGATAGATGGATGGATGGATGGATGGAAGGATAATGGATGGATGGATGGATGGATGGATGGATGGATTGTGGATAGATTAATGGATGGATGATGGGTGGATGGATGGATGGGTGGATGGAAGGATAATGGATGGATGGATGGTGAATGGATGGTGGACAGATGGATGGATGGGTGGATAGATGGATGGATGGTGGATAGGTGGATGGATGGTGCATAGATTAATGGATAGATGGATGGATGATGGGTGGATGGATGGGTGGATGGATGGATGGATGGTGAATGGATGGATGGATGGATGGTGAATGGATGGATGGATGGTGAATGGATGGATGGATGGATGGTGGATAGATTAATGGATAGATGGATGGATGATGGGTAGATGGATGGGTGGGTGGATGGATGGATGGATGGACAGACGGATGGATGATGGATGGATGGTGGATGGATGGATGGGTGGATGGAAGGATAATGGATGGATGGATGGATGGTGAATGGATGGTGGACAGATGGATGGATGGGTGGATAGATGGATGGATGGTGGATAGGTGGATGGATGGTGGATAGATTAATGGATAGATGGATGGATGATGGGTGGATGGATGGGTGGATGGATGGATGGATGGTGAATGGATGGATGGATGGATGGTGAATGGATGGATGGATGGTGAATGGATGGATGGATGGATGGTGGATAGATTAATGGATAGATGGATGGATGATGGGTAGATGGACGGGTGGGTGGATGGATGGATGGATGGATGTCTGGTGCAGGATAAACAGGGAGATGGGGGGGGGCGGATGGGTGGGCGTTCTCTCTGTGAATTTGGTAACACTGATTGAGAAACCAGTCTTTAATGCCCAGGAGACCCCAGCTAAGCCTTTCCAAGCTCTGGCAGCCTTTTCCTCTGCTCCAGGAATAAATGGGATTTTCCCTACCTATCACCGAGCTCCCACAGCAGCCATTTGTTCTAAGTGTCCCGGGCAGCCCTGTGGTGGTGTAATTAGTCCTCGTTAGCAGCCACCACGACCGGACTGTAATTTCCAGGCCATTGGAGGATAATTGCACACAAACAGCCCGGAGGGGCTTTGCACCTGTAATGGCAAGAACAGCGTCTTCCCCTCTCTGCGCGGCTCCGAATGCCAACAAGCAGGTGAGCTCCTGACGCCGGATTAGCACGGGGCGATTTTCATTACTGAATGGCTCCAGTGCCGTCCAAATGAGGACAGCAATTAGGCCGACCGGGGAAGACAAAGCCTCCCTTGACGAGCATAACGGACACAGGCGGCATCCTCTGGCCCGAGGCCGAGTGTGAAATCGCAGCCCAGGGCTCCTCTGTGGTGCGCCAGCCATGCCCTGGGCCCCTCGGCCTGACCTGGACGCCCATCACCGCCCCCGGGGCCTCAGCGCCCACAGGGAAGAAACAACGCACATTCCCATGGAATTAGGAGAGTCGCGGATGTGAACGCCTCACTGAGATTAGCAGTTATGGCGTGGATTCCTTCCAAGAAAGACATCAGTCACTGAAGACGATGCAGACAGCTGATGATCGGTGCTGGCAAGTCCACACCCCTTAGCACGGCGGTCCCTCCTGTCCAGGGTGACAGGCGCCCCAGCCCTCACTGTGTGGGTGGGACGTAGTCCAGAGCAGAGGTGAGGAAAGGCTTCCCCAAGGTCACGGCAGCCAGACTGGAGGCAGAGCTGGGACCGAGTCCCGCCCGGTCTCCTGTCCTCGTGGCAACATACTACGTCCGGGGGCCTGGGGTTGATGGGCTGTCCTTCCCCCCCGGAGGACCCTCCCCTCACTCAAGGAGGAGAAACCTGGGAAATCCAGAGGCACCCCCACGAAAATACAGAAGGCGGCGAGGCCTTGACCCTCGAGGCCGAGGGAAGACTGTGCGGAGAGGCTCTGGGGCAGGAAACGGTCTGCTGGGGGCAGTGGGCACGCACACGGGCCTGGACCAGACAATCTGGACTTTGGGGACAAGTGAACATAACCCCTCCAAGCCTCGACTTCCCCACCCGTGCACCGAGGAGGAAAGCAGCTGCCTTAAGAAATGACTGGCACGATGCTAGGGACAGGGCTGACGAGGTGCCCGAAGGAGCCGGCGCTAAGTGGGCCCTCTGCGGCGCCCAGCGGAAGGGAGGGCTCACGTCAGCTGGCTGCACTACCCGCCCGGGGCACTGCCCCCTGGCCCGCCACGTGATGAGCCTCCCTGCCCCCACCCGGTGCCTGCTGCCTCCCAGTCGGGTCGTTTCTTGTGATTTATCTTCAAGTTCACGTATCTGTTCTTCCTTCACCTCTAATCTGCTACTAAGCCCGTTCGGTGAATTCTTTCTTTCAACTGCTATCATTTTCAGTTCGAGAATTTCCATTTGGTTCTTTTCAGTCCCTGTTTCCCTGCAGACATTCTCTATGTTGACTCGTGACGACTTTGGTCTTTCGAGCATATTTATATAGCTGCTTTAAAGACTGTGCTTTTAAAATCCAGGCTTGGGGGCGCCTGGGGGTGCTCAGTCTGTTAAGCGTCCGACTTCGGCTCAGGCCATGATCTCGCGGTTCGTGGGTTCGAGCCCCGCGTTGGGCTCTGTGCTGACAGCTCGGAGCCTGGAGCCTGCTTCGGATTCTGTGTCTCTCTCTCTCTCTGCCCCTCCCCTGCTCACCCTCTGTCTGTCTCTCTCAAAAATCAACAGACATTAAAAAAAATTTTTTTAATCCCATAGCCAGTCCATCCAACGTTAATCGGATGTTTTTCTGGATTCCGGGTCACATTTTCCTGTTCCTTTATGAGGGAACGTCCTGGTCCGCAGGCAGCTTCTGGTCTCTGAGCTCCTCCCCTGCACACGGGTGTCTCCATTTCACTTCCGGCCTACAGAAATTGTTTTGGTTCTCAGGATGATGGGTCCCATAAAAGCAAGACAGAATTCTGTCTGCCACACGGTCTTCATGTGCGTGTGTGCACACACGTGCGTTCAGAGAGAGCAGCGAGGGGGCTCCTGTGTGAGCTCGCTCTGCCATCCAGACCAGAAGGCAGGTGGGCTTTTTCAGAAGTGAGCTGCTGTCCTGTAGGCGTTCACGCTCAAGGGGAGAGTCCAGGCGTATCCGCTGGGAATGGTGTAGAGCGAATTGCTACACATTTGGGGGGGCGGGGCAGAGGAGCCTGACGAATTGTTCAAACGTATAGCTTAGCAAATGCACAGGTGCCCAGCTCAGAGCTGGCCCCCGTGGGTGCTTGCACAGCAGGGAATCACACACCCCGTCATTATCGTAGCCAATTCAGCCCGTCACCGGCCGGCCGTCATGGTCTCTCCACCGAGTGATGTTGACCTACGAGCAGCAAAGAGCCTCGGTCCCAGCTCCAGGGCCTGGAGTCTGCTGCCACCATTCCAGAATAGAAAAGAAAACGTTTCTCAGCTGAAAAGCACATTTGCTGGTTATGACAATGATTCAGAGCATTTTTTTTTTTTTTACATTTCTGTATCGATTCCCAGCCCGCTTGTTTTATCGTACAATCACGGGCCCCAGGATGGAGAATATATTACCGCACACACGTACAGGAACCTCGTCCCAGGGAGCTGCCTGAACACCCAGTGGCACACCCGGGGCCCCGGGTTCAAACAAAGGCGGCAGGTGACCCGAAAGCAAGCAGGTTGTCCTCGGTGGCAGGTGCACGGCCGTTCAGGAAGCCCAAGTGGCCCTCACGCGAGGTCTGGTTTCTCGTCGAGCACAGTGGGGCTGGCTGGGCCGGGCTCAGCAGGGGCCCTGCCCCCGGGAGGAGCGGCCGGGCCTCCGATGTGGCCCGGGGCCTGCGGGTTATCGTCACCACCACCACCTAATGGCGCCCGCGTCCCTCACGAGCCAGGGGTCCTACCTGTCTTCTTGGTGAGGCCCCGCACGCCACCCCCCAGCACAACTGACCGAGTAATGGCTCCGTAAGCGGCCATCTGATTAGCCTGATCCCAAGCGGGGCGATGCCCGGACGGGCCGTGTGTGCGGGGCACGAGCACGGGGATCCCCATCCATCTCTGTCACCCGAGCCGCCCACACTCATCCATCAGCCCTGACAGGAGCTGCTCGTCGTTGGAAAGGGAGTCCCAGCGGACCTCCTTGTTCTGCACGCGGAAAACCCACCGGCCTCCCTCGTCCCACAGCGAGGAGGCCGGTCCAGGGGGGGCAACGGGATCTTTGGCCGAAGGAAAGGGGCGCGAGCTTCAGAAAGGCTGCGGCCGAGACCCTGGAGACGGGGAGGCCGTGTGGAGGGAGGAGGTGGCAGTGAGGAGTCCCCGAGGCCCGCAGACGCTGACCAACGCTGCGGAAGGACGCAGTCACATCCGCCTGGTGGCCCACGTCCCCTCCCCCGGCCGAGGGAGCCCGAGGGAGGGGAGCCAGGAGGAGGGAAGACCATGCACCCTGTCCGTTCTGCAGGGAAGAGGACAGCACAGCAGACCCCGGGCTAGCACCTCCCGCCCCCCTGCCCCCCTAACACCCAAGAGCGCAGGGCGGGGGCCGGTCGTGCGTTCGAGGACGCCGGGCACCCTGCCCCTCGGGGCACCCAAGTGCGGCTCCGACCGACCCCTGCCCCCCTCACACTCCCCCTGCTGCAAGCCGCCCGTCCTTCCGTCCTTCCAGCCAGGCCGGCCCCACTCGGCCCCAATGTCTCTCACGGGGAATCCCTTCCAGGAAGGGGCTTCCTGGCCTCCCAGGCTGAGCAGAGGCGAGTGCAAGAGGGTCGCCCGCGACTGCACCAGGCATCCTGCCTTCAGGCAGAAGGAGAAGCGTCTCCTCGATGGCGGGTTTGCTGCTCTGGCCAGGAAACCCTGTCAGGTCTGGCTTGATCCAGGAGTGGGGGCGGGGGAGGGGAAATGAAAACAACCTCAAAACACTAGGAACGCACGACGCTTAGGGTGGTGAGCGTTTCCTAATGTGCTGAGTTGGATCAACCATACTTCAATTAAAAAGAAATGTTATTTTATTTTTTAATGTTTATTTGGTTTTGAGAAAGACAGACAGAGCATGAGCAGGGGAGGGGCAGAGAGAGAGGGAGACACAGAATCCCAAGCAGGCTCCAGGCTCCGAGCTGTCAGCACAGAGCCCGACGAGGGGCTGGAACTCACGGAACTGTGAGATTATAACCTGAGCCGAAGTCGGACACTTAACCGACTAAGCCACCCAGATGCCCCAGAAATGAAATTTTAAAAACCCATGAGGAATACACATCAGGATGCAGAAAACATCTAGGTCTGTTTTCCTTGCCCGTAAAACAGGGATAATAATACTCGCCTTGTGCACCTGCTCTCAGCATTGGGCACAGCAGTGGCCCGATGGGACAAACAGAGCCACACGGGCCTAGAAACAGGTTTGGTTCTGGGAAGACGCCTTCCTGCTGGACCGGGGTCTGGAGGCTGGGGCCACGTGCCGTCACGTCACCGTGCATTCGTTCAGCTCAGAGACCCCAGGAGACCCGCTAAATCCTCACGCAGGCCTCTGAGCTACACAGAGTGTCCCCCGGAAGCAGACAGGCCATACCCCGACCCGCATGGAGCCCCCACCTGGCCTCAGGCCTAGACCCAAACTTCGCCCCTCGCAGACTGAGCTCAGACCCTGCTCCCAGCCCTGACCTTACGCTGGCATCTGACCTTGGGCACAGGGGCCCTGATCCCGGCTGTGGACAGAATTCTGTGACTTCCGATCAGCCTCCTGAAATCCACTCTGGTCCCAAGGGTCCGTGAAGGCCATTTCTCCTGGCGGGGATCGGGGCGGGTGGCGGGGGTTAGATACAGACATTTTAAAAACTGGGACGTCCTTGTCCCGCCTCCCACGTGCCGAATGAAGTCCACAGTGCCAGTAGCAACCCCCCTCCTCTCTCCCTCCCGTCTGCTTTCCCAGAAACAGAGACTTCGTAACTATTTATGTGCTCAGTGACAGAGGGGACCCATCGGCTCGCCTGTGGCCTCGACATCAGGGCCTCCTGGAGTCGCGGGAGGCTCCCTGGCCGAGGAGGACGCCGAGGGTCCCTTCACGGAGTTCGTTCATCGACTCCCTTGAGGTCGTGCCCTCCCTATGGACGCCACTCCCCGACAGCGAGGCCCGGCTTCTGTTGCGGGCAGCCTCCTGTGCGTCGGGTCCTCCGCGGGGCGTCCTGACGGACCCAGAGTAAATTCATGCTCAAATACTCTCAGTTTTTCTGTAATTCCCGCAGCATTTTCCAATGAGCTAGTGTGAGCCTCCAGCAGAACCGTGGGTCTGGGGTATTTCTGTCGGAATCTGTCATTCGCTGAATCCCCCTACCGCGCTCCAGGCGGCTCACTGGGAATAAGGGCAGTCGGCCTCTTCCCCTTCGGTGTCCCCGTCTCGAGTCCTGACTCATTGGCATGCTCAGTGAGAACGATGCTACCCATGCACGAGGTCACCTGTGAGCTCAACTTTTTAAATTACGCTTAAGAAAATACCGGGCCGGGGGCGCCTGGGTGGCGCAGTCGGTTAAGCGTCCGACTTCAGCCAGGTCACGATCTCGCGGTCCGTGAGTTCGAGCCCCGCGTCGGGCTCTGGGCTGATGGCTCAGAGCCTGGAGCCTGTTTCCGATTCTGTGTCTCCCTCTCTCTCTGCCCCTCCCCCGTTCATGCTCTGTCTCTCTCTGTCCCAAAAATAAATAAATGAAAAAAAAAAAAAAAAAGAAAATACCGGGCCGGATTCGAGTGTTTTCAGCAGCAAGTCGTAGAAAGCCCGTTCGAGTTGCCTTGAACCATAAAGAGAATTTATCAGCGTGGGTGAAAATACCCCAGTGAGAGTAGGAGCTTCAGGTGCAGTGTGCTCAGGGCGCCGTTACCCGTGACGCCGAGCCCCACCCTGCCCTGCACGCTGGCCCGTGGGCTGGCTGGCCTTCTTCTTAGGAAACTTGTACACCTGAGGTTTGCATACCCTGTAACCCAGAAGAGAAAGCTTTTCTTTCTCCCAACGTTGAGGAGGTAAAAAGTTGCTTTGGGGGTGTTTACTCTGATCAGAGCATCTTAGGACCAAACTCATAGTTGAAGCAATTGTTATGGCCGAGAACATCACTTGCTGTGTTATTGCTGGTTCTCATCCATTCCCTTGAGGCAGACGTGGGCGTGGGGCCCACCAGGAGCAGGTGAAGGTCAGCACCACTCCAGCCCCCGACTGCCTGCCATGGGGAGAGCCATCCACCCCCACTATGCAAGGTTAGTCCATTAACTTTGACTTAGGGCTGCATATAGAATTCAGTCAGAACTCCTCACGGGCCCCTGAGGGGCTTAGTGGGTTAAGCATCCGACTTCGGCTCAGGTCATGATCTCACGGTTCGTGGGCTCGAGCCCCACGTCGGGCTCTGGGCTGACAGCTCAGAGCCTGGAGCCTGCTTCGGATTCTGTGTCTCCGTCTCTGCCCCTCCCCTACTTGGTCTCTCTCTCTCTCTCTCTCTCTCTCAAGAATCCTGAGTGGAGATTGGTCTAAAGTTTTCTATTTTTGTGCTAATTTTGTCAAATTTTGGTATCCATGCTACATTAGTATTATAAAAAGAATTGGGAAGCCACCCTTCTCTCTCCAGGCTCTGGAAGGGTTTAAATAGCATCAGGTTCGTCTGTTCCTCGAACATTGGAAGGAGTTTACCTTTGAGACCATCTGGATTTGGCGCTTTCCTGGAGTTTGCTTTTCTTTTCTTTCTTTTTTTTTTTTTTTTTATAGCTTTTCTCAACTCCTTCCATTGTTTTCAGTCTGTTCAGATCTCCCAGCTCTTATGGAATCAGTTTTCAGCACATACAGTTCCTGGAACACATCTTATTTGATGGATCTTTTCCAATGTATGTCCACCGGCTGTTTTTGCAAAATCTTTTTTTTTTTATTATTACTTCCTTTGGCTCTGTGGTGCTTTCTCTTTGTTTCTCCCGATGGTTCATCAATTTCGCTGCGTGTGCCCCACGCCAACAGCATCCGGACCTCGTGCGTAACTGCAACTCAGTCGGTCCTTCTGCACGTTTTGAAGGGGATGCTCACTCCTTTGTTTTCGTCCTTTCTAGTGTAACTTGCTCCTAGATCGCAAGACTGGCTTGAGGAGACGAGACGTTTTACTTACCAGATCACCAGCGCAAGGCGCCAGGAGCCGGTGGGGTGGACGGTCACAGGCTGCATCGGGTGGGCAGACGGGGCGCGGAATGCATGCTGAAAGGGCATTTAACTGGGGGCAGAGCCGGGCTGGCAGCAGACCGAACTCATAGGGGGCAGCGTGGACCCCAACCTTCCACCCAAGCAGGTGGGCGAGCAGAGGGGAGTCTGAGGCTCTCTGAACCTGGGGCACGGAGACCTGGTGCCTGACCCTCCCTGAGGGCAGACGGGGGCACCTAGAGAGTCACGGCATTCCCGTCAGACGAGGGAGGCTTGGGAGGCAGGGAGGCCGGACGGAAAGCAGGCCCCCCGCCCAAGAAACGAGAGTTGTAGCTCAGGAAATGCTCGCGGGCGGAGTTCACTTAACGGTGTTCCAGGAACGAAGCAGGTGAAGCACCTGCAGACAGGACGAGGCCAGAGGCTTTGGTGTGAAGAAAAAGAAAGGAGAGGGGGCGCCCGGGGGGCTCAGCCGGTAAGCGTCCGACTCTTGGTTTTGGCTCAGGTCACGATCTCACGGTTCGTGGGTTGGAGCCCCGCGTGGGGCTCTGTGCTGACAACACGGAGCCTGTGTAGGGTTCTCTCTCTCGCTCTCTCTCTCCCAAAATAAATAAACTTAAAACAAAACAACGAAAAAGAGGAAGTCAGCAACCATGCTTTAATTCCCAGGAATTCCCTCCACATATCCAAGGCCACCTGCTACGTTCAGATTCTCTTCTGTCGCCTGCCTGACCTGTTGTCTCTCAGACCACTTTTAGATATTTATTTATTGTATCCCTTCTTGGGTTGAAAGCTGGGATCGTCTTTAAATACGTTCACAAAACCTTTGACACCCCTTCCTTCGGGAGGTGAGGCCTACCCCTCCCCACACACCCCCACCCGTGAGCAGGGGCCGGACTCAGTCACTGTTTCTAATGAGAGAAGAAACCGGAAGTGAGGGTGTCTGTATCCGAGACCGTGAGTTATAACCTTGTTCTCTCTCTTGGATCAAGCGGTCTGGGGGAAGCCAGCGCCCTGTCGTGAGGACCCCCGAGCAGCCCCGTGGAGCTCCACGGGGCAAGGGACTGAAGCTACCAACAGCCAGCACGGAACCGAGGCCCCCTGTCCACGGCCACGTGAGCGAGCCTTCCTGGAAGCCAATCCTCCCGCCTTCAGACCCGAACGTCCTGAGAGGCCCTGAGACGGAACCCGCCGGCCCAGCCGCTCCCGCGTACCTGACCCACAAGAACCGTGAGGCATAAATACTTGTTGCTCCGAGCCGCTAGGGTTCGGGGGGCAACTTGTTATTCAGCCGCCAACAGCTAACACAGAGGTCTGGCTGCACTTTGTCGAACCGGTTACGAGCACGTTAAAATGGTGAGGCCTTGCCGCTTACAGGCGTCGCTTCAGGGTGCTTGGGTAGCGGGGTGGCCCAAACCACGGCGAGTCCCTAAATGGTGGAAAGGGGAGGTGTTGTTTCTGTGGGCTCCTTCAATACGTTAAAAGAGAACAGTGGTTCGCTCCCCGAGAAGGGGGATGTGCTGCCCAGCGGGATGCGGAGGGGACGGGAGAACGGGGTGACCGTGTGGATGGTGGGCTGGTCCCTGCCTCACCGAGACCCCAAGTCGGCCGGGGTGCCCGAGGGCACACGAGGGTCTCCACCTGTGCCCCCCGCCCCAGCTCCGCCCTGGTCGCCCTCGGCTGTGGTAGCAAGAGGGCTGCGTAGACGTTCGTAGATGAGCGAGCACGGGGGCCTTCCAGCAGGACTTTATTTACAAACACAGGCGGCAAATCGAATCTGGCCCGTGGGTCTTCATCTGTCTGCCCTGAACGATGACAAAATTGCGCACGCTGCCCTCCGCTCGGCCCTCATCGCTCGTGGTGGCGACGGTCGGCTTACTTTCAGGTATTCTGGTAGTTCACTCTGTACCAACCGTGAAAGACAGCGTCAAGGGAGAGAGAAGACAAGCCGCGGACCGGGAGAAAACACGCTCGCAAAAGACACGTCCGAGAAAGGCCTGTCGCCCCAACTGCACGAAGACCTCCTAAGCCTCGACGGTAAGGAAGCAAACAGCCAGACTTAAGAGTGAGCCAGAGCCCCGAACAGACACATCACCCGAGAGGAGGCACACAGGAGGCGGGCGGCTGGGCACAGGGAAAGACGCCCCGCGCGGCACGTCGTCAGGGAGGCGCATGTGAACGCGGCGGGCCGTGGGGGCATCTGCGAGGACGGCCGACGTTCAGACACAGACGGGCAGCAGGAGCTCGCTGGTGCCGGGAGCACAGGATCCCAGCTATCGCGCTCCCGGTAACCACCCGAGAGGGGCGAAAACTTACGTCCGCACAAAACCCCGCACACGGACCTTTCCAGCAGCCGTGTCCAGAACCGCCAACACTCGGAAACACCCAAGCCGTCCCGCAGCAGGTGCGTGGGTAAACAAGCCGTGGCCCCTCCAGAGAATGGAATGTTCTTTGGCGCTAAAGAGAAATGAGCTATCAAGCCAAGGAAAGACGCGGAAGGACCTTAAATGCAGATCGCTGAGTGAGAGAAGCCAGTCTGAAAAGGCTCCGTGCTGCATGATACCAACCAGATGACATTCTGGAAAAAGCACAGCTATGGAGGCAGGAAAAGGCCCGCGGCTGCCAGGGACTGGGGGGCGGGAAGGATGAACAGTTAGGGGAGCACAGAGATTTCTGAGGCGGTGAAATGACTCTCCCTCACAGCAGAATGGTGGGCTCAGGGCCTGACGCATTTGTTCAAGAGCATAGACCACCACGAGGGAGCCCCAGTGTAGACAGAGGACTCTGGGTGACGACGTGGCCGTGCAGGCCTCCATGGTACAAACACATCACCCGGGGGGACGTTGGTAGGGGGGAGGCTGTGGGGGGGGGGGAGCAGGAAGTAGATGGAAAAATCTCTGTGCCAACCCCTCCCTTCTGCTGTGGCCCTAAAACTGCCCTAAAAAATAACTAAGTCCCAGGGGCGCCAGGGCGGCTCAGTCGGTTGAGCGTCCGACTGTCCGACTTCGACTCAGGTCATGATCTCACGGTTCACGAGTTCGAGCCCCGTGTCAGGCTCAGTGCCGACGGTGAGGAACCTGCTTGGGATTCTCTCTCCCTCTCCCTCTCCCTCTGCCCCTGCCCCGATTGTGCCCTCTCTCTCTCTGTCTCTCTCTCTGAAAATAAATAAACTTAAAAATGTTTTAATCTTCTAATAGTACATTAAAAATGTTGAAAATGCATACAGATCATGAAACGTCGTTTCTTGGAGCCCACCCTCTGCCTGGGCGCTTCCCAGGCGCCTCTGAAGCCGCGTGCCCTCCGCGTGCGCCAGAAAGCATTTAACGGCCAGTTCTCTGTCTGCGCGGGAGGAACTTTTGTATGAAGTTCGCCCGTTTCTGTGGTTATAAATACTCCCACCGAGGCCGATTTCAAGCGACCGATATGATGTCAGGCAGCTGGCAAGGTTTCTGGAAGTTTAATAATTGGCTCTCGCGGGCCTATTTGAGGCGACTCCAGCGTGTCGCTGGCCGCGGTGGGCAAGTGCGAGCCCAGCCCCACCCCCGTCTCCCGCTGTAAGTGACTTGGCTCTTCTGCCGGGATGCCTGAGGAGCCTTCTCTTTGAAATTCAGCGGCTCGTTGGGGGCAGTTTGCCCGCTTTATGTGAGCCCGTGTCAGTGCCCCTGCTGGAGGCCTGCCCTGGGATGCCCGCGTCGGTGCCCCTGCTGGATGGGGCACGGGAAGGAAGCCTACAGCAGGTCTGGGCTTTGCCCTCCTGGATTTGCCCCACCCCCTCGTCCTGGCCTCGTAGCTTCCACGCGGAGTCCTGGTGGATGTGTCTCGTCCAGAGCACCCGACACGAGCCGTGCTCACCGGGGTTCGGTCGTGTCTCCCTGGCCGCAATCTTGGGCATCGCTAACATGGCCAACCCAGGCCGAAGAGAAGAGCTGGGCCAAGACGGTGTGAAATGCTTGCACAGATGCACAGAACGGGGGGCTTTGCCAAGACGCTGGGACTCGCCTCGTTTCCACTCCCTCCAAAGCTCCCGCTTCATTTGCCTCTCTTTGGTCCTCTGCTTGGCCAAAGCCGCCCGAGCCGCTGCAGAGGACGAGTCACTGGGTCCGGGGGCTCCTTTTCTCCTTCCTCCTAGCGGGGAGCAGCCGAGGCGGGCAGGGGTCTCAGGCTGGAAAGGGATAGCAGAGGGGGCTTGCGGGGACGGTCCAGTTCCGTGCCTTGAGTGCGGTGCTAACACAGAGAGCTGCCCGTGAGCATAGCACGCCTGCACACACACGTGCACGCGTGGCCGGTGAGCCCGGACAAGCCGTGCGCGTTGCTCCGACATCTACCCCGCGGGGCTGATCCCGGACCGACGTCATGCAAGACGCCAACGCTGGGGACGAGGGGTGAAGGCTGCACGGGCCCTGCCGGTATCTGTCTGCAACTTCCTGCACATGTATCCTTATTTCCAGATGAGACATTTTTTTGAAATGCAAGGAACTGACACAAAGAAGGGAAGATCAACTTTGACAGAATCAGTGCGAGGTAACGGCTACGGCGGCGGACGGACGGCCGGCCCCTGCCCGGGCCCGCGAGCCTCACGGCGCAGGTGCGGGAACACGGGCTTCCCGGAGGCGGGAGTCCCTCGGCCCGTGGTGGAGCCCATCCGACACGCCGTGCGGCCTCTCTGGCCAGTCCCAGGGCTCTGCAGGCGGGATGGTTTGGAGGCTTGGCCCGTCCCTATCTCTGTGGGCTCAGAGCTGAGCTTGGGGGGGACCTGAAAGGCCCCGTCCTCCTATAGACACACAGCTGCACAGTGAGCTGGAGGCCACACGGGCTCCTAAGAGATTTCAGTCCCGGGCTTTGCAGCAGAAGCACCTGTCCTGCGTCCCCCAAAACCACCTGTCAGGAGGGCTTTGTTGTGGGAGCTCCCAGGGCCTGACCTCAGTGCGTGCACAGTCACTTCAGGGTCCTGCTGACGAGGCCCGAGGGCGCTGGAGCTGAGCAGGAAGGCGGGCGCAGTCCGGGGACCGGTGTGTGTGTCGCAGGGGAGGCGGGACCCAGAGCCGAAGGAGCCAGGACCCGCCAGGGCTCTGTCAGGCGCGGGGCCTTCCGCAACGTGCCTGGTCCCCAGCGTCGCGTGGGGGCCGTGTCTTTCGTCAGGAGGCCAAGAGACGCTGACGAGCTCCGCCTCTGGCCGCGGGCTGGGTTATGCCACGGTAACGCAGGCGTGGACGGGACGGGGAGGTCGCTGCCCGTGTGGCGCTCGCAGTCCGGTGGGGCCCTCGCGGGCGACGGGGCATCTTTCCTCTGGCGTTGGCGGGAAAGCGAGGGAGCGTGTCGCAGGCCCCGGGCGGCCCAGGCCCCCCTGGAGGGCAGATCGCCGTTGGGGAAAAAGGACCCCGGGCTGGAGAGACACCCTGTCTGTGACGGCAGTGCGGGCGGACACGACCGGACCCGCCCCCCCCCCCGCCCCCGCGGTGACCTCGGAACGCAACGGGGGCCCAGTGGCGGCTTCTTTTGTGGAAGAATGAGTGAGAGGAGGTAGCCTCCGTTCCTTCCGCGACGTCACAGCCGGGAGAGGTCTCGGCCCCGCGCTCGGAGACGGACGTGCGGGAGGCTCCCAGCGAGGAGGACACACGGGAAACGCACGTCCCCACGCGGAGCGGGAGCCAGCGCGACGGGCCGGGGGGCAGCCTGGGGGTGAGGGCGGGGCGAGCGTCCTCAGTTTTCGGCCGACCTGTGTCACCCGGGGACTTGGCGCAATCCCAGCGGTGGTGGGGGTCGTGCTGGACGCTGGGCTGGATGTTTGCCCGTCTCCCGCGACCCTCTCGGAATCCCTGTTCGCGCGTGCGTGTGTTCGTTCGTTCGTTCGTTCATTCATTCATTCATTCATTCATTCATTCAACAGCTACTTACTGGAGCCTCGTCCTTTGCCAATGGTGGTTATGAAAACTATGAGGAACAGGGGGCTCCTGAGGCGCTCAGTCGGTTGAGCGGCCGACTTCGGCTCAGGTCATGATCTCGCGAGATCTTGCGTGATCTCGCGTGGGTTCGAGCCCCGCGTCAGGCTCTGTGCTGACAGCTCAGAACGTGGAGCCTGCTTCAGAGTCTGAGTCTCCCTCTCTCTCTGACCCTCCCCCGTTCATGCTCTGTCTCGCTCTGTCTCAAAAATAAATAAACATTAAAAAAAATTTTTTTTTTAATTTTTTTTTCAACGTTTTTATTTATTGTTGGGACAGAGCGAGACAGAGCATGAACGGGGGAGGGGCAGAGAGAGAGGGAGACACAGAATCGGAAACAGGCTCCAGGCTCCGAGCCATCAGCCCAGAGCCCGACGCGGGGCTCGAACTCACGGACCGCGAGATCGTGACCTGGCTGAAGTCGGACGCTTAACCGACTGCGCCACCCAGGCGCCCCCCAAAAAAATTTTTTTTTAAACATGATGGTTATAAAGACTGAGGAACACGAGAAGCAGCTCTGACATGACGTGGATGAAATCAGATTTAGGAATCTGTCGGAGGAAAAGGCAGAAAAGAATACGCCAAAGTACGAATGATAACAGGGTTAAAAGTGAGAACTTTGATGGCGTCTTTCTTCTCCCTCAGTACACAGACTCTCTGTAGGGACATTACGGGACTTTATGATCCATCTTTCTGTACAATTATATCAATATTTATATACCATATAAATATGTGACTCATTTATAAGGGCCGAGCCAGAATGATGAAGCGTCTCATAACGACAACCCGTAAACGATTCAGGACCTGGGAGTCCTCACCCCGGGGCAGGACAGAGTGAGGGGCTCCTTATCATCCCTCAGCCCCCGAACACGGTCGTGTGGGAGAAAAACTGGCCTCGATCCGCGTGATGGCCGAGAGCGGACGGTCTCTTTGTTCTGCCTGAGAAAAGACTCTCTAAGTGTAAAACATCCCTGTAACGGACGGGGCTGCCCGTAAGGTGGGGAGCGCACCGTCACGGGAGGTATTCAAGCCGAAGTCAGAGCTGCAGTCGTCGGGCACCGAGGAAAGAAGGAAGAAAATCAAGTATGTGGCAGAAATGGCAGAAGTGGGCGACAGAGGGGAGTCAGAAGCCTCAGTGGCCCCAGAGGCCTCTCCCGCAGACCCTAGAGGCTGGGCACCACCCCCCCACCATCCGCGTGGGTGCCACGGAAGGAATCCGCATGTGGAAAAAATCCCCCGAGTTGTCATCGGACGCCTGAGCCGGAGGACCCCGGAGGCCGGCTCGCCCCTGTCACCAGCGAGGGAACGGAGGGCCCGGGGCGGGGCCCGCGTGCTGGGGGCACACGCCAGGCCTGCGTGGAGCTGTTTATTTTTTTTAATTTTTTTTCAACGTTTTTTATTTATTTTTGGGACAGAGAGAGACAGAGCATGAACGGGGGAGGGGCAGAGAGAGAGGGAGACACAGAATCGGAAACAGGCTCCAGGCTCCGAGCCATCAGCCCAGAGCCCGACGCGGGGCTCGAACTCACGGACCGCGAGATCGTGACCTGGCTGAAGTCGGACGCTTCACCGACTGCGCCACCCAGGCGCCCCAAGCGTGGAACTGTTTAGATCCAGGCGCCGAGACCCCCACCCGGGCCCGCAACACGCGTGCGCGCGTGCTTTCCCGGGAAGAAATCAGTGACCCCCGGGGCTGCTCACCGTTCTTGGCTCGGATGCCAAAAAGCTCTCGTGATCACTCTGGTTTCATACCAAGCCGGCAGCCGATAGAAGGCGATTTCTGCTTGAGATGATGAAACGTCCGTGGGCGGCTGCACACCGCACGGGCCCCGGGCGAGAGGGGAGCGCAGCCCACCCCGGGTCTCACTCCCAGGAAAGGCCCTCCTGTAATGAAAACGGCCTCGTCCGTGTTGCCGGGCTGGGTCGAGGGAGCCCGTGCATTTCCCGAGGAAGCCCGGGGAAGAGCCGATCGATAAAATCCATCAGGCTCACTGCCTTCTGGAAGCACTTTCTGTGTTCATTTATCCCGGACCTGGGAGTGATTATGTCAGGGTGTTTCTCCCAAGGACTCTGGGAAAATAAAACAAACTTCCACCCCAATTCTCTCCGACGAAACACTTTGGTTCCTTTCAGACGCGTGTTTGCTGTTTATTCCGGCCTCCCCGGCGGCCCAGGGGCCGTTCAGGACGAGTTTGTCACGGGCAACAGGTGTGTTATGGCAGCCACAGCCCGTGGCCGGTGGGTCCCCGGCTTCCGGCCACGGGGAAAGCCGCCCGACACGAGGACCGAGAACTGATTACGGTTCAAAAGGGTGAGAAGGGCCCCTAGAAAGTCCTCTGCTCTTTAAAAAAAATGATCTAGATAACTGTGGATTCGCACGCAGCTGTAAGTAACGATACAGAGATCCCGCCCGGGATGTGGGACTCAGTTTCCCCAGTGACAACACTGGACGAAACTAACGTTACGACGCAAATGTTGACATTCACACAACCCGCGGACCTCGCTCAGACTCTCGTTTCACTGGCGTTCAGTCCTGCACGACATCGGCACGCCCGTCCGTCGACCAGCGCGCCTCACCCCCCCCCCCCCGCCAGCACGCCTCTGTTCTCCGTTCCTGGAAATTTGTTCCGCAAACGTCGTGTGAAGGAGATCACGCAGCGTGCGACCTGTGGCGACTGGGCGTCTTCGCCGAGCGGAACTCCCCGAGGATTCGTCCACGCGGTTCCGTGAATCCACATCAGATTGATGCCTTTTCGTCGCCGAGCAGTGATTCCCTCGTGTGGATGCACCTGTCGGGCCACCCGCTGAGGAACATCTGGGCCGATTCCAGGTTTTGACAGTTACAAATAAAGCAGCCGTAAAAATAGCGCACGGGTTTCTGTGCGGACGTAAGTTTTCATGACTCCGGGATGAACGCTCAGGAGCGCCGTTCGCTGGGTTGTGCTTCGTTCGGCGCTTTGTGTTGGAAGAAACCGCCAAACCGTTTGTCCCGGGTGCCTGCACCCCCACGGCCGAGGGCGGACCGCCACCCCGGCAGGCGGGCGGCGATGTCTCACTGCGGTTTCCGTCGGCGTTCCCCTAACAGCTAACGGTGTCGCACATCTTCTCTGGCTATTTATGTCCCTGACCCCACGGGGCAACAAGCTATGCGGCCTTGCCGGGGGGACCGTGTCTCAGGGCTCCCGGCCCCCAAAGGAGAAAATAGCGGGAGGTAGGTCTGGGAAAGCAGCCCCAGCCGTCTGAGGCCACGGGACGGGCGCCCACCTGGAGACTCGCTCTGTCTCGACACGAGCCACTACCTTTAGCCAGTTGGCTTTTCTGCTGATGGCTTCCAGACGTCCGAGTGTGAACAGGCAGCTTCCAGAAACCCTGACGGTTCAGACCAGCCCAGGGATCTCCAGTTTGCTGACGTGAGAACCGGCCTCGGTTCCCCGGGAGGGCTCTTCCCTCCTGATCCACTTTTTTTGTTGTTTTAAGTTTTAAGTTTATTTATTTATTTTTGAGAGAGGGAGCGAGAACTTGAGAGTGGCAGAGGGGCAGAGAAAGAGAGAGAGAGAACCCCAAGCGGGCTCCACACGGCCAACATCAGAGCCCGATGCGGGGGGCTCGATTCCACGAACTGGGAGAGCGTGACCTGAGCTGAAATCGAGAGTCAGACACTTAACCAACTGAGCCACCCAGGAAGCCCTTTATTCCTTTTTATTTGTGCGGCTTTATTGGCATATAACTGATAGAGGGGGAAATGCACCTGTTTACTGTACCCATCTGGATGCGTTTGGACATAAAAATACGGCCATGACCCCATCAGTACAATCAAGGTATTGATCATACCCATCGCCTCCAGAAATGTCCTGTGTTCCTTTGTGTGGTTTTTGTTTTCTGTGTGTGTGTGTGTGTGTGTGTGTGTGTGTGTGTGTGTGTTTGGGTTTTGGTTTGGGGTTTGTTGGTGGTAAGTGCATTCTACACGAGATCTATCTTCTTGATGTGTTGTTTGAATGCGGGGGCGGCCAGATGAAGAGACGCATGGTGTGAGGTCTGGGAGGGTCCCCAGCACAGAAGCCCCTGTCCCCGCGGACTTGGGGGGCGTCACTCTCCCCGGGGGGGAACGCGATCACCAGCCCGGAGGCTCCCCAGCCCCGACTGCCGTGGTTTTACGGGGGCTTCCCCGCGTGGGCGTGGCCGGCTATGAACCGTCTCCGGCCCCTCTCCCCTCTCCGGAGGACGGGGGTCCGAGCTTCCAGCCCTTCCGCTGACCAGTCCCCGTCCAGGAGCCCAGCCAGAGTCGCCTCAGTGGAACGAAAGAGGCACGCGGTGTTCTGTCACTTGGGGGCTCACGAGGGTTCCGGAGGCCCCGCGCGAGGAACAGGGACGAAGACTGAACGTACATTCATTATTATAAACCACAAGATCGTGGTCCCCTACCCCCGGCCGTTGGGCAGGAAGTGAGGGGTGAGGAGCCTGGAGAGGGGGCCGTGAGGTCGGCTGGACGACGGGCTGGGCTGGAGCCCAGGGGGACGGTGGGCTGGAGGCAAGGGCGCAGGGGAAATTCAACCGGGATCCGAGGTTCCCTCGATGATCGGAAACGTTTAGGGGGTCAGGGCTCTCGGCCTGAACTGCTGGGACTCCAGCTGGTGAGGACTCTATTTAAGGGATTAATTCGGAATGGGTGCCGAGCGGGTGAGCTAAGGGCCAGTGAAGAAAACGGAATCCTTGCTACAGGGAACTTAATATGAGGAGTAGGTTTCACAGGTGTTAGGAAGGCTGGAAACGCCCCAGGAGGTGAAGCGGCCTGGGGCCCGGCAGCTGGGGGGCAGGGCAGCTGGCACCCCAGGGCAGCAACGCATGACCTGCTTCCAAATGTCAGGACCCCGGAGCCCGGGCTCCTGAGACCACAGAGGAGATGCGGACGTTGCCAAATACGCTCCCGAGATGGGGGGTGAGCTGGGCTGGGGATACCCGCCTCTCCCCCCGCCCAGCTCCCAGCAGTCACGGGCCAAAAGGGACCAATGGCCAAATCTAGATGGACCCAGCAGGCAGGGGGGTCTGGGAAGTACTGTGTGCAGAGACCAGTGATAGAGAAAAGAGCAGAGGAAGGACAGGGAAAAAAATCTGAAAGCAAACTGGTGTCCATAACCACCTCCCTAACCAGCTCCTTAACCAGATCCCTAACCAGCTCCCTTAACCAGATCCCTCACCAGACCCCTCACCAGATCTCTAACCTGATCCCTAACCAGCTCCCTTAACCAGATCTCTAACCAGATCCCTAACCATATCCATAACCAGACCCCTAACCAGCTCCCTCACCAGACCCCTCACCAGATCTCTAACCAGATCCCTCACCAGACCCCTCACCAGATCCCTTAACCAGATCCCTAACCAGATCCCTAACCAGACCCCTCACCAGATCCCTCACCAGATCCCTCACCTGATCCCTCACCTGATCCCTTAACCAGATCTCTAACCAGCTCCCTAAGCAGACCCCTCACCAGATCCCTCACCAGACCCCTCACCAGATCCCTCACCAGATCCCTCACCAGACCCCTCACCAGATCCCTCACCAGATCCCTCACCAGCTCCTTAACCAGATCCCTCACCAGATCCCTCACCAGACCCCTCACCAGACCCCTCACCAGATCCCTCACCAGCTCCCCTAACCAGATCTCTAACCAGCTCCCTAAGCAGACCCCTCACCAGATCTCTAACCTGATCCCTAACCAGAAATACTGACAATGGGTCCTGCCATTGGTACTAAAATTTGTGATTCGAATCATGACGATTCAAAATGTGAGGATTTGCTTGTATTCAGTCGATCCACACGAAATTGCCACGTGCTTTCAGGTCAAACATGTGGGTCCAGTCGGGACCCCCAGTCTCTCTGGAGGCAGCACGGGACCTGCCCCAAGACGACCCGGGAGCAGTGCTTTCTGCTCTGACCCTTCGGGTGTTTTTAGAACTTTGCATCTGCACGCACCCATTTCAAGGGCAAAAATACACGCGTTTTCCAGCGACGCCTACCGTGTGGCGGCTTTGACGTAAGGACTTTGCTCCTGAGGTTAGCATGCCAGCAGCGGCGGCAGGCAGGGCGGTGCCAGACCCCAGAGGGAGGTGGGGAGGCAGAGCGAGGAGGGGAAGGCGAGAGGCGACAGGCGCCCACTTCGCCAGCGTGGGGCGCGGCCGTTCGGCGGGCGAGGGGCGGTCGGACCGTGGGAGAACGTCCGCCCCACCCCAGCGACCGGCTGTGTCGTCTTGGGCGTGTTACCCTCAGCGTCTCTGAGCTGCGAGGGTTCTCTGGACTCAAGGTGGGGGGCTTGTCGCTCTTTGCTGCCAAGGCGGACGTGAAGGCACTGAGAGAATCCGTCCCGCGTGATGAAGCCTGAACAGCCCAGAGGAGGGTAGCAACTGCTTATTCAGACAACAGCACGGTTTGGAGACGCTCGTGTGGCCTTTTAGCCTTAATTCCTTCCTTAGAGGCCCCCCCTCCAGGCACAGCCGCGCTGGGGGTCAGGCGGGGGGGGGGGCGGGGGCACCACACTCAGTCCGCAGCACTGGTTTGGGGTGGGTGGCCAGACGGGACAAGTCCGGGAGGTCGCCTGCCCCTCCCCCCTCCTTTCACGATCATTCTGGAAAACAAGACGTGCCTCCTTACGGCACTGAGACGCGCAATATTGAAATTGCACCCCTAATCTTTATGCGATTGCCTTCTCGCTGATAGAAATATCGCCTCTTGCTGAGTATTTATTGTCTGCTTCTCTCCAAAGTATTGACTTTATGTAACAGTTTGATATACATCAAATCCTTTACGGATTTAATAAACTCCTCTGGTCAGCCTTCTGTTGTGAACACAATGAGATTTACGGCCGTCTTGGTGTAAAACCCTTTTTCCTTGAAATTTTCTACTTCCAGATATCAAAAGATAAGAAGGGAAGCATTTATCATCTTAGAAATCGCACCCCATGTCTGCCTGCCGGGTGTGAGTCAGAAATGACTGGTGGTTTAAGGACTAAAATATGACAAATGCCTGACTGCCAAACCACAGGGTTTGGGAGAAACGTGGGGCGTAAACGGAAACCCCTCCTCTTCCCCTCAGAAAGGATTTGTCTTCACAATTAATCATGACAGCGTCTGGGGCAGAGAGCGGCCTGCTTGGAGGCGGATTCATCACCTTGGCGGGACTCTGCCGACAGGTTAACAGGCAGATGCACTCGGGACACATTTAGCAAGTGCCCGTTTTGTACCAGGCGAGGGCTGAGGGCTGAGCACTTGCGGGAGAGGCGGTGGAGCTGACTTCCCCCAGGGGCTCCAGCTCCTTCCAGGTCTGTCCCTGAAGCTCTTACCCCAGGTATGTAAGCACCTGTGAGCACCTGTCTCCGCCTTAGACCGAATCAGAGCAGGAGCACACCAGCCCGCCTCTGTAGTGTCTTGAGAAGAAGGGTGAGAATGAAGGACCATTTGCCGAATGAATGAATGAATGAATGAGTGTATGGATGGATGAGTGAACGGATGCATGAATGAATGAGTAAACAGATGCATGAATGAATGAGTGGATGGATACATGCATGAATGAATGGATGGATGGATGGATGGATACATGCATGAATGAATGAGTAAATGGATGAATGAATGAATGAGTGAATGAATGAACAAACGTGGGTATGTATGGATGAATAGATGCATGAATGAGTGAGTGAATGAATGGATAGATGCATGCATGGATGAATGAATGAGTAAATAGATGAATGAGTAACTGGTTGAGCAAATGAGTGAGTGAATAAATGAGTGATGAATGAATGACTGAATGGATGGATGGATGGATGGATGAATGGATGGATGGGTGGATAGGTAGGTGGGTGGATGGGTGGATGAAGGAAGGAAGGAAGGAGGGAGGGAAGTGAATGAATGAGTGAATGGATGAATGAATGAATGCATGAGTGAATAAATGAATGAGTGAGTGAATAAATGAGTGAGTGAATGAATTAGTGAATGAATGGGTGAATGGATATGTGGACGGATGGATGGATGGATGGCCGGATGGGCGGACGGATGAATCTGGTCTAGATTGCTTGGGAGAGGTAAAGACAGGAACAGGAAAGCCATCCAGGATGGGACCGAAGTATAAGGGTCCTTATAATCCTCCACCAGAGAAGAAACTCTCCAGAAGCAAACATTCCTCCGTGATCAGTTTGCAAGGGTCGGGAGGGACATGCGCCCTGGGCATTCTAGATGTTTCCAGGAACCACCGATGGGAGGTCGGGGTGTGGAGAAGAAACCGAAAGGAGATTGACTGAGCCTCAAAGCCTCCCGTTAAACTGAAATGGGGTGAGAAAAGTGGGTTTCTGCAATTAATTGTGTTTTCACTGTAACCTTGTGTCACTCTTTTCTAAGAGCCCATTAATTCTGTAATTTACCGTGGCAGGAGCAGAGGGGCCAGAGAGCCGCGAGGGTTTTCCCTCCTCATCGACTACCTGTCATCCCGTGTGGGTGTTAGGGCGGCTTCCTCCTCGAATGCTCGAAATACCCCAGATTTAAGAGTTTTATGGTCAGCTTAATAATTAAAAAAAAAAAGAAAAGAAACTGCTTGCACATCAGTTAGCAAAAAATGGGGTCTGTGACACTGTATGTGATAGTTTCAATTACAGCTAAAAATAACCGGGCTCGGGGAAGGGCCTGCAGAAGCCGAGCCCGGGACAGAGGTGGCTTGGGCCTCTGCCCAGCGGCGGAAACTGCTTTCAAATAAAAAGGTGATTGATTAACGTGGCCCCAGTCCGCCGAGCAGTGCACCTGTGTGCGTTTGATACACGGCCACGATCCGCCCGGCCCCAGCCTGCCCCTGTCAGCGGACCCTGAAGATTCTGTCTGGTCCTGTGTTTCATTAGGACTCGTACGTAGCAGGACCGTGTAATTGAGGGCCGCAGCGGGCGGGCTGGGGTCTTGGCCGTTGTGTGTGACTCCCCGTGCACCCTGATGGACCAGGCCAGTGTCTGCTCTCGGGGTGGGGGCGGGGGATGACTGTGGGGCAGGCAGCCTGGGCAGGAGGGGCAGAGAAAGCAGGCGCACTGAGCCCCGTCAGTTACGAATATCCCACGTCCAATTTACACACTCAGTGTGTGTGGGAGGGGACTCAGGGTGCGCTGGGACGCTAGCGAAGGCTGGAGACCCAGACCCCCGAGGGCTCTGCTTCTCAATCTAGGACTTGGGGGGGATTTTTTGCTGAGCATAATAAGGTAGCTGTCGTCTACCGTGTGGTTTTGGGTTTCGGGGGTTTTTTGCTATTGTTTTTGTGGGGGTCGTATATTGAGTGCATATACAGCATAAGCGTGGCAAGTGCTGAATTCTTTTTCATTAGCGCATCTTTCCTTAAAAATGCTTACTTTCTGATTGTGCTGGCAATATATTTACCGGGAAAGATTTAGGAAAATTACGAACGCACAAAAGATTTAAAAAAAAAAAAAAGCCTCATTTACAAGCGCATTTTCTAAGTATAATTAATCAAAATGAGAAGTCTTGTGTCATACACCCCACCCCCTGCCCCGTCCTCTGCCGTAGCGAGCCTCGCTTGGGCCGTCCTTCAGTGGGACTGCTGAGTCGCAGCCCGGATGCGCACTTGAAACACCATTTCCGTAGACAGAACCAAGGTACTGGGGCACATACCACATCATTTTACAAGGAGGTCATGAGCCCGTCCGTTCCCTTTACATCCTTACCAAACCTGAACGTTATCTACCTTTTCCATTCTGCTCAGCGGCATGAACCAAAAATGTCTTATTCGCACGTTCTTCATTATTAGCGAGATAAGCTGGCGTGTTCACTTACGTGAGAAAACGTTTACCCTCGATCAAGGAAAAAGTCATAGAAAAATAATCTGCACGGCTTAATCCCGGGTATGGAGGCAATGTGCACACAGAAAAGATGCGTGAGGTGGGGGCGGGATCTGCAACGCCACGTGCTAGAATGTAAATAGTGGTTCTAAACGGTAAGATTGCAGGTGATTTCTGTTTTTCATGATATAGTAGTTTTTTTAAGTTTATTTATTTTTTTAAAGATCTAGAGAGCGGTGGGGGAGGGGCAGAGAGAGAGAGAGAGAGAGGGAGACAGAATCTGAAGCAGGCTCCAGGCTCCGAGCTGAGCTGTCAGCACAGAGCCCGACGAGGGGCTCGAACTCACAAGCCGTGAGATCACGACCTGAGCCGAAACCAAAAATCAGACAGTTACCCAACTGAGCCACCCAGGCGTCCCCATGACATAGTAATTTTTTAGCCTACAATATGTATTTTAAAAATACATAAACACACACACATGCTTTGTGTATTGCTTACAAAGTCATATCCAACCCTAGATTATTATATTATTCTCCTAAACTTTCTCTTAGTTCTATTGTGATTTGGGTCCTTTTTTGTTTGTTTGTTTTACTTGAAATCTTTTTTTTACCATTAGAGATTCATTTTTATGTAAGGTGTGAGATAAGGATTTACAATTTATTTTGTTCCGTATCCATCACAAATAGCCCAGCACCGATTTACTGAACAGATGATCCTTTTTGTTCTTGATTTAAGGCACCTCTTTTATTCTATGGGACATTTCCTTACAAACGTGACTCTGTTCCTTCATTCTCTATTCTGTTCCACTGATTTGTTGGTCCATTTGTGTGCTAATGTGTTTTAATTATTTCTGGAGCTTCATAGCTCGAATCTAAAGAGCCAGTGTCATGACACTTCCCGCACCGAAAAATTGGTGGAAAATCATGAAGGGGAAAAGTGAGAGAAAGATAAACAGAAAGCACCCAAGAGGGGCCATCCGGGGCTGGGGGAGGCGGGGGGTGGGGTCCGGCCAGAGCTTCAACGGCAGGGGTCATGTTCTAACACGCGAGCAGGGGGCCAGCTCACAGGTGTGTGTCTCATTATTGTTTATCATTATGCTTTACAGTCAGTATTATGTATAGCCTTTCTGTATATATCAATTATTTCATTTTTTTAAATTTCTTTTTAATTAAAAAACAGTTTTTTAATGTTTATTTATTTTTGAGCGAGGGAAACAGAGTGCAAGCAGGGGAGGGGCAGAGAGAGGGAGACACAGAATCGGAAGCAGGCTCCAGGCTCTGAGCTGTCAGCACAGAGCCCGACGCGGGGCTGGAACCCACGAACCGCGAGATCGTGACCTGAGCCCAAGTCAGATGCTTAACCGACTGAGCCACCCAGGAGCCCCAATTTCTTTTTTCTTTTAAGAGAAAGAGAGAGGGGGGAGGGGCAGACGGAGAGGGAGACAATCCCGCACTGTCAGCACAGAGCCCACAACCCTGGGTTTGTGACCTGAGCCAAAATCAAGAGTCAGACGCTCAAAGGACTGAGCCACCCAGACACCCCCACAGTTATCTCATTTAAACAAAGAGTAACGAGGGTGTGTTCCTGGTCTGAGATGGGGGACTAAGGCAACGCTAAACCCCCCCTTTCGGCCCCAGACTCCAGGGTTCGGGAAAAACACACGCGCGTGCCCCCAAATAAAGGAGGCACCCCTGCGGTTCGCAAGGCAAGATGCCTGGAGGACGCATAGGAATGCAAGGAGCCTGGCGGCAGTGAGTGGCCCGTCCGCACGTGGAAGCAAGGGTGGGAGGCCCACCGCCCGTGCACCTGCTCGCACCTGCCCCCGAGGGCAGCGCCCAGAGGAGGGCAGAGGCTGCAGAGGGGCCCCGGCTGGGGACCCCACGGGGGACTCGAAACCAGGAGGCACAAGGGGGCTGACGAAAATCGCCACCACATCGCAGGTCTCAACAAGCTCGGTGAGAGACTTAAATGGGCGGAGAAGGGAACCGCGGCCAGGACACCGGGAAGACGTGGAAACATGGGAACGGGAACGAGGTGGAGAGGAAGAAGTCATGCAGGGGAGGCATCTGGGCATCGGAGATGAGACCTCGAGGTCATGAAGCCGTAAAACGTGGCACGGAAACGGACCAGGACGCTGGGCGCAGCTGAACAGAGAAACTGGAGACACAGGGGCCGGACAGAACACCAGCTAGACGGGCCTGGGAGATTAAAAAACACAAAAGAGGGGCGCCTGGGGGGCTCAGTCGGTTAAGCGTCCGACTTCGTCTCAGCTCATGATCTCAGGGTTCGCGAGTTCAAGCCCCGCGTCAGGCTCTGTGCTGATGGCTCAGAGCCTGGAGCCTGCTTCGGATTCTGTGTTTCTCTCTCTCTCTGCTCCTCCCCTGCTCATGCACTCTCAAAAATGAATAAACGCTTAAAAAGTTTAAAAAAAAAAAGAAAAGAAAAGCTGGCGGACACAGAGAGATCCCAAAGCTCCAGGCACAGGTCGGGTGGAGGCCCCAGAAGGTCCGCAGACCCTGGAGAGTCAATGCTTGAAGATGTGACAGTGAGATTCTCACAGACCTTGAAGGAGCCCCCAGGCCTGGGGTCCGAACGTTCCACCAAGTGTGAGCCAGGATATAGGCGGACTCCACGCCTAGGACCCGTGGGGTGAGGACAGAGATCGCTAGAAAGGCCCCCCTTTGGAGGGCACAGCGCCTGAGGCCAAACCTCCTCTCCGCCCGACTCCCGTGTGAGCTGGGACTCGTCACTGTGCCCAGGGTGGGATGCACGTGACACCCTTGGGGACAACCCTCGACGCCTCGTAAGACCCTGAGGGACGTCCACTTTAGTAACAGCATTTATGTGTCCTGTTTTTATCTGATTTCTCCTTGATTTAGCCGAGGTCTCCTCCCAGGACTGGAGAGAGGAGAGAAGGACGTCTGGATGTGAGATCACTCACGCGTCAGGGGACTTTCACACGACCGCGGCCCCGTCGCATCCTCGCGACACCTTGGGACGACTCGGGAGTGACATCATTCACACGATGAGCGCCCGTGCGCGGTGAGGCTGGCCCCTTCGCCCACGACCCTGAGCTGGGTGGCCCCAGACACCGGACCCCGCAGCTGTGCGCTTGGGAGCCCCGGGGGAAGACAGCCCCTGGGGGAGGCCGGGGCCCAGGCCCTGAGTCTGTCGGGGGCTCCTGCCTTCAGAAGCGCCTCCTCGGAGCAGGAGAATGAGCCCCTGGTTTCTTACAACAGCTTCAATGAGCCACGTGACATTGTGAAGGACACGCCAGCGTTTGTAATCCCCCCTGACAAGTCGTTAAGCATTTATAGAAGCGTTTTCTCCCGGCCCCGCTTAAGGGAAGTACTGTATCTCATTTCCTCCGGAGACGTGCGCTGGGGCAAATCAGAGCGATAATCTGTCATCATAAATAGCAGTAAACACTCACCCTCAAAGCCTTGCTTGTTTAGCAAAGCTGCCTGGATATTAACAGGCTTCCCTCGGTCATACCTTTGTGGCGATAAGCCCTGGGGGGCGGGGGGCATGAGTCGGGGGGCACCGAGTTCCTGCGGTCCTGACCCGAGGCAGAGAGTTCAAGGCAGGGGGGTGCACCCTGAGCTCGGGGCGCAGACACAGGACCCGCACGGGGAAAGCACAGTGGGGATGAGGCGCATTCCCAGGGCACAGGGTTCCGTGGGGACCACAGGATCCGAAGACACGTAGGGATGTTCAGCGTTTCCCTTTTAGGGCAAAGGCAAGTTCACTGAACTTGAGAAGCACAGGATCTCGGCTCTAACTGGTCCTTCTTCTGGGTGACGTGGGCCAAACCTGGTCCCTTCCTCGGGACTCAGTCTCCCCTGTGTGTAAACTGACAGAGGTCGGAGCAGTGACCTCCGAGGGCTGTTGCTGCTGTGAGATTCTCTCAGAAAGGCAAGAGGGGGTGGCAAAGGGGCACTGGCCCCGGCCCCGAGGGTCACAGACAAGCCAGACCAGACAGGCCGGGTGCTCGGAAGGCCCCGCACGGAACCGCGTGCGGCTCAAACACACGTCTCCCTCTTTGGCAAGGACGTGCCGTGGGCACCTTTCCAGAGGCATTCCAGATTTGGGGAGCAAGTCCCGACTTTGTTTAGTGTGAGTCAGGCAGTGACGGATAACCGAGCTCCGCAGGGGCCCTCCAAGGCGAAGAGAAAACCGGGAGCCACGTGCCTAACAGAGCAGGTGTCGGCTCTGAGGTCACGTAGCCTGGAGACAGTGAGGCCCCAGTGAGTCTGCAAATCCCAACGGGCTCTCGGGACGAGGGCCCAGGCTTCTTCTGAATCCGCGCGAGTGCCCCCCACCCCCCGCCCCAGGAATCCACACGGCATCTCATTTATTATGGGGGACGCGACGCTCCGAGCCAGAGCAAAGCAAAACCAGCAGCCAGCTTCTGGTCTGCGGGCGGGGGTGTTTTGGGAGCGGGGGACCCACGTTTAGGACAGACACCTGCTGACCCATGACCAAGGTGCAGACTTCAGCATGCCCAGCGCCCTCGGCCATTCAGCGGTGGCAAGAAAGGCAGACCCCGTCCCGCAGGGACGGTGACAAGGGAACCCGCGGTGGGCAGAGGCAGCCGTGGTGCCCGCTTCCCCGTCTTGCCTTTCCTCGATTCCCACCACCAGCGTGGGGAGCAGGGCGGTCCTTGTCCCCCGTGTAAAGCTAACGAAACAGGCTCGGGGGGTACGCGGCTTGCACGGAGCGCCCGGAGGGAGCCGGTCTGCGAACTGTCCCCTCACTCCGGCCAGTGATCCCCCGAAGTCCAGCCACTGTTTTCTGCACGGCACCATCGTACTTATGTAAATAGAACCGGGGATCTCGGTGGGCTCGCTGAGCCTTGGGACACTGCTCAGAGCCTGTCACCAGGTAGGACCGCTCCCCCCCCCCCCCCACTGGACCCTACACTCGAGACCTTCTCAAACTGAGCGTTCACTAGAAAGTCCCCTACGGCGGCCGGTTTTCACAGCTGCTAAAGGAGCTAAGGTAGTTCGGAAATGAACCGAAAGGCGCAAGCGACACGTGCAGCCTGTCAGAGCCACAGGCCTCTCTGCCCTCGGGTTCACACACCGCTCAGCCGTCCCCACGGCGGCCCCGGGAGGGCACAGCACAAACCACACGCCTGAGCAGAATCTACCGGCCTCCCCAGGACGGGATCGAGGGGCACAGGGCCCCCACGCTCAGAACACAAACCAGCGCAGAATTTCCAGGGCAGGGAACCTGGCGTGAGGTCCCTAAGGACTAGTCGCCCCTTTTCCTGGGCTCACACGCGGGGCTTCTCCAGCATCTGCCGCTGAAAACGCCCGGCCGAGTTTCGGTGGCAGCGTGCGGGGGACCCCGGGGCCTGGGATGGTCTGATGCCCTCCAGCTCTGACCCCAACAAGGACCCCGGGACCAGGGGGGCGCTCAGAGGGGCCGTCCCTTGATGGCGACATAGTGCAGGCCCACGTCACAGGCTGGGAGGAGGCTTGTCACTCCTGGGGGTGCTACTGGGTTCCTGGGGGTGCTACTGGGTAGTGGCACCGGGGACAAGTCGATGGGGGTTCTTTCAGGCCCTCGAGACCCTCTGAGCCCCATGCACACTTCTGGTGCCCTGTTTCCACCAACACCCAGGGAGATAGAAATAAACAACAAATATCAGGGGGAAATCTTTCCCAAGCCGTGAAATACAACCAAATAAAACATGGAAGGTTGTCCAGGAAATAGGCCTGCCCGTCCCCCCCCCCCCCAGCAGGTGCGTCTCACCCGGACAGTTCACGCAGGTGTTTTCCACAAGCTCGTGTTTCTTTCCTGAGGTCACGTGGTTCTGAGCCTCAGGTCCTCAAGGCCAGTGAAAGGCTCCACTGAAAATCCAGTGCTTCTCGGAATAATGTTCACGGGCTGGACAGCAGGTGGGCCACGGTGCATCTCAGCAAAGAGGTTTACGAGTCCGGTGGTGCCTGGAGCCCCGGCATCTAGCAGAGCGCCTGGCGCATAGTGGACGCTTGATAAATGTTTGCCGAAATGCATCCCAGGATTATCATATGCTATTAACTGACACGTCCTTGGCTTGTGAGGAGGAAAAAGAAGGGGAGGAAAAATGCTTGCAGATACAGTCAGTGACATGTTATTTGTTCCATCATGTCTATCCAAAAGCAAAGGTCAGGACTCGTGCAGGAAGAAGGTCATGCAAGTAGCAGGAGCACGAAACATGTGCACGAGCAGGTGCACGGAGCAGGTGCACGGGGCAGGTGCATACAGCAGGTGCACAGACCAGGTGGATGGGGCAGGTGCATGGAACAGGTGCACGGAGCAGGTGCACGGAGCAGGTGCACAGGGCAGGGCCGGGACGATCTCCTTAGGAAGGCCTGCTTGCAAGGTGGGCCCTTGGGCTGGTATCTGGGCCCCTGGATGGTAAACAGTTCCTCAGAGTGATATAAACCCTCCCCTAGAACACAAGAGTGACTCCCTGTGCCTAAATCGTCTGGGGAAGTAATAAGCTTTATGAGGAACGCCTGCTTTCCTTCTGGGAGGTTGGAACTCCGCTACCTGCCAGGCACAGGGTCCTCCTAATGAAAACCTGGGGCGCTGGACCTGTCTCGAGCTGCCCTGCTTATTAGGGAAGGTCACCAAATGACCCGTGAGCTGAGCCCGGGGCCTCGGAGGCTCCTCGCCCCCTCTCCTTGAGAACACCTGCACTGTACAGGTGACTGAGCCCAGGTAAGGCCTCTTCACAAACTTCTAAGATTTGGAGGGTGGGCGTGGGACCCCCTCGTCTGGCTGCCGCTCCAGACAAGCCTCGTAGGTAAGTTCGCTTTGCAGATTAAAACTGCTTCCAACAGCCTGGAGGGGTCGCCTCTTTCTTCGGTCTCTCCCTGCCCTCTGTCACTGGAGGCTCCCTCGGGGGCTGGAAACCCACCCTGGCAGACAACATCTCACACGTGCTGTGAGAACCCGCTGTGGGGGGGCTCGGTCCGTCCTGCGTGATTCCACTGGGAGGCAGGAGCCTGGCTTCCTCCACACTTTGCCCCGTGTACCTTCTCCTTTGCGGACCCTCCTTTGTTTCTTCCGCGGTAACAGACCACGCCGTGCGTGCAGCGGTGGGAGTCCTACCGGCAATTCAAACCTGGAGGCAACCCCGGGGCCGGGCAGACACATCACATTTAACCTTCGTTACACAAACAGGCTTAAAACAGCAAACCCAAATGCAGCAAACATATTTTTTCTTTTTTTACGTTTATTTGTTTATTTTGAGAGAGGGTGTGTGCACGAGTGGGGCAGGGGCAGAGAGAAGGAGAGAGAATCCCAAGCAGGCTGCGCACCGTCAGCTCAGAGCCCGACACGGGACTCGAACTCCCAAACCACGAGATCGTGACCCGAGCCGAAATCAAGAGTTGGATGCTTCACCCAGGCACCCCAAGCATACTTTTTTTCTTATCTTAATCAATATACAGCAGCATTTTTACCCTTGCATTTACAGAAATTTATATAATCCTCATCAGTACCCAAGGATTAACTTTTAAACTGATAAATCTCAGAAGAGGAAGTCACGGTGACGCACAGATTGCCTTCAGTTCTGCACGCACCCGCATCAGCGTTCTAACCCGTGGCCACGCCGTGTGTCCTGTCTGTCCAGTGCTCTCCTCTCAGCCTGTGGACCGCAGACTCGGGGGAGCCACAGAGTTCCTAAATATTCTCTCTACAGAGAAAAGCTCTCCCATATATGATCAAGGACACACATCTCCTATCAGTTCTATATCTTATATCAAGATGCAACTATCTTTCCAATGCATATGGTGCTTGAGTTTAACAAAACACGCATCCATTTACAAGCACGGTTGCATTCCTGGAGACGATGGGTGCGTGCAATTCTACAGAACGAAATACAACAAGTTTTTTTTTTTTTTTCAACGTTTTTATTTATTTTTGGGACAGAGAGAGACAGAGCATGAACGGGGGAGGGGCAGAGAGAGAGGGAGACACAGAATCGGAAACAGGCTCCAGGCTCTGAGCCATCAGCCCAGAGCCTGACGCGGGGCTCGAACTCATGGACTGCGAGATCGTGACCTGGCTGAAGTCGGACGCTTAACCGACTGCGCCACCCAGGCGCCCCTACAACAAGTTTTTAAAATCTGTGATAGCCCGGTAAGACAGCAGAAAGTGATACTGGTATTTCAGAAATTGCGAAGAAATGTGGATGGTTGTGAAAAAAATATGATTCGATCTGAAAAGAAAACAAATGAGAAAAAAAAATTGCTAAAGGGAAAGGACCATTTTGGAGGGAGAAGCTGTCCTCGGGATCGCCAAATTCAGGGTTCCAGACAGAAGGAAAGAAGAGGGCTCTTTGGGGAGCACCCTCAAGGCAGCCAGACCAGTCAGCCCCTTCCCTGTCCCAAGACAGACGGAAACGAAGCAGAGAGTGGGAAGCTGTGTCCAGCTCATCCTGTGAGGCCCAGATGATACTGACCGCCAGGAAGGACGGGAATCTACAACAGTGCCAGCCACCCCCCCCACCTCTGGGTTGGTCCCCAATGTTGTAAGCCCACAGGCAGGCACCGCGGGGGATGACACGCATGTATTCCCGGATACTAGGACACATCAGAAATCCACCAAGCGTTCGAGGAAAACCAACACTATGAAAGCCAGGAATCAGACTCAACCACCTGATGAATTAAGAGTTAAATGGCTCTGGGGCACCTGGGTGGCTCGGTCGGTTAAGCGTCCAACCTCGGCTCAGGTCACGGTCTCACAGTTCGTGAGTTCGAGCCCCGCGTCGGGCTCTGTGCTGACAGCCGGGATCATGGAGCGTGCTTCGGATTCTGTGTCTCCCTCTTGCTCTGCCCCTCCCCCACTCACACACACTCTCTCTCTCTCTTTCAAAATAAATAAACATTAAAAAAAAAAGAGTTAAATGGCTCTTGGGGCACCTGGGTGGCTCAGTTGGTTAAGTGTCCGACTCTCAGTTTCGGCTCAGGTCATGATCTCGTGGTTTCTTGAGTTCGAGCCCCACGTCAGGCTCTGTGCTAACAGTGCAAACCTGCTTGGGATTCTCTCTCTCCGTCTCTCTGCTCTTCCTCTGTTCTCTGTCTCTCAAAATAAATGAATAAACTTAAAAAATACATACATAGGGGCGCCTGGGTGGCGCAGTCGGTTAAGCGTCCGACTTCAGCCAGGTCACGATCTCGCGTTCCGTGAGTTCGAGCCCCGCGTCAGGCTCTGGGCTGATGGCTCAGAGCCTGGAGCCTGTTTCCAATTCTGTGTCTCCCTCTCTCTCTGCCCCTCGCCCGTTCATGCTCTGTCTCTCTCTGTCCCAAAAAAAAAAAAAAAAAAAAATACATACATAAAATAAATGTCTCTTGGAATAGGCTTGTGAACGGGCATAAAGTATCTCCTTCAAAGTAATTAAATAACTTGTAAACTGAAATTGTGGCCATCAAAATAAAAAATTCAACAATAAAATACTGAAATATTTTCTTTCTGGATATATTAAATAAGAACATGATAATAGATGAACGCAGAACCCGAACAAAAGAGCGGACTTGATCGGTAGAGTCCCCAGAATATTCCATCTGAAATTGGATGAAAGTGATTCACGGTTTACCGCACCCAGCAAAACCAAATGGAAAGGAACTAGCCACGTACAACACGTCAGAGAAGATTTGGAAAAGAACAACCTAGAAATTCTAGGCTGAAAAGTACAATGATTGAAATTCAAAACTCAAGACACAGCAGGAGAGAGAATTAGTGAACTGAAGTATGTATCAGAGGAAAATACTTAGGATGAAGAACGGAAAGACAGAAAGTTGGAGATCACAGAACAGAGAGTGAGAAACACAGGGGGTGCAGCGGGAGCACTGACGCGGATTCAACCAGAGCCCCAGAAGGAGAAGAGGGAGAGAACGGGTTGGAAGCAATATGCGAACAAATAAAATGGCCTTAGGATCTCCAAAGCTGATGAGAGAAATCAAAACCACGGATTTAAGAACCAATGACTCTAGCAAAATAAATAAAAATTAATATACATTCAGACACATTGTAGTGAAACTGCGGAACACCAAAGACAAAAACAAGTTTTTTTTTATTTTTTTAACGTTTTTATTTTATTTTTGAGAGAGACAGAGAGACAGAGCATGAGCAGGAGAGGAGCAGAGAGGGAGACACAGAATCGGAAGCAGGCTCCAGGCTCCGAGCTGTCAGCACAGAGCCCGACGCAGGGCTCGAACCCACCAACCGAGAGATCATGACCTGAGCCAAAGTCGGACGCTCAACCGACTGAGCCACCCAGGTGCCCCCAAAGACAAGATGTTAAACCCAACGGGGGTGGGAGCAGAAGTGCCAGTTAGACCTACAGCCGACTTCCCGATGGCGATAGCAGAAGCAGAAGACAGAGAACTGGTGTTTTCAGAAACACGGTTTTGACATAAAGACATTTGCAAACAAGGCAGAAAACAAGAGACGTCACCGCTAACCAATTTGCAGCAAAGAATCTAAACAGATGGAACACTACAGGGGAATGAAAAAGAGGGGTTTTTAAGGTAAATACTTAGATAAATCAAAGTGAAAGTCAGTCATGTAGAACACTAGTAATAATATTGCCTTGCAGGGGGCCTGAAATATGGACAGAATCAAAAGACAACAGCACCTGAGCCAAGAACAGAGGAAGGAGAGAACACTGCTCTGAAGCCCTCACCTTGCGCAGGAAGAAAATACCGTGAGTCGTGGCATGTGCTCTGACCTGGGGAGGCTGATAAATAGTAGCAGGAAAGTTGGGGCGCCTGGGGGCTCAGCGGGTTGGGCGTCCGACTTCAGCTCAGGTCATCATCTCGAGGTTCGTGGGTTCGAGCCCCGTGTCGGGCTCTGTGCCGACAGCTCGGAGCCTGGAGCCTGCTTCAGATTCTCTGTCTCCCTCTCTCTCTGCCCCTCCCCTGCTCGTGCTCTGTCTCTCTCCCCTTCAAAACTAAATAAACATTAAAAAATTAAATAAAAAATAAATCATAAAAGGGTTGGAATAAAACCATAAAGCAATTCTCATAATCTTGGTGTTTAAATGATTTTCCTAGAACAAGACGTATAACCCAGAAGCCACGTAATAAAAGATTAGGATATTTAATCGCATCAAAACTTAAAACACTGTGCTGAAAAATGACGCCTTAAATGCAAAGTTGATTTACAAGCAGCAAATCAGAAGCCATTATATGTAGCACATTGAACACACAAAGAATTTACAGCCAGCATACATCAGGATCTTAAACAAATCAATAAAAAAAAAAGACACACAACACAATAAAAATCGGACAAACGATACGAACAGGCAATTCACAGAAGAGAAATACAAATGCTAAAAACCACGTGAGAAACACAGAGCTTACGCCACCAGGGAAATGGAAATTAAAACACTAATGAGATACGATTTTGCCCTCATGATATTGCCCAAAATTAAGAAGACCAATAGTAATAACTATTGGCAAGAATACGAGGAACCAGTTGCTTTCAGAAACTTGCTAGAATCGACGTAAACCTGTGAGTTCACTCGGAAGCCGTCAGGCGTCCCTGGCCGGGTGTAGACGCACGTTCCCTTTGCCCCAGCGACGTCACTTCTGGAAAGCCGGCCGGAGCAAACGATGGCACTCGCTCGCGATCATACACACGCCAGGCTGGGGGTAGCGTGCTCTGTGCCAGAGGAATCCCGCACCCGCGGGACGGGGCCGCAGGCATTTCGGAACAACGGCGTTCTCTGCAGACATTAAATAACGTGCAGACGCCCACGTACTGACACAGAGAGACGATCGGGATGTCGTCGAGCACAAAGAGGAAGCTAACGCGTTTGCTGGGAAACCACCTGTGCTCGCGGTGCAAGGCATGCCGTTCGGCACCTTCGGGGTGCCCCGGGGACACTTTCTGGGGGGCCCGAGGGGCGGCGGGGCCCAGCACAGGTGCGGAATCCGGGTGGCTGGCTCTGTCGGCCTTGCTGGTCGGAACATCCAACGGAGGGCCCCGAAGGGACTTCTTCTCTGACTTCTCAGATATGTGACCTGATGGCTGTGATTAATGAGTCATGTCTGATGACGGTTCCAGATGACCCGTGCCAGCAATTTAATCCCTCCCGGGAGGCATGCGATTTCCGTACAACGTGTGAAGTCTGGCGGCCGGCCGGGAAGCGGTCTCCTCCCACCCCCCACGTGGCTCCCCGGGCCGTGTGCATGGCAACCCCCATCAGTAAGCAGCGAAGTTGACTCGTGTCTGGAAGTGTTAATCTACCCCAGTTGGCTCTGTATCACTAAAATCTCATAAAGCAAGAACATATTAGCATAATACCTAAGAAGTATCTAATTACATAAACAAATGTCCCCTAAGTACGGCTTTCTCTTCTGTATCTTCTTGATCAGTGGATATTAAAGAATTCTCTCATCTGCCAAGTTCAGAAACCATTTTGATGTCGTCAATGGGCTTCTGCGCTCAAAGGGCATTTGGGGCCAGCTCACGGGCTGGTGACCCGTCTTCTCCTGGAGCGAAGGGGGTGAGGACGGACGAGGAGGGTGAGCGAGTAGATGTGTTTTCCCTGGTGGAGTTCACACCCAAAAAGGGAAGGGCCGTCACGAGCCCGGATCCGCCCTGTGACGCCAGCCCCTCAAGCTCCGTGCACACAGACAGCAGCCGCCTGGGTCCCCAGCTGTCACCCCGGGGACCCCTGGAGCCCTCACAGCCGGTGTGAGGATGGGAAGCAGACAGCCCCCTCCCGCCTGCAGGCGGGACATCGCCGGCCCTCGGAGGTCCCCGCTGAGAGGGGTCCCAGCCACCCTCACCTTGGTCAACACAAACTTTGTGTCCTGCCTGTCCCCACCTCATCTGTCTCATCGTCTCTGTGCGGTCACTGCCCGCACGTCCTCGGTGCCCAAAGCGCGGTGAGCAGAGGCGTGAGCCAGCCGACCACAGACTCCGGCACGCCTCGTGGACAAATGTGGACGCACTCGCACAGGCCCACGCGAGCCCCGGGTCCTGCAGAACCAGAACCCTGAGCCCCAGGCTGCCACGTTGCAATTCTCACCGTGTTGACAGTTTCCCCGAGGCCTCGTGCTCCGGGGGCCGTGCCCCCCGCCCCCCCCAGACCGAAGCTTTAAGCGGAAGAGGGAAAAGTTACTTGTGATTATCGCCAGAACGAGCCCCGTCCCTGGGTCCTTATCTCCCGACTTGTTGGTATTTTAGTCTCTTCCCCTGCAAGACATCAATCCCTTGTCCGCAAAAGTCTCTAGTGCTCTTTTCCTGAAAGGCTCCATCCAGGCCTGTCTTTCTTAAGTTTCATTTATTTATTTTGAGAGAGACAAAGACAGCAGGAGAGAGGGGAGATGGGAGGGGGGAGGGGTGGGGAGAGAGAATCCCAAGCTGGCTCCGAGCTGTCAGCCCAGAGCCCGGCGTGGGGCTCCAACTCACAGACCGTGAGATCATGACCTGAGCCGAAGTCGGACGCTCAACCGACTGAGCCATCCAGGTGCCCCCGGAGACTCTGGATTCTTCACATCGCTCTGAAGCATGTTAACGTCTGTCTAAACGGCATCTGACTTGGTCAGACCCACACTGCCAGCTCTGGCCCGTCTGTGGGGGACAGCACATCAGATTTCATTTTGGTTCTGTGACCTTGGCTGTATCCCACAGATGCCCAGAGAGCCAGGCAGAGATCGGGCTCCCCTCTCCGATTTTCTCCCTCGCTTCCTGCGGCCTCCTCGGCTCTGTCCTCCTGTCCTTCGGGCTGGAAGGACGGCGGGTTTTCCCCCAGAATTTTTGCTGCCTCGTGCTGGGTCATAGCTTCAGTTTCCTTCAGAATAACTCATAAAAATGGGGACGGACCCTCACAGCCACCCCCCTCTTCAAGGCCTCAAATACCCTACAAAACCTGTCCGCTTCCGTTTGCTCCTCAAAGCCCTTGGGAGTCTTATATGTTACCCAGAATTTATGGTCATTAGAAGAAGGGTTAGTCTGTGAGGCACTTACTCCACCGTATTGAGAAAGGAACCCAAACCTAATCAGCGCGTCGGCTTTAGAATAATATTCAACACGTCAGTCTGTTTACAGTGCAAACTCAGGTGCGATAGAAACAACATTTGGGGTTGGGGGGGGAGAGACCGAAAAATGAAAGTGACAGGTATGTGAAAGGTATATTGAGAACTTTCCACTGAAGGAAAGCTATAGCAGTTGAAAGCAATTCTGAAATTTTCTTACAGCCGAGGCAATAAGGAAAATTCTATGCGTTTTCTGTGCTTCTGAGGCTGGGAATGGGAAACCTAAAAACTCACTGAGAAACTTGCTTCCCTGGTCCGGAACTCAATGGAGTGGCGTGGCATCTCCCGTCTTATAGAACCGCTGTCACCTACCGACAGATTTTGACCCGACACATCAGTAGGTCAGGATGTGAAAGGTCACTTGCCGAAGCCGGTCCTAGCGAGAAAGTCTCCCCCAACAACAGCAGACCAGTATCTCGGAGGCAGAGCACGGCCTGCTTTGTGGCCGGGTCTGGGCACCGGCCTCCCGGCCCCGTAGACACTCGACCGGAGTGAGCCCTGGACAAAGGCGCGGGGCCCCGGCAGCGGGAAGGGCCCGTGGGTCTTCCTTTCGGTCTCCACGGAAGCACCGGGCGCTTTGTTCCGGGCAACTAACCAGAGAAGAAAAGGTCTGGAGACGGCACTCGGGGAAGGAGGGAGGCGCGATCGATGCGTGGCAGGCAGCCCTGCACGTGAAGAAGCCAGGGCAGGGCCCGGGGGGCCGGGCGCAGCCCCTCAGCTCCTCCCGCGCCGGCTCCCCGGCCACGGACCGCAGATCCCACAGGACGGCAACCGCGACGTTTACGGCGGCAGCTCGCGTTCGCGGAGCGCTGGCTCCGTGCCGGGCGCCGGGCAAGGCCTGAGCCAGGTGCGTTAGCGCCCCGAGTCCCCCACCTTTGAGACGGGGACTGTCGTTGCTCCCATTCCGCAGGTGAGGAAAGCGAGGCCCAGGGAGGCCCCGAAACCTGACCAGGGCCGCACAGCTGAGGGCCGGGCCGGGACTGAGGCCGGACGGCGCGATCCCCGAGCACGGCCCGTACTCACGGGGCCGTCCGTCGCTACGGCACTGCCCCAGACGACTCGGGCTGGTCTCGTCTCGCTTAATCAAACTCGAAAGTCATCTTGTCTCTGCAAAGGACATCTGAACGCCTCGATGTGGAAAGAGATGCCCAAGGCCGCTCTCTCGCACCTGCAATGGCTGCCAGCCTCCAGCCCCCACCCTCCACCCTCCCGGCCTCCACCCTCCCGGCCTCCACCCTCCCAGCCTCCACCCTCCCTGCCTCCACCCTCCCAGCCTCCAGCCTCCACCCTCCCAGCCTCCACCCTCCCTGCCTCCAGCCTCCACCCTCCCAGCCTCCACCCTCCCTGCCTCCACCCTCCCAGCCTCTAGCCTCCACCCTCCCAGCCTCCACCCTCCCTGCCTCCAGCCTCCACCCTCCCAGCCTCCACCCTCCCTGCCTCCACCCTCCCTGCCTCCAGCCTCCACCCTCCCTGCCTCCACCCTCCCTGCCTCCAGCCTCCACCCTCCCAGCCTCCAGCCTCCACCCTCCCACCCTCCCAGCCTCCACCCTCCCTGCCTCCAGCCTCCACCCTCCCTGCCCCCACCCTCCCAGCCTCCAGCCTCCACCCTCCCAGCCTCCAGCCTCCACCCTCCCAGCCTCCACCCTCCCGGCCTCCAGCCTCCCTGCCTCAGGATCCCCTGCTCCCTGCAACACTGCTTCCCAGCGGCAGGACCAGGAAGAAGCACAGACAGGCCACGGCCACCCTTGCTGTCCCCCGGGCGTTTCACACGCATCGCACGCCTGTCGTGGAAACAGCTTCCAGAAGAAATCCTGCTCCTGTTTTCCCTGGGCCATTGAAGGCGTTTGGACATAACGGAGAATACGGGGTTTCTCCGGAAATCCTGAGATCCACCCAGACGGATGGCCGAGGTCACCCCTGCAAGGTTCACGCTCAGCCGCCTGGAACCTGGCTTTCTGCCCCGTGGCTGGTGATCACAGAGGGAAAGAAAAGGAAAGGCCGTTTGTTCATTTGTTAAACACACCTTTTAAGGTGAAGGTAACACACACACACACCTTCAGAATCTAGGTGACTCAGGAGGGTTTCTGCTGAGGAGTGGCCCACCTCCTCCCCGCCGCCCGGGGCACATTGTGAGAGACTCGGGGGACACGCGTTGGTTGAGATTTTAATGATTTTGTCCTCTCGGCACCCGGTGGGGTAGAGACCCACTCACTTTGTCCAACGTCTACCCGTGAAGCAGCTGCTCATCGGGGCCGGGGGCACGGACGGGACACAGATCAGTCCAACGTGTCCCCACCTTGCAGTGGCCTCTGTCTAGGAGGTGTGGGGGCTGGGCGTTACCCCAGGCATCTAAAATGCCAGAAGGAAGGAAATCACTGATAAAATGAAAATACTAGTGGGCGCTTCGGAAATCCAGGGGGAGCCCAGCCAGGGGCCCAGGTGGGAGCCGGGGGTGGGGTGGTACGGGCCGCCGGGCACCCACGCGTCCCCCAGATCAGAAAGGACAACAGAGGAAGAAACGGGCGAGGTCTTGCGGGCGGGGAGCCGCCGGGGGCCGAGGCAGAGAAGGCCGGAGCCGGGCGCGGGGAGCCAGAAGCTCGTGGCCCTCGCCCGCGGCCGCTGGGCTGGGCAGCCCCGGCCGCCGAGCCTCGGTCTCGCTCGCCTGCAGGAGGCCAGAACCGCAGGACGTAAAGCAGCCTGGAAAACAGTAACCTCAGCGCGTCCCAGCCGATCGCAGCGCCCCCCGCCCCCCGCCCCGCGTGCCCGGCCACCGCGGGGCGGCGGTGCGGAGAGGGAGCTCACGGACCCCAGGGCAGGCCAGTCCCGCCGTGCGCCCCAGCGTGCTCGGCGACGGGAGGCCTGACTCCGACGCTCCTCCGGGAGCTGGTCCGGCACTTCGCAAACGCCTCCAGCGACAGGGGTACCTGGGGCCGAGATCCTTCAGGATGAGCCGAAACCCATCCTTCCCGGGAAGGGTTAATGAGACAGTCGCCAGCCCCCCCCCCCCCACCGAGCCCCCACCTTCTGGTCTGTCTGGAGGCATTAATTCCATTATCAACTGGTCAGCCCTGGGGAATGAACTTTGAACGGCTTACAGCAAGGTAGGTTAATTAAAATCTTTGATCAAAGCCCCATACACAGCGTAAAACTTCTCGCTCTTAATTATCCTGGACGGTCTCACAAGCACCAAAGCCAAAGGCGGGGGGGGGGGTGTTAAAGAGGCTGGGAGGTGAGGGGCCCGGCGGCGGTGATGCACCAGCACCCCCCGTGCACCCCGCGAGAGGCTGGGGCTCTGGAGGAAAGACCCACACGTGCCCCTGAGGAGGCGCCAGGCTCTCGCGGGGACCCGGGAGCGGATACTTGTCGTGCGAGCCTGGGGAGACCACGAACGCTTCTCAAGATGGTGGCCGTGAGCCCAGACCGGGAGGTTGTGTCAGAGACCGCAGAAGGCAAGCGGAGAGGCCTGGAGGGGAGGGCGGGCGGGGTCTGAAGCCTGGGCTGTATGTAGGGCCCAGGGCATTGGTGCCAGATGAGACCAGAGGGCTGAACAGGGGCCCGACCCCAAGGACAGCTGCTGAGGGCCGTGGGCCGTCGTCCTGGGGGGAAGTCTAGCTACGCAGAGGGGGAATGAGCTGCAGGGGGTGAGTCAGGAGGCAGGAAGTTCAGGTTGCCGACTGTTCAAGTGAGAGAAGTTGCCGTCCCACCTCAGGCGACGGCGGGGGAGGGAAACAGTTGGATATGAGGGATGCTGGGAGGAGACGGAAGTGTGCAGGGGTGGCCAGGCTGACTGGGTGTCCGGGCAGGTGACAGGGACACTCACTGAAGGTGAACGTGGGAGGGAGAGCAGGTTGAGGCCTGGGGAGATCATGGGGTCCATTTGGACGCTCTGAGTATGACAGGCCAGGGACCTAGTCGCGGCCCGCAGCTAAACCCTCAGTGGCTCTCCATGCATGTCGGGATGCACCCAGCTCGGGCTCTCCCCCGAGAGCCCCGGCCTGTCCACTCGCCTCCTGCAGGCCGCCTTCCGGCCACCCGAACGCCTGTCCAGTCCACATGAGCCCCAGGCCCTGTCCCAGGGCCCCTGCTCCCTGACGTCCAGAATTCTCCTCCCTCCGCCCCTCTGTCATTCATTCCCGGTGTCTGTCCCAGAGGAGCCCCCCCCCACACCCCCCAGCAAGGACTAAAGAGACTTTGGACCGGCCTCTCCCCACGTCCAGACTCTGACACAGCGGCTCATTTTCAGGACCCAGGAATCTGCATTTCCAGGAAGCATGCCCAGCGGTCCCCGGGCAGGATCTGAGAAGCCTTGCACGCCGCATCCACCAGCTAGCGCGTCGCCCCCACCCCACCCCCATGCTGGTCGCAATAATTTTGAAAAGGAAAATTCATGTTTCTGTAATCTTAAAGTTTTTTTTAATGTTTATTTATTTTTGAAAGAGAGGGAGACACAGAGCGTGAGCAGGGGAGGGACAGAGAGAGAGGGACACAGAATCCGAAGCAGGCTCCAGGCTCCGAAGCGGTCAGCACAGAGCCCGACGCGGGGCTCGAACTCACAGACCGCAAGATCAGGACCTGAGCCGAAGTCGGACGCTCAACCGACCGAGCCACCCAGGCGCCCCATGTTTCTGTAATCTATTTGTATTGATCTTTATCAACATATAATCCCAGTGATAACAATGTACTTTCTAAACAGTTACAGCATCTGGGGTTCACCCCTTTCAGCAGAGCTGTTCCCGTTCAACCTCCTGTGCACAGAAACCCGGGTGTGGCTGTGGCGAATCGAGCGTGAGCCCCGCGCCCGGGGAGAACGGCGGCGGTCCAGGGCCCCGCGCCCCGCCGCCCCTTCTGTGTCAGGGACACACATGGCAGCCGGCAGGCCCGCCCCTTCCCCACGTGCCCCAGCTCAGATGGGCAGATGTCCCCCTCGTTTAGCTGCGACGGGGTCGGACACAGACCCTCTCGATTCCCTTGTTTTGTCTCATAAACGATTCGCCGAAATGCTTGTCCTCCTGAAACTGTGTAGACAGAGATCAACGCTTCTGACCGGCCCGGACTCCCCGCTCCGCCCCCGGACCCCATCAGTCCCAGCTGTAACCTCCCCGACCTATACCTTGGCTAATCCTCCCCCCCAGGAGTCTGAGGCCAGACCTCCCTGAGGAGACACAGATGGGCATCCAGGAAGCTCTCCCGACTGCATAAATGAAAGCAGCTTTGTCTCTGACGGGCGCCAGCGCTGTGAGCATCTGTGATCCGGGGTCTGGGGACAAGGTTGGAACGTGGCTTCCGGTTGGAGAACGGGTCACTGCCCAGAAGAGGGGCTCTCGTGATGGGCTGTCCTTCCGTCTCGACTTCCTAACCCGGAGGCGTTTGCAGGCTTAGGTTCTGGTTTGCTGCCACACGCGGCCGAGCCGTTAGAACCACGCAGGTCTAATGGGTTCAATCAACTCAACGGCAGCCGCCAAGGGAAAGTTCTGGTGAATGACACTCGTCCACCTCCTGTCTGCGCCCGTCCTGTTTCCTCCACCTTAGATAGATAGGCTTGTCCTTCCCTGCCGTCCTGGGGATGATTCAAAGGCCCCCTCTTCCAGGAAGCCCTCCGGGCTGGTCCTCCCTCCAGAAATGCAAGGAGGGCTCCTTCTCCAGTGCTCAGCTCCCCGGCCGTGCCGCAGCCCAGGCTTCCCCGACACGATCTGAGCCCCGACGCCGCAGCACAGAGTGGGAAACAGACCGGCTCATGTCCCCGTCGATTTCTGTTGCCTGCGGCCTCCACCAGCCTCGCGGTTCCCGCTGGGCCTCTGTTTCTTTATCTGCAAAATGGGGATAAGAATCTGGCCAGCACCCCGGGGTTCCTAACAAGGTCTCAGGAGACGCCGTTGCTGTGGGTCCACGACCACACTTCAGTAGGACGATCTGGAGTGTTCTAAAGGGCCAGGCCCGTATCCGGAGCTCAGTAAGCTGGGGGCTCTACCGATGCTGTAATTATCAGACACCAGAGCCTGACACGCACGCAGTAGGTCCAGCGGCTGCTTCCACCACCAGTCCCCTCCCCCGCTCCCGGCAGGACCCCGAGGGCAGCCAATTCCTCCTTTGAAATGCCTTCCCTCAAGGAAGGAAAGAACAAAGTCGTTTCTATCAAGACTTGGGGGGAGGGGCTCTGTTCTGGGGAGACCAGGCCTTCCCGGGTTCTGAGCACAAATGCGGAAAACCCCAGAAAATCCCGGCCGGCCGCTGCCCGCCCCAGGCCCGCAACCCCGTCCCGAAGGACACCCGCCGGTCCTCCCCCGAAAGCTTCCCTCCTCCTCGGAGGCCAATTTCTGATGGAAATGAGTTCCCTGCCTGAGCGCAGCTGTAAGTTGAGGGGAACAGTTGGCTTTGTAACCTTGGGGGAAAAAGAGACAAACAGAGGAGCCTCGAGAGGTTTATCAGAGACCCCGGGAAGCTGTAAAACATATGCTGTGACATTTCGGTCCTTGACAGGTTGTGGCAACCAGGGAACAGCCTTTTCCTCCGTGCTGACTCAGCCAAGTTAACGAGGCTCTCTGCTTTGCCTCCCTCCCCGGGGCGCGGGTGGGGCAGACTCGTCCTCCGCACCCCTGCGGGGACCCATCTGGAGAGCTCCTCAGGCCCGGCCGGCAGCAGAAGGGGCTCCGCCTGCCGCTGCCTCTAGGACCCCCAGATGCAGGCGTGGGTCCCCCAGGTCGTGCAGCTCTCCCACCACCACGGACAGGGGGGCCAGGCCACCTTCCCGGGCGTGACCCATTCTGGTTACACTTCGGAATCACTTGGCAGATGCTGGGACGCGCCCTCAGGGGTTCTGAATTCCGGGCACTGCCCGAGCCTCAGGGTTCTGCAAAGCCCCCGGGTCATCCCGCATCCCAGGGCGGGAACTACCAGCTGAGAAAAAAAAATTGTGTCGTTCAGATTTAATTTTCAAAACGGAGCTCTTAGAGATCCCATGGGGCCGTCGTCAGAGCATGTGGATTTGCAACAGATTTTTCTCTTTCAACGCCACCAAGAAGGATCAGACCCTGGAGGACCAGCATCGCAAAGCCGGAGGACGGGGGACAGAATGGCGACAGCGAGAGCCTCCTCCCCCCTCACCTCTGTGTGGCTCGGGGACTGTCCTTGCATGCGGACCCCACCGGTGGCTTCAGCAGGCCTGGTCCAGCAGGCTGGGGCCTGGACACGGAGGGGCGGGTGTGACGGCGGACCCCAAGACCGGAGGGGCAGGTGCGACGGCGGACCCCAAGACCAGGGCACCTGCCAGTGGCTGTGAGGCCCGTCCCCCTTCCCACAAAGGGACAGGACGGGAGGGGAGAGGAGAGACGGTTCACCCACAGGTGACAGAGCGATAAGTTACTTTGAATCCAAAGCGGGTTTGTCTCCGCCCGGGACCCGCGAGGCTTGGTTACAAAAAGTGAAGGACGTTCCGTGTCCGCACTTCTGAGCGTGGCTGTAAATCTTCGACCCGCTGTGAGGTCTGTTTGGGAAGCGGAAAAACACACCGCCAATGAATGGGAAGAGACCTCCGGCCTCAGCGCCCATCCGAGAAACACAACTCAAAACACCAGTGACGCACGCGGGGTCCCCCGGATGGGAGCGCTTTGAAAATCTAACAGCCACGTCGGCAAAGGCACGGAGGCCAGCCCCCGTGGGGGGGGACGCCTGCCCAGGGAGAACTAAAAGAATTGTCATAAGGACACTTTGGCGCAGTAATTCTGGGAATGTGTCCTTTGGAAATAATCGGGGCTTATAGGAAGGCCCACGAATAGGACTGTTCATCAGAATTTTTATTACGATCCTGAAAAATTGGTATAAATATCCAGTAATGTAGAACTGGACAAAAGGGTGCTATATTAGAAATATTTCACGAGGGGCGCCTGGGTGGCTCAGTGGGTTAAGCGTCCGACTTCGGCTCAGGTCGAGATCTCGCGGTTCGTGGGTTCGAGCCCCACACCGGGCTCTGTGCTGACAGCTCGGAGCCTGGAGCCTGCTTCGGATTCTGGGTCTCCCTCTCTCTCTGCCCCTTCCCTGCTCGTGCTCTGTCTCTCTCTTTCTCTCTCTCTCAAAAATAAAATAAAAACATTAAAAAATTAAAAAAAATATTTCATGAAATGATATGAACCATTAAAACAATTTTAGGAATATTTTTAGTAGCTTGGAAAGGTATTCACAATACATTATTGAGAAAACAGGTTAAAAATAACATGTTTACTGATTCCCAATCATTGGAAACATATATAACATGTAAGTATGATTCACATACGTGAAATAATAGAAGAAATTACCTCTGCAATATTAGCAGTATTTTTTGGGGGGTGGGGTAAGGGCATTATTACCCTGATGATTTTTTTCTTAACTATTTTTTTTTTGTTTTTTCCACAGTAAATCTGTATTACTTGTGACTTTCTGAAAAGACCTCCGTTAGAGACGGCGGGTCAGAACGTACATTTAGTTTCTGCTCTACCCCCAATTCCGCTAAAACGACAATAAAACATTTTCTTTGAAAGGATAAGGACGCACCTATAAGATTGTCTGAGAGAAAGTGACCCAAAATTTTGGAAGCCGGCAAGTGCTGGAGAAGCAGTTGGGGGCGGTGGGAGGTTGTGTGCTCCGCGGAGAGTAAGGGAGGCCCAGACCCCCTCCCGCCACCTGCCACCTCAGGAGAAGCAAGGCTGTTGGCTGAAAGTCTACGTAAGAAGTAACCAGACTCCAGGACGCTCTCCTTATGCTCACAGAGGACTGAAGGCTTAGCCTCTGGACGCCGTGTCCTCCGGGCACAGGGGCCTCGAACGCCAAGAACAGTGCTGGCTGGCTCCGTCCCTCGGCTCCCAGAGCACCAAGCAGGATGTGGGAAGCCCTTCCCTGGTCATCCCTCGTTCCCAAAGGAAAATTCTACAGATACCAACGTGGGTGGGGTGGGTAAGAAAACCTTTTAAAAAAGGAAAACATAGCTTTTGGTCATAACAGCGGGGAGAGGGCTGTCCTCAAACAGAGTCCAGAGCGAGGAAACTCACAAAGAGCTCTTGGAAACGGAAATTAGGCAGGAATGAAAAACTCAAGAGAAAGGAAGAAGACAAAGGTGAGAGAAAGGTCCGGAAAGCAGAACCAAAGACTAAGAGATGGGGAGAAAATTACAAGGGGTCGGCGGATTGTTCCAGAAGATCCAACGTGCAAACAACTAGACAGACAATCGAGAAAGAAAAAGAAAAAAAAAAAAAAAGGAGAGAAAACTCGAACAGGCCTCGGGTTGAAAGGGGCCGCCAGGCGTCCCGCATGGAGGTCCGGTAACTCGCACAGCGGCACGTGCCCCCACGGCACCGGAACGCCGGGGACAAAGGGTTTCCAGAAGCTTCTGGACTTCACAAAAGGATGGAGAAGCAGAACGGCTTAAACTTAACAGCAACCCTGGAACTCAAAAACACTCAGCGACGCCCCGAGTGTCCGAGGGACAGCGATTTCCAGCCCGGAGTCCGTACCCCCCCACGTCACCAGGCAAGGTCAAAATAAAGCTATTTTCAGACACGAGACATGTCAGACCATCTACCTGCAGGCAGTTTCTCAGGGGGCCCTGCAGACGTGGCCAGGCAAACAGGGAGACGGAGAGGAACACTGACGGGGGTGGAGAGGACACGGCAGACCCCACGGGGCAGAGGCAGCGGGAATCTCGGACGGAGGGACGGGCTGTGGATGAAAATTGCTGCCTCTGGGGACGGACACAGGGAGGGACTATTCCCGGGGCCCCTGGTGGCTCAGTTGGCTAAGCATCTGACTCCAGATCTCAGCTCAGGTCACGATCTCACGGTTCGTGGGTTCGAGCCCCGCGTCGGGCTCTGTGCTGACAGCTCAGAGTCTGGGGCCTGTTTCGGATTCATTGTCTCCCTCTCTCTGCCCCTCCCCTGCTCGAGCTCTGTGTCTCAAAATAAATAAATAAGCTTCAGAAAGGGGAGGACTGTTTCTAGAAACAAATTTCACCGGCCCATTGGGCTCTTTATACTATGTAAAATTCTGATTAAAAAAACAAAAACAAGCAGGAAGAAACTCTCGATGTGCTGACCTCGGCAATCCCACTAAAGGATTCTGGAGACACTTGGAGCTCTAACAGCCTGTGACTCTGTTGTTTCCCCGGGGTTCACGGGAGGCAGCTCCCTGAGCTCTGGGGTCCTTGGGCATCGCTTGAGAATTGTGAAATGACTCCCCGATGTCAGCGAATAGATCAGGTTCTCCTTCCTCTGTGCCCCTACTTGGGGCTCCTTTGGGCACGTCACTGCCTGTGGCCGCGGGAATCAGTGTCAGTGCAGACTCACCCCTGCTCCCACCCTGGCCGGACCCCTGAGCCTGGGCCCCCTTGGGGTGGCTCCTGACCCTGCCGGAGACACCCCAGCGCCGTCCCCTCACCGCACCCCCTCTGCGTCCCCAGAGCTGGGATGCGTGTTCCCTGAGCTGGCACAGAACCAACTCGGTCAGGCACCAGCGTTGTCTCCACCACCTGCTCACACGTTGGTGCCTCGGCGTCTCCTGGGGCCGCGGCAGCTTCTGGACAGAGAGTGGGGGACACCAGCGGCCATCAGCTTGGCCAGCGGGGAGCACGGCACACGGGCTTTGCCACTGTTGACTTAGCATCCGTTACGCTTAAAATAAAGCGGTGCCACGCGGCATTAACTCAGGAAAAGAAGCTGCAAATCTTAGGCCCTCTTGGAAGGCGAGTTTTCACGACGAATTAATAGACCTTCGTTTTACTCTGTTCAACAAACAGGGCCGCTGAAGGGATCCAAGGAGCCGCTTTCCGCCCTGGACCTGGCCTTCGGCGGCCACACAGGACCAAGCTGCTCGCCCGGACCAGGAGAGAGGAGACAGCCAGTGTCCCCCGACCACTGACTGTGACTCAAGCACTGTGCTAAGTGTGTTTCCTGCCTTATTTGAGCTTGCTTCACAAAAAGCCTCTTTTTTTGGGGCGCCTGGGTGGCGCAGTCGGTTAAGCATCCGACTTCAGCCAGGTCACGATCTCGCGGTCCGTGAGTTCGAGCCCCGCGTCAGGCTCTGGGCTGATGGCTCGGAGCCTGGAGCCTGTTTCCGATTCTGTGTCTCCCTCTCTCTCTGCCCCTCCCCCGTTCATGCTCTGTCTCTCTCTGTCCCAAAAATAAATAAACGTTGAAAAAAAAAATTATAAAAAAAAAAAAGCCTCTTTTTTTAACGTTTATTCATTTTTGAGAGAAAGAGAGAGAGAGACAGAGTACGAGCGGGGGAGGGGCAGAGAGAGAGGGAGACCCAGAATCCAAAGCAGGCTCCAGGCTCTGAGCTGTCAGCACGGAGCCCGACGCGGGGCTGGAACCCACGAACCGCGAGATCATGACCCGAGCCCAAGTCGGACGCTCAACCGACTGAGCCCCCCAGGCGCCCCCAGATGCAGCAATTCCAGATAAAGTATCAGCAAATTAAATTCAGTAGTGCCTTAAACGAAGACTCTCTTTGCATGCACAAGCAGGATTTACTCTACCAGTTCCAAAAGTGTTCAACACCAGCACAAGTATTAACGTCGTCTTGCCATAATAAGAAGTCATAAAAAACCCACCGGGGGATTTTCTGCTTCCAGAAAGATGGAGTAGGTGTGGTTTTACGGGAGGACGCAGTATGTGAGGGGAGCACGCACAGACTCAGGGAGGCGGACAAAAGAGGCTGGGAACACCCAGACCCAGGGAACGGTATGCCGGTGAGATCGGCGTGTTTTCTCTGGGCCTCGTGTACCAGACACAGAGCCGCAGAAGCCAGCCGCCCGCACACCGACAGGGCAGACAGGGAAACCCCAAGGAAAGCGTGCTCTCTCAAGCCAAGGGCCCAAGGAGGCCGAGCGGAGAGGCGGGACGTTCATCCCCACCCAGAGGTAACAAGGACACGCGTCCGGGAGGTGCCCCTGGAAACCACCTGCAGAACCGTGATGAGACTCCCACTCCCCTCCAGCCAGAGCGTATCAGTGGAGGCCTCACGGGGAACCAGAGAGCCCACCCCACTCCCGGTGCTGAAGAGGCCACCAACCAGTGTCACTGGGACCAGGACATCTGCCCCCACCTGGCAGCAACGAGGCAGGACCCCCTTCCCCTGCCGGCGCCGGGGTCACAGGAATCCAAATAAAATGGAAGGTTTAAGTAAGACCCAGGGTCTCGTTACCTAATACCCAAACAGTCCCCAAATACCCAATGTCGTTCGTCACACCAAGCAGGACAATCGCAAACCGAATGGTAAAATATGACCAGTCGGTGGCACGATGGGTTGAATCGTGTCCCCCAAAACAGTATGTTGAAATCCAAACCCAGGGGCGCCTGGGTGGCGCAGTCGGTTAAGCGTCCGACTTCAGCCAGGTCACGATCTCGCGGTCTGTGAGTTCGAGCCCCGCGTCAGGCTCTGGGCTGATGGCTCGGAGCCTGGAGCCTGTTTCCGATTCTGTGTCTCCCTCTCTCTCTGCCCCTCCCCCGTTCATGCTCTGTTTCTCTCTGTCCCAAAAATAAATAAAAAACGTTGAAAAAAATTAAAAAAAAAAAAAAAAAAAAAAGAAATCCAAACCCAGGGGGGCGCCTGGGTGGCGCAGTCGGTTAAGCATCCGACTTCAGCCAGGTCACGATCTCGCGGTCCGGGAGTTCGAGCCCCGCGTCAGGCTCTGGGCTGATGGCTCGGAGCCTGGAGCCTGTTTCTGATTCTGTGTCTCCCTCTCTCTGCCCCTCCCCCATTCATGCTCTGTCTCTCTCTGTCCCAAAAAAAATAAATAAAAACGTTGAAAAAAAAAAAAAAAAAGAAATCCAAACCCAGGACCACCGAATGGTGGACCTTCTTTGGACACAGGATTGGTACACACGTAATTAGCTCCGGGAAGGTCACACCGGAGCAGAAAGGGGCCTTGATCCAATGTGACTGTTGTCCTTAAAACAAGAGAAGAGGGGCACCCGACTTCTGCTCAGGTCATGATCTCGCGGTCCATGAGTTTGAGCCCCGCGTCGGGCTCTGTGCTAACAGCTCGGAGCCTGGAGCCTGCTTCCGATTCTGTGTCTCCCTCTCTCTCTGCCCCTCCCCTGTTCACGCGCTGTCTCTCTCTCTCTCTCTCAAAAATAAATAAACGTTTTGGGGCGCCTGGGTGGCTCAGTCGGTTGAGCGTCCGACTTCAGCTCAGGTCACGATCTCGCGGTCCGTGAGTTCGAGCCCCGCATCGGGCTCTGGGCTGATGGCTCAGAGTCTGGAGCCTGTTTCCGATTCTGTGTCTCCCTCTCTCTCTGCCCCTCCCCTGTTCATGCTCTGTCTCTCTCTGTCTCAAAAATAAATAAACGTTAAAAAAAATTTTTTTTAATAAATAAATAAAAAATAAATAAATAAACGTTTAAAAAATTAGAAAAAAAAAAAGGAGAAGAGACACAAAGACAGACAGACAGACAATGCCACCTAAAGATGATGGCAGAGACTGGTGCGGCAATATACCAGCCAAAGATGTCACCAGCAGTTAGGAGAAAGATTAGGTCAGATTCTTCCCCCAGCCTTCTATTGGACTTCCATCCTCCGGAACCATGAGAGAATAAATAGAATAAATTTCTGTTGTTTTCAGCTTGCTGGTTTGTGGTGTTTTGTCAGAGAAGCTCCGGGAAATGAATACAGATTTCAACACCGATACGACACAGAGGCTAGAATAATCTGATAAGGATTTTATACCCGTCGTCATCAAAATAATTCAGTGAACAACTGCCAAGCTCGGTAGAGACAAACAAAAAGCTAGAAAAAAAAAAACAGCAAAGAAATAGGAGCTATAAATAGAGCGACCAAAATAGAGACTCGGATGATGGACGTGGCAAGAGAGGAGGGGACAGAGGTGAGAGCCAGTGGACTTGAATACAGAAAGACAGAAAGTGGAGGAACATTTAACAGAAATCCAGGGACTTGTGAAACTACAACCAAGGAACAGACTTGTGTCAACAGAGTTCCAGGGGAAAAAAAAAAAAAAAAAAAACAGGAGAAAGAGGGCGGGGCTGAAAAATTCCTCCCAAAATGGCCGAAAACGTTCCAAATGTGGTGAAAGACATACACCTACAGATTCAAGGAGCTGAGTGCATTCCAAATAGGATAAAACCTAAAGACACCCATGCGAAGACACACCGTAGTCCAACTTCTAAAAATTAAATACAAAAAAAGAATCTTTTTTGAAAAAACTTATTTATTTTGAGAGAGACAGGGGCAGCATGAGCAGGGGAGGGGCAGAGAGAGAGAGAGAGAGAGAGAGAGAGAGAGAGAGAGAGAATCCCAAGCAGGTTCTGTGCTGTCAGCACAGAGCCCGACGTGGGGCTCGAACTCACAAACTGTGAGATCATGACCTGAGCTGACATCACGAGTCAGATGCTTAACCGACTCAGCCACCCAGGTGCCCCAGTAAAAAATCTTGAGGGGCAGGGGCGCCTGGGTGGCTCAGTCGGTTAAGCGTCCGACTTCGGCTCAGGTCATGATCTCACGGTCCGTGAGTTCGAGCCCCGTGTAGGGCTCTGTGCTGACAGCTCAGAGCCTGGAGCCTGTTTCAGATTCTGTGTCTCCCTCTCTCTGCCCCTCCCCTGCTCATGCTCTCTCTCTCTCTCTCTTTCTGTCTCTCTGTCTCTCTAAAAAGTAAATAAACATTAAAAAAATTTTCAAAATAAGTAAGTAAAAAACTCTGGAAAGCAAGCTAGAGACCAGGTGACGCAGAGAATCGTTGAGCCACGACATCGTACGGCTGAAACGAGTCCTACGCTCTATGTCGACTACACTGGAATTGAAACAGGAACTGAAAACAGAAACTCGGCTGAGAAAACCAGTGAAACGAAGAGCCGGTTCTCCGAAGAACTCAATGACGTCGACAGACCTCGAGGAACACTGACAAGTGGGGGCGTCGCCGATTACCAAGGCGGATCTCACGGCGGCCAGGGTGGCGGGCGGGTTGGCGGGGACAACGGTGTCTCTGTCTGAACCCAGCGATTCACTGCCTTCTAAGTGGAACACTGCCCTGCTCAAAGCTGTTTTGGAAAAATCCCTCGGGGGCAGAATGCCGTCAGCAGAGGGGTCTGGGGCCGCGGAGCTCGCAACCGACGAGTAAGCCAGATGGAGTGTAGACCCAGGAAGGCGGCTCCCGGAGGAGGGGCTAGAAGGTGGGTCACCAGAGCCTGGCAAGGACAAGCCGCTTCGGACACGCGTCCCCAGGGCTCCCCGAGCCCGGCGCCCACAGACGAGTGGACAAACAGGGCTCGCTGCCCCCACGTGTGCTTATTCACCGCCAAGGTCAGCTCAGAGACCCCGCCCCGCAGCCCCCACGGACGGCCCGGGTCTGGCGCTCCCTCTGGACACCCAGCCATGAGCAAGGCAGGACCAGGGACCTCCCCACGTGGAACCTTCTTTCTCCATGCTTCCCTGGGGCCGCCAGGGGATGGGGCTCAGGGTCCTCCCCGCTCCAGACCCCACGGGCCTCCCAGAGCTCTTCCGGCAGGCGGGGACGGGGGGCTCACGACCTGGGTCACACTGCAACCACACTCAGGCTTTTCCCCACCGTTTGGGGATTTCTGATTTCCTTCCCCAGCATCTGGGCTTTTTCCTGTGCCAGAGACCAGATGGCAGAATCTCTTCCAGACTTAAACATTTCTGTCTAAATGTCCAAAAGAGCTTTCTGTCCTAATAGTGTTGTTTCTGGACCAAAAAATCCAGGCAGAGGACGCACAACTGTCTTTCCCACCACACACACACACACACACACACACACACACACACACACACACACCTCTCCTCCGGGGAGAGGCCCACAGAACGATGGGGCTGCTGAGAACCAGCGGGAGGGCTGTGCTGAAGGAGGAAAAGAAAGGTCCGGAAGGTCTGGGAAGTTCATAGGCCGGTTATTCATCCTTTAATTAGGTGAGGTCGCCTCGGTGGCACCCACCTGCTTCCACAAAGGGGTCCCAGACGCTAACGGGGCCCGACCACAGCCTCCCCCGAAACGCCTCTCCGGGGGTTCACCCGCGTCGATCTCCGTGTCTCACAAGCAAAAAGCCCCGACGGAAACATTTGGAAAGACCCTGGTTCCCCCCACATCTCACGCAAGGCTCCGCTCAAGAAGGAACATTTTGGCGGTGAGAGTCGCTCTCCCATTGGGCTCGTTCCAGAGGGGGTGGGCGGCCAGCCTTGCACGGGAAATATGGCAGATGGGGGGCGCCTGGGGGCCCGGTCAGCGGGGCGATCTCGGCTCAAGTCATGATGTCGCGGTTCCTGAGTTTGAGCCCCACATGGGGCTCTGCACCGACAGCACGGGGCCTGCTGGGGATTCTCTCTCTCCTTCTTTCTCTGCCCCTCCTCCACTCTCTCGTGCTCTCTGTCCCTCGAGAGAAAGAAAGAAGAAAGAAAGCTCTACGAAGAGCAAAGTAAAGCCCTCCGTGTGGGCCCAGAAATTTGGCTGTGTCAGCACAGGAGGCAAAGAGTCCAATTCTGCATCCACAGACATAGGGGGAAAAGTAAACTCGGAAAAAAAAATTAACCAACTTCATTGAAATAGCAGCGTGATGCGGCTAGCAAGAAATGAATGCCTTCTGGGCCACATCAATAGAAGCATAGTGTCCAGAATGTGGGAGGTGGCCGTATGCGACACCACACTCACCTGGGGTACCGAGGCTCCCACACTCTCCAAGGTCCATGAGCGAACTGGACTTGACCAAGTGAGCGTGGCTTCAGCTACACAAAGGACCAGAATCCACTGCGTTGGAAAACATCGGGTGGGGGTGGGAGTGCTCCTCCTGGAGGAGGGAAGACAGAGGGGAATAGGACAGCCTGAAGGGCTGTCACGGGTCAGCGCAACGGGCTTCAGCTGTGCGGCTCCGTGCTCCAGACCCAGTCCAAAGAACCCCAGCGGGTGGGAAACACTGAGAGACGGGTCACGGCCCGTCAGAGTGTGCCGCTGCCTCAGCGGGACGGGGGCTGGAAGGACCCTGCAGGGCCCGGACAGAAGGACCACTGGTGGGTGCTGCCTGCGGGCCGAGTACTGAAGTTGGCGCCCCACGTGTTCCCTGGGAGGCAGGCACGACGGCCCCGCTCACAGGGAAGGAGACCGAGGCTGGGGCGGGTGGGAGACCCGGGAATAAAGACCCCGCCCTCTGACCCCAAGGTACGTGCCTAGACGTGACCGAAGCGGAAAGACAGAAGCTCCAGCTGAGAGCCCACGGACGACAGCAGCAAGGTCTGCGTGGCGCGTGGGAGGGGCCGGGCGCCATTCTGGGGGTTTTGTGTTATCATGGCGCATTCCGCCACAGCTCTTGGAGACTGCGGCCTCCGCGCCCGGCTACGGGAGGGGAAACTGAGGCACAGAGAATTTGAGTTACTCGCCCAAGGTCACTGGTTAGGAACCGGTGGCACAGCTGGAGCACACGTGATCCCCGCCCCCCCACCTGAGCCAGGACGATGTGGCCTCCCAGACCGCAGTATCCGCTCCTCCCCATCCGGGGGTCTCAGGGGCAGGCAAGCCCTTTCCCCACACACATTCTCGCCATTCCCTCGGCCCCCCGCAGCCGCCGGGTCCCGTCCTTCCTCAGGCCCGCCGGCCGGCCGCTCCCGGAGCCCCGGCCCCTGCGGCCCGGCCCCGCCTCTCCGCCGCGTCACTCCAGACTGTGACGAGGGCGGCTACTTTGGGTGAGAAATGCGGCAGGGCGGGAAAAAAAATTTCATTCGAGCAATTAAAGAATCACTTCATTTGTCACGATCAACCTCCTGGGCACAGGCTGAATGCAAAAAGCTGTTGGCCGAGCCCTTCCGTGTCTGCACCTGACGGGAGCAAGGGGGATACTCGTTCTGCCCGGGAGGATTGCACCTCCCATAAGTCTCCATTTTATTGAAAGTTTAAATAACAGGCAGACACAATGTGATCAATTAGCGGGGTAATTCCGAGGAGATGTCATAGTAAAATTAAATCTCGAGCACATTCGGGGCAGAGATGCCTGTGCCTTCTCTCCGGTCTCTTTCCACCGCAGTGTGTACATTTTAATTGAAAGTTTATTCTGCTCTGCGCCTCGTCTACTAAATTTTAATTTAACATCGTAATGAGAAGGGTGTTTTCTGAGCAGCTCTTCGCAGACAAGCGGAGGAGGCTTCACAGACAAAGAGAACGAGGGAATCTACAGCACTTTCCAGGCAGCCCCCATCCACCCACCCACCTACCTCTGGAGAGGGTCCCAGGGCCTGGAGGACCAGCCTAGGGGACATTTGGCACCGAGAGGCGACCACACCACAAAAGCAGCAAGGGGACCCAAGAGACAGGGGGGTCTCAGGCCTGGCCACACGCACACAGGAGCGTCAAGCAAAATCAGAAGGCGGGGGTCTCTCCTCCCTAATCCCACCTCTGGTTTCCCTGTGGAGCCTCCTCCTGGCTAAACCCGAGGGGCAACCAACTGGCCGGATGAGAACGCGGTTTGGGGAGCCAGGCCTGGCTTTGCGGAGCAGAGCGTCAGAAGGGGCGGGTCTGGAGGTGAGAGGCGGGAGCTCAGAGACCAGAAGATACTTGTGGCAACGTCACTTGGCCTCTCCGACCCTTAGCTGTAAAATGAGGACAGTGACGCCCGATTCTCAGGGCCGCACCGGACCGGGACGGTGAGGGGGGTGGGGGGCTACCATGCAAGGGTGGGAAGGGTTGTTCCTTTCCCCCGCCTCTCGGGAAAGCCACAGGGGAGCTTCTCCAGGAGGGTGGACCCTTTTGTCTTGGCGGGTGACCCCAAGCTGGCGCTGATTTCCTGCCTGGATGCAGGCGGGTGATGCACCCCGACCTGGGACACAGACAGCGGCCTTGCCTGGAGGGGGAGACGGTCTGAGTCTCAGGCTGCAGGAGAAGGGAGACGAGGGACACGGCCTCGTTGTCCCCAGCGGCAGACCAGCCGGCCCTGTCTCATGGTCACCGCAAGGACCCCCGTCTGGAGTCTCAGCGCCCCCAGACTCCTCTCACCTGCTCGCCTGCTCCCGGGGACACCTGTGAGGTGGCTCAGGTGCAGGGAGGCGCGGGGGGCGTGGGGGGCGCTAGTGGCCACTGCTGGCGAGAGGCGGTATTGCACCCCAGCCCTCGGAGGAAGCGAGCGCTTCCGCCACCTGCCAACAGGGCATCGAGGGGCGCCCGGAAGGGGGACGTGCCAACGGTCAGGATTCAAGTCGTCCAGCGCCAAGGGGAGGAAACAGCCACAGGGCTGCCTCCCGCTCCTGCCTCGCTCACATCCACCCCAGCCCTGCTGCCTTCCGGCGCATCGGGGACGCACCGCACACGCTCCCCACCCCACCCCCATCCCGGTATCCCTGCCGCCCGCTGCCCCTGCTTGCTTCTTGGTCCCTGCTCACGTGTCGCCTCCTCCGGGGAGACCACCCTGACCACTGCATCTTTAATAGCTCACTCTTCCCACTGCACTGACTACCCGCCATTATATTGCACATCTCGTCATGTTTTCCTTCCGTGTCTCGGGAATGTGAATCCCCCGGGGGGGCCTGTCTTCACTGTTCTCTGCTACGTCCCCAGCACCTAGTAGGACACGACACGATAGTCACTCAAACATCGTGTGTTGAATTATTAGAGAGAAAGGAACGTGGCGTGACTTAGTGGCGGTCCACTGAAGGACATCCCCACACCCCCTAACAGACTTGGTGTGCACCGTGCTGTGAACACATTTCTCGGCGGGGACTTGGCAAGGGTCCCGTGGGAAAGGAGCCCACCACCCGGAAATCGGGAGTCTGTCAGGGCAACCGCCGGGTCCCGCCATGGTCCATCCTGGTCTCCCATCGGTGAAGCGCGCCCCAGAACCCGGAGGGGACCCCACGTCCGCAGTGGAGGGAGCATGTCCTGTGCTCCCATTGGGGGTAAGAGAAAAGCAGAGAGGCCGGTTCCCTACATGGTATGTTCCCCTCTCCTCGTGTCCACACAGAGAACGGCCATTAAACTGTCACGGTTAGGGGCGCCAGGGTGGCTCAGTCGGTTAAGCATCCGACTTCGGCCCGGGGGGGTGATCTCACGGTTCGTGAGTTCGAGCCCGGTGTTGGGCTCTGTGCTGACAGCTCGGAGCCTGGAGCCTGCTTTGGATTGTCTCCCTCTCTCTCTGCCCGTCCCCAACTTAATCTCTCTCTCCCTCTCTCAAAAACAAATAAAACATTTAAAAAATTAAAAAAAAAAAAAGCCGTCATGGTGACATATCTCTGCCCGAGTAACAGAGGATAACGGGGAGCTAGGGTTTGCTTTGCAGAAATTCTCTTTGCCACCAACCTGGCTTCGGTAGAACTCACTCGATGAAGCAACAGCTGTCTGACCCTGCTGTCCTCAATCCCAACGGGGCGGGGCCGGGGGGGGGGGCAGGCCAGGCAACTAACAAGCAAGTATTTGCTAACTCGATAGCACAAGCAAGCAGACACGATCACACCTCACAGGTGTCCAAGACTTTCTGGCCCTTAGACCCCTTCGGCCTCCTCACGAGCGTCTCCCAGAGTTTGCGTCCAGTGCAAGAGGGTTTGCGGCCCGGGGACCTCCCCACCCGGACGTTTCCCAGCCGCCCCCTCCATAGCCTCACAGACTTGCCAGCTCCCCGATTCCGCCTTAATTGCTTGCATTGTGCTCCTGGCCTAGAGGGAAATGTTTCCCACAGCAAAACTCAACGGGTTTCTGATTTTCTTATCAGAGATGTCACTCTGACATTGTAAATACCGACTGTGTCCCTCCAGTAAGGTGGCTTTGCTCGGGGCCTTCCTTCATCGAGAGAGATCTTCAGTTATGACAACCGGGCCTTCCAAAAAGCGGGGGCCCCACACAGCCCCCACCCTCCAAGGTCAGAGCAAGCCGCACCCCGCTCACGCTCTGGGGAACAAAGCCGCAGCCAGGGTGACAAGGCCCCGGGAACAGGAGGCTGGCGCCAGCAGGGACCCAGCTGGTCCGAGAACCCACCTGAGATCAGGGGAAGGACGGGGCCCAACAGAAGGGGCCTCTCCCGGCACCATGGGCCGGAACGAGGGGACCCAAAGCTTTGCAACCGTGGAAGCCATCACCACCCGTGGGCTCAAAGGGGCAGAAGGAGGAAACAGTAACAGGAGCCCATCAGGCAGGGCATGGAAGGATCCAGCAACTTCCAGGGACACACCCCTGGCCCCCCAATCCTCTCTTGGTGCTTGCTGGCCAAATCCAACAGTTCACTAGTCAGCCAGGACCTCCCCCCTGCCCCCGCCCCCCGCCCCGGCTGGGGTCCTCCAACTGGGTCAGCCCCCACGGGCACAGCAGGGTGCGGGGGGGAGCCAGCGTTACAAGCATCCCTCCACCCCCCCGGCCACCGTGCTCTGTCCTGCTTCTGCAGGCTCCGTCTGTCTGTCGTCGCTCAAGCCCGCAAGGCCATCGGTGAGCCCGAGAGCGCAGAATCTCCTTCCCTTGTCTTGCCAACTCCCTTCCGGTCTCTTGACAGGTCCCTCCCGTCCCGTCCAGTGCACCTCCCACCTAAGTCCTGGTCCCGGCCACTTCGCAGAGCCGGGAGCCAATTGGTAATGCCAGCAAAGCACAGGGGATTTGAGGGGTCAAAGCCAGGATCCAGGAGCCCCAGATGGGCCCAGGGCCTCACAGTCTCTCCTGTGCCACAGGGCCAGGGCGTGGAAACACGGCCTTTCTCTACGGGTTCTAAACCCAGCGCAGCCACTCACCCCCCTCTGGCGGGTTATTCTCCACGTGCCTCCAGACGAGCCTTCTTCTAAAATCCATGCAGGGCGATGAGGCACGAAGCTAGAAGCCGCTGTCGTTGTCCCCTTGCGGTAACAGGGTTGGTGGCGAGCCCGGCGCGACAGCAGGAACACGCAGCGAAGGAAGAGGGTTCTGCCCAAACCCCTGGGTTGGGGCGGGGTGGGGGGAGACCTCGTCTTGTCTCGTGGGCGGCCCCCTCCTGCTTGCCTGCTTTCTGGGGTGCCGCGGGTGCCCGCGGGGCGGGGATGCCTGGGAAGAACGAGCCCCGCTGTCCATTCTGCGGATTCACAGCCTTGCCTGACAGCTCACAGTTCCGTGGCCAGGAAGTGCAGCAGAGTGAAGGCCCAATTACCGCGGAGGAGAGCCCCGGACAAAAGGCTAACTGTGCTAACAAGCCATTTCGGAAGGGCATTTCGGCCCGCCTGCTGTCAGGGAGGCAGCAACACCGGGCAGTGAACCGGCAGCCCCGGGCTGCGGCCTGGTGTTTGTCACGAATCTGTCTTGTTCATCAGTGTCGGTGACAAAAAAATAAAAAAATAAAAAGAGAGAGGAGGAAGACATCACGAGGCAAGGAAGCAATCTTCGCCAAGCGCCGTTCTGGAAGGCTGCTCCCGCCCAGGCTCCAACACCTTCAGTGCTGTCCCCGCTGCCCCCAGAACGCGGGACGAGCGCCCTGCCCCATGACCCTCTTCTGGTCTCTGGGCCTCTCAGAGGGCGGTCTGGGTCCTGGGCACCAGAACGCCCCGGGCACTTGCTTAAAAGGCAGATTCCTGAGTGAGAATCTTGCGGGGAGGGGGCTGGGTCCTGATGCTTAACCGGCTTTCCTGGGGGGATCTCAGCTCACTGATTCGGTCACTGTCCTGCCCCCTGCCCCGTGCATCCAATCGGGCAGTGAGTCTGTGCCAGGCAGTGTGCTGGGGGCTGGCGAGGGTGGGTGAGCGCTCACCGTCTGCTCCCCCGGGGGAGCCCCTGGGCAAAGTTGTGCCGCGCACAGCCGAACACAGGACGCGTGGCCGGAGCGCCCGCGCAGGGCCTGGGGAGGCAGCACCGGCGGGGCGGAAAGCCGCCTGCGCCCCGACTGTGTGGCCCCGGGGGAGCCCCTGCACCTGTCCCAGCCTCCGTGTCTTCCTCTGATCACACACACCCACCGCCCCTGAACCCCAACTCCGCTCCCTTCGGCAGGTGCGCACGGCAGGCGGCCGTGGAAGGTGCTTCCCGAGGGAGTAGGAGCAGTTTGGCTGCGGTGCCCCAGGCTGAGAAGCGCAGTGTCCGCACGGCCAGCGGCCTGGCGTCGCGCAGGAGCGGGGCCGTGCTGGCCTCGCCCGCCAGCCCGAGCTGAGCGGGGGGCCCCTGGAGGCGTTTCCTTTCCTCACCTCCCGTCTCCAGGTCTGCAGCCGGCATTTGCCGGGCTTCCGCTGTGCGTTCGGGGAACCCAGAGCCAGGCCGGACTCGGAAGGAGCCACGGACAAGCGCTCGCGGAACCATAAGGTCACGTGACTAGGTCACGTGACAAGCCGCAGCCACGTGGCCGGCAGCCCAGAGGAGGGACATGCGCTGTGGGGCGGAGGCCTCGGCCAGGATTACTCCCCCCGTGGCTTGAAGGGTGAGCGGGCCAGCCTGGGCCGGGTGAGGCCATTAGCCCAGCGCCCCCTGTCGAGTCCCAAGTACCTTTGCTGTTGGTGTCGGTTTCTGAGGGTCACTTTTATAAATTGTGGTGGAAACACACATCACGTAAAAGGTGCCACCTGAACCACTTTTAGGTGTTCGGCTCAGGGGCATGGGGCTCGTTCACCAGCGAAACCGCCACGGCCGTCCGTCCCCAGGACTTCTCCACCTTCCCAAACGGAAGCGCTGTCCCCGTGAAGCACGGGCCCCCGCCCAGCGTCCCTTCTGTGTCTCTACGACTGTGGCTGGGCCGCGTCCCTCCTCTGAGCGGGATCACGCAGTACTTGTCCTCCGTGGCGGCTCACTGCACTCAGCGTCGCGTCCCGCAGGGGCACCCGTGCTGTCGCAGCAGGTGTCGGAACGTTCTCCCTTTATGAGGCCGAATGACCCCCCCACCGTGTGGAGGGGCCACATTGTTCTTGTCCGCTCATCCTCCGGTGGCTTCTACCTTGAGGCTCGTGACTAATGCCGTTATGAACGTGGGTGTGCACATACGCCCCGAGACGCCGCCTTCAATGCTGGGGGGCCCGGCAGTGGAGCTGCTCCCCGCCCTCGTCAAGCATCACGGCTAAGGGGCTCCGCGCCTTCTCTGCTCGCCCTCCACGCCCAAACCAGCCCCCCACTGGTGGCGCAGACCCGTCGTGAGGCACAGCCTTTCTCACTTGGTGTGCACCGGGCACCTGTCTGTGGGTTATCCTCGTGGGCTGGGGTCTCCTCGCAGCCTTAATAAAAGGAAACCAAGGTTTGCACCTTTTTCTGAATTACTCTAAATAAGCCCATCTCCGGTACTTCCGGGTACAGTTTTTCCCACTTGGCCGGCAAAAGTCTGTCCCCTCAGGCCCCAGTCGGTTTCCCAGGGAGCCTCGCTTGCGCAGAAAGCATCCTTCTCATAGGGCTGGGCTGCGAGGACCGGAAAACGGGGCAGAGGCCCACGGGGTGGAGCCGGGTCGCCCCACAGCCAGCAGTGCCCTCCCAGGCCAGCTGTGCAGAAAGCGGAGACCTAGGGTGGCCCAAATCCACAGGGACAGCCGGGGCCGAACGTGGCAGTGGTCTGAGAGCTTGGAAAGGGGGAGGCAGGTGCAGGGAAGGGGCTGGAGGTTCCCGGAGTCCTGCCCTCGCGAACTTGTTGAGAAGAAATCTCTGCCACGCTAAACCGGGTCACCTGGCACAAGGGCCCGACACAAGTGGCGGCTGAAGAGGAACCCAGTGCGCCGAGATGGTGGCCGGCTCGCGTCCGAGGGTGCCCGGGGTTGTTTGAGGGGCGGCCCCACTCCCCTGTGTGTGACTCTGAAGGTGCCACCTTCAGGAGGTAGAGTCCACAACCCCCACCCTCGAACCCCCCTCCCCAGGGGCCTTTGATGCACTTTGACCAATAGAATTCAGTGCAAGAGATGTCCACGCCGGCTTGTCTGCTCACACCCGTTCTCTGCCCCGAGACTGCCACGGCGGTCCTGCCGACAGGAAGAGCGAGGCAACAAGAAGAACCGGGGATCCCTCGCCCACAGCCACAGCTGGGCCTGACCTGGGGGCGAGGCAGCCAGGACCCTCCGGCACCAGCCTCTCTAGTGAGCCCCGCCCCGTGCATGAGCCCCGCCCCTGCGTGAGCCCCGCCCCGTGCATGAGCCCCGCCCCCTGCGTAATCCCAGCCCCCGCCTGAGCCCGCCCCCTGCGTAATCCCAGCCCCTGCATGAGCCCCATGTGTGAGCCCAGCCCCATGTGTGAGCCTTGTGCGTGAGCCCCGTGCGTGAGCTTCGTCGGTGCGTGGGCCCCGCCCCGTGCGTGAGCCCCGCCCCCTGTGTGGGCCCAGTGCGTGAGCCTCGTGGGTGAGCCCCGTGCGTGAGTCCCACCCCGTGCGTGGGTCCCGCCCCGTGCGTGGGTTCTGCCCCGTGCGTGGGCCTTGGGTGTGAGCCCCGCCCCATTCGTGGGCCCCGCCCATGTGTAGGTCCCGCCCCCTGCGTGAGTCCCGCCCCGTGCGTGGGCCCAGCCCCATGTGTGAGTGAGCCTCCTGCGTGATCCTCACCCTGCGCATGAGCCCCCTGCGTGAGCCCCGCCCCCTATACAAGCCCCGCCCCCTGCGTGAGCCCCGCCCCAGCAAAGCAGCAGGGGGTCTGCCGGCCAACCCGGGGCGGGTCATGAGGGACAAAGTCACAGTAGTCCTGTCGCTAAGGCGTGGCAGGGTGGTTGTCGCTGAGCCATCGGTAACCAAGCTGGGGGCCCCGCCGCTAACCTGCCCCGTGGCTTCAGGACGACGTTCGGTTCTCCGGGCCTCTCGTGTCCTGCCATAAAATTCTAGGAGCGGAGGAGCGCAGAGCAGTAGGAAAACCCCTGGACTCCCGGCTCGGCCGCTTAACTAGCTGTGTGACCTTAAACAAATGACATACCCTCTCTGAGTCTGGATTTCCTCACCTCTCGTGGAAGAGAAACACGCCCGGGCTGGATTTCTGCTGGGATTGACTGAAATAAGGTGTTTGGCAGTAAATACCGAGGCTTTGTTACGGTTTCGCGCACGGACGCTGGAGCCGCGCTTTCTGGGTTCAAATCCTATGTGTGCCATTTTCCAGCCGTGGGATCTCGGGGAAAGGGCTTAATGTCTGAGCCTCAGTTTCCTCGTCTGACTGATGGGGAGGACAAGGAGAATTTAAAAGGTCGGTGTCCGTAAAGTGCCTGGAGCCCACAGGCGGCTGGGTGAGTGTGGCCTGTGGGGTATTTTTACACCGTCTCCTGGACCTTCACCAGGGCAGGATCGGGGCTGAGGAAGCAGCCCGGGGGCTTTCCAGGTGACTCTCCAAGGTCGCAGAGCTGACAAGCCCTGGAGGAAAGATGTCTCCTCGGGCCTGCGGGACTCCAAGTCCGGATGGGTCAGAATAATTCAGCGCCCGCTCCCTGCGCGCCTGCTCCGTGCTGGTGCCGGAGCCACAGGAACCAACGGGGGCCGCCCCGCAGCCCCGAGGGTTTAAGGAGGGCGGACACGCGCACAGTCACAGCGCACAATGAGGGCACAGAGCGGGGGCAGGACCCCGCGGCGGGCCCTGGCCGTCACGGAGGAGGGTGTCCTGAGCTGGATCCCGACGTGGGTACGACTGGGTCTGGGCCACGTGCCCTTGCGGGGGAAGGCACGCGTGTACAGGAGCTCAGAGTGTAAACGCACAGCTGGTGTGGACCCGGGTCCCGGGAGGAGGCTCCTGGGAGGAAGCGTGTCCTTTCCGCCCTCGAATGAAAGGCCAAGCCAGCTTGCGAGGGGCGACAGTGCCCAAGCGCCAGCCAGGCCCCTGGGCTTCCGGACCCCCTCCCCACCCTGCCACTGGCCACCCCCACCTGCGTCCAGGCTCCCAGAGCCCGCATCCGAGGCCCGGACTGGAGAGGTCTGTTCTTAAATGCTGAGCCGGCAGCTGACCCCGGCATCCCCCCATCTCACGGGGTTGGAGGGACACTTGGAGGTCGGGAGCCCAGCCAAGGGGGTCAAGTTGGGGAGCAAAAGGCTGGTGACCCCCCCCGAGGCAAGGGGGGTGCCCCACTTTGAGATGGGCTCTCGCCCTGTGTGTGCCTGGCGTTTGGGTCTGGGCAGCCCCGTCGCCTTTGGGGTGAGCTGCCCCCAGAACCCTGCGCCTCCGTCTGTTCCACACGTCTTCACCAACGGCCCTGCATAAATCACCATCCTCCACAAGCTTGCAGCCGAGCAGGGACTGGCGGGGGGGGGGGGGGGGTATCCATCCCGGCTCTCAAATTCTCATCTCCAGTCTCCTCAAGAAATCATTGAGAAAATCAAAACCCCGTGTTTCCAAGTGCTCTTCAAACTCACCGCAGTCAAACGGTTACCGTAAATCCAGAACGCAAAAGCCATACTTCAAAGGTTTACTGTTCCCCAAATGACAATAATGTCATATTGACCGACTCCTGGGGAGCTCTGGGAGTTTGGAAAGAGCCAGGCAAGCAAGCAAGATCTTTAAGTGAAAAAAAACAAAAACAAAATTGGTGAACTTGACAGTTTTGTTGAAGTTCACCGCATTTTCCCGGTGTCACAGCACTTTTGCAGGCCCTGACGCCTCCGGTGTCGGTAACGGCACCCCCTCCTCCCTGGATCTCGGGCCACCAGCCTCCCCCTGCAGCCCCCACCCCCGCCCCCGCCACTGGGGCCACGTTTCCGGAGCACAGATCCAACATTCCTGCCAGAAAGCTCACCGCGGCCTCTAGAGTTTTTCCCGAAAGAGACGACGAGGGTCCTTCAGCTTCTGGGGGCCCCCCACCAGCCTCCGCGGAGGGTAGCAGACGCTGGCCACACCGAGGGTCTGGGAATCGCCATCTAGACCTGCAGTCAGCCGTTCCACAAACGTTCATTAAGTAGCTATTCTGCACCAGACCTTGGAGATGAGGCAGTGTTTACAAACCAACAAAGGGCAGCCAGAAACCCGTGCCCCCTGGTGGAGCTCGTATTCTAGAGCGGGCGATGGGGCGAATCTGATAAATTAGTGACAGGCCGGACATTAATTTCTGGACGGTGGGAGCCGACCCTCGGGGACGTGGGCCTGGGGTACAGGAAGGGGTGTCGCATCCCTAGCAGGGAGGCAGACAGGAAGGGACGTGCTGCCCGGCGGAGAGCAGGACGCCCAGCTCGTGCACCGAATATCTTCCCTCCGAGCCGCCCCTCCCCCCGGGGCCAGCACACCCCTGTTCCCGGGAACGAGCCCGAACCCTGCGCCTCGGGACAAGGCACCGTGCAGCCAGACGTAACAATGAGACTCTTGCAACAGAAATGAGACAGAGGGTCCCCGACGGGTTTCCTAATCACACGGGAGGACTGGCCCAGGGGGAAGTAGGAGGCGTGGAAGTTCCCAGAAGCAGAATCCGAGGACGCGCGTCTGGGAGAGAGCCTGGGCTGGGACCCAGAGGGAGGGACCCAGGAACCCAGCTGGCCCAGAGAGGCAACGGGGCTTGCCTGTGGCTGCACAGCTCGTGAGAAGCACAACTGATGCCAAGTGTGGGTTTTCTGGGGGGCACTGGAGTACGGGGCTTAAGAACACGGGCTTCGGAGGCGGAGAACCCGGGTCCCACACTTCCCCCCGCCTTTTGCCGTCTGTGTGGACATGTATCCAGCGGTTCCGAGCCTCGGTTCCCTCGCCCGGAGAACGGGGTGGTGCTAGGGAGCCCGGGTCCCGGGAGGGTGTGAGTGATAAGGGAGGTGAAGCCTGAGATACGCCTGTTACACGGTCACGTGCATGTGGGTGTCAGGAAAGTCAGCTCTTGTCACTGTCTTGCTGGAGGGTCACACGTCAGCTCCCTTCTCTCTGTCTCTCCATCACTGTCTCCGCATCTCTGCGTACCTTGCTGTGTTTTCTCTGTGGGTCTGTGCGTGTTGGGTGATGTCTCTCCCTCTCTCTCTCTCTCTCTCTCTCTCTCTGCCTTCTACGTGTATCTGCTTCTAAATCGTTTGGTCTTCATGTTTGTGTCTCTTGCCTCTTGCTTTCTCTGTATCTGTCTTGTCTCTTCCTCCCTCCACGTCTCTGTATCTCTCTGTCCCCCTCTCTTTCTCCCTCTGTCTCTGTCTCAGTCTCAGTCTGTCCGTGTGTCTCTGCCTCTGTGTGTCCGTCTCTGTCTCCTCGAAACCAGGAGTGAGCGGCAGCCCCTCACAGGTCATTACGGGGAAAACACTGAGTAGTCGTTCTTGGCTCGTGCAGGGAGCTTTGCAGGCAAACGGGGAGGAATTCAGAATTAACGGGGTGCCGATTACTTCCGGGGGAGGGAGGAAGGGGGAGACATAAACGAAACAAAAGACAACCTAGCAACAGTGGGAGCCTCCACAGGTGGCCACAAAAGCGACCCTACTGAAGCCAGATGGTGCCAGTGACAGCGGCCACCACGGGCGGAGAGGAAGGGGGACAAATGTTAGTGTCGCCCAGGAGCCAAGAGGGGCCACTCGGGGGCCCCCGGCGCAGCCCCCAGAACCCCCGTGTTGAGGACTCCGGAGATCCCAGCCTGTGCCCCGCTCTGGACCCCTCTTGAGCGGTTCCCCATAGAAACATTGTCACGGGCACCTGTGATGCAGGTGGACGTGACCCAGATGGGATCCCTGGGCGCCCGGGCAGGAGGGGGGAGCAGACAGACAGCGCTCTGCCATGGGGAGCTCCAGCGCCCGGCACCGCGAGCCCAGAGCATCTGTACCGAAGGCTGCACGGAGCCACGTTTCAGAGGAGGTGACGCGAGCGGGCAGCGTCCGGGGGATGAAGGGCGGGTACGGGAGGGAAGGGAGGGGGGTGAACGAGCAGGAGGACGTCACCCAGCAGTGAGAGATGCAGGGCGCATGGACGCCCGGGCTCCACAGCCGAGGCGGTCCCCCCGAAAGCTACACCGTACGACCCAGGGCCTCCACTCCGGACGACGGACACAGAAGAACAGAAAACAGGGACAAACGGACCCCCGTACGCGATTGCTCGCGGCGGCCAAGAGGTGGAAAACGACCCAAAGGTCCATCAACAGTCGAACGCGGAACACACGATAGGACGTGGACGAGCCCCCACAAAACCGCGCACAAAACATCACATAGTCAATGATGCCACTGATGTCCAGAACGGGCAAATCCGTAGAGGCAGAGAGCAGAGGCGTGCTGGCCGGGCGCTGGGGGGACGAGGAACGGGGTGGGCGGGTGCCCGTGGCTGGGAGGGGCTTCCTTTCGGGGCGCCGACAAAGTCTTGGACGTCGGTAGAGGTGAAGGTTGCACAGCAGCGTGAACACACCCCGTGCCAAAGACTCGTACACCTTTGAAGCGGTTAGTACTTGAGTTTAGGCGATGCAGTCTTTTTTTTTTTTTAATAAAAAAAAAATTTTTTTTAACGTTTATTTATTTTTGAGACAGGGAGAGACAGAGCATGAACGGGGGAGGGGTAGACAGAGAGGGAGACACAGAATCCGAAACAGGCTCCAGGCTCTGAGCCATCAGCCCAGAGCCCGACGCGGGGCTCGAACTCCCGGACCGCGAGATCGTGACCGAGCTGAAGTCGGACGCCTAACCGGCTGAGCCACCCAGGCGCCCCAAGGTGATGCGGTCTTTACCTGCGTGAAATAAAGATCATAAGGTAAAATACAAAGGAAAGTAAGGAAGCCAGAGCCGAGATATAGCCCCCGTGGGAGCTGGGGGAAGGGGGGCGGGACCAGATCGCGGGGGGCCCTTGAGTGATGCTGCCTGCGCCCCGTGGGCGATGGGGGGCTCTCCAGGCCCGGCCCAGCTCCAGAACCATTAGCATCAGCTCGTGTGCGCATTAGGACTGTCTCCCAGGCTCGCGGGCAGGAAGGGCCAGCAGGAGGCCGGCGGGAGCGTTGGAAGGAGGCTGGGCAGGGGGGAGGCACATCTGAAGGACGGACTGTCCCACAGGGATGTGGGCTGGACCCAGAAAACCCTCAGGAGCCTCGGGAAGGCGGGACCCCCGAGCTCTGACTCCAGGTCGAGGGAGAGGAGGTCGGGGCCTGAGGCCCAGGCCGCTCCTCGAGGAGCCAGGGAAGGAAGGGGCCGCGCGTGCAGGGCCCCGTTGCATCGTTAGCGGCTCCCCTGAGGACAGGTGTCCGCCCCAAGGTTTCCATTTCCTCCGGGGCCACCTTCCAGGTCCTGCGCTTTAAAGATTGGTTTTAATTCGGCCTGCCTCCGTCGGAAGCACTGAACTTTCTCTCCCTCTCGGCCGCTGCTGTCCTTGCTTCTGTCTTACCGACGTCCAGAAAGTCTGCCAGCCACATACGGACTTCGAGGTTTTTTTCACAAAGGAAAAGGCAAAGCGAGCTGTCAGAGGCACGGAGCCCACGCCTCTGGAGAGTTCAGGGCGGAGATGGAGGGTGGGGGTCCGGCAGCCTTTGAAGACGTTCCTCCGCAACCCCCCCACCCCCAATCCCGGCCATCGGACGCTGCTGAAGGCCCCTCGCAGGGCAGGCCACGGTGGAGGGTCGCAGGGATCAGAAACCAGCCAGACCTGCCCACGCGCCCCGGGCGGCTGAGCGGGGGCGCCAGACAGAGGTGCGGGGAGGCGGGCGGGGGTCTCGGGCAGGCCGGCGGTGGCCCTGGAGGCGGTGGACGGAGACAGGACCCGGGGCCACGGGGCGAGCTCGTCGCTGCCCACGCGAACCCTCCTACACGTCCGCCCGCCCACGTCTCAGTCACTCCGTCTTCTACGGAGTCATTTCCACCCATGACTCACCCGCTCTGTCTGGTGACGGTGCCTTCACTCAGCCGAAGGCTGTGTCGGAAGGTGGAAATGCGTGCAGACAAGAACCAGGGGCCGCGGAGCCTCCGGAGGGGCTGAGCCTGCGGCGGGTGGGGGAGCGCCGAGCCAGCCGAGAGGCTGGGACGCTTCGGGACAGAGGCAGGGACGGAGGCCCAGGGCCCAAGCCGTGGGCCTCCCCCCCCCCCCCGCCCCAGCTTCACCTGTGCTCACCTCTGAGCCCGCCGCTGGCCGGCGTCAGGGTTCCAGAGACCCGCTGGCTCCGAAGCCGTCCCTGTGTTTCGCCAGTGAGGCCAAGGCAGAGGCGTGGCCGGCAGAGCTGTGCCTCAGGGTAGACCTCCGTTTGCTCAAGACTGAACAAGTCAGAAACCAGGGAGGATCCCAGCAGGCCCCCGCTGACCCACTGGTGGCCTCGATATCCAAAGGGAAACGTCCTCCCTGGAGGAACGTGGTAAGCAGAGAACGGGCGATTCCGGAGCTCCTGGTTTGCCGGGTCGAAATCAGAGCTCACGGCCGCTTGCCCGAGTATCCGGAAAGGAGACCCAGGCGCAAGTGTGGGGCATCTGACCTGCAGGGTTTGGGCTCAGCGGGCGGGGCCCACCAGGCGGCAGGTCCCCGGCAACCCCCGTGTTCGCTCCCTGGGTGTCAGCACAGCCCAGGGAGGGAAGCAGAGCCGTGGCCGGAAAAGGAAGCTGCCATTGGTTATGCGACAGGCCCGGGTCATTTAGTGGGTGACCGAGCCGCACGGACACAGAGGCCTCCCACCAGCAAGCTCACTGCTCCGGCCACCGCGTCCTGCACCTGCCGGGGGCAGGCGGGACTCTGGTGACTGGTTGGGAGCCCAGGGCTGGGAGGGGATGGTCCTCTCCCCCGCCCGCGTGCCAGGAAGGCTTGGGGCCGAGAGCCACACGGGTGGAGGGGCTGAGCCCCAGGACCATTCCTCAAATGGGAACGGATGTCACCCCCCAAAGAAGACTAGGAGGAGCAGAGGCGGAGTCAGGTGCCGCAGCAGATGAACAGGAGGATGTGTGCGTGGGCCCAGCCGCCAGCCGTACCCCACAGACGGCCCCGATTAGGGTCCCGAGGGAGCATCGGGGACACGTAGGGGCTTGGGCGGAGCCCCTGAGCTCACCCGTACCACTTACGACGGCCCAAGAGGGCGCCAGGCAGACAGGAAGGCGCTCCCGGGCCGGCCCCTGTGCCGCCTCTTTGCACAAAGACCAGACGTGCCACCCGCTGACCCCACAGCCGGGGGGGCTGACCGCTGCCGGCCGTCGGGGGGAAACAGCCCTCCCCCCAGAAAAGAAGGGTACGTGGCGCCCCCAGGCAGTCTGGGCAAAGCCGCAGGAGAAGGTCGCGGCGGAACAAATTCTGGAGGGCGAAAGCGTGCCCGGATCTGTGGGGGCTGGACGCGCACTGCAGCGCCCCCCCCCCTTTCTTCTTTAATCGCCAGCCTCTAACTCGGGGACAAAATTACAAGCTTGTTGACAATGGTCAGTGATTTAGCGGCGAGAGCGCGGCCCTGATCGAGAGCAGGAGAAGCTGACGTTGCTTTTCGACTTCCCGCCGAGGTCCAGCCAGGAAATTACCTGCTTCTGCAGAGCGGGCACGCGGGGGCCGGGCTAGCCGATGAGCGTGCACTTGGCCGGGTTAACAGGCAGAGTAAAGCTGCTCCGCATTCGCGATTTGCTGCTAACTGATTAGGGCCCTGGGGCACTGGGGGGAACGCGGAGCCGCTCTGTCTGCCCTTAGAGGCGACGGAAGTTTCCAGACCCCTCTGGCTGGGCCCAGGATCGATCCCACAGCCTCCGGAGGGGCTGAGCCTGCGGCGGGTGGGGGAGCGCCAAGCCAGCCGAGAGGCTGGGACGCTTCAGGACAGAGGCAGGGACCGAGGCCCAGGGGCCCAACCTAAGCAGCTAGTTCATGCTTTTTAGCGAAGCCGACGCCTTTGTGCACGCGCGTTTCCCTTTACGGTGGCGGGTCCCGCGTGTTAACGCCACACGGTGGCTCGCGGGGGAGGAAGAAAGACGTAGAAACTCGATTACAGTAGACAAAACAGCTTATGGTCCTACGTTCAGGGGGATTCGCGGACAAGAGCCGTGGACACCTCCCCCCCTGGCCCCCGTAGCTGCCTGGGGGTCAGGGGTCAGGGGTCGGTGTGGAGCCCGGGTCTTGGGCTTGGATGGAACCAGAGCTCAGGGGGTGGTCGGGGTCAGCCGCCAGTGGGGGCCGGTGGGAGGGGAGTCTGCGTCCACAGTGGGGGGCCGAGTTATCCCCCACCCGCCCGGGCGGGGGACTCAGGCCTGTCCCTCCCACATTTACCGCGGCACCTGCCCCCCTCTGTGTCCCGGAAGTACCCCCTCCTGGGTGTTTCTCATTTCTTGCTGTATCTTCCCTGACCCCAGACGCAAGAGGCCTTTGAGGAGGGGCCTCTCCAACCCCCGGGCAGAGGCTCAGACTGCTCGCGGTCATCTCCAGGGAGTGGCTGGTGTCGTTCAGGATGGAGGTGACCCCTTCCAGGCCCTGCAGCCCTGAGCACAGGCTCCCGGCAGCACCCTCTGCCTCCCCGTGTGCCTCATCAAAGCACAGGTGACATCTGTGCCCAGAGCAGCTGTCACACCGGAGGCGGGTCAGCTCAGCTCAGATGTAAGTGACGGGCTCGTCCCACACCACCCACACGGTGGTCTTCCCGGGAGGCTCCGGGGACTCTTCCCAAGCAGACGGGTGCCAGGGAGGCGCTGACACCTGGGTCAGCATCGTCCACACGGCTCGTGACGAGTCCTGCCGTGGGGTGGCCAGCCCGGAAGTGAGTGGGACGCCGTGTGCATCCCGGCCCCCGCGCCCCCCACCAGAAAGACCAGCCCTGCGGGCGCCTGGGTCAGAGGGGCTCCGGGGACATGGGACTCGGTGCTAAAAGTGGGACAGCCTCAGGCAAAGCGGGACGGCCGGTCACCCCGGATTCCTGGGAACGCTGGCTCGTCTGGTCTGGGAGCCAAGGTCATCCCGATCCGCTCAACCCCGAGCTGCAGACAGGGACACAGAGACTGGCCACATATGGCCGCTCCCTCGCTCCTCTGGTCCTAGCGTGAGAGCGTGCCGTGCGGCCTCCCGGAGCCGCCCGCCGCGCTGACCTCCCCACCTCGCCCCCCATCACCCTCCAGCCACCGCCCCACCCCAGATCACCGCCCAACAATTTCCCGGCACTCGAATCCTTACCTCAGCGTCTGCTTCCGGAGGGACGCAACCCAAGGCGGTGTTCTTGCACAAAAGCCGTAAGAACTTGTCAGTTACACCCGATAAATATTTTGAGGTGCCTCCTGGGTGCCAAGTGCCCCGCCAGAGAGACCACCTCCGACCTCATCAAGTTGACAGTCTGGAAGAAATAAAAAGTCTTCTGTGCAAGTTACTGGAAACAGTCACTGTTCCCTTTCTGCAGATGCGTGGGATTCCGGTCTTATTTTATTATGGTAATAATATTATGGTAATAATTCCATAGACATACACGTACGGTCACTGAACCTGTGCCTCGCACCCGGCTGCGTACTTTTGCATTCAGGTTTTTTTCTCATAAAGTTACAAGTATTTTTCTACGTATCTCGTCTTTAAAAACATGAGCTTTAGGGGCGCCTGGGTGGCTCAGTCGGTTAAGCATCTGACTTCAGCTCGGGTCATGATCTCAGGGCTCGTGCCCCGCGTCGGGCTCTGTGCTGACAGCTCGGAGCCTGGAGCCTGCTTCCGATTCTGTGTCTCCCTCTCTCTGCTCCTCCCCTGTTCGTGCTCTTACTCTGTCTCTCAAAAATAAAGATTAAAAAATTTAACAGAATTTAGCACCATGAGGTTTAACGGCTGTGGAGTCTTGCCTCGTTTATGCAACGGTTCCCCGATCGTGTCCAGTGTCCCTTGATTACAGATAAACGCCGTGATAGACTCGAAAGAGATTCTAGGTGTGCGGTGATATAATCATAATAGCATTTTAGAAAAATACCCTGGCAGCTCTGTGGAGCCCCGAGACCAGCTGGAGCCCAGGGAGCATTCTGGGTGTGGCGGCTGACGAGGCTGAACCCAGCAGCCGGTGGTGTGGACGAAGCAGGTGGGGAAGTGGGCTTGCAGAGAGGGCCGGACACCCCAAGTGGCTGCTCTGCGTCCTTACAGCCTCTTGTGTCTAATTCAGAGCCGTCGTGCTCTTTCGCCGTGCCCGCACCCTCCTGACTTGGCCACTTAGCCGTCTGTCTCTTCAGGGAGAAGCCGGTCTTGTCGTCCAGAGTCCCTGTCAGGTCTAGGACCGGTCTGGACGTGTCCAGACCTCCTTCAAGAGAAGTAATGCTGGGGACATAGTTACGCCTCCTAAACTGGCCTTCAGACGACAGAAATGATAGAAAGCCTGCCACTCCGGGCACCCGTGTGAGTAAGGGTCATCCAAGGGAACCTGGCGGGTGGGGTGGACAGAACAGGTCACTTGAGCAGGAAAGGGCTTCCTCGCTCATTGGACCCAAGACGTGTCGATCATCTCTGCTCTGCCAATAGGTCGTGATCTGGAGGCTGCCCTGGGAGGCAGCCCCAGGAATGTGGAGACGGGGGCTCCTGGGGGCTGCTAGCCGACAGGGAGACTCCAGGGCGGTGGGAAGGGGTCAGGAAAGAGCAGGCGCCCCCCCTTCCGAGAGTCCTGGGGACTGGGGCCAACGGTGAGCGAGGCCGAGTACAGCAGACCCGGAGGAGGGGAGGCCCTCCCCGACAGAGGCCGGGAGCCGAAGGGCTTTTTGCCCAGACCGTGAAGTCGGGGTCCGGTGGGAGGGGGCTGAGGTCCAGAGCGGCCCCGGGCACCACCCCCCTGCTGGACCCTGGTGCTGCTGTGGTGCCGTGGTGACGACACAGCACCGTCCCCCCCCCCCCCAACCTGCTACACGCTCTCACACGGCGGGGACACGGGCGCGTGACCTCCCCTCCCTGTCTCGCAACCGTCCTGTGAAGCGGGCACCGTGGTGGTTCCCATTTCACAGGCTCGCAAGCTGAGGCTCCGGGATGTTGTCAGCCAGGTCCGCAGCTGGTGGGTGGGGGGCCAGAACGTGAGGCAGACGCAGCTAAGCCCGGAGTCCCCCCTGCCTTCGACCGGACGGTGCCTGCGCCTCTCGGCCAGGGGCAAGCCCTTCCCGCCGGGACGGTCGTCAAGGTCGGGACACATCCTTGGTTGTCAGCACTGGGGGGCGGGGCGGGGGGCCCCGGGGAGACCGCCAGACATCGCGTCTCGGCGACACCCCCCCTCACAACCTTGGGCCAGGCCCGAGATGTCAGCCGTGCCGATGCGGACGAGCCGCGGGTCGGCGTGGGTGCCACGGACCCAGGACGGCAGGGGCGCGGGGCCCCTGCGACCCTCAGGCCGCCTGAGCAGTGAGGCCGGCTGCAGTCCCGGCTGCGGACGCACAGGGAGGGCAGAGACGGATAATTGCCCCGACGCCAGGCACACGGGGCCCGGCCCCCAGGACGTCGGTCCCCAGCCGCAGATCCCACGGCTCCTTGAAGGATCCAAACTCTCCCCGGACAGCGCTGAGCCAATATTTGCTTTAGCAAATGGCTGAGCTGTTCATCTTGTCTGCCTTGGGGCTTTGTCGTCCTCTCAGGAAATGGCTGGGACTCTGAGTCGGGGAGGCCGACACCTGGAGGGCGGCGTCTCCCCCGAGGCCCGACGCGCGGGAAAGCGGGCTCCGTGACCGAGAGGCGACAGCAGAGGGACGTGCGGGCGACGTTAGCTGTGGCCCCACTGTGCGCACCATCGTCATCTCCTTCCCGACAGCCCCGAGAGGAGCGGGACTGTCCCATTTTACAGAGAAGAAAACTCCCACCGGGAGAAGTTAGGCGACTTTGCGGAGGCAGCACGGCCGTAAGGGTCGATGATGGGATTTGAACGCCCGTGCGCACCTGATCTAAAGCCCCTGCATGTGGGGCACCCTGCGTCAGCACTGGCACGGAGTCAGCACCCTCCCCCCGGATGGCACAGAGTAGGGTCATGCAGGACAGAGAGGGGAGCCGGTCAGCAGAAAGCTCTACAGACCTTGATTCCATCAGGGATCTTGTGTCGCAAGTCAAGGAACCGACAGACTGGCCTAAACGATCTGAGGATTGATTCGCTCGTGACTTGAAAACTTCTGAGGGGAAAAAAAGAAAAGAAAATTCCTGAGGGAAAGTGCACTTCAGATTTGGTTGAGTTCAGTGGCTCAGCAATGTCGTCAAGGACCCGGTATGCTCTGTATCCCCCCTCCGCCTTCTGTCGTGTCAGCTCCCCTCACGGTGCCAAAGTGGCTGCAGCAGTCCCAGGTATCCCTTCATTTTTCCCACCATCTGGATGGAGGAGGATTAGCTTCCAGTCAGTCTCCAGGCCAGGGAGGAACCTCCTTTCTCACAACCCGCTGAAAACTTCTCCCATCTTGATGGCCCGGTTTGGGTCATATGTCTATCCTTAAGCTAATCTCTTTGGCCAGGGGAAGGCCTCACATTGACGGGCTTAAGGCTGGGTTAACTGAACAAGCCACCGCAGCAAAGGGGATGAGACTAGGAACCTGATTGGGTGAAAAAAAAAAAACCAATCGGGATCAACTCTTGGAACTAAGGCTGCGCTCAGTGCTCTGACACGGTCATTTCGTGGGGCCATTTCACCCGCCAGTGAGAGAGGGAGGAAATGCTGGGGAGGGAGCTACCAGCTTCTGTTTGAGTCAGGGGACCAGGAGGTTGGAAAATAGGACTCTTACATGGAGTTGGCTCAGTCGGCCAGGAGGGCTGCCCGTAGTGAGAGGCACGGTGAGGACAGACAGGTGCAGGTGATCTCAGATTTGCGGGCAGCTCCAGGGAGGTCACCCCCTCCACGTGATAGGGCCAAGATCCCTTTAATGTCAGGTTATGGAATGGTTCGGCAGAGAAAGATTATGAGGGTCTGGATGTAGGGGTGTTTCTTCGAGGAGGGGTGGTGAACCTTCCAGGAGTGAATGATTCCTATAAACCTGTCAATTCCGTGAGAGCACGGACTGAGCTTTTCATCTCTGAGTCCCTAGAGCCCAGCACAGGGCCTGGCACATAGTAGGGACTCGGCAAATGTGTTGAATTAACACAATCAATAACGTAGAACTTCTGGATATGGATATCCAACCTTATTCTCTGATGAGAGCAGATATATTTTCTCCCCGAGCACACGTGAAGCATCTACAAAAACAGATCAGTTACCAAGCCACAGGGAAAACATCAGTAAGTTCCTTAAAGCAGAACTGTTACTAAAAACACTCCCTGATCACCGTGTAATAAAACTAGCAATCAGAACCGAATCAAGACACAAAAAGGACTTTTCATCTAAAATTTTAAAACTTCCTTACCAGTTACTTATCCCTGCATAAAAAGTTACCCCAAAAGTTACTTGACAGGTGCAGACAACAGACATTTAGTACGTCCCCACATACATGTTTCCCAGCTCTGTCTGCCAAGGGCCTAGAGAAACAACAGCCCGGTACCGATAAACACACCCAGAAACCGGATCTTGGCTTCTTTTTTTTTCAACGTTTATTTATTTTTGGGACAGAGAGAGACAGAGCATGAATGGGGGAGGGGCAGAGAGAGAGGGAGGCACAGAATCGGAAACAGGCTCCAGGCTCTGAGCCATCAGCCCAGAGCCTGACACGGGGCTCGAACTCACAGACCGTGAGATCGTGACCTGGCTGAAGTCGGACGCTTAACCGACTGCGCCACCCAGGCGCCCCGGATCTTGGCTTCTAAATACCCTTCTCCATTCAACAGAGTCAATGGAGACACGGCTACTTTTCTTTCCTTCCTTTCTTTCTTTCTTTCTTTCTTTCTTTCTTTCTTTCTGTCTGTCTTCCTAAACCACCAAAGGTTTTAATTTTTTAAGAGACGCAATGCGATGACTTAATACACATATTCATGGGGAGCTAGTCCCCTAATCAAGGTCAATAACACCTCTGTCACCTCACATAGTCACTTTTGGGGTGGAGATAAGATTTAAGATGTTCTCTCTCATTATGAACTGTAGTCACCGTGCTGAACCTTAGCACCCAGAACTTATCCACCTTGTAAGTGGAAGTTTGTGCCCCCTGATCGACTTCTCCCCATCTCCCCATCCCCAGCCCCCCCACAACCACCGCCCTATCCTCTGGCTCTGTGGTGAGATTAAACGGGATTTGTCTATCTGCGTCTGGCTTATCTCACTCAGCACAACGTTCTTCAGGGCCCTTTGAAGACCGCTGACTCCAGGCTGAGCTGGGAAAGTAAAAGTGACCCTGAGACATCTTGTGGCCCCAGAAAGAAAGGAAATGCAGAAAACCATGCGGAGGACATAAGCGCTAACTTGGAGAGGGTCACAGAGGTCAAAAGACACCAACGATAAGTTTCGATCAAAGAAACCCGCCAGATGCCACGGCAAGGAGGGGTCAAAGTTGACATCACCAAGTGATGGGACGTTTCCACATCACGCGCTCCTCACAGGAAGCACTGAGATCACAGGACCACTTCTGTGCTATTCCTTCCAAAAACATACAACCTGAATCAGTCATGAGGAACCAGCAGATAAACCGAAATCGAGGGACATTCTACAAACTCCCCACAGTCTTCATCGATGACAAAGACTGAGAAAAATACTAAGGAATGCTTGGAAAAATTCGAATAAGGCCTACAGTTTAAAAAAAATTTTTTTTAACATTTATTTATTTTTGAGAGAGAGAGACAGAGCACGAGCAGGGGAGGGGCAGAGAGGGGGGGAGACACAGAGTCCGAAGCAGGCTCCAGGCTCCGAGCTGTCAGCCCAGAGCCCGACGTGGGGCTCGAACTCACAGTGAGATCGTGACCTGAGCCGAAGTCGGACGCTTAACCGACTGAGCCACCCAGGCGCCCCTGGTCTACGGTTTAAATGACAGCACCACGGCGGTGTCGATCACCTGGTTTCTAGAACTGTACCGTGGGTGCCTACCGTGTTAACACGAGGGGGATCTGGGTGAAGTGTTCATGGACATAGTCTGTGCTGTTCTTGGCAGAGTATTTTCTAAGTCTGGAATTGTTCCCACGGAAAGGTTTGTAACATTTAAAAAGAACCCCCCCCCCCAGAAAAGGTCAGGGATGTCTAACGTTAGAACTTAGGCTGTGGGCGATTCGGGGTTACAATTAATGCTCCCCAACCTTGACCAAAATGCTCTGACAGCCACCTGCTGCCCAACGGCTGGCCCCTCGGGGAACCCAGGTTTGGGCTGACAAACAGGCGTGGGAGTGACGTGGACAGCCAGGAGTGGGAGAAATTAGGGGTTTGAAAAATTCCCGGAGATCGGAGGGCACGGCATCGGGTTTCCCACCTGTGATGGGGACCCCGCTCCACCACCACCACCCCGGCTTTTTTTTTTTTTTTTTTTTATCAATAAAGGACAGACTGGCCCACAGGCGTGTAAAATGGGCAGGCTCGGGTGGTGACGCCTATTATTAATGCAAGAGTCAGTGACGCGGGTGGGGAAAGGCCTGGCCCTCTCTCTCCGTCGTCCCCATGACCAGGGGCCGAGTTGGGCCATTCAGGCAGGACTCCCTGCTGTGCTGGAAAATAAACCAACGGTCGTGGAGCCCCGAGCCGAGAGGGAGGAGGGAAACCGGCAGGAGACGGGTCATAAGCCAGGGGGGAAAGCCGTGCGTCCCAGGATTCCGGGCAGGGAGGAGTCCTGCAGGGCGGGAGCACTGAGGGGGAGAGAGATCAGGAAGGAAGTGAAGCTGAAGAAGATAATCCCCGGCTGGAAGGAAATAGGAAGGCGGCCGCACGCGCACGCACACATGCACACACACGCGCACGCACGCACACGTATACGCACTTGCGCACGCGCCTGGAAAATGCCGTGTCTCCTTCCCCGTCTCTTCCGCCGGGTGCAGCTCTGGGTCGGAAGCGGATGAGAGGTTTCGGGAGCCTGTAAACCAGAGTTCTCGGGGCTGAGAATCTCCCTCAGATCAGAGCGGGAACGGCCGTCGCCTCTCTCTAGATAATCCACACGGAAAGTGGTGGCCGGGGACAGTCCCCAAACCGGCTCATGCCAGCCTCAGAGCCGATGACCTCGGGGACGGAGGAAGCCCCCCCCCCCCCCAGCTCGCAGCTCGGCCCAGGTGCCGCCCTGGGGTGGGGGTGCGGGAAGGGAGGGCATGTGGAGAACATGGAAGAGGCAGCCGGTGGGGCTGAGGGTCCCCGCAGGACAAAGCTGAAGTCCCAGGACCGGGGGACCGCAGCCCTGAGCCCTCGCCTGTCCGATGTCCTTGACACCTCAATCCTCAACTTCTCCCAGACGGTTAGGAACCACGGACAGGAGCCAGGAAGGGACCCATGAAAGAGGCAGACACACAGACAGAGACAGAGAGGAGAGACACAGAGACAGACAGGAGAGACAGAGAGGAGAGACACAGAGACAGAGACAGACAGGAGAGACAGACAGAGACAGAAAAGAGAGAGACAGAGACAGAGAGGAGAGACAGAGAGGAGAGACGCAAAGACAGGGACAGACAGAGACAGAGAAGAAGACACAGAGACAGAGACAGACAGACAGAGAAGGAGAGACAGAGAGACAGAGAGGAGAGACAAAGACAGCAGAGATACAGAGACCGACAGACATGGAGGAGACAGAGATACAGAGAGACAGAAAGGAGAGACAGGGATATAGAAGAAAGACAGAGACAGAGAAGAGACAGAGATAGACAGAAGAGACACAGAGAGGGACAGAGACAGAGACAGGCACAGAGAGAGAGGAGAGACAGAGAGAGGACACAGAGATAGACAGACATGGAGGAGAGACAGACATAGAAGAAAGAGGCAGGAGAGACATAGAAGAGACACAGAGACAGACACATAGAGGAGAAACAGAGACAGAGAGGAGAGATAAAGACAGAGGAGAGACACAGAGAGAGACAAATATCTAGAGAAGAGACAGAGAGGAGGCGGGGAGAGCAGAGAGACCTGGTGGACTGAGGAGGAGGAAGGGCAGAGACCCAGAGACCTGGGACAAAGACAGGTCACGTATGGGGACAGATGCTGGGGGGGAGGGGAGGGGGGGCTTGATGGGACCTGGCCTCAGTGGCCTCGGTGGTGGGTCAGAACCAGGAGGAAGTAGAGGCAGGGACAGGGAGTGACGCGCAGTGACGAGAAGCAGAGAGACACGGTGAGGGGTGAGTTTGGGCCGCGGTTTCTGTGGGGCCAGCGAGTCCCTTCGTGCCTGACTTGAAAGGAGGGGCAAGGAGATCGTTATGGGAGCAGGGAGGGGCTGGGAGTGGGAGGCAGAGCTGTCCTGGAGGAGGACAGAGGACAGGAGACAGGAGGACAGAGGACAGGAGGACGGGGCAGGAAGACGACAGGAGGACAGGAGACAGGAGGACAGAGGAAAGGAGGACAGGGGACAGGAGACAAGAGGACAGGAGGACAGAGGAAAGGAGGACAGACAGGGGACAGGAGGACAAAGGAAAGGAGGACAGGGGACAGGAGGACAGGGTAGAGGGGAGGTCGGCCCTGAGCTCCGAGCTGGGAGCAGGGGGGCGGGGGGCTTGTCCCCAGGGTCCCTAGGGCTCCCTAGGGCTCGGCAGTAAGTGCTTCTCGCTGCAACAGGACAGGCGGGGGCTTCAGGGAGCGGGTGACAGTCTGGTGGAGCCCCCACGGCGGGACCTGGGGCCCGCTGACCTGCCCCCTACCCCGGGGCTCGGTGGAGCACGCGGCCATCTCCCCTCCCTGACTTCCTCCCGCAGCCCCTCCTCTCCCACACGGCGCTGTCTAGCACTTACTATTTTTAAGTGAGAATGCATGAAAATTAATTTTATTTTGAGAATTATCTGGGAACTTCACAGCCCCTCTGGGGAACATGGGTGGTGTCCCGGGGGAGCGGCAGACGTGTGCCATCCGCCAGCCTGGGAGCCGTGGGTGGCGGGGCCCCCGGGGGCGGGAAGGGCTCTGGGAGACACTGAGCTTCCCCAGAGAGGAGAGGCAGCCGGAGGCAGGCAGAGCTGGTCCTCCAAGGGCAAGACAGAGGAGTCCCCTCCTGGCCCCCATCGCCTCCCTGTCCCATCGGGGCCGTGCCCGGGCCCTGCTCGCCCCTGTCTCCCGTCTCCCAGAACCTCTGTAGCTTTGCAGTCAGACGTGCCCAGTTCAGGCACTGTCACCGCAGAAGTCAAGGAGCATTCTGTCCCTCCCCACCTCCCGGGGGTACCACGCCGTGGAGATACCCAGCACTGGCTGAAAACAGGTTCAAGGACACAGCAGCCCCCTGTGCGAACACGGCTTCCTGTATCTGTCAGATGTGCCCCCGGGACGCACGGCCACGGTGCCCGTGAACCGAGGGCGGGGGCTGCCCAGGCTCGGCCGCATGTCCCTTCCCTGCGACAGCGCCGGAGGCGGATCCCGGGGTCCCCTCTACAGATTCGGGAGCGGAAGCCCAGGAAGGTGCCCGGACTGTCCGTGTGGGCAAACGAGCCGGACCCTGGGGCCGGACGGGTGCGGGCAGGGTCTGACGGTCCGGCAGCAGGCGGGGCGCTTAGGTCCACGGAGTAGATGGACTCGGGTCTCACTCGGCCCAGCCTTCTGTGACCCTGCGCCCGAAAGCATCCCAGGCAACAGGGGAGAAGGGCCTTAAGGGGGGTCACGAGTTCTCGTCACCGGGAGAAAAGCCTGTTGAGACGCACGCCCCCTGCGCGCGCGCGGCCCGGGAAGTCTGCACAAGCTGGAAGCGTGGCTGGACGGGCCCCGGGTGAGCCGGTCGGGAGATGGAAGGCCGGGGGACACACAGGCGGGTGGCCGTGGTGGGCGCAGGGAACGGGTGAGGCGTCAGGAATTTCACGGGGCATACGGTGGTTGGACGCGGGGGAGAAGTTACGGGGGCAGGAGGGGCTCTGGGAAGAGTGAGCGCCGGGGGGCACGAGTGCGTGTGAACGGGTGTGGGTGAGCGCCTGTGATGAGCATGAGAGGGCCGGAGCGGGCCGACAGTGACGCATGGACCCCCCCACCTCCGGCCACACCTTGCAGCCAGGCTGGACCCTTGTGTCTGTCCCAGGGGCGAGGGCAGGAGGGACTTGTGTCCCTTCTTCGCCGAAGCTTGGGAGAGCCAGTACGTGACCCTCTCAATGTCCTGACTCCACAGCGACCGGCAGCCTTCCGGGGGGAGGAACATCCTCGCTTTGGGTCCCTGAGTGACCACGTGAGTCCCACCCCGCCTCCACCTGCCCTGCTAACCCGGGCTGGACAGGTGCACGAATGAGAAATAAATCTTAGTTTTGTTATTGTGAAACCACTGAGACTTCAGACTTCGTGTTTCTGCGACATGACCTGCCTAACTGGCTAATGCAGCAGTCCGTGCGTGCGTGCGAGCGACTCTAGGTAGCTCTTCGTCCATTCATTCCACTTATGCAACAGATTTTTGTGAGGCATGTTCTGGGGATTCATTGGTGACAAAGAAACAGTTGAAACTCTAGTCCTGTGGAGCTACTATTCCGGCGGGAGCCACACAAACAAGAAGCAAAATTAACTCATTAAACCGTGTATCGGAAGGTGACGTGCGTTACAGGGAAGCATCAGAGGCGTGGGCCGCATTCCCCACTAACAACCGTGTGCCGTTAGGGTTAGGCCCCGACCCAGGTCTGGGCTCAGGTCCTGGCCTCGCTGCTGGCCCGGCCAGGGACCCCCCCCCCCCCTCCACCAGATGAGGGGACATCTGGGCCCCAGGGAATGTGAGCTGAGCGGGGACCCTGTGTGTCTGACGTGCCCCCCTGCCTGCCACCTGGGACAGAAAAGGGAGCCCGGAAATGTGCTGACTTTGCACTGTTCTTTCCTCCTGACTTTCTCCCCTTTCCTGGGTTCGGGTTTCAAGGTCCACAGACCTGAACCCCTGGGAGAAAGACGGCGACTGTGCTGTCCCTTCCCTGAGAGCATAGACTGGCGGTCGCCGTCTCCAGACGGCCGCCTCCCAGCCCGGTGGCCGGTGCCACACACACCGCCTCCCCCACTCGCCTTCTGGAACCTTCCACGGTAAACAGGAGGAGCGTCGCTGAGCAGGAGAGGGATCTCAAGGACAACATTCGAAACCACGAGCCGCCTGACAGACGACAGACGAGTGCCGACAGACGGCCTCGGGCCCCTGGGAGGAAGACACGGCCCAGACAGTCTCTTGATTGTGTGGAAATTAAGTACAGTTCATTAACACACAATATTTAGGGGTAATAATTCTGTAGGAGCAGCTCTGAATAATTGAAGACGCATTTAATTTACTGTATTGCTCTGTTGTGAGTACTAAGAGTGGAACAATAGGGATTTTTGAAGTTGAATAAATAGTAATAAATTCTCACCACGGAAGCTCCGTGCTATCAGGCACATGGTTTAATTCTCTGTCCACAGGTGTCAGCTCACACGTGTGGGACCGAGTCTGGGTCCAGCTCCTCTGTGCTCCCCGTGAGTTTACAGTCATCCCCTGGGCCAGTTCCCAGGCACCAACCACGGACTCTGATCCCTACCCTGCTTTCAAGATTCTGGAAGCCCGCCGAATCCGTGTTATCTCCCCGTAATTTTTTAACTGCCGACTTCCTAGCAATAATACTGGTCATCATCTTCCACACGAAGGATGTATCACACTTTTTAAAATACACATTCGTGTTTTCCCGGGGACTCTCACAGCTCTGTACGGGAACCACCTGCCCTTCCAATTCAGGACAGAGGGGTTGCTCCTGGGTCCCACTCAACCAATCGCTGGCTGTGGGTTGTAGTAAGTGAATTGCAGTTTTCTGGCGATCTAAGGAATTCCAGCGTTGACATAGTGGCGTGGGTGGTAAGGGGAAATGGATCTGCGGGGAAAGCAGAATGTCCGCTGAAGGCATACGGCACGATGGTTAGATGGAGACGGGGGTGTGGGTAGGATTTGGAAGCAGTCTCGTGGACAAAGTCCCGGGCTCAGAGGCGGGAGATCCGTGAACTCGGCCGGTCCCCTCGAATGTGAGCTTTTATTTATTTATTTTTTTCAACGTTTATTTATTTTTGGGACAGAGAGAGACAGAGCATGAACAGGGAAGGGGCAGAGAGAGAGGGAGACACAGAATCGGAAACAGGCTCCAGGCTCCGTGCCATCAGCCCAGAGCCCGACGCGGGGCTCGAACTCACGGACCGCGAGATAGTGACCTGGCTGAAGTCGGACGCTTAACCGACTGCGCCACCCAGGCGCCCCGAATGTGAGCTTTTAAATGCCACATATTTTCACGAGAAATGCCCCAAAGTGTTACACGTTGCAATGTAATTACACGGCCAGACACCGTGATACAAACTGCACGGTGGATTATCCAATGTCACATAAACAGACATAACGACGTGTCACCATCTGAGCGCACATCTGTCCATAAATTCCCCCACGTGCTGGTGTCAGCTCTCCAGAGGTGACGTCATCCAGCTCAGAGAACGCGGGCGTCTTCCCCGGGGACGGACGGGAACCCAGGTCTGCCCACGCCGAGCAAGGAGCCAAGGCCGGGCTGACTGGCATTCGCCGGGCTGTGGTCTCATCGCCAGCAAGACCCCGGTGCCCTTCTCACGTTCTCTTTACATCTTTCCGGTTAGGCAAGTGAATAAAAATGATTGGCGTACAAAGACAGATGCCAGTTGTTACAGAACAAGGACGGCAAACGTCCCTCGATCGTGACCCTCGACGCAAGCGCTTTTGGGGGGAAGTTACCACTGTTGGGTTGGTGACGGTGCCTCCAGAACTGGGCACGTATAGATGCGAGTACAGGTGCACACAGAGACGCGTGGACCAGCGGACGCAAATAAGCGTACTTAGGATCAAGCCGCAAGATCCTTCTCATGCGTGTGTGCGTGCCTCTGTGTGCACTGTTTTCACGCATCACGTTCTGGAGCCCTTTCCACGTCAAAGAGGAGTGGATAGGGACACCTGGGTGGCTCAGTCGGTTAAGCGTCCAACTTCAGCTCAGGTCACGATCTCGCGGTCCGTGGGTTCGAGCCCCGCGTCAGGCTCTGTGCTGACAGCTCGGAGCCTGGAGCCGGCTTCGGATTCTGTGTCTCCCTCTCTCTCTGCCCCTCCCCCGTTCATGTTCTGTCTCTCTCTGTCTCAAAAATAAATAAACGTTAAAAAATATTTAATAAAAAAAAAAGAGGAGTGGATAATTAGAGGCAAACACAAGTTTCCAGCAGGTGCTCCGGGGGACTCTGCCAGATGGTACCCATGTCCCCTGGGGTCTCCCGTCCTTCTTCCCGCCTGGAAAGCAGTCTGACGGCCGGGTCTCGGGCCATGAGAAAACTGTGAGGAAGGAAACCCCTCATCCAGGACGATAAAGCCGAGAAGCCCAGGGGAGGCGGGGTTCCTGATGTCCACGGCACAGCTGGGCCAGCCCTGGACAGAGCTCCTATTTTTATGAGAAATGGTTAATTCAGCTGAACGCTGGTCAAATCACATTCTGGGTTTTCTGTTATATGCAGCTAATGTAGTCTTAACTGATGCAGATTTCTGGTACCAGAAAGAAGGTGCCCAAATAGAAGAATCTAAAATATGGAGACCGCTGGAGGTAGGAAGTAAAGAGTGGCTATTAAGGACCCAGACGCCACAGGCCGGAAAGCGGGGACCCCTTTCCACGAGAAGGAAGAACATAGGCCAGGCTTTTACCTTCAAAGCACGCCCCTTGTTATCGGAGACTATAGCATTAAAGGACACGAGACGGAAAGTTCCAGAAATGAAAAGAAATGCCGTGTTGCTAAGGAAGATGCTCCTCGCCCGTGACGAACAAAGCAGGCTGAGACCAAAGCAGTTAGAAGCTATAATTCAATAATCGCAGCTTTCGCAAAAGACTAAAGACGCCCCAACGAGGCCGGCGGGCCTGACGGGGCAGGGGAGGTGGGGTACGGGGCTTCGAGAATCCCCCTCCCCTCGAGAGTGAGGGGGGTGGGGCACAGCCTCCTAAATAGGCTCGAAAGCCCAGCCTAATCAAGGTCTTCATGCAAAGGCACATTCCCACCACATCGACCAGAAACGGACAGACCTCTAGGCCGCAAGGCTTTCCAGAAATTATATTGTCGATAGTCAGAAAAAGAAAGGAAGGGGAGGAAATGTGTATATTTTCATTTTTTTTAATGTTTATTTATTCTTGACAGAGAGAGACAGAGTGCGAGCAAGGGAGGGGCAGAGAGAGAGAGGGAGACACAGAATCCGAAGCAGCTCCAGGCTCCGAGCCGTCAGCACAGAGCCCGACGCGGGGCTCGAACTCACAAACCGCGAGATCGTGACCTGAGCTGAAGTCAGACGCTTAACCGACTGAGCCACCCGGGCGCCCCTATGCATAGTTTAAAATAAAATATAATCACGGCCGGCCATCGAGAGCTTAGGACTCTAATCCCTAAAGCAATTTCTGCATAAAATGGGCTCTAAAAGTCGGGCAGCCTCCATGACTCAAGTCCCCGGGACCCACCTCGGATGCCACCGTGGGGAGAACAGACGGACGGTGCCTCCCGCTGGGTTAGGAGATGAAACCCAGGCGCCCCGTTAACTGCGAATCTCACAGAAGCAGCAGATAACGGGTCAGTAGATGACGCAATACCTGGGACACGCTTACACTTAAAAATTGTTACGTCTCAGAAAGGCACATTTCACTAGACGCTCCGTATTTGCATTTGCTAAACCCGAGAGCAGAACCAGGGGCGGCCAGACTGAGCAACGAAGACATTCAGTCGCCCCCCCGGGACAGGGGTTCCTTGCCGTTGCTGCCAGAGGCTGCTGGTCGGTGACCCTGTGTGATCTCGTCTCCCCTCTGCTGGTGGACCGTTTGGGGCACCGGTTTGTCCCTCCCCGTCCGGTGGGCTGGGTTCGCTGGAGGAGGGGAGAGTCTAAATGCAACACGGGACCAGGGGAAGAAGCTACAGGTAACCCCAACCAGAGAGGCTGCTGGCTATCAAGCCAGAACCCATGCCGTCTCCTAACGGGGTGGCGAGGTGCCCGGCTAAAACATTGTCTTCCTTGGGGGGCACCCAGGTGGCTCAGTTGGTTGAACGTCCGACTTCAGCTCAGTCGTGAGTTCGAGCCCCGCGTCGGGCTCTGTGCGGACGGCTCGGAGCCTGGAGCTGCTTCGGATTCTGTGTCTCCCTCTCTCTTCCCCTCCCCTGCTCGTGCTCTCTCTCTGTCTCTCTCTCGATGCAGGCAGGGGTGGCCGATACCTCGTGAACGCACGTCACCAGCTCAGGCTCGCAGGCAGTTTCTTGAAAGGGGTGACGCAGCTAAGACTCACGGCCTTCGTCTCCCCCTCCCCCGACTCCTTCTTCCTGCCTGGGATGAAGACGTGATGGCTGGGGCTGCAGAAGCATCTTGAATCCCACGCAGACTTGAAGATCATATCTGCGCACCGAGGAGGGCGGGGCCGCCGGGTGGATGTGGTCACAGGGGCTCCCGTGCTGGTCCGGGGTTCACGCGCTCCGGCTCTCGTCCAGGTGAGGCGCAGATAAGCGGGCGTCGTCTGGTTTCCTGGATTGCTTCGGCTTTCTGTCCCGGGCAGCCATAGCTGATCTACGAGGACGCATCTGTCCCCTCCTCGCTCGTTTCAAACGCCACCTGCATCAGATACTAACTTCCCAAGTATTAACTTTCTCTAGCCTATTCTGGTTCATCGGTTTATTGATCTTTTCCAGCACCAACAGCACACTGTTTTATTACTAATGCCATATATATAATATGTTTTTAAATTTTTTTTAATGTTTATTTTTGAGAGACAGAGTGCAAGCAGGGGAGGGGCAGAGAGAGAGGGAGACACAGAATCCGAAACAGGCTCCAGGCTCCGAGCTGTCAGCCCAGAGCCCAACGTGGGGCTCGAACCCACCAACCGTGAGATCATGACCTGGGCTGAAGTCAGACACTCAACCGACTGAGCCACCCAGACGCCCGGCCGTATAATATGTTTTGATATCTTGTAGGACGAGATACTGGACGTCACGGATACCCTTTTACAAATTTGTCTCAGCCACTCCTGCATATCGACGCCTTCATATGAATTTTAGAATCTGTTCCATGCTGGGCACTGTTGAAAATTGTATCGGGATTATAGATAATTTAGAGTAAATTAGCTTCTTGGCAATCGAGTGCCCCTCTCTATAGACCTGGTATCTTCTCCCCATTTATTTACGTCGTCTTTGGTTAAACACAATTACCTTCATAAAGGTCTTTTACGTTTTTCAGGGTTTTGTTCCTATTTCATTTTTTTGTTATGTTTTTCCTCATTGAGACTTTGTGTTACGTGTTCTTATGTATTGTTAATGCCACGTAAGGAACCTTTTTTTACACTGACCTTCCGAACTCTCGTCCTCATTTGTCCGGTTTTCCAGTCAATTCCCTTCGATATCGCAGGTGAATAATCCTACAGTTTCGTCTTCCTCTCTGGTAGCCATGCCTTTCGCTGCTTTCCTTCGTCTCGTTGTTTTCACCCCATCACCCAGCGAGCTCGGTGGCCCTCCTGCGTCTGCCCCACGCACCCCTGCAGACACTGTGCTGCAGCTAGACTGGACCGGGAGGGGCCGGAAGCCACCTGCACCCCGGGACTCCCACGTGATCCTGATAGACAATCTGGACTGAGGGCCTGGGGACGAGGCTGGGGACGGGGCCTGGGGACCCCACGGGGCTGAGCAGCCACATCCTCACCCTGTTTCTGAGTCGCTAGGCATCCCAGAAATGTCGAGCGCGATATTGAGTAGGTCCCGCGGAAACGCCCGTTATCAGGTGAGGGAGACGTTCTTCTACAAGTACTTTGGGGAGAGTCTTTTTTAAAAATGGGAAGTGGAGTTTTAATTTGTATTTGTGGTTTTTTTTCTTTTTTAAAAAAAAATGTTTATTTCTTTATTTTTGAAAGAGGGAGAGGGAGAGAGAGACAGAGCACAAGTGGGCGAGGGACAGAGAGAGGGAGACACAGAATCCGAAGCAGGCTCCAGGCTCCGAGCCGTCAGCACAGAGCCCGACGCGGGGCTCGAACTCACGGAGTGTGAGATCATGACCCGAGCCGAAGTCGGCCGCTCAACCGACTGAGCGCCCCCGGCGTCCCTGCTCTGTTTGCCTTTTGCCTTCGTTGTCAGACAACAGCTCCCCTGTCGAAGTTGGTGCCTCTCCGCGGGGCTGTCTTCCCTCAAGTCTTGCTGGTTTCTGGTGTCTGTTCATCTGTAGACTCCCCGTGTGCCGGGCTGGAGATCGTGCATCACATAGAAAGGAGCGGAACGTGCTTCCCCGGGCAGATTCCCCGGCCTCCCTTGTGACACCAGTGAGATCTGGTCGGGGTGGGGGGGGGGAGGGCATTACCTAATCTGGGCGGAGAGGCCATCTGGCTTTTCTGGGTGACGTCAGCCACCCCGGCGCCTGGCCCTGCCTCTCTGCTCCCCTTGAGACAAGACACGGGGTGCACCACTGTCCCCTGACAAGAGGACTGCGTCCCCATCGATCACCCGGTCAGGGGCCTGGGGGTGCCCTCAGCCTGTGTCAGTCTCCAGGTTCCCCACGTCGGGACGTAGCCCGTCTGCTGTGGGTGTTCCCTTCCGATCTGGTTGGACTACAGGTTCCTTGTTGAGTCTAAGGGGCTTCTTGTCACCACTGCCCAGGAGCAGAACCCCTCCTTCCCCGCCAGCCCAGTTACGGGACCTTCTTAAAATAATGACTCAGTCACTGCTCGAAATTGAGGGCAGGAGGACGAGGCTGCCGGGGCCCGTCTGCCACCTTGAACTGGATTTCCAGTTGGTTTTTAAAGCCGCTTCTTCTCAAATTGCCAGCGGAAACCAGCAGAGGCTCTGATTTGGGGGAGGATCACAAGACAGGGCACAGACAGTTCTATGAAACAAACCAGAACTATTTGGTGGCCAACTATTTTGACAAAAGCTCTGCAGTTTTCTTCTTGTTCTCTCCCTAAGGGATAGCTTTTCTTAAATCCAGAGAGCCTGTCGATGGTGGTTGGCCTAAAAACGTGAATATTCCTTTGAGTAATTTGGGCTCATCGTAACCCATTCCACGAAGAAGCAAGCAAGCACTGGGTTTGACACACCTATGCAGTTAGAAGGAGAAGTTATTCTAGGACGAGAATTCCTGGCAGGTTTAGGAAACGCATGTTCGCGGGGACGATTCCCGGATGATTGCACTTGGGAGAGACGCTGGAGCTCTGGAGGTGAGGGCTGAGTGTGAGGAGTGTGAGGGAGCAGAAACTTTTCCTCCACCCTCTTAGGTTCATACACGAGGGCCTGCTAATTAAAGTGACGAGAAACAGAGAAACAAGAGAGTTACACAGAGTTTATTGACGTATGCAACGCCTATACACGCAGGCGTGCTCAATGATGAGGAATTCAAACAGGGGTGTAAAATTTAGGGCTTATGTGGGGGGGGGGAAGGAAGAGAAGGAAGAGACTCTCATGAGAAGTGCAAATAGGTCTCTTTAGGGAAAACAAGTGGGCTCTTTAGGGGAACAAATGAGAGACGAGAAAGTTCATGACCAGGTCTGTCATACAGATACGATTTTTAGTAACTGGGTGACGGTATGCCTTCACGCTTCTCGTGCTTGAGATTTGCCGAGCCTGCTGGAGGTGGGCTTACGGTCTTCATGAAATTTGGAACCTTTTCAGCCATTATCTCAACTGAGTTCTCTGCCCCACCCGTCTCCGACTCCGATGTTACAAGGCCCTTCAAGGAGGCGACAAGGTGCCTCTGCCCGTTTGTTACCTTCTTCATCCCTCCGTGTTGCATCTTGAACAGTTTCTCTGTCTCCCGCTCCTGGAGTCTCCTCCTCCGGGAAGCCTGGGCTGCGTGAACTCCCCCTGATGTGTTTTTGCAGCTGTGGCCACCGTTTCAACTCTGGAAGTTGGGTGCCCGTCTTCCCCTGGTGTCAGCTCTCTCGTGTCCACTTAGCTTTTCCAAGGCTGCAACCTTGTCACGGTAACGGTTCGACGTGTCCCTCTGATGGTTCTAGAGTCTGCCTCCTTTCCGGGTGGATCCGCCAGCCCCCGGGTCCTCCTGATCATTTGGTGCCGGATCCCGGACTTCCCCTTGTTGGGTGCTGGGTCCTGGGGGCTCCCATAAATGTCCTTGCGCTACGTTCCGGGTGAAGCCGTTACTTGGGGGCAGTGCTCCTTCCGGATAGGCCTTCCCGGCTTGCCAGGCAGGACCACAGCAGCGTTCGCGTTTCCCCGTCCCGGGGCGGAGCCTCTTGGGACTCGACGCGGCGCCCCTCGGACCTGGGCTCCCGGCCTGGCTGGCGGGACCGGGAACTGTTCTCAGCCCCGCGCTCACAGGGGGCGTTGTGACCTCGGGTCCCTCGGACAGCACTTCCCCGGCCTCGGTGGTCTCCCCACATGCAGGCGTGGCCAGTTCTCAATGAACCCGCCCGGAGCTCCGCCCACATCTCCTGACACCCAGCTCCAGCTCCTGGGCTCAGGACGCCTGCTGGGCTTGCCTTGGTTTCCCTCCCTGCGCCGCAGCCTGGAAACCCGGGTTCCCAGCGGTAGGGACGAAATTACAAGTGAGGGAGGCTGGGAGGCAGGGGCGAGGGTGGGCTGTCAGAGGCCTGCTGGCCAGGCTGGCACCGAGCCTGGATTTCATCCAGGGCCACGGGAAGCCAGCAAACGAGCAGCGGCGGGCATCCTCGGTTTACCTGCACAGTCATAGCGTTAGCTAACATCTCAGTCCACACGACAGCACTGGCAGGTTGGCTCTGTTGTCCGCACTTCGCTTACGGGGGAAATGAGCCACGGGGAGATTAGGTAACCGGCTGCGGGCCACGCGCACAGCCGGTTCGAGCCCGTGGCCCGAGACACAGCTTGGCCGCAGTATGGAGACAGCCACACCTTGGGGAAGGGAGGAGGCCTGAACCAAGGTGGGGGGCGGGGCGCAGGGTGGGGGAGGGAGGCATATGGGGGAAGGACCGTCACCAGGGTGTTATTTGTAGGAGCGAAAGGGCGAGGGTCGATATGGAAGACGGTCCGGCGGCACCATCCACGGGGACGGGGACATGGGCAGGGAAGGATGATGATTTTGTCGGGCGTGCCAGCTTGCATTGCCAAGGTCCCGTGGAAGGAGGCGTCCAGGGGACAAGCCGGCAGACGAGCGGTGGGGGGGAGCGTCCCAGCAGGATCAGAGTGGCGTCCGTGGCCACGTGACCTCAGGAACAGGTAGACAAGACCACGGGCTCCATCTAAGGACCCAGGTGGGGACAGGGACGCAGGACCAGGCTCAGGGCTGCAGCCTCAGAATGAGTCAGTCCTTCTATTGAAGCCATCCCAATTATAGAAACTTCTAAGAACAGTTTGCTGCGTACAGCTTGTGACAGCCGGTCGCGGCGGCCGGACGTAACCACCCCCGGGGGAGGCCGCCTGCTGAGATGTGGAGTCAGACTCAGACCCAGACAGACCTGGGCTGGACCCGTGGCCCCACCCGTTCCCAGCTGTGTGACCTGGGAGGGGATTTTAACTTCTCTGGCCTTCATTTCCTTAAAGACAACGCCAAGGACAAAGCGCACCTCCTAGAGTGAGGACGGCGGGCAAACGCACAGCAGGTGCCAGGAGCGCTGGGTTAGCCGTGTCTTCTCCGGTCCGAGGAAGGAGCGGCCTGTGCTTCGAGCACCTTCACGTCACTTCTGCCGGGAGTCGCTGGCCTCTCGGCCTTTCGCAGCTCCTTCCCGTGCGCCGACGGGGACAGGAAGGCCACAGACCACGCGGCAGAGAGGTGGTCCTCAGTGAAGTGACACGTTCGGTTCCAGTCCAGACTCTGACGCTCGCTGGCCGCACAGCCTCAAGCAGATCACCCACCAGCCTGAGCCTCAGTTTCCCCATCTGTAAAAGGGGTCATAGTCCTACCTCACAGCGCCGTTCCAAGGATGGAATAGGTCCCAGATGCAAAACGCCCAGGACGCGGTCTGGCACCCGGCATTTGCTCCATAAATGCAGTTCCTGGCACCTCCAGCTTTCTCTCTGCCTTTCGTCCACAGAAACAAAGTCAGGAGCTTTTCCGTGCCCTGTCTGGAATGTTCCTTCTAATGAGATGCTCACATTCTGCCTCCCGTGACCTTTATTTCTGAGAAAACGCTGCCTTCCTGCTAGACAGGGAGCGTCTGGAGGACAGAGACTGTGTCTGACCCAGCTCGTCTCCCCCCGACTGTCCGGGCCACAGTAGGTACATGATAAACGGGCACCGAGAAGGGGGATGAATGAATAACCGTGCGGTTACGTCAGGAGCTGTGAGCGAGAGAAAATTAGTTTGCGGGTGGAATTATTACATCGTGCACCCAGTCCCGCAAAACAATGAGGCATGGCTTGTAGGAGCTTCAAACGCTTTTTCAGAAACTTAATTGCCAGTTAATTTTCCTGCAAAACACAACAACCTCCATGAGTTCTGGAACCCTCGTCCGGCTCTGCCTGAAACCGAAGCAGCTTTCTCTGAGTCAGCGACCCGAGGACGCAGGGTGCCGCGATTGTCACATCTTTGGTTATGAGCAAGATGTGTCTACCCTGATCCTTCCGCCTCTCATGTCCCCGTGAGAGGACATGTATCTCCCACCTGTGACTGCAGAAGTGGGGGTGACCTGAGCTGAGCCACTGCCAGTCCTTCTCTCGCTGTGTTCTCGTTTGATCAGAGCTGAGTCTGTGATAGTGATCGGGGCTCAGTATGTGACCATGATTAGGGCTCAGCCTGTGACCACAATCAAGGCTCAGTATATCACCATGACCAGGCTCAGTCTGTGACCAGGACTGGGGTTTTGTCTGTGGCCATGGCTGGAGCTCATTCTGTGACCAGGACTGGGGCTCATTCTGTGACCAGGACTGGGGCTCAGTCTGTGATTGCAACCAGGACTCCAGCTGTGACCACCACCAGGGCTCAGTCTGTGACCATGATCAGGGCTCAGTCTGTGACCACAACCAGGGCTCAGTCTCTGACCACGACCAGGGCTCAGTCTCTGACCACGACCAGGGCTCAGTCTCTGAACATGATCAGAGCTCAGTCTGTGACCATGATCAGGGCTCAGCCCGTGACCACAACCAGGGCTCAGCCTGTGACCATGACCAGGGCTCAGTCTCTGGCCACAATCAGAGCTCAGTCTGTGACCATGATCAGGGCTCAGTCCGTGACTCCAATGAGGGCTCAGTCTGTGACCACCACCAGGGCTCAGTCTCTGACCACGACCAGGGCTCAGCCTGTGACCACGACCAGGGCTCAGTCTCTGGCCACAATCAGAGCACAGTCTGTGACCATGATCAGGGCTCAGTCTGTGACTCCAAAGAGGGCTCAGTCTGTGACCACCACCAGGGCTCAGTCTCTGACCATGATCAGGGCTCAGTCTGTGACCATGATCAGGGCTCAGTCTGTGACTCCAACGAGGGCTCAGTCTGTGACCACCACCAGGGCTCAGTCTCTGACCATGATCAGGGCTCAGTCTGTGACCACGATCAGGGCTCAGTCTGTGACCACCACCAGGGCTCAGTCTCTGACCATGATCAGGGCTCAGTCTGTGACCATGATCAGGGCTCAGTCTGTGACCACGATCAGGGCTCAGTCTGTGACCACCACCAGGGCTCAGTCTCTGACCATGATCAGGGCTCAGTCTGTGACCATGATCAGGGCTCAGTCTGTGACTCCAACGAGGGCTCAGTCTGTGACCACCACCAGGGCTCAGTCTCTGACCATGATCAGGGCTCAGTCTGTGACCACGACCAGGGCTCAGTCTCTGGCCACAATCAGGGCTCAGCCTGTGACCACGATCAGGGCTCAGTCTTCATCCCTACTCACACCTCTCAGCCACAGCTGAAGTCAACAGTGGACCGGTGGGTCAGACATAACAAACACCTGAGGTATCTGCTACCCAACTCAAAAACTAATTATTAAATTGAATTAAGTGAGGGCTGATGATTCCTCGGACTCCTAAGATGAGGTGGGATGTGTGGAGGAGGGGAAGAAGGGTGTCATTGACCCTGATGAGGAAGGACCCCGAGCTCAGGTGCAGCAGACAGAATTAAATCCTGCCCTGACCCATTTAAGCAACTTCTTGGCCAGGGGGCTGGAGTCGTCACCTTGAGCCACACGGTCACCCACATAGAGATCACAGAGCCTGGAGACGTGTGCCCGGGGGGGGGGGGGGGGGGGCAGAGGCTGCCGGTAGCCGTCACCTGCTTGGGCATCACAGCTAAGTGGGCCAGCACTTCCCGGCCACTCCGATGATTAATGGCATGTGAAGTGAGTAGCTCACGGTGGCTGGGGCTCCGTGACTCGAGCCCGGGCCAGCAGTGAGCTCATTCCGCGAGCACCTGCGGCACTGAGGCTCTGAGGTGGTAAATCTCCGCGGCTACTTCTGTGGGCGCTCGCGAACTCTCTGCATCAGTCTGTGCCCTGTTCGGTACCCCCTCTCTGTCTGCCTCCTCCAGTGTCCCAGCTGAAGGACACCTCTGACGGGTAACGTAGCCAAAGTTAATCCAATCGGACACAAGAGCCGAGGCGGAAGGCGTCCCGTCCGCGTACGATTCACCTTTGTTTACTATTCGCCGAGTTTGTGAAGGACTCGCGGTTAAGTGTCCGACTCCGGCTCAGGTCATGATCTCGGTCTGTGGGTTCGACCCCCACGTCAGGCTCTGTGCTGACATCTCAGAGCCTGGAGCTTGCTTCCGATTCTGTGTCTCCCTCTCTCTCTCTGCCCCTCCCCTGCTCATGCTCTCTCTCTCTCCCTCTCTCTCTCAAACGTAAGTAAACATTAAAAAAAATTTTTTTTTAATTAAAAAAAAAAAAACAAGTGTCTACAGATGGGCTCGAAGAACCTGGTTGCCACACGTCCGAGCCATTCATTTCTTTTGTCGCGCACTGATTTATTCATGCGGGGGCGATCCCACCGAACGTCGACTCCGTGCCGGGCCCTGGCCTAGACCGGAAACAAGCCAGCCAAAATCACGGTGGCTGCTGTTGGCTAACCTCTGTTGCAAAGGGGCCCCGCACGGCACCCCGTGCTGAGCACCCATCAGCGTCATCTAACTTCAGTTCACGTACGCTAGGAAGTAGCCGTTAAGTGTGCACGTTCTACAGACCCGGAAACTGAGGCACGAAGCAACTAAGCAGCTCGCTCAGAGCTGAGCAAGTAGCAAACTGGTTCCGCCCGATTCCGATCCGCCCTCCCCATCATTTGAATGACGAAGAGGCTCAAGGATAGACGGAGGTTCGCTTCTGCCCCAGGCAGCGCCCAGACAAGACGGCCCCGCGTTCCTGCCTCTGGTGGCTCGCTGGTCCTTTTTTACTCCGAGCCTTCAGTGTCCCCCACCCGTGCCAATGAATCCCCTGGGCTTATGTTGTACAGACCGGGCTTCTGCTGGTGGTGGGCAGCTCCTCGTCAGGGGAGGGGAGGCCGCACCAGTGGGCGCTCGGCCGTGAGGACGGGGTTCGCGTGTGAGATGGGGTGCCGGATTGCGTTTCCCAGACGCGGCTGCAGGGAAGTCTGCCTCCCCCCCACACCATCCTCTGGAATCTGGCCGCCTCCCCCTCGAGCAGTGGGCTCCACGTTCCCTCCCCGCGGACCAGGGCGGACATCCGCGCACGAGAGGAGACACACGTCGTGACCTCCGAGGTTGGATCGTGAACGTGCGTGGGCGACTGCATTGCCTCTGCCGGGATGCTTACCCTCGGGACCCGGTGTCTGGACGATGCCAGCCCAGAGCCACAGAGTGACAACCCCCCCCCCCCAGCCTTCAAGCCTGCCCGGGGTGGGGCCCCAGACGTCACGGAGCAGAGATTCACCAGCCCCGCTGGGTCCTGCCCACGTGCCTGACCCCACAGAATCCGTGAGCCTGATCAGACGGCGGCTGGAACGGGTGAGTGTTTGCAACAGCCAGCCTCCAGGAGCGCGTCCTACCCGGACGCAGTCCCTTCCGAGAATCACATCGAGGCAGGGCTGTCCCCTGCTCTGGGCTCCCCGCCCCCCACATTTCCGGGGCGAGTCTGAAGGCACCCCAAGCTCGGGACCTGAGACACCAGGCATCCGCTCAGCAGACAGCCCGTCGGCAGGATGTTCTTCTGTCGCCTGGGAGGAAGCGGCTTCTGGGGGAGGCGCGAGAACGAGAGGGAGGGACCGCTTGTATCCGAGCAGCAGCACCTCCTCGGGGGGCCGGGGAGAGACGGAGCCCGGCGAGATAAACGGGGCGTGTGGCGTGATAGCATCCGGAAGTTACCCGGGGAGACAGACACGGCACGTCCCGAGCCTGCCGAGAATTTCACTGAAGTCCTCGTCGGAAGCGACGGTCTGTTCCCGTCCCTGCCGTGACCTTGCCGTCTCTCTCCAGTGGGCGGGACGGTGCTCACGCTGGGGACAAAGACAGTCCAGGCTCCGTCCCTGCCGTGTGGGCGCGTGTCCCCAGCCCCTGTGGTTGTCCCTGTCTCCGTGTGGTGACGAAGGGGACGGACTCCTGAGTCCGGGTGCTCGAATGCTGTGTGGCCTGAGGAAGGTTGCTCGCCCTCTCTGGGCCCGTTTGCTCATCTGTAAAAGAAAACAAGGATCGTAAGGGTACCTGTCTGGCAGGGCCGCTGCGGGGTTTAACGCCACATTAGCACAGCGCTTGACCCCCAAGGAGACTTCAGCTTTACGGTTTTTACCACTGGGACCGAGGGGTTTCCGGCCACGCAGGCATCTCGGTTGATAGGGCCCCGCACGCCTGTGTGTGTGTGCAACCCATCTGTGCTTGCTGGACACGAAGCAAGGCCTCTCCGTTCGTGGCCCCGCACCCCTCCCCGGATGCAGAGAGCCAGGGGCCACTGCAGCGCCACGGACCAGGCCACGGACCAGGCGGGAAGAACACAGCCCCCCCTACAGCCAGGAAGGAGCAGCGTCAGGGTCTCGGTGACCTCACAAAACTCAGGTGGGTTTCCTGTCGGCGTCACGGCCGCCGCACGCGAGGAGGCTGTCCTTGGGGGCTGTCCTCCGCGTGGGGACCCAGGGACCCAGGCTCCTTCCGTCCCCGGGGGACTGGAGGGTCATTGTACGAGGTGGTTTGAGCCCAGTCCTGCACCACACATCACTCCTGTCCACGCTCCATCGGCCACAACTCAGGGTGCGATGAACGGCCACACCGACCGGTTCCGGCCCGAGAGGAGGTTCGGACTTCGCGGAGAAAGGCTGCCGACTGGACAGAAGGAGAGCACGGAGCCTCCCCGGACTCGGCCCAGGGCGTTTCCCCCCTGTCATTCCCGGGGCCCGGGCGGCACTGAGACCGCCCTCAGCCGGTCCCCTTCTCCCTGTTCTCACGCACCTGCCCGCACGGCACCCGCCCACCTCCCGGACTTCTCTGCTCTGAAGCTGCCGTCTCCCGTGTGACTTCGCACACCAGTGAGAAAAACAAGGGAGTGACTCATGTTGACCAAGAACCGTAACTACCTATTTGTCATCTCCCTCCGTCAGCTTTGACACGGGAGGCCAGTCAGCATGAGGTGGGGACGCTGGGAGCCAGATTTGACACAAGCCGAGCCAGGGGATCACTGCAGGCCTGGAGGCCGTCCGGAGCCTCCCTGTGGCCCATCACCTCCAGGGGGCCGTCCGGGGCCTCCCCGTGGCCCATCACCTCCTGGGAGCCGTCTGGGGCCTCCCCATGGCCCATCACCTCCTGGGGGCCGTCCGGGGCCTCCCCGTGGCCCATCACCTCCTGGGGGCCATCCGGGGCCTCCCCCTAGCCCATCACTTCCTGGGAGCTGTCTGGGGCCTCCCCGTGGCCCATCACTTCCTGGGAGCCGTCCGGGGCCTCCCTGTGGCCCATCACCTCCAGGGGGCCGTCCGGAGCCTCCCCGTGGCCCATCACCTCCAGGGGGCCGTCCAGGGCCTCCCTCTAGCCCATCACCTCCTGGGGGCCGTCTGGGGCCTCCCCATGACCCATCACCTCGTTACACAGATGCCAGGGAGAGGGAGGTCTTTTCTTCTGAGATCCAGCCCTCCACGGTGGTTAATCCGTCCCAACTTCGGGTAATTGGCTTTCCTCCTCAGGACAGCACCCTGGGGCCCTGAACCAGCGCCCGGCTGCCCGGAGCCAGCAGCAGGCGCAAGCCCCCTCCTCCTTCCGGAGCCCCAGGGAGAGTCCACGTGGGAAGGAGGCCAAAAGAGAGAGTGTCTTCCGATCGCACAGGGAAGAGACGTTGTGATTTCACGGCACATTTTCCTAAGCATGAAGGGAAAGGAAGTCAAAGCCATGGTTTGGCAAGATCTGTTGGGAAAGCCTCTGCTGGGGTTGAACGGAAAAAGGCTGAGATGGCTCTCCGAGGGTGTCATGATTCCCACCTGCCTGGGACGTCTTTATTTTCCAGCCCAAAAAGCGTCATCTAAGGGGAGATCAAATCCAAAGAGCTGTCTCGCATTGTTCGCCTGAGCCGGCGTGAGCGCATCTCACAAAGCACGATGATAAAAGCTAAGTGGGGTCTGAGCTCAGTCACCATTCAGGACCGGCTGCGGGGGGCAGGGGATGGGGACACGGTCACTGGTTCCCGTAAGGGACACTACAGAGCTGGGCTGTGAGTCATGACCCAGGCAGGAGATGCTCACGGGAGCCGGGTCACGGGGGCTGCCGCGCAGACAGGAACCCACGTCGCAGAGGCCACCAGGGGACGGCCACGTAACTGCCTCTGTCTGTGGCCGGCTCCCAAACCTCAGCCACACAAACGTGTCCGAAGGTCTCCAAGACGTCAGGCGCCTCCAGACGCGCGACGCAGTGAGCAGGCAAAACGCCCCGTCCGTGGTCCTCACGAGGAAACATCCGGAGAACCCAGACTGAGTGACATTCTCCTGAATGACTGGCCAGCACCCTTCAAACGCAGGAAGATCGTGCAAGATAAAGAAACCGTCAGAGGCCGGAGGGGACGTGAAACAGGTGGGACCACTCAGTGCAAAGTGGGGTCCTGGACCGGAGACGAGATCTCCACAGGCGCAGAGGGGAAGATGCCCAAGTGACTGCGGACCGTCTGGCTTCACTGATTGGACCGATGGTTATGAAAGATGTCGGCCTTGGGGGAAGCTGGGGGAAGGGTGCAGGGGACACTCCGTATTGTCCTTCCGGTCCTTCTGGAAGTCTAAAATTCTTTCCAGGGACAGCTGGACGGCTCAGTCGGTTGGGCGTCCGACATCAGCTCAGGTCATGATCTCATGGTTCGTGGGCTCGACATCACCCTTGATGTCACCAGAGGAGCAGGAGAGGTTTGGAAAGTGGATAATGTTCTCACTCTGTGATTCAATGATGTTAGTGCCTTGTCTGTGCACCTTTTGAAATCGTCTCCGGGACCCCCTAAAATCACACACCGCGTTGGGAAAACACTGCCTTTTGGAAACCCCATGGCGAGGCCTGAAGACTGTGGGTGCAGAACGAAAGTCAGAAGGTTGGCAGCGAGAGGGAAGGGCCGTCCACACGGCATCACCCCATCCATCTGAGGTTTGGTTTTTTTGTTTCCTTTAAGGGGACGTATGTATCAGTCAGCTAGTGCTGCTTAACAAACAGTCCCAAACTCAGCGACGCGCACCAGCACGCATTTGCTCTCAGGCTCCAAGATGTACAGTCAGCTGTACTTCTCCATACAGGCAGAGTGCGGATCCCCGGGACAGCTCACTTCCAGGGCCAGCCGTCGACCCGGGGCCCGTTCCTCGCGTGGTCGTGGCAGAAGCGGAAGTGGAGAGCTCCAGCAAGGGCGTGGACGTCGGCCCTCTACTTAGGTCGCACCTCCTCACATCCCCTCCGCCTGAGCAAGCCACCGCCAACCCCACGCGGAGGGAGCCAGGACGCATGCTCCCGGAGGGAGGGATTATCCGATGAGTGAATATTCCTAAAGATCCCAAAGGCGTCTGCATGCGAGCAACATGCATATACACACCGATTGTGTCGCGTTTACGTATATTTGACGCATAGGAACTCTCAAAGGAAGAGCGCACAAGAAGCTAATAACGGGTTGCCTCTCAGCAACGGAACAGGGGGCTGGATCAGGATGGGAGGGAACCTTCTCCTCCGCCCCCTGCCGCAAAGTCTGAATTCTATACGACACGCATGTGCCACTTCACAAGAGTCAAACGCCAGCTTAACACCCACGGCCACAGGGCATTTTCACACCAATTCTCTTATCTGAAATTCACACGAGGCTGTGGCAGACGGAAGCGGGATCGTGAGCCCGCTTGGCGGATGAGAAGGAAGCAGGTCCGGCCTGCTCAAGCGACTCACCCAAGGCCAGAAGCTAAACTAGGGCCAAGCCAAGAGACCAGATGAGTCTCACACCTCTGACCCTCCGACCTCACCGTGCAGCCTGCCGCGGCCAGCGCCCGCCCGCGCCATCCGGGGAAGTGTCCTCCCCTCAGTCCCAACACACAAGGGAGAGACTTCGTGGACAGCACCTCGAAGAACCTCTTTGTCCAGCCTGGCCATTTTACAGATGGGCAAGGAGAGGCCCAGAATCACAAGCAGGTGCCTCTGTTTCCCTGTCCCGATGGGACCTTAACGCCCACCTGACAGGGTGTTTGGGGATCAGAGAGGACTGTGTACGCGGGGGTTTGGCAGCCACGAGAGCGTGAGGTGCGATTTTGTGGACTCGCTCGGCCACGGGAGAGCCAGGATCCTGGCCGGGAACATCTAAACCAGCCTGCACTCAAGTGACCGAGTTCTTGGAGCTAAAGGGACTGCTCTCAGGAGAAGCCGCTGGGCTTTGAGTCCTCGGGCGGCCGGGGAGCGGGCTGCTCTGAGAGCGAGACAGAGACAGAGACAGAGACAGAGACAGAGACAGAGACAGCTCATCCCAAAGCAGCAGGTCCAAGAACAGGTCTGTGACAGACCTCACGCCTGAGCGGGACCTAGGCCTCCGTGAGCCCCTCCGCAGCCCCTTCCCCAAGCTCGGTCATCACAGGAGGACACTTCTCCTCTCCTCCCGCCCAGCAGGCCCTCAGCGGGCGTCCCCTCCCCATGGTGTCCCCGGAGGACAGGTCCCCTCTCACCACCGTGCCCCCGTCCCCGTCCTCATCACCCAGGAGGTAAGACACAGGCGGGGACCGGGGCTGGGGAGGCAGCCAGTGGAGGCACCAGATGTTGGTGAGCAACACGTAGCCCCCCCCGAGCTCCCCCCAAGATCCCACTCCAGCCATTTTCAACTTTGCCTCAAATGGAAACTTCCTGAGCCCCGAAGAGCTTCCACAGGACCGATGTCCCCAGGTGAGCCGCTAGAAACAAATGGATGCGAGTTATTCCCCTGGAAGGCAAGACCCGTGGAGGGTTTAAACAGGGGGTCCCGCTGAGCAGGTGGTGGGAGATCTGAAGGCTCAGAGAGGCAGCACCCGCCCCCCCCCAGCCCTGAGCGGAGCCTGTGAAGCCCAGAATCTGCAGAGACAGCCCCCCGTCCCCACCCGGGGGGCCCCAGCCAGCCCCCCCGCCCCCGTCCTGGCTCTGCGGCGGGCTCACAGAGCCTCCTTTGTGCAGCGCGGAGGGGGGCAACCCCGAGAAGCCCCGCAGGGAGCCCCCCAACTGACTCCAAGGCTCCGGAAACGGGGGGGCCTCGGGCCCCCCAGACCCGCCCCCAGCGAGGGGCCACCGAGGCGAGGTCACCTGATTTCCCAAGACAGGCTGGACCGGAGGGGCCCTCTGCCCTCACCGCAGCCTGACTCGAGGGCCCTGGGCCTCCCCCTCCCGCAGGGCCAGCCCCCAGCCCAGGCGGTGGTGGCCCGGGGTCTGCACCGGCTGGACGGCTCCAACCCGCCCTCACGGCCTCACGCCCCCTCCCGCCCCCAGCTCAGACCGCGTCTCCCCCACGCGGCACTGAGTGCCCTGAAGTGTGAAGGGACATCGTGTCCCTCGAGCACGGGGCTCCGGCCCGTCCGCCCCCAAGCGCCCCTGGGAGTCCCCCTCGGGAACACCTGCCGGCGGGACACGAGGTCGCCTGGGGGCCGGCAGGCGCCCGGCTGTCCTGCGCCCACACGGAAGGGGCCGGGGCCTCCGGGGCTGGGGGGCTCTCAACTCCCCCCAGGCTCCCCGTGGCCTCGGGAGGCTTAGCTAAAAGCAGTCGCAAGGCCGCAGGGAACCAAGGGCAGGAAACCGGAAGGCGCCCAGCGGCGTGGATCCCACCTGCGCCGGGGGCCCAGGTGCAGAGAGAGAAGGGGCGGCCTCGGGGTCCTGATTCCTGGTCCGCGTCCACCCCCGGCACAGGCGTGAGCGGGCGGAGGCTCTCCGTGCGCGGCGTCTCAAGGGTCCCGGGGAGCCTAGGGAGCGAGGCACAGAGTGGGTAAGTGGTGCGTCTGAAGTCGCACAGCGGAGTCTGAAGTCTGGGTTGTGCAGAGTCCTGCCCGCCCACCGGACACAGAACAAGGCCACGCGCTCGGCCCTCTCTCTGGGGGCCCTTGCCCCACAGGACTCTTCCCCGCACAGAAGAGGTTGCCCGAGGGAGGAAGTCAGCCTTCCGGACAAGGACCAACCCCGATGCGTTTTTGGGCAGCACCACTCAGTCACCTCCGAGGACAAAGTTCGCATCAGCCACACCCACTGTCTGCCTTCTCTAGCCCTGGGCCCCCCAAGTGACTAGAGCGTCCGGGTTCCCCGCACGTTGTAATAACGCGTACAAAGAAAGACCAGCGGGCGTTTGAAGGACCAAGACCTGAGTTCCGGTGTTTCTCCCGAGAGCTGTGTGACCCTGGGCGGCTCCCTGAGCCTCTCTGAGCCTGCGATTTCTCAGCAGTGTGAGGGGGCAGAACACCTTTGCTCAGCGGGCACTGAGCGCTGACACAGGCCGAGCTCTGCGCCCCCCGGGGCTGGCAAGGACAGAGCCGCGGACAAAGCCAGCGCTGGGTCCGAGGAGGGACACACAGCAGGAGGGTTGGGACCATGTGGCGGGGAGTCAGGACCGATGTAGGTGGGGCGGACTCAGCAAAGGCAAGGCAGGGAAGGGAGGGAGGGAGAGTGAGCACAAGCGGCAGAGGCTGGGAAGGTCCTCGGGGCAGGTCCTCGGGGCTGCAGGTGCAGGGGCCACAGCGGGGAGGCCGCTGGAGGCCGGGACCTGCCTGGAGTCGTCCCCTTGTGTCGACCCCATGAAATACGTCTGTGCACCTGCCCGCAAGATTGTGACTCCCGCCCTATGGGGATGCTCTCACTACAGAACGTCAGGACTGTCACAAAGCCCGGGCGTGGCCGGCTGGGTGCCCTCCACCGCCGCGTTTGTAGCAGTTCCTCAGACCCCGCTGGGCGCACACAGGTTGCCATGGTGACCGGGTCAACGGGGGGGATGGGGACTTCCAAGTAACAGCTGTTTCCAGAAAGGAACGGCCAGTTTTGTCTGCCAGGGGCCCCTGCCCGCCGGGGAAGGGGAGGTTCACGGGGGCCACCAGACACACCCACACCCACATGCGCAGGCCTCCTGGAGACCCATGGCGGGGAAACTGATACCCGGGACAGAGGGAGAGGCCGTCACTCACCTCCACCCACCACAGACGCCAAATCTCGCCTCCGGCCGGGCCACCACCTCAGCCACGTGTGCGAGCATAAAACACAGCGCAAAGCCAGCCCGGAAACGGGAAGGGGGTCAAAACCACCCCGAATCCCCCTTCTCCCGGAGAAAATCGCCGTAAACATTGAACGTGGCTCCTTCTTCCCATGTTTTTTCTAAAATGGTGTAAGGATTCTAAAAAGTGGGGGAGAGAGAGAGAGAAAGAGACAGATAAATCAGTCGAAAGATACGTACCGACGACCGCGGGCCCCGTGTTTCCACCCGACGCCGTGTCGGGAGCGTTTCTCATATCATCCGAGCTCATATACCATTTTCAAATGATTCGTAAAAATTTACCAAGCGGATGGACCATAGTTCGCCGTTGTATCTTGACGGGCAGGATACGAAGATTGCATCTAATTTAGTGCTGCCATAAACACCTTTGTGTCTCTGATCTTTTTTTTTTTTAATTTTAAACTTCTTTTATTTAATGTTTATTTATTCTCGAGAGCGAGAGAGAGTGGAGGAGGGGCAGAGAGCGAGGGGGGGGGGGGCGGGACACAGAATCCCAAGCAGGCTCTTCGCTGTCAGCAGAGCCCGATGTGGGGCTCAAACTCACAAACTGCGAGATCGTGACCTGAGCCGAAACCTAGGGTCAGACGCTTAACCCACCGAGCCACTCAGGCGCCTCTCTGATCGTTTTCTTAGAACAGGGTCCTGGAAATGCAATTCCTAAGACAAAGGGGATAAACATTTCAAGACTTTCATAGACACTTGCCAAATGTCCTGTAAAAATGATTCTGTCCTCTACGTTTGAGAACTCTTGTCTCACCGCATCCTGTATGTTACAGCCTTAAAAATTAAGTATGCACGCGTGCACGCACACACGTGCACACACACGAAATTGCAAGGCTCAGGGATGCAATCAGAATAAACTGAAATGCTCCGATTTTAAACGTGGGCTAAATTAAAAGGGTGTCCTCCCCCCCTTGCCCTGGCCTTTGCGACGAATGGGCCCCTGGCCCGAGGCGTGGGTCTGCCCCGAGAGTGTCTGTTAGGAAGGAGCTGGAGAGCCTGTGGCCTTCACACCGCCGAGCCCAGCCGCCGACCGGGAGGCCGATAAATGTCTCCGCTTGGCCTCTCGTTCCCAGAACACGCTTCCTAGCAAGGCGAGGGGGCCATCTGTCATCCTGCCACAGAGCCCGGCTCAGCCAGACGTCTCATTTCACTTCTCCTTCCAAGGACGCGGCTCAGAGGGCCGGCTCACGGCTCGGGCTCCGTGGAGCCCTGGACAGAGCGCCAAACTGGAGCCAGCAGGCAAGGCCCAGGGTCGACCTCGCTGTGCAACCCCGGGCCAGTCACTGCGTGTCTCTGGGCCTTGGGTCTTCATCTCTAAAAGAGGGAGACGGACTCTCCCATCGCCAAGGTCCACGCCTCTCTCTCTCTCTCTCTCTCTCAGGGCCGCAAAGGGGGAAATGGCCATGTCAGTCCTGCTTGGCCACCGCCTGGCCGGCCGCCCCAGAGCCGTAAGTGAACAGAGCTGAAACACTGTTCCTGGTCAGCAGAGGCTGGCATAGGGACGGACCGAGGCTGGAGACCCGGGACAGTCGGGCAACAATCAGAGAAGCTCGGAGACCAGCTCTCCTCGTCCTGCGGAGATAAAGACGGGCCGGGGTGGGGGGCGGGGGGAGAGCGGCAGGTGGACCCAAGCAGCACGAGGGGAGAACACTAAAGGCAGAGGCGGCTCCCAGCACTGCGGTGACCCCAACGGTGGCTCCCGGCCGCCATCAGAGAGACTGTCTCCATCAGCTGGTGCTGAGAACAAAACCCGGCCTGCTGTCTTTTCCATGGAAACCTGTGTTTCCAGATGTTCCTTTCCTGCTGAGTGTTTCCCAAGGATAACAAGGAGGATGAAGGTTCCCAGGATGGGGGGTGGGGGGGGCCTGCAGATTTAAGAAATGGGAGCAGCGGGTTGCAAAGGCTCCCGCGAGGAGAAAAGAAGCTTTTGTTCTGTCTCTCCCCCTGTGCCCCGGGTTTAAATGAAAGCGCGGACGGATTGATCAGCGGCGTCGCTTTAAAAGGACCACAAACGAGGCTCTCCTGAGCGCGTGCCCGTCTCTGTCGTCCTGACTCGGGACGAAACACGCAATTCTGTTGATTTCGTTGCTTTCTTTCTTCTTCTTTTTTTTTTTTTTTCAATTCCATTGCTTTCTGAGTCTGACTAGGGAACTGGTTTTGTTCTAGTCAATTGCTACTTGCGAGAACCTCGGAGCCGACGCGGTTCTTGGGGGAACGAGGGACGAGGTAATGCGCAGAAGACTCAGAAAGAACCGTGTGGTCTTCCGAGAGCTGGCTGTCGGTGGGGAAGGACGCGGCAGGTCCTGTGTGTGATTCCTGTCCCCGGCGGGGGGGGGGGGAGGGCAGATCTCACAGGCGCGGGCAGCCGAGGCCCGGTGTCCTGGTCACCGAGCCGCTGCGCAAGGGACACACAGAAATAAGTGAGTGCCGACCATGCGGACAGTCCCCGGGGCTGGAACGTTAGCCGTAGGCACCGCCTTGGGGGATTCGGCCCGAGCGGTGACCCCCCTGCACCTGCCAGACAGACCCCCCTCCCCCCACCCTTGCGCCCACGGGAGATGCGTCCCGACCCCACACCACCTCTTCTGACACTGAACCCCGAGGAATGTTGTGGGGGTTGGGGGCCATTGTTCTCCAGGCTTACAAGAGAGGGGTGGAGGGAGGACCCCCAGCCCTCAGCTGACCCCCAGCTGCTGTCCCCCCAGCAGCTGCTAAGTCAGGCCTCTGTGCTGGTCCCAAAGGACCCCTCCTTCTTCCTTGTCTTGAATCTAACCCCACCCACTTGGTGGGTCCAGCCCCCTCTCTCCTCACCTGGCGCTGACACCCCTCCCTGCAGAAATAAAAACTCTCTCCCCCCCCCCCCCCCGCTCCCGTCAGTCTCAGCTGGGGTCTTGCAAATTTTGCAGCTGGAAGGTTGGGGGCTGTTTCACATCACGAGGCCATGAGTCCTCCCTGGAGGAGGACTTACCTCGGTGCCTTTGCACCCCTTTTGTCCCCGGTGTCGGACATCTCCGGGGACGGCTTCCCAAGGCCCCCAAAGGCAGCCGGGTGCAGCCAGGCCAGTGAGAAAAGACTTTCATTCCACCCACGGCCGTTTCTCGTCACTGACCACGTGTCAGGCCGTGAGCTGCAGACGCAGGGGTGAGTTCCCAGTTCCGCAAAGATTCTTCCTTCTGTCCTGAGAGGCAGCCACTGAGTCACGGCAGTGAGCCCACGACTCCCACCATGGTAACTTTACAGAGGACACAGTTCCAAGCAAGCACCTGTTGTCCCTGACGGATCTGGAAAGGTGCCCCCCAAGGAGGCGAGAGTCGAGCTGAAAATACAAGGATCGGTAGCGATTGGCCAGAGCAGGGAGAGGCTAGCGTTGCCCGTGCGGTCCCGGTGAATCAATCCCACACCCCCTCTCCCCTTCTCAGCCGTAAACTGGGGGGGCTAGACTCCCCCCCCCCCATATCACAGGGCTCGCCAGGCAGGGCCGGGTTTCGCCTGGGACCCGATTCTGAACAAGCACCTCCGGGGACGCACGTCTGCCCGGCCTGTGTGGAGACCACCTCTTCTCCTCCCTTCCTCCTGAGCCAGGCTCTCTGGGAAAGTGTCTCCGCTCTGGACCGTCCCGGCCGCCGTCCTGGCAGGAACTTGCCGTCACCCAGCCAAGTGGCCCTCCAGGGACAGGACTCTGTTGCAGAAACAGCGGACAGGGGTCCCGGGGAGTGGCCAGACCGGAGGCGCACAGCCCGCGTCCCTGTCAAAGTTTGTGCAATCATCGCTCTTCCTGGGCTGCACCCCGTGTTCTAAGCTCCTTGCCCACTGGGACACATCGTCCCCAGAGCCCCCGAGGGAGGGACGGGTGTCACCACCCCACCCACACAGGCTCACCTTCCCGGTCTGCACGGCCTGAGCTGGCCTTTGGGACTTACTTCAGAGCCCACGAGGGCCCGCACCCCTCCCACGCGGCCTCCCCACCAGACACAGGCCAGGCCCTTCTGGAAGTCGTGCTCGCCCCCCCACTGGACCGTCAGCAGGTGCGCGTAGCGGCGGGTTCCTGGGAAAGCCCGGCCCTTCTCTGCAGACCTCACCCCTGCAGGCCCCCGGCTCAGGCCCCACCACCCTGCCCTGCCAGGAGGGCCTGTCTCAGGACCCCACAGCCGGACTCCCTTCTCAGGGTCAGACCAGGCCCTGGAAAACCCCACATCGCTGCACCCCCGGACTCTGAAAGTGAGGATCGGAGCATCAGCTCCTCCCTGGACGTTCAGGCCCTCGACTGCCTTTCTAGTGCCTCGTTGACTAGTATTAACAGGCCATTTCCCCCACGCCAGGCACCGACCTGTCCCAGCGCCCTAAATCTCCGACACCCAGTTGGAGAATCACAGCCTCATCCCACAGCTCGGATGGGCAAGGCTGGGCTTCGAACCGGCTCCCCCAGCCCGCCTCCTCCCCTCCCACAGTGCCACCAGGGCCACCCCTCCCCTGTTCCATTCCACCGTCCCCCCTCCGTGAAGCCTCTACCCTCCAACCCCTCTCATCCACCTCACCCCTGCCCCCTGTGCTCGGCGCTGGCCCCCAGCCCCTGACCTAGGCCCCGCGGGCAGTGGGGGCTCCAGGAACCCTTCACGAATGACCTCTCCCCCCGGGGTGATTGAGTGACGGGGGACTGACTCTGCCCCGCCCCGGGGGCCTCCCTCCCCTCCCAGGCAGAGGCCAAGCATCACTCACGGATATAAATGGACAGTTTCCAAGGCTTAATCCTTCCACACTTACTGCAAACCCCTGCGCACGCGGACATAAATAAGCTTTTTTCCTGGGAAGAGAAGGCAGGCTTTTCACAGCGTCGTAAAAACAACGCTTTATTTTTCATCTTGCAGAGCCTATCTGGGCCGTGCTCGGGAGCCCCAGAAAGACACCAGGCCAAGTCCCTCGTGAGCAAACCCTGTGTTCGCGGCTGCCGGAGGCTCAGGCGAAGGGCAGAGCTTCCTTTGCGAGCCCCCCTGCGGTATCCAGCGGTGACCCATCGCCCCCAGAACGCGGGGCCTGTGCGGGCAGGTGGGCCCGCGGCTGCAGCAAGTGACCAAGAGGTTTGGAGAAAGAGAGGCCGTGTAGGCGTGGGGGGGCTGCAAACGAACGGGGCGGGGACCCCCCTGCGTTGTCAGCCGCCTCCGGGCACACACGGGGACTGGCCGTCACTGTCGTGCGCACATCCATTCCCGGGTGGGTGCAGAGGCCGCCGATGCTTCTGCTCTGTCTTCGCGGCCTGCGGAGAATGAGCGCCACCCCCCCCACCCTCCCCGCCCACGGTCCCCTTGTCGTCGGCAGACCCCGGCCGGTGCCTCTGAGCGGAAGTGAAGAAGGTCACGTGGGTGGGGGCCTCCAGGGCCCCAGAAAACTAGGGGCCGTGGCCTCCGTCAGCCTGGATTCAGAGCACAGGGGCAGGTAATGGTGGTGTCACCGTGGAAGCCACCAGGCCCCGGGTCCCCGGGAGCTGTGTCTGCAGAGCCACCTACCAGGGAAGGACTTGAGGCAGGTGTCTGAACTTGAAGCTGGAAAACAGGGGTAACAGCAAACCCGCCTCTCTGAGCGTCTCCACAAAGCGGAAGAAGCCTCTCCGGTCCGCTCCCCTTCCCTTCCCGCCCCTGGGTCTCCAGGACACCCGCGGCCCCCAGTCCCGGACACGACACACCCGGAAGAGGAGACCCCAGTTCTCCACACCCGCCCCGCAGGGGCCTGTCACCCAGCCCAGCCCGGAAGTCATGCCTGCCGACAAGTGGGTCTTTCTGAGGGCGTGCACGGCACGTGTCCAGGAGGTCAGGACGTGCACTGCGCGTGTCCGTGAGGTTCTGCAAACGGGAGCAGGGCGGCCGCTGCAGTGTGGCCTTGGTCAGCCTCAGGGCCACCCCAGCAAAGGACCACAGATTCAGGGGCTTCAACAACACACGTTTGTTTCTCCCTGGGCTGCGGGCGGGAAGCTGGAGACACAGGCACTGGCCAGCCAGTTGCCCGGGGAGGGTCTGCTTCCTGCCTTGCTGTGTCCTCACTGTTTTTTTTTAAGGTTTATTCATTTTTCAGAGACCGAGAGAGACAGAGTGTGAGTGGGGACGGGCAGACAGAGAGGGAGACACAGAATCCGAAGCAGGCTCCAGGCTCCAAGCCGTCAGCACAGAGCCCGACGCGGGGCCCGAACTCACGTGAGATCGCGCGAGATCACACGAGATCACGCGAGATCACACGAGATCACGCGAGATCACACGAGATCACGCGAGATCGTGACCTGAGCCGAAGTCGGACGCTCGACCGACTGAGCCCCCCAGGCGCCCCTGAATTCTTCCTCTTGAAAGACTTCCTCAGCCGCCAAATGGAGAATCCGTGGCTCTCCCCTCTTTTGCTTCCCACAGCCCTGCGGGGACGGAGTTCTGCCTCACCCCTGCCCTAGACAGCCCCGCCACCTGCTACCCCACGGCCCCAGGTTTCCAAAAGTCCCTCTGCCGGCTCAGCCACGCCACCCCGCCCCCGGCACGTTCCCCGCCCGCCCGCCCTGCCCGTGTCCTCCACAGGAACCCCTTCCCACCCCCAAGCCCGGAGTCAAATGCTGTGTCTCGTCCCGAACCTCCTTCCTAATTCGTAGCCCCGACACCTTCTCCTTGACCCTGCTCTTTGACAAAGAGCACGCTTTCCACTGACCCAGATTCTGCGCCTTTAATGGTGGATGAGAAGTTGGACTTTGTCCCCAGAGATTGAAGCTCTGCAAAATGCTCGCTGGAATCAGGTAAGAAAAGGAAAACGGGTCGACTCAGGGTCTGTCTGGGGCCTCTTTGTGGGAAGAGCAGGAACCAGGGGGGCGGGAGGGAGAGGGGCTGGTGGCCGCGGTCTCGGCAGGCGAGAGCTGGAAGGACCCCTCGGCTCACCTGGTCCAGAGGTTTCAAGACGCCTGTGTTTTTTCAGACTTTATGGGGGTATAATTTACATGCCATAAAATTCACCTTTCTCGGGGTCCACTCACTGATTTTTAGTTTACTTACAGAATTCTGCAGTCCCCCAAACCTGATTTTAGAACATTTCCCTCACTCCAGGGAGAAACGGCTGTGGCCACTAGCCGCATTTCCCCAGTCGCCCTCCAGGGCTGGGCCACCGCTGATCTATGTTTTTGTTTTTGGGGTTTGTTTTATTTTCAGTTTATTTATTTATTTTGAGAGAGAGACAGAGCGAGCAGGGGAGAGCTGTCAGCACAGAGCCCGATGCGGGGCTAGAACCCACGAACTGGGAGATCATGACCTGAACTGAAATCAAGAGTCAGATGCTTCACCGACTGAGCCCCCCAGGCGCCCCTGATCTAGTTTCTAGCTCTGTAGATTTGCAGGTTCTGAACATTGCATGTCGACAGTATCGTAGGGTATGTGGGTTTTTCCACGCGGCTTCTTTCGCTGGGTAAACTGTGTTCGGGGTTCACACGCGCCGGGGCGCGTATCAGCTGTCTCTTGTTTTCTGTTGTTCTACGGCACCCTATTGTGCATTTCGCTCCTCCGCTGACCCGCTGTGGGACCGGTGGGTCGTTTCCACATGCTTGGCCGTGGTGAAGAATACCACGATGAACGTTTGCAGACAAATCTTTGCGTGGACGTGGGTTTTCATTTCTCTTGTGCGGATAGGAATGAATGATTGGTGGATCTGAAGCACGGAAAGGCTGAGGTGGCTGGAGGAGGGAAACTGAGTCACAGAAAGGGCACGCACAGAGGATGGGGGCTTGGATTCATGAGGCAGCATGGCGGGAGGAAGCCGGGGGAGTCACATCCGAAGTCAAATCCCCGCTCTTCCACTTACTGGTATTGTGGCTCTTGGCAAGTTGTTGACTTCTCCAGCCTCAGTTTCGTCATCTGTAAAATATTTATGGTAATGCCTTCCTCACTGGCCGTTGTCAAGATCAAAAGAGAGCATTCTCTTTTCATTTTAATGTTTATTTATTTTTGAGAGACAGAGTGTGAGCAGGGGAGGGTCAGAGAGAGAGGGAGACACAGAATCCGAAGCAGGCTCCGGGCTCCGAGCTGTCAGCACAGAGCCCGACGTGGGGCTTGAACCCACAGACTGTGGGATCATGACCTGAGCCGAAGTTGGACACTCAATCGACTGAGCCACCAGGCTCCCCAGAAGAGACCATTTTTGTGGAAGTTCTGTGCACGCTCCGGGGCAGAGCAGGCCACACAAGCGTCCCATGGCACCCAGATCTCCAAAGGTCCGTGAGCATCAGCTGGTATTTCTCGAGCCCGGTGGCATGCCACGTGGCCGGCTGGGACACGACATGGCATGGATGCCCGTCCTCAAGCCAAAGCCATATTGGGCAGATATCACATTTCTCCATTGTCCTCTCATGTGGCCAGGCCAGAGCTTCTGTGTCCTGCATCCACCCGCAGCCAATATGGCAGCTTGGCCAAAATGGATAGAACGTTCCAGTTGGCCCCATGCTGACAGTTCCCGTGAGAACAACCAGACTTGAGAGAGTGGATGGCCCATTCCTCTAGGAATAAGGTGCCCCCGAGAGAAGAAGTAAGTATGCCCCGTGCACTGCTTCTCAGCAATAGCTCAGACCTGCCCGCGTTGAACATGGCGGGTAGGACCTTGAGCCAAGTGCAAACAGTCCGAGGCTTCATTTACACATCCTGACGGTGATCAGCTACTCTGAGGCTCCATCCACCGACCTACTTCGCAGCACTCAGCACAGAGCTTGGCCCACGTAAGAGCTTAATCAACATTAAAGACTGAGTGCGTGACGGTGTTCTCACGGCCCCCCTCCCCGCCTCCACCCTCCCGGAACGGGTCTCCCTGGCCTGAGGCTGGCGGCTGAGCTCTGAGCCCCAAGAAGGCCAGCCTCGCCCGTGACGCTGGAAATCTGTCTGCAGGGCAGAGGCTGGGTGACAGGGAGGCCCCGATGGCCGTGGCCGTCTGGGTGCAGAGGTGGTGAGTCCGCCAATGGGCTTGGGGGTCAGCTACGGGGTTCCGGTGCGCGAGCGAGGGCACATTCCTCTCCCCACAGCCGGTCACGTTGCCTGACACGGCGCAGTCGGCCCACTGCTGTTGGTTGCGATCGCTGGAGTCGTTAATACCCACGAGAAGGGGCGCTCGGAGCGGGGGGAGCCGACCATCAGGCCGGTAAGGAGCCTCGGCCTCGTCACAGCTCTTGTTGGGAGTGAGATTCCCACCCTCCCTTTGATGCAAGGAGACAAAGGCTCATTCGGTTCCGGCTCCAGCCAAGAGCTCTGTGTGAGGCTGGGAAGGTGACAGCCACCTCACTCTCATTCATCTTCCCCGGGCTCCCTCCTCTGACACACACACGGCGTGCTTCGTGACCCGGCCTCTCCCGCGCCCCCCCGCCCCGGCCAGCGCCCGGCTCCCGGGACCCGAGGGCTCACCGGGGACGGGACGGCACCTGGGTCGCCTTGTTGAGCCGTTTCCTCCCCGCGCCGCCCCCCAAGAAACACCTGCAGCCCCCATCGTCCGGTGGACGTCACCCGCCGCCCGTTGACGGCTTCTAGAACCCCACCAGTCGCCTCGGGTAGCGAGCCGCGAGTCACGTCTTCAGCAAGGAACTGTCCCTGTTTGGTCTGGACGTCCGGTGGAGCCGTAGACAGGGCTTTAATCATTATTACCGGAGCTGCACTGCGGCTCTCTGGAGAAGCACTAAGCAGGAGTGAAAAGGAAGTAACGTAATTAGTCTGACACAGTTCAATAGGGAACCGTCACCCCGGCGGTAATGAGCTCCTGCGATATGTTAATGTTAGTGTAAGAAATCACACCAGTGCAACAAATCGGCTTGGGGGGCACGGCGGGCGGGGGGGGGGAACCCAGGATCGTCCCAGGCAGCAGGCTAGTGGGGGGAGAAATGGAGAAGGCTCACGAAACCCCCTTTTCTTTGTCCCCAAGTCACCTGTGGTCACGGGGCGCCGAGGCTCTATCACGGCCGCCGCGTGCGCCTCGCGGCTGCTGTCGATGTGCACGGGTGGGCACGTATTTGTTCAGCTAGGAAAATAGGAACCTCGAGAAAATTCCTCCGAGCACCAAAACTCGATGCAGAGACAGGGTAGCGACGTCCCTAACAGTCACCCGATGCCGCGTGGAGTACAGCGTGTGTTCTTGGCCTTTGCGAGAACACGAGAGGGGAAGAGTAAGGACTCCGCCACTTAGTAAGCTGCTCTCAAGGAACAGCATCCGCGGCCTCCGTGGCCCGTCCGCAAAGTGGCAACAATGAAGCCACCTTCCGGGTTGAGATAGAGCGACCTTAGGACACAGCCTCAACGTTGGAGGGCAGCTGAACGGATAAAGGTGTGGCATGAACATATATTCAATGGAATAGTATTCGGCTTTGAAACACAAGAAGGAGGGGCCCCTGGGGGGCTCAGTCCGTTAAGCGTCCGACTTCGGCTCAGGTCACGATCTCGCGGTTCGTGGGTTTGAGCCCCGCATCGGGCTCTGTGCTGACAGCTCGGAGCCTGGAGCCTGCTTCGGTTCTGTGCCTCCCTCTCTCTCTGCCCCTCCCCCGTTCATGCTCTCTCTCTCTCTCTCTCTTTCTCTCTCTCTCTCTCTCTCTCTCTCAAAAATAAATAAACATTTAAAAAAATCTTAAAAACAAGAAGGAGATCTTGTCATCTGTCGTAGCAGAGACAGGTGACCCGGAGGGAGTTATGCTGAGTGAGAGAAGTCAAAGGCGGACAAATACAGTGTGGTCTCCCTTAGGTGTGGGTTATACAGCAGAGCCCAACTCGGAGGAGCAGAGGGCAGAGCGGGGGCAGCAGGGGCTGGGGCGGGGGGCACTGGGGACTTTGGTCAGCGGGCACAGAGGGTCAGACGTGCAGGATGAATGCCTTCCGGAGATGCCACGGTACAGTTAACAGTGCTGTTGACTCTACGAGGCGACAGATGAGTTCGCCAGCTTGGTTACGGTCACGCCCACGCTGTCTGTAGAGCCCAAAGCCTCGCGCCGTGCGTCATAAATGTCTGCGGCGTTTACTTGCCGTATATGCCTCAAGGAAGCTGGGGGGGGAAATAAAATACTTGCGGACAAATGAACAAAGGTGCAGTAAGTCTGCATTTTTTGATCTGAGTTCTCTCTGAACATACAGAGGAAACGAGAGGAAACCAGCCCCCAGCCCCGCAGAAGGCGGGACTTCTTGGTGATTCCCCCGCGTCCCCTTCGTCCCCTGGCCTCCTCTCAAAGTGGGAACGGTCCTCTGAACTCAGACGCGCCCAGAACCTACAGTTCCTGTGCAGACGTCACACCCGAGCAGCCCAGGGAGCAGTGGGCCAGGCGTTTTCCTTATTTCCGGTTCACAGACGGGGGAAGACGGGGCTTCTTGGGTTAGGGGCCCCCCAAGGCCGCACGGTGGGGACACGTGGGGCAGGGTGCGGACCTGAGCTCTGGTACCGAGCCCCGGAACAAGACGGCCCCATTGCCGTCCGCTTCTCACCCGGACCGCCCCCAGCAACCTGGGCACCTCGGTGCCTCCGCCCTGGAAAGGGGTGTCCCTCCCCCACCCACCCCGGGGGGTGTGGGAGAACCAGGGGGACCATCGGGCCGGAGAGGCACTCACGTCTGCCACCCCACGGAGGGCCCACTGCCCGGTCGATGGCGCCACCCCTCAGCCCCACGGACACCCAGCGTCGCCTTCCCGGACCAAGCCCACTGTGGGCCCGGGGGCGGGGGACACGGCTGTGGCTGCAGAACGGGGCCAGCACCCACTGGGTGCCGTCATGAGGGCCGGTCTCTTAGAGACGCCAGTTCTGGGACCCCAGGCCCACTGAGTCAGAGCTTCAGCTCCGACTCAGCTCCCGGCATCCACCGCTTCGGAGGCCCCGGGGCTTCTGCGCCCGCGATGGGCGGGGGCCGCTGATCCTGGAGTCCCGTCCTCCTGCATCACGGGGAGGAGCCGTGGAAAGGCCTCGTCCCAGACGCTTCTCTAGCTCGCCGGCCCTCTGTGCGCCCCCCGCACCCCTGCCTTTAAGCCCGACGCCCTGTCCCCGCAGTGGGCCCGCACCCTTCCTCCCAGACTGCCCACATCTGTCCTCGGACAGGCGCCCCGGGCCCCCCTCCCTGCCCCGCCCCCGGGCACCGGACCCCCCAGGCTGTGGGAGGAAGGGCCCCGGGCCACCTCAGGCTCTGCCCCCGACCTCACCGCCACCCGCCCAGGGACAGACTCACCACTCAGTAGAAGGACTGATCTCCTCCTCAAGACGATGCATCCCGGTCTGTGGGGAAAGTGTGGGTTCCTCCCATCAACGTGGCTGACACATCACCTTGTGGAGGGACGGCCTGGCCTTTTCAGGATCTGCAGCCTGGGCTCCGTCGCAGCACAGGCCCCGCCTCAGACGGTGCCCGAGTCTGCCCTGCGGGCCTGAGTCCCCGTTTCCGCCCCGATCGGGAAGGGGTGCGGTGCCCCGTCCTCGGGGCCTCGGGACGCAGAGGAGGCTCCTGGGCCCCCCCAGCCCGTGGGGGTGGGGGGTGGGGAGCCTCCAGGAGAGCAGGGACGGGGGCTCCACGAGGTGCCGGCTCCACACCCCCGACAGCGTCCCCGGGACGGTCCACGGCCCCTGAGTCCCTCTCAGGCTCCCAAAGCGTGGCGTGTGGGCCGGGTGAGGCCCCGCACCCGGTGTCCGGCTCAGTGCCCATCAGGGGCCTCCGTCCCCACGCGGCTGACCAGGCGGGCTGACCGGTGGGCGGCAGGTGCGGGCGGGGGGACCCGAGCCGATGCCGCCACGTGGGCTGCACCTGGGTCCCGCCTCTCTCCGGATCTCGGCGTCCTCGCGCTTTGTGGGAGTAACAGTAACGCTCCCCAGCCCGGAGGTGACTCACTGTTGCGATATAATCGCTTGCAGTGACCGCGGGATGGGAGGGGACCCTGAGCAGAGGGCTCCGGGGGGCGAGCCCGCAGCCCCAAAGCGGCCTGACCCGCCTTTCGAGCTGCGTCCCCGTCGCGGGGACAGGCCGCACGGAACAGTACATGCTCCCGGCGCCCTGGTGGCCGAGGGGTCTGTCCACGGCAGGGTCCGAGGCCCGGCACGTGGCGAGGCTGACGTCCCTCGCTGGCGCCTCTCCCGCAGCCAGGCCGCCAGCAGCGTGGGGGCACCGGGGCCTCACGCTTCCCTCAAAGGGCGAGAGGCCTCCCCGCGCCTCGGACGCGATCCACCGGGAGCTGGGGCAGGAGCCTCAGCACAGAGACCCCACCCTGAATCCAAGGCTGGGCCCGGAGAGAGGCCCGGTCAGGTTGCCTTTCCAAGACCCTTGTCCTGGGCCGTGCAAGCCCCTCACCGCGCTCCCACCCCCACCATTCCTCTCCAGGCCCTTGCTTTTTACATCACGCCTAAGACTCGTTGTTGCAAGCGATCAAATAATCGACTCAAGCTAGCTCAAGCAAAAGAAGGGACGGACAGGCTTTTAATAACCAGGGTTCGGAAATAGAGCTGGCTGCAGGCGTGGCTGGATACAGGGGCTCCAAAATCCATCATTTGGCCAAGACTTACCGATACGTCCCTGCTCCAGGCAGTGTCCTCGGCACACGAGCGCAGCCCTGCCCCCGCGGGGACGGAGACTGCGTGAGAATGCACGTCTCCGAGTGCGGAGAGTCAGGCACCCCCTCACGGCCACAGCGGCTGTAACAGCAGCCAAGCGCGAATCCATCAGAAGAGAGTGAGTGCCGGCCAAGTCCTAGAAACACGGATCAGACATCCGGGGGTGAAGCTCCTACTCCTGAGCCAGTGACAGTGGCTGGGGGAGTGCGAAGGGCTCGGCTCAGGTCTCGGTCCCACGGCCCCTTGCGGGCCACCGAAATGGGGGGACGAGCGGGGGCTGCAGCCGGGCCGGGGGGAACAGGTGGCGGGGAGCCGGCGGCGAATGTCTCCCTGGGGCCTCCCTGCCTGGGCTTCCTCCCCCAGATGCAAGCGAGCGCATCGGAGAGGCCGAGTGGCTCGCGGTCCCCCTCCTCCCTGCCCTCCTCCCGAAGGCAAAACAGTAGTTCACCACCCACAGATCACACGCCAGTTGCCGCGCACTGCCTCCGCCTCCCTGGGGAGGCAAGCTCGGTGTGCGTGCGGCCCGGCCCCTCGGGGTCCCTGGAAGACGCGAGGGGTCACGGGCTGAATGGGTGGGTCCCCCCATAATTCACGTGGAAGCACTAGCCCCCCACGTGCCGGGGTCTGCAGGGGGTCTTCCGGGTAATGAGGGCAGGTGAGGTCTCGAGGGCGGGACCTTGTAGGAGACACGTGGGAGCCTGCTGCCTACACGCCCGTGCACACGCACACGCACGCACACCCTCACACATGCACACGCACGTTCCCGGTGTGCACACACACACACACACCCTCATGCATGCAACACACGTTCCCGGCGTGCACGCATGCACACACCCTCACACATGCACATGCACGTTCCCGGTGTGCACGCACACACACACACCCCCTCATGCATGCAACACACGTTCCCGGCGTGCACACACACACACACACACCCTCATGCATGCAACACACGTTCCCGGTGTGCATGCATGCACACACACACGCACACCTTCATGCATGCACATGCACGTTCCCAGCATGCATGCACACACAAGCACACACACACACACACACACACACCCTCATGCATGTACACACATGTTCCCGTCATGCACACACACGCAGGCATGCACACACACATGCACATACACATCTTCCCAGTATGCACACGCACTCATGAACACTTGTATGCACACACACGTTCCCGGCATGCACACACACAGGCACACGCACACACACCCTCACACATACACACAGACGTTCCCGGTGTGCACGCACACACACACACACCCTCATGCATGCAACACATGTTCCCAGCGTGCACACACACAGGCACACACACACATACCCTCACACATGCACATGCACGTTCCCGTTGTGCACGCACACACACACACACACACCCTCATGCATGCAACACACGTTCCCGGCATGCACGCACACACACACACACACACATTCCCGCATGTGCACACACATGTGCACACATGCACACACACGTGCACACATGCACACACACACATGCACATACACACCTTCCCAGCATGCACACACACTCATGCGCACTTGTATGCACACACACGTTCCCGGCATATGCACACACGTTCACACACATGCATGCACACATGCACATGAGCATACACACACCTTCCCAGCATGCACACACGTGCACACACATACACACACACGCATACACACCTTCCCAGTGTGCACGTGCACACACGCTCACACACACATATACACACCTTCCCGACATGCTCACACACTCATGCACACACACGTGCATGCATACATACATCCCCAACATGCGCACACAGAGGAAAGTCTCGTGAGGACACCACAAGGAGGCTGCAAGCCGGGAAGCACATCCTCCCGGCGACCCCACCGCGCGGGCACCTGATCTGGGACCTCCAGCCTCCAGAACCGTCAGAAAAGAATTGTCTGCTGTCGAAGCCGCCGCGGGTCTGCGCTGTTTGTCACAGCCGCCCCGTCTAAGACAGTGGGGCAGGCTTTAACCCCTTCCTGTCCCAAACCTCGCCAGGACCATCCAGGAGGACCCGAGGGAGGAGGGAGGCGGGAGGCTTGTATGTGATCTGCACTCCCCGGGTGGCAGGGGAGGTGGGCGGGTGACAACTGGGTGCGGTCATCTGTGCCCGCGTCTCCCCTGCAGTGAGCTTCCCCGGACTCTGGTCGTGGGACCGCAACTTGGAGTCCAGGGAGAGACTCACTCCCGTCCCGCCTCCCAGGCTCAGCAAGAGAACAAGTCTGGACAGGTGGGCGTAGGAGGAACAGCGGCCCCGACTCGCTGGGCCTCAGTCTCCCCACCTGCAAAAAGGGAGGTTGGATGCACACACCCCGAGACCCCTTCCGGCGGGGACACGCGGGCTCCAGCCTGGAGGCGCTGAGGAGGCCGGACGCTGGGGACGGCGGGCGGCAGACACAGGCGGGCGGCACTCGGGGCTCAGGGGACGCTCCGGGGAGACCAGCGCCCACTTGCCCCTGCGTGTTCGCCAGCCCGGCCCAGGTCGAGCCGCTGATAGAATTTCAGGTGCTTAGTCATACTTTTTGGAGTAAATATCATGGTAAAAAGACATGACATTTCCGGGGCCAGTCTTCAGCATTAATAAAAGATTCCAAGAACAGGGTGACCTTTTCACAAAGGATTTGTAAATGCCAAAAACTACATAAAACCTCTCTTTCTGTGGCAGACAGGATTGTCACAGCTCAGCTTTTATTCTATGACATGTGAGGCTGGCTCTTGGTCCCCCGTCCGGGGTGCCAGCTGGTGGGCACTGCCAGCTGGGGGGGAGGGGGAGGAGGAGGAGGAGGGAGAGGAGGAGGGAGGAGGAGGAGAATGAGGAGGGTGAGGAGAAAGGGGAGGAGGATGAGGAGGAGAGAGAGAGGGAGGAGGGAGAGAGGGGGGAGGAGGAGGAGGAGGGAGGGACGAGGGAAGGAGGAGGAGGGGGAGGAGGAGGAGGAGAAGGGGAGGAGGATGAGGAGGAGAGAGAGGGAGGAGGGAGAGGGGGGAGGAGGAGGAGGGAGGAACGAGGGAAGGAGGAGGAGGGGGGAGGAGAAGGGGAGGAGGATGGAGAGAGGGAGGAGGGAGAGGGGGAGGAGGGGAGGAGGAGGAGGGAGGACGGACGAGGGGGAGGAAGAGGGGGAGGAGAAGGGGAGGAGGAGGGAAGGAGGAGGGAGAGGTGGAGGGAAGGAGGAGAGAGGAGGGGAGGAGGAGGAAGAAGAGGAAGGGACGAGGAAAGGAGGAGGAGGGGGATGAAGACGGGGATGAGGAGGGGGATGAGGAGGGGATGAGGAGGAAGAAGGGAAGAGGAAAGGAGGAGGAGGGGGAGGAGGAGGGAGGGAGAAGGAGAGAAGAGGAGGGGCAGGAGGAGGGAAAGAGAAGGGGGAGGAGGAGGGGAGGGGAAGGGGAGGAGGATGAGGAGGAGGGAGAGAGGGAGGAGGGAGAGAGGGGGAGGAGGGGAGGAGGAGGAAGAGGAGGGAGGGATGAGGGAAGGAGGAGGAGGGAGGACGGACGAGGGGGAGGAAGAGGGGGAGGAGAAGGGGAGGAGGAGGGAAGGAGGAGGGAGAGGTGGAGGGAAGGAGGAGAGAGGAGGGGAGGAGGAGGAAGAAGAGGAAGGGACGAGGAAAGGAGGAGGAGGGGGATGAAGAGGGGGATGAGGAGGGGGATGAGGAGGGGATGAGGAGGAAGAAGGGAAGAGGAAAGGAGGAGGAGGGGGAGGAGGAGGGAAGGAAGAGGGGGAAGAGAAAGGGGAGGAGGAGGAGGGGGAGGAGGAGGGAGAGGGGGAGGAGGAGGGAAGGAGAGGAGGGAGGGAGAAGGAGAGAAGAGGAGGGGCAGGAGGAGGGAAAGAGAAGGGGAGGAGGAGGGGAGGGGAAGGGGAGGAGGATGAGGAGGAGGGAGAGAGGGAGGAGGGAGAGAGGGGGAGGAGGGGAGGAGGAGGAAGAGGAGGGAGGGAGAAGCCCGGCCCCTGCCCCTTACGTGCCCCGAAGCAACAACAGGTGAGTCCTTCCAGCAGATCTGAGGATCGGGTAGCAAACCGGAGAGCCCAGAGAGGGTAAGACATTCGCCCCACGTCACACAGCTGCACGGCGCAGATGAAGGCTGGGGCTCAGATCTCTGCCTCTTTCGCCACGGCTCGGTCCCGCCCGTGGACGTGAGCTCAGCCTGATCCCCGCTCACCTTGCAGGTGGGACGGCACAGTGGTCGAGAAAGCTGAGCTCTGAGGAGACGCAGGGAACCGACTGGTGGCCTCCGGGTGGGGGGGGGAGGGGCTTACTGTGCTGATCATCTCACAAGACACACAAACATTGAATCGTGATGTCGTGCACCGATGGCTAAACGGATGGATGGATAGATGTATAGATGGGTGGATGGATGGACGAAGGAAGGAAGGTGGGAAGAAGGACATACGGATGACGGGAGGGAGGGAGGGACGAATCCAGCTGAGGTCTGGAATTCTCGGTTCTTCCCGACACTGGTTACCCCAACCCAGCTCATTTGCCCCGTTGGTGAACACAAGTGTCACTTGGATCGGCAAGGCGGTTGGCACCGTCCCCCGTGCCCTCCGTACGGACAGGACAGACAAGTGGGGACAGGATGTTGTGACGGCTGGAAGGCTCCTACCACCTGCCCTCGCCCCACCCCGCTCAGAAGAGCGCTTTTCCAAGCGCTACGTAGCGCTATGTAGCTATGTAGCATTATGTAGCTGTTAGCAAAACCTAGCTCCTTTAACATTGAGAAGTTTTAACTAAGCCGTCAAAGACCTGATACAGATGAGACCTAAAACTTTGTCCCGGAGGATAAACCTTGTTTGCGTTGTCTTATCAAGAGCAGATCAACGGCCCAAGAAAACGTTGTCATCTGAGCAGAGAGAAAAGCAGAATTTCAACCTAATACCAATGTACTCTTAAAATCCCACTCATCTCAGCCTTAGTCCGTCCTGAGCACACATAAAATTCCTTGGGATTTCCCTCCGTGCACCTTCTACAGCTCTCCTTTGCCTTCAAACTTTGTCCCAAAGCCATTTCTCTCCGAACAACCAGTCTCACTTAGGACAAAATTACTTTCTTCTACCCTCGACAAAAACGTATTTCCATTCCTTCTATCTTTCGTACACACCTCCTACTCTCCTACATACAGGGTTGCTTTCCTTATTTCCATCAGTCTTAAGTACACTTAGCGGAAGTTTAACTCTCGGGAAACCTTAGTCTCCAATTGAGGACTTAGTAACTGACCGAGAGGTGTTTACAACAGAATTTTTGTAGACGGTAAATTCACAAACCAAGTAAGCACAAAGCAGGTTTTCCAATAGGTCCAAACAGCCTCAGTTTCTCTGCAACAAGAAATTAAACACAAACCTATGTCCAGTAATCAAAGCTCCAGCAATTCATTCTCTTTGGAAAGTTTCAGGTTACCCAAGACCTTGAAAGCTGTCTTAACCATCACCCATGAAAACTTTGAGGCAGACAAAATTAACTCTCGTGTTAGGTCGTCTCTTTGCTATAACAAATCGCAACAGAGATAAGGTGAGCTGATTGGACCTTTGCTGATAACTTTAAAGACAGTGGAGGTTTCTGAAGTGGGTGGTCCAAGGGGGTGCACCTCGCTCCTTGACCTGGAGGGTGGGAGGAGGAGCCCTGGTGCCCGAGGCACTGAGGAGGGTAGAGGACCACACCCAAGCAGGTGCAGAAACCTGAGGGGGAGGGGAAGGCAGAAGCAGCACCTGCTTGGGAATATTCCTTAAAGTCCCTTGTCCCCAGGTAGACTGACCACAGTTGGCTGCAATCATAGCTGTTGACCCGGGAAATGAATGAGGGAGAAGCCCTCACATCTTAGGCAGAGGGACAGAGAGAGAGGGAGTCAGTGTCCCCTTTTAGTCTGGTTCCATCTCGGCCAGACCAATAAGCCCCCCTTCTCGAGGCTCCTCTGATATCAGCTGGGCTTGGGGGCAGCCCCTTCCGATTCGGGCGCTCATTCTCCCACTGTCCCTTTTCCTCGCGATGGCACCTTGGTCTTTTGCTAAGGGGGCTCTGGGCTTCCCTCCTTTTGGCGGCTGGACCTTCCCCATCCCGATGCCGCCATAGACTGTTGTTGACCACGGAATCGCAGGCGAGCCACTCAGACTCCGGGGGCTTTTGGGAGCCTTAAGGGTGCCCGCCCTTGGAGCCACAGCATTGCACTCGGCAGGTGAGCCAGACCGAGCCGCACATTCACGCTCACGTACACCCCAGAGGCTGTTACGTTCCCTCCCACAGAATTCCTACCTGTGCGACCTCTGAGGTCTCCGGGGAGCGATCAGGTCCCCCTTCCACTCTTGCGAGTGGGCCCGACTAGACTGGGCCCAGCCTTACCGGTCCTCACCTGCCAAGTCTCCTTAAGTCCAGCGGGAACGGCGGAGCGGGGCTGGCCCGCTGGCGACCGGGCGGGAGACCGCCGAAATTCAGGCAGGGCAGGGCACGCCTTCTCCCTTGGGATCCCTTGCTCCGTCACTACCTCGCCATTCTCCCAAACCGGTGACAACGATGGGCCAGCGCGGCTGGGTTTCCCGGCCAGGGAACCATATATGTTACGGAAACAGGCTGGACCCCTGGCGGAAAAACCAAGGGGCACTCGGAGATCTTGGTGGATCGGAGATGTATTTAACACCAGCGGGCTCCCAGAGAGTGTCAGTTAAAGATGATTAGGGGGCATCTGGGTTCGAGCCCCGCCTCGGGCTCTGTGCTGACAGCTCGGAGCCTGGAGCCTGCTTCGGATTCTGTGTCTCCCTCTCTCTGACCCTCCCCCGCTCACGCTCTGTCTCTCTCTCTCTCTCTCTCTCTCAAAAATAAACATTGAAAAAATTTCTAAGACGATTTGGATCAACCTGGGGAAGGTCTCTATCTACCCACGTGGGGTCGCTGCTGTTGGCTTTGTCCTCATTATCATTCATTCACGGTTTATTCAGGTACGCATCGAGCACCTGCTGGGTCCCGGGCCTACACCAGGCGGCCGGGAGGTCACAGGGAGCAGAACGGACATGGCCGCAACCTGACGGGTTCACAGCCCGGTGCGGGAGACGGCTCGGAAAGCAGTAACACCGGGAGTGACCGGAAGGCATCGGCTCATAGGAACGACAGAGCCGGGGAGCCCGGCCCGGGTGTGCGGGGGCAGGAGTCGCATCCGGGGGCCGGGGCGGGACAGGAGCCGGTGCTGGCCGTAGGGAACAACTCGCACGGAAGCCCAAGGTGCAGAGAGAACAGGGGTCCTGCAAACGGACCGGGGGGGTGGCGCTGTCTGCCGGGCAGGGGACTGGAGGAGAGAAGGGAGGACAGGTCGCGAGGCTTCCGAGACCCACACCTCAGCGTAACATCGAGGAGGAGCCGCTGAGGGACGCTGAAGGGTCAGGTGTAAGGAGAGTTCTCCGGTTGCTGCTGGAAAATGGGCTGAAAGAGCGGAGTCTGGAGGCAGAGAGCACAGGTGGGACGCCCAGGTAAGGTGGGAGGAGGTGAGGCTGGGCCCGGAGAACCAGGGAGGGGGAACAGGAAGCCGTGCAAGCCACCCCCCCCCTCCGGGCGGTGGGGGCCCGGATGTGCAGAGAAGGAGCTCGGAGGGGCCTGGAGTGGGGGAGCTCGCTCTCAGCCCCCCCTGCCACGGGGGAGGCCCCGGAGGGCGCTGGACATACAGACAGCATGACTGGGGTCCGCGGCGTCCGCTGGAGGGTCTGACCCCCCCGGCCAGGAAATCAGGTTCGCGGCCGGTCCCGGAGCGAGCCGCCCCCGCCTGTGTGAGCACCAGCCGCCAGTGGCTGCTGAGAAGACAGCTGCCATCTGTGACTACATTAATGGGACTTTAGTGTCCGGATCAATGTGCTTAAGAGTCCCTGCTGCACTCAGCACTTGTCAAGCTGCGTCTGCAGCCCAGCCACGGCGGGCAGGCCACGGCTCGAACGCTTCCCCGGGGCTCCCGGAGCGAGATCCCAAAAGCCTGCGCTCCCCCTTTGGGGTGACGGTGGCCCCACCTCGGGGACCGTAGGGTCTGCCGCCCCTGAGGGCGTCCCAGAATCGGCCGGGAGGCTCTGACACGGGCCGGGGCGCGGGTCCACCGTGGCCAGACTGGTACGTGAAGTCTAGTGATTTCGAAATGTCGCTCCACACGTTGTAAAACACCCAGCGTAAGTCAGGTGCGTCTGAGGACTGGATCAAGCCTGCGGCCTCCGTCCCCATCCGTCCCCCCTCCGTGACTTCCGATCGAGGAGCTCCACGATGGCTAACCTCCTGTGTCACCTGGGCAGGGCAGGGGGGTGCCTGGGTGCCTCCAGGCTGTTTCCGGGCGAGGGGAGCATCCGAGTCAGATGGGCACCCCCCCCCAACCCGTGGAGAGGCCTGAACAGAACAGAAGGCAGAGAACGAAGAATGCTCCACACTGCTGTCTCACCCCTCGGGCTGGGATTGACACAGGGGCCCCCGACCTCTCAGGCCTTCACCCTGGACCTGGACACACCCTCGGGTCCCCTGGGCCTCCAGCTTGCAGACGGGGGGTGGGGGGGGTGGGCAGCGGGCCTGCTCAGCCCCCGTGATTGCACGAGCCAGCTCCTCGTGGTCCGTGAGCAATTTAGCGATTAAACACCCACACGTCCCCACAGGCCCGTCACATCGCTCTGCTTGTCCAGAGTGCCCCGACCGGGGAGACTTCCATTTTACAGATGGGGACACTGAGGCTCCGCACCCAGCGGCCTCCGTGGAGCGCCGTTCCTTGTCTCCCGGGCACACCCTGGGTGCAGCCCCCACGTGTCTGTCTTGACCCCTAACACCTGAGCCCCTGCCTTTGTGCCCAGGACCCCAGCACCCTGACACACCGCTGAGCTGTCCTCCAAGGCGGCCGGGCCCTGGCCCCAGCCCCACGCGGACGCCCTTTCCTGCCGCTGCCGGGTCCCGTCTCCCCGCTCCACGGCCCGCACACGTCTCTCGGTGATGCTGGGAAGCGAAGGAAAGAGGAGAGGCCTTCCGGATCTTTGTATCCGCTTAAACCCACACAAGTACTTTGCCTCACGGTTCTGGGAGTCAGAAGTCACGGGCACTTTACGCCTAGAAAATCTGAGAACGTTCTGGAGGAGATCCGCTCCCTTGACTTTTCCACCTGGGCTCAGGGCCCCTCCAGCCGTCTTCGCCGCACGTCCCTCGGCCCCCTGCCGCCCACACGCCATCTCCTTCCTGACACAGCGACCCTGTGGCTGCGTCCGGCCCATCTGGGTAATCCAGGGCAACCTCAGCTTGAAAGCCTTAACCTCATCCCATCGGGAAAGTCTCTTTTGCCACATACGGGGACATAGTCACAGGCCCCGGGGATCAGCGTGCACATCCTTGCGGACCGTGATGCCGCCCACACACTCCTCACCCCTCAGTCAGAATGCTGCGCCCCCGCCCCGCACCCTCCTTAACCTGCCGGCTCGAGGGGGGGTCTGCACGCAGAAGGACACGGCAGAAATTCAGACCAAGAGGCAGAAGGGAAACGTAGCACAGGACAGACATGTTAAGTGCGTGTGTCTACATGCATTTGCAGGTGTTTGTGGGTGGGTGGGTGTGATTGTGTGTCTGCACGTATGCATGTGTGCGTGTCTCCATGCATGTCTGTTTGCACGCACGTGTGCACGTGTGTCTACATGCATGTGCACATTGCAGGGGTATGGACCATGTGTCTCCACGTGTGTCTGTTTGCACGCATGTGTGCCCGGGTGTCTCCTGTGTGTGTTTGCACGCACGTGTGCACATGTGTCTACATGTGTGTGTTTGCGTGCACGTGTGCACGTGTCTACATGACTTGCATGTGGGGGTGGTCGTGTCTGCACATATGTGTGTGTACATGTGTCTCCATGTGTGTGTGTTTGCATGCGTGTGTGCACGTGTGTCTACATGCGTGTGCACATTGCAGGGGTATGGGCCATGTGTCTCCATGTGTGTGTGTTTACACGCATGCGTGCACACATGTCTCCATGCATGTGTTTGCACACACGTGTACATGTGTGCGTATTTGCACACGTCTGTACACGTGTGTCTACGTGTGTGTGCACATTGCAGGGGGATGGACCATGTGTCTCCGTGCGTGTGTGTTTGCACACACATGTGCACGTGTGTCTCCATGCGTGTGTTTGCACGCATGTGTGCACGTGTGTCTACGTGTGTGCACATTGCAGGGGTATAGACCATGTGTCTCCATGTATGTCTGTGTGCACACACGTGCACGCGTGTCTCCGTGTGTGTTTGCACACACGTGCGTGCGTGTGTGTTTGCACGCGTGTGTGCACATTGTAGGGGGGTGGAACTTGTGTCTCCATGTGTGTGTGTTTGCACACACGTGCATGTGTGTCTCCGTGTGTGTTTGCACACACAGGCATGCGTGTGTTTGCACGCGTGTGTGCACGTGTGTCTACATGCGTGTGCACACTGCCAGGGGTATGGACCATGCGTCTCCATGCGTGTGTGTTTGCACGCGTGTGTGCACATGTGTCTACGTGTGTGTGCACACTGCAGGGGTATAGTGTGTTTGCACACACATGTGTCTCCATGCGTGTGTGTTTGCACACATGTGCACGTGTGTCTCCGTGTGTGTTTGCACACACATGCATGCGTGTGTGTTTGCATGCGTGTGTGCACGTGTGTCTACATGCGTGTGCACATTGCCAGGGGTACGGACCGTGCGTCTCCATGCGTGTGTGTTTGCACGCGTGTGTGCACGTGTGTCTACGTGTGTGTGCACATTGCAGGGGTATAGACTGTGTGTCTCCATGCGTGTGTGTTTGCACACACATGTGCACGTGTGTCTCCGTGTGTTTGCACACACATGCACGCGTGTGTTTGCACGCGTGTGTGCACGTGTGGCTACATGCGTGTGCACATTGCCAGGGGTATGGACCGTGCGTCTCCATGTGTTTGCAGCACACGTGCACTGTCTACACACGTGGGCACCTCTGGGGGTGTGTTTGCGTGTGTCGCCGCGGGAAGGACCAGAAACCGGCCCCGGGCGGGTCTCCGGCTCGCAGCCCCCCGCGGATCGCTGCCCCAGCCCCTCCCCGCGAGTGCGGCCGGAAGTGTGGGGCCGGCGCCTCCCCCCACGTCGCTCGCCAGATTGGACCAGCTGTAGACGGAGCCCATCAAATGCGCCTCCCGGCCTCGATTCACCGGAAGAAACAAGAGCTGTTTTCCTTCCTGGGGACGTACGGCTCTCGGCGGGCTCCGCGCAGACTCTCCCGCCAGCTTCCGGCGAACCCCGTCCCCGTCCAGGCGGTCCGCCGCTCGGAACCCCGGCAGCAGAGCGTCAGCGCCGGCGCGGCCCGGGGGGGGGCGGGGGGGGCAAGGATTTCAACAGGCACCACCCGTCCCGAGATGGGCAAGCTCCGGGGGCCGATCCTGGCGCCAGGGAAGGGGATGTTCGAAGGCTGAGGCCGTCAGGACCGTGACGAGTGACGCCCGCTGGTGACGGGGCCCGGGGGCCGCCCTCCCCCCCACACCCCACCCCAGACGGAGCTCAGGGTGGGGCCACGCCGGCCAAGGAGCTCAGCGAACGGGGCGCCCGCTTCAGAGCACAAATTTCGGACTCCGACTCCTGGCTCCGTAAACGCCCGCTCGTTTGAGGACCTCGGTCGAGTCCCTTAGCCCCTGTGTTCCTCAGTTTACTCATCCATTAAATGGAAATAAAACCTACCTTTCGTGGCTGTCGCAGAAAACTAACGTAACGCTGTGTACAAACATCAGCTGTGGCCTGCAGTGAGTGTTGTGTTACCGTGTGTCATGTGAGCACATGAGGGCAGGACCAGACGGCGACCGGAAGACTCGCCGTGGGGTCCTTGGAGCGACACCAGCACGGCCTCACCCCTGCCTGCCAGGTCTGGGCTGGGGCTGAACCTGATGCGGGGCTCCAAAGCCCTACCTGTGGGGTGCTGAGCCAGCCAGGGCAGTGGGTGCGTCAGCCCTACGGCCAAATGAAAGTCTGGGCACGTAGGACCCAGAGACCCTGTCCGGGACCCGAGCGGAGCCCCTCTCTCTCTGCAGGAAGTAGAAAGGCCACCACGGCCTTGCGCACGGGACAGTCTCCCCTCCGGGCCACCGCGTCTTTGTCTGCCAATGTAGGAGTTACGTTAGCAAGAGCACGGCCTCCTTGGGGGCAGCGGCCGTCCTGAGTGCCGCGGGAGAAGATTTTGAACCCGGCCTTAGCCTCACGTGTTCGGTTCTGCTAACAGAGATTCCCGGGAAGAGCAGACGCAGAAACGCTCAAAGAGACACGGGAGACGACAGAGCCTCCGGCCGCTCGAAGCAGCTCGCCGTAACCCAGCTCACCCCGCTGTTGTGGAGACAGCGCTCGGGACCTCAGTTTCTCTGTCCCCTTCCTCGTCACCAGCAATAAAACCCCTTGCTTCCAGGGGCGCCTGGGTGGCTCGGTCGGTTAAGCGTCCGACTTCGGCTCAGGTCATGATCTCACGGCCCGTGAGTTCGAGCCCCACGTCGGGCTCTGGGCTGACGGCTCGGAGCCTGGAACCTGCTTCGGATTCTGCGTCTCCCTCTCTCTCTCTGCCCCTCTCCCGTTCACACTCTGTCTCTCAAAAGTAAGTAAACGTTAAAACAATTTTCTTTTTAACAACAGACCAAAATTGAAAGAGTTGCTCTGTCTTGCTCTGGCCCCCAAACAAACCAAATCTCGAGGCTCCCCCACGGTTGGCTAATTCACAGCAAAACAAACTTTATCCCTGACATTTGCGACGACGTGTGAAAATCTGTCATGAACTTTGGCCGCCTTCCACCTCGGAGGGACCGACTGTCACCTTGGTTCCTTTGCCCTGTGTTTTGTCTTTAAACTCCTGTTGTCTTCTCCTTATGAGGTCGGACTGTCCTGAGTTTTGGGTTTTTCTTTTCCGTCCTAAATGCTTTGTCCCGGGGTCTCCCTTTCACGTCAGGGACGGCGCAGCATTACTGGGTGAGGGAGCGAAACAGAGTCAGCAGCGAAAGTGTCACAGGTTGGCCTGCACGTGGCTGGTGCTGCCCACACTGGACGGCCGGTCTCGTATGGGAGACGTCCGGGGCAGGAATGCATCCCCTGGGGACAGGGGCAGGCTGGTGACGCAGCATGGCCTTTAGGGCCCCGTGGATGTGGGCTGAGATCTTGTCTACACCATCCACGCTTCCTTGGATAAGTCACTTGGCCATTCTGAGCCTCGGTTTCCTCTTCCGTGAAATGGGCATGATTAGAACCAGTTTCATCAGTGTGACTGAGGTGTGAAGGGCGAGGAGCAAAACGGGTCCTCAGTGCACATGACTTTGCTTCCTGTCCCTGAGCCTAGAAGCGCCACCAGGGGCTGGGGTCCAAGGGTGGGTGTCTGCCACCCTCCCCCCACCCCCCAGAGAGCAGCAAGGTCAGGAGGGTTTCAGCCTGCAGAGGGACACGGGGCCCTACGGCAACTGAAGGATATGGAGCTGGAAACAACAGCCCCAGGTGTTACAGACGGGACCGGGGGCACCTGGGGGGAAAGACGGGGTCACAGGGCAGCTGGGGGGGGGACGGGACCAGGGGGCACCTGGGGGGAAAGACGGGGTCACAGGGCAACTGGGGGGGGAACGGGACCAGGGGGCACCTGGGGGGAAAGACGGGGTCACAGGGCAGCTGGGGGGGGACGGGACCAGGGGGCACCTGGGGGGAAAGACGGGGTCACAGGGCAACTGGGGGGGGAACGGGACCAGGGGGCACCTGGGGGGAAAGACGGGGTCACAGGGCAACTGGGGGGGGAACGGGACCAGGGGGCACCTGGGGGGAAAGACGGGGTCACAGGGCAGCTGGGGGGGGGACGGGACCAGGGGGCACCTGGGGGGAAAGACGGGGTCACAGGGCAACTGGGGGGGGAACGGGACCAGGGGGCACCTGGGGGGAAAGACGGGGTCACAGGGCAACTGGGGGGGGAACGGGACCAGGGGGCACCTGGGGGGAAAGACGGGGTCACAGGGCAGCTGGGGGGGGGGAACGGGACCAGGGGGCACCTGGGAGGAAAGACGGGGTCACAGGGCAGCTGGGGGGGGACGGGACCAGGGGGCACCTGGGGGGAAAGACGGGGTCACAGGGCAACTGGGGGGGGGAACGGGACCAGGGGGCACCTGGGAGGAAAGATGGGGTCACAGGGCAGCTGGGGGGGATGGGACCAGGGGGCACCTGGGGGGAAAGACGGGGTCACAGGGCAGCTGGGGGGGGGACGGGACCAGGGGGCACCTGGGGGGAAAGACAAGGTCACAGGGCAGCTGGCGGGGGATGGGACCAGGGGCAGCTGGGTGGGGGCGGGCCTTGCGGGGCAGGGGATGAGGGGTTGTGGGAGCAGGGCGGGGGGAGGTGCAGGGGATAGTCTCGTGGGAGGAGGAGGAGGAAAGGAGGAGGGCCTGAGGCCCTACCTGACCCCGGCCGTGACCAGTGAAACAAGTCACCGCGCCCCCTCCTGGGGACCGCTCTGGTGGGTCCCCCCCCACCGGCCCCTCAGCAGACAGCAGGTCTCCTCAGCACAAACGCGGACGGATGTGCAGGAATCCCGTCCCCTAATCCCTGGCTGACCCCGTGGGCCAGAGCCCTCCTTAGGAGAAAAGTCACAACTCGGCCTCCGACGGCTGTACATCCTGAGCCTGGGCCCCCGAAGCTCCCGTAGAGACGCGTCCTCCGAGTCCCAGCCCTGCTACGCCCCCGCGACACCTCGGGTTAGCGGGCAGAGCAACGATTATCTTCGGCCCTGCGCAGACAGGGCGTCGGAGGCTCAGAGAGGCCAGTTCGCTTGCCCGAGGTCGCACAGCGAGTGAAAGGAACACCCAGGTCTCCTGGCCTCCAGACACTTGCTTTCTCCTCCCGCCTCTGCTGCACGTTTCAAGGAGTGAGCTCCCCGTCCGCCGACGAGCAGGCCGGAGCTGCAGCGGGGCCCCCTTGGCACGCGGCACCTAGGGCACCACCTAAAGCCCTAGGTCGGGTCAGGTGCAGGTTTTCACGAGTTCTCTTGTAAAGAAATCACACTCAGCCGCCTGTCCCTCCTCAGCGCGAGGAGGCCAAATCCCCAAACCGAGCAAAGGCCGCCTTCGGTTTTCCCTTGACGCAGGCGGTGGGAATGGCACTGCGCTCGTCACCACGCCTTCAAGTCAAGTCCCCGCTCTGCCACTTACGTCCCGTGGCCTTGGGTAAAGCCACGCAGCTCCCTGAACCCTGTGACTCGTCCTCAGAACGGACTCCCGTCCTCGTGTGAGCTCCTTGCCTCAGACCTCGCCCTCCCCTCTCAGCCCTCCTGGGAAGGAGGGGGCCCGCCCGGGGTCCTCTCCTGACCTTCCTGATCCCCCCACCCCCAGCCCCCCGGTGCCAGCTCAAAACCCGGTTACCGGAGCCAAAACAAGGAACACGGTTCAATGGGAAAATCAGCCCCAACAATTGTCGGACCAAATTGACTTGTCAGTCACCTGCCCAGACGGGGGCCCAGGAGGCTCAGCTGATCTCCGCACAGGAAAGAGTGATTTGTAAGCTTTGAGGCCAGGAGGGAAAACACGCAGGAAAGGCCCGTCACGGCGAGGAAGGCTTGGGCTGGGTTTCCATAGCGATGCCCGGAGACGCGGTGGGGGGGGCGGGAGGGGGCGGAGCACGCGATTCTTGCGTGGCTCAGTCACCCCAGCAGTCACCCGCTCCGTGCAGGCCATCTGCCCCCGTGCCACTAGGCAGCAAGGACCCCTCCGAAGCCGCCCAGCCCCGGACCCCGAATCCGAACAGACGTCCCCCTGGAATCCCTCACGCCCCCTCTCCAGGGTCTGCGATGGTTTGGGAGAGAAATCCTCAAATCTCGGCCATGCAGTGCGTTGGAGACGCATGCGGCCGCCTCATCAAGTCACGGTTCTTCTCTAAGCCGCATCGTTACAATAACAAAAGTAGTCCTTCTGCGGGGCATTGTGGTAAGAATTAAATAACATAATACAGCGCTGGACAGATGGGACCTTAGTGATTTACCCGCAGTGTGCACGGCACCCCCCATTTTGCAAAGAGCTGCACCTCCATGATCTCCCTAGAATCTGCCCCAACACCCGCCCCCCCGGGCAGGGTCGGGGGAGGTGGGCTTGGAGCCTCGTGATTTTCCGCGAGGTCCTGCCACTGACAACGGGGACAGGGCTTAAGCAGTGACTTGGGACTGACTCTCCATCGAGCGAACTTTTCCAACCAGCGCTTAGTAACGTCTAGACAAAAGACACAGGGGTTCTGTGGGTCATGTATTGCGGTCTTCTCCGAAAGAAAATAGAAATAGTGAGTGACCTTTGACTTAATTAGAAAAATTAACAGTAAGGGGCGCCTGGGTGGCTCAGTGGGTTAAGCGTCTGACTTCAGCTCAGGTCATGATCTCGCGGTTCCTGGGTTCGAGTCCCGCGTCGGGCCCTGTGCTGACGGCTCGGAGCCTGGAGCCTGCTTCGGATTCTGTGTCTCCCTCTCTCTCTGCCCCTCCCTCTCTGTCTCTCTCGAAAATAAAATAAACATAAAAACATTTTAAGCGTTCATACTTTTCCATCGTGGGTATTTTGCACTAACTTTCGTTTCCAAACGTCGCATTCCAAGATCATTTATGTTGGTTGCTGAGTTTCGGGTGCCCCTGAAATTGTGCACGGGACTCCCCCTCCAGACCCTGGTCGCAGCCCTGCAGAGGCCGCCCGGCACTCGTGCACTGATGCTACCCACCCCACCCCCACCGCCACAGAGGGGACATTGAGTCTGGGGGCTGAGAGGAGCCTCATCTATTAAGCGATCCCCTGCTTCAGAGCCTCCCACGCACACGTCTCTCCCGTCCTGCGGTCTGACGTGACAAGACGGGCTGACAGCCTTCCTGAGCTGGCGGAGGTGGGAGCGTCTTCACAGCAAGTGCGAGGGGGCTGGCTTCTTTCCCCAGCCGGGGCGGGGCGCATCTGCAGCCCCCGGTCCTTCCTTCCTCTAAACAGGCCTGTCTTAGGACTCCGATTCCAGCCACCTCCTGGCCGCGTGGCCTTGGGAACATCACACGGAACCCTCCCGAGCGTCCGCTCTGCGAACGGTGGCCCCCGCCCTCGACAAACACGTGGCCAACGGTGTTAAATAAAGACACGCGCCACGAGACGTGGGAGGGAAATGGAACGGGCAGTTGCTTTGCTCCGACAGGAGGGTTTTTACGGGGCGGGGGAGGGGGAGCTCAGGGGCTGGATCTGGGGATGAGAGGGTCTCAGCCAGCAGGCAGGTGCCCAGAGAATGAATGGAGTCTGGGTTCCGGAGGGCCAGAAGCACCCTCTCCCTATCGCCCTCTCTGCCCAGAAGGGTGAATCCGCGTCAAATGCAAGGAGGTTCACTCTCCTGGGGGCGCAGGCAGCGTCCGGTTAACCAGATTTCAGAGCATCGACCGGACCGGATATTCGATGGGTTGAAAGCTTCCTCTCTCCTGTTGGCCGACTGGCCTCTGCTCAGCAAACACTCTTTCACAGCACTCGCTCCAGCATCCTCCTGGGCGCCTCTGTGAGGGCGCCTCCAATGAGATGGACAGTTAAGTCCACGGACTCAGTCGGCGGGTGTTCCCCCCACCCCTCCCCCTGCGCATGCGATCAGTGGGGCCAACGTACCGGCAAAGGCTGACCCTCCCCCAGGAAGACAGGACTCCCCCGCCCCCCTGTGCTCGCACTGGGGCTCGCTCTCAAACACGGCACTCCCCAGGTCTCAGGTCTTCAGACTCTGAAACTAAACCACCAGCTTTCCTGGGTCTCCAACCGGCCGACTCACCCTGCAGATGGTGGGGCCTGTCAGCCTCCGTAACCACGCCAGCCAGCTCCTTATATAGGCGTGTGTGTGTGTGTGTGTGTGTCTTGGTCTATGCAGCTGGGCCGGGGCCGCTGCCCAGGCCTGGGAGGGCAGGGGGAGGACAGCCAGGAAATCCTCTGTCTTCTCTCCTCTCCGGACCTGCTCCCCCTGGCGTTGGCTTTTCCTTGCATTGTAGCAACGAGACTTCAGATTCGGATTTGAGCGCCAAGGGAGAAAACAGACAGGATGGCCTCGGGTCTGAGAAGACGAAGCCGTCCACGGGGTGCAACAGATCGCTTGAATTCTGCCTCGAGGTTTGGAGGTCAAAACCTCGGCCACTTAAGAACGATTCCCCTGCCTCAGCGGCTGGCGGTGTTTTGCTAAGTATTGCAATGGGCCTCGTGCAGCGAGAATCCCGTAGTCCTCCCAGGCTCCGGGACCTCGGAGAGCACGGCCGAGGAGGGAGGAGTGTTGGAGAAGCCTCACCCCGGCGCAGCCCAGCGCTGTGCTTAGGAGGCTCAGACCCGTCCACACAAGGTGCCCATGCTGAGCAGAGAGTGAGTGCGTGGGCCCCCGGTGGGCTTGGGCATCTTTTTATATAATTTATATAATTTTTATATAATTTTTTATTGCACAAGTTGGGGAGGAGCAGAGAGAGGGAGACACAGAGTCCAAAACAGGCTCCAGGCTCTGAGCTGTCAGCACAGAGCCCCACGCGGGCTCGAACTCGGGAACGGCGAGATCGTGACCTGAGCTGGAGTCGGACGCCCAACCGACTGCGCCACCCAGGAGCCCCCCTTAACGGGGAAGAGGGCGCATGAGACCAGGCAGAAGGGATGGGAGCGGGTGAATCGCAGCCCAGGGCAGCTGTCTGCGGAGGAGGACGCTCTCTGCTTTCCTGGAGGGCCCCCAACTCCCCCCATCCTCGTATGACACGAGCCTCTGCCCTAATGAGACGGTCAGCTGGTCAGACAGCAGCACGGGGACGGTCAGGAAGGTCTTTGTGTCCTGATGGCCGTCCTCCGCCGGCAAAGCCGAGCAGGACCGGGAGAGCTGGCGGCCTGGCCCAGAGCGTGAGGCTGAAGCTTCATGCACAGAGGGGGCACCAGACGCCAAGCCCAGAGCCCCCCAGGGAAAGGAAACTATCGCCAGAGCCCAAGACAACGCCCAGAATGAGAGGACTGGCGCAGGCTGGAAGCCAGATGGTGCAGGGCCACGGGCGGCGGGCAGGTGCGGGGAGCAGACAGCGCCTCTGCCCGTGCCTCCATCAGCCCGGCTCGGACTGGCTCACGTGGCCGTGCTGGTGACCGTGGCGAGGGCCACCAGCGCTTGATGTGTGACAGCGGGGCCTCCGGAAGTGCCAGGGGAATTTCTCGTCCACACTGGGCGACAGGGAAAGTGAGGCCCGTCCAGGTCCTTCCTGTCCCCGTTCAGCCTACGCAAGACCCCTTCCCCAGGAACCGCCTCGCCCGCGCTGGCTCTGCGAGCTCAGACATCCGCAAGGGAACCAGCCGGCCAAGGTCGTGCTTGACTGAAGCCTTTCCAATCGGCCCCCTGCTCGCACAGCAGAGCACACGTTGGCCCATCAGACCATGCTTGCATCCAAGCGGATGAAGACCCGGCCCTTGGCAGCTCTGAGCCTCACACCCCCTGCTTGGCAAAGCCTTGGCCGTGCCAGCAAAGAGCCGGGAAGCCAGCCCACTGGGAGGACTCAGGGCATCTGCTCACAAGGCCGGGGCATCCAGGTGCTTCCCTGAGTCCTCTGTCTCTCGCCTGACAAATGGTACCTGGCTGGGCCATCAAGGGGACCCACGACCCCGGCTGGCCCATCAAGGGGACCCACGACCCCGGCTGGCCCATCAAGGGGACCCAGGAGCCCGGCTGGCCCATCAAGGGGACCCAGGAGCCCGGCTGGCCCATCAAGGGGACCCAGGACCCCGGCTGACCCATCAAGGGGACCCAGGAGCCCGGCTGACCCATCAAGGGGACCCAGGACCCCGGCTGACCCATCAAGGGGACCCAGGAGCCCGGCTGACCCATCAAGGGGACCCAGCACCCCGGCTGGCCGATCAAGGGGCCCTGGAGCCCGGCTGGCCCATCCAGGGGACCCAGGAGCCCGGCTGGCCCATCCAGGGGACCCAGGAGCCCGGCTGGCCCATCAAGGGGACCCCGGAGCCCGGCTGGCCCATCAAGGGGACCCAGGACCCCGGCTGGCCCATCAAGGGGACCCAGCACCCCGGCTGGCCGATCAAGGGGACCCAGCACCCCGGCTGGCCCATCAAGGGGACCCAGCACCCCGGCTGGCCCATCAAGGGGACCCAGCACCCCGGCTGGCCGATCAAGGGGACCCAGGAGCCCAGCTGGCCCATCAAGGGGACCCAGCACCCCGGCTGGCCGATCAAGGGGACCCCGGAGCCCGGCTGACCCATCAAGGGGACCCAGGACCCCGGCTGACCCATCAAGGGGACCCAGGACCCCGGCTGGCCCATCAAGGGGACCCAGCACCCCGGCTGGCCCATCAAGGGGACCCAGGACCCCGGCTGACCCATCAAGGGGACCCAGCACCCCGGCTGGCCCATCAAGGGGACCCCGGAGCCCGGCTGACCCATCAAGGGGACCCAGGAGCCCGGCTGACCCATCAAGGGGACCCAGGACCCCGGCTGGCCCATCAAGGGGACCCAGGACCCCGGCTGGCCCGTCAAGGGGACCCAGGACCCCGGCTGGCCCGTCAAGGGGACCCAGGACCCCGGCTGGCTGATCAAGGGGACCCAGGACCCCGGCTGACCCATCAAGGGGACCCAGGACCCCGGCTGGCCGATCAAGGGGACCCAGGAGCCCGGCTGGCCCATCAAGGGGACCCAGGACCCCGGCTGGCCGATCAAGGGGACCCAGCACCCCGGCTGGCCCATCAAGGGGACCCAGGACCCCGGCTGACCCATCAAGGGGACCCAGCACCCCGGCTGGCCGATCAAGGGGACCCAGGAGCCCGGCTGGCCCATCAAGGGGACCCAGCACCCCGGCTGACCGATCAAGGGGACCCAGGAGCCCGGCTGGCCCATCAAGGGGACCCAGGACCCCGGCTGACCGATCAAGGGGACCCAGGAGCCCGGCTGGCCCATCAAGGGGACCCAGGACCCCGGCTGACCCATCAAGGGGCCCTGGAGCCCGGCTGGCCCATCAAGGGGACCCCGGAGCCCGGCTGGCCCATCAAGGGGACCCCGGAGCCCGGCTGGGCCATCCAGGGGACCCAAGACTCCGCACTGCAGGGAATTCTACATGGTTTCTCCCCACAAGCCCCTTCACCACTTCAGCTCAGATGCCTTGTCATACGTGCTGTGGCAATTAACACACGGTGCCCACAAAAAGACTACTTAGATGCCCTTGACTGCAGGTCATTCCATCTGCTCCTACAGAACAGCCCATCCCCAGCTCCTGGTGAAGGCAGCCCGTGGGCACAGCAGACCCGCTCCACACAGCCCTGACCCTGGCGGTTGGACATGATCATGCCACACCCAGTGCGGGAGCCACCAGTCCAGGCACAGCTGTGACGCCCAGGGATATTCACACCCCAGCCTCATGCCGTGTCATAGAGACGGGGGAGGCGAGGGGCCCTGCCAGCCTGGCTCAGAGGGAACGACATTCGTCCAAATTCCCTCCCGCACATGCTTCCAAGTTCAGGGTGGCACAAAATTTGGGAGGCAGAATAAAGCACCAGCCGTGGTCCTCTGAAGTCAGGGAAAGAACACAGACCCATTGCCCTGGCTGCCCACTCACGTTGCCGGTGTCGGGGGCACCTGGCTTACCTCCTCCAGCTCCTGCTCCCTCTCTTCCTCTGACCCCCCAAGTCCTGGGCCAGGTGTGTGTTCCGCTCTGCCATACAGGGCCGTGGGCATCGAAGGCCATGAGAAGAAGACACGGCCAATAGTGCGCTGCTAAGCGGTACCTGCTTCTGGTGACAAGTAGGACAAAGGGAAATCCTCGCTACATTGAAAAATACTTCTGGATACCAGAAGAATATTTCCTTTATGCACAATGTAACCAGTTTTTCTACTGCTACATTGTGCTATAAACATGAGGGGGGGAAGGTTAAGTTTCATTTGTGTTATGAACAAGCCTAAGCATTCAACAATGTAATAAATCAAAGCCTGGTTTAAGTGTTTGCCAATTTCTGTGGTATAAATACTCCCACCCGGGGGCTAATTTAAAGCTACCGCCATGATATCTCCGGACGTGGAGTTGGAAAGAGGTTCGTGGTGGTGCCATACTATATAGTATTTCCGCCACATGGAGAGACATAAATAACCCCAGAAGCCTAAGTGATAATAACACATCTCAAGATAATTAGGAAGTGATGAGTTTTGAGTATGCCTCACCCTTGTTATTCTGTAACTTACTTAATGTACGTTTATATAGTTAAATTTTTAATAATGGCTGCGTTTAACCGCCGGATCACAGAAATTTCATACTAAGCCTCAGAATTTCATAATTCTCCTGAAAATTCCATACTAAGCCCTGGCACGCTGGATCGAGCCAGATCGGGCACGTCGCCGACTCCCGTCGTCTTCTTGGCCTCCGGCTTGTATTTGCTGTCTCCAGGTTCACGTCCAGCTGTCCTTTCTACCGGGCGGCTCAAATGGATCAACATGACTTCAGACCCAGCTCCAGACACGGAAGCGACAATGTCACAAGGAGGTCTTACCCGGCTCCCACGATTGCGCAAGGTCTATCTCCTCTCATAAACGGCTTTCGTCCGTAAAACTCAACATGCTTCCACTGCCGTGACTGAGTCCTGACTCACACAGAGAATGAGGGAATTTCGGAGGCCGTGCATGAGCTCCGGGGGTCTGGCCATTCCCCCAGAGTGCAAGGACGCACCCACACACACTCGCACATCCACACACGTGCACACACCCTTCCTGCAGACACAGGATGGAAGGATGCAGGGGACCATGATCGCCAGCCCATTCGAGCAGCCAGGACATTCAGGACCGGATGACCCAAGACAAGCACGGAGGGGCTGTCCCAGCAGTAGAACCCAGGCCTCAGGCCTGTTAGGTCCCCATGGACCACTGGGGTCTCACAGCAAGTGTGGGGACATGGCTATGAATCCTGATAGCAACTAATCAGAGTGGAGAGCTGTCATTGTTGGCATTTATTCCCTCATTCATTCATTCATTCATTCACATACTGTGCATTCTGTGAAAAGCCTTGGGCTAGACTCTGATAAAAGGGCACAGTGATAGGGGCGCCTGGGTGGCTCAGTTGGTGAAGCATCAGGTCACGATCTCATGGTTCACAGGTTCGAGCCCCGCATCAGGCCCTGGGCTGACAGCTCGGAACCTGGAGCCTGCTTCGGATTCTGCGTCTCCCTTTCTCTCTCTGCCCCCACCCCCCTGCTTGGGATCTGTCTCTCTGTCTCTCTCAAAAAAATGAATAAACGTTAAAAAAAAAAGTTTTTTAGGGGCACCTGGGTGGCTCAGTCGGTTGAGCAACTGATTTCAGCTTAGGTCATGATCTCACGGTTTGTGAGTTCGAGCCCCACATCGGGCTCTGTGCTGACAGCTCGGAGCCTGGAGCCTGCTTCAGATTCTGTGTCTCCCTCTCTCTCTGCACTTCCCCCACTCATGCTCTCTCTCTGTCTCAGAAATAAACATTAAAAAAAGTTGTTGTTAAAGTTTTTTAAACATGGCAAGCTGCGTGGGTGGGGGTTGGGGAGAGGTTAACCACATTTTTAGTTGAAAATAAGTATAACCGAATTCACATCCACACTCATGAAGGTCAACATCCCAGTTGTAGAAACTCAATTCAACTCACTTCCAAGTCTTCCCTGGTAACGTCCCCTTGGCCCCAGCTTCTTTGTCTATCCCAGAAAAGCTTGCTTGGAGTTTCGAACGAACCAAGACTTTAAAATCATATTTGGCATCTTCAAAACAGAGGTGAGGGCCGTCCGTCAGTGGCTGTGTCTGGGGCTGGAAGCCAAGGCTGCCGGTGGGTGGACGGGAAGAAAAGAATCTCCGGCTGTTTGCAGAACCCTCAGGCCGGGTCCTTGTTGCCAGGAGGGACCCTTCCTGGACTCTCAGAAACACCTTTTTCGGGCATAACTGTCCTTCTCTGGACAGCTAAGGAGCAGATGCCTGGTCTCCTTAATCCCTGTGGCCCAAAAGTGTCGGTGAAAGTCACAAATTTTGAAGGTAGTTGATCCGAAAGAGCACAGAGCAGATGGTCCCCCCACCCCCGGAAGGAACTCCAAATCTTCTTCCTCCACCCGCCCCCTGGCGCCTCCAAGGTCAGCCTCTCGCACATCTGTGGATTGGCCAACTCCAACCCTGCCATCCTCCTGGGTCTGACACTCCATCGGGACCACCGGCCCGTGGGGATACCGGCCGAAGCTTGTCCTGCAAGAAAGGAGAGCTCTCCCCCCTCACTAGCCACGTGGGTCCTCAGGGCCTCAGTCTCCTGGTCCCTTAAATGGGTCAAAAACATCCTAACCACCATTGGGATGTTCATGTATGTAAGGTCCCGCCTTAGAAATCACTCCAGAAATTGGATCTGTTAGAATGTGCACAACACTTAGTTTCTGAACCCTCTCATCCTGTGTTCTGCCGCATCCTCATAACGCCTTCGTGAGGGAGCAGAGCAAACACATTTGCCCCTGGCCTCGGATGGGGACCACGCATCCTTCGCCAGAGAGCAGAGTTCGCGACGGGGCCGGGACTGAGATCTGTGCGTGGCTGCCTTAGGCTCTGCGACCACGGCTCCCCTGCTCAGAGCCCCTCGAGCCCTGGGCCCTCCCCCGCACCCATCACTGGCTGAAAGGGATCGGAAAAGATAATCCCCAGCCCCTCGTCCCTTAATTCACTTTAGGTGCTAGTGGAGAAAGCTTCTCGAAGGGACAAAGGGGCTGGGCTCTTCGCCACCATTGTCCTCGAGAAGGGTTTCCATGGAGAGAGCGCCTCTGTTTCCAGAAGGCCAGCCCCTGGCTCCCTCTCCGGGAGCGGCTATGCGCCACTAGAGCAGGAGAAATAAATCCGCTTCCAACCTGCTTTGCTGCAGTCCAGAGACCAGGGAGGCCACATGGGGACGTCCAAGACGGGATGGAGTGGGTTCGGGGGGAAGGGGCAGAGGGGCGGCCGCTGTCACGACTGAAGGGTTCTGCTGTGCTCCGGGGAGGCTGGTCTCCCTGCCCCAGCAGATGGAGAGTCTCTGCTGATTGCTGTGCAAGGAAAACCACCTCCATCCATCTCTGTTCCCTAATGAGGGCCGGAGGCCGGGAGCCGCTGTCCTCTTCAGCACCATGGAGAGCGGCCTGTCCTTGGGCCTGTGGGAGCCTGGCTGGGCTCTGGGCCCAAGGGAGGGGAGCGGGGAGGGAGAGAAGGGGGAGACAGAGGGGGGAGAGAGAAAAAGAGAAGGGAGAGGGAGAGGAAGAGAAGGGGGAGAGGGAGGGGGAGAGAGAAAAAGAGAGGGGGGAGGGAGAGGGAGAGGAAGGAAGGGAGAGAAAGAGGCAGGGAGAGAGGGCGGGGGAGTGCAGGTTGGAGGGGAGGGGCGAGAAGGAAAGAGTGAACGAGGAAAAACAAGACAGAGCGAGGGGCAGACAGGCACACAGGTGGACTGAGCACATTGAGGCCCACCAAGAGACATACACAGAGACGGAGAGAGACAGGGGTAGAGACGGAGAGAGACAACGACTGAGACGGGGGGGTGGGGGGGGAAGAGAGGGAAGGATCTGCATAGAATTTTTTCCTTTTTGTTCCTCTTGCATTTGCTTCTGCTTTGCTTTTCCTCGTTGGGAGTTGGGATCGACAGGATGCGTGCCCCCTGGAGTCGGAGGTGGGAGGTGAAGCCCCAGCCCCTCAGCTCTCTGAATTGAAGAGCTCAGATGAGAGCTAGCGTTTACTGAGCACTTGCTGTGGAGCCGGGTGCTAAGTTAAGCACCCCACGCATCGTGACCTTAGTTCCTCACCACACCCCTACAAGGGGGGGCCTGCAATCACGCCAGCTTTTCAGGGGAGGAAAAAAACCACAGGAGCCGGAATCCCAGGACAGTCTCCCGTCGGCACTGTGCAGCACAGCGGGGGTCTTCTCTCACGGGAGCCGCGAGGGGCGTCTAGCTGCACGCACCGAAGGTGCCTCCTCCGTCCCCAGATGGACCTACAATGCAGCAGCTGGCCTGCCGAAAGCTCGGCTTCATCTGCCCTACTCTGCGTAGCTAAACGAGCCTGCTGGAAGACCGCAAAACTGTTCCTGCCTCAGGACCTTTGCACTTGCTTTTCCTCCTGCCTGGACCTCCGTCCCCCCAGATGATCACAAACACAGCTTCCCCACGGCACTCGGATTGTTCCCGTGTCACTGGTTCCCTGGTGGGGTGCCTGTGGGCAACCCTTCCAGGTCCCCTTACCAGGATTATCTCCATTCTTGTTTTCTGTCTCTTTCAGTGGAATGTGACCCCATCAGGGACAGAAATCTGTCCACACTTGTGTGTCTCACCCCTAGAGGAAGACACTTGATTAATATGTGCCTGAATGTGGGAGAGGTAAACTCTTCTTTCTGGAGGCCCCATGGGGACCAAAGGGGGTCTTGCGTAGACCCTATATTTTATTACAGAATGTGAGCAGTGGACGTGTCATCAGAAGTCTCATGACGGAGAGGTCCCTGCAGCCCCAGCACCGGCCAGGGCCCCCTTCAGGCTCCTTCTCCCAGCTCCCAACTCCCAGGCTCTCGGCTGAGCTGTTCTCCTCCATTCAGCTGAAGAGCAGACTTGTCCAAGGTCAACCCCCTCCCCTGGGACAACTGTGTCCAGGGACTGGTCAGCCTCCATTCAGGACGGTGCCAACGGGCACCCCTGCTCCAGGGCTCCCCGTGGGGCCAGCCGAAGCCTCTGTTGTGGCTGGTCTCGCCTCCTGCGTCTGCCCAGCCGGGCTCCCCCCGCTCCTCCCCCCAGACCCTGGTGACAAGGACACGTCCCCATGAACGTGTGCATCACAAGTACGTCTCAGAGTCACGTCCCCGGGGGCCCCGGTCCAGGGCACCAGAACCGCCCTTACTGGCCATTCCCTGCCTGGGCAGCAACGGCAGGGAGAGAGCTCTGCCCCGGACAGACCGAAATACGCCTCCCTTTGGTGTCCTCCCACGCACAGGGACCCAGTTCTTTCCCTTGGGGCCACACAGAGCAAGTCCGATCCCTCTGTCCCTAGATGGCCTCTCAGATATTTGAAATGGGCATCATCATCAGTGAGAAGGGAGGGGCCCTTGGGTGGCTCAGTCGGTTGAGTGTCCGACTTCGGCTCAGGTCATGATCTCACAGTCTGTGAGTTCGAGCCCCGCGTCGGGCTCTGTGCTGACAGCTCGGAGCCTGGAGCCTGCTTCCGATTCTGTGTCTCCCTCTCTCTCTCTGCCCCTCCCTGCTCACATTCTGTCTCCCTCTCTTTCAAAAATAAATAAACATTAAAAATTTAAAAGAGAGAGAGAGAGAGAAGGGAGACAAAATTGGCCATCATTCTCCTGAAAGCCTCCAGCCGTCCTCTCCAAGCCGACCGACCCCACTGCCTTCAACCGACACCGGGCGCCCACATCTCCCTGCCCGATCTCACCGGCTCCTCCCTCCTCCATGGGCTCCCAGTTATAGAAAGAGAAACCGAGCCCCGAGTTGGGGTAACAGCCCGCCCCCCAGCACGGGCACACAGCGGGGCAAGGGCACCTCGGGTTTGCATGCATGTGGAATCCTTGCATTTGGGTTTTTTCTCCTGAAACCTGAGTCCTTTCCTCTGAAAAATGGCAAGCGTGGGCAGACGACCTCCCAAGTTGTGGTCACTGAGTCCTTCCATCGGACACTTGTGTCTTTTGTTCTACAGGACAATTCGTGGCCGAAAGGAATCTGGCTGCCACCAAGGGTCTCACCAGCAGCAAAGACAATCTCGTTCTTCTGACTTTGGTGGAGCTGCAAACCCAGCAAATACTGCCCCGGTGGGGGGATAGGAACACAGTCAAATAAGCTGTTGCCTTTGAGAGGGGAAAAAAAAAATCTCCCGCTAACAGGCAAAACACATGTTACTATGGCTACAGTTCTCAAACGATGGTGAGCCAGCCGATGTCGCCCATTATTCATAAAGAAGAGATAATGCTTTGCCATCAGCAAATGACGTGCCCACGTCAAGCCGCACCGCCTGTGCTCGGCGCTTGTGGAAGGGAACACCCTTCGCGGGTCCTCCGGGGATGTTGCGATAATCGGTCCTGCTTCGGCTAAGACCAGGGGTTTGCAGAGGCACCTGTCTCGGAGCGGAGTTAAACACCGCAGCCGGAAGGGCTGTGGAGGAGGTCGGGCTCCGGCAGAGGGGTCCCCAGCGAGCGTGGATTTGCCGCTTCCCAGGAGGAAACCGCAGGGCAGGCGACTTAGCCGGAGAGGAGGCAGCTGGGACTCCACGTGGCCGCGAAGGGGGGAGGCAGTGGAGGTCGGCATCCGAACCCTCCTTCCCGGGACCGACGAACCAGTGGTCTCCTTGGCCCGGGATGCGTCCTGCAAAGTCCGTGCAAAGTCTGGGCTCCAGAGACGGTGAGCACGGGGTCAGCCTTGCCCTCAGCGGTTCGCAGCCCTCGGTCAGCCCTGGAGAGCCCCCTAGAAACACCGCGGAGTGAGCCCTGGAAGGAGGTGGCTAATCGATTGGGACGGGATTGCAAACTCGCCTAACAAGCCGAGACTTTACATAAACTCACGCCTGTTCCGGGGAATCAGGTCAGGCTGTGTTGAGTCCACAACCCGACAGAGGGAGACCCATCTGGACCCGGGTGACAGCTGCCGTGTAGACGGACACGGGTCTCCAGCCCATGCCACAGCCCAGCTCTGCCCTCGCTCCAGAGGCATGAGTCCAGAGCCTTCCGGAGCCTTCTTTACAAAGAAGAAGCTATGGGATTAGTGACCCGAGGGCCAGAAGTTCTCCCGGCTGAGAGGTTAAGAAAAATCCCGGCCCGACAAGCAGAGCTGTGGGAGCGGACGCACACGGGCAAGGGATGGGCCTGGCATCCGAGTCGGGCTCCAATCGGCCTGAGGGGCGGGAGGAGCGGGAAGGGGGTCGCTGGAAGGACACACACAAGGGAGATGGCGTCTGAAGTAAACCAGGAACAGAAGCTGAGGAGGAGAGGCGGGAGGGTAGCCGCAGACCCACGGCGGACCGGCTGCCCCGCGTAACAAAGCCCCGTGGACTCCGTGGGTCAGAGCTTGCAGGGGGCCCAGCGGGGACCGTCTGTCTCCTTTCCCCCTGCGGGGGCCTCAGCCAGGAAGGCCCGTCGGCTGCGGCTCTCGCGATGGCTGAGGCTAGAATGCTCTGTGGGCGTCTTCATTCACAGGCCCCGGTGCTTGAAGCTGGCTGCTGTCTGGACCTCGGCTGGGCTGCTGACCAGAGCCCCCCGTGTGGCCCTCCACACGGCCTCGCCACGTGGCCTCCCTCTCGGTGCCGTGGCTGGCTTGCAAAACCATCTCAGGAGAGCCGGGCCGAGCCCACGGCACAGGGATGGACGGTCAAGCCTCAGAAATCCCACGGCACCTCTCCGGCCACGTCCGCCCCATCGGTCAGGACCGTCACCCAGGTCTGCCGGGTTCTGGGGGATAGGACGTGGTTCCTTGTGGGAACAGCGTGGAGCCCATGTCGTAAGATGCGAGCGGTCAGACGTCCCGGGGAGATACAAGGTGTTACCTTTGGCTCTTTGGAAAGATAAACACAACAGACTGAATTCCCCGCCCCCGAAGCCCCGCTGGCTTGTTCACCCCAAGACCCAAGATCAGGGGAGGGATCTGAGCTGGGAGGGACAAATGTGGGCGTAAGTGGCACCTCAGGACCCGACAAAGGGTGAGGCCACCGAGGGCGGGGGCACGGCTGAGGGAAGAAGAGAGACACCGGGCGGAGCCCTGGACCCCCCCCCCCCCGGTGTTTCAAAGTCTGAGAGGTGGAAGGAGCGAGGGAGGGGGTCCCCGGGCCACAGAGTCCCCCTCGGAGAGCTGGGTCTGCGGCTGGAACTGCAAGGCGGTGTCGGGCACAGGTTGGGGGTGACAGCAGGTGCGCCTGTGTCGCGGGACAGTTGGCTCCCACAGAGGCACGCGGGGCATCAGCCTGGGGTGCCCGCCTAACCCCACCCGAACCTCCTCCATCCCGCGGCCCCCAACTCGCCACAGCCCCGCCGGCGAGAGCGGGAACCATCAGGCAAAGGGTAGGGGTGCAGTACACCTACACACCCCCGCCAGGGAGAGGCTGCCTTCCCACGTGGGCTCGGCAGGAGGAGCTGGGGGAGCAAAGCTCTGTGTTATTAATAAGAACGGATTTCCCAAAGGGCCGTGGCAACTGCCTTACGGCCCCTGTTTGGCCCCAATTCATTCTTGATCAGGAGTCTCGGCTTTCCTCTACGCGTGTGTCGAAGGCCTTGAAAAGAACAGTAAATGTTAAAGTGAAAGCCGGTGGACAGACCCCCGTGCAGAGGCCCCGACAGAAGGGATAAATGTTCCCAAGGCGTCTGAGGCACATTTTCTTGGCTTCCCCCATCTGGCTTCTACACCGCACACAGCACAAGGGCCCGGCTCCCTCTTTGACGCCTTCTCTTTCTTCTTGCAATTGGTTTCGCCCTCACGGTGTGGACTCTGTGACTTGCAAGGAAAGCATGGTCTCCTGGACGGTCAGGCCTGTTCTGTGTCCCCCAGAAATGCAGACGTAAGTCTTTGTGAAAGGACCAGCCACCGGTGCGATGTCTGCCTGTTCGGGGGGTGTCGCACGGTCCGTTGTTTGTGATGGCGGACGTCTGACCGTCCGTCTGGGAGTTCGGAGTCGCCACGGGCTCCTTGCGGCTCAGATCCGTCCGTGGAGATCCCGGCCCCACGGTGATGGGGTGAGGGGGGCCCTTGGAGGTGCGCAGGGCATGAGGTGGGGCCTCATGATTTTCGCCCACGTGAAAGGGTCCCCGAGCGAGGAGCGATCCCGCCCCCTTTCCGCGAGGTGAGGTCGTGAGACGCTGGCCACCAGAAGCCCAGGACGAGGGTGCCCACCAGACACCCCCCCGCCCCCCCGCCGCCGTGCCTGCACCCTGACCTCCGACCTCCAGCTTCCAGAACTGTCACACGTACATTTCTGCCATCGTGAGCCACCCAGTCTGTGCCGCTTTGTTGTGACAGCCCAGACGGAAGGAGACAGCGTCCTGGGGCTCATCGGGGTGGTTCGAACACTGAGGATTCAACGCCCCAACGCAGAGGGGCAAGTGCTGCTTTAACAAGCTTCTTAGCTTCTAGTTTACTTGTTTATGTATTTCCTCTCTAACCCATTGGCTTAATTTTTTTTAACGTTTATTTATTTTTGGGACAGAGAGACAGAGCATGAACCGGGGAGGGGCAGAGAGAGAGGGAGACACAGAATCGGAAACGGGCTCCAGGCTCTGAGCCATCAGCCCAGAGCCTGACGCGGGGCTCAAACCCACGGACCGCGAGATCGTGACCTGAGCCGAAGTCAGCCGCTTAACCGACGGAGCCACCCAGGCGCCCCTAATCCGTTGACTTTAAATAAAAAAGATTATTCTGGGGGCGCCGAGGTGCCTCAGTCGGTTAAGCATCCAACTCGGTTTCGGCTCAGGTCACGATCTTGCGGTTCACGAGTTCAAGCCCCGCGTCGGGCTCCATGCTGACAGTGCGGAGCCTGCTTGGGACTCTCTCTCTCTCTCTCTCTCTCTCTCTCCCCCTCCCCTGCTTGTGCTCTTTCTCTCAATAAATAAATAAACTTAAAAAAAAAATTATTGTGGATCCTCTGGGTGGGCCTGATTCAATCAGGTGAAGGGCCTTCAGAGCAGGACTGAGGCTTCCTGAGGAAGAAGAAAGTCGACCCGCGCACACCCGCTTCAGCCCGGGGAAGAGCACACACCGGTTCCTCGCGGTAGAACGCACACGCCTTCTGCTTCTCTGTTGGAACCTGCCTGATACAGGGAAGGAGGGGGCACGGCGGCCCCGGAGGTCCTGGAAGGAGGCTGGCGGGAGAATCAGCGGATGCCCCCGTCGTTGGCCATCACGATGCCCAGAAGGAGGGCTCTGGCCATACCCAGGAGCTGCCGCGTGTGGCCACCCCCAGACCAGCCGGCCTCAGCATCCAAGAAACTCCAAGGGCCTTCGCAGAATGGCGGGGCCTCCCTGGCCCCTACGCCCCCCTCGCCCGCCCACTGGGGGACCGAATTCCAGCCTGGCCTGGAGCCGGGGTCACCATCCCTCCTGCAAGCCTATGCTTGCTGACCTCCGAGCGGCAGAAACCTCGTCTTCCGCCTCCTTCACGGCAGAGCGAGCCCGCAGCCGGGCCCGGGTCGTCACAGCCCCTTACCGGTGAAGCCTCGGTTTCCCGCAGGTGCCCTGTGGCTACCGCCCTCGGGCCGCTCACAGGCCAGCATGGAGACAGGATAAATGCGGTCAGGAATGTGCTGGAGGGAAGCAGGAGTCAAGGGAGGCAGAGAAGGGGGTGCTCGCTCTGGACCGGTCGAGGGTGGGGGGTGACCCCGGTGTGGACCGGGAGGCCCAGTTTGAGAACCGCTGCCCCCAGACTGCATGGACCAGACAGGGGTGTCCCCGGAGAGGAAGGACGTCATTGTGCCCATGCCCAGTGAGTGCAGGGAGGCCGACACAAAATCTGCCTTCCTGGGGCGCCTGGAGGGCTCAGTCGGTCAAGTGTCCCCGACTTTGGCTCAGGTCACGATGTCTCGGCTCGCGGGTTGGAGCCCCACGTCGGGCTCTGTGCTGACAGCTCAGAGCCTGGAGCCTGCTTCCGATTCTGTGTCTCCCTCTCTGCCCCTCTCTCTCCCTCCCTCTCTCAAAAATAAACATTTAAAATAAATCTCCTTTCCCTCCCCCAGCTTTGGGGAATGTCCCTGATACACCCTCTTCCACGACAGCCAGAAAGTGAAATTATAATAAACTCTGGTTTGAGTAAAAATAAAATATTTAAACTTTAAATAATACCACGAGTGTTAATACACCTGCTCTTTTATTTTTCAATATTTAAGCGAACGCTTTGGGGACAAAAACACATCAAACCACACGTGCACGATCTCGCGTTTTCCGGCTCCATCAGCACGAGAACCGGCAGATCCCAAAATGCGTAAAACGCTAACGTTCTTGTTCACCGTGAACTTTTTGTTTGCATTCATTTTTTTTTAAGTTTATTTATTTTGAAAGAGAGCTGGAGTGCACACGAGCGGAGGAGGGGCGGAGAGAGGGAGGGAGAGAGGGAGAGAGAGAATCCCAAGCAGGCTCCGCGCCGTCAGCACAGAGCCTGACGCGGGGCTCGAACTCACCAAGCCGTGAGATCACGACCTGAGCCGACACCAAGAGGAGGACACTCAGCCGACTGACCCACCCAGGCGCCCTTGGTGTTTTAAAATATTGTCTACCTTGGTCCCTGGGTTTGGAGGCACCTCTTAGATTTTGCATGCAGCCCAGTGTTCCCTCGCCCCGGTCACGGCCCCGGGCAGAGACAGGAGACCCCTCTGCAGGGCTGGGGTGGGGGAGGGGGGAAAATCATTACCAGGGCAACGGAAAAGAAACTCCGGGCCCTTCCGTGCCACAACCAGGGGTTCATATTTACCGTGTGGGCAGCGGGGACCCACAGGAGCATTTTAAGAAGGAGAGAGACAGGGCCAGACTTGTGTCTTGGAAATGCGACCCCAGCTGGTGGCCTGGAGGCAAGGAGACCCCCAGGAAGGCTGACGCGTTGGTCAGGCAGGAAGGGACAAGGCCAGGGGTGGGGGCTGTGCTGTGCAGATCAAGGCTGGAGTCACAGGGCTCCCACGGCGAGAAGGAGCGAGTCCCAGCCGACCGGGGAGCCCACCCTGGGTCCGGGAGCCCGCAGGGGCGGACGCTGGGGGTCCACCGGGGGACTCGGCTCATGAAGGCCCAGGAAACGGCGAACAGTCACCCTGCACAAAGCCCCCAAACCCTCTTCCCCGCTGCTCCTCAGGGTGGGGTTCGGCGAGAGGACTGTGACACTCACATCCGGAAATGAAGCATGTAGTCCTACAAATTGTGCAGGACCCCGGAGGGGGCCGATCGGGAACGGGAGGGCATCAGAGACACGGAAACAGCAGACCCTTCACTTTCAATTTCCCACCACCGATGTCCAATGACACGTTTGGTTCCCAAGGACCTCCGGGAAGCTGAGGTCCCCTCCTCGCCTGTGTGACAGCCCGTGATTTCACACGGACTCCCCAATAAATAAATGATGTCTCCAGAAGCAATGCCCCGGGCATCAACCCGTCTTTCAGCCTCACGCCCTGTCCTCCTTGCCTGTCCTTCCAGGACCGGCTCAGCTAATGATTTGCCTTCAGGTTCGTACCCAGGACGACCCAGGCCACAGCGGGACAGCGTCTGAGCCAGAAAAAAACCCTAACGATCCTCTTAAAGAGAGAGGGACAAACCACAGAGACACAAGAGCAAATGTTCACGGTATCTTTCCTCGTTACAGGACAAGACAGGAGCCAACGCAAGTGTCCCTGCACAGGTGACCCGATGACATGTTGTGGCGTCCTCACACGACAGAACGGGGCTCCGCGTCACGAACCGATCTGCACGCTGCGTGGTCCCAGCTCTGCGTTCAAGAACGGGAAAGCCCGATCCACGGTGACAGATGTCGGAGCCGCGGTTTCCTGGCGGAGCGTGAGGGTCCCAGACGGGGGCACGGACGGTGACGAGGCGTGAGGGAACTTTCTGCAGTGATGGAGATACCTGTGTATTGCTGGGAGGGGTAGCGGCAGTCCTGCACACACACCGAAAATCCACTCAGGACACACGCATTTTGCAGGGCGCCTGGGGGGCTCAGTTGGTTGAGCGTCCGACTTCGGCTCAGGTCATGATCTCGCGGTTCGTGGGTTTGAGCCCCGCGTCAGGCTCTGTGCCGACGGCTCAGAGCCTGGAGCTGCTTCTGATTCTGTGTCTCCCTCTCTCTCTCTCTGCCCACCCCCGCTCATGCTCTGTCTCTCTCTCTCTCTCTCAAAAAAAATATTTAAAAAATTTTTTTAATAAAATAAAATACGAAAACATAAATTGAATGATTTTTAAAAGAAGTGGCTGATGTGTGCTGTCCTTGTTGTCGGAGAGGAGGGGACACGTGTGCCTCCCAGATGGGACGGCTCCAGGAATGCCCTCAGCTCTCACAGATGCAGGAAGTTTCCAGCCTTCACTGTCTCCTGGGGAACAGTGCCCGGGGCCGCCCTGCTCCTGAGTGAGGGGACAGCTCCGGACTGGGAGGGACAGACCTTCCCCTGGGAGGGAAACAGGCAGTAGGGGCCTCTGGACCCACCCCTGGCCGGGCTCCGGGTGGTTGAGAGCTCCGGGTGACCAGCCCAAAGCGGGGAGGTCACGGTCTGAGCACGCGGGAAGCCAGGCGCCGCGGAGGGGAGGCCCAGAGCCGCCAGCAATGCTGTGCCCAGGTAGCTGCTAGGGAGGGAGCGGATGTGCAAAGGCCCAGGGGCTGGCACCATGTCGGGAGGCCAAGAGCCACGTGAAAAACGCCACATTGTTACAGGACGTTGTGGTCTGTGTTTGGAAAAAAAAACGGGTTCATCATTTTTAGCACCACAGAGAGGAAGGTGGCTAACAGGGGGATATAACTAATTCCCACTCGAAGCGTGTCTGTACTGATCAAAGGACAACCAAGCAGGACACCCAGGAAAGCAACAGAAAGAGCCGGAATTATTCACTGGAGCGAGGGCCTCTGCGGTCGCTCAGTGCACACACACAGGCCACCGCCTCCTCCTTCGGTATCGCGAAGAACTGCACGGGCGTAGAATAACTCACTTCTGCGAGCATACAGCGAACTCTGGCGCGTGCCAAGGTCCTGGGGTGGGCCCGGGGTGATGTGGCACCTCATCGAGGGAGGAGGCTGTCGGGTGTGAAAGGCTCTCGCCAGGCAAGCGAGACACGCAAAATAGCGAACGTCAGGGCACAGCCCCCCGCCGTTCAGAACAAATGTGGCCCTAACGGTGGGTCCGGGCAAACAGGTGCTACCGGCCTGGGAGGGCCCTGCTGGCGTCTCAGCCCGGGACGGTCCCCTCTGGACACCTGCGCTGGGGGAGTCTCTGGGGAAACGTCCTTGGGGACCTGGGCCCTGGCGTCGGCCTCGTGACCCTGTATTTCTCCCTCGGCTCACCTCACGACCCCCACTTTCGGGAGGTGCCCACAAGCCCTAAATTAAGAGCAGGTGGGGGCAGCGTTATGATGTGCTGCTCTCACCTCAGATCCAGCTGGAAATCCCAGGGCGTACTCGGGTGGCGGTGATGGAATTTTAGAAGATTGGTTGAGGGGCGCCTGGGGGGCTCCGTCGGTGAGGCGTCCGACTGCGGCTGAGGTCATGATCTCACGGTTCGTGGATTCGGGCCCTGCGTCGGGCTCTGGGCTCACAGCTCAGAGCCCAGAGCCTGCTTTGGAGTCTGCGTCTCCCTCTCTCTCTGCCCCTCCCCCTGCTCTGTCTCTCTGTGTCTCTCAAAAATAAATAAACATTAAAAACAATAATAATACGTTTAAAAAAATAAAAGATTGGTTGGATTACTTGTGTGAGGCCCACCCAGCCCCCAGACACCTGGCCCTTGCGGGTAGGAGCTGCGACTATACAGCCTCATATACGCGGAGTTGCCTTCAAAACTAGTAGCGGAAGCTGGAAATGACGACGTCTTTCTTTCTCATATGAGAGAAGCCCCAAGATAGGCAGTGGGAAGTTTTCCGTGGTAATTAGGAGCTGATGTTCCGTCTTTCCACCCCACCCTCCGCGGAGCACGGCCTCCATCCTCAAGACCCAGGACGACTGCTGGAGATCTAGCCATTACGTCTGTGTTCCAGGCAGAAACCAGGCAGAGGAGAGAGAAAAGGGGAAAGGGACAGGGCACCGTCCGTCCCTGTGTCGAAGCACTTTCTCGGAAGCTCTACCCAACCACTTCTGTCCCCAACACGTGGGATAAAGTTGGGGTTCCGTGAGGGCCAAGAGGAGGATGGATAGTGGGGAGGCGGTCGGCGTTCTTGCCTCACCCGGGTGGAAAGTCACATGGCCCCCGGGCCGGCTGAGGACCTCCTGCCTGGAGCGGGGGAGGGTGGGGGAGGGTGGCGTGAAACCTGCCCGCCTCCCTGCCCCCCCCTTCTCCTCTTCCTCAGCCCGACCTTCCTTCCCGCCTCCTCCCCGCCCACGCGTCGGCCCCCGGACTGACTGTCCCACAAGCGAGGACCCCCGCCACCCCGCCGCTCCCCTCCCCCGGGCTCTGTGCGCACGTCACCGGCTCTCAGCACAATTTCTGGACAGATTCACGGGCGCAGAGACGAACCAGGAAAGGCGCCCCCCACCCGCGGCAGGGGCTGAGCTCGCTCCCTGAGGGACCGTCTCTGCGCAGGGGAGCACAGACCCACCGACAGGATCGCCTGGCTCCGCCCGGGACCGCGTCTCCGAGGAACAAGCAGCCCGTAAAACACGTTTGTGCGGAAGAGGAAGGACACGGGTGTCAATTGCTCAGAGATAAGCCTCTAATGTGCACAATCAGAAGGGAGGAAAAATCGATACACTTCTTCTCGTTGTGTAAAATTGGAAAACAAGCTGCATTTTACTCCAGCCCCAGGGAGAAAGGAGCAAATTAATGGTTCCTGTCAGGGGCCCGTGTTGCCTCTCTGTGCCCGAGCCTGGCTCGGGAAGGCGCCCCTGGGGTGGGTTACGAGGGTTCTGATCCGGGCCTGAGGTCCCCGTGTGATTGCAGGGTGCACACACGTACACCCACACATGCACACACACCGTAGGGGGTGCATACAGACGGCTTCATGCGCCTTATGCGTGCACGCTCGTGTACACACATGTGCACACACAATTCCCAGGGTGTCGCCTCTGCCAGGATCCCTCCTGTGGACAGAGCTGGGGGGGGGGTCCCACTCCACTGGGGAACAGGAGGGGAGGTCCCATCGTGTGGTGAGGACCAAACGCACGGTCCTCATTCACTGCTTCACTCAAGCCTCTCCCGAACCATCACCTTCAACGCGAGAACACAGACGGGCCTCGTGCCCCAGAAAAGCTGCAAAGCCCTGTGGGTAGGAGTGCAGATCCCCCCCCCCCCCCGCCCACCACCACCCGGGGTCTGAATCCCAACTGCAGCCCGTATCAGCCGTACGACACAGGGCAAGTCACAAGCCACTTAGCCGTCTGTGCCTCGGTTTCCCCATCTGTAAAACGGGAATACTGATCGTAGGCACTTTGGAACAGCCCTGTTATTATTTACTGCCCTAAGTGACGCAGAAGGCACCAGTTCGGGGAGCTGTGCTCGGCCTGGCCCTGCCCCCTCCCTGCTGCATTCTGGCCCCCCACTGACTATGATGACCGAGAGCCACCCCACCCCCCGCCGCACCCCACCGGCCGTGGCCAGGACACCACTGTTTCTTGGTGAGACACCTAGTGGCGGGAGGGACCCCGAGGACCCGTCGGAACCCGTGTCGAGCAGGAAGACGCCGCGGGCCCAGAGTTTCCAGGCGATTCCGTGGGTTCGTGGGACTCACCCAGAGGCGCGGCGATACGTGAAGGCCGCGTGCAGAAGCGGAGCGAGGTGGCCGGTCCCGCTCGGGGCGCACGGCGAGGCCGCCTGCTTGCGCGTCGCTGGTAATTAACTCAACCGGGATGAAAAATGTTGCGGGTATGAACACGTGATATTACCCGTGTAGTAATGAATCGTCAGCAGATGCCGCGGGGACCAAGGCGGTGATTGATGGCTTCGGGGAGAAGAAGGTGCGTGTGGGAGGTGTCTGATTCGGGCGAGGCCCCGCTGCCCGCTCGGCTCCCGGCCGCCCGACTGGCCCAGCGCTGCGGCCCCGTCGTTGGCGAGAGAAGCAGGGAGCACGTTTTATCCACCCTCACGGCCGCTCCCCTCCCAGATCGGGCAGGTGGAGGCCTCCCGGGCCCCTCCTGCGGGGCGACCACCTCTGGATTTCTTACCCCCACGGCCAAGTCCCAAGGGCACGCAGCACACCCCCTTCCGGACCCCCCGGTGTCCTCACCCTACCAGACGCTGCAAAGTCAGACTCTGTGCGGGCAGGACGCCTCTTCCTCGGGGCCCCACGGGGAGGTGACCGGATGTTACAAATCCTCTCACTGTATCTCGTCCGCTCCGCTCCCTCCCTGCCGTCCCGCCTCAGCCAAATCCCGGCTCCTTCAGGCCAGAGAGAACTGAGCTCAGGTCCGCACTGACTCACTGTGTGACTTTGGGTGAGTTGCTTAACCTCTCGGAGCCGGTTTCTTCCCCGCAACTGGAAGGACTCAGCGAGATGATTCATATATACCACATGCCTGTCCAGAGCCTGGCAACTGTTGAAAAGTTGCACAGGTATCAGGGGCGCCTGGGTGGCTCAGTCGGTTGAGCGTCCGACTTTGGCTCAGGTCACGATCTCACAGCCCGTTAAGTTCGAGCCCCGCGTCGGGCTCTGTGCTGACAGCTCGGAGCCTGGAGCCTGTTTCAGATTCTGTGTCTCCCTCTCTCTCTGCCCCTCCCCTGCTCACGCTCTGCCTCTCTCTCTCGTGCTCTCTCAAAAATAAACATTTAAAAAAAATTTTTTAATTAATTTTTTTTTTCTTTTTCAACGTTTATTTATTTTTGGGACAGAGAGAGACAGAGCATGAACGGGGGAGGGGCAGAGAGAGAGGGAGGCACAGAATCGGAAACAGGCTCCAGGCTCCGAGCCATCAGCCCAGAGCCCGACGCGGGGCTCGAACACACGGACCGCGAGATCGTGACCTGGCTGAAGTCGGACGCTTAACCGACTGCGCCACCCAGGCGCCCCAAAATTTTTTTAATTAAAAAAAAAAGTTGCACAGACACTAAGTCTCCCTCAACGCAAACCCTTCCTCCGTTAGCCCTCCTCCTGACGGAACATTCCCTCCAGTAAGTCCTACTCAGGCCCTGCTGTATGGCAACCGCGGGCACCTACAGCCTGCACTTTCCCTGGACGAAGCCCTTCTGTTCGTCTTTACTCTAGAAACCGGCCGGCTCCCGACCCCAGATCCCCTCGCTGTCTCGCTTGCTGCGTGTAGGGCTCCCAATGTGTCCTCTCTGCTTCTCCAGGCCCCTCCGCTGAGTCACCTCCCCTGCCCCCGCCCTGCACCTGATTCTGAGCTGGCCGTGAGACTTGAGATCTGGCCCCTGGGAGGGTAGCAACGGTGAGGCAAGAAAGACACTTGGAAAGTGTCTTCTCTCTCCGTTCTTGGAACCCGACACGGCCGAGCAGCCGGCCCAGGCTAGCCTGCGGGAGGGGAGGGTCCCCCATCATGAGAATAAAGCTTCCTGTCTTTATGAAACGTTTGCCAGAAGCCTTCTCTTCCTCTGGGTTTTACAACGTGTAAACGTGCAGAAACTGCTTCCCCTTTTTGCCTCCGTAAGCAAAGCGGGTCTAGAGACAAAGACGAAGCACGAGGAGAGCACAGATGAGGTCAACGCGGGAGAAACGCACCCTGGGCCGCTGCAGAAAGCCAGACCTGAGGCTAGCGGAGCCCACATCACGTGAGCCGACCCATTTGCTCGTGGCGTAAGCCGGTTTGAGTCAGACGGTGCCCACCTTGCAGCCAAAATCATCCTCATGAGGCGTCTCCTGCCACACGACGAAGGGTGAACGTCTCCCGAATGACCATGCTTCCTGCCCAACCTTCTCCACTCTAGGAAGGTCCGGTTGAGGACCCTGGTCAAGGAATGACCATCTCCCTCCTGAGCCAATGGATCTCTTTCCTGGGAAATTTTTTATTTTTTTTAAATGTTTATTTATTTTTGAGAAACAGAGAGAGAGTGTGTGTGAGAGCGGGAGAGAGAGAGAGGGAGACACAGACCCCGAAGCAGGCTCCAGGCTCCGAGCTGTTGGCACGGAGCCCGACGCAGGGCTCGAACCCACAAACCATGAGATCGTGACTGAGCTGAAGTCTGATGCTTAACCGACTGAGCCACCCGGGCGCCCCTGTAGAAACATCTCGATCGTGCACAGCGTTAGCTCCTTTAATCTGCAGTTACAGGTGAATCAATTGAGTGTCGGTCAAGGCTGAGTGAGCAGGCTTTCTTATTACACCATCCGAGAGACTGTAACTCGCCCCATGATTTGGCAACAATGTGAAAACATATAACCAAACTTCAAATATACCGAAATCCCCTGATCACACCTCTAGAACTGGTATCTTGCGAAAGCACAATGTTGTCACGTTGTTTGAGGGGGGGAAATGTGGAAATCATCTAAATGTCTGTCCGCATCTGAATGAATAAATTACAGGGCCTCCATACAGCTGAAATTCTACACAACAGTTTTTAGAAGCACCATATGCATAGACTTGGAAAGATGTCTACAACATACTGTAAATTGAAAAAGGAAGTTGGACACGATATGTATAGGGTTAATACTCATTCTTTATTTTATTAAGGTTTAGTTATTTATTTCGAGAGAGACAGACACAGCGTGAGAGAGGCAGGGGCACAGAGAGGGGGAGAGAGAATCCCAAGCGGGCTCAGCACGGAGCCCGATGCGGGGCTTGAACTCAAAACCGTGAGATCATGACCTGAGCCGAAACCGAGAGCCGGACGCTTAACCGACTGGGCCACCCGGGGGGCCTCGCTCATTTTTTATTTCAAAAAGCCACATGTAATAAAAACTAGCTAATGATTTATTGAACGCTAATTTTTTGTCAGGCACTTAGCTACATATTTAATCGGCAACCTCACGAGATGAACACCCTCATCCCGTGTTTCAGAAGAAGATGGGAAGGTCCGTAAATCTCCCAGGGAGGCGAGGTTAGCGAGGGCTGGAGCCCGGACCGAGCCTGGCAGCCTGGCCCCTGAGCTGGCACCTCCAACCGCTGCTGCACGAGTCGCAAGCAAAGAAAAAGGTCTCAGGCCAGGAGGAGGGGGAGGGGCCTTTCCCCACCTGCCACATCCACGTCTGCGTTGTTTGGGTTTGTTACAATGAGCATGTAATTGAAAAATAAAAATGTTATAAAAGCACCCAGCCATGTGGAATCCTTGCTTGGGATGGGAGCCAAGAGGGGGTGGAGGGAACCACAGACACTATCCTCAGGCTGGGCTGAGCTCAGAGCTCACTCTGCATGGATTCCCCCCCCCCATATACACCTTCCTCCTCGACAAGGGGGAGTGGGTGCCGGGGGAGGGACCAAGTTCAGCAGGAGACAACCTGAGTTCGGTCCGGCTGGGTGGCTTTGCCAAGTATCTTGACGTCTCTGAGCCTCTGTGTCCGGCCGGCCGAGAACTACTGTCCCCGCTACGGGCTTACCTAGGGACAAGGGTCCGAGAGCAGGTGGTTCCTCTGCCCCAGGCTCCCTGCAGCTGTGGCCCCTGGGGACCTGGCATCACACGAATTATGACCTCATTTGCGAAGGCTTTACACTGTCCCATGGGGCCCTCATCCAGCTCTCGGGTCCAAACCCACTTCAGAGAGGGGGACTTCTGAGTGCACCCACAAGGAGGAGCCTGCCTGGGCTTCTCATTCTTCTCGCACTCTCTCTCTTTCTCTCTCTCTCAAAATAAATCAACTTTACTTTAAAAAATATTAGTTCTTCAAATCTTATTCATTGTTACCTGCAGGGATCAGGTCGCCCAGATAATTTCTCGAATTCCCACTGCCCCCAGCCACTCGGAAGGCCCTCGAGGCATCCAGGTGATGCTGTGAAATGTCCCCGGCAGTTTTGTTTATCCCGTTGTGGTTTGTACACATTCTTAGTTTAATGACACCCCTTCGGAGGCAGCAGCGAGGGCACCAATCAGCACTTGAATTTCCAGGAAAGCAGCCAAACTCATTAAGTTAATAAAGGAAGGTAGCTGTATAGAGATGCCTCCCTCACATGCTTTCTCGAAACACCCGCAGCCACCCCCCTGCTCCTCGGCGACCGTTAGACCGCCGCCCCCCACCTGCAGGGTGCTGGCCCCGCGGGGTGAGGGTGCCACGGCCGCCTGGGCTGCCCAGGACAGAGCGCCTGGCCACGTGGGTGCACAGGTCACAGCCGCCAGCCCTCTCCTGTGCCCCGAGCCCCGTCTCCCAGCCCCAGGGAGTCCCAGGGAGCCCCAGGGAGCCCCCGCCCCGGGTCAAGATTCCCGGAGGAAGCAGCACCCAGCACAGCACCTGGCCTCCACCTGGGCCCCCCTCCCACCCCGACCCCACCTCCCCTTGGCAGACCGGGCGTCCTTGCAAGCCATCAACCTATGTCACCCCTCGGCCACACTCCTCGAGTGGCCCCCCACTGCTCTCGGGGGGCGGTTCCCCAAGGCCCCGGGGCAGCGTGGGGCCTCCCAGAGCACCTCCTGCCCCACTCACCCCTGCCGTCTGCCCTGTTGCCTCCCGGCCACCACCGGCCATTGAGCTGACACATCAGGCTCCGCTGTCCCGCCCACTCCGGGCCTTTGAGCGCCCCCCCAGCCCCCTGCCCCCTCCTTTCCCCACGACTCAGCCCTCGAGTCTCCGCAGTACCCCTTGTGAACACGTCCTCCCCTTTCCTGGTCCCCAGGCCTCTCTTGTCCACCACCCTGGCCCCCATCTGTCCTCCGAGTCCTGGTTCCATGAAAGTCGTGCTGTCTTGTCGAACTGAAGGGGCATCGTCTTTATTTCTTGCTTCTGAGGAGCGATCGGTCCCCCCTGCCCGCGGCCCCCCCCCACGTGGCCCGCACCCCTCCCCCAAGCGGCCCATGGAGCCCCTACACCCCTAACTCCTCCAGCGGTTCCCAGAGGCCCTTCGCCTCCTGCCGTCCCCACAAAGAGCAGGGAACACCTATGGGGCCAGCCTTGGGTCCGCCCGGCCCAGCCTCTGGCTCCAAAAGGGACACCGTCTCTGCTCCAGGGCAGGGATGGTGTAGTGAAGATTCACTCCCCTTAATAACCCACCCGGACAGACCGCGGGGTTCCGCAGGGCCTCCCAGGAAGGGTTTTATGTTTGTCACTGGCACCTGCTCTCGGCACAATGAACTCCGAAGCTGACCACCCTGGGAGGTGCTTCCAACACTGTTCTCCAGCACAAGCATCAAGGCTCAGCGGGTCCCTCGCATCCTGGACGCAGGGGTCGTGCACCCGCCCCTACCTCGCTCTGCCGGGATCCGAGACCCTCTGTCCCAGGGCACGGGAGGATCGGTCCGGCCGAGGGTCCGGACCTCCAGAATCACCCAAAGGGAGCCTTACGCCCCATGACACCGAGGGACAGCTCTGGCGCTCACATGGGCTCTCACACCCATTCGCGGGCGGCTTGCAGGCATGCTGTGATCAAGGACCCCTGTGAGTAGAAGCAAGGACAGAGGCTGGTCCAGGACTGGACGTTCAGGGGCTCCAATCCCCAGACTGTGGCGGCCAGGGCCCCGCTGGGAAAACAAGGCGCTCCCCTATTTCAAACACGGGGAATTTAACGCAGAGCGTGAGGAACCCAAAAGTCAGCAACCATAGCAGGATGCCAGTGTCCCTCCGGGGCTGCGGGACCCAGAGAGGTGACAGTTTACAAACCCCAGGAGCCGGGGCCATCCAGCCGGAGCGAGGGCCCGCACGGGGACCGCTGGGCTGGACCTCGACCAGCAGGTGCGGCCGCGGCCAGACAACGTCCCCGTCTGCCCAGAGCAGAGGAAACGCCTGACGTCTCCCTCCCTCTCGTGCTCCGGCCTCCCGCCAGATCTAGACGGAAACCGGTGGCGAGGGGCCCGGGAAGCCGGAGGAGGGAGGGGTGGGTCGGACACACCGACCCCAGGAGCTCATGTCCCCGCTCGGCCCTTCTTAGCGTTTCACAGCCTCTGGGGTGACCTCTCCCTGCCTCTGTCTTTCTGGCGTCTGTCCCCAGGGCAGCCCCTGTGTCCACCCATCCTACGGGCTCCGTTAAGTCTGCAAACCTCCAAGTTTTTCTTATGCAGCCAACACGCGCCGGGCACCCGGCGGGGCAGCAGGGGGAGGGGAATAGGGAAAGAAATCAGAAATCGGATACAACCCTCGTTCTCAAGGAGCTCATGGCCGGGGGGCCGGGAAGCACGCGGTCTCTGTAAGGGGGAGTAAGTGGCTGATGTGACAGCAAAGCGGGAGCCGTGCTGGCAGATGGGAGATGGCTTCCAGGAGGTGGCATCTGAAGCAAACTTCGGCCGAGGAGGACTCCAAGGACTCCACCAAGTAGGGGAAAGGCGGTCTAGACCGAAGGGGCGGCCTGACCAAAGCCACCAAGAAGGCGGCTTGGGGACACTGAGAACACAAGGCTGGCAGGAGAGGGCACGGGAGAGGGTGGGCCACGGTCAGAGGGCCCAGGGCGCCGCACGGCAGAGCAGAGTAATCCGTATCAGGGGTTGACCCAGGGTGCGGCGTGGCTGGGGCGAAGTTCTAGAAAGTTCTGTGGCCCCCTCGTGGGGGACAGGGCTGAAGCGGTGAGAGCAGAGGCAGGGGAAAGGCGGTGGAGGCAAGGGGTGGAGGCCGGAAGCAGAGACCCCCCGGGAAGGGTCCGCGGGAAGGACGGTGGAGAGACGCAGGGCCTTCCGCGGCTTCTGCGGCCTCGGCGCGTATCCCAGTGGGTGCAGAGACCGGGTCCTGGAGTTGCACAAAGAGGGGCGCTCGCCTTTGACACCGAGTGACGCCCGGCCTTGGGGGCCTTTTGCCGCTGGTCCACATCGGGGTCCCTGCATCATACGGGAGCTCACAAGGTCCAGTCGCTTCCCCAAGCGGCTCCGTGGGTCGGCTCCTGGGTCGTGTGTATTGATGGCCCTGACACTCTGTGTCTCCAGCTCTGGATTGAGAGCCGGGCAGCAGGAAACCCCTTTCTCCAGGATGCGTTTGCCAAACCGTGGTCCCCGGTCCCGGGTTCGCTGCCCTAGATGTCCCTTTTGTTCCTGATCGGAACCCTCCTCCCTCCGCCCCCACCTTGTGTCATAGGAGCGTCCACGACGGTGGCAGCAAAACGGAGGAGCTCTCTGTTCAAGGCAGACTCGAGTAAACCCCAGTGACGCATCCGTGGAAACAGGGGTGCTTCCCCTCCCGATTCTCAGGGAACGTTAACTGAGCCATTCCGGGGGCTGCGAACCGGATCCCCGTTTCCTACGCCCTCCACACGCTCCCGCACAACTGGAAATCACGCCCCTTTGACGGAGCGCCCCCTCCGTGCCTGGAACCGTGCGAGGCTCGCGCCCTGCCCCACGGTTGACGCCTCCGGCCCCCACGAGCCGGCCCGGCGCGCGTCCCCAGCGCCGGCTCTCGCCACCTTCGTCCACACAGCCTGCACCACAGTGACCGGAGAGAGAGAGAGGCGGTGAGCATTCACAACTTCGTGGGTACGGACGAGCCCTGAGGCATTGAGCCCATCCGGGTCCAGGCGCACAGAGCCACTCATGGGTCCCCTGCGGCCGCCAGGGGCACAGACGTACCGTCAAGGGAGGATGTAATTCGGCACACAGGCGTTGGGAGTGGGTTTGGCGGCCAGACCCCGAAGGCACAGGAACACACAGGCGGCCACAAGAGGCGGCTGCTGGCGAGGACCCTGGCAGTTTCGTGAAGCCGGGGTCTCGTCCTGTGATTCATCCACCCCTTTGTTCAACAAACGCCTGTTGAGCCCCAAGTTCATGTGACTCGAAGATTTACGGCCCAGGAAGCCAACAGGCAAGACTGGAGGACCGCACAGGGGGCCTCCCTGCAGCCGTGTCGGGACAAACCCTGGACGGAAGGCCCTCGGTCTGATTGTCCCGGGGCCGCGCCTCCTTGAGAAGGCGGACCCCCCCCCACAATGGGTGGGGGTTGGGGGGAAGCTCGGCCAGTTAAAGGCCCGACTCCCGATTTCGGCTCAGGTCACGGTCTCACGGTTCGTGAGATCAAGCCCCCTCGTCGGGCTTGTGCTGACAGTGCAGAGCCTGCTCGGGATTCCCTCTCTCTCCCTCTCTCTCTGCCCCTCCCTGGCTTGCTCTCAGTCTCTCTCTGTCTCTGTCAAAAAATAAAGCATTTTAAAAATTAAAAAAAAAAGGAACAAGAAGGTGAACCCACTCCATCTGCCCACAATCCACTGGGCCCTGTCCTGTGATCTGAGCAAAAGTGACCAGCGTGGGGGCCCGGGACCCCCCCGGAGGGGCACGTACTTCCTCCGCTCTCAGGAGAGTCTCGCCCTCCAGAGAGAGGCCCCCTGGTGGCCCCGCTGCCCTTCGAGTCTGCTGCTTCCGGGGTGCGGTCTCTGGAGCCTCAGAAAAGCCCACAGACTCACTTCTGCCGATCTATCCCCCACCGGTGGCCAAAGAAAATGTTGTCAAGAAAAAAGAGCCTTGAGGGATGAAGTCGAGTGGCCGGTTGACCCGAGGATTCATCGCGTTGTGTGGAGGCTTACCTGGGCTGCCACAAAGGCCTCGCTAATTCTCCCGGCTTAGCCCCAGGTGGCTGGGGATTTGGTCCCTTCCCACCGGCTCGTCACCGCCCAGATCGGTTCCTACACACGGCACGTGGCACACGCCCTACCCGAGAACGAATCCCGGACCCTTCTGCTGCACGTAAGTGTTTAGTCTGATGGACATCCGTGAGCTGGACACACTCCGGGGTCATCATCTAATCTCTGTAGTTTCTAGCTCAAAGCTCCACCTTGCTGGGGGGAGGGCGGGAGGAGTGAGAGGCAATCCCCTTAGAGCAGAGGACACAAGTGTGTTTCTAGAAGGCTTAGGCCTTTCCCACTCTAAGGGCCAGAGCAAGCCGAGGGTGCACACAGGCCCAGGTTAGATACAGGCCCAGGGAGCACTCAGGCCCAGGGAGCATAGAGACCCTGGGAGCACTCTGGCCCAGGGAGCACACAAGCCCAGGGAGCACTCAGGCCCTGGGAGCACACAGTTTCAGGGTGAACACAAGCCCAGGGTGCACACAGGCCCAGGAGGCACACAAGCCCAGGGAACAAAGAGGCCCAGGGAGCACTCAGGCCCAGGGAGCACAGAGACCCTGGGAGCACACAGGCTCAGGGAGCACACAGGCCCAGGGAGCACTCAGGCCCAGGGAGCACAGAGACCCTGGGAGCACACAGGCTCAGGGAGCACACAGGCCCAGGGAGCACTCAGGCCCAGGGAGCACAGAGGCCCTGGGAGCACACAAGCCCAGAGAGCACTCAGGCCCAGGGAGCACACTGGCCCAGGGAGCACAGAGGCCCTGGGAGCACTCAGGCCCAGGGAGCACACAGGCCCAGGGAGCACACAGGCTCAGGGAGCACACAGGCCCAGGGAGCACTCAGGCCCAGGGAGCACAGAGACCCTGGGAGCACACAGGCTCAGGGAGCACACAGGCCCAGGGAGCACTCAGGCCCAGGGAGCACACAAGCCCAGAGAGCACTCAGGCCCAGTGAGCACACAGGCCCAGGGAGCACTCAGGCCCAGGGAGCACAGAGGCCCTGGGAGCACACAAGCCCAGAGAGCACTCAGGCCCAGGGAGCACACTGGCCCAGGGAGCACACAGGCCCAAGGTGCACACAGGCCCAGGGAGCACACAAGCCCAGGGGGCACACAGGCCCTGGGAGCACACAGGCTCAGGGAGCACACAAGCCCAGAGAGCACTCAGGCCCAGGGAGCACACTGGCCCAGGGAGCACACAGGCCCAAGGTGCACACAGGCCCAGGGAGCACACAAGCCCAGGGGGCACACAGGCCCTGGGAGCACACAGGCTCAGGGAGCACACAAGCCCAGAGAGCACTCAGGCCCAGGGAGCACTCAGGCCCAGGGAGCACTCAGGCCCAGGGAGCACACTGGCCCAGGGAGCACACAGGCCCAGGGAGCACTCAGGCCCAGGGAGCACAGAGGCCCAGGGAGCACACAGACCAAGGGAGCACAGAGGCCCAGGGAGCACTCAGGCCCAGGGAGCACTCAGGCCCAGGGAGCACAGAGGCCCAGGGAGCACACAGACCAAGGGAGCACACAGACCCAGGGAGCACACAGGCCCAGGGAGCACTCAGGCCCAGGATGCACTCAGGCCCAGGGAGCACAGAGGCCCAGGGAGCACACAGACCAAGGGAGCACACAGACCCAGGATGCACACAGGCCCAGAGAGCACTCAGGCCCAGGATGCACACAGGCCCTGGGAGCACACAGGCCAGGGAGCACTCAGGCCAGGGAGCACAGAGGCCCTGGGAGCACACAGACCAAGGGAGCACACAGACCCAGGATGCACACAGGCCCAGAGAGCACTCAGGCCCAGGATGCACACAGGCCCTGGGAGCACTCAGGCCCAGGGAGCACAGAGGCCCTGGGAGCACACAAGCCCAGAGAGCACACAGGCCCAAGGTGCACACAGGCCCAGGGAGCACACAAGCCCAGGGAGCACACAAGCCCAGAGAGCACACAGGCCCAAGGTGCACACAGGCCCAGGGAGCACACAAGCCCAGGGAGCACACAGGCCCTGGGAGCACACAGGCTCAGGGAGCACACAAGCCCAGAGAGCACACAAGCCCAGGGAGCACACTGGCCCAGGGAGCACACAGGCCCAAGGTGCACACAGGCCCAGGGAGCACTCAGGCCCAGGGAGCATAGAGGCCCTGGGAGCACACTGGCCCAGGGAGCACTCAGGCACAGGGAGCACAGAGGCCCTGGGAGCACACAAGCGCAGGGAGCACAGAGGCCCTGGGAGCACACAGGCCCAAGGTGCACACAGGCCCAAGGTGCACACAAGCCCAGGGAACAAACAGGCCCAGGGAGCACACAGGCTCAGGGAACACACAATCCCAGGGTGCATACAAACCCAGGATGCACACTGGCCCAGGGAGCACACAGGCCCAAGGTGCACACAGGCCCAGGGAGCACTCAGGCCCAGGGAGCACACTGGCCCAGGGAGCACTCAGGCCCAGGGAGCACAGAGGCCCACGGAGCACACAGGCCCAGGGAGCACACAAGCCCAGAGAGCACTCAGGCCCAGGGAGCATAGAGGCCCTGGGAGCACACTGGCCCAGGGAGCACTCAGGCCCATGGAGCACAGAGGCCCTGGGAGCACACAGGCTCAGGGAGCACACAAGCCCAGAGAGCACTCAGGCCCAGGGAGCACTCAGGCCCAGGGAGCACACAGGCCCAGGGAGCACTCAGGCCCAGGGAGCACTCAGACCCAGGGAGCACACAGGCCCTGGGAGCACACAGGCCAGGGAGCACTCAGGCCAGGGAGCACAGAGGCCCTGGGAGCACACAGGCTCAGGGAACACACAAGCCCAGAGAGCACTCAGGCCCAGGGAGCACACAGGCCCTGGGAGCACACAGGCCCAGGGAGCACACAGGCCCAGGGAGCACACAGACCAAGGGAGCACACAGACCCAGGGAGCACACAGGCCCAGGGAGCACTCAGGTCCAGGATGCACACAGGCCCAGGGAGCACTCAGGCCCAGGATGCACACAAGCCCAGGGAGCACACAGGCCCTGGGAGCACACAGGCCAGGGAGCACTCAGGCCAGGGAGCACAGAGGCCCTGGGAGCACACAGGCTCAGGGAGCACAGAGGCCCAGGGAGCACTCAGGCCCAGGGAGCACAGAGGCCCAGGGAGCACACAGACCAAGGGAGCACACAGACCCAGGGAGCACACAGGCCCAGGGAGCACACAGGCCCAGGGAGCACTCAGGTCCAGGATGCACACAGGCCCAGGGAGCACTCAGGCCCAGGATGCACACAAGCCCAGGGAGCACACAGGCTCAGGGAGCACACAAGCCCAGAGAGCACTCAGGCCCAGGGAGCACACTGGCCCAGGGAGCACACTGGCCCAAGGTGCACACAGGCCCAGGGAGCACTCTGGCCCAGGGAGCATAGAGGCCCTGGGAGCACACTGGCCCAGGGAGCACAGAGGCCCAGGGAGCACTCAGGCCCAGGGAGCATAGAGGCCCTGGGAGCACACTGGCCCAGGGAGCACACAGGCCCAGGGAGCACTCAGGCCCAGGGAGCACAGAGGCCCAGGGAGCACACTGGCCCAGGGAGCACTCAGGCCCAGGGAGCACTCAGGCCCAGACAGCAAGGGAACCACAAGTGGGTCAGCCTGCTGGAGGTGGACACACTGCGGTCACCCTGAGGGCACACCTCACACCTTGCAGCCCCCTGCAGGTGGCGGGAGGCGCAGCGGCGAAGACGTGGACCCTTGGAGGCTCTAGTCGCCGTTGCCAAATAAAGACGAAGATCCCCCAGCTGAGAAAATTGTTGGCGAGGTAAAGCGAGCGACTCTGCAAACCTGCCCGAAGCCAGTCCCCTTCCACAGCGGTCACCGCCCGCCCCCCACCCCCACCCAGGACCACCGGGCCCAGAAAGGTCTGCTCAGCCTCCTCACGTCCTCACGGCCCGTCCTGTTCCGGAAGGACTCGGTGTGCAGACGTGCACGCGTGGAAAGATGTAAAGGAAAATTAAGATGGCATTAAGTCGCTGCACGAGTCACGCAAGATCGCGACGGGGGCCGGGAAGAAACTGGAAGTCACCCTCCTACGTGAAGCTTGTGCTTCAAGACCCGCTTGTGTGCGCGTTTTCAAGACATGGGCCAAATGGGTGCCTTTACAATTTCCTAGAGGAAATTTTAAGCCAAAGAGGCACAAAGGTGTGCGATGGGGTCCTTGAAAGGGAAAGTTAGCGAGTTCCCAGGAAAAGCACGCTTCCGAGCCCAAAGCTTTAAATGTGTGTTCCCTTCGATCCGGAAGTTTCTTTCCGAGGGCTCTGCCTCTCGGAGGGGCTCACAAGCGAGCTCAGAGATGTCCGGATGTACAAAGCTGAGCCATGGTTGCTGACAGCAGAGTATAAGTGAAAGCTGCTAGATCTCCACCCAGTTGGACTGATTACGGAAATTACAGGACAAGCAGACTACGGGACACCAGGCAGTTACAGAAAGGGGGACAGAACGACAGACCCACAGGTGCTAACATGGAAGGATCTTCCAAATACTTCAAGAGAGAAAGAACCGACGTGCAGGGCGCCCGGGGGGGCTCCGTCGGTTAAGCGTCCGACTTCAGCTCCGGTCACGATCTCACGGTCCGTGCGTTCGAGCCCCGCATCAGGCTCTGCACTGTCCGTGGGATTCTCTCTCTCTGCCCCTCTCCGGCTTGCTCCCTATCTCTCAAAAATAAATACATAAACTTAAAAAAAAAAACAGAAAAACTAATTAAAAAAAAAAAAAGAATCGACAAGCAAAACAATTAAGTCCTAAGCAGGTGTGGAGGGTACAGAAGTGTACCTTCATTCGTGTAAAGGTGTTAGCGGGTTTTTACAGGACGGGGGTTTACAGGATAAAAAGGACGTAGAGGGACATTTTTACTTTCTACCCTACGTATTTCTGCACTTTGTTTTGGGATCTCAGTAATTTTTTATTGTTAAAATTTTTTTAATGTTCACTTGTTTTTGAGAGAGAGCGCGTGAGCAGGGGAGGGGCAGGGAGAGAGGGAGGCACAGAATCCGAAGCAGGCTCCGGGCTCCGAGCTGTCAGCACAGAGCCCGACGCGGGGCTCGGACCCACGAACCGTGAGATCATGACCTGAGCCGAAGTCAGACGTTCAACCGACTGAGCCACCCAGGCGCCCCGAATCAATTTTTCTTTCAACTACAGGATTCAAGTATCGCTGTTCGGTGCGGAGTTGTACCCCAGCCTGGAACACACAGACTGTGGGGAAGTGGATTGGCAAAGGGCCGGGGTTCCTTGCTGGGTCCCCAGGACCGACCGCACACCCACACCGATCATCCCCGAAGGAGGTGAATGTTGGGGGCTGGGGGGACGTGGGGGAAGCCTGCTCTCCTCCTGGGGGGTCTGAAGCCACACTGCCCGGCCTCGGAGGCGGGGAGGGGGCCGGGGAATCCCGGGGTGGGGGAGCCGGGCCTTGTCAGAAAGACACCAGCCAGGCCACCCCCGGCCAGCCGGGAAAGGGACGCCCAGGGGACCCTGGCCCGCCAGCTCAGAGAACACGGCGGGAGCAGACACGGTACGCGGCCCTCTGCTGGATTCACTGTCCTTCCCGACCTGTCGGTGCAGCCCAGCCCTAGATGCTTCTCAGACGCCCGCTGGAGGGAAATGTTAAGAGGGCCGATTTCCAGAAGCTATCCTGGTTTGAATTCGAGTCATAATAGTTGGAATATAAAAAGGAAGCATCGTTTTACTTGGTGGCGTGTGGGATGTATAGCTTACCTGAATGCTAATGTATCTTTTCATAGAAACTAGCCTTATTTGGGGCGCCTGGGTGGCTCAGTCGGTTGAGCGTCCGACTTCGGCTCAGGTCATGATCTCGCGGTTCGTGGGTTCGAGCCCCGCGTCGGGCTCTGGGCTGACAGCTCGGAGCCTGGAGCCGCTTCGGATTCTGCGTCTCCCTCTCTCTCTGCCCCTCCCCTGCTCACACTCTGTCTCCCTCTGTCTCTCAAAAGTAAATAAACATTAACATTTTGTTAAAAAGAAACCAGCATTATTTGAATAAAATAAAAATAAATAAACTATAAAATTGTTAACGTGTTTCCAAAAGGCCCGGAAACCTCAGGCACCTGAGGCACCAGAACCAGGAAGGAAACATTCAGACCCTGGAGGGAACACGCGTGGTGCTTTGAAACCACAGGAAGTGCTAGAGTGCCATCCGGTGGCCACAGTGAGCAGGACAGAGAGGAACCGGGCAATTAGCTTGCATGGCGCCCATCCCGCCACGGCCGCAAAGTGGTCTCAGCCCGTCTTCAAGGAGCTAAATCCTATCGGCAGGTGAGGGTAACAGGAAGCCAGTGAGCACACCCGTGAGGCCAGGTGGTGTGAGGGGTCTGGCGGGGGCGAGGGGCGCGGCTCTGCAGGAGGCGAGCAAACAGACCTTCTGCCATCTGGGGAAGTCAGCCCAAGAGGCGGGGAGAGCTGGTGCAGAGGCCCTGGGGCGAGGGTTCCCCGTGCGTTCAGGGAGCAGAAAGGAGGCCCGAGGGGGCAGAGGTCGGAGAGAGAGCCAGAGAGACGCCAGGGGCCTCGTGAACCACGGGTGGGACTTTGGTTTTACTCCAAGGGAAATGGGGAGTACCGTGCGATTCTGAGCGGGGAAGTGACCTGACCCGGTTTACGACTGAAGTGGGTACTTGTAGCTGCCAGAAAGCAGGCAGCGAAGGGGCGACATCGCGGTCAGGGGCGGGGGCCGTGAGGGGGCTACTGCGGTGATCCGGGTGGGAGAGGGTGGCCGGCTGGGCCCCGTGAGGTCAGGCTCTGCACATGGGTTTGAGAGAAGGAGAGGGGTCGAGAGAGAGCCCCGTGACTGGGGCCCGAGCAGTTACCGACTGGAGGGAGGGAAGGGCTGGCAGGGAGGGCGAGGAGGTAAAGCCACAGCAGGTGGAGGGGCTGGACAGAGACCTGGAATCCAGAGGCACGATGGGGGCTGGAGACACACACGTGGGGTCACCATGGAGGCCGTGAGACCGAGTGGGGCCAGCAGCCGGGGGGGTTGGGGGGGTCTGGGAGCCCGCCTGGGCCGGGCGTCCCACACAGCGAACCCCACGGCCATCAGGGGACCCGGATTGCAACGTGAAGCCTCCCTCCCCACGGGGGTGACTGGCAGAGGGACACCGCACCTGCTCCGTGTCTGCCATATTCCCTGGTGGCTGGACGGGGCCGGGGCCGCGGTCACCTGGAAGGCTGCTTTGCTGGGTTTTATTGGACACAAGGGCGCCTGCAGGGCTCTACCCCAGGAGACAGCAGCGATACCCAGAAGGCTCGTGCAGCAACGCCCGCCTCCGAGTGTAGGAGTATACGCAACGAGAAAGGGTAAGCGTGTTGTGGAATAAAACATGGTGTTACCCAGCAAAGCGACATATTTTTTTAATGTTTATTTATTTTTGAGGGAGAGAGAGAGACAGAGCGTGAGCAGGGGAGGAACAGAGAGAGAGGGAGACACAGAATCCGAAGCAACTCCAGGCTCTGAGCTGTCACCCCAGAGCCCGACGCGGGGCTCGAACCCACAAACCATGAGATCATGACCCGAGCCAAAGTCGGACGCTCAGCCAACTGAGCCCCCAGGCACCCCTCATCTTTATGATTTAAAATCTGGGATTACCATCACCCATCCCAAAGGACCATCGTGAGAGCTCAGAACGTAAGGGCCTGACCTAAAATGGATATTCAGTAAATGACAGTTTCCTTCCTGTCTCTCCCCCCCCACCCCGCCCAGGAGACCCTTCCTGGCCACTTTTCCACGCGCTTCCAAACTCCCCAGACCAAGAATCGCCACTCCAGGGGTCACCCAATGCCCCGACGTCCACGGCGGTGCTGGGGGGCTGGGAGTCCCCACTTCAGCTCAGCCCAGAGCCCAGAAAGCAGGCGGCTTCCGAGGCTGGGTGACCTCTGGCTGCGACGTGCGGAAACTGCGGCACAGGTGAGGCCCTGAAGAGCTCCTGGCACCGGGAGCGGGGGAGGGGGCCGGGGGCAGGTCCAGCACATCTGAAACCTCTCCCCAGAAACCCCTCCGCGGGGTCCCTCCAGGGGGGTAAGACACTGTTTCCGGGTGCACCCCCTGGGGCAGGAAACACATCAGGCTCCGTGCCTGGCGTGTCCCCTGCACGTCCGCTCGGATTTCACAGCCCCGTCTTCCACGGGACGATGGCCACCCCATCGTGGGGATGAGAGAAGCCGGGCTCAGAAGGGTACAGTTTCCCAGTTGCCCGAGGTCGGAGGTCGGGTGGAATTGGCTCTTGTCCTTCTGTGTGAGCCACAGTCCACATGTGTAACCCCCACATCACACTCCCTCTGCCATCTGGGCAACAGGGACAGTCACAGGCTCGTGGGGTCCTGATGCCACTCTCAGCCACGGCCGAGCCATCCCCTGAGACCTGTCCCTAATGCTAGGAGATGCCCCCTTTGAAATCTGGGAGGTGTTGAGTTCAAAGGATTCTTTCTGCACCCAAGTAGGAGTGAACTTGTGCATTTTGGTCCTGAAATGTGTGTGGCCCAGGCTCCAAGTGTATCGATTGACTTAACTAGTTGTACTGCCTTCTAGTCAGAAAAGGAAGGAAAGAAGGAAGGAAGGAAGGAAGGAAGGAAGGAAGGAAGGAAGGAAGGAAGGCAGGAAAGAAGGGAGGGAGGGAGGAAGGAAGGAAAGAAGGAAAGAAGGAAAGGCAGGCATTTTATAGAAACATACAAATGCAAAAACCTTACAATGAAAAAGCAAATATGAAAGCCATGATGACTAATCATTTACAAATAACTATTAATTGATTTTGAGCATCCTAGCAACCAGGGCAAAAAGGAAATATAATAGGGTTACATAATACCTGTCACTCAGTAGAAAAGATCAAATCAAGGGAAATACTTTTTCCTGATTCTAAATTCTTTGGGGTTTTTTTTTCCAGCTTTATTAGGGTATAATTGGCAAATAGAATTGTATGTAAAGTGTACAAAGTGATGATTTGATATACCTACACACTGAAGTGATCACCACAATCAAGCTAATTAACACATCCATCACATCCGTGCGTGTGGGGGGAGAACACTTAAGATCCAGTCTCTTCACAAATTTCCAGTATGCAGTACAGCATTAGACCCTCAAAACTTAGTCATTTTATAAGTGAAAATTTATACCCTCAGACCAACGTCTCCCCATTTCCACACGCCCAGCCCCTGGCCACCAGCACTCTACTTTCTGTTTCCATGAATTTGATTTTTTGTTCACATTTCACATCTAGGTGATACTATGCAATATTTGTCTTTGGCTCATTTCACTAAGCATAATGCCCTCCAGACTCATCAATGTTGTCACAAATGACATAATTTCCCTCTTTTTATGGCTGAGTAACATTCCGTTGTCTCCATATGGCACATTTTCTTTATTCTTTTATCAGCGAGAGGACACCTAGGCTGATTTCCATGTCCTGGCGATTGTGAGTAATGCTGCAGTGAACATGGGGTGCAGATATCTCCTCAGGATACCAATTTCGTTTCCTTTGGGTGTATATCCAGATGTGAAATTTACTGGATCATATTTTTTTTTATTTTTTAGGAAGCTCCATACTGTTTTCCACAGAGGCTGCACCAACTTACATCCCCACGAGGGGTCCCTTTTCTCAACACCCTCACCAATACATGTTATCTCTTGGCTTTTTGGCGATAGCCTTCCAGACAGGTCTGAGGTGCAATCTGATGTGCGTGTCCCTGATGATTAGTGATGTTGAGCAACTTCTCGTGGGCTCATTGGTCCTTTGTACATCCTCTTTGTAAAAAATGTCCATTTGGGTCTTTGGCTCATTTTTCATTAGATTATTTGGGTTGTTTTGTTTTGTTTTGCTGTTGAGTTGTAGGAGTTCTTTATATATGTTTTATATTAATCCCTTACCTGATATATGGTTTCCAGATATTCTCCCCCATTCCATAGGTTGTCTTTTCATTTTATTGATCATTTCCTCTGCTGCGCAGAAGCTTTGTAGTTTGATACAGTCCCACTTTTGTATTTTCGCTTTTGTTTCTTGTGCTTATGGGGTCGTATCCAAAAAATTATCGTCGAGACCAACGTCAAGGACCTTCTGCCCGTATTTTCTCCCAGGGGTTTTATGGTTTCAGATTTTACATTTAAGTTTGTAACCCATTTTGTGTTAATTTCTGTGAGTGTTGTGGGGTAGGGGTCCAGTTTCATTCTTTTGCACGTAGATATCCAATTTTCCAACATCATTTATTGAAGAGGTGATCTTCTCTGCATTGAGTATCTCAGTTCCCTTGTCAGATTTCATTGACCATATATGTGTGGGTTTATTTCTGGGCTTTTTCAATTCTGTTCTGTTGATTTATGTGTCTTTTTTATGCCAGTACCATACGGTTTTGATTATTGTAGCTTTGTAATAATGTTTGAAATCAGGAAATGTGGTCCTTCCGGCTTTTTCTCTTTTCTCAAATTGCTTTGGCTATGAGGTTTTTGTGATTCCAGAAGAATTTTATGATTGGGTTTTGTCGTGGGCATGAAAAATACCATTGGAAATTTGATTGGGATTGCACTGAATCTGTAGATTGTTTTGGGTCGTATAGACTTTTTAACAATATTAATTCCTCCAGTCCAGGAAATCCAATCTTTCCATTTATTTGTGTCTTCTCCAATTTCTTTTGTCAGTACCTTATAGTTTTCTGTGTACAGGCTTTTCACCTCCTTGGCTACATTGATCCCAAAGTATTTTATTGTTTTTGATGCTATCTTAAGGTCTCTTTCAGATAGTTCATTGTTAGCGTATAAAAATGCAATTGATGTTTTGTTGATTTTATTGATTTATGTTGATTATGTTGATTTTGTATCCTGCAAGTTTACCAAATTCTTTTATCAACTCTGTCAGGTTTTGGTGGAGTCTTTAGGGTTTTTTATATATCAGATTATGCCACCTGCAAACAGAGACAATTTTACTTCTTTCTTAATGATTTGGGTCCCTTTTATTTCTTTTGCTTGCCTGACTGCTCTGACTGGGACCTCTGGTACTATGTTGAATAGACATGGTAAGAGTGGGCATCGTTGTCTCATTCCTGATCTTGGAGGGAAAGCTTTCAGCCTTTCATCATTGAGTCTGATGTATAGCTATGGGCTTTCGTGTATGCCCTCTACCGTGTTGGGATATGTTCCTGCTATACCCAATTTGTTGAGAGTTTTTAGCGTGAAAAAAAAGTTGAATTTTGTCACGTGCTTTTTCTGCATCTGTTGAGATGATCTTATCGACTCGCCTGTGTTGAACCATCCTTGCATCCCAGATGTAAATCCCACTTGGTCACGGTGTATGATGCTTTTAATGAGCCGTTGAATTTGGTGTGCTAGTACTTTGTAGAGGGGTTTTGCGTCTGTGTGCATCAGGGATGTTGGACTGCAATTTTCTATTCTTGTAGCGTTCTTGCCTAACCTTGTTGTCAGGTCAAAGCTGGCCTCATAAGGTGACTGGAGAAGTGGTTACCTACTCTTCCATTTTTTGGAAGAGTGTAAGAGAGATTCGCTTTAATTCTTTAAATATTTTGTAGAATTCACTAGGGAATACACCCGGTTCCGGATGCTCTTTGTGGGAAGATTCTTAATCACGGATTCAGTTTCCTTACTAGTTAATGGATCTGTGCAGTTTTCCTATTCCTTCATGATTCAGTCTTAGTAGACCGAGTGTTTCTAGGGATTTATTTGTTTCTTCTAGGTTGTCCTGGTGTACAATCATTCACAGTAGTCTCGTGGTCCTTTGTCTCTCTGTCTGCAATTTTGGTTGTAATGTCTCTCTTTTCTGATTTTACTTACTTGAGTCCTGTCTCTCTCTTTTTTCCCTTAATCTCGCTAAAGGTTTGTCAATTTTATCTTTTTTTAAAAAATTAGCTTTTAAGTTTGTTATTTTTTTGTTTTTCTAACCTCTCTTTTGTTTATTTCTTCTCCAATCTTTGTGATTTCCTTCTCTCTGCTAACTTTGGACTTCATTTTTTCTTCTTTTTTAGATCCTTGCAGTGTAAAGTGTATTTGAGATCTTTCATTTTTCTTAATGTGGGCATACATCACCACCACATATTCCCTCTAGAACAACTTTTGCTGCATTCTAGATGCTTGGTATGCCGTGTTTCCGTTTTTATGTGTCTCAAAATTTTTTTTAATTTCTCTTTTAATTTGTTCTTTTAACCTATTAATTGTTTGAGACGGTTGCTTAATTTCCACTCGTTTGTAAATTTTCCTAGTTTCCTGCTGTTAGTGATTTCTAGTTTCATACCATCGTGGTTGCAAAAAATACCTGATGCAACTTCAGTTTCTTAAACTTGTTGAGGCTTGCTTATTATCTACCCTGGAGAACGTTCTGTGTGTGTTTGAGAAGACATACATTCTGCTGCTGTCGGATGGAATGTTCTCTATGTCCAACGTGTATGTTCCATTTGGTCTAACGTGTGGTTCAAGTCCAGTGTTTCCTTGCTGATTTTCTATCTGGATCACCTCTCCATTGTTGAAAGTGGGGTACAAGAAGGCCCCTACTATTATTGTAGGTTGCCTACAGACCTACAGATCTGTTAATGTTTGCTTGACAAATTTAGGTGTTTTACTGTCCTGATGAACTGACCCCATCATTATTATAGGATGACCTTCTTTTTCTCTTGTTAGTTTTTGACTTAAAGTCTGTTGTGTCTAATATAACTGATCCTATTGCCTTTGATTTCCATTTGTGTGGAATGGCTTTTTCTATCCCTTCGCTTTAGCCTAAATGTGTCTGAAAAGATGAAATGTGTCTCTTTTAGGCAGCATATAGTTGGGTCTTGTTTTCGTTTTTTTGTTTTAAGATTTTATTTTTAAGGAATCTCTATACCTAACGTGGACCTTGAACTCGTGACTCCGAGATCAAGTCACATACTCCTCCAACTGAGCTAGCCATGAACCCTTGTTTTTTTTTATTTTAAAACACTTTTTTAAATGTTTATTTATTTTTGACAGTGAGACAGAGGGTAAGTGGGGGAAGGGCAGAGAGAGGGAGACACAGAATCTGAAGCAAGCTCCGGGCTCTGAGCTGTCAGCACAGAGCCTGATGCGGGGCCGGAACCCACAGACCACGAGATCATGACCTGAGCCAAAGTCGGACGCTTAACCGACTGAGCCCCCCAGGCGCCGCCCCCCTCCCGTTTTGTTTTTTTAATTTTAATTCATTCAGCCACTCTGTCTTTTGATAGGAGAATTTAATCCATTTACATTTAAAGAAATTATAAGAACACCTGGGTGGCTCAGTCAGTTGAGCATCCAACTTCTTGATTTCAGCTCAGGTCACGATCCCAGGGTCATGGTACTGAGCCCCCCGTCAGACTTCATGCTTAGCTCCACGCTGATCATGGATCCTGCCTGGGATTCTTTCTCTCTCTCTCCCTCTGCCCCTCTCCCCTTGTTCCTTCCCAGCTGGTCCACCTGTGCGGAAATGCCCACAGTGCAAAGCGACTCTGGTCCCAGCCCAGGGGATTTCTGGGGGCCCTGTGTCTCAGGATTGAGAGAGCTTGGCCAACTCAGTGGGCTCACCTCCGGCAGAGGCTCTCTGCCTGTGCCCGGCGATGAGAGAACTGAGTCGGTCCCAGGCCACGGAGCCCTGAAAAGGCAGGTTCCTGAAGGTTCCACGCTGCAGTCTCGCTCACTGCCTGGTGCCAGAATACTCCAGGAAAACCTTCAGGAGCCCAGGGCCCAGAGCCAAGATCCAGGAAAGGACCTGAATGGACAAAAGACTGCCTTTCCCTCCTGCTTCTGGGACCGCCCAGAGCGCACATCCCTCTAGGTTGCTCCTGGGCTGAGATAGTAGGTCTCCATCATCCATTTAGAGGGAGAGGCGGTGGAAATAGGACACACGAGTCAGGGAACTGAGTCTGTCCCCCCAGAGGTCATATCCCCACGTGGGCGACGCCCCAGCCCCACGGGGAGTCCCAGGACACAGAAACTGATGGGAATACTGGTGCCAAAACTGATCCTAACAACAACCAGCAGCCAGCCCTGCCTAGTGTGCTGGGAACTGCTCTGGACAGTTCTGCAGACAGAGTCACACTTGATGCTTATGACCCTGTGAGTCGAGCGCCAGCATTTTCTCCAATGTTCAAATGGGGAAACTGAGGCTTGAGAGGCGAGGGAACTTGTTCAGGATCTGTCACTGGGCTCCAGGAGCCTGCCCACCTCCAAGACCAGGTCCTGTCTGCCTTTCCTGGGCCACATCCTGGTCCCTGCACGTCCCGGTCCTTATACATCTTGGTCTCCGACTATTTTCCTTTGGAATCCACACACACAAAGCAAGAGACAAAATTCGCAAAGATCAGTGTTATCTCACCTGGCTCACACCCAGCTGAGGAAACAAGCCTTGTGGTTGAGTGAGGGGTGGTTGCGGGGAGGGGGGGTGTAGTGGGGGAAGGGGAATGTAGGGTAGAGGGGAGTGCAGGGTGGGGAGGGGAGTACAGGGTGGGGGGAGCACGGCGTGGGGGCACACGGGGTCCAGAATGTAGGGCTGGGGGAGTGCAGGGTAAGGGGAGTGCGGGGTGGGGAGGGGAGTACAGGGTGGGGGGGAGCGCGGCATGGGGCACACGGGGTCTGGGTATATAGGGTTGGGGGAGTGCAGGGTGGTGGGTGCTCGCGCCGGAAGGGGAGGAGCACGGAGTGGGGGAGGGGTGCTAGGGGAGGGGGCCTTCCAGGACCCCCTGTGGTTGGACTGCATCTGTTCTTGTCCTGGAAACCTTGAGTGCATCTGAGCACCGGCTCTCGCTCCGCAGCCCTGGGCCCTGACTAGGGTGCCCCTGGCTGGGGGCTGGGCACTGGGCAACCAGACCCCAGCGTCTCCCGTCCTCATGGGCTCCCACCCCAGCCAACGGAAGGTGGGACATCTCACCAGCGTATTGTGACCCCGCAAGGCGATGTCTCTGGAGCAGGAGTGAGGAAGAGGCTGTCACCTGCCGGGACAGCTGGGCTGTGGGTGCCCTGAGATGCCCTGTGCCAGCCCCATCACCCCTGTGCCCCGTCGGGTCCCCACTGATGGTGGAAGGCAGCCCAGGCTGCTGAACAGGGCAGAGAAGGCCAGGCCGTATGGAGCCTGTGTCTCCAGGGAGCAGAAGAGCTTCCCGCCAAGAACCTGTCTGGGGCATGTAGGACCCCACCTGAGCTGAGGTTCTAGGCCTCCCTTGCTCCCCCGACCGCCAATGCCTTGCAGGCTCCGTCACCGGTGGTCCTCGCTCACAAGACACAAAGTCAAAGACAAATTTACTAAGGATTTCAAGACAGTGACGGACAAGCACGCAGCCTCCAGTGGGGGGCCGTGTGCAAGTTCTCTGGCCACACGCCCACGACGCTGGCCCCGTACACAGCCTGCCTACTCAGGACTGGCCTGCCGTCAGCAGTGGGGACCTACGTGCTCCAGATGGCCCCTGGAGCTTTCAGCGGCCGGCTTCACCCCATGGCCCAGTGAGGACTAGCGAGCGACCGAGACCCTTCGACGGGTAGGTCCCGTGTGTCTCTTCTGGAGCCTGGTGCTCGAGCAGCTCACCAGAGCCTTGGCATGAGGACCACCCAGCCGGCAGCGGGGGCTGACGTGGAGGAGACGGAGACCCCTGCTCGGGCCTGGCCTGGAAGTAAGGATGGACGGGGCGGGCTTCCCGGCCTGTTCCTGTCGTTGCCTGTGAACGGCCACGAGTGCCACGGACCCAAGGGCCACGCGGGATGTGGGCCCGGGCCCCAAACCCTGCCACAGAAACACTTCTACCGTATGATGGTTGTTTGGGATATTTCTGAGACCAGCCAAAGACAGCTCCAGGGCCTGGCCTCTGTGCCAGCGAGGCCGTGCCCAGCTGCCCCCAAGGACCCTCTGCTTCAGAGCAGGACTTTCCAAGTACGTCTCTATCTTTCCGATCGACAGTAGATTGTTGGTGTTCTGGAGGGGGGTCGGGCCCCAGACCTAGAACTAACATTAGCGCTGGCCGTGTGACTTTGGGCCCGTCCTTTCTCTTTGGGGTGTCTCCGTTCCCCATTGACGAGCCAAGGGATTAACGGTACCGAAGCGGGTGAGGTGAGATGGGTCCGTTTGAACGCCGTCCGTGCTGAGATCACTTGGTACTCCCTGGGAGGGGAGGCGTCATGTGGATGTTCATGTCCTTGGATACAATCCTCGCCCCTTCCTGTTGATTTAAAAACAACTATCCAAAGAACAAAGTAACGTTCTCTCTAGAAAGATGCGTATTCCCGGACTGCGCATCACGGTCGGAAGCAAACTCGGTGTTGGAATGAGAGGAGAGCAGTCACTTCAATGACGGTGACAGTCCCTCCGTCGGGAGAAACCGTGCAGTCTCCCCAGACAAGAGTTCTGAGGACTCTTAAGGAGCCTGAGAGAGCCTTGGGATGTTCGAAATCAAAGTCGGGAAGGCAGGAGTCCAAACTGTGTGCGCCGGGATGGCAAGGAGAGAAAGGCCGGAATTGGAAAAGGTGAAGATGGCCATTTTTGCATTGTTTGGATGGCGAGATCACGGGGTGGTTTCTTCCTCGTTTTTCCAGGCTTCTTGCGCCGTCGTTAATGAATCTCCGTGCAAGCAGAGCCGCTAATAGAGGAGAGAATCCAAGTCATGCGCCAACGGGCCACTCTCAGGATTAGTAATGCCCAGGGATGCCCACCAAGAATGAGGACCTCCCCCGACTGTCTGGTTGGCCCCACATTGCCTAGCAACCCCTGCCCCACGCCGTTGCTAGGAAACCGGGGACAGAGCCAGGGCTCCTGACTAGTGCCGGTCTCTTCCCGTCCTGCTCCCTAGCACCCTAGTGTCATGGTCCCATCTGGCCGTTCGGCTTCCCCCGCTGCGCTCCCTCCAAGCTCCCCACCTGCCTGGGGCTCACTTGCCAGCAGCTCTGGATGGCCCCTGGCAGCCGGACAGCCCACGACCGCGGCACAGGTGACCACGGGCTCCACGGGCCCCCCTCCCTTCCCCGGTTCCAACATTAGGGCCCGGACCAGAGTGTGTGCATGGCTTAAAGCTCAGGTCTGCACTGTTCTGTGTCATCATCGGGACGAGTATTGCCTGCAGCTCCTCAGGGGCCCTGAGGGACTGATTCTTTCAGAAAAGCCCGGGGCCCCTCCCCCAGCAGCCCCTGACGCACCAGAAGCCTTAAATCCATGACCCTCGGATGAACGCTGTGGCGGGGGTCACGCGGCCATCGCTAAGGAGCTTACTTTAAGGAGAGGAAAATTCCTCTACGGTGGATTCGCCTGTAACACAGCGACTCCGGGCCACCCCCAATTTTCCGTCGCTGCAGAGGGTGATCCATGCTGCTTTGCACGCCTCGTTCCGGCGCCTTCGGCTCGTGGCCCTAAGGGAGCTGTCTTCCACCGGCACCTGATCCCCATCCGCTCGATGGCGAGCCAGAGAGCCCCGACCAGGGCGGGCTGAGGCAGACAACCCCCTAGACAGGTCCTCCCCTGGGACCGGGGATGGCTTCTTACAAGTGGGAATGCTGCTGGGAGAGGATGGCTCCGCGGCTCGCAGAGGCTTTCCTGGGGAGGCTCCCGGCTTCGTCACCGTGGCACAGAGTAGCTTTTGCAGACCGATCCACAGATCAAAAGAATCAGCGAGGTTTCTGTTGCCTGTGACCCGAAATGACAAAGGACTGTCCGTGTCTCCTGCGAACCAAGGGAGTTGGGAGAGAGCCGGGTCAAGGGCAGGCCCCCTCTCCTAGCTTGGGAAGATGGTAGCCTTGACCGTCAGCCAGACGACTCCCAGGGCGCAGGGCGTTCAATGTAGAAGAGGTCATCGGAACTCGGTGCAGGAGACCGCGGCGTGTGCCGTCTAAGCCCAGGTCACAAAAGGATACGGATTCCGCTTCTCTCCAGCCGAGATCCGAGCCCTTCCCGATTTTTAACGTCTGGAGCAAAGTACAGTTTTGTCGCTGCTTAAGCCATAATCACGGGGCGGGGGTGGGCAGCGAGAATTAAGGGAGAGCATGGTTACAGGAGGGGCTGGGGAGGGGGCTCCGGTGGGAAAGACAGAGGTGCCTGAGCCGGCGACCGTTCGGCGGTGAGATGGGGCCAAGCAGAGGACAAAGGCGTCCGGCACGGGGAGGGTCCTCTTCCGCTGCAGACCCGCGGGAGTTCTGTCTGTGGACACCTGGTCTGACTGCTGGGCAAGCCTGCGTGTCACCTGTCGGGTGCTTTGCTGGGCTGGGACACAGGGATGGCCGTGCGCGTGGGTCAAAACCGTCACCCCCACAGAAGGACAGCGCTCGCCCACAACACGACGCTCAAGGTCAAGGCTGCCCACGGGCGGGACCAGCTGGCTCTCAGGTGGTGAACTCCTCCTCGCTTGAAATGTTCAGGGATGGGACGGCCACCTGTATGTGGTAGCACTTCCCGGCTTTGCTGAGGCACGTAGGACATCCAATAAACGGTAGGGACCTCAAGGACCACACTAATGGTTCCCCGCGTGTGCAAACCCGCAAACCCACAGCCGATACCTATCATCGTTCCAATTCGATTCGGAATCCCTCCTCCCACCCCACCCTCAGGCAACCACTAATTTGCCTTCTCTTACTACAGATCTGTTTGCATTTTATGTAAATGAAATCACACAGTTGTCCCCCTATTTCCTCTGGGTTTTCTCACAGCATCATCATTTAGAGACTCGTCTGCGTTGTGGTTGTGTTAAGGTTTTTGTTTTTTTTTTAATTTTTTTTTGGAGAGAGACAAAAAGAGCATGAGGTGGGGAGAGAACTGGAAAGAGAGAGAGAGAGAGAGAGAGAGAGAATCCCAAGCAGGTTCCATGCCTGGCAGGGAGCCCAACCTGGGGCTCAATCCCACAACCCTGGGATCATGACCTGAGCCTAAATCAAGATTTGGATGCTCAACCGACTGAGCCACACGGGCGCCCCAGGGGGTTCTTCTTTTTCTTGGTGTGTAGGGTTTCATCATCCGGTAGTAAAGCTCTAGCTCCTGAGGCCAGAAAGAGTCATCTTGTGAGCTCCCCCTGCAGGCGCGGTGGCACCTGCCCCCTTCCCGGCCCTGCTCAGCCCCGAGGGACACTCCCAAGGTGCTAAAACCCATGGCCACCTTCACACCACTGCTCTTTTCCTACCTCCCCCAAATCCTGGCTCAGGGGGAGGAGCCCCGCCTCGGGGACGCGCCCTCACGGGTGGTGCGCACGCATCCGGAACCAGACCCTCTCCCTCCGTCGCCCCCATCCTGACCCCAACCCCTCAGCCCTCCAGCTCCAAGCCTGTCTTCTCAGTGGGTCCCCCAGACCCACACAGCCGGCTCCAAGCCCCACCCCGCCTGCCCCTCCACCCACACGGCACTCAGGTCCTACAGGACGCAGATTTAGGTGCCACCCTTAACCCCTTCCTCTCCCCACACAAGCCAAGTCCGTTGGCTCCACCTCCGGAGGGAACCCCGAATCCGTGGACTTCCCCCCCCACCCCCCCGCCCCGGGAACCTCTGCCTTCTGGCCCGACCCGTCTTCCTCTGTGTCTGGCTACCCTCGCTGAGCTCGGCCACGCCCCCTGTGTGCCTGAACCCTTCTGTCACTCAGGCGTCAGCTCCGATGTCACCTCCCCAGAGACGCACCCTGGACCCCCAGAATTGGGGGTCACCCTCTTACATGGCCTGCTTGGGTTTTCTTCACAGCCCATCCTGGTTCTCGGTCTCTGTTTCTTTTACGATTTATGCAGGTCTCATCCTGTCTGGATGTCCTCGGGCCAAGGGCGGGGATTTGTCTGTCTTGTTACTGGACTGTCCCCACCCCTCGGTGCCCCCGTGTCAGACACCAGCGTCGCCCCATCCTGAGCGCGCCCCTCCCCCCAGCTAACCGCCTTCATGCTGGTCTTGAAGCACCATCACTGTCCCCCAGGCCCCCCTCCCGTCTGCCCAACGCCACCCCGAGGCGCGGCCGCAGGTCTTCCGGGCACGACCTCTGACCTGGCCTGCTCACCTCGGGGATAATTTCTAGCTCCTCGGAACTGGACACAGTGTAGCGGGAGCCCATGTAGAGCGAGGCTGGGGGGGGGGGGCGGCTTGTGTATCTGCACGAACTGAAACTTGTTCTCTTCGTTGTCTATGGCCTGCGGGGCACAGGGAGCGTGGTCAGGGGACAGGGTGTCTGGAGTGTGGCTGGGAGGCTCCGTCCCACGGAATGTGGTCAGAACCGAGTGAGGTGGGACTTAAGCACCTCCCTGCCCCGTGGCCCGCTACACGGACAGTCCCTCACGGGGCCTCTGCTGTGTCAGGGTGGGAGCTGGGGCCTCCCCGGGGCAGACGTGAGAGGGGACAGGAGGCGGTTCCGGGCACGGAGCCCTGTCATCCGTGGACACCCGGCAAGAGGCCGCATAAGATGAGTCCCGGGGGGGGGGGGGGGCAGCGCCCGGCCAGAGCCAGCCCAGGGCCGAGCACAGGGGCACAGGGTCACTCGCCCGCCTCCAGGCTCCGCTCGTCGGAGGCCCGCCCTGACCCCGGCTGGCCCGTCGAGGGGGCTCTCTGGCTTGCCCACAGCCCGCCCTGGCCCAGGCCCTCTGGCTCTGAGGCCACCTTGCGAACGGAGCAGTCGCTGGGGATCAGGTAGGGGTGGAAGACGACTTCCTCGGGGCGGGGGTTAGGGTAGAGCAGCACCGTGCAGGTGAGGGGCACAAAGCGCAGGGCAGCGTGCAGGGTCCTGAGCAGGATTCCCATGGGGGAGAAGCTGGGGTTCCCCAGGACCACGTGGGACGGCTCCACCCGGCCCGGCTTCTTCACGAGTATCCCCTCCTCCCTAAAGTGGGCCACTCGGAACAGGGAGCCGTCCACACGGCCTCCTGTCGAAAGATGGATTCGGGAGACCGGGATTTGGTGCCTTCATGGCGTCGGGCTGGGTGGGGGCAGCGGGGGCCCGGGAGGGGGGCTCGTGGCCGGCCTGGGGAGGGGCCTTCGGAGGCCGTGGGCAGTGCTGTCTCCAGGGCGAGAGCAGAGACCCCCAGAGCCAGGCCCACAGAAGCCCCAGCCCCTGGCCCTGGAGCTGGGGAGACGTTGCCCCTCTGCGCCCGTGGTGGCGTGGATGCCGTGACGACGAGGGCCGGTGACAGAGGCCCGCAAGTGTGACTCCAGGCAGGGGAGAACGAGCCGGGGAAGGGCCATGCATCGCTCTGCAGATGGCCAGGCGGGAAGACGCACTGGTCCCGGCTGCCTGAGCCAGCGCTGTGTTTTCCCCGACGTTGACCCGTGTGGACGCGTCTCTACGGCCGCAGAGCCATCGTGCACACCCCTGCCCATGCCTCACTCTGGAATCTTCCCCTAGTGACCCCGTCTGTCTGGCCAGGTGACCCCGGCCCCTCGGTCCCGGCCCCCACGCTCTCCTCCTGCGGCTTCAATGGTTTACTGAACCTTTGCGGTGTCAGCAAATGAGGCTTCTGGTCCCGCGTACTGGGTAGTATCTTGCCTTTCGTTCTTCCTTCTATCCTTTCTTCTTGCTACGAGTTTGTAAATTATTCCTCTTTACCTATATGTTCTTTGACTGGTGACTGCAGTATTTTTTTTTTAACTTTTTTTTTTATTTATTTATTTTTGAGACAGAGAGAGACAGAGCATGAACAGGGGAGGGTCAGAGAGAGGGAGACACAGAATCTGAAACAAGCTCCAGGCTCTGAGCGGTCAGCACAGAGCCCGACGCAGGGCTCGAACTCACGGACCGCGAGATCGTGACCCGAGCCGAAGTCGGACACTTAACCGACTGAGCCACCCAGGCGCCCCCAGTATTTTTTTTAAACACATTTTGATTTTTTTATGTTTATTTATTTTTGAGAGAGAGTGTGTGTGTGGATGAGAGAGGGGCAAAGAGAGAGGGAGACACAGAACCCGAAGCAGGCTCCAGGCTCCGAGCTGTCAGCACAGAGCCCGACGCGGGGCTCAAACCCACGAACTGGGAGATCGTGACCTGAGCCGAAGTCGGACGCGTAAGCGACGGAGCCACCCAGGTGCCCCTGGTGACCGCAATATTTTAACGTGCATACTTAGAGTCTAAAGTCAATAGACACCTTTATGTAAACGTACTGGGACGGCACTGTAAAGGAATACATTAGCCGATAGACAAACGGAACAGGAAAACACGTCCCCTTCGTCATCTAACTAAGCCACACATGTTCCGAGAGTGCTCACCCCTGGCATAGGCTGTAACAAACTGTTCGTGAAGTCATCGATCATGATGAAATGAAGCCCCTGCCTGAGTCGCGATTTGACGTGGGGAATGGCACCAGATGCTTCTGACTTGCTCGTTAAGCTGACAGACGCCAGGTCGGGCACCGGCTGGGGGTGCACCGGCTGTTAGCTTCGCCCTCGTGCCCTCGTGGCCACGCCTCGGCCCTGCTGCCGGCAGGCTCAGACGCGCCCCGCCTCCCCTGGTCGGGTCGCGAGCCGTGCTGCCTCGTCACTTGACCCGTGGCCGCACCACAGCCAGGCCCCACTCCTCTGAGGCCACCACTGCATGACGTTGGGTCACTGGTGGAGAAGTCCTCTTTCCCGACCGGTACACAGCGTTTCAGCGTCTTAACCTGGACCGCAAGACTGGTGCGGCCTTCCTGAGCTGCGCAAAGACCTCAGACTTTATCGTTGGCGTTTTTGTTCTTTCTGTCTTCTTTTCTTTAAAAAATGTTTGTATTTATTATTTGTTTTTGAGAGACAGAGAGAGAGAGAGAGCACGAGCGGGGAAAGGTCAGAGAGAGAGGGGGGACAGAAGATCCAAAGCAGGCTCTGTGCCGAGAGCAGAGAGCGCCACGCGGGGCTCGAACGCACGAACCATGAGATCGTGACCTGAGCCGAAGTCGGATGCTTAATGGACCGAGCCACCCAGGCGCCCCTGTTCTTTCTGTTTTAAATCCCCCTGTGTCGACATTGTTACTTCTGCTCCGTGCAGTCGGTGTTTTGGTAGATTTAGCCACGCACGTGCCAGCGTCTTTGCGAGACTCCACGTTGCGTCCCACCCCTTCTACGTGGGATGGGATCATTCTCTTTGTGTCCACGGCGCGTCCTTTGGCGGTTTCTTCCGTGAGGATTTGTTCACGGAAAGCTGTCTTGGTTTGCGTGTGCTTTAAACTTTTCAATAGTTTTACTCTTTATTTTAGGCTTAACGCTTAAACGATTTTTCTGTGCTTGCCAATTCTTAATTTTTTTTTTTCAACGTTTATTTATTTTTGGGACAGAGAGAGACAGAGCATGAACGGGGGAGGGGCAGAGAGAGAGGGAGACACAGAACCGGAAACAGGCTCCAGGCTCTGAGCCATCAGCCCAGAGCCCGACGCGGGGCTCGAACTCACGGACCGCGAGATCGTGACCTGGCTGAAGTCGGACGCTTAACCGACTGCGCCACCCAGGCGCCCCTGTGCTTGCCAATTCTTGAGGGACAGTTGCTACATCAGTACCTTGGAGAGATCCTCCCGCTGCCTCTGCCTCCCATCGCTGCCGTTCAGAAATCAGTCGTCAGCCCCACTGTGGCACCTTTTGAGGTCTTTGTCCTTCTGGCTGATTCCGTGACCCTCCCTGAGGCTTTGGTATTCTATAGTGTCACTATGATGGGTCCAGATTCCTCTTTCCTCTGCCTGGGTTTTTGGGCTCTCTCATTCTGAGAAAGAAGTTACCTCTTCCAGCGACTGCAGAAAATTTCTCGGCGATTCTCTCCTTGAACGTTGTATCATCTCCACCCTGTCTGACGCATCCTTCCAGATTCTGATTACGTGTATGTTAGGCTTTCTCATGGTCTGTTTTATGTCACTGGATCTTTTTTTCCCCAGGTTTTAAAAAATATTTTCTGAAATTTAGTTTGTTTCCAAACTTGATTTACCCTTTAAAAAAAAAAATTTAACATTTATTCATTTTTGAGAGTGAGAGAGACAGAGCATGAGCAGGGGAGGGGAGGGGCGGAGAGAGAGGGAGACACAGAATCCAAAGCAGGCTCCAGGCTCCGAGCTGTCAGCCCAGAGCCCGACGCGGGGCTCGAACTCACGGACTTCAAGAGCGTGACCTGAGCCGAAGTCGGACACTCAACTGACTGAGCCACTCAGGCACCACAATTGATTTACCCTTTTTAATGGCTTCTTGCTTCTTGCTCGTATTTTAAAGGCTCTTCCTTTTAAGCCCATGGAACATAGTTATTTGCTGTTCTGTTTCTGATCATTTCAATGCCTGAAGTCTTTACGGGACTGATTCTGGTACCTGCAGCGTCCACCGCTTCTCACGGTGCCTTGTTTGCTATGTGTGAGATTTTTGATTGTGAGCTTATATTTCTTGGAAAGTTGTCTGCAGGAAGTCTTTGGGAGCGAGAGAGGTCAGAAAAGATGCGTTGCCCCTTATAACTACCTATCCTCCTGGCAAGCCCCTCATTCATGGCTCCGGCTTCCAGAAGGAATCTGGTGACACGGTGTCTTCTCCCTGCCTGTAGGAGTAGTAACGTTCCCCCTCCGGTGCTAGTCCCCGGGAACCCCACCATCCCCGATAGTTCATTTTACCTGACTTTGCAAACAGCCCTGCCTTTGAAAAGCCTCTTCAAGAACCTCAACTGGGTATGCGGTCTGTCTCCTGCTGGGACCACGAGTGATACAATCTGGGTAAAGCACACTTAGTAGACAGCAGTTAACAGTGTTATCAAGGAGACCACTTTCGATTTAGGGAAACTTGCAAGTAATTCAGGCAAGAAGAATCACGAGGCTAAAAATGCTTCCAAAAAGATATGCCCAGAGGACCACACTCCGCTTCTGTAACACTCTCAGTCTTTCTGAGGATGCCACGCGCTCCTCCCCCAGGACCCCGCCACCCAAGCCCCTTCCAGGCCCACTCTCTTACCACCATCACCTCCCCTGCACGCCTCCCTCCCGCTTATCTCGGAGATCCCCAAAGCGCGGGAGGTACACAGCCGCCACGGCCCCTGGCTCGGCCTTGATGTGAAACAGAGGCCCTGCCACCGTCCAGCTGTGCTGTGGGACCGTCCTGCGCAGGTGCTGGTTCCGGGCGCAGAATTCGATGTCGATGGTCGCTGGCCCTCTCACCACAAAACGGAGACCCGTGTTGGGCCAGTGGTAGGAGCCAGCCACGGGCAAGCAAACCCTGGATGGAGCAGGGAGAGGCAGACACAGAATTAGTCTATGCAGATTCACAGAGCAGACGCCAGACCCTGTACAGGGCAACGTGGCTCTAATAGAACGGTCACAAATCCAGACGCCATAGTCAGAAGGACTTGGGTTTGAGCCCTGGCGCCTCTGCTCTCCGACCGTGGATCTCTGAGCACGTCGTAGAGCCTCCCAATCCCAGCTTTCCCATCTGGAAATGGGGATGATACTAGCACCCATCTCAGAGCTTTGAGTCCTAGCTGACCTGGTGCACGCGGACAGCTTAACACATGGCCGGTGGGGCGGTTAGCTGTTTCCATGACGATGATGGTGGTGAGGAACCAGTAAAGTGTCCTGGTTTTTAAAAGGCCTATTTGCTGGGGTGCCTGCGTGGTTCGGTCGGGTAGGCATCCGACTCTTGGTTTCTGCTCAGGTCATGATCTCATAACTCGTGGGTTTGAGCCCCACGTCCAGCTCTGTGCTGAATGTGGGGCCTGCTCGGGATTCTCTCCCTCTCTCTGCCCCTCCCCCGCTCACGCTCTCTCAACATAAATAAATACACAAAATAAAGACAAACAAACAAACAAAAGCCACAGGAGTATATGCCGGAAAGAGATTTAAAGGAGCTCTAAGGGGGCACCTGGGTGGCTCAGCCGGTTAGGCGTCCAACTTCGGCTCAGGTCACAATCTCACGGTCCGTGAGTTCGAGCTCCGCGTCAGGCTCTGGGCTGATGGCTCAGAGCCTGGAGTCTGCTTCCAATTCTGTGTCTCCCTCTCTCTCTGCCCCTCCCCCGTTCATGCTCTGTCTCTCTCTGTCTCAAAAATAAATAAACGTTAAAAAAATTAAAAAAATAAATAAAAATAAAATAAATAAAGGAGCTCTAAGAGACACAACATTTGATCAGAACTGACCACCCGCAGGGATGCATTTTAGACAAGCGAGCACATTTGAATACGGACTGGGTATCAGTTGACTGGAAGGACTTGTTGTAAATATTAGATGTGCGAAAGGTTATCGTGGTCACAGAAGAGAAGGTCTTTCTTTGCATTTTTTTGCAATGCATCATTCGGGGCGCCCTGGGGGGCTCAGTCGGTTGAGCGTCCGACTCTTGATCTCGGCTCAGGTCATGATCTCATGGCTCGTGGGTTCAAGCCCCAAGCCAGGCTCTGTGCTGACAGTATGGAGCCTGCTTGGGACTCTCTCTTCCTCTCTCCACCCCTACCCCACTTGTGCGCTTTCTCTCTCTCTCTCTCTCAAGATAAATAAACTTAAAAATTAAAAAAAAAAAGAAATGCATCACAAAATATTTAAGGGTGAAATCACTCAGCATCTTGGATTTAAAATGCTGTAACAACAGAAGACGGGAAACTGAATAAATTTGGCCTAACGGCTGTTGAAGGTGGAGAATGGGCACATGGACATTCCTTGGACTCTGTTTTCGTGTATGGTGGAAAATGTTTACAATAAAACCCCCTTTTCCACAACAAAAGCACTGGCTCCGTCTCTGGGCCGTGTCCTTCCCCGCTGGCTTGGAGGGGAGGGGACCCCCTGAGCAGGGGTATGCTGCTGACTGGCCGTGGGGAGGGTGACGTGGGAGGCCAGCCCGGGACAGCAGAGTCCCCCCTCCCCACTCACCGGTGCGAGCTTTTCTCTTCGGCAACCCCGTGGTAGCCACAGGCCCCGTGGGGCCCCAGAAGCCGTCCTCGGTCCCCAGAGGCTCCGTGTGCAGGTCCTCCAGACACGCAGGAGGAGGCCGACAGAAGGGTCCCACCTGGCGACTTGAGGGGAGCTTCTCTCTGGAACAGGCAGGACAGTGGTCAGCTCTAGGATCTCCTGTCTGGCCTCCCCCAGCCCCCGCGGATGGAACAGCCCGGGCCCTATCCCAAGGTAGGGCTGCCAGGACGGAAAAGAGGTGGCAGGGGTCTGAGACTCATCTCTGAACTGGATGCTGCCTAAGGAGACCCAGCCCTGCCCTCCCAGCCCTGCCCCTGCCCCAGCCCTGACTCCCAGCCCTGCCCACCCAGCCCTGCCCACCCAGCCCTGCTCACCCAGCCATTCCCCTGCCCCTACCCCAGCCCTGACTCCTAGCCCTGCCCACCCAGCCCTGCTCACCCAGCCCTGCCCTTGCCCCAGCCCTGCCCACCCAGCCCTGCCCACCCAGCCCTGCTCACCCAGCCCTGCCCCTGCCCCAGCCCTGACTCCCAGCCCTGCTCACCCAGCCATTCCCCTGCCCCAGCCCAGCCTTGCCCACGCAGCCCTGCCCTCCCAGCCCTGCCCCTGCCCCAGCACTGCTCACCCAGCCCTGCCCACACAGCCCTGCCCCTGCCCCAGCCCTGCCCACCCAGCCCTGCTCACCCAGCCCTGCCCCTGCCCCAGCCCTGCTGACCCAGCCCTGCCCACCCAGCCCTGCTCACCCAGCCCTGACCCTGCCCCAGCCCTGCCCACCCAGCCCTGCTCACCCAGCCCTGCCCCTGCCCCAGCCCTGCTGACCCAGCCCTGCCCACCCAGCCCTGCTGACCCAGCCCTGCCCACCCAGCCTTGCTCACCCAGCCCTGCCCTCCCAGCCCTGCCCCTGCCCCAGCCCTGCCCACCCAGCCCTGCCCACGCAGCCCTGCCCTCCCAGCCCTGCCCCTGCCCCAGCACTGCTCACCCAGCCCTGCCCACACAGCCTGCCCCTGCCCCAGCACTGATCACCCAGCCCTGCACTCCCAGCCCTGCCCCTGCCCCAGCACTGATCACCCAGCCCTGCACTCCCAGCCCTGCCCCTGCCCCAGCACTGCTCACCCAGCCCTGCCCACACAGCCCTGCCCCTGCCCCAGCCCTGCCCACCCAGCCCTGCTCACCCAGCCCTGCCCCTGCCCCAGCCCTGCCCATGCAGCCCTGCTCACCCAGCCCTGCCCCTGCCCAGCCCTGCCCACACAGCCCTGCCCCTGACCCAGGCCTGCTCACCTAGCCCAGCCCCAGCCCCTGCCCACCCATCCGCAAGTGTTGTTCTCCCCGCACGGGCTGCAGATGGGCAGCTTGTGAGAGGCACAGGGCTCCACAGATGGATGGCAGGGATGGAGAGGTGACTCTCGGGGCCCCGAAGCCCAGAGTGGCCCTGGAAGGCCGGGCCCTGCTTCAGAGTCTGGGCCTCGCCGCAGATGCTCTGGGAGGAACGGCCCCAGGCCCCGAGGCTGGGACAGAGGGGGGCAGAAATCCGGCAAGTTTCTAGGAGCGGAAGACTTTGCATGGGATGGGCTCTACTCGGTGGGGAACCCACCCCAGAGGCAGGGGGATGGAACTGCCCCGGGAGCAACCCCGTCATGACGCCCCCAGCCCGGACCCTTCAGACCACCTGATTCTTGTCTCTGCTGCTTGAGTGAGGACCCGTCACTTGTCTGTCCTTCACCCGGTCCCTCCCTAGGGATCGTCACACTTGGCTTCCTAGACACAGAGGCGTCCACTGTCCCTGAGACCTCAGAGGAAGCTGGGGCCCTGTCCGTGACACCCCCACTTAGACTCAGGCTGTCCCAGTTTGCGCTTGTGGCCCAAGTCCAGGCTGTAAATGGCCTCATCTGCCCAGCCCCTCGTAACAGAGCCGAGGGTCCTCCTGACTGCCCCCCACATCCCCTGTGAGAGCTGACTGATTGACGGTGGAGCCTAAGGCAAGCTGAGGGCCAAGTACAAGCTACCCACCCCCCCCCAACTCCGTCCCCCATTTGCGGATCACTTAGTAACCGCAAGAAAGAGGCAGTCATCCATTGCCCAATCCCCAGAAACCTATAGACTCCATTTCCTAATATCCCCTCATCAAGATGGAAAGGGGTTTAAGTGCCGCCATGGGGACGCGGGAAACTAAGGCAGATGAGAAACTAAACTGCCTTACTGCCTCCAGCCACTGACAAGTCCTTGTAACCCGCAGAGTGACCTCCCTCTAGGAGCTCAGCTGCCTAGATTATGACACTTTGCCGGGGACAAAAGGGAATCTTGGCTCAACATTGTCCTGACCCCCCAGGATCCTGTAAGTCTATTTAACATAAAAATCCCTTTGCAAACCTCCTTTATCTTTAACCCCCAAGTATATGCTGGCCATCCTCCTCCAAGCTTATGGCCCCCTTCATATACATCTGAGGGGTCTCGTGACTGGGGTCTTACTAGATGGTAATAAATGATGTTTTGCTAACAGCAGCCCCTCAAGGGCCTGGAAACCTTGCTTCCAAAATTCCTTAGAGATTTACACCGTCCCTGACCCCCTCCCAACCTGAGGATATATAACCAGTTACCCGTCACGACCCAGTGTAGCTCTTCCTGCCCATGGGTCCTGTCCCCGTGCTTTAATAAAATCACCTTTTGTTGCACCAAAGACCAGCCCCAAGGCTCCCTCCGGCTCCCAAGCCCCCCACCCCCTGTTCCACCGTGCTGTGGCTTTCTCAGTTCTCAGCCTCGCCCATACTCTTCAGTGCCCTCAGATTGTTCTTCTGGTGTGCAACTCGAAAAATTCCCTGACCCCTGGTGAAGGGGTCACTTCAATGGTGAGGGGGCCTCAAAGCGATAGATCCAGCTGGAAGGAGGTGGGGGGGGGGGGGGACTTGAGGCCGTTTGCATCACGGTAACACTTTTAAGTAAAGCTGAGAAAACACCCATTGCCCATATCGGGCAGAATATGGGAAGAATGGGGTGGAGTTTATGGGATAGAGTTCCATTTCCCCCGGAACTCACCACAGTCTCTGGAAGAGAGGTGTTGTTAGTAACATTCACGCATGCTTGCAAAGAGCTGCTCAGTTAAGAGCATTTTCACATACGTCGTCCTGGCATTTCCCAAATTTGGGCATTCCTCACCTGGCCTGATTGTCGCCATGTCTGTGAGCCATCTGTACAGTTTCATGACTTAAGTTTTTTTCTTTTGTTTGTTTTCTTTTTAAGACTTTTTTTTTAAGTAATCTCTACACCCAACAGGGGGCTCGAACTCACGACCCCGAGATCAAGAGTCGCACGCTTCACCGACTGAGCCAGCCAGGTGGCCCCACATAACTTCTCTAACTTTAACTCACTTAAAAATTGTTACACTTGTCCTAAACAGTAGTATCTGTGAAATCTGTGAAAAGTTCAGTGCACTGGTTATATTTTTTTCTAAAACGCAACAATCAAACGTCGTTCATCCTTTGGCCTCATCTCTTGCCTCTCTCCTGGGCGATCTCGTCTACACCTGCGGCCTCACCCGTCCCCTCCACACCAGTAATTCCTGAATCTGGACTGCTGGCTTAGACCTTGCACCTGAGGATGCTTTTGGCAAAGGGACCTTGCCCCCCACATCTCCCAGAGGGACCTCAGAGCCAACTCATCACCTTCTTCTAGATCTACTGGGGAAACTTCAGGTACCCACACCTGTTCCCCACCCCCCATCAGTTATTGGCAAAGTCCCACCGTAGCTCTCAAATGTCCTCTGCGCTCTCCTCTCTTCGTCCCCACGGCCACTTGGGCCCCCTTTCGGCTCGAGCCTGATCTAATGAAGTCTTCAGGGATCGCTCTGCCACAGACCCCTGCCCGGCCTCCATACCACGGCCAGAGTGAGCTTTCCAAAATGCCAACCGGCTTAAACCTTCCAGCGGATTTCTAGTGCCTCCAGATAAAGTCTAAACCCCTCTCTGCCTCTCGCACCACGTTCAAACAGCACTCCGTGCTGGTTGGTAAATGGCATAGTGGGTAAAAGTGGGAGCACCAGAATCCGTACCAGCCATGGAACCCTAAGGAAGCGGCTTGACTCTCTTCTTCTCTATGGCAACTCACAGAAGGTGCAACTCACAGAAGGCGGCCACCAGTTCTGCCCATCACTCTGCGATGGGACTTTGCACGGACTTTGAATCTGGATTTGGCCGTGTGACTTGCTTTGGCCAGTGGGACAGCGAGTGTAGTGCAAGCGGAGGCCGGAACAGTCCGTGTGCCTTATAGCATCCCTCTGGCTGTGCCTGGAACCCTGAGACCAGCATATGTGTAAGTTCAAGGTCACCTGCTGGAGGAGAACCAAGTTTCCTGATGGACGGCTTACCCACAGAATCGTGAATAAAATCACACGGTTTTTGTTTCGGTTTGGTTAGCTCACCCAGTATCTAGGAAATGATAACTTGGTGTAGTTTTTTTTTGTTTACATTTTTGTTTATTTATTTATTTAAGAAGATAGAGGAAACTCTATTTAAAAAATATTTTTAATTAATTTTTAAAAATTTTTTTCACATTTATTTATTTTTGAGAGACAAAGAGACAGAGTACAAGTGGGGAAGGGGCAGAGAGAGAAGGAGACACAGAATCCGAAGCGGGCTCCAGGCTCCGAGCTGTCAGCACAGAGCCCGACAAGGGGCTCGATCCGACGGACCACGAGATCATGACCTGAGCCAAAGTCAGACGCCCAACCACTGAGCCACCCAGGCACCCCATTAACTTATTTATTTTGAGACAGACAGAGAGAGTGAGCGGGGGAGGGACAGAGAGAGAGGGAGAAAGAGAGAATCCCAAGCAGGCTCTGCACAGTCAGCCCAGAGCCCCATGTGGGGCTCCAACTTACATTCCGTGAGATCATGACCTGAGCCGAAACCAAGAGTTGGACACTTAACCGACTGAGCCACCCAGGCGCCCCAGTGTAGTTTTTTTTTTTTTTTAATAATGGCCTTACTGAAGTATAATTCACACACCACAGAAGGCACATGCGTTAGGCGTGCACATCAATGAATTTTAGAAATATAAAGAGCCATGGAACCATCACCACCATCGGGGTTCAGAACATAACATCCCCGTCACTCTAAAAAATTGCCCTGAGCCTGTCTGCAGTTCCTTTCCTCCCCACTCACCCCCCAGCCCCAGGCAACCAGCCACATGCTTTCTGTCTCTGTAAATAAATGCGTCTCTTCTAGACGTTTCCTGTAAGTGGGATCATACAATCTGTGCTCTTGTGCATCTGGTGTTTTTCCACTTCGTGTAACGTTTTTGAGGTTTGTGTGCGTTGTATCATTGATCGGTAGCTACCTTGTTTTTATTGCCAAATATTATTCGATTGCGCGAACCAACCAGCCACATTTCGTTCATCCATTTACCATTCGATGAACGTTTGCCTTGTTTCCAGTTTGGGGCTATTACCGATAACGCTGTTGTGGACACTAGCTTACGAGTCTCTGTTTTGGTAGGAGAGCACGTCTTCGGTTTCTCGTGGGCAGAACCCTGGGAGCGCAACTCCCGATGTCCCGATGTGGCAGGTGCACGTTTAACTTCTTATGAAACTGCCAAACCGTTTTCCAAAGCCACCGTACCTTTTTACGTCCCCAGCCGCGATGTTGGAGGGTTCCACGTTCTCCGTGTCCTAGCGGGCTAGAAGCTCTGCGAGTTGGGCTTGCTAAGCTGCGAGATGGGCTCAGCCGTCCATTCCTTATATCAGAATATCAGCAGTATTCTGAGTACCTCCTGCTGTGTAGGAGCCTCTGGCCCTGCAAGATATCGCTGGCAACACCCTGAGACGGAGAGACAGAGCACCCCGGTGACACCGTTTCTGCACCCCGGGCCTGGTTCCCAGGGGGCCTCTCCCTTACAGGAGGCCATGAGTTCCCTGATGACCGTCTGAGTCTGCTGCACCTGCAGGGTGGCCCAGCGCGCCCCTCCAGTTCCCTGGGACCCAACCCAGGCCCAGTGGCCGTGCTGTCCACATTCCACGAGGCAACCGCAGCCAGCCTTGGAACCTCGGGGGGCCCAGCAGCGTGTGACACACGAGTGGGAGCCAGAGGAGGGCCTGGGGGTGCCCGGAGGGGCCTGACTGAGGTGGGGGGGGCGGGGCGTGGAGAAAGCGCTAGCTCCTAATGCTCCGAATCCTCCGAGAGCCCAGGACAGGCAGATACAGATGGCGCTGTAGGGAGAGGGCAAGAAAGAAGGAAGGAGAAACACCATCCATCTCTGGGCCTTGGGATGACGCGAGGCTTTGTTTTGTGGCCGCACTTGCGCGCAAGGCGCTTCCCAACTTCCACGTTTTCTGCAAAGATGATGAATTCGTTTCCTCATGTACGGAAATTTAGGTTAAGAAAAACAAAAAACAGAAAGACTCTGAATAAATCATTTATTTTAAGACAACGCCCCTGCCCCCCCCCCCCCGGGAAGCTCGGCGCGCGCAGCTGGGATCCAGGCGCCCCCTGCTCACATCCCTGGGGGGTGGTCCCCGCTCGCAGCTCTCCCCCCGCCACCGCCCCCGGTTGCCATGGGAACGCGCGGCGGACGCGGGGGGCGGGTCTCGGGCGCGGGGAGGAGCCGGGGAGGCGCGCAGCCCAGCGGCCCCGCCCCCTCCGCGGGCGGACACGGCGCGGGGCCGAGTCCGCAGCGACCCCCGCGCTCCGCGCCCACGGCGGCCGCGCTCCTCCGGCCCGAGCCCCGGGACCCCGCGCAGACCCGCCCGGACCCCGACGCCGACTCCGGGGGCCTGCTCGACGAGCCGCCCCCGGAAGAGCCCCCCGCGGCCCGCGCGCCCCGGTCGGCGTCGGCCGCGGGCAGGAGGTCGGGGCGGCGCGCCGGCGGGAGGGCGCGGGGGGCCCGTGCGGGGCAGCCCCCCAGGGCCGAGACGCGCGCCCCCCCCCCGGACGAGGGCTGCTGCCTGGACCATTGCCCGCACCTGTCGGTCTTCGTCTACGCGGCCATCGCCTTCTCCATCACCTCCTGCTTCTTCAGCTAGGTGCACCTGCCGCCGTCCCGAGGGCCCGCGCGCGGGCGGGGAGACCACGGGCGCGGCCTTTCGTGTCCGGGACGCGCGCCGCACCCCCTTCTCTGGCTTCTCACGCTTGTTACTTTGTCCCCTGCTCGCCGCCGCCTCTGTGTGACCGCGCGTCCGCGGGCGCGTCCAGAGCCGCTGCCCTGATGAAAGAAGGGTGTTTGCAGCTGAGATGGGGGGGAGGGGACAGTCACACACCCACGCCCCCCCCCCCGGCGTTTAGAGTGTCGGGGTGCGGCCCGGGACCCTACCCTTCAGCGGGTGGGAGCGCGCGCGGGGAGCCCGGCCCAACCTTCGGTTCCTTAAAGGACCAGCCGGGCCCCGCGGGGAGGGAGGGTGGGCGCCCTGACCCGGCCGGGCCGAGCCCTGTGATGCTGCATCGCCCGCCCCCCAGGAGCGCCAGCCGGGCCCCGGAGCTGGGGCTGGACCGGAGCGCAGGACACGGTGAGTGTGGCGGCTGTCGGGTGGCCCGCCGCGTGCTGACCCGGACTGTGCGTCTCTCCTGCCTGAGGCTTTGCTGCCGCCGCCGGCCGGGGGGGCCGAGACCGCCAGCAGGAGAGGCTGTCCCGGCAGGAGGCCACGCTGTCGCCCTGTCGTGGACGGCGTGGGCCCCGGGGCCTGCGCGGGATGAGCCTCCGGGGCCCTGGCCGGGGTGCGCGGGAGGGCTCTGTGGGGTTGGGGAGTGCGCGGCGGCTTCATCCCGACCCCGAGCTCCTCCGGGTCCCAAAGCGAAGGGCGTGGGGTGTCTGTCATTGGCAAGAATTCGTGCACGAAAACGACCGGACTCCTAGCTGGTTTCCGTCCCAGACCCAAAAGGCCTAACCCCAAAACCCACCTGGGCGGGTTATTCACGCATCTGCCCTGTCCTTTTATTCATGGACGTTCAATGGCATCACCCCTGCGCGGCCTCATCACGTGCATGTGCCTGAGGCTCCTCTCACCTCCCGTGAAATAAATCCCTGTTTCAGCCTCCTGTGTATTCAGTTGTCCATTCATGTGCCACCGTGCCAGGCTGCCCCGGTTTCACCCAACACCCCTCCCAGCGCCCCGACCTCCCCTCCCAGACACCTGTCATCCCGCCAAGACGGGGCGTCTCCCTCCACTAAGTAGCCACACAGGCCTCTCTCTCTCCCTAGCAGCTTCCCACGATGTGTCCAGTTCTGTCCCCTAACGGGCCTGTGACAGTCCCCTTGTGGCTTTACTCCCTGCTTGCCTCTGTTACCAGATACTTCTGCCCCAGTCCCGTCCCCTCCCCGGCACTGAGCTCTAGACTTTGCCCCCGCTCCGATTCACCCAGGTTGTGTCTCCACGAGCCCTGTGCACTCTGACATCAGCACCTTGTCACTTCCCATTTCTGTGTGCCCATGACCCCAGATCGCCGCGGGCCTGCTGAAGTCGGACGCTCAACCGACTGAGCCCCCCAGGCGCCCCTCGGCCCATATTTTCTAACCGATATTAAAATTCCAGTACTCTCACACGGTCACGTGAACTGTCGGCGATCGCTTTGTGTCTGGCCCGGACACGTTGCCTCTTACACGGTTTAAATGCCCCACGATATTTGAATTACCGCTCCCCTGTTTTGAGCTCCCAATTGTCCCTCAGTTTCTGGGCTTCCAATATGAGGTTTCCTTGCCCAAAATATCCAGCCTCTCCCCTCAAGTACTAATGGACAGCCTTTAGGGTTCAACTGTAAAAACAAATGGACTCATTTTGGGGGGTCCTTTTAACGTGTTGCTCAAGAATCAAATCCTAGAGAGAGTCTCAGTGACCGGCTAGGGTCGCGTGCCCACCTTTGTCCGGAAGGCGGAAGAGATGACTTAGTACGCAGTCCCAGGAAAATAGCACGCTATAGGAAAGAAATCGTCTCCCAAAGGAAAATCCAAGTCGCCACGACCATGGCGGCTGTGCAGGCAAAACTAACAAGACGTCCAGTAAACGGACTCTCAGCAGATCACACACGATGGCGGGAGACACAACTATTTAGAGCAGCTTGGTCCTGTTCTGTGTTGGGCTGTCAGGAGTGGGGAGATACACGGAGACAGCGGACAGTGGCTTCTGAACGTCGTGGGACACGAGGACGTTCACGTTGGGGGAGACAATCGGAACTTAGCCACGTGGGATAGCGGCAGCTCAAATTGGGAGAATACACGGATTAAGTTTTTACGCATCTCATTGTTTCCTGGGAGTCTAGCACAGGAGGCAGCGATTAGCAAAACAGGGACAAGTCTCACTGTCGTGGAGCTCGCCAAGTTCGTTAATAACCGAACCTACCGCGTGACAGGTTTCACGTCTTCTGTAGCTGGAATTCTCGCAGCCCCGTGAGGCGTTTCTTTTCATTTCTCCATTTTGCAAAATGAGGAAAGAGACATAGGTGAAGGGATTTGCCCCAGGTCACAAGACCGGTGACGGAACTAGATGAACCCAGGCGTTGTTTCTGGAGTGTCATTTTTACCAGCATAATTGAGATGTAATTCACCTACCACAGAACCCATTCATTTAAAGTGTACAACTGGGGGTGCCTGGGTGACTCCGTTGGTTAAGCATCCTACTCGATGTCCGCAGCTCAGGTCTTGATCTCAGGGTCCGAGTTGAAGCCCCACGTTGGGTTCCACACTGGGCATGAAGACTACTTAAAAAAAAAGAAAAGTTATACAATGTGCAGTTCAATGGCTTTTAGTATATTCGCGTATTTGTGCAGCCATCATCCTAATCGATAGTAGGATATTTCATGACCCCTGCACCCCTCACCCATCTCCCTCCAGCCCCCCCTCCAGCCCTAGGCAACCACGAATGGACTTCCTGTCTCTAGGGATTCGACTGTCCTGCACATTTCGTACAAACGGAATCAGACAGCGCGCGGCCCTTGGTGACCAGCGCCTGTCACTCGGCGTGTTTTCGAAGCCCACCCCCAATGCGGCGGGAATCCGCGCTTCCCTTCTATCGGGGAGCAAGAGCCCATTGTACGGACACCCCGCATTTTGTTTGTCCATTAGGTGGGTTCATTCGGGTGGTTTTCCACTTTTTGGCTACTATGAATAAAGCTGCTGTGAACATTCAGGCGCAACTTTCTGTGTATGTGTGGACACGTGTTTTCATCCTGCTCAGGTTGGGAATGCTGAGTCGTAGGGTAACTTCCTGTTTAACTGTGCGAGAAACTTCTAGACTGTTTCCCAAAGTGGCTGTACCATTTTACATTCTCGCCTGAACCGTAGGAGGGTTCCAATCTCTCCACTTCCTTGCCAAACTAAAGCTTTTTTTTTTTTAAGGTTTTATTTATTTTTGAGAGAGAGAGAGAGAGAGAGAGATGGCACAAATAGGGGAGGGGCAGAGAGAGAGGAAGAATCCCAAGCAGGCTCCGCACTGTCGTGCAGAGCCCAACGCGGGGCTCGAACTCATGAACCGTGAGATCATGACATGAGCCGAAATCAAGAGTCAGACACTTAACCGACCGAGCCCCCCAAGCGTCTGATAACCTTTTCCTTTTTTAAGACATAACTTTAGTGTGTATGAAGTGGAATCTCATCATGGTTTTGGTTTGCATTTCCCTGATGGCAATGATGTCGACGATCTTTTCCTGTGTTTACCAGTCTACCTTCTTTGAAGAAGTATCTTTTCAGATCCTCTGCGCCTTTATAAAATTGGGCCTGTTGGGGCGCCTGGGTGGCTCAGTCGGTTAAGCGTTTGACTTCAGCTCAGGTCACGATCTCGCGGTCCGTGAGTTCGAGCCCCGCGTCGGGCTCTGGGCTGATGGCTCAGAGCCTGGAGCCTGCTTCCGATTCTGTGTCCCCCTCTCTCTCTGCCCCTCCCCCGTTCATGCTCTGTCTCTCTCTGTCTCAAAAATAAAATAAAACGTTAAAAAAATAAATAAATAAAATAAAATTGGGCCTGTTGAAAAAATGCAAAAAAAAAAAAAAAAAAGTTGGGGGCCCTGGCTGGCTCAGCAGGTGAACCCTACAAGACCTTGATCTCGGGGTCGTATGTTTGCAGAATGTTTCTCCCGTGCTGTGGACTGCCTTTTAACTTTCGTGACAATGTGTTTGAAGTACAAAGGTTTTTTTAATCTTTGATTTTTATCTTTTATTTTTAAGTAATCTCTACACCCAACACGGAGCTCGAACTCATGACCCTGAGATCGAGAGTCGCTCACTCCCCCCACTGAGCCAGCCAGGTGCCCCATCAAAGGTTTTTTTTTTTATCTTTAAACTTGATGATGTCATTGATCTTTTTCCCTTTGCTCCTTGTGTTTTGGTGTCCTAAGAAACGACTGCCTAATTCAAACTCAGGAAGAGTTAAGCCTATGTTTTCTTCCAAGCATTTTTAGTTTTAGCATTTATATTTAGATCTTTGATCCATTTTGGGTTCTCTTTTGTACATGGTGTGAGGTAGGGGTCCAACCTCAAACACCAATGGCCATTGATGTATGTGACGCAGCCTGAATACAAACCCCAAAGGAGGGGGTTTGGAAAGCTCCCACATGCCACCACACTGGCCCCAAACCCCACGGGGACAAAAACTCCTTCGTTTGGGACCTCGTCCTATATATCCCTCCATCTGGCTGTTGATTTATACGTCCTTTGTAATAAACTGTTAGTCTAACGGTAAAAAGGTCTCCCAGGTTCCGAGAGCCACTGGAGCAAATTGAGCCCGAGGAGGGGGTCATGGGAACCTGTGACCGATTGACAGGCAGTTGGTCAGAAGCAGAGGCTAACCACCTGGGCTTCTGCCTGGCGTCTGACGAGGGGGCAGCCTCGTTGGACTGGTGAATATGATGTGACCACAGCGTATATACGGTCAGAATTGAGTTGTAGGAGACCCAGGTGGTGTCCAAAAGTTACTTGATGGTATGGGGACCCCCCCATCCCGTGCCGGCACACACGCACCGGAACCGAGCGCGGAACGTCTTACCTGGCCGCCCCTCATGTAGGGTCGGTAGTCAGGAGGCACGCTGAGAACATCCCTCCGTCTTGCCCGTGTTCTCCCCACGACCCTTCTTGCGGCCACGTGTTCCGGGCCCCGTGGAGGTTAATACACATACCTTAGAAACGCCCACCCAGGTCAGGATCGGGGGAGGTCTGTTTCGGCCTCCCATGAATGGTAGGGATTAACGGTCATTCCCCTTCCTGATGTGCAGGTAGTGGCGCCACGTGATCTGATCAAAGGTTGGCTGTACACCGGGTGCACGTGAGCCCTGTGACCTCACCGCAAGGCCCTACCGCTCGTCCCTTGCTCTGTAAAAGTCTGCGGACCGAGGGCCAGACGTGGCCGAGAAGAGCCGGCCAGCTGGATCGTTGGCTGCCCGATCCCGCGTCGCTGAGTTACCCCGAAGGAAACTGTTACCTGTGTGGGGTCGCCCGCTGCTCTCTGGTCTGAGCCTTCTCGATCCGGGGGACACTCTACCGCCCTTTCCCCACCTTGTAACGGGACCCGTGTCTGCTCTCTACTTTGCATTAACACCGCGCCCGACTGTCTACCTACCAGCTGCCTGGTGCCGCGGCAGCAGGACGGGGGTACCCAGCGGGCACGGGCCTGACGCCGAGGGGGAACACGTACTAGGAAAGCAGGGGAGAAGGCGTCCGAGGAAACCGAAGGTTGGGATTCGCGTAGAGGGGAGCGGGGAACGGGGGGAGACGGAGGCTGGACGGGAGGGGCCGGGAAGCAGAGTGGGTAAGCGCGGGTTATTATCCCGATTTACTTCTGAGTCTTTGGGGGAGGAATTGAATTCTCAGAAGATGATGGGGCCAGGTGGGTGACTGCACCTGCTGAGACGCTACCGTGGCAAACGGTATGAGTAGCGGCCAATTGCGAAGCACTCACTCCACGTAACACGAACTCCTGAGTTCTAAACGCCGTGGACTTCGCCCTTCTGTCCAGGTCACGTCTATATTTTAACAGCATTCAGACAGACCCTCTTACTGCATGTATGGGACCACCAGCTTTCAGGCACTGTCTCCTCAATAAACAGCCTCCCTCCTTCCGAGTATGAATATGCTGGTTTAATTAGGTGTATTAGTTTCCCGTGGCTACCATAACGTGTCACAGACCCAGTGGCTTGAAACAACAGGGACGCACTCCCTTCCGGTTCTGGAGGCCAGAAATCCAAAACGAGGGGGTCACACTCCCTCTGGAGGCTCTAGCGGGGGGTCTGGTCCCTGCCTCTGCCAGCCGGCGGTGGCTGCCGGCATCCCGGGCTTGTGGTCACATCACTCCCACCTGCCTCTGCGGTCACACTGCCTCCTCGTCTCGTCTCAAATCTCCCCGGGCCGTTCTCTAATAAACACACTGGTCGTTGGATTCGGGGCCCCGTGCAGATATTTCAGGACACTCCCCTCATCGCCAGATCCTTGATTATTCCTGCTAAAGACCCTTTCTCCGAATAAGGCACAGTCACAGGTCCCAGGAATCAGGACACGGACATGCCTCTGGGGGGAATCACCGTCTAACCCTCTATACTAGGAGATTTTAAATAAACTACAAGCATGAAGCACCGGGCTGGCTCAGTCAGTGGAGCACACGACTCTTGACCTTGGGGTCAGGAGTTCAAGCCCCACGTTGGACATAGAGGTTACTTAGAAAAGAACAGTAATAATAAGCTACAAATGCAAAAATAGAAAATTTTCATTTGGGTAGAAGGTCATACTGAAAAAGGAAATATATCGTGACATTCTAGACAGCAAAAAATCACAAACCAAAGCCTTTAAAATATATGCATTTAATGTACAGGACTAGAAAAGACTCTTTGATAATACACATATTCCAGGTAAACACAGGCATCTTTAACCTATGAATATTTAATCGCAAATGTTAATGCCCTGAGTTCCTCTTCCATATAAAGGAGAAACTCCAAACCCTGTTCTTTAGGAAGACGTGGCAGGCAAGCAGCACTATTTATCCTCTTTCTCTGGGGACAGGACATTGTGCATGGGTTACAGAAGAAAAGTATTAGACTCCACTAAATTTAAGCACAAGACACAGCTAAAATTTCCCACTGTGGGAACTAAATAGTTGATGCTTAGGAGTGTGAATAAATAAGATAATTAAATGTTAGGCACAGCGCGGATTCCAAAACTAACTGAAGTATGAGAAAAAATTATACAAATACCTAGCGGTCATTTCATAGAAACCTTGCCACTGGCTGCGTTCCAGGCTTCCCTTTCTATTCCGGAGAGATCGGCCAGTTCTTTGTCCACGCACGGTCTTCCACGGCTGGGCTCCCAGACAGCAAACTGTGTCCCGTCACTGAAAGCCTGATCACGAAAGGATTTATTTTAGGAACGAAAACAACTTCTTTCCTCTTTACGAAAGATCACGGGTGTGTTTTCTGCCTGCTTCTGTCCCTTGGCTAACTTCCCCACGTAAGACACGGGGGTGGACACGGGCAGGCAGTCTGTGCTGGCTCTCTCCAGGGGCAGTGGCTGGGCAATAAGGAAGCCACCCACTTAACCCTTTTCTCGCCTGATCGCATCCAAAGAGTGAGTCAAAAGGATCAAGGTTACACAGGACTCATGACCAAGGCGGAACGTTTACAAACATCCCTGACGGGCCAGGCCGGCTCTGCCTCCTCAGTCGTGCCCCGCGGTGAGTTGTTACCGAACCAGGGACCCTTCCCACCTACTAGAGTCTCTGAGGGGCGGACAGATGCTCCAGAGATCAGCCCAGGCGGGTGTGGGGACACCTCAGGAGAGCAGGCCAAAAAAGAGGGGGATGGAGTACAAGAGAGCGCGAACAAAGCAAAGCCGAGAAATGTATGGTTCACGAGAGTAAGACTCATCCTTGACATAAATCCTCTGTGACTCTACTGACGGGTCCTGTTACTGCCTAGAAGTTAAGATACTTTCAGTCTTTTGCCTTCCCTTTCCACACTGTCCCTAATATTCTGTAGTTTCCTGGAGTTCTGGACCAGGAACGCCAGGCTCTCCCTAAAATCACTAGTCCCCTGATCTCTGCCAGCATTCTCGAGCTCGTCAAACAAAGCCAGTGTCTGTCTGAGTTTGGCCTGAACAATTTTCTGTTCCTCCAGTTCTGCGAGCAGGGCCTGCTGGGCGCGTGCTTCAGTCTTGTATCTCTCCTGCAACTCTTCAATTTCTCTCTGGAGAAGCTGGAATTCTTTCTCACCACAAGGATGCATCTCCTGGGCTTTATCCTCCGGAAGCAAGACGTTTGGCGGGATACGCAAAACCAACTGTAAAAACAGCTGCTCCATTTTGCCAAAGAGGCTGTCAAATCGTCCCTTCATGAAGCCAAGAAACTTCTCCGTGCATTTACGAATCTGGACGGGGCTGACCTCGCAGCCCGGGATGCCGTCCAGCTTCTTCAGGATGACCTGCTCCACGGCCTGCATCACCTCGAACAGGTAGTCCTGAAACGCGATGTAGATCCTAAGCATGCACGTCTGCGGCGTAAACCCAAAGAACTGGGCCTCGTAGGCCATTGGATCCACAGACATCTTGGCTACTTCTGCTGTGTTAATTTCCACGGTGAGAAATCTGCAAATGTCAACAGGAGAAAATCCATTTGGATGAGCGATCATCTGATGAAAGGAGCAGAGTGTATGACAGACAGCGGTGAGCAAGCAAGCAAAAGGAAGAAGCCGACACAACCTAAGGAGCCTGTGCGCCCTGATGCGGCCTGCTCGTCCTCGACAGGATACAAACCCGGCCTCCCGGAGGCTCTCCCACCCCCCCCCCCCCCGCCTCATTATCCAGGGCTCTGGGCTGGGGCTCAGTCTCCCGAACTGTTACCATCCTGGGCGACATTCACATTTGGACGGATGACCTAAGACTCCGTTTCTTGGGTTTTGATGGTTTTCGTCCCTCTTCTCACCTGGCAGCCGCTATTGGTAACCCCTCCGCGGCTGCTCCCACATCCTGACCATGACCTCATGTGCCATTCTCCAACTCCTCTCTTCCCGTAATCAAATTACACCACAGCCTTCAAGGCCCTCGGTGCCGAGATCCGCTTCCTTGCTCGGTCCACCCACTGCACTTAGGCGCTGCCACCCAGCCCTCCAACCACACCCCTGCCGATGTCCTCAACCTCCCCCCGCCCCGCACCCGCCGTCCTACGAACCCAGCCATCTGAAAGCCCCAGCTGCCGCTGACTGAGCCTCCTGTCAGCTTTACAACCACGACCTGATTTTTCAAGGGTCTGGGGGGTCATTCCTTTCGAGTGTAAACACCTAGGAAAAGAGCACTCAGACCCCCTCCCCCCGCCCCAGCACTGCGGGGATTTAACCAAGGCACCCTTTTCCGAGCTGTACAATACGCTTATTCTAGAAACGGGAGCGGCCTCATCATTCCTTCAGATAAAGGCAGTCAGTTCAAACAAACGGCCAGCTCAACTACCAGGTGAATGCGGGAGAACCTTCATGAAAGAATTTGAAGCAAATGGTGCAGGCCACAGGCTCCTGGGTGGCTCAGTCGCTTAAGCGCCCGACTTCGGATGAGGTCATGATCTCACGGCCTGTGGCTTCCAGCCCCGCGTCGGGCTCTGTGCCGACGGCTCAGAGCCTGGAGCCTGCTTGGGATTCTGTGTCTCCCTCTCCCTCTGCCCCTCCCCAACTAGCACTCTGTCTGTCTCTGTCTCGCAAAAAATAAAATCAAAATGTTAAAAAAAATTTTTTAAATAAATAAATTTAAAAAATGGTGCAGGCCAATTTTTTTTACAGGAAGAGAAGACACCGTTAATCTTGAGAATTCGTGTTATATGACGGCTAAATCGTGTTCAACTGGTGGGCTGCCTAAAGTGGGCAGAATTTCTGGGGCGCCTGGGTGGCTCAGTCCATTACGCGTCCGACTTGGCTCAGGTCACGATCTCACGGTTCGTGAGTTCAAGCCCCACATTGGGCTCTGTGCCGACAGCTCGGAGCCTGGAGCCTGCTTTGGATTCTGTGTCTCCCTCTCTCTCTCTGCCCCTCCCCCGCTCGCAATCTCTCTCTCTCTCTCTCTCTCTCTCTCTCTCTCAAAAACAAATAAAACATTACAAAAATTAAAAAAAAATAAAAATAAAGTGGGCAGAATTTCTTTCTGCCTTTGTAACCCCACCCACAGACGACACGACGCACGGTGACCTGGACGTGCGCACCCACGTCTGTAGAGAGGGCTGTGGCTTGGCAGGATTTCCATTTCCTCGTGCTCCCCAACGCCTCCCTTCAGATCAAGTTCAAGCTCTTTGGACACGGCTGGCAACGGCCTTCATCCCGTGACCTCCGCCAACAGCGGTCTCCCCGGTTAAGGACCTCGGGCGTGCATACGGAGGATTTCCTATTTCACGACACTTTTTGGTCCTTCCTTACTGGCTTCTCCCGTCTTTCACCTCCCAGAGGAACCTACTCTACTGTTTTAACGTAGGTCTTTTTCAGTCCCCCTGTCATTGATGTGCTAGGTGTCAGATATTCCTGACACGTGGTTTTGTATACACACGCACGCTACGTTTTCACGTCTGCAGCCACGCCACGTCATCACACTCCGCGTCCCGACGAAGTTTTCCACCGACTCTATCACACGCGTAAACCACACTGGACGTGCCCACTCCGCTCTCAGCACCTTGCTTCCAGAACTAACCGTGTAAGGAACACCCTATCATGTTTCCCCGGGGACCTGCGGGCTATTTACACAGGCAAGTAGTTGCTGGGCCACGCAGCTTACTCATGCGTGATGCCACTAAATACCGCCAAAACGTTCTCCAGAACTCCGGGGGAGGGGCAGAGGTGGCAGTTCAGGCTGACTGACACACCCCCCTCGCAGTCCGAGAACATTTCTCATGTCTTCACCAACACCTGACACTATCCAACATCCTAATTTCTGCCAATCTGGTAGATGTAACATTGTTTATTTCTTGTTACTTTTTGAGAGGGAGGGGGAATCCCAAGCAGGCGCCACACTCAGCACAGAGTCCTAAACGGGGCTCGATCTCACGAACCCTGGGATCATGACCCGAACTGAAATCAAGAGTCCGACGTTTACCAGACGCCCCAGGCGCCCAAATGTTTTAGAGTGTGGCTTTCTGAAAACCAAAAGTATGTACCCCACACACAGCCTGGGCGCTGAGGGCTGAAACTACCTACACTCTCCCCACCCCCACCTTACTGTTTACATTAGCGTGACTTTACTATCCTGGGAGACCAGAATATTTTCACCGTTCAAACGGCTTGACTGTGCAGTATGAACCCCCCCAAAAGATGGATCAACTCTTCAACGGGAAACCTCAATAATCTGCACCATGAGATTCTCCGAAACCCTCGCCTCTGCTGTTTCCACCAATGCTAGGCGGTTAGGGCAGGATCCTTACCCAATCCCGATCAAGCCCCCAGGCGGAAAGATCCACCTTAACCCAACCCTACGGTTCTCAATACTTTCCCAATTTGCCAGTCATCCCTTTGAGAGACCGACTGCCAAAGCTCCGAGGAGGGGTTCCCACCCCCACCAGGGCAAGCAACACATTCAGCACGGTTTTACCAAAGGGTCGTGAGGGTGGTACTTGGGGAGCAGACTAACTTTTTTAAGCTAATTTATTTATTCTTTAGTCCTCTCTGCACCGGCGTGGGGCTCTAACTCCCCTCCCGGAAAGGAAGAGTCGCACGCTCTCCGGACCCAGCCAGCCAGGCGCCCCCAGGCGAGACTATTTTAATGCGGATTTCTCTGATCGCTGGTAAAGTTGGGCAACGCGGCGTGTGCAGATCCGCTCCGGGGGGTTCTCCCCGTGCGGTACCCACTCCTACCCCGTGACAGCCCACCCTCCCCAGCCTTGCGCTCGGGCCCTTCGTCATCCGCCACCACACCTGCCGCTCGCTCCCCGTTCCGGAAGCCGTCACTGCTTCCCGACCGCCACCCCAACACGCCGTGACGCTCCTCGCTTTGCCGGCCAGGACCCGACCACTCTCTTCCACCAAACCCAGCTACCTTCCTTCCCCGAGGTGTTTTCGTCCCCTCAGGGAAGGGCGCCGTGGCCCAGCACCCGCTCCGAGCCGCCGCCAGGGCTGGGATTCTCTCCGGGCCGCCCGCCTCGCCTCCGCCGCTCGGGGACCGCCGCACAGCCCCGACCCCGCCGGGCGGGGACCACTTCCGGCGCGCAGCCCCCTCCCGCCGGGCCCCGCGGCATGCCGGGATCTCGGGGCAGGCGGCGCGCGGCCCGGCGGGCGGGCGCCCGGCGGTGGTGCCGAGCGCGGCCCCGTCCCTGCCCGCTGGTCCCCGGAGGAGACGCAGCCCCGCGGCCCTTACCCGAGCGAGCGGGAGGGTGGCGAAACCGACCGCGCGCCGGCTCCCCGCCACCGCCTTTGAACCACCGCCTGCTGCCGCGGAGAGGCGGCGCCGCGGGCTCCCCGGCAACGGGCGGATTCCGGCCTCCGCGAACGAGGGCCCAGGCGGGACGCCGTCGGGCGCCTGATTGGCCGGCCGCGCGGGGCCGCGCCTCGCTCAGACCCGGGAAGGGGCCGGGCGGGAAAGCCAGCTGTGGCCGGCGCGGATTGGTGGAAGGAACCGGGACTGACACGCCTCTCCTCGACGTTGGTGGGCTGGTGGGTGGGGCAGCTGGGCGGGGCCCCCGCGGAGACGCAACTCGCGGTTGGCCGGCGCGCTTTCCTCAGCGCTCTGGCGATTGGTGGCGGGCCGGGCGCGCGGCGCTGATTGGGCGGCAGACCTCTCCGGCCCCGCCCCGCCGCCGGGGCTGACTGGCGGAAGGGGAAGTGGGGGGGCAGGCGGCGGTGGGGAAGATGGCGTACCAGAGCCTCCGGCTGGAGTACCTGCAGATCCCACCGGTCAGCCGCGCCTACACCACCGCCTGCGTCCTCACCACCGCCGCTGTGGTGAGCAGCTGCAGCGCCCGCTTCTCGCTGTCCGCGCTGGATGCGAGCGGGGCCTCGGGAGACTGGGGTCTAGGCCTCGGGAAAGCCCAGAGGGGCTGGTCTCGGGGGTGGGTGGAAGGCATACGGGGCTCACTCTGGGGTTCAGGATGACCCCGGGGGCGCCTGTCCAGTGACCCGAGGAGGGAGTGCTGCTCCACGAGGGGTTGAGGATCAGGGCTGCTGGTCAGTTCCTGAGACAGGAAGGCCGGACCTGTAGCAGGTCGGGGCTACGGGAGCCGCCCACCCTGGAAAACGAGTGTCAGAGCTCAGGCGATGGGCAGGTGCTTCCGTGGTGGCTGGTGGCGAGAGGGTCCGCTCGGTGAAGAAACTTAGACGTGGAAGACAGAAAAGTGGAAGTTGTCGAGAGGGGAAAGTCTTGAAATAACGGGAGTCCGGACCTAGGGGTTGTCGGTATGCACCCGGCCCCCACAGCGGCGGGGTCTTCAGTCTCGGTTCTTCTGAGTGCTGCGCACAGCGGTTTCAGGTGGTGGCCGGGTGTTCTAACGTGCCCCGTGTCTGAGATGTCACTACCTGCCACCTTTGCCTTCATGTCAGCCTCGACTACTGCAACATGAAACCAAGTTGTATCCTTGCGTTAGGTGTGAGGGATACAAAGAATTGTGCCACTGCAGCAGAATTTTTTACCAGCCTCTTCCTCCCTCGTTAAGAAAGCCTTAACGGGCGGAGCCAAAGCACCTGGGAGTTGGAAATCCTGGGCCTCCTCCTCTTTTGTTGTAGATGTTTTGTTTCTTGATCAATTTGCCTTAAGAAGCTCTTTCTTTCTCTTTCAGCAGTTGGAATTGATCACACCTTTTCAGTTGTACTTCAATCCTGAATTAATCTTTAAACACTTTCAAGTAAGTCGTGCATCACAACCACAGTTAACGTTTCAGTGTTTTAAACTTGCTTTTTGTGCTTTTAAGTAGCAAATCTTTCCATATGCTATCTGAAAAGAATTCAGCGGGAATATTCGATTTTAAGTCTTATTGTCTGTGGGGGGGGGGTTAATAAAGCAGTGATTCTGCACCCCGACTGGGCTTCAGAATCACCTACAGAACTTGGAAGAGATGTTCAGGGCACCTCATCATGTACCAAAATCGGAATCTGCAAGGGCAGGAATGAAGAATCTGTATTTTTAATTTTTTTATTTGTAATGTTTATTTATTTTTGAGAGAGATAGAGACCGAGTGCAAGCGAGGGAGGGGCAGAGAGAGAGGGAGACACAGAATCCGAAGCAGGCTCCAGGCTCCGAGCCATCAGCCCAGAGCCCGACGCGGGGCTCGGACCCACGACCCGTGAGATCATGACCTGAGCCAAAGTCGGGGACACTTAACCGACTGAGCCATCCAGGCGCCCTGAAGAATCTGATGTTGTTTGTAAAGTTCCCTGAATGGTTTTGATCTGATGTGTCCAGTTCCTATATTTAGAAATTACCGGCTCAGAGTTAATATTGTAGTGTGAGAGTAGACTGGTGGTCTCTTCCCAGGGAGAGTCTCACAGGACGCCCTGTTTTGGCCACTCACCACCTCGGGGTCATCACTGTGGTCCATTTCGGAAGCCCACGTCTCTTAGTAAATTGATCCGTCTTCCAGGGATCAGATGATATTCACAAAAATATCTGTGAACCCTCAGGTGTTTAGTGTATAGGTCTCTGTGAATATTTCCACCTCTTGCTTTGTACTTGTGCTTCCTTATATGCTTGTCTCCTGGCTGAGTTGGGGACTCTGAGATCCCGGATGCAGTTCGTGTGCAGAACTGAACTATTTCAATTTTGTTTCCAATCCTTAAGAATTTAATGAGGCGCAAAGCAGGCCGGTGGACTCCGGTCCCTGCCTTCATGGTTCACTGATCCTTCACTGCTCACCTGGCCTTTGCTGGGAGCTGTGGCTCCACCCAGGCATGCTTCCTGTTCATTTGCTCGGCTTGGTTTTGCCTGGGGTTAAACTCTTGACGACACCGTGTATCTGCATTTGGGGTCGGGGGTTCCAGGTCCGACTTCAGAGTCTCCCTGGTCCAGCTCCCCTGGGCAAGCCATTTGAAAGCCCTCTGAGTCTCCGTGTCCCCGTGTGTGACATGGGGATGGTCGTACCAGCTGTCACCGCACGTGAGATCATAGACCGTGTTAAAACAATTAAAAAAATTTTTTTTTCAACGTTTATTTTATTTTTGGGACAGAGAGAGACAGAGCATGAATGGGGGAGGGGCAGAGAGAGAGGGAGACACAGAATCGGAAACAGGCTCCAGGCTCTGAGCCATCAGCCCAGAGCCCGACGCGGGGCTCGAACTCACGGACCGCGAGATCGTGACCTGGCTGAAGTCGGACGCTTAACCGACTGCGCCACCCAGGCGCCCCAAAACATTTTAAAATGTGAAACGCTCTCCCGTTGCGAGTAGCCGTCTTTATTGTGGGTGTGGATGGGTAGGGAAAAGTAAAGGGTGGCCACCATGAAAGCTAGTGTCCTTGTTTCTGCCGATTAGACTCCAATTATTAGAGCATTAGGTTTTTACTTGTAGGGAGTTGGCCGTTTACTCAAACTAGAACTGGAGTTTTTGCTTTAGAATTACTCTTTCCTCTGGACGGTTCTCACTAATACAGAAACGTTTCTCAGCGATTTATTTTAGATCTCTGGAGTCTCTCTCCGGCCTCTCAAGGCTATTGGTCAGACCCAACACATATGAAAGCACTCTTCTCTATTCTGCAGATTAACGTAGTCTTTCGGTCCAACTTTTTCCATAATTTGCCTGACCATATGGTATGGGCTTTTTTTTTTTTTTTTATAAGACAATGACAGTCTCAAGTTTTCTGTCCTGTTGTCCCTGCAGATTTCAGGGGCAAGTGATATCTTCCAGGAATTCAGCTAGAAGCACAAAAATCCTGTGTCAGATCGCGTGTGCCCACTCTTTGGCTCAGACCGTGGCATCACTTATTCGTGGCCTTTCAACCATTGCAATCCTAGGATATCTCTTTTGTCTTAATATGGAAACGTTTCCTCGTGTATTTTACTTAATCTTTTCTCTTGATTTTTTTCTCTTAACAGATATGGAGGCTAATCACCAATTTCTTATTTTTTGGTCCGGTTGGATTCAATTTTTTATTTAACATGATTTTTCTGTATCCTTTATTAAGTGGGGGTTAGCATGAAAACTTTAGGTTTGCTTAGGGAAAACAAGTTAAAGCTATTAATGTTGTTATTTTTGTTACCACCTTAGCTGTAACTTCTGGGTCCTGGATCAGGGGTACACAGAGTAGCTGGTCAGAAAGTCATGTTTTGAGGGTGTCTGTCGGTCCCTGTTCCGAGGGGAGGTATTTAACCATAAGTGATTCCCCTTCTGCCCATCGGTCACTTACAGATCAGATCGACGGGGAGGAGAGGTGGTGTAGGCGAGGCACCCAGATGCACTGGTAACTGCCAGGGTTTGCTACAGGTTCGGGAGGAGGGCTAACATGAGGTGTCCCTGGGCGTTGGTCGCCAGCCCTGCTGGCTGAAAAGACCGTGCCCTGCGTCTGCCCGGCCTGCCACGATCTGGTTGTTGAAAGAGAGGACAAGGCCTTCTGTGCTCAGATGGTAACTGGGGCCCCTGAGCAGGGCCTCCCTTCTCCGTGGGGCCCTCTGGGTCGAGAGGGGAGTTAGAGCTCATCTCACCTGTAGGAGACAGAGGGCCTTGTAGGGGTGACGGGGTCCCCGCCCCAGGGTGGGATCTATCGTTCTAAGTGGCTGATAATTAATTTTTCCATCATAACGCCTCTTCTTGGATTAAGGTACAGAAATGCTGCATCTGCCTGGCCTGAGAAAGTAGATTATCACACAGGCCTTCTCGCCGGGCACTTCTTCCAACAGGTGGTGAAAACGCAAGGCTTGTGCCCATCGTGGCACAGCCACGCGCGGGAAGGACGGGACTGATTGGAACAGGGGGTTTGTGCAGCGTCGGGCCTCGCTCCCCAGTCGCAAGCAGCGTGTGTAAAATGTGGGGCCGGCCTTGGCCCGCCCGAAAGGCCTGGTGGAGAGGGAAACACGCTGCCCCTCGTGAACATCCCTACAGAAGCGAAGCCGTGGCTGGGTACAGATAGCTCGGAGCCCACGTGGACTGAAGGGATACGCTGAATTTTACTTTCTTCACGTCTGTGCGCTTAACATTTTCTTAACTTGGAACCCTAAGATACCGTTACTGTCGAATGCTAGAAGAAGGCTCTTTCCGGGGCCGAACGGCAGATTTTGTATTTATGTTCCTTTTTGGTGGATTCTTAATGACCGTATCCTTCAACAAGTAGAGCAAATACAGGAGAACATTGAAGGACACCCTCTGTCTTCCTCAAGCTCTCTGCCTGTCCTAACAACTCACTAGATAAGCTGAACCAACAGATAAAGGTGGACCTCCAGACTTTAGCCTCAGGGTCCCACTATCTGTTTTACAGTGTGCTTTCTGTGGCCGCTCTCTGAGCCTACAGGTTGGACAGGATGCTTTTCTCCCGTGAGCCAGTCGGGGGAACTTTTAACCCAGGTGGGTTACTATTAAGTGCGTTAGCTGTATTCTTGTCGACGTGTGTATATTTAAGCTAAGTTGCCAAGACATTTATTTGGATAGTACCCAAACTGATAAATTATTATTTTTTAATATTTATTTCTAATTTAAAAAGCTTAAACGTTTATTTATTTTTGAAGGAGAGAGACAGAGTGTGAGGCGGGGAGGGGCAGAGAGAGGGAGGAAGACAGAATGCAAAGCAGGCTCCGGGCTCCAAGCTGTCAACACAGAGCCCGACGCGGGGCTCGAACTCACAGGCCACGAGATCATGACCTGAGTCGAAGTCAGACACTTAACCGACTAAGCCACCCAGGCGCCCCTAATGTTTGTTTATTGTTTGTATTTATTTATTTTTTTGAGTTTTTTAACATTTATTCTTGAGAGACAGAGACAGAGCATGAGCGGGGAAGGGGCAGAGAGAGGGGGAGACACAGAGTCCGAAGCAGGCTCCAGGCTCTGAGCTGTCAGCACACAGCCCAATGCGGGGCTTGAACCCACAAACGAGAAGATGATGACCCGAGCCGAAGTCAGACGCCTAACCGACTGAGCCACCCAGGCGCCCCTAATGTTTGTTTATTTTTGAGACAGAGCGCAAGCAGGGGAGGGGCATAGAGAGGAGGGAACAGAGAATCTGAAGCAGGCTCTCTGCTGACAACAGAGAGCCCCATGTGGAGCTCAAACTCATGAACTGTGAGATCGTGACCTGGGCTGAAGTCAGATGCTCAACCGACTGAGCCCCCCAGGCATTGCGATAAATTATTATTTTAAAAAAACCCAAAAAACTATTGTCACGGGTATAATAGAACGCCATCCTGTCTGACAAGGTGGTTTTGGCCCCAGTTGGCTCTACTCACCTCATAAAGGTGCTGATGGCGAGTGAAATTTCATGTAATTATTGACCAAGGAACTAATATATTTTCCAAACAGCGGAGAACTTCATGGACACAGAATAGTAACTGGAAGCAGCTACCCTGGAGGAGTTTTGGCCCGCGCAGATTTTTGCCTGGTCGCTCTGGGTAATTGTTTTCAGGCTTTTTTTTCCTCCCCCCTCGAAAGGCCTAAGTACCACTGGAGCTCCGTGACGCAGACCCGTTAGAGCACAGCTCTTTGTCCTGGCGCTCAGCCTTCCCTGTCACGCTTCTGACGCTGACCTTTTCCTTGACGCCGTGTGCTAGCTCTTTGGGCTGTTCGTGAGTCTGGTTTTCCTGGGCCAGGCCTTCACCATAATGCTCGTGTACGTGTGGAGCCGAAGGAACCCGTACGTCCGCATGAACTTCTTCGGCCTTCTCAACTTCCAGGCCCCCTTCCTGCCATGGGTGCTCATGGGCTTCTCGCTGTTGTTGGGGAACTCTGTCATCGTGGACCTCCTGGGTGAGTCTCGCCACTGCTGTTACTTTACATGTGCCCTCCGTAGCCACCCTTTCTCGCGTCTGCGGTCCGGCCCTCGCTCGTACGGGACCGTGTTATGGTCATGCGCTCCAAGACCCCCCCCCCCCAGCAATGTTTAGTTTTTTAGCGTTTATTTATTGTATCGACATTTCCTAAATGCGTGCGGTCTGTCGGGGGTCCTCCCCTCATTCTTCCTTTCTCGGGGATTCTAGGCATTGCGGTTGGACACATCTACTTTTTCTTGGAAGACGTATTTCCCAATCAGCCTGGTGGAATCAGAATTCTGAAAACGCCATCTATCTTGTGAGTATTCGCCACTGGGTTGCGTGTTGCTCGCAGAGAAACCGGGACGGGGTCCGCGATCTGTGTTCTTGGGCTCCCGGAGGTCCTAAGGACAGTAAGTGTTTGCAGATTGAGCCCCTGGCTGCGGCTGAAGAGCGTGTCGATCGGGCCAGAGGTGGTGCCCGAGGTGGGCAGGAGCGAGGTCAGCAGGCTCGGGACGGCCCGAGGGTGGCGTGCCGACGGCCACCCGCGCCTCCTGTGCCAAGGGGGGGCCCGCTGGTGTCCGGGACAGCTGGTCTGGGCTTACGGAGGGGAGGTGGCAAAGTGGGCAAAACTGGCCACAAGGAAGTTTCTAGGGGTGATATTTCTGGCCTTCCAGAAAGTAAGAGGAGTAGAGAGAGAAGGAGCAAGCCGGACTGCAGCCCCGGTGCAGGCTGTTCCACTGGCCAGCTGTGTGACATTAACACAGTCCCCCGTTGGGGGTGCCCGGCCGGCTCAGTTGGGGGAGTGTGCGACTGCTGATATCGGGGTGGTGAGTTTGAGCCCTATGTGGGGTGTAGAGACGACTTTAAAGAAATCTCAAAAACAAAAGTCCTCCTGTGTTTTGCACTTTCCTCTCCTGAGAACAGAGCTTTGATTTGTAAGACCTTTTTCTACTCCAGAAAGTTGTGTCCTTGAGACATATGGCATTTAAAAGGGGCCACCTGAGGGGCGCCTGGGGGGCTCAGTTGGTTAAGCGACCGACTTCGGCTCAGGTCATGATCTTGCAGTTTGTGAGTTGGAGCCCCGCGTCGGGCTCTGTGCTGACAGCTCAGGGCCTGGAGCTGCTTCGGATTCTGTGTCTCCCCCCCTCTCTACCCCTCACCTGCTCACGCTCTGTGTCTCTCTGTCTCTCAGTAATAAATAAACGTTAAAAAAAAAATTTTTTTTAATAAAATAAAAGGGTCCACCTGATGAGTAAAATGTGAATTTTTAATCAGATGTTGGGGGCGCCTGGGTGGCTCAGTCGGTTAAGCATTTGACTTGGGCTCAGGTCATGATCTCAGTCTGTGGGTTCAAGCCCTGCTTCGAGTGAGCCCAACTTCTGTCTCCCTCTCTCTGCCCCTCACTCACTTGCACCTTCTCTCTCTCTCAAAAAAAAACCATATATATATATATATATATATATATATATATATATATATATATAAAACGTTGGTTGTAGAATAGTTAAGCAAAACAAAGAGTCAAGTCCTACGTAGTCCTACCTCTCAGCCATAACCCTGGCTGTCATTGTTGACGTTGTGATACATATTCTTCAGTCTTTAACTGTCTGCACTTTTTAAAAATGCTATTTCGTAACCTTTTCAGTGTAATAAGTCCTCATTTTCCCATCACGAACGTCCTACAAAACTGACAACCGCGTGATAGCGTGTGGTCCACAGGCGGTATGGTCTCCTTTGCGTCCCTGTGGATAGACGGCGACGTTAGTGGTTGCTTTTCCCTCCCGCGCTTGGTGTGGCTCACATCCGTGGTCGTTTCCCAAGGATGCGTTCCCACTTGTTTGTTGTTGAGTCGCCATCCAGAACGGATCCAAGTCTACGTGTCCGTCGGCAGGGCAAAGCTTCCATTTCCCCACAGCCTCGTCGAACGTGGGAGTGTCGTGTTTGCCTTTCCTTAGGTGGCCAGCTGCAAGGTGGCCTTGTTTTTATGATGTTCTTAAACGTTTACTGATTAGAGAGAGAGCACGTGTGCACGTGAGCGGGGACGGGGCACAGGGGTCGTCAGCTCTGCGTGCCCCGCGGCTTCAGGAGTGGTGTCAACACGGTTTGTGTGCACTCATTCCTTTGTGTGAGGCCGTTTTCATTCACTTGAACGTGTTTGACATTGATCTCCAATGTTGCGCGTATTGGGAATCAGTTCCCTCTTTCGCCGAGGGTGTTCCGCCCTGTGAACGTACCAGTCTTTTCCGTGGTTCCCTATTCACATGAACGGTGAGGAGCTGTCCTTTTTTTTTTTTTTTTTTTTTCCTTTTTAAGTGTATTTTTGGGAGGGGGAGAGAGGGAGAAGTTCCAAAGCGGGCTCTGCACTGATAGCACAGAGCCCGATGCGGGGCTCAAACCCACGAACCATGAGATCGTGACCTGAACTGAAGTCAGACGCCCAACCAACCGACTGAGCCACCCAGGCGCCCCGAACCTGACTCCTATTATCATGAATGTATTTACTATTTAGCGAACCCCACACGTAACCAGTCTTGCATCGCTGTGCCCCTCACCCCCCATGTGGACGCCTTCTTCATCCTGCTCTGCCTCGGCCCCCCGTGGTAGGCTGCTGTCTCACGGGGAATGTCCTCTTGACCCAACTCAGGCTTTGCCACCCCGTACCGGCCCCTCCGTGCGTGCACGCCCCGGTTGGAATTTCGACTCCCTGTGCCAGGATGTTCCTGAAATCCCCGTGTCGCCCTGGGCCACCATGGTTCCTCTTCCTTGCATGGACACCTACTTTGTTCTGTCCTGTTAACGTTTGGAAAGTAGAAGTGTCTCGGCTTTTAACATGCTTCCTTTTTATCAGGAAAGCAAACCTTTTCATGTTTATTGGCCATTTGGGTTTCTTGAATGGCCTTTTTAGCCCTGTATTTTTCTACTGCTGGGTGTTTGCTTTTATTGTTAATTTGTAAGAATTCTTCTCTTTTTTTGTTAATTTATAAGAATTAAAGAAGCTCACATTTAAATATAGATGCTTTTTTCTGACCCCAATATAAAACAGAAGTTTCCAGATACATTTCTAATTTTGTCAGCTGTGGGGTAATTGTAATCAGAAATGTGAATGTAAATAGTGGATGCTGCTTTAATGGTTAATTCTTTTTTTTTTTAATTTTTTTAATGATTATTTATTTTTGAGAGAGAGAAAGAGAGATACAGAGCGTGAGCAAGGGATGGGCATAGAGAGAGACACAGAATCCGAAGCAGGATCCAGGCTCTGAGTTGTCAGCACAGAGCCCGACGTGGGGCTTGAACCCACAAACCTCAAGATCGTGACCTGGGCCATGGGTTCCTTGTATGCGTGGGTGCATGCACTATTTGTCCCTTGTGACAGGCTTGTTTCGTGGAACACCACATCCTCCGGGTTCATCCACATCGTAGCAGGTGTCAGAATTTCCTTTCCTTTTAAGGCCGAATAACATTCCTCTGTGATTTTGTCTGTCTGTTTGTCCATCACTGGATACTGGGTGGTACCTGGTGGTGGGGAGACATTCATAATAAACTTAGTGAAAATCAGGTTACAAGATAAATAGCGTGACCTAATTTTTGTAAAAGCGTACGTATAAAAGTTCTGCAAGAATAATGAGAACGTTAACCACGATTCTGGAGATTTAGGATATTTATATATACTTTTTGTTTTCTTTATAATTAGCATTTATTGCATTTGTAGTAAAAAAAAAAAAAAAGAGGGTGCTTGGGTGGCTCAGTCGGTTAAGCGTCTGACTTCGGCTCAGGTCAGGATCTCAAGGTTCGTGGGTTCGAGCCCCACGTCGGGCTCCGTGCTGACAGCTCGGAGCCTGGAGCCTGCTTCGGATTCTGTGTCTCCCTCTCTGTCTGCCTCTTCCCTGCTCATGCTCTGTCTCTCTCTGTCTCAAAAATAAATAAAACATTTAAAAAATTTTAAAAAAAGAAAAAAGGGGTCCGGGAAGTAAAAGTTAACGTAAACGTGAAATAATCGTGAAAACTTCCACAGCGTGAGAAGTGTCTGCTTGGCGGGCGGAGATGTTTGTCCGTTGGCGGAGGCCCTGCGGGACGGGACCTGCCCGGACTCTGGGACTAAATGACCCCTGTTGCCTTTCAGGAAGGCTATTTTCGATACGCCAGACGAGGATCCAAATTACAATCCGCTACCCGAAGAGCGGCCCGGAGGCTTCGCGTGGGGCGAGGGCCAGCGCCTCGGCGGTTAGAGCAGCAGCGCCGATAATGGGACCGGCTGGGAAGGACTCGGTGACACACCCGCGGGGGTCGTTTTATCCTTTGTGTTGCAAAAGCGCGGACACTTGATGGCTTGGCAGAGCTCAACTCCAGAAGCACTTTATGAAATGGTACACTAGTGAACCCAGCAGGCGCCGGGGGCGGTCGGCCAGCGGCTTCTCGCCACGCCGGCCCCGAAAGCGCGACCCCTCGGAGCCAAACAACTGGAGACACAAAGCCGCCGCCGCCGCTCGCGAGCAGGTGCGGGAGGCCGGAGCCGCGTGGCGTGGGGCTCAGCTTCCCCTCCTCCTCCTCTTTGACAGACGAGGCCGTGGGGTAAATGGAGGTTTCAGAGAGGACAAAATAAAACTGAATTCCGTCTCGCTCTCGCTGAATCCGAGCTTTTGTGTGCGATCCGCTGAATCACGAGGTGCTCGTGCAGGCCCGGGCTCCTCCCGGGCGCCTCCGGGGTCGGCGCGGCGTCCGCCGGGATTCCGTCTCAACGTGGGACGCGTGTGGCGGACGCGCTGTGGCCGGCGTCCGTGGTCCTCGACGTGGCTCCAGCGGGAAGCTCTGGTTCTGTGCAGACAGTTCGTCCTCCGTCTGGGTTTTGCAAAACTGCAAGGGGTCAGATGAGCTGAGAAAAGAGAGGGTGGGGTGGGGGTTCTCGTAGCAGCGGGAATTTGGTGGCGGGAGGGCCGGCTGCGGGCTCGTGTGGCGTCGTATTTTCTCCGCTTGAGTCTCTCCACCAAGAAACAGCCGGGCCAGGACCTGTCACGGCCGCCCTTTTGGAAAACAACAGGAAGAGCCCTCTGAGGCCTGGAATGTTGACTTGTGGAGGCAGATGAACAGGTGCCCGTCAGGCAGGGGTCCACGGGTCTCCAGCTGGTTAACTCTGTCGTTCTGTTTCAGGAAAAGCTGAGAAGCTTTTCGGAGCCATGTATCTGGTTGACCGTCACAATCAGGTAGAAATCAGACAGGGTCCAGAGGAGCAGGCACTTAATGCCTGCGATGGCATAAAAACTGTCCAGAACATTCATCTCCCTGGGTCCCAGCGGGTTTGCGCTCACACGGTCTAAGCTGTTGAGAGCCCAGAGGAACGAAACGGACACCCCTAGAAAAGAGATCATTGCACATACTTTGAATACATAGCATGTAGGGGGCGTGTGGGTGGCCCAGTTGGCTTAGCGTCCGGCTTCGGCCCAGGTCGTGGTCTTGCGGTTCATGAGTTCAAGCCCTGCACCGGGCTCTGTGCTGACAGATCAGAATCTGGGCCTGCTGCGGATTCTGTGTTTTCCCCTCTCTCTGCCCCTACCCCACTCACGCTCTGTCTCTCAAAAATAAATAAATGTTTAAAAAAGAAAAAAAAAGAAAAAGCGTAATCGACACCCTAGGTGGGGATTTTCACGTGGTGAAGTAGATAGTGATATCTCTAAACAGAACAGGAGGAAGTGATGGGATTTAATACACATGTCCTACGTGGTGTGCATAACTTTATGGTTGTTGCAATTGTATGGAATGTGGGTTAACGGGACTGCTTTTTTCCCTAAGTGATTAAAAAACAAAATCTTGAGGGGCACCTGGGTGGCTCAGGCAGTTAAGTGTCTGACTTTGGCTCAGGTCATGATCTCATAGTTCATGAGTTCAAGCCCCGTGTCGGGCTCTGTGCTGACAGCTCAGAGCCTGGAGCCTGCTTCAGATTCTGTGTTTTCCCCTCTCTTTGTCCCTCCCGCACTCACGCTCTGTCTCTCTCTTTCTCTCAAAAATAAATAAACATTAAAAAAAATTTTTTTAATTAAAAAAATTAAAAAAAAAACAAAATCTGGAAATGCTAGTCTTAGAATGTACAATCCTTATAGGATTCTTAAATTTTGTCATGTCTTTGTTTAAGAAAGCTCAAATTTAATTAGGGTCTTAGAAATTCCTTATCTCGGGTCTCAAAATAGACGTCTCTAGTTTTGTTTTCCGTTAGCTAACTTTGAGTTATCCCGTTCCCGGAGCTGTTGTGGTAAAACTGTGATCCTAGGATCTATTCACTGTTCATCTTGGTAGGGAATGTCTGTACGTATCAGTGATGGTAAAACAGGAAACAGATTTTGAGTCTGTGGCCTAACCGCGGTCTGCCGCGGGATTTTCGTTTCCGTGGTCTTATGGGATGAGAATTCCCAGGATGCCGGTCTGTGCACCTCCGACGTGTCCTGGGCAGTGGTGACGCTAGTCACCGACATTGTCACCTGACCCCCGCTTGCCTGGGCACAAGGACAAGTCTCACTTGTCCAGCTTTCCTCTCTGTCTTGATTCTTACAGACCACCCTGCTTTTTGTAACGCATGTCAACCGAAAGTGGGAATCGATACGCAGTATGTGGAATCTTGTGCCCAATTTACCCGACACATATAATTGAAGGGACTCCTGGGTTCTACCAGTGACACTGAAAAGCACTAATAAGTCAGTTTGTTGCCATAGAAATACAGTAGACATTCATTTAAAACAAATGGATGTGTAAGTTGCACCTGACCAGGAGAAACATTTTCTATGCGTTTTGGGGTGTTTTCTGCACAATGGATTTCTTTCACTTCTCTCTCCCACACATGTTCTTTTCCGTACCTGCCTGGATCCTAATATCTTTCATCCTTTGGTGTGGTCTCTAAGCAGAGAGCACCCAAGTCCCAGATCCTGGCAGCAAAGCCCTCGCTCTGTCTGGAGTCTGTGGAAATTAGGAAATAACTGGGCCGCTGGGTAAGGGGCTCCCTGGAATTGTCGTGTCTCCCTGACAGCCTGCATTTGACAGGTGAGTGCCATCCCTGTCGCCGGTCACGATCCCGCCAGGGATCTCGGTGCTATGGGACATCCCCTGAGCTACTGGCACATTTTATGGTTTGCATTAAAGTTGTTGAACTTTAATATGCACAAGCCCCTTCTCTGCTCAGAAATTCATGGTGACTTCTTAACCCCCGTATCAAAAGCACAGTATCTGTCTCCCTCTGAACCCTGCCCCCATTTCTACCTATTGGGAACGTAAGTCTCTTCAAGGCCTGGTCCTGTTCCCGGCTTCTCAAGAAATCTGGACTCTAAGGCCTACTCCTTGGTCTTTCTTTGAATCCCTCGAGTGCGTACAACGTACTCTTACACCAAATTATATATCGTCTCGTACCGCTGCAGCTGCTACACGTATATGCATCGTCTCCCTCACGAGAACCTAAGCTCCTTAAGGGCAGGGTCCGTGTCTTAAAGTTTTGTCTCTCCCACGGTATCTAGCACAGGGCTTGGTGCGTGGGTGCTGAATACGTGCTCTGTTTCTCGATCAGCAAACTATTATCTGGTATTTTTAATTACAGAGGGATCAACGTATGTACGTGCAAACTTGGACCAGTGGCCGAGGCTCAGGGTTGTCTCAGTGGGACGGAGAACTGACCATGATTAAGGGCAGCGGTCTGGTGGCCGGGCAAGCCAGCCAACCACACTGACCACCAGCTGGTATGATCGAGACGAGCAGCCAGTCTACAGATCATCCCAGACGAGACGATTCACTTCCTGGGAGAAGAGCCCGGACATTCTGAACGGTTATTATCTTGTGATCATCTGCATATGCAAACCACGTAACCACGAGACTTCCTTGGGAGGGACAGCAGATTTCAGACTCCGATGGGGGCGGGAGGTGTGGGTGGTGCCTATGTAGGATTTTAGTTTTCAGCTCTTAGCTGTGACGCTGCAGAATAGCTGGGCCGTCAGGCTGGAGCCTATGAATGCGTTACCTCCACGTGCGGTTTACTCCGCCTGCCTGCACCATTTTGAAAACTTGAGCCAACACTTAACACGGACAAATGTCACATGAAAATCTCCATTTTGGGCTTTTCTTGAAAAACATAGGGAGATCTGGCAATGCCAGGTCTGCAAGGCAGCTTCTAAGACAGGCCATGTGCTCTATCAAGAAGTTATTTCATTCACTCCTATTACCTACTTGGGCTCTTTTTTTTTTTTCTTTAATGTTTGTTTATTTATTTTGAGAGAGAGAGATACAGAGAGCAGGGGAGGGGCAGACAGAGAGGGAGACACAGAAGCCCAAGCAGGCTCCACACCGTCAGCACAGAGCCTGACGTGGGGCTCAAACTCACGAACCGTGAGATCATGCCCTGAGCCAAAACCAAGAATCCGATGCTCAGATGCTCAACTGACAGCCATCTGGGCGCCCCCGTACCCAGACTCTTGAAATCATTAGGAACATGTCTCCTCCATTAGGTTAGTCTGGGGAAAGCACCCTGGGAAAAAGGACTGATGTCTGTCTGTTACATACTCAGGGTTCGTAATTTGAGAATTAACATTTAGTTACTGCTACGATGTGAATGTTTGTGCCCTGCCCCCCCCCCCAATTCTTATGTTGAAATCCTAATCCTCTGTGATATTAGGAGGTGGGACCCTTGGGAGGTACTTAAGTCATAAGGAAGGGGCCCTCATGATGAGATTAAGGTGCTTTCCAAGCCTCCAGAACTATGAGCAGTAATGTTCTGATGTTTACAAGCCCCTCAGTCTGTGCTATTTTCTGTTACAGCAGCCTGAGCAAGTTATTTCCCTTTTATTTCCCTTTTATTAATCCCTTTGCACGGATTGCCGTGCAAGTTCATATTCAGGGGCAGGAAGTGAAATTCTGCCAATTTATTCTAAACAGACACCTGCTATTAATTCAGCATGCACATTTTCACTCACCCTTGATCCCTGCACCATGGGTAGCTGGAGAAAAATGGTCTCTTACCTGGAGGATTTTTCACACGTTTACAGATAGGACGAGTGTCCTAGAGCTGGACTTGAAAAGATGCCTGAGGCCCCTCATGGGGGCGGGTGGAAGATTTATGATGAATTCCCTGGAAATCCCATTCCCTGCCCTCAGCTGCCTGCCTCTTTCTGGTGGCGGGTTAACATCCCAGAGCTTTGGGGTTAGGACGCAAAGGAGGGGCCGGTTGTATCCCCTTTTCCCCGCCTTTACTGGCGTGTGTGGGATGGGGCCAGGCGGCCCCCAGAGACCTTGAGAGTCCGGCGGGGACAGCCGAGGACCAGCAGGGCAGCAGGCAGATTCAGGGCCTGCATCTCGGACGGGAGAGGACCGGGGCCGCTGGGACAGTCTTCTGAGGATATTCGACCATCATAGAGCATGTGCTTTAACGCCCTCGTCTTCTGTAACGCGAGGTGGGCCACATCTGGGAGACTTTAAGGAATTTCGGGGGCTCGGTTTCTTCCCGGGGCCACCATCCACGTAACACCTGGAGAGGACTAAATCATGCAAATGTTTGCGTTCTGCTCTCAGATTTTACGAAAGTAAGCAGAGCGGGGATTGCTGCAGGCAGAGAAGGGGAAACGCGCATTCACTGGAAGGACACAGTCTCATCTGGACACCGAAACTGTCCAGAAGATCGTCGTCTTTAATCCGGGGGTGGGGAGAAGTTCGAGCGGAACCTTACGCGCCGCCCCTCGCTGTTGTCGCTCCGGGCCGCTTTCGCGGTCGTACCACGGGCCCGGTTCTGCCCGCCGTCGCGTGCACGCCGTCCCAGGCGCCCAGTGCATGCTGGGGGGCGCGGGCCCGCCCGGAAGGCCGGTGGCGTCCGTGAGGTCATCAGTGGTCGCCGGCAGCCCCGGCAGGAAGGGGCGGTGCGCGCTGGCCGGCGCCTGCCGGGGCCTCGGCCTCCAGTCACGGCGCGCGCCCGACATGCCGGAGGAGGCGGGCTTCCCGCCGGCCAAGAGGTTCCGGTCGGGCTGCGGGCCTCCCGGGGGGCGCGTGGTGATGCTGCTGACCGCGGGCGGCGGCGGCGGCGGCGGCGGCCGGAGGCAGCAGCAGCCGGTCCTGGCCCAGCCCGCGGCCAGCCCCTACCCCGAGGCGGTGGAGCGGCAGCGCCGGAGCCTGCCGATCTTCCAGGCGCGGGGGCAGCTGCTGGCCCAGCTCCGAAACCTGGACAGCGCCGTCCTCATCGGTGAGTGGCGGCGCCTCGTTCTCCGGCCGGCCCGAGGTGCCCTGGCGTGTGTCTCAGAGCCAGCCCCGGAGCGGCCCGGGGTGGGGGGGGGGGAAGCCCAGCTCTGGAGGCGCACACAGCCCCGGGGGGCAGCGACCGAGGTGCCCGGCGGAGAGCCGCGCGGGGGACTTTGGGGCTTGCAAGAGTGTGGGTCCGAGCAGGTGTGGGAAGCGGCCCCCAGGGAGGGCCTTCGGCGCCCGGAGGTGGGGGGGAGGCTGCTGCCTGGGAGCCGCCTGCAGGGGAGACTCAGGAGGCACCGAGAGGGTGAGCTTCAGAGGGAGGAAGATCTCGGGGAGCGTAGCCAGAGGAACAGATGCCCCAGCGAGGGCCCATAACACAGGGAGCAACCACGCAGATCCCATCGAGCGCTCCTTCAGCAGAGCTGTGGCGGGTGGGAGTTCATTTGTCCCTGGGCTGAGCAGGGGTGAGGGAGGAAAGGCAGTGAGAGCAGGCTCCTGTTGGAGAAAGGGAAGGGAGCTGAGGGATTCGAGAGGAAGCGCTCAGTGGAGAGGGAGGCTGAAGATGGAAAGTGGGCACTAATAGAGCAGAGACTGGGGGGGGGGGTGCTGCCAAAGCGGGGGCACTTGGACACAAGGGCTAGATGCCCGGCTGGCCTGGAATAGGAGGAAGGTATCCAGCAGGCTGGGGGCTGGAGAGAGGAGGTGACCATGGGTGGGGCTGGGGAAGAGTGTGTAGGGGAGGGGGACTTGGCTTGTGCAGGAGCTCTGCTGAGCTTGGGAGCCACGGGGCGTGAGGCAGGCCCTGGGGGGGAGGATGGGGACAGAGGGAGGCCGCGGAAACAAGAACAGGGATCGACGGCCGTGCCTCGGCCCCACTGCCAGCTCACAGATGTCTCGGTCTGCACAGATGGGTGATTTTACCTTAGTAATGCTCAGTCGCCTGGTGTAGGAGCAGAAAAGATGGACAGGGAGACGTTGGTCCACTTTTGGGGTTTTGCCCGGTGGGTTCAGCAGAAGGAGTGCAGCAGAAAAATCAAATTCTTAGTCTGCGGGGATAATTGGATTTTGGGCGCTAAGGTAGAAGACGCGGTGGCCAGGGAGGGAGGGATGCCCAGGTTTCCTGAGTTCTTGGTTCTACTTAGGGACCAAGGAACCCACGCGGACAGGAAATAAGGTGTGCTTGCTGCATGTAGGATGCTCAGATCCGGGCAAGAGGCAGGTGGGGACCTTCTCTGCCCTCCGGGAGCTTCTGGCATGGAGGATGGAAACTTGTAGACACTTCTGCACAGTGTAAGGTGGTCAGTGCTGGGAGGCGGTGCGGAGGAGGCCGCCGGGGCAGCCCCAGGGAGAGAGCGTGCGGGTCTGACTCATCCTGTGGAGTTTGCAAGGGAGACGCGGCCACGGCAGGTGTTGCCTAATGGTGTGGGCCAGGGGTCTGAAAGAAAGGGCAGTGGCTGCTGTGTAGGAGTGCGTGTGGCTTCCAGTGGTCCATCTCGTTTATGATCTTTCTTTAAACTTTTTGGTTTTTTAATGTTTACTTTTGGGAAAGGGAGACACAGAACTGAAGCAGGCTCCAGGCTCCGAGCTGTGGGCACAGAGCCCAGCGCGGGGCTCGAACTCACAAACTGCGAGGTCATGACCTGAGCCAAAGTCGGATGCTTAACCAACTGAGCCACCCAGGCGCCCCTCGTTTATTCTTTTTTACGTAACGGTTGTAGTTCATTGCAGTTGAACATACATATTGTTTCCCGTTATTTGCCGTCATGAGCGAAGCTGAATAAAACCTCTCTGAAACTATACCTTTACACACATCTTTAATTATTTCCTCAGAATTAATTCTTGCAGGTGGAATTGTGGGTCCAGGGTGTGCACATCTTAAAGATGTTTCGAACCTAATTCGGCCTTCCGAGAGGCAGTCCCACGTAACACTCTACCAGCAGCTCACACGAGTGCCCGATGTCCTGTGGCTTTCTCAGCTCTATCAACTTCCAGTATTTTATCTTTTTCTCCCGACTTTGGTGGAATTTGTTTCAGTTTGCATGTAAACGAGACTTGTTTCCTCTCTCAGGGGAGACGGGCTCTGGGAAGACGACTCAGCTCCCGCAGTACCTCTACGAGGGGGGCGTGGGCCGCCAGGGCGTCATCGCGGTGACCCAGCCTCGCCGGGTGGCCGCCATCTCTCTTGCGTCTCGAGTCTCGGACGAGAAGAGAACTGAACTCGGGAAGCTGGTACGTCACCTCCTTCTTTAACGACAGCCGCCCGCTCCCCCGCGCTGTGCTTTCCGGACAAGACTCCTGTGCAGGGAGGCCCGCTCTTGCCACAGTCCTTAGGCCTGTCCCCGAGTCTTTCTCCAGCCCCTCACACACCGCAGGGCCGACAGGCTGTCAGTGACGTGCACTTTGCTTCAGAATCTGTTGGCAAGTCTGATAGCTGTTTCCTTGAGCGTGTTTCAGGCTTCAGTAACTCCATTAACTGTCTCGTCCGTATATGTGTCTATACGTACATACAGCGTATATATGGGTATTGAGAGTGAGCCCCAGAACCGTGTGTAGGTCAGCTCTGTGTGTGCTTGTGCATGCACGCACTTGAGAACCTTCCAGTCTTCTCCCAGCTGTATGAAGCGTCACTCAAAATTATCAAGTACCTGGGGAAGTAGCCTCATTTTAGGTTCCTTGCAACGTGTATCCTAATCGCAGCTAAAGGGACCTGTCCTCTGTCTGTCTGTGCCCTGTCCACTGTCTGTCTGTGCCCAAGGGAGCAGGGGAGGGTCGGCGTTGGCCTCGTCCCCCGTGAGGATACAAGTGCCTGCTCAGCGCCGGTTACGCGGGTGCTCACCGAGTGACGGTGGGACCATCCCCCACGCAGGTTGGCTATTCCGTGCGCTTTGACGACATCAGCTCCGAGGACACCAGGATCAAGTTCCTGACGGACGGCATGCTTCTGCGAGAAGCGATTTCAGACTCCTTGCTCCGGAAGTACAGCTGTGTCATTTTGGACGAAGCCCACGAACGGACCGTCCACACGGACGTGCTCTTCGGGGTCGTGAAGGCCGCGCAGAAGCGGAGGAAGGAGCTGGGGAGACTGCCTCTCAAAGTAGGTGTGGTGCGTTCGCCAGAGGGGCCCGCGCTCCGCTTGCCAATGCGGGGAGGCTCGCTGTCACGGGGAGGGCACAGAAAGGCCGGCCCGGTGTGGCTTCCCCACCGTCCTCTTCCGTCCCGGACGCAGGTGATCGTGATGTCCGCCACGATGGACGTGGATCTGTTCTCGCAGTATTTCGGCGGGGCACCCGTCCTCTACCTGGAGGGTCGGCAGCATCCCATCCAGGTGTTTTACACCAAACAGCCCCAGCAGGACTACCTGCACGCCGCTCTCGTCTCTGTCTTCCAGATCCACCAGGTACGGGCAGGTGCGGGCGGGCCCCGCAGAGGTCTGGCTCCCCGTGCCGCCTGGACGAGAAAAGCTACCGACCGGGACAGCCCACGAGCTGTGCCGTTGAGACGAGGGGCCTGTCCGGCCTCTTGTTCTTTTTTATGGCAATTCTTATTTTCTCTAAAAAGAAGAATAACTCAGCTCTGCCGGCATCACGCCTCAGCCGAGCCAGGAAACATCCTGTCAGAGCAGACTGATTGAAAGTCCCAGTGAGAAGGGCATGACGTGTAGCGGGAGGAAGTCAGCGAGACGCTACGTTCTCTGCTGTTGGCCACGTCGTTGTTGAAAAAGGTGGTATCTGCCCAAAAACGGGTTGCCATTTGGAGCTTTTGGCTTTTTTTTTCCTTTTAGAAAAACCGAATTAGAGAAACGTGTCAAAATTTCTTCTCACCTTATTAAAGACCTACTCAGAAGTTTGAGTGATTAAATCCTCTCGTTTTTTTGTTTATCTTATAAAACTCATAACTTTCTGAGAAAACCAGAGGCAAATCTTTTAAAACTAATTTTTATTCCAATCTAAGTGGCGAGTGTGTAGTTTAAAGTTTAAAAAGTCAGCAGCTAGCTGCGTAAGGACCGTGAAACCGGCAGCTGATTTTACGGCCGCGTTCCAGATCCCGTCTCTCGGGTTACGTTCTTGGGTCCCCTGACTGCTTCCCCTGGATTCACGTTGGTATTTGCAGTGTTACCCGCCGATGCTGCTCCTGCCGTGTTTTAAGTTTCCTGCCGCGGTAGGTGAGGATTTAGACACCTCCCTCCCCGCCTCTTGCTCTGTGCGTCTGTCTGGACTCTTCCTTCGGCCACACCTCTGGGCCGAACCGCACTCTTGCCTCCCGTGTCTTCCCAGCCTCCTCCCTCGTAGGCGGAGGAGGGCACGGGGGTCGACCGTGCCACCCTCGGTTCCACCTCCCCTGACCCGCCTCTGCCTCGCTGCCGCGTCCTGGGCCTTTCTTCTCCGGGGAGACGGGCCCATCTCCGGTGGCCGCGGACCCTTCAGACCGCTCCCCGGCTGGAGCGCCTCCGTCCAGCGCGCCGTTCGCTCCCCGTCTCCTTCGCCTTTCAGAACAGGTCGAAGCTTCTGGTCCCTTTTCTCCTCTGCTGCCTTTGTTGCTCTGGGCTTACCGCTTCACTGTCCTTTAGATCAAGGAAGGCGTCCACCTGCCAAAAAGCAAGCTCGGTGAGGATGGGTCCTGAGTGGTGGCTGCAGATGTGTTCGGGCTCCATGGTGGCTTCGATGAGTCCCACGGATGAGGTTGTGACTGTCTGAGATTTGTCCCGTTGTGTGTACTTGTGAACATCTGTCCCGTTAGTACCGGGCTGTAAAAGCCACGTGCACACACCCGTAAACGTACACACGTTTTCGCATACAGACACACACGTGCGCACGTGTATTTAGCACAGTTCAGCGTTTTCAGCTATCTCGTCACGTAAGCATCTTGCTGATTAAGACACCTGAACAGACTTGCAGGAAGGATCGTGTGCAGGACTGTGTCGTTAACTCCTGGACGCTGCTGACCTTGCAGAGGTGACAGCCCGTTAGGTCCGGGGTCTCAGGCGCTTGCCCGCGTGCGGCATCGTTCGGCTGTGCGACCGTGCTTTTGGCGGCATCATTCAGTGAGCGCTCCTCTTCCAGCGCGACTGCTTCTGGCCGTTCCCACCGCCACGGTTTCCCCAAGGTGGCTTCCGTCTGGTCGGCTCCAGGGGAGGAAGGGAGGCTTCTGCAGGTTTCTTGGCCGGCTCGTGCCCTTCGTGGTACTGTCCTGTCACCTTGCCATCTGCTGACCTTCCTCCGGTGTTGCCTCAGCCAGCTTTTGAACACACTCACCGCCGTCCTGGCTTCGTGCATTGCTGGTGGGGCCACCCTCCCAGGGGAGACCCCCACGTCCGGGCTCATTTACATGTTGTCCACGTTAACAAGATAACCCCGGGAGCTTCATCGGTGACCCCTCTCCTGCTCCCCGGGGCTGTGCTTTTGTCGGCACCTGGTAATCCCGCGCTTCCCCTTCCGCAGGAGGCCCCCCCCTCTCAGGACATCCTGGTGTTCCTCACCGGCCAGGAGGAGATCGAAGCCACGAGCAAGATCTGCCGAGACATCGCCAGGCACCTCCCGGACGGCTGCCCCTCCCTGCTGGTCCTGCCTCTGTACGCCTCCCTGCCCTACGCCCAGCAGCTCCGCGTCTTCCAGGGAGCCCCGAAGGTGAGGGCGCCGCCGTCCTGGGCCCCAGGCGGGTCCCACGCCGACGTACGAGCAGGGAGACCGTTGTCGGGTGCGGGCGGGGGCAGGGCCGGAACGTGAACGGCAGCACCCCCTAAGTCCGACACGGACCGGCCTCGTTCGCCCACGACATTGGGCACCGGGTGCCATGCCGGGCACTGCGCGCACCCCACGTGGGTCCCACGTATGCCCTGTGTGCACCCTGCATACGCTCCACCCACACCCCGCGTGCGCCCCGCGCACACGGCCTCACCCACTGCAGAACTGACGAGGTAGGTGGCGCTCCCATTCTGCCATAAACGCGGCAGCCCCCAGAGGCGGGGAGCACACGGGACGTCCCCGCCGGGGCCAGGGGTCCAGCCCACCCCCGCCTGGTCCGCTGCGTCTCGTCCCCTCGGGATGAGCTTTTCCTCCCCCTTCTGTAGCGGTTACTCGTCAACAATGACGCCGTCGGTTCTTGATTGTGGCTGGACCGTGGAGGTTGATGGTGAGGAGCATGCTCTAAAGCTTGTGAACCCCGTGTGCACCACACGCCTTTTCTGGTTTCTCCTTCTTTTCAGGGCTGTCGCAAAGTGATCATTTCCACCAACATTGCCGAAACCTCCATAACCATCCCGGGAATAAAATACGTAGTCGACACGGGCATGGTTAAAGCAAAGAGGTATAATCCCGGTGAGAAGCTAGCCCGCGGGCGCCCCTTCCCCGCAGTGAGCCCCCCGGCTTCTCCCAGAGAGCGCCTTGTGCCGAGACTCGCCACCGTCGACGGGGTTGGGGGCACGCGGCACGAGGGAGCCTGTGCCCCAGGAAGGGGCCCTGCGGCAGCAGCGAGGGCGAGGCAGGGCAGGACGGGAGCCCAGGTCCTGCCAGGTTGAGAGGAGTGGCCGGGCGTGACCCGACCCCGCAGCAGGACCTTTGTTGGGAGGGACGTCTGGGCTCCGGCTTCCTAGGAAGGAGGCCTCCCTGGGCCGGGGAGGCACTAGCTGATCCCCAAGCGTGTGCAGTGCAAGCCGGCCTGAGGTCCAGGTCCCGTCTGCTCTCGACCTTGCTTCAGTCCACAGAGGATTAGAGGCAACGGAAGCGATCGCTCCCAAAAGCCTGATCGAAACGCGCTGCTGAGCATCCGAGGGCGCGGACCTTCACACACGTGTTCTTAGGGGTGGCGTGTGGAAGGACCCGTCCCCCAGGCCTGGCATAGGGCACACCTTAATCAGGACATTCGTCACGTCTGCTCTGGGAGTGACACCATCACATCGCCTCCCTCTTAGAGCAGAGCTGGGGCCGGGTGGGGGGAGGGGGCGCACTGCACAAAGGACCGGGCGTATCCGGTCCCCAGGCATTGGTTGGGAGGGTGACCGGCCACCCTCGTTTCCCGGGTCCCGGGAAAGCCTCAGTCCGTGGCCTCAGCCGGAGCCTGGGGCTGCGGTCCCGGCCCCTGCAGCACGCACGCGGCCGTCTGCCGTTTCAGCAACACGCCTTGCGCTGCCGACGGCTGAGCAGTCTGGGTTCGCTCTCCAGTGCAGCCGGGACTTTTCCGGACTCTCGCGTGGCAGGGAGGACCCCCGGTGCGGCGTCCTGAGGAGCGCCGCAGGAACGGTGGGTTCGCGCGCTGAACGTGGCTCTGACGCGGCCGTTCTCCCCGCAGACGGCGGCCTGGAGGTGCTGGCCGTGCAGCGCGTGTCAAAGACCCAGGCCTGGCAGCGCACGGGCCGGGCCGGCAGGGAGGACAGTGGCGTCTGTTACCGGCTGTACACGGAGGATGAGTTCGAGAAGTTTGACAAGATGACCGTGCCAGAGATCCAGAGGTGGGCCCCCGGCGCTCCCGCCCTGCCGCCGTCCCGCATCCCCCCCCCCCCGGCTGGGGGAGCCGGCCGGAGCCCGGGGGCCACCTGCGTCTCCCTCCTCGCAGGTGTAACCTGGCCGGCGTGATGCTGCAGCTCCTGGCAATGAAAGTCCCCGACGTGCTCACCTTCGACTTCATGTCCAAGCCCTCTCCAGGTAGGCGGTCGTCCGCGTGGCCCTACAACAAACATTAGACTCGCCAGGAAGCATCGGGGGGCTCTCTGTTTACTTTCGTTTGGTCGCATGGCAGCACCAGCTGTCGGAGGGGCGCCCGCGGATCGCGAGGGTACAGATTCTCCCGGGAGCCGTCCTCGCGGGGGTCCCACACGGTGGGGGGTCCCGGGAGCAGCAGCGGCTCCCAAGGCCGCCCGAAGGGCCGGCGGAAGGGCCGGAAAGGTTCTTTGCTCTGGACTAGAATTTGATGGGTTCCTGGCCTCTGTCGGCGGTCCCCCTGCAGGGAGGGAGCTCACTGGGGTTCTTGCAGACGGTGGCTTTGGCTGCTGGCTGTCTTCAAGAGCCAGTTTCCCACTCTTCTTTCGTCCCCTTCTTGCTTTTTCTTTGGTTTTGTTTGTTTTTTAACGTTTACTTATTTTTGAGAGACAGCACACGCAGGGGAGGGGCAGAGAGAGAGAGAGAGACAGAGTCCAAAGCAGGCTCCAGGCTCTGAGCCGTCAGCCCAGAGCCCGACGCGGGGCTCGAACTCATGAACCGCGAGATCATGACCTGAGCCCAAGTCGGACGCTTAACCCACTGAGCCCCTCAGGTGCTCCTGGGAGTCTCTACTTCTGGAGAGACCGGTCCCTGTACCACATACGAGTGTACCTGTGGGCGGGATTCGTGCGTGTGACGTAGCTGGGTTTAAAGGTGACACACATCTTACCGAATACAGGCCATTACTGTAGAAGGCAGCGATGTCGTTAGCGGCCTAGCCCTGGGGACAGTGGCGGCTGTGATCGATGCTGCGGCTTGACGTGGCGCCCTCAGAAGTCTTCGTCTTTGCGACGTGTCGCTCCGTCTTCTGTCTCCGTCTGCAGACCACATTCAGGCGGCCGTGGCACAGCTGGAGCTGCTGGGAGCCCTGGAGCGGAAGGACGAGCAGCTCACCCTGACTCCGCTCGGAAGGAAGATGGCAGCTTTCCCTTTAGAGCCCAGGTTCGCCAAAGTGAGTCGCCCCCACCGGCCTCGGTCCCCCTTCGCGACGCTGCACGCCGGCCCTCGCACAGCAGAGGGCTCACCGCGGTGCCCCTGGCTTAATCCGCACACCGTACTTCGTGCGTGACGCGGATTCCCGTTCTGTGTTTGAACACGCATTCAAACCGCATAAGCACGGGCCCCCCCCATCAGGAACGTGGGAATCCACGGGAGGGCAGTCACGGGCTCTACGAAAACGTGCGGTGACGCGAACATAGGTAGGCCTGGTTCGGGCAGCATGTGCCCCGCGAGGCCTCGGAAGGGAAGTGCGCGAGCGTGTGTGTGTGTGTGTGTGTGTGCGCGCGCGTGTGCGTGCGTGCACGCGCGCAAAAACCGTGTTCGGATGCCGGGGAGACCGTGCCTCACAGCGTGTGTGCCTTCGACGTGCAGGCCATCCTCCTGTCCCCCAAGTTCCACTGCACGGAGGAGATGCTGACCATCGTGTCCCTGCTGTCCGTGGACAGCGTCCTGTGCAACCCTCCCTCCCGGCGGGATGAGGTGCAGGCCGTCCGCAGGAAGTTCGTGTCCAGCGAGGGCGACCACGTCACCTTGCTCAACGTCTACCGGGCCTTCAGAAGCGCCGGCGGGAACAAGGTCAGTCTCGCGTCTCCCCCGAACCCGCCTCCCTCCCGCGTCGAGATCGGAGCACGAGATCCTTCCTCGCTGGCAGGATCTCCCACGGAGCCGCGAGGACGGAGCCGGTGCCGACGCGCCTGCGCGCGGGGGTCGCCAGGCCTCCGTCCTGCTTCTGTTGAACTGGTGCTCCGAGGGGGCATGTTCCCGTGTTTGGTGACCGCGCTTCCTAGCCACAAACGCGTCTTCCCCGCCCGCCCCTGACTTTGCTCACGGCGGCTCTTGCTCGTAGGCTTTGTCGGTTCCTCCGACAGGACGGGAGCGCCCTTCTGGATCTTCTCCGAGACCTGAAAGTAGCGCGTCCTGTGAAACGTTTCCTGAGCCGAAGGGGCGCAAAGCGAAGAAGCAGCCGTTGCTTTATGTGGAACTTTCTTGTGGGTTCCCAGACCCCAACAGTAGCCTCTCTGGGGCTTTCCTGATACGTGAGGTCACGTGTTGCTAACGGATACTGGCGGAGCTCCAGGGCCGGGAGCTTGGCGGTGCGGGCGCGGGCGCGCTGCCTCCTAGGGGCCCCCGCAGAGCAGACGCGGAGCTGTTTCCTTTCGCCCTTTTCCATCAAAGCAGAAATCCTGTTGTGTTTCCCTCGCTAGCGAACCCGAGCGCTAACGTGAGCCTTGTCCACGAGCGAGGCGGCATGATGCGCGCCTCCGGAGACGCTCGGGTCCGTCCTTCCGTCCCTCAGAGAGACCCGTGTGGTGCCCGTGTGCGCGCCCTGACTCCGTCCGTGTCGGGGCGCGGTCCCTTCTGAACGGCCCCTCTCAGGTCTAGGAGTTGCACACGTCTTGCTGTGGTTGCCTCAGTTTATGTTTAAGGACGGAAAACGCTGTCCCGTCCTTCCGTCTTGCCACTGCCGTCCTGACGTCGGCCCGTGTCCCACACGACCGTGTGCTTTCGCTTCGGAGCCCCCACGTGCCACACCGTGAGCGCCGCGTCTCCCCGCGGCCCGTCCCCCCTGGTCACCCGCCCGCGGCCGTGGACACGAGCCCCCGCTTCGCCGTCCTGACTCCTGGTCGATGGAGACGGAATCGCGTCTGCGTTACTTCGCCGCGATTCCTCGGCGGACGGCGTCCTTGCAGAAGATGATTGGACGTTTGAACGAACTCTTCTGTGTGTCGGCTTTTCTGCCCATTTTTCTGCCAGGTTCTTGGTCATTTTCTGGAGGTGATTTATCCTTTGTTGGCTGTGGTGATTCGAACACCCCGGTCTGGCTTTTTTATGGTGACCTGACACAAGGAGACTTTTTTTCTAAGTTTCATTTTTGTCAATCATCTCTACACCCAGCGTGGGGCTCAAATGGGGCTCGAGCTCACGACCCCACGGAGGAGAGTCGCGCACTGCACCCACTGAGCCAGCCAGGCGCCCCCACGTGAGGCAGTTTTAGTTTAACTCTGAGGTGTTACTGTTTGCCCTTACGGTTCATGCTTTTTGGTATAAAGTTATTTTCCTATTTTCCTATACTGTTTTTTGCTGACTGAAGTCCTCCCTCTGAATTCAGCCGTTCTCCGGGTCCTGTCGCGTTTTTCCCTCAGCAGAAGCGTGAGGGTTGTGACGTCTCTCTCTCTCTCTCTCTCCTGTTCAGGATTGGTGCAAAGAAAATTTTGTCAACAGCAAGAACGTGATGCTGGCAGGCGAAGTCCGAGCACAGCTGAGGGACATCTGCCTGAAGGTACCTCTCCTCCTGGCGCCTCTGGGGCTCTAACCTGTCCCTTGTTTCCAGGCGGGAAGTTTCAAATTGCTCGTTGCTAATGGTTACGAGAGAAAGCCTCATCGTAGGGAAATGTAAAAATAAGGAAGGAAGTAAATATTATGCACAGTTCGACCTATCACCATTTCTGTCTGTTTTCTGCAGCCTCGTTTTTTGTTTTGGTTTTTTTTGTTGTTGTTTTGGTTTTCTGTTTATTTATTTTGAATGGAGGGGCAGAGAGACGGGGAGGGAGGGAATGTCAAGCAGGCTCCACACTGTCAGCACAGACCCTGATGCAGGGCTCGAACTCACAAACCATGAGATCGTGACCTGAGCCAAAACCGAGAGTCTGACGCTTAACAGACTGAGGCACCCAGGCGCCCCTCTGCTCTTATAAACTTTAAAATTATTTTTCAATTCTGAGATTTACTTTTTTGGTGGGAATATCTTTGTTACTTTGTTCAGATTACTTCTTGTTACAAGTCGATACAGCGCGGAAAACAGTGGCACAGACGGGCTGAAACAACTTCTCCCACCTCCTGCCCTTCCAAAGACAGACCAGGGTTAGCAGTCTGGCGTAGATCCTTCCAGTCTTTTCCTGCACACGTATGTTTTTGTGTGTTTGTCTCCCTCACTGTGTGTGCACATACACGTACGCACACGCACACGGTTTTCTTTTTTAAAGAAACAGTACAAGTTTTGTTTTGCAACTTTTCCCTCGGCGTGTCCTTGCACACGCCGTGTGTCTGGGTGTCTTGGTGCCTGTGGACCTGCGTCTCACCGCCCTTTCCGGTGACCTCGTGGCCGTCCATCGTACGCCCCGCATCGTAGGGAAGCAGGCCCCGTGTGACACTCGCCCAAGTGCCGGTGACCATCTTCTTAGTCACATATCCGTGCTTCATGCACGGAATGAACCTCCGGGTGGGATCTAGGTTGCGAGACACCAGCCACATCACCCCCCAAGGTCGTTTTTCAGTGCGGCTGGCGCACGCGTTCCACCATTTTCGGGTTTACAGCAGCGGTGGTGACCATGTCCCCGCGTCCCACGCATTTCGCCACTGAGGTCGCACCCCCCAAGTGTGCTCTTAGCTTGTGCTCCCCCTCGGAGCCCGTGTGGCTTCCGAGTCCTTTCACGCGCACACCGACGGCTGTAGGACACTCTGCGTCTTCCCGCAGAAGGCGAGTGGTTTACGTCGGCTGCTCCCGTGGTCGCTCCCGTGGTCGAGCGGTCACGAACTCCGTGGCGGAAGTCCCTGCCTCTTCCGAGACGGCCCCTCAGTGTAGGCCGTGTCCGCGCGTTTCCAGGGGGCCGCTGTGCCCCCCGCCCCCGTGCCCAGGCCCGCGTCTGGTACCATCGCCCGTCGCTGGCAGTTAGGTGATTTCTCGTCGTGATTGCCGTGTTCCGTATCTCACGTGGTTTCCCGGGCCCTCTTGTTCCTGAGCAGTCGTCCTGCCAGGCCGTCCCGTCCCGTGGCTCCCCGGGTTCTCCCTGTCGTCACCGGCAGCGGAGGCGTCACTGGCGGCCCCTCGTCCTGAACTGAGGGCGCGTCAGCGGCCGGTGGTGCCTCCGTGCCAGGCGTCGGTCGGGGTCCTGGGCTTTGCAAATGGGCCTCACGCTCCTCCTCTCAGGGAACAATCCAGAGGGCAGATCTGGCGGCGGTAACGGTGCGGCTGTGGTCTGTGAAGCGCTCACTGAGGCACCGTTCTAAGTCCTTTTCACTCATTTGCTCGTTTGAAATCCTCATCCCGCCCCGATGAGGTTCTGTGTTATTCCTGTTTTACAAATGACGAACCAGAGCCTCAAGAAGTGAAGGCATTTGCCCTGAATCACAGCCGGTGGGCGCCAGAGCGGGCCGCCTGGAAGGGGAGACCACGGCTAGCTGCAGGACTCGGGGGCTCCCTGGAGGTGGTGACAGCTGACCGTGTCCCCACGGAGGAGAGAAAGAAGGTCTCGTCAGGCGGGGATCAGCAGTTTGCAAAAAACCAACCCCTCGAGCCATCTTTGTTTTAAAGAAAATATTTTTTTTTTAATTTTTTTTTTCAACGTTTTTATTTATTTTTGGGACAGACAGAGACAGAGCATGAACGGGGGAGGGGCAGAGAGAGAGGGAGACACAGAATCGGAAACAGGCTCCAGGCTCCGAGCCATCAGCCCAGAGCCCGACGCGGGGCTCGAACTCCCGGACCGCGAGATCGTGACCTGGCTGAAGTCGGACGCTTAACCGACTGCGCCACCCAGGCGCCCCTAAAGAAAATATTTTTTTAATGTTTGTTTATTTCTGAGACAGAGAGAGACAGAGCATGAGCAGGGGAGGGGTAGAGAGAGGGAGACACAGAGTCCGAAGCAGGCTCCGGGCTCTGAGCTGTCAGCCCAGAGCCCGACGCGGGGCTGGAACTCACAGACTGATCCGTGAGATCATGACCTGAGCCGAAGTCGGACGCTCAACCGACTGAGCCACCCAGGCGACCCACCCCTCGAGCCATCTTAAAGGGACAAGTGGGGATAGAACGGTTTCTGTGGGAGCCTATGGACACAGTCGAGCCCCAGAGGGACAGGAAGGAAGCCGGAAGCAGAGGACGCTGCCAGGAGCCAGGAACGTTCCGGGTGCTCGTCCCCTAGTTGGCCTCTGTCTGCACGCCCCTCTTCCCCCTGCTTCCTGCCTCCTGCCTCGGCTCACGGGAGCAGCCGCAGAGCGGACAGGTTTCCTGCCCTTCCCATCCCTCCCCGTCCCAGAAGATCCCTCCCCATCCCCCCGTGCCTGGAACACCGGAGCCGGCACTGCAGGGTCAGGCAGGTGTCCACCCGCGGTCTGGTCGACTGCGGCCTGGGGTGTAAGGCGCCGTGACCTTCCCCGGGGCGCGTGCAGGTTGACGGAGGCCCGGACTTCCCTCGGGAGCAGGGGGGGAGGGGCAGGGATCCTGGTGCCGGGAGGCTGGGTGCAGGAGGCGGGGCCGGAGCCCTGCTCCAGGGAAGGAAGGCGAGTGAGGAAGCCCCTACGCGCTGGGGGTGAGAGGGCCAGCCCCTCCCCCCAGGTCCCCCGGCCCGTCTGAGCGCTGGTGGCCCGTGTGCTTCCCGGTGGCCGCTCTCCTCCGGCCCCGCGATGCCCCAGGCGGCAGAGGTTGGGGCCTTGCCCGCCAGTGCTCGCTCTGCCGGGCTGGCGTGCGGGCCGCATGTGCGCCTGACCGCGGGCCGGTCTTTCTGTTTCCTCCTCCCGAGACAGATGTCGATGCCCATGGTGTCCTCCCGCGGGGACGTGGAGAGCATCCGCCGCTGCCTGGCCCACAGTCTGTTCATGAGCACCGCCGAGCTGCAGCCCGACGGCACCTACGCGACCACGGACACGCACCAGCCGGTGGCCGTCCACCCCTCGTCCGTCCTCTTCCACTGCCGGCCGGCCTGCGTCGTGTACACGGAGCTGCTCTACACCAACAGGTGCTACATGCGGGGCCTGTGCGTGGTGGACGCGGACTGGCTGTACGAGGCCGCCCCCGACTACTTCCGGAGGAAGCTGAGGGCCGCCCGAGACTGAGCCGCGGCGCCCGCGGGCCCGCGACCCACCGGGACCGGGGCGAGGGGGGCGGGGGGCCCGGGGCGGCCGGCCCCACCGCCAGGAGCTCGAAGCGTGTTTGTCCCAAGCGCTGACACGGAACCGCGGGCGCGCGGTGGGAACCTCGGCCCCGCGTTCGGTGGCTGCTCTGTGGCTCTGGGTGACCGCGAGCCTCATTCCTCATCCGCCACGTGGGGTGATCAGAGCGGTGCTGACAGGCTCGGGTTTGGGGAGCGTGGAAGGGGAGTGCCCAGGTCCCCACCTGGCCCGCGATGAGCCGTCACGCCCGGCGGACCGCTTTCTCCTGACGTACTTGAGTCCAGAGTCCCCGGGGTCCTGGTGACTGAGAGGACTTTCTGGAAGGGACCCCAGCTGTCCTGTCGTCTGTCTGTAACTCCCGTAGAAGCTGGAGGAGGGAAATGCCAGTTGGGCCAGTCTTCTCTCCTGGGCTCGCCTCCCCTCATGAGCCTCATCCCCGGGGGTGAGGGGGGACTTGCAGGGTCTCCACAGTCTCCTCCCTGCCCCGTGTCGTGAGAAGGGAAAAGACGCCAAAGGTTGCCCTTGGCCGTTTCATTATGGGAAGCAAGTAATCTTTCCCCAGATGGTGTTTTGCCCTAAGGAGGCCGAGTTAGCCTTTCTGTCGTGCTTCATTCTCAACCGGGATGCGTGGGGTTTCGGTCGTTCCTCGCGCAGCGGGCCGTGCGGTTTCTAGGCAGGGGCCACACCGCCCGAGAGACGCTTCAGCAGCTGTGGTGAGTCTGCTCTGGGCCCAGGGGCCCTTCTCCCAGACCGTCCTGCTGGCGCTCTCCGGCCTCACCCGTCCGTCCTTCCGTCTGTCCTTCCGGCGCCGGCCGAGCCCGAGCGCCCGCGTGTTGGGTCAGCGTGAGGGCCGTCGGGTACCTGGACGGACATCCGTTAGAAATAGCGACGTGCGGGCCAGATAGGGTCCCACAGGTCCGAGATGCCCCATTTTACTGAATTCTTAGACTTCTAGTCGGCCTTCCCCTGACTGACTTGTTCTTTACGGTTACTGACTTTCTGACGAGTTTTTCAGAAAAAATTTTAAGTGTATTTTTCTCACTTCTTAATAGAGGCCTGGGATGTTCAGCCTGACTTGGTAAAAGAAAAAAATTGTATTTTTAATAAAACATGAATCATGTTGGTAAAAAAAAAATTGGGAGTGGGTGATTATGTTCCTCAGAATTTGTTCGGCGAATTCGGTCTAGAGTGTTCTCTGGGGCAAGGGAAGCTTAACCTGCAATAATTTAGTCCCGGTGCAAGTACCAGAACACTTCCCAGAAATGTGGATTGTGTTCTGGGCAGGAGTCAGGGGTCAGTAGCTTCCAAAAAGCTTTAATGTTTCCATACAGAAATACCTTTATCACCAGAGCATTCTGGTAGAGTTTTAATACTGTAGTTTTTTTTTATCGGGGTTTTAAAACAGTTAATTTTTAATCCCGCTGCTCGGGGATTGAATCAGATTGGAGAACCGATTCTGACTACATGTTACTACAAAGAAATACACGGCCATTTACAGGGGACCCAGTGCTTTCTTAAGAAAGTGACATGTCTCGCAACGATGTCGCAGATACAGTCGTGAGCTCCCGTTCGCTTGGTAGAACCTCTGAGGGGAGACCCCTCCTCTCCACGCCGTGAGATCTCTGTCTGGACGGGTCACCAGCTCCCAGAGCAGCTGCACGTAAACGCACGTCCGCCTCCCGGGGTCTCGGGGGAGCAGCGGGCAGGGCGGCCCGGAGTCCCGCCGGGAGGAGCCGCAGACCCGCGGTCCCGGATGACAGCCTGACTCTGCGCGGCCTCTCCGCCGCCTGTGCAGAGTTCCTGCCCTGGGGGGACGCTGGTGACGTGCCGGGGCGCCCCGATCCGCTCACTCCCGCCGTCCGGAACCGCGTGCGTGCGTGTGAGGTGGGGTCCCTTCCGCGTGCGAGGGGACGCCACACCTGTGGGCAAGCAAGGGTTTGGTTAGGGTTTGAGTCGAGTGTTCCAACTTGCGGGAAAAAACCCAGCTTTGTTCAGGTTTCTGTTGGATTTTCAAGCTTGTTCTCAGCGCGACAGAAACCGCTCTTGTGTGTGATGCTCCCGTTTGCAGGTGCCGAGGACTCCTGTACGTGCTGCACTGTGTGCGGCTGGTTCTTGGGTCTCCTCTCCCTGCCGCTCAGAATATATGTAACCGTTGGTCTCAGGGCGCCTGGGGGGTTCAGTCGGTTGAGCGTCCGACTTCGGCTCAGGTCACGATCTCACGGCTTGCGAGTTCGAGCCCCGCGTCGGGCTCTGGGCTGACAGCTCCGAGCCTGGAGCTGCTTCTGATTCTGGGTCTCCCTCTCCCTCTGCCCCTCCCCTGCTTGTGTTCTCTCTCTCTGTCTCTCTCTCCTTCAAAAATAAATAAACATTAAAAAGAGTTCAGGTGGGGAAAGGGATGCCGTCTGAACACAGGTGGAGATTTATTAGCACTGGTGCACTTGAAGGTGGCTAACACATTAAATGTCCACCCCCCGGGGTAAATTTTCGTATTCAGGTGAGGGAGGGGTGAGGGAGGGAGTCAGCGAGAGGGCAGAGCTGGGTCCTCCTCGGCACAGACTGCTTTGGTGAGGTCCTGAAGTCGGCATCCTCCCTCCACCTTCCTGCAACATGTGCTACAGGCATAAAGTCTTAGCTCTTTCCCCCTTCCTCGGGGTCGGGGTTCAGGGGACCCGAGTCCAGATCCTGCTCCGTCTAACACGAGTTACAGGCAGAGACTATACGCCAGGAGCGGTGGTCACACGGGAAACTTGATCTGGGCGACTCAGAGACGGAGGGGAAGAACCTCCAAAGCCGGGACTCCCCGCGCAGAGGTGAGCGGGTTCTTTTCATTTGGGGTCCAGCGAGGGGAGCCTTGTCACTGCAGGTAGAGGGAGGCATGAGGTTGTGCGGGCATAGGGCATAAACTTGAACCGCCCGAGCTCCCAGGCGGACACTTTAACATTATAATGAAGGAGAGGACACCTGTGTGTGTTGGGGGGGGGGGTTGGGCACACCCCCAGAGCCGGGATCTTGGGCTCATCTCCAGTGAGGATGCGGGGCCTTGCTTCCTTTGGAAACAGCAGTGGGGTTTACCACGCACTTATCTCTGGGAAGTGACACTATGTTACAGGCTAGTGAGTTTCTGCCTTCTCTTTATTACCTTGAAATCCTCATCTGCTGAGGTTTTTGCATTTCTTTGCGATTCTGACGCCACCTAGGAAGTTCTGCTAGAAGCGGCTTGGAAAAGTAGGGCTCCGATCACTGAGCCTGGCCGGGCCCCTGAAGTGACCTCTCGGGTCCTGAGAGTTCTCTTTTTCGGGGACCCTCGCTCCCACTCCCAGCTTCCTGGCTCCAGAACAGTGCCAGGCGGGCCATCAGAACTGGGGGCACGCCGGGTGGGGGTATATGCCGGCGGGGGGTGGTGCACACCGGAGGTAGAGCGAGTGCGGGAGGTGCACGCTGGGGAAGAGGATATGCGTGCCAGAGGAGGGGGCTGCACACAAGGGTGCATGCTGGGGGAGGGGGATGCAGGCTGGGGGGAAACACGCCGAGGGGGTGGTACACGCTGAGGAAGGGGGGAGACACAGTGGGGTGCATGTGAGGGAGATGCACTCCGAGAGGGGGTGCACTCGGAGGAGGGAGGTGCAGCTCGGGAGGTGCGCGTTGCGGGAGAGGGGTGCACAAGAGGAGGTGCATGCCGGGGAAGGGGGTGCAAGCGGGGTGGTATACGCTGGGGGGAGGGGTGCACGGGGCGGGAACGCACGCGAGGGGAGTGCACGCGGGAAGGTGCACGCCGGGGTTGAGGGTGTGCATGCCGGGGGAGGGGAGTGCACGCCGAAGGGGGGGTGTCGTAGCAATTCAGAGGGCCCGCCCTGGAGCTAAGCGGCCCGCGGGGCGGAGCGGCGGGGCGGGCGGGAAGATCAGGTCCGGGCAGCCGCGCTGACCTCGGGGACCCAGGCCCGCGGGTCGCACCGCAGGCCGCCAGCAGAGGGCGCCGCGCAGCCGGGCGCCTCGGGCCCGCACTGCGTCGGCGCGGAAGCGCTCCCGGCGGGGGCGGGACTTCCGGCGGCGCGCGGGCGGGGATCTCGGCCGGGGTCGCCCTTCGCACCCGCACGTGTCCGCCGCCGCCGCGATGCTTCCTCTGCTGCGCCGCGTGCCCCGCGCGCTGGGCTCCGCCGTCGCCGGGCTCCGCGCCGCGCCCGTCCCGCCAACCCGGCCGCTGCTGCAGCCCGCGCCCCGGCCGTGCGTGCGGCCTTTCGGGCTGTTCCGAGTGCGCGCCGGCCTCCTGGTCCCCCGCGGGCCCTGCAGCTGCGGCTGCGGCGCGCTGCACACCCAGGGTGAGGCTCGGGGTCGGGGGTCAGGGCTGGGGCGACGGGGGCGTGGGGTCGGGGGTCAGGCGGCGAGAAGTTGGGAGGTAAGGGCTGGGGGGAGTCGCGAGGGGTCGAGGGTCAGGGCTAGGGGGTTAGGGGACGAGGGGGTCGGGGGTGGAGGCTGGGGGACCAGTGGCAAGGGGGTGCGGTGAGGGCCAGGGGGTCAAGGGTCGGGGGTCCCAGGGCCATGGCTCGCGGGGGTCAAAGGTTGAGTACCGAGGGGTCAGGCCGGGCCTGGGCGGTTAGGGCTGGGGGTCGAGGGGCTGGGGATGTGCCCCTCCGCTGTAGGTCCTGGGCACCCAGTCCGGCGCATTCCCCCACTGGTGGGTGACCAGCGGGTTGAACCCGTGTTCCTCCCCCCACGGGTGGGGACAAATGTGATTAAACCCTGCGGGCAGCTTTGTCTGAGCCTCCGAGATGGACCGTTGGGGAGCCCGGGGGTCAGGGGTTCCAGGTGTGGTCAAGCCTGGCAAAATCGTTTTCCTAGAGTCTGGGTCAGCTTCCTGGTGAAGTGTTTCCAGCATTTTTACAGATGGGGAAACTGAGGCATCACGGGTGGGAATTGGACCCCGTTTGTAGAGCCTGGTTGGCAGCAGCACAAGTATCAGAAAAGATCCCAGGTCTGGGTTTCCGGCTGCAGTAACCCCAGGTCTCAGGTTTTAGACGGACTGGTTGTTTTTCTGTGTCTTACGGACTCTTACCGTAGGAGACAAAGCTTTCGTCGAGTTCCTGAACGACGAGATTAAGGAGGAGAAGAAGGTCCAGAAGCATGGGTCCCTCCCCAAGATGTCTGGGGGCTGGGAGCTGGAAGTGAACGGGACAGAAGCCACGTTAGTGCGGAAAGTGGCTGGAGAAAAGTAAGTGCGGGGGCCTGGGGTCCGGGGAAGCGCCCCCGAGTGGGCCTGCCCGGTGCTTCGTTCGTCGGGACCGCGAGGAGCCGCACGGCAGTTGGCAGCTAGAGGCCCGTGGGCCTGGGAGGCCGGCTGTCCTTCCTGCTGAGGCTGGGCGCGCCGACCCCGACTGCCCAGGGCGCTGGCCGCCGCCTCCGCGGGCTCTGGCTGAGGATCGGGGTCCCTGCGCCCTGAACGCAAACCTTGTGCCTCGCCTGTAGGACAGGATACGGTGCAGTGAGTGTGGCCACCAGGAAGGTGGGGGCTCTCCGCCCAGTTCAGATGTGTGCCCCCCCCCCCCCCCCCCCGTTCTGAGTCCACTTTCGTACGTGTTGTAAAGGAGGGTTCTGACTCTTGGGTTTTTCTGCCTAGAGTGGGTCCTGTCCCCCAGGGTCAGCGGTGTGCTCTGTGACGTCACCAAAACCGTTTTCCTGGGGCGAGTGGAGTCGCAGCCGGTTTGGGGTCGTTCTACATAAGGTTCTCGTGAATAAAGGCATTTCTGTGCCCAGGGGCTCCCCTCGGTCCGCGCTCGGGCGGGTCAGACAGGTCTTGTGGCTGAACGTCCAGCCGGCCCTCCTGCAGGAGGGGGCTTCTGCAGCTCCAGGGGGTGGCGGGTGAGCCATACAGCTTCTGCGGTCCCCTCGCTGCGGTTTCCACTCGGGGCTCGGGGCCTGATTTGTCAGGTGAGGAGGATCCTTGCGCCTTAAAGTTGTCAGGAACTGGGTGTTTCTGGCCTGGTGTGTGAGTGAAACTTGCACTGCTGTTTTTTGTTTTGTTTTGTTTTTTAAGTTTATTTATCTTGAGAGAGAGAACAGAGCAGCTGAGCAGGGGAGGGGCAGAGAGAGAGGGAGACCAGAATCTGAAGCAGGCTCCAGGCTCTGAGCCCGACCTGGGGCTCAAATTCACGAACCGGACCTTGAGATCATGACCAGAGCAGAAATTGAGTCAGACTATTAACTGACTGAGCCCCCCAGGCTTCTCTTGGTGCTTAGCCTCAGGCCGCTCTGCTCTGCCCCCCCCCCCTTGGGGGTAGCTTTCCCCAGAGGCTTCTCTGCCATCCCAGCTCTTTCTCAGTCACTGCCACCGGGGGGCGCCCGGGGCAAGAGCAGGGTGGGCGGAGGCCCTGGGGAGATAACCAGTGGGTGTGGCCCTGGGGCGCCACCGGCCGAAGGGGCCCACACAGGACTGGATCTGGTGGAGATAAAGTGGGGCCGGTCGGGGCCCATTGGTGTGACTTCCAGCAGCTGACGCGTAGGGGGCACAGTCACGGCTGCTAAGTCCATCTTGGGTCCGGAGCCACCCGGCTGTTCGGGAAACTGTACAGTCGAGTCCGTGGCATCAGAGACATTGTTTCCATCGGCATTTTTAACTGTAGCACGGCTCGGCACTTTACTCAGCTAAATACCGAGTGAAAACAGCCCTTCCTGAGGTTTCTCTCGCCTCTGTAGGATCACGGTGACGTTCAACATTAACAACAGCATCCCGCCGACATTTGCTGGGGAGGAGGAGCCCTCCCAGGGGCAGAAGGCGGAAGAACAGGAGGTGAGCAGGGTGCACGGTCCCCCGCTGGGATCTGAGTGCTGACAGGTCATTCCAGGGCCTCGGAGAAGGAACGTGTTCGCTTCTGATTCCTCCGCTGCGGGAAGGGAGGTGCGGGGAGGCAGGGGGCCTCTGTCCTCGGGGCTCTCCTCCCGGAGCAGCGCTCTCCGGCTGTAGCACCAGCACCGGGAGGCCCCCTTTCCTTCCCAGAACTCAGGAAGCTGCCCTCCCCCCCCCGTAGGCTTACAGTGTGGCCTGTGTGCTCTCTTTTAAGCCTTCTTACGATCGGGAGATGTTTGCAGTGTTTCCGAGCGAGGAATGTTCTGACGTGTCACAGGCTGGCGGTAAACACCAGCCACTGATCCAGGGTAGCAAAGCTGGGGTGTCAGAGATTGGGACACCTGACACTTTGGCACACGGCCCCTCTTGGCCGGACCCGGATGTGCCCGGTCCTCAAACATCTTAAGAGGCCGTGTGCCTGGCTAGGAGCCGGCCAGTGTGAGGGTCACAGGGTCCCCGGACTTCCTGACTAAGCAGGCGTTGGACTCGTCTCATGACCAAGCACAGATTACGGCCCCCCCCCCCACCCTGTGCTTCTGTCCCAGCCACCCCGACTGCGGTCCCCCGGTATCGGACGGCTCCCCGTCCAGTACAGAGGAAGACCCCGAAATGTCAGCGGGAGGGAGAGAGATCGCGGGGGTCTGGGCCAGCTTTGCAGCCTGAGGATGGAAAACCGAGCCCCGGGGGAGGAGGTGAATTAACTTAGCTGGGGCCGTAATTCAGATTTAATTCTAAGCGTGGCAAGTTCTGTGAACAAGTAAGACACTGACAGGTGCGAAGCCGCGCCAGCTGTGTGACCCCCTGGCCTCGAAGACCTCGTTTAGAAGTCCAGACAGGACCGGCTCAGGAACAGGGTAGTCCGGTCTCCCCAGTGAGCGGGCGCGTGGCCTCAATGCCGCTAGCATTCCAGGCTGTTCACTTACGGGCACTAGCGCGTATCGTCTGAAAGCGCCGACTGCCACCCCAGCCGTGGTCATCAGGGCCCTGCAGGGTGAGCTCTCCAGTCCGGGCACCCGCCCCCCTGCCGGCGCGGCACGCGCTGACTTGTTCTCGCTTCCCCAGCCCGAACTGACGTCCACTCCCAATTTCGTGGTGGAGGTTATAAAGAACGGCGGCAAGAAGGCCCTGGTTCTGGACTGTCACTATCCGGAAGACGAGGTGTGTAGGGTGGCATGCCCGCCCCCCTGGGGACTCCAGGGACCTTCCTGGGCCCGTTCAGGGGCCAGCAGAGCAGGGGAGGACGTGGGGGGTGAGGGCGGGTTAAAATCTGGTGACTCTCAAGCTGTTAGCGGTCTGGTTTGTCCCGGAAGCCCCTTCACTCTCCCCAAACCCCGTGTCCTTTCAGGTGGGGCAGGAAGAGGAGGACGAGAGCGACATCTTCGCCATCAGAGAAGTGAGCTTTCAGTCGGTTGGCGAGTCTGAGTGGAAGGACACGAACTACACGCTCAACACGGACTCCCTGGACTGGGTGAGCCCCCGGGAAGGTGGGCGCGCCCTGGGCCCCGCGGGGCGAGCGTCCCGGTCCGGGGGGGGGGACACGCGGCATCTTGGTAGCGAGTGGCGTTTCTGTCTCCAGGCCTTATACGACCACCTGATGGACTTCCTGGCCGACCGGGGGGTGGACAACACTTTCGCCGATGAGCTGGTGGAGCTCAGCACGGCCCTGGAGCACCGGGAGTACATCACTTTTCTCGAAGACCTGAAGGGGTTCGTCAAGAGCCAGTAGGCCAGACCAGAGCAGACGTTGAACGCCTTGCGTTTACGGCAGGCTTTGGCCAGGGGACAAGCCCACTCTGGAGCTAGACACGCGTGCTTGGAGACGGTTTTCGTGCTAGTATCATGGAAAATAATTCAGATTTAAATTATTTCTGTTGCCCTCTTATTTACTGTTCGTTGACTCCTCCTCTAGGCTCTGTCGCTCCTGGAATTTTGTATAACACAATGACGGACAATAAAATTGTTTTCGCTCCCCTGAGGTGCCCCGTCTTTTCTATTCCTTCCCTCAGCCTGAGTCACAGAACACCCAACAGCAGAGACGTTTGAAAATTTTAATACAAAATAAGTTATAAATTAAACGTTTCTATTTACAAGGCCCTTTGTCCGAGGAGTGAGTGGGGAGGTGTCCGGGCCGATTCTAGAGGATCGCGGTCCAAGTGTCACAAGCCTGGAATGTGGACAGAACTCAGGGTGTGGTTCAGGTCTAATCAGTAGTGACATCTGTGCTGCACGAGACGTGCAGGTCGTCACGGCTGGTTTGGGCGGTGTGGCACCAGCATGGAGAGCCTGCCTCTGGGGCTGTGCTGGGGACCCAACTGCCTTGGCCTTGGCTGCCAGCAGCAGCACGGCCGCCTCCAGCTGAGATCAGATCCCAGAGACACTCAAACGCCCTCCCCCTTGGGACGGGGGAAGCCAGAGGCCAGATTCGAGCCTCTGACAGCTGGTGGCTTTTGCGGCCACGCGGGGAGGTGAGGCTCCTCCCACTGACCCTGGGCCTCAAACAGGCATGTGCCGCAGGGAGGTACAGACCACGCGTGCCCCCCACGGGCAGAACCCCAACTTGAGGCCCGGTAAGCATCGGAGTGAAAACGGGCTCCTGACTCCCTGACCGCTCACCCGGCCACCATGCCACGGAGTCCCCAACCGCTTCCACAGGGGATACGCGTGGCTTTCTGGGGTCTAGCGCCCTCCAGCCTGTGACCAGCCCAGACCGCTCGCACATCTCCTGCCTCCCGTGTCCTCGTGGCCACGCGTGACCTTTCGTAGCCCGCACCTGCGGCTTCGCCTCATGCCCCACATCCAGGCCGAACCCCCGCAGCCTGACCCCTCAGTCCTGGACTCCCCCTCACGTGAAGCCAGAGGCCTGGTGACCCGAGTTCCAGCGCTCCGGGCACATGAACTCAACCCTGCTTCTGTCACCCGCCGGCCCCACGGCGGTCTCTCCCCACGGGAAGGCCGCGCTGGCAAGCTGTGCCCAGGAGGGCTGGCCTCACCTCCGCCCGTCTTGCCTCTGCTCAGAGCTTCGGGGCCCTGACCCCACGCACTGGGGTGCCGCTGGGTGCTCCCAGCCACTCCCTCCAGCCTGGGGCTGGGGCTCACGTTCCCGCGCCACACGCCTCAGGTGGCTGGCTCGCCCATGTCCGCAAGGAGGCGGGGGCCGAAGCCACTTGACCTGCGCCCCGTCTGCGCCCCCACCCCGACCTCAACCCGTTGCTGCAGACGCATCAGGCACCTGCCTACGTGCTGGGGCTGGGACGACAATCAAGGTGTGGGGTCGCCCTCAAGGACGAAGGCACGAGTGGTGTCGCGGAGACGCGGCATCAGGCACAGCGGGAGCCCAAGGACAGCAGGCCTCGGGCTGCCACGGTGCACGCGGCAGTGCTCAGTCACGGGTGCAAACCAGCCTCGAGCGTCGGACGCAGAGCGGGAGCCCCCGGAGGTGCCTGGTCTGTGAGGGGCTGGAGCAGGGGGGACGGCCGCCTGCCACTTAAACCTCACCCAGGGTCCTCCCCAGCCCGCCTGCGGGAAAGCCGGTCCCCACCGGCCCGAGCCCCGAGCAGGGAACAGCGGAGGCACTGGAAGGTCTCCCTGGAGGACGAGCCTGACGCGAGCCTGCTTCCCGCCCCCGGCAGTGGGGACACGTCCCCTCGTCACAGACGGAGCCCGCGGCACAGCTGCCTCCCTCCCCATCGTCCAGCCCCCTCACAGGGGCACTTGTCTCCCCAGCGACCCGATGCCCTCCTGCTTCCTCCTGCACAACGGACACGGACCCGCCCGTCCGGGTCTCGTGAGTGTGACAATATCCGCTGACTCTGGGCCAGGCTCCCCACTCCTGGGTGGCCTCTGTCCCCTCCCTTCCGGTAGTTTCAGTGGCTTCATCTTCCTGGGCAAGTAAACCCCTCAGAGAACAAACTGCACTCTTAAACACCTACCCGGTTCAAAAGAACACAGTTTAAAAGGAGATAAGAAGATAAACGTCTCCCTGTTTCTGAGCTGGGATTTCTCCCGGTGCGGGAAGAGAACCTACGACTGGCCCGCTCTCGCCACGGGGTCCCCGGCAGGCTTACCAGGCAGCTCATGAGAAGAGTGGGCCTTTCTCCTGTCGCCTGTGTGACCGAAAATTCAGGCGTGTGGGGACAGTGTGCGCTGTGCGCGTTCACGCTGTCCTCTATGCAGGCGCGAAGCTTTTGCTCCGTCAACTCCGGAAACTAGGAAGTAAAAAAGTTAAGCTACAACCTAATCCAGCTACCCCAGAGTCAACAGCTTGAAAACCAGTCCCCGTCAGGTAAGAGGTCACGGGAGCTTAAGTTCTGAACACGATTGTCTTCCTAGTGTTGCGAATTCCCAAGCACACTCCCGGAAAGATCTGGAGCCCGGGGGGGGGGGGGGGGGGGGGGGGCCCTTGTGTTTAGCAAATGGCTGCGGGGGATGGGGGGATGGGGGGAGGGTGCAGTGCCCGCCGCGCTCCAACCTCCCAGCCGGGCCTGTGTGAGTAGGACGTGGGGTCGGGAGGGAGCCCCCGAGGCTCCCCAAGAAAGCGGGTCCGCGTGGGAAGAGGCCACAGCCATCGGCGTTTGGAACTTACGTGATTGGAGAGGTACAGGCCACACGGACACGTGACCACGCCGTTGGCTACCCTCAGGTTGGACCTGGAAGCAGAGTCGGGGTCACAGAGGACCGCGGCCAGCAGACCTGGATCCGCAGACCTCTCCAGATAAGCAGTGTCTGGCGGTGGGGCGGGGAGGTGCAGCCACTCACCTGGGGGCGGGGGCGGGGGCGGGGGGCGGGGGGGGGGCTGATAACGCTGGAAACGTTTCGCAGACTTACTTTGTGCACACAGGGCAGATGAGGGGGTTTGCTTCCCATTCAGCCAGTATGATGCTGAGGCACCGCTCGTCGAACTGCAAGCTCTTCTCATACTCGCTGATGATGCTCCGCTCTGCAAGGCAAGGGGCAGCTGCGCGGGCCGGCCCCGCCCCCTCCCCGGCCGGCCCCGCCTCCCCCGCCGCGGGCCACGCCCCACCTCCCCCCAACCCCCGGCCGGCCCCACCCCACCGCCTACCCAGGGCGGACCCACCCCACCTGCCTCGTTCGCCGACCCCGACCCCACGCCAGGGGCCACTCCGAAGGCTTCATCCCAGGACAGAATAATTTCAGGCCAAATCATGCTACCAATCATAAGCCATTTACTGCTCTGTCAGGCTCCAACCTGTTGTCCCCCCCCTCCCGTCTGTCTGTCCTCCGCGAGCACCGGCGGGAAAGTGGTGAGGACAAGGGACGGGGACACAACGTCCACACACCTCTCCAGAGGCTGCGGGAGCAGAGCGTGGTGGGTCAGGGCCCTGGGGGGCAGCTGGAGAGAGGGGACACTCACAGGGCACTTCCTGCCGTCGCCCAGCCCACCCTGCTGAGTGTGAAGTGCCCTGTTCTCCAGCGTCCGTATGCTCGGTCTGTGTCGTGCACAATCTGTGTTCTTTCATGCGGCAAGCGGGCCACGATGCCCAAGGACGTAGGTGGTAGGAAGGAGGGACACAGGTGAAAGACGCCGGTCCCTGCTCTCGATGAGCTCACGGTCTAGGCTGCAGCGCAGGGGGTCGGCAAACCACAGCCCACGTCCGACTTTTCAAATAAAGTTACGTTGGGAGGGAGCTGGGCTCGGTGTACTATTCCTCTGTAAACAGAAAGGAACCGCCACACAGAATAAACATGGGACCCGCGTTCCACGGAACGGATGCTGCTTCCCGGCCGCACCCCGAGTTGCGCGACCCGGGCACGACAGCACTGCCTTCTGTCTCAGGGTACCTTGTCCGCTAGCCACCAGGAGAAAACAACACCACGGAACGCAGAGTCTGAGCACAAGGCCCAGCGCCCAAAAGACTTATTCTCAGGCAGACAGCCGAGACTTGAAAGTCAAAACAGGGCCTTCTGACACCCGCCTGAAGCTAGAAGCGGAGGCAGAACTAATCGTCTCTGAAAAGTGGGCAGCGGGGCGCCTGGGTGGCTCAGTCGGTTAAGCATCCGACTTGGCCTCAGATCACGATCTCACGGTTGGTGAGTTCGAGCCCCACATCAGGCTCTCAGTTGTCAGCTCAGAGCCTGCTTCAGATCCTCTGTCCCCCTCTCTCTGCCCCTCCTCTTTCTCTCTCGAAAATAAACAAACGTTGCGTTAGCATAGGGACGTGCAGGCACGTGCAGGCGGAAGGATGACCCCAGGGCGCACCTTGGTCGGCCAGCTCCTGCTGGATCTCCTCGAGCACAGCCAGGTCCACGGGCTCCTCCAACTGCAAGAGAAAGTCGCTAGCGAGGCTTCAAGTCCTAATCAGCCAGCAGGCCCCAGCCCGACTCCTACTTGGAGGCTGGCTTGAAGTCAGCTTTCACTGAGGAAACCGGTCCAGTCCTTCTGCAGGATTTAGCGATGATGTGGTAACACGGTCACGCCAAGAAGCCATCAACGAGCCACTGAACCCCCAGTGACAAAATAATGGTCCCAAATTTGGGGGGAGACAGCCTAGGGCAGCAGCTAAGTATTTGTTCTGCCAAAGCCAAGTAAGTGCCGGAAAGTTCTGAACCTCTGTAAACCTCACCTCGGGCCTCTGTGAAGCGGGAATAAACCTACTTGAAAGAGCTCCTGTGAGGGCCGACGGTTACTCAGACACGGGGCGAGCGCTGGCGCACGTGGAAATGACCCAACAGTGCGTCATCGCTACAGACAGCCCCGATGTTTCCAGGGCAGCGTACCGGCATTTTCTCACGTTGCTTGGCCAGCGCTACCTTCTTCGTGGCACGAAGGTGAAGCGAAGCTCAGGGCACAGGAGAGGTGAGAGTGCAGAGCAAAACCAGGGCCGGGATTCCAGAACCATGGACCTCCAAGCCAGTGATCTTCCTGGTACGCGGTAACCGCTTTCCTGTCTGCACCCAGCCCCCCACTCTGGCTGAGATTAGGATCAGAAAGCTCTGGGACCCTCTACAGGAGAGAGCTTCCTGGCCCTTGCCTGCCGAATCAAAATCTCCAGGGGAGGGGAGCCGAGCAGTGAAATTTCTTTCTTTTTAGTTTCATGAGATGCAGTGACACAGCACACTGACAGTCTGGGGTTCATGAACCAGGAATCCAGAAGAGTCTAACGTTCAAGGTGGAGGAGCCTGGGTTAAGGGTAGTTCGAAAGCTGAGCGGGGGCTGGAGGATGGCGGGGTTAGAGGACTTGGGGAGACAGGGAGAGACGACACCCGGCAGTCCTGTGCTGTAGCCCCTCCCCGAAAACACACACCCCAGCCTGACCTGAGCTGACACCTCTGGACGGCCCTCCACCGACCGCAACGCACTCCACTCCTCTTCCATCACTTCGTGCACCAGAAGGGTGCTCTGAGCGCTCCCTGGCACACCGCCTCCTGCCTGGCGGTATCTGTTCAGGAGCCTGTCCCGGCTGTTTCTCATTCTCTCCAGGCATCCCTTGGAAGGAAAAAGACGGGGAGCAGTTCCGTTAAAAAAAAAAAATTCCTGGGGCGCCTGGGTGGCTCAGTCGGTTAGGCGTCCGGCTTCAGCTCAGGTCATGATCTTGAGGTTCATGGGTTCAAGCCCCGCGTCCAGCTCTGCGCTGACAGCTCGGAGCCTGGAGCCTGCTTCTGATTCTGTGTCTCCCTCTCTTTCTGGCCCTCCCCCTCTGACACTCTGTCTCTCAAAAACTAAGTAAACATTAAAAAAAAAAATTCTTAAGACTAGGTGTTGAGACATTAAAGGAAATTTACAGACAGGAAACGTTCGGCTGTAACCTTAATTATTATTTCTGCGTATTCCTCTCCAGCCCTTATCCACACACAGACAGATGGAATCACAAAGCTTTGTTTACGGAGCCCCGATCGGCATATTTCACAGCCTGTCTTCAATGCCGGCGTCCTGACTCCCACATCCCTGCTGCTCTAGCTACGGCGACGATAGCCGCCTTCCTGGACACGTTTCTCAACGCGGGACGATTTTTAGCCCCCAGGGCACATTTGGCAATGCCTGAAGACATTTTTTGTTGTTGTCACTTGAATTGTGGGGCTACCGCATCTAGCGGCTGGAGGCCAGGGACGCTGCGAAACATTCCACAGTGCGGGGAAGAGCGCCCCCAGCAACGCAGACCTGTCTTCCTCAAAACGTCCACAGCCCAGGTTGACAAGCCTCTGCTATTAGCGTCATTTCTAGCATCCCAGTATTTTCCTAGAATACAGGATCTCTACTCCTTTCTGGAAAGGTGCACCACATGACGGGAAGCATGCTGATGTCAGAATAGGTCACAAGTGAGGCAGGCGCACGTCCCTGCTGAGGCACAGTTACGGAGACGCAGAAGCCAAGACTGGAGCAGAAACAGGCATCTTTTCCAAGTACTTGACTCCCCTCTGGAGAGGAACGGAGGGAAGCCGAGCGCCTCCCTGGCGCCCACCCACCGCCCCCAGCAGGTGGTGCTGGGACGAGGCCGGCTCGCCAAGACCCCGCACGCAGGGTCCAGAAACCCCGAGAGCGCCCGGCTCGGTCCAGTCCCGCTCAGGTCCAGCTCCAGGTCCAGGTCCCCCGCCACCGCCCGGCGTTCGGGCACCTGCCTTGCCCGGCACGCGGGAGGGCGGCTCCCCGGACGGAGTAGGGGTAACGGCGGCGCGGACGAGGCTTCCCAAGCCCCACGCCCACCTGCCGAAAAGCCTCTTTCCAGGACGGCGAACCCGCCGCCTTGTATAGCGAGCGGCGCCCCGAGCCCGGCGCCTCGGCCATCTCCTCTCCGCGCGAGTCGCCGCCAGGAAGTCCCGCCCCTGGGGGCGCGCAGAGCCCTGGGAATTGTAGTTTCCGGGCGCTCGGAGCTCTCGCTGTCGGGGAGTTCCGGGAAGGGCAGTCTCCTCGGCCTACCCCTCCCGGAGACACAGTTGAGGGCGACCCCGAGTAGTGGCATTTGTGAGGTCAGCCCAACCCGGGCTGAGGGAGGTAGATCCTGAGGGATGGCTAGGCTTAGCCAGGCGGAGGTGTCCAGCCAGCAATAAGAGACAGTCTCCGGCCATGGCCCGGGGGCCGGCCTTCCCGCAGCTGCGGAGACGCCTCGGCGGCCCGGACTACACGCCCGCCGGGCGCGCAGCCCTCCCTTTGGCCCCGCCCCCGTGGACGCGTGCTTCCGGCCTGCCTGCTCGGTGATTGGCCGAAGGGCGACCGGCCGCCCGCGGATTGGCTGCGCTCTGCGGCGCGCGGAGCGACTGGGGAGACCAGCGCGGTGGGGCCAAGATGGCGGCAGCCGAGGGGCCCGCGGGCGACGGGGAGCCCTGGCAGTCCTGGCTTCCCAACCACGCCGTGTTCTTGCGGCTCCGCGAGGGGCTGAAGAGCCAGAGCCAGAGCCCGGCCGAAGCCGAGAAGCCGACGTGTTCCCCGTCGCCCTCGTCGCCGCCGCTGCTCACGAGGAACCTGGTGTTGGGCCTGGGCGGAGAGCTCTTCCTGTGGGACGCGGACGACAGCTCCTTCCTGGTGGTCCGGCTGCGGGGCCTCGGCGGCGGGGGCGAGGAGCCCTCCCTCTCCCAGTACCAGGTACGGCCCTCAGCAGGGGCCTGCCCGGGGTTCGGGTCTCCCGCGCACGCCGGCAGCTGTGCCGACAGGTGTAAGCCCTCGTCCCTTGGGGGGCGCCCAGCTGAGAGCGGGAGGCGCCTCTCCTCGTCGTTTTGGCCTCTGGCGGCCTCCCTTGGCGTCTTTGTTCCCTCGTCAGAGGCTTACGGTCTCCGACACCGTTAGAGCAACTCATGCTCTCGGGGCGCGTGGGTTCTTGGGGCCCGGGCTCAGGGCAGCGGCCGTGCAAGCCGCCAGGAAAACACCCGCGATGAAGGGGAGCGGAGAGAGCGTGGGGGTGCGGGGGGCGCTTCTCGGGAGGCTGGTTCTGAGAAGCCGGTTCCGCGACGGGACGCCCGCCAGATAATAAGCGTAATCCTGACTCCCTCCTAGGGTTGCGCCGAGCGCCGAAGCAGCGGGTAGACTTGAAAAACCCGGGTTTCGGGTTTTGTGCCTGCCGTGCAGGAGTCCCCTGTGAATTCCTTCTTTTCGCTTCTAGGTGATGAGCTCGTTCCCCAAGTTGGAAGGGAGGGAGTTTTGCTTGTTTCTGATTGTAGCGGACCGCGTGTGAAATTGGGGCTAGACAGAGAGCGGCCCAGACTCGCTGTGGTCAGTCGTTGCAGCGTTTACTTGTAATCACCGGCTTCCCTTCTTTCAAAGATTAAAACACAGAAAACGTGCCGCCTGTTCTACCGCATGACCTCTGCCCGAGCCGCTGGCGGACTCTCGCTGATGAGAAATGACTTGATTTTCACGGGGTGCTCGGCAGGTTTCTGCAGTCCTGAAAACAGGGCACGGGTCTACACAGGCTGACCTGATGGGGGTGCAGAATGCAGGTGGGGAGTGGGACTGCCAGGGGCAGGTTGGAGTTTGGTTGCGAAAAGGGAAATTATGGGGCGCCTGGGTGGTTCGGTGAGTTAAGCGTCTGACTTCAGCTCAGGTCACGATCTCATGGTTCGTGAGTTCAAGCCCCGCGTCGGGCTCTGTGCTAACAGCTCGGAGCCTGGGGGCCTGCTTTGGATTCTGTGTCTCGCGCTCTCTTTGCCCCTCCCCTGCGCTCGCTCTCTCTCTCTCTCTCTCTCTCTCCCTCCCTCTCTCAAAAATAAAGCAATTAAAAAAAATTTAGGGATGCCTGGGTGGCTTCAGTCAGTTAAGCGTCCGACTTCGGCTCCTGTCACCATCTCACGGTTTGTGAGTTTGAGCCCCACGTCGGGCTCTGTGCTGACAGCTCCGAGCCTGGACCCTGCTTCGGATTCTGTGTCTCTGCCCCTCCTCCGCCTCCCCTCCCTCCCTCTCTCTCTCAAAAATGAACATTAAAAAAAATTTTTTTTAAGAAAAGGGAAATTATGCAAAGTATTTATTTTGCAGGGTAGGGAAATGCGGTGCGTTCCTTGTAACATTCCAGTCTCAGTGGTTAAAAATCTTCCATCAGTTAACGGCCCAAGTGTTAGCCGTTATCCAGGCTGCTTCATTGTCCTACGGCAAGTCCTGCGTTAGCTGTGGTGCACAGCTGTAGTGTAGTGTAGGGTAACTGTTGTGCTCCCAAGCACCTGCCACGTGTGTTTACCTGGACACGAGCTATTTTGACCAGTTTGCTTTTAATTTCCAGAGGTTGCTTTGCATAAATCCGCCCCTGTTTGAAATCTATCAAGTCCTGTTAAGTCCCACGCAGCAGCATGTGGCACTCATAGGAATGAAAGGACTTACGGTGTTAGAGCTGCCCAAAAGATGGGGGAAGAATTCTGAATTCGAAGGCGGAAAACTAACAGTGAATTGCAGGTAAGTCGTACGTCCACGGAACGTGTGTCTGTGTTTTCTGTCGTACGCGCGGACAGTTGTTCGAGCCCCGTGGTGGTTAAGGTGCATTTTCTGTGCCACGAATCGAGCATCGCGGTGTTCCAGCTGGTCTGCGCCTTGGCTGCCTGCTGTCGCGTCTGTGCTATATGTAAGGTCACGTTTCTTCCGCCCGAACTGTCGAAGCGCTGTCTAATCGGGGTTCCGTTTTCAAGTAGGTAGAAGCAGCATGACGTGTCGAAAGCAGCTAGCGTCTGGGAGTCAGACCGTTTGCTCGTAGTTTAACTGAGTTTAGTTTTGGTGTCTTGTGTTTTTCAACAAATCCAGACAAGCGAGAGTCTGACTCAGATTTGTAGAAAAGAATGCAAGCTAGAAACCCCCCTTTAGCTCCACAGCGCAGAGACCCGGTCCCCGTAAAACGTCCGCTTTCTAAATCCATTTCCTCACTTCCGCAACAGTGATGGTAGTTCCCGAGCAATTTCTCACAGGACTCCTGCAGGGGTCAAGTAAGACGTGACACCTAAGATCACGTATAAGGTCATTTTTAGAAAACACTCTGTACTTTAGAAAATCTTTTTATTTCGTTTCTTACTGATATTGACTGAATAGATGCTTTGCTCTCAGCAAGAGTTGAGAGAAATTTGACGGAAAGGACCAAGCGGTAGTAAGATAGATTTCCCTGTAGGTTTCCATTCACGTGCTGCAGAACGTTTTAGGGAGCTGTTGTCCTCGCTTTAGCACCACGCCTGTTGCCGAGAGGTTCTTCACCAGCTCGGCCTCCCTGACTCTGAAGCACGCCGCCTGGTACCCGAGTGAGCTGCTGGACCCCCACGTCGTGCTGCTGACCTCGGACAACGTGATCAGGTACGCTCTGTTTCTCTCTCGGAGCTTTGCGAGGGGAGATTCTCTTTCTGCTCGTTGGCTGACAGCTGGGGCTCCACTGAACGGGTCCCGGGACGGCCGACGGCTCTGCCTCGTGGCCCTTGTGACCAGTGTGCAGGCAGGTCGTCTGAACGCCCTCGCCTGCGTGCCGGAGCCACTGCCGCTCTGTCTTGGCTCGTCCCGTCCCTCTCCTTTACCGGTCTGCTGGCACGTCCCCTCTCAGTGTGTCATCTTGGAGGTCGTGTACCATCGGGAAAAGAATACAAGTGGGAGTTGAGAGATTTGAATTCTTGTCCCAACACCGCCTCTGTCTTCGAGATCCGAAATTCTTTTTAGGGGAGCCTCAGTTTCCAATTTTGTAAAACGAGCAGGTTCGATCTGACAGGTTCTAAACGCCCTTCCGGGTTTTGAACTCTACCATCACATGCCCCAGCCCTCCAGAGATTTCTATAACGTTCCCAGTTAACTTTCTCGATCCGCCTCATGTGAAACATTTACTGGGGAGACCCAGCTGATGGGTCCCTCCGGTTTCATTTTTCCTAATCACCGTTTTTAGCTGTGCCTTATCACCCTTTCCTTCCCTGCTGAATGGTTGATCCCTTTCTGGCCTCTTAGATCTCAGAGCTTTCCGGTCACTTTTCGTTAGTAAAACTTGGTCTGTCCAGTTTAAAACTCTGATGTTCGGTGCACATCAGCAGCAAGTCGTGGCCCCTTCTCACAGGCCCAGACTGGGGCATCTGAAACGGGTGGGGCGGGCCTGGTCTGCTCTGGCTCTTGTTTCTGTCCCCGCACCCTGAGGTGGGGGCGATGTGTAAGGAGGGGCCGCCTCCTGCTTCCTCTGGGTCCGGCTCCTTGGTAGTGGGGGTAGGGAGAATGGGGCAGCTGAGGGAGACAGCTGTCTGTAAAGGGGGTGGGCCTGACCCTGGTCCCCGTTTGGTCCTGTCTGCCACCAGTGACCTCCGTTGACGTGGTAGGCTCCGTGCAGGTGTGTGCATCCCGCCCCCCCCCCCGCCTCCCGCCCCCGCCTGGCCCGGGTGGCACTTAGCCTCGGGCCGCTGGTGATGGAGACGCTCTGTGAGCGGTGGTGCCCTGGGCCCTCTCTCACGGTGGGGCGTACACACACGTGCTATCTCCTGCACCCTCAGCGTAACCATTGTGCCCTTTCCTGTGGAGTCATGGGACCTGCCAGGGTCCTTTCCTCTGCCCCCCAAGGGCCACAGGGAACTGAGCACCTGCACCATAGTCCTGACGCTGTTCCAGCCCGGCCCTAGAAATTTCCGTATAGGAAGTAGATACCGTATAGTACTCCCGTGCCACCAGCCCTGGGATGTGAGGTGTCAGGTTCAGTCGAGAATTCCCCGACCTGGTGGCCTGTGGCTCCCGCAGCACGTCTGGCATTCAGCCAGGACGGGAGACACGAGTCTCCCGTTGCTACGTACGGGCACCACTAAGTCTGGCTGAGTGTCGCCCCGCCCACCCATTAGCTTGGAAAGCAGGAGGGGCCGCCCTCCCCTGAACACTGACGGGCTCCTGGTCTTCCTGCCACGTGGGCTGGGCAACCGGCTGGGGGCCGGGGTGTGGCCGAGGCCTTTCTCATGTGACGCCCAGAAGGAGGTACCTGGTCCCAACTGTTGGAGGTTCTTTTTAAAATATGGGGTGTTGGGGGCGCCCGGGCAGCTTAGTCTGTCAAGTGTCTGGCTCAGGTCGTGACCTCACGGTTCGTGAATTTGAGCCCCACGTCGGGCTCTGCACTGAGTGTGGAGTCTGCTTGGCTCGCGCGCGCTCTCTCTCTCTCTCTCTCTCTCTGCCTCTCCCCTGCTCGTGCCGTGAACGCACTCTCCCTCACAATAAACGAACGTGTAAAAAATAAATAAGTACGGGGCACCGGTCACTTCCCTCCCCCTGTTGACCTCTGGCACAGGCACAGGTCCTTCCTCCCCTGTTGACCTCTGGAGCCTGTGGACGGCTTCGGGGCAACAGGACGCCCCTCGACGCTCCCTTATGCTTGCTCTCCCTTCCGCTGCCTTCCCTTCTGACGCGTCCCATCTGGCATTAGCACGCACCTTGAGGTCAGGAGTGCGCGCGGGCAGCCAGGAAGACCACCGTGCGTGCGTGGTCGGTTGCATCAGATTTTTGTTGAAAACGTCTATTAAATGGTATTTCGCTGGTAACGGAGCAAACGGAGTTTAAAACTTCTGAGGGTGGTCGGACGAGGTAAGTGATTGACTCCACACGGGCTTTATAAGGGGTGTTAGATTTCTGATAACGATGTTATTGGCCTTTTGAAAATTCTCCTTTTAACCGTAGCCACACGTGTCGTTGACTTTGTTATTTTAGATTAAAATGATTTTGGCAAAAAAAATTTACAGAAAGCATTTCCGGTTTTATGCTCTGCTTGAGAAAGTAGGGATGACGTGGTGCTGCGTCTCGTCCAGCAACGCGGGTAGTTGGGGGCCGGGCGTCCCTCCCTCTGCGCCCGGTGGGCGTACAGGGGGCGGCGGGATGTGGCTGCAGAGTCGGGGTGCGCGCGCGGGGGTGCTGGTGCACTTGGGGCGGTTGGGGGGACGCTGGGACGAGGTGAGTGTGCCTGCGGACTCGGGGGTAGATCCAGACCCGTGACGGGGTGCGGTGGGCTCATAGGGCTTCGGGGGCGAGAGAGGGTGTTTGTGCAGGGCCCACGGACACAGGCGAAGTGGGCTGCTTTGTCAGGGCGAGCACGCCCTTTGGCAGAGAAATGGTTGTAAGAACCAGTAGGAAGATTCTCCGGCAGCGATCAGATGGAGGAGAAGGGCGCTTTTGAGATGAAAGAGTTTTGGGGCACCCGGGGGCTCAGTTGTTTGATTTCAGCTCGGGTCAGGATCTCACGGTCCTTGGGACCGAGCCCCGAGTCCGGCTCCGGGAGGATGGGGAACCTGCTTGGGATTCTGTCTCTCTCGGCCCCTCCTCCACTCTGCGTGCGCGCACTCCGTCTCTCTCTCAAAACTTTGAACGTTGTTAAAAAAAAGAAAAGAATTTTAAGTGCGGGCTCTGTGCTCTTCTGTTCGCCAGGATCTACTCTCTCCGTGAGCCTCAGACACCCGTCAAGGTCATTGTGCTTTCAGAAGCGGAAGAGGAGAGCCTGATACTCAATAAAGGGTGAGTTATTTGTGTCACAAAATAGTTCCTTTATTGGGCTCGTAAGTGCAGTTTTAACAGAGATTATAAGGTTTTCCAGCGGTGACCACACTGCCGGGGACCTGAGGAGTGAGCAGAAGTGGGCGGCAGGACAGAGTGGCTGAGGGTCACTATCGCTGCCAGCTGCTCCCTTCTTGAGAAGGTTCTAGAATGACTGCCTGGCACGGGCTGCCTCCTGTGTCCTGACGGAGGCGATAAATTATGCCATGGCAGAGATTCGAGGTCAGAGTGTCGGGCCGCCCGCCTCCCAGACCGTGAACACCCAGAACCTGGAGAGGAAGAGGGAGCCATTCTGACTCCGGCGCCCACCCGCCCACCCCCCACAGGGGCACGCTCCAGGCTCTCCGACCACTAGCGGTCACCCTTGGAACTCATAAACCCCGTCCCTCTGGCCTCCTGACCGGTCTTTCTGGTGATGACCACACAGGACCGCCCACAGCCTGTGCACGTAGAGTGACGCTTTTAGGAGCTGTATTTTTAGAAGTTCCATTTGGTTCTTTCCACGTCTCCGTGGCGGTTGTCTCTAGTAGTCGTGTTTATTCCTGTTTTCCCAACTCTTCGTCCTCTGACTACTTCCCATGTAGCTCTTCGGTGTGTGAACAGCGCGGTGGGGCAGGGGCAGCGGGGGTCTAGATCTGTACTGCCCTTGCCCCTGACCCACAGTCCCCGCCTCGCCCCGTGATTGCTGATCTCGGGCTGTGAACTTACATTTATTGGATCTTAATGTTTGGGAACGTGGAGAGCCCGCGCTGGCGCCCAGTCCCAGGTTGCCACTGACCTGGGGCCGATTTCACTCTCCGGGAGAGTCTCAGGGTGAGCGTTTCAGCTCAGCGATGTCAGTGTTGGGCAGTCGCTTCTTAAAATAAAGCTTCCACCCCCGCGTGGCAGGTACCGGCCACCCCCCGGGGTCGGGCACCTTCCCTGCCCGCACACTTGTTCCGAGCTCCAGGCCCCGGGTTCTGATCTCCGCCCTGCCGCGTGTTCACTGTGGCGCACGCCGGCCGTTCAGCGGCCCCGAGCCTCGTGTCCGTGTTGCGTGAATATAAAGTAGAATCACGGCGCTTTCTACTAGGATCGCTGTACGGGATGGACGAGGTGATGCATAAAAGTGCGTAGCCTGGGTCCTGGCACGGGGTTGGCACTCACTCATCGACACCTACTGTCATCATGGGGAACACGCCTGCATTTATTAAGCTCTTGGTAACTTTTGACGGCCAGGGGTCACTTGAAGTCTCTCTGACTTCCATGTCTGTTGTCCCTTCATTGTCCTGGTCATTTAGTTGAACGCAGGCTGTTCTTTTGTTCTGATTTGGGGCTTCCTCATTTTTTTTCCCTGCCTCCTGACACCATATACCTTTCCACGCGACAAACTCACACGTGGTGGTTGCAGCACAACAAAGTGACATCGCTCCTCCAACCGTATGAGTTTGTTCTACCCGCACTTAGTAACCCTGTATTGAACTGGAGTCTCCTCGGATAACCCGTCATACTGAACTTTAAAATACGAAGTCGCGTGTTTCGTCATTTGTTTTTCCTGATGATAAAGATAATATGTGTTTATTGTAGAAAATTGGGGAAACCTACAGAAAAATATTAAGAAAAAGAAATCTTTGTCATCTCCTATAGTTTCTCCTTGACGTGGCAGCCAGAGCGACACTTTGGGTATAAAGCAGGTCATTCCGTTCTATTCTTTTTTTTTTTTTTTCAACGTTTACTTATTTTTGAGGGAGAGAAAGAGCACAAGTAGAGGAGGGACAGAGAGAGACGGAGACACAGAATCTGAAACGGGCTGGCCCTGAGCTGTCAGCACAGAGCCCTAAGTGGGGCTTGAACTCACGAACTGTGAGATCATGACCTGAGCCGAAGTCGGACGCTGAACCGACTGAGCCCCCCAGGCGCCCTTCATTCTGCTTTATTCTTGACCGCAACCCACAGGATGTCCCCTCCAGTTTCTTTCTCCCTCTGTGTCCCGGTTCTGAGCTCGGCCCCCTCGCTGTTCATTCCTCAGACAACATGCACCCCCTGCCCATGTGGCCGCTGACGCCTCCCCTCCTTCCTTTGAATCCGTGCTCAGACATCACCGCGTCAGGGTCCTTCCCAGGCAGCCCAGCCCGAGGCAGCCCCCCTCCCCAACTTCATTTTTCTTGACAGTGTCATTTTCTGGCTTTGTGCTGCGTGTTCCTTTCTGCGTGTGCCCTGCGTGTCTCACTGGAGGGCGGGGCCTTGGTTGAAGTCACTGGTGGGTCCCCAGCACCCCGTGACAGCGTGGGGCCCGGGACGTGGGGCCGATGCGAAGGACATACTTGTGGAGTGACCGTGTCCCTCTGCTCAGCGTTTGCTTCCTGTTTCTCTCTGTGTGTGCGTGTATCTGTCCTGTCTGCGTGTCTGTATGCTTAAACTAAGAGGAAACGGGGTATAATTTCGTGTTTCTGTCGTTTAATTGTGCTCTATCTTGTGTCCTCCGTCGAGTGCAAACTCCATCCCCATCTCCTGTTAGCAGACGTTTCGTTTTCATTCTTGTTTTTGACCCATCGGTTTTTAAATGTCTTTTCAGAAGGGCATACACTGCGTCTCTGGGCGAGACAGCGGTGGCGTTTGACTTCGGGCCATTGTCAGCGGTCCCGAAGACCATGTTTGGACAGAAAGGCAAAGGTGACATAGTGGGGTACCCGCTGTACATCCTGTACGAGAACGGAGAGACCTTCCTCACGTACGTCAGTCTGGTTCACAGGTGAGTGGGGGGGTGCCATCCACGGATGCCCCTCGTGGACCGGCCTGGCCAGACTGGGGTCCGTGGGTGGGTGTTCCGTCTCTCAACGTGTGGCAGCCTCTTGATGCTTGCTTTGCGTATCTTGGGGAAAGATGCGTACAGACCGTGTAACCTTTGGTTGCCTCGTATTATTTGGGTCGGTTCTGTAACGTTCTTAGGTAATCACCGAAGACTGGATTTGTTTTCACGAAGCCTAAAGCACAAAAGTGTTGTGCATCTCGTGTGAGCCAGGCACTGAGAGGGCAGCTAGTGGTGGGGACCTGCGCCCTGGTTGTGAGTCCCCGGACCACGCACGGTGCACGGGCGGGAGGACCCAGAGGAAGGAGAGCGTGCCGCGACTGAAGAAGTCGGGGAGGTTTTCGTGGACAGGGACTGACCTCTAATGAGGATTAACCGAAGGTCAGGGAAGGGCATGACTGCTTTAGTCCCCAGGGCGTGTGTCTCTCGCGGCTCAGTGGTCAGGCTCTCGTGGCTGGAGCCGTGGTTTCGGCTGCGGAGCGTTACGTGGTAAAGCCGGAAGTATCTGCCCAGGGGGAAATTGGGGAATGTGGGGTCTTTTCTGTAGGAATAGGGTGGTGGGAAGCCAGTGATGGTTTCTAAACAGAAGGACAGAGCAGACGGTTAGGGACAGAGAGACCCTCTCTGGGGCAGAGAGACATTTAGAGACGCTGCTGCAGACGTTAGGTGACCGTCTACGGGATCGGAATGGGGGCCGTTCCGAAGCAGGGGCAGAAGCGGACACGCTTCCTACGGAGGAAGGGTCCATAAGACTCCGTTCCCAGTCAGGTTAGGGGGTGAGCCGTGAAGACAAAACGGGTCAGGAGGGGCGGCTAGTGGGAGTTGTTATTACAGGTGGTCAGTTGGACACAGTAGTGGGCTCATAAAGTGGAAACGGTCCGTGGACAGTTGGAACTAGGGGACCGGACAGAGAGGATCACCAGTCCGGGTGACGGTCGCAGGCGGGAGAGGGCGAGGATCCTGGGCCCGTTTGTAACCCGAAAGGCGTGAGGCCAGAGGCTAACGGACTTGATTCACTTATGAGTCGTCTGGCCCCCTATGAAGTCAGAAGTCAGGGCCCCGTGAGCGGCAGGTGTGAGTCCTAGGCCTCGGGCGCTGCAAGAGGGCGGGGTGAGCTGGGGGGAGGAGGGTGGCCCCTGGCATCCGAGCTCAGGCTGAGGGATCCGCTGGGTCCCTGCGGGAGCAGAATCACAAAGGGGAGGACGGGGACCTCCGCGGTTGCCGCGGGCAGGGACTCCCTCTCAGCCGCATCCGCCTCCACCTGAACATCCCCTGCTCGGAGTTGGCCGTCGTGGTAACGCTGTCGCCTCCCTCCGCCCACGGCCGGCACCCACCTATCCGCACCTCATCACCTGGTCGCCTTCCGCAGCCTCTCGGGTCCAGCCCAGCCCCACATTCTGTTGCCCTTAACCGCGGAAACTCCCTGAGCGCCAACCCCCTTCTCCATCCTGCTGTCCTTGCTTTGGACCCTCATCTCCTGCCCAGACCCTCGTCCCCTTCAGTCGCTGCCCTGAACCCCATCTCAGTCCCCTCGGTGTCACCCCCTCACTGCTGTCAGATTGATCTTAGGAAAGTGAAGGTCTGTCCCTCTTCACATGAACCTCTGCTGACGCTGTCGCCCGGCAGGGAGGCTCTGAGGGCCTTGACGTGGCCTGCCGACTTGTCTTCTGTTGTCTTAGAAAGCCAAGTCTCCTTCCTGCCGGTCCTCGTCGTTCATGCTTCCAGAACTTTCCAGAGCTGCTCCTTAGCTTGGAAGGTTCACCACCCCTTCCCAGAATATACTTTCCCATTGATCTTTTTTTTTTTTTTTTTTTAATGTTTATTCATTTATTTTGAGAGAGAGCAAGCAGACGAGGGGCAGAGAGGGAGGGAGAGAGGGAGAATCCCCAGCAGGGTCCACGCTGTCAGCACAGAGCCTGACGAACCTCGGGATCGTGACCTGAGCCAAAATCCAGAGTCACACATTCAACCTTCTCCGCGCCCCCGGGCTTACTTGTGTTTGACGCCTTTCTTACCTCACTCTCTCTGTACCTGGTTCGTTCTCGCATTGTCGAACTTAGCACGTGGTCTTGTAATTCTGGACAAACGTGAGTTTGACCGACATCACCGGTTCCTGGGGGTGTCACCCAGCACCCAGTCACTGTAGCTCTAATCCAGTTAAATACTGGGTCCGAGGCCCCGAAGAGCAGTTCCGTTTTGGGAGAAAGTACAGGCTGTCCGTAGTAGTTCTGGCCAGGCGTGGCTCGGTGTGCCCTCGCGTGAGTGTGTGCTGTGAAGCCAAGAGGGCTTGTAACAAGATGCTGGGGAGCGCCAGTATTTTCGAGCCAGAAGTGAGAGAGGGGTGTCCGGAGGGGCCCGAAGAGAGCCAGGAGACTGGAGTGCACGCGTGAAGGATGCGGGAGGCAGCCGTGAGCCCACAGTAAATGCGGCAGCACATCGGGTTGGTGGCCCGTGGACTTAGCAGCTGGGAGCTCTCCTCTGGCCTTTGCAGGAGCGCGGCCTCGCTGGGGTGAGGGAGGCTGGAGCCAGAGTGAGCAGGGGGCACGGCCTCTGGGCCCCTGCCCCGGGGACTCTGCGCTGAGCGACTGCTGTGGAGGCATCCTGGGGGGCGGGGCAGTGTTGAGCCACATCTCTGCTCTGGACACCAGTAAGCACCCTCCCGCCCCCGCCTCCCTGGTCGTGACAACCAGAAATGTCTTCAGACGTTGTCAGCGTCCCCTTGCGCACAAAGTTACCTCCAGTTGAGAGGCACCAGGGAGACGGAAGTCCAGGGGAAAGTGAGACGTGGAGACATCAGGAGTACCGGTGCCATGGAATTTTCTGTTTCTGTTTTCTCTTAAAGCTTCTGGTTTCGTTTCGTTTTGTTTTGTTTCTTTTCTTTTCTTTTCTTTTCTTTTCCTTTTCTTTTCCTTTTCTTTTTTCTTTTCTTTCTTTTCTCTCTCTCTCTCTTTCTTTCTTTCTTTTTTCTATGTCTACCTCTGAGAAAGTGGAGGAGGGGGAGGGAGAGAGAGAGGATCCCAAGCAGGCTTTGCACTGTCAGCCTAGAGCCTGATGTGGGGCTCAGTCCTACAAACCTCAAGATCACGACCTGAGCCAAAATCAAGAGTCAGACACTCAACCGACTGAGGCATCCAGGTGCCCCCGTGGCACTGTGTTTTCAGTTGGGGCCCGGCAGCTGCAGGAAAGGGGTCGCGGTGGCGTGGTTGTCTTCCGTCAACCTGTCCGAGTATGTTTTCCCTCTTCCCTCAGCCCCGGGACCGTCGGGAAGCTGCTAGGCCCGCTGCCCATGCACCCCGCGGCAGAGGACAACTACGGCTATGATGCCTGTGCCATCCTCTGCTTGCCCTGCGTCCCCAACATCCTGGTGATCGCCACGGAGTCGGGCATGCTGTACCACTGCGTCGTGCTGGAAGGGGAGGAGGAAGACGAGCAGACGGTGAGCCAGGCCCGTGTCCACGTTCGCGTCTCCGGCGCCGCGTGTGGTTCCCGGGCCGGCGAGAACGCTCAGGACGCTAGGATTTTCCTTTACGTCTGGCACCTCTGTGTCGTTTGGAAATCAGACGCCTAGCGTTAGGTGAAGCCCACCTAAAAGTCCACGTGGCGAGACGTTAGAAGGCGCCCACGTGCTCTGTCCACGCTCGGAGTGGCGGGCTTCAGTGACCTCAGTGACGGATACAGAGAACCCACGAATCGCTAAACTGGCTCTTCTCAACTCGATTTACGACCTTCCAAAAGGAGGGAGGCCTCTTTTCCCTCTTTTGAGAATATTAAGGCCCTGGTGAAAGGGGTGGAATGAAGGAGAATTTCTTCTTTTCCGAACCGCGTGCATTTTCATACGAGCGTGAAGCCTGAAACTGCCGGTTCTCTTACAGTCGGAGACGTCCTGGGACCCCAGGGCCGACCTCGTCCCCTCCCTGTACGTGTTCGAGTGCGTGGAGCTGGAGCTCGCCCTGAAGCTGGCGTCCGGCGAGGATGACCCCTTTGATTCTGACTTCTCTTGTCCCATCAGACTTCACAGAGGTAATGTACTGGTGGAGTTTACTCCTGTCCCGTCCTGTTTCCACGGAGACGGTCACAGGCCATTCCCGGGCACCGTGGTTTGGGGCCCAGCTGTGCAAGGCCAGCCGCGTTCCGTGGCTTCAGTCACCGCGCTGCACTTGGGTCCAGGAAAGGCTGGGTGTGCTTCCCACATTTTAAGATCGTGGTCTGTGGTCTGTGGTCTGTGGTCTGTGGTCTGTGGTCTGGATCCCCCCGGAGTCAGAATAGTGAACTCTTCCCGGTCCACTCAAAAGTTGGCTTCGTGACTCAACTACTTAAACGTATGCAAATAAACTTTAAAACGCACTTTAAAAATCAAACGATAACACACTTACATTAAGATCGCTCTCCAAAGCCTCTTTCTTCGCTTTAGAGCACATTACGGAGTCTTGTTAGCCCCAGAGCCAGTTTGAATGCTGTCCTTTTTACCTTTTCATTTTATTTTAACTTACCTGGGTTGGTATCTTTCCGGCAACTTACCTCTGTTCGTCTGGGGAGCTTTTGAGTAGATGCTGAGTCGGCGGAAGCCCGTGTTGTTGAGACGCCGCGGGGCCGAGTGGAAGGAGCCTGGCGCGTGCTGGGCTTCGCTCATAGTTGTGACGACGTCAGGCATTCGGTCAGCCCCCCTGCTGTCCGTTTTCTCATCTGGAAGCGGTAGGGGTGACATCCGATGACCTCTAGGGTTCCTCTGACACGAGACCCTGTGACCCTGTGCCCTCCCACCACGCCTCGGAGCCTCCTGTCGGTTTCCTGGGCCCGGTGCAGAGAGAGGGGGGCTCGCCTCTGCCTGGAGGTGGTCCAGCTGTGCGCCTGGTACGACACAGTCAGGGGTCGTAGTTCCCGCGCGGCAGACCGGCGTAGGGAGCTCACCGAGCGTGTCTCGCAGAGCCGTATCCACAGAGGTGTAGTCTGTGTGGTCTCTGAACTTCGCTTTAGGGCTGAGGAGACTGAGACCCAGTGATGTAGGCGACAAATTCACTGGTTTCCTAATAAAGGTACGTAATGTCTTTGGGAAATCTTTTTTTTTTTTTATTTTGAGAGAGAGCGAGCACATACGTGCGCAAGTGGGATAGGGGCAGAGAGAAAACCCCAGACAGGCTCCAGCTGTCAGCACAGAGCCCGACGCGGGGCTCAAGCTCACCAACTGCGAGACCATGACCTGAGCAGATGTCCGACACTTAACCCACTGACCCACCCCGGCGCCCCTCTTTGGGAAATCTTAAACATAGGCATTTTTATCTTCTAATGAGAGTTAATTATTTTCACATCTGTGAAACTAATAAACTGACCTGTTCATGTTTTTATTTAGGGCACCTTCCAATCATTGAAACATGCCCAGATTTTTATTGACATGAGTGGATGACCACCATGTGACAGGGACACCTGGCAAATTCCTACTTCAGTTACTAACGTTGCCTTTTTCTGTAACAGATTTCTCTTCCCAATATTGAGGTTTTTCTATTAATGTCAGCACCACAGGCACATCTCGAAAAGTCGTTGGAAACAGTAGTAGACCTAATGAGAGGATTTGAACCTGAACGAGCGGCAAGAGTGGGCAGAAAAAAGGAAACTTTTTAATATTTTATTGTTCAGAGAGAGGATCGCCATAGACCAGGAGTTTTAAAACTCTTCGTGGCACAATGCTGTTTTCAGAACCCCGACGTGTAAAATAGAAAAGAAAAACTAGTATTTGCTTTACGATATTTATGAACCACGAAGTTAAAGCGAGGCTCTTAGAAGGAAGGAAGTTTCATTTGGGGGTTTATGGATGACAGTTGCATCTTAAATTAGCTTTCGCGTGTAAACTATTTCTGTATCTTGTTTTGGTTGCTTAATGTTTTAGAAGTACTGAGTCAGAGGTAAATATTCAAAAGTAAAGTGTCCAGAACTCATCTTCTAGTCTCATGTAGTCTCACTAATACTAGGGGTCAAGAGAAGTATAGAAGTTTTCATTAAAATTCCATAACGGTTCCTCGTATTTCTTAGTACGAATATAAAGGACTGTCGGGGCGCCCGAGTGGGTCGGTCAGTTAAGCGTCTGACTCTTGATTTTGGTTCAGGTCATGATCCCAGGGTCGTGGGATCGAGCCCCCTGTTGGGCCCTGTGCTGAACTTGGAGACTGCTTGGGATTCTCCTCCTCCCTTTCCTCCCACATCCCCCTCCTTGCCAGTGCTCTCGCGTGTGCACTCGCTCCCTCTCACCGCCTCTAGAATGAATGAGTGAATGTCAAACAAGAATTATAGCAAGAAAAAAAATTTACTTGGGGTGCCTGGCTGGCTTGATCGGAAGAGCATGTGACTTTTGGTTCAGGGTTGTGAGTTCGAGCCCCACGTTGGGAGTAAAGGTTACTTAAGGGGAAAAAAAGAGAATCGTATCCAAACTTGAACGTAAAGACCGTAAGTCCGCATTACCAAGACAAGTAAGACTTGGCATTTCCCAGCTGCCTGGACGCACCGTGACGACAGTTCGCCCCGCAGCCGCGGCCGGGCCTCTGACCTGCTCGTGCGCTTGCTTGCAGAGGTTCGCGTGGGTCGGTGATGCCGGCACAGGTGTTGTCCGGAGCCGTGACTTTCTCAGGCACCGTGTTGTCCTGAGAACGAGAGCTATAAATGCGTGTGCTGAGGGAGACGGACAGGTAGCCGGTGGTGGTGTTTTGCTGAACTCTCCTGTGAAGGTTTAGAAGTGATGTTTGGGTTGTGTTCATGACTTGGAAAAATACTTCAAATACATTTGAAAGTTGAATTCCAGTTTTAAAACGTCAGATCCCTGCTGTGGTAGCATCGCGTGGAGGTCCCGTCACCTTCTGTCACTTCGTGGACCGATGCGTTTGCGGGCTGCCGGGGTAGGTGCCTAAGACCCATTTTCTAACGTGGCCTGTACTCCGTTCGCGACTCCGTTTGCAGATCCCAAGTGTCCCTCGAGGTACCACTGCACTCACGAAGCCGGCGTCCACAGTGTCGGGCTGACTTGGATTCATAAGCTTCACAAATTTCTCGGGTCAGGTGAGTCCCCTGAGCCTTTTGGTATGTTTCCCAGATTCTGTCGAAAAGTCGTTTGCAGTAGAAAAGTAATAGAGAAAATCAGTGAAACCAAAGACTGTCACTGGAAAACGTCAACAAGACGGACAGACCTTTGGCGAGACCAACCCTGCGAGGAGATGCTACCGCTGACCTCACGGCGACGGTGTTCAAGGTTATGACAGGGAACCGTGAACAGCTCCGCGCCACGTAGGGCCCCAAGGCGAGACGGACTTGTTCCTAGGAAGACAGACTACCGACACCGACTCAAAAACCAGAACGTGAGCACAGACCTATAACCAGTGAAGAGATCGAAACAGCAATCAACTACCCGAAGAGATAAGCTCAGGACAATGAGCTCTAAAAGTTCCGCATTTAAAGAAACCAGTTCTCGACAGGCTCTTCCAAAAACAGAAGGGAGAGGAAGCACCCCCCGCCTCGCTCGTGGAGGTCACTGCTCCCCCGACACCAACACGAGACAGGTGTGCAAGGACAGGAAACCGCAGACACACACCCCTCACGGACACAGATGCAAAAAATCCTCAACAGAACGCTTGCAAACCGAATCCAGTGACGGACGTACAAAAAGGACGGCGGCCCAGGACTCCGTGGGATTTATCCCGGGAACGCGAGGTTGGATTCACATCCAGAAATCCATCAGCGTAGGACGCCGCACGAGTAGAGGACATAAGCTGCATCATCGTCTCAGCAGACAGAAGAGGCGTGTAAGGAGAGGCAGCCTTTCCTGGTCCCAACACTCGGCAAACGGGTGATGACAAGTTCCTCAGGCTGCTCGGGCGTCTACGGAAGACCCACAGGCAGCCCCGTGTTTGATGGGCAGGGGCCCAAGTGTTTTCCTTAGCTGTCTTTTGCTGCTGTGAGAAGTCACCGCGAACTCAGCGGGCCGCAGCAGTGCGGATTTATTACCTCACGGCTCTCTAGGTTAGGGGTGCTGGGAGGGCCTCCCTTTCTGGAGACTCTGGGAGAGACCCCATCCCTAGCCTTGTCCAGTGTCCCCGGCCTTCCCTTGCCCAGAGTCCCCTTCCTCCGGCTGCGAAGTTAGCAGGGGGCGCGGGGGCGAGTAGAGTCCTTCTCTCCTTTTCCGCTTCCCTCTTTCCCTCTTAAGGAAGCTTGTCATAGCATCGGGCCCACCCGGATAATCCAGAATGATCTATCTTTGAGACCTCGACGAGCAGCGCTCATTCCATCCGCGGCCTCTCTTCCTCTTTGCCTGTGGCCTGACGATTCACAGGTTCGGGGGATTTGGGTACAGGCCCCGTTGGGGAGTCCGTTGTTCTGTCTAGTCTGTTGCAACCCGTGGCCTCCAAAGATTCACACCTGACCCACGTGCCAAATACACCGACCGTAGCGTCGTTATAGCAACGCGGACGTCAGAGGCTCCTCTAAATCTCGTGAGCTCACGGGTCCCCAGTCCTACCTGAATCTTCTACGTCATCCAACTCAGATATGTAAAGACTCTATCCTGGGGCAGAATTCCTCTCCCTGGACCTCGAAACTAGAAAACAAGTTCTCTTGTTCCCAGACCACAGTGGTGGGACAGGCATACGTATCATTTCCAGACATTTCAGGTCAGAAGGGGAGAAAATGGAAAGGAAACCGCAACCACGGGTCCTACACAGTTTCAGAACTCAAATTCTAGTAGGTTTCAAGGCTTGGCGATAGTCCTCCGGGCCGGCACTGTTGCCCTCTGAGTAAACCTTCATCTTTTCCAGAAAGGTAGCACTTACCTATGGTAGAGTGGTTTATTACCCAGCTTTCTGCCTGCAGAATTTTGGGGGTGGAACAGCCTTTTCTCATCATCTCCGTGACCCTTTCAGTCTAAGGCAAGCAGCGTTTATGTGGCTACAAATTCTGAAGAACTTTTTTGGGTCCCCTTGTGTATATCGCAAGAAGTCCATTCACCCACAGGCCTTTCTGGGGGGATCCCGTCTCTATTTTGGGTTCTCCTCACGTGGCCACAGGATCAGTCACACTCCTAATCTCTTCGGAGAGCCCTTGTGTGACTGGACGTTTAGACCTTTTGATCTTTCTGAGGTATGAGTACATCAGTGGCTTTTTCCTCTAAAGCATGATGTCCTAACAGTGAATCTCTTAATTTTAGTATCTTTTGCCGTTCAGATAGGTGGACAATTTCCTAACTCATCAAATCTTTGGGGTTTTTGTAAAAACCCAGTTGTATTTTTTCTGACATTTTACTGCGATTGGCCCAATGAAACCAGGACACGTGGCCAGGGTTTTGCTTGGAAACCTCAGGTGAATGTCCAGTTGAATTGTTTACACGTCTGTTTTCCACACGTTCCCCTCAAGATCCAAGAGGACACCGTTCCTGCCGTTTGCATTCAACGTAATGGAGGTGCCAGGCAAGGAAATTAGCCAAGAAAGTGAAATAAAAGGCATCAGGATTAGAAAGGAAGAACGAAAACGCTCTTCTCTAAAAACACGATCTTTTACATAGTAAGTCATAGGACACCCATTGGAAAAGGATCTATACCAATAAGTGAGTCCAGAGCGGTTGCAGAACCCAGGAGCAGTGTACAAGTATCAGTTCTATTTCTACGCACTAGTAGTAACCCAAAAGGAAATTAAGGAAATGATCCCATTGGTAATAGCATCAAAACACACAAAATAAGACTTAACTTTAACGAGAGTATAAAACATACACTTGTAAGACTATAAAAAGTAACTGAAAGAAATAAACCTCCCATGTTCGTGGATCAGAAAAGTTAATACTGTTAAATGGCAGTCTTCCCCAGATCGATGTGCAGATCCGGTGCCAGCCTGTCAGAATTCTAGCTAGCTTTGCACAAATGGACGAGCTGACCCGAAAATTCATTTGGGATTCTACAGACCTAGAATAGCACAAACAGTCTTGACACACAAGAACCAAGTTGCAGGACCCACACTTCCCTATTTCAAGGCTCCTTACAGAAGGTACGCCAATCCAGTGTGATGCTGACACAAGCACACACGTGTAGGTTGACGGCATGGGACCGGGAGTCCAGTTGGTTTCCACGAGGGTGCCAGGACACATCAGCGTGGAAAGAAGAGTCTTTTTAAGAAGCGGTGCTGGGACCAGGGTGCGTGTACACACACGAGAATGAAATTGGACCCCTGCCTCACACCATAACAAAAATGACTCAAAAGGGATCAAAGACCTGAAAATAAGACCTAAGCCTGTAGAACTCTCAGAAGAAAACACGATTACAAGAGTGCAAAGGTAGTCCTCGGAATGGGAGTGAATATTTGCAAATCGTGTCCGGTCACGGACTTGAGTCTAGAACGTGAAAGAACTCTTAGAACTCAGTAGTCAAAGAGCCCAATTTGAAAAACGGACAAAGGAGTTGAATAGAGATTGTTCCTTTGATGAGGTGCAGAGAGTTAAGCCCACGAAAACGTTCAGCATCATTGGTCATGAAACAAGATGCCACAAAACCACTTTATGCCCATTAAAGCAGCTAAAGGCAAAGATGACAGTAACCAGTGTCGTCGGTGCGGTGTTTATGGAAACGTAAGACGTTCCAGCCCTTTGGGCAAACGGTGTGGCGGTTCCTCGGGTGATCAAAGCTCCAGTTACGGCGTGACCTCTGCCCAGCGCACGCCCACGAGAAGTGGGCACCTACGTCCACACGAACACTTGTAAACGAATGTTCACAGCAGCATTACTCCTCAGAGCCAGATGAACACCCCGAGTACACAGCCATCTATCCGACGGCATATCGTGCAACACGGACGGGCCCGAAAACGTGCTGAGTGGAGGCAGCCAGGCCCAGACAAGGACACGTGTGATGCGATTTACGTGACGTGTGCAGGGCGGGCGGGTCCGCAGGGACAAAGTGGATTGGTGGTGGCCGCCTGGGGCCCGGCCAGCGGCAGAGCCAAGGGCTTCCTTCTGGGTAGCGAGGGGTTCTGAAACTTCCGTGGCGACGCTTGTACAGTTCTTACAACGCACTAAACTCCCACGGAATTCCACCCTTTAAACGGATGGGTTGTGTGCATTGTGAACTGCATCCGAGCAGCTGTTGTGAGACGCCCTGTGTGGGCGAGGAAGGGACGGGATGGGAGTGTCCCCTCGGGGCACACGGCCGACCGAGGAAAACGCACTCCCCTCGGGCTGAAGCCGAGCCCCGCCGTGGGAAGCAGGTGTCTGCGGCGGGAAGGCGTCGTGCTTGGGGAGCAGCGGCCCGGGACGGGGTCCGGGACGAAGCCTTCGCTGCATTTAACTTGCAGACCTGTGTCCGCGCGTCAGTCACTTGTGTGTGTCTGCGACTTTGCAGATGAGGAGGACAAGGACAGCCTCCAGGAGCTCGCTGCGGAACAGAAGTGCTTCGTGGAGCACATCCTGTGTACGAAGCCGCTGCCCTGCAGGTGAGGACCCGCCCTCGTCGCCCACCGGTCCGACTCTGCCTGGAGGGCGTGGCGACCCCGACTTCCCGTCAGGTCTTCAGAGGGGCCTTCTCTGCCCAGCGCGTGTTAAGGTCGCCGTTTGTGTTTGGAGAACGTGTGGTCGGTCAGGGCAGAGCCCGGGACTGCGTGCGTCACGGTGCGCTGTTGGCCTCGTGTCTGCGATACCGTTTCTATGGACCGACGGACAGTAAACGTTCAGTGAACAGAGGAAAGGGAAGAACCTAGAGTGACTGCCGTGGGTCTACAGGGGTACCTGCCTCCGCGTGGTGCCCTCTGGACATTTGGGCCACAGGAGGAGGGTGGATCTGGGAAGAGGGAAGGTGTGGAGGGGGGCGTGCGGAGGGGTCTGTTCCTGCAGGGTGGCCCGGTGGAGGGGGACGCTCCTGCAGGGCGGCCAGAGAGCCGGGCCGGGGGAGGGTGCAGGGGGAGGAGAGCAGGGCTGAGGGTCTGCAGCGGCCTTGCTCAGCAACGGTGAGGCAGCCGGAGGAGCTGGGCCGAGGGGGGGCTGGGGCTGACCCGGCAGGAGGGAGAGCCTGGACCGGCAGCACGGGGGCTCCCGGAGGACGGCGGCGAGGGCACCCCTGGGGCCGGGGAGGGCGGCCTTGGCACCGGAAGGCGAACGGGTGAAGTGGGTGACGACTCCCATCCGCCCCTCCGACAGGTAAACACGAACGGCCGCTTGGGAGCGGGTCCCTAGACAGGAAATCCGTGAGCGCCGTCAGGGCTGGGACGGCCTTGGCTTCCACTGGGGGGAGGGGACCTTGTGAGCCGGGAGGTCACACGGGGGCCGTCGTCCCCACAGTGGCCTGGCTCGCAGTCACAGGATGCCGTGTGCACTCCTGCGTGTGCAGATCTCAAGCCGGAAAGACTTTTAACTCCCGGAGTCCCGTCCTCCCCCCCCCCCCCCAGCCTCACCTCCCCAGAAAGGTGAAAGGGCACCGTGGAAGGAGCTGCAGGGCGGGGTGCTGCGCTAGCACTGCCGCCCGAGGGCAGGGGAGTGGGAAGATCTGAGGGCCTGGGACCCTGTCCCTGTGAGTCCCCAGGTCCGCCCTCCTCCGCCAGGCGGGGACGGGGATGGAGATGGTAGGCGAAGCAATGTGACCCGGGTGCTGGGCCATGCTCTGGCGCTGTGCAGGGCATCAGTCAGGGTTGGGTGCCGGCGGGGCCCGGGTGGCGGTCGGCGGGGCTGGATGCCGGCGGGGCAGACGGCAGGGCCCGGGTGGCGGGCAGGGAGCTGCATGTCAGTTGGCGGGAACCGCCGGGTTTGGGCGAGCCAGATGGCCTCTGGGCTGTTAACTCGGTTTCCAGGTCCCCGCGTCCCTGTAAGTCAGCTGTGGCTGTGTCGTTCCAGGCAGCCGGCACCGATTCGAGGGTTCTGGATCGTCCCAGACATCCTGGGGCCCACGATGATCTGTGTCACCAGCAGCTACGAGTGCCTCATCAGGCCTTTGTTGTAAGTCCGTCCTCGTGCCCACGCGGCTCTCATTCGCTCTGTAGAACCCGCGCGGGGAGCGAGCCTGTCATTCCCACTTGGAGACGCGGGATTCACGCTCTGCAGGCGAGAGGGGTGGAGGTTTCTGCTGTCGCTCCCACGCCTGAAAGGACTTATTTTAGGCAGAGAGTCGGGAACTTTACTTCCCAGTGTGGAAAAGCGGTAAAATACCGAACTCTGCTGTTCACATGACTTAGTGGAAATGGCATCCACGCCGTCCCTGTGCCAGGCTCCAGGGTAGCCCGAGCCCCCGCAAGGACGGCACCGTCCCTTCTGTCCGGGGAGGTGACACCGTGCTTAGGTCGCCGGAACACATCCGCTGGGGCTGTAGACCCGCAGCCTTCTGACCCCCTAGTTTCCCGTCTCCACTGGCCTCGGAGCGACACCAGGGGACGTGAACTCAGCCGGGGGGGGGGGGGGGTTGAAAGTGGCCTCCTGATCCTTCCCTTTGAGGAGCTCCCGTGAAGCTACAAGCACCACTTACTGTTGGGTGGCCCTGAAGGTCACCCATGGGTCACAAGCGCGGGAGCAGGAGTCCCGAGGAGCCACCGGAGTGTCGTGCACGCGACCCCCTCCCGCCCCCAGTTGCCCCGTGTCGGTGCAGAGCACGGGCTTCTGTGCACAGGCCTCATTGAGAACACCAGCCCCGCTTGACGTCCTTGGAGGAATCCCCACAATCTCTGAAGGTTGACAGTTATGCCACTTGGAAAGGAAGATAAACAATTCACCATCAATTTTGTGTTTTTTCTACCAAGACTGAAAACGAGCGAGACTAAAGTGGGAAAAAATCACCTTTTCGCCTGTTACCTCGACACATTTGCTAACACGGTGACACCCCGTCACACCGGGTCCCTTCGGAATGAAACCATTAAGCCCGAAGGGAAAAACCACACATGCGCCGGCTCCCCGGGGACCCAGGTGTCCTTACAGATCAGGCGCCCGCGGGTGCGTCTGCTCTCCCGTTACCGCCGCTGTGAAGATAATATTCGAGTGAATCTCATTTTTAGGATCAAGTTCAACAGAGCAAATCCAGTACGTGCAGCGGTTTTCTGGCCAAATCTGAAATGACACCTAGGAAACGAGTCGTTTATTTTTGTTTGTGACTCCGGTTTACAGACGGCTCTCCCGTCCTTTGCAGAAAGAATCCCCGATGAATTTATGTTTTTGTGTTGCCTTTGTCAATCCAAACTATTTTTTGGAAAGATGGAGTGCAGAAATGCTTTGTCAGAGGTCGGTCCTGGTAGCAGAGGGACAGCTTTCCCCAGGTGACTCTTCAGGGCAGAAAGCACGTGGTGTCCTGTCACACAAGTAAACACTCTCGCCTCCCGTGTTCTCACGGCTCAGGGAGCCATGGCTCGTGCTTCCCTGGGGTCCTCGCCGTAGAGGACACCGTGGGAGATGGCGTCTGACGCACTTCTGTATTTTGCAGAAGCACGGTCCATCCAGTGTCCCCTCCCCTGCTCTGCACCCAGGAAGACAAGGCAGCGGAAGAGTCTCCCCTCCGCATTCTGGCCGAAACCCCGGATTCCTTTGAAAAGCACATCAGAAGCATTTTGCAGCGCAGCGTTGCGAATCCGGCGTTTCTGAAGTACGGGATTTGGGGCGTGTGGGTCTGGGGAACGGGTCCCGCCCGTTTTCATGCTCGCCGTGTGTCGCGTCGTCAGTCCGCTGTCTCGTGCGGCACCTTTCCGCGTGGGCGGGTGGGGGAGGGGCGAGGGGCCGGGGAAGGCCGGAAAGGAGGGACGGCGCCGCCCTGGCCTGAGCCCTGCGCGGAAACCCCGCTGACAGGTCATGTGACAGAGACGCGGCCCCTCCGCCGGGAGACAGCCTGCAGCTCCTCAGCCGGGCCACGCAGGTGTTCCGGGAGCAGTACGTCCTCAAGCAGGACCTGGCCAAGGAGGAGATCCAGCGCAGGTAGGGTGGCGGCGCAGGGCCCCTGGCGGGTCGCGGCCTCGGCCTGGCCTCCGATCGCACCTCACTTCTCTCGTTCTCGAAGGGTCAGGCTATTGTGTGACCAGAAGAAGAAACAGCTGGGAGACCTGAGTTACTGTCGGGAGGAGAGGTGAGCGCCGCGGGGGATGCGGGAGCGTGGCTGACACGCGCGACCGCGCGCCGGCTTCCCCGTCGGGGTGGACCCCAGGACCCTTGGTTTTCTGCCCTTAGGAAAAGCCTCCGGGAGATGGCGGAGCGCTTGGCCGACAAGTACGAGGAGGCCAAGGAGAAACAGGAGGATCTCACGAACAGGTCGGCGGGTGGCGCTGTCCGGGCCCCCCTGTGGTGACTAAGCGCGCGTCCGGTCGGGGTTCGGGAAGACGGGCCCGCGACGGCTGCCGCCTGGCCTCGGAGGCGCGGGGGGGGGGGGGGGGGGGGGGACGGCGGGGCCCCCCGTCAGAGGCCACCCGGCTGGGGGCGGGGCCTGGGGCGCGGGGGGTGCCCCGTGTGGCCCAGCCGCCCACCGCCGCCTCCTCCAGGATGCAGACGGTCCTGCACAGCTTCCGCGCCCAGCTCCCCGTCCTGTCCGACAGCGAGCGGGACATGAAGAAGGAGCTGCAGCTGATCCCCGAGCAGCTCCGCCACCTGGGCAACGCCATCAAACAGGTGGGCGAGGGCGCGCGGCGGCCGGCGTGCCTCCCCCCGCGCCCCCACCCCCACCCCCACCCCCGGGACCAGCGAGCGCGCGCGGACCGTGGCCCGACGCGCGTTCTGTTGGGTACTCGAGGTGACCATGAAGAAGGACTACCAGCAGCGGAAGATGGAGAAGGTGCCGAGCCCTCAAAAGCCCACCATCGCCCTGAGCGCCCACCAGCGCAGGTGCATCCAGTCCGTCCTGCGGGAAGAGTAAGTGCCTTCGCCTGACGCGGGGCCGCGGGGCGCCGGCGTGTCCCGCGCTCACCGGCCCGGGAGCCGGAGTCACACGGGCACTGGAGCGCGGGGGACGGATGGGGGTGGGGGGCGGAAGCGGGACTGCCTGGCGGTGGCGGGCGCGCTCCCGTCGGAAGCCGCGCACCGGGAATTTCGGCGGAGCGTTTCCGGTGCGCGTGACCCGTTTGCATCCTGCCGAGTCCCTGTAATCGGCCTCCGGTCTTCAGGGGCGAGCACATCCGAGAGATGGTGAAGCAGATCAACGACATCCGGCACCACGTCACCTTCTGAGCCGCCGCACGCGGATTCACACCGAGGCCGCAGAGTCGGGGCTCAGGCGTGTTTGTGAAACGGACAGGTAGCGTCATCTAATTCGTAAGGCGGCCTTTCAGATGAACTTCGGCTGTGTGATTCACATCTTTCATACTTGTTTTGTAGTTACTGAATAAATGCTTTTATTTAAAAACCGGAATGTGCTTTATATGCACTCAGCGAGGGCCCGGGATGTTTTAAAACTCCCTGGAGACCTTGAGCTGCGCTCTGCCAGCTGCCGTGGGCCACACGGAGTCGTCTCCGAACCTGAGCAAAAACGAGAGCCGCGTTTGAACGTGGGGGCGCCGGGAACGCGACCGCGGTGCCGACCCCGAGCGCCGGAAGGAGGGGACCTCGCGGCGAACGAGGTGGCGGCTTTTTAATTTGAACACGTTCTTCGAGACGCGTCTTCAGTACAAACGGCTCCGTGCAACGTGTGTGGGCTCGGGGCCCGGAGCCGCGGCGCTGAGGCCGCCGCTGGCCCATCGCCTCCGTAGGCAGGATTACCTTTCAGAGCCACGCTGGGTCGCGCCCTGTCCCAGCACGGTCACCGTGGGTCTGTGTTCCGATCGGCGGTCCTTCACGCCCGCCGGCACGTGGAGCTCCGAAAGGTGACCCCGCACCTGCCCGGGGACGGCGGAGCGACACCGGCTGAAAGCCACGCAGTGAGGTGGGTCACAGGTAGGAGGCAGGTCAGGTGAGACGCGCGCGAACGTGCGGGCACGGACGGTCGTGCGGCCGGCTCCCCTCCCTCTGTCCACACGGCTGGTGCCCACCTTCGCCTCAGTTTCCCACTGGACAACACAAAACCCGGCCAAAGGGGATATCCCGAAAGGGTAGCCTCACGGTTTCATGCCAGAAAGACAGACTCTCAGTTCAGGTTTTACGGGACGCTTTTCTCGAGGGACTTCGAACAGTTTGCCTGTGCGGCCCTAGACACCACGGGGAGTCCCTGATCCAGGGTCCCCGGCCGGTGCCTTTTCCGGCAAGAAAGGTCCGCAGAGCACCGGTCTCGGCGGCGCGGTTCCCTGACAGCTTTTCTTCGCGATTACAAATTTCCCGCCTCGTTACTGGTGCCAATTTTAATACCTTGAAATTAGCTGGGGGCTGCTCTTAACGCTTGATGTAGAATTTAAAGCGACTGCATTTTGGAACTAGAATCCCGTGTAATTCAAGGAGGATATAGGTGTTCTTTAAACCAAACAGCACTTTGTATGAAGGGATTTTAAGCCAATTAAAATGTTTCACGCATGGCAAGCCTGTAGCACTATTTCCATAATTAGTATTAAAATTCCTAATTATCAATAAGAACAGCAGTGACCCAGGGATCAGACGTGTAGTCCTCGTCTTGGCCTGTGGAAGACAGACGTCCCGATTCTTAGGGCTGGTGAATCAAGGACAGTTCACGCTAAACTAGAAAAGTCCACGGTGGCCGTGAGCCAGAGCCCACCACCCCACTCCCGTGAGCCGGGTTCCCGTCTGCGGGTGGACTCGGGACACCTCCCCGGCCACTGGCCTCGCCGCGCCCGGGCCGGCGGACTCGGTGCAGCACTCGTGAGGCCACGTGGAGCCCACCTGCTCACGGACACCTTCCCCACAAAGGGAAGGCACCGAACCTGACACAGGCACCGACGGCCGCACTGACTGGTCCCCCAGGGACACACGGGACCTACACTGAGAGAGGGAAACAGAAACTAGGTACCTTGTCAACCCAGTCACGTGTCTGTACTGGATGCCTCAGACTACCCGGCCCGCCGATGGGAGTTGAAAAGAAGGCAGCAGATTGGTAAGTTTATACTAGATGTCAGACATAGCTTGCTTTATTATTATTATTTTTCCACTGATCCAGTAACTAAACTAAAACAGTTTTCGAGAGTAGACGTGCCAGTTCAGCTTAACCCTGGTACCTGCGGGCCCACGAGATGCATCCGGGCGGCAGAGAAAGTGCTTCCGGTCTCTTGTGCTTTTCCTTTAACCTCAGCTTCCGACACAGCGCCCAGCCTCGCTTTCAAGTCCTCGCGGTTAATCCAGCCCCTGAACTGGTCTCGTCGGGTGCACTCGGCAAGCCTCAGTAGCATCTGCGGCCTCCGACGCGAGAGAAGATGGCAGGAGAGACACACGGAGCTCGGAAATTCGGTCACTAGCCAACGGCCTGCTCTCAACCTTCGTATTTTAATATAAAATATTCATACAGCAAACGACACGTCTGTGTGCTAGCTGGGGGCTGTTACTGGTGAGCGCCGGGCGACGGGAAAAGGAAGCGCTCTCTCCGGCATCGAGGAACGGAAAAGATCATTCCAAACGCGACTGGGCTGTTGCTTTAAAGGCAGGGACATCTTACAGCAGCACTTCCTCTGTCACCCCCGAGTCCCGTTCCCGTCCGTCAGCGTCCCCGTTGGGAAGTCCTGCTCGTGGCCCCGCGCCACGGCCTTCTCCCGCCACGGGTGAGCCTCGCTCCTGTCCTCCTGTTCTGTGACTTCTTCAGTTAAGAGTTAAAGAATAATTAATGTTGCTCTAAAGAGGAGTTAAAAGCCCGGGGTGCGGGCCACGTCCTGCGGCGGGTGTCATGTCTCCGGGAGCTGGTTGATGTCCGTCAGCTTGGTGTCGTTGAGAATCGCCCGGATCCTCTCCAGGGAGCCCGCTTGCCGGATTCGCTCCAGCTGCACCTGGGGGGCGACAGTGAGTCAAGTGCGTGGCCTCCTGCCGGGCCTGGCCCGTTGGCTCACCGAGACTGGTCACCGCAAGAACGAGCACATGCCAAAGACAACCCCCTCTGGGGCACCCCGGGGGCTCCGTCAGTTAGGTGTCCGACTCTCGATCTCACAGCTCTGTTGGTTCGAGCCCCACATCGGGTTCTGTGAGGACAGTGTGGAGCCAGCTTGGGATTCTCCCTCTCCCTGCCCCTCCCCTGCTCATGCTCTCTCAAAATAAGTTTAAAAAAAGGCTAACCCCCCAAAGCTGTGTCCAGCAGGCCCCGTGAGGTACTAGGACCATGGGAAGGGGGAGGAGGCTGGACCCCTGAACCCCAACACTGTACAGCTGAGTCACAAGAAAACACAAGAACCCAGCTTCGAGGGTCCGGAACGATATACTGTCACTGTAGGTTTCCGTCGGGGGACCTAGGGAAGGGAACGCAGGGTGCACGCCAGGGGGCACGCGGTGCTGGGGACAAGGAGCCACGGTACTTCAGGGACCTCAGGACACAACATGTAAAAGGCTCTCGGACAGAGAAACCAAGCGTAGGGATGGGCCCGGCAGGAGGGGTGTCAGCGGTACGCCGAAGACGGGGTGCTTCGCCGGGAGACGGGCCTCGTGGCCAGTGCCACCCAGGCGTCCGGCCCGCGGGGTCGTGCGTCTGCTCACGCCTCTACCACGCTAGCTACTGGCGGCGTCGAGTCCGGGCCCGGCAGGTTGCCGGGGGTCCCCACGTGCCTCACCTGCAGGGTCTGAGAAAGCTTCACAAAATCCCTCTGTACTTGCTCGCTGACGTCTAGTTCCGTCTGCAGCCTCTGAGCTTTGTTCTTCTCCTCAAACAGGAGCTGTTCCACAGTCGCCTACAAAATACGAGTTTTGCCTGAGAATTAATGCCAAGGAGCCGCAGGTCCCAGTCCTCCGGGACAGCCAGGGACCCGGGGGAGGGGTGGGGTCCCCCCCAGCCCGTCAGGCTCCCTCCACGGGCACGGCCGCCGGCGGCCTACGAGCTTGCTCTCGGTCGCCCTAAGATGGCCAGAAGTGAAAGCCAAGCCCCCCCTCCGTCCCGCCGCTCACCCTCACCCCTCGTGGCCCGGGGACCATGACTCATCAGCAAAAGGCGGAAAGCAGCTGCTAAGATCTGGAGCTTTCCCGGCAACGTGGACAGAAACTTCGGAATTAACCAGGACAATCCACACACCCAGAAGTCTGTGCACTCGGAGGTGTGACCCCGTGGCTCCAGGGGACCCTCCTAGGAATCCTGCCCCACGGTCAAGCCCACGCACTGGGGTTGTATCTGGACTCCCCTTGGGCGGCAGACACTGGGGAGGTCGGGCACGCGAAAGGACGCGGTGACGGAAGGGCCTCCGGCTGCGGGCGGGGCCCGGGACACGGGCATGACCCGACTCCAGCAAGGGCATCTCGTCCTCCTTCCGCAAGCGGGGAGCCTCGGTGGCTCTCGGGGGCCCTGTGCTGAGCTGCGGCGCTCCTCCCCAAACAGGCAGGATGTGACTCCCTGTGCCTGGCACGATGGTCACTAAACGATCAATGACAGTGTCACCTTCGCGGCCGTCTCCTTCCTCAGCTGCTCTCCCAACGTGCTCTTCGTCTCCTGCGCGCTCTCCAGCTGCCGAGACTTCTCTCTCAGCGACGACTCCAGCTGTGGCATAAAGACGGACCCGGGAGCTGAGGACCCGCCCGGGGCCCCCACGGCCCTCACCCCGAGGGCCTCCCAGCCGCTCCTTGCAGCGGGACCTGGCCCGACTCTGGTTTGTCGCCTGTGTCCAGCCAGGGGGTGCCACCACCCCCCGCCGGCCGCCCATGGGGTGAATGTGACATTCGTGACACTCACCTGTCCTTTTTCCACTCTTATTCTTTCTAGTTCGGCTTTTAGGCTAGAAACGGAGGCTGGAAGGGAAAGGGAGCAGCGCCAGCACTCACTGATTATTTTGCACATTCACGTTTTCGCTTATGCCCCTTCCCCTGTCACCTGCGGCTCAAACTGAAAGGGGTCAGACCCTGATGCCGGGGAACCGACACCCTTCAACAACCACCCCCCCCCCAGCCGGCAGCGGCCTCAAGCCCAAGCACAGGCAGAGGCCACGCGGACACAGTGTGGCGTGGACCGTGTGGACACCAAACGTCCCCGTCGAACTCGGGAGGAGGGGGCGGTGGCCCAGCGGGGCTCTCCTGACACGGAGCTCTTGGAGGGAGGGAGCGGCTTCTGTCGTTAAGGCCCAGTTGAATCTGGATTCGCTCTGGACGAGTCACAAGTGAGAACCCTTCCTACACTCCTTCCTGCACTTGCCCTCTGCGTTTCCTGTGGTCCCTGTCCCCGCGACCCGTGCCCCCGCGCCGCAGCCCGCCTTCACCTAGCTCTTCCTTGCAGTTTTCTATCTCCAGCTGCAGAGTCTCTTCCAGATTCTCCTTCAGACACTGCTCCGCCTGAATCTGCTCCTTCAGGAACAGGATCTCGGCCTTGAGCTTCTCCTCCGTGTGCTCCGCCGCGGTGCGCACGTGCACGATGCTCTCGCGGTAGCTGAGGGCCAGTTCCCGCAGCGCCTGCACCGGGGACACGCGTTACCAAGCTGGCGGGGCGGCCACACGTCTCCCGCGACCAGAACTTCGGGGGTTTCGCGCGGTTCGCTCGCTGCGACTCGGCACCAGCTCCCTGGGGGCAGGGGGCCCGCGTGCTCCCCTTCAGCACAGTGTAGATAAGACCCTTCGGGCCAAAAACGTGCCCCGTGGACCAGACAGCTCTCCCTCCAAACGGTCTCCTACGCGGAGAAGTAAAACCATTCCTGACTTACAGTGTGGGGGTCACTCTGAACAGCCGGGGGCTTCCACAACCAGCTGGGGGAATCTGAGGGGAGGCAGGGGGTGAGGACCGAACAGGCGGAAACTCGGAAGCCAGCGTGGAATCGGGGCGGACCGAGCGCGTTAACTGGCTCATGTACTCACTCGAGCGCTACACTAGGCCAGGGGCACGGACAGCAAAGAGCGGCTTTCTAAGGTGACCAGCTGTTCTTCCGGAATAAGTTCAGTTTAAACCTTGTTTCCCTAAACTTAGTTTTCTTCTTTAAAAAAGTTCAAGTATTTCCTAATGCTAACGTAAACACTGGGATTAATCTTAAGCTACCCACCAGAAGTACATAAAATAAATACCAGCAGTAAAAAGAGGAAGGAAAAAACGATGACAAAAACGTCCTAAGATTTATTCCTGGGGCAGCTCTAAGAATCACGGCTTACAGGCTAGACTGGTTACATCCTTGGAGCGTTCTTGGAAGTTGTTCTAAATCTAGGAATTCCAAGTCTGGAGAGCTTGGAGAAGAGGGATCCCCTGCCCAAAGGGACAGCTCGGCAGAGGTGAAAAGTGGCCGAGAACACAAGCAGACAGGTCCCCACGCTTTCTCGGCCGAGATCAGCCACCAGTTCAGAAAAGAGAGCGAGCGCCCCCGGAGCACCGGTGACCTGCAGACACGATCGGGAGGGCAGGGCGCACGCGGCGAGGGCGGCAAGGTGCCCAGTGAGTAAACAGAAACGAAAACCAGAAGTTGGTTTTTAAATAATTCTTAGTATTAAAAGAACTAAAGTGGCTCCCAGGCGGCTCAGTTAAGCATCGGAGTCTAGATTTCAGCTCAGGTCACGATCTCCGAGCTCGTGAGATCAAGTTCCCACAGGGGCTCACGCTGACAGCACAGAGCCTGCTTGGGACTCTCTGCCCCTCCCCCCACTCAAGCACCTGCGCGTGCGCTCTCTCCAAAAAAGAAAAAACAGAAATGATCTGGTCCTGCACAAGGAACTTACAGACCGATTCGGCTACGGATTCTTGGGATGCTGAGAGCACGAGTGACAGGAGAAAAGCCAGACAGGCTGGGCTTTCTCAAAGATCAGAACTTTCGTGCTTCCAAGTGCACCATCAAGGAAGTGGAAGAGAGCGTCCACGGGACGGGAGAAAACGTCTGCCGATCATTTACCCGGTAAGGGACGTGCATCTGGACTATATACTGAGCCCTCATCACTCAACAGTAGAAAAGCGGCCAGCCCAACTTAAAAACGAGCCAAAGAGGGGGCGCCCGGGTGGCTCAGTCGGATGAGCGTCTGAGTCTGGATCTCCGCTCAGGCCTCGCTTTCAGGGTGGTGAGTTGAAGCTCTACGTCGGGCTCCACCAGCGCGGAGCCTACTTAAAACAAACGTGAAAAATAAAAGCGAAAGACCTGAATAGACACTCCTCCAAGGAAGACCGACGAATGCGCAACACAAGGAGAGGCGCTCGGTACCGGCCGTTAGGGGCAGCGCAAATCAGAACCACGGCGGACGCCGCTTCGTGCCCACGGGCACGACTGGAGTAAAAGCGACAAGCGCCAGCGAGCACGTGACAAATCCTCACACGACTGCCGTGGCCTCGCAGCCCCAGTAGAAACAAACAGGTCCGTCCACGCCCAAACGTGTACACGAACGTTCACGGCAACGTTATCCGTAGCCATCCGCGCGTGGGAGCGCCGCCAGCAGCCAGGCGGAGAAACAAACCAAACGGCCCTCCGGCGGCCAGTGGGAACGGCACCCGGGCCCCCGCTATGTGGAGTGCGGGTGAGCCTGGCGCGAGTGCCCGTGTGGAAGCCGGACACAAAAGTCACAGTCCTGGGAGCACAACAGGTTAGCGGTTGCTTCTGGCTGCGGGGAGGGAGGGAGGGGGCGGGGAGAATGAAGGGGGGGATAAACACGTTCTGAAATGGACTGTGGTCACATCTGCCAATACCTGAAAAACCGCTGAACTGTACACATTAAACGGGTGATTTCTGGGGCGCCTGGGTGGCGCAGTCGGTTAAGCGTCCGACTTCAGCCAGGTCACGATCTCGCGGTCCGTGGGTTCGAGCCCCGCATCAGGCTCTGGGCTGATGGCTCGGAGCCTGGAGCCTGTTTCTGATTCTGTGTCTCCCTCTCTCTCTGCCCCTCCCCCGTTCATGCTCTGTCTCTCTCTGTCCCAAAAATAAAATAAACTTTAAAAAAAAAAAAAAAAAAAAAACGGGTGATTTCTTTCGCGTGTGATTTATATATTGGTAAACCCTGTTTTTAATAGTTAAAAAAAATTGTTTTAATGTTTGCTTATTGCTGAGAGAGAGAGAGAGAGACCGAGCACAAGTGGGGGAGGGGCAGAGAGAGGGAGACACAGAATCCAAAGCAGGCTCCAGCTGTCAGCACAGAGCCCGACGTGGGGCTCGAACCCACGGACTAAGAGATCCTGACCTGACGTGAAATCCAGAGTCCACTGCTTCACCGAATGAGCCCCGGGTGCCCCGGTAAAGCCTGTTTTTAAAAAGGACTGGTAGGGGCGCCCGGCCGGCTCAGTCAGCGGAGCGTGCGGCTCTCGATCTCGGGTTGTGGGCTCGAGCCTCACGTGGGGTGTAGAGAGGACTTGGGAGCAAAGCCTTAAAAACTAAGAGAAAGGCACAAGCTGAAAGGAGCGGTAGCCGCTTCAGACGTACGAGTCCGTGTCCGCACGGCGGGGGACGAGTTACCTCGACGGTGTCCGGGAGGACGAAGTTCTCCGCCTGCTGCAGGGACGCGTGCAGGCTGTGCTTCCCCTGCAGGCTGTCGTTGTCCTTCTGCAGCCGCGCCAGCTCTTCGGACACCCGCTCCCGGGACTGCGTCAGCACGGCCTGACACCGAGACAGAGAAGGTGAACCCCGTGCTCGCGGCCGGGCGCCACCAGGCCGGACAGCGGCGGGTGCAGGGTGGAGGCCGGGGAGGTGCGCGGAGAGCAGCCCCGGGGCCTCCGTGCGGACTTCACGCGGATTCGAGGACAGAGGTGCGAAGGGAGCATCCGGGCTCGCTCTCCACGGTCCCCACCGAAGGCTCCGAGTGGTGAGCCCCCGGCCCACGTCCCCGCACCGGACAAGCGCCGCCGTCTCTGCTGGGCGGAGGCGGCGGAGAGCGTCACGACCTCAACCAGACCGAGCGTGAGCCGCAGGACGACTGTCTCCCCCGGCGTGTATTCGCCACAAGCCCGGGGACCGAGCCCCACCTTCCTCCCCCACCACACACGTGTCACGAGCACGGAGCACGGCCCTGGGAGCCCAGACCCTGGAAGAGAGCACTCGGGGATCTCTGCGTGGGGGCTGCAGGGACGCCAGGCGGCTACTCTGCGTGCGGACCGCGATGCACCTTCAGGTCTTTAGGGAGGCCTCGCGTCAGTGAAGAGTTACTCTGTTTGAGCATGTGATAAAATCCTACAAAAGTGCTGGGCTTCTGCTCATTTTTAATACTGAGGCATTTAACTTACATGACGTACAAACGTGGAATACTCACTCCTCCAACATTTAGTAGCAGCTGCCTCTCCGTCTGGGCATTTTGCTGCGCACCGGGACATGGAGACACAAGACCGACACTGCGCCCCAGAGAAGCTCCCGGTGCAGCGGAGGGAGAACCGACCCTGACCCGGCCGAGCTGCAGGAGCGGCCAAAGAGACGGGGAGCAGCAGGGATGCAAGGACAGGCAGGGTGGGGGGGAGGCGGGGAGCGCAAGAGCATGGCCCAGAGAGGGCAGCTGCTGCGTCCTCAAGGACACATAGGCTGCTGGCGGGCAGACAAGGTCTTGCACAACTTGGCAGGTTTTACTTGCACTGACTTCAGACCAGACTCAGCCGTGCTTCGGGCTCGCTCCTACCCATTCACAACAAAATACCGGCGTCCGATCGCTGGCATTTGAAAGGAGGGAAAGAATCAAATGCATATATTTGCTTACTTTTGTAACGAGAAAAACACAAGGATAAACCAAAAGTAAGTTAAAATGATCCTACATGGGAGGGGGCAGGAATGGGGTGAAAAGATTAGAAAACAGAAGAAATCTGAGTGTTTGCAAGCTTGCACAGTTCTGCCTTGTGAGCCGTGCTGGGTGTTCAAGGAAAAGTGAATCCAAAAATTAATACAAACAGAAACCAATAGAGCTAATTTAAGTAACTTTTAAACACAGTACTCAGACTGTAAATCCCTAGCTGGGAGCCAAAAGAACCACAGACAAACCCTGGATTTCACTTACTAATTTTGCAGTTGGTGGCCATGTTAACGGTCCTTCTGCAACAATTCCGTCCCCACCTTGACCAAGCAGTCACCTTCACATCACCGATAACAGGGCACCCGTCAGAACGTGCGCCTCGCTGCCCTGAACTCCCGCTGAATCAGTTCATCTCCGGGCTGTTCTTGCCCAGAATCTAACCTGAATCCAATCACGGAAACAATCAGACACGCGATTCTCCCAGGCAGCCGGTCTGGACCCTTCAAAAGCGTTAATGCCGTTAAAGCCAAAAACAAGTGGTGACGGCTCGAGATGAAAGGAGCGGAAACTGACAAGACATCCTGGACTGGTTCCTCCATCAAAAAGTCAAAGTAAGAAACTGGAACCACCGCTGAAAACCACCATGGACTCTGGGGACAACGGTCACGCCTCTCTGTGCTGAGAAGGTGTGTGTGGACGCACCCGGCAGCGCCTACTTACAGCGGCTCAGGAAACACAGGTACGTGCGTGGACGAAAGAGTGACCTACCACTGCCACGCGTGTGAAAACGTGGCAAAATATTAACTGGTAAATCTAACTGAAGGTTTTCGGAGTGTTCATTCCGCAAACCTCTCGAGGCTGAAATCTTTTGCGACGTTAGGGGGAAACGCTAAGATCCCAACCCCTGCCATGTCTGCGCTTCTCGGAAGGCGTGCCAGAAATTGAGTTTCTTGCTCTCAGCGCAAGAACCTTCGAAGGTAACCTCCAGAAAATGGTTCCCGGGACCTCAACCTCATGCAACACTCCTCCATTGTCACCCACGACACACTCGCTTAAAGCGGAATCCACTGGAAAGTGTTTGCGAAGGCAGCCGGGGCTTAGAGGGCACGCGGGGAAGAGTTGAGGGAGGACAGAGAGGAGCACGGAGGCTAATGGGATGACACTTGTGGGCATCCCCAGTGGTTTCTAGGCAACGACTATGATCTCGAATTCTCTGAGCACTGAAAAGACCCTACACTCCCTCGTCAGTGACTAGAAGGACAGCTCCTCACGAGACCAGGGCCAGAATTCGGGGATCGCCTCAAAGGTCACTCGGCTGCTGACCCAATGCCGATCAGAAACAGCATCTCCATGCGGCCGGAGGTGTCTCTTCCCCGTCAGGAGGCGGCTCCGTGGGATCACCCAGCAGCCCCGGCCCTGCCATTATCTACGAAGGGCCCTCAGACGCAGGCTCTGACTCAGGAAAAGCACAAACCCAGCACATGGAACCAGTCTGGGGAGAGGCAAGGCCCAAATCTGGGGGGTTACTCTGCAGGGGTCCCAGCCAGTCCTTCATCAAGAAGCTCTCTGCTCCCAACCCCCTCAGGGCAGACGGCCTCCTGGAAGCTTCTCCATGCCGTCAGGATACCTGTGAAATGAATCGGACTGCTTTAAATAAACGAGCTGTTGAGGAAAAGTGCAGGACTGTTCAAAAGCTCCATCCGTTGGGCTTTGGGAGATTTCGATATTCAGCATGTACTTGGAACCCACAATTAAAGGTTAGTCCAAAGTTTACTCTGTTGAGGTTTCCGAAAGCAGAAAAGTAAAGCAAGTTAAAGGTAAGAATATGTTTTGGTCACGAAGGCAGGTCTGCAAAACAGCTGCACCTTCACATGACCTTCTCTGGTACAGATGTCACTTAGGCCCCGGACAACGGAACAGTGTAACCGCCTGGCCAGGAAGGTAAAGTAGCAGAGAGGATTTCAAGACAGAACAAAAAGGAGTATATTTCACATAGTTAACATTTATTGAAACACTGACTTACCATCTGTTCCTGAACATCCCTTTTTGCCTGGGAAAACCCCTGCTGTAAGTCCTCAAGCAAGAGCTCAGACGCTTGGGCTCTTTGGACAAGCGCAGAGATCTTAAAAGAAAAAACGCACACACAGAAAATAGTCAGGAACCTGGTTATTCTGAAACTAACCGTCCCACCCCTGCTCGTCTGCTGCCCAGAACTGACGCTTTATTCAATTATCGTAACCCACTCTCATCTCTATACCCCAGAGGCGCGTACACCTTCCGCGTCTCAGACCTTCCCATCACACAGGGGCACCAACAGCTCCCGGGGCTGCACCCACCGTACATGGACAGACAGCACAACAAGGACCTCCAAACACAGATGTTAATACATGCTACCTACTTACTCTTAAAGGAGCCTTAAAAAAAAAAAACAAAAAAAACAAAAAACAAAAAAAAACTCAACAAAAATTTTGAAACTCTGTCCACACAAAAAAAAGCAGCATAAAGCTTAAATGAAACTAGCTTTAATCTTCCAAGATGATTTACTTAAAAGTGAGAAACACATGAGTAACATTACCAAACTCTGAACTCTAATGTCTATTTATTTTTGAGAGACACACACACAGAGCACGAGCTGGGGAGGAACAGAGAGAAAGGAGGAGACACAATCCAGAGCAGACTCCAGGCTCCGCACTGTCAGCACAGGGCCTGACGCGGAGCTCGAACCCACGAACCGTGAGATCATGACCTGAGCCAAAGTCAGATGCTTAACCGACTGAGCCACCCAGGAGCCCCTAAACTCCCTGAGAAGGTTCATGTGGAAGTTGGTGACTCATACATAATAATCAAAATAAATTTGTTTAGACGTTTATTTTTTTAACGTATTGATTTCTTTTGAGACAGAGCGGGGGGGGGGGGCAGAGACAGGGAGAAAGAGAATCGAAACAGGACCCGTGATGTCAGTTCAGAGCCCAACGCGGGGCTGGAACCCACGAACTGTGAGATCATGACTTGAAATCAAGAGTGGGACACTTAACCGACTTAGCCACCCAGGCTCCCGTGTTTAGGTGTTTACAAAATTATTATTGCCAGAATTCTGCTGCCAGTAGTGGCAGATTGGGTCATGTGAACCAAACCTCCTATTGAGAATTAAGAAAACCAGACAAAAATATGAAAGGTATCTACCCAAAGGCACCAGAGAACAAAACAAAAGGAATCACAGAGCCGAGGACCAGAATCAGGACCCCCGGAGGGAGGGTGGAGCAGAGCAGCATCTGGAACAGTCCTCTCTAGAAGCACGTGCCAGTCCCAAGAGAAACAGGGGACACGGGAAGCTGAGCACCCCACGACACAGTGACAACAGAGAAGAGTCCAGAACCCACGATGCAAAGGGACCCTGGTAAGCACACTGCACTTTGGACTGGGTCCCCAGAAGGCTGCATCCTAGGGTAAGGGAAGAACTTAAAGTAACCCAACCTTCACAAGTTCAGAAAACATCAATTTCTATGTCTGGTTCGGGTGGCCCAGGATTGTTAGCACCACCAGTTCCTTGCCTCTCATCAGGAAAACGGCTTTATGTTATTCCATCATATTCACATACATCATCAAGCACACAAGAAAAACACACAAAGAAAGGACAAGAACAAAAAGAAACAAAAAAAAACCCAAAACAGGTAGCAGAAACACCTAAAATGAATCCAGATGTGTGGATTATTGGAGACAGACTTTTAAATAAACTATATTTGACTTGTTCAGAGATTTAAAAGACAGAATTTAGAATTTCCAGAGAACTGGAAACAATGGAAAATAACTAAGTGGAAAAAAAAATCAATTAAATTAAAAATTCAGTGGATGAATTTAACAGATTAGACCCATCTGAAGAGAAAATTAGTGAACTGTAAGACAGATCTGAAGAAAATAAACAAAGACAAGAGATGGAAAACACAGAAGAGGCTTAAAAAGCCATATAGATTAACACATGAAGGTCTCACATATATAAACCTTTAAAGAAATATGGCCAATGGAAAAATGACCAGGAGAGCAAAAAATAATTTCCCTGTAACTTCACTCCTAGATACCCTCCAGAGAAACGAGGCCACACACCCACCAGAGACACACAGAAACATTAGAAAACGTACTCGTTCACAACAGCCAGAAACTAAATACAATCCACGTATCCCTCAACTGCAGAATGGATCCAGCACCGATATCCAACTACTGATACACAGAGCAACACGCAGGAGTTTCAAAGAATCGTCAATCAACGACCACATGTGAAAGGTTCCGCACGACAGGATTCCACTGATACTAAGTTCAAGAACAAGCACTACAAACAGTGTCGGGAGTCAGAATACCACCTGCCTCTAAGTGCAGGCAGGCCAGGTGTTTATTTGAAAAGCGCATGAGTGTACTAGGAAGTTCTGCATCTTGCTCCAGGTGACGATCACCCTGGTTACGTTTTTTCACATGTTAAAATTCATCCAATTTTACACTTGAGGTTTCTATACTTTATGTCTAGCTCGATAAAAGCAAGGTTTTAAAAGACTCATAATGGCTTATGATGTAAGACATCAATTCAGGAATCCAAGAAAACCTGTGAACCCCAAAAGCAGGAGAAATATGAAAAAAATACACATAGGTACAGCACAGTAAAACTGCTAAAACAAAAGCCAAAAAGAACATCCTTAAAATACCCAGGGGAAAAAATAACATTATACCTTCAAAGAAGCAATAGTAAGACTGACAGCTGACTTCTCGTCAGAAACACGGAAGCCAGAAGCAATGAACAGGAACTTCAAAGCACTAGAAGAAAACAGCGTGAGCGCTCGGAATTTCACAGCCAGCCAAGTACCCTTCTTGAAGGTGGAAACGTAAAAATCCATCTAATGAACAAAAATACGAGAGACCGGAGACTTCCAAGATGGACTAAACCCACCGCGGCCTTTCTCTACCCTGATGATGACTAAAGACTCTGGATAAATACAAAGGGCAGGGACCCAAGGACGCTGAACACTGAGCAGAAGCAGAAGGTTTGGAAAAGGAAGTCCAAGCGGGAAGAGGCACCAGGATGGAATTTACTGCTCACGGGGCACGGGGGCGGCTACTTCTCGGCAGCAGAGCAGCTCAGCGGACAAGACTCCACCGACCACAGCACCAGTGCAGGGTCCCCGCAAGCCCAAGAGCAGGCGCGTTCTCAGGGAGGAGGGTGAGAGAAAGGGTCCCCGCACAGGTCCCACACCCACCCCTGCGCTACACAAATGAACACGTCCGAAGGCTTTGCAAAGGTGTTAAAAACCAAGCTGGTGTTAAAGCACCACTCACAGGGGGCAAGTCACAACCTGCTAACTGAACTTAATCAGATGAACAGAACCCGGAGTCGCACACACAATATCCACAGCTCCCAGGATACAATCTAGGAGCACCTGGCATCGAGAGAATCAGGAAAATGGGCCCCATTCTCCAGGGAGAAGGAACGCACACACGCCGACCCCATGACGGCGCGGGGGAGTCATCAAAGGCTGTGACGCGGGTATTGTAACTGTGCTGCGTGAGGCAAAAGTAAATGCTTTGAAATGAATGAAAACATAGTTCTCAGCAGGGAAATAAAAACTTAAAAAAGCAGCAAGTGAAAAATTTACTATCAATCGCAGCACGGAAATTGGCACCAATGGAAGAGAGTCCTGACCCTGACCCCCCGCACATACTCACTTGACGAGTGACAAAGGTGACCTGGCAGAGCAGCAGGAAAAAGCTGATCTTCTCACTAAATGTACAGGAACTGGCTATCCATGTGGAAAAATTAAATCTTTACCTCACCTATAGTATATACATAAAAGTCAGTTCTGGATGGATTTTTAGATAGAAACGTGACTACATACTGAATATATATGAAACGTCCTTATGATCCCAGGACAAGAAGACATTCTTAAAAAACAAAACAAAACACACAGAACAAACATCAGCAATCATAAAGGACCAATGGGGTATCTCTGGGTGGCTCAGTCGGTTGGGCATCCAACTCTTGATTTTGGCTCAGGTCATGATTTCACGGTTTGTAGGTCTGAGCCCCCCATCGGGCTCTCTGCTGACAGTGCAGAGTCTGTTTGGGATTCTCTGTCCCTCTCTCTCCGCCCCATCACTATTCGTGCTGTGTCTCTCTCAAAATAAATAAACTTTAAAAACAAAAGATCAATAAATTTGACTACATGAAAGTTAAGAACTTCTGTTCAAAAAGACACCACTAAAATACTGAAAACATAAAGCACTGATGAGAAGACATTTGTTCCACATATCACCAAGAGGCTCTAGTAAGGTTATGTAAAGAATGTCTAACAAACCAGAAAAATAACCAAAAATAAATAAAACCAAAATAGACGACACAATAGAAAAATCAGCATAAGGCTTGAGAAGGAATCACACACACACTGACGCCCCGTGGCCGATAAACAGCAGAAACGCTAAGTACCCGCAGCGGTCATCAGAACTGAGCCCCAGTGCACCACCCACCCACCCAAATGGCTACAATTAAAACAACAAAACGAAGTCACTGGGCCCCAGGAATCACTCCCACGCGCTGCTACAAGCTGTGGAAAGCTGGCATCATCACCTACTGGAGTTGAACACAGTTTGGACACTGACCCAGGCTGTCCACTCCTGGCATCTACGCAGCGGGAGCACAGGCCACTGGCCTGACGCAGACCTTTCAGAGAACAATTACTCCTAATTCCCCAGAGCCGGAAACCGGCCCGGCACCCGTCAGGACGGACAGACTGACACACGGGCACAAAGGCTCAAGGAGAACACAGCGTGGCCACAGGCACCGGGCCAGACTCTCAGGACGCGTGAGGAGGGACGGGGACAGGAACACACACCACCGATCCGATGACGTCGAAGTCAGGACGGGGGTTGTCCCCTCTGGCGAGGGGGAGGGGGGTCCCGGAGCCCTGGCTCGGGTTCCATTACGTGATCTTGGCAGTGCTCGCACAGAGGTTAGTTCCGGTAAGTCTGCTAGATCTGTGTATGTCTGAGAGTTTTCCATTTGCACACTTTTCAACAGTCAGAGCATAACTGGGATCGCTCCTGTCAGGAAGGTGTTTTGTGCAGCAGAAAAAAACTAGTAAAAATCAAAGGGGAAAGGAGAACCCGAGCCTGACGACATTCACTAACCAGTTATTGCCCAAGGTATAGATATAGATGTATACTTTTTTAAAAGAAATCTGTAAATCAGCAGCAGAAAAAGGTAAGAGATCTTCGCTATCTGGGGACGAGAACCGCCGGGTCTCGAGGCCTAGATGACACACGCGTGTCCTCCGCGGCGAGCGCGCGCACCTGCTGGCTGCTGTCCTCGGCGCTCCGCTTCAGCGACTCCTCCAGCTCCTGCCGGTCCCTCATCGTCTTCTCCAGCTGGTCGTTGGCTTGCCTCAGCATCACCTGCAGTTTCTTCACCTGCGCGATTTTCGGTGCCAATTAGAAGAAAGTACCGGAATTCATTCATCAACATAAAAAAAAAAAGCCCTAATTCCAAACGTTTTAAAAATCGTAATCTCCTCCTTTTTCTCCCTGAGAAACGGCACAGATTTGCCAATTCAGAACGAATGACCTCACGTGAGGACCGCAGGGTGCGGTACGGCTAACCAGCCACTCTAGCCACTCTGCACGTGGTAATCTCGCCCTGAGTCCTTCGGGCCAGGGCCCCGGCCCCTCGCCCTGGCCCATCCTCTGCCTTCCCGTCTGCAGTCCGCACTTCCACTATGAATCGTCTGAAGTCAAAACACATTACTTCCCTACTCAGAATTTCCAACCTCAGCCCAAAGTCTTCAGGGTACAATTCAACTGCCTCCACCCCTACCCTGCCCCTCCAGGACCTCATCCCGGCCTCCCTTCACCAGCATCCTTCCCCTTCCCTCCAGCCCCACGCCGCCCCGCCTGTGAGCTGTCCTTTCTGCCGTGCCCGCCCGGACCCGAGTACCCTGGACCGGCGAGGGACCTGCACAGACAAAGCGTCAGCACAATGCCCACCGAAGGGACTGGATGATACCAGAAGAACTCCTCTCTTCCTCCTACGGACTCTGACAAGCCTGCCGTCCCGAGGTCCTACGTTTCCTGGATGCTGCTGACGAGTCGCGATCAGACGCCCAGACAGGCGCTCGTCAATCTCTGCACACCCCGTCGGCCAAATCTCAATGTCTGTGACCCCACAAACTAATCTCAACGGATGCACACGTTTCTGACAAGGAGTAGGCGGTAAGCGATGAGGATGCGCCCCTCTCCCACCACGTCGGGAAGCACGTCCTGTCGGCGACCAGGCCGGGAGCGCGTGCCCCGCGGCGCTCCTGCTCCTGCTGCCCAGGGGGCGAGCCCCCCGCGTGGTGCCGGGCGAGCTGGGCCGGCTGGGCTCCGGTGTGCGCTCACCGGAAACAGAAGTGACGCTGCACGCACCGGGCCGCCGCGCGTGTGACGCGGATGGGCGGGAAAAGGCGCTCCCCTCTGCGCCCCCGGCGCCAACCCCAGCTGCCCACCCGGCCGAGCACACCCACCTGGTCTCGGGTCTCGGCCTCCTGAGTCTGAATCCCTTGCAGCTGTGTCTCGTAATTGGAACACATGTCACAGCGCCTGCCGAGTTTGTTTCCAGCGTTATGTACCTGAAGGCACCAGAACGACGTCTTACCAGGCGGAACGAGGTGCTCCTACACGTGCACAGCCTGACCCGTGTCACTCTGAGAACGACACGGGGGAGGTGGCTTCTGCAGAGACTTGCAGCTTAAGAAGCTACGATACGGGGTCCCCAATTCGAGTATGATCGGAGACCGAGGGACCCACCTTATAATCGGGTGGCCAAGGGCCGCAAAACACCTCGTGTGAGGAAAACGCAAGGCAAGAGGCGCCAGGCCGGGACGGTCACAGCCTAGGTGGGTGCTGCCGACCAAGGGCGGGGGGGGAGGGGTGCGGGGAGGAACCAGCGCCCCCTCCGCCCCCAACCGCACGGAGGCAGCCCCAACGCCAACCACCCGGAGTGCCCCCTGTCGCGTGCGTTCCACACGAGGCCGTGGGGAGCAGTTTCTGTCAGGCTAGTCAGCGATCCCACTCACGGATCCACAGCTGCTCACAGGGACGTGGCCCCGGGGAAAGAAAGCACTAGAAGTCACAACACCTGGCCTCGGACCCACGTCTCCCTGCTCGGAGGAGAAACCCAAGCGCTTCTTGTGGCCTGAGACCAACCCTCACCTGCAGACTGGAGACAACGTCATCACCACCCAAGGTTCGAGCAGGCAGGGCGTGGGACGGTGGGGACGGCTCCGTCACCTCCGAGGCCACGTGCGAGTGCGCACGGACACTTCCGGACGCTTCCGGCTCCCAGTCGTACGTCTACGTTCGCCAACGCTCGCGGGAGGCAAGTTAACCCGTCCGGTGTTTCCCACCCCCTCCTCCAGCCCACCCGCAGCACCAAGTGCCGACAGCACGTGTGCTTTGCACGTCCAGGGAGTGAGCAGGAGTCTGCCAAGCGAACCGCATCCGGGCTGCGCCGGCGTAAACTCGGCCGTGTCCCGGCTTCAGGCGGGACAGCAGGCGGAGGGGGGTCACGCTCCGCGTGACCAGAGGCCCCTGCTCCGCCACGGTCACCGGGAGCAGCGGGAGCGCAGCATAACAGGCCGAGGACGCGTGTGCACGGCGACCCAGGGGTGCCTCTCGAGCGAACGCCAAATCCCAGAGCTACCCGGGAGCCCACCAGGCGGACAAGAGGGCAAAAGTCAGAGAGCAGCTCACCTCCTTCTGCAGGAGATTCCACTCTGTCTCGCTGACTAAGCGGTAGCCGCTGGGGGACACGTACGCACTCTCCACACCCTGGGTGACGCTGGAGAGGAGGGACGCGGTCTCTTCCTGCTCTGGTGTCATGGCCTTGATTGCTCTCTCCTGGTCTTTGGTTAACATAAACCCACTTGGCATCTGCAGCGACCCCAGGGAGGCGGTGTCGAAGTTCTCAGACACCGAATCCGCTCCCACCAACGGCCCAAAATCCGACTCGTCCAGGTTGCCAGCAGACTTTGCCTTGTAGTTGTAGCCCAAAGCTTTGGATTGCAGCGAGCCCGAAGGCCCCAGGCTGTCCGTGGACTGTGCTCTCCTGAGGCCGTCTTTAAACGTGTCGCTGTCCGATTTACTGAACGGGTCTCCAGAGGGCAACAGCAGGTCTGCATCTAAGGAGTGCACGGAGCCGCGGGTGCTATCCAGGCGCTCCTGATCCTGAGATGGGAGAACGCACAGCGCCCAGTTAGACGACTCTCTAGACTCAGAGAGAAAAGCTACCGTACACGTTACGTAGGACGATCGTTAGCACGCTCCTCCACGCGCTCTGAACATTTACTGAATGTCTGCTACATGCTGGGCACTAAACCAGGCACTCGGTACAACTGCAACCCTCACCTCGACGTGTTCACAGTTTCGTGCAAAAAACTAACAAGCAAGCAGGCTATTAGAATGCCCTCGGTAATAAAATTACAGGCCAGAGACCTGTACTGGATGTTCTGGGGCCTCAAGGAGGGGCTTCGGCCCAGACGGAAGAGGTCAGGGAAGGGCTCCTTGAAGTTCAGGGTCAGGTGTGCTGAGTGGGAGGTGCCTGCTGCATATCCACACGGAGATACCCACCCAATGGACGGACGCAGTCTTTAGAGGCCAGAGAGTGACCACCATATAATGATAGAGCGTCCACAGCAAATCAGAACCCCTAGGAGGAACACCAAACCTGTCCACTTTGGGGATGGACAGAGGAAGGAGTAGCCTAAGTAGAAGGGAAATGAGGAGAATGTCGTGTGCCGGAAGATGTAATCAACACATCAGATGGGGTGCACTTGTGAAAGGAACGAGACGCAAAAGGTACCACCTGTGTGATCCCATCCACGTGAAACACCTGGAACAGGTGAGTCCACAAAGGCTGGAAAACAAATCAGTGGTTGCCAAAGGCTGAGGGGAAGGAAACCGGGCAGTGGCTCCTTAGTGGATGTGGGGTCTCCTCTGGGGGGATGAAAACGTTTTTTTGTTTGTTTACATTTCGAGACCAGACTGAGATGTTGGTTGCACAACGCCGTGTATGTACTTAAATGCCACTGAATCGCGCGCTTGTAATGGCTAATTTTACGATGCGTGGATTTCATCTCAATTAAAAACCGCCTGGTGCAGCACATTCCCAGGTCAGAAACGCACACGGTGCTTCCAGACGCAACCGCACAGTTACCGGGAAAATCAGAAAGCAAGAAAAAAGTCGTAGGTTTTTCTTGAAATTCAGTATATTCAATTTAAAGGACTAGTCTTTATTTTAACATAACATCCTGTCTACTTCATATTGTTTAATGATTTTAAGTTTGCTTATTTATTTTGAAACAGAGTGCAAAGAGTGGGGTGCTGTCAACACAGAGCCCAACACGGGGCTCAAACCCACAAACCGTGAGATCATGACCTGAGCCAAAGTCAGGCGCTTAACTGAGCCTCCCAGGCGCCGCTAAAAATGCTTGTGACCTTAAATTCGGCAGTTCTCTCCCCGAAGGCATCAGTAAGTCCGTGATGATTTTTGCCCAGGGAAGAGTTCCATATAACGGCAATATGGTATCACTTGCAACGATCAAAGCTCCCAGACTAGTGAAAGACAGAACCAACGTGGCTGTTAGTCTCACAATCCTCTTTCTGATTCTCTGTATTTTATGATGTTTTGCCATGTGAGGACCTTGCTGGCCAGGCACAGACCGCCCCTCCAAGCTACCTAGTGCCTCCAATCAATAAAAACTCACCCGTGAACACACCTCTCACATACACCCGACCAGCCCCGTGTCCAGCCGCCTGTCCCTACCCTTTTCACGCTTGCCTCACTATAGTAAGCCCATGCTCCCCTCACCCTGAAGCAGCACGGGGCCAGGTACCCGAACCGAGGACAGACGCCACCCCAAGGCCCGCCACACCGTGCACGCCAGCTGGCCTTGCCTTCCCTCCAGGAGTGTCAGAAGCGGCTGCGACCCAGGACCCCTCCCCACAACCTGCTCCTGCTGCCTCACGACCGACTCAGATGCATCTCGGGTGGCTCTACCCGGTGTGCGTGTCACAGGGTCCCTAGAGACCGTGACATAAATTTCTCTTTCAGTGGCACTGACCTTTAAACCTGGGCACAGGGGCGCCTGGGTGGCGCAGTCGGTTAAGCGTCCGACTTCAGCCAGGTCACGATCTCGCGGTCCGTGAGTTCGAGCCCTGCGTCAGGCTCTGGGCTGATGGCTCAGAGCCTGGAGCCTGTTTCCGATTCTGTGTCTCCCTCTCTCTCTGCCCCTCCCCCGTTCATGCTCTGTCTCTCTCTGTCCCAAAAATAAATAAACGTTGAAAAAAAAAAAAATTTAAACCTGGGCACAAATCCACAAGTACGGCCGTAAGAAATTATGGAATATTTGCACACCGAAATAGTGTCGGCCGTTAAATACCGGTTGTGGGCAAACGTTTGCAGCATGCTATCCGCTGAAACCTTTACGATGGATTTCAGTGAAAAGCAATTTACACAGAACATCACGTCCAGTTGCAACATGGGCTACGTTTAAAAAGCAAAGATAGAAACACATATATGTTAACTTTGAAAATGAAGAGAAAGAAAGAAGAGGTACACACCAAAACGCCAGTGGGGACTCTCTCTGGGCAGGAGGGTCACCCACCGGCTCTTTTTGTTTCAGAGGACCTGCCTGCACTGCACTTTGCAAGTTTTCCGCACCGAACACACGCTACTTTCGTAGTGAGAAAGGGACACTCTAATCCTGAGGCTAAACACAGGAGGTCCCACAAACTCCAATTGTCTTCAGCTAGAAATCGAGGTCCTTCAAAGCAGCACCGACTAACTTCACGTCCTCAGCTGAACATGAACCGTCAGGACACAAGGCGGGTGCACTCGGCATTCAAACCGCAAAACGCCAGCCCCGAGAGCCGAAGGTGTTGAAGAGCCAGGAAATAGTGCTGAGCACAACACATACTACAGACCAAAAGGGACACAATCAAAACTTTTGAAAAGCCTCATGGTAAACGACAACAAATAAATCTCCCTTTCCTGTTTTCCTGCTCAAATATTTTCTGGGAAGTCTGACGTTCTCCAAACGTTCCTGCACACGGATACCACATGATACTCGGCAGGACCCGGAAACAGCCCTTCTCCTGGGAGGCAGGCTGTTGAAAGGCACTCGGCAGAATCAGGCTGCTTGGTTCCGTGTGTGCACCCCACAATGAAGACAGTGAGTGGCACAGCAATGACGTCCTGCTTCTCAGCGTCCGTTAGGGTGTTTTCCCTTAAAAAAATGAGCAATCCATAAACACGGAGACAGAAGCCACGAGGACGCAGATGACACACAGCCAACACGAACCCGCACACGATCCAGAAGCACAGTCCCCGTGCCCACGGCACCAGACCCTCTCTGTCACCCTGTGTCACAGGCCAGAAACGAGGGGCGGGGGGCAGCACGAACGAGGGTTGTGGGCATGGACACGGCGTGGGGTCACCCAGCTGTGAAGGCCCTTCCGTGGCCAGCCAGGGGCTGCACTTTTACCCTGGGCGGGAACAAGAGCCTGTCCCCTGCTGACGCGGGAGATGGCCGAGAGGACCCAGCGCCCAGAGAGAGATGGGAGCCAGGCAGCACCCCAGGAGAGGGAGCCCGCGGCGCACAGGGCGGCACGACGGGACAGCGAGTGTGGCCACAACCGCGCGGATGACCAGGCGCTGTGGCACCCGCGCAGGATCTGCCAGGGCACGCAGGGGGCAGCGGGTGGATAGGCCGCGGATTGGCCACCTGCGGAGGTGCCCGCTGAGGGGGAGGGGTGTGTCTGCGCGTGTGAGCACGGCCCCGGGGCCACGGGAACGCCTCTGTCCACGTTGGGGCTGCCCGCTCCACCTGACGCCCCAGCCGGAGACCTCAGATCTGCTAACACGGGGGGGACGTGCTGTAGGGAGTTCAGTGTTTGAACACTTCACACGCTCTCTTCTAAACAGAAAGCTCCAAGTATTAGCAACATTTAATATTCACATCAGAAAAGATTTTACAGTTTTATCATGTAAAAGTTTTCTCCTACGGTTTTAATTTTGGAACCACGGGGAAAGAGAACGTCTAATGACTTCGGAGATGGTGACAGAAGCCACCACGCGTCTCCAGGAGCACCGCCTAGGGTCTCAAACAGACATAAACACTGCCGTCTTGTCGAATGCCACGTGAGGAGCTGCCTACGTCCTCCCCGTGAAGGACGCCCCCGACGCAGGAGAAGCGACACGTGGTCATACCACGTGCGCAGCGACCCCGAGGGCAGACTCACTATACCTCCTCGTTTGACAGCTGGGCTGCAGATTCCTCCTGCGCTAACGCACACACCACTGGCGCCTTCACCTCCTCCTCGACCTCTGCTTTTTTATGGTCCTTCCTCTTGTTCAGTCTCTGTTGTTCATCTTCCTCCTGAAAGTCACAGAAAATGCATACATGTGTTACCCAGGCGGTCCACACCTAACGATTCATACGGTTCTTTAGCCACTGAAAACAAAGAGCAAAGCCTTACGAGGAAACTGGACACTGAGGCCTGTTTTGGGATCGCATCTAAGGATATCTGGTCAGAACAAAATGTTGTAATACTAGAGGCACAAAGAAGGAAAGCCCGTCATGAAGACAAACCAGGACACAGGTTCCAAGAAGAGTGTCCACGTGAAAGAAACACGAAACAAACCGCCCCCTCTTCTTCAAGAGAGAAAACTTACATGAACAATTCTCTGGGTGATGAGAGAGACCGCGAGGGCAGGACGCAGCCATCAGAAACATGTACAAATTTACGTGGAACACACAGGAAGGCTTGAAGCTGATGTGACAGTGCGCTCGACAAACATGAACAGGCTACCTCAGTGCCCCAAATGGCCTCATGGGAGGGAAAATCACAACACAGACAAGGACGGATGAGGTTCTGCGGCACAAAAGGACAATCTCATCGGGAGGAGCTAGAACCGGGCCCAGAAGCAGGTCAGCCGGGTCTGGAAGCAGCAGTGACAAGAGCCTGCCGACTGCGTGAGAGCGGCAAGCGAGGGTCCCGGGAAGGCAGGCGGACGGGGCAGTGTCGAACAATCTCCGGGGCCGAGAAGACACAGCTCGGGAAATGAGAGGCGAAGACCGGGGCAGGGAGTTAGAGATCTGCCATCAGCCCCCACCTCATCCAGAGAGTTCTGGTGTGTGTTCTGATACCCATACCGCACACAGCTTTACATGTAAAACCTTAGCATGACGCTGACATATGGAAAACCCTCCGTAAATGTTAGTTAAAGGCCTTAAGTGACCGGTTCCGGCATTTAGACGGTCTTAACGGACAGCAGGAGGGCATGGTTAGACCTGTACTTTAGAATCTAAATCCTCAGGGTGGCTGTGTCTGCACAAAAGAAGCATGAGTCAGAATTAAAACAAAAGACATTTTAAGGACGGAACATCTGAAAACCAAAACCCAACCCAAGTCACACAAGGTCACTTGAAAGCGGCTCACGATGCCTAGAAAGCTTCCACGCGGCATCCCCGGGGAGGTGTTTGCACCCACGCGCAACGCACTACGGGGCACCAGCTGCACTGCTACCGGAAATGGAAAAGAAACAAAGACGACGGGACCCGCGTGGAGAGAGCAGGGAGGGGGGTGGCGCGGCGCTTAGCGAGGACGACGGCTGCCTGCGGGAGCAGGTGCCCCGCCACGTGGTGAGGAGAGGAGGCCGTGGAGTGCCTCTGCTACAGGCCTGCGCGACACGAGCCAACCCGAAGACGCCCTAAAACACGGCAACGCCCGGGAGGCGGCCTCCCAGGCGACGGCTGCGGATGACACGCGGTCGTCCCCAAAGGGAGGTGACCGGCAGACTTTATCGCTTTGCCTTCGCCACAAATTTCTTTGGCAGGAGATGTATCTGTGTACTGCTCGTGTCGGCTCAACAGGTTTTAAAGGTAAGGAGAAAAGAGGGTCTTGGGCACGCGGCCCGCCAGGCTCTGGCCTTTTCAGGCCGGTCCGCACCTCCCTCCCCACGCGGTCCCTTCCGGTGCGGCCGCCAGGGCCATGTCACGGAGACGCGGCCCGGACAAACCTAGTCCGGGAGCCCTGGGAGCCCCGGACAGAGCCGCGCAGAAGGCTCTGCTCAGAAGTGCGCACCGTTCCGAAGACGGTGGTGGCTACATGGGCTCTGTGCCCCAGACGCGGCCATTTCCAAAGCCGTGGACCCACGCCCCTCCGCCCGCCGGAGCTGCTCCGACTCCGCGGTCGTGGGGTGGGGGGCGGGGGTGCCGCTCACCTGGTCTCTCCTCCGCAGCGCCTCCACCCGCCGGAGCTGCTCCGACGTGAGCACGACCTCCATGCGCTGCATGTCCCTCATCAGCAGGCGCTGGGACTCCAGAAACTGGTCGTTGGCTCTCTGCCACGTGTGCTTCAACTGGTTGTGTTCCTGTCGCTCTTGTTCCAGGAGCCGGCACACTGTCGGGAACCCCCAACCAAGACACCGAACTTGAACGGCAGACCATGCCCGCGGCACGGGGCCGCCAGACCGGGTCTGGCCACTGGCCTGTCCCGCCGGGGTCGGAATGAGGACCTAGGGCTGACCGGCCGTGGGACACACGGCGGCTGTGCCGCCTCTCCCAGAGCAGACCCTCCCGGAGCCCCCCGTAATGGCGGCTTGGATGAGGGGCCCCCGTGCTCAGGAAGCGCTAGAAACCCTGGTTAAATGAATCTTTGAAGGTTCCTTCCCTGCAGGACCTGGAGCTCAGCCTCTCCAGCGTGTGTTCTCTCAGAGGAGCTCCCAAGTTCACGTGACCGGACGTCCCTTCCCACACCACTCACCGCACACGCGTGCTCGGGAACACGCCGTGGGAACGGCTGCTCCGGAAGCCGAAGGCACAGTAACCACTCCCCAGCGTCCTTACACACACGCTGATACACCTGTCACCCAGAGACCCGCCCTGAGCCCAGGCCGGCCCTGACCGCCCAGGATCAGTCACGGGTCCCGTGTAATGGCTGGTCCTGCCGGTACTCGGCGCTCGGCCATCTTGCACCGACGAACGAGCGGGTGGCATCGCCGTCACTGAAGCCACAAACCCGAGAGAACACTCGTACCGCTTTCTCGTCTCGCCCCAACACAGCCCTCTGTGACTGTGCCAGGTGACGGCCAGCCTCCGCCACCTGCCTCGGACCAGCCCTCACGGCTCAACCGGTACGCTTCCCGGCCTGTCCTCCGGACTGCTGGCAAACTGAACTTTCTGAACCGCACAACTTATGTTACCACTCGCAGTTTAAAGCCCAACAGACAGGCCAAGCACGAGGCTCCATACTGTCCAATGTCACTCAGACAGAAGTCCAGGACAGGCAAATCTGCAGGGACAGAGAGCAGACTGGCGGCTGCCGGGAGCTGGGGCGGAGGAGGACACAGCGAGCGACTGGGAACGAGCACGGAATTCCCTTCCGAAGTGGTGAGAGTGTCGTGGAATTAGCGGTAACGGCTCACACCACACCTTTGTGAGAACAGACTTTAAAAGAGCCAACACCATGGCATGTGAATTAGGTCTCCATAAAGCTGTCATTTAAGAAAAACATTTGAAAGAAGCTCGTTCCTGCCCAGAGGCCAGAATCCGAGTCCCCGGGCAGAAGGCGTCCACGACCCAGGTCACGTCAGCACGTCAGCCTCTCCCATCACGTCTTGCCCCGCTGCCCTCACATCCTAACTTGGCCGGAGCTCCTCCTTCGCCTTGTCACACCCAGGCAAATGGCCTGGGACATCAAGTCCATGTCTGGCCACCTGACAAACACCCACCTCTTTTTACAACTTCTCTTAAGAAGCTCACCAGTGGCACCGCCGCCTCCAAGCCCAGCACCCGTGACCGGCCACAGCAGTAACTCGGTGGCATGGCTACTGTCCCCAAGTCAGGCTGCAGGTTACACGGATGCTCGACTGTTACCGGCCTTCCTTTCACTGACCTACGATTTTTGGTGTGAGTGTTCCAGAGCGGAAATGGTCCCCTTACTCGTTTTAATGAGACTTCTCAGATCCTTTTCCAGATGTGTCAAGGGGATTAAGGGCCGGGCACACCGTTTAAATGGAAATCCCTACTTCTTCTGGACATTTTCAGAGTTTGCATGTCTTTTCGATGGCAGCAGCACATATGAAACATGCTTCCAGAAAGCCAGAGACTCACTCAAGCTTTGGGTCATTTTCATAACATTTTGTGAGATAATTCCGTAGGCCTTTGTAATTTCAGCTTTCCACTCCCGGGGGAAAGAACGGACTCATTCACAAACCTAAATTACTGGTGGAAGAGCTGTATTTCCCACGGCAGTTGAAACACTTAAAAGTGCCCACTGTGGGACTCTGACCCCACAGTCCTACCCTTGCCCGCTAAAATATGTTACTAGTATCGCCCTCAACGTGGACGAGATTTCAGGGGGTCCATGCATTTAGGTGAGGAAAAAAGCTGGATCTTCATTTTCACTAACTCCTAACTGAAATGTATCATTTCCTTTAATTATAGAATGTGGGCAAGCAACCACAGTAAGTATGACAATACTCATGACGGTCACCGGCACAAGCCGCGGATGTGACATCTCTGTACAGCAGCTGCAGATCTTAAAAGATCACTGAGCTCAGCGCTTCAAAATTACAGTAGTTACTTTTTATTTAGTGCCTTAATAAAAAGCACCCTTGTTCCTGTATCTTAAGTCTGCAGTCATTTGTATTTTGATCACCATTTTATAGTAAGTCGTTTCTTCTGTATTTACTATTTTAGGGACTAAAAACATGATCCTAAGAGGGTCTCACGAGACCACCAAGAGAAGTTCGTGACACAACAAAGGTTAAGAACCCCAGCAATTAAGACTCGCTAGCAGAATTAAAGACAAAAGTGGATCTTTATTTTAATGGGGAGAAGATAAGCCTTCTCCCCCAGGCCGGGGAAAAGAGTGTCAATTTCCGCAGAACCCCGCTAGTAGCCTCGTGAAATCAAAACCACTCCTCACAAACGGAGATGCTCCTCGGTCCTCGACCTGCCCTCCGGCCCCACTTTCCCTTTGGTAGAACTACCTCCATCAAGTTGGGTCTAGGGGCAAAAGCAGTTTAAGCAGAAATTCCCGGCCCTCCTGTCTCTCTGCCCACACCTCGCGCCTTGTGAAGCTGTTCCATTACAGCCGCGAGTCTTTAGGCCTCACGGCTCCCAGGACAACACTCCAACCGACTGCAAGGCTTATGGTGAATCCCTCATGTGCGGCCTCTCGGATTTGTTCTGGTTTTCTCAGAGACCGAGACTAAAACTACAGAGGATACGTATTTACCTTCGTGCAATTCCTTCCGAAGTTTCTCGGCATCTTCCTGTAGAACGGACTTCTGAGTGTTCAGGACGGCTACGTACATCTCCAGATCAGTCCTGCAGGATTTCTCAGCTTCCAGATAGTGATTCAGCTCCTTAACCTGAAACAGAATGCGATGCTATTAAAGTAAAACCTACACTAGTTTCTACTTGAGACCTATCGGTGATGTATATGTATGTATATCTGAACGTGCCTTGAAAATAACTGGAGTTTGTATTTACATAAATTGAAAAAGTTAAACAATTTTTAATTAGAGCGCGCACACACACACACACACAGTCTTCTTCATAACTGTATCCCCAGAGTGACACCATATGGGACACTCCTGTGCCTCGCTTTCCAAAAAGGCAGCTCCAGGGTGTACTCCCAGAGCAACACGTACACGTGCTCATTTTGTCACACTGTCAGTCACACGGAGTTGTTGCGGGTTCTTTTCAAAACAGCAGTTAATTTCTAAAGCTAAAAATAGTACCACACTCTTGTAAATTTGCTTTTCTTTGATTTCTGGTGAGGTGATCCCAAATGCCTTAAACTTATAAAAAGGACACATTTTGAACAGGCACATACATTGGAAGGAAAAAAGAGGAAGTCATAATGGAAAAAATAGTCTCATGCTGTAATAAACACAAACTTGGATGCAAGTGTGGGGTATGTTTTAAAATCACATCTTTTAAAGTTTACTTATTTTGAGAGAGTGAGAGAGAGCACGAGTCAGGGAGGGGCAGAGAGAGGGAGACGGAGACAGAGAATCCCAAGCAGGCTCTGCACCATCAGCACAGAGCCCAACGTGGGGCTCGAACTCACGAAACTGTGAGATCATCACCTGAGCTGAAATCAAGAGTCAGGATGCTTAACCAACTGGGACACCCGGGTGCCCCTAAAATCACATCTTTTAAAACATGTCTTGTTCCTGCTTAACAATTAACTGTAATACTCAAATATTACCAAGACAGTCTCATGTGTGAAACAGTTATGACCAAAGTGAAATGCAGTCTTGCCCCAGAGAGTGATCACAGAATCACTTGGACTGTCTTATAAACTGCCCATCCTAAGTTCTGGCTACTCGTGTCAGCTTTTTCCGTGGTTACGTCCAACTTCACTTTCAAGGCCACTTCCAAGCTTCTCTTCTTCCTACTTCTTCAAACTTGAAAATGCTGGCGGTCAAGTTTCCAGTGAACTCGACCACACGTTAGTACTGGTCACAGGCTAAAATGATTGTTGAAGCAGCCACCTGACGCTTCCCTGGATGTGGTCAGACGACCGGAGACATGAAGCAGGTGTGACAAAGCACTGACTGCTGGGAGGCGTGTCCCTGTCACTGGAGAGGGCAGGACTCCAGCCGGTGATAAGGAGAGTCGGTGTGCAGACACACAGCGGTGGTATACAATCACTAATTCGACCTGCTTCTACTTCTTAGCGCAAATGCCGGACTCGATTTGTGATGAATGAATCTCTAACCTCTGAAAGCTACTAAGCAGAACCCTGGGAAAGTGGTGCCACAGTATGTGAATGCCCTTGAATTCCATTTGCCCTAACACATAACAAAGCCAAAAAACACACGGACACCCACAAAAATCTAGGTGAGAGCTGGAGGGTGGGGTCAGGAAAGCTACCTCTAGGGACACCTATGGTACCAGCATCGGCATGTGACAGAGGGAAGGGAAGCGATGACGACCCCAAGGACCCCATATTTGTCAACTGGGGCTCCAACTGGACAATGGCAGCTGAAACTGCAAGAGTTTCTCGCACATTCCAGTAGTGTGTAAACATGACCAATTTGTGTGGTGGACTCACAACCTGCTGAGGGTGGGACACAACTCCCCTGTCACGTTCACACCTGGGTCGCTGTCCCGTGTCCGGGCAAGTGTCTCCACCCTGCCTTCCTCCAAACTGTCCTGGGTACACTTCTGATCCCCCACTTCTCCGTGTGAATTCTGGGATCCGCTTACCGTGTTGCTTATTAAACCCTATTGGAATCTGGGTGGAATTCTGAGTTTATAGATGAATTTGGGGATACACTACCTGCCTTATAATACATTATATTTTCACTCCGGAACACACGTATTCAGACCTTCATTATAATGTATTCCGTAAAGATCTTACCCGTTTTTGTTTATTCTCGGGTAACACACAGTTAGGCTTTTTTGGCGTTTTTGTTTTGTTTTGCTTTTGCTACCGTGAATGGGATCTTCCCCCCCCCCCCCCCCCCCGTTGGACAGATTACTGGAGTACGCGAACACGATCACTTCTGTCTGTTGCTCTTGTTGGGACAACGTTCTTGAACTGTGGTCAGGTCTGACAATGTGTTTATACGTCGTCCTGGTTTTCTACATAAACCACCAAATCAATTTTGTTGTTTTCATTCGGTTCTTAAGCCCATCTCTCCGTCTCGTCTTGCTGTGTCATCCAGGGCCACAAAAACAATCTGCACAGAATCACGGACTACGGGTCTGTTCACGTGGTTCCTGTCATGAATGGTAAGGCTGCTGAACACTCCTCATTAATGATAATGTTTGCTGATGGTTTGATAAACAGTTCTCATCAAGTCACTGGATGTTTAAATTTATCAGATGCCTTTCTGAAGCCAAGAAGAACACAGTGCCCTTCTCCTACAATCTTCTCATGTGGTGCATAACAATAGTGGGTTTTCTGGTGATACACCCTCCCTAAATTCCTGGGAATATGTCCTATTTGGTTAAGATGTTTTGTTTTGTTTTTTTTTTTAACTACACTGTTAAGAATTTTTGTTTCTACGTTAAGTGAGATAGATCTAGGATGCCTTTCCTTCCTACCACTTTTCTGTGTGCTTGTAATGAAATCATGAAGGTCTCACAAAATCAGCAGGAGAGCTTTCCTCCTGTTCTCTAACACACTTTGTAAAATATAAGGATCATCTCTTTCCAGGTTTGGAAAAACTTGCCTGCAAAACCCGAACGTCTTTCAGAGAGGAAACAGGAGAAAGGAAGATTTGACCCTAAATCTGACTATAAATTCACTTTCTTTAAGTTACTACTTCCGGGGCACCTGGGTGGCTCAGTTGGTTAACCGTCTGACTCTTGGTTTCAGCTCTGGTCATGATCTCACAGTTCGTTGAGTTCGGGCCACACGCCAGGCTCTGCACTGCCAGCACAGACCCTGCATGGGATTCTCCCTCCCTCCTCCCTCCCTCCCTCCTCCCTCCGCCTCTCCCCCACTCTCTTGCTCTCAAAATAAACTTAAAAAAAAAAAAAAAGTTTTCATTTAACCAAATTTCCTTCATTTCCTATTTGTTGGTATGACACTGTTCTGAGTATGTTTTGTTTTCAAGTCTCTACTGATTTGTGGTTATGTCCCCGTTCTGATTTCTAATGGTTTTTTTTCTTGATGAGTCCTATCGGAGGTCTGTCTTACCAGCTTTCCCATTTTTCCCATTATGCTGACATTCTCAAGTTCTCTTCTGCTTTTCTGTTTCACTCATTTCTGCTCTTACGAATATTATAGATTTCCTAGTGTTCACACTGTACTATTGTTTTTTTTTTAGATTCTTAAGATATTCAAATCACTCTAAATATCTTAGAATTCCTTTTTCCATGATTTTTTTCCATTTCCAGAGATTTTATTTTAGCTGCCGTTTTACTGTAAATAATTTAATTACAGAGATTTGAGTCTGCATAACAATCCTTCAAAACGTGTTCACGCTTCGTGTCATTATGAGAAATATCATGTACCTGAAACTAACAATACTTTGTCTCACACACTGTCCTAAGTGTTCTATAGAATCCTATTAATAGCCTTACGAGGCACGCAGTAGAGGTATCTCCATTTTATAGTTGAGAAAACCAAACAGTAAGCTTAATTTCCCAAAGGTTCCCCCTGCTAATAAATGCTGAGCTCCTAACTCCTACACTCTACGACTACAGGAGATACAGTCCCCCTTTCCTGGCTACAGAATTCTGTGTGTCTGTTACATCTAAATTATTAATCTGGTTATTCAAAGCCCCCATATCCCTACTAATATTTTTTTCTGCCCACCTGATCACTTGCTATAAATCAGTTCCAAGCTCCTACTATAACTGTGAAAGTTAGTTTCCCCTTAATTGTCCCTTGTAGTTCACATATTTCAAAGTGTGTAAGAAACATTCAATCACGACTGTCCTATCCTACTGATGGATTATTAGATGGGATCTCTCTATTCTTTTTTCTATTACATCCTAAATGTTTCATATCACAGCTGTTATATCAACTTTCCTTTGGTTAGAATTTATATGACATATCTTTAAATATCCCATTATTTTCAGTCTTATAATTTTATTTTAGGTGCATCTATTATAATCAATATAAATTTACGTTTTTAAAAATCCCATCTCTTTCAGTAGGTGATTATCAGTTCACATTTATTAGGGTCATGGACACATTCCCCTTTCCACACTCCTATGCTGTGCTTTTGTTTACTGCCTTTTTTAAATTATTTTTTCTTTCCTACTTTCAATTAATTGTTAAAATGATCGACATTCCCTCTGCTGTGTCTTCATGGCCAGCAAACCCAGCCACGCTCTAACCACATCATCTCTCAGACATCAATTCTGGGGCCAGCTTCAGGGAATGAAGTCAGCTTGGACCCATTCATTTTCCTCAACAAGAAAACGGATGAGATCAGGTCTCATTCTGACAAGAAAATGAACACTAACTTTGTACCAAAGCAAAACAAAACGGAGCACCACTATGGTGATTATTTAAACTATCCATACAGACAAAATCATCTCCAGGCTTTTTCTTTTTTTTTTTTTTTTTTTTTTTGTATTTTAAAGAAACCAAGATTCTTCGGATTCACAGTCTGAATGCCAGGGTCTGCCCCTCCATGACTAGCTGTGCTCATGGCATCAGGTCAGGGCACTGGGTGCAAGAACGGGCTACAACATCTCACAACCTTTGAGGCCTCCAGCTCTTTAACCTTGTCTTCAGCCTCCGTCAGCTTCTCTTTCAGAGCCGCAATCTCCTTCTCCATGGGCATCACAACAGATCGAAGTTTCTCAGCATCCTCTTGGGCCTACGGTTAAAAAGAATTAAATGCTACAACTTACTGGCTCGTTGCTTTTCTGAGAAACTCTGACTCACACATCGTTAGACTGAACACAAGTAAGCCCACCAGGCGTCGTACGAGTGATCGTCGAACTGAACCACGTGTGCTTTCCGGTGCCGTACGACCATGAAGGCCAAGCCATCATCCCAATTTTCCCAGTGTTCCACTTAGAAATGGGAGTAGGTAGGAAAACGGATTCACTATGACACGCCTGACTTTTTAAATCAATTCATTAAATTCGAAAATACCCTATGTATAAAAGGAAATACACATAACACTTTAATTTTTACAACTCCAGTTACTAAATTAGGACATCATACTTTCTTTGGAAATGGTTAGATGAAAGTACTGATTAGTTCATAAACATAAAAAACAGCACATACTTTCTAAAATGTTACAAAATTATGTTGCTATTAAAAAGCTTTCATCTTAGTTATTTCATTTAAAAAAACATTTTTTTGGTGGGGGCGCCTGGGTGGCTCAGTCGGTTGAGCGTCCGACTTCAGCTCAGGTCACGATCTCGCGGTCCGTGAGTTCGAGCCCCGCGTCGGGCTCTGGGCTGATGGCTCAGAGCCTGGAGCCTGCTTCCGATTCTGTGTCTCCCTCTCTCTCTGCCCCTCCCCCGTTCATTCTCTGTCTCAAAAATAAATAAAACGTTGGGGCGCCTGGGTGGCTCCGTCGGTTGAGCGTCCGACTTCGGCTCAGGTCACGATCTCACGGTCCGTGAGTTTGAGACCCGCATCGGGCTCTGGGCTGATGGCTCAGAGCCTGGAGCCTGCTTCCCATTCTGTGTCTCCCTCTCTCTCTGACCCTCCCCGTTCATGCTCTGTCTCTCTCTGTCTCAAAAATAAATAAACGTGGGGCGCCTGGGTGGCGCAGTCGGTTAAGCGTCCGACTTCAGCCAGGTCACGATCTCGCGGTCCGGGAGTTCGAGCCCCACGTCGGGCTCTGGGCTGATGGCTCGGAGCCTGGAGCCTGTTTCCGATTCTGTGTCTCCATCTCTCTCTGCCCCTCCCCCGTTCAGGCTCTGTCTCTCTCTGTCCCAAAAATAAATAAACGTTGAAAAAAAAAATTTAAAAAAAAAAAATAATAAAAAAAAAATAAATAAACGTTAAAAAATTAAAAAATAAATAAATAAATAAATAAATAAAACGTTAAAAAATTTTTTTTAATAAATAAACATTTTTTTTTAACATTTCTTCATTTTTTGAGAGATAGAGCATGAGTAGGGGAGGGGCAGAGAGAGAGAGGGAGACACAGAATCAGAAGCAGGCTCCAGGCTCCAGGCTCCGAGCTGTCAGCACAGAGCCCGACACAGGGCTCGAACTCACCGGCTGTGAGATCATGACCTGAGCCGAAGCAGGATGTTTAACCTACTGAGCCACACAGGCGCCCCCATCTTAGTTATTTTAAAAGAATAGTTTAAATATTATTTTACGTTTGATACCTAAATGAAACAAGCCCAAAGAAGGACTATCATATCGTTTTCTGTCCTTCATTCTCAATCAAAAACATGGATTAAAAAAAAATAACATCCATAAATTAGTAAACTGGTGAGAATATAAGTATATAAGTATATATTAAGTATATAAGTATACTTTTATTGTATACGTCACATATGTGTATATTGTGTATATATGTGTGCATATGCATGTAGGTGTTGTGTGTATACACGTGTATAGGTACGTGTGTTTGTGCGTGCACACGTATGTGTGCATACATGTGTGTGGTGTGTGCATATGCGTGTGTGTGTATACAGGTGTATATGTGTGTATGTATGTGCACACCTGTGTGTATATATACACAAAGGCAGACTAAAAAAGTTAGCTTTTTCCCTTCTAGTGAACATGAAATTTAACCTTATTCCCTAAACTTTTAAAGAGCTCAAATTGATCCTCAATTGTTCATGATAGGGAAAACATCATTTATGCCCAAATATGAGTGGGGCTTTTCCCCAAGACACATCTCTCTCAGAAAAGAGGGATTCACTTTGTTTTCCAGTCCTTAAAAAGTCATTGAATCATTTATTTTATTTTTAACTAAGTACTGTTTGGAAAAGGCATGTGAGCTTAAATTATCTTCTGTCTAGGTTAACAGATCTGCTGTGCTGATAAAAAATAGCAGGGGGAAAAAAAGGAGGGAAGAAGCAGAGAATTTAACATAGACTGAATTATTTAATGACGCAACGATGACCCCACAACTAAATGTTGCATATCATTATAAACAAAACTTATAAAGATGATTTTTTTTTTTAAATGACAGGTCATTAGGGGCGCCTGGGTGGCGCAGTTGGTTAGGCGTCCAACTTCAGCCAGGTCACGATCTCGCTGTCCGTGGGTTCGAGCCCCGCGTCGGGCTCTGGGCTGATGGCTCAGAGCCTGGAGCCTGTTTCCGATTCTGTGTCTCCCTCTCTCTCTGCCCCTCCCCCGTTCATGCTCTGTCTCTCTCTGTCCCAAAAATAAATAAACGTTGAAAAAAAAAAAAAAATGACAGGTCATTAAAAACACGGAAACTCTGGGGCGCCTGGGAGGCTCAGTCGGTTGAACACCTGACTCTTGATTTCGGCTCAGGTCATGATCTCACGGTCATGGAATTGAGCCCTGCCTCGGGCTCCACACGGGCACGGACGGAGCCTGCTTAAGATTCTCTCTTTCCCCATCTGCCCCTCCCCCACACGCACCTGCACAAGCGCTCTCTCGAGAAAGAAAAATACAAAAACAAAAAACAAACAAAAAAAAAACAAGGAAAATTTATTAAGGAGTGCATCTGTCATGATGAGCACCGGGTGACATATGGAAGTGTTGACTCGCCGTACCAGACACCTGCAACTGATACAACACATAGGCCAACTGTACCAGAAGCAAAATAAAAACAAGCAGAACAACAACAAAAAAGTGTCATCCGCATATAAAGATTTTATGGATTAAAAGTTGATCCTATGACTTATTTCTCTCCTATTGCTTTACTGCCAAGGCCATACCTCCGGTGTCCTATTGAACAGACGCTGTAACAGCCAGCATCCTCGTGTGTTTCATCTTCCAGGGAAACAGTTCTGTAGCAATTACGGTATTTACATTTTCATTTTTGATAAACAATGAGATAGGGAACTTACTTGCCTTCTATGAATTTCCTTAGGATTGTTTTTATGCCTGGGTGTTGCATTTTATTGTCACCTCATTAGATTTATTCTTTAAAACAACAACAAGGAAAATCTGGGCCAAGAGGAGCCTAAAGAGACACGTGGCATCGTGCAATGTGGTGCCTGCGTGAGATCTTAAAAATAGTGAGCCAGGGCATCAGGTAAAAACTAATGAAATCTGAATACAATGAACGGACGTCAGCTCATCATACTCAATCCTGGTTTACTAGTTGTGACGACGTACCACACCAACGTGAGATACTAGTAACTGGGAAAACTAGACGTGGACCACACGGGAACTCTGTACTATCTATGCAATCTGACTCCGTAAATCAAAAACTGTTCTAAAAAATAAACTTTAGTTTATTTTTTTTTAATGTTTACTTATTTTGAGAGAGAACACGCACATACATGCCCAAGCAGAAGAGGGGCAGAGAGGGAGAGAGAGAATCCCAAGCAGGCTCCACGCTGTCAGCACAGAGCCCGACAAGGGGCTCAATCCCATGAACCGTGAGATCATGACCTGAGCCAAAACCAAGAGTCGGACACTAAACTGACTGAGCCACCCAGGTGCGCCAAGTTTATTTTAAAAATAAAAATAAATTTTAAAAGCAACAGGAAGTGGCACGCTGTGAAAAATCATGAACAACTGGAAACAAGGATCTCCTGTTACGGCCTGGACCGGAATCCCCAACGACAGCATCGAACAGGAACTATCTCCAACAACCTGAGGGAGGGGACTGTGGACAATTCTGTTAGATGGCTAAGTGACTCTAGTGATGAGGAAGATGTCGGATCCTTGTGAAGATGCTGAATTACAGTCTTCTGGAATAAAATGGAGTGGAAGAAACGGTTCTTCGTGTTTAAAGCTTCTTTTTTGGGTATTGGGTTCTTAGATGATTTTTAGGTTATTATGAAAACTAAATCACCTTCTAAATACACAAAAATAGTCCTCTGTGGACCGAGGGTTGGGAGCCAAAGATGATGATTAATACGAATGAAAGATAAAGTCAAAATCTAGTTATAATTGTATATATAACGTGTGATTTAAAATAGAAGTATGTACACACATCAGTAGGCTACAAGTTTACATAATTAAACTGGCCAAAGAGCTTTCACTATTTTCTTCATGAAACAATACTCCACCTTCTCCACCGCCCTATGTTCAGGCATCTTGCTATGTTCCAGCATAATACGCGGTACATTTGTCTCACGGGAACCCAGGGATACTGAGAGAGACGGAAAATCAACATCTGTCCTGAAGGTCCGGCTTAGACACACTCACCTGGCGGCCACACTCCTCCGATAAATATTTATGAGCCCCTGTGTGCTAAACACTACCGTGGGCACGCAGGACACACAAACAAACGAGGGTCCTGGCTCACGGAGCTCACGTTCTAGCAAGGAAGCGAAGGCATGATCAACAGGTGAACTCTGTGTGTGCTGTAGGAAAGGACAAAGCACCGCAGGATATGGCGATGGGCGGAGCGGTGGCAGGTGCAGGGGGCAGGAGGGCAGGCTGTCGTGCTGAGTGGGGTGGTCAGGACAGGCCTCCTGCAGTGGAGACATTTGTTTCGGGATGTGAAGAAGGGGCAGGGAGGTCAGCCACGCACACGTCTGGGGTCAGGGAGTCAGGCTACCCAGCGCTACATTTACGTGTGTGTCCAAACAATCCCCCAAACAGAAACCAGGAAAGTCCGCCTATGGCCACAGTAATGCGGGTGGAGGCATCCTGCATTCGAATTCGAATATTCCTACAGGTGAATACGTTCCTCATACCTTTTTCATTTCGTTTTCTAGATTCTCCTCCTCTTGACCTTCCGACAGCCTTCTCCTTAAATCCGCTATCTCCCTCTCCGCGGACTCCCGGTACTGTGCCCACTGGCTTCGCTCCTGCTCCAGCCGCAGGTGAAACTGGTGCTCGTAGTCGCGGACCGTCTCTACAAAATATCACCAAAGATCGCAGGTCTGAGCGCTCTGAGGAAGAATGTTCTGGCACACTGAAATTTTAAAAGGAGTTACATAAAGAGCGTATGCCTGGATTCTGGAAATCGTCGAATTCACTTTAAAAACAAAACAAAACTGGGGCGCCTGGGTGGCTCAGTCAGTTAAGCGTCTGACTTCAGCTCAGGTCATGATCTCGCGCCCCACGTCAGGCTCTGTGCTGACGGCTCAGAGCCTGGAGTCTGTTTCAGATTCTGTGTCTCCCTCTCTCTGACCCTCCCCCGTTCATGCCCTGTCTCTCTCTGTCTCAAAAATAAACGTTAAAAAAAATTTTTTTTAAATAAAAACAAAACAAAACCAACTAAAACTCAAGCAAGATTTCTGGTTCTTATTACATGCACAAGTGTGAGGGCTGTGACTCACGCCTGCTCTTCACAACGGGCCTGTGCCGCTCGTTCCCTCGTGGACGAAGAAAGCTTAGGGAAGGCCAAACACTCTGGCCGGTGAACATTCCACAACCAGAGCAGCAGGGCTGGCTCGGACCCGGGGGGCCGACCTCAGCCAGACCGCTGCTCCCACACACGACGCTACAGCTCCTAAGATAAATGGGACTGTCACCCCCACCCAACTACTTGAATGTGAGAGACAAGGGATGCGCTTCTGGAATATTTTGCTGTAACTCAGATTCTAAATTGAGACAGATTCTAGAAGGTCTTTGTTAAATGACCTTATCTTTAAATTTTTTTTTTTCAACATTTATTTATTTTTGGAACAGAGAGAGACAGAGCATGAACGGGGGAGGGGCAGAGAGAGAGGGAGACACAGAATCGGAAGCAGGCTCCAGTCTCCGAGCCATCAGCCCAGAGCCTGACGCGGGGCTCGAACTCACGGACCGCGAGATCGTGACCTGGCTGAAGTCGGATGCTTAACCGACTGCGCCACCCAGGCGCCCCCCTTATCTTTAATATAATCTTAACACATCATGGGATAAACACGTATGTCTGTTAACTTCCACTGCTCCTTTGTCTTTTTGTATATGTTTTTTAATGTTTATTTTTTAAGAGAGAGAGAGAGAGAGACAGAGCGTGAGCAGGGGAGGTGCTGAGAGAGAGGGAGACAAAATCCGAAGTAGGCTCCAGGCTCCAAGCTGTCAGCACAGAGCCCGACGCGGGGCTCAAACTCACGGACTGCAAGTCAGACGCTTAACCGACTGACCCACCAGGCGCCCCGCTCTTTCCTCCTTAACAACAGAACCCCAATTTCGTTTAGGAAGTCGGTGGTGCACTTTACAAACGAGATTTTCCAGTTGCCTTTGTAGCTGTGGGTAAGCACACACCTCAGCAAATGTGAGGGGGCTGAAGGAGGAGCAGCTCATGTTCAGCCAGGAGGAGGACGGAGCTGAAAACCATACGCTACGGATGGAGGAGGACCGAAGGAGCCCAGGACACCGGTGACCCCGTGGGGTCCCCACCCCTGGGCTGCTGCTTCCGTGCAAGAACCGGACTCCTATTTGGGGGCCAGTCCCCGGGTGACAGCCACCACGCTGGCTGTCAGGGAGCACGGAGGGCAACAGGACCCGAGCGCAGACAAGAGGAGAGGGTCGTCCCTAGTCCACACCTACGACGGTAACTGGACTGACTTCAGGAACCCGAAGATTCAGGGGCAACTTGCTTCGGGTCACTGTCACCTGAGAAACGCAGGCTGTGACCGAGCACTAGTGTGGGCAGCAGACGGACGGGAGACGGCTACTCTTCCTCTGGTCCGAGGGTCACGGCCCACGAAGCCTCCAGAGCCCGTGCCACTCGGCCACAGAGACCGCAGCGAAGAGGCCCAGCAAAACCCAGGCTCCCCCTGAAGACGTGGAACTGGCCGCACGGAGCGGGTGGGCGCGAATCCGCTGGGACCAGCGAGTGGAAGCAGGGCCCGGAGGCCTCCCGTGGGAGGTTCTCCAGCTCCGCGCACTGCCCGCACCCACGCAGCTTCATCCCGCGTCAGGAGGGGCCGGCTCCTCCAGAACACCCAGAGGACAGACCCGTTCACAGCACCACTGGCGCCCGCGGGAACACGCGAGGCCACAAACACCACTCAGGATCCGGTGTGAGACGCTCCGAAAATGGTCCGTCACCGGCATCGGTGTCGCCGGGAAACGACAAAGCAGACGGAGGGCTCCCTCCTTACCTTTCATGACGGCCTGGAGCGAAGCCACCTCCTCCCTCCACTGTCTTTTCACCTCGTCGATGGCCTCCTGCTTGGTGTTCTCCGAGACCGTGGCGATGGCCTTGATGTTCTCCACCTCCGCCTGGGCTTCCCACAGCTGCGTCCGAAGCTGCCCCAGGTCATCCTGCGCGGCCTGCAGCACCGCATTCTGCCTCTTCAGGTCCTCTGCGGGGAGGGGAGAGGAGGGGAGAGGAGGGGAGGGGAGGTCTCCGGTTAGGGAAGGGGCCGCACTGGCACTCAGCAGGCTGACAGCCCAAGGAACAAGTACAGCGTCCCCTTTATAATGCTAACAGTCTAACGAAGGAGTTAAACATTAAATTCAATGTTAGTTAACTTAGAAAACCAATTATTTTAATAAAGATAAGACTCAGGGTGTGCAGGGCATCACAAATCCATTCCTTACTCATTATCCAACCAGCCAGTGATGAAGGCCATAGTTTTAAAGCTAAATTTAGACTCTTTCACTCACTGGCTAATCAACTTATTTAACCTCTCTGGCCTCAGTTTCCACATCTACAAGACGGGGATAAAAACACCCATCTTAGAAGGTTGTCTTAGTGATAAACAATTTACTGAAAATGCTTGGGAGTACAATACTCGCACAAGGTGAACATTTGAGAAACGGTTAACACAGGAGAAAAGAAAGCCGGACCACACCGCAAGCTACAAGATCAAGATCAAGGATTTTTAAAAGTCAGGATTAACTTTCTCCTCATCCCTTTGCCACCTCCTCAATATCGAGCTGACATGGTGAGCCAACTACAGACGTAAGCCTACGCAAGCCCGGGGTTTGGCCGAATGGCCCTTCAGACGAGGCGACCACCCCGCCCCCACCAGTGTTCAGGGCCGTGTCTGCTCCCTACACACTTACCAACAGTCACTATCTTCCACTGTCCCTAATGCTGCCAACACCATGGGGACGAAAACAGTGACAACTGTCATCTGTATTTCTCTACCAGTAGTGAGGCTGAGTATCTTTATTACATTGATTAATGTCTGTGTTTCTTCCCTGGTGATACCCTTTCCCTGTGCTCATGAACAGTGTTCCTCTGATTGGGAAGGGTAGTCTACATACAGTGAATTGCAGTCCTTTTCCTCCAAAGCTTTTCCAGCCTTGCTGCTCTCGGTCTCTTAACTTTTCCATATCTTTTGCCATATAGAAGTTAGGAGACATTTATGCAGAAGAACCCTTCACCTTTATGCAAAGTCGTCCATTTCCTTTAGAGAACACGGTAACTGAGCTGACAGCCAGCAAAACGATCTGACTTAGGCTCTAACTCGATTACCAGCGGCCATGGGATCTAAGGAATCACACAGCCCTCAAGCCAGATCAGCAGCAACGCTTCTCTGCCTGACTGTCTAAGTGCTTAAAAAATCAGATAGATAAAACTAAGGCACTTTCACTATCAAACACACACAGGAATTAACAGCTTGGTAGTCCAAGTAACGGGGGAAACACCAGACACGCTGATCGTAACTGAAGCCGCTTAAGAAACCTTTATTCGCTCAGCCTTAGTTTTCCGCTGCTTGTCACTATTAAAATATCCCGAAACACCAGCCACAGAAAACTTACAAGAACATTAATTACAGAAAGTAATTATCTGAAGTATCCAGAAGGCAAGCCAGACCCCTGGGACACAGTGGTAGGTGTGTGGGAATGATCTAGAGACAAAACACACAAAGCCACAAAAGGGGTGTTCTGGATATAAAAACGTTTTCGTAAAATGTGAAATAAAACAAAAACCATGATCTCGGAATACTCTGTTCGTTTCTGAGAACCACAGTTCCGTCAAGGCTCAAGTCCATGTGCTCTCCCCTCCTCCGCTGATTCTCCCTGATAATGTTTTGTTTCTTGGAAATCACCCAGAGCTGCATACACTGTTGCGTGATCACTACGAACACAAAAACTGCAAATACCAAACCTAAAGACTAATCTGTGGCATGTTTCCACAGAGTTAAAAGCAGCACAGACAGCCTGAAGGAAGATTCAGCCAAATGTTGCTCCTGACTGACTTTACGTATTTACCTAAGTCTATATTATACGCTATGTATTACACACACACACACACACACCTTTAAGTGAGAACACAAACAGAAGTTAAAAGTTAGAAAAACCTACACTTTCTGTACCAAAACATTTCAAATCTATCTGTCAGCGGCACAAGTTATTATTAAGAATAGTTACTGGGGTGCCTGGGTGGCTCAGTCGATTAAGCATCCGACTTGGGCTCAGGTCACAGTCCCGTGGTCCGTGAGTTCAAGCCCCGCATCAGGCTCTGTGCCGACAGCTCACAGCCCGGACCCCACTTCTGATTCTGTGTCTCCCTCTCTCTCTCTCTGCCCCTCCCCTGCTCATGCTCTCTCTCTCATAAATAAATAAACATTAAAAATTTTTAAAAATAATAATAAAGAGCAGTTATTACCCATTCTGGCTTTGTAGATGTAATTATAAAGATTTCCAAACACACTTGGAAGGTGAGAATACAGCACAATCTTTCACACGCCTATCACCAAGATTCGTCAATTACCAAGACTTTGCCACATTTATTTCAACTACCCTTTTTCTTTGAAGTATTTTAAAAACGAGTCCCAGAAACAGTATTACATCACCTAACACACTACACATGCCTCTCTAAAAACAAGAATATTTTCTTACACAAACACGGTGTCACTGTCACACCTAACAAAGTTAACAATTGTTTGATATAATCTAATACCTCGTCTGTAGTAAAACTACTCCAGTTGCCACAAAAAATGTCTTTTTGAAGTCTGTATGAATTAGGATCCAAACAAGACACTTCATTCGGATATACTGACACTTTATAGAACATTTCAAACATAAAGACAGAGAATTACATAATGGACACCTATCACCTAGCTTCATCTTTTTTTTTCTAGACTTTATTTTTAAGTAAGATCTGTACCCAACATAGGACTTGAACTCACAACCCTGAGAACAAGAGTCTCACGCTCCATGGCCTGAGCTGGCCAGGCGTCCAGGCTTCATCAATTGTTAATATTACTGCTACGTGTGTTTCAACCTCTTTTCAACTTCAAGAAGTAAAACATTACAGGGGCGCCTGGGTGGCTCAGTCGGTTGAGCGTCTGGCTTCGGCTCAGGTCATGATCTCACGGTCTGTGAGTTCGAGCCCCGCGTCCGGCTCTGTGCTGACAGCTCGGAGCCTGGAGCCTGCTTCGGATTCTGTGTCTCCCTCTCTCTCTGCCCCTCCCCTGCTCATGCTCTGTTCCTGTCTCAAAAAAATAAAAAAAAAAAATAAAAAAATAAAGTAAAACATTACAAACACCCTACTTCCCTCAGAAGTAACAACTATCAGGAATTTGGAGGAATCATTACCATGCATATTTTACACCCTTGCTCTGCTACAGGTTTTCAAACCCCAGTGCTCTCACAGAGTCGTATTCCTCTTTAATTACCTCGATCTCTTAACACTGTTCCGTTCTTGAGATTGTTCACACACGTGACTGCTTCGATCATTCACTGCCATATGACAGTATGGCGTATCAGCTATTACGGCCGTGGACACTCAGGTGTGGGGTAGGCATCTACCCATTCTACTCGCATGTTCCCATCGTTCTATGCCCACTGTTCTGGGCTCTTCCCAAATTTATAATGCTATGTCATATATCAAATTTCCATACATTGAGTACTTCTATAAAAATTATGGAACTTCTATAAAAATGCCCTATTCTCATGCCAATACCATGCTGTCTAAACACAGCAATATTTGGGGGCGCCTGGGTGGCGCAGTCGGTTAAGCGTCCGACTTCAGCCAGGTCACGATCTCGCGCTCCGTGAGTTCGAGCCCCGCGTCAGGCTCTGGGCTGATGGCTCGGAGCCTGGAGCCTGTTTCCGATTCTGTGTCTCCTTCTCTCTCTGCCCCTCCCCCGTTCATGCTCTGTCTCTCTCTGTCCCAAAAATAAATAAACGTTGGAAAAAAAAAAAAATTTAAACACAGCAATATTCATACTATTTTGTCTACTCTCGTACACATTGTAAAGTTTCCCGTAATAAACAGCTTAATAAAAACACTGTAGGTGGTGCCTGGGTGGCTCAGTTGGTTAAGTGTCCCACTTCTGCTCAGGTCATGATCTCACAGTTTGTGGGTTCAAACCCTGTGTCGGGCTCTCTGCTGTCAGTGCAGAGCCCACATCAGATCCTCTGTGCCTCCCACACTCACGCACATATTCTCTCTTGAAACATTAAAAAAATTTTTTTAATTGAAAAAAAAAACCACTGTAAGGGAGGCTGAGTGGCTCAGTTGGTTAAGTGTTCAACTTGAGCTCAGGTCACGATCTCGTGGTCTGTGGGTTCCAGCCCCGCGTCGGGCTCTGTGCTGACAGCTCAGAGCCTGGAGCCTGCTTCGGATTCCGTGTCCCCCTCTCTGCCCCTCCCCCCGCTTGCGCTCTATCTCGAAAATAAACAAATGTTAAAAAAAAAAAAAAAAAAGAATGTTAAAACACCCCACTGTAATAGTTTTGAATGAAGTGGGGACACTTCCCCTACCAGACGTAAGTTTTTATCACAAGCTTCACGCACCCGCCGCCCAGCTCCAACACTCATAAACCTGCGGGCAATCTCGTCCCTCCATCCACTTCCATTACACAACACACTGTCTTGAGACAAGTCTCAGACATTTTTTTAAACTAATAAACTTCATTTTTTAAAGCAAGTTAGGTTCACAGCAAAACTGAGCAGAAGGTAGAGTTCCCAGTCCCCCCTCCGCACACGAGCTCCCCTCACCGCAGCAGGGCACCCGACTTGTAACCGCAGAGCCCACGGGGACACGCTGTTATCAAAGCCCGCGGTGTCCATTAGGACGCTGTATCCAGCCCCGTGGGCGCACACGACGGTTCCGCTGCCTCGACACCCCCTCTGCCTGTCCGTTCCTCCTTCCCTCCTGACCCTGGCAGCCACCACCATGTCCACTCTGCCTCGTCCGGGATGTCACACGGAACCATACATCGTCTTTTCGGGGTAGCCGAATAACATTCCACCGCCTGGGCGTACCAGTTTACCTGCTCGGCTCCCAAGTTCTGGCAATTATTAATCAGGTTGCTGCACACGTCGACGTGCAGGTTCTCACGTGAACCCGGGTTTTCAATCGGGGATGTACCGAGGAGAAAAACCGGTGAACCCCATTAGCTAAAAGTATGTTCGGTTCCGTAAAAAACGGCCAAAGTACCTTCCGAAGCGACTGCACCATTTTGTATGCCCTCCAGCAATGAGTGAGAGTTCCAACTGCCCTACATCAGCAGCAGCATTTGGTGGGGTGTCTCAGATGTCAGCCACCATAACACACGCGGAGTGACAGCTCACTGCTTTACTATGTTCACAAACTCACACAACCATCACCACCACCAATTTCGGAACATTCTGATCCTCCCGGAAAGAAAGCCAGTGCTCTTGATCGCCCCCTCCCCCCGACTCCCCGGGGCCACCAGTATCGGGGAACCACTCACCTGCTTTCTATTCCTATCGATCACGTGCTACCCCGGACATTTCGTACAACTGCCATCATACGATGAGTGATCCTTTGACTGGACTGTCTCTTAGCACAAAGCTTTGAAAGTTCATCCATGTTATAATGAGTGCCAGTATTCAATGTATTTTCATGGAGAAATGAAAACATTCATCAGCTGACATTTGGGTTGTTCCCCACTTTCTGGCAATTAGGAATAATACTGCTGTGGCTATTTATATGCAGATGTACACAGCACGTGCTTTATCATTCTCTTGTGTATATACTGGAGAGTGAAATTCTGGGTCAAACAGTAATTCTATGATTAACCATTTGAAGAACTGAAAGACTATGTTCCAAGCCCCTGGACATTTAACACTCCTGCCAGGAGTGCACGAGGGTGCTCACTTCTTACTTCTCCGTGTCCTTGCCAATACCTGTTATCAACTGACGTTGTGATAAAGGCCTCCTAGTGGGTGTCAAGTGGCATCTCATTATAATTTTGATCTGTGTTTCTCTGATACCTAACACCATTGAACATCTTATCATGTGCTTTCTGGCCATTTGAGTATCTTCTTTGGAAAAATGTCTATTCAGATCTGTTGACCATTTTTCACTGTCTTTGTATCATGGAGTTATAAGGGTTCTTGATACATATATATAAAAGTCCCTTATCTGATATGCCATTTGCAAAAATTCCTCCCATTCAGTGGGCTTTTTATTTTTGTGACAGTGTCTCTGGAAGCACGAAAGCTTTTGAAATCTGATGAAGTCCAATCTACTTCATTGGTTGCTTCTGCTCGTAATGTCCTATCTAAGATATTACTGCCTAATTCCAAAGTTGCAAAGATTTATCCTTATGTTTTCTTCTTTTTTAAAAATGTTTGAGAGAGTACAAGCACGGGAGGGGCAGAAAAAGGGGCAGAGCGAGAATCTCAAGCCAGTTTTTGCAGTGTCAGCACATAACCCAACTTGGGGCTCGATCTCACGAACCATGAGATCATGACCTGAGCTGCAATCAACAGCCAGATGGCTAATCAACTGGGCCACCCAGGTGCCCCTACCCCTATGTTTTCTTCTAAGAGTTTTATAGTATATCTTGACACCGTCCAAGTGAATTTTTATAGATGTTAGAGTCCAATATCATTCTTTTACATGTGGATATCCAGATGTCTCAGCGCAATTAATGAAAAGATGGTTCTTTCTCAGAATTGTTTTGGCATCTTGTAGAAAATCACTTGATCGCATATATATCTGAGGCTTATTTCGGGATTCTCGACTCCATCCCATGGAACTACTACAATTATGCCAGCACCACCTGTCTTGATTACTGTTGCTTTGTAGTAAGTTCTGAGATCAGGGTATGTGAGTCCTCCAACTTTGTGTTTGTTTTCCAAGAAGGCTTCGGCTATTCTGGATCCCTAACATTTTCATATAAATTTTAGGATCATCTTGTCCGCTTCTACAAACTACGCAACCAAGATAAAGACACTGCATTAAATGTGTAGGTCAATCAGGAGAATACTGCCAGTATTAAGTCTTCTGACATATGAACATTGGATATTTTTCAATTATTTAGATCATTTCAAATGGTTGACACCATTTTTAAAGTTTTCAAAGTACAAGCTTTACACTTGTTAAATTTCTTCCAAAATATATCATTAATTTTGATGCTGCTGTAAATGGAATTGTTTCCTTACTTCCATTTTCAGATCCTTCATTGCAAAGGTATAAGTGGTTTTAACCCCGGTCAATTACTCTTTGACAAAGCAAGAAAGAATATCCAAGAGGAAAAAGAAAATGTCTCTTCAACAAATGGTGTTGGGAAAACTGAACAGCGACATGCAAAAGAATGAAACTGGACCGCTTTCTTACACGCACTTTCTTACACACAAAAATAAATTCAACATGGATCAAAGACCTAAATGTGAGACCTGAAACCATAAAAATACTAGAGGAGAGCACAGACAGTAATTTCTTTGACGTTGGCCATATCAACTTCTTTCTAGACATGCTTCCTGAGGTAAGAGAAAGAAAACAAAAATAAACTACTGAGACTTCATCAAGATAAAAGGCTTCTGCACAGAAAAAATAGTGTAAAAACGGGGGGGGGGGGGACAAAACATAAGAGACTCTTAAATATGAAGCACAAACAGAGGGTTACTGGAGGGGTTGTGGGAGGAGGGATGGGCTAAATGGGAGAGGGGCATTAGGGAATCTACCCCTGAAATCACTGTTGCACTAGATGCTAACTTGAATGTAAATTTAAAAAAAAATTTTTAATTAAAATAAAGAACCAAATGGAAATGAAAAAAATAAAATAAATTAAAATAAAACAAAGCTTCTGCACAGAGAAAAGGATCTATAAAATTTAAAAGACAACCAACAGAATGGGAGAAGATATTTGCAAATGACATATCTGATAAAGGGTTAATATCCAAAATACATAAAGAACTTATAAAATTCAACACCCAAAACACAAATTATCCAATTAAAAAATGGGCAGAAGAGGGGCACCTGGGTGGCTCAGTTGGTTAAACATAGAACTTCGGCTCAGGTCATGATCTCACAGTTTGTGAGTTCGAGCCCCACGTCGGGATCTCATGCTGACAGCTCAGAGCTTGGAGCCTGCTTCGGATTCTGTATCTCCTTCTCTCTCTGCCCTTCCCCCACTTGTGCTCTGTCTCTGTCTCTCAAAAATAAACGTAAAAAAAAAATTTTTTTTAAATGGGCAGAAGACAGGACTAGACATTTTTCCAAAGACATCCAGATGGCCAATACACCTATGAAAAGATGCTCAACACCCACTGATCATCAGGGAAATCTAAAACAAAACTACAATGAGACGTATCACTTCACACCTGTCAGAACGACCAAAATAAAAAACACAACAACAGGTATTGGCAAGGATGTGGAGAAAGAGGAATCCTCTCGCACTGTTGGTGGGAATGCAAACTGGTACAGCCACTCGGGAAAAATTAAACATAGAACTACCCTGGGACGCCTGGGTGTCTCAGTTGGTTAAGCGTCTGACTTTGCCTTGGGTCATCATCTCGCGGTTTGTGGGTTCGAGCCCCACACTGGGCTCTGTGCTGACAGCTCAGAGCCTGGAGCCTGGTTTGCATTCTGTGTATCTCTCTGCCCCTCCCCGTTCATGTTCACTCAAAAAAATAGATAAAAAACATTACAGATTTTTAAAAAGAAAATAGAACTACAATCCAGCAATTGCACTACCAGGTATTTACCCAAATAATACAAAAATACTAATTCCAAGGGATACACGCACACTGATGTCTACAGCAGCAGCATCCACAGTAGCCAGGTCACGGGAACAGCCCATGTGTCCATCGACTGATTAATGGGTAAAGAAGATGTGCTGTGTACACACACACACACACACACACACACACACACACACACACACACAGGAATATTACTCAGGCATAAAAAGAATGAAATCTTGCCATTTCATTTGCAAAGACAGCATGGAGCTAGAGAGTATCATGCTAAGTGAAGTAAGTCAGAGAAAGACAAATACGTTATCTCACTTCCAAGTGGAATTTAAGAAACAAAAGAGCAAAGGGGGTAAAAAAGACAAACAAAGAAAGAGACTCAAGTATAGAGAACTGATGATCCCGGGGGGTGGGGGGCGGGTTTGAGTGAAACAGGTGATGGGGATTAAGGGGTGCGCTTGTGATGAGCACTGGGTGATGTATGGAATTGCTGTACATTATACTGTATATCTGAAACTAATGTTATACTGTATGTTAACTAACCGGAATTTAAATACTTAGGAAAAAGAAATACGATTGGTTTTCGTATTCTTTTGTATCCTACGACACTGTTTACCTCATACGATAGTTCAAATCGTTTTTCAGTGGATTCCCTTCAATTTTCTATTTAAAAATCATCTGACAGCAGAATATAGCTTTACTTCTTTTCCGACGTCAAACTTATACAACTTTAATACCAAAGAAATACAGAAATGTTACTCCTCGATGGCTCTCTTATCCCATATCTATGCGGTTATTAATATGCTGTCATCTAGATGCGCTACAAACACAATGATACGTCGCTATAACTATTGCTTCACATAATTTTCTTTTTAAAGAAGTTATGAGAAGAAAGGAGACCACATGTGTATTGACAGCTTGGCTCTCTTCACTTGGTCCTTAGGATTAGAATTACCATCTGGTGTCACTTCCTTGGTCCGATGTAGCTTTCCTTCCACTCAATTCCTCTGTGTTGACATTGGCAAACATACTACATTCCCATGTTACAGGGCCAATAAAACAGTAATACACATATTGGCTTATATAACTGCTTTCCAAAATCCATTAAGTAATACTTACATTCTGTTGTAATTACACAATTATCCTTACCAAGGACTTTTTTTCCCCACGTAAATTCAAATTACTGTCTGGAATCACTTGCTTTCCTTAAGTATTTCTCATAAAACAGTCTTCTAGAAAAAAATACTCAGTTTTTGTCTCTCTGAGATAATGTCTTTATTTCACCATCTTCTTTGAAAGATACTTTTGCTGGATATAGGATTCTTGGTCAAGTTTTTTTTTTTCCTTTGAGCGTGTAAAATGTCATCCCACTGCCTTCTGGCCTCCGTCGTTTCTGATGAGAAGTCGTCAGTTTGTGTCACTGAAGCGCTCCTGTTGATGACAAGTTGCCTTTCTCTGGCTCCTTCTAGGATTTTCTCCTGCTCTCCGCGTTTCGACATCTTTACTATGATGTGTCTGTGGCTGTGTGTGGATATCCTCGCACGTATCCTGTATCCTACTTTGAGTTCCAGGAGCTCCTTAGGCATGGAGACTACCATTTATCATCAAACGTGGGAACTTTTCAGCCGTTCTCTCTCTTCAAATATTTCTCTTTCCCTCTCATCTCTACTTCTGGCCCTCCCATGACACACCTGTTGGCAAACTTAACGATGTCCCATGTTTCTGTTAGGCTCTGTTCGCTTCTCTCTTTTCTTTCTGTTCTCCAAACTGGATAATCTTCAGGGACCTATCTTCAAATTTATTCATTCTTTTTTTCTGCCAGTTCGAATCTACTGCTGAGCTCTTGCAGTAAGTTTTTCATTTTAGTCGTTCATTTCTTTTAGTTACTATACTTTTCAACTTCAGAATTTCCACTTGGTTGTTACCATTTCTTTACTGGCATTCTCTATTTGATGAAACACTGTCACACACTTCACTTCACTAAGCACTGTTCTCTTTAAACACGCGTGTGGCTACCCTGAAGTCTTCATCGAATCTGTACCTGGTCACGCGACAGCCACTGCGTGTTTTCCTCTGCACGGACCACACCTGCCGGTTTCTTATGTCCCGATTTTTTTGTCGTTGAAAGTGACTTTTTTTTATTTTTGGACAATATACTGCAGCAACTCTAACCCACTCTCTCACCGGCTTCTTTTCATCCGCCAGTCGGTAGCTGACCGGATTTTAGTAAAAGCTGGGCTCTCCTCCCCGACTCGCACAGCGTGAAGCCGCCACCGTTCCTCCTCTGGAGGTAGGCCTTGGGCCTGTGCAGAATCACTCTGGAATGACCGCGGTCTTTGCAGGGCTCCCCTGCCACCGTCCCTTTCCCTGACCACATCCCCCAAACTACACTTACTTGCTGGTACTGTTCTAAGCGACAAACCCGCTTTAGGACACGGGTGGCGGGGATCCAGTAGTCGCCCCTGTCTCCCATCACGGAACCTCCACCCAGCCCCCCACAGCCAAGGAGGGGCTTCTACCCTAGAGGGGAGGCTGGGCGGGCTCTCAGCCACACTCCCCCGCATCCTCGCCTCTACAACAGGTAGCTGGGTGGGACGGGGAGGGGGGTTCCAGTCCTCAACTGTGAGCCGGGGGGAGAGCGAGACCTGTGTTCTCAGCATCACGTGCCTGGGGTGCAGTTTCCGTGATACCAGCCTGGGCGGGGAGGGAAAGCAGTGGCTCGTGGATCGAATGCCACAGACTCTTTTCACCAAGACTCAGTGGATTTTCTTGAAGAAATGTTTCTTTTGCTGTAGAACCACTTCTAGACACTTTTAAGAAGTTTTACTTACTTAAGGAATCTCCACAGCCCTCGTGGGGCTCACACTCGCAACCCCGAGATCTGAGTTGTGTGCTCTTCCAGATGAGCCAGCCTGGCACCCCTCCACCTCTAGAGACTTCAAATGGTTGTTTTTTATAAACAATAATTTTCACCAGTTTTGCTGGGGAAAGGGTCTGTGGTTCGCGTTAACATACAAGAAGTGGAGCTCTCAAACTTCTCATTTAGCATAAATACTTGAGCATGTACCGCTAAAAGGACCTTTGAAAAAACACACACACATGAAATCAGGGCACCTGGGGGGCTCAGTCGGTTAAGTGTCGGACTCTTGATTTCGGCTCATGCCATCATCTCATGGTTCGTGAGCTCGAGCCCCACATCAGGCTCTTACGTTGACAGCACGGAGCCTGCTTCGGATCCTCTGTCTCCCTCTCTCTCTGCCTTGCCCCAGTTCGCACATGTGCCCGCTCGCGCTCTCTCTCAAAAATAAACATTAAAAAAAATTGAAACACATAAAATTTACCACCTTAACCACTTCTAAGTGTATACTTCAGTGGTGTTGAAAGTTATTCACACTGCTGTACAACGAATCTCCACAACTCTTCACCTTAAACAACAGAAAGTACACCCATGAAAAACTCCCCCTCCTCCAAGCCCTTGGCAATCACATTCTACTTTGTTTCTAGAAGCTTAACTATTCTAGATACCTCATGTAAGTGGAATCACACATCATTTGTCTTTGGCTGGCTAACTTCACTTTGTAAGGATCATCTTCACAGCTGAAAAAAATTTGACGATGCCCAAATAAACATCCAGTCAGTGTTGAAAGTCGGGTTGTCTACAAAGTTTTTTTCAGCAGTTCAGGCCTTTGAGTCAAAATCCAAATGAGGTCCATACGCTGGTTAGTTAATGTGCATTTTAAGTCTCTTCTGGTCGATGGGTTTCCCTTGCATCTCTCTCTTCCTTGCAATTATTTACAGAGTAAACCAGGTGGACCTCGGAGCCTCTCCCAGTCTGGGTACCACTAACTGCATACCTACGACGTAGTTGAACTACGCTCCTCTGTTCATCGTGTTTCCTACAAATCGGCGGGGGGGTGCGGGTTCAGTACAGTAGGGCACCATCCTCTTGGCCCTATCCTTCCCTGCACAATCGAAGACAGTTTAGAAGATCCGTAAGGGAAAAAACAGAGACCTTGGCTGGAACTGCTCTGAACGTACAGACGGGGAGTTTGCTTCTTTACAACACAGAGTCTCTCCACCTACGGATACGGTATCACATTCCATTTGCTCAGGCTTTCTTTCACAGACTTCCACACTGTTTCCTAACTCTCCTCTGTAAAGCTTTTACGCAACCTTGGTTAGACACATCCCCAAGGGGCTGAACATGCTGATTTTGTTGTCTGCCTTTTATTTTCTTCAGGATTTTTCTTCTACTGCTTCCCTAAATAGTTACTGGTACAGAGAAACATCCCTGATTATTCTATACTGATCTTCATTCCGACGGTGTCGCTAACTAATAGTTCTGACAGTGTGGATTCTCTTGGTTCCTCTATGTCAATAACCATAGACTCCACAGGGAGACAAAACTATCCTTAACTTTCAAAATTTTATAACCCATTTCTTTTCATTTTATTGCGTTGGCGAGAAGGACCTCTAGTATAATAATGAAGGATTGACAATAGGCTTATCTCGTTTCACTATTAAGTATGATATATGCTACTGGTTTCTAAGAAAACTTTTTCATAGGCTAAGGCAGGCCCCCACCATCCCAGTTTGCTAGGAACTAGTGTGAACTCATTACTAAAGCATGTTAAATTTACTGAGTGTCCTTTTGGTTTTTCTTAATTTGTTAATGTAATGAGTCACATCAACACATGTTCTAATGTCAATCTCTCCTTGCATTGCTGCTATGCAACATCACAGTGCAGTATTTTTAAATATTCTACTGAAGTCAACGTTATTTAGGATTTTAAACTCTACGGTCATAAATGAGACTGGTTTATCTATATTCTAGTATTAGTGTTTCTTGTTTAGGTATTAAAGTTATACTAATCCCACAAAATGAAATGGATGGCTTTTTCTTTCTGACATAGCAAATAAAAGGAATAAATTTTCCTTGTAAATTTAACAAGATTTGTCTATGTCTGTGGCATCTTTTATATATAAGAATGGCTTATTATTTTTTTAATGTTTGTTTAGTTTCAAGAGAGACAGAGCACTTGTGGGGGAGGGGCACAGAGAGAGAGGAAGACACAGAATCCGAAGCAGGCTCCAGGCTCCAAGCTGTCAGCACAAGATCCCCATGTGGGGCTGGAACTCACAAGCTGTGAGATCATGACCTGAGCCAATGTCACACACTTATCCAACTGAGCCACCCAGACGCCCTTTATTAACTGTTTCTCTTATGGTTATGGTTTATTCAGGTTTCCTAGTTGAGGTAATTTGGGGAATTCATATTTCCTAGGATATTATTCATTTCAACTAAACATCCAAAATTTCTGGCACAGACACATACACAGTACTGTATCAGTAATTGTCTCATTTTCTTAGTTTTTTCAAAAAAATGTGCCTTTGATTTTATTGAGCTTGACTGTTAACTTTGCTTTCCATTTAATTAATTGCTATTACTATTTTTTCTTCTTTGTGTTTACTCTTTTTCTAGCTTCTGGAGTTGAACACATGGATAATTTATTCTCAACTTCTCACCTTTTTAATTTTTTTAAGTTTATTTTGAGACAGAGAAACAGCACTCACGTTGAGTGGGGGAGGAGGAGGAAGAGAGCGAGAATGAATGAATGAATGAATGAATGAATGAATTCCAAGCAGGCTCACGTGCAGAGATCGGACACAACTGTCAGATCATGACCTGAGTTGAAACAAGAGCTGGACACTCAACAAACTGAGGCACCCAGGTGCCCCTCTCATGTCTTTTAATAATATAATTTTAATAGATGCTTTTAAAATTAAAAGCTTATTCTCCAAGTCTTGTTTTAGCTGCTTCCCAAGTATCTTTACCGTATTCTCGGATTTTGTGATCTCCATTGTGATATTCTTTAACTCAAGAACAGGAATGCACTGAATTCTTAGTTTCCAAACTTTTAAATAACATTTACATGCTTGTTTAAAATCTTTCCAACAGTGTTCAGTAAGAAAACATAAGTAGCTTGATTTTTTTTTAATTTTTTTTTAATGTTTTATTTATTTTTGAGACACAGAGAGACAGAGCATGAGCAGGGGAGGGGCAGAGAGAGAGGGAGACACAGAATCCGAAGCAGGCTCCGGGCTCCGAGCTGTCAGCACAGAGCCCGACGCGGGGCTCAATCCCATGGACCATGAGATCATGACCTGAGCCAAAGTCGGACACTCAGCCGACCGAACCACCCAGGCGCCCAATTTTTTTAATATGTTGAATCTCTGAGATATATGCATGTTGAATCTCTGAGATATATGCATGTAGATAATTTTTAAGTGTTCCTTATTAATATTGAAAAAATGAACTTTTTTGGTTCCTTGGGTACAGAATTCCTAGGTCAAGTCTTTTAAAATTCTGTTGCTCAGGGGCGCCTGGGTGGCTCAGTCGGTTAAGCGTCCGACTTCGGCTCGGGTCACAAACTTTGAGAGTTCAAGCCCCGCGTTGGGCTCTGTGCTGATAGCTCAGAGCCTGGAGCCTGCTTCACATTCTCTCTCTCTCTCTCTCTCTCTCTCTCTCTGCTCTTCCCTCACTTATGCTCTGTCTCTCTCTCAAAATAAACATTAAAAAAATATTCTGTTGCTCAAAGCTATTATATTTTTTAATTTTTTTTGAAAGTTTATTTATTGTAAGAGAGCACATGCATGTGAGCAGGGGGAGGGGCACAGAGAATCCCAAACAGGTTCTGTGCTGTCAGCACGGAGCCCGATGCAGGGCTCAAACCCACCAACCGTAAGATCCTGAGCCAAACCAAGAGTCAGATGTTTAACCAACTGGGCCCCCAGGCGCCCCCAAAGCTATGATCTCTTTACCTGCTGCTGGAGCTAGCAATCGCTACAACGCTAAACATACCCTCTGTGTGCACTCATCAGTTTCTTCTTTGAACTCTATCACCTTCTGTTTACATGACAAGGCCTGGCGATTTGTTAGGTGCACACGACCTCACGACTGTTGTCTTCTCTAGGTAGACTGCTGCTTTCATTATGAGACAGTCTTCTATATCCCTTCAATACCTCTTGCTTAAGCCCCAATCCTGTTATTGTCTCATTTTTTTTTTCTACTTTCTTCCTTTAAAGCGTAACATGAGCTACGACGTTTTTTGGTGTTTTTTGTTTCTTTTTACAGCCGGACTTCTCAGTTTCTATATCGGGATCGTGTCTTCCCGTCCTGCCTGCTCCGTTTACTCTTCTTTTTGCAAATGTTCTCTTTACTCGCTCTTCTGGTGATTTGTGTGGGTGATAAATGCTCTTAGTTCTTATATGCCTGAAACACCTGTATCGCTCTCATTCTTGAATAATTTAGCTACATTTTAGGTTGAAATTTTAGGTTGAAAGTGACTTTTCTCTGCACTTTAAGGATCTTATTTCGTTGTCCCTGGCATCTATTTTGCTTGTGTGGTATCTCCCAACAACACAACTATTTCTTCTGTCAGCTTTCAATATTTTCCTTTCATTTGCATGTAGATGGTTTAAGATATGTCAAAATATGAATTTATTATTATTTGCCTACTTGGTACTCAGTATTTATGTTGAGGACTTACTTTTTCAAATTAATCCCTGAAAACTCTGTTATTATCTCCTCAAATATTCTACCCTCCATCTCTTCCGCTTCAACTCTTTTCAGAAATGTGTTAGAGGCTCACTTTATCCTCTATGTCAACTGCTCTTTGATGCTTCGGTCTCTGTCTCACTGGGAGGGAGAACTCCCAAATACTGTTTCCTAATTGACCAAACTAAAATCTCTGTGCCTTACCTACAATTTAAACCATCTATTTACCTTGTTTCAAGTTGTGTGTTGTTTCCAAGATTCCTAATGGCTTTTAATTTTTTTTAAGACACTCTAGTTTTATTTCCACATCTAGAATCAAGCTTATGACAAAGATCTTCCTTAACCTAGCTTTCAACTACTGAAAGAATCTCTGGTTAATTAGCATCAAAGCTTTACATAAATGATCACCACATACAAAATCGTTCTCAACATGCTAGAAAATGTCATGGTCTCCTGGTGGTTAATGCGGGCTCTATTCCTACAATTTTCCTTCAAATCCAGAACGCTATGGCCTTTGGCGTGCCGCTTCACGTGACAGGCTGCACCTTACTGCCCAAGACCGAGGATTTTCCAAACACAAACTCTGCTGCGGTGCCAACCTTTGTACTGAGGCTGGCTAAAGAAGAAAGCTAAATCGAATACTTTTTTTGAAAGCTAAATACATTTTCTTCAAGTTCAACAACAGACAAGCAACAAAGCTTTCAGAAATATCTACAACATTCGCAGTTGAAGTCGGCTGAGCAAAGAGCGGGTGCTACGGCAGGAGCGCAAAGGTAACAATCTCTCTCTTTCGCATTCCTCACTGCCGTCCGGACTCCTGCCCAGCTGTTCTCCAAATAGCACGGCACAGCCACTGCAACACCAGGGCAGAAGCCGTTCCCATCCGTCAAACACGGATGCTCGGACTTCCAGAGTTACAGCGCCTGCTTTGCTGAAAGAGAAAACAGACAGGCTGTTGAACACGTCGAACCCACGGCTCACGCCGCCTCCGCCTGCGAGAATCATCAAGACTGGCTTTGCATGTCACAGCCGGCGCCACAGAACTGCCTGAATTCGATTCTGATTATGAAATAGGCAAACAGCCACGACAGAAACTGAATCAACATTTATGGTTTACACACTATGCGTTTTCCCTAGAAATGACACCAAAAACTCTCAGAAAGGTCACATTATTCCTTTTGAAATTTTGTAGAAAGTCACCCGTTCTCTGTGGCCCACCGAGCTCACAGAGGACTCCAGACAGCACAGAGGGACGCCCCCACACAGCTTATGTATCAGGTGGAGATGTAGTTAAAGCGATGTTAACGCAGCAACTACGTTTTCTGATGGGATCCACGTGACAAGCTGTCCAGAGCGGATATAAAAACGGTAACTGATCACGTAGTTCAGGAATGAGAGGTTCTTGGTCATTTTCATGTCTTCCGAATTTTACAGAAAAGGCCACCTTATAATTGAAAAGAAAAAATAAGAAAGGAAAGGAAAACCCTAACAGCTTTATCTGGGGACAGAGAAAAACAGGAAATAAAACAAGCAAACGCGGGGCAAGATTAAGCTGAATTGACTGAATAAGCAGAGACAAGGAAAAAGGAGGGTCCGCCTGCGGGGCCGCGGAAAGAGGGGCCGCCAGCCAGCCCGGCAGCGAGCTCAAGTGCTCACCAGAGGAAGCACTGCCGGGACGTCGTACGCACACACGGAAGGCGCCACACGTCACCTTGACAAGGACACACCGCGCTGCACAGGGTCGAAAGCGGTGCCTCGTCAACTCAAGGTTAGAACAAGTTTGAGGAGGGAGCGTTAACAAAGAGAAACACACTGAAGACCCAGACGTAACTTTTCTCAAGACACACAACATATACTCAAACAATGACGCTGTGCAAAATGTATCATCTACCCCAGTAGACTACACTTTCTTGAAGACGCAAACCCTATCTCAGGCGTCCCAAGCTCTACGGTGACGTGCAGAGTGCCACCAGGCCCAGACAGAACACCAGCCTTCCCAACTCCTCGTGAGCCTACGCAGGAACAAAATCAAACAGAGAGAGGCCCGCCTACAAGTCACAAGAAAACGGAGCCCCATCCCACACTGTAGTCAGCAAGCCTTTCCAAGTCGGGGCTGGATCGGTGAGGCCTCCTACAAAATGCTGGCTGTCCAACGTCTCTGACCACAATTCACAACAAGGAACATACTTCAGGGCGCCTGGGGGGCTCAGCCAGTTGAGCGCCTGACTCTTGATCTGGGCTCAGGTCACGATCTCTCATGGGACTGAACCCCACGTTGGGCTCCGTGCAGAGTGGCCTGACAGCAAGAAGCCTGCTTGGGATTCTCTCTCCGTCCCTCTCTCTGGCCCTCCCTCACTAGTGTGTGCGCTCTTTCAAAAATAAATAAAAACTTTTTTAAAAATTTATTTTATATCACTCTATACATAACACATATATGTCACTGAAACAAGATATTTCATGCAACTATACTTAACTGAAACTTACAAATATAATATACTGTTATTTTCCTATTTTCCATTTTATTCCTTTTTTTAAAAGTGCTGGTCACTGCCCGCTTAATTTTTTTAATCCATCGAAGGGTTATATAAACCTATAGTCTGAATACCACCACTCCAGGGCAGTGATCTTCAAAGTGGGGAACATGTACGCCTGGAGATATGCGAAGATTTTCCAAGGATTCACAGACACATGATGTCTTAAAGGAATCAACTTCTAGATCCTCACCTCGCATAAATATTCTTCCCCAAAGCACAGTATTTAAGTACAGATTCTTCCCATCCATCTCCCTTTTCTCGACACCCTTTCTCCTATGTAACAAAAGACGGGTTTCCTGAATGTTCTATGAGTCACTGCCCTGTTGTGTAAAAACTCCTCTGTCGTATCAAATCAGAGGGACGATTTAAAATATCAACATCACGGGGGCACCTGGGTGGCTCAGTGGGTTAAGCGCCCAACTTCAGCTCAGGTCATAATCTCACAGTTCACGGGTTCAGGCCCTGCGTCGGGCCCTGCGCTGACAGCTCGGAGCCTGGAACCTGCTTCGGATTCTGTGTCTCCCTCTCTCTCTCTCTGCCCCTCCCTCACCTGTGTTGTGTCTCTCTCAAAAAGGAATAAACATTAAAATAATGATAATAAAATATCAACGTCAGTAATAAAGTGAATGACTAATAACTGGGCAACAAATCTTCTAGCAGGTTAGGTGACTGCAGAGTCTGCTCTCAACAAAACTGAAGGAAGGCTAACTGAGCTGCCAACCAACAGAGCAAGAGTATTTTCGAAGCTGGGCACTATGTGACTTGACACAGAATTCAGAGAGTTAAGAGAATGGAGTAATATTCACTGCAAAATAGGGGTGCCTGGGTGGCTCAGTCGGTTAAGCATCTGACGCTCCATTTCAGCTCAGGTCATGATCTCACAGTTTGTGGGTTCGATCCCTGCACTGGGCTCTGTGCTGACAACGTGGCGCCTGCTTGGGATTCTGGCTCTCTCGCTCTCTCGCTCTCTCCCTCTCTCCCCACCACCTGCACTCTCTCTCTCAAAATGAGTTAAAATATAATCATCATCACTGTAAAATAAAATTTATATTTCCATCTACTTATTTATGAGACTAAGGGTTCTCGGCACTCACATACATTTTTTTAAAAATGAAACTTACCCTTTTCTAGAAGTAAATATAATTCACCCAGAGGACAGGACTTAATTGGGAGGGAGACCCAATTGTATCTCATAAGACCTACATTTCCAGGGGCGCCTGGGTAGCTCACTTCGTGAAGCGTGCGGCTCTTGATATCAGTTCAGGTCATGATCCCAGGGATCCCTGATCCCAGGGTTGTGGGATCGAGCCCCACGTCGGGCTCTGCACTAAGCGCGGAGCCTGCTTAAGACTCTCTCTCTCCCTCCTCCCCTCTGCCCCTCTCCCCCACTTTCACATACTCTCTAAATAATCGTCTTCTTAAAGCAAAGACCTGCATCTCCAGTACTTTCTACACTTTACTTTTTAAATGTGTAAAATATTTACAGAGTGAGCAGCTGCACACTTATTAATAACCGTAATGATGACTCAGTACAGAAGATATTTACATGCATGTTTTTCTTTTTCTTTTTTTATGTTTATTTATTACTGAGAGACAGAGAGACACAGAGCATGAGCAGGGGAGGAGCAGAGAGAGGGAGACACAGAATCCGAAGCAGGCTTCAGGCTCCGAGCTCTCAGCAGAGAGCCCGACGCGGGGCTCGAACTCACAAAATGCGATCACGACCTGAGCCGAAGTCGGTCGCCTAACCGACTGAGCCAGCCAGGTGCCCTAGATGTGTATTTTTCTTATAGTGAAGTCTGACCAAATGTTCTTTGAATGGCTTTCAAGCACCAAATATTACCAGCGGTTCTCAAAGTGTGGTCCCTGCACCAATAGCATCAGCATCACCTGAAAATGTACTAGAAGTGTACATTCTAGGATCTCCCAAACCCAACGGATCAGAAGCTCTGGGGGTGGAGACCAGCAATCTATGTTTTAACAAACCTTGCAATTAAATTCCGATGCATACTTGAGTTGGTGTTCCAAAAAAATAAATAAATAACAACCACCACCACCACCACCACCAAACACACGACTTTTTAGAATAAAATTCTGAGGGAGATGTAAACATGAAAACCTAACACCAGGATGGAAAAAAATATAACATTTCTGCTAAAGAGCTTATTCAAAGTTTTTTTTTAATGAATGGTGACAGATATTAAATCACTATGACTGATTCCACTGATATGTTTAAGAGCATGAAGTTTTCACTTAAATTCTTAGTGCTGACAATATGATAGAATCAACACCTTTTAAATTTTTGAATAAAAAACTTGAAACGTCAACTTAAAAAAACGGTGTGAGGGGTGTATATAAATACCTATTTCGTGGAGTGAATACATTTAAAAACAGGACGATCACCAGCCTAGAGCAGCGGTTCCCAAACTGTGGTCCTTGGGCGGCAGTACCGGGGTCACCTGCAAGCTTATCTCAGAAATGCAAACTCTCAGGCCCCACCCCAACATGCTGTGTTCGAACGAGCTCTCCAGGTGACTGCGATCCACGTGACCGTTTGAAAGCCACTGGTCCACACCAGAACACTGGTTCCCAAAATCTGCCGTGCATCTGAATCACCTTCAGCACTGGCTGCTGGACCCTTAGACCAGAGTTGCTGATTCAGGTAAGTGTGAGAGAGGACCCCAAATGTCACACTTGTGACAGGTTTCCTAGGCGACAGCGATGCTGATGCTATTAACGCGATCACGCTGTGGGAAGCGCCAGGCTGGACGGCTGTGGAAACCACAGGTCAGTGCCCCACGGGTACCCCTCTCCTTACCCTTCAGATCCAGTCCCCCTCGACATGCTCCCACGGATCTGCCTTGTACACTCTCCCTCCGTCCTCACTCGAGTTCACGTTCTAGGAGTTAAAGATCCGTGTGGCTCTGGCTCCTCTTTTACACCCGCCACCCAGGCACAATGTGGGCCTCACGGCGGATACGCCTTCCTGGTAGGCAAGTGAACGTCTGTCGGAGAAACTCCAGGAAGCGTCAGGACGTGGTGTGGCAGGGCTCTGCTCTGCCTGGGGCTCCCGCTCAGGTACTAAGGGCACCCAGAGCCCTGTGTCCCAGGATGGCGCAGTCTGCCTGCCTTAAACATCATCACTAAGGTGGACAGACAAGGAAAAACCGGAACGCTGCATTTTTCAACCTGTTTTATCAATTCCATTCTTAACCCTAGCCTCTAAATAGACTTTTATTTTATAATGTAAGTACAAATAAAATCAAGGCTTATTCAATGATAATATTAACATTGTACCACCAAGAAACTCGACATTTTAAGGCAGTCTTAGTATGGGGGGTTAGACAGAGACTTAGGAACTTACCCTCTTTAGCCAAATATAACTCTTTAAATTTTGCTCTCTTTTGATTAAATTCTTGCTCAAGCTGCTGCTGTGCACGTAAAAATTCTGCATTAATTTTTTCCAATTCTGCTACCCGTTGCTGAAGAGAAACTGGAAAAAAAAATACTAGTTAACAAGTAATAACTTTTATTTATAAATTAAATTACAAGAATATGTATTCTAGCTACACATTTCTATAATGAAACAGTCAAACTTCTTCTGAAGATCCAGTATATTCTAGAAAATTCTAATTTTCACCTCTACTAGACTTAATACACACTACAAATGAATCATATAAAGTGCAACAGCATATATAAGGAGAATCACATAAGGCAAATTTCCCTAAAGAGAGCTTCTCAAGTTCCTTGGTATGACTGACAGAGTCAGTCTACTTCTGGAGCTATTAAATACTGGATTACTTGGGCTATTTATCCCGCAAATAAACCCACTGCCAACCTTGCGGGCTCTGGTTCCTCTTGAGCGTTCTGAGCAAAATGTCACGGGCTCTCTGATTAGGACAGTCACAGCAGCCTGAACTACTCTCCCAATTTCGGGATGATTCACTATCATTGCACTAAAATCACAATCGAAAACCCTTTCACAGAGAAAGGATACAGAACCAGACGTTATGCATGAACTCTCAATTACAGGGAGCTCCTCCGGTTTCCAGATTAATGCAGACCATGGTGCGGCAGGGGCCGGGACACATGTTCAGTTCAGGGGCTTATCTTCTGGCCGCAGCTGATTAAATAAATGCCCATCCTGAGCAAACCCAGACATTCTTCTGGTTCAAGCACCGGGTGGGCAATCCAGAAGCACAACCCCACCTCCTCCTCTGCCCCAACAGCAAGCCAGCCACAAAGCAATCACCCTAGTCCCTCCGGGGGACACCAACTGGTCCTAATGCCACCACTACCCAAACACCAAGGCCAGCAGAGGCCCCAGTTCTCCAGCACAAACCACTCCAGATAATGATGGTTTGCTCACAACGTTAACCACGATCTGAAATGATCTCTGAAGGCCCTACCTTCCCCCAACCCAGTACTCAATGTAATGGAGAGCTACTTTCATAGTACACAGAAAAAGACTGGGAAAAAATGCACCAATGATTTTAGATAAATCCTAGAGGGACTAACAGATTGGGGCTGATTAAATTTCTTCCATGTGGTTCCCAAAGTTCTCTAGGACGCCTCTGATAATAAAGAATGAACTAAAACCAGTCTCTAAAACCATGTTCCTTCCCTCCACATCTTCAGACCAGCCTCACTACAAATCTGACAGTACGGACGAAATCCAGGTCTGAAAGGGGAAGGGACTGCTACTCTGAGTTCCACTGTTTGCGATTACACGTAAGGAGTCATTCCGAGGAGCAAGTATCTAGGGTCCTTAAGTCAAAGCAAAGAATGACATCTGGTCATTAGAAGATCTGATGACCTCTGGAGAAAAAGAGGGATGGAGAATCCACTAGAGAGGGAAATAACGCAGTTATCTCGCACTTACTCTCTGAAATCAGGAAGGAAACTTGTTCTCTGTGCTATTTACTTCTCTTGGTATTTTTACTGTCCAAATCCCAGTTGTTAAATAAACAAGTTCTGCACTTAACACTGTAGTATTACTTGGAGCTACTGATGATGTGTGAGGTCAGGAAGAGCGCTGGGGAGCTGGGGAACCCAGAGAAAAGGAAAAGCAATGTCCTCTGTCCTTCCTTTTTCCTAACAACTGCTCGATCCCTCCCCTACCTTCCACCAGAACACGCACACAAGTGGCCGTAACTTTCAACATTACGTCTAGGAACTGAAGCCGGTGAGCCAATAAAAACTGAAATGCAGCATTCAACGGTGCAGCCACACCTTCGTGTGTCTCCACCACTCCCGGCCTGCCCCGGCCCCAAGTTCAGGCACAGTCCGTGCCCGTGGGCCTGGCCGCCTCTCTAACCCTCTCTCCGGCTTCGGGGCGGTTTCAAGTCCAGGGATCGTGACCCCTTGGAGGTCACACCCACTGCCTTATTAGCATTTGTTGTTTTAATTAAAATGCTTTAAATCCACCTCAAGTACTTATGTTAATAAGGCACCTGTACAACAAAGAAAAAGGCCAGAACAACTTCTTTTTCTTAAAACAAGACCACCTCTGGTTCCCTCTGTACCTGGGGAACCAGCTCGGCCTGCACAAGACAGCAGGAGGGTGCACGTGGGCACGTCCTCTTGCCCGAGCAGCCGACCACAGATTAAACGGAAATGAGCTCTCATCACACAAAAGATTACACAGTTCTCCTAACACAGTCACCAGCAAGTTTACAGTAACTAGCTAACAGCTCATGTTAAAAGGACTCAGCCCAGCATTTAGAAAGAAATTGATAAACATTAGCTGTAATTATTAAACTAGCAGTACTTATCTAACAAAGACAGAAAACAGGCAGAGTGATCAAGTGACATGTATGCAGCCACAAAAGACCAGAAGTCACTTCCAACCTCATGATCCTGACTCAGTTCCCGTGCTTAGACGCCCAGCTCATGCCTGTCCCTATGACCATGAATCTTCATGGCGTCATGAACAAAACTCAGTAGAAACGCCAGACCTCAACAATATTATGCCTTCTGTAACTTAGCGGCCAAGAGCTATTAGTGTATCGACCTTCTTTAACCACTCGACACATTCTGCACACTATTACCTTCGTTTGGGTAATAAGGAAAAGGGGGGCGCCGACTGGCTCCGTTGGTAGTGTGTGACTCCTGATCTCGGGGTTGTGAGTTCAAGCCCCACGATGAGTATAGACACTACCTACAAATAAAATCTTTAAAAAAAAAAAAGGAAAAGGGGAAAACTATCTCCTGCAATGGCTACTTTGAATGCTTGACACCCAAAGGGGAAAAGTTGTCATTATCAATTACTCAAAATGTCTGAGATAAGCAACCATACAGAAAGGAAAAAAAAAAAAAAGAATAATCTGGTAAATAAATGAAGAGAAGAGTCAGTACCTCTTAGATATATCTCCTTCCCTGATCTTGACATGAATGCAAGAACATGTAATAACCCAAAAATACTTTTAGGTCCTGAGCTGTGTCCCACACTCTTATGTTCCTCTAACACACTGTATTAAATTTGATAAGACACGACAACAAGAGAAGAAACCAGTCTAAGTCAAATAGTACAACAGAATCTTTTTGTTTAAACATGTTCAAGATCCAAAGAAACACCTATTTCAAGGGAAAAAAAGACGTAACTTCAGTAAAACAAAAGACCAAACACTTTCTGTAACTCAGAAATCTTAATTTGTGCATAAATGGGTAAAATGAAACTATTAAGTATGGTAGGAGTGTCCATCCCATGGAATAATACCAAGCCAGAAAAATTATATTAAATAAAAAGAACAAAATACAAAATTATACAACAAAACATGAGCTACGCAAAAATACACAGAAAAAAAAAACTGGAAAGAATACGCCAAATTACATTCAGAGGAGCTGCCTCTCTGAATCGAAGGGTAATTACAATTATAAATTACACTGATCACACTGATTTAAATTAAAAGGTAATGAAGTGACTCATCTTTTTTTTTAATTTTCATGATTATGACTTCATCTGACTGCTACATCCCAATCTCTCTGCTCAAAAAAAGGGCACATAATTTACTTCAGTGATCTTCAAAATGTTTTAACACAATAAATAATCATTTTTTTAAAACTACATTTCTATTTTCCCAGGACAGTTTGCTACAATAGACAAATTTCCTAAAAAGGCAAAACCTCTTGGTTTCGGTTTCAGAAGTGGCCTTCCAGCTAGCAAACTGCCTTCTCTTGCTGCTCTAAAAACTCACCATGTCCAACTTCTTTCAGGAATTACTAAAAATGACTATTCCCACACTACATCTACCCACGGAATTGTGCTTTGTTTAGGCTAATATTTCAGTTACAACCCCCCCCCCAGAGGAAACGTGGAGTGGGTGGGGCCAACTGGGAATCTAGGCTTCCCCAGGATAACTGCGCTGCGGTCAACAACCATTCCACAGTGTTGGAGCAAACGGACGTGGCCTGTGGAATCACTTCGTCCACATGACTGAATAATCGTAATTCTTCAGTACAAGAGAAAGTCGTCATTTCACTTCACACAATCCCACTTCATTCTATGTAATCTCCAAAACATCGGACTTTAGCAACTTTAAGTAAAAAACTGCATCCTTCTACCCTTGGCCATTTACTCACATAAACCAGTTCTGAAACAGAGTAACATCTGGCTAAGAAGTGTACGCGGAACACCTTAGCCCCTCCTTCTGTGAATCAGAGCGAAAAACCTTATTTTGTCTTACTTTTTTCTTTGTTGCAACTCTCAAAGCACTTGGGCATCCAAATACTTCAGATAAAAGAACACTTTTAAGACGATGTGTTTCAAATAAGAAAGCCAATTGTTTCCTACGTAAAGGTTAGTGGGCATTTGTGTAAACTACCCGAAGACATCATGAATCTGGGAAAGGTATTAACTCAAAGAACAAACTGGCACCAAACGTTCATTCATTCAGAGGGAAAATGAGATCACGAAAAAGTATTAAGGAAGAGAATCTTCAACAAGAGAGAAGTGGAATTAAAGAGAAGAAAGGATGGAAAACTTGATGTGGGGGAGGAAAGATGGGGGTAGAGGTGGGAGGAATTAAGAAGACATAAGAATACACTGTCATTTTCAGCCTCCCTAAAGAGAGTGATGAGGGGCGCCTGGGTGGCGCAGTCGGTTAAGCGTCCGACTTCAGCCAGGTCACAATCTCGCGGTCCGGGAGTTCGAGCCCCGCGTCGGGCTCTGGGCTGATGGCTCGGAGCCTGGAGCCTGTTTCCGATTCTGTGTCTCCCTCTCTCTCTGCCCCTCTCCCGTTCATGCTCTGTCTCTCTCTGTCCCAAAAATAAATAAACGTTGAAAAAAAAAATTAAAAAAAAAAATAAATAAATAAATAAAGAGAGTGATGATCGAAATTCATGAATAACCACCAGGCACCTGCAGTGTGGAATCTTCTGGGTCTCCTTAAGTTCTGGGTTACTGAGTAGGAACAATCAGAGGATCATAGTTCTGCAAGGATTTCAGAGATTACTCTAGTCCAGTATATTTCAGACTGAGCCTCAATCTATTAATGAGTTGTTGAATTTAGTGATTAGCAACCTCTTTAAAACTAATGCAATATAGGGGCGCCTGGGTGACCCAATCCATTAGGCATCTGGCTTCAGCTCAGGTCATGATCTCACGGCTTGTGAGTTTGAGCCCTACATCGGGCTCTGTGCTGACAGCTCGGAATCTGGAGACCGTTTCGGATTCTGTGTCTCCCTCTCTCTCTGCCCCTCTCCCACTCACACTCTGTCTCCCTCTCAAAAATAAACTAATAATAAAATAATTAAAATAACAAATAATAAATAAAATAATAATAATAAAATAATAAAACTAATGAAAAATAACAAAATATCAGCAACACACTCGATATGGGTATACGCTGGGGCGCCTGGGTGGCTCGGTCGGTTAAGCGTCCAACTTCGGCTCAGGTCATGGTCTCACGGTCCGTGAGTTCAAGCCCCGCGTCGGGCTCTGTGCTGACGGCTCAGAGCCTGGAGCCTGTTTCGGATTCTGTGTCTCCCTCTCTCTGCCCCTCCCCTCTTCATGCTCTCTCTGTCTCAAAAATAAATAAACGTTAAAAAAAAATTTTTTTTTAAATATATGGGTATATGTGGTTTCATGAAATCCGTATCTCAGATCCTCACACATTTATACTGGGTCGTAACAGAAAATGAGATTCCTACTACAGAGAAAGGTCAAAATAGTCTGAAAACCACCACCTCCTAACTCATCCAGGACTCCACTCCTACAATATCACAGACAGGCAGTCATATGGCTTCCACATGAACATAAAACTAGTAACTCACTTCACTGCCTCATGGGGCAGACAGTTCCACTGTGCAGAGATACTAGATTACTAAACTCCCCTCTTCCCTTGGATAACTGGTCATCTATTAGAAACATCTATTTTCAGGGGCGCCTGGGTGGCTCAGTCAGTTAAGTGTCTGACTTCGGCCTAGGTCATGATCTCACAATTTGTGGGTTCAAGCCCCACATCGGGCTCTGTGACAACAGCTCACGGCCTGGAGCCTGCTTCGGATTTTGTGTCTCCCTCCCTCTCTGCCCCTCGTCTGCTCATGCTCTGTCTCTCAAAAATAAACAAATGTTTAAAAAAAAAAAAAAAAGAACAGAAAAGAAAAGAAATACCTATTTTCAGGAGTGCCTAGGTGGCTCAATCGGGTGAGCGTCCAACTTTGGCTTAGGTAATGGTCTTGTGGTTCGTGGGTTCGAGCCCCATGTTGGGCTCTGTGCTGACGGCTCAGAGCCTGGAGTCTGCTTCCGTTTCTGTGTCTCCCTTTTCCTCTGCCCCTCCCCTGCCCATACTCTGTCTCTCAAAAAATAAAACATCAAAAAAATGTAAATATATATATGTGTGTGGGTGTGTGTGTATATATATGTATATATTTTTTCTTTTTTTTAGGAATAACCCTAAATTGGCTTCCTCAGAGATCTTACTTAGCTCTACCCTACAGAATGAGGAACATGTCTACTATTTGATATCTCACATCTGTCCTCTCCTTTCTTCGCCCGATGAAATAGCTCCTGACCCTTTAATAATTTCTAAATTCTTCATGATCTCAGTTGCTCTCCCCACATATTATAGTCAAAATTCTGCACAAAATAGGACACTCTGATCCTAACACATTACCAACATAGAGTGTAGTAGAAATACTGTTATCTAGGAACTATTCCCTTGATAGTGTACCCCAAATTTACCCTAGCTTTCTTTGACCACAACCCCATACTTCCATTCTTAGCCCATGAGATTAATGTGATTCAACACTGTCCTCAAATCCTTTTTGTCTGAACTTCAAACACGCCAAGGCCCCCTCCAACCTACACCTGGTACAGGTGAAGCCATGTGGCAGAGTTCTGTTTTTATTTTTGTTCTTTTTTTTTTTAATGTTTATTTATTTGGAGAGAGGGGGTAGACAGTGTGCATGCGTGCGTGCTGGGGAGGGGAAGAGAGAGAGGGAGATAGGGGATCCCAGGCAGGCATTCCGATGACAGCAGAGAGCCTAATGAGGGGCTCGAACTCAAGAACCTGAGCCAAAGTCGGACACTTAACTGACTAAACCACCCAAGCGCCCATTTTTGTTTTTGTTCTTAAAGTTTTAAGTTAGAACCAAAGATAGAGCCCATTAGCACATCACTTAAGTTCCGGGTGTAGGTTGATATTAGTATCAAATCACAATTCTTCATCTAATCCATGATTTTGTAACAGTGTAGCCAAACATATTATTCAAATTCAAAGATAAGGGGCACCTGGGTGGCTCAGTCAGTTGAGTGTCCTTAAGCATACAAATCTGGATTTTGGCTCAGGTCATGATCTCACAACCAATGTGAGATTGAGCATCCTCACACCCTGGGCGTGGAATCTGCTTAAGATTCTCTCCCTCTACCCTCCCCCAGTGTACATATTCTCTGTCTAAAGACAATTAAAAAATAAATAAATAATAATAATAATAAAATAAAACTCAAATATAAGCTATGTACAATTTAGGAGTCAGAAAAGAAATTGTGCCTCAACCCAAAGCCAAGCTTTCATTATGCGAACCGGGGCAAAGGTTCAACCTTTTGAAGATTTCATTAAAATAAAAACGACACCCATTTTGAAGACGGCCACATGCTCTGAGGATTAGAAATACCATCATACAAAAGCAAGTTACACATAACAAGTATCAAATGATACTTATTGTTAACTTCAGAATTTAATAGTTTCAGGTTCAAAATTCTGCTAAAAAAATAGAGATCTTCATTTGGCTCACTTGTTCTAGAGATTCTGCCTAGTGATAACTACAAAATCACTTTATTTCCTAAAATTCTCGTAAGCCACTTGTTCAATAATCTGGTTTTTTTAATGTTCCAGAAATTATATTCAAGCGAAGTTACCAATTAAGACAAGCACGTAAATGAAGCTTTGAGAAGAAGTGAAATATACAAAATAACTATGAACCAAAAAATGGGGATTTCCCTGACTGTTCGGCAGGCAAACAATGAAGCATAAACTATACTCCAGGCTCTATTCCTGCATCACTATAATAAGCCTACAAGGCTACCCTCTACCACGTACTCCCACTTGGCATAAACAACGTACAGCATGAAAAAAGTCTCAGTTGCTAAACAAGAATAACTTCAGAAATAAGCCAACTACACGGCTGAAATAAACTCTGAGCATTTACGAATACTAGTCAAGATATACAAAACCGTGCGAGCAACATCACGTGCATTTTACCAGGTAGCTTTTAAATCGCCTTCATTTCTAATGGCCTGTAGTTCAGCTGCCATTACTGTCGAACGCTGGTGTTCAACAGCTGATACACGTATGCGTGGATAAAAATGGGCTGCTAATCTATTCAGTTTGTACAAACTGGTGTTATTCTATTTCCCAAGTGTTTCAAACACCATATGATGCCAAGCCAGATGGAAAAGCATGACTGCCACTGGACTGATCAACAGGTATATCTTCTAACTTTGGATATTGAAATATCTTAGTTGCCACTTACAAGACAAAAAAGGCCACTCAAAATTTAACATCTGGCTTACTTAAGGAAATGGCCAAAGGAATTCAGTTTTCTGCCTGTAACTCTAGTGGCATTCAGAAGCACAACTATATGAGGCCACTCAGGGACGTGGATTAGGACTCCCAAAAATTCACTACCAGTGGAGTTAGATTTAATCCTTATTTTGACACTGAATTTACCAAGTGCTGGTAAGGCTGCTGGTGGGAACACATAACAGTACAATCACTTCCGAAGAGTCTGGCTGTGTCTTATAAACGCACACTTACCCTCTGCTCCACCAATCCTACAAACAAACACATATTTCCACACGAAGATTCGTGTACAAGCGCTCACAGGAGCCTTACTTATAAAAGCCAAAAGTTGGAAACAACCAGTCAGTTAAGCATCTCTTAGTTTCAGCTCAGGTCATGATCTCACAGTTCGTGAGCTCAAGCCCCGAGTTGGGCTCTGTGCTGGCAGCGTGGAGCCTGCCTGGGATTCTCTCCCCACCACCGCCCCGCCCTCTCTCTCTCAAAAATAAACAAACTTAAAAAAAAAAGCTGGGTTTAGCCTCCCCATGGTGGAAGAAGTGATGGGGCAAGTGTGGTGGCGGGAGGAGGCGCCCACCCACGCGCCCCTTGGTGGCTCCTCAGGGAACTCTGTTTGTGGTGGCGGTGGAGATACAAAATGGGGCAGATTCTCAACTTGACAGAAAACAGAGCCTCTGCATAAGACCCCAATCAGCCAACACATTAATTTTGGCCTGAGAAGACCAAGCAGAGGACCCAGTCAAGCCTGCCCAGACTTCTGACTTCTGGAATTGTGAGGGCTACTTCAACGAACAAATCAAAGCACAGCTGGTGGAGGGTCCAAAACATCACTACGAGTGGGGAGATACAGCCACCAGAGTCACAACAACAGAGAGCAGGAAACACACTCCAAAAAACACCTCCTGAAGGGCCAGGCGCTGGACAGCGTAGGACCCCTCTGTGATACAGCAGTGCTTGCAGGCAGGACACATAACAAGCTTTTAAAACACATTAAGGGACAGAAAACTAGCCAAAATGATGAAACGGAAGAGTTCTCAAAAGAAATTCCAGGAAGAAATGACAGCTAAAGAAATGATCAAAACAGATACGAACAATATATCTGATCAAGAATTTAGAATAACAGTCATAAGATTAATCGCTGAGCTTGAAAAAAGCATAGAAGACAGCACAGAATCCATTGCTACAGAGATCAAGGAACTAAACGACAGTCATGAGGAGTTAAAAAATGCTATAAATGAGGTGCAAAATAAAATGGAGGCAGCCACAGTGCAGATTGAAGAGGCAGAGGGGAGAATGGGTGAATGAGAAGATAAAATTATGGAAAAAGAGGAAGCTGAGAAAAAGATAAAAAAAATTCTGGATCACGAGGGGAGAGTTAGAGAACTAAGTGATTCAATGAAACGGAACAATATCCGTATCATAGGAGTTCCAGAAGAAGAAGAGAGAGAGAAAGGGGCAGAAGGTGTACTTGAACGAATCAGAGCTGAGAACTTCCTGATCTGGGGAAGGAAACAGACACTGAAATCCAAGAAGCACAGAGAACTCCCTTCAGACGTAACTTGAATCGATCTGCACGACATATCACAGTGTAACTGGCAAAATACAAGGATAAAGAGAGAATTCTGAAAGCATCCAGGGATAAACGGGCCTTAACATACAAAGGTAGACACATAAGGGTAGTAGCAGACATATCTACTGAAACTTGGCAGGCCAGAAAGGAATGGCAGGAAATTCTCAATGTGATGAACAGGAAAAATATGCAGCCAAGAATTCTTTACCCAACAAGTCTGTCATTCAGAATAGAAGGAGAGAGAAAGGTTTTCCCAGACAAACAAAGTCTGAAGGAATTCATCACCACTGAACCAGCCCTACAAGAGATCCTAAGGGGGACTCTGTAAGTGGAATGTTGCAAAGACCACAAAGAACCAGAGACTTCACTACAAGGATGAAACCTACAGATATCACAATGACTCTAAACCCGTATCTTTCAATAATAACACTGAATGTAAATGGACTAAACACTCCAATCAAAAAACATAGGGTACTTGAAAGGATTAAAAAAAAAAAAAAAAAGACCCATCTATTTGCTATCTACAAGAGACTCATTTTAGACCTGAGGACACCTTCAGATTGAAAGTGAGGGGATGGAGGGTCACCTGGGTGGGTCAGTCGGTTAAGCGTCCGACTACAGCTCAGGTCATGATCTCACAGTTTGTGAGTTCGAGCCCTGCATCAGGCTCTGCGCTGACAGCTGCTTGGAGCCTGAAGCCTGCTTCTGTGTCTCTCTCTGACCCTCCTCCTCTCCTTCCCTCCCTCTCTGAAAAATAAGTAAACATTAAAAAAAAAATTGAAAGTGAGGGGATAGAGAAACATGCTACTGGAAGTCAGAAGAAAGCTGGAGTAGCCATACTTACATCAGAAAACTAGATTTTAAACTGAAGTCTGTAACAAGAGATGAAGAAGGGCATTATATCATAATTACAGGGTCTATCCATCAGGAAGAGCTAACAACAATTATAAATGTTTATGCATCCAATTTGCCATGAGCCAAATATACAAAACAATCACAAACATAAGTAACCTTATTGATAAGAATACAGTAACAGCAGGTGACTTTAATGTTCCACTTACAACAATGGACAGATCACCTAGGCAGAAAATCAATAAAGAAACAATGGCCCTGAATGATACACTTGACCAGATGGACTTGACAGATATATTCAGAACTTTTCTTCCAAAGCAGAATACACATTCTTCTCGAATACATGTGGAACATTCTCCAAGACAGATCACATACTGGGTCACAAAACAGCCCTCAATAACTATAAAAGAACTGAGATCACACCATGCACATTTTCAGATCACAATGCTATGAAACTTGAAATCAACCGCAGGAAAAAGTTTGGAAAACCTCCAAATGCATAGAAGTTAAAGAACATCCTACTAAAGAATGAATGGGTCGGGGCGCCTGGGTGGCGCAGTCGGTTAAGCGTCCGACTTTAGCCAGGTCACGATCTCGCGGTCCGTGAGTTCGAGCCCCGCGTCAGGCTCTGGGCTGATGGCTCGGAGCCTGGAGCCTGTTTCCGATTCTGTGTCTCCCTCTCTCTCTGCCCCTCCCCCGTTCATGCTCTGTCTCTCTCTGTCCCAAAAATAAATAAACGTTGAAAAAAAAAATTAAAAAAAAAAAAAAAAAGAATGAATGGGTCAACCAGGTAATTAAAGAAGAAGTTAAAAAATATATGGAAGCAAATGAAAATGAAAACATGACAGTCCAAACTATTCGGGATGCAGCAAAGGCAGTCCTAACAGGAAAATACATTGCAATCCAGGCCTATCTCAAGAAATAAGAAAAATCCCAAATACAAAATCTAACAGCACACCTAAAGGAACTAGAAGCAGAACAGCAAAGAAACCCCAAGGCCAGCAGCAGAAGATAAATAATAAAGATTAGAGCAGAAATACACAATACAGAATAAAAAACAAAAACAGAAACAAAAACAAAAACCAGTAGAACAGATTGATGAAACTAAGAGCTGGTTTTTTGAAAAAATAAACAAAATTGATTAACCCCTAGCCAGACTTCTCAAAAAGAAGACCCAAATAGATAAAAACATGAATGAAATTGGACTTATCACAACCAACCCCTCAGAAATACAATTATCAGAAAATATGATAAAAAGTATATGCCAACAAACTAGACAATCTGAAAGAAATGGACAAATTCCTACACACCCACACACTACCAAAACTCAAACGGGAAGAAACAGAAAATTTGAACAGACCCATAAGCAGTTAAAAATTGAATCAGTTATCAAAAATCTCCCAAGAAATAAGAGTCCCGAGCCAGACGGCTTCCCAGGGGAATTCTACCAGACATTTAAAGCAGAGTTAATACCTATCCTTCTCAAGCTGTTCCAAAAAACAAAAATGGAAGAAAAGCTTCTGTACTCATTCTATGAAGCCAGCATTACCTTGATTCCAAACCGGACAGAGACCCCATAAAAAAGGAAAATTACAGGCCAATATCCCTGAGGAACATGGATGCAAAAATTCTCAACAAGATACTAGCAAACTGAATTCATCAGCATATAAAAAGAATTATTCACCACGATCAAGTGGGATTCATTACTGGGCTGCAGGGCTGGTTCAATATTCGCAAATCAATCAACGTGATACATCACATTAATAGAAGAAAGGATAAGAACCATACTTTCCTGTCAATAGATGCAGAAAAAGCATTTGACAAAATACAGCATCCTTTCTTAATAAAAACCCTCAGAAAGTCAGGATAGAAGGAACATACCTTAACATCATAAAAGCCGTATATGAAAAGCCCACAGCTAATAACATCCTCAATGGGGAAAACCTGAGAGCTCCCCCCTCCCCCCCCCCCCCCGCCCAGAGATCAGGAACACGACAGGGATGTCCACTCTCACCACTGTTAACATAGTTTTGGAAGTCCTAGCATCAGCAGTCAGACAACAAAATGAAATAAAAGGCATGAAAATTGGCAAAGAAGAAGTCAAACTTTCACTTTTCGCAGACGACATGCTACTCTACATGGAAAACCTGAAAGATTCCATCAAAAAGCTGCTAGGAAAAAAAAAAAAAAAGCTGCTAGAACCGATACATGAATTCAGCAAAGTCACAGGATACAAAATTAATGTACAGAAATCGGTTGCATTTCTATATACCAATAATGAAGCAACAGAAAGAGAAATCAAGAAACTGATCCCATTTACAATTGCACCAGGAACCAGAAGATACCCAGGAATAAACCTAACCAAAGATGTAAAAGATCTGTATGCTGAAAACTACAGAAAACTTATGAAGGAAACTGAAAAAGACAAAGAAATGGAAAAACATTCCATACTTATGGATTGGAAGAATAAATATTGTTAAAGCATCAATATTACCTGGCACAAAAACAGACTTTCAGATCAATGGAACAGAATAGAGAACCCAGAAATGGACCCACAAACGTATGGCCAACTAATCTTTGACAAAGCAGGAAAGAATATCCAATGGAATAAAAACAATCTCTTCAGCAAGTGGTGCTGGGAAAACTGGACAGTGACATGTAGAAAAGAATGAACCTGGACCACTTTCTTACACCAGACACAAAAATAAACTCAAAATGGATGAAGGACCTAAATGTAAGACAGAAAGCCATCAAAATCCTCGAGGACAAGGCAGGCAAAAACCTCTTTGGTCTTGGCGGCAGCAACTTCTTACTCAACATGTCTCCGGAGGCAAGGGAAACAAAAGCAAAAATGAACTACCGGGAGCTCATCAAAATAAAAAGCTTCTGCACAGCAAAGGAAACAATCAGCAAAACTAAAAGGCAACTGACAGAATGAGAGAAGATATTTGCAAACGACATATTAGATAAAGGGTTAGTATCCAAAATCTATAAAGAACTTATCAAACTCAACACCCCAAAACAAATAATCCAGTGAAGAAATGGGCAAAAGACAGGAATAGACACTTCTCCAAAGAAGACATCCAGATGGCCAACCGACACAGGAAAAAATGCTCAACATCACTCATCATCCAGGAAATGCAAATCAAAACCACAATGAGATACCACCTGACACCTGTCAAAATGGCTCACATTAACAACTCAGGCAACAACGGATGTTGGCGAGGATGCAGAGAAAGAGGATCTCTTTTGCGCTGCTGGTGGGAATGCAAACTGGTGCAGCTCCTCTGGAAAACAGTATGGAGGTTCCTCAAAAACTTAAAAATAGAACTACCCTACGACCCAGCAACTACACTACTAGGCGTTTATCCAAGGGATACAGGTGTGCTGCTTCAAAGGGGCACATGCACCCCAATGTTTACAGCAGCCCTATCAACAATAGCCAAAGTATGGAAAGAGCCCAAATGTCTATCGACGAATGAATGGATAAAGAAGATGGGGTATGTATGTATGTATGTGTATATATATATATATATATACATACATATATATATATATACACACACACATATATATATACACATATATATACAATGGAGTATTACTTGGCAATCAAAAAGAAGGAAATCTTGCCACTTGCAACTACGTGGCTAGAACTAGAGGGTATTATGCTAAGCGAAATTAGTCAGAGAAAGACAAATACTATATGACTTCACTCATGAGGAGTTTAAGGCATAGAACAGGTGAACATAAGGGAAGGAAAGCAAAAATAATATAAAAACAGGGAGGGGTACAAAACATAAGAGACTCTTAAATACGGAGAACAAACAGAGGGTTACTGGAGGGATTGTGGGAGGGGGGATGGGCTAAATGGGGAAGGGACACTAAGGAATCTTCTCCTGAAATCATTGTTGCACTACATGCTAACTAATTTGGATGTAAGTTAAAAGAATAAAATCTAAAAAAAAAAAAAAATGTCAATACTACCAAAGTAATCTACACATTCAATGCAATCCCAATCAAAATTGCACTGGCATTCTTCTCAAAGCTAGAACAAACAATCCTAAAATTTGCATGGAACCACAAAAGAGCCTGAATAGCCAAACTAATGTTGAAAAAGAAAACCAAAGGGGGAGGCATTACAATCCCAGACTTTAGTCTCTACTACAAAGCTGTAATCATCAAGACAGTATGGTATTGGCACAAAAACAGACACACAGACCAATGGAATAGAACAGAGAACCCAGAATCGGACCCACAAATGTATGGCCAACTAATTTTTGACAAAGCAGAAGAGTATCCGATGGAAAAAAGACAGTCTCTTTAGCAAATGGTGCTGGGAGAACTGGACAGCAACATGCAGAAGAACAAAACTAGACCATTTTCTTACACCATACACAAAAACAAACTCAAAATGGATGAAAGACCTAAATGTGAGACAGGAAACCATCAAAACCCTACAGGAGAAAACAGGCAAAAACCTCTTTGACCTTGGCTGCAGCAACTTCTTTCTCGACACATCTCCAAAGGCAAGGGAATTAAAAGCAAAAATGAACTATCGGGACCTCATCAAGATAAAAAGCTTCTGAACTGCAAAGGAAACAATCAACAATATTAAAAGGCAACCAATGGAATGGGAAAAGATATTCGCAAATGACATACCGGATAAAGGGCTAGCATCCAAAATCTATAAAGAACTCACCAAACTCCACACCCGAAAAACAAATAATCCAGTAAAGAAATGGGCAGAAAACATGAATAGACACTTTTCCAAAGAAGACTTCAAGATGGCCAACAGACACGTGAAACTATGCTCAACGTCAATCATCATCAGGGAAATACAAATCAAAGCCACACTGAGATACCACCTCACACGGGTCAGAGTGGCTAAAATTAACAACTCAGGAAACAACAGATGCTGGCGAGGATGTGGCGAAACGGGAACCCTCTTGCACTGTTGGTGGGAATGTAAACTGGTGCAGCCGCTCTGGAAAACAGTGTGGAGGTTCCTCAGAAAATTAAAAATAGAGCTACCCTAAGACCCAGCAATAGCACTGCTAGGAACTTACCCAAAGGATACAGGAGTGCTGATGCATAGGGGCACTTGTACCCTAATGTTTATAGCAGCACTTTCAACAACAGCCAAATTATGGAAAGAGCCCAAGTGTCCACCAACCGATGAATGGATAAAAAAATTGTGGTTTATATACACAATGGACTACTACTTGGCAAGAAGAAAGAATGAAAAATCATGCCATTTGCAGCAACGTGGATGGAACCGGAGGATATTATGCTAAGTGAAAGTAAGTCAGAGAAAGACTGATATCATATGTTTTCACTCATACGTGGAACTTGAGAAACTTTAACAGAAGACCATGGGGGAAGGGAAGTAGAGAAAACAGTTACAAACAGAGAGGGAGGGAGGCAAACCATAAGAGACCCTTAAATACAGAGAACAAACTGAGGGTGGCTGGGGGTGGGTGGGAGGAAGGGGCAAACGGGTGATTGGCACTGAGGAGGGCATTTGATGGGATGAGCACTGGGTGTTACATGTAAGTGATGAATCACGGCAATCTACCTCCAAAACCAAGAGCACATTGTACATGCTGTATGTTAGCCAATTTGGCAATAAATTATACTTAAAATAAATAAAATGGACATTGTCAGAAGAAATAAACATTAAAAAATAAAATATTCCAATAGAAATAAAATGAAATTTAAAAACAAAAGTTGGAAATAGCCCACTATAAATGCACAAATAATGATGTACACGTACAATGAAATGCTGTTCCGCGACCAGAAGGAAGAGTACTGACACACACGACAGGCATCCATCTCGAGAACATCACGCCCAGGAGAGAGACCAAACAAAAAGTGTGATTCCACCTACATGAAATTCTAGGCAGGCACAACTGCAGTGACAGCAGGCAGACCGGCACGTGCCCACAAGCAGGGGCAGGAGTGGGTTCAAAAGGACAGGATGCAGCTTTTTAGGGGAAAATCTTCCAGAACGTGGTCATGGCGATGGTTACAGAAGTGCCGGTATTTGTGAAAACTCATGAAAATATACAGTTAGAATCACTATATTTCAGTGTATGCAGACATTATTTTAAAATCAACTTTAGGGGCGCCTGGGTGACTCAGTCGGTTAAGTGTCCGACTTCGGCTCAGGTCACGATCTCACGGCCTGTGGCTTCCAGCCCCGCGTCGGGCTCTGGGCCGACAGCTCAGAGCCTGGAGCCTGCTTTGGATTCTGTGTCTCCCTCTCTCTCTGCCCCAACCCCACTTGCACTCTGTCCCTCTGTCTCTGTCTCTCTCTCAAAAATAAACATTAAAAATTTTTTTTAAAAATAAAATAAAATCAACTTTACTGAGGTAGGACTTAAAACCTGCAAGAATAAATTAGTGCTTTGGAACAGAAGTGACTTCCTCACCAGGCCAACTTTATTGTCCTCACAGCACTTCCCACCATCCACAATCCTGAGGACGTAAATACCGGTCCTTACTGGAAACGGCGAGAACACAGACGTTCGCCTCGCTGCTGCCTGGAACTGTGGCTGGCATGCAGAAGGTGTTTAAGAAACACTTACTAAATGAAGAAGGGCACAAATGAGCAGCAGGGCGAAAACCCACCGAGGAAGAGGGACACGAGTCACGACTTTAAAAGACAGCGAGCATCTGGAGAAGCCGGGAGAGGAGACGACTCGCCGGGAATGATCAGAGATGAAGGGAGTGTGGACGGCACACACGCATCCAAGAGCAAATGCCTCTGGTTTGCAGACAACAGGGACTCTCCCCACACAGCACAGAGCCCCCTCGAGCTCCTTCTCGGGCTGTGTCCCCACACAGATGGCCACCAGCCCCATGCGGCCACCGCACACCTGAAATGTGACTGTCTGAGCTGAACTGAGTATGTTAAGTGTGAAATGTATTTGGAACTTTCAAAGCTTTAGTACAAAACTATCTAAAATACCTCAATAATGTCTATAGTGATCACACGTAAAAGTTACAACATCTGGAATATGCGGGGGTAAATAAAATACATTGTTAAAATTAATCTCCACAGAAAGTTCTACACAAACGTCCACAGCAGCATTATCTTAACAGCCAAACAAAGGAAACCCAATGCTCATCGACTGAAGAATGGATCAACAGAATGTGGTACTCACAGCAAAGATCATTTATCCGTGACAAGGAACTCAGTCCCAACACGCTGGAAGATGGATGGCCCCCGAAAACGTCATGCTAACTGAATGTCGCCAGGCACCAAAAGCTACATAGAGTCTGATTCTAAGTAATGCCCGAAAACAGGAAGACCCGTAGAGACTGAGAGAGGAAGGAGGTAAGTGGGTGCCAGGGCGTGCGGGAGGCAGGGTAGGGAGGGGAGTGGCTGCGGGTGGTCCAGGGGCTGTTTCTGAGGTGACAAGATTCCCCCAGAATTAGTGGTGATGGGCGCATGGCTCTGCAGAAATTCTAAAATCCAGAGAACCCTACGCTCTAAAACGGGTGAATACAATGGCACGTGAACAGAATCGATAAAGCTGTTGTTTTAAAAAACTAACGTCGCCTGTTTTTCCACTGGGAGGTTTGTTTGGTTTTGGTTTTTCACCCTTTTACCGTGGCTGTTAGAAAACCTCCATCTCTGTGGCCGGGACTGCCCCGCGGGGCTTGCTGGGCTCCCCGCCCATCCGGGCGCCTGTCCTGACCTCTGCCTCTCCGACCCTCTCGTTCTCCCAATCCGCCAGCCCGCTCCAAGTGGCCCCGTCCTTCGCGGCCGACTGGGACCCCGAGGTCAGCGGTCCTGGAACCCTGGCGCTCTCACCCGGCACACTGCCGCTCGGCTGCAGTCCGCAGGCCGCTACTGCTCTCAGGAGAGGAAGTGGGGCCGCCCTGGAACATCCCTCGGCCGGGCAGCCGTTCCCTGGGGCCCACCACTGACGTCCCCACGGCCGCCCGCCATCCCATCTTTCCAACAGCCTCTCCGCCTCCAGAGACCGCGGCTCCCTGGAGGCCCGTCCTCCCACAAAACCAGAAGCCCCTCGGAGGAGACGCGCTCGAACGCGACCCCAGACCCGAGCCGGGAGGAGGGAGGAAAGGAGGTTCCACTCCGGCTCCCGCGAGGCCATCAGCGGCTGGCCCGGTGGGGGTGGGGGGGATGGCACCGTGGGAAGTGGGGCTCCGTGCGCTTGGCAGCAGCACAGAAAACAGCCGCCTGCCAGGCCAGTCCTGCGGCAGCTTCCTGCTGTCCCCCTCAAACTGGGCCCAGAGCATGACCGTCCAAGTGTGGCTTTGAGACCACAGGATCACCACTGCCTGGGAACTCGTTAAAAGCGCAAATCCGGGCCACCTGGGTGGCTCAGTCGGTTGAGCATCCGACTTCGGCTCAGGTCATGATCTCACAGCTCATGAGTTCGAGCCCTGTGTCAGGCTCTGTGCTGACAGCTCAGAGCCTGGAGCCTGTTTCAGATTCTGTGTCTCCCTTTCTCTCTCTGCCCCAACCCACTTGCATTCTATCTCTCTCTCTCTCTCTCAAAAATAAACAAACATTAAAAAAAAAATAATAATAATAATAATAATAATAATAAGGGCGCAAATCCTCAGAGCCAGTCCCAGACCCTGGAATCAGAAATTCTGGGCATGGGGCCCTTAGATTCATGCTAAAGGCTGAGAACCAGTGGCCTGGGACTTACTTCTCCCGCCCTCCCGAGGACTCTGTCAACTACCTCCTATCTTCTCTGAGGTGCTCTGTGGCCTGAAAGCAAACAGTTGTGTTCACAGCAGAGAACACGGAGAGGACACAGCACACCGCCGCTCCCACCACCATCTCGGAGAGGCTGCTCGTGGGGCGCTGGGCATGGATTTAAAAAATTAATCCACAAGGAAGGAACGCTGGTTAAAAGATAGGAAATGCCCTGGAAAAATCTGCTTATCACCAATCTGGTTGGTTTAGTTCATAACACTACGTGGGGGGCACGTATGGACTTCCTTCCAGAGAGTACATATGAAAAGGTACCAAAGAGAGGAAGAGGTGGATGGGGGGGGGGGGGGGGACTTCAGCTCCCGGAAACAGTAACACACATGCTCAGCAGGCAAGTCAAGGCTGCCATCAGTGCTGACGACACGACCGGCCCCAGCGAGGGTGGCACCCTACCCTGGGTGGTCCTCTTCCGAAAACCCACCATGCTAGTCTAACCATGAGGAAAACGTGGGACAGACTGCAACTGGGGAGACAGTCTACAAAACACCTGACCAGTCCTTCCTGACAACGGTAAGCTCACCAAAAACAAAGTCAGAGAAACTGTCAGTCCAGCGAGAGGAGAAACAGGGACTAAATGTAACGTGCTATCCAGACAGGGTCTAGGCACACGGAAAGGACACTGAGAAAAAGCTGAGGAAATCTGAACACACCATGGACTTTGGCTCAGAATAACGTATCACCATTAAGTTCACGAACTTGACGAACGTACCATACTAAAGCACGCTGTTATTAACGGAGGACACTACGTGTGCAGCATGAAAACTCTGTACCCTCTTCCCAACTTTTCTGTGAGTCCACAACTATCCTCAAATAAAGTTTATTTTTTAAAATGCTACAGGTTAAACCTTGGTCTTCAAATTCAAAAAAATGAATGCCTTTATTGAAGCTTTAACTAGAGGTTTGGCCACGCTGACCACACAGCAAAGCCCGAATACCCCTCCACACACAACCACCGCCCTGCCCTCCCAGCCCCAGTCTTCACAGTTAAGAAGAATGAAAAACAGATGCATTTAAATACTTAGCGGAGAAGCAGACTTCTCTTCCTGTCCTACTTAGTGTTAATATACTCTGTAAGATCTGATTTTATCTCCTAATAACCCTTAGTTTTCTTGGAGTTGGACAGAGAACAAGCACAGAGAAAAAGCAGAGTTTAGACAGGACTGCAGACAGTACGTTGAAAAGCCTCAGAAGAGAGAAACAGACCTCACGGACATCAGGAGGCCTGGGTCACAGAGAAAAAAAAACCATAGCTAGAGCCGAACTAAAATCTCATACCGTTTAATATAAAAGCAAACAAACGTAAGTTCAAAATACACCAGCACTGGAAAAGTCACCAGCTTACAGCTCAGTCCCCAAGCTCACAGTCGTAATAATAAATCGTTGATAAAAGATTTAATGATGTCCAGCCCACGTTGTTTAAGGAAACAGGGTGAAGTGTAATTTATTTTGGAACAATAATACATGCTACATCCTGGCACCCAGAATGTGGTCTCTAAATACAGTTTCCCACTACAAGGAACTAGGGCTCCTCAGGGAAAAAAAAAAAAGACCGACTCCAGGCCTGGGACAGGAAGTGTACAAAACAAACCTGAAACACCTTGGCATCTACTGGGGTCGTGTCACAGGACTTAGGAGTCTTAGAGGATACGGTGGGCCGAAGAGATCATTTGGACATCGAAGTACCACCGCTCCCCCCCAAGACACGTTCACTTCCTAATCCTCAGAACCTAAAATATTAACCTTATATAGCAAAAGACATGACTGAGGATCTTCAGGAGTTTGTGGATTACCCAGTGGGCCCCAAACGCAATCCATATGCACCTTTACAAGAAAGAAACGAGGGGCGCCTGGGTGGCGCAGTCGGTTAAGCGTCCGACTTCAGCCAGGTCACGATCTCGCGGTCCGTGAGTTCGAGCCCCGCGTCGGGCTCTGGGCTGATGGCTCAGAGCCTGGAGCCTGTTTCCGATTCTGTGTCTCCCTCTCTCTCTGCCCCTCCCCCGTTCATGCTCTGTCTCTCTCTGTCCCAAAAATAAATAAAACGTTGAAAAAAAAAAAAAAAAAAAAAAAAAAAGAAAGAAACGGGCGTTGTGAGACACACAGAGGACCAGGCGACAGGACAACCAGGCAGGCATGGAGCCAGGTGGCCAGGGGATGCCAGCAGCCACCGGCAGCTGAAGAGACCAGACCTGACGCCCCCTAGAGCCTCTGGAGGGAGCACAGCCCTGCCGACGCCTGATGCTCCGGCCCAGAGATACTGATCCAGGACCTCTGGCCTCCTCAACTGTGGGACCGTGAGTCTCTGTTGTTGTAAGTCATCCCGTTTGTGGTGACTTGTTGGGGGAGCCGCAGTAAACTAATACAATCAACCAAAATAACTATAACGAAGTAAAACACAAATCCGCATATTCTTCATGCATAAAGGAAAAAAGAACCTGACTGCTCACCTTTGAAGGATTCTGGGCAACCAGGTCGTTAGTTTGAAAACTCCCCAGGGTAAAGTGTCACTCCTTTATCACCCAAGTCCCACACACACTATACCTTAAGGTAGCAAAACACACACGGAGAATTTTTCTTTATAGACGTAGATAGCTATTAGTTACTGTTTACAAACCCTACTGAATGGAGAAATCTAGGAAATGATCATCAATGGCCTCACATCTCAAAAAGAGACAACCTGACACGACGTGCCCCCGACAGACGTACACACTACTACTCTGAGACAGTCTTTAAAAAGGCAAAACAAGGGGCGCTTGGGTGGCTCAGTCGGTTGAGCACCCACTCCTGATTTTGAGTCCGGTCATGATCTTGGGGTACACGCGTTCAAGCTCAGAGTCTGCTTGGGATCCCCTCTCTCCCTGCTCCTCGCCTGCTGGTGTTCTCTGTCTCTTAAACTTAAAAACAAAACAAAACAAAAAAAGCAAAGCAAAACCACCACACACACACACACACACACACACACACACACACACACACACACACACAAGATAACAAAACCATGTAGCAAACCAAAAAACCCAGATCTATGACTTGAAAATTTTTTTAATGTTTCCTGTATTTTTTTTTTAATGTTTTAATGGGGTTTTTTTTGAGACAGAACACAAGTGGGAGAGGGGCAGAGAGAGACACACACAGAATCCAAAGCAGGCTCCAGGCTCCGAGCTGTCAGCACAGAGCCCAACACGGGGCTCAAACTCATGAACCACGAGATCATGACCTGAGCTGAAGTCGGACGCATAACCAACAGAGCCACCCAGGCACCCCTGATTATGACTTTAGATCTAACTTCCAATTTAGAGGAAACACAGAAGGCAGAAGCATATGGAGAACACCAAAATATGGACACAATTAGCAAGTTCCAAGAGTGAACATAGCTACAGGATGGATTTCTTCAACAAATGAATTATAAGGGACAAAAAGAGACTAGACGCATCAACCGATTTTAAGAATGGCCCTTATTCTGGATCCTGATTTGAACAAATTCAACTTTTTATTTATTTATTTTTTAATGTTTATTTATTTTTGAGACAGAGAGAGACAGAGCATGAACGGGGGAGGGGCAGAGAGAGAGGGAGACACAGAATCGGAAACAGGCTCCAGGCTCTGAGCCATCAGCACAGAGCCCGACGCGGGGCTCGAACTCACGGACCGCGAGATCGTGACCTGAGCTGAAGTCGGACGCTCAACCGACTGCGCCACCCAGGCGCCCCAAATTCAACTTTTTAAACTGAGACAGAGGAAAAAATTTCAGCCATGACCCGCCTGGGCATTTGGTGATGAAGAATTATTGTGAACTGTTTTTAGTTTTTAGATGTTATAATGGTACTGTAGCTACGTTTACATACATACCAAACTATTTCCAAATGAAAGCACGCATGCCTGAGATTTGCTATCCAAAAATCCAGGAGAGGAGGTAGAGAGAGGGTTACAGAAAAAACAAGACTCGCTGCACACCGACAGTCATGACACGTGGACGAGTGGAGGGCAGGGCGTCTACCTACGCATCTTTTTACCTCTCAGGTGTTTACAATGTTCCAGAGAAAGGACTCGTAGGGTTATTTTATTTTTTTAAGTCTTGCCTCTTCTGTGTTGACAGCTTAAGTCTAAATTAGCTGAAAAATAATATGCTCATAAAACATCATTCCCCCACCATTCCAGATAATGGGGCTTTTATACACATTCACACACACAAGTCACAATGGAGAACTATTTAGTCAAAAAATTTGTTTCTGGTTATTACCCATTCCTTTAATATAAAGTAGTAATTGGTTTCGAATCTTCTTAAGATTTATCATATGAGGGGGCGCCGAGGTGGCTCAGTCAGTTAAGCATCCAACTTTGACTCAGGTCATGATCTCACGGCTCGTGGGTTTGAGCCCCACGTCAGGGTCTGTGCGGACAACTCAGAGCCTGGAGCCTGCTTCGGATTCTGTGTCTCCCTCTCTCTCTGCCCCTCCCCTGCTCACGCTCTCTCTCAAAAATGAATAAATGTTAAAAAAATAATAAAAATAAAATATTTATCATGTATAGGGAAAAAGTCAAACCTTTCTTAGAATCATGTTTTATCATACTATAAATTCAAATTCCCTATGTACACAGTTCTTCATTATAACACAGAAAACCTAAAATGTAGATGTAATTTTCTATCTGCCTACACTTGTGTTATAAAAAGGCTACCATCTAGCTACAAAATTGACATTGGAAGTTACTTATCAGAAAAAAGTTCTTCATAAATATATAAAAATACAGAGTTTATATTTTATTTATAAGGCAAGTTGAATGCATTATTTATGAGCTTTTCAGAAACATCAAGGTCATACATAAGAGGGATCGAAACTTTGGTAAATAGCCAACGTGCCTACAAGTGCATAAAGAAAAGTAATTCTATGTCCCTAGATGGTGACATGAGAAACCAACAGGTAAAACATTTCAAGCAGAGAGCACTGACATTAATACTGGGGGGGGCAGGGAGTGAAATGCTGACCTGCCAAGGCCCAGACAGACCTCCCTGTGACCACAGGTATTTAACACAGGAGATGAACACAGAACATTCCCTCATCACATGAGTGGGAACTAGAATCAGGTGTTCAGACCACCTCCTAGGGCTTCTCTTTCATTGAGTCACACTGGTCACTTACATGCTGAAATACATTACTTACTTACAAGTTACTTTCCCTTACAGTAAGGGCATTATACTGTCAGATTATTTTGTTAATCGTGTGCATAATTTTAGATCGGAATGGTAAAGGGGGATCTGAAAGCAGTTGGTCATAAACCAGTGATTCTCAACTGGAGGTGACTCTGCTCCCCAGAGGGCATCTGGCAAGGTGGGAACCGTTTCTGGGCCTCACAGCATGGGGGAGGGGTCCTGGCACCCACTGGGCAGAGGCCACAGATGCTGCTACACACCCTAGGGCATATAGGGGGGCCCTGCACAACAAAGAAGTATCCAGCCCGGAGGTCAAAAGTGACAAAGGCGAGCGATCTGCCATCAACTCACAAAGCGGAGTGCCAGTCTAGACAACAGGTAAACAGTCCCTACTGTGCAGAGGCCCGTCCAAATCGACAGCGGGTCCCCAAAGCTCCGCGGGCATCCTCTCCGTGCTGCACCGACCCTTACTGACACTCTCCATGTCACAGCAGAATGAAGTTTGATGGAAATACTGCACAAGTGCAGGAAAGACCCAGCCATCCTACCAAAACTATGCAAACACAGCATATAAAATATCCATGGGATGGGGTGCCTCGGTGGCTCAGTCGGCTAACCGTCTGACCTCAGCTCAGGTCACGATCTCACGGTTCACGGGTTCAAGCCCCACGTCGGGCTCTGTGCTGACGGCTCGGAGCCTGGAGCCTGCTTCAGATTCTGGGTCTCTCTGTCTGCCCCCTCCCCCGTTCATGCTCTGTCCCTGTCTCAAACATAAACAAAAACATTTTAAAAAAATTAAAATATCCATGGGTATTTTTCAAAGTTTAAAAAACGTCTTTTAATGCAAGAAGACAGCGCATAAAGGAAATAATTTCATTTCTTGTCCCAAATTCAACCAGGTCCCTCAGTAATAATCAAACAAAAAGGCTTTCCCTTTCTTAATCACCACACAAGAAATACTCTGGTGATGAGAATAAAGAGAAGGTTTCATCCACAAGTGTCTTGTGCACAACCTTTAAGGCTGTTGAAAGAGTGGACGTGGTCCACAGGCAGGTGACGTTTCCACCTGTACAGGTGACGCCCTCCCAACACCATCACTTGCTCTCCTTTGATCACTTTGCCAAACTAATTCAGACTGATGGCAACAAAGTTTCACACCCGAAAAAATACCTAGACTTGCTGGAGTAATGCCTTCATATGAAAAGCTCTTAATGAACAACAAAGAGACAAACATGACCTAATGGTTAAAGGATAAAGTTAGATCCTTTGCAAAAGCCGAACAGAAACCAAAGAAATGCAAATCTGAACAAGACTCCTGCTCACCAGCCAACTTTTGGGGGATTTTTTTTTTAAGACACCACTACTTAGTGCTGGCGTGCTCAGGCACTGCTGGTGGGAGCACAAAAGACTATAATCTTAAAGGATGGCGTAATTAACGTTTTTTGATTTCCATATTTTATGAGGCTTTAACATCACGGAGCCCCGCTGCCAGGAAGGGACTGCCCCTCCCAGGGCTGGCTAATTCCTCTAGGTAATGATGCACCTATGAACATGCCTACCGCATGCAAACCAACTAATCCCAAGTCCACACTACAACTACCTCACTGATCTAACTCTTACACACCAAGCCGGTACTTCCCCCTGCCCTAAACCCCATGCACGGCCAGGTATCAGAAAACCAGAGACAACCCCCATAGACCAGAGCACTCCGACATCGTTCAAACCATACAATCCTAACCTTGTTCAATCTCGCCTACTCTGTCCCACCTGTTCCCTTCCACGGAGACAATGAAGGCTATAGGCCATGCTTTCCCCGTGCTCCTTCTGCCTATGTGACCTGGCCTTTTTCCATGGGACCCTGCAAGACACAGCATGCCTCCCTCTTGGCGACTGTAAGTAATAAACTCTTCTTTCAAAGGCAGTTGTCTCTGTATCTGTCACCTTACTGTACCTGATTAAAACAAATCCAGGGTCTATTTCAAGTCTTAAACGCTGGCTGGGTACGCCTGGGTGGCTCAGTCGGTTAAGCGTCTGACTTTGCCTCAGATCATGATCTCACGGTTCATGGCTTTGAGCCCCACATCGGGCTCTGTGCTGACAGCTCGGAACCTGGAGCCTGCTTCAGATTCTGTGTCTCCATCCCCCTCTCTGCCCCTCTCTGGCTCACGCTCTGTCTCTGTCTCAACACTAAACAAACATTAAAAAAAAGTCTTAAAAGTCTGTATATTCTTTAAGCAAGCAATGTCACTAACAAGAATTTATCCTAAAAGAGTAATCATAGATACTAATTGCAACAATGTTGACTGTCTAACAATAGAAAAATGACCAAAAAGATTACAAAGGAGCTTTACAATTTCAAGATGAAACCTCACAGAAAACAAAACAAATTCTATCAAATCTATAGGGAATAAATATTTCCTACATTATTTAAACTTTCCTCAGTATAGTAAAAGATACAATATTTCCCAGTTTATTTTACCAGGCTTGGATAATCAAGACACTAAAACCTAAGGTAGTTCCAAAATGGAAACACAGGCCAACTGCACTTACGAATATAATTGCAAAACAATTAAAACATCAGCAAATCGAATCTAGATGCATACTAGTTAGAACAACCAACTTGAGTTTATCCCAAGTATACAAAAATTTGTCCAACATTAAGAAATACTTTAGGGGCGCCTGGGTGGCGCAGTCGGTTAAGCGTCCGACTTCAGCCAGGTCACGATCTCGCGGTCCGTGAGTTCGAGCCCCGCGTCGGGCTCTGGGCTGATGGCTCGGAGCCTGGAGCCTGTTTCCGATTCTGTGTCTCCCTCTCTCTCTGCCCCTCCCCCGTTCATGCTCTGTCTCTCTCTGTCCCAAAAATAAATAAACGTTGAAAAAAAAAAAAAAAGAAATACTTTAATATTATGAAACAGATCAAAAAGGCCTGAAACAAAAACGTCCGATATAAGGATGATCCATGTGCCTTGAGGAGAGGATCCAACCAACATAATAAAGGAAATACTAAAAGACCTACAGGAATAAATACTCCCAAGGGGTAATCAGAACTGAACCTGCAGGGGCACCTGGGTGGCTCAGGCAACTGAGCGTCCGACTCTTGATTTCGGCTCAGGTCATGATCTCCCAGTTGGCAGGATTCAGCCTCACAGCGAGCTCTGCGCTATCAGCACGGAGTCTCCTTGGGATTCTCTCTTCCTCTCTGCCCCTCCCTTGCTTGCTTGCATGCGCTCTCTCTCCCTCTCGAAATAAACAAGCAGGTTCACATGGGAGGAAAGGAAAAGAAGAAACCTGGACCATCGCCATCCTCGAGCAGTTGAACCTGCCCTGGACTGCTTTCTTTACTTCTGAACTGGCTACACACGCACACGAACACACAAACACAAACTGAATCCTTTACTTGTGTAAGCCACTAGAGATTGGATTTCCAATTGCTCTGAGAGAAGTATTCCTAACACATAAGAATACATCAAAATGGGGGCACCTGGGTGGCTCAGTCGGTTAAGCGGCCGACTTCGGCTCAGGTCATGATCTCACGGTCCGTGAGTTCGAGTCCCGCATCAAGCTCTGTGCTGACAGCTCAGAGCCTGGAGCCTGTTTCAGATTCTGTGTCTCTCTCTCTCTCTGACCCTCCCCTGGTCATGCTCTGTCTCTCTGTCTCAAAAATAAACAAACGTTAAAAAAAAAAAAGAATACATCAAAATGTATATGTATCAAAAGTACATACTTTAAAAGTACAAATTTTAAATGTACACAACCTTTGAAACAACTACAGATTTACTGAGGGAAATATCTGCACAAATGTTTAGAAACGTATGCGTCAGGAAGTTTACTACAGTGCTATCTGTAATAGAAAAAATTGAAAACTTAAATATTCATGGAGAATATTACACATATTAGGGAATCCATACAATGTAATACTACACAGTCATTAAAAATAACACTATTTAAGGAGCACCTGGGGAGCTCAGTCAGTTAAGCATCCGACTTCAGCTCAGGTCATGATCTCGTGGTTCATGAGTTTCAGCCTCCTGTCCGGCTCTGTGCTGACAGCCTAAAGCCTGGAGCCTGCTTCAGATTCTGTGTCTCCCTCTGTCTCTGCACTTCCCACTCACGCTCTCTTTCTCTCTCTCAAAAAAATAAACATTTAAAAAAAAAAAAGATTATTGAATAGATCATGAACATCTCTTCCAGTAAGTGGGAAAAGCATCCTATAAAAATACTATTATATCGAGGCGCCTGGGTGGCTCAGTCAGTTGAGCATCACTTTGGCTCAGGTCATGATCTCACACTTCGTGAGTTCGCGCCCTGCATCGGGCTCTGCTGACAGCTCAGAGCCTGGAGCCTGCTTCGGATTCTGTGTCTCCCTCCCTCTCTGCCCCTTGCCAGCTCACACTCTGTCTCTCTGTTTCAAAAATAAATAAATAAACGTTAAAAAAAAAAATTTAAGAATCTGAAGGAGTAATAATATACTTAATGCATTTAAAGTCTCATAAGGCACTTTAATTGTAAAGATTTTTGTTGGAGATATCTTTACTTTTTAAACTCAATCAATGAGCTTTTCTCTACAGGCCTTTTATGGGGGGGGCAGGAAAGGGGAGCATGGTGGGCAGACTTAATGTGATCATTCCAAATTTTATCTGAATTAATAAATACCAAAGAGTAGCGGGGGAAAACTTGAGAAGATGAACAATGAGGGGTTCCTGGCTCTTAAAATACTAAAACGTTAGAAAAGTATAGGTACAGCAATTGTTATTATACGGTATTACACCGGAATAGATAAATTAATAGAACAAAATACAATCCAGAAGTGGACTCAAGTATTCCTGGATAGTTAGCATATAATAAACAGTGGCATTTCAAAATCAATGGAGAGAAATGGATTAATCACCACATGGTACAAGAAGTTCTGGTTAGCCATTTGAAAATAAATTGTAGGAGCTGGATTCCTATCTCAGTCCTTACATCAAAATAAATCCCAGGGTGATCAAATATTTAAAAGCAAATACTAGACCACAAAGAGGCAGAAGTAAATCCAGAAGCTATAAAGGAAAAAACTTTTAATTCACATAAAAATTAAAATACTTCCATTTGCCAAAACATCTCAAAATTAAAAAACAAACTGGGGGAGGGGCGTCTGGGTGGCTCAGTCAGTTGAGCGTCCGACTTCAGCTCAGGTCATGATCTCCCAGCTTGTGAGTTCGAGCCCTGTGTCAGGCTCTGTACTGACAGCTCGGAGCCTGGGGCCTGCTTCGGATTCTGTGTCTCCCCCTCTCTCTGCCCCTCCCCCACTTGTGCTCCGTCTCTCTCTCTCTCTCAAGAATAAACATTAAAAAAATTTTTTGAATTTAAAAAAACTGGGGGAAATTTCTGCTGCACCTGCTACACACGGGACAAAGAAGTCAACTCCCCCCTATGCAAAGAACTTAATTTGTTAAATTAAGGAGCTAGACATTCTCTCTCATGCCCTGACGGGGAGCCTGTAAACTGTCGAACCTTTCTGAAAGAGAATTTGGATTTGTCATTACATTTTTAAATGTGCACATTCTCTGACTCAGTAATTCCAGTTCGAGGAATTTATACCACAAAAAACACTCACATGAGTGTGCAAAAACAGGTACAAGGGTATTCACTGCAGCATTACTGTAATGGCACAAGTATTTCTCAGTGGGGACTTAATTTAAAAAATCATAATGCATCTGTATTGTGTAACCACAAAAATTAATACCTATTTCAAAATCGATGACATAATCCATATCAAAAACAAAGTGAAGCTTGAGAATGGCATAGGCAGCACGATTCCACTTTTAAATCATCAGAATGAGTACAATTTTTAAAAACTGGGAAAGACATATACCAGGCCTTTAACAGTGCTTATCTGAGGGATGAGCTTATATGGACTTTTCCTCTCATGTTAGATATTACGAATTATTTTACCACGAACATTTATTATTTCCAATGCAAAAATTTCTTCTTCTTATTTTTATTTTAGAGAGAGCATGCAAGCAGGGGAGGGGCAGAGGAGGAGAAAGAGAATCTCAAGCAGGCTCCACACTCAGTGCAGAGCCCAATGCAGGGCTTGATCCCAGGACCCTGGGGATCACGACCTGAGCCAAAATCAAGAGTCAGGTGCTCAACCGACTGAGCCACCCAGGTGCCACCGCCAAGTTTTTAATTAAGAAATTTAGGGCGCCTGGGTGGTTCAGGCGATTGGGCACCCGACTGTTGATTTTTGCTCGGGTCATGAGCTCACAGTCATGAGATCAGGCCCCTGCGGGGCTCCCCGTTGGGGGAACCTGTTTAAGATTCTCTCTCTCTCTCTCCCTCTCTCTCTCCTTCTGCCTCTCCCACCTTCAAAAAGATAGAAATTTTTAAAAAAGGGGACTCTCTCTTTGAAAAAAAGAAAAAAGAAATTTAAGAACACATAGCATGAAAGAATAGACGAATGCAGCAATGGAACAAACCGCACGAGAAACAGAGCCACACAAATACCGTCAACTGATCTGTGACAAAGAAGGAAAGACAGTTCAACAGAGAGGACAGTCTTTTCAACAAATCGCACTGGAACAGCTGGATAGCCACATCGGAAAAAAAAGAATCATCTAGATAGAGACCTTACAACCTTCACAAAAATTAACTCAAAATGAGTCACAGACCTAAATGTAAAATGCACAACTACAAACCTCCTAGAGCAAAACCACAGGAGAAAACCTAGATGACCTTGGGTACAGCAATGACTTTTCAGATTCAACACCAAAGGTAGAATCCACGAAAGAAATAATTGATAAGCTGGACTTCATTAATATTAAAAACTTCTGCTCTGCAAGAGACACTGTCAAGGAAGTGAGAACAAGCCACAGACTCAGAGAAAATACTTGCAAGAGACACATCTGATAAAGGACTGTTATCCAAAATATAAAAAGAAACCTTGAAACTCCACAGTTAAGAAAATGAACCACCTGATTAAAAGATGGGCCAAAATTCGCCTGGGTGGCTCAGTCAGTTAAGCATCCAACTTCGGCTCAGGTCGTGATCTCACGGTTATGGGTTCAAGCCCTGCGTCGAGCTCTGTGCTGACAGCTCAGAGCCTGGAGCCTGCTTCGGATTCTGTGTCTCCCTCTCTCTCTGCCCCTCCCCCCACTCATGCTGTCTCTGTCTCTCTCTCTCTCTCTCTCTCTCAAAGGTGAATAAATGTTAAAAAAATAAAAATTAAAAATAAGTAAAATTCTGAACAGACACCTCACAAACGATAGAGCGATGGCAAATAAGCATATGAAAAGCCACTCAACATCCCATCACCTGTCATTAGAAAACTGCAAATTAACACGAGACACCACTGCACACCTACTAGAATGGACAAAACCCCAAGCGCAGACAACACCAAACGCTGCTGAGCGTGTAAAGCATAGGAACTCTCACGCATTCCTACTCTTCCCATACGGCCCAGCAATTGCACTCCTTGGTTTCACACAAATGAGCTGAAAACTACATCCACACAGAAATCTGCATTACGCGGCTTTACTCATGATCGCCCAGATTTGGAAGCAACCACGACGTCCTTCCACAGTGAAGGGATAAACTGGAACATCCACACGGCGCAACAGTAATCGGTGCTGAAAAGCCGCAAAAAGACACGGAGGCACCTTAAATGCATACCGCTGTGTGAAAAGAGCCAATGTGGAGGATTCCAATTATATGACATTCTTGAAAAGGCAAAAGTATGGAAACAGTGAAAAAAAAGATCAGTGGTTGCCAAGGATTTAGGGGGAAAGAGGCACGAACAGGTGGGACACGGGATTCTTAGGGCAGCAAAAATGCGTACCGTATACAACAGCCAATGGATACAGCTCACCGTACATGCGTCCAAACGCACAGGATGTCCAATACCAAGAGCGACCCCTGATATAAATGACAGACTCTGGGTGAGAACCATGTGCAGGTTCACCGACTGCAACAAACATACCACACGGAGGTGGAATGTTGGTGGTGGGGCGTCTGGCGGGGTACAGGGTATAAGGAACGGTTCTTTCTGCTCAACTTTGCTGCAAACCTGACACTTCTCCAAAGGGGCACCTGGATGGCTCAGTCGGTAGAGCATGTGACTCTCGATCTCGGGGTTACACAATCCAGCCCCATGTTGGGTGTAGCGATTACTTAAAAATAAAATCTTAGGGGCACCTGGGTGGCTCAGTTGGCTGAGCATCTGACTTCTTGATTGCAGCTCAGGTCATGACCAGGGTGGTAGGATTGAGTCCCGCATCAGGCTCTGCCCTGAGCGTGGAGTCTGCTTCAGATTCTCTCTCTCTCCCTCTCCCTCTCCCTCTCTCTCTCTGTCTCTCTCTCTCTCCCTCTCTCTCTCTCTACCTCTCCCTCCCTCCCTCCCCTCCCCAGCTCATTCTCTCTAAATTTAAAAATAAACAAGAAGCTCTACTATGTGTTGTCAAAACGTTGTAAATGAATAAAAGCTCCACTACTGTAATAGCACATTGTCCTTTGACTTTCTTGCAACCCAACCTATAGCTCATGAGTATTCTACGGCAAACAGTGCGCTGGGGACAGCACCATCAGCCAGACAGAATGCCCTTTCCACACGGAGTCTGTATTCACCACCAGACTTCCAGTCCATAATGAAAGGAGCATTTCTATTTTGTTGTAATATTCGCAACACCATGCCCGCCATGCATTAAGCAGAAACAGTAAAATGTTTATTTAAAGAATGAAAGTATTAAGGAAAATGGAATGATACTGGGAGAGTCTCATGCCTTTTACCTATAATCAAGTTACATCAATTATAGGATTCTGCTCAGGCAACATCATGAGGCATATAAACAGAATTCATTCTGCGTAAACAGAAGCAGTAACCAGAAGACAGCCCCACTCGCCCCCTAAATTCCAGTGCCGGCTCTGCTACGAGGCAGGTCACGTCCCTCTCTTTAGTCCTCACTTCCTGGTCTGTAACATTAGGGAAGACAACTAGCCGTTAGGACTCCCCTCAGGAAGACGGCTCTGTATCTACTACTCCCTACAGGCAAAACACATCCAGAGAACATCAGGCGCCACCACAAGTCATTACCAACGGACATCTGTCACAAAGATCAACAAAAGAATGTCAGGCATTACAAATGCACCAAAAAGAATAAAATACCTAAGGGCACCCGGGTAGCTCAGTCAGTTTGGCTCAGGTCATGATCTCGCGGTTCATGGGTTCGAGCCCTGCGTCAGGCTCTGTGCTGACAGCTCAGAGCCTCTGATTCTGTGTCTCCCTCTCTCTCTCCCCCTCCCCCACTCATGCTCTGTCTCTCTGTGTCTCAGAAATAAACATTAAAAAAAATTTTAATAAGTAAATAAATACCTTAAAAAATTTTTAAATCAGATACCTGGGAATAAACTAAATGAAAGAGGTGAAAGACCCCTATAAACTATAAAACACCGATGAAAGAAATTGAGGATGACATAAACAAATGGAAAGACATTCATGCTCATAGACTGGATGAATACCCTTAAAACGTCCATACTTCCTAAAGCAATCTACAGATTCAATGCAATGCCTATCAAAATACCGACAGCATTTTTCACAGAACTAGAATAATGCTGAAATTTGTATGGAATCACAAAAGACCCCAAATAGCCCAAGCATTCTTGAGAAAGAAAAGCAAAGCTAGAGGCATCACAATCCCTACTTCAAGCTATACGACAAAGTTCTAGCATCAAAACAGTATGGTCCTGGCACAGAAACAGACACACAGGTCAAGGGAATAGAGAGCCCAGAAATAAACCCGTGCTTGTATGGTCAATTAATCTATGAAAGAACAGGCAAGAATGTACAATGGGGAAAAGACAGTCTCTTCAATAAATGGTGTTGGGAAAACTGGACACCTACACACGAAAGAATGAACCTGGACCATTTTCTTACACCATACACAAAAATAAACTCAAAACGGATTAACGACTTAAATGTGAGACCTGAAGTCATAAAAATCCTGGAAGAGACTACAAGCAGTAATTTCCCTGACATCAGACATAGCAACATTTTTCTAGATGTCTCCGGAACCAAGGGAAACAAAAGCAAAAACCATTAGGAGTACATCAAAATGAGAAGCTTTTGCACAGCAAAGGAAACCAACAAAACAAAAAGGCAACCTAGTGAACGGGAGGAGATACTTGCAAATGATATATCCAATAAGGGTTACTATCTAAAATACATAAAGAACTTCTACAACTTACCACCAAAAGAACAAACAATTCCATTAAAAAATGGGCAGAGGGGCACCTGGGTGGCTCTGTTGGTTAAGCACCCAACTCTTGATTTTGGCTCAGGTCATGATCTCACTCACGGTTTGTGAGACAGGGCCCCATGTCAGGCTCTACGCTGTCAGTGTGGAGCCTGCTTTGGATTCTCTCTCTCCCCCTCCCTCTGCTCCTCGTCCACTCTCTCTCCCTCAAAATACACTTACAAAAAGGGGGAAAAGGGCGCCTGGGTGGCGCAGTCGGTTAAGCGTCCGACTTCAGCCAGGTCACGATCTTGCGGTCCGTGAGTTTGAGCCCCGCGTCGGGCTCTGGGCTGATGGCTCGGAGCCTGGAGCCTGTTTCCGATTCTGTGTCTCCCTCTCTCTCTGCCCCTCCCCCGTTCATGCTCTGTCTCTCTCTGTCCCAAAAATAAATAAACGTTGAAAAAAAAAAAAAATTCAAAAAGGGGGAAAAAAGGGAGGGGGGGCAGAAGACCTGAATAGACATTTCTCCAAAGAAGACATCCAGATGGCCAACAGACACATGAAAAGATGTTTAACATCACTAATATTAGGGAATGCAAATCAAAACCAAATGAGCTATCACCTTACACCTACCAGAATGGCTAGAATCAAAAAGACAAGAAATAACAAGTGTTGACAACAACGTAGAGAAAAAAGAACCTTATGCACTGTCGGTGGGAATGCAAACTAGTGCAGCCGCTCTGGAAAACAGTATGGAGGTTCCTCAACTAATTAAAAATACAAATACCGTATCATCCAGTAATCCCTGTACTGGCTATCCACCCTAAGAGAACAAAAACACTAATTCAAAAGCATATGTGTACCCCTATGCTTCCTGCAGCATTATTTACAATACCTAAAATATGGAAGCAGCCCAAGTGTGTTCACTGACAGATGGACAGATAAAGATGTAGCACATATGCGTGTGTATACACACACACACACACACACACACACACACAAAATGGAATTTCATGGAGCCATAAAAAAGAACGGGCTCTTGCCATTTGTGACAATGTGAATGGACCCAGAAAGTATTATGCTAAGTGAAATAAGTCAGAGAAAAACAAATACGGTATGATTTCACTTATATGTAAAATCCTAAAAAACAAATGACTAAAGTAACAAAAAGCAGAGACCAACCCATGAATGAGAACTAATGGCTGCCGGATGGGCTGGGGGCAAAATGGGTGGAGGGCAGAGGGAGGTCCAGGCTTCCAGGTATGGAATGAATAAGCCGTGGGGACAAGAGTTTCAGCATGGGAACAGTCCGTGGTGCTGCAAAAGTGTCATGGGGTGACCGACGGGATCACTTGTGATCCTATGATCATCATGTACAGACTTACCAGATCCCCGTGCTGGACACCTGATCTAATGTAACACTGTGTCCTAACCACACTTCCATTTTTTTTTTTTTTTACAAAAAAATTCTGTAAAGACACCTGAAAGGCAACACAAGTTTAGGCTGAAACAATTGGGGGGGGGGGGCCTCAGGTTATCCAATGAGGAAAAAGAGCAAAGATACCTCCCTGCAGACCTCTTCTTGTTGGTGGTAGCAGTCTCTGATCCAACACAGAAGGACCTTCTACCGCTAGGCCCCTCCTCAGTTCACATCAGCGGCCCCCGCCCCCGCCCACTCCCTCGGGAGATCAGAATCCTTGAGAGGAGAACTGTGGCTCTCGAATTCATTTCTGTAACCACCCCCGCACATTACCTGCCACAGCTGTATCACACAAATATGTTTACTAAATACTCCTCTGAAGACGAAACTCAATTTAATGATTATACCAAAAAAGCACATCGAATTTCACTGCATAAAGACCTAGTGTAAGATGTAGTCACAAGATTTTAGAAAGCAGAACCCTTAAGATTCAAAGGCAGTTCTGTCCACAGGGAGCCAGGTAAGACACACCAATTAAAGAATATCACACAATTCTGGACGTGTGTGTGTTGGGATGTTGGAGTATTAAGACAGCGGGGCTAACTCAGAGCTTCTGCGTTTTGGTGGATCAAGTACCTGCAAGTTTAGTAGTTGGGAGACTCATGAAGTTATAGCAAAGAAACAAATTTATGAATTAGTGAATAATGGATGTTAAAAAAAAATTGGAAGAAAAATAAAATTAGATCCCTATGTCACATCAAAAATAAATTCCAGATGCAGGTGGCTTCCCCCGGCAAGCCAGAAGTGCATTTCCAGTAAGTCCTGCAGACGTGGCCTCCCAGAGGGCCAACAGAGTCTGGATCTGAGTTCTGGGAGTGGCCTCTTAACGATTTATTCCTTCCCTGGGTGCTCTGCCTCAGCCTAGAGGCACTGACTGCTCCATACACCTGCTATTCCTATATTCTTTACAATTTTCTTTTTCTCGTAGGTAATCTCCTATTACTTAATAATTCTTTATACTAAGCCTCATCACCTTCTTCCTAGATGAATGCCTCCCTTTACTGCCCATCTAGCAGCCTGAGAGATTTTTTAAAACCTAAGTCGTATCACATCACTCGTCTGCTCCAAACTTTCAATGGTCCCCATCGTGAAAACCAATCAATGCTTCTAGGGCCTACAAGATGTGCCTCCACCCCACGACCTCATGTCCTGGGCTCTCCTCTCCCCTCCTCCCCCACCCCCACGTCCCCCCACAACTTCATTCTGGCCACACCGACCTCCAGGCCCTTCCCCAGACATGCCAGACACACCCTTCCTCAAGGCATTGGCAAAAACTGATCCCTCTGTCTGGAACCCTCTTCCTCCAGACAGCCTCACAGCTGACACCTCTACCTCCTTCAAGTCTCTGCTCCAACATCATCTCCTCAATAAGGCTCTGACCCCCCTATTTAAAACCCACCCATCCCCCTTCCTTTTACGCTATTTTTTTCTTCCACAGCATTTACCACCTGACCATCCATACTATTTGCTTACATTTGTTTAGTTAGTATCTGTCTCCCCACACTAAGACAGGGTCAGTTATGATCTGTGTTGCCCACTAATGCATTCCAAATACCCAGAACTGTGCCTGGCAAGTACCACACACTCGTATTTGTGGAATATACAGTTTTATACTGGTCTGTGGGATTATCTAGTCAAGGGGCCTCTGATTCACTGCCAAGGAGCAGGGACTGGTTTGGTTTTGTTCACCACTGAATTTCCTAGAACCTAATGCAGAGCTCAGCAAAAACTAGGTACGCAAACATTTGTTAATTGAAGAATATCATCTTTTTTTTATCTATCAGAAGATACACATTTAAAATGACGGCGGCATTACCCAGGGCTGGTAAGAGTGTAAAGGAAATCCAATTTCTCATATTGCTGGCAGGCATGTAAACGATGCCTTTTTTGAGAGCAAGCTAGCAATAGCTATTAAAATTTAAACCACTCAGAGTTCTTATCCTTGAATTCAGTAATCTTACAGAAGTAAAAGAGTACCTGAAAAACAGGTACAAGATTATCTACTGCAGCACCGTTTATAAAATAATGAAAAACTTGAAAGCTATCTACTTGTCCATCAGTAGAAAGACCGGCAAATAACTCATGCACGGTACACGCATGGGATGAAACACTCCTGAACAAGAGTGAAACAGATCCAGAACACTGACCCCAGAAAGTAGTCGCGATCCAGTGAACTGACCAAAGGGCCCAGGCATCAGATGGGCTGGATTTGAATGCGCCCCCACCCCTCTCCCCGCCACATCCTAGCTATAGGTAACTCTAGGCACTTTCAACTTCTTTGTGCTTCAGTTTCCTCACCAATAAAATAGGAAAAACAGTAACATTATAGCAGCACTAGCCACCTCCCTGGTAGGAAGATCTCCTGAGATAAAGCACTCCGCACTTACAGCACAGGACACAGCCACAGAACCACCTACAGATACATTTTACATACAGCTAACATGTATTAAGTGAGACAGACAAGTTGCAGACCTATATATGGACAGCCTGTCCACCTCAGTGGCAAATTTAGCATGTCTGTGTAACTACAGGAAAAAAGTCAAGAAGGAAAAACAATAGTGGTGACTTCTGGGAGATGGGAGGAGACCTAGTTTTTCTTAACACGCATACTTTTTTAATGGAGGAATTTTACAAGGCAGTGTTTTTAAATAAAAAATCAGAGCGAATGCATCTACGATGTAGTTTAACTTTGATTTTAAAATACTAAAATTTGAAAATGTGTACATTGTATATAGTCTTTGAATTCTCGAGATAAAATGGGATAATTAAATGTACATGAAATTTCTTTGGCTACTAAAATCACCTTGATTCTAAGTGAATAAACTAAGATGCACCAGCAAAAAAACCCAAAATACCTTTTCAATAAATTTACAAGGAATTAAAATGCTTTTAAAAAGTTACATTTCATCCTATGAATTTACGCATAAATCAGTTATTTTCTTCATCTACTGTATTCTCGTGGAAACCAAAGATCTGTCAACAAATGAAAACAAACAGTATCAACCAAAAGACAGCTGTTTCTAACATGAGACAGGCAAGATTAAAGTAAAAAACTAAACGGTGATCTTTTACTGGCAATTCAACACAGAAGAATTCTGCATGTATTTTTAAAACTCAGCAGGGCTAAGACATTCGAGTGTGCCGAAAGCTAACGTGTTAAGAAGTGACCTATATTAAGTTCGGCCAAAGAGAAAAATTAAATCCCCAAGATGAACTTCTAAGAAGACGTTGACACAAAGCACTCGAAAATACTGAATTCTCTCTCCTGCACACAGTGGCTGTGGCTGCTCACTTACCACACTAATTGAAAATAAATACGGCAATCTACACAGACTAAATCCCATCCCAGAGTCACAGGATTTGAAAAACAGGGAATAAACCTGTACTAAGAATAGCAAGGATACAAGACTTCCTAGAGCTAATTTTTCCTACCCTCCTTCAAGTGCTTAGTCATTTCTGCCTATTTACAAGGAAGACCGTTTCCCATCTTTAAAAGAGGAGAGAATTTTTATTCCAGGCAGTGGTGTCACCTGAGCTGCCCCAGACATTTATTTCCATGCAACTCCGGGGAAGGTTGCGGCCAGCTAAGCATACCTACCCCTCCAGATCAGAACCAGAAGCCACTGGAGCTCTCGGTATTCCGCCTCCGTCAGCAGTAACAAAGAGGGGTTTGTGGAAAAGCAAAGTTTTCCTCCCTGACACCAAATGCAAAAGGTGAGAAGTGCGGCCTGACCACATAGCAGCTTGCCTCCCGGGTGCGAGAGCCCACCAGAGATCCCTCCCGTCTCTCCCACGGAAACGGAACGCACAGCAACTCCATAGGCAACTAACAAAACCTAACACCAAAGGCCAACAGGCTCCAGAGCACACTTCCAAGAGAGCAGCTAGCCTTAAAATCTGATAACATTGTTTCGGGCTCCCCGAAGGCAAGAACAAAGACTCCGTTTTCCACGAACGAACGAACCGGCTTTTTACAGAGACAACCCCAAGCAAAGGCAAAGTTTATTAAGCACCTACTGTGCGCCCAGCGCCACACGCCAGCATCACTGCTGACACGGAAACTGCTAGGCACACACGCCCACTGCAGGAACACACATGAAAGAACTTCCTCACCTAGACACTTGGCCAAGGGCCCAGCACACGGTCTCCAAACACAACTCCAGGCGGTAAAACCCGGGACGAGGTGGTCGAGCTCTAAAGTCTTGAGCTCAGCCCACGTCCCAGAAGATCAGTAAGGGCTCTGACAACCCAGCTTGGATGACCTAGGATTTTTTTTGGGGGGGGGGGGGGAATCTCTCTCCTTCTAAGCTATGAAGACCCGTTTCCCCGACTCGCACATTCCAACACCACCGTCCTCATTATTCCCGAATGCCCCCGCAAGGATGCTGCTGGCCTGGCGCACACGCAGGTGGCCGTCTTCGCGGAGAAAGTGCAAAGGCACGCGTTAGCCTCTCTTGATGAGCAAGCCGAAGGTCAAAGAGGCTAAATGTGCCCAGACCCGTCGGGGAGGGGGGGGTTGGGCTGGGGGGGGAGGGGAAGAGGAGAGTCCGGGTCCTGCAGACCCCCAGGTCCCCGGCACTTACCATCAGGCCGCACCGCCCCTCCGGGAACGCCACCCGGCCCGCGGCGGGGGCGCGCGCGGGGAGGGCCCTGAGCGGGGCGTCCCGTCGGCTCCCGCAGCCCAGGCCCCGCCGGCCGCAGCCTCCCCGCCGCGCGGCCCACGTGCCGGGCCCTCCCCGCGCCCGCCGCCCCCGCGCGCGCGCGCCCCCGCCGCCCCCGCGCGCGCGCCCGCCTCGCCCCGCGGGGCCCCGGGCCCGCGCGCGCCCCCCGCCGCCCGAGTCCCCCCGCGCCGCGGGGCAGGCCGCGCCCGCCGCGCCGGCCATGGTGGGCGCCTCACCGTCGGGCTGAGGAGCCGGGCCCGGCTGCGCCATGGCCGGGCGGCGGCCTCGGGGAGCGGGGCGGGCGGGCGGCCGGCGTCCCGGGCTCCCGCGGGGCTCAGCTGGCGGAGGAGGCGTCGACCGAGCCGCCGCCGCCGCCGCCCAGGGAGGAACCGCTAAGGCTGGAGCCGCCGGCGCCGCCACAGCCGCGGGCAGAGACGGACCCGAGCGCCGACCTCCGCCTCCTCATCCTGACAGCGGGAAATAAGCAGTGCGCAGGCGCGGGAGGGACGAGCGGCACGTGACGTCGCCCGAGGGGAGGGGCGGGGCCTCGCGCGGAGGAGCGGGCGGGAGGAGGGAGGAGGGCTAGAGGGGCGCAGAAAGGATGGAGGGACCGAGGGGCCGTGGGGCTGTGGAGGGGAGGGGGGGGTGCTCGCAGTCCGCCGCCCCAGCACAGAGGAAAGGCCGAGCGAGGAGGCCGGGTGGCCAAGTGAGTGCAAATCCAGCTTCTACCCCTTGTAGCTGTGTGACCTTGGGCGAGTCACTTCACCTCCCTGAACCTCACAAGGGCTCATCTGGGTGACGGCCGAGGAAGGCTTCAATGAAGGAAAGTGTGAGGAACTGTTTCTGGCGTACTTGGCATTGAGCACCTGTGTGCCAGGTGATTTACAGGACCAGGTACTGTGATAGATGATGGGGACACAGCCAAACTCAGTCCCCGTGCTCATCGGGACGGGAGAGGAGAGGTGATGTGTAGGCAGTACCGCCCTTACACGCGACTGGAGAGCCTGCCCGAGGCCCTGTCTGGACACAGTCCTCCCACAGGGTGCAGGGAACATGCCCACCTTCCACATGTGCCCCCCCCCCTTCAGGACCAAGTTCTGGGAGCCTGTGACCTCAGGACCCCCCCCCCCAAATGGCTGGAGACTGTGGCCTCTTCCCGGGTCCCGTCCTCTCCAGGGCAGAGACGGCGGCGTGTGTCCAAGTAGCTAAGCAGCAGCTGTGTTTGTAGGAGGTGGCACACCAACCAGACATTTGAGGTGCAGCGTAGACAAAGGGGGCCAAGGGCCAACAGTCCAGCCCCGCCAGGGCTCCCCTTACCACCTCAGTTAAGTGCATGGATCTCAGGAGTTCTGGAATTCTGAATCCCTGGTCTTCCCCATCACCGAAGATGCGCATTTGTCAAGGTAGAATAGAATATATTAAGGTTAACAGGTGGAATGATGTGTAATTTTAAATAATTTTAGGTGGACGTGTAGCATCTGTTTGTACTTTTGTCCCAAATTCTGCTAGCATTAGGGGAGGACCTAAATACAGACTTGAGTTTTTTGAGCAGTTAATATCCTCAGATGGCTGGTGTGCCTTGGAGAGAGCAAGCAGGATCATTTCCCCTGCCCACTCCCCCCAAATGTCTTCTGTCCAGGATAGGGCAGCCCGGTGCATCCTCTATCTTGTGATGACTAACACGAGGTAGGGGCCATAAAGATAGCAGATGCTGATGTCCTCTCTAGAAGGGACTCTTCCCAGGGAGTGAGAGGCATCTTTATTGCTATTGATAATCTGAGGCTTGAAGCCAGGCCCTCAAGATCAAGGTCACTCAGAAATGGTCAGGCTGCTGGTTTGGACACCCAGAGCTCCCCATGCCAAGCAAGTGTTTAAAAAAGCAATTTTGCAATCAGTTGGGAGCACACAATCAGATAAGAGCAGGTGTACATTTTTGTACTTTTACGTAAATCCCAAGACTCAGCAATTCCACCCATAGGTATATATTCTAGAGAAAACTAGTGTGTGCTCAAAGCCTTTACTAAGTGTAAAAGGCATGATTCCTCTATTCTGAAAGAAGCCAAGAGACAAGATGTAAACACATGAAATAATTACTTATCAATTACATTGCGCATGTGCCCCAAGAGACACATACAAGAATATTCAAGGTGGCATAGCTTAATTTTTTTTAATCTTTATTTATTTTTGAGAGAGAGAGAGAGAGAGAGTGCAAGCGGAGGAGGAACAGAGAGAGGGGGAGACACAGAATCCGAAGCAGGCTCCAGGCTCTGAGCTGTCAGCACAGAGCCCAACTCAGGGCTCGAACTCAAACCCTGAGTTCACGGCCTGAGCTGAAATCGGACGTTTACCTGACTGTGCACCCAGGCGCCCATCAAAGTGGCATAGTTTATAGTACAATAAACAACTAAATAACCCAAATGTTCACCAACAGTAGGATAAATAAATTTTAAAATATTCATACAGTGGAATACTCTACAGCAACAATAGCGAACAAACTACCCTTACATATTCAACATAGATGGATCTCAAATAGTTTTGAGGAAAAGCAAACTATAAAGCAATACAATACAGCATGATCCCATTTATATATAGTTCCCAAACAGGCAAAACTAAACATTATGCATACATAGTAAACTAAGCACAGGAAGAAAGCAAGTATCAGAGAAATCATAACAACGGTCCCTGAACCAGGGACGGAGGGTCGTATAATGAAGAGCCCGTGAAAGCTTGCCTTCTAAGGTGACGGCTACATGAGATTTCTTAACTTGGGTCCCTTTAAACTAATTACAAACACGAGACACAGATGTAGTTTAGGTGAGAAAGATTGCAGGATATTTGCTTAAAATACAAGCTTCAAGTGAGCAAAGTTGATGCAACTGTTTTTGCGCTGCACTAATAGAGTCACAGAGTGTAGATGGTAGGAGGTGAAACCTGTCCCGCACTTTGCCCCGCTCGGGTCACATCCGCAGGGGTTGGCTGTGTTTGTTCCGGGCACCGCTTTTTTGCAGGGGGGACACTGGCCAGCTGGAGTGGGTGGAACTCCAGGGAACGAAGAATCTAAAAATCATCCTGGGCAAAGTTCATAGGGATATCAGAGACAGGTACTCTGGGGGAGGGGGGGAGAGGGGGAGGGAGTGTGGGAACAAAGATGACCTGGGACATGAAGCTGTCCTTAAATCCCGGAGAACAGCGGGAACCTGTGTGATGTGTGTCCAACGATTGCAGACTTCAACTCAACCCAAAGAGGAACTTTTTCTCCACGAGAGCGAACCAGGGAGAGAAGGGGCTACCTTTCGAGGAGTGAGCTCCCCGTCACAACAAGTATGCAGGTGGAGGTGGCTGGCAATTGGCCCGAGGTGCCCGACAAGGATTCCTGCCCCAGTTAGGGGATGAGATGAGGCCATCGTTATAGTCCTCTTGAGCCTTGGGATGCTATAATAACAACGACAACAGTAAGTTTGCTGCATTTTAAAGGTTACTAGGTGCTTTCCCATGTATTGTGTCATTTTACTGCACAGCAACCCACAAGGTGGACAACAGGCACAGAGGAGATAAGCCAAATGTTCCCAGATAAAGTCCGTTTCAAAATTCTATCCTGTGCAGACATGGCTATCAGACCAGCTAAGAGCACTCAGTGGTGTTGGGGTTCTCTCTCTCCGCGACCCAGATTCTCAAGGGCAGGAAGGAACCAGGGAGTAAGGTCAAGGCACCATACTTCTCTGGCCTTTGATGAAGGTTATGGGGAAAGGACAGGAATCAAGGGGACTCCCCCAGGGGCGCTGTCTGTATCCAGACACCTGGAGACTTGGGGAGTCCCAACCTGGGTGCTGGCTTCCTCACTAAGAGCGCCCAGGAAGAGCTCACAGGCACCATCATGTCCTCAGCCACAATCCCCCCGCCTGGTCTCCCTGATTACCCCTTGGTCCAGCCGCCCGCCCAAGAGCAGCAACCTTCCCCTCCCGGGACCTGGAGTGGGAAGATGGTGATGGGTAATCCTCCCTCCAATCCTGCCTCGCCCCATCCCTCTCCAGGGAGAGAAGTGTACCTACCACGGAGAGCACCACAACCGAGGGACGACCTCCCTCCTCACACTCTCACGAGATGCAAGCTGCCGTCCAGGGAAGAACTCCAGGCTTGGAATCAGAAGACACAAATTAGCTCCTGACGCAGAATGCACTACTTTGACCGCTTTGAGCCCCTGTTGACCTAGCTCAAAGGGGGAAAATAGAGCAGCCTCGTGGTGCATCAGGATGGCTAAAGAGAGAAAGCAGCCAACGCCTCACGCCTTAGTTTCTCTGCAAACGTCTGCTTCCACCTCTCTGTCTCCCCCCTCCTTCCTTTTCCCTGGGTCAGAAGTTTCCATCCTGGTGATGAGGGATCCCTGGACCCTAGTGGTCGGTCAGTGAAGGTATTCCTAGAAATCCAGGGCAGAAATTTCCAATATTTTCAAAGCTTAACGGAACCATCCCACTCTACATAAGGCCCTAAAGGCTAAAATGTCAAGTTTCTCGGGGCGCCTGGGTGGGCTCAGTGGGTTAAGCATCCGACTTGGTTTTGGCTCAGGTCGTGAGCTCACGGTTTGTGGGTTTGAGCCCCACATCGGGCTCTGCAGTGGCTGTGCTGGGCCTGCTTGGGGTCCTCTCTCCCTCTCTGTCTGCCCCTCCCCAGCTTGTGCTTGCGCTCTCTCTCTCAAGATAAATAAATAGGGACGCCCGGGGGGCTCAGTCGGTTGAGCATCCAACTTCGGCTCAGGTCGTGATCTCAAAGTTCATGAGTTCGAGCCCCGCGTCAGGCTCTGTGCTGACCGCTCGGAGCCTGGAGCCTGCTTCGGATTCTGTGTCTCCCTCTCTCTGCCCCTTCCCCACTCATACTCTGTCTCTCTTTGTCTCTCAAAAAATGAATAAACATTTAAAAAAATTTTTTTTAATAAATGCATTTAAAAGTTCAATTAATTAAGCGTCAAGTTTATTTGCTTTGGACAGAAGTTATACCACACTGCGTATCTGATGCTGATTAGACGTTCTTATTTCAGTTTTGTTTTAGTTTTTTCTTTTTTTGAATATTTATTTTTTGAGAGAGCGAGTCAGTGTGAGCGGGGGAGAGTCAGAGAAGCCGAAGCAGGCTCCAGGCTCTGAGCGGTCAGCCCAGAGCCCCATGTGGGGCTCGAACTTGTGGGCCAGGAGATCACGACCTGAGCCAAAGCCGGACGCCTAACCCACCGAGCCACCCAGGCACCCCTCTTATTCCAGTTTTATATTAGCTGTTGATTAATGATCTGGAGGGATCCATTATTACTTTATATACATAGTTTGCCAGATAGACAAGCACCTGTAGATCTGATGGGTGCTCCTGACTCTTAGAATTCCCCGTTTATAATATCAACCCCACAGTGGCATGACTGCCTGGAAAGAAAAGTAGCTGATGTCTACTAAGGCGTTCCACGGGCCAGGCACTGGGCAAAGTGCTTTACCCTTGTATCGGCTCATCTAATCTCCTTAAGAACCTTACCATGGGGACAGGAGGAGAGCAGAGGTGAGAAATATCGACAACTCATTTTATAGATGATGGGACCAAAGAAGTTAACCAATCCAAGGTCACAGAGCTAGTAAGTGATAGAGCTGGGAATGAGACCCGAGTTTGGGTCCAATGTCCACACGGGTAACTCTGGTGTTACTCTGCCAACTGGCTACATGTCCCTTTCTCCCATCGGGGGAAATTGTCAAGTCCCAGAAAAGAGGCACACAGTTATTTTCTTTTTTCTATTTTTTTGTTCATTTTTGAGAGACAGAGCGTGAGCGGGGGAGGGGCAGAGAGAGAGGGAGACACAGAATACAAAGCTGCCTCCAGGCTCCAGCTGTCACCACAGAGAGCCCGACGTGGGGCTCCAACTCGCAAACCCCGAGATCGTGACCCGAGCTGAAGTCGGACGCTTAACCGACTGAGCCACCCAGACGCCCCAAGGCACGCAGTTATTTTTAATGTTGTATGTCTACGGCCTAACGTAACAAGTGCTCAGCATGTACTTATCGAGCGAATGAATGGATAAGCAAATGAATAACACGAGGAATATATGGAGGAAACAATAATGAATCCTTGGTGGCGAGACCTACAATCTGCAGATTAAATCTGTGTGATTTAATTCATCTGCTTCTCAATTCTTATTGGGTTACAGACCATAATTTTAATCGTTATTACTAATAATTCCCACCGCTTAACTGAGCACCTAGTATGTACTAGAGACTTTTACCTGTATTATGTCAACGATCCTCTTAACAGCTCTTTCCTGTAGATTCCATTTCTTATCCCAGGGCTCAGAGAGGTTGAATGATTGGCCCAAGTCACACAGCAAATGGGAGAACCAGTACTCCAATCCAAGTCGGCCTGACTCCAAAGCTTATGCCTTTTCGCTGCCGGGGCTGGCTAACCGTGTCTCAGGTATCACCAAGGACCCCACACTTCTATGCCGTTGTCAACTAAATTCATTTGTAGAATTTTTAACACAAACTCTAGAAGTTATTTTGCTTTTCGCTTCTTGTATCCTTTTTTCAAATTACTCCAGGAAAATTCTAATGTTTTTTTTTTTTAATACAGACAAAGCAAAAGTACCCCCTCCACCCCTCCCTGCAACATGCAAGAAATTCCACACTCCTCCCCAAGGCGAACTGCTGGGATCAGTTTCATATGAATCCTTTCAGACAGTTTTCTCTGCACTTATCCGCATGCAGAAACAGGTGTCCCTGTTCCATGTTCCTGACATAGATAAGAGCGCATTGCACACAGGATTCTCAAGTTACCCTTCTCCTTACTTCTTTTAGCTCTCACATAATTTTCCATTTTGGTAAATGGAGTCAGTTACAATTTTTCCTTACTTACGAGCATTGCTGCAAGGAACACACATTCCTACTTAGGCATTTACGTGAGTGGTTATCCAGAAGTCTTATCTACCTACTTGGAATTACCAGATCAAAAGTCATGAATGCTTTTTGTTATAACAGAGGCTGACACATCACTCTCAAAAAGCATCATGCCTGGGGCGCCTGGCCGGCTCAGTCGGTGGAGTGTGTGACTCGATCTCAGTGTCATGGGTTTGAGCCCTGCATTGGGTGATCACTTAAATAAATAAACAAATGTTAAAAAAAAAAAAAGCATCACATCATCATACATTCCTACCAACAGTGTGCGAACGTGTTCATTTCCGCATATCCTTGCCAACCCTGGCTTTTATCATTTTTTTTTGTCTGCCAATCTGGTGGACAAAAGATTACGCAGTAATGTCATTTTAAGAAGCCATTTCCCTGAATATCAGTGAGGCTAGGGATCTTTTAATATTTTTTTAGCTGTTTGTATTTGTCTACTATAGAATTCTATATATCTTTTGCCCATTGGTCATTGGTTGTTTGCCTTTTACTATTTATTGACTCGAAGCAATTCTTTCTTTTTTTTAATGTTTATTTATTGGGGGGGGAGGGCAGAGAGAGGGGGACAGAGGATCCGAAGAGGGCTCTGAGCTGTCATCACAGAGCCCTATGTGGGGCTTGAACCCATGAACCGTGAGATCATGACCTGAGCCAAAGTTGAACGCTTCACCGACTAAGCCCCCCAGGTGCCCGATTCGGAGGAATTCTTAACATATTTTTTTTTAAGTTTATTTATTTATTTTGGGGGGGCCGAGGGGCAGAGAGAGAGGGAGAGAGAAACCCAAGAGGACTCCACCCTGACAGCACAGAGTCTGCTTCAGATCCTCTGCCCCCCCCCGCCCCTCCCCTGTTCATGCTGTCTCAAAAATAAACAAACCCTAAAAAAATAAAATCAAATAAAAATGGAATTATTTTTGTTGCAAGAAATTAAAAAAAAAAAACAACCTCAAATGAGTGTTTTAAAATGGGACGGGGCGGGGACTGGGGGGAGGAGGAATTGGTTCATATAAGAGAGAGGTCCCAAACAGCAAGTGGTTTGGGGAGAGGCTCTGAATAAAATTAACTAGAGCGGTAGAGGATAGGGCAATTTTTGGCAGAGACCCAAGAGGGAAGATGGGGGCAGCTATGGGAAGACGTGGCGGGAAAGAATATTCACGCAAAGAGAGGACAAACGTGGAAAAATCCTGAGAGTCTAACAAGGCTGGCCTGTTCAGGAGACAAAAGCAAGCCACCATGACTGGGGCAGGGGAAGGACTGGAGGGGTCCAGCAAACGTCAACTTTTGTGAGATGCTGAAGCCACAGCAAGGAATTGGATTACATGTTCTCTTTGATTCCACCTGCTGTGGGAAGCCATCGGAGAGTTTTAAACAGAAGAACTATAAGATTTGATTTACACTTTTTTTTTTTAATTTTTTTTTCAACGTTTTTATTTTTATTTTTGGGACAGAGAGAGACAGAGCATGAACGGGGGAGGGGCAGAGAGAGAGAGGGAGACACAGAATCGGAAACAGGCTCCAGGCTCCGAGCCATCAGCCCAGAGCCCGACGCGGGGCTCGAACTCACGGACCGCGAGATCGTGACCTGGCTGAAGTCGGACGCTTCACCGACTGCGCCACCCAGGCGCCCCTGATTTACACTTTTTTTTTTTTTTTTAATTTTTTTTTCAACGTTTTTTTATTTTATTTTTGGGACAGAGAGAGACAGAGCATGAACGGGGGAGGGGCAGAGAGAGAGGGAGACACAGAATCGGAAACAGGCTCCAGGCTCTGAGCCATCAGCCCAGAGCCTGATGCGGGGCTCGAACTCACGGACCGCGAGATTGTGACCTGGCTGAAGTCGGACACTTAACCGACTGCGCCACCCAGGCGCCCCTGATTTACACTTTTAAAGAGATCATTCTGAGGGCACCTGGGTGGCTCAGTCGGTTGAGCGTCTGACTTCGGCTCAGGTCATGATCTCGCGGTTCGTGGGTTCGAGCCCCGTGTCGGGCTCTGTCCGGCTCGGAGCCTGGAGCCTGCTTCGGATTCTGTGTCTCCCTCTCCCTCTGCCCCTCTCCTGCTCACGCTCCGTCTCTGCTCTCAAAAATGAATACACGTTAAAAAAAATTTTTTTTGGAAAAGAAATGAATGCCAAGACACATCGCTAAGTGGGAAAGAAAGCAGAAGTCAAAGAGTATATAGCGTGTGCCACATTTCGTTTAAGAAGTGGGGAGGAGCGCCTGGATGGTTCCCTCGGTGGACTGGGCGACTCTTGATCTCGGGGTCGTGAGTTCTAGCCCCAGGTTGGAGGTGGAGATTATTTTAAAATAAAATCTTTTTTTTTTTAATGGAGAAAGAAGCCTATATATTCTGTATTTCCTAATTTTTACTACAGTCTTACTGAAATATAATTCACAGAACATGAAACTCATCATCTTAAAGTATACACGTCAGTGGTATTCAGTACACTCACGAGGATATGCAACCATCACCACGGTCAATTCTAGAGCGTCAGCACCAGAAGCGGTCCTATACCCGCCAGAGTGACCCCCTATTCTCTTCTCCCTCCGGTGCCGGGCAAACACTTACCTGCTTTCCGTGGATGTGGATCTGCCCGTTCTGGACATCTCATATAAGCGGACTCATAGATACGGGATCTTTTGTGTCTGGCTTCCTTCACTAAGCATAACGTTTCCGAGATTCATTCGTGTTGTAGCCCGTGTCGATGTTTTCGTTCCTTCCGTGGCTCACTAGGATTCTCTTGTGGGAACGCCACGTTTTGTTTATCCATTCATCAATTCGGGAACATTTGGGGTATTTCCATGGAACGCTGCTGTGAATATTCATGTACAAGTTGTATAGACACATGTTTTCATATCATTTCATGTAACGATGAGTGAAGTCACTGGGTCCTGCAGTAACTCTGTGTTTAGCATTTTGAGAAACGGTCAGACTGTCTTCCAAAGAGAGACACCATTTTACAATGAACTGTACAAGAGAAACGAGGGTTCCAAATTTCCCGCGTCTTCGCCAACCCTTGTTACTTATTTTCTCTATTTTTCTTTTTTAATTTCAGCCACCCTATTGGGGTGGGGTGGAAGCTTAGTGAGGCTTGGAATGGCATTTCCCTGCTGGCTAAAGATACTGAACATCTTTTCATGCGTTTACGAACCATTTGTGTATCTTCTTGGGAGAAACGTCTCTTCGGCTCCTTTTCCCATTTTTTTAAATTGGGTTATTTTGCGGGGCGCCTGGGTGGCGCAGTCGGTTAAGCGTCCGACTTCAGCTCAGGTCACGATCTCGCGGTCCGTGAGTTCGAGCCCCGCGTCGGGCTCTGGGCTGACGGCTCGGAGCCCGGAGCCTGCTTCCGATTCTGTGTCTCCTTCTCTCTCTGCCCCTCCCCCCTTCATGCTCTGTGTCTGTCTCAAAAATAAATAAACGTTAAAAAAAATTTTTAAAAATAAATAAATTGGGTTATTTTGCTTTATATTGTTGAGTTGTAAGAGTTCTTTTTATATTCTGGATTCAGTTCTCTTAGGACACGTATGATATTTTGAAATCAAGAAATGTGAGGCTTCCAACTTTGTTCTTCTTTGTTAAGATTGTTTTGTCTGTTATGGGCTCCTTGGGTTCCCAAATGAGGATCAGTTTGTCAGTGTCTTCAAAGAAACCAGCTGGGATATTAAAAGGCATCGTTTTGAATCTATAGATCATTTTGAGAAGTGATGTCATCTTTTTTTTTAATTTTTTTTTAACGTTTATTTATTTTTGAGACAGAGAGAGACAGAGCCTGAACGGGGGAGGGTCAGAGAGAGAGAGGGAGACACAGAATCCAAAACAGGCTCCGGGCTCTGAGCTGTCAGCACGGAGCCCAATGCGGGGCTCGAACTCACAGACTGTGAGATCATGACCTGAGCCGAGGTCGGACACTCAACCGACTGAGCCCCCCAGGCGCCCCAGAAGTGATGTCATCTTAACGATATAAAATTTTCCAAGCCATGAAGATGGTATGTTTTTCCATTTTTTCTGTCTTAAATTTCTTTCAATGATGTTTTGTAGTTTTTAGAGTATAGACTTCACTCTTCTTTTGTTAAATTTATCCCTAGGCATTTCATCGTTCTTGAGTTATTGTACATGGAATTGATTGCTTAATTTCAGTTTTAGAATTTTCACTGCTAATGTATGGACATACGACTGATTTTTGTATATTCATCTTGTATCCTTCACCCTTGCTGAACTCATTTATTAGGTCTGGTGGTTTTTAGTGGACTTTCTTAGGATTTTCTGGATACAAGATCACGTCATCTGAGAATATAGTTGTACTTCTTTCTTTCCAATCTGGATGTCTTTTGTTTCATTTTCTTACCTAATTTCCCTGGGTAGAATTTCCAGTCTAATGTTGAAAAGATGTGATGGGCATGAACATCTTTGTATGGCTCTTTTTTTTTTTTTTTAAGTTTATTTATTTATTTATTTTGAGAGAGAGACAGAGCGAGCAGGGGAGGGGCAGAGAGACAGGGGGAGAGAGAGAGAATCCCAAGCAGGCTCCATGCTGTTAGCACAGAGCCCGACACGGGCCTCGAACTCAAAAACCGTGAGATCCTGACCTGAGCCGAAGTCGGGCTCTGGTTAACTTAACTGGTCAAGCTTAACTCTGCTTGACCCTTCATTTCCTGCTCGTACAAAACCTCAAGGTCGGTTAGAAATGAGAGATTGGGGCCTCTCGAGTGTCTCTCACACATGTGCACAGCCCTGCCCACGTGTCCTTCTGGAGTCCCTAGTAGAAGTCGGAGATTATCAAAGCCCTCCGTGGACATCTCATTCCCCAGCTTTTCCGTTCAACTTCTTCAGTCCGCCTCTTATCAGCTCCAACTGGGATTACCACCTTGGGAGCTATGATGTCAAACAATTGTAACTGTTTTGGTTGCTTTTTTTTTTTTTTCCTCCAACAAATGCCCCGGGGATAGGGCTGTTTGCAGGGAGTGAGCTCTGAGTCAGTTCAAATAAAAACAAGCCCTAAGAGTGGAGATTTTTAAGGAGTCGCCAGGCAGATCAAAAGGTGACTGGTCTTCTGGGTTGGGGATTTGGGAGGAAGTTCAAACCTATTCTGGCCCCTCTAGTGGCTTCTAGGCTGGCGGCTGTCATTAGCCGCTACAGTTTCCAGTCTATTACAAAGATAAGGAGAGGGGCTGGGGTGACTCAGTGGCTCGGACAGTTGAGCGTGTAACTCTTGAGTCAGCTCAGGTCATGATCCCAGGGGCGTGGGATTGAGCCCCAAGTTGGGCTGTGCGCTGAGTATCGAGCCTGCTTAGGAATTTCTCCCTCTCTCTCGCTCTCTCTCTCCCTCTCTCCCCGCCCCTCCCCCACTCTCAGGTAGGTAGATAGATAGATAGATAAGGAGGGGGGGATGGGAATAGGGTAAATTAAAATGCCAGAAAGCTTTCTGTTCTTACCTAACTTTGGCTTTTCTCTTCAATAGATCCTTCTTGGATTTTAGCAAGCCTTTCATTGATTTCTAGAGTTCTAAAAAAAAAGGGGGATTTTGACCCTTTTTGCCAGTGTTTTCGTTGCTTCTATGGAGGAGCAGATTTTCAGAGACCTTTACCCTGCCATTCCGAAGCTGCTTCTATCCGTATTCTTTTTTTTTTTTTCTTCACGAAAGGAAACAGCATAAATCAGAGTCTCATAAAAATCACCATGTAAGGAGTCATTGTCATGATATTTTGGGTACAACATAGAATAGACCAAGTGCACAAATATGTTGCTTTTTTTTTTGAGAACTAGGACTCTCACCGTGAGAGAGGAAAGATACAAACACAGAAGGACAAAGGCGTGGTGGCATTTGTTGACGTTGCATTGGTGATATTAATGTAAACATATGATTTCTAAAAATGTACATATTTTTCAAGACTCCATGATTTTTGCTCTGTTCACTGGAAGGTCTTAGAAGGGAGGATACACAGAGAACACACATCTGGTACCCAGTTCATCTGAATAGCACGCCCCATAAAAAAACAAACAAGAACAGGGGCGCCTGGGTGGCGCAGTCGGTGAAGCGTCCGACTTCAGCCAGGTCACGATCTCGCGGTCCGTGGGTTCGAGCCCCGCATCAGGCTCTGGGCTGATGGCTCGGAGCCTGGAGCCTGTTTCCGATTCTGTGTCTCCCTCTCTCTCTGCCCCTCCCCCGTTCATGCTCTGTCTCTCTCTGTCCCAAAAATAAATAAACGTTGAAAAAAAAAATTTAAAAAACAAACAAGAACAAACACAAACAAACACAAACCAAAACAAAAGCAAAGAAGACTAAGACAATTTAAAAAAACTCAAACGCTCGTAACGACGTGGGTAGACCTAGGGAGTATGACGCTAAGTGACATAAGTCAGTCAGAGAAGGACAAATAGCATATGATTTCACTCATATGTGGAATTTAAGAAACAAAACAAATAAAAAAGAGACCGACTCTTAACCATAGAGAAGAAACTGATGGTCACCGGAGAGGGTGGGGGTGGGAGTGGGGGAAATAGGTGATGGGGGTTAAGGAGTGCACCTGTCGTGAGAGCCTTGGGTGATATACGGAAGTGTCAAATCACTGTATTTTACACCCAAAATGAATATAACACTAAGTTAACTACGCTGGAATTAAAATAAAAACAAGAGGTAAATGTTCAAAAGAAGAAATCAATGCTTGGAGCCACTAAGGAGAAAAGGTGAGTATAATACTTGAGGTGATCCCTCACATTTCTAACCCCACTCCTGGTGAATTTGATAGCCTATGTTTTCATTCAGACCATCCTAAGTAGCTTCCAAATTTGATATAAAATGATTCCATGGGGCACCTGGGTGGCGCAGTCGGTTAAGCGTCCGACTTCAGCCAGGTCACGATCTCGCGGTCCGGGAGTTCGAGCCCTGCGTCGGGCTCTGGGCTGATGGCTCAGAGCCTGGAGCCTGCTTCCGATTCTGTGTCTCCCTCTCTCTCTGCCCCTCCCCCGTTCATGCTCTGTCTCTCTCTGTCCCAAAAATAAATAAACGTTGAAAAAAAAATTTAAAAAAAATAAAATGATTCCAGCCGTTGTGCTGTGACAGGGTAACGTTATTTTATTTTTATAGATGGTGTGCTGAAACTTTAAAATTCATCGGCTGAGTACACATGTATCGAATGCTTATCATGGTCCCAACACTCTTCTGCACATTCAGGATTATGTGTGTAAGGGAGGGGGTGGGGACATAATCACTCCTACTCTAGTGGAGAAAATAATTCTACCTACACAGTGCAAATGCACCTTATCCATGTATAAAGAATATTTAAAAAAAATAATAATATTTTAGGGGCTCCTGGGTGGCTCTGTTGGTTAAGCATCTGACTCTTGATCTCAACTTAGATCTTGGTCTCAGGGTCATGAGTTCAAAGCCCTCATTGGGCTCCACGTTGAGCATGAAGCCTACTTTAAGAAAGAAAGAAAGAAAGAAAGAAAGAAAGAAAGAAAGAAAGAAAGAATAGGGTGCCTGGGTGGCTCAGCCGGTTAAGGGTCTGACATCGACTCAGGTCATGATCTCACGGTTTGTGAGTTCAAGCCCCACGTCAGGCTCTGTGCTGACAGCTCAGAGCCTGGAGCCTGCTTCCCATTCTGCGTCTCCCTCTCTCTCTGCCCCTCCCCCACTCATTCTCTCTCTCTCTCTCTCTCTCTCAAAAATAAATACTCAAAAAAAAAAGACAATCTTTTCATGAACTAGAGAAAGCATTCGTTTAGATTGGTATTATCCTTTCTGAAACAAGATACAGGATGTACGGCAAAAGACCAAAGGCATATATTAGCAATATAAATGATAATCAAAGGCTTAATGCTATCATGTATATATTCAGCTCCTAGAAATCGATGACAGCAAGACAAACAGTACCATGGAAAATCAAAGAGGCAAGGGTAGAAATGGCAACTTGGGGAGTGCATGTGGTCATTAAGCAAACGCAGAGAGGCTCTAGCAGTCAGGTAAACACACTGTTCCCCCACCAGAGGTGCAGGAACCCACCAGGGCCCAGAATAATCTGTGCTGGTCAAATATAGAGAGAAGGGTACTCTCACACTTAGCAGGTGCATATGTGAAATGAAATAACTTTTTGTGCAATGATCTCACTCTGCGTATTTATATTCTTTTTTAATGTTTATTTATTTATTTAGAAAGAGAGAGCAAGCCGGGGAGGGACAGAGAGAGAGAGAGAGAGAGAGAGAGAGAGAATCCCAAGCAGGTTCCATGTTGTCAGCACAGAGCCCAACGTGGGCCTTGATCCCACAACTTCGAGATCTTAACCTGAGCCAAAATCAAGAGTGGGACGCTCAACTGACTGAGCCACCCGGGCGCCCAGATCTTACTGTATGGATTAAAAGTTTAAATATGCACATACCGGGGCGCCTGGGTGGCGCAGTCGGTTAAGCGTCCGACTTCAGCCAGGTCACGATCTCGCGGTCCGACTTCAGCCAGGTCACGATCTCGCGGTCCGTGAGTTTGAGCCCCGCGTCAGGCTCTGGGCTGATGGCTCGGAGCCTGGAGCCTGTTTCCGATTCTGTGTCTCCCTCTCTCTCTGCCCCTCCCCAGTTCATGCTCTGTCTCTCTCTGTCCCAAAAATAAATAAACGTTAAAAATTTTTTTTAAATAAAATTAAAAATAAATAAATATGCACATACCTAGTGACAACAATCCCACTGTTGGGAACCTTTCTACTCAAATAAAAATACTAACATAAAAGAATATCCCTACCAGTACAAGCAAGTTTATTGTGAATTGTTCACGGTAGGGTGAAAATAGTGAACAACTGGAGTGGCTATGAATAGGAATATTTTTACTGAATGAAATAAGGATGATAAAAATGATAGGTGACGTTTAATGAGAATTTACCATGTGCTGGAGATTCTCGAAAAACTTAGAAAAAAGACACAGAGTAAAAAGCAAGCTGAGAGATGAATGAAAATGTGGAAAGGACACAGGGGCAACTTACAGTGACTCACACTGGCTGACCGGTGACAACGCGGGCACCAAGATGTACAATGGTGGGGGCGCCTGGGTGGCTCAGTCTGTTGAACCTCTGACTTCGGCTCAGGTCATGATCTCACAGTTCGTGGTTCAAGCCCCGCGTCGGGCTCTGTGCTGACAGCTCGGAGCCCGGAGCCTGCTTCGGATTCTGTGTCTCCCTCTCTCTCTCTGACCCTCCCCCGTTCATGCTCTGTCTCTCTCTGTCTCAAAAATAAACATTTTAAAAAATAAATAAACATGAATCTAATTTTTTTTTCAACGTTTATTTATTTTTGGGACAGAGAGAGACAGAGCATGAACGAGGGAGGGTCAGAGAGAGAGAGGGAGACACAGAATCCGAAGCAGGCTCCGGGCTCCGAGCTGTCAGCACAGAGCCCGACGCGGGGCTCAAACTCACGAACCGTGAGATCGTGACCTGGCTGAAGTCGGACACTTAACCGACTGCGCCACCCAGGCGCCCCGATGAATCTAAATCAAAGTAAACAATTAGAGACAGGTGGGCAAGGGGTTCTTATCTGTAGCACTACTGACGTTTCAGGCTGGATAATTTTTTTTTAATGTTTATTTATTTTTGAGAGAGAGAGAGAGAGAGCACAAGTGGGGGAAGGGCAGAGAGAGAGGGAGACACAGAATCCGAAGCGGGCTCCAGGCTCTGAGTTGTCAGCACAGAGCCCGACACGGGGCTCGAACCCACAGACTGTGAGATCATGACCTGAGCCAAAGTCGGAGGCTTAACGGACTGAGCCACTCAGGCGCCCCTGGATACTTTATTGTAGGGACACTCCTAGACATCGTAGGATATTTGGAAGTGCGTCTGGCCCCTCCCTGTCACATGCCAGTAGAACATTACTGTAGACTGAATGTGTCTCCCCAAAATGCATATGTTTATGTCCTAATCCCCAGGGTGGTAACATTAGGAGGCAGGGGCCTCTGGACGTGACTAGGTCAGGAGTGCAGAGCCCTCACGAATGATATTAGTGTCCTTTATAAACGTTCCCTCTGCCTTTCCCCATCTGAGCTTATAGCAAAACGACAGCCATCTGTGGGCCGGGAAGCGGACCCTCGACAGACACTGAACCTGTTGGCCACAGCTTGGACTTTCCAGCCTCCAGAACCGTGAGGAAGAAATTTCTGTTTTTATAAGCCACGTGTCTCAACAGCCTATGTTATTTTGCCAGAGCAATCCAAAAGAACTAACATACGCCTCCCCAGCTGTGACCCAAAATGTCCCCAGGTATTACCAAATTTTCCCCTAGGGGGCAAAATCACACCAACTGAGAAATGCATTCTACAAGAGTGAGTTGTTCAAGTCAACCTTGGGCGGCAGGGCAGGGGGGTGGGGGGGACAGGGGCAGAGGCAGGGGAGGAGTTGTCTGCTTTACAGTGAAAGAGGTATTCAGGGCCAAATGTAATAGAAACACCTTAACTGGATCTTGGATTTAAAAGAAAGACTTTGGGGCACCTGGGTGGCTCAGTCGGTTGAGCGTCCGACTCTTGATTTCTGCTCAGGTCATGATCCCAGGGTTGTGGGATCGAGCCCCGCATGAGGTTCCGAGCTCAGTGTGATGCCTGCTTGGGATTCTCTCCCTTCCTCTTCCCTCCTCCCACTCTCTGTCTCTAAAATAAATTTCAACTTTTTTTAACTTAATTTATTTTTTAATCTACATCCAAATTAGCGTATAGTTCAACAATGACTTCAGGGGTAGATTCCTTAATGCCCCTCCCCCATTTAGCCATCCCCCCTCCCACAACCCCTCCCATAACCCTCAGTTTGTTCTCCATATTTGTGAGTCTCTTATGCTTTGTCCCCCTCCCTGTTTTTGTATTATTTTTGCTTCCCTTCTCTTATGTTCATCTGTTTTGTCTCTTAAAGTCCTCATATGAGTGAAGTCATACGATTTTTGTCTTTGACTAATTTCACTTAGCATAATACCCTCCAGTTCCATCCACGTAGTTGCAAATGGCATGATTTCATTCTTTTTGATTGCCGAGTAATACTCCATTGTATATATATAACACATCTTCTTTATCCATTCATCCATCAATGGACATTTGGGCTCTTTCCAGACTTTGGCTATTGTTGATGGTGCTGCTATAAACATGGGGGTGCATGTGTCCCTTCGAAACAGCACACCTGTATCCCCTGGATAAATGCCTAGCAGTGCAATTGCTGGGTCGTAGGGTAGTTCTATTTTTAATTTTTTGAGGAACCTCAAACCCACCTTAACGGTCTTGGTCAAGGGCATGGCCCCCCTCTCACCGTACAAGCTGACCTAAACTGCGGATCGGGAGCTGAGGAAGAAACAGAGGTGAAAGACACAGCAGAATCCAGCGTCTGGTGCCACGATGCCACGGGTGGCCCCCCGGTCTCAGTGCCATGAGCATGTCCCTGCCTCCTTTGCCCCTCCGGGGTGGCAGTGGTGGTGTAGTGTTGAGGCTGGTTCTGTGCCAAACCTTTGGTTGTGGTTCTTGCCCTGTCACCCCGAACCTGGCTCTCCAGCTCTCCCAGAAACGCTTTGGGCCAACCGATGTCTACGCAGGAGACATTTATAAAATGGCTCGTCAGCGATCATAAAACCACTGGTTCGTTCGCAGCCCGAATGAGCAAGTTGGGTTTTCGACAGCCAGCGTATTTTGTGGCCTAAAGGAAGGAACAAATACGGTCTGTCTAGTAATTATATTTTACATGTTTTATGGTTATCCCAAGTCTGTCGTTAAAGGTTACGTTCCTGTGCGATAAAACGGACGCAAAAAAGTCTTGTGCTCTGACGGGGTGGATGTCTTGTGGAACCCCTTCAGTTCCTTCTCCCTGAACGACAGCAAACACGTCGAAAGGACCCGCCAGCACGAACACGAGGAAGCAAGCGTGTCCGGTTTAATCATAAACGAGATCTTCGGTGGCACCTGGCTGGGTTCCTCTTCCTCCCTCTCTTGCCAAGGTGATCGTCACTGGGACAGCCCTGGCGGCCTCAAATAATTTGGGCCAAAATGTATTTCCTTATCAGTCTTCTCATCAAATGCTCTTGTGACCAATTGTTTTTTTTTATTTTGAATAAGGCTGGATTAAAATTTTGAATCTTATAATTTTGAGTCTACAATTCTAGCAACTGTACGTTTTTTGCCCCTTCCTTCCATCCCTCCCTCCCTCTCTTCCTTCCCTCCCTCCCTCTCTTCCTTCCTTCCTTCCTTCCCTCCTTGCCTCCTTCTCTCCCTCCTTCCCTCCTCATCGTTGCTTTGTATTGGCTAGAACCCGCAGGTCATTATTAAGCAGCAGAAGTGAGATGATTGTGGCCATTTTTTCAATCATGCGACTGAATTCCTTCAGTGACCAGCGTAAATCAGTTCTGCAGGGCAGCGGTAACCCGGACTCTGGGAGAGGGACAGGTGGGTGGGACCTACTGTACACACACCAGTCTAATCTCTGTTCTACTCACCCTGGCTCATTATTCTTCCCTCTGCACTCGGCAATCCCACTTTTGCTTCTTAGACCCCCTATGTTAGTTTTATGGTCTCTCTTCATTTTGCAGATGAGGAACACGAGCCTCCAAAAATTTGAATTTTGAGGCTGAAATCACAGTTAATCAGCGAGTGCCAAGTCTGCCCTGGGTTTTTGTGGCAGCTAGTCCAAACTCTTTCTAGAGTATTCCGTAGCTACTGGATTCTGTGAGTTTGGTTTTTGTAGTCATTTACGTTCTTTTTTTTTTAATTTTTTTAATGTTTATTTCTTTTTGAGACAGAGAGAGACAGAGCATGAACGGGGGAGGGTCAGAGAGAGGGAGACACAGAATCCGAAGCAGGTTCCAGGCTCCAAGCTGTCAGCACAGAGCCCAGCACAGACCCTGATGTGGGGCTCGAACTCACAAACTGCCAGATCGTGACCTGAGCTGAAGTCGGACGCTCAACCGACTGAGCCACCCAGGCTCCCCTAAGTTCTTAGAGGGTGGTAATGTATTTTTCTATGTTTATATGGTGTCGATCGCTTGGTCAAAGAGGACAGACCTTAGAATAGATTCAACAATAAATTTAGTTAAGAAAAAGTTTTTAACTGAGTTTTTAAAGACACTGGAGCCTTGTAAAATAATTTTTCTCACTTAGACAAAAATGTTTATTTTGGTAAAACATTAAAATACCAGGGACGCCTGGGTGGCTCAGTGGGTTGAGCATCCGACTCTTGATTTCAGCTCAGGTCAAGATCCCAGATCGAGCCCTGCTTGGGATTCTCTCTCTGTCTCCCTCTGCCCCTACCCCTCACCCCACCCTCGCTTGCATGAGCACACACTCTCTGTCATCGCACAGAGCCCGATGTGGGGCTTGATCTCACGAACTGTGAGATGGTGACCTGAGCGGAAATCAAGAGTGGGATGCTTAACTGACCACACACACACACACAAATCGCTTTTTAATTTAACATGGTTTTCATCTTAGTACTTAATTCGTGGACCTAATTCATTGTTGTAGTATTTTATCTTATTTTAGTGTATAAATGTACTATAGTTATTGTCCATTATCCTACTAATACCTGACTTCTTTTTCATTTCAACCAATGCTGCAGTGATGAATAGTAGATTCAGAAATACAGCTTGGCCAGTGAATGTCAACAAGCTGCATCCCTGTAAGTAAGGTTACTTACAAAGTGGTGGCACACTTAAAAGTATTTTTGCCAAGGGGCGCCCGGGTGGCTCAGTCAGTTAAACGTCCAACTTCGGCTCAGATCATGATCACGCGGTTGGTGGGTTCGAGCCCCACGTCGGGCTCTGTGCTGACGGCTCAGAGCCTGGAGCTGCTTCAGATTCTGTGTCTCCCTCTCTCTCTGCCCCTCCCCCGCTCACACTCTGTATCTCTCTCAAAAATAAACATTAAAAAAAATTTTTTTAGTCTTTTTGCTAAAAAAGAAAACATTTTTGCCAAAATTTTCTCCAAAACAATTTTGCCAGTTTACATTCCCACCAGCGGGTACCCATTTCCCTCCATGCTCACTGACACTGTATTCTATCAGTCCTTTCCAATTTTTGGCAATCTAAGAGGTGAACAATGGCATTCAGTTTTACTTTGCATTCTCTTACTACTGGCTTCTTCGTAAGTTCATCGTCTGTTTTTATTATTTCTAGTCTTGAATTGCCTGTTGGTTTCTTTTTACCTGTCTGGATCGCTGAATAATATTCCATTGAGTGGACGTGCCCCAGCTTCTTTATCTATTTGCCCTGAGTTTCTTTAATTGGTGTATTGGTCTTTTTATTCATTTATAGGAGCCCTTTACATGTCATAGATAGTAATCTTTTGTCTGCTATATGTGTTACAGATATCTTCTCACAGACTCTTATCTCTCACTTTTTTTTTAAAGTAGGCTTCATGTCCAGCATAGAGCCCCACACAGGGCTTGAACTCATGACCCTGAGATCAAGACCTGAGCTGAGATCAAGAGTCAGACACTTAACCAACTGAGCCATCCAGGCACCCCTACTCACCTTTTAGTATCTATCCTAGTATGGAAGATTCTGGTTTGTAATATATATAAAGTCAGGCTGGTAAGTATTTTCTGTATGGCTTCTAATCTTTATAAATGTGTGTTGTATCTTGCCATTTAACTAAATTGAGCTCAGTCTTCAATGACGAGTATAGTCAGCAGGGTGAGGACAGAGAACAGTATGCCAAATGGAGAGACCAGAGAGGCAAGTCCACAGACAGGAGCGAGTGCCAGGGTTTCTTCCCTGGGCTGGCTTCCTCCCAAAGTGCATTTCCGCCCCAGGGCAATGTGACTGTTCTTGCTGGGCTCCAAGTAACCTGCTGTTTAGCTACAGGGCGGGGAACCAGAAGGAAACCGTGAGTCTTAGACCTGCCCTCATTTGGCAGGTTACCTTGGCTAAGTCACCAAGCCCCAGGAATGTTTCATGTCATGTATCCATCCGTCCATCCATCCATCCATCCACCCATCAACCATCCATCCACTCATCATCCAACCACCCATCCATCCAACTACCATCCATCCATCCATCATCCATCCGTCTGTCCATCCGTCCATCCATCCATCCATCCACCATCCATCCACCATCCATCCATCATCCATCCGTCTGTCCATCCATCCATCCATCCATCCAACTACCATCCATCCATCCATCATCCATCCGTCTGCCCATCTGTCCATCTATCCATCCATCCATCCATCATCCATCCGTCTGTCCGTCTATCCATCCATCATCCATCCATCCATCATCCATCCATCTGTCCATCCATCCATCCATCCATCATCCATCCATTATCCACCCATCAACCATTCATCCACTCATCATTCAACCACCCATCCATCCAACTACCATCCATCCATCCATCATCCATCCGTCTGCCCATCTGTCCATCCGTCTGTCCATCCATCCATCCATCATCCATCCGTCTGCCCATCTGTCCATCCATCCATCCATCTATCCATCATCCATCCGTCTGCCCATCTGTCCATCCGTCTGTCCATCCATCCATCCATCCATCATCCATCCGTCTGCCCATCTGTCCATCCATCCATCCATCCATCTATCCATCCATTATCCGCCCATCAACCATCCATCCAACAACCATCCATCCATCCCTCCCATACTTAAAGAGTAATAACTACCTACCTATACTATTTTAGGTACTGGAGATAACTGGATAAAAGAGAAAATGTTCCTGCTCTCGCAATACTTATTATCCGGTGGAGAAGATGTAATATATAAGCAAATAAATACATAAATAAATAGGCAATTTCACACAGTGATAAGTGCTATTTCTATAAACACCATGAGGTCATGTATGCAGCCAGTATGTGCGGCATGTTGGGGGCATAGAGGAGAGTGAGGATGTACCTCGTTAGGGTGGTGGGAGAAACCTTCTCTGAGGAGGTAGTATTTGAACTAGGAAGGGAATAATGAGAAGGAAACAGCCATGTGAAAAGCTGCAGAACGTGTGACTCTTGATCTCAGGGTTGTGAGTTCGAGCCCCATGTTGAGTGTGGAGATTACTTAAATAATAAAGTACAATAATCAATAAAATACGTCCTGCCTCTTTCATCTGCAACCGTGTTTGGGTTCAGACATCACTTGGGGGCCACAGTAAGGGGCTTGACTATTTTCCCAACGCGACGAGAAGCCACCGGAGGGTTTTAGAGAATCGAGGATCCCATCTTGGAAGCTTCCGGCAGAGACGGCTGCTGCCGTGGGCCTGGCCTCTGTCTCCAGGGGTCTACAAGACGATCCAGTTGGGTATGATTTTATATTAAATCTAAAATGGTTGGCATACGTCCCACGTGGCTCGCCTATGCTATGTGGATTGGCACCCGCATACTGGTAATCTGGCACGTAAGCAAGAGGCCGAGGGAAGTTATCAGAAAGAATACATACTTATATCTACCGCCATTAACAATGCCTCTCACCCTTAGACGGTATGTTGTCTGTTTCAAGAAAATAATAATGGTACAGGGGGGGCCTGGGTGGCTCAGCTGGTCAAGCATCAGACTCTTGACTTCATGATCTCGCAGTTCATGGGTTCGAGTCCAGCGTCGGGCTCTGTGCTGACAGCTCGGAGCCTGGAGCTGCTTCGGATTCTGTGTCTCCCTCTCTCTCTCTGCCCCTCCCCCGCTTGTGCTTGTGCTCTCTCTCTCTCTCTCTCTCAAAAATAAATAAACATAATTTTAAAAAATTTCTTTGTTATTGAATACACCAAGCCAGAGCAGAGGGCAGGAAGCAAAGAGAGACTGTCTGCCCCAAGGCAGTGGTGAGGGAGTCTGGGAACAGACTGAATTTTCTTTTTGGGTAACTGCCCGGTGGTGAGTAGCCATTGGTTAGTTAGGGCCTGGGGCTCTTCCGAGGTGGGTCGGCGGGTCACTTAACAAGCCCGTCTGCCTCACCTCCACGGTCCCTGTGGCGCTTTAACCTTGATCAAGTCTCCTCGCTCAAGCCCGCTGCCTGCCTGTGGCCTCTCCACCCGCCTCCCCTCCGGCAACCACCAGCTTGTCCTCTGGTTCTGCCCGGCCGCCTCCGTTTTGTTTAGTCTGTTCATAGGGCCGCACTTCTTAGCCAGGCACACGAGGCGGGCAAGGGTAGGGTCCTGCCACCTCGCAGATCCTTGCCTCACCTTGTCCCAGCCCCCTGTGCTCCCCTCACTCTAAGGGCCTAATATCCAAACTCCTTTCAGTCCCTGAAGCCCGTCCTTCCCACCCAGCAACCCTCTCTGGCTGTATCCCTCCTGCCCTTTGAGGCTTGAGTCTGGATGGGACTGTCTTCCAGGAAACCTTCCCCACCCCTCCCCTCCCCTCCCCTCCCCTCCCAGACCAGGGCCGGTCATCCCCCAGGGACCTCATCGGAGCGCTTTATACTTTGGGATGCAGTGTTTTGGTCTCGTCCTTGGAAGCAGGATGTGGGTCAAGGTTGCAGTAAATATCTGCTGCCCGAATGAACACATAGGAGAAAGAACGGAGCGCTTGTTTGGGGCCGGTCCTGGGCTAGTCGTCGGATGTCAGCGGAAGGTTCCCTGCAGATCCCCCAGGGGGAGAGCACACCGACGGGATGCATCCCTTAGAGACGTCGTCCCCCTGCTCGGCTCTCAGCCTTGCCCCCCGCTTGGGGCTTGGCCCCCTGCTTTCCCTGGGCCATATGCTGCCTCCCGCCGCCGCACCCCCTTTCTCTGCGTCACCAGGCTGCGGCTGAGCGCTGAGGGCCATCCCGCATAGGAAGCCAGCCAGCCGGGCAGCCGCGGTTATATTTAGATTTCTGTCACCTGAATCGGGGCAGCGGTGGCATCTCGGGAGGGAGCTGAGGCAGGAGACCAGGGCCGTGAGGACACGGGCAGGAAAGTGGGGCACGGACGCCAGGCTCCCTGAAGCAAGTCGCGGGGCAAAGCTGGAGAGGCGAGGTCAGAGGTGACTTTAGAGAACGATCAGTGCCAGCTGGGTGGAGGACGGTGGCCCCGGGGAGGTGAACTCAGAGCCGCTCGCCGGCCCTGGAGGCAGGGCTGGGGCAGGATCCGGAACCCCCACCCCCGCCAGCCAGGGGAGGCCGCGGAGTGAGGGGTCTGGGGTGGGCAGCAGGGACATGGCCACGGGACCCCAGACACTGGGAGAAACCAGGAGGAAGCAGACTAGCAGGGTACTTTTTTTTTGAGCCCCAAGGCCTTCCCTGCCCCAGGTCTGATTGATCAAGTTACAGCCCCGGGGGCAGGGACTGAGGCCCCAGTTATCACCGATGCAGTTTTTCCTCCCTCTGACCTCTGGAATCCACGGCCACCTCCCGAAGGGGCTGCTTCCAGACAACGCTGCCCCCACCCCTGCTCGTCGCTGCCGCTCAGGCCGACCCCCAGTCTCCGAGTGCCCAGTGCAGACACCCAGCCTTCCCGCCAGACTCACCTTGAAAACCAGCTCTACTGTGGTCTCACTGACATAAAACGAGCTGCGCGTCTTTAAAGGGTACAACTTGAGGGGCGCCTGGCTGGCTCAGTCGGTGGAGCACGGACCCTTGATCTCCGGGTTGTGAGTTCGAGCCCCACATGGGGTGTAGAGATTACCTAAAACTAAAATCTTAAAAAAAAATAAATAGGGGCGCCTGGGTGGCTCAGTCGGTTAAACGTCCAACTTCGGCTCAGGTCGTGATCTCACGGTCCGTGAGTTCGAGCCCCGCGTCGGGCTCTGTCCAGCTCGGAGCCTGGAGCCTGTTTCAGATTCTGTGTCTCCCTCTCTCTGACCCTCCTCCATTCATGCTCTGTCTCCCTCTGTCTCAAAAATAAATAAACGTTAAAAAAAAAATTAAAAATTGGGGCACCTGGGTGGCTCAGTCGGTTAAGCGTCCGACTTCGGCTCAGGTCGTGATCTCGCGGTCCGTGAGTTCGAGCCCTTCGTCGGGGTCTGTGCTGACTGCTCAGAGCCTGGAGCCTGTTTCTGATTCTGCGTCTCCCTCTCTCTCTGCCCCTCCCCCGTTCATGCTCTGTCTCTCTCTGTCCCAAAAATAAATAAAAAAACGTTGGAAAAAAAACATTTACTTATCTTTATTTTTATTTTTTTAATGTTTTTATTTATTTTTGACAGAGAGAGAGAGAGAGAGAGAGAGAGCATGAGTGGGGGAGGGGCAGAGAGAGAGGGAGACGCAGAATCCGAAGAGGCTCCAGGCTCCGAGCTGTCAGCACAGAGCCGGACGCGGGGCTCGAACTCACGGACCGCGAGATCATGACCTGAGTCGAGATCAAGAGTCGGACGCTCAACCCACTGAGCCACCCAGGCGTCCCAGTCCATTTTTTCATTGTTTGTTTTCTTACCGTGACGTCTTATATGCTTGAATACTCCATACACAAGACTCTCTCGAATATATGACTTTCAGATATTGTCTTCCAGTCTGTGGCTCGTCTTTGCATGCTCTCGAGTGTCCCCGAAGTGAAGCTTCTAACTGTGATGAAGTCCTCTTTATTTTTTTTTTCCTATTACGGACAGTGCTTTTGATGTAGTGCCTAAGAAATCTTTGCTGAGCCAAAGGTCACGAAGATTTTGTGCTATGTTTTCTTCGACAAGTGTCATAGTTCTACGTTTTACATTTTATGTTATTTATTTATTTAGCGAGCTGGGAACGGGGTGCCCTCTCCTCCACGTCAGGCTGCCCGCTGCTCCCCGCGTTACCAGCATCAAGCTCCGAGCCTCCACGGTTCCGGGGTTGCAGGCTTCCACCGACGTTCCCAGCTCTGTGTTTGGGAACCACACTCCCCCCGTTGGCAGTTTCCAGATTAGAAGGTGTGGACCACCGCGCCCCCAGCCCAAAGCACTGTTTCTGCCCTGATGGCCCCATCCAGCCCTTTCTTCAACTGCTGTCATGACAACGGTCACCAGGCACTCGAGATGTAGCACCAGGGGGTGACCCTCATTCTACGCGTGATGTGGCTGCCGTGGGTGCCGACACGGACGTGGGGTCATGGGGTGAAGAGTGGACTGCGCCCCCCTCCCAGCTCCCTCCAGTCTGACCGTCTCAGGTTCTGTGGCTTCCAGAGGTGAGGGTCTCTGGGGCCAGCCCCCTTTGGAGGACAGACAGGGCGGGAGGACGCTGATGGGGGGACAGAGGCACCGCGGACGGCCACCAGGGGGCGTCTCCCGTTCTCCCGGAGCCCTGGGGCCTCTTCACCCGCCTGGACCTGCAGAGGGACCCCTGCCCGGGGCAGAAGGAAAGCCAAACAGACCGCCCAGCCTCCTGCCCCATCTCGTGGTGGCAAGACAGCGGTGGGGCCAGGGGAACAGTGCAGGCAGACCCACAAGCCCTGGTGAGGGCCCCGAGCTTTGCTCTCCAAACACTAGACCTTGGTCTGTCCGCATTCTCTCTACTGGGCGAACTCCTACGCATTCTTCAAGGCCCACTTCAAATGCCCCCACTGGACCGCCCAGCCCTGCCGCTGCTGTGCTCCCACAGGGTCAGCACCCATTGCTCCCAACAGTCGCTACGCGTGCGCCCTTCTGTCCTGGAGAAGTGGGCTCCACCAGGGACCCTGACCCGCCGGGCTCCGAGTACAGACCCGTGAGCTTGGGGCCCGCGTTCTGTCCCGCCCTCACCTTCCTCCTGCACTTTGAGAGACTTCCCTGGGGGCAGGAGCTGGCTCTGACCCCCTCCCCGCCCAGCACCGGGCCCGGTGAAGCAGGAGTTTGCTGGAAGGAGGTCGCCTCCTTCCACGTGTGTGACTCACTTGTCTGGGTGGACGGCGTGGGTTCTTGTCTCAGGCAACACACCCCTACCGGGCGTTCTCTGTCGCGCCCAGGGCTGTGTGGGCGCCGCGGTCCGGGAGGGGAGCTGCGAAGGCACCCCGTCCCCACTGGGGACAGCGGACGATCACAGCAGAGGCTCCACGGTTCCGTTCCCGGGGCACCTCGCGTCACCAGTCAGCTCTCTTATTTCGCCGGCGAGGAAACTGAGGCTCAGCCCCGTACAAGGGGCTGTTGTCGAACCACGCCTGGGGTTCTGACCCGCCGACCCCGGGTCTGGGCCTGGCGTGCCGGATGCACGTGGGGGTCAGCAGGTGCGTCGAATCCGCTGTGTCATTGGCACAGGGCCAGCCCCGAACGCAACTGAAACCACTTACTGGTGAGTCAGCGGGACGCAAACCGAGGAGTCAGAGGATGAGCTCGGCCCACAGAAGCACGTGTTCACTTCCCAAAAGATCAATTTTTTAGTGTTCATCTATTTATTTTGGGGGCGGGGAAGGGGAGAGAGAGAGGGAGGGAGAGAATCCCAAGCAGGCTCTGCACCAACGCGGGGCTCGAACTCACGAACTGTGAGATCATGACCCGAGGCGAAGTCAAGAGTCGGACGCTGAACTGACTGAGCCCCCAGGCGCCCCCAAAAATCATTTTATTTATTTATTTTTATTTTTTTAAATTTGTTTTTAACCTTTATTTATTTTTGAGACAGAGAGAGACAGAGCATGAACGGGGGAGGGTCAGAGGGAGACACAGAATCGGAAACAGGCTCCAGGCTCTGAGCTGTCAGCACAGAGCCCGAGGCGGGGCTCGAACTCACAGACCGCAAGATCACGACCTGAGCCGAAGTCGGACGCTTCACCGACTGAGCCACCCAGGCGCCCCCCAAAAGATCATTTTAAATGTGCCTTTAGGGGGGCTTCTGAGCAGCCCCACTTTGGCTCGACCCTCCTAAGAAAGAGCACAGACTTTGCGCTCGGACAGCCGCGGCGCTCCAAGTCCTGCCCCGGCCCCGGAGCTGACTCAGGCTGTAACCTCCCAGAGCTGAAAGGCGCGGGTGACGGCCGCCAGGCCAGTGGAGATGCGGAACAGTCCCCACCCAGGCCGAGCCGGGGACCGTCCTGGGGGTGGCTGGAAAGCGGCCAGGGCGGCAACTGTCCAAATCCTGGAAACTCGCAAACCGTGCAGATCAAGAATCTTGTTTCCTGAAAGCCGGCGGGTAAGCGTTTGCCAGAAAGCCCAGGGTACCGTCACGGTCACGGGCAGCCGGGCAGACGCAGCGCACCGGGGTGGCTATTTTTACCGCCAGGCTGTTTGTTTCAGCGAGAAGGGTCAGGTCAACAAAATGGTTGGTCGGCTGCCCGCCCCGGCCCCCCGTCGTGAGCGGTCGTGGGCGCCCCTGGCGACTGTCCCCGTGCTGACGGGGACCCGGCCCTGCCGGGACGGCCAGCGGGGCCCGGGGCCCAGAGCAGCAGGCTCCTGGCCTCCCCACAGAAGCTGGCCGGCAGCCCCAGGCTTGGCCACAGTGTCCTCCAGCGTCCGTCCCACGGGAAGCTCGCCGGGGGTGTCTCGGGGTGGGAACCAGCGTCCTCGCTTTTCTGGGGCCCCTGGCCAGGCTGCCGCAGCCGGGAATGCTCGCTCGGACGGGCTGGTGTGCGGGGACCCCGCGGCCGCCCCAGCCACACTGCCCAGCCTGCCCCCGGGCTTGACCCCCCACGACCAGGTCGGTCCTCGGCGGGGCCTCGCAGGAAGCGATCGCGGCCCCTGGAAGCGTCGGGACCAGCTTCCCTGGAAGGGGGTGGGCTGCCTGCCGTGCGGGCGCCGGGGCCTCCCCCACCCGAGGGCTGAGCAGGAAGGGGAAGTGTGGTCTGGCTGGGGCTCACTGCTCCGGGGTGGGCGGGAAGCCTGTGGGCGAGGAAGGCCTCTCCCCAGCTGTGCCTGAGCCACCACACTCGGGCCCCTGCTGTCCCCTCAGCCGCTCACAGATGGACACGCTCGCCACCCAGGTAAGCATCTGGGCTTGGGGCCCCTGAGCGGCCGCCTGGCGAGGGCTGGGGTTGCAGCCCAGTCTGCGGCTGGGCTCGGAGGGTCCCCTCTGCCCCTCACGGGCTGGGGGACCTCAGATCCCTGCGCCCGTCTGCGCCTCCCTTTCCCGGGGGTACGTTGGGGTGGGGGAACCTGCCTATCGGGTTGAAATGACACCCGGACGGGGACAGAGACGCCTAAACGGTACACAGGTGGTTCCCCCTCTCTGGATTCTGACGGCGACTTTCGGTGCCTGATAAGCGACAAGACCCGAAGGGGTCTGCGTCGGGGACGGGGTGGGCGAGGGGTGACAAGGCGGATCTCGAGCTGCATCTTGGGACTCTGGCAGGAAAAACCTAGAACTCCAGCAGCCTTGGCATCTCTGTGCCCGTGTCTCTCGTGTCCAGCGATCTGTAAGGCATCCTGTGTGTTCCCGTGGCGGTCGCGGGTCGAGCTCGGCTGCGCCCCGGGGTCAGATCCCCATCTGGCGAACGGCCGCTGCCCGCTGGGAAATGACCTCCGAGGCCTCCCCGTGGTATTTCCAGTTCTATCTTGTCTCGCATCGCTCGTCCTGAGAACCACTCCCGCGCCCTGAGCGTGGTAAGGACAAGGCCTGGGGCTTCCTGTTTTGTTTTTAATTGTTTTTTGTTTTATCTTTACTTATTTTTGAGAGAGAGAGAGAGAGAGAGCAGGGGAGGAACAGAGAGAGAGGGAGACACAGAATCCGAAGCAAGCTCCGGGCTCCGAGCCGTCAGCACGGAGCCCGACGCGGGGCCCGGACTCACAGACCGTGAGATCGTGACCTGAGCCGAAGTCGGACGCTTCACCGACTGAGCCCCCCAGGCGCCCCACTTCTTGTTACACTTTAGGACCCTTCCCTCCACCCCTCCTGCCCTCGAAAAACTGGAAAACTCCAGAGAAAGAGGGGAACAATGGCCCCACATTCCGCCACTTGGGAAAAGCCGTGGCGGAGCCTCGCGTCTGGCCTTCTAGTTTTTTTCCCAGGCGTAGACACTGTGAAACATTACCGTTGTCTCGTTTTGACGTGAACACAAGGTAGAGAGGAAATTCGGGCCTCGCTGCCGTCACCCCCACCCACTGACCACACCAGTGCCGTTGCCAGACAGCCACCAGGTGGCAGGGCTCCGGGGGCCCCCCACACTCTCAGAACCAAACAAGCAAGAAAGCCAGCAAGGGCGCGAGACAATTTGGTTGGACCTGAGGAAGGACTTCTGGGTTGCAGATGTCCGGGGATAACTCAGGAAGCCTGAGTACTCCGCAATCCCGGAAGGTTCTGCGGAAGTCAGACTCAACACATAGAACGCCGCGGAGACGCCCGAAAAGCCACCTGTTCAGGAAGGGGAGCAGAGCTCTTGAAAGACGTGATGCGTGAGGTCTGGAAAACGTGTTCCGTTCACGCTTCACAGGGAGGCTGGGTGGCAGAGGTGAAAAGGAGTCTTTCCCTCGGTACAGAACCGAGATGGGGTCTCTGTGCTTTGTCCCGGCAGACTCCGGCCACACGCGCGGGCGACCTGCGCACGGGTGGCTGGCTGGGGTGTCCGCACGGGCTGCGTGTGGCTTTTCTGGCGAAGGGGGGCGCCCCGAAGCTCCCCCCGGGCTGCTTTTCACGGGGTTTTCTCCCCACTGCTTGACTGCTTCATCCGAGCCCATCGAGGGGCCCTTGTGCAATTTTCTCCCAGTCCCATGCTGCCTGTTCCCTGCTTATTTGCGCCAAAGCCAACATAGTTCTGCATTTAAATTTTACTTCCTTTGGATTACTGGTGAGGCTGGATTACTAGAAATGATATTACGGAATCAGAGGAGATGTCTGTGTGTTGTCACGGTTTGCTCCCCCGCACAAACCATTTTTTTTTTTTTTTTGGTAAGTTCATTCATTTGTTTATTGAAGCGGACTCGACACCCAACGTGGGGCTCGAACTCACAACCCCGAGATCAAGAGTCACACGCTCCACCGACTGAGCCAGCCAGGCGCCCCTTAAAACCTTGTAACAAAATCTATATATACCGTCAGCGGTCACATGGAAGGATCTGTTTCACCACAGCTGCGCCAGAACAAGGTTTATGATTTTTTTTTTTTTTTTTTGAGAGAGAGAGACTGAGAGTGGGAGCCATGGAGGGGCAGAGAGAGAGAAGGGGACAGAGAATCCCAAGCAGGCTTCATGCTCCGCGCAGAGCCCAACGTGGGGCTCGATCCCACGACCGTGAGACCATGACCTGAGCTGAAATCAAGAGTCGGATGCTTCACCGACTGAGCCACCCGGTGCCCCTTCACCATTTGTAATTTTTGCTTGCATATAGACGTAGTTTTTTCTTTTTAATTTTTTTTAATGTTTGTTTTTGAGAGAGACAGAACGTGCGTGGGGGAGGAGCAGAGAGAGGGGGAGACACAGAACCTAAAGCTGTCAGCACAGAGCCCAATGCGGTGCTCGGACCCACAAACCTGAGATCATGACCTGAGCCGAAGTCGGAGGCTTAAGGGACTGAGCCACCCAGGCGCCCCAGGTGTAGTTTCTAAGTCCAGGAATAAAGATATGTCAGTGGAGCGACCCACTATGATGGGTGAGAACGAATGAACAGGGTCGAGTCCTGTTACGAAACCCGCGGGACACGAGCCCGGCCCAAGGGCTGCACGGCTCATTCTTTCTTGAAATTGTTTAATGAGGTATAATTAACACCAGGGAAACGTGTCTGTCTTAGATGCACAGTCAACACGTTGGGCAACAGTCTACACCTTGCCTCTTTCATTTCCTGCGTCCAGGACTCATCATCTGTGCTGTCCTGGGCATTGGGAATCCGCGTTTTACATTTCTGGATGGGGTCTCACTACGCAAACATCCCAGCCTGTTTTCCCATTCCTCTGTCGAATTCCGTTCTGTCGGTACACGGTTTTACTTGTCTTGGGCTGGGGTCAGTGCGTATGACACGACACCCCCAGGTGCTAAGAATCCGAGCGTGAGCGGGGCAGAAGGGAGAAGAATTAAAAGAAAGGGGGAAGAAGGCTGAAATTAATTTCAATAACACATTGCACTGAACCCAACACATCAAAAATATCCTTCCCGCACGTAATCCATATAAACGTTTATTAATGAGATTTTTTTATGTTCTTCCTTCTACACTAAGCATTTTTCTTTTTATGTTTATTTATTTATTTTGGAAGAGAGAGAGCAGGGGAGGGGCAGAGAGGGGGGAGGGATGGGGAATCCCAAGCAGCCTCCACGTTGTCAGCACAGAGCCCGACGTGGGGCTTGATCTCATGCTCTATGAGATCATGACCTGGGCCATATCAAGAGTCGAACGTCCAACCCACTGAGCCACCCAGGCGCCCCCACACTGAGTCTTTGAGACCCAGCAGGTGCCCCACAGCCTCGTGGTCTCGGGCAGGGCTGGCCTCGGCCAAGGGGATTAGCCTGGAAGGCCTAACTCCAGGCAGCGAGCAAGGGGCGGGGCCCCATCCTCCCTCAGAGCTGCGTGCGACCTGCCTCGTCCCACGGAAACTTCCCCGAAGCCTCTCCGGCCTCCTAGAACCCCATCCCTCCGCCCCCCCACACACACACACGTTCTCCCCACCTTTTGGGACTCATGACTACTTCAGATCATTCCTTTCTCGTGAGAAAAAGTCGAGTTTTTCAATCACGCAGGACTTGAGCAGTAGCGTGGGTCTTGAAAGAAACACAGGGGCCTCACACCAATACATTTTTCACGAGCGAGGCTGGATTAGGGGCGAAAATGCTGGAGCTCCTCAGGGGTCAGAGAGACGTTTCGGGAGACGTGTCCTGCGTGTGGACGTATGCATGGCTGTCATGTCGTAAGCTATTTCTTACGCTACAGAATTTGGTTAAAAAAAAAAAAAAACACGGGAAAAAAAAAAACCCAGGAAGAAGCGAGTGTGGAATCAAGCCAGTCTCCGGAATTCCCAGCGGGGGTTGGACTGGGACTTCTGTCGCCGACTCCCTGGAAATGCCTTTTGGGGAAGTGAGAGCCGGGGCCGGGTGGGTGCCTGGGCTCAGTGCCTCCCCCGCGGCGAGGGCGAGGATGTGCGTCATGGGAGGAAGGCAGAGACACCCGCGCGCAGGCGGGCAGGGTCTCGGCTTCCCGGGCCAGCGCCCGATGCCCGCGGCCGGTGGCGGGTGCCCGAGGCCAGGCCAGGCCAGGCCAGGCGGCTGGACGGTTAGGAGGCAGACCCCAAACCGCCCTCCCGCCTGCATCATCGGAGGCGGAGCGCACCTGTAGGGCCGGGAGAGAGGCGCCAGCCACGTTCCTCCGCTCGCAGACCCGCCCGGAGCGCCTACTGTGTTCCAGGTGACGAGACAGTGGCAGGGAGATGGGCCCCGCTCTGGGTGGCGGAGCTGACTCGCCAGTGTGGACCGCCGGGAACAAACGTCCGGTAACCCGCCGGAGTCACGGGACGTGGGCTCACGCACGGGTCTGCCTCCCCCGCCCCCCCCGCCCCTGCCCAGCACCCAGCCGCAGTCGAGGCAACCTTTCCTCGGCCTCAGTGTCCCAGCTTCTCTTGCCTTCTGGGTTTTCATCATTCTGATGGTGGAGCACCTCCCCCCCCCACACACACACTTAAGCTGTTATCAGTTGCGGAGGTCGCAGTGTGAATGAGATTCAGAGTCTGTCCTGAGGGCAGGATGACTAAGGAGAAAGGGGAAGAGGGAGCAAAGGGCACTGAGATGGGTGGGGGGGGGGTGACTAGCAGGAGGAGGAAGCCTGGATAAGACGGTCTTTGTTCCTAAATCGCATTCGGTTATATCCTCTGAGGACTCTGGACCAGATCCTAGGATGCCCCTGCTCTGGTCAATGCCTGAGGGAATTCAAGAAAGGAACCCAGGGGCGCCTGGGTGGCGCAGTCGGTTAAGCGTCCGACTTCAGCCAGGTCACGATCTCGCGGTCCACGAGTTCGAGCCCCGCGTCGGGCTCTGGGCTGATGGCTCAGAGCCTGGAGCCTGTTTCTGATTCTGTGTCTCCCTCTCTCTCTGCCCCTCCCCCGTTCATGCTCTGTCTCTCTCTGTCCCAAAAATAAAATAAACGTTGAAAAAAAAAAAAAAAAAAAAAAAAAAAAAAAAAAAAAAAGAAAGGAACCCAGTGCCCTGAGGACCCAAGGAAGTCATTCACACCCTAGTAAAAATCAGTTTCTCTTCCTCAGAGTCTGGCACACCCAGGCAAATGAGTTTGAATGGAGAGGAAGTGGGGAGAGCGGGGAACTTGGCAGAGAAGTGACTTGTCGATGATGGAATTTGGGGCATTACGAGAAGCATCTCGGGCATTTGGTTCGGGGGCTTTTTTGGTGCCTTTCCCTCTCCCACCAGTGCTGCTACCGCCTCTGACTGTGGGGCTTCCTCACCTGCCCCAGCTGGGGGGGCTCTGCCAACTGGCCCGACGGACGTCCCACCCGGAGGCTGAGCCCCCCCGCCCCCCACCACTGGAGCGCTTGTTACAAATGCTGATCCCGGGTCCGACACTGGACCTGCAGATCGGAACTGGGGGCAGAGAAGGGGCCTGGGACTGGCATCCGTGCTTTCACACATTTCCCAGAGCCCCCGTTTGGGGGTCGCGAGTTGGGGTCCTGGAGTCCCAAAGACCTGGGTTTGGTTTCTGGTTTTCCCGCTCACCGGCTTAGTTGCGATCTCTGAGCTCCCACGGTCTTATCTGTAAAATGGGGTGGTAACCACAAGCCGCCGCGCAGGGGATTAAATGAGAGGGGCGCGTAGGGCACCGGGTAGCACACGGTGAGGGTGACTTTTCTGAGACGCACTTTCCTACCGCGGCTGTAATTGTGCCCAACAGGCTGAGGTCTTGCCGGTGCTGGAAGCTCTTGAACGGGGTTCCGCTTTCAGTTCTGTTATGAAAAGAAACATTTACCAGCTTGGCGGCAGCCTCGTGGGGTAAAATGACCACACGACCTGGCGTCAGACTGCCCTGAGCTGAAATCCCACGTTAGTCCCTTGCTGGCTGTGTTACCTTGAGCAAACCGCTTAACCTCTCTGACTTCTAGCTGTTCACCTGCAAACGAAGCGTGATAACTACCACCGCCCACTCGGGGAAGGTCATCATCAGGATTAAGAGATAACGCGTAGATCACCGGCTCTCAACCTCGGCCCGCCTTGTATTAGACTCATCTGGAAATTTTTATTACAACAAAGAAACCAACCCCCAAGGGCCAGGCCCCACAGGCCCCGCAGGCCAGTTACATCGGAGTCCCTGACACGGGGCAGACAGACAGCTGGGGTCGTCCGGGTCGTCCTCGTCTGCGTGCAGGAGGAGGCGGGGGAGGAGCTCAGAGGGAGACGTGGCTACGGAGGAACCACCCCGCGGGGTTCGGAGACGGAGGAAGGGGCCACGAGCCCGGAGCACGAGTGGCCTCTAGAAGCCCACAGAACCAGGAAGCGGCACATCCTGGGGGTGGACACAGCCCTGCCCACGCTTGGATTTCTAGCTCCGTGACGGTGGCGTCGGGGACGGACTCGTGACAGGCCCCGCACTCCTGCTGTTGTATGCCCCTGTGCTCCTGCCCCTGCCCGGGGGGCTCCCCTCTTGCCCCAGTGGGGGGGGAGGCCACCCCAAAGACGCTTTAGTCCAATTCCAAAACTTTTAAGTTACTTTCGACTGCTGAGCACAGTTCGTAAAACGTGGCTCATTGCAAAGCTTCGGTTTCTGACTCAAAGCCGCTCACTTTGCCCCAGTGGGAGTGAGTGGAGGAAGGGGTGGGGGCCGCCTCCGCACCCCCGCACCCCACCCTGCGCCGAGGACAGCCAGACAGACGTTTCTCCACGGGGAGTCTCCCACCAGTGGCCTTTCCCGCTGAGGTACTTTGCGGTTTGGGGTGGAGACTCCACGCCCGGCCCGAGAGGTCCCTTGAGAGGCCCCGCAGCGTCTGCGGGCTGACGGCCGACGCCCTGGGCCCCGCGCTTCAGCTCCGGGGAGGCCTGCACCCCCACGGTCCCCTCCGGGCGGCCGACACAGGTGGCCTTCAGCTCCCACACTTCGCGGGGTGTCCCTCCGGCCACCTGCACCCGCTCCCCGCGGGCTGGATCCCCGCCGTCGCTGCCCAGAGCCCGTCCGTGTCCCCTCTCGGGCAGCACCACGGCCACTGAGCCGGCCTGGGGCCCAGAGGACACCCAGCGGGGACAGGACGGGGTTCTCTCGGGATCCTTCTCACTCAGCCACCCTGTCCCAGAAAGACAAGCTCGTCTGGGTTCTGCGGAGAAGGGGTCTCAGAGCAGTGCTGTTTGTCTGGCCCTGGGCTGTGGGGGAACTTGGGACTCTTATTCCCACTTGTGGGCCCCGGTCCTTCATCCTGGGGAGTCCCGTGGCCCCCACCGTCTCACCACCATGGCTGTGCTCCTTAAAGGAAGGCGTCCCAGGGGCGCCTGGGTGGCGCAGTCGGTTAAGCGTCCGACTTCAGCCAGGTCACGATCTCGCGGTCCGTGAGTTTGAGCCCCGCGTCGGGCTCTGGGCTGATGGCTCGGAGCCTGGAGCCTGTTTCCGATTCTGTGTCTCCCTCTCTCTCTGCCCCTCCCCCGTTCATGCTCTGTCTCTCTCTGTCCCAAAAATAAATAAAAACGTTGAAAAAAAAAATTAAAAAAAAAAAAAAAAAGGAAGGCGTCCCGAACCCCGCTGGGCCTGTCCCCGATGACTCAGGGCATCGTACGGACACCAGCAAGGAAGGACTGGCACCTAGAGGGAGAGCATTCAGCCTCCTTCCTGCCGGGTGACCTTGGGCAGGCCGCTCAAGGACGCAGTTAGCGGACAGATGAAAGCGGAACACATTCCAAACATCTGCTGGCAAGGCGCCTGGGGGGCTCAGTCGGTTGAGCATCCGACTTCGGCTCAGGCATAATCTTCTGGTTCGTGGGTTCAAGCCCCACGTCGGGCTTCCTCCCTTCTTACTCCCTTCATCCTTCCTTCTTTCCTCCTTCCTTCCTTCCTCCTTCCTTCCTCCTTCCTTCTTCCTTCCTCCTTCCTTCCTCCCTTCTTACTCCCTTCATCCTTCCTTCTTTCTTCCTCCTTCCTTCCTTCCTTCCTCCTTCCTTCCTTCCTCCTTCCTTCCTCCCTTCTTACTCCCTTCATCCTTCCTTCCTCCTTCCTTCCTTCCTCCTTCCTTCCTCTCTTCTTACTCCCTTCATCCTTCCTTCCTTCCTTCCTTCCTTCCTTCCTTCCTTCCTTCCTTCCTCCTTCCTCCCTTCTTACTCCCTTCATCCTTCCTTCCTTCCTTCCTTCCTTCCTTCCTTCCTTCCTTCCTCCTTCCTCCCTTCTTACTCCCTTCATCCTTCCTTCCTTCCTTCCTTCCACCCCCAGAGCTAAAGAAGGTCAGGTTCCAATTACATGTATTAAACAAAGAGTCCACCCTCAGATATGTGGCATTCTCTTAAGTCCGGTGCCCTATGACCTCACCGGGCCCTGCAAAGCCACATTTCACAGGGTCCTCCTGAGAGCCAAGCCTCCAGTCTCCACGCTTTCCCTTTTCCCCCTTCTTCGTGTGCCTCTGTTGCTCTCTTCTGTGCATCCTGAAAAGGTGATCTACAGCACAGCCTCTGCTGAGTGCACACCTGGGGTGGGCTACCTGGCCGGCCGACACTTGTGTCTTTTAAGAGAGAATCCCCAGCACATCTATCACCGTGGATAAATGACGCTGAGCGGAAAGTTGAGCCAAAAAGCTGCAGAATGACGCGTGTACAAGTTACACACGCTTGGTTTTGCTCCATGTAACCTGATTAATAGCCAAAAACATGTCTGATCAAGCCAACCTTCACCAAAGAAACGAAGCTTGGAACTGAAAATCCAAATTATAATAGAACAATGTAATAAATGAGGACACTCTGCCAGTGATACAAACACGTGTTTAAATAGTAAGCCAACGGGCACCTGGGTGGCTCAGTCGGTTCAACATATGACTTCGGCTCAGGTCACGATCTCACGGTTCGTGGGTTCGGGCCCCACGTCGGGCTCTGTGCTGACAGCTCGGAGCCTGGCGCCTGCTTCGGATTCTGTGTCTCCTGCTCTCTCTGCCCCTGCCTTGCTCACGCTCTGTCTCTGTCTCTCAAAAATGAATAAACAATAAAAAACTGTTTTAATTATAAGTAAATAACTAATAAATAGTAAGCCAAGTCCGATGGTTTTGTAGGAACAATGGCCTTAGCAGCCCTAACCTTGTCCCTGTTCCTCTGCCTGGGTCCCTGTTTATATCGTTAATACTAACGTCACTCAAAAGCACGAATTGGAAAGGGCTGTACATGAAAATACATGCGTGAGTTTCCACTGGCTAAGTGATGACACAGGAAGTTGATTCTCACACACCCAGAATATGCCAGGCCTCAAGGATCACGTTGTACTTTAGGAGCCAAACGAACAGGCAAAGCGCCCACGCTCTGGATGAGGGGAGCCCCGCTCCTCCCGCAAAGCCCCTGCATTCCTGGAGGCTCCTCCGACGAGTCCATCCCACAATCGCCTGGGGCCTGGCACCTGCTGTCTGTCCTACTTGTCTGTACGTCATCCCTGGTTGGGAAACCACAGCGCACATGTCATTAGTCCCCAGGCTCTGCTCTTACAAGCTTTTATTGTGCAATTGAGTTCCAACACGGTACGGGCAACAGCTTCAGACTGAACGTTAGTCACAACTGTCCCACGGAACTATTAGACATCCTCCCACGGGGACTTTCTAACAAGCCTCACACTTTCTGCACTCTTACCGTTGGCTTTTTTTCCCTCTCTTTCTTCCCCAGCTTCACTGAGGTATAACTGACTTAATAACACCGTGGAAGTTTAAAATGCACAACGTGTTGACTGGATACACTCGTATATGGTAAAACTTTGGTTTGAGAGCATAATTCGTTCTGGAAACACGCTTGTAATCCGTAGGAATTGTGTATCAAGGCAAATTTCCCCATGAGAAATAACGGAGGGGCACCTGAGGGGCTCAGTCGGTTGAGCGTCCGACTTCGGCTCAGGTCATGATCTCACAGTCTGTGAGTTCGAGCCCCGCGTCGGGCTCTGTGCTGACAGCTCAGAGCCTGGAGCCTGCTTCGGATTCTGGGTCTCCCTCTCCCTCTACCCCTCCCCCGCTCGCAGTCTCTCTCTCAAAAATAAATAAACATTAAAAAAATTTTTTAAAGCGTATTAGAAACGTTAGCTCATCTTGAGGAATGCTCGCAGAACAAGGTACTCGCAATCCAAGGTTTCACTGTATCGCGAAATGCCCGCCACCACAGCTAACGTCACTCTTTCTTTTCTGTCTTGAGAACACTTAAGATCTGCTCCTGCCAGACTTCCCTGCTTGCTTCCCGAGCTGGCCAGCTTCCAGCCCCCAAATTCCTGTTACTTTTCCCCATGGACTAACTTTGCATTCACCTTCCCCCTTCTGACCCACGCCTCCCTCGGAGAAACCCATCAAGGTATATTTCTAACCCCACCCCCCACCCCACCCCCCACCCCCGCGCCAAAAACAGCAGGGGTTTAAGTCTGTGCTGCCCCCTGGATATAAAAGTGATGCAATTAGTTATTGCTTTCAATGGCGTTACTCCCCTGCCCGTTTGACGACCGAAGACAGAGCGATGTGTCGGCCTCCTCCGTACATCTCTGATCTCCGTGCTCGTGGCTCCCCTGGGGAGTGGCAGACAGACGGGTCACTCCCATGCCACACATGAGGACACACGGAGTTCGGAGGAGATTAAGGGCCTCGCCTGAGGGCTCCCAGTTGCTGATGGGCAGGGTTCGTCTAAGCCATCACCTGCCTGACCCCTAAGCAGAGGTATCCCCAAAACGTGGTAGACAACGCCCCCCCCCAGATGCCCCGTTCACGTCTCATATTCCTCTGTCTCCGTTCTTCTCAGGGTCCCATCACGATGGATTGGTTGAGGGACAATTTCTGGGCCATCCTAGCTGTGGCCATCTTCATTGTGTCTGTGAGCCTGGCCCTCATCCTGTACTGTGCCTGTAGACAGCTGTTTAGACAAGGTAATGGCGGTCTCACCTGGGCAGGTGGAGGGCGGGGAGGGCTGGGGTGGTCATCTGGGCATTAGGGCTTCTTCAGGGCAGAAAGCGTAGTTCTGGGCCTGAATAGGCTGAGTTTTGGATTAAGAATCGTGTATTCTGGGTCTGAGCCTAGCCCTGCCACTAACTTGCATGTCTAGGCCTCGGTTTCCCCATCTGCATGGCGAAGGGAGGGAGGCTAACTAATCTTCAGGAACTCTTGGGGCCCCCAGGGTGTGGGTGAGGGCAGAACCTGTGAGAAGCCACACACTGCTCCACGGCTTTCTCTCTCCATCGTGGCCCTGCTCTCACCTTTGGGACTCAGAAGACAGCACGAGTCCAGAGGATGTCAGAGGCTGTCTCAGCTCCAAGCACATCGAGTGGTACGCGTGTTGTATACACCGGATACGCACAGCCTTTTCTGGGTCAATCATTCCCCAACAAAGCAGTTTTCTAAAAAAACAAAAAAAGACTGTCTTGAGGCATGAAATATGGGCTCAGTCCACGATGGACACGCTGGCCACCACCATTGCCTTCTCTAAGGTCAGACTCTGAATCTCCCAGAACAACAGCTGCCTTGGCCCCAGGTTCTTGGCACCCTCCACCTTCGTGGAGGCTTTCCACTAACTTAACATCATCTCCAAGGGGGTTTCCACTTTGCCGTCCATCTCCCATCGTCCCTGTGACCCAGGGATGGTGAATGCACCAATCCCCCAGGGCAGTGTGGGCAGGCCACCCTCAGCCACCAAGGCACTGACCTGCCACGGCGTCTGGGACAGCCTCAGAACCCTGCTCGCCGGTCGCCGAAATGTCCGGGCTCCGCAAGGAGTGAGACCTTGTCATCCTCGTCCATCTGTTTGAGAGATAAGAAAGTTAAGGTTCAGAGAGAGGAAGAGGCTTGACTGAGGCCTCACAGGACTTGGTGCCCGAGTTGGGACCAGAACTTGGGTCCACTGGGCTTCCTGTCCAATGTTCTCTGCCCTCAACCCCTTGATGGTAAGCAGTTGTTTTTGTGTTGTTTTATAGATTAAAAAAAATTTTTCTTTAATGTTTATTTTGGAGACAGAGAGAGAATGAACGAGTGGGGTAGGGCAGAGAGAGAAGGAGACATAGAATCCGAAGCAGGCTCCAGGCTCTGAGCTGTCAGCACAGAGCCCGACCCAGGGCTTGAACTCCTGAACCCTGAGATCACGACCTGAGCCAAAGTCGAATGTTTACTTGATTGACCCACCCAGGCGCCCCTTTTTGTGGTGGTGGGTTTTTTGTTTTGTTTTGTTTTTTTAACACAAAGAGTATATTCTGCCTCCTATAGTCCTCTGTCCATCTGCCTTCTTGAAATGTTGGACACAGACGAAGTAGGACCCTGAACAAAACCTGGCCCGTTCTCTTGGACCTTAAGCCACCGCTATCACCACGCAGGTTAAAAAATGAACAATGACGTGTTCGTCTAGCACGGCCCGGTTGCAAACTGCTTCCCCGGTCTTCCTCTCGCTTCCTCCCAAGCACACAGTTGGTTACCCGTCCCAGGGATGTTTCTGAAAGCCAGGGGTGCACGAGGTGACGAGCAGACAAGCGGGGCCCCGCGCCGGGCGGCCTGGGCAAGGGCTTGTGGTCAGAAGGCCCGCGTCCAAGCCAGTCTCCACCGCCCGCCAGCCCTGTGCCCCGAAGTCTGTTTCTCCCCGGTGGTTCCTCCCCCACCTGCCCTGCACACGCCCGATGTCTCCGGACTTCTAACAGTCACAGCTTCTGCTGATTCTTCCCAGATGATCATTAATGCCTATTTGGTCCCTTAGGCAAGAGGTGGGACGTTGCCAAGCCCTTGGGAAGAGGGCAAAGTGAGGAAGAGAAAACGTATGAGTAAGTACAGCCCCCGCCCCACGCAAGATGCAGCTTTGAGAGCCGCCTGGTCACGTGCGCCGTGCACCTGCGCGGCTCTTTGGGGGAGGAGCCCACTGCACCTGCGCAGCCCGGGAGCCGGCTCGTCTGCCAATGCCCCGCCCTCCGGGGAGGGGTCTGGAGCTTTGGGGCTGCAGGGCACCTTCCGGGGCTCTGCTCTCCCGGTTGTCTTTGTCTGGTCTAGTTTGGTAGAGGTCACAGGTCAGGCTGTGTGTGCTGGGCCCACCCCTCGCGGTTAGGTCTACCTTTTCTTTTCTTTCTTTCCTTCCTTCCTTTTCTTTGTCTTTCTTCCTCTTTCTTTCTCTCCCTCTCTCTCCCCCTTCCCTCCTTCCTTTCTTCTATTTCTTTCTCTTTCCTTCTTCTCTCTCTCCCCCCTTCCCTCCTTCCTTCCTTTTCTTTCTCTCAAGATTTTAAGTAATCTCTGCACCCGGGGTGGGACTCCAACTCACAACCCTGAGATCAAGAGTTGTAGGCTCCACCAGCTGAGCTAGTCAGGCACCCCTACCCTCCTTTCCTTTCGATGGCCCACCAGTGTAGTCCTCTCGAGGCTGTGTGCCTAACGAAACTATGCCATTGGCCTTACTTTTGCATTTTGTGATCTGTTTGGAGCTTCTATGATTGCTGTGTCGGGAGTCCCCAAGATCGCCTTTAGGCTTGACGATTCACGAGAAGCGCTCACAGGACCCGGGAAAGCTACAACGGTCGTGGTTACGGGTTATTACCGTAGAAGGGTACAGAGTCAACTCTGCAAAGGGAAAGCACATACAGGGTGGAGCCCCAGGGGCAACCAAGCGGAAGCTTCCAGGAGTCTTCTGCTGGTGCACCGTGCCTCATTCTCCCAGCATGGATGTGCGGCACCACATGCAAAGCGTCGCCAGAGAGAGTCACCGAGGGTTTTTACTGGGGGGTCAGTCACACAGGCAACAGAGCGCCCACACGACCCGCTTTAGCTACTCAATCCCCAGGCCCTTTCAGAGGCCAAGCTGATATACCGCATGACCTGGGGCCCCAGGCAAACACAAGCAGGCATTCACCAGCAGTCACCTTGTTAGCAAAGACCATCTAGCTGAACCCAGGCCCAGGTATACACAGACACTACCATCAGGAAAGATAATCCGAGAGCTGAGAGGTTAAGGGCCAGGTGCTGCTCAAGGTCCAGTCCTTTCTTTGGAATGTAATGCTGTAATGCGTTGTCTGAAACAAAATCTGTGCTTTTCTTTTTTATTTTTTTTAATGTTTATTTTTGAGCAAGTGGGGGAGGAGCAGAGAGAGGGGGAGACACAGAATCCGAAGCAGGCTCCAGGCTCTGAACTGTCAGCACAGAGACTGATGTAGGGCTCGATCCCATCAACTGTGAGATCATGACCTGAGCTGAAGTCGAATGCTTAACTGACCGAGCCACCCAGGCGCCCCCAAATTTGTACTTTCCTAGAGTGACTTTTGTTGTGGATCCAGCAAACAACAGACCTCTTCCCCACCGATTCTGACCCCCTTGAGGAGTAAGACAAATGTGTCACGCAGGTAAGTAACAAAATATTGCCTTTAATGAGAATAAACCCGGCGTGGCACAATGGGGCTCTTATCCACCGGCAAGGGCATTTGCTAGTTCAAAACCAGGCAAACTTTCCGATGCAGGGCGCAGCCTGGAGAACCTCAGGTCACCCTGAGGGGTGGGGCAGCCCCTTTCTCTGGACAGCAGACTCGAGCACAATGTGTGTTTTCTGCAGTCAGGCTGGCTCTGGAGGAGACAGTGGGAGAAGAAGGTTCTTTCCAAAGGCAGATCAACTTCCCTCCTCTCCTGGGAGCAGCCACGAGGGGTGGACAGAAGCCACTAACGGAGCTCTTGCCACACAGACCCTTGTCCACATATCCCAACAGGCTTGTGCACCCCCAGGGGCGCTCGACCACATACAGGGGGCCAAAACTTGGCTGAGAACAATGTCTTCCAGTTTGGAGGTCAGAGCACATGGAGGGGATCGTGGGTCTAGGCCAAGAGGCTCCCCCGTGGTCTCTCTTTGTCGGACCTTCTTACCAAAGTATGATACAAATGCAGAAAGGTGTACAAAGTCAAGCAGGGCTCAGTGAATTTCCACAAACTGGACAGACCCAGGTGGCCAGTGCCCAGATCAAGAAACAGAATCACCAGTTCCTCAGTGACTTATATCCCCTTCCAGCCACCATACCCCAAAGACAGCCACTCTCAGAAATAGGAAAGGCTAGTTTTTTTCTTGTTTTTATGCTTTCTAGAAATGGAATCAGCCAGGGGCGCCTGGCTGGCTCAGTTGGTTAAGCATCTGACTCTCGGTTTGGGCTCAGGTCACGATCTCATGGTTGGTGAGTTCAGGTCCCGCATCGGGCTCTGCACTGACAGTGAGGAATCTGCTTGGGATTCTCTCTCTCTCCCTCTCTCTCTGCCCCTCCCCTGCTCATGCTGACTCTGCCTCTCTCAAAATAAATAAATAAACTTAAAAAAAATTTAAGCAATAGAATCAGCCAGCACACGTTATCTAGGGTTTGGCTCCTGTTGGTCAACGTTTCTGTGCACGTCATTGTGCGTGGTTGCAGACGGTTCGTCCTCATGAATTTATCCGCTCCGCGGCTGATGCGCATTTGGTAGGGTCCAGCTTGGGGTTCACGCTGCCACGAACGTTCTCGTGTGTGTCATCTGGCGGCCACATGCAGGCATCTCAGCAGGATGCACCGAACACGCAGTCACGCGCTGTGTGTGTCCCCGTGTGTGCCGTTAGTGTTAGGAACACGCGTGTCTTGCAAATGCAAACACACCTGCTACTTACCTCCCCCCACCCCCGCCCTCTCCAGCTCCGGGGATTCCAGGAGGACGCGCTCCAAGCGAAGTCCCTTCCTTCCCTCAAATCCAGCTGTTCCCGGGGCTGGAGGAAACAGTTTCTTTACAAACGGGCACGACACCTAGAGAAGGACGGAGTGCCTCCAGCTTTTAGGAATGAAGGTTTCAATGTTCATCCGTTTTCTGATGTTTTCCTTTCGTAGGCTGACGGACATGCTCAAAACCACACCCTGACTCCTCCTCTTTCTGTCTTGCCAGGAATGTTCTTAATGAATCACCAGTTCAGTTACCCCCTCTGCCGCCCAGGGGTTTGCTCTTCCCAGAACACACCCGTAAGTATCTGCTGCTGGTGACATTCAGGGCAGGGTAACAAATTCATCTAAATGTCTTAGCTCAGGGGCGCCTGGGTGGCTCAGTCGGTTAAGAGCCCGACTTCGGCTCAGATCACGATCTCGCGGTTCGTGGGTTCGAGCCCCGCGTCAGGCTCTGTGCTGACAGCTCGGAGCCTGGAGCCTGCTTCCGATTCTGTGTCTCCCTCTCTCTCTACCTCTCCCCTGCTCATGCTCTGTCTCTGTCTCTCAAAAATAAATAAGAAATGTTTAAAAAAAATTGAAAGAGACAAATCAATTCAAAAGGGGGCAGAGCAAATAGCAAGCTCCTGATGGTCAAGGTGTACGTTCACATTCAAATCCCAGCTCGGAGCACGAGTAAGAAGGAACTTGGGGGGTGTCACCGGGACTCCCCCACTTTGCATCAGAAAATCCCTGCCTGGTTCCCTTGACCGGAATGTTCTTCCTCGAGCTGCCCATGTGGTGGTGTCCTTTATCCTCCCCGCTGCCACGCGGCCACTGCCGTCCGCCCTCCCTAAAGTGAGCCCGCTAACTTTCCTTTCGAAACGTGAAGGCAGTTACCCGACCTCGTCTTACTTACCTGCTGCTCGTGTGTTTAAGATCTCTCTCCTGCCCCGGAACAGAAACTCCGGGAAACAGGAGCCTCTCGTCTTCCTCACCGCGGTTTACCGGCCACTAAGAACGGTGCCTGGAGGTTAGGAGACAATTCAGGTCTTGACGGAATGGACACATAATAGCTTACATGTATGGGGCAGCCCCCGTGTGTCCGGGCCCGTGTGACGCACTTCACAGGCACGATCTCCTGTCGGCCTCTCAACAGCACTATGAGGCAGGCGCATTTATTATTCCCCTTTGACAGATGGGGACACTGAGACACACAGAAGTTCAGTGTCTCACCCAAGGCGACACAGCGAGTGACTGCTGGAGCCTGGATGTGAACTTGGGTCTCGCTGCAGGGCTGTGCAGGGAATGACGGCGGTCTTCTCAGGTCCTCTTGGGAAAGACAGAGTCGCGGCAGAGGCCGCGGCGACCCCATCTGAGGGTCTGAGGTCTAGCTGCCGTTTCGTCTTCCTTCCCGCGGCCACCTTGGGGCTTTTGCTACGTGTTCCCTCTTCACTCATTCTACCTTTTGCAAACCCTGCTGTCCCCTTCCTTCTGAGCAGAGATTCGTGCCTGAGCAATCATGGAATGTTCTGGAAAACACTAAGTCACTGTGAGGGATGTGCCAAAAAGGAAATAAGCTTCGTATCACTTCCTCGTGAGAATGAGGGTCTCCCATGACTGTGCTCATTCGGGGACTGGCTCGGGTCAGCGTGCCGTCTGCACTTCTGCTTTGCGTTTTCTGTGTCGTGCGGGCTCAGGCAGGGGGACGTGGGAGCCAGGGCGTCTGACTGCCGTCTGCCATTCACCCACTCGGCTGATCCTGAGACGGTGTCCTGTCTGTACAACAGCGTCCCCCATCAAATGGGGAGCTGGTCCGCCAGGAAGTAGCCAGACCACCCAAGCCCATGAAAATCATGCTGAGTCACTGAGTCAAAAATACCTACGGGGGCGCCTGCGTGGTTCAGCCCGTTGAGCGTCCGACTCCTGGTTTCGGCTCAGGTCATGATCTCACGGTTTCGGGAGTTCAAGCCCCGCGTACGGCTTTGCGCTGGCAGCACGGAGCCTGCTTGGGATTCTCTGTCCCTCCCCCACTTGCACTGTCTCCGTCTTTTTATATATATATGAAAACACACAGCAGCTTGGCCTGCAAGGACCTTTTCGTGTGCTCTAGTCCCACAGGACACCCCGAGCCAGCCGCCGGCCACATACTCGCTGGTCAATAAGGTCAGAAACAAGACCCTCTCCGTCCCGAGCTACATCGAGCCTCTAGATGATTATGATGATGTCGAAATCCCCGCAAATATGGAGAAGCGTCACTTCTGAAACACCCGTTTCTCCTTTCCGGCGAGCTGAGGAGGGTTCACGCGGAGGATTGTACGCCAGTCGAGAACGGAAGCCCCTCGGTAACGGGATCCTCAGAGCCGGCGGTAATGTGGCGCAGCTGTGTAAAATAAACATTTCCTGAGGCTTCGACGGAGAGGCATCAGCGGCCACATGACCTCCCAGAGGAAAGGGGCCGCAGCTCTGCCCTGGAGACCCGGAGCGGTCAGGCCTCCAGCTACTGTTGAGGGGTGCCCCTGGGGTTCCGTGGCTCCCACTCGTGACAAAGCACCCCGTTCTTGACCCCCCCCACCCGCCTCCCCTTCTCTTGCTCGGTTCTAAGCGATTCCAGCTCTTGGTGTTGGACTCTGCAGAACACCCAGGCTCTTATCCCTGGCTGGGCCCCATGGGCCCACCCAGCTGCCACACCCAGGGCCGTGGGTGGGAGATCCGACCGAGTGCTCCGGCTGAGTGCTCCCGTGTGCAGGTTACTACATCACACCCGGCAGGTTCTTCAAGGGTGAGTGGTGCTTTCTGTTCTTGAGAACTGTCCCCACCTACACACACCCCACACCCCAGCGCCCCCCTTCCCCCCCCCCCCCCGTGATGTGGGCCGGGCGGACCGCGGAGGTTCAGATGCTCACCCAGATTTGTGCTTCCCGGTAATGTGTCACGGTCCACAAAGTCACATGCGGCCTTCTGGACCCAAGTGCGTAAGTTACACGTAGTGGTATCGTTTTGCAGTATGTGTGAATGCGGAGCGGGGGCGGGGGGAATCACAGGGAACAGGAAACAGAGGGACAATTAAATGGCAGATTCAAGATGATGGTTGGAGGGCTTCATGCCCCCCCATTTTACGCTCATGACTGCTTCCTCCCCTGCGTACATTCCCTGCATATGGCCCCGAGATCACCGTCCCCAGAACCCCTCAGTGTTGCGGCGCTGCTGACGAGAGGCAGGGTAGAGGACCACGGTCCTGTTCAACAAGTGCCCTGGTCCCCAGGGCCCAAGTCAGCTTGGAGGCTCCGGAAACTGGCGCTGATCTGCTGGAGCCCCAGGACTGGAAGCTTCCTAAGCAGACTGGAGATGCTGGTTTCCCAGCAACCCCTGGGAAACCCGGCAACGAGCAGACTCGCAGGGAGAGCGCCGTGAACCACAGAAAGGCCCGGAGTGACCCTGGGACCGAGCTCCTTTGCAAGAGATGGACGGCGGGCACCTGGTGCGCTCAAGCTTACCGCCTCAACCGCTGCTGGACCAGCGGGGACATGTGCTTCCTCCGGGCTCCGTCTTTCTGGATTCCACGGGGACGTCCAGCTTCCTGTGTTACCACCACCTTATAGTAGGCCGGGGGTTCCCTAACTGCGGCCGTGTGGAACTCTGGGACTCCGTGAGCCAGAGAGGACTCTTTCCTCCAAGTTCTAGGGGGGAAAAAAAAAGCCCACGCACAGAAGCGTTTCACTTGTGTGGCTTCCTCTTCCAAATTTTCTGAAAACCACCCACATCTATGACGAGAGTTAAAAGCAGATACCAGACATGTCTTCCTCAGGCCCTTCCCGTCCCGGGACGCCTGGGGCTCAGCGTCCCTCTATTCCGACAGCTTCCAGATGGCAGGCCCCAGCTGAACCTTCTCCTCAGTCCCAGGCTGGCTGCCCCCAGGACACCCCCGCATGACCTCCCGACAGGCCCTCAAGGTCAACACACCCCAGAAGGAACTGATGGCCCACCTCCCCCCACCACACACCCACCGCTGCCGTCTCACTCTCCGGTCCCCTTTCTGCACAGCTTTCTAAAGGGAACATCTAACCACTCATCCTCTTGTTTAAATCTCTTCTTCACCCATTGCCCTCAGAAAAACACCAAACTCCTTAACTTGGGTTACGAGATGTGTCAACTTCCCCTTACAACTTCCACTCCGTCCAAACTTTTGCTCCTCGGGCCATCTGAAATGACCTGGTCTGTGGTAACCTTCCCTCTGCCTAGAACATCTCTCCCCACCTTTTCCCCCTTCCCGTCTCTGCTCAGAGTCTTTCCTCAGCACCCAAAACTTGAGTGTGGTGCCCTCTTTGAGGCTCTCTTCTCACAGCAGGAGCGCCCCGGGATAACCTGTTTACCTATCCTTCTCCCCCACCTCAGACGGAGAGCAACATGGGGACAGGGACTGGGTCTCTCTTTCCCCCAGGGTTTTCTCTGTTCCTAGCACAGCACCCAGGTGCTTTGTGGATGCTCGACCTGAGCCAAAGTCAGCTGCTCAACTGAGCCCCCCAGGCGCCCCTTTTCCATCCTTCTTTCTAATTTGGGGCTCCTCTGGGGTGGAACTTGCCTGGCTCACGGCTATACTCCCAATACCCAGCACAAGCTCTGGCACATAGTGGGCCCTTACTAAATGTGTACTGGGCATCGCACATTACTAGAAAGCCCACCAGTCGGTTTGACAAAAGCAAGCAGTTTTTCTCTGAGCACGTATGATTAGGTTGAGAGTTTATCCTAGGCGTGGGTAATAAAGCCATATTTTTGCCAGTCTGGTTAAAAAAGATGTTAGCATTTTGGGTGATGGCATTAAATACAGTAAGATTCGACAAGGCCTTTTTGTGTATTCTAGTCCCACAGGAAACCCCAGGTCAGCCATCAGCTATATACGGACAGATAAATAAAGGAAGAAACCAGAAGACAGTGTCCATCCTGAGCATATGGAGTCTGAAGACCATCATTCTGAAACTCCTGTGCTCTGCCCTCTTAACTTCTCTGAGAGCTGATGGTGTGTTCCTATCAGAAATGGGTAGATTATAGTTCTCTTTGAAACAGTCAAGCTGATCTTTATGATACAAATAGGATTGTTTGCAGGAAATGCTCTGGTGTTACAGTAACACATTTTACAAATCATTTGTATCAGTTAGTATGGTTAGATGGCAAAACACAGACTGTACAATAATGAGGAATGTGTCACCACACACAAGAAGTCTAGAGGTAAGCACTCCAGGATTCAGCAGGTCTAAGACTCAGGAGCACCGGGTGACTCTTCTTTGATTCTCTTAGTGTTACTACTCATGCTGACAAGGTAGCTGCCATAGCTCCGAGCATCACATCCTCACATGATAACATTTGAAGTTAGGAGAAAAAGGGACATTTCCTCCCAGGTAGCTCTTTTTTACTGGAGAGAGAATCTTTCCTAGAAGCCCCAGATGACTTTCCCTAACGTCTTACTGGCCTGGATTGGTGCACGTGCCCAGCTAGGGGAACGGCCAGGGAGTGAACATTGGGCATTTTCAGCCTCCCAAGCTGGAAGTGGGCTTGGCCATCCAAGAAAAAGGAGGCAAGAGCGCTGGATAGGCAATCTCCCCGGGGCCAGCTCACTTTCACAAATAACGCTGTTGAGTATTTGCCCTTGTTTCCGTTACAATTTCAGAGGTGTTAGGGGATTCAGGCTAAAGGCTGGTGTCCAGATTCCACCACTCACCTTTCTTCTCTTATGGGGTTTTGACAAAAAATGGACAGAGGACTGGCGGTCAGATGGGGATCCTAACAGTAAAGGCAACAGAAGGAGTGCTAGTCTGGTCCGAGTTCTGAGGGTGTCACTCCGATGGGCCACCTGCCCCCTCTGGCAAAATCCCAGGCGGGTCCCATTGGCTGTTCTGGTCACCCTCAGGTAATAAAAGGCCTCCAGGTGTGGATTACACAAGCATATGCATTTGTCAAAACTCCAGGGATGCACGCTTAAGGTTTCCGCATTTCGGGGCACCTGTGGAGGGGGGTGGGGATGCTCAGTTGGTTGAGCAGCAGGCTCTTGATTTCCATTTCGGGTCATGATCCCAGGGTTGTGGGATCCAGCCCCGTACTGGGATCTGTGCTGGGCATGAAGACGGCTTGGGATTCTCTAAAATGAAAAGGAAAATAAAAATATACTTAAAAAAAAAGAGATTTCTGCATTTCAATCTAAGTAAATTTTACCTCAAAAGAAAAAGTGTAAGCAGACGCTCCGCTAGACTTAAGGACCCGTACGCTGCAGTGCTTAGGGGAAGGTGGAATGCTGTTTGTAATTACCTTGAAATGCACCCAAAGCCAAGGCCGCTGTAGAGCCGGCACTTCAGCCCAGAGAGTAACGTGGAGCTCCACGCCACCACCCCAAGCGCAGGCAGGTCGGGGTCTGCAGCGCCGGCTGCCTCCCCTCTGCCCGCGCACTTCCAGGCGAGAGGGAACGGGGGAGCATCTTTCGGCACAGGGCTCAGGGAGGGAGGCTGGAGCCGGCCTCCCTTTCGAGGCAAAGCAACTCCGTCCATATTCTCAGCAAATGTCTCAGGCTCTCGGCGGCACAAGACCCCCTCCCGACCCAGGAGGACGCTCCCTGACCTCGCCCTGCGGCCCTCTCCAGAGCGGTGGCGACCACGCAGCCCGGCCGCCGGCCTGGAAGCCTCTTCCGCCGCCCTCCGTGGGCGCCACGTGTGCGGGGCCTCACCACGCCCCCTCCCGCCTCGGGGCTCGAGCATGTGATCCAGCGCGGCCAATCAGAGGTTCTCACTCCCTCGGGCGCAGAGACTGATTGGTTGATGCTGTTGGGAGCGGAGCAGGTGCTCTCCGCCAGAGGGGGTGCGAGTGCGCAGGGTGGACCCCGCCGCGGAGGCCCCGCCCCAGCTGAGAGAAGGGGAGGGTCCACACCCGAACGGCTCGCTTCCCGCAGCCCTGCTTGGATGTAGGCGCGACCTCCGGGTTTTTTAGTAACAGGACCCCATCTTCACATGCTTTCAGCTCTGCCGCGCAAGGCCCGTCCCCGCCCTCGCTGCCTACCCTTGGCCTTACTTTCCTCTGGCTGTTGCAAAAGCCGCCTGACTCCTCTTCTCTCCCAGTGCAGCCACCACCTGCTGTCACAGCGAGCTTTCTAGAACACAAAGTTGATTAGATCAAGGCCCTGCTTTAAATCCTTCAGTGGCTCCCTTGTGCTCAGCAAGATAACCCACACACACCTTCGCACACCATGCAAGGCCCGGATAACCTGCTCCCCACAGGCCTCGTTTCAGTGCCCGCTGTCGCCCCGGTCACACAGTCTGACCCTGGAAACCATTTGCAGCTCTCGCACCTCCAATGCCCTCCCCCCAAAGCATCAAAATGGCGCCAAGGCTTTGTTCTGCTGGGAACACCCTTTTTCCTCCTTCCCCACCTGATGCACTGTGACTCCCCTAAACTTAGCACCCAGGGGGAGCCCGGCTTTCTCTCGGAGGTCTCTCCTCCCTGGGCTGGGGGACCCTTCCTCAGCATTTCCCTCGCACTTTTCACAGTGCATGACTCCCCTCGCCTTCCGGTTATACATCTTTCCTTCCCATTGGGTACTGCGCCCCTCAAGGGCGAGGGTTATGTCTTAGGGCGAGTCTAGATTCAGGTATGCCCAGGACGGTTTTGGCTTTCTTTCGATGTCTCCTTGTAATGACTAGCACCCCCCCTCTCCACTCTCAAAAGTGTCCCGGTTTGGACGATACATTATATGTTCACCCTACTTATCCAGCGTCTGCACAGAGTGGGGGTCACCGTTATTTTCCAAATGAATGCATGAATAAGTGATCCTTCCTAGGGCTCATTTTCTTCTATCAAATAAATAGCTGAAGTAGACAATCGCCAAGTTCTGTACCGCTTACCGTGAGTCAAATAAAGTCAGTAATCCAAAAGGCTAAGACCAGAAGTTCTGATTTAGTTTCGCTTTGAAAAGGACCCTCCCTACAGAATTCCAGGTTGGAACCTATTCACGCCTGGCTCAACCACCTTAGAACCCATTACCTGCCGGGAGTCTGACTATTGACACATTAGATACCGCAGGTTCCACCGAAGACACAGTTCCCTCGGTTAACTCCACTGGAGGCTGGAAAATCTCCAGACAGCAGATAAAAACCCGTTTACGTGTGTTCGTGACATGCGTGTTGCATCAGGAGTATCCTTACAGCTCACACGCGTGTCCCGAGTTGTGATGGGCTTGCGTCCCTCGCTATTTCTTCCGCCCTCCCTGAGTGCGCGTGCAAATGCTCTGCCGAGCTGCGGAATAAAACCTCCCCTCCGTTCATCCCGGGCTTGCAGAAGCCCTCCACTATAAACCTGCAGGTAACCCGCGACTGTGGCCACATTTTGTTTGAGTAGAGCTGCGTGTGCCAGTCACTGCGTGCAAAACCACTGTAAGAAGCAGCCAGTTCCTATGGCTACGTCTTGATCCTTCGATTGTAAAACTCAGTTTTTATGTTTACCCACATCTCGCTGCCAAAATTTAGCACAGTTAAAGTTTTAGATCAGCTACAGTTGAACAGTTTAAATATGCCGCAATGAGGAAACGACACTAAATTGCTTAAAATGACCTTGGTCACTTACAAAGTGACCCATAAAGTAAGACCATGTGCATTTTTTTTAACAGTAGATGACTCTACATTTAAAAACCATTTTTTAATGATTTTTTTCTTATTTTTGAAAGAGAGAGAGACAGCATGTGAGCGGGGGAGGGGCAGAGAGAGAGGGAGACGCAGAATCTGAAGCAGGTCCCAGGCTCTGAGCTGTCAGCACAGAGCCCGACACGGGGCTCGAACTCACAAAAGGTGAGATCATGCCTCCCCCCTTTTTTTTCCCCCACAATTCATTATCAGTGGAACATAGCTTTGGTCTTTTGTTTTTGTTTGTTTGTTTGTTTGTTTAAGGTTTTATTTTTTAGTAATCTCTATACCCAACATGGGGCTCAAACTCAGGGCCCTGGGATCAAGAGTTGCACGCTCCACTGACTGAACCAACCAGGCACCGATGGCTTTGGCTTTAATAAAAATTGCAGAAGGTGGTATTTACGAAAAATGACATTTTCCTGATGGTAAAAAAAAAAAAAAAACTTATTTGCATAGCTGGTACATTTCTGCCTCCCATGAGGTACCAAACAAAAATAAATCTCCCAACGCATTTAATGTCCTCTCCACAATGCTATTCTCAGTGACCAAGATAAACTTCCTCTGAGAACATTAAAAAGAAATACTACCCTGCCTTTCCCACTATTGTTTAGAAAAGATATTCAACCAATATTTCATAGATCAAAAATCTCTGTTGTATCACTGTCCTAGTTTATTTTTATTTTTTTTTATTTTTTTAATTTTTTTTCAACGTTTATTTATTTTTGGGACAGAGAGAGGCAGAGCATGAACGGGGGAGGGGCAGAGAGAGAGGGAGACACAGAATCGGAAACAGGCTCCAGGCTCTGAGCCATCAGCCCAGAGCCTGACGCGGGGCTCGAACTCACAGACCGTGAGATCGTGACCTGGCTGAAGTCGGACGCTTAACCGACTGCGCCACCCAGGCGCCCCTATTTTATTTTTTTAATGTTTATTTATTTTTGAGACAGAGGGAGACAGAGCATGAGTGGGGGAGGGGCAGAGAGAGAGGGAAACACAGAATCCCAAGCAGGCCCCAGGCTCTGAGCTGTCAGCACAGAGCCCAATGCGGGGCTCGAACCCACGAACCGTGAGATCGTGACCTGAGCTGAAGTCGGATGCTTAACCGAATGAGCCACCCAGGCGCCCCAAGATTTTTTTTTTAAAGTTCAGTTTTAGGGGCGCCTGAGTGGCTTAGCCGGTTAAGTGTCCGACTTCGGCTCAGGTCATGATCTCATGGTCCGTAAGTTCGAGCCCCACGTCGGGCTCTTGCTGCCAGCTCAGAGCCTGGAGCCTGCTTCGGATTCTGTGTCTCCTCTCTCTGCCCCTCCCCTGCTTGCACTCTCTCTCTCTCTCTCTCTAAAATCAAATAAAACGTTAAAAAATGAGTCAGTTTTATCCACTTTGGAGAACAATTGGGCAGCCAACTGGCAAAATTGAAAATGTGGACACCCACGTGACTCGGCAACCCCAACTCAGCAAACAGACCCAGGAACAGTGGTTTTTGCACCTTTTGGTACGATGTCTCTGTTACACTCTTAAAAATGAGGACACCAAAGAGGTTTTGCTCATGCAGAAACTATTGATATTTACCTTATTGGAAATTAAAACGGAGAAAGATTCAAAATATTTATTAGTGCGTTAAAAATAACAATAAATCCAGCCATGTTAATATAAGTAACATTTTTATTAAAATAGTTACGTGTCCTCAAACAAAAGCAGTTAGTGAGAAGAGTCTCCTTGAGTTACAGTTTTGTAAGTCTCTTTAATGTCTGGCTTAATAGAAAACATTCTCATATCTGCTTCCGCAGTCAATCCACTGCAATATTAATACCACGTAGCCTCGGGAAATCTCCACTGTCCATTTATGAGCGAGTAAGCACGGGTAAGGGCAAAAACATGTTAGTATTATGATGAAAATAGTTTTGATTTCAGGGTCCAGGCCACGCTTTGAGAACCACTGCGCTAACGAAACTCAAGCACGTATCTAAAGATGTTCTTTCCAGTATTGTTTACTATAACGAGAAAGTGCGATCAGTCTAGTCTATGCATCTGTCCAAATGTAGAAGCCACAAGATCCGTGGGGGCCCCGCTGCTGCCTTGCTCGCCCCGGTATTTCCAGTGACTTAGCAAGTGTTGGCGTGTGGTGGGTGGAAGGAGGGAAGGAAGTGAGAGAGGCAGTGAGGGAGAAAGGGACGAAGTATAACTATTGTTCTGCAACTTGCTTTAAAATTTAACTTGAGGGGCGCCTGGGTGGCTCAGTCGGTTGAGCGTCCGACTTTGGCTCAGGTCACGATCTCACGGTTTGTGAGTTCGAGTCCCGTGTCGGGCTCTGTGCTGACAGCTCAGGGCCTGAAGTCTGCTTCGGATTCTGTGTCTCCCTCTCTGCTCCTCCCCTGCTCACGCTCTCTCTCTCTCAAAACTAAATAAAGATTAAAAATAAAAAATTTTAAAAATTTAACTTGAGGGGCGCCTGGTGGTTCAGTGGGTTAAGCATCCGGCTTCACCTCAGGTCATGATCCCACAGTTTGTGAGTTCGAACCCCGTGTCAGTCTCTCTGCTGTCAGCACAGAGCCCGCTTCAGATTCTCTGCCCACCTCTCTCTGTCCTCCCCCACTGTTCTCTCTCTCTCTCTCTCTGAAAATAAATAAAATAATAATGAAATAAAATTTAACTTGATTTTATGGACTTTTATTTCACAAGGTAGACTTTTAGTCCACAAGGTAGGAATGGCCTAAAGCCATGTGGTTCTCTTGGAACTAGTAAGTTTATTTTCTATTGTCTAAAAATAAAGATGTATTTAAGATGTTTTGATCTGTTAAATCACCACCGGCAAGAAACCACTGCCACCTCGTGGTCCACACAACATGGGCAAAATGGCCTTTGCTGTTAAGGAAAAATAACTGAATATTTTGCCCATATTTTATTTGGGGGTTATTCTGTAATTCAGACAGAAAATTGAGCCATTTACTTAAAGGACTTTTTGGAAACGACATAACCATTATCACCCCTGTAATCTGCATGGACACTGGAGGATTTTCTTAAGACGGTTTAGGTAAATTTGTTAACATTTCTCAGACCAAACGGCAAAACAATGTTGAAAGCAACTTAATAGGTTATCTTCTGTATTTAATGATCTTTTTCTTTCTCTCCCCTTTCATGATTTTGCCTTGTCTCTCACATACAAGGCGAGAGATTTTTAAGACAGCGTGCAGAAAAAATGGCAGTGCATAGTAACTGCTCAATAAATGTTTGCTGCTGATTCTAGAACATTAGGAGCCACAGTGAATTATGAAGGTTTTGAAGGCAACTTACAATCATTGCATTGACAATGAAAAGATTCAAAAGATTACATCGGGTGATGTAAACATAGTATGGTCAAACAGAAATACTGCACAATGACAATTTATCACAAAGTAAAACGCCAACTCTTCCAACAAAAGAAGGATTTCACAAAGTACATGAAAGTGATGGGGGAAACTGCTTGAATCACAAGCGAAGCCATTGACAGATGAGAATAGGACAGAGAAAACTGACACGAAGCCGAAAATGTGATAGCGATAATGATTCATGTTCCGCATTACACGTGACCCCCAAATTTACTGGCTGAAAACAACAATCGTTTCATTATCTGCTTCTACAGGGAAGAATTCGCAGGAGGATGGGCTGGCTCTCAGGAGGTCGCAGTGGGTTGGGGCTCCCAACCCTCACAGGTTACCCCGCCCAGGTTAACCCCCAGCAGGTGTCTGTTGCCCTTGGGATAAAGCCAAAGAGAGCGCGTGTGGCTGTGCAGCCTCCGGGCGCACCCGGCCGTCCGCCCACGCTGGCCCAGGCTGGACACCTGCTACTTTCCCCGCCCCAGGAACGGTCTCCTTTCTCTAAACCTGACACCTGTCTTCTCTAGCCATCAACCTGAGAGGTCTCCTAGCAACGCGGCTCGCTGCTGCATCCCCGCGGGAATCCAAGCTGGCCAATCAGAGTGCCTCATCCGCTAGACACAGTGATTGGCCCGGGACTGGGCATGTGACCCACGCAGAGCCAATCAGAGTCCTCTCCCTGTGAATTGCGGCCCATGAGGTCCTGAGCACTGAACCTTCTCTCCACGGGGAACCAACTGTATGAGGTCAACACAGAGAAAAGCAAAATTAAGAGATGGCGTCCTTATGACAGAGTTTAAATCCCTGAATCCTGGCCTTTCCCGAAGTCAGTCTACCCCTGTTCCTGCTCCAGGAGCCGAGTTGTGTTGTTAGCGATGGGTTTTTATTACTTCCTAGTCCTTCGTGAGCCCGGCCCTTCCAGAAAGCCCGATTTCAGAAAGCCTTCGCAGACTGTCCTTTTATAAGCTCTTAGGGGCAGTATGCACTCTCCACAGCACCCATGGCAGTTCTCGTTTTATATACATTTGTGGAATTGCTTAAATAGCTCCGCCACGTGATTTCAAGTTCCATGAAAGGGCCTTGGGTTTGGCTCAACGTTCATCACATCACCAGTGCCTGGCAGGGAGTGGGCACTCCATAGATATTTGTGGGACAAATGCATTCCATGATGAATCCGCGCTGCTGACAGGGGAACCATGTTAAGCCCAGAAGGCATCAGAAAGAAGAGTTCTTGGGGTGCTTAGGTGGCTTAGCTAAGCGTCAGACTTCAGCTCAGGTCATGATCTCACGGTTCATGAGTTGGAGCCCCACATGGGGCTCTCTGCTGTCAGCACAGAGGCCGCTTCAGATCCTCTGCCCCCCTCCCCGCCCCTCCCCTACTTGTGCGCTCCCTCTCTCTCAAAAATAAATAAAAACAAGCAAACAAAAAAAGACACAGGATACTGTAGGCCTAGTTATTGTCAAACTAAGGTTATTTTTCCCTCAGCAAAACATTAAGACAGTAAGGAGTTTCTGGGGCGCCTGGGTAGCTCCGTCAGTTAAGCATCCGGATTTCAACTCAGGTCATGATCTCAAGGTTTGTGCGTTCGAGCCCCCTGTAGGGATCTGTGCTGACAGCTCAGAGCCTGGAGCCTGCTTCAGATTCTGTGTCTCCCTGTCTCTCTGCCCCTACCGGGCGCACACTCTCTCTCTCTCTCTCAAAATTAAACATTAATAAATAAATAAGTGGGAGTAGGGAGTTCCTGGAGAAATGTCCTACTCTGCCTATCGCAAGTATTTGTCAATGGACTGCAGGTTATAAGGAAATTTAATTTTATCTGTCATTTCCTTATCACGATTTTGAGTGTCTGGCCTCACTTCAGAACCTGCCCTTTAAAACATCACCCTATCATTGTGTATCCAAGTCGCCAAACCTTTGACAGGGCATTGCAGATAGGATGCATCAGCAAATGAGGCCACAAAGGCTTGCGGGGCGGGGACTAAAAATTCGGAACAAATATGTAAACTCGGACCCACGGGCCACAGCCTGGGCACCAACGGGTCTAGGACCCGGGAGGATCAGCAGGTGCACGACTCTGCGTAGCGCACGTCCCTCCCTGCGTCTCGACCCGCACGAGACCCAGCGGGCGCAGCGGGGCTCACTGAGTCTGCGCAGAGGCTCTCCCAGAGCGGGCGAGACGCGAGCGCGGAGGGGCTCACCGAGTCTGCGCGGAGGCTACCCCCTCCCCCCCCCCCGCCCCGCCCCACCCCACCCCACCGCGAGCATCCGGGAGGTGGGGCGCGGCGGGGCCGGCCGAGTCTGCGCAGAGACGACCACCGGGAGGGTGCGATGCCGGCGCGCGAAGAGCTGGGGCTGTGCCCTGGCAGCCGAGGAGGGGGCCGCGGTGGAGCGGGAAGCGGGGTGGCCTGGAGGTGAGGCCCGCTACGTGCGTAGGGCCGGGGCCTGGCGCCTGGGCCCCTCCGGGAAGCGGGGCGGGGAGCGGACCCTCGGAGGTGCGGCCTGGGGCCGGCGGGGCTGAGCCCCGCCCCGGCTCCCGGCGAGCGCCGCCCGAGTCCCGCCCCCGCCTCGTGTCCCCGTCGGGTCGGGTCCAGTTCCCTCCGGGGGGCTGTGAACTGCCGGTCCTCCGGGCCCGCGATGACCCCGATGGCACAGGCCGCCCCTGCTCCGTGTCCTGCGCGGGGCCGGGAGCTTTCGTACGAGACCCGGTTCCTCCTGGAGTCACCGAAGCCCCAATGGGGGACCAGACTGGGCCCCGGGAGTGACCTGTGTGGGCCACACATGTTCTACTCGATCTAAAATATTCCTCCCGGGGCGGGGGTTGGTTTCAGAGGAGCGGGGTGAGGCCACCCTCTTCCTTGGACAGGTCTGCATATCCTTTTATGAGTAGCCTCGAAAGTCCTCTCCTCTGGGAAGCCCTCCAGAATTGCCACCAGCATCTTTAAGTTTGTCGTCTTGTTTAGCTTGTGGAGCTAGTGCTTACTCATAAGCACGTACCAGCTTGTTTCACGTGTGTGAGTGAGTGTGTAAGTCTCCCGGGTCCCTCTCCAGGCAGGGGCTCTGTCTTTGTGGAGCATCACCTAGCGCACGCCCACACGAATATGAGTTTAAAAGGACTGACATGGTGGTAAGTCACTCACTGAGTGGGCCTGCGACCTTGGGAAGTATTTGTGTAAGTAATAGGCTGGAAAAGGATGGCCCCTGGGCCAGGTAGGACTGTAGACACCCCCCCCACCCCCCACCGCCCCCGCTCCTGCCATTTGTTTCTTATTTGAATCAATGGCCAGCATTTCCAAATGAGGAAATGTCTTTCACATCTCAGACAAGATCTAGATTTTAGCATCTTTTGAAAACTCAGATGTGGCCACGTGGGACCCACATGCCTTCGCGGGGCACTTAGCAGGAATAGAGTAGCGTCTGGGTCCTTTAGGTTCGGCATGAAATTTCCAGATTCCCCTGTCCCCACTCATCTCCGCTGGGTCCCTGACGGTAGAGCAAAGTGTCACGTCGTCATTTACCACCTAGCTCGCGTCACTCATTCGGATGAACTGCCTGCCTGGCCTCTTGCAACTAGTTGCATTTTTGACTCCAGGTGGAGAGGAAGGAGGAAAGACGTGCCCCCTGGGCACAGAGACAGCATGGGGGAAGCACGGTGTATGGGAACACCGGAAGATACCAGAGCTCAGGTTTGCTCTTAGGTGAGGGGTATTAGGCATTAATTGTGTCCCCCACCCCACCCCCCAAAAAGAGATATACTGAAGTCCTCATTCCAGTAGCTCGGAATGTGACCTTATTGGAAATAGGATCGTTGCAGGTGTAATAAGTTAAGATGGTGACATACTGGAGTAGAATAGGCCCCAGATTCAGTAGGACCGGTGGCCTTTTAAGAAGAGGGCCATGTGCAGAGACACAAGCAGGGAGAAGCCATGTGGAGGGGTCACAAGGACTGCCAGAGGTGTGAACGTTACCGTCAGAGCCCACGGAAGGAAGCCACCCAGCCAGCGCCTTCCTTTCGACTTCTGGCCTCCAGAACTGAGAATAGTTTCTGTTTGAAGCCGCCTAATTTGTGGCACTCTGTTACTGCAGCCCTAGGGTATAATGCAGCTCTGTGAGCCAAAAGAAGCTATTACTTCCTTTAATAGATGATTCAGGAACTCACGGTAGGTTTGGGATCGTCTCGAAAGCATGATTTGAGAAAAATGTGTCATCTAACAGCATTCCCTTCATCCGCTGGAGCCAGAAAACATATGCAGAGGTTTTCCAGTGACCCAAACCTGAGAAGGTTCTGGACTAAGACGGGGTTGGAGAGGGCCAAAAGAGCAGTTTTCAGAGTCAGGTGGGAAAGAGGGGAGGGAGTCCAAGATGATTAGGACACGGCTGCTCACATCATAGCCTACCTGAGTGACCTAGAGGGCTGGGTAAGCACAGGTGGCCCGACCAGTCCTCCACAGTCTCTGACTCAGTAGGTCTGGGATGGTGCTTGAGAATTTGCATTTTTACCAAGCTCCTGGGTGAGGCTGATGTTGCTGGGCCTAGAAACCCCTAGAATACAAACCCCCACGAGGGCAGGGACTTAGTCTTGTTCACCAGCGTGTCCCAGGGTCTAGAACAGTGCCCTGACGCTGGAGGATCACGACAGACACTTATTCGATGAAAACTGTTGGGGCAGAAATGGAGAGTAAGAAAGGGGAATAAACATAAAATGATGAGTTCATTTTTACCCACTGGACTTACCATCCAGTGAGACACTGCACTAGAGCTGCGTCGTGAGTATAGACTAAAGCGTGGGTGAGGAACAGGAGTTTCAGATTCATGCTTCATCCCACATAAAGGTGATAACCGAAGCCAGAGGTGATAAGGTCACAGATGTGTCCAATACAGACAGAGAGGACTTGGGGCTCAGCCTCGTGACACAGGTGATACAAGGAGAAATGGGTAAAGGTAGTAAAAAAGTAGAGTGGTTGGAATATCACACATTATGGAAGCCAAGGGAGAAAAGAATTTCCAGGATTAGTCAAGGGAAAGAGGGTCTGGTCTAATCACCGTCCCTAGGCAGCAACTGTGTGGTGCTGACTCCTTTAAGGGCCAGGTCACTATCTCAGGCCGTTCTGACCCCCTCTAGCATTCAGAGTCCCCAACACTGAAACTGCTGCTTCTTTAAATGCAGGTAATGGGTCTGACAGGTTCTGCCAGGCACTTAGCTCTTCAAAGGGAAACACTTTGGCATTTTCTTTTACATCGGGGTTCATCATAAAAATTCAAATGTTCAAGCATGACTTGTTTGAACCAACATACCCAGGTCCTTTGTTTCTCCAACCCCACAGCTCAGAGGAAGCCAGTATTATGCTGCAAACCTTCTATGTATATTCTCTTATTTTCTTCATACCCTCAACTACACAGCTTTCTAGCGTCTTGAAAGCTGGGAACTATGTGTTTGTGTCTCCTCACCTTCAACCCAGCCCCAGATTCAGGTATATCTTTTGGCTCAAGATACGCTTGAATGAGTATCCAAGTTTATAATTGTCCAGTTTTATTACTGAAAACTCTATTCACCACAAGAACATAGTTTTCTTGCTTTTCTTTCCCCTCTAGATACAACTATAAACTATACATTGCAGGGAAAAAAAAAACCTTAAATTATATTCAGCTTGGGTGAGGTATCCATTTATTTCAAATTAAACTTGGTGGCTGGTTTCTAGTTAAACATTTTAATGGTTCCCATTTTAAAAGGTCATTTTCCTCTGAAAAGTAGTGCTTCATGTTACATCTGAATGTACTTCTTCTGTAGCACTTTCCTGGGATATCACCCCCCACCCCCGAATCACAGTTGTCTTACAACCACTTAGCCGGTACACACAAGTTTTGATAATTTGTATTTTGCTTGAAGATCATCCAGTTCATATAGATTTTCTTTTTTTTTTTTTTAAATTTTTTTTTTCAACGTTTATTTATTTTTGGGACAGAGAGAGACCGAGCATGAACGAGGGAGGGGCAGAGAGAGAGGGAGACACAGAATCGGAAACAGGCTCCAGGCTCTGAGCCATCAGCCCAGAGCCCGACGCGGGGCTCGAACTCACGGACCGCGAGATCGTGACCTGGCTGAAGTCGGACGCTTAACCGACTGCGCCACCCAGGCGCCCCTAGATTTTCAAATAGGATACCCTAAAGCTGAATGTCATGGTCCCTAATTCTTTTCTTCTCTTCCAATTCCGTAGTTATGCTTTATTTCTCATCATCTATCCTTTTTTTTTAAATGATTTTTTAATGTGTATTTATTTTTGAGAGAGAGAGACAGAGACAGAGTGCGAACGAGGGAGGGGCAGAGAGAGAGGGAGACACAGAATCCAAAGCAGGCTCCAGGCTCTGAGCTGTCAGCACAGAGCCCAAGGTCAGGCTCCAACCCATGAACTGCGAGATCATGACCTGAGCTGAGGTTGGTGGCTTAACCCACTGAGCCACCCAGGTGCCCCTCATCATGTATCCTTTTTATTTCTTAATCAGGTTCTAAATAAGCTTATATATTACTATTTTCAAGGGAATCAGCATATGAATTTATGCCTTCTATTTTTAAATTTTTAAAAAATGTTTATTTTTGAGAGTGAGTGAGTGTGTGTGTGTGTGTGTGTGTGTGTGTGTGTGAGTAGAGGAAGAAGGTCAGAGAGAGGGAGTCACAGAACAGGAAGCAGGCTCCAGGCTCTTAGCACAGAGACTGACCGGGGGCTCAAACTCACCAGCCAAGAGATCATGACCTGAGCTGAAGTTGCGCTTAGCCTGAGCCACCCAGGCGCCCCTGCCTTCTACTATTTTTGAATTTTCCATATCCTTAATTGAAGTTTTTAACCTTCATTAATTCACTCAGGCATATTTTGGGGGGCCTGATTTCACTGTGCTCTTAAAGTTGCTTTAGCTGAATTTTAAATTGTTTTATATCTGCATTTGATAACAGGGGAGGTGATTAAGGCTCTCCAGCGCGGCTGGGTCCCACCCGGGAAGTGTTCCTTACGGTGCCTTCAAGACAGTTTGTAATTTTGCTTTTGATTTCGTCTTTCGACCCAGTGGAGTTCTTCTTCCTGCCGGTGTGCTCCAGTTCTCGTGCATTCTATGTGGACGCTCTGTGCGCCTGCACCTGCACAACGGGTGCTGGGGTGCAGGTTCCAGTCCCGGATTTCCAATCCTCCCCCACTCCCGCAGGCTGGCCCCGCAGATTTCACCTGCACAGGGGCTACTATATTGATCCGCGGGTGCAGGTGGGCCACCGAGAAGTTTCCGGCTGGGGCGCTGCCGCCTGTACCCTGAGCGCGGAGGAGCCCAGGAGGCGGGGCGCCGCGGGGCACGCCTGACGGTGCCTCCCCGCTGGGCGGCTCCCTCCTGCTGCCCGCGCCTGGGGGCTTCTGGGAGGGGCGGCTGCGCAGGCGCACTGAGCGCCGGCTGGACTGAAGCGTCCGCGGGGGGCTGGGGAAGGGGTGACTGGCCAGGACGCCTGGCCACGGGACCTCCACGTGGCTGCTGTCTTCAGCCGAGGCGCCCCGCCCCCCCCCCCCCCACCTCAGGCAGTGGCCCTGGTGGGAGGGAGTCTGTGTGGCCTCCGGCGGCGCCCTGGCTCTTACCTGCTGGATTTTCCACGCTGGACGCCTTTCTTGAGACCGCGACTTGCTGCGAGCAGCGCTGTAAACCGGGCCCTGTTGCAGATCCGGGGCGTTTGGACCATTGCGTAGATGGGATTATGATTTTACTTTTGCTGCGGCCACTATGGAAATTTGAGTGAAGATGGCGAAGTCATCTGGTCGTTGGCGGCCTCTCCACTACCTCCGAGAGAATCAACCCTTGAAAGCAGGCAAGTTACTTTGCACTGAAAGCCGTTCACCTCTGGGCTCCGATTCTGGAAACTTGGGCTTTGCAGCAAAGGTGATTCTTCGTTTGGGCTCCCGGAACACCTTTGCTTCTGCTGCTGTTTCCTTCTACAGCCTATGTCTGGTATTGTAGAAAACACTCTACATATCCATCTACCAGATTTCGAGTCTCTCCAAGCCAGGGACTCTTCGTGGAATAGGATCTTGGGGAGGGATGGGGAAGAAAGCATTGCAGGGTTTGCCGCTTTTTAGAAGCTGAGTGTGTGTTTAAGGAATGGAAGGGGGGGGGGAATAAGAACCAGAATGATTTCTTCTTCTGTTCCAGGGCGCCCCAGGAAGTCTCCAGCTGGTGTGGGCCTTCTCCAGAGCTAGAATGGCCGTGTCACTAACAGCCCCTAAGACTCTGGTCCATTGGGGTCAAGAGGAGATTACGAGGGTGGAGCCGAAGCAAGAGGAAGAGACCTGAGAGTTGGAGACTAGGCTGCAAGGGAACTACTCTCCAGGTCCTCAGATCCTCCGCCAGTGCCTCCGGCGACTCTCCCACCAGGAGACTCCTGGTCCTGGGGAGGCCCTGAGCCCACGGTGGGTGCTGTGCTGTGAGTGGCTGAGGCCCGAGAGGCCCACCAAGGAGCAGATCCTGGAGTTACTGGAGCTCCGGTCCTGCGTGCGGAGACACCACCCCAGGGTGGAGAGGGGGCTGTGAAGTGTGCTGGAGCACTGAAAGGACTTGATGAAGCAGGACGGCGGTGGGAAGCGGACGTGTGGTCTGTCGTGGGAGCCAGGTGAGTGGCCTTCAGGCCGAACGGAGGGGCAGCAGCAAGGAAGCTGCCAAGCTCCACTCTCTCGGACCAGGCGGAGCGGTTCGTGTGTGTGCCTCTCTCTCTTCTGCCCTCAAGGCTTGAATGAGACTTTTTTTTTCCTATAAATACTTCTTAATTTATTTTTAAAAAATTGTGCCGTTAACCCTTTTACGGGGCGACAAGCTATGTGAAGTCAAAAGTACAAAACTTTTTGTCCAACGTAATATTGAGAGTGCTTTTGACGTAGTTCACTGGTTTATCATCTGGATCAGTATCTACTGCGCAACAGGCAAAGGCTAGAATCCTTGAACCAAGCTGTGAAGATCTCAAGCTAAATAAGGCGGAAAAATCTGGAGAAACAGAAGAAGGGAATTCTTTCCCATCCAATGTGTACTCTTCAGACTGACGCATTCCTTCTATCAAGCCTTCTAAATTGTTAAATACAGTTTTCCAAACAAGCATTTAAACTTCGTTACACAGAAGAGTAACAAGAATGGTGTCCCACCAGACAAAAGGGAAAACAATATAAATATATGCGGAGCTCGGTGGGTAAGCCAGAATGTAGCACAGTCCTTCACATCCGATGGGGGCGATTCAACACGCAGCCGACAACATTCTAACCCCGTGCTTCATCTCAACTGGTTACTATGAAGCAAGGTGTAAATGTTTGGCCCCAGTTGGGCTTCAGAAATGGTTCTTTTTTTCACGACAAGCATGTCTGTCCCACTATCAATCTTTTTTTTTTTTTTCCTCCTTTTTTGCTTCCCCTTGCGCTGACTCTGAGAAGGGTCTCCAGGTCTCCTTGGAAATTTCAGCCCTGGGCTTCAAGGCTGCTCTGTGCCACCTAACAAAGCATAACATCAAGTCTCAAGAAAAACTGTTTCCAAGTAAGTTCCCTGCATCCCAGTGCAAAGCTCAAAAATATTTAAAGGAATTTAGGGGCACCTGGGTGCCTGAAAGCCTCCGATTTCAGCTCAGGTCATGATCTTGAAGTTCGTGAGTTCGAGCTCCATGTCAGGCTCTGTGCTGACAGCTCAGAGCCTGGAGCCTGCTTCAGATTCTTTGTCTCCCTCTCCCTCTGACCCTCCCCTACTCACACTCTGTCTCTCTCTCTCTCTCTCTCAAAAATAAATAAACGTTAAAATAAATAAAGGAATTAAAAAAAAAAACAACACCCAACAACATAAAATTTACAACGTGTGGGGCACAATACAAAATTAAAGGCATACAAAGAAACAGGAAAGTAGGACCCATAATGATGGAAAAATCATCAATAGAAACATCCAGAAATGGTGCAGATGATACTATTAAACAGGACACTAAAAACAGTGTGCTCCATATGCCCCAAAAGGGAAAGGAAAACATGAGCCTGTACAGAGAGACACAGAAGACATTAGAAAGATGTAAATTGGGGGCGCCCGGCTGGCTCGGTGGAGCGTGCAACTCTTGATCTCAGGGTCATGAGTTCAAATCTCACGTGTGGTGTAGAGCTTACTGAACAAAAAGATGTAAACTGAATTATAGAATTTAAAATATAATGTCTGAGATTAAAATATGCTGGATAGAAACTACCAAAATGAAACAGAATAAAAACACTTAAAAAAAAAAAAAAAAGATGAGCACATCTGTGAGCTGTGGGACTTCAATCAACCAAACCTGTGTGCTGTTAGAGCCCTGGGGAAAAAGAGGAAAGCAGAAGACTACTTGAAGCAGTTGGGGCTGAGAGTTTTCTAGAACTGACGGATGCACGAAGCAGACCAACATCAAGCAAAAGACACGCAAAGAAAACTACACCAAGGCACAATCAAAATCAGATTGTTTGAAACCAGAAATAAATACGCAGACGGCATAATTGGCCAAGACATGGAATTTCATTTTAGACACAACGACTAAAGTTTTTAAGTAGAAAAAAGTATGGACTCTTTGGGGAAAATAACGATTCAGCACTTGGGGCACCTGGGTGGCTCAGTCGGTTAAGCATCTGACTTCGGCTGAGGTCATGATCTCACGCGTGGTTTGTGAATTCAAGCCCCACAGTTGAGTCCCGTGTTGGGCTCTGTGCTGACAGCTCTGAGCCTGGAGCCTGCTTGAGATTCTGTGTGTATCTCTCTCTGCCCCTCCCCAACTCGCGCTCTCTCCCAAAAATGAATAAACATTAAAAAAAGACTTAGCACTTGACAATGGATCCCAATTTGTAAGGGAAGAAGCCTTCCATGATAGACCTTCAAACACATTACATTCCACAAGTTCAGTGTAAATCCACTGGTTAGACTTGACAAGGAAATGGTGTGCTAACAGCAGTTAGACCCCACGTCGACTCACAAGGGCTACTTAGCAGCTTCAAGGTGGATGGAATAATGTACATTTAAGATAAAACACAGCAAATAAAAATTAGTAGAGTGCAGAGGTTAAGGTGTAATTTGTATTCTCTTTGAACTCCAATGCCTGTGACAAAGCATCCTGGGGGGGGGGGTATCCAAAGACAAGGAAAATGGGTAAAGGAGAAGAAGAAACTGCATTTATTTGGCTCCTACAAGATACCATGCAATGGGTTTCCAGACATACGGTTATATATTCTCCTCCCACAACCTTACGAAGCAGATACTTTTCCCACTTTATGGATGAGGACACTGAAAATCAAGGGATAACAAGACAACCCAGCCCATGGGGAATTCTGAAGAGGCTGCCACACGTGGTCAGGGTCTTCACAGACTGGCGGCATCGGCCATGGTGGCACTGAGGACAGATGGCTACTTTCTCGCCGACTCATTTGCACATCCTGTGGTGCTACACCCTGTCTTTGCCTGACTGGAGTTTATTTCTAGCTCACAAATGGGTCCATGTGACAGAGAAAAAAGGACAAAAGACCTCCTGAGGAGCCTGAGCTAACATTGTAGGAAAAAGAGGGACAGAGAGCGGGAGCTGGAGCAAATGCCTGTATTCAAAGGACGGGCGGATACCGCTCTTGTCAGCGAGGCTCCCGGCACACGGTTTGTCTTCCGGTAGATTCTAGTCCTTTGAAGAACAAGCCATCTTGGAGCTCCTTTTCAGAACCGTCCTGAGCGTGTGAATACATCTGAGGACAGCACAGGCCTGTGATGAGGATGGGTCCTGAGTCACAGCAGATACACGTGAGAGAGCTCACAGGAAGGAATGATGGGTCCGAGGAGGTGGAAATGATGCGTAAGAAAACAAGAATGAGATAAACACGGGCCATGATTAAAGACGCTGAGGATCGCACAGGTGGGATATCTGATTTGCTCTTTTTCCCCCAGTGTGAAAGGGCAGGGAAGAGGGGCATTTCAGGCAACCAATGACTGACTTGCACTTGAGTAAACCGTAGAGTGGGTCAGTTCTGTCAGCCAAGGAGAGCTTTTGCTTCACGTGCTTGACCTTTTACCTGTCCCCCTGTCACATAAAGAGACATGATGGGTGGGGCACCTGGGTGGCTCAGTTGGTTAAGCGTCCGACTTCAGCTCTTGTCGTGATCTCACAGTCTGTGAGTTCCAGCCCTGCGTCAGGCTCTGTGCTGACGGCTCAGAGCCTGGAGCCTGCTTCGGATTCTGCGTCTCCCTCTCTCTCTGCCCCTCCCCTGCTCATGCTCTGTCTCTCTCTGTCTCAAAAATAAATAAAAATATTAAAAAAAAAAAAAGACATGATGGGTGACATGGACCTTTAACGCCATCATCATCATTTGCGGGGGGTTTGGGGGAAAGGGTTTGCACAGAAAAATGAAGGGCAGCAAAGGCATCGTGATGCTGCCATCAGTTAACTGAAGTTGAGTGTCGAATTCATCTTCGTGGCCTCCTGTTTGTGGAAACCATTCATTTATTAACTTCTGGGTGGAAGCCCTGGACTGAATGCCATACACTCTTCTACAAGCGTCAGCCCTGTCCTCAGGGAGCAAGACACAAGTAGCTGGCACAAAGGCTGTTTCGGTCTGCTGGCCCTGGCGAGGAAGAGCAAAGAGGCCCAGATGGCCGCCTACTGTGGCTGCTGCGATGTGGCGGGCAGTGGGGGCTCCAAGTGGAGGTTTCTCCATGCTCATATTCAAAGGGCCTCCCCAGGGTGCAGCTTCTGATGAGCTACGACGGGGGAGTCCCATGATAAGGTGAGATCCGTCCCATTAGTAGGGTTGTGGCCCACTGTGGACTTCTCTGATTGCACAGAATCTTCGAGTGGAGACCTCCCAGCTCTCTCTCATCCACTGTACCCCTGGGGCTCCCCGACTCGGGGGTGGGGGGAACTTGGATTACAGTCCCACTGCCTAAAGCCCCTTCCTGTGCCGCCCACAGTCCAGTTTAAAGAATGCCCAACACGGGACACCTGGGTGGCTCAGTCGGTTATGCATCTGACTCTTGGTTTCGGCGCAGGTCATGATCTCGTGGTTGTGAGATCGAGCCCCAAGTAGGGCTCTGCACTGAGCATGGAGCCTGCTTAAGATTCTCTCTCTGCCCCTCCCACCTGCGTGCGTGCACATGTGTGCACTTTCTCCCTCTCAAAATAAATAAACATTAAAAAAAAGAGAATGCCCAACGAAACCAGATCAGGGGCATAGAAGCACTTTGCTCCCTTCTTGGTGATTTTTGGGGCCATCTGCCAGGAGCTGCCCCAGCCCCTACCCACCCGGATGCATAGCCAACCTCCTTCTTAGCATAAGGCCTCACCTGGTCAGCTCCCCAGGCTTGGCCTCCACACCTCCACACTGGTCTTCCCACCCCGGCGGCAGCCTCAGAGGAGTGTCCTCTCTCTAAAGCCCACCCTGCCTTCCTGACCTGGGTCTATCCATTCCCACTGCAACTAAATTAAAATTTAATAATTATTAAACAATTATGTCAATGAGCCTGAATGTTGGTGGGAAAGAACTCGGGCCACGGCATGGCCTCCATAAATACCTGGGACGCGACAGAGACCCGAGTCTCTGGACAGGAGCTGACCAGTTTGCCTGGCACCCGACCCCACCGCTCCCCGGCAACAGGGCTCCCCCAGGGGTCTGGGGCCTTGCTCGGTGGGGCTCCTACCTCGTGGGCCTGGAGTCGAGGTGGCAGCTGAGCAAAGAAGGTGGCTTTCTGGAGACGTGGGGGTGCCGGCAAGTTGGGTCCACCCAGTTAAAACACTGCCTGCAAGGCGTGTTACAAACAAGGAAACATGTTCCCTTCCTCGGTGGCACAGGGGAGGCTGGAGTTGTGGCCAGGTCCTTGTGCCAAGCCCCAGGCTGGGGACGGGGACGCAGCTGGGGCAGCCAGGGCAGGAAGGGGGAGAGCCCACTCCGGGGTTCAAGGAGGGCTTCGCCTGCCCGTCAGCCATCGCCCTCAGCCCCTCGGAGCTGTGGTGCCAGCGCGCTGACCGCCCCCGGGTTGCTCCAGTCCCCACCAGTCGCTTAGCCCTTAACCCCTGCCCGGGATCCCCCCACTCTGGGGCAGTGCACGAGTCGCGGGCACTCAGCAAGAGGTGGGTGACTGTGCGACCACCAGCTTCGCCGCGGCTCCTTCCTGGGTTCCAGCTCCCTCTGCACTCGGCTGCCCTCAGGCTGTTCATTTAGACAATTTCACCCCAAAAGCGGAGGCCTGTGATGAGGGAGAGGCTATTGTGGGTTGCTGGGTTCACTTTTCCCAAAGGGGAGTCTACTTTCAGGGGGGAGGTGAAGTGCTACCGGGGTCCAAGGACGGGTTTCGGTGGGCCACGAACTCCCCGATGTCGCACGCACGTTTTCCGGAGTCTCAAAGTTCCCTGGCCTAACAACCGTAGGGCCCTGCCTTCGCTCTGGGGTCGCTCAGGAGAACACGCACAACATGAGGCTTAGACGATAGTGACAACCACAAACGCTAGCCTTGAAATCTCAGCAACAAGGGGATTTAAAAGAAAAAAAAAAGGACCATGCAGATGATCGAGAGTGTTACATTAAGTTGTTGACCATGAAACACACACACACACTTCATAAAGGAATACGAACAAAGCAGGTACCGCCTGCCTGGTTATGAAAGTACAAAGGATCTCACTGAGCAAAGCAGAAGGTCAAGGACAGAGTGAAGTTTACACGAAACCACAAGCTAACGGAGCAGGGCGCCTGTGGCACTGGGGTAAAGACTGCCAGTTACAGGACGGGCTTGAAACAGGCACACCAAATCCCATGAGGACACAATGAGACCACGTACTTCGGGACCATAAACACTAGAAAGGTAGGGAGTAGAATTATAAAGAAACTGTTTACTTCCGCACCGTGCGAGCACGCCAGTGCGGCTGTTTAATTAGGGAAGGACGAAAGTCCACGGCCAGAACGGCAAACCTTCTGGAGGGTATTTCTGGGTATTCAGGTAGGTCTTCCAGACCGTGACGCCTGGTTTTAATTAGGTCTAGAAGGAAGAAAACCCGTGCCCTTTCTTCTCCTCGGTGGAGATCTGCTGGCACAGAAGTAGGAGTACCACTCACAATTACGGTCAGACTGTGGCTCCCACGTACGGAGAGGGAGGGAGGCAGGCAAACAGAAGGAAAAGGCCCAAATGTCCCTGAGACGCCTGGGTGAGAGGTGGCCGAGGGCAGGCGATGACATCACGGGAGGTGTGGGGCGTGTGCATCAAGGTGGAGAAAACTTCATTCCCCAGAATTCTTGGGAAAGGTGGGCTCCTCTTGGAATGAGGGATCTCCCCGATTCAGGACAACACTTGAGTACGCCGCCGGTCACAGCGCTACCTTCTCATGTTCCGGGCGCTGGGCTCCCAACGGAAGGGCCTTTTTTTCTGAGCAGTGGGTTTCAGAAACTACTGAGCTGGGGCCACAGCTCGGGTGGGGCTGGCAGGCAGGGACCGGTCGTCTGGCAAGGACAATGTTGTCAAGGTGGCCGAGCCCAGGGAGGGCAGGGGGAGTGGGCAGAGAGAAGGAGAAAGCAGCGGTGGTTGGCCAACAAGGGCCTTCTGAGAACAAAAGGTCTAAGGATGTACAACATGAAGCCCCTTCTCCACCTGACACAGCTTTCAGCACAACCCCTGTCGCTCATGGACGTGTCTGGGGGGAGTGGACTCCTGGGGGGGGGGCGGTTAACCAGGTGCAGAGTTCATCGGCACCGGCAAGGGGTGGATGTGGAAATCACATACTCGAACACACAAATCAGAGTTAAAGGAGTGGGTGTGGGTGGCACCCAGGTTTCCTGTGAGAAAGGTGGAGTGTGGGTAGAGTTCACTTTGAACTTGAACAACAAATAAAGGAGAGCACACCGTGCTCGTGACCTCCGTAAGGAAAGGGGAAGAGTCCCTCCTGTGAAGGGGCAGATTGCCAGACAGAGGAGGGATGGGAGGATGTGGGAACCCGTCTTCAAGTGAAGGGGCTGACCCTGGGGGGCACGCCGGGGTACAGAACAGACCCAGTCATGGGTTCTGGGTGGGAGCAGTTATATTTCCAAGGACAGGATTTAAATCTATTATGTCCATGGGGCGCCTGGGTGGCGCAGTCGGTTAAGCGTCCGACTTCAGCCAGGTCACGATCTCGCGGTCCGTGAGTTCGAGCCCCGCGTCAGGCTCTGGGCTGATGGCTCAGAGCCTGGAGCCTGTTTCCGATTCTGTGTCTCCCTCTCTCTCTGCCCCTCCCCCGTTCATGCTCGGTCTCTCTCTGTCCCAAAAATAAACGTTGAAAAAAAAATTTTTTTTAATTAAAAAAAATAATAAATTATGTCCAAATTCACGTAGTAATAATAAAAAACGGGCCAAGGGTTTCGCATGGGGCAGGCAGGGTGGTCAGGAGCCCACACCAGCACTTACCGGCTGTGATCACAGGCAAGTCATTCGACGTCCCCCTGACCCTACTCACCTTTTTTATTTTTATTTTTTTTTAAGTTTATTTATTTTGAGAGAGAGGGAGAAAGCGCACACAAGCAGAGTGGGGGGGGTGGTGAACGGCAGAGGGAGGGAGAGAGAGAATCCCAAGCAGGCTCCGCACCGTCAGCGCAGAGTCTGACTCGGGCCTTGAACCCACGAACCATGAGATCTTGACCTAAGGCAAAATCAAGAGCTGGACACTCAACCAACTGAGCCACCCAGGCGTCCCTTTCCTCAAGATGTTTTCAAGTGCGGCAGGAGTACCCACGCCGACCTCGCCAGCCGAGGGAGGGGCAACTCTGTAAACCAGAGATCATTGCACCAGACACTGAAACAGGTGGACTTTACGGGGTGTAAATGGTGCTCCACTCAAGCAGCCGTGGAAATCAGCACGCCAGCCGTCTGGCACTGTGCCCGCACGCAGTAAACACTCGGTAAACACTAGTGATTAGTAATCGTGTAATAAAGGGATTAAAGAACAGAACACTGCAGACGTGTAAAGTCAAATTTTTAAACCAGTCAAGAATTAAGGGGCTGGGTGAACCCCCTCCTGTCACAGATAAGGCAAGTTAGGGGCCGGCGGGCCGAGTGGCTCATTCAAGGTCTGCCTCTCGAGACCAGCCCTGGGGCCTGCTGGACGCCCACGGGCGGGCTTCCCATCGCCACCCGGCCAGCGCCTGGCACACTGGGACGTGCGGAAAATGGACGGCGTGCATCTCTCAGGGAAGAAACGATAGGCAGGAGAGCACAGAAAAGTCACGGGGAGACTACCAGGGAGCTCCCGGGATGGGGGCAAACTGTGGGGAGCCCCCCCCCCCCAGCGAGGCCCCCCGCACAGGGATCCAGGCCGTGAGGGCCTAGGCGCCGGCCAGTCAGGCCCGGCGGCACATCACCGAGGCCGGGGCCCAAGTGCACAGTCCTGTCTGCTGCCGCCTGATCTGGGACGGCCCGGTGGCGGGAGCTGGGCCCACAGGGAACACGGCAGGGCTCCCGGGAGCAGTCTGTCCGAGGAGCCCCTGGGGCGGGGGGGTGGGGGGTACAGCTGCGGAGCGGCCTGGCCTCTGCGGTTCGGCTGGCCCCTGGCCTGCCACGCAGCTCCTCTGGACGCCGAGGGCCTTCCCTCACAGCCCTGGAAACGGCTGGGCCGGGCCGACTCCCCCGCAGACCAACGACGGGCTCCCGCTCTCCAGCAACGCTGCCATCTTCCCGGGAAACTTCACGGCACACGCGGAAGGGTCTGAAGCTGAGACACGAGGGCTGGGTTACGGCAGCGCGAAGCAGTGGGTGCCAGGACGGGTGCCCGCGGCGTCTTTCTGACGCTGCCGGGGGAACCTTCCGCACGTCCGCTGGGCCGCGGGGGGGCGGTGGCGGCACCGCGGGCCTCCGTCCTCCCGGGAAGGTAACAATCTGGACTCGATGGCCAGTCCGCCCCCGAACGCCGTGGGATCCGCTGGGGGGCGCGGCGGGGAGGGCCAGAGGACCACGAAGGGCCGAAACGGCCCTGGCGGTCCAGGCCGGCGCCCTGCAGCTCCCCCGCGAACAGCCCGCAGAAGCGCGCCCTCCTCTCCAGCCGGCCCCGCAGCAGGGGCCGCGGGGGCGCGCCGGCCGGCCGGCCGGCGCGGGCTCACTGCGCGCAGTGCACGCTCTGGTGCCGCAGCAGGTGCGAGCTCCTGCTGAAGGTCCGGGAGCACCGCTGGCACTCGTACGGCCTCTCGCCCGTGTGCGTCCGCTGGTGGAGCGCCAGCTGCGACAGCTGGCCGAACGGCTTCCCGCAGCGGTCGCACTCGTACGGCTTCTCGCCGCTGTGCACCTTCCGGTGGAGCAGCAGCTCCGAGCCGTCCCAGAAGGTGCGCGCGCACTCGGCGCACTGGTGCGGCTTGTCGCCGCGGTGGATGCGCCGGTGCACCGTGAGGTGCGAGGTCCGCCGGAAGGCCTTCCCGCACTCGGGGCACTCGAACGGCTTCTCGCCCGTGTGGATGCGCTCGTGGCGCAGCAGCTCCGAGTTGCCGCGGAAGGCCTTCCCGCACTCGCCGCACACGTACGGCTTCTCGCCCGTGTGGATCCTCACGTGCCGGATGATCTCCGAGTTCTGGCCGAAGGTCTTCCCGCACTCGCTGCACTCGTACGGCTTGTCGCCCGTGTGGATGCGCTGGTGCCGGATGAGCTCGGAGCTCTGGCCGAAGCCCTTGCCGCACTCGCCGCACAGGTAGGGCTTCTCGCCGGTGTGGATCTTCTGGTGGCGGATGAGGCCCGAGCTGTGCTTGAAGGCCTTGCCGCACTCGCCGCACTCGTGGTAGCGCTCCTCCGTGTGGATGCGCTGGTGCTGGATGAGCTGCGAGCTCACGCGGAACGCCTTGCCGCACTCGTTGCACGCGTACGGCTTCTCGCCCGTGTGGATGCGCTGGTGCAGCAGCAGGGCCGAGTTCTGGCTGAACGCCTTGCCGCACTCGCCGCAGCGGTAGGGCCGCTCCCCGGTGTGGATGCGGTGGTGGTGCACCAGGTGCGAGCTCTGGATGAACGCCTTGCCGCACTCGGAGCACGCGAACGGCTTCTCGCCCGCGTGGATGCGCAGGTGCCGCCGGAGGCTGGAGTTGGTCCCGAACGGCTTCCCGCACTCGCCGCACTGGAAGGGCTTCTCGCCGCTGTGCACGCGCAGGTGCTGCGTCAGGTGCGAGTTCTGGTTGAAGGCCTTCCCGCACTCCCTGCACGTGTGGGGCTTCTCCCGCACGGGGCTCCTCTGCGGCGCGGGGGCCCCCGGTGACGGAGGCGGGGCCGCCGGGCCGGGGCCGCGGCCGCGGCCGCCCTCGCTCGCCGGGTCCTCCTGCAGCCTCTCGCTGGACGGGGACCTCTTGACGGTCATCAGCCCCGACGCGACGCCACCGCCCCGAGAAGACCCAGGCGCCACGCTCGCGTCCACGGACTCCGCTCCGAACTGCCGGCCCTCGTCGGCCGCCCCGGGGGGCTCGGGCTCTTCGCCAACTTCCTCCTTGGGAATGATCTCCGTGTGCTCAGTCCCCATGTCACGATCTGAAATGACAGAGGGCAGGCACGTGAAGTGGCCGAAGCTGGTGCGGCCGGGAGCTCCAGCCCGAGGGTCTGGTGAGAGGACAGGGCGCCCCGACCCCGAAGACAGGGACTTGGGAGGCGGGTGGCCGCACTAAACCCACGGCAGACACTGGCCGAACCGTCAGAGGAAGAGAGGGGAGGGCAGAAATCGGGTGTGGCCGGTAAAGGGATGCTTCGGGACAGCCGCCTGCAGAGGCTGCGGAGGTTGGGAAGGAAGGTACACAGGGAAGGCGGCCGCGTTTCTAGATGGGTCTACGGAAAAGGCTGGGGCAAGGGGCGGAAAGGACCAAGTGACGCAAGTTAAGTGTGGGGTTGAGAGAGGAACCCTTCTTAGTGCAGCACGGCGGCGCTCACCAGGTCTACGCTACGGGGCACTGGAAACCGGGGCTGACCATCCAAAAGGGGACAGTGGCCGGGCCAGCCCCAGAACCAAAGGAAGTCCTCCTGGCCTCCTTACATCGGGTGGAGTCGTGTCCAGCTTAATCCTCTCCAGACGGTCAGCGCGTTGCGTCCAGGCCTACCGTTCTCTTCCCTACTGATGCGAGATGCTGCCATGCCACAGCCCAGAGGTCGATGTTGGGGTCAACGTCTAGATGCCGTATAGTTCCAGGACCTGTCTACTCCTTCCCTGGTACCACAGCCTCAACCTACTGTAGCTTTACTGGACTCTTCACTATGTTGGACAAAGTTCTGTCTCAGTCTTCTTTTCCAGATGCTTCCTGTCCATGCTCCTACTTCTCCAGATCAATTTTAGTACAATTCTGTAAAATTCCCAAACGTATCCTGATGTTTTTGTTTTTATATCCATCACATCTCTGTTGTACGTCTTCCCTCTTCGTGAGTTTTCTTACATTTCCTAACTGGTTGTTGTCTTTATATATAGCAATGTTCTTTGTTTTTACAGATTGGTTTATAAATGGCCTCTTTATAGGAGTTTCCTAATGCTTTTTTTAGATCTCAAGGCCTATACTTTTTAAACTGCTAAAAGCCTGTGGCAAAAGTTTTAGTTATTACCCGATATCTATTCTTGCCCACCTCATCAGCAACATTTAGCATAGCACGGAATCTAACTAAAGAAATACATTCTTCAGCTTTCTTTGCGGCTGGGTGTGGGCACGTGACCAAATTCTGGCAGGTGTGACAGTAAAATGCAGACAAAAGTACACGGGGCTCTGGGAAGTCTCCTTAGGGGTGAGGGATGCATTTCTTCGCGTTTCCACACTGTGCGTGGGGCAGAGCGCCCTCTGGGACGCGAGCACACCAGCTTACCCTACGGCCAGCCCGGAGCCAGAAGGATCTGGGTCCCTGACGACTCTTCGGAGCTGACATGCCAGCCGTGGAAGGCCTGCCTCTGGACTTATTTATCTAAGAGGGAAACGAGCGTTCCCCTCCCTTAAGCCATTACGGCTTTTTGTTTTGGTTTTACGAAGCCAAACCTATCTCTGCCTAGTACAAAGGCCCTGGGGATTTAGCTGTCCCTGTCACAGGACTGAGCTCCAAACGCTAGGAGAACGGGCTAGCCTCCTTCCAGGTGTTCACCAAGCTGATGCTGCACTGGTCCTTGGTCCAGGGCACCGAGCTATGCCCCACAGCCAACCTGAGGAGCGCAGGCCTCCGTCAGTAAACGTGTTCACTGCGGAGGGTGATTCTCCAGGGGGAACGCGCAGCTATGGGACTGTCGCCTAAAGACAAGGCAGGGTCGTGGAACGGTTTCTAAGCCGAGCAGTGACACGGCCCGTGGTCAGATGAGCATCTCAGGCAGAGGCACGCCAACGGCCAATGAGTGGACCGACTAGAAGGCAGCGGGCCTGGGCACGGGGAGAGCAGGGAGAAGGTGGAGGCCGTCACCAAGGCGAGGGGCACGCGACCTCACCAGGGCAGCAACAGTAGAGGCAGTGAAGCGGAGGCCAGCTGGACAAGTGGTTTGGAGGTCCGATCCCGTAAGAGGTGACTGGAGTGGATACAGGTGGAGGGAAGAGGGAGGAGTCCAAGGTGACGCCCGGGTCTCCCTTTATGTCAGAAACGGTGCCCCCGAGGCTGGGGAGACTGGAGGAGCAGCTCGTTTAGGAGGGAGGGGGACGGAGGAACTCTGTTTTGCACAAGAGAAGTTTCAAGACTCCCATACAGAGTATCATCCAAGAATCCATTAAGAGGTCCTGGTCTAAAGCCTGGTCAGCCCAGAGCCCCGGAGCTGACGGTGCCCGGCGCAGGGGGCGTGAGGAGGGTGCGAGCAGCCGCAGACACGCAGAAACCTGGCGAGCCCGGGCTGACTCTGAAGACCACCCCGGTCATCTCATCTTTCCCTCCAGAGCTTCCCCCCCTTCTCCGCCCTACAAGGCTAAGCTGTGCGGCAAACGTCAGGGGGCCCCCCGCTTCCAGCTGTGCTCCGCCGATGGGGAGCCCCCACGGGAGACCAGAGCGGGGAGGAGTAAGGTCAGGGTGTCCGTTCCCTTGGTCCCTCCCCACGAGGCCACCTGGGGCCGGCGTCCCTCAACCAGACGGCAGCGCTTCTCGGCCACCCAGTCGTCTCACGGCCCAGGTTCAATGCCCTCTCCCGCCTCCGGTCTCCTGAGGCCTGGGCAGCGACCCCTCCGGGGCTGCCATCCCCAGGCTCCTCGATACCCTGCCCACACCTCCACCGTGTCATTAACCTCTTTGCAAGTAACCTTCCTCACTTATCCCAATCTGAGTGAGTGGCTTCCTGCTGGACCCTAACAATAAAGGGGTGAGTAGAGGAAAGAGGGGCCCACCGACAAGAGAAAGGTTAGTGAAGGAGGAAAGAACTGGAACCATGTTCTAGAAGTCAGCACAGCATTGGCAGAGAGAATTAGAAAGGGCCACCTGGAAAGTGTCTCCTGGGACAATTAGGTGGTCGCAGGTGACCTGTGACAACAGACTGTGGCAGGAGAAGCCGCCAGGTGGTGAGCTGATCAATGAATCTGCTGCTTCTTTCAAAAAAAAAAAAAAAAAAGTCTTAGGGGCGCCTGGGTGGCTCAGTCAGTTAAGCACCCGACTTCGCTCAGGTCATGATCTCATGGTTCGTGGGTTCGAGCCCCACGCCGAGATCTGCGCTGACAGCTCAGAGCCTGGAGTCTGCTTCGGATTCTGTCTCCCTCTCTCCCCACCCCTTCCCAGCTCATACTCTGTCTCTCTCTCAAAAATAAACAAACGTTAAAGGAAAAAAAAAGTCCGGATGAAAGGAGAGGAACACGATGGGCACTAGTGTGAAAAGGCAAGGGTGTTCGCCGACGGGAGAGCCCTGAACGTGTTTACGTTAGAAGTGACGGTGCCAGTGGAGTCAGGTTAAGAAGGCGGCGAGACGACGTCACAGAAGAAATGAAGACGCCGACAAGGAGGAGAGACCAGGGACGTGTGGTGAGGGAAGGGGACCCGGTGACTTGGGCCAACCCACAGGCACCACAGGATGGTGGCCGCCAGCCCCGCCCCGCCTGGGCCTCTCCCATCCCCTCCCCTCCCCCTCTCCGCCAACATCTCCCTACACCCTACACCCGGAAGGAAGCTGATCTCCTATAGGAAGCCCCGAGTCTGGGAAGCGCTTGGTGTTGCCCCTCGAAATGACCTGCCATCTTCCCCCCTCACCCACTGCCAGCACCTCCTCCGGCTTTCCCATGGGGAAGAGCGGCCACCCAAAAGCTGGATTTCTCCTTTCTGTTGAACTCTTTGGGAATTACAGCCAAGTATGTATCTATACAACTGTAAGGATCCACTGAGAGAATTTAGCTACTTCTTCATCCACGGCACCGTGTGAACTGGGCAGGACGGTCTTAAAAAACTCTCTCTCCAGGGGCACCTGGGTGGCACAGTCGGTTAAGCGTCCGACTTCAGCTCAGGTCACGATCTCGCGGACCGTGAGTTCGAGCCCCGCATCGGTCTCTGGGCTGATGGCTCAGAGCCTGGAGCCTTCTTCCGATTCTGTGTCTCCCTCTCTCTCTGCCCCTCCCCCGTTCATGCTCTGTCTCTCTCTGTCTCAAAAATAAATAAACGTTAAAAAAAACACAAACAAAAAAAACAACTCTCTCTCCAATACTTGGCCGAGAGCAAGTGCCACAAGCAGGTACTTGAGTCCCTGTCTACCCGCAGCCCCTCTCCGGTCTCCCCTTGTCACCCTCCTCTGTCCTACAGCCACCATCGCCCAGCTCCTCGCAGTGTCAGAATCCACAGAACCCGCACCTGTACCACCCCACGTGGACAATCACTTGTTCAACTGTTCAAATGTACGATGAAATATTTTGGAAGCCGACTTACAAATAGTATGGGGAATACAAAGCTTTTCAAGTTATATAAAGGAGCATTTGAGCAAAGAGGTTGACATTGCCCCCCCCCACACACACACACTCTGCAGATCTGACCTCAGCGAGGGGCTCCAGGACTGAGCCCCCACTGAGTTAACCCAGTCAAAGCAATAGCATCTCCCCTGCCAGTGACTGCTCACAACGGCAGGGACTGGTTCAGGAACGTCCATATGCCTTCATCTGGGTCAACCATATGCGGAGGAAGTTTGCTGGGGGCTCCTGGGAACAGTTCCGACCGTCGCGACACAGCCACAGCGAGACTTCTATACGTGGCCGCCTGGAGCTGCTGCTGTCACTTCCCTACCAGCTCCTGGATGAAGGCAGGGAGAGCTAAGGAAACTGAGGGCCAGTGGAGCGAGGGCCACTAGACTACCTCAATCCTGCAAGCGTCTTACTTCTCGACTTCCGATTATGAGAATTTGTGCACCCGTGTATTTTTAAGCCACTGTGGGTCATTACTACAGACAAAAACATCTTAACGGACACACCTTTCCCCTAGAACTTCTGAAAGGCCAGGTCCTCGAAAGCTTTCGTTATCTATCAACTAACTGCAAGGACCAACTCCTCCCCCCAGTCTTCACTAACACTTTCTGGAAGGAAGATTCTCCCTTGGACCTCTGAATTGCATTTCACTCACCTCTTTCTCCGCACTCTAATTACCATGTGGCTTCCTGCTCACTGTTCCCCCATGACCTATATAATAAAAACTTCCCAACGTGGCCCCCAGGCCCGGCCCCTTCCCATTTCCTGGCCCACGCTCTCCAGTGACCCCTGGAAGCTGTAGTCCTGCCCAGGGCCCTGCAGCTCAAACACTTCCCATTCTTTAAGGCTTCTTTGCACTTGGAAAGTTATTCCCACTTCCTGGAATGCTACTGCCCACCTCGGGCACTTCACAAACATCCACGAGACTCCGCTCCAGCACAGAGAGCCCATTTCCTTCCCTGCCCCTAAGCCTCCTTCATCTTGGAGCAGTGACCTCAGATCATTGTTTCTTTCGCCCCTGAGCAAGGCCGCTGTTCTATGCATCCTGGGACTCCCAGCGCCCAGCACGTTTCGGGGAGCTGGGAAACACCTCTGTTACATGAATTTGTACAGACGTTTCATCTACACAACGAACCTGTGACACCCTTGAGGACTAACCGGAGACTTCATTCATTTTTGTATCCCAAGAGCCTAGAACGGTGCCGACACACAGCCGACGCCCATCACTATTTGTAAATCCACGCCCCTTCTCCCGGTCCGGAGGATTTGGGATTTAAAGCACGGTCTCCCTACTCTCCCCGGTCCCCACCAACCCCCGGACGCCAGGGCCCGGTGGGCCGAGCCGGGGCGCAGGCGGCCGCGGGGCCCTTCGGGGTGACCTGCCGGCCCTCGCGTCCCCGCCGCTCACTCGGGGGGGGGGGAAGGGGGGAAGAGGGAGGGGGTGGGGGCGGCGGCCCCACCCGCGCCCGACTGGAACGCGACCCGCACGGGGACGGTCCTCCCTGAACAGGCGGGGAAATTCGTAGGGGGGGGGGGCCGGGGGAAGCAGAGAGCCCAAGGTCACGCGTCCAGCTGGGGTAGGGACCGGGCCTCGGTGTGGCGCGTCCGCTCGGTCCGCGGGCCGCAGTCCACGGACCGGCCCCCCGCCCCGCCCCACCCCGAGCCGCCCCGCGCCGCCGTGGGGGGGGGGTAGGTGTCTCACCGCGGCCGCTCCCGCCCCGCCGCGCTCCGCTCGCCCCGCTCTCGCCAGGCCCCGAGCTCCCCGCCGCCGCGATCTCGGTCTCACGGGCGACCGCGGCGGCCGCCTCCACTTCCGGCGTGCTCGGCCAATCGGCGCGCGCCTCCCTCGGCGGAGGAACAGGTGGTCGGCCCGCCCGCCCCCCTCCCCGCCCCGGCTGCGCCTGCCCTGCCCTCCACCCGCGCGCGCGCCCCGCCCCGCCTCCCCGCCGCCGCCGGCGCGGCTGCCCGGAGACGCCCGGCGCGCGACGGCGCTCCCGTCTGGCGCGGGGTCACTGACGAGCCGGGTCCTCCGGCCGTCCTAGAGCGGCCCCCGGGACGCACTTCCGCCGCGGGGCCGGCCGCTCTGCGCGCCGCCGTCGTTCCCCCCGCGTGCACCTGCGCCCCGAGCGGGCGGCTGCGCCTCCCGCGTCCCTCGGCCCGCCGCCCTCTTCCCTGAGCGCCGGGGGCCCGGGAGCGGGCAGGCCGTCCGCCCGGAGGTCCGGGGGGCTTGCTCGCGGGAGGGACCCCGGGTGAGAGTGCGGGGCGAGCGGCTCGGGCCGCGGCTCCGCATCCGCCGCCGGCCTTCTCCCGTCCCGATCGAGGGTGCCCGGCTCGCCCCAGCCCTTGTGCTCACTGCCGGTTACTTCCCGTGCCCGCCCTTTGGGTTTCAGGTCTCGGTTCACAGCTGACATCGCCGAGGGGCTCCGTCCTACCCAGGGTAGCCTCACACTGCCGCTCTCCTCCCGAACACCAGTTCGCAGGGCAGGGCTGTGATTGGGTCTGGCGCTCACATCGTGGAGTGGTAGGAGCAGCCGAGTCAGGGTCCCCGGTCCGCCCCAGCCGTGGGGGCCCCGCTTCTTTGTCCGCCCCACCGCCATCCTGCAGAATAAGGAAGGGAGCGTCTGCCCTCAGAAAGGGATATTGTGTGTGTATCCCCGCACACCCCATCACAAAGGAAAACTCTCTTGTGGTCACGTAATTCGGCCCAGCACTGCAGCCGTCCACGCCAATATCCTGAACTCCTCTGCCCTACCCACTTGCACCTGCCCGAGAAGGTTGTCAACCCTGGATCGGCAGAAATGTCCTTGGCTAGGCTGCCAACAGCTAGCGGGAAAAGTGTTTTTTGAGAAGAGCCCCAAGATAAATGTATCGTTTCTCCCTCCCGGAGGCCTTTCAACCGCTGCCCAGAAATGTTCTATTTCTCCCGTAGGCTTGTCTACCATTTTCCAAGAGTTCTACTTCGACCTTCTTCATTTTGCCCAAGCTTTTATCCAACCCATGATCCACCATCACAGTCCTTTCAGGCAATATTCCTCTCAAGGAAAGATGCCCAGACTGCAGACGCATCCTGCCTCAGCATGGAAGGTGGGAGGCATTTGGTTCCACTGATTTGGATCTAGGTTACCTGCATTCATGGGCATCTGCCTTGGGGTGCCTGGGTGGCTCAGTCAGTTCAGCGTCCACCTTCAGCTCAGGTCATGATCTCACGGGTTGTGAGTTCAAGCCCTCTTAGGGCTCTGTGCTGACAGCTCAGAGCCTGGAGCCTGCTTGGGCTTCTCTCTCTCTCTGTCTCTCTCTCTCTCTCTGTCTCTCTCTCTCTCTCTCTCTCTCCCTGCCCCATCCCTACTTGTGCTGTCTTGCTCTGTCTCTCAAAAATGAATAAACGTTCATTTATCAAAAAAATTTAATAAAATCAAATACATTTTGATTTCAAAAATCCAAAACTAAATCAAAAATATTTATCAAGGGGCGCCTGGGTGGCGCAGTCGGTTAAGCGTCCGACTTCAGCTCAGGTCATGATCTCGCGGTCCGTGAGTTCGAGCCCCGCGTCAGGCTCTGGGCTGATGGCTCAGAGCCTGGAGCCTGTTTCCGATTCTGTGTCTCCCTCTCTCTCTGACCCTCCCCCGTTCATGCTCTGTCTCTGTCTCAAAAATAAATAAACGTTAAAAAAAAAAAAAAAAAAAATATTTATCAAAAAATAAAACCTTTTTTTAATTAAAAAAAAAACTGGGCAACTGCCTCTGAGCCCCCTCATCACAAGGCGCTTTCCCATATGAGTAGAAGTTATTTGCCATCCCCAGGGCCCAGGCAGTCCTACATGGATATTTCTGAGGCTCACTCTCTCTGTTTTTAAGTTTGTTTTGAGAAAGAACACAAGCGGGGGGGGGGGGGGCAGAGGGAAAGAGAATCCCGAGCAGGCTCCCAACAATCAGCACACAGCCCAAAGCGGGGCTCGAACCCACCAACCATGAGATCATGACCCGAGCTGAGATCAAGACTTGGACGCTCAACCGACTGAGCCCCTCTGAGGCGGCTTTTTGAGAAAACTGCATGAGAGGGAAAATTCAGTCCCAGGATCTACCCGCGGTACAGGGTCATGTGAGTTCCCGACATGACCAGAGAAGCTTACACCTGCCACAGTGACGCCTAATTCTACCTTCATGGTGTCGTTCTCCCAGCTCAAGACATGGCCCACCAGAAAAATCTTGGATGAACTATCCATTCCTCCGGAAACATCCCTTCTCCGTGATGCCACCTTCCTCCCGAGGCTAACGCAGCCCGTTTGCCAACGTCCACGCTGTTCACTCGCTCTTCATGCTGTGTCCTCCCTGACACCATGCGCCCACCCACAATACTGTCCTCGTCCCCACCACCACTGAAATCTGCTAACTGTGATGACCCCTCAGGGTCGCTCTCAGACAAAAGGGTCCCTTTGTTTCCGAGGTTTGCTTTTGCTGCCGAGCCCTCAGATTCTCTTTCTAGACTCATCCCGGGCTCATTGCCTTCCCCTCTTGCTGAAACCCACTGAATTCTGCAGCGTGAGTCCTTCGCGTGATCCCTGACCGCACTACTACACTGAAGCCACATAAGAAATCACAATGTGTCGGGGCGCCTGGATGGCTCGGGCGGTTAAGCGTCTAACTCTTGATTTCTGTTCAGGTCATGATTCCCCGGTTTGTGGGTTTGAGCCTCGCGTCGGGCTCTTCACTGACAGCAAGGAGCCTGCTTGGGATTCTCTTTCTCTCTCTGCCCTTCCCCCTCCCCTCAAAATAAATAAATAAAAACTTAAAAAAAAAAAAAAGAAATCCCAATGTGTCGATCATATCCAAGTGGGCAAAATGCTTGGCTGTGAGGCTTGGTTTATTTTATTTTCATTTTTTTAATGTTTATTTATCTTTGAGAGAGAGAAACAGTGCAAAGCAGGGGAGCGGCAGAAAGAGGGGGAGGCACAGAATCGGAAGCAGGCTCCAGGCTTCGAGCTGTCAGCACAGAGCCTGACGCGGGGCTCAAACTCACAAGCCATGAGATCATGACCTGAGCTGAAGTCAGACGCTTAACCAAATGAGCCACCAGGCACCCCTTTTGAGGGTTGGTTTAAAAGAACCAAGAGGCGGTGCGCCTGGGTGGCTCAGTCGGTTAAGCGTCCGATTTCGGCTCAGGTCATGATCTCGCGGTTCGTGGGTTCCAGCCCCGTGTCCGGCTTTGTGCTGACAGCCCAGAACCAGAAGCCTGCTTTGGATTCTGTGTCTCCCTCTCTCTCTCTGCCCCTCCCCTGCTCATGCTCTGTCTCTGTCTCCTTCAAAAATAACTAAACATTTAAAAAAAATTTTTTAGATAAATAAATGAATAAACTTTATTTAAAAAAAAAAAAACAACAACAACCAGGAGGGGGCCCAAAGGACTTGGTGACTTGTCCAGGTGTGATCAGATCAGAAGCAGGGAGACCAGGGTCAGCACCCACACCTTCAGACTCCTCTCCAGGTCCCTCTCACTCCAACCCGACTGCCCTCCTGAAGTCCCACTCAGGACACAATCAGCCTCCACCCCTTTAAGGGGCCCCGAAGCATGACCCGGGCCGGCTGCGCACCAGTCTTTTGACCATTAGCTCCAGAGAGGACACATCCAATCTGTCACTTACAAAATCCACATTTACCTTAACTGTGCAAAGCGTCTCCCATCCACCAAGATAAAACGCCAAAGGTGCAGGCGGGGCTCTTGACCCGGCTCCCCTCCTGTAACACCTGATTCAGAACAATCCATGCGCAAAGCCCTCTCTGCTCCTTCCCTTCCCTTCTTCTCGCTCTGACACTCACCCGCCGAACTTCCTGACCCTTGGCGGCTGGGCTCCCCTGACCTGTCGCGGCTTCTGGCTTCTTGTGTTCTCTCCTAAGACCGTTTGCCACCTCCCCACGCAGTGACGGGAGCCTGACCTGCCCTCTGTGACTGTGCCTGTAACACAGCCCTGACCGCAGACGGTCTGCGCGTGCTGAGACACGCTCGTGGGAAAGTCCTCCCTGGTTAACTTGAATTTCAACAACGGCCTTCAAGGAATAGTGCTTCAGAGTGTCACCTGGGTGGCTTAGTCGCTTGAGTGACTGACTTCGGCTCGGGTGATGACCTCGCGGTCTGTGAGTTCGAGCCCCATGTCAGGCTCTGTGCCTGCTTCAGATTCTGTGTCTCCCTCTCTCTGCCTCTCCCCCACTCGCACTCTGTCTCTCTTGCTCTCACAAATAAAAAAAAATTAAAAAAAAATTTTTTTTTAATTTTTTTTCCAACATTTTTATTTATTTTTGGGACACAGAGAGACAGAGCATGAACGGGGGAGGGGCAGAGAGAGAGGGAGACACAGAATCGGAAACAGGCTCCAGGCTCCGAGCCATCAGCCCAGAGCCCGACGCGGGGCTCGAACTCACGGACCGCGAGATCGTGACCTGGCTGAAGTCGGACGCTTAACCGACTGCGCCACCCAGGCGCCCCAAAAAATTTTTTTTAATAAAGAACTCCTCAGAGCCTGTCCATCCCATCAGATCAATAGTCATCACGCGGCTGAGAACTTTTTCATAGGCTTGGATGAGGAACGTTGGCTGGCACCAGAATCCACAATTTCTATGTAACATCTGGGGGGGTCAGTGAACCAAAATATAACCACCAAATGGCCGGCTGAGGAGACTGGCTGATCCTGGTGACTGGGGAAACTGGGAAAGCTCAGAAAGGGAAGGATTCTCGCGTGGAATTGGGATGAAGAATGTGAGCAACCAGTGTAAGTGGCTGGAGTTTGCAGACAGTTCAAATACATCTTGGTTTTTGTTCCTCTTTTTTTTTTTTTTTTTTTTTTTTAAGCCCCAACGTGGGGCTTGAACTCACGACCCCGAGATCAAGAGTTGCAGGCTCCACCGACCGGGCCGGCCAGGCGCTCTCCTCCCTTCTTTTTTCTCGTCTCCCTGGACACACGTTTTACACTCCAGTATTTCTTCACCTTCGGACAGGGCCACCCCCAGACGCGCCGTAATCAATTCTGTAGGTTATACATTCTAGACGGTGAAAACCAGACCCTTCCCTACTCACGACCGAGCGTGGGGTTTGACCTGTTGTGCTGGACCCAGGGGATGACACAGGGGATGATCTAATCGGTGTCGTAGGTCAGACGTCTAACCAAGACGTTAGAAGAGTCTGGGGCCATTTCCAGCAGTCGTGCGTAATTGTTGACAGCCCCCAGGGCACCCCCCCCAAAAGCAAAACAGCATCACAGGAAATGGAGAAACGTCTTCAAATTGCACATGTAGGTCACAGCTCCCATCATCCTAACAAATACTGCTTAATATGAGACGTGGGTTGTTAGGGGGAGGGGAGATGGGCACTGAACCTGGAGGTGACCGGACATCACGGAGAGGGATATAAATGATTATCAGGCTTGTCAAAACCAGGGGACTCTCTTAAGTGAAGCCCTAAGTGTTAAATGATGCAACACAGGGGCGCCTGGGGTGGCTCAGTCGGTTGAGCATCCGACTTTCGATTTTGGCTCAGGTCACGGTCTTGAGGTTCATCGGTTCGGACCCCACATAGGGCTCTGGGCTGGCAGTGCAGACCCTGCTGGGGGTTCTCTCTGTCTCTTCCCCTCCTTTTTAAAATGTTCTCTTGACGTTTATTCATTTTTGAAAGACAGAGAGACAGAGCACGAGTGGGGGAGGGGCAGAGAGAGAGGGAGACACAGAATCCGAAGCAGCTCCAGGCTCCGAGCTGTCAGCACAGAGCCCGACGCGGGACTCGAACCCACAACCCGTGAGATCATGACCTGAGCCGAAGTCGGACGCTTAACCGACTGAGCCACCCAGGCGCCCCTGTAGGTAGGCAATCTTGAGGGGTACAGGAGCAGTAGATGCCTGTATGTGTCCCCGTGTCCTCTCCCTGAGCAGGGCTGAAGACACAGTGTCCTCGATGGGTGTCTGGTGGAGCCACGAGCCACGAACCAGCTGTGGCCGGAAAGCAGAGGAGAAGGAAGGAGGACGTTGCGTGTCAGAGTGCTTCTCAACCTGGCACGGCCACCACTTTGTGTCATGGGGTGTCTTAAATCAGCTGTCCACACGTCCGTGAGCCCGTAAGAGTCCACGTACAGACCAATCCCCCTCGTCTAGATGCTTCCTGATTACTTCTGCATCCAGGGACCTGTTGACACATGCACACTGTATGTTATAGCGGTAAGAGTATTGCTTAGAATTTAAAATGTCATAACCGGGGCGCCTGCCACCTCCCGCCATTAAAGGAACCTGGTCTCTCCCGCCAGCCCGGTTGAAATTAGTCACGACAGCAGTGACTAGTGGGGCTTACTCAGGGTCATAATTTCCTGGGATGACAGTGTAACGAGGGGAGGGGAGTTGTAAGGTAGTGATCACTCCATACGTCATTGTGGACTCACCGTCGACGGGCACCTTTTCCGAGCAATGGTTCTCTTTCATATGTCCTCAGACTTCCTGGCGTGATAGGAAGTTTTAAATAATACGGTGTCCTTAGCACTGGCCTTTCCTTCCGGGACAAGGGATACTTTGAGAGTTAAGACCAGAGGCCCAGCAAATGGGAAAGAGAGACGGCTTCCTCCGGGACAGCCAACCATAGCCAGGCCCTTTGCCTTGTCTCTCGTCCAGAGACCGCGGTTCACATAAGCAACGTACGGACCAAGGAGGTGAGGACAAGGGGCAGCAAGCAGCTGCGCATCGCACGATAAACACGCGGGTACATTCGAATCGCTTGACTTTTTGTCATCTCTTTTTCCACAAGATGCAAGAGTCCAGCGGAAGGGATTTTCACTTCCGGTACACGCGTGGCAGTCCTCCCTGAAATACATTCTTTGCCGCTGTAGAACTCGACTTAGGCCAGAGAGCCCCTTCACACTGATTGCTTCCAAGCAGTCTGTCTCTTGTATGAATCCTCCGGGGTCAGTTAAGGTGCGAGCGATGATCGAAGGCCTTCGGACACGACACTCACAGGCCTCTTCTGCAGAATGAATGCTTTGATGTTGGGTAAGACTCAGCTCTGATGGAAGGTTTCACCACCCTCAGTAAATCACAGGGTGTCTCTCAGGAGTAGACTCAGTGATGTAGAAGTCGTGGCCTCCGAGGCAAGGCTTTCCCGCAGTCGTTACGTCCCAATCGGTTCTCTTGGAACGGGAAGCCTTTTCCTACATTTCTTGAATTCTTCAGTTTTCTCCCCCCACGATGAGTTCAATAATATCTAATGAGCACTAGCCTCCCTTTGAATTTTTTTTTCAACGTTTATTTATTTTTGGGACAGAGAGAGACAGAGCATGAACGGGGGAGGGGCAGAGAGAGAGGGAGACACAGAATCGGAAACAGGCTCCAGGCTCCGAGCCATCAGCCCAGAGCCCGACGCGGGGCTCGAACTCCCGGACCGCGAGATCGTGACCTGGCTGAAGTCGGACGCTTAACCGACTGCGCCACCCAGGCGCCCCAAGCCTCCCTTTGAAAACCCTCTACCATTCATTATGTTTCCATGACTGTTCTCCACTATGAATTATCCACAATGGAGTACGGTGTGAATTTTTTTGGTCACACATGGCATTTTTACCTACTTCACTGGTAAAGATTTTTTTTTTAATTTTTGATAAAACTCACTCAGTCAGTGAAGCCTCCAGCTCTTGATTTCAGTTCAGTTTCAAGTCATGATCTCACAGTTCGTGTCGGGCTCTGTCCTGACAGCCCAGAGCCTGGAAACTGCTTCGGATTGTGTGTCTCCCCCTCTCTCTGCCCCTCCCCCACTCACACTCTGTCTCTCTCTCAAAAATACACATTAAAAAAATTTTTCTTTGGGGCGCCTGGGTGGCGCAGTCGGTTAAGCGTCCGACTTCAGCCAGGTCACGATCTCGCGGTCCGTGAGTTCGAGCCCCGCGTCGGGCTCTGGGCTGATGGCTCGGAGCCTGGAGCCTGTTTCCGATTCTGTGTCTCCCTCTCTCTCTGCCCCTCCCCCGTTCATGCTCTGTCTCTCTCTGTCCCAAAAATAAATAAACGTTGAAAAAAAAATTAAAAAAAAAATTTTTTTCTTTAATAAAAAAAAAAAAAAAAAAAGAGTCGCACACTCTACCAAATACAGCAGCCAGACCCCCCCCCCCCTCCCCGGCCACCATCTCTCCAACCCAAAGTCCGTATTGCTGTGATCTCGACAGCACCCCTCATGGGGACCCCTGTTAAACATGTGGTCCCCGAGAACCCCGCATGTCTTAGTCAGCCCAGGCTGCTCTCACAAAACTCCACACGCTGACTGGCTTCACAATTCGTGTTTGCTGCTCACAGTCTGGAGGCTGGGAAGTCCAAGAACAAGGTGCCGGCAGATTCGTTCCTGGTGAGGGTCTCCCCCATCACCTTCCCCAGAGCAGCTCTTTCTGCCCACACGTCCTGTCCCCGTGCTTTAATAAAATCACCTTCTTTCGCCAGTCACCTTCTCTCTGTGTCCCCATGGGGCAGGGACAGAGCTCTGGTCCCCCTCTGTCTCCTCACAGGGGCACTAACCCCATCGTGAGGACTCCAGTCTCACGACTTCATCTAAACCGAATTCCCTCCCAAAGGCCCCACCTCCAAATGCCATCCCCTTGAGGGTTAGGGCTTTAACACGGGAACTGGGGGAGGCACGGGGGTGCGGGGGATAATTCAGTCCATGGTACCAGGGGAGCCAACAGGGAAGACAGCCTGTGCCCTCGACAAGCTCAGAAACTCGTGTCGGGGGAAAGGCACCAGGTTTACGAGAGCAAGGCCGAGGGAGGACGGGAGGACTGGACAAAGGACCAAGCGTGGACAGTCATCATGGACAGAGAGGCCGGTGCAGGCAACACTGGGTGCTTCTGAGGGCCGCTGCTCTCCGGGTCACACACACTTGCCGTTCCCCTTCGGCCATTTCTTCTCCCCTTGAGTCTCTTGTCGTCCCTCCACTCATCCCTCTTTCCCTTCCAACCTTTCCTCCTTCCCAGAGCTCTTGGGGTTCCCTAAAAAACAAAGGGATTCCTGGCCTCCACTAGACAAGTTGTAACCTTAAACTAAGTCAAATCCACCTAGAAGAGCCTAATAAAATCCATCGAACATAGTTTAGAATCTCCGTTCATTTTTTTTTGTTTGTTTATTTTTGATAGACAGAGTGTGAGCAGGGGAGGGGCAGAGAGAGAGGGAGACACAGAATCCGAAGCAGGTTCCAGGCTCCGAGCCATCAGCACAGAGCCTGATGCAGGGCTCGAACCCATGAACCGTGAGATCATGACCTGAGCTGAAGTTGGCTGCCCAACCGACTGAGCCACCCAGGTGCCCCTATTTTGTTTATTTTTTAGAGAGAGAGAGAGAGACAGAGTGTGAGCAGGGGAGGGGCAGAGAGAGAGGGAGACACACAATCCGAAGCAGGCTCCAGGCTCTGAGCTGTCAGCACACAGCCCGACACGGGGCTCCAACTCATGAGCCGTGAGATCATGACCTGAGCCAAAGTGGGGCGCTGAACCAACTGAGCCACCCAGGCGCCCCAGATCTCTGTTTGTTTATTGAGCACACTGGAGTCACAAAGACTGACAGTGATGGGGAGGCAGATGGTGAAAACCAAACTTATCCCCAATAAAGGATCTCACACAGGGCTTGCAAGCCCGGTCAATGTTAGCTATTGATACAATTTCACATGCCCACATACGAAAGATAATTCTTGAGTATCTCGTGAGTGCTTTTTTTGTTGCTATTATGAATGGAAGTGCTTTTCCTATTTATTATCTGGTTCTGGTTTGTCATTGGAAAATATTCATTATTATGTCCACCTTTTTTGGTTGTTGTTGTTCATTTTATTTCCATGCAGTTTTGAGGTAAAACTTAGCGCATATACAAAGGATAATTTTGTCTCCCTGTCGACAGTTATGACATTTTTTTAAGGTAGGTGTAATTAGGGTTTAATTTTTTTTTAATGTTTATTTATTTTGAGAGAGCATGCATGAGCAGGGGAGGGGCAGAGAGAGGGAGAGAGAGAGAATCCCAAGCAGGCTGCTTGCTGTCAGTGCCGAGCCAGACACGGGGCTCGATCCCACAAACCACGAGATCGTGACCTGAGCCGAAATCAAGAGTCGGACGCTTCACCGAGCCACCCGGGCACCCCAACAGCTATGCAGGTTTTTGTTTCCAATATTTTTTGTTGTTCCCCACCCCCCCCCGCTTTATTGAGATAGAGTTGAAATATAACACTTAAGGTGTACCACGTGTTAATTCACACACTTGTATATTATAACATGATCACCACATACCTCCAGCACGTCACGTAATTACCATTTCCTTTTTGTGGTGAGAATATTCAAGATTTACCGCTTGGCCGTTTTCAAGTACCTAACACACCATTATTAGCTATTATCACTACGCTGTACGTTAGCTCCCAGAAACTTAACCTCATGACTGGAAGTTTATACCCTGTAACCCCATTCCCCGCCCCCCCTCCCAGCCCTGGTAACCACCACTCTGTTTCTATATACGTCTTTTTTGTTTTATTTATTTATTTTGAGAGAGACAAAGACAGTGCAAGTGGGGGAGAGCGAGGAAGACAGAGAATCCCAAGCAACCTCCACACTGTCCGGAGCCTGACTCGGGGCTCGAACCCATGAAATCGTGAGATCACAACCTGAGCCGAAACCAAGAGTCAGATGCTTCATCGACTGAGCCAGTCAGGTGCCCCTCTACTCTCTGTTTCTATGAGTTCAGCATGTTCATTTCCGTTTTTTTTTTTTTTATTCAATTTTTTTTTTTTTAAGTAGTCTCCATGCCCCACATCAGGCTTGAACTCATGACCCCGAGATCAAGAGTCATGTGCCCTACTGACTGAGCCAGCCAGGCGCCCTGTGAGTTCAACATTTTTAGATTTCACATATAAATGAGAGCACACAGCCTTTTTCATTCTCCGTGTGACCCACTTCACTCAGCAGTGTCTTCCAGGTGCATCCGCGTGGTCACAAAAGGCAGGATTTCTTTCCTTCTCACGGCTGGATAAGATTGTACGGGGGCGCCTCGGTGGCTCAGTGGGTTGCGCATCCGACTTTGGGCTCAGGTCATGATCTCGCGGTTTGTGAGTTCAAGCCCCGCGTCGGGCTCTGCGCTGACCGCTCGGAGCCTGGAGCCTGCTTTGGAGTCTGCGTCTCCCTCTCTCTCTCTGCCCTTGCCCCGCTCGTGCTCTGTCTCTCTCTCTCTCAAAAATAAATAAACATTAAAAATTAAAAAAAAAATTCTGCTGTATGTATAATACATGTCTTCATCCGTTCGTCCACTGATGGACCGTTGGGTTGTTTCCATATCTTGGCTATTGCGAATCACGCCGCAGTGACCACGGGTGTGCAGGTATCTCTTCAAGATGCTGTGACTCTGGAGTCACAAAGACTTACAGCGATGGGCAGGCAGATGGTGAAAACTCTGGATCTGTTTCCAGTCTTAATGCATTGGCCAGAACTTCAGAAAATTGGATTAAACGGCGATAGGACAGTGAGCCTATAGAGAGGCCAAGAGAAAGCCTAAACAAATACAAACCACCACGGGAATAACAGCGTCAAGTCAAATGGTGCCTTTCAAAGTGGGGGGTGGGGAGAAAATCGCCGAGGAGGAGCTACAAGGCATCGCTGCCCCGCAGAGCCTCACGCCGTGGGACGGGAGCTCTGTCCCCCCCTGCCCCCGGTGCACAGAGAGGCTCCCCCTCTTCAGTCGCCCCTTGGAGGCAGGGTGCAGGCACGCTGGGACACCCAGGACAGAGATGGGTCCCTTGTAGGTTTCTGCCTGGAAGGGGAGCTGGAAGAGCCTTGCGAGGCCTCTTAACCCCCAGAGGAGAGAGTCAGGCTGCGCGGGGTGGGATAATGGCCGCCCAGTGTAAGCCCATCCCGCGGGGTGGTGTTCTGGAGGCCTTAACCTCACTCATTCATTCTTTCACATGCAGCGAAGTTTCAGCCCCGTGGTCTCCTTGGGGCTCCCGGATGGTGCCAGACACACGCCCGGCTCAGGACATTTGCACATCCTCCGGCCTCTTCCTGGCGTGCTCCCCCTCCAGGGGTCTGATGACTAACTCTCTCACCCCCTTGTGTTTCACTCAAAGGTCTGGACGCCTCATCTAAGACTTGCCCATCGCGCCTCCCTCCGCTTACACACGTTATGCCCCCCTCTCCTGCTCTTTTTCTCAACAGGTGTAATTATTCCACACGCGGTGTATCCTGTTTACTGGTCCTAATTATCGTTTTGTCCCTCCGCTGGGATATAAGAGCTTCATAAAGGTAGGAATTATCACCTGCTTTTCTCACTGCTGTGTCCCCAGAAGCGTCCCATCTAGGCACAGACAGACGTGGCCACAGGGCTGCAAGGTGGGCGGCAGGGAAGACACCACACAGGTGTGAGTGACGAGCCGGAGGTACGGGCGCGGCCAAGGCGACCACACTCGGAGGCACACCCATCAAGCAAAGGGCGCAGCCAAGGGCCGAGCTGGGTGCATCAAAGACCAGTGTGGGCTGAGTACATGGCAACTTAGTTTCTGCTGGATGAACACGCTCTCCCCGCTTGCTGGCTGCAGCCAGGACCAGAGAAAAGCAGCCCGGTGTGAAAAAGGCCACTCAAGTGGGGCGCCCGGGTGGCTCAGTGGGTTAAGCATCCGGACTTCGGCTGAGGTCATGATCTCACGGTCCGTGGGTTCAAGCCCTGTATCGAGCTCTGTGCTGACAGCTCGGAGCCTGGAGCCCGCTTCGGATTCTGTGTCTCCCCCTCTCTCTGCCCCTCGCCAGCTCACACTCTGTCTCTCTCTCTAAAATAAATAGACATTAAAAAAGGGACCTGCTACAGCCAGTCCAGACTGCTCTATGGCAGTGACTCCTCCTCGCGCTCCCCTGACACAGGACATAACCCTTCTCCAGGGGTGTCTGTGAGTTTCAAGTTCCTCCATCACCTGTTTCCTGTGCTTTCATGTCTCACATTTTTAGGTGGTCTGGGTGTGTTTTCGCTTTTAAAAATTCATTCAACTTGTTATTATGGAAATTTTCCCACACACACGGAGGTGGACACAATAACACCAGGAACCACCAAGTACTCACGACCTCCATCCAAAGACCATCCCATCGACCGGCAGCTAATCTTGCTTCACTGATGCCCCAACCGCAGGGGGGACGGCTCCCTCCACCGCAATGGCGCGAGTTGGAATCTGCTTCTCTCGGGGGATGGGAGGAGAGTTTAAAACCACTTCACTGAGATATAATTCACATATCATAAATTTCACCAAGGGGGGCCTGGCTGACTCAGCTGGAAGAGCCTGTGACTCTTAATCTCAAGGTCGTGAGTTTGAGCCCCATGTTGGGGGTGGATATTACTAAACATAAATAAATAAAAATGTAAATAAATAAAAACTTTATTTATTTACTTACTTATGGGATTTTCTTTTTTTTTTAATTTTTTTTTCTTTCAACGTTTTTATTTATTTTTGGGACAGAGAGAGACAGAGCATGAACGGGGGAGGGGCAGAGAGAGAGGGAGACACAGAATCGGAAACAGGCTCCAGGCTCCGAGCCATCAGCCCAGAGCCTGACGCGGGGCTTGAACTCGCGGACCGCGAGATCGTGACCTGGCTGAAGTCGGACGCTTAACCGACTGCGCCACCCAGGCGCCCCTACTTATGGGATTTTCTAAATGAAATCCCCAGGTTGTTATTTTTTTTAATTTTTTTTTAACGTTTATTTATTTTTGAGACAGAGACAGAGCATGAAGGGGGGAGGGGCAGAGAGAGAGGGAGACACAGAATCGGAAACAGGCTCCAGGCTCCGAGCCATCAGCCCAGAGCCTGACGCGGGGCTCGAACTCACGGACCGCGAGATCGTGACCTGAGCTGAAGTCGGACGCTTAACCGACTGCGCCACCCAGGCGCCCCTGTTTTGTTTTGTTTTTTAATGTTTATTTAGTTTTTGAGTCGGGGGGGGGTGGGGTGCGGACAGAGGATCCAAAGTGGGCTCTGTGCAGACAGCAGGGAGCCCAATGTGAGGCTTGAACTCAGGAACCAGGAGATCATGACCTGAGCCGAAGTTGGGACGCCCAGCCAACTGAGCCACCCAGGCGCCCCAATAAAAACTTTAAAAAATATATACACTGAGGGGCGCCTGGGTGTCTCAGTCGGTTGAGCCTCCCGCTCCTCCTTTCGGCTCACGTTGGGTTCCCAGGATCGTGGGATCGAGCCCTGAGTCCGGCTCTGTGCTGAGCACAGAGCCCGCTTGGGAGTCTCTCTCTCTTCCACCCCTCCCCACAGCTCCCGGACCCGCATGCACTTTCTCTAAAACACACACACACATGGGGCGCCTGGGTGGCGCAGTCGGTTAAGCGTCCGACTTCAGCCAGGTCACGATCTCGCGGTCCGGGAGTTCGAGCCCCGCGTCGGGCTCTGGGCTGATGGCTCGGAGCCTGGAGCCTGTTTCCGATTCTGTGTCTCCCTCTCTCTCTGCCCCTCCCCCGTTCATGCTCTGTCTCTCTCTGTCCCAAAAATAAATAAACGTTGAAAAAAAAAAAAAACAAAAAAAACCACACACACACAAGGTACAATTCAGTGGCTTTACCACCATCCAAGTTTACAACATTTTCCTCATTCCCAGAAACACTGTAGCCATGCGCCAAGAGAAGTCACCCCCCCCAGGTGCTGCAGCCCCCCCAGGCAAGACACTCAACCACCTCGTGTCCTGCTCTGAACATTTCCTACAACCGTCCGATATGTTGCCTTTGCTTCCTGAAGTCTTTCAAAAGCTCAGTGACGCCAGGATTTACTCCAAGGTCAAAAGCTCCAGCACAGTCTAACCTCGGCACCTCCTCCCGCTGGCCGTCTTCACACCCGGACTGAGCATCCCAAGAGTGGTCCCTGCTGGCTCCTCCGCTGCGGGTGTCCCCTGCCTCCCGGTTCCCCCTGCCTCCCAGTTCCTCCGACTGTCCAGGCCTCCGAGGAAAACCTTATTATTTGTCAAAACAGAAACAAAAGCAATGCCCTTAAAAGGAGACAAGCCGCGGCAGGGGGAGGCCCAGGAGGACGAGGCGTCCCAGGCAGCCTCCTCCTCCCCGGTCTGCACAGAACCCAGCACAAACTGGGAAGACTCCCAAGCCGGGGTGTCTGTGGTCTGTCCCCTCCTCCAAAGAAAGCAGGGCTGGGGAGACGGCGTTCCCTGCACGCCGCCCTCCGGCCCCGCGTGTAGCTCCTGTGTTGACTACACCTCGCAGCTGGGGCCTCGCATTAGGAAAGCTTCGAAAAGAGAAATCATCTGCAGAGCGAGGCCAGTGGCATTCTGCTCCCCCAGGGTTAACCGCAGGAACCCGCATCAGGGGAGCCGCACCCCCATCCTCCACTGCTGACCTTCTGGTCCCCTTTCATGGGAATCCTTCTCAGCCAGAGGAAGGAAACACGTCTGACGCAGGTGGAGGTGCCTGGGAAGTGCGAAGCCGCGGGCTCCCCATGAGCCTGTGCTTTTCGGAGGGATGAGAAATGAGGCGAAGAAACTTACATACTGGAGGCGATAGGATAAAACTGAAATCTCTACTTACTCTGTATCTTGCGCTGTGAAAACTGGGTTTCTGTTGGTTTCTGTTTTCTGAAAGTGTCCGGGACCTTTTCATTAACATTGGAAGAGTTGTTTTCATAATTCTAAGACTTTTTTTTTGTTTTTTAAGTCATCTCTACCAAGGGCGCCTGGGTGGCTCAGTCGTTGAGCGTCCGACTTCGGCTCAGGTCATGATCTCAAAGTTGTGCAGTTCCTGAGTTCGAGCCCCACGTGGGGCTCTGTGCTGACCCCTCAGAGCCTGGAGCCTGCTTCGGATTCTGCGTCTCCCTCTCTCTCTCAAACATTAAAAGAAAAAAAACTCTTTTTTTTTAATTTTTTTTAACGTTTATTTATTTTTGAGACAGAGAGAGACAGAGCATGAACGGGGGAGGGTCAGAGAGAGAGGGAGACACAGTATCCGAAACAGGCTCCAGGCTCTGAGCTGTCAGCACAGAGCCCGACGCGGGGCTCGAACTCACGGACCGCGAGATCATGACCTGAGCCGAAGTCGGCCGCTTAACCGACTGAGCCACCCAGGCGCCCCGAAAAAAAACTCTTAAAAAAATTTTATTACGTTCCCTTCCTTCCCCTAACACATAGGGTAACTTCGCCCATAAGTTGTCGCAGCCGATTCACAGGTGGCAGCAAGGGCAGCTGCCCCTGGCCTGGGGGCGAAGGGGGACCCTAATCCAGCGCACAGACCATCACCACGGCCCCAGCGTCCTGGTCCCTCCACTGAGGAGCGCGGGCCACTCACTGGAGCTCGAGGCGCCTCCCTTCCTTCCGCTGCACGTCTCCGTGGGGATGTCAGGATTAAATTTCTGCACTTGCTCAGCTTCACACAAAGCAATCCCTAGTGTGGGGGCACCGGTCCCCCTGAGGTCCGTCCGCTCCCCTTGCACAGACCCCTGTAGCTGAAGATGCCCCAGCAATGTCCCTTCTGTCCCCTTTGGGACTCAAGAGCGTCCTTGATGGGGAAGAAATGCCAGCTCCGAAGGGGGTCAGGTCGTCCCTTCTGCAAATCGAGGAGGCAAACGGGTCTGGCAGGAAGAAGAGGTCCCGCGGCCTCTCGCATCCGACCTGCGGAGCCCGAGCCTCAAACCACCAGCCCCGTCCACGCGAAAAGCGCCGCCTTCTGCGCCTGCGCGCCCAGCCCCTGGGGACCTCGTGGGCGCGCACGACCGCGGGGCCGCGCACGACCGCGCTCCCGAGGCTCTGTGAACGCGCAAGCGAGCGCGGCCCCAAAGGGAACCTGCGCCTTATCTCCCCCTGGCGGGAGGCAGCGGAACAACAAGGCTGGAGGGAGACGTTTTGAGGGGCGGGGGTGCCCGCCCTGCGGAGGGCTGAGCTGGAGAAGAGCTTTGACCTCACGCCAGACCTGACCTCGCTGTGCTTCCCAAGGCTTCATTTCCAGTTCAGAACAAGGGAAAAGGGAAGGCACCAACCTTGGGCTCCTCATAGGTGCCAGGCCGTTTGCATGCATGCAGTATCTCATTAAATGTTCCCAACAGCGCCATTGGGTTGTTAGTCCCGGGTCCAGAGAAGAAACTGAGGCCCCATGCAGCTAATTAGTGAGGTGGCCGTAATGCAGGTCTGGGCGCTCCCCGGGCGGAGGGCAGCCCCCCCAGCCCCCCCCCCCGTGGGAATCCAGACCTGCACTTGCAGAAGGCAGAGCTTCTTCTTCCAGCTGAGAAAGCTCTGCAAACATGAGAACACTTTCCACGGTCATTTCTAAAGAAGCGCTTGCTAAGCAGGAGAGCTCTCCAGGTTAGTCCATGTGCCTGGGGCATCGACTTGGAGCTATCGGAGCTCAGGGCCACACCTTCCCAGGTATCTGGAAACAGTTCTTTCTCCAGGGATTGGGGGGGGGGGGGGCGGGGCGGGGTAGCCGAGGTGGAAACGCTCACGGATAAAGCTGTCTGGGATACCGTAGGTTAATGGGCCGCTCCCACCACTGCGCAATTGTTTAAAGCTGAGAGGAGCAGTTTCTACAGCACCCATCTGGTGGCCAGACCTTTAGAGGAGACATTGTCTCCACACGATGCCACAGTCTGCTGGTCTTTGACCTCGGCGGGGGGCGGGGGGGGGCAGGCACTAAAGCCAACCTTAGCAGGCAGCTGGATGTGTTAAGGAAGCAGCACACAGCGGTGGGGCTATGGGGAGAGACCGAGACCTGGGTGAGGTTAGGGGGGATACTGAAAGCCAGCCTGCCTTGGGTAGGCAGCGTCCCCCAAAATTCTACTGGTACAGGACGCAGGAGCCCAGTGGCACCCAGGGTTTCAGAGAGTTCACATGAAGGGATACATTGGCCGTGTGGGCAGAGTCGGTGATCGGGCAGGAAAGGAGGGTCTCTCGGGATGGCGAGTGGAAGGTACCCAAGGTCTACCTGCACCGAAATGTCATCAAGTCCCCGCTGACCTTACATCTTCGAGCCAAATTAGAAGCTGGGAATATATAGAAAGGTATGAAGAAGGCTATTTTTTCAAGAAAGTTTTGGGATCTCCAAATGTATTTATTCAAGATCCCGAAACTCCAGGTGAAAAAGCAAAAAGTCCAAATGAGTACCTAACAAAAGGAAAAAGCCTCCCCCCCAGAAAGAAATGAAAAAAAGAGAATGAAATTTCCAAGGAAACCAAGGGTGAAATTGAAGAAATGTCCAAGCTGAGCAGACAAGAAAACTGGCAGATTCTGCCCATGATTCGGGGGGGGGGGGGGATAGTGGCTCTCAGGTCTTCAGGGGCGAGAAACTGGAGGCAGACACAGGAAATACTCGAGAATACCTAAGGCGAGAAGGGATGCTGGCTTCTAGAAGGAAAGCTGGGGGTGTGAGACACAGTATGGGGTCTGGGCTTCAGTCAAATCGCCTGGGTGGGAATCCTAACTTTCTCTTAGGAAGTGTATGACCTTGGGCAGCTCACTAATCGTATTCAAGCCTGTCTTCCCGTCTGAAAAATGGAGACAAAACAGATCGATGTTACAGGGCCGACGTTACAGGGCCGTCTGGCATGGTTATGGAATGTTAGCACGTGTAGCAAATAAGATTGGTGGGCACTTCTCGAAGTAAAATATAAAGTTCATTTTAAAAGACTGATTTGGAAGGACGAGGTGGATACAGACAGTAGATAATACACATTTATATAAGGCAGCTTTAGGGAAAAATAACCCAACTGCATTTTATTATTATTTTTTTTAATTGATGTCTATTTACTTTGAGAAAGAGAAAGCGAGAATATGGGTGGGGTAGGGGCAGCGAGACAGAGAGACAGAGAGAGAGAGAGAGAGAGAGAGAGGGAGAGAGAATCCCAAGCAGGCTCTGGCCATCAGCACAGAGCCTGATGTTGAGGCTCGATCTCAGGAGCTGTGGGATCATGACCTGAGCCGAAATCAAGAGTTGGACGCTTACCCGACTGAGCCACCCAGGCAAACCGACCCAACTGCGTGTTCGAACGGTGAGCTGTCTCTCCCATCTCAGCCCCCACGTGACTTGTCCCAACTGCTCAGCTTGCTCTGACCTGCGGGGAACTTTGTATTCTATCATTTTCTTGCTCACATTTAGTCTCCTCGCCCAGATTATAAACTGCTCAAGTAAACACTGCCGCCAAGCTATCCATTACGTTCTGGATCTTGGGTCACCGTCAACAGGTCCCTGAAGACCCGGCAGTCAAAGCTGCCAAAATGAAGGTAGCCAGCACCAGGGCGTGGAAACCCAGAGTAAACACAATCGTACCCTTGCCCAGGGCCGTGGTTTTGGCTGCGGTTGGGGATCGTGTCTGAGGTTTTGGCCGCTAGTGCCTGGAGACTCACATCAGGAAGCTGTGGGCAAACGGCTCACAGTTTCAAACGGGGGAGGTGTTTTCCTGAGAACAGGAAGATTCCGGCGTTTGGCAAGGTGCAGGCAGGGCAGGGATTCGATTCAACCTCGCTCCTCCAGGCCAGGACACGAAAGCGAGCAAGCAGCATCCTCCTGCCCCAGTCTCAACACACAAGGCTTCTCGGGATGCGGGACGCGCCCTGCCCCAAGGCAGGGATCACAGATGGGAAGGAAATAATCAGGTGGGTGCAGTGGGCTTGATCAACATTCCAAAGTCCAAGAGAACAGAACCCGGGGGGGAATTCTCCCTCTGCGGAAGACCTTTCAAACGGCGAGGGGCTGGGTGCAGCTGAACCCCGCCTTGCCCCCAAATCCTGCAAGTCCTGTTAGGAACGGACAGGTGGGTCTCCCTCTCCCTGCCCTCACCCCTCCCGCTCTCCTCTGTCGGTGACCACGCGCCCCGTGGGGGGCAGAAAGGGAGGCGCCAGGTGAACCAAAACGGAGGGAGGGAAATCAGGACCGGGTTCGGCACCCTGAAGGGAGAGTCATGGGGCGGAACGTTCAAGAAACCAAGACGACCGCTCCTGTATCTTGATCTGGGTGAGGATTCCCAGGGTGCGCACCTAGGTAAAACTCCGCCGAGCCGCACGCTTAGGATCTGTGCATTTTCCCTGGATCATCTACCCCTCTGTTTAAAGCCAGACCAAACCAGCACCGGCTCTGTTTGCTATCCTTTATTGAAGGGTCCCACATCCTCGTGGGACCCCAGCCAAACCAGAATCCAGACAGGGCCCCCAAATATAGCAGGAGGCCCGGAAGGGGAGGGGAATGACTTCCGGCCGGCCACACCTCACCTCCCTGGAAACAGAAGCCCACCACAGACAGACAGACAGACAGACAGTCGGGGCAGGGAAGAGAACTCGCCTCACCCTGGGTCCTCCCCTCCCCTCCCCCCCCCCGTGTCCCCACTTGAAAAGAAAGTCAAACACTGGCTACGCGGCACCCCTACCCCCCACCCCACCCCTAGCAGCATTTGTGGGACCCCCCCCTGCAAGAGGCGCCCCGAGGCAGCCCCCACCCTCTCTTCCTTCACTTTGGTTTGCTCCTGGCAACTCCGTGCGCGCTTCCTTCCTGCGGCCTCCGGCCCAGCCTCCGCCACGCCGTCCATCACCTACTCGGACCTTCTCGCCCACCTGTCGCCTCCCTGCCCAGGGCTCCCGGGAAAGCGGCGGCTCCGGCATCTGCTCTGCTCCGGCCCCGGCCTTCGGGGCGCTCACACGGCCGCCCCGCTCTCCTTGAGGTCGGGGGCCGAGCGCTGCCGCCTCATCCGCGGGGGAGTGGTGTACGGGGGGTAGCGGGGCCCCGGGGGCCGCTGCGCGGGGTACGGCTGGGGCTGCTGGGGGTAATAGTTGTGCTTCTTAGGCTGGAAGTGCTGGGGTTCGGGCTGCGCGGAGCCCCCTCCCCGGGAGCGGCCGCCTCCGTCCAGGGAGTTCCTGCGGGGTCGGTGGGACCTCCGGGGACTGGGGGGCCGGCGCGCGGGGGCGGCCGGAGGGGGCGCCACCTCCTCGGGAGCCTGGGGTGCGGGGGGGGCCTCCCCGGCCCCCGGCCAGGACTCCCGGTGCTGCGGGTTGCTCTTGAAAGGGAAGCGCAGCTTGCAGTCGTGAGGGGGCACGAAGCGGGCGGGGGGCCTGCGCAGCCCCCCGCCCCGGCCGCCCGCGCCCTGCAGTCCCTGCAGCCGCAACTGCTCCTGCTTGAGCCAGCGAAGGCGGCCGCGGCGGAAGGCGGGGTCCTCCTCCATGAGCCGCGACACCCGCTCCCAGCTGGACAGGGGCGGCGAGGGGGGGCCGCGCTGGGGCCGCGCGCTCGCTGGGGGCCTCCTCCTCCACCGCCTCTGACCCCGGCGGCGCGGCCCAGGCGGCCTCCCCGGCCTCTTCGTTCTCATCCTCGTGGTCCTGGGAGGAAGAGAGGGGCAGAGGGTAGAAGGGCGGTGAGCACACACTTCAGGAGGGCCCCAGAGGAGCGTGGAGACAAGGGGGCTGGGACAGTGGTTTAAGGGCACAGGCCTGTGTGGGGGTGGGGGACGAGCGACCTAAGACCCTTCCTGGCCTGCCACTTCTGTCCCTGCCTCCGCACCCAGGCCCCTCCTGTGCAAGAGCCCTTCAGTAAGGGCACCCACCGCGGGGTGAACAGAGCCATGCCCCGCGCCCGGTGGGCACTCGGTAAGTCCTGCCGATACCTTCTCTGCCCTGGGAACACAAGGTCAGTGATACCTGCCATCATCTAAGGGAGAGAGACAGCTGATCCATCCACGAGAAAAACCGTGGAATGGTACATAGGTTATGCTTCAGTAAGAAGTCAAATACAAGAGCGTGTTTAGGGGCGCCTGGATGGCTCAGCTGAACATCTGACTCTCGATTTCCACTCAGGTCATGATCCCAAGGTTGTGGGCTCGAGCCCAGGTTCTGCCGCTGAGCACGGAACCTGCTTAGGCTTCTCTCTTCTCGCCCTATGCCCCTCCCCCGCTTGCTCGTGCTCTCTTCCTCAAGTTAACTTTTTAAAAGTAGAATATTCATATTGATATACATCGGGTACATTACATAAAAGCATATGTGATGTATTCAATGATGTGCTTTATCAAAACACGTATACCGGGATAAAGAGCAGAGCCGGGCAGGGGATGGGGCCAGGGTGAAGGTGGCCACGGCAGGGACCCATCCACCGGGAGGCTATCGCCGAAGTAAACGCCTGAAGGAGGTGAGCGGAAGGCACTCCAGGCGCTCCAGGTGCAACAGCCTCCAGGCGGTAGGTGCACGGCAAGGTCAAGGAGCAGCTGCTGGGGCTGGAAGCGCAGGGCGGGTGGGGGCGGTAAGCCGCCAATAACCCCCGGCGGGCTGAGGGCTGCCTGCCCATCCTGTGCCCCCAGAGGGCAAGCAGGAAGAGCACAGCGTGTCTGCGGCCAGTAACCCGGGTGCCCAGCGCGAAGGCTGGCCCACGTAACACACAGATTAACTCGTTGGGCAAAAGCCAGCAGAAACGGGCTCGGTGATCCCACCGCCACTGGCGGGGCTGCGGTCAGGACCAAATGGGGGAGGGGGGTGCGGGGCGCTGCTGAAACATCCGGACTCATTACAAATGCGGAGTCACCCGCAAAGACAGGCTGGGGGGGGGGGCGGGGGGGGCAGCAATCTGCATTTTCCGTCAGCCTGGAATGCGCCAGGAGGGGCAGGAAGGGGGGCCCTCTAGTGGGGGGCTGGGGCTGCTGGGGGGAGGGGTGTTGGGAGGACCCGAGCGGCCTCCCCTCCGCACCTGCGCCAGGGGAATGACCCTCTCCATGCGCAGCATGCGGTCCCTCAGGGCCTGCAGCTCCCGGTCTTTGCTGCTGTTCTGCAATTTCACCTCCTGCAGGATCCCCGTCAGCTTGTCGATGTGGGCGCGGAGGTCCTCCACCTCCGCCCCGCGGGCCCCCTCCTCGCCGCCGCCACCGCCGCCGCCTTCCTCCTCGCCCACCGTGTCCCAGACGTCGCGGGCCACGGCCCTCCAGGCGTCCCCGGGGCCCTCGGGCTTGCCGTACGTGCGGCACAGCTCCCGCATCTTCAGGGCGGCCAGGGCCTCGATCTCGGCGCGGCCGTGGCGGAAGTCGGCCAGGGCCACCTCGTAGCAGATCTCCTTCACCGCCTGCATCTTCAGATCGGCCATGGTGGCCCAGCGCGGGTCCTTGCCCTGCAGCCGCCGCCGCTGGGGGATCTGGTACACCCTCCGCGGGGCCCGGCGCTTGCCGCTGCTGGGCAGGCCGCAGCGCCTCACGATGGTCTGCACGGTGGTCGGGGGCAGCTGCTCTCGCAGGGACGAGATGAGCCGCCAGCTCTCCTCGCACGAGCGCTTGTCCGAGTCGTCCCCGCTGTCCGAGTCCGCGTACTGGGGCCACACACACAGAACGGGGAGGGGGCTCAGGACACCCCAGGGCCCGCCGGTCCCCGCGACCCCAGAGACGCCCCGTCTGGACCGCTGGCCCTAGCGTCTCCCCGCAAATCCGCGCGCCCGTGGAACACTGACTGGCAGAGAGCCCCGCGAGCGGAGCTGCGGCGGTGCCGAGTGCGGGTGGTCCGCACACGGGGCCGCGCTAAGGGCAGGCCCGCTTAAAGAACAGTCTCAGAGCACAAACAGTACTTGGATGCGTGAAAATCACAAAGGTCGAGTCCAGGAAGCCCTGCTCACGTGGGAGGGACGCTAATTCCCTGCACCCAGCTTGCTCCCCGAGTCACATTTCGGTCCCATCTCCTCCTAAATGCCACGGCCACGCGCCGACCCCATGCCCACTCCCCACTCTGGCTCACACAGCATGAACCAAAGGCAGAGTTGGGTTATTGCATCGCCAGTCCGTCTCCTGCCTCTGCACCCCAATGCACCCCACCGGCCCCCTTTGCACACTCCATACGCACACATGCTCCCTCCCCCCACCCCCGCGTGCCCCTCTGCATGCACCCTGCATGCCCCTCCACACACCTCACCACCTCCCTGCCCTCCTCCCGTGCCCCTCTGTGCGTGCGCCCCCCGTGCCTGGCCGGCCCTCACCACCTCTCTGCCCCCCATGCCCTGGCCGGCCCTCACCAGTCGCTGCTGCTCGAGCAGAAGGTCAGCCTCCTCCTTCTCTTTCCGGTACTGATTCTCCAGGTCCTGCAGCCTGGGGTTGGGGGGCAGGGGGGGAAGAGCATGAGGCTCTGAAGCCACCGCAGTGGGGTCCCCGACAACGGGAGGGGGGCGGTCCAGAGAGCACTCCTCCCCGCACCTCTTCTCCATCTCCAGCTTGATGTCGATGCCCTGCTGCTCCAACAGCTCCTTCTGGGCGAAGTTCCAGTCGACGGGCTCGGAGGGCGGCCCGGGGGGCGGGGGCACCCCTCGCTCCCGCTCCAGCCGCGCCTGCTCCGGGTGATTGAAGCGGAACACGTGGTTCTTGCCCATCACAATCCTATTCCCTGGAGACGGGAGCAGAGAAGGGTGGGCTCGCTCCCCACGGCGGCAAACCCATCCCCGCGCCCACGGGGAGCCGGGCCTTGCCCACAAGCCCAGGAGCCCTGCCACCAGGTCTCCGGCCACCCAAGCCCGAGGGCAGTCTGAGCCCCTGCCGACTGGTCCCTGCCAGCCAGAGGGAGCCCAGCACCATGCGCACTCTTCCCGTTTCCCCAGGGCCATGGGAGAAACCAAGGGCAGGGTCCCTTTTCTTCACTTCCCAGTCCCTTCCTCTTTCCGGGTGCTGCCCCGGCAACCTCTGCCCAGGACCCTCTTGGCCCAGCCTGCCTGGAGCGCTCGCAGCACACGGTCTCCTCTACCTGACTTCAGCACCAGGGGCTCGGTCACCAGCCTCCCGTTGACGTAGGTCTCGGCTCCTTCGCAAGGCTCCAGGGTGACCACCACTGAGCAGAGGGAGAGAGGGAGGGGGGGCGTTAGGCCCTTGGGGGAGGGGGTGATGCTCACAGACTCCCATCTTGCAGTCCCCCCAAAAGACATGCACGCGCCCCCAGGCCCGCCCTCCAGTACCTGTCAGGGGTGCCACGGCCCCTCTGGTGGCAGGCAGCACAGGAAAGGAAGAGCAGAAGGAGGGTTAGAGCCCCAGCTACAATTCCAGAAGCCTCTGTAGAAGCTCCCTAGTGCCCCCCCTCCAACCTCCCAGCAGCGGCTCAGCAAGACAGTAATTCTCAGAGTGCTTTGTCCCTCGCGTCCAGGCAGGCTGTCGCTTCTGCCTTCCCGATGCCCACTCCTTCCTTTCCAACGAACGCTATCCCGCGCCAAGCCTGGACCCCTCCCGCAGGCGCCCAGCCCGCTGCTGTCTGACGCGCTTCGCAAACTGCCGCCTGACTACTCTTCTCTGGCCACAGCCCGCAGGGCCTGGTGTCCACGTGACAAGACAGAGCCGACTGGACTCCAACATGTGCCAGGGTGCTCCTCGGTCCTCCGTACAAGCCACGGAGCCCGCTGCTCGCCGGGACACCGAGCACGAGGCAGCTTCCTGCCCTCGAGGACTGGCGCCTTGCTGGCACCGAGGGACCCTGGTGTCCCAAAGGCTCTGCAACGCCTTCGCTGAGGGATACTGAGCAGATCGCCTGACTTCTGCGGCTTCTATAAACTGGGATGATCAAGTCCTCCCTCACGGGATGGTTGAGGGACAGAAAAACAAAGTGCTACATGGAGCTGAGTTCTTACGCTAACAGTGACAAGGGAAGCAGAGCGAACAGTGACGTAAGGCAGAGGGGGCTCCCGACGCCGCGGGAGAAGAAAGCTGGCAGGGAACTCAGCTCCGGGGCAGCGGAGGTAGTGACAGCGGGAAAGAGAAGGATGTGGCAGAGAGGGTGGGGTGGCTGTAATGGGGACCAGTCTCTCCCTACCCTTTCCCACCATGCCCCAAATTCATTCGTTCGTTCGTTTGTTCATTCTATGAGTGCTTTGCACCCCCGCTATATGCCCGGCGCTATTTTAGGTCTTAGAAATACACTGGAGATAAAAACCCAAATCCCTAGGCGCCTGGTGGTTCAATCAGCTGAGCGTCCAACCGCTGATCTCGGCACAGGTCATGATCTGCGGTCTGTGAGACCGAACTCCGCTCAGCCTGCTTGGGATTATTCTCTCTCTCCCTCTCTCTGACCCTCATGAGCATGCTCGGTCTCTCTCAAAATAAGTAAATGAACGTTAGAAAAAACCACCACGTCCCCGCTCTCCCAGAGCTCACTTCCAGCTGGTAAGTCAGACAAGTCAATGAGCAGATAATCTAAAGTTGGAGAGACGAGCATTGTGGAGGGAAGTGGGGCCGGGCGAGCAGACGACTTTGCTCCAGCCTTCTCCCGGACCCCACGGCCACCCGTACCCAGGCGGAGCTCAGAGCACAGCCCTGGAGCCCGCCAAGCAGTGTTCCAATCCAGCTCCGCCAGCTTCTAGCTGCGTGGTCTTGGGCAAGTCCCCTGACCCCCGAGAGCCTCAGGTCCCTCACTTGTGAGCTGCGTGAGACAACGCAACAGCACAAGCTGGATGGTCAGTAATAAACGCTCTCCCACGTCCACGGCTCTGGCCGGGCTGCCCACCGCCCCCCGCCTGTCTGCTCAAGTCTCAAATCCGCCATAAGAACAGAGACCGGATGGGACTGAAGCTTCACAGACCCCACCCTTTGGGGCACAGGATCATCGGGGGCTTTCACTGCTATGTAACCAACCGTCCCCTGCCTGCCCGTCACCTTCCCAAACGTGCTCTGAGCTCCCAAGGCTGGGCTCGCTCCGCGGGCCTTGTACGGTTTGGTCGTGACCTAGCACGTGGCTTGAGGCGACCACAGAACAGGAACTCGGCCGCAAGTCACCGGGCTGAACTGATTCGACAGCCTGCGGCCCGCCAATGCCGGAAGCACCTGCTGCCACTGAGGACTTGAATGAGACCAGAACCGCTGCATTAACCTGCAGACCCTGAACCAGAGTGCAGCCCGCCAGGCAGGTGTCCAACCTGAGCTGTAAGCCACAGGGCAGCGTCTTTTCTTATTTAAAAAGCGTGCGCGCCCCAACTCCCTGCCCCTCCTTCAGAGCCCTGAGGCACAGCGCACCGCTCCAGGCTCCAGGCTCCGCGAGTGCTTGGGTGGACGGCACCCTGCCTCCTACCCTACCCAAGTCCCAGGGCTCGACTTCACTCGGGCCCACATACACCCAAACTATTCCTTTTAAAAAAATGACTGGACCAGAGACGGGGTGGTCCTGCCTAGGTGGCTCAGTCGGTTGAGCGTCCGACTTCAGCTCAGGTCAGGATTTTGCGGTTCGTGGGTTCGAGCCCCGCGTCGGGGTCTGTGCTGACAGCTCAGAGCCTGGAGCCTGCTTCGGATTCTGTCTCTCTCTCTCTCTCTCTCTCTCTCTCTCTCTCTCTCTCTGCCCCTCCCCTGCTCGTGCCCTGTCTCTCTCAAAAAATAATATAAAACATTAAAAAAAAATAAAGACTGGACCAGAACAAAACGGCGACCTCAAAACACACCCAGAAACGCACAAGTACCGTTCTGTTGCAATATCAGACGGACTGCTACCTTCACCCTCAGCTTTTGTGAGTCCTCAAAGCTTTTACTGCTACGGCTGAATTAGGGCTAAAAGTCTGGAAGTTTTGGAACCAGAGGGGCACGTGGGCCAGTGAACTCCCAGAAACCTCTACCGTCACAGCTGGACAGAAGCAGGACATAAACTCAGAGACCCCACCGAGACGGACACGGCTTTCCGTAAGAAACAACCAGAGTGCTCTCTGAGGCTATAAGACCAAGGACAAGGGCAAGATGTCATCTTCAGCAGAACCTCACTGCCCCCACCCCCGGCACGCTTCAGTGTCGTGTGTCTGCCGTGGGGACGCCGTCGCTCCCGCCTGCTGCAGCAGACCTCGTTCCCGGGGCGGGTGCACACGGCCGGGCCCCGGACACTCTCCCAGTGCTTAACCTGAGCTTGAAGCCGCTCTGAGGACGGACACGTCCCCTCTTACACGGCCACAGTCCCAGCGTGGGGACCCGACTCAGGCCTCTGTGCTCGGCCACTGAGCTCTCGCCCCTCAGCCGTTACCTTCTCCGTCTGGCTGCGGAATGCTCCGGAACACACAGTGCTGCTCCCGGATGAACTGCCCGGTCAGCTTGATGTCCACGTCCACCTGGCCCACCCTGGGGAGGCAACGGCCAGCGTCTTGTGAGCGCATGCCAGACGTCCGCCACATCCCCTCTGAACACAAGCTCGCCCATCTCAGTGAGCCAAGCGGTCATTCCCGGTTCACGAAGAAGGAGGCCGAGGCTCAGAAAGATAAAGCCACCTGCCCAAGGTCACACAGCCTGCCCGGGGGGGGCGCAGGGATCGAGACGGGACCTGCCTGATTCCAAAGCCTGGGTCCTACCCACGGGTCACGTGGCAAGGGGGAAGGGAGCCGGAAGTGTGGCGGGCACCCTCAGCACGGGCCTCCCACCCGTCCCCAGGGCTGGTCGCCCGAGGGCTCACTTCTTACCCACGATCATCAGCCATAATGCTTATGTTGGGGGAGGGGACATCCTCACCCCTCTGACTGACTGCAGGAGGTGACCTCCGAGGCCCCGAGCCCCAGGGGTTGGTCAGAGCCACCCGCGAACCCACTGCCGCGTGGGCACTCTCGTCAACATGAAGCCATGCTTCCTGTCTCCCCTTGCGAGGCAGGGTGCACCAGGGGAGGCCAAGGCAACACCACCAGGGGCTGAGAAGGCGGCAGTTGGAGCTTTCCGCCCCCCCTTGTGTCCCAGTAAATTGGGATCTATCCCCACAAACGAGGCCCGTCCCCGTCCCGAAGTGGTGGGTACAGGGCGCGGCCGCTGAGCAACCAGGCTCACACCTTCTCGGGAAGCCTGGAGGGTGACCTGGGCCATGCAGGTAGCTGTCCTGAGACCTGGGGTGTCTCCAGGAAGGTCACCAGGGAAGGGAGTCATCAGCGTGGCCATCTGTCTGCAGCCACACCCCAAGAGGAGAGGCGGCCCCGGAGACTGCGGGGCGAACGCTACCTGGTGATGCCATCCTTGATGTGGTACAGCAGACATTCGGACATTAGAGGGTCTTCGTTCAGGTTCACCAGGTGGGGGGTCTGAGGGAGAAGGGGAGCGGTCAGGGGAGCGGGAGGGAGCTTCGGCAACGTCCCCCCAGGTTCCAGCACCACAGGCCGCTCCCCTACTCGGGGAGCTCCCCCAGCCGCCCGACCCCCAGGTACAGGTCACCGCAGGACACCGCGAGCCACCTCTCCACACACACAAGGGGCCCAGGTGCCCACCCGTGTACCCCTCCCACCTCCCACGGCCCACCCAACCGTCCCCCGCCCCCGCCCTCCGGCAGAAACCTGGGGAATCATCTGCCCCGCCTCTGCCTTCCCTGCACGCCCCGTCCCCGCCTCATTTCTTCCTTCAAAACGTATCCTGCCCCTTCTGGAGAGCACAAGTGGGCACGGGGTGAGGGGTCGGGCTCCCCATGTGCCTTCCAGCTCGCGTGTCTTAGGAACACGGGCGACTCTTACAACCAAAGAACGGAAAGCGTCAGCTCGATTCAAAAGCGTGTGAAACACAGCCGGTTCTCAGACAGACACCCGCTTCGCTGGGGCCGGGGTCCCCGCGGCAGGTGCCAGCCGGGGCCTCCCTCCCCGAAGTCCATCCCTCCGACCCAGCTGGCTGCTTCTTATGCTGCTCTACACGGAAAACCCAGCCCGGTCCCTTCCCCAGAAACACTTTTTCTGGGTGGCGTTTCTTTGCCGACACCCCCGCCCTCCCCAGGCTGTAACTGGGCAGCCAGGAGAGCCGGCCTGGGTCCCCCCACACCCCCCCATGGCCCTGTCCACCAGGCCTGGGTCCCCCCACACCCCCCCATGGCCCTGTCCACCAGGCCTGGGTCCCCCCACACCCCCTCACAGCCCTGCCCCACACCCCCAGGGACGGCTCTCATCTGCTGCCCTCCTTTGGCCCTCCCTGCCCCAGGCCTGCCTTCTGCACAGGTCTCCAGCTTCCTGCCTTCACCACACAACTCAGGCCACTCTGGTGGGCAGCCCACGGCCACCTGACTTTATGCTGGTCCCCTGGCTCTCCTCATCAGTGCCCCAGCCTATTTATCCAAACACCCTTCCAGAAGCAGGTCCCCTGCACCTCTGGCCACCCTCCTGGGCCGCTCCCAGGTCTCCTTGCCTGGAACAGCCTTGCTCCGGACCCCACCCCTACCTGTCAAAGTCATTCACTTCCTGCCCCTCCAGATCGGTCTCAAATGCCACTTCCTCCACGAAGCTTCCTTAAGCCTTCTGCCCCAACACAAGATGCTCTGCCCGAGTTCTACAAGGATCTACTGCGAGCTTTCTATGTGCAAGACCCTGGCAGAGTGCTGGGGACTCAGGGACAAGTCCCCACCCGCCGCTGCTATCATTAGTAGGGCCATCAGAGTCACTGGCAAGAAAACACCACAAGTGGGAAACACATGTCCTACAGTGGTCTCTGACCTTTCCACGCCCTCCCTCAGCTCACTCATTCATTGGCCCCTCTGTCCCCAGGGAGCTGAGTGCCACCACCTCAGGGAGGGGCTCGCAAGAAGGACCAAGGAAGAACTACAAAGATAGCATGGCAGCTCGTCCCTGAGCACGAGGAGGATGTGGACAGCGGAAGGAAGAGAGTTCCAGGTGAAAGGAGGGGTCAGGACAAAAGCCCTGAGTCAAGAAAGGGCAGGGTGGGGGTACCCGGCCATGGTTCTCCGGGAGCCCCCTGAACGGAGCGCCCCTGCGATATCCACGGTGGGTACGTGTGTCCACGTGTGTGCCCCAACCTGGGCACCCAACCATCACAGCTGCAACCCTCCTCTGGTCCCCAGGGACGCTCTCGCCCTCCCTCGATGCAGCCTCAGCCCTGCTCCAAGAATGGCAAACGCCAATGGGCTCTGGAAGCAGAAAGCGATCCATCCCTCGGGAGAGCGGACACGATTTAGGGCAGTGCTTTTCAATCTTTGTTCAGCCCTGGAACCCTTTGTTCAAACGAAACCGTACCTGAAAGCCTAACACGTCCAGCAGATAAGCAGGGAGACGCTGGGGCCGAGGCTGGGGCGGAGGGCCCAGAGTCTGGTCCTGCCCACCCCCTCGGCCCCCGTGATGGAAGCTCCCAGCCAGGTTTGAAAAATCACTGATGGCAGAGGTCCCCGGGCCTGACGATGGGAGCCCAGGAAAAGGGGGCCTTCCCTGAGGCTCTAAGCCCTCTCGGAGACAAACCAGCTTCTCCCGCAGGACCCGATCCGCACGGGGGCACTCCCAGGGTTGGAGCCGCCCCCACCAAAACCGTTTTCCCCAGATCCAGCCACCCTTCCTTCTGAAATACGCACGCCCGTTCACGTGAGGACTCTCCACGCAAAGCAAGTGCAAGAGAAATGTACCCTAAGACACCTTTGTCTCCAGTGAGACCAGCAAAGACCAAAAGCTGAAAAGGGTGAGGGGACTCGGCTCTCTTGCACTGCCCTGGGGAGTACAAAGTGACCCGGCTATAATCTTCGGAAGGCACTCCAGGGAAATACGTGGAAATCCTACACAGCTACCGTCTGACTCCAAATCTGCACTCCAAGAACTTGTTCTGGAAATGATAAACCTTTCCCATAAGGCCACACACCGAAACACCGCTTGTGGTGTCAAACAGGAAACAGCTTCAACGCCCATCAGCAGGAAGCTGGTTAAATAAATGACTCCGCGTCCACGCGAACATTTTGGCACCACGAGACAGAACAGACAGAGCGCGCACACGCTATAACACGAGAAGCATCAGGCGTGGAACCACGGCTGTTCCAGAGACAGGCTGTGTGTGTGCACGGCGCAAAACTGTGCCACACGCCTGTACGTGCACGGACCACCTCTGGATGACACGGGAGGAAGGGAGGACGGGGTGGGCCTTGCGTGCGTGGTCCCCTTACGAGAACTGAAAACAAGACCCCGTCCGCTGGTCCCCGGACCTTAGTAGAAGGCATCTCCACGCAGCCAGAAGCCCTCTAAGAAAGAAACGTGCACCCCTCTATCTTTCTAACGCCGCACCTGCAGTGGAAGCGTCCCAGGCCCCCAGCACCCCCGTGTGGCTGTAGACCACACAGAGAGCCACCTGTGGTCCTGTGTCCCAGAGATAGGCTACAGAGGGGCCCCTGAGTGCCCAGCCCCGGACACGCCCCAGCACCCCCGCCAAGGCTCTCTCGCTCCCCGGCTGTGCCCCAGGCCGGGCAAACCCCTCCCCTCTTGTTGCACCTCTGCCTCCTTCCAGACTCCGTCTCCCGGACGGCCGTGACCTCATCGATCGGGAGGAGCCTCCTTCCAATAACCCAGAACCGCTTCCAGGCAGCTCTGAGCACGGCACACCTGACCGGGGCCTGAGCCTCCAAACTTCAGACCGCGGCCCAGACAGACGAGGCTGACTCCCCGGAAGGACCGAAGTTCCCGTTCGCTCGGACGGGTCTCCACGACGCCCTTCACCGTGCACTCCCGCACAGGCGTCCTGGCGGCCTCCAGCCTGCACCCGCCCTGACTGGCGGGCCCTGGGCCGTGCTGGCCGGAGACGACTGAAGGCCTCTCCTCCCTCCCTCCTCTCGAGCACCCGCCACACGGCAGGCGTGCAACAGACACCAGCTGTGCCGCTCGGCCTGATGTCAGCCTGGCCCCCCCCGGCCACCCCCAACCTGCGCGTCCGCCTGCCAGACTGCCTTCCCCGGGACACCGCCTCGACGCGTCTCCCGCTGCACCGATGCGTCCTTAAGCCTCCTGCCACGTTCGCAACCCCAGTCCTACGGTTCGCTGCCTGTTCCTGGCTCTTCCCCCCAGGCTCGTCTTCCAGCGACCCTCTCGCGGTGTGTCTCTCAGTGCCTCTCTAAGCAGTAACACACGCACGGGCCACAAAATTCGGCCGTGCAGAAGAATACGTAGCGAGTACATCGCAAGCCCAACCAGCCTCCGACCTCCCACCTCCTCCCCCGTTCCCGGGGTAACTACTGAGACCAATTTGCGAATCCAGAAACAAGCTCTGCGTGAACTCACGTACCAGTGCGGGTTTACGTTTGTTAACACGCAGGTTCCAAACAGCCCTTGAAAACTCCCCGGAGGGGCAGGGACCCTAGTATCCTCTAGGGACCCTGGAGCCCCGGCCACAGGCACCTAACAAGGCACCTTACCCCAGGCTGTCACAGGGAGACCTGACAACACACAGGAGGTGGCAGGCGTGGGGACAGAGACAACACAGGGACACGCTCAGGAATCCAAGTTGGGGCTCGCCTTGTACCCCCCAAACCCCATGAGCTTCCATGACCAGCAGAGCCTCCTCCGCAGACCCCTCGCTCACCTTCTTGGGAGAGAAGACGCCCACAGTTCCGCCGTCCTCCCGGACGGCCACCCCCATCTCGGCCAGCAATGCTTCTCTGGAGGCAAAGAGACACGTGACCGTGACCGTGCACCCCTTCCCTCCCACCCCCAGCCCCCCGGGGCCCCGGCTGCCAGCCCGCCACTCGCACCTCTCCATCCTCAGAGCTTCTGTCTTACGTAGCTTCTCCTCCCAAGTCTCGTTCAGCTCAGCTATGATCTTCTCTGTCTCCTGGGGGCACGGGACAGGCACGGGTTGGGGAGGTCTGGGACGAGGACCCATCATGGGACTCCCTCTTCCTCAACTCCGGCTTTGGAGAACTAGACCCCCAGCAGCTGCTGCCCCTACCCCCCACCCCCCCACCCCCGCCAACCTGGCCAGCTCCAGTTTCCCACCTGCAGCCTCTCCATGGCCTCCTCGGGCCCAATCTGGGGCTCAGCACTGGGGGAGAATGACGGTTCCAGTTCCCCATTGTGTGCCGGGGGGTGTGAGGCTGACACTGGGGCAGGGGGGGACGATACAGCCGGCAGGGCACCCCCGGAACTCCCCTCGTCCACCTTTAGACCTGGGAAGGAGACAGAGATCAAAGGAGGCTAAGAAAAAACAGATCAGAGACTCAGAGAAGGCCTCACAGAGGACCAGCCCATAAGGATCGCAAAGGTCATCTGGTCAACCTTTGCCAAGCAGGGAGCTCTCCTATAGCAGCCGTGACAAATAGGTACTCAGTCCCTACTTGTGGCCCTCCAGGGGCACTACTGAACAAGGCAGCCAATTCCTCCCACCGCTGGGTGAGTTGCACCATCAGAAGGTCAGCCGTGGCTGCGACCCGCCTCACGTCACGTGCACCCTCGTGTCTAGGTCTGCCTTCCGGAAGAAAAGAGCCTGTGTAGCTCTCGCTTCTGCAACGTGACCATTCAGATGTGGGAAAGAAACACCATGTCTACCGGACTCTTGTCTTCCCAAGAACGGACACCCCGCTCTCCTCACTGTGCCCCCAGCCCCCGGCCGTCTGCAGCAGGAGAGCCCCCGGGACTGGACGCAGAGCACAGATCACACAGCCTCCAACAAGGACACATCAGGTAATAGTATGGCTGAGCGTTACACCGTAGAACCTGGGCCGCGGCTCACGGCCAGCCGAACCCCACGTTCTGTAAGGTTGATCAGGGCCGGTGCCCCCACGGCCCATCCTAACCGCTTTACCGCTTGAACCACAGACGCAGGCCTGGCCCTTTGCTCCTGCTCCCTCGCTTTAGCGGTCCCAGTGGCCTCTCCAGGCCCCTGCACATCCTGACGCCCCTGGGGAATCAGTCCCTCCCTGAAACGCCTGAAGGCACGCGACGTCCCCCTTCACGTCTATATCCGTGCCACTGAGCGCGCAGAGAGCTTCGTGGCCAGTGGCCCCTCTCTGGCCTCGGGCCTGGGCGAAGGCCACCAAGAGATGTAGCGGGCCAAGGGGCGACCGTGAGCCGCCCTCCTCTGGAGCCCTACCTCCCAGGGCGGAGGCGGACAGCCCCTGAGCCAGGAGCAGCTCCCGCAGCCGGGCCACCTCCTCCTGCAGCTCACGGATCAGCCGGGCGTTGGGGTCCTCGTTGATGACGGCGTTGCAGCGAATCTGCTTGGTGCGGTCAGCGTACCTGCGGGGAGGGGAGCGGGGAGGGCTGGGTGCAGCCCAGACGGGGGCGCCCCCAGCCTGCTTCCCTCCCTCTCCCTGACCGTTAAATCCTGGCCAGCCCGTCTGGCGGGTAGGGTCCTAACCACCGGCCTGAGCTCCCTCAGAGCCCCACCTGAGGGTGCTGAGGGTCTCCTCGTAATTGATGTCTGCAGGGCTCAGGGCTGCGATCATGGCCGTGCGGGAGTTCCCACCTGCGAAAGGAAAGGGCAGAGCTGTCGTTGGCCTAGGCCCTAAGAGAAGTCAGACCGGGTCTCGGGGTCAGGGAGGCCTCAGTGCCCTCAGGGGTCTGGCGGGGTCACTGTCCCAGGCAAGGTGAAGCTACAAGTTGTAGACTAGCTGTGGTGGCAGTCAGAGGCGGAGAGACACCAGACATCTCAGCGACGGTCAGAGATGGGTGGGAGGAGGATCGAGCCAGCAGCCGGCACGCAGTCAGGGAGGGGTCTCGGGGAGCCCCGCGGTGAGGCCCCCCCGGCTTGTGGGTCCTCAGCATCAGGAAACCTACTGAGGATGTTCCCCGGGCGGGGGGACGGTCAGGGGACAACGGGGTGGGGGGGGATGTGAGATTCTAGGGGTGGCAAGGGGACTCATCAGATGTGTCAAGGGGTTGGTGGGTGGGGCAGAGTCAGTGGAGAGAGAGAGACGGCCTCACCCAAGTTCTCCTTGAGCAGCCAGGTGAGCACAGAGTCCCTGTAAGGGATAAAATCCGACTTCCGCTTCTTGGACTGCTGGAGGACGGAGGGGGAGGGGTCAGGACGGGCGCCCCTGTCCCGCATCCCAGACCCGCTTCTCTCCCAGCCCCAGCTCTTACCAGATCCGCCAGGGCCGAGATCACCTTCCCCAGCGTGGTCAGGGACTTATTGATGTTGGCCCCTTCCTGGAAAGGGACGAGGAGCGTGGGAATGAGGCCCTCGTCCCTGACACCATCCACATGCCCCCGCCCCTCCCCTGCCAGAGACCACCACCCGCAGCCCCCAGCACTGACCCCAACCTTCCCTCCTAAGCCCCCTCACCTTCAGGCGCATGCCCCGGGCCCCCGAGGAGTCGGCCCGCTCACTGCCGGCAAGGTCCACCAAACTGATCTTACTGACCTGGGGTCAGAGGAAAGGGCCGGAGGTAAGGGGGTCAGGGGGCCGAGGGGGCTAGGGGTGGGCAGATCTGGGTGCCGCCCGGCGAGGGAACGGGGCGCGGGGGAGCGAGGGAGGCAGGAAGCCCACCTTCTCGGAGTCTAGCCCGGTGAGCTGGTCGTGGCAGCGCTGCGTGAAGACGATGGTGAAGACGGCGTGCGAGCGGCTGCTGGTCTCATTCATGTTGGTGGCGGCCACGGTCCTGGGTGGGGAAGGGAGCGGTCACTGCATGCGGCCTCTCGCCTGCCTGACGCTGGCTCCCCCTCCCCGCGCTCGTCAGCCTGCCTCACCGAGCCTTATTTCCACAGTCCATGAGGTCAGCTATGTCCGCGTAGGAGGTCACGGCCAACTTAGACAGGTCCTGCACGTAGGGGCCCAGGATGGGGTGCTCCCGGACCCGCAGAGAGCCCCGACTCTTGGGGTTCAGGAGGTCTCGTACCCGCTCACAGTAGATCTCCATGTAGCTCACCTGAGTGACAGAAACACACAGGAGGTGAGAAAGGTAGTGAAAATACCGATAACAAGACTCACCCTTCGCTCCCCTGGACGTGACACGGGCGACTGCAGCTGGAGGACCCTGAGGGTTCGTGATGCCCAGACTCGGCGCTAAGCGCTCCGCACACGCGGGCTCACCGATCCAGCAGCCCTCGGAGGGGCCGGCCGGTCTTTGTCACCGCAGGAGCGAACACACTCAGGGGCCGGGACACGAAATCACTTGCCCGAAGCCACTGCTAACGGCAGGGAGAGCCGAGAGTCGACCCTAGGCGGCCTGACTCCGGAGACGGCCCTTGATCTTATCCCAGCCCAGGGCCGCCGTGCCCTCCCCGTGCCCCGCCGAGACCCAGGCTTACCTCCACAGAATAGGACAGCTGAGCACTCTGGTTCTTATTAACACGAGAGAAGAGGTCCTCGCAGAGCTGGAAGCGGGCACAGAGAAGCTGCTGTTCACGGCGCGCCCCCCAGGCCCTGTCCCAAGCAGCTCTAACCCTCACCATAGCCCTGAGGGAGGGGGTGTTCCCGTTTCACAGACAGGAAAACAACCTCAGAGAGGTTCATGCTTGCCCGGGGTCACAAAGTAGTATTCAGGGAGCCAGGAAGCCAACGCAGGTGTCCTAACACCACACCCCCGAACAAGGCCCCCGTGCTGCACAGTCAGGAAGGATTACGGTCCGTTTCCAGTTACCCACAACCGGCTGTCTCTACGGTCAACCCTTTGCCTACAGTCCACACGTCTGCAGGGCAACTATGCTTGTAAATGACGGCGAGACAAGATGAATTTGCAGCACGTGGTGGAACCGGGGTTCAAACCCAGGCTTCTCTGACACCAAAGCTCGGCTCTTGTCACTAAGCTTTCTTGCTTCTGGTGGGGGCAAAGACCCCTCCCCAAAGGGCCCCAAAGTCCATGTAGCAGCCAACCGCTATCCCCGTCACATTCCCTAAAAGCCTCAGAGAGCCAGGTCTCTGCTCCCTAATCCTCAGGCCCCTGTCCTTCCTCCCCGCCTGGGGCAGCTGGAGACGCTCCCGGCCTGGCTGCCCTCCCGCCCCGTGCGCACCTGGGGCACGATGCCCTACGTCCCCTCTGCCCCGCCGGGTCCCGTGCACACCTGGGGCACGATGCCCTGCTGGCCCGGCTCCTGCCGCCCCATCATGGTGTAGGACTTGCCGGCCCCGGTCTGCCCATAGGCAAAGATGCACACGTTGTAGCCCTCGAAGGCGTGAAGCAGCATCTCCTCGCCGATGTCCCGATACACCTGTTGCTGAGACGCAAACTGGGGGTCCTCAGCCTAGGTGGAGCGGGGGCGGGAAAGACAGCAGGAGCTCTAAATGATTTTGTCTGTAGTGTCTGGGTCCCAAGAGTCTTGCTCCTATCTGATGACGGCCCACAGGCCCTATGTGCCCCCGGCAAACCCCCTCCGTGGGCCTAATCACCTCTGACAGGATCCCATGCAGGCTCCTACCTGACCCAGTTATCCCAAGAGACTCTCCCTCCCCCATCCGGGTCCTACGGGTCCTACCCGTCCCCACCCGGGATCCTGGTTCTCCCAACCCAGTCCCGACCCACGTCATGGAGGCCCTATTTCCCAGCAGCGCCCCCTCCCCAGGACCTAAATCCCCTTCCCTCTTTGCTTAGCTCTTCCCCCACCCTGACAGCCTCACCGAAGTGTGTGACCAGTAGGAGTAGTCAAAAGTGAAGCTTTTGGGGGCATCCTTGCCCTGTTTGGGATTGATGATGGCTGAGGCGGCAGAAGGAAAGAGCGGAAGGCCAAGGTCAGGGACTCCCAACTTCTGCCCACTCCCCACCTCTGTCCTGCTTCATCTCTCCCCTTTAATACTCCCCACCCCCTCCAGCCACCAAGGCTAATTTTGGCTTCCCAGGACCCGCCCCCCACCGGCAGGCTCCCGATTGGGCAATGGAGGGCTCCAGGCCAACATTCCCCCTCCCAGGGACTGGGAGCATGGAAAGGCCAGCCTGCCCCCGCCCTTTCGCCTAGCACCTGCTCCCCTGGTTCGGCCCAGCAGGACAGGCCAGCGTGGTGGGCCCGCCTGCCCTGCCTGTGCCCAGCCAGGCCCCGGGGGACGCACTCACAGGTGGTGTTGCCCTGCATGCTGACCACACACTTGGCATCCTGGCTGGTCTCACGGGCGTTGAAGGGCCGAACCCTCACTGCCACTTTCACCGAGGCGCCAGCCATGGCTCCAGATACTCTCACCCTCCTCAGCTGGAGGACAGAGAAGGAAAAGGTGGTCAGAGCCGCTGGGGGGGACCCAGACATCTGTGACCCGTCTTCTCCTAGGAACCAGTCTCTCCACCCACTTCCCCAGCTCCCCAGCACCCCCGAGGACCTAGTTCCTAGTCTCTGGCCCTCCTCCCCAATGTCACTCTCCGCAGGGACTCCCGAAGGTGTTCCTGCCTCTCTCCCCTGCCATATCCCAGCTCGCAGGGACCTGGGCCATCATCCAAGAGTTACCTGCTGTCCCGGCCCCAGACCAGGGGGGCTGTATCAGCTCTGGCTCCCACCGGCCCTCGTAGGGGAAGCCCCATCCTATACTTGGGGCCCGGCCACACCAGCTGGGGCTGTGGGGGAAACCCTGGTTGTGGGGGAAGAGTGGTTAGGAGCTATGTCTGTGGCTCCAGAGGTGTGTCAGGGGCTCCACGGCCGGAGGTCAGGGGCAGGGGGTCACGTTAGGAAAGGTAAGGACGATGTCCCGCCGCAGTGGCTGAATGCAATGTGAATCCAAGGGCAGGGACCGTGATATTTTTATTCCTCGTCAGTCACAAGTGTACTGAACGTCCAGACAGAGGAGAGAGAGAGAGAGGGGCTGGACAGAGGGTGGTTCAGAGAGAGGGACACATAGGCAGAGACACCGAAGGCGGCAGGAAGAGGGGCAGAGAAATGGCACAAAGTCACAGACACCAAGAAAAGGAGAGATAGGAGAGAGGAAACCAGATCCAGGTCGTGCTACGAAAGAAATAATGGAAGGGGCCACAGAAGAAACACAGAAATGTGAGACAGGGAGGGGAGGTCTGGGGCAAAAGCACAAAGTGGGAGCCCAGAAGAGACAAGAAGGAAAACCCCAAATATAAAAGCTGCCCTAAAATTCCCCCACAGGGTCAGCCAAGAAGTAGAAACCAGCTCCCACCTAGAGCCCACAAGCTCCACATAGGCAGGAATTGCCACTGCGCAAAGTCCAAGGGCTGGAGGTAGAGCCCAGGACTGGGAGCCACAGGACCAGCCAGGGGGCCCCAAACCCCTCGCCCAGCCCCCCAGCACTTCCTCCTCAGGATCCAGGACAATGGGCAGGGGAGGGTGGGGTCATCCTGTATCCATCACACCAACCCCCCGGGGCTCTTCTGTTGGGGGACCCCGGTGAAATACCTGCGTGTTTACTGGGGGAGGAAGAAGGGCTGGGGTCTCCCCCAAGAGGAAACAGGTATGGCCGGGGCCCCAGCCTGGGGCTAACGCTATGGCGTCCACCGCCCTGGGGAAGGTGCCAGGCTGGAGCCCAGGAATGTGGGTGACCTAGTGCTCACACCCTGGGAGGAGAGGCTGAGCAGCCCACGCCCACGGACAGGAGGGTGGAGGGTTGTGAAGCCGGGCCGGGATGCTGGGGCCCCGAACCCAAGTCCTGCTGGGCCTCACCTCCCGCAGCCCTTCCTGGGCAGGGCATGGGAAAGGGGGAGAGGGCCGGTCTGCCCCAGGACAGGAAGGGAGTAGCTCGAATCACAGAGGCTGTCTCAGGAAGCGCAACCCTGACCCCCTAGACCCTGAGCCGGGCAGGGAAGGGGCGACGACAGGGAACCGCCACGGCCGCGCCGTCGCGGCGGATGGGGCAAGGCTGCGGGTGGGCGCGGGCTCGGGGCCCCGCCGGGGCACCTGCGCCTCGCCCCGCCCGGCCATCCCCTCGCAGGGCCCCGTCCCGGCCTGTCGGCGCGGCCACGCGGACCCGGCGCTCCCGGCCCGCCGCCCGACGGCCGCCCCGGGCCTGGCACCTCTCTGCGCCTCCGCGGGACAAACAGCACATGACCGCGGCTCTCGCGGCCGGCCGGGGACCCCGGCTCCCCGCCCCCAGGCCGGCACATTCCACGGCGGGCGTCCCCTCCCTCCCTGCCCGCCCCCCCCTCCCCCCGGCTCTCACCTCGTCGCCGCGGGGCTCCCGGAGCGGCTCGGCGGGGAGCACGGGGGCGACCTTCCCGGGACGCGGGAGGCGGCGGCGGGCAGGTCCGGAGCGGGCTCCGGGCGGCCCCCGCCCCTCGCCGGGGGCCCGGGCGGCGGGCGACGGACTCGCGCCCCGGGGGCGGCGGCAGCAGGAGCGGCAGCGGCGGCGCCAGCGGCCGGCGCCCGCCCGGGCAGCGCGAGCTGGGGCGGGAGCGAGGGGCGGGGGACCGGCGGGCGCGCGCACGCGAGCGGGCGCGCGCGCCGTCCCGACACCGGCCCGGGAGCGCCCTGGACTGCGGTTAAAGGGGCGATGCCCTCCGGACTGTGGGGCCCACCGGGCGCGGACAGGGAACCGAGCTGCGGACGCAGAGAGGCACGCAGGACACCGGCCCTCGGGAGGGTTACGGCGCCGGAGGAGCCGGGCCGGGGACAGGAGGGGGGGTGGGGGCGGGTCCTGGAGGGGACCCAGGCCCCGGACCCGCGCACGTCGCCGCCGTCGGAGGCGCGCCCAGGGGCGGGGCCGTCCGTCGCGCCCCGCCCAGGGGTGGTCCCCGCCCAGGCTCCGCCCCCGGCCGCGCGCGGCGCGCAGGCTCCGCCCCTGACTCCAGTCAGCGACACCGTCTCTCTCTGCCGCGCGCCCTCCCCGGCGTTCTAGAAAGCCGCCGCGCCGCCGCCACCTCAGGTGCCGGGACCGAGCGCGGGGGCGGCGCCGTCCTGTCCCTGCCCGGCCGGCCGCCGCCTCAGTCTGGGTGCCGTCTCGGGCCCGGCCCCCCGCCCCCAGGCCTCGGACTGCCCCCCAGGCCGGGCCTCCGCCTCACGCGGTGATGCCCTCAGGCCGGCGGCGCCTCCCCCGCTCCCCGAGCCCGGCGCTACCCCTCGGCCCAGCTGCCAGGGTCCCCCCCACCCCCTAACGAGCCCGCCCCCTTCCGCCCTCTGAGGCCTGGTGGCCCCCTGCGACCCGGCCCACCTGCCAGGGGACCCCCCGCCCCGGGGCCAGACCCGCCCCCCCTTACCCCCACCCCCCCACCCCCGGGCTCCCCCCGGTCCGCTGTTGAGTACCGTGTGGCTTCCTTGAGCTGCACCCCGCCCGGGAGAGCGACGGCCCCGCTTAGACCCCCCCTGAGCGCGCCCCTCCCCGCGTTGGCCCCGGACGCCCCGTTCGGACCCCTGCCGGCTCTCCTGCCTCATCACGCAGCCTTGCTCGCTCTGTCTGCGCGGCCCGAGCGGCCGGCAGGTCATCGGCGGCTGCCCCTGATCCTCGGCTCGCCCTCCTTCCCCGTGGACACCCCCAGCTGCGCCAAGCGACCGCTCCGTCCCCACGTGGCGTCCATGAACCCCCTCGTACCCGATTTCCCTGCCTGCCCCCGCCCAGACCCCCAGACGCCTGTGCCCCATCCGTGGTCTCCCCCTGCCCGCCCTCGTTCCATGTTGCCGTGTGTCCGTCCCACTTAGTCTGCACAGAAGGAATCTCCCCGGTCTTCGGCCGCGCCCGCCTTCCCCGCGCTCACCGCCTTTAGCCCGTACGCGCGTGCGTTCAGCTCCTAGAAACGTCCGGCTCTTAGGAAAAACCCCCGAAGCGCGCTCTCTCTTTCCTTTTCCCGGACCCACGCGGCCCCTTTGCGATCTCTGCATCTTCGGCTGGTCTCGTCCCTGTTGCATGAGTGAGTGATTCATCCTCCTTTTTCCTCCCAGCGCCAATGAGGAGACTCGGTCCAGCCGCCCAGCCCAGGCCAGTGGTGCAGGGAGAGGACCGTGCAGACGACCTCATCCCCTTCGCCAAGTGAGTCCTCCCCACCCGGCGGGGACGGGGTGGAGATGCCTGGCTTCTTCCCGGAGAGTCGATCGCAAAGGAGGAATGGGAGGCTCAATGGCCGGTCTCGGGGGATCAAGGATTTGTGAACTTGTTCGACAAACGGTTTTTTATTTTTGTTTTTTGATTTTTAAATGTTTATTTTTCAGAGCAAGGGAGAGAGAGACAGACAGACATCGTGAGTGGGGGAGGGGCAGAGAGAGGGAGACCCAGAATCCGAAGCAGGCTCCAGGCTCTGAGCTGTCAGCACAGAGCCCGACGCGGGGCTTGAACTCAGGAACCCTTGAGATCATGACCTGAGCCGAAGTCGGACACTTAACCGACTGAGCCACCCAGGCGCACCCCCCCTTTTTTTTTTTAAGCTTTCTTTTTTTTTCTCTCTCTTTAAACTCAGCATTGTATTAAGCACCAGGGATTCAGCAGCTAGAGAGATCAGGGGTTTTGATCTGAGGTTCCCGAGCAAGGAGACAGAACATCTGAACATGAACATAATTTCAATTAGCGATAAGTATCATAAAAAAATAATAAAATAGGAAGAGGACATAACAGGAAATAGAGTGTCTTGGAGACACGAGTTTAGATAGGGTGATTGTGGGAAGGTGAGTTTGAATTGAAATCTGAAAAATGAGAAGCAACCAGTCTGATAATAGCCCCGGGGTTGGGGGGGGGGGAGAAGAAGGAATAGTAGGGGTGAGGGGTTGGGGGGGAAGCCACAAGAAAGAAAGAAGTTTGGTATCATCTGCAACCAGGAAGCAGGCCAGTGTCCCTGAAACTTCGTGGTCAGGGGAAGAGTAGACAGCAAGTCAGACGGTCAGGCAGAGGCCAGCTCATATAGGACCTCATAGGCCATTGAAAAAGAGGCCTGAGGACAGCAGAGATCACTGGAAGGTTTTAAGCAGGGAAATGACAAGTAGACTTTTTCTAAGTTTATTTTTTATTTAAAATGTTTAATGTTTATTTTTGAGACAGAGTGTGAGCAGGGGAGGGGCAGAGAGAGAGGGAGACGCAGAATCCCACGCAGGCTCCAGGCTCTGAGCTGTCAGCACGGAGCCCGACGCGGGGCTCGAACTCACGGACCGTGAGATCGTGACCTGGCTGAAGTCGGACGCTTAACCGACTGCGCCACCCAGGCGCCCCTACGTATTTATTTCTGAGAGAGAAGAGAATGTGGGGAAGGGGTAGAGAGAGAGGGAGAGAGAGCATCCCAAGCAGGCACCAGCTGTCAGCACAGAGCCCAATGCGGGACTCGATCCCATGACCATGAGATCATGACCTCAGCAGAGATCAAGACTTGGATGCTTAACCAACTGAGCCACCCAGGCACCCCGTCCAACTTTTTAAAAATCCATTTACGTAAGCTCTACACCTAACATGGGGCTTGAACTCATGGCCCTGAGATCAAGAATCGCACGCTCCCCCACCTGAGCCAGCCAGGTGCCCCTCTTCGACTTTTTTTATCATGGAAATTTTCAAATAAATACAGAGGTTAGAAAAAAACAATCATCATGAGGCCAGTGTACCCTTTTCAGTCTGGTCAGTAATTATAATTACATTGAATATAATTTTATCTATATAACCATCCAGCCTCCTCCTCCTCAGATTATTTTGAAGTAGATCTCAAAGTGTATATTATTTCAGAGGACCACTTTTAAAAGATTACTCACACTGCTCTGGGCAGAATAGATTACTAGGGGATTAGAATGGGGAAGCAGGGAGAGGAGGAGGAGTCCATCGAATAGGCCAGGCGGGGAAAGACGTGCTGGAATATGGTGGTGGAGGTGGAAATGGTGAGGAGTGGTCAAATAGGGTATATTAGATTTTTTATTTTTTCTAATTTAAGTGAAACTTTAAAAATTAAAAAGCAATTTTAATGTTATTCATTTTTTGCAAGAGAGAGAGGGAGACACAGAATCTGAAGCAGGCTCCAGGCTCCGAGCTGTCAGCACACAGCCCGACTCAGGGGCTCGAACTCACAGATCGTGAGATCATGACCTGAGCCGAAGCCGGGCACCCAATCCACTGAGCCACCCTGGCGCCCCTAAATTTTTTTTTAATATTTATTTTGAGAGAGAGAGAGAGAGAGAGCTTATGAGTGGGGTAAGGGCGGAGAGAGAGAAAGAGAGAGAATCCCAAGCAGGCTCCATGCTGTCAGCACAGAACCTGACATGGGGCTTGAACTCACAAACTGCAAGATGGTGAGCTGAGCTGAAATCAGGAGTCGACGCTTAACCAACTGAAGCACCCAGGCACCCTTTAAATTGTTTAGTTTTAAGTAAGTTCCACTACCAACGTGGGACTTGAACTCAAGACCCTGAGATCAAGAGCTCTACTGACTGAGACAGTTTTTATTTATTTGTTTATTTACTTATTTATTTATTTACTTATTTATTTTGAGAGAGAGAGAGAGAGTGAGTGAGCACAGTGGAGGAGCAGAGAGAAAGAATCCCAAGCAGGGCTCGAACTCACAAACCATGAGATCATGATCTGAGCTGAAATTGAGTCAGATGCTTAACCGATTGAGCCATTCAGATGCCCCAAATTTAAGTGAAATCTTTTTTCAAAGTAAACAACTATATATATATGTATGTATACATATATATATATACACACACATGCGCATACATGAGGCCTGGACAGCCATGTGGTCTCAGGCATGTGTATATATAGGAAGGGTATATACATGTATACATATACACATATTTTTTAAAATTACTTTTTATTGTTTCTTTTAATTTAATTACAAATCTGTTATATACACTGTGGTCTTGGCTTCAGGAGTAGAGCCCAGGGATTATCTCTCACATAGGACACCCAGTGCTCATCCCAACAAGTGCCCTCCTCAATGCCCATCATTCATTTTCCCCACACCCATCAACCGTCTGTTTGTTCTCTGTATTTAAGAGTCTCTTATGGTTTGCCTCCCTCTCTGTTTTTATTTTATTTTTCCTTCCCTTCCCCTATGTTCACCTGTTGTGTTTCTTAAATTCCACACAAGGGAAATCATGATATCTGTCTTTCTCTGATGGACTTATTTCACGTAGGGTAATACACTCCAGTTCCATCCATGTTGATGCATTAAGATTTTATTTTTAAGTGATCGCTGCACCCAACGTGGGGCTCAAACTCACAACCCCAAGATCAAGAGTCACGTGCTCTTCCGACTGAGCCTGCCGGGCGCCCCAAATCTGGGTGTATTTGTGATGTAGAACTGACACGAATTCCAGATGGATGGACATGAAAACTGAGGGAAACGGAGGCATACCAGGTTTTGGGCCTTAGCAACTGGGCATTGGGGGTGCCTTTCCGTGAGGTGGGGGGGGCTCTGGAGGAGAGATTGAGGGGGTGGTTGAACTTGCAAGTCTGGAGTCCAGGGGAAAAGCCGGGGCTGCAGATACGGATTTGGGAGTCGTTAGCACATTGGTGGTATTTACAGGCATGGGCTGGGCTGAGGTCAGGTAAGGAGGCATGGAGATGAGGAGATAAGGGCCCAGGCCAAGCCCCAGGACACTGAGAGGAGTCAGCATCCAGTCTGGGGACTCTGGAAGTGCTGAGCACTGGTCACCACCAGCTCTGCACACCCCTGCTTCCTAGAAGATTAGTCTCTCTGAGATACAGGGACACAAAGCAGGAATGAACGGAGGTTCAGCTCTGCGGGGTCCTTGTGACCAAAGGGAACCTGGCTGTCACATCCCCTGAGTAGCTGGGGCCCTCCTCTTTAACAGCCCAGTGATGGGTTCTCTGGTCGTTTGAGATCTGGGGCTCAAGCAATTGGCAGTCTCTACCCTCGCCCCAACTCCAGTCTCAAAGCCCTCACCATCTCTGCAGCTAAAATGGGTAAGAGAGCACGTGGCCCGAGGGGGGCCGGACAGCCGTGTGGTCTCATGGAAAGACGGGACCACTGAGTCCCAGGAGTGAGCAGGTGCTGTGAGGGATGAGCCAGACCTGAGCCTACCTTGTCCTCAGGTGCTCCAGGGTGGTCAGCCGACCTGCACCACCCCGCCTGCCTTCCCAGAGCCTCACGCTGATGCCCCAGCGGTATGGAGACCTCTTCTGGGAGAGCCTTAGCCAAAGGCCCAGGTGGGTAGGAACAGAGCAAAGGAGCAGGGAAGGGAAGGCCGGACAATTTTAAACTAAGCCCTGTGGCAGTGAGCCCTAGTCTGGGGACAGCTGGCCCACTGGCTGACGGACGCTGGGGCAACTACTGCCAGATAGACAGGTGGTTGGGACGGGCCGTCAGAGAAGCAATACGGATGGGGGTGTCCTCTCTGCACGTAGCTCCCCGTTTGTGCTTTACAGCCCCACCTGGACGGAAGAATGGCACATCCCTCCCTCGCCGGTAGGACAAACTCTGCCCTTTTAAGGCACTTTTGGGTTAAAACCGCACCCACCACCGTCTTATCCTCAGCCCTCCTTGTCACCTCTTCCTTGCTGCCCCCCAACCAGTGCACTGACCACGCACCCTCCTTTCTATGCATCTGTCACCGTGTTTTCCAGATCACACCTGTGTGTCACGATCTGGGCTCCCCAAGACCTCTGACTCCCTACGTCAGTCCAAGTTCTCCTGAGAGACCCAGTTCTGCCCTCTAGCCCCTGCCCCCACCCCATTCTCTGGCACAGAGAGCCACTGGTTGCTCCCAGCCTGGCCTGTACCCCCTTGAGAGGCTCCCACCCCCTGAGGTGCTTTGCAGAAGAAAGAGAAGGAGGCCACATTTGGCGGGAATGCAGCAGGGACCTGCGGGCATCCCAGCCCAGGTGAGGGCTGTCACTTATCACCTGGAGGATCTAAGGAGGCGACAGAGAATCATCAATGAGTAAGGAGGGACATCTGGGCAGAGTCTGGGGACAGGAGGGTCTGAACTAAGGAAGGGGGTGGGGGCTTTGAAGGAAGTGGCGGCTGTATGGGAAGAAGGCCCGGACTTGGTGCAGAACGTCCCCCGTGTGGAGGGGAGGAGGGAGCTGAGCACGCAGGCTGAGCCTCAGGAGCTGGACAAGGTGGAAACTGGGTCACCGAGGCAGGAAAGCAGTCCACAGAGCTGGAGGGCAGTGGGCAGCCAGAGGCCACCTCTGAGTCCCTGGACTGAGGGTGCTTCCGCCCAGGGCAGCAGGGACTGGGGGCGGGGCGGGGGGCGTGCAGAGGGTTGGGAGCGAAGCCGGAACACCCCTGGGTCCCAGCAGGAAGTATTTCGGGGCAGAAGGGTGAAGCCTGGAGGGGCAGAAAGCTTGGCCTTCAGGCGCCGCGTTCCTAAGCCTCCGGTCCCCACAGACTGAAGAAGGCTCAGTGGGACGTCTCGGGGGCCGCACCTGAGCCCCTGGCACCTGCCACTGCCGGCTGCGGAGTCCCCAGCGCCACCGAGTACCCGGGTCTGGAAGAGGCGAGGGCTACCTATCCACAGGAGGAGGGCCACCCTGTCACCACTGGCAGGACCCAGGTCTGGCCGGAGGAGCTAGGCGGAGTGCTGGAGGGTGACGGGGATGGACGCCCAGGGCCCGTTTGGGTGGCTGGACTGGAGACGCACAAACGCGGGCAGGGAGAGGCGAAGGGGGCAGGGGCGCTAGGACACCTGGAGAGACCTCCTTTCCCGTTCTTCCGTTCCTTTCCTAACTTCTCTCATCCTTACAGCTGCTCTGGTCCCCCTGGAGCCCCCTGGGCCTGGGGGGGGGGGTCTGGTGTCCCCAGACGACTGGGCTCTCTGGCCTCCTACAGCGCTGTCCCAGCGGGCGGGAACCGCCTCCGCTCCCCCTGGGGCATGGAGGTGCAGTCTGCGGAGTAAGGAGGAACCCCCAGGCCCTAGGTGTCCGCGCGCTGCCTGGTGGGGGGAGGGGGCGGGCAGGCTCGCCGGCAGACCTGGAGCCTCCCCCTTGTGACGCCGAGGCCTTTCCCTTCCGCAGCCTCTCCCAGCGACCTCCCCGCGCTCGGCACTGGGCGCTAACAGCCCCCTTGGCCGCCCGTGTCAAGCCATCCCCCAGGGCTCCGCACGGCCTATCGCCCCCACCCCCCCCCAACCGCCCGCCCGCGCTGGCTGGCACTGTGTTCTTTGCTCTGCTCGGGTATTAAAAAGCAAGCGCGTTGAGCCCGAAGTGTCTTTCTGCTCGTGGAGCAGTGATGGCGAGGCTGGCGCGCACGGAGGGCTGCGTCACCTCGAGGACCCGGCTAAGATGAAGTCGGGCTGGACCCCCCGAACTCGAAGAGTCCCGCCGAGCCCCGCTCTTCCAGCCCCGGGGCGGCCCGCGCCCCGCTCTCTCGGCCCGGGCTCGGACCGCACTTCCGCCCCCCGGGACCCCCGAAGTCTGCCCCCCAAGTCCGGCCGCCGGACCCCCGCCCCGCTCCCCGCGCCGCCAGGGCTTCCCCGCCTCCCCCCACCCCCCAACGTCCCCTTAACTGCGAGGCCCCGCCCCGTGCGCAGTGACGTCGGACGCCGCTGTCAGCGGGCGCCGGGGGGGGGGGTCGGTGTGGGGGAGAATGGCCGCTGCCGCCGTCACCCGCGGGACCCCGGGAGGTAAGAGCCGGGGCCTCGCGCCCGCCTCTCCGCCCCCGCGCCAGGGGGCGCCGCTCCCGGGCCCGCACGCCGCTCCGCCCGGCTCGCCCCCGCGCCGGCCCCCGTCCTCCTCCCCGCGCCAGGGGGCGCCGCTCCGCGCAGGGCCCCGCGGCGGACCCCGCGCCCCGGCCCCCGCCCCGGCCCCCGCCGCCCCGCGCCCGCCGGGCTCTGTCCCGCGGCGTCCCCGGGGCACCCCTGCGTGAGGGCGGGAGGCGGACCCTCCCACGTCGGGGCTTCTCCGGGGACCCCCGCCCGGGGCCGCTCCGCACCCTGGCAGGCTGCCTGGCCCGGACTGCGCACCTGCGCCCTGGGGCGGAGTCCTTACCCAGACCCGGCTGCCCGGAGCTCTGCCGGCGCGGACCGACCTCCTCCCCTCTCCGCCCCGGACACCTGGCGGAGCCCGCAGCCCCGAGCCCGCGCTGAGAGCATCCTCCCGCTTCCATCTGTGCCCTCGGGAGGGTGGGGGCTCAGGCTGGAGCCCGAGTGGTAGATGGGGTACGGTGGGCCTGGAGGCCGGGGGCAGGCAGAGGCGTTTGGGGAGAGAGCTGGTGGGGGAGGGGTGGGGAGGGCCGTCGGCCTCAGAGTGGAGGATGGGTCGTCCGGAGGGAGGGAAGCTGGGGTCTGGGTACCTGGCCCGGATGGATCCTCCCAGGCCCTGACCAACCTGGAGGAGAGGGCGTAGGTTAGGATCAGTCGTCAGATATGCCCTTCCCCTTGCAAATATCAAATCGAGAAGGAACTCAGGGTGTGTCTTGTAAGGCCTAGCTCTCCAGCGGACTTAGATCTCCCGCCCTGCCCCCAGCGTCCGGGCTGTCGTCTGCCAAACCATCCTCCAAGGACCAGGTGCCCGGAGTCCCACCCCCAGGCCCTGACCCCACTGTAGCCCCAGCCTCCACAAGACACCCCCCCCCTCTCTCACACACACACACACACACACACACACACACACTCACTCTGGGGCCTCTGAAGCGCCACCCCTCCAGCCTTCTCCCCTCCCCCACCCCATTTGTCTCTTCCTGATGATTCTGTCGGAGAGGGGGTGTCTCCCCACTCCTGCTGGTTCCTCTCACGAGGTCTGGAGTCTCCCTCTGCTCGGTTCTGCTCTACTCTCCCATCTCAGTCTAGCCCTTTCCCCTCACCTCTTCATCTTTCCCGGGTACCGCAACCCAGCTCCGCAGCCCTCTCCCGCCTTATTCTCCTCATCCTGGGTCAATGTGGGCCTTCTGCCGTGAACTTGTTCTCTGCCTTCCCAGCACAGACTCCCCCTCCCCCCGGCCTCTCAGGCCGGGGGTGACCTTGCCCCCTGGAGCCCTCAACATGAATACCAAGGACACCACCGAGGTTGCTGGTGAGTACACAGTCTGTGGTGACCCTTGGTTCTTGGATCCCTGCTCTCCTTGTCCTGGTTCCAGATGCTCCCAGGGCTTTGGATCCCGCCCTTTTGCCCTGGGCCGTCACAGAGGTGTCAGAAGCCGCCCTGACAGAAGCCCTTTCTTCTGCTTCCCCCTAGAGAACAGCCACCACCTGAAGATCTTTCTCCCCAAGAAGCTGCTGGAGTGTCTTCCTCGCTGTCCGCTGCTGCCTCCAGAGCGGCTTCGCTGGAATACAAATGAGGTTCTCCAGGGAGCTTGGGGGGAGGAGGACCTCGCAAGGCCTGGTGGGTTGGAGGAAGGCCAGTGGGGGTCTTCCTGTGTCCATGCTCCTCATTGCACAGTATTGCTCTAAGCTCTTTGCGGGTCACGGAGGAGGTGTAAAGACCTGTATCTCGTAGGAGCTTGCTTCTGGGCATGTCCACCTGGGTAAAAATAACAGTTACCACCTACAAAATCTTCCTTACAAACCTAGTACAGTGCTGACCTGTGTTATCTCATCCAGTCCTTGAATGACCCTGTGGGGCAGACACTGTCACCCCTGTGCTGTAGACGAGGCAACTGGTCTACCTTGTGGGGTCTATTTGACCATAGAGCCTCTGCTGTTAATAAAACCGCCACCGGTGTTGGCTCTTTCCGGAGGCACGGCCCTCGTGTTACACCCCTTCTGTACTCCGCACACGCAATACGTTGTGCTGTTTGATCATCACTGACTTAATTCATTAAACGAGGATCATCGGCAAAAAAACGTACGTGGGTGGTGATGTTAAAAGTGTGGGGAAGCTAAGGGCAGCGAGCAGGGCTTTTCGGAGAGGTGGGAAGGGATTTGGCCTATGGGGTGGCTAGGAGATCTAGGCACGTCCGGCCTATAGGATACTGACACGCGGGGGGCGCCTGGGTGGCGCAGTCGGTTAAGCGTCCGACTTCAGCCAGGTCACGATCTCGCGGTCCGTGAGTTCGAGCCCCGCGTCGGGCTCTGGGCTGATGGCTCGGAGCCTGGAGCCTGTTTCCGATTCTGTGTCTCCCTCTCTCTCTGCCCCTCCCCCGTTCATGCTCTGTCTCTCTCTGTCCCAAAAATAAATAAACGTTGAAAAAAAAAAAATTTAAAAAAAAAAAAAAAAAGGATACTGACACGCGGGAGCTGACTGCTCAGGGCACATTCAGAGGAGAGTCGATGGACCGGCCTGGTAGGAGTGGTAGATGGGATATAGGTAAACAGGGAGAGCAGTGACTTGATTCCTGGTCCGAGAGAACCTTGGAGCCGGGTTGAGGAATCCAGAATTCCTGGCCGTGTCGAGCCATTTAGGTTTCTTGAGTCAGAAGAAGACACGAAGATAGGTTTTAGAAAGAGCGAAGTAACAGGGCAGCATGAAGAGTTGATGATGAAGAGATCAGACTTGACCCCAAGGTCAAGGCCCGCATCGAGAGGAGGGAAGGAGAAGTTAGACTCTCGTCTGAGATGAAGCCCGGGGTTCTCGGGAGGTGGTGGTCCCGGTTGGGAGCAGACGTGGGCGCCAGCCCGCCCTGGCCGCCGGAACTCAGGAGAGAGTGGGGCCGAGGGCCAGGAGTGGGAGGCCAGGCTGAGACTCTGCGAAGGGGACACCCACCTGAGCGCCCCCTGTCCTACAGGAAATTGCGTCCTATTTGATCACCTTTGAGAAGCATGACGAGTGGCTGTCCTGTGCCCCAAAGACAAGGTGAGGTTCGTGAGGTGGGGAGTGGCAGGGGGGTCCCAGATCCTGTTTCCAGAACGCAGGGCCAACCCTTCCCTTCCCAGGCCTCAGAACGGCTCCATTATCCTCTACAACCGCAAGAAGGTGAAGTACCGGAAGGATGGTTACCTCTGGAAGAAGCGCAAGGACGGGAAGACCACCCGCGAGGACCACATGAAGCTGAAAGTCCAGGGCATGGAGGTGAGCCGGGTGCCAGCCGTCCGTCCTCGGCCCGGTCCCGGCCATGCTGGGGCCCGGTGACCTGTGTCCCCCTCCCTCCTGCCACCCTTCCCTTCTCACTCACGTGCCACGGCCCCCTCCCCGACCAGCTCTCTGGGATTAGGCTCCTGGGAGGGCATCAGCGCCCACGCCCCTCGCGTCGCCTGGATTCCCTCGGGGGCCTGTGTCCGGAAGCCCTGAGCACAAGTCGCGGCGGCTCCTCTGCCGGGCTGTGCTCTCGCCCTGCCTCCCCATCTCCAGACAGCCCCTCCCCCGCCTCCAGTCTGGGCCTTGTCTGGGTGCTCGGACTGGGAAGGCGCGTGGGGAGCCCCCCGGGGCAGGGGGCGGGGGTGGGCTGGGGAAAGAGGAGCTGCTGGAAAGGTTGGGATTCCCGCAAAGGGACTGAACAGAGGAAGAGTCGGGGAGCAGACTAGCCCTCCCCCCACCCCAGCCTGTCTCCTGGCAGTGTCTCTATGGCTGCTACGTTCACTCTTCCATCGTCCCCACATTCCATCGGCGCTGTTACTGGCTGCTCCAGGTGAGGCCACGGGGCTCAGGGAGCTGGGGGCTGGGAAGAAGGGGGGTAGGGGTGGAGAAAGTCACACGTCGGGGGGGGGCGGTGAGGCCGGGGGCACGCGGGAAGAAGGCCAGGACGAGGAAGCCGAGCCCCCCACGGACCCCGTGGCGCTGTGTGTCTGCCCTGGGCTCCCAGAACCCTGACATCGTGCTTGTGCACTACCTGAACGTCCCAGCCCTGGAGGACTGCGGAAAGGGCTGCAGCCCCATGTTTTGCTCCATCAGCGGCGACCGTCGCGAGTGGCTGAAGTGGCCCCGGGAGGAGCTGCTGGGGCAGCTGAAGCCCATGTGTAAGGCCCGCGGGGGGCTAGGGCGGCACTGCTGGGGGCTGCTGGGGGCGTGCGGACGAGGGCCTCTACACCCGGGAGCCCGGGAGGGTGCTTTTCCGAGGGGCCGCCCGGACTCCCGCCGTGTCCTGAGGTCCGGGAACGCGGAGAGAGGGGGCTGAGGGACATTTGGGAGCTGCGTGTCCGAGCTGCTTTGAGGCAGCTGGCCAGAAGCCTCGGAGCGTGTCAGGTGCTTGGAGAAGCCGGCGGGGCGCTGTGGGGACGGTGTGCGAGCCCCATGGCACCCCCTCCCCGCACCCCACCCCCACCCCCACAGTTCACGGCATCAAGTGGAGCTGTGGGAACGGCACAGAGGAGTTCTCCGTAGAGCAGCTGGTGCAGCAGATCCTGGACAGCCACCCGACCAAGCCCGCACCCCGAACCCACGCCTGCCTCTGCAGCGGAGGCCTCGGTTAGTGACCCCTGGCCCCGGAGCTCCCCCCCCACCAACCCGGCCACGCCGCGCCTCCTCTGGCCGAGGGCTCCCCCGGCCTGCCAGGATTTGCATGAGGATTTGCATGTCTTTTGCATGTCCCAGAAAGCGGGGCCAGAGGAGCAGAGGCCTTCCCGGCTGGCTGCACACGGGCTCCTTTCCCCCGAGTTCCAGCAGCCCTGGCTCCTTCTCTGTCTCCTACTCTTAGCATCTCTGGGCCACCCCAGCCCGGCGGTTGACACCTAGACGGTACCGCCTCGGCTCTGTTCTCTTGTCCTGTTTCTGTGCCTTTACGAGTCTCTCTCAGCTACTCTTCTGCGGGCTCCTGCAGTCCTGTTAATTTGGGGAGAAGGGGCACCGCTTCTGCCTCCCAGTGGCCACAGTCGGTATCACATCTCGTACACCCGCAAAGGGCCAGGAAACGCCCGGAGGCTGCCGGTAAGGGAAGGTGGAGAATGAAGTGTCCTTTCCCTTTTCTCCTCCCACCCTTTTCCGCTGCAGGTTCCGGGAGCCTCACCCACAAATGCAGCAGCACGAAACACCGCATCATCTCTCCCAAAGTGGAGCCCCGAGCTTTAACCCTGACCTCTGTCTCCCACCCCCACCCCCCTGAGCCTGCTCCGCTGATCGCCCCTCTTCCCCCAGAGCTCCCCAAGGCACATACTTCCCCTTCTTCTTCCTCCTCCTCTTCCTCCTCTTCCTCAGGCTTTGCGGAACCCCTAGAGATCAGACCTAGCCCACCCACCTCTCGAGGCGCGTCATCCAGAGGAGGCACTGCAATCCTCCTCCTGACGGGACTGGAGCAGCGCACTGGGGGCTTGACACCCACCAGGCACTTGGCCCCCCAGGCTGACCCCAGGCCTTCCGTGAGCTTGGCTGTGGTTGTAGGATCCGAGCCCCCTGCCCCACCAGCTCCTCCCAGCCCTGCTTTCGACCCCGATCGTTTTCTCAACAGCCCCCAGAGGGGCCAGACCTACGGAGGGGGCCAGGGGGTGAGCCCGGACTTCCCCGAGGCAGAGGCCGCACACACCCCCTGCCCTGCCCTAGAACCCGCTGCTGCCCTGGAGCCCCAGGCGGCTGCTCGGGGTCCCCCTCCACCGCCAGGAGCAGGTGGGAGAAGAGGAAACCGTTTCTTTATTCAAGATGACGGTAGCGGGGAGGAGCTCAAGGCCCAGGGGGCTGCCCCCCCCGCACCTTCACCCCCTCCTTCGCCCCCACCTTCACCTGCCCCCTTGGAGCCAGCAGGCAGGGGAGGCAGAGGGGAGGCCTTGTTTGGAGGAGCTGCTGGGGCCAGCGAACTGGAGCCCTTCGGTCTCTCGTCATTCCCTGACCTCATGGGAGAGCTCATCAGCGACGAGGCTCCAGGCGCCCCTGCCCCAGCCGCCCCGCTCTCTCCTGCTCTTAGCAGCATCACGGACTTCTCCCCAGAGTGGTCCTACCCGGAGGTGAGCCTCAGGCCTCGCTCCCCTATTATTCCTACCCACGCCGCCACTTGGTTTCCCTTGGTTTGTGTGACCGCTCGCTTGTCCCACCCTATTTTCGCTGTCTCTCTAGTTAGCCCTCCCTCCTGCCTTCCCCCCTCTGCGGGCCAGGTGGCGTGGTGTGGGTCCCCCAGGTGCCTGGGGAACTTTGTCCTCTCGGTGACTGTGTCACAGGCGGGGCACTAGGGCGGCCCGGCCTGGAGAGAACATGACGGGGTGTGATGGCAGAGTCTGCCTTCAGCAGTGGAGAAGTCCCGCTCGCTCTCAGCTGCCCCACAGAGGGGAAGGACCGTGGGAGCCTCAGGCAAGGGAAGCAGTGGGTTCCCCGATCTGGGCAGGAGCGTCGGGAGGAGGGACAGGCTAGCTGACCTCGCCCCGCTGCAGCCCGCCCAGTCCGTGTACCCGGAATCTAGCACAGGGCCCCGCCCTGCAGCACTAGTGCCCTCGATGAATGGGTGCACGAGTGAGCACCCCACAGGGTTCCGGTCACACGGCGCCCGGCCTTCTCTCTGCAGGGTGGGGTCAAGGTGCTCATCACAGGTCCCTGGACTGAGGCCGCCGAGCATTACTCCTGTGTCTTTGATCACATCGCGGTGCCAGGCTCACTCGTCCAGCCTGGCGTCTTGCGCTGCTACTGTCCTGGTATGGGGACCAGGGATGGCACGGGGACTGGGGACGGCAGGATAGCACCTGGGCGGTTAGCTTCCAGGAAGTGCTGGGAACGACCCTGTCGGATCTTGAGCCTGAGTCCTGTGTCCCCACAATGGGCAGATGTTCCCCAGGCTTAGGTGTCAGAAGGTCTAGGCTCTGGTCCGAGGAATCTAGTCCTCGGCTCACTGGTGGCCTCGGACAGGTCCGCTCCTTTCTTGGGTCCGTGGCCGCCCCTCCTTTGGGGGCGGGCATTTGCCCTGACGGGTCTCCAGTGTCCATCCAGGCCCTCTGGCTTGGTGAGAGTCAGTCTCTGGTTCCAATCCAGGGAGCATGAGAAGGGAGATGCGTTGGTCTCCTCCAACCTGTCCTGGACCGAAGGACATTGCCTTCTAGATCTGGGCTGTCCGGTATGGTAGCCATCAGCCACATGTGCCTGAGATTAATTAAAATGAAATAAAATATAAAATTCGGCTCCTGCCTCTCGCGAACCACATTTTGAGTGTTCAGTAGCCACACGTGGCTTAGCGCTCCCCCACTGGGCGGTGCAGACACAGAACCTCTCCACCGAGGTGGTCCATCTGCCACCACCTTGCCTCCTTACCGTGCACCCAACAGTCAGCGTTACTGGGACCTCAAGGGCCACCAGAGTGACAGGATGACAGGTTTGCCGTCTGTGAGTGTGTTCCCCCACCCCCACCCCGCAACAGCCTGGTTCAGCGTTGCATGGAAGGAAAAGAGAGATCAGAGAAGCTGGGATCGGGGGTGGTTTTGGCCTCTAGTCTTGGGACCCCGGCCTGGTGGTGTCGTTCTCGAGGCCACAGATGCGGAGAGCCTGGGACACAGCTCTCACTAGACACTGCTGGTGAGCAGTTACATCTTTTCCGCCAGCCTCATCATGGGCTCACGACCTCTGGACTCTGACCTTGGGGGATCAAACTTCTTTGTAAGCGTAGGTGTCTCCTGACCCTCAGCTTCCAGGCCTTGGTGCTGAATAAGAAGCATCTTCCCTGCAGAGTCTGCAGTCCCAGGTGTCTCTGGCTCGTAGGAGGTTTTAAGTTCCTGAATGAACGGAGTGGAGTCCCTTCCCCATCAGGACCAAGGCCACTTAAGCAAGGGTGGAGGGGAGCCGGCTATGAAATGATCATGTGTGGCCTTCACGTGGGGGCCAGAGAAGGAACCAGGGAGAGAGCCCATCTTGCTGACCCTGCCCTCCCCAGCCCATGAGGTGGGGCTGGTGTCTTTGCAGGTGGCGGGGCGGGAGGGGCCCCTTTCCGCCTCTGTGCTCTTTGAGTATCGAGCCCGCCGATTCCTGTCACTGCCTAGTACTCAGCTTGACTGGTTGTCTCTGGACGGTGAGTACTTAGCCCTCCGACCCCTTGGCAGGCCCCACAGCCTTTGAGGACATGCTCCAAACCCCTCAGGACTCCGGTGGCCACCGCCCAGCCCCCAGTTTACCCCCCTTTTCCCAACCCCTGCTTCATTGGTCATCTCTAAATGCAGCAGCCATTGCCCACCCCCCCCCCCCATCTCCTCTTCTCCGGAAACCTCGGAGCCGTCTCTGTCCCAGCTCTTGGCCTGTCCTCTGTCCCAAAGATGGGCTCTAGGCAGGCGAGGCCAAGAGGCGGGAGCAGGGACAGGGTGTGGGGCAGTGCATGTGGGGTGTCCACAAGCGTATGTATACCTATATGTGTATTTAACTTCCTTCCTTAATTTTCTCTCTAGTTGTGAAGATAGGTGGTTGCTGTAAGAAAGTTAGGAATAACAGAAAAGCATGCGGTAGAAAATGAAAATTGCTTGTAATGTTACCACTTGGTGACATTCGCCTTTAATGTACTTTCTTGCACGGACAGAGGCACACATGCTCACGCATATGTGTATCAAGTCTAGACCCACGTGTGTTCCTTATGGGTTATCCCTCCCGTGGCTTCCAGCTGTTCCCCTGCGGCACCTGCTTCTCCTGGTCCTGCAGGTGCCCCTCTCCCCCCACCCGGACTTCCTTCCCTCAGCGCCCTTGCCCCCCAGCCCCCATCTGCCTCACTCTTGGGGGCGGCCCCCCCACAGCCTGGCCTGCTCATGAGTTCCGCCGTGGCTGTTCCTGGCTCTCCTGTGGGGCTCCACCCTCCCCCTGCTCCTTGGACTAGTGTCCTGACTTGCCCCTCTTCTTCCCTTCCTCTTGCTTGTCCGGTGCACCCCTCCGCTCTCCTGCCCTTCCTCTCCTCTCCTTCACCCGGTTTACCCTCCTGCCCCCTCCCTTGTCTTTCTGTTCATTCTCCACTCCCCACCCCCATCACCTCTTCCTTAGTCCCCCTTCTGTCCTGGCATCTCAAGTGGGACCTCCTCAACCTCCACCGTGTCTCTGTGCATGTTTTCCCACGGCCCCGATCCCCTCCCGCCTCCCCTCCTTGTCCTTGTGTGATCTCAGGAGGGGACAGATATAGCTTGGGGTGTGTGCGCGCGCGTGTGTGTGCTTTGTGCACAGGGTGGGGGAGGAAGAGGAGGAATGGACGTGGCCGTCCGTCTCTGTCACCTTCCAGCTCTGCCACCCTCTTTGTGGACAGCTGCCGGGGGACTGGGAGGAGGGGGTGGTGCTTTTTAAATCACAGCCCTTGAGCTCTCTGGGCAGTGGATAAGAGAGAAGAGGGGCCCGGTGTCCTTCAGCCCCAGCATGGGGGACAGAGGTAGCATCTGGGGCAAGGAGAGCTGACGGAATAGTGCGTCTAGAAGGCTGGGGGTGTGTGTGAGTGAGATCTGGGCCGGCTTGGGGCCGCAGGCTGTTTGGGAGTTCCCACCATGTCTGTGTCTCAAAGGACACAGTTCTGGTCCCCGGTCAGTGGGTAGCGTTAAAAGCCCCAGTTTAAGGCCTGCGTCCTGATGGACCGTATTTGGGGCGGGGAGGGTGGGGCAGAGGGGCCGTCGTTCTGGGGGAGAGGAAAGAACGTGAGTCTGCCTCTTCACCCCCAGAGCCTGGGACAGGCCCAGTTGTGTTCGGGGCATCACCCGGACCCTACCCACCGCTCAGCCTCCTCCCGTACCTCTTGCCCCTCAGACAACCAGTTCCGGATGTCCATCCTGGAGCGGCTGGAGCAGATGGAGAAACGGATGGCCGACCTGGCAGCAGCCGGGCAGGCTCCCTGCCGCAGTCCTGCCGTGCCTCCGATTCAGGTACCTGTGTGAGGAGGGAGCTCGGGAGGGTCTTCCCGGAGGAGATGGCTCTCGTGTGTGGCTCTCCCGTCCCCGGCTTCCTCCTCCCTGACGTCACCCCACTCCGGCTCCACCGCGGGGCGGGAGTGGCTATTCTGGGCACCCTCTTGGCACGACGGGCTTCAGACTATTTCTGATCTGAAGAGGGTGGGGGGAGGGGGCCAGGAGAGCAGGGGCCTAAGTCTCCGAGGAAGCAGACGGGGAGAGGACTCTGGGCTCCGAGAGGGAGAAGCCGTCTGCGGGGGAGGAAGCTAACTGGGGGTGGGGGACACCCAGGACCCTAAACCAGGGACACGGATGGCCCAGAGAGCTCTAGGTGGCAGGAAAGCTGGTGCGGGAGGTGTGGGGAGGGCAGGACAGGAAGCGGAGAGGACAGGGGTGGGGTGGCCAGGGCCATCCTGAGCCAGGGGACCAGACGCTCGGGTCCCTGCACAAGGGTATCTGTACTGCAGGACGAAGGCCAGGGACCCGGGTTCGAGGCCCGTGTGGTGGTGTTGGTAGAGAGCATGATCCCTCGCTCCACCTGGAGGGGTCCTGAACGTCTGGCCCACGGAAGCCCCTTCCGGGGCATGAGCCTCCTGCACCTGGCTGCCGCCCAGGGCTACGCCCGTCTCATCGAGACCCTGAGCCAGTGGCGGTGAGCAGGGCAGCGGGCAGGGGGACTGGGGCAGAAGTACCAGGGGACGGAGGAGGGACCAGAGGACCCGGAGCCCCACCAAGAGGGAAGGATCTGCACTCGTGACAGACTCTCAGCCCCTCACATTATGCGTCTCTGACCGTCTTGCTGCACTGACCTCGGTGCTTCTGGACAGCCTGCCCTCCTCCCCCGTTCCTTTGATCCTGATGTGCCTGCTTTGCCCGCTTTTACCGACTGGGCTCGTGTCCCTGTCCCAAACCCTCTAGGAGCGTGGGGACAGGGAGCCTGGACTTAGAGCAAGAGGCTGACCCGCTCAACGTGGACCACTTCTCTTGCACCCCGCTGGTGAGCGTGCGTGGGGCAGCGCGGGCCAGGCGCGTGGCCGTGGGAAAGTGTCGAGGGACGCAGGGAAGGAGCCGGTGGAGCTGGGAACTGAAGACCCGGCCTGGGGAGGAAGGGCCCCGGGCCTCACGTCCACGCTCTCCACCCTCAGATGTGGGCCTGTGCCCTGGGACACCTGGAAGCCGCCGTGCTCCTCTTCCGCTGGAACAGACAGGCGCTGAGCATTCCCGACTCACTGGGCCGGCTGCCTCTGTCCGTGGCACAGTCCCGGGGCCACGTGCGCCTCGCCCGCTGCCTGGAAGAGCTGCAGAGACAGGAAGCTTCGCTGGAGCCCCCACTTGCCCTGTCGCCCCCCTCCTCCAGCCCAGACACTGGTGAGGGTCGCCCCCGATCTAAGAGGCTGTGGGTGGGAGAGCGAGAGGAGGAGCAGGGAAGAGGAGGGGGGGTGGGAAGAACAATCTGGGAGGGGTCATGGAGCTCCTGCTACCCTTGCCTCTCCCCCGTCCTTGCAGGGCTGAGCGGGGTCTCGTCGCCCTCAGAGCTGTCGGATGGCACATTCTCTGTCACATCAGCTTATTCGAGCGCCCCGGACGGTAGTCCTCCCCCCGCTCCTCTGCCAGCCTCAGAGATTCCGATGGAAGAGACTGTTCCAGGCCAACTCTCCACTGGGGCCCCTGAGGCCCCCCTATTCCTCATGGACTGTGAAACCACCAACTCCCAAAGGCCAGCACCCTCACCGCCTCCTCTCCCACCAACCACCGAAGGGGGGACTGCTCCTGAGGAAGCAGACGGCCCACTGGCCGTGGACGTGATCCCGGTACACTGCTCGTGCTCGTGCTCGTGCTCACGGACGGTAAAGGCTAGAAATGGCACGGGGTGGGGGGTGGGGTGGGCGGCAAGACTGAGCAGACGCTGATCATCCCATGAAGCAGAACCTGAGTCTGGCTTCAGTTTGGGAGGAAAGGGCCGTTTACCTTTACTTTGGGACGGGCAAGGCAACCCTTTGCTTAACTCCCGTCAGACCTTGTGACTCAGAAGTCATGAGGTGTCAGAGATCAAAAATTCCAGAGAACAGCCTCAGCTGGAGCTGGGCTGAGAGGTTACCTGCTGGTCCGTGCCGAGATGAGGTTTTGGGGGAAGCAGCCTGACGGAGGGAAGCGGGTGCTGTGTGGAGCAGAGGCTGACAAGCTGGCGGGTGTGGCAGAGATCCGGGGTGGGGACGAGGCTTGCACAGGACAAAAGTGAAGCAAGTCTTGAGACGGGAGCGAACGGAGGAATGAATCTTCGAACCTAGCAGCGCACTTCTCTGCCAAGACCTGGGGAGGTACCCATCTTGGAGAGGCCAACGGACTAACTGGGTACCTAGTACTAGAAGCACAAAATGCTTAAAGTCGGCAGTGCGCCGGCTTCACAGCTAGAGCCATCTGGCAGGGTGTCCGGTAGGTGGCAGGCACCGAGCTCGGGGGGCTGGGGGCTGCAGGCACGGCCGAGCCTGTGGGGAGCACACGTTGGTCAGCTGGCATGAGGCAGGGGGGCCAGCGGGCAGTTGGCCTGAAGGGCAGGTCCTTCATTTGTTCCACTCCTGCAACCCTGTTCGGAGGAGGTCCATCCCGTCCCGTTTTCCACGCCGTCTCAACACAGGGCCATAAACTCAAGTGGGAGCCTGGCAGGCATATGTACATAGTGGCCGAGAAGGACTGGGGAGCAGGGACAGCCATCCCCGAGGCCTATCTGGTGGTGAGGGGAATGATAAGACAGCAAGTGGACGATGGTGACGGCCTTGGCGGGGCAGGAATGTCTGGCGGCTGGGACTGCTCCCGACTCACCGAGCCTCTCCTCTGTGCAGGTGGACATGATCTCACTGGCCAAGCAGATCATTGAAGCCACACCAGAGCGGATTAAACGAGAGGACTTCACGGGGCTGCCCGAGGCTGGAGCACCAATGAGGGAGCGGACAGGGGCTCTGGGGCTCAGCGAGACCATGTCCTGGCTGGCCAGCTACCTGGAGAACGTGGACCATTTCCCCAGCTCAGCCCCGCCCAGGTGACCAGCTCAGGACAGCATGTCCAGATTCGTCAGGGCAAGCAGGGAGCGGGGAGGTCCTTCCCTGGAGCCAGTGCTCCGTTCTGGCGCGGGGCCCCAGCCCCCGAGGAAGAGACTGGTACCGGCTGAGGGGCGTTCAAGTCCCCCTCCGGGCTCTGTGGCTGGACGCACTTCACGGTGGGCCCCAGGACACCCCCTCTCCCTGTCCCTGCAGCGAACTGCCCTTCGAGCGTGGTCGCCTGGCCGTCCCTCCCGCCCCTTCCTGGGCAGAGTTTCTGTCCGCCTCTGCCAGCGGCAAGATGGAGAGCGACTTCGCCCTGCTAACGCTGTCGGATCACGAGCAGCGGGAGCTGTACGAGGCGGCTCGAGTCATCCAGACGGCCTTCCGGAAGTACAAGGTCAGAGGCCCCGGGGTCCCGCGAGATGAATCACAGCAGCCCGAGGTCAGGGGACGCGGTGGGCTCCAGGCTGGAAGTCTGAGGCTTGGTTCTCGCAGGGCCGGAGGCTGAAGGAGCAGCAGGAGGTGGCGGCTGCCGTGATCCAGCGCTGCTACCGGAAGTACAAGCAGGTGAGCCCTTTCTCCCCTGAAAGCACGCCCCACCCCTGAGCGCCCAGAGCGCTGCGGGAGCCCTAACCCCCTTCTCTCTCCACAAGCTGACCTGGATCGCGCTCAAGGTATCAGGCATGAGGTCTGGGTGTGCGCTTGTCCCTGACGAGCCGGCCTCTCCACCAGCGTGTGGATTAGAGACCGGCACCCGCCGAACTTGGGGGCGAACCTCAGGGTGCCGGGGCTCTGTCCCTCCATTTCACCCCCTGTCCCCGCTCCCCGTCCCTGCAGTTTGCGCTGTACAAGAAGATGACCCAGGCGGCCATCCTGATCCAGAGCAAGTTCCGGAGCTACTATGAGCAGAAGCGGTTTCAGCAGAGCCGCCGGGCGGCCGTGCTCATCCAGCAGCACTACCGCTCCTACCGCCGCCGGCCCGCAGGCAGCCTGCCCGCCCGCACCAGGTACGGCCCGCGGACCCCCTCCCCGCCTTCCCCTGCCTCCCCTGCCAGGGTCCAGGGGCTGGGGGCGGGGGCGCCGGCGGGCCACGTCTGCTCATCGCTCCTTTCTTCCAGCAGGGGCTCCTTTCTCACCAAGAAGCAGGACCAGGCAGCCAGGAAGATCATGAGATTCCTGCGGCGCTGCCGGCACAGGTACCCGCGTCCCGGGCCGCCCCCCGCCCCGTTCCCAGCGGCCGGCGTCCTGACCCACTCCCCATCTCCCCGCAGGATGAGGGAACTGAAGCAGAACCAGGAGCTGGAAGGGCTCCCCCAGCCCGGACTGGCCACCTGACCGCCGCGCCGCCTTCCTCACCGCCCCGGGGGCCGCTTCTGGCAGTCTTAACCGAGGCCGGGCCCCCGGCGGGAGGGGAGCCCCCGTCGGCCGCCGTCCCGCTAAGCGGCGGCCGGAACCCTCCCGGGGCCCCCGCCCCGCCCCGCCCCGCTGGGGCGCGCCCCGTCTCTCGGCATCCCCACCCCCCCCCCCGGGCCCGCGCCCCACCTCCCCGCATCTTCAGCCGCGACCTCCGGAGCCCCGCCTGCCCCTGCTCCACGTTTCCCCGCTGCCTGCACCCGCCCCGGCCCCCTCCCGACTTGCCTTATTTATTTGTTGGACGCGTCTCTGAATGTATCCGCCTCGGTCCCGCCCCCGCCGCGCGCCCCCGCCCGACTCCGCATGCCGGCGCGCGTCCCCGTCCCGGGCCGCCCCGCCCCCGAGGGGAGGGGCCTGTACATACTGTAACATACAGAGCAGAGTGAAGAGTCTATTTACGGCGCCGCGGGGAGGGCGGCGCGGCGGGGGCCCCCGGCCGGCTCCACGAGCACTTTCTACTTGTGCATGGGCTTGGTTTCTACGAGTTACCATTAAACATCGCTGCACCAGCCAGCCTCCCGCCTCTGTCTGCGCCGCGCGGGCGGGCGGGCGGAGCCTCGGCGGCGGGGGACAGCGGGCGGGGCGCGGCCGGCGCGGGGCTCTCCGCCTCCGACGTGTTTCCGGCCTTAAAGGCATTTCGCCCTTCCCTTTAAGACGCGCCGCCCCTTCTCAGTCACTCCCAAGATGGCGGACCTACTGGGCTCCATCCTGAGCTCCATGGAGAAGCCACCCAGCCTCGGGGACCAGGAGTCTCGGCGCAAGGCCCGAGGTGAGGACCCCAAATCCGCAACCGCCTTTCTTCGCCCGGTTTTCAGGACCACACTCTCCCCCCTTCGGACGCTGCCGCCGCCTCAACCTTGAAAGACCCCCTCACAGGCCCCTACGGAGACCCCCAGAGTCCCTAAAAGGGCTGCCGGCCCGCCCGCTCTTGTTAGCGGGCGGTGATTGGCTACCTCAAGCCCAGCGCCGCCTCCCGCCTCTTCCCTACTGGCCTTCCGCAGTCCTTGTTTCCAATTCGCCGGCGAGCCCGCCCGTCCGCCGCTGTCGTGCTCTGATTGGCTGGCTGCCTCCAGCCCCTGGGCGTTCCTCGCCCGCCCGCCCGCCCGCCCCGCCCCGCCCGCGGTTCGGGGAGGGGGTGGGGGGCGTGTCCTGCCCGCGAGTCCTGGCAACACCCAGCCGCATTCCGATTGGGTCCAGGGCACGCCCGTCCGCCACCGCTTCGCCTCTATTGGCCAGCTCCACTTAGAGCTCTGCCCACGAAGTCTTGTCCCACCTTCCTCGGGCCCACCCCGCCCCCAGCGCCTCCTATTGGCGGCCGGATCCTTCGGGTGCCCTGCGCCCCCTCCCCGAGCACCTGCCCCGCCGCGTCCCCGCCGCCCCTCCCTCGAGGTCAGCCTCCCAGCCCCCGGCTGCCGGCGGATCGCGCTAGTGACTGGAGGGACAGGGACGCTCCTGCCCCCGAGCGGCTCCCTGCGGGCGGGCTCCTCCGCGCGGGGGCCGGGATCCTGGGGTACCGTCGCGGATCCCGCAGCCCCGAGCGCGCAGGAAATGATCACCCCGCAGTTTGGTAGCCACCTTGCAAAATAATTGTCACGAGGGCAATGACCCAGGGGCCCTGACCCGGTGAGAGGACAGAGCTCGGAGGAGATCGGGGACGTGCGCGAACTGGACACTGGAATTCGTGCTCTCCCTGACTGCCTAGGCGAGGCTCACCAGCGGCAGTTGGTGGACCAGGAAGCTGAAGTGCATAGTGTTAGGTACTCGCTTGAGGTCACAGGGTTACTAAGTGGTAGGGCTTTAAACCTGGCTTTAAACTGGAGTTAAACCTACTCGATTTTTTTTTTTTTTGCCAACATTTTTTTGTTTCTTAACGTTTATTTTTGAGAGAGAGAGAGCATGAGCGGCAGAGGGGCAGAGAGAGAGGGAGACAGAATCTGAAGTGGGCTCCAGGCTCTGAGCTGTCAGCACAGAACCCAACTCAAGGCTCAACCCACGAACCTCGAGATCATGACCTGAGCCGAAGTCGGGCACCTAACCGACTGACCCCTCAGGCGCCCCTGGGCCAACATTCTTAACCTTAATCTTACGCCACTTCCTCAGATGCAGAGGGACCCGTTAGAGAGCTGTCAGTGGTCAAGATAAGATGCACTGATGGCAAAGCCCCTGGGATGAGAGAAAGACCGCCTAGCCTGAGCTATCAGGCCCTGGGGCCACGGAGACAAACGGGATGGGAGGTGAGCAGGGCGCCTGCCCTCCAGCAGCCCAGAGTCTGGCCCGAGAGACAAACACAAAGTTACGTTACGTTCTCAGCAGGTTCTCAGCACCTGCTCTAGTGGCTGTCTGAACCAAATGTGCTTTGGGCCCAGAGGAAGCGGCAACTGTGACTCATGGTGGGTCTCGGTGTGCAAGAGGAGGAGAAGCACTCGAAGCAGAAGGAGCCACAGGTGCAAAGGCCTAGGGTGGCCAGGCAAGCGGGAGGCGGCTCGGGACAGCTGCCGGGATTTGGTCCAAGGAAGTGGAATCAAGGGTGTGAGGGATTTGAGGTGGCCAGAAAGGGGCGGGGGCGCTGAGACCTGAGCTGGGGGAGCTCCTTCGCAGCTCACCTTGGACTTGGATGCCTGCGCTCCCGGAGGAGGAGGGGGCCTGTCCCTCCAGCGTCATCCTGTCCGTAGAAGTGAGAAGTGGGGGTGTCACAAAATATAGGAAGTTAAATAATTTCCCCTTTCTTGCGTAGACGCTGTGACAGGAAGCTCTTGAAGGCCAGGCCCGAATCCGCTCTCCTGACCTCCCCAGCTGTCTCCCGGTTCCTCGCGTGTCGTGGGCATGAAATAAATGTTAATCGGATTCCCCAGCGGGGTTGGGAAACGGGACCTTGCTGTTCCCGCTGCACGGCGGGCTCTTGCAGGGCAAAGCTCGGTCCGTGTCTGTGCCACGGGACCTAGCACAGCGCCACGTACGGAGAACGTACGAACCGACGCTTGGCAGCAGCCCTCCCGCTCTCCCAGCGGGCCCGGGTCCCCTTGGCAGCCTGACGGACTCTCCCCGCCCGTGCCTCCGCCCCTGGCCTCACGCTGCCCTTTCTGCCCCCAGAGCAGGCTGCCCGCCTGAAGAAGCTACAGGAACAAGAAAAACAACAGAAGGTGGAGTTTCGTAAAAGGGTGAGGACAGCTGGAGGTGTCACGGGCAGCTTCAGGGAGGACCTCGGATAAGTTAGACTCGGAAGGTGGAGGACTCAGGTTTCCCCAGATGTCTCCGGGGAGGAGCCTGGGAGCCAGTGGCGTGGAAGCTGGGAAAGGCGTGGGGAGGCGATGGCCCGATGGCCCGGCTAGGGCGAGGGACGCTGGGGCGGAGCGGCCCTCCCATGCCGTCCTTGTCCTTCTCCCAAGATGGAGAAAGAGGTGTCCGATTTCATCCAAGACAGCCGGCAGATCAAGAAAAAGTTCCAGCCGATGAACAAGATCGAGCGAAGCATCCTGTGAGTGTCCCCGGCCTGGGCGGCTGGGCGGGGAAGGGCCAGCGGGGGCCCGTGAGGAGGGGGTGCCGCCCCGCCCCCCCCCCCCCCCCACGGTGCCGCACACTCTCCCCTCCGCCCTCCCTTCCCAGACACGACGTGGTGGAGGTGGCTGGCCTGACGTCCTTCTCCTTCGGGGAAGACGATGAGTGTCGCTACGTCATGATCTTCAAGAAGGTGAAAGGCCCGAGCTCCGCGCTCCCCTGTCTCGTCTTCGGCCTGTGTCCGTCCCCCGGTCCGGGGGAGAGGCCTGGGGTGCCCGTGGACCCTTGACCCCGGCATTCCCCTGTCCCCAGGAGTTCGCGCCCTCGGATGAAGAGCTGGAGTCCTACCGTCGCGGCGAGGAGTGGGACCCCCAGAAAGCCGAGGAGAAGCGCAAGCTGAAGGTGAGCCGCGAGGGGCAGGCCCCGGAGCCTGCGGCCCAGCACCCCGAGTCAGGCCGCCTGAGCGCGGGCCTCCCTCTGCACCCCCAGGAGCTGGCCCAGCGGCAGGAGGAGGAGGCAGCCCAGCAGGGCCCCGTGGTGGTGAGCCCCGCCAGCGACTACAAAGACAAGTACAGCCACCTCATCGGCAAGGGGGCGGCCAAGGACGCGGCCCACATGCTACAGGCCAACAAGACCTATGGCTGTGGTGAGGCCCGGCGGGGCCGGGGCGGGCAGAAGGGAGGGGGGGAGCGCCGGACGGCAGGCAGGGGAGAGGCTGTGATAACGGGGCTCCCACCCTCCTCGCCCCCCAGTGCCCGTGGCCAACAAGAGGGACACGCGCTCCATCGAAGAGGCCATGAACGAGATCCGGGCCAAGAAGCGGCTGCGGCAGAGCGGGGAAGAGCTGCCACCGACGTCCTAGGCGCCCCAGCAACCGGGGCGGGCCGGGGACAGGGGGACAGGCTGCTGCTATTAGGACCCATCCTGGAGCCCCACCTCCGCACCGCCTCCCGTCCGCGGGCACCAGGCCGGGGAGGCGGGTATGTGACTTGTCACTGTCCGCGCTCGGACCCTCGAGTGGTGTGTGTGCGCTTGCGCGTGAGTGTGCGAGTGTGAATGCACAGGTGGGTATTTAACGTGTATTATTCTCCTTTCTCCTCGGAATTTTCTTCCCCACGGGGCTGGGATTACTTTACACTCAGTAAACACTGTTTGACCCAATGTCTTGGTTTGTCTGAACAGGGAAAGGGGGGGGTCCTGGGGAGGAAGGGAATTTTAGGTTGATTAGTGTGACTGCTGTTTGTGTAGACCAAGGATGGCCAGATACTGGCGCTCTCAGGGCAGGGGCGGGGGGGATGGGGGAGGGGGTCCCGAAGAGGTCCGATCTGTGGGGCACGCTCCCTGGAGAGTTTTCACACTCTTACTCCCACACAGCTGCCCCGCGGGTGGGTCACACCCTCGGCCCCGCCCCCCTCCCTTCCCAGAGCTGGTTCCAGTGCCTTCAGTGCCCCTCTGGCTGCGTACGCGGCGCCCCCTTCCCCAGCCTCCTTCCAAAGTGTGACCCCACCCCCCTCTCCTGCCCTCTGGTCCCTGCGGGTGATGCGTCTTCCCTTCCCGCCTGTCCGCTCAGAGACCCGCACCTGCTCACTCGCCACAAGGACCACACCGTGTCTGTGTTGGCACCAGCGTTTATTTCCCAGGGAGGGGCTTGTGGGCCTAGGTCTGTCCCATGGTGTCTTGTGGGGTCTCAGAGCCTCCTGCTTCTCACTTGGCCTTCGGGTTACGGAACTTGCGTCCGGCAAAGACGGCCTTGTTCCCAAGGGCCTCCTCGATCCTAGAAGGCAGGTGAAGTCAGGGCTGTGCCTTCCTACCCAACGGCCCTCGGCTCCCCTCGTCCAGGCCCCCTGCGCCCACTGCACCCCCATACCTCATGAGCTGGTTGTACTTGGCCAGGCGCTCTGAGCGGCAGGGGGCACCAGTCTTGATCTGAGGAAGAAAAGGGAATTTGGAGGACTGTGTGAGGCTAGAGAAGCCAGATCCGGCCTGGCCCGGAGGGAGCTTCCCGTGGTGGCGGTCCAACCCAGGGATGGGAACCCAGGGCCCCCAGGAAACTTGGGTCAGACGTTTGGGAGTCGTGAGTACCTGTCCCGTGCAGAGCCCCACCACGAGGTCAGCGATGAACGTGTCCTCGGTCTCCCCGGAGCGGTGGCTCACCATCACCCCCCAGCCGTTGGACTGGGCCAGTTTGCAGCTGGGCAGAGAGCATGCTCGATAAGGCCAACTGACCGGGGCCCCAGAGGGAAAACCAAGGGCCGGTGGGGCTTCTCCCTTCCGTTTGGGGGAGGAGGCCCTTCGCAGGGAGGGGAATGACTAAGTTCTTGGGGAAGGAGCAGAGAAGGGGCGACTCTAGACTCTGAGCCTGGGCCCTGGGCCCTGGACGTGCTGGTGGGAAGGAAGGCAGGATCTAGCAGGGAGGAGTGGGGGCAGGACACGGCGGGGTCACCTGGGCAACGCTCCGGGGTCAGGAGGGTGGGGACGGGGCGGGAACCCGGGAAGGCGGACGCGGCTGGCCAAGCAGAGCTGGGGCGGAGGAAGGCCGCGGCCCCCCCCCCCCCCCCGGGGCCGGGAGGCACTCACGCCTGGATGGACTCGGTCACGGAGCCAATCTGGTTGACCTTCAGCAGCAGGCAGTTGCAGGCCTTCTTCTCAACAGCCTGGGCGATCCTCTTGGGGTTGGTGACCGTGAGGTCATCCCCCACGATCTGGATGTTGACCCCCGAGAGGAATGAGGTCCAGGTGGCCCAGTCATCCTGGTCAAAGGGGTCCTCGATGGAGACCACTGGAAGGGGATGGGAGAAGAACCGGGTGAAGGTCAGAAGAGCTGGGATGGGGATTTCGACGGGGCTCAGGACAGCCAGGGGCGTGGGCAGGAGCCACAGGACGCGTGGGGGTCTCACCAGGATAGTTCTTGATGAAATTCTTGTACAGCTCCCCCAGCTTCTCCCCAGTGATGTGCCGCGCGGGGTCATCGGGAGACTTGAAGTCGAGATCGTACTTCCCGTTGCGGTAGAACTCCGACGCCGCCACGTCCATGCCTATCACCACCTTGTCTGGGTAGCCAGCCGCCTGGATGGCCGTCTTCAGCAGCTCCAGGGCTGGGGGAGGGGCAAGAGGGCGCCTGAGGCTCCAGGGCGCCCCGTCTCTGCGGCCCCCTCCACTGTGGGGACGCAGGGTCCTGCCCCTCAGAGCTCACACTGACCTTCGTTGTTCTCCAGGATGTTGGGTGCGAAGCCGCCCTCGTCGCCCACGTTGGTGGCATCCTTCCCGTACTTGGCCTTGATGACCCCCTTGAGGTGGTGGTAGACCTCGGCGCCAATGCGCATGGCCTCCTTGAAGGAGCTGGCTCCCACGGGCAGGATCATGAACTCCTGCATGGCCAGCTTGTTCCCGGCGTGGGAGCCCCCGTTGATCACATTGAAGGCCTGTGAGGGGGAGAGGGAGCTCAGCCCCGCGCCAGGGGCTGGGAGGGATCTAGAAGGAATGGGGAGGGTCCAGGTGGAATCCTGGCTCTCCTGATCACCCGCTGAGTGCTCTAGGGGGGAGTACTTTCGCTCCTCAAGGTCTCTTTCCTTGTTGCGGTAAGACAGGGATAACACCTGCTTACCTGCAGGACCTCGCACTGAAAATTACAGAAGCGGAACGCAGCGTTCTCAGCGGGCGGCCGCTTCGGGCCGGGTAGGGACGCTGACGTGGTGGTTACCACAGCCGGTGCTCCCCGTGTTCTGTGAGCTCAGTTCATGCTCACAGCGGCCCTATCAACTAGGCACTGTGATCATCCCCATTTCACAGATGGGGAGACCGAGGCAGAGAGCGGTGACACACTCTTGCCTGAGACCACAGAGCTGGTGAACAGGCAGGAACCTAGCGGCTCGTCTCCAGAGCTGCCCCGTTAATTAACGATAAGTGGCAACGTTATTAGCGAGATAAAATTCAAAGGGTTTCCAGCAACAGGAAATTGGGTTTAATAAGGATCAGGGGAGACAGAAAGAAATGCCGAGATCCTCGCCACGAAGAAGCACTTGATCTGCTCCGGGGGCCTGGGCTGGGACTAGACGCTGGAGCTCTCACTGAGTCTGGCACTGGAATGCGAAGGCACAGGGTTGTGCCAAGGGAAGGCAGCGGAGGCTTAAGGGAAGGCTTGGATTGTGGGAAAGAGGGAGGGGCTGGGCCGCGGCTGGAGACGGTCCACCGCAGGAAACCGTTTCTTTGGCGCTGGGTCTGGAAGGTAGCCTTTCCAGGGGCAGCTGGTGCCCCCCTCCCTGGGCGGGGCGGCTCAGCCACTGTGGCGTCCGGCGAGGGCAGCTGCACTCACAGGCACGGGGAGGACCAAGTCCGGGTTCCCGGCGAGGTCTGCGATGTGCCGGTAGAGCGGGACCCCCTTCTCGGCCGCGCCGGCCTTGCACACAGCCAGCGATATGCCCAGGATGGCATTGGCCCCAAACTTGGCTAGAGGAGGCACGCACAAAGAGACAGTGAGAGCTTCTCCCCCAGCGTCTGGCGTCACCCCAGGAAGAATCTGGAACCCCACACCACTGGGCATCAAGAGCTCGTTAACAGATCTCTCCCCAGCCGCCCAAGGTGCTCTGGGAGCCCCCACCCCAGGGCAATGTGTCAGCCTCACAGCCGTGTCCACGGCCCGCCAGGCCCGGCAGAGGGCAGGCGTCAGGAAATGCCTGTGCGGTGAATAAAGATCCATCCAGCCACGATGTGCCCCGAAATGTGGGACACAGAGATCACCCAACCGGACCTCAGTTCTGGGGTCTCTCCCATCCCCCCACATCCCTTCCCTCCCCCTGGAGCTTGACTCACACTTATTTTCAGTCCCATCCAGCTCGATCATAAATTTGTCAACTTTTTCTTGATCCACAACGCTTAGTTTCTGGAAGGAGAGGTCAGAGAGGGGAGAACACAGGTCACATGCGGGAGGCAGTGCGGGCATTTAGGGTGGACAGGACAGGACGGCTGGCCAAGCAGGGCCCCTCACACCTCCCAAGCAGGGGGGGGGCTTAGGGAGAGGCAGCTGGGGGTGGGGCGCGGTGGGAAGCAGGCGCCCTCTTGCCTTTTCCAGCAGAGCGGGGCCTAGGGTCTTGTTGATGTGTTCCACGGCCTTCAGGACCCCTAGACAGGCCGGAGGAAGGGGTTCAGATCTCTGATGCCAGCAGGCCTCTTCCTGAGGGTTCCAGTGCCCTAGCCCCCTCACCCCCACCCCCACCCCAAGGGCGTTGCGGGCCCAGTCCTGAAACCACCGCCCACAACAGGCGCCTCCAGCGATGGGCCGCCCTCACCTTTCCCCAGGTAGCGGGATTTGTCTCCGTCTCTCAGTTCCAGGGCTTCATAGATGCCCGTAGAAGCTCCGCTGGGCACAGCTGCTCGGAATCGACCTGGGCGGGTTGAATGGGAAGGTCACGTGGGGTCCCAGCCGCACCCAAGGGGCCCGAGGCGTCCTCTCTGAGCCCAGGGGCAGGGGGCAGTGCAGGGGGAGGTTCCCGCTTCTCTGGGAGACAAGGCCTGAGAAGAAGTCCTGGGGGAGGGGATCCCACAGAAAGGAGAGGATGTGGAGCGGGATGGGGGAGGGGTGGGGTGGGGTGGGCAGAGCCCGTTGGGGCCTGTGTTACCCTTGGCTGTGTGCAGGTCCACCTCTACGGTGGGGTTGCCCCTGGAGTCCAGGATTTCCCGGGCAAAGATTTTCTGCATGGCCATGGCTGCAGGACAGGAGGTGTAACTTAGTGTGGACAGTTGATCTCCCTTAAGGAGCCCGAAATCCCTTGCCCTTTAAGAGTCTTCCCCACCCCAAGAAGGCAGGTGCTGGAGCTAAAAATACCCCACAAAAAGGTCACAGAGGAAGAGGCTGGCGCAGCCCCCTCCCCCACTCAGGGCAGCTCCTATTCCACCCCCAACCTGGGAATCCAGGGGCCCCTCCTAGAACTGCTTGGATTGTGGGCAGCCTGGACCCCCGTCCCGGCAAAGCTGCACTGAGGCCTGCTCCCTCAGCCTTCCGCTCGAGCACTGCGCTCTCCCTGGCCCCGCTGGCCCTCAGACCCTCTTCTGCTGTTCTGGTTCGCATCTTCCCGCACCTCCAAAATCCGCGGGAACCCCAAATTCCCCACCTGGCCCCAACTCCCCTCCCCTTTGCAATCCACCTCCACCTGCCTCTCTTCACAGCCTTCAGGGTGTCGTCAGTCCCTGGTCCTGGGCACCCCAACCTGCGTGCTCCAACCCTTCCAATCAAAGCTTTCTCTAGCGGGGGGGGGGGTCCCAGGAGGAAGACACGCCTGACACAGCCCCCCCTTTCTCAAACCAGCACCCCCCTCCCCCTTCACTACCCCCCATCGTCTGGGACTGCAAGATTCACCAGACCTGAGATGTCTCCGCTGGGGGTCTGGGGTGAGCTCCGAGTCTGGATGGCAGCTGGGACAGTGTCAGCTCACCCCCTCTCAGGCCGGGCATTTATCCCCGAGCCACCCTGTGCCCCGGCCAGCCCCGCCCCTCTCTCCCTCTTCGTCCCCCCCCCCCCCCCCCCCCGCACTGGGCTGCCAGCCAAGTGCCCACTACAGCCTAAATCAGAAGCCTTTGGCCCTGGGCACCTGCCCCTTCCCAAAGGTCAATGACGACCCCTCCTTCCTCTGTATCCCTCAACACAAACCCCTACTTTTAATTCCAGCCCCGGGGAGGGGCTTGGGAGGGCCTTCAGATCGGGGGTCTCCCCCTCCCCGGGATTACCGTACCATTTTGCAAAGGTTAAAGAGGAACCAGTGCCCTTTAGCAAAGGCCAAGGGTAACCTGAGCCCTGCAGGGCTGGGGAGGGGGCCTGGAAGAGGGGCTGCAGGATTGACATCCACACATGCTCAGCTCACTTGGCAGGCGCCTGGTCGCCTCTGCCGTCGGTCGGAGAAGGGGCCGGGGGCGTGGGCAAGCTTTGAGGTGTAACCCCCCCCCACTCGGAAGGCGAGAGAGTCTCACCTCTCAGGGTCCTCATTGCGGCCTCTCTCGGCCGCACCCCACCCTCCCCGCTCCGGGCGGGCGAGGGGGGTGGGGGAGGGGACGGGGAGACGAATTTAGACGGGCCCCCAAGAGTTGGCGCGGCTCCCTACTGATAGCGCTGGGACAGCACTTGTCGCCCAGCGTGGCGACCGGCAGACGGGGAGCCTCTCTCCCGGCCGACCTCGGGCGCTTCGGGGCGCGGCCCCCGCCCGCCAGTGAATGATGTTAACCGGGAGTGCACAAAATGAATGGCGGGAGGACGGGTGGCCCCTGCGGGGAGGTGGGTGTCTGCCGGGGCGCGCACCCGCCCCTCCCCCCACCCCCGGCCGCGCCCTCCCGGGATTTTTCCGGCCCGGGGTCTGGGGTGCGGCGGGGCAGAGGTCGGGAGCCGGCGGGCGGGGAGCGCCGCCACGTGCCCGAGCGCCGGCCCCGCCCGAGCTCCCGGTGACTCAGCCGCGCGGCTGTCGAGGAACCGGCTCGGGGGGCGTCGGTGCCGGGAGCTCGGGGCGGCCGCGCGCGGTCGCGCGCCCCAGGCCTGGGAGGACCGGTGGGACGCCCCTCCCCCAGCACCGGAAGCGGCCCAGCCCCTCGGCGCCCGGCGCGCGCGGGGCTGCCCCACCTGAGCCGCCGCGGGGCCCTGCCCACCGCTCCGCGCCGGGCGCCGGGTGCGCTCGCCGCGCTCAAGTTCTCAGCCGAAGTTTCACCGAAAAGAAGGAAAAAACCCAAGGGGCCCAAACGGGAAGGGACTTTCCCCTGACTGAAAAAGTTGCAAAGCGTGAGGCCTCTTGGTATTCTTCCGCTCTGAAAAGTAGTCCCGCCCCTCCGTCCCGCGCGCGATGACCTCGGCGGCGCCGGGTCGAGGGGCGCGGCCGGGGGCGCGAAGTGCTCGGCCGGGGAGGGAGGGGGGGGGGCGGGGAGCCCGGGGAGTGCGGGTGAGGCCTGGGACCGGAGCTGACCCTGCGGAGGGTCATTCCCGGGAGCTCGGCTTGTGCCACTCGGGCTGATGCTAGAGACACGGGTGTCCCCGCGGGGATGCCTTGAGCTCCGAAGACGGCCTGGGTATTTGTCACATCCCTCTTGGCTCCCGCGCGCCTTAGCTGCCTATAGCCGAGCGGAGCAGCGGCGCCGCCGCCCCCTCCGGTCGGCGGGAGACACGTCCCCGGCCCGCCCGCCTCCGCGGGGGGTCCCGCCGCCCGCTTCCCCGCGCGCCCGCGCAGCCGGCCGCTGGCTCCAACCGCCCCGCGCCCTCCCGCCCGGCCCGGCCCGGCCCGCGCAGGCGCGGGCGCACGCGCCGCCGCCGCCGCTCCTGCCCTCCGGCGGAGGTGGGGGAAGGGGGAGCCGTTCCGTTTAACCCTGAGCACCCCGCACCCTCTTCGTTGCGCCCAATTCGCAGCTCGCCAATTCCTCCTTTCACTTTCCTTCCTCCCTCGGGCTCACTCCCTTCCCCGACACCAAAGTCCGATTTATATTCCAGGCGAAGTGGAGCGAGCCCGGACCCTAACCTTCCCCTGCCACCGCCCACCCCCCCCCCCCATCCTTTTACATAGCTTTCCACCCAACTCTGCAAATTTTGCAATAGGGGGAGGGATTTTTAAAATTGCATTTGCAAAGTTCGGTCTCTGGGCAGGCGAGGGGGGGAGGGAGGGAACGGGGAGCAGGCCCCGCCCCTGCCGCCCTTTGCAAATAAAAATCTAGGGGGGGGGGGGAGGAGCAGGAAGTGGCGGTGCGAGGGCTGCTGCACAGCTAGCAGAGCCGCGGTCCGGACGGCAGCGCGTGCCCCGAGCTCTCCACCTCCCCCCGCCCGCCAGCCCGAGGCCCCCGAGCCCAGCCCGCGGCCCCAGCAGCAGCGCCCAGAGCAGCCCCAGCAGCAGCGCCATGGCCGGGTGGAACGCCTACATCGACAACCTCATGGCGGACGGGACCTGTCAGGACGCGGCCATCGTGGGCTACAAGGACTCGCCCTCCGTCTGGGCCGCCGTCCCCGGGAAAACCTTCGTCAACATCACGGTAGTGCGACGCCCGCGCGCCCCGGGGCACCGGCCGGCCCGGACCCGGAGGGAGGGACTGGGGTGGGGGCGGGCGCGGCCCGGGGAGGACGGCGCAGGGCCGCCACCGGGTCCTGGCCCCGGACACGGCGCGGATGGCGGTTGCACGTGAGCGGGCCCTCCGCTGCCCCCCGAGCCCTACGCCCCGGGGCGGCGGCGCCCGTGCCTCCCGCCGCCCCGCTCCCCGCGACGGGGCGTTACATCCGGGGCACAGGGCGGGGAGGGGCGCGCCGCCCGGTGCCGAGGCCCACTTCCGCCTCGTCTAGGGCGGGGCGGGCTCCGCCGGGGCCGGGGACCGGCCAGGCGCCTGGGGACCCCCGGCCCCGCTTCCGGCGGCCGGCTCTCGCCCCGCCACCTTTGTTCCTCCCGCCGCGGGAGGGAGCCCCGGGCGCGTGGCCTGGGTCGCACGCCGGTCCCCGGGGCTCCCCGCCCTCCCGGCTCCGTTAGAGAGGGCGAGGCCGCCACACGCCCCCCCCCCCCACGGGTCGGCACGCCGTGCCCCGCATTCCTGGGAGGCCCGTCCCGGAAGTCCCCTCGCCCTCCCTTCCCGCCATCCGGCGGGGCCCGGAGCGGGGGAACTTTGTGGGAAGTTGTAGGGCAGCGTGAGCTGAGGAATGAGGGATGACTCCCGCTGTCCCCATCACCACCTCCCCTGTCCACACTGCCCGGAAGTGGGGAGGGGGAGCGGAAGTTCGGGAGGGGGGGAAGGGGATTTCCGGGCGGGAGGGGACCGGATGTGGGGGTTTGGGGGGTTAGGGGGAGGGGGGAGAAAGGTTCCCTGGGGTAGTGGACCCGAGGGCTGGGTTTGCGGGTGTAGCCCTGGGCCCCCTTCAGAAGTTTTCCAACTTTCCCGGAAGGCCCCCAGGGCTCTGCTTCCTCATCTTGGGGCACAGATACCTGGACCTACCCTAAGTCACTTGGAGACCCAGGCGTCCGGGCCCCTAACAACTCCTGCAGAACCTTTGACCAAATAAGGGCAAAGTTGCTTCTCCTGCTTCGCCCGCCCCCTCCCTTCCCCTCTGAGCTTCTGCTTTTCCTGAAGGAGAGTTCTGTGCATCCAAAGGCTCCCCATTCCATTCCACTCCACTCCTTTCCCTGGATTTTGGCCCCCTTTATTTCCTGGATTTGCTTTCCCTATTAAATGAGATCGAAATTTCCAGAGGAATATGTAGTCCCTTCCTAGGACCATTTTCTGGGTTTGAGGACCATGATCTTTTTGTGCACGAACTTTTCAACAGCCCTTTTAAGGGTTTTTCAAATTTCTTAGATGTGCACAAAGCAGGTAACCTGTGCTCCTCGCTCGGGGGTGGGGAGGGGTTCTAGCTTCCCCCTAGAAGTCGGGGGCAGGTGGGTCCTTGGAGAAGAGGGTGGGAACCTCCGTGTACTAACTTTGATGGGCGCTTCGTTCCCCTTCCAGCCAGCTGAGGTTGGTGTCCTGGTTGGCAAAGACCGGTCAAGTTTTTTCGTGAACGGGCTGACACTTGGGGGCCAGAAATGCTCTGTTATCCGGGACTCGCTGCTGCAGGACGGGGAATTTACCATGGATCTCCGTACCAAGAGCACCGGCGGAGCTCCCACCTTCAACATCACTGTCACCATGACTGCCAAGAGTGAGTTTCTCTTAATCTCTCCTGCTCCAAGATCCCCAGTGTACCTCCTGGTAGTCTTTCGGGTTCTTTTTCTGTGTGGTTCCCCCCAGTACAAAGGGATCCCAACAGCCTGCTGGATGCTGGGACGCCGGATAGTTCCTCCGGTTGTGTCTCAGTTCCTCATCTTGTAATATAAAGAGTTGAACTGTGTTACCTCTTCAGTTCCTTCCTGCCCTGAGACTTTCAGAGGAAAAACTCCGTTTTCTCAGAAGAGGTAGACTGGTGGTCAGAAGTTGGCACTTAAACTGGGTCTTTTGAATTCTTTTGTTAAAACCTGGAGGTGGCAGGCCCAACCCTGGTTATTTGTAGCCTGAACCAGAGTCCGGGGTATGCAGGCTTTTGGCCCCTAAATTTTAGCTTGTTCCTCTCCAGCTTTAAGCTTGATTTCCCCCTCCTGAAAAGCCCTATTGTTTCAGGGTGACTGACAGCCTGCCTGTGTGTGGGGGGGGGTGGGAAAGAGGAGGTTGGGTTACAGCCCCCAGGGCTGGACAGCTGCGGAACAGCTGGCCGGGGGTGGAATCGGGACACCTGGGTCCTAGCCTCCTTTCTCTCTCCTCCAGCGCTAGTCCTGCTGATGGGCAAAGAAGGTGTCCACGGCGGGATGATCAACAAGAAATGTTATGAAATGGCCTCCCACCTGCGGCGTTCCCAGTACTGACCTCGTCCACCCCTCCCCCCCCCCCCCCCACTGCTTTTGCACCCCTCTCCTTCCCACACACACACGTACACCATTTTTATTTTTTGGGCCATTACCCCACACCCCTTGTTGCTGCCAAAACCACACGGGCTGGGGGCTGGGGCTGGATGGACAGACACCTCCCCCTCCCTGTACCCCTCCTGTGTGTGGTTGGAAAACTTTTTTGTTTTTTGGGTTTTTTTTTTTTTTTTTTCTGAATAAAAAAGATTCTACTAACAAGGTGCTGTGTGGTTTGGCCTGGGTGTCAGGACGGACTGTCCCCATGACCTGCCTCCTTTATTTTGGCTTTGGGTTAGAAGGGGGTTGAGGGCATTACAACCCCCTTTATCTTGGCTTTGGGTTAGAAGGGGGTGGAGTCTAGAAATTTGAGCTTCCTTGCGCCTGGGCCAGGCCTAAGCACCTGCCTCTAGCCTACCTGGTCAGGTGGCCCAGCCCTTCCACAGTGGCACTTCCTAGCTGAATTGGGAGATAATGGAAAAGAGCCAGTCCGTCCCAGAGAATGGGTCCAGGCCTGCGGGCAAGGCAGGGCCAGTTGAGTCATCCTAGTGTGGGTGGGGCTCCCCCTCTCTGAGTCACAGTAAATGCCTGCTGGGGCTGTCCCCATGGCTACAGGTTATTCTCCAGGCACTCCCCTGCCCCTTTATGGCAAAAAAAAAAAGGAGGGGGGCAATTACCCCAAGGATAAGGAGTTCACCTATGTGAGAATGAGCTCACTCTTCCTCAGTTCACAAAAACTGTTTTATTAACCCCGAAAATGAAGACCCAGTCCCTCTACACCCTCAACCCCTTCAAAAGGATGGGGTTGGGCAAGGGAGAAACCTGGGGTGGACATGTCCCCTGTCCCTCAATCCAGGAAACCGGAGGGAGGAAAAGGGGCTGTGCAAATAGGTCTGGGGGGGCGGGGGTGGGCAAGGGGATTATTAGACCAGCACGGCAGCTGAAGAGGAGGGGGCGGGCGGGGGATCTGCTGGAGATCCAGGGAAGGCCAGAGGGGTGGGAGCTAGGGAGCCGAAGGAGGTGGGAGGTGTGGGGCTGGAGCCCAGAAGCGGGGTCCGTTCTGAGACAGGTTGGTCCCCTGGCTCCCCTTCTTCGTCACCCTCTGGCCCCTGAGTTTCGTCCTCCTGTTCCTCGTCCCCAGGACCCCGATGGACAGGCTGCTTGCAGATGGGGCAGGTCTTCCGGGTCTGGGTGAGCCAGGGGTCCACACAGCGGCTGTGGTAGGCTGCAAGAGGCGCGGGGTGGGGTGGTGGGGGGAACGGGTGAGGCACTGGCGCCTGTGGGGGGGCCTGGGGGCCCGGGCACAGGGAGTGGAGGCCTCACCATGAGCACAGGGGAGCACCCTCAGCCTGTCCCCGTCCTCATACTCGTCCAGGCAGATGGCACAGACGTCATACTGGTCTCCTGCGGGGAGGAAGGGAGTCCTCCCGCTGAGCCACCCTGAGCCAGAAGAAGAGCTGAGAAAGGGCAGGGTGAGGCCACAGGAGGGCACGAGGAATCAGGGGTTCGAAGGGAGGAGCAAAGAGAAGCAGAGGTAAGAAGGGAAGTGGGTTTCTTAGGGGGAGGAGCGGAGGGGGGGGGCAGGGCTCTGACTACAACCTTATATGGGCACTGGCGGCTCCAGGACCCAGAGACCCAGCCCCCCTCACCTGTGTCTTCCTCGGCCCAGTTCCTCCCCACTCCTGCCACGTCTCTGCTCTCTCCACCTCCCCTACAGGCAAGGTCAGTCCTCCATTCGTCCCCCAACTCTTCCATTTGATCACCCGTGCTTTCCACCGCCTGCCCTATTCCCGTCCTGTCCTCACCGGCCGTGTGGATAGAGCGAAGGAAGGGTGGCATCTCTGCCCCTGGTCTCTCGAGCTCAAACTCCTTTGGAACCATCTGGGAGAAAGGCCCCGTCTCCCCCTTGTGCCCCTCACCCTTCTGATAGTCATGCGTGGGAATCTGTTTCAGCTGCTCTTTGGTCAGTCGATTCCGCTGGAGCCGTTTCCGGTGCTGGACACAACGGACTATCTGGGGAGGGGGGGGAGCGGACGGATCCACTTTAGGGAGCAAGACTGGGCCAACCCAGCACAAACCACCGCCACCTCCCGACCTAGATCCCGTCTGGCTTCAGAGGCCTCCAGCCCTCCCACCGCACTGCTACTCACCATCACTGCTCCCATGGCCAAAACCAGCAGCCCCACGATCCCTGTAAAAGGGATGAGGTAGTAGCCCAAAGGGAAGCTGTTGTCTGGGACCAGCAGCACCCGAGCCCTGAGAAAGGAAGACCGCTATCAGAGGAGCGGGAAAGACAAGGAGGAGGCACAGGGTGGTGCTGGGTGAGGCCCGCAGACGGGGAAGGCGTGAGAAGAAAGTCCAGAGGCAGCGTACGAAGGGCCCCGGGGCCTGGCCTCCAGGGTGGCGTGGAAAGACGGGGGCAGCGGGAAGGAGGGCACGTCCTACCCCTTCTCGTAGACGAAGAGGGTGCGCAGGTACTCGGAGCTCCTCTCCCCGATAAACACAGACGGGATCCAGATCTGCTGCTGGATTTCCTCTGCAGGGACCAGTGCGTCACCCCGGGGACCCGGTCCTCCCCTCGCATCCCCTGCTAACACTGCTAACGCGGCGGCTCTCTCGCTCCATCCCGCCCAAAGGACTGACTCGTTTTCTCCAAGCTCTCAGCGCCCCCACCGTCTCAGCCTCAGCCCGGCCGTCCACACCCCCGACCTCACCGCTGTTCCACACCATGTTCAGAAGCTCGTTGGAGTTCACGTTGTGCACCACAGCTGCACCGTACCCCGCCTTCTGAGCATTGAGGACCTAGGGAGACAAGGCACGGGATGGGGTGTAAGGGACCGCCGCGGCCCTCGCCTCCCTCCACTCCCGGCGCCTTCTGTCACCCTCCGCTTCCCAGCCCCCCACTCCACATTCAGCAACCTTGAGGTCAAAGTTGCAGTCGAATCTTCGAAGCAGTGCAATAAAGACTGACCCGTTGACCGGGGCTGGGGGCGGTGGGGCAATGGGGCTGCAGGCATTGGCCGGGTGAGCCTCCACAAGGAAGCCCTGGGGAAGGGAAGCAAACAGCAGTTGGATTTCACCTGCTTGGGGTCCGCTCCCCACAAGGGCCCACCAAGCACACTGGCTCCCTCGTGCTGCACATACCCTGCCCCTCACTTTTCGTTTGTGGGGTGGGGGCGCCCCGCCCGAGTCGGGTACATCGAACAGCATCTCGTGACCAGACCTCCCACCACCTCTCTCCCTGCACCGGATGGGCTTACGCCCCACACTCTGTGCTGATTCAAACCCTGCCACCTTCCAGGCTCCCACATTATAAACCAATTCTCCACTCATCCACGTCCCTTTCTCTCAAGCTCCACTTCACATCTCCTTCTGCAGCACAAACTCCTACAGAACATACTCCCCTCTGTTAAAAAAAAAAAAAAAATCCCCAAATCGAATCACTTGTGCTAGGCCCCACATCGCCAAACTTGACACCTGACTGAATTACAATTTCAAGCCTCCCCGAGAGAATGGAATCTTAACCGGTCGATCTGGAAATCACTTGGTCAGAACGACTGAGGTCCTCTGTGGGATGGACCCCTGCCCTCCCTTTAAGAAAAGTATCCTCCCACAATCACCTTTACTGCTAGCCTAACTTACTTGTTCTGCCTTTTCTTGCCTATAAAAAAGCCTTTTTGTTTTTGTACACCTCTTCTAGGTCCCGTCTGCTAGGTAGGATGCCGTCCAATTTAGCCAAACTGTTATCTAAAGCAGTCAGACCCTTTGAAAGTCCCACACTTAGACTTTGTTTTTCTGCCTTCAATTATTCAACTACCCATCTTACAAACGACTGGCCCAAAGAAATTCTTGCTGAACGGCAGCCTTCGTGAAATACCCCAAGACTCCTTATCTAACTTCATTCTCACAATAACCCTGGGAAAACATCTCTTACCCCATTTTACAGCGAAACAAACCAAAGGTGCAGAGACATACAACGGTTTTGCCCAACCTCATAAAACCTACGAGTGGCTCCGAAGACGCTACTGATAAGCACCACTTCGCCCCGCCTCTTATCTATCTCCGTGTCCATCACAGGGCTCAGAGTTCCAGGAGCCGACTTGGTCTTCTCCCTCCAGATTCTGAATTCCACGCTAGATGTGCTCCTGCACTGAGCTCCTAACCTGCCTCCTCTCCCACCTCCAGCTTCACGCAAGGGCAAGGCTCCTCCACCCCCACCCAGAAGAGAGGATGCAGGGAAACAGACAAAAGGGAAGGAAGGAAGTCACCTGAAGTCCCTCTTGGCTCAGGGCAGCCCCAAAGAGCGCCGGCAGGTCTGCAAAGTCCATGCTGGCATTGTGGTCCGAGGTCTGCGCACGAGAGAGTCCATGTTGCCCCTGGGCCTGCAGCCCCGCCCCCCCGTACCCTTCCCCCGCCAAGCCCCCGGACTCACCGCTCGAATGAGCCCGCGGGTGGGGGTCGCTCCCCAGAGCACGGCAGCCACAACCACAGGAAGCGGGAAGGCCGCGGGGTGCATGGCAGCGGGAGGGGAGCGGCAGGAGAGGCCGCGTCCCGGTAGCAGGAGCAGCAGCGGAGGTGCGCGCCCTCTCCGCCTCTCCTTCAGGATCCCAGGGGTCCAACCGCCCCCAGGCCCCGCTTCCCAGCTACATGGGGGCGCGGGGAAGGAACCCCGGGTCCGGGAGTGGGGCAGCCAACCCGTTCGGTGAGGGCGGGGAAGGAGGCACTAAACGTATCCTACTCGGGTACAGGGACAAGCTCGGGAAGGGAGACCAAGGCAAACATAGGTGACAGAAAAACTTCTGGGTGGGGGCGCTCGAGGAGGCGGGACTTCCGGACAGGTGGGCTGTCTTCCCAGCTGCTGGAGCAGGGCTTCCGGGAAAGAAAGTCAGGCCGCCTCCAGCACTGGGTGCTCGGGAGGAAGGACTTCCGGTCCTAAAAGGCCGTCGAAAGAAAGGTTAGAGGTAGAGGGAGTGCCTCTGCAGATGCAGGGACCGTCGAAACCCCAGAAAACCTAATCGCTTCCCCTTCAATGCCCGGGATTTGGGAGCTACCCGCTTTACAAACCTCTCCACTCCGGCCGCCGCGGCGGCTGCGGTGCCTTCAGGTCTCGCGAGAGTCCTCACCACGCCTTCCCTTCCACGAGCTGTGTGCTTGCCGTGTCTATCGCGAGAGACACTTCCTCCCTCCCCCCTCCCCCAAATCTGGCTTCCCGAGGTCACTTTGTCTCGCGAGATCTCCTGACTATTTTCCCGCGAGTCCAATTCGGTGAAAACTCCGTCTAAGCGATGGCTTCCTAAACCAGCCACACCCCTTCCCGCACCCAGCCTCGAAGCCCCGCCTTCGGCCCCGCCCTCCTCCCGGTCTCCTTTGCGCCGCGCGCCTGCGCCTGCGCCGGCTTCCAGCTGGAGCTGGACCCGAGAGCCGGAGGGGCGTGCGCGCGCGCCCTCGGCCCTGTTGCGCGCGCGGTGTCACCTTGGGCGCGAGTGGGGCCGCGCGCGCGCGCAGGACCTGGAGCTGGGGGCCATTGAGTGGCGATGGCGGCGACGGCGAGTCCCGGGGCCGGCGGGATGGACGGAAAGCCCCGCACCTCCCCCAAGTCCGTCAAGTTCCTGTTTGGGGGCCTGGCCGGGTAAGCTCTGGCCCCAGGGATGGGACGGGAGGAGGAAGGGACGGGTGCAAGGAACCGGGCCCGGTTCATCTTTGGGTCTTTTGCGGCGAACGGAGCCGGCTCGGGGTCAGCGCGGCCCCCGGCGTATTGTGAGGTCCTTGATGGGCCGTCAGGACTTCTTCACCCACTGCAGGACCCCTGCTGGTCTGCGTACTGGGTCATTGCTCGGCTTTCCCGGGTTGTGTGGGGTTCCAGGTCATTGCATGGCTCCTGTCGCGCTACGTGAAGTCCCAGGTCATGAATGCCCACCTCCTTTCCCCCCGGGTCGGACTGCTTCCAGTTCCAGGTCACCGCTTGACCCCCTTGACCGGAGCACTTTCATTGCACGGTCCTCGCTGGATCACTGGACTTTTCAGATCTATTGTTCTTGGTCCGAGTAGAAGCTTATGCACATACCCACTAGTCTCCTGAACGCTTAGTCAGTCACGTGAAAGGCTTTGCATTTTGTGATCCCTTGTTGCCAGGTTCCAGTGGGCATTGGTAGGTCCGAGACACGTGGCCCTTGACTCTGCTTCTGCCTTCCTCCAGGATGGGAGCCACAGTTTTTGTGCAACCACTGGATCTGGTGAAGAACCGGATGCAGCTGAGTGGGGAAGGAGCCAAGACACGAGAGTACAAAACCAGCTTCCACGCCCTCACCAGCATCCTGAGGGCAGAAGGGCTGCGGGGCATTTACACTGGGTACTGAGGCCACAGGAGAGGGGGCAGGGTATGGGGTGGCAGCTCCTGGACCTTGGCCTGATGCACTGACTCCTTCGCTCCCCAGGCTGTCAGCTGGCCTGCTGCGCCAGGCCACCTACACCACCACCCGCCTTGGCATCTACACGGTGCTGTTTGAGCGCCTCACTGGGGCTGACGGTACACCCCCTGGCTTTCTGCTGAAGGCCCTGATTGGCATGACGGCCGGTGCAACTGGTGCCTTTGTGGGAACACCAGCTGAAGTGGCTCTCATCCGCATGACCGCCGACGGCCGGTGAGTTCCAGGTCAGGTGGCACCCTAGCTCCATTCCCTGGAACCTAAAGTCAGAGGACTGGTTTCTTATCGTTGGTCTGGAGCTGAGCATTGATGTATTCTGGCCTCCCTTTCTTTGCTCCTGTGGGGCGGGGGGGGGGGGGGGTCTATCCTGAGCTCGACCCCTTCCTGTCTTCCCACCAGGCTTCCGCCTGACCAGCGCCGGGGCTACAAAAACGTGTTTAATGCCCTGATTCGAATCGCCCGGGAGGAGGGCGTGCCCACACTGTGGAGGGTGAGTGAAGGGGCCGGAGGCTGGGGCGGGGGGGGGGGTCACGTTCCCACCGTTTCTGACACACACCGCCCCCTCCTCTCCACAGGGCTGCATCCCTACCATGGCTCGTGCTGTCGTGGTCAACGCGGCCCAGCTCGCCTCCTACTCCCAGTCCAAGCAGTTCTTACTGGACTCAGGTGAGACCCAGAGCTGGGCTCTTGGCCCCTGGCCTGGCCTGGGCCAGCTCTGAGCTGACTGTCACCCCACTCTGCCTCCCCCAGGCTACTTCTCCGACAACATCCTGTGCCATTTCTGCGCCAGCATGATCAGTGGCTTGGTCACCACTGCCGCCTCCATGCCCGTGGACATCGCCAAGACCCGGTGAGCGTGCAGGCCCGGTCCCGGAGGGGGATAGGAGGGCCTGCTTTATGTCTCTCAAGCCCCTGCTTCCTCCTCTCCAGGATCCAGAACATGAGAATGATTGACGGGAAGCCGGAATACAAGAACGGGCTGGTGAGGAAGCTGGGCTGGGCTCAGGCTGGAGGGTGGTGACGGTGGTGGGGAAGAGGGACGCAGCCCTAGAAGCCAGGCCTTAACCCTGCCTGCCTTCCCGTTTAGGACGTGCTGGTGAAGGTTGTCCGCTACGAGGGCTTCTTCAGCCTGTGGAAGGGTTTCACGCCCTACTACGCCCGCCTGGGCCCCCACACCGTCCTCACCTTCATCTTCTTGGAGCAGATGAACAAGGCCTACAAGCGTCTCTTTCTCAGTGGCTGAGGCAGGCAAGGGGCCCAGAGCCGGTGTGCCAGGGCTCCCCTCACCCGCTGCCCCCACAGTCAATGTGCCCCCGGGGGCCTGGACTCTGCTGCCCTGGGCCCCTGTATTTATTTTTCCTCCGCGGTCTGGTTCTCTCCTTTGCGGTAAAGGACTTTGGTCTGTCCTACCCCTGCGTCACCTCGCCCTCCCTGTCCCGATCCTCGTGACATCTCTGCCCCTGGCTGTGCCTCAGAGGGAGCTGGGAAACTCCCTGAGGATTTCCGGTCTCCTCTTGGGTGTTAGTTTCAGGGCATGTAGGACAGCAGAGGACCCGCCTTCTCAGTGGGTAAACCAAGGCAGAGCTGAGGGGACAGGAGACGGCAGAAGCCGTTGGGACGGTCACAAGGTCTGCAGTGGGAGGACGTGACCCTTCCTCCACCTCACTGAGGACATGATCAATAAATCGGATTGATGACACCACCCCCAGATCTGGATAGTTGCGAGGGGGGTGGAGGGGAGGAAGCCGGATGGACGAGGGGAGGTCCCTGGGAAACAAAAACCGGAGTTTCTAAACAAAGTTGTTAAAAGAAGAGGCGAACGCCGCCGTGTAAAACAGCGTTGTCGTCACAGCAGGTAAGGAAAACGAAAGCGCGGGTCCTGCCAGCCACTAGAGTCAGTCCGAGGATGTCAGAATCACCTCACGTGATTCCTAGGAAAAGCCTCCGGGCTCCCGTGGCTCTCACTGCAGCCCAAAGAGGAGGGAACGAGGAATCAGTGGGGAAGGCTGACCTGTGGGAAGAGGGTGATTGAAAGAAATCAGCGTGGAGCTGGGGCCCCCAAAGCCTGGAGGCCTGAGGAGATGGGGTGTGTTAGCTAGAATCCTGATCTGAGCCCTTCCCTGCGGAGAGTGACTACGTTCCCGTTTTCTTGAGAAGAAAGATTCCCAGGCGGTGCCTCAAGGAGCCTAAAAACGTCCTGGGGCGTAAAAGGGCACTGGAAGGTCAACTGGAAGGAAGGCTGGGCAGCCTGAGGCCCCGAAGACTCCTGAGCCAGGCCGGGGGACGGGCAGGCAGCAGGTGGGAACCGTCTCCTTGGCAGAGCCTTGTCCGGAGAAGAGGTGGGGCTCGGCGGTCTGGCGCCCCCGCCGGGCCCTCCCGGTTCTGCCTCTCGCCTTACCCTCTCCGGGCACCTGCTGGCCGGGCCGTGGCGGCCACTCTGAGACACTGGGAGCCTGGAGCTCGTCCTTAGGAGGTTCCGAGTCCAGCGGGGAGGATGGCCCGCGAGCAGGCGGTAAAGGGAGGAGAGCAGCAGACCGTCGCAGGGTAACGCAGGTAGAGCTGGTGGACGGCGGGGCATCTGGCCCAGCCTGGGAGAGAGGCCTGTGCTAGCGGTACTCGGGCTGGATGGGGCAGCGCTCCTGGCCGGCAGGAGAGCAGAGGCTCGGGGAGAATGCCGCAGAGCCGGTGATCTGGAAGTCTGCAACAGCTGGAACACAGGTGGTGAGGCGCCTGTTGTAAGAGGTTCGCTGGGTCAGCGCATAGAGGCCCTTGGCGGCCAAGCTCAAGATTGATGTATCCAGGGAAGCATTCCAGGCAGGAGAGGAGCGCGGTCAGGTTTTCAAGCTGGCGCCCTCTGGAGAAGGGGGTCTGGAGCCAGAAGGGCTCAGCTTGCACTCCCGTTGTCCGGGCTGCAAGCCCTGGCTTGGGCTGGCGACCCCAGAGGAGAGAAAGCCCGGCTCGGTGCGCTGAGGAAAGGGCAGAGTCGAGAGAAGCAGGGGGGAAGTGGGTTCCGTTTGCCTGTGTTCTAGCTTAGGAGTGGGAGGCTTCACTGAGACCACTCGGTACAACCCACTAAGGTGGGCACATCACCAGCCCCACTCCCATCCGTGCCTCGGACCTGAGCAGAGCAGGAGGCCCCGCCTTGGCTCCTCGGAGGCCCCAGGCACGGGGGCAGCTCCAGGGAAACTTAGGTTTTGAGCTGACACCAGTGCTCGCGGTGGTGAGGGGCTGCCCCCCCGGAGGAGGCAGGGGGCGTGGGTTGCCAGGCTGTTGGGTGAGGAGTGATCCAACTAGGGTGGGGGCAGTGGGGCCTCAGATGGGCCACCGTTTTCCTCTCCAAAGGAAAGGAACTTTTCTTCGTGAAGCTTTTTTTTTTTTTTTTTTTTTAAACACAAATACCTTACAGTGGTAGAAAACTTAGGAAATGCTAAGCAGAGGAAAAGAAAATAAAACCACCGTGTTTCTGCTACCCAAGGGTCATCAGGGCTCACGTTTGTTTTTTTTTAATGTTTATATTTTGACAGACAGAGACAGAGCGTGAACAGGGGAGGGGCGGAGAGAGAGGGAGACACAGAACCCGAGGCAGGCTCCAGGCTCCGAGCTGTCAGCACAGAGCCCGACGCGGGGCTCAAACTCACGAACCGCGATATCGTGAGCTGAGTGTTAACTCATTGAGCCACCCAGGCGCCCCAGGCTCCCATCTCGATATGTCTCTTTCCAGGTCTTTTCAGTACACACGTGAGAGTGCTGATTGGTGCATCTCCTTTTTCCTGAAGCGTCCCCAAGGTGATGGCAATAGCCTAGCGGTCTGGGACCCTCCCCCGCCGCAGCGTGGGAAGCCTTGTTCTATGAGCTCCTGGCTCCCACATCTCACCACCCCTGCGGCTTTGCCGAGGTTGTGCCCGTGCTATGGCGAAGAGGCTTCGGATAAAGGAAAAGTAATTACCCCACCCCCACCCCCCAAGCTAGATCCCGACGGGAAAGCCGTCACATCACAGCCTCTCAAGGTCCCCACACCCTCCAGCCTCAGAGGCTGTGGCCAGAGTACCTAATGCCCACCATGCCCAGCAGGTCCTGACCACGACCCAGACTCAGGGCTGAGGGCCGCCGTCCTGCCACCAGAGGCCCCACGCGGCCGTTAGCCCGCACCCACAGGAAGAGGCTGGAGCGGAAAGTGGGCAGTGAGCCTGCAAGGCAAAGGAGCCAGGCGCGGGGCACGGGCACTTGCTTCCCCCTCTGCAGCTCCAGATGCGTGGTGTGTGTGGCTGTGGCCGGGGCCTGTGGCGTCACACGGCGGTCCCGGGCCAGTAGCAGGATAAGGACCGCGGAAGCAAACAGAAGCCAGAGGAGACCCAAAACGTAGAAGCCCAGGGGAAGGAGGCAGCACGCGTCCCGGCCGAGGGAAGGGTCGTTTCTGGGGCTGCGTGCATTCTCTCCAGCCACCCCCTGAGCCTCTGGGAGGGTCGTTGTGGCACGTGGCCAGGTCGTAAGGAATGAGGTGGCTTTGGGGGTGGTTAAGAATGTGGTTATTTCAGAGGTGGTTGGGGTGGTGGGGGGTATGGTGGGCTCCGGGGTGGGGGAGGTCGTGGTGGTGGGGGTCGTGGGGGGCTCCGGGGTGGGGGAGGTCGTGGTGGTGGGGGTCGTGGGGGGCTCCGGGGTGGGGGGGGTCGTGGGGGGCATCGTGGTGGGGGTTGTGGGGGGCTCCGTGGTGGTGGGGGGGGTCGTGGGGGGCTCCGTGGTGGGGGGGGGTCGCGGTGGGTTCCGGGGTGGTCACGGATATATTCTGACTCTCAGTGGACTCTCGGGTAGAAGACAGATAGGGCATCTGGCTGTGTGGATAATCAGCAGACGTTGGGTAGAGTGGGGGCCAGTGGGTTGTGCGGGCTTCGGCGTTGGTGGAGAGCGTGACCCCAGCCGTGGTGAAGGGGTCCTCGTCCTCGTACTCGTCATAGCCTATGTCCGCGTCCCCGAGGGTAGGGCAGCCCTTCCCCGGGTAGGTGTAGACGGGTGTGTTGGCCAAGTTGACGCATCGCACGCTTTCCACGTTGGGGGTCATGGCCTTGACGTCTACTCCCTCCTTCCACAAGTAGACGTTATTGGAGTTGTCTTGCAGCCAGCGAGTGAAGTAGAGGATCTCGCAGTCGCAGGACCAGGGGTTGCCGTGCAGGAAAGCGAAGGGCAGGAGGAGGTCCCCAAAGAAGTTCTTCGGGACGGTCCGCAGCCAGTTCCCCTGGAGGTACAGGGTGTCGAGCTCCTCCAGTCCTTCCAGGAACCCGGGGGGCAGCTCGTTCAACCTGTTGTCGGCCAGGCTGAGCTTCCTCAGCCGGGGGGTGGGCGCCAGGAGCCCGGGCGGCAGCGTCTTCAGCTTGTTGCCGCGCAGGTAGAGCTCGTGGAGTTGGCTCAGGCCGTCCAGGGCACTATGGGACAGCGAGGTCAGCTCGTTGAAGGACGCGTCGAGGGTGTTGAGCGCCGGCAGGGCCCGTCCCAGCGGGGGCAGGCTTCGCAGCTTGTTGTGGGAGACGTCCAGGGTCTCCAGCGCGGGCAGCGTCCCGTCCATCTGCAGGTGGGTCAGCTGGCTTTGGCTCAGGTGCAGCTGGGCGAGCCGGGTCAGAGGCAGCAGGGAGGCGGTGGAGAAGGTGCCCAGGGGGTTCTCGCCCAGGCGGAGGATGGCCGTGTCGGCCGGCAGGTCGGGAGGCGGCGCCTTGAGCCCCCGGTTGTCACAGTTCACTTCCACCTGGCTGGTCACCTGGGAGACCTCGCAGACGGACTGGGGGCGGGAAGGGCTCGGCAGCAACAGCAGCAACAGGAGGAGAGGCATGGGGGCCTGGCCGGGAAGGGGGGGGGCTTAAGTGGGCACCTCTGGGCCCGGGGCGCTAGGCCCCGCCCAGACTCTAGCCCCCCACCCCCACCCCCAGCCTCTGGGACCCCTGCCGACCGAGCTCCCGCACGTCCTGTCCCCGCCCCCCCGCCGCTGCCCTCTCCCACCCTCGCCCCCCAAAGCCTGGACAGCACCACGTCCTCGTCCTCACCCCTCCCTCGGCGCCCCCGTCCCCCAGCCCCCAAGTCCCGCTTACGGGCCAGCGCAAAGACCTCCGAAGGCACAGAGCTGCTGCCACGGTGACTGCGTCCTTCGCTCTTCCAGCTCCAGGGAGGGCCTGCTCGGCCGGTGGCAGGAAGGGCTCGGGGAGGGGGAGGAAACGCCAGCCCGATAGGGACTCCTGTGACCCGGGAGCTGTCTCCCTCCCGGACACAGGCCCTTATCATCTCCTTCCACGACTGTCCCCCGCGCTCCTTGCGGCTCCGTTCTCCCACCGGGCGGACTGGGACTGGACTCCAACCACCACCTTCGCCCGGCTTTTAAGCCTCCGGCCGCCGCTCACTGCCCCTCACTGTTGTCTTCTTATGGTCGCCAATGTTGACCCTCACCTCCCTCTGCCTTTTCCCCCTGTCTCTAGCATGGTCCCCCCCACCCCACCCCCAACCCACTGGCTCAGTTCTGGCCGAGGTCGCCAGTGCCAGTGCTCTACGCCCACTGGGCGCTTCTCCGTTATGATCTTAACGTGTTTTCTGCGACCCACATCACCACCGTCTCTTCCGCTCGGGACTCATGACGCACACTCCTCTTCTCTGGCTGGACTTTCTTTGTAGATTCCTCTTTGGCCCTTCGTGAGAAGTTCACCCCCGGAGTTTGGCCTTTGGCCCTCTTTCTTTCTTTCTTTCTTTCTTTCTTTCTTTCACATTTATTTTTGAGAGGGACAGAGCACAAGTGGGGAGGGGCAGAGAGAGAGAGAGGGGGAGACAGAATCCGAAGCAGGCTCCAGGCTCCGAGCTGTCAGCACAGAGCCCGATGCGGGGCTCGAACCCACTAACTGTGAGATCATGATCTGAGCTGAAGTCAGACACTCAACCGACTGAGCCACCCAGGCGCACGCCCCTCCTCTTGTGCTACACAAACACCTGGGATCACCCTCGTTCTTTTCCTTGCTTTTCAACCACACCTACACCCCAGTGACTCAAACCTATGTCTAGCCCAGACCCCTCTCCTGAGACCCAAACCCCTAGGTCCCCCTGCCCTTTGGAATCCTTGGATGTCCCACAGGCATTGAACCTGCGTGTTCAGAACTGAGATACTCCCCCTGTTGTCCGACCCGGCAAATGGTACCACCGTCCACGCGTTTGGCCGCTCAGTACCAACAGATCCCTGATGGCCGCCCTGAACCCTTCCCCTCTCATTCCCTGTGCAACCTGTCACCTGGTCACGCTCATTTCAGCTCCTAATCTCTCTGAAATCCACTTTTCCTGTTCCCACCGCCACCATCGCCAGTCCGAGGTACCATTTTCTTTCTACACCCCGCTGCAACAGCCTCCCAGCTGGTCTCCTGACTCTGGCCTCCCTTCTGCCCGACCCTCACTTATCTGGGAAGTTCCAGCCCAGAATTTCTTCCTTTGGAAAGCCTTTTAAGACCTCCAAGACGGGGTACCCGGCTGGCTCAGTTGGTGGAGCATGTGACTCTCGGTCTCAGGGTCATGAGTTCGAGGCCCACGTTGGGTGTAGAAATTACTTCAAACAAACAAAACAACAACAACAAAAGCTTCCCAAGACCAAGTTAGGTGCCTGTAAGAAAGTCAGCTGCCGTGTCTGTTGGTTCTCTTCCCGATCATTAACATGTCCCACCTACTGTCCCCACAAGGGACATCACGGGCCTGCTCCTGTCTGCTCAGCGCCGGTGACACTTGAGCCGGATGCAGTGAATGTCCAGATCTGCCATTTATCTCATTAGCCGGCTGCAAAGAGTACCTGAAACCATGGAGAAAGCAAGGAGTCAGGCAGCAGGAAGTGAGGTGACAAGTTGCAGAGAGAGAGAGACCACGTGTGGAGTAGGGCCCCTGGGGCTGCTGAGCTTGGCTACATTTGTATGGGTCAGGGGTTTCGTGTAAGCCTCAGAGAACATTCAGGCTGACTTAGAATGAAAGGGAATTTGTTGCAAATACATCGGCTCCTCCCGGGCTGTACCCGGTAAGGGGCTAGAGAACCAGACTTGGAACAGGGCCAGGCTGCGGAGAGCAGACCGGGTCACTGGAGCCCGCGCTCCTCCAGCTGCTGATCCGGAAACTGAGCGCAGCCTCCCTGCCCTGACGTGGTACCTACCGCCTTGGGAAGCCAGGGCTGGGTGTGAGGGGGACGGGTCGTAAGCCGGTGACCCAGCTGCCAGGGAGCCCAGGAAAGCCAACGGCGTTTTCCCAGCTTCTGTAGGAGGAGGCCGCGTCGGCTTCTTCGAAGATGCCTACGTTGAAGGTTTTTGCAGACGTAGAAGCGAGGGATTCATACACTTTGGCACCTGCTGAAATGATCCAGTGTTTTAGTTTCTTCACATGTTAATGTTCTGATTTTTTTTTTTCTTCTAATCTTGCATCTTTGAATGCCTGGGAGTAACACTAGTTGGCCATTATGAATTATTCTTTTTTTTTTTTTACGTGTATTTATTATTGAGAGACAGAGTGTGAGCTGGCAAGGGGCAGAGAGAGAGGGAGACACAGAATCCGAAGCAGGCTCCAGGCTCTGAGTTGTCAGCACAGAGCCCGACGCTGGACTCGAACCCACGAGCCGTGAGATCATGACCTGAGCCGAAGTTGGAAGCTTGATGGACTGAGCCACACAGGCGCCCCTCTTTTAATATAATTCTAGGTTGGCTTGCTCACATTTTATTTAGAATTTTACATCCAGGGATGCCTGGGTAGGGCTGAGTGGGTCAAGCGTCTGTCTCTCGATAGCAGCTCAGGTCTTTTTTTTTTTTTTTCCATTTTTGAAAATTTTATTTATATTTTTTTATTAAAAATAATATGTTGTCAAATTGGTTTCCATACAACACAGTGCTCATCCCAACAGGTGCCCTCCTCAATGCCCATCACCCACTTTCCCCTCTCCCCCACCCCCCATCAACCCTCAGTTTGTTCTCTGTATTTAAGAGTCTCTTATGTTTGCCTCCCTCCCTCTCTGTCTGAAACTATTTTTCCCCCTTCCCTTCCCCCATGGTCTTCTGTTCAGTTTCTCAGGACCCACATACAAATGAAAACATATGGTGTCTGTTCTTCTTTGCCTGACTTATTTCACTTAGCATAACACTCTCCAGTTCTATCCACGTTGTTGGAAATGGCATGATTTCATTCTTTCTCATTGCCAAGTAGTATTCCATTGTGTATATAAACCACATCTTTATCCATTCATCGGTTGATGGACACTTGGGCTCTTTCCATAATTTGGCTATTGTTGAAAGTGCTGGTATAAACATTGGGGTACAAGTGCCCCTATGCATCAGTACTCCTGTATCCCTTGGGTAAATTCCTAGCAGTGCTATTGCTGGGTCGTAGGGTAGGTCTATTTTTAATTTTTTGAGGACCCTCCACACTGCTTTCCAGAGTGGCTGCACCAGTTTGCATTCCCACCAACAGTGCAAGAGGGTTCCCGTTTCTCCACATCCTCTCCAGCATCTATAGTCTCCTGATTTGTTCATTTTAGCCTTTCTGACTGGCATAAGGTGATATCTCACTGTGGCTTTGATTTGTATTTCCCTGATGAGTGACGTTGAGCATCTTTTCATGTGTCGGTTGGCCATCTGGATGTCTTCTTTGGAGAATTGTCTATTCATGTCTTCTGCCCATTTCTTCACTGGATTATTTGTTTTTCAGTGTGGAGTTTGGTGAGTTCTTTATAGATGATAGCAGCTCAGGTCTTGAGCTCAGGTTTGTGGGTTCAAGCCCTGCATTGGGCATGGAGCCTACTTATAAAATACAAACTTTTACATCTAAGTTAGAAAATAAAAGTGGCCCATAGATTTCTTTTTTTTTTTTAATTTGGTTTAACATTTATTCATTTTTGAGAGAGAGAGAGAGCATGAACTGGGGAGGGTAGAGAGAGAGGGAGACATAGAATCCAAAGCAGGCTCCAGGCTCCAAGCTGACAGCACAGAGCCGGACGCGGGGCTCAAACTCACAAACCGTGAGATCGTGACCTGAGCTGAAGTTGGACGCTTAATCGACTGAGCCACCTTGAGTTCTGTTTGTTTTGTTTTGTTATCAGAGTTATGCTGCCCTTATAAATTAAGTTAGAAAATGTTATATTCTCTGGATAAGTTAGAGATTATAGGAATTTTCTGTTCAATGCAGGTTAGGTGGACCCATAAAACCATCTGGACCTGATGCCATTTGGGAGATAGCTTCCTGAATACCTTTCCAATTCCTACTATCATTTTTGGTCTGTTGAGGTTTCTTGAGTCAAATTTTTTGATCCTCCCCCCTTAAGTCAGTTCTGATGTTGAGTCAGTTTTGGTAACTGATATTTTCTTTCTTAATATATTTTTTTTAAAGATTTTATCTTTAATCTCTGCATCCAGTGTGGGGCTCAAACACACAACCCCAAGACCAAGAGTCACATACTCCACTGACTGAGTCGGCCAGGTGTCCCAATTAATTGATATTTTCTAATTAAAATATCTACTTCATGTAGCTGTTCAAATGTAGTATCGCAAGTTTGAACGCTTATGCGTTTACCGTTTGTTAAAATCTCCGTATCTGTAGTCGTGACCCCTAATGTTTTTTGTATTTTCTTTCTTTCTCTTTTCTCTCTCTTTCTTCCCACCCCCCATTTTTTTTTTCCTTCATCGGACTTGCCAAAGATTAGTCTATTTTATTGGACTAGCCAAAGAACCAGATTTATTAGTTTTACTAGTCGATTTCTTTTTTTTCCCCTCTCTCTTTGACGATGAATGTCTACTCCCACCTTTAATAATTCCTCAGGCCTTGAGCTTACTTTCATGTTCCCTTTCTACCTTCTTGAGTTCTTGAAATCTTAGTTCACTTACTTTCAATCTTCCCTGCTTTTTAGGTAAATCCACTTAATTCATACCTTTCATCTGAGTATGGCATCGTGCCATCTAATATATATTTTTTAATTTTTAAAAATGTTTGTTTATTTTTGAGATAGAGAGAGACAGAGCGTGAGCAGGGGAGGGGCAGAGAGAGAGGGAGACACGGAATCGGAATCAGGCTCCAGGCTCTGAGCAGTCAGCACAGAGCCTGACGTGGGGCTGGAACCCACGAACTGCGAGATCGTGACCTGAGCCGAAGTCGGACGCTTAACCGACTGACCCACCCAGGCGCCCCTGAGGTGCATTTTTAAAGAGCTCTGTGCAGGAAACATTAGTTGGAGGTCTGCTCAAGATCCACTCAACTTTCCTTTTTTTCTTCTGAAAAATCACTTCTACTGCACCCTTAGGATTCTTGGTGGGAATGATTCTATTCGAGCTACGTGAGTGGGCCTCAGCCAGTCACAAGGACCCACACAAGTACCCTAATAGAAGCTGGTCAGAGTCTCCCACCGTGAGAGCGAGACTGGTTCAGGGTCAGAAAGAAAAGGTAAGTGGGTCCCTTCGTAACGAAGCCCAAGGCTTCTGTGGGGTGACTGAAGTAGGCATGCTTTCTCTGGATGTGGGCAGGAAATATGTGACCCTGGAGGAGCGATTGAATCGTTTTATGATCATGGGGGATAAGGCCCTAGGATGACGCTAATGTCAGGAAAGCTACAACTAAAAAAGAAAGAAAGAAAGAAAGAAAGAAAGAAAGAAAGAAAGAAAGAAAGAAAAGAGGAAGGGAGGGAGGGAGGAAGAGAGGAAGAAAGGAGAAGGAAGGAAGGAAGGAAGGAAGGAAGGAAGGAAGGAAGAAAGAAAGAAAAAATGGCAGGACGCCGGGGGTGGGGCTCAGTCCGTTGAGCATCTAGCTTCAGTTCAGATCATGATCTCGTGGTCTGTGAGTTTGAGCCCCGCGTCGGGCTCTGTGCTGACAGCTCAGAGCCTGGAGCCTGCTTCGGATTCTGTGTCTCCCTCTCTCTCTGCCCCTTCCCTGCTCGCACTCTGTCTTTCAAAAACAAATAAATACTGAAATAATTTTTTTTTTTTTAAAGTGGAAAGAAACCATTGACATCACTGAGCAGGAAACCTAATTTTTTTTTTTTTAATTGGTGTTGGAATTGTTACTTGCAACATAATAAGCTTTAGGAGGTAAAGATTGCATTTTCCATTTTTCCTTTTTTTAAGTGTTTTTTTGTTTGTTGAGAGACAGAGCGCAAAAATGCTAGCAGGAGAGGGACCGAGAGAGAAGAAAAGAGGATCCCAAGTGCAGGGATCCTATGCGGGGCTTGAACTCACAAACTGTGAGATCATGGTCTGCGCTGAAATCGAGGGTTGGATGCTTAACCGACTGAGCCACACAGGCACCCCATTTTTTTAAGTGGTATTGTTTAGAAAGGTATTTAAAATTTTTTTTTCCTTTTTAAAAATATTTTTTATTATTTATTTATTTATGTGTGTATTTATTTATTTATTTATTTTGAGAGAGAGAGAGAGGGAGAGCAAGCAGGGGAGGGACAGAGAGAGGGAAACAGAGGATCCCAAGCAGAGAGCCCGACTCAGGGCTCGAACTCACAAGCCATGAGATCATGACCTGAGCCAAAGTCAGACGCCTAACCGACTGAGCCACCCAGGCACCCCCACAAAGGTATTTTTTAAATTTCAGGTCGATTTTTAAAAATGAAACTTTTTTTGAGATCATTATAGGTTCCCAGACAGTCGTAAGAAATAAGAGATCCCGCGTGCCCTTTCCCCAGTTCCAGTATCACAACCCAGATACTGACATTGTCCTCACCATAAGGATCCCTCACGATGCCCCTGTATACCCACACACGCTTCCTTCCTACCCCCTGACTCCCACCGCTCTGCTATTCATTTCTGCCCTCTTGTCACATTAAGAATGTTGGGGCGCCTGGGGGGCTCAGTCGGTTGAGCATCCGACTGTTTCTCAGGTCATGATCTCGCGGTCCGGGAGTTCGAGCCCCGCGTCAGGCTCTGTGCTGACAGCTCAGAGCCTGGAACCTGCTTCGGGTTCTGGGTCTCCCTCTCTCTCTGTGCTCCCCTCTCCCCCTGCTTGAGCTCTGTCTCTCTGTGTCTCAAAAATAATAAATGTTAAAACAAATTTTTTTTAAAAGAACATTATATAAATGGGATCGTACAGTATATGCCCTCTGGGAGTCGACTCTGTCCGCTCGGCACACTCCCCTGGAGGTTCGCGGTTTGTAGCGTGCACTCGTATTTATTGCCAGGTAGTATTCCATTGCGGGGACGTACCACAGTGTAACCACTGCCCAACTGAAAGCCGACTGGGCAGATCCCAGTTGTTGGCTGTTACAAATAAATCTGCCATGAATATTCACATACAGATTTTTGTGGGAACATAAAGTCTTCATCTTCCTGGGAAAATGCCCCCGGAGTGCGGTTTCTGGGTCAGAGGGGAGTTTATCCTTGGGTGTGTCTGGTTGGGGGTTTGCTTGCTTTCTTGCAACGTGTGAGTGTCTGTTTCTCGCCAGATTTGGGTGGTCTTCAGCCATCATTTGAGAACTTTTTTCAGCCTCGTCCTCTTCCTCCTGTTTCTGGGTCTCTGATGACACAACGTCAGATCTTTTGTTACAGCCCCAGAGGTCCCCGAGACGTTTGTGCTTTTAAGTCTGTTTTCCCTCTGTCGTGCGGAATGGGTGGTTTCTATTGTCGTATCTTCCGGGTCACGGGTTCTTTTCTCTGTTCCCGCATTGTGTTGTGGGGCCCACTCCCTGAGCTGTAATCTCAGCTGTTATGTCTTTCAGCTCTGCGGTCTCCATTTAGTTCCTTAGACCCTCTGTGCCTTTGCTGAAGTTCTGTTTGATCTGTTTCAAGTGCATCCATAATTTCTCGTTAAAGCCTTTTTATCGTGGCTGCTTTAAAATATTTTCCAGGGGCGCCCGGGTGGCTCAGTCGGTTAGGCGTCTGACTTTGGCTCAGGTCATGATCTCACGGGTCGTGGGTTCAGGCCTCACGTCAGGCTCTGTGCTGACAGCTCGGAGCCTGGAGCCTGCTTCGGATTCTGGGTCTCCCTCTCTCTCTCTGCCCCTCCCCTGCTCACGCTCTCTCTCTCTCTCTCTCTCTCAAAAACAAATAAACATGAAAAAAATAAAATATTCCCCAGAGAACCCTAACACCTCTGTCCTTTGGGAGCCACCTGGGTGAGGATGACCTCCTGGCTGCAGAAATGAGTGACGGTCCTGACCCTCCTGGGGCCCCCTGACGCCATCCCAGTGGGGATGGGAAGGGTGCCCCATGGTGGCCAATCTGGGATGGACATCCAGGCTCCCCTGCGGTTACCAGCTGGCTGGGGTGAAAATCCCTGCTCCCCTACTTGGCCTTCCCAGAGAGTCTGCCAGCCCGGCGGGGATGTTGGGGCACCTGGTGACAAGCCTGGGGAGGGTGCAAATCTAGGCTCAACCTTTGGCTGCTGGTGTGGGGGTGGCCACAGTTTGTCCGTGGTAGAATGTCTGGAATAGAGTGGCCATTTCCCAAGTTCTGCCTTGTTAGGCTACCCCTTCCCTGGTCCTCTGGCTGGAGAGAGCAGGCTTATTATTATTATTACTACTATTAGGGCACCTGGGTGGCTCAGTCAGTGAAGCATCTGACTCTGGTCTCGGCTCAGGTCATGATCTCACCGTTCATGAGTTTGATCCCTGCATCAGGCTCTGCACTAGGGGTACAGCTAGGGATTCTCTCTCTCCCCCTCTATCTGCCCCTCCCCTGCTAGCTCGCTCTCTCTCTCTCTCTCTCTCTCTCTCTCTCGGAATAAGTAAATAAACTTTTAAAAAAATTATACACAAAACCGAAAAAACACAAAGGGCTCATCCCACCGGCAATAAACGTTTTTGTTTCTAGGTTGCGAATTCCTTCACTTCTTGGGTGTGTATAGAATGTCCCGGATTTGGTTGGATTTAATGGGCGGAACAGCGAAGGACACACCCATCTTGCCGGAAGCGGAGATCTCCCTGGTGGGTATTGCCACCTTCTGCAGGCTTCTCAATTTCTCACACTTGGCATTAAACATACCGGGTGAGGGTTAATCTTACGGATCCGCTTGGCCCGGATTCCCCACTTGTTAACATTTGGTCTCGTTGGCTTTATTCCTGTGTCTCCTGTGTCTCCGAGGGTTTTCCCTGAACTAACTTGGAGACATCGCCACTAAATTTCAACGTGTGTTGCCTAAAAACAAAGACATTTTCTTACAGAACTGCAGTATGGTTATTAATGTGGAAATTCAATACCGATGGGATAGTATGATCCAATCTGTAGTTCATATTCCCATTTTGTCAATTGTCCAAAAAATGTCCTTCGTAGCTCCGCCCGCCACCCTCCCGCCCACGTCTAGGAACCCATCCGGGACCATAGCTCTTTTGTCTCCTGTAGTTCCCCAAACTGTCTTGATTCTTTGTGTCCTTGACATTTTTGAAAACTACAGTCCGGTAATTACGTAGAATGTCCCTCGACCGTGTAGAATTTCCCTCAACTCGTCTGATGCTTCTCACAATTGGATTTGCCGTATGTTTCTCTGGCGTGACTGTTACATAAGGGATGTGGCTTTCTCGGGGCATCATATCAGGAAATACTTCATATCAATTTGACCTATTGCGGGGGTGCTGTTAACTTTGATACTTGGTCAAGGTGGAATCCACCGTGCTTTTCCACCGTCGAGATACTGTTTCCTCTTTTCTCACTAAGAAGCACTTTTGTGGGGAGATGTTCTGACACTATGTAAATATCCTGTTCCTAATTCAACTCTGGCCTGCAAAGTACAGCACCCGTTGGTGACTCTCGTCTGGGCCGATTATTGTAAAACCGTATTTTTTTTTTTTTTCAACGTTTATTTATTTTTGGGACAGAGAGAGACAGAGCATGAACGGGCGAGGGGCAGAGAGAGAGGGAGACACAGAATCGGAAACAGGCTCCAGGCTCTGAGCCATCAGCCCAGAGCCCGACGCGGGGCTCGAACTCACGGACCGCGAGATCGTGACCTGGCTGAAGTCGGACGCTTAACCGACTGCGCCACCCAGGCGCCCCAGTAAAACCGTATTTTTAGGTGATTTCAGTTCATTCCGTTTCCTTGTAACCAAAAGAACCCAGTGAAAACAGAACATTAGACTCAGAAGCAGGGTTTCGTGGAACTGATCCTGAGTGCTATCGGCTGGAAGGGAATGTTTCTACCCAGTGTTTTCACGGCAAAGCCACTAACTGAGCCTTCTCCTGAGGTCTCTCGGACTCTAAGCGTGGACCTCGGTCGGTGGGGCGGAATGTGGACTTTGAGCTGTCTAGACTGGATTAGTTACCGTATTGTAAATTCCTATAGGCCTGACAAAACCGTTGTGACACTTTGTTTTAACATCTGTCCACCCCTCTAGCTGGCAAACTTTGGGACAGCAGGCCCTCAGAAACACCGCCCGTGCTCTAAAGGGGTAGACCCTGTTCCATGGGCTGAAGGAGGTGTGGCCACATAAATGAGACACCTCTAGGGGCGCCCGGGTGGCTCAGTCGGTTGAGCATCCGACTCTGGGTTTCAGTTCAGGTCATGATCTCGCAGCTTCGTGGGTTTTAGCCCCGCATCGGGCTCCACACTGGCAGCGTGGAGCCTGCTTGAGATCCTCCCCCCTCCGCTCTCTCTGCCCCTCCCCTGCTCGCACCCTCTCTGTCGCTCTCATAATAAATAAACTTAAAAAAAGAAAGTCCCACCCCAAAGGTCACCAAAATACTCTCCCACATTTTCATCTGTTAACTTTCTAGTTTTTCACCTTTCGTTTTAGAGTCTTTAATCCACCCGGAGTTTACTTTCGCGTATGGTATGAAATAGGGATACGGCTTTATTTCTTTTTCTCTCTATAGAGGGAGGCAGCCACCTGTGTCTTCTAATCTTTTTTTTTTTTTTAACATTTATTCATTTTTGAGAGACAGAGACAGAGTGTGAGTGGGGGAGGGGCAGAGAGAGAGGGAGACACAGAATCCGAAACAGGCTCCGGGCTCCGAGCTGTCGGCACAGAGCTGACGGGGGGCTCGAACCCACAAACTCTGGGATCGTGACCTGAGCTGAAGTCAGATGCTTAACCGACTGAGCCACCCAGCGGCCCCCCGTGTCTGCTGATCTAACCGGTCCTCCCTGAGGTCACCCAGCCCATATCACACTTCTGTGTGCACACGGGTGGCTCCATGGCTCCTACCCGGTTCCTTTCTTTAGTTTTTAGCAACTAAGCAGAACCAGTTGGGTTTTTGTGTAATTGTTGTTGCTGTAACTTCTGTTGGATGTTTTTTTTTTTTTTTAATTTTTTTTTTCAACGTTTATTCATTTTTGGGACAGAGAGAGACAGAGCATGAACGGGGGAGGGGCAGAGAGAGAGGGAGACACAGAATCGGAAACAGGCTCCAGGCTCCGAGCCATCAGCCCAGAGCCTGACGCGGGGCTCGAACTCCCGGACCGCGAGATCGTGACCTGGCTGAAGTCGGACGCTTAACCGACTGCGCCACCCAGGCGCCCCTGTTGGATGTTTTAATATCTGCCGGGGTGACTCCCTCCTCTTTTTCAAAACCGATGCGGCTATTCGCGGACCTTTGCACCATCATAAACATTTTCTCTTTTTTTTTTTTTAACATTTATTTATTGAAGTAATCTCTACACCCAACGTGGGGCTCGAAATCCCAACTCCGAGCCCAGGAGTCGCTTGATCTACCGACTGAGCCCTCCAGGCGTCTCTAGATTGTCATAAACAGTTTAGAAGAAGTTCCTCAAGTTTGTAAACATTTAACTTATAGGTTATTTGGGGGAGGACTGACATCTTTATAATCGGGAATCAGCTCATCCAGACAAAAAGTGTATCTCTCCATTTACACTCAACTTTCATGCCCGTTAACAGTTTCACATTTTTATGGGGCGTCTGGGGGGCTCAGTTGGTTGAGCGTCCGACTCTCGATCCCAGCTCAGGTCTTGATCTCAGGGTCGTGGTGGCCGTGAAGACAACTTAAAGACACACACCCACACACACAGCAGTTTCGCATTTTTGCCGTAAAGATTTTACATACATTTAAAGAACATCCTTAATTACTTTGAGTTCTGAATACTTGAGAGACTTTGTTACTGTTGTGAGCGACCTTTTGTTGTCTGTGACTTCTTACCGCGGGGATGAGGAGAGCTGTTGGTGTTGATGTTTCTTACATCCAGGGAAGTCCCTGACTCTCCTGTTGGTGGCTTATTGTTGCTCTGCAAGGCTTTCCACGTTGGTAATTATACCCTCACATAGTTAATCTTTTCCTTTCCTCTGCTTCTTTTATTTTCTTCTCTTAGCACGTTGGCCAGGACCCCCAGTGTTGCCGTGAAGACAGTCCTGCCTTATTCCTGTTTTTACAGTGAGGGTGTCATGACCCATGTGAACTGGAGGTTTTTAAAAGTCCTTTTCAAATTAAGGAAGTTGTTTCCCCAAAAAAATTTTTTTAAGTTTATGTATTTATTTGGGGAGAGAGAGCGTGCGTGGGGGAGGGGCAGAGAGAGAGGAAGACAGAGAGTCCCAAGCAGGCTCCACACTGTCAGCGCAGAGCCCGACGCGGGGCTCGAACTCACGGACCGTGAGATCGTGACCTGAGCCGAAGTCAGATGCTCAGCCGACTGAGCCACCCGGGCGCCCCTGAGGGTGTTAACTTCTTAACCAGCGGTCTGGAGACGGGCCCTCTCAGGTGGGTCTAGCAGCAGGATGTCATCATCCGGTAGACCTGTCCTTCCGTTTTCCATCCTTAGCACCCTGGCTTTCATGTCCCTGTCCTTGTCACCTCATGCTTGCAACATGGCGGGCACCCTTAAAGGCGTACATCTCCTGGTGACAGGGAAGGAGCAGGGGCACAGCAGTGCCTCACCGTAAGTGACTGTCCTCATACCGGCAGAGGACAGACTTTCCCGGCAGCCCCGTCCCCTGGTCGACTTCTGGCGACATTGGTCAGAAATGGATCGCGGCGTGCTTCTGGCCGCAAGACAGGGCTGCATTCTGAGCGTCTGGCAGACGAGACCGGGGACACTGTGCGTCATCGTGACTCATCCCCGGGGCCGGGCACGCGCTCCGCGTCTCAACAAGACGGGGCTCTGTTGGGAAGAGAGAAATGCCTTTCGCCCTCGCACGTGTGGGACACACTTGACTTAAGTCACTTGACTTAATTGGCAGTTTCTAGTTCGGTCAACTTTTGGGTTTGGTTGGCCCATATTTTATGGAGGATTTTTCACATTTATGTTCAGAAGTGAATGAGGCCTGTGTTTTTATTTTCTCGTGTTCACCTTAGCTGAAGCGAGAACTTCGTAAAACGAGTTGGCTTGCCGCCTTCTTCTTCTATTTTCGGGAGAACTTGTGTGAAATCAGATGATCGTGCCTTGAAAGTTTGGGAGAACTAGGGGCTCCTGGGTGGCTCAGTCGGTGAAGCGTCGGACTTCGGTTCAGGTCATGGTCTCGCGGTCCGTGAGTTCGGGCCCCGCGTCGGGCTCTGTGCTGACAGCTCGGAGCCTGGAGCCTGCTTCGGATTCCGTGTCTCCCTCTCTCTCTGCCCCTCCCCCGCTCATGCTCCGTCTCTGTCTCCAGAAAGAAAGAAAGAAAAGAAAAGAAAAGAAAGAAAGAAAGAAAGAAAGAAAGAAAGAAAAGTTAGTTTGACAGAACTCACCTATAAAGCTACCGGGGCGTTGGGCCGCTGTGGGGGCCAGGCTTTCGCTGCCTTCTCACTGCTGCCCTCTACCTCAGGGTACTGACATCCCTACTTTTACACACAAAGTGGCACTTACCTTTGATAATGAATGAGTAAGAATGAATAAAAACAAAACCCAGGTTTGGGATAAAGCGAAGACAATTTCCTGTTTCAGATTCTTGCCCAACAGAGCCTCTCCCCATGTATAGGTGATGTGGTTAAAGAAATCACAATCAGATACAGGAATCTGTTTTCTCTACGTTTAGACCGCAGGGAGAAAATTAATTTCACTTTGATCATATGTGAATCAGTTTTACATATTATTAAATAGACAGGATCAAACGAGGGACATCCGTCTGGCTCAGTCGTATTTAAAAAGAAAATCTTTTTTTTTTTTTTTAATGTTTATTTTTGAGACAGGGAGACAGAGCGTGACCGGGGGAAGGTCAGAGAGAGGGAGACACAGAATCCCAAGCAGACTCCAGGCTCTGAGCTGTCAGCACAGAGCCCGACACGGGACTCGAACTCACAGACTGTGACCTGAGCTGAAGTCGGACGCCTAACCGACTGAGCCCCCCAGGTGCCCCTCCGGTGGACTTTTTAAAAAAAAAAAACCCTGGAGCTCCACTTACTTTCAATATGACTCGTATAGATACTATGTGTTAATACCAGAAGAATCAAAAGTCAGTAAGAGCCTAGGAGTATGAATCCTTGGACCTAACTCGCAACACTTTATAACTGTTTCTTGCAGCCTTTTTGTTTGAAGAGTGTGGCTTCAGCCGGCCGCTGAGGAGCCTGGAGTTCTTGGCCGTGGTTTTTTCCTCTGAGTCGGAATCATTTTCTCCCCGGGCTTCCAGAATCACCAGAGGAATCTTCATGGCAGAATCTACAAGCCGCGCCACCTTCTCTCTCTGAAGCCAAGCCCACGACGCCCTACAAACTTCCCTGGAACGTGCTGTCTGTGCCTGGCTGATGCGGAGACTTGCCGTCCCGGTTCACCTTCTTGTCGCCTCTGTTCTGAGAGGAGAAGGCGATTTGAGCTCTCCTAGGACGAGGCGCCCAGAAACCACCACGGACTTCCTTCTTTCCTGCGCCGGGAAGTCCCAAGGACTTTTGTTTTCTTCTGTAGCCAAGTGAGTAAAGAGGTCGCCTCCCGGGGAGGGGGCGCGGCACGCAGCCTCCTGGGCCTGGGGCAGCCACCCCCCACTTTCTTGCTCCCGCCCCCACCCCTGCCGTCTCTCTCTCTCATTTCATTTTTTTTTTTCTTTTTTTTTAATCTTTACCACCTACGTCTTTTTCTGCTCTGGTCCGCTCATGGCCTTGTCTCCCCGCCAGGAGTCCCTCCCCGCCACCTGTCGGTGTTTTTACACCTGGGGAGGGACCCAGCAGCCCCGGGGGTTCAGCACCTCGCCAGCCTCTTAGGGCTTTCGGCCAGCTCTGTAGGGACAGAGATGAGCCGCTCTTGGGCTGCGGGCATCTGCTCCCGGTTTGTCTTCGCTGGCCTGTGGTTTTCTATTTTTGACCCTACGGAAATTTTTCTTTTTCTTTATGGTCTCCGATTTGGGGCTCCAGGGAAGGGGAGAAAGGCCTCCCTCGCTCCAAGATGACAAATGCTGGCTTTACCGTAGGCCTTTCTTGGTGTCGTTTTACATGCAGGTGTCCGACCTCCCCCCCCCCCCCGTCCCCAGCAGTCGACAGCTGAGGGTCTGCTGGCATTTTGATGATTGTTTCCAGTTGTCCCAACGGGACTTATTTGATTAAGCCTCGTTTTCTACATCAAATGTACCACTTTCCCTTCATCGTATGGCAGATTCTCGTACACTGGAACAAAAAATCGACCTTCTTGATCAGCACACGTAAATCAAAATAATGAATAGCAGTTTTCACCTATTGGTTTGGCAAACACATTTTTTTTTTTTTTTTTTTTTTTTTAGTTTGAGGCTATGCTGTCCTGGGGAAGGAGTAAGACAGCGTTCTTGTGCTCTGTCGGCCTGAGGGGTGTCAGTGGGCACGTGCTTTTGTGAACAATTTGGCAAAAGTCACCAACAGTTTTTTGTTCTTTAAATGCACGAACTTTATTTGTTTAACCTTTATTTTTGAGAGAGACAGAGACAGAGACGGAGTGTGAGCAGGGAAGGAGCAGGGAGAGAGGGAGACACAGAATCCGAAGCAGGCTCCGGGCTGTCAGCACAGAGCCCGATACGGGGCTCTAGCCCGCGAATTGTGACATCATGACCTGGACCCGAGTCAAAAGCCAGACGCTTAGTTAGCCCCCGGAGCCAGCAGGAGCCCTACTTTTTTTGTAAACACACATTACTCGTCTAGGTTCCCTGTTCCCTTCCATCCTTCCCTGTTCCAACACAGGGACACGTAGGTTGTGGCGACTGGAAGAAAACAGAATAATTCCAACTGCAGGACAGTGGTTACCGCTGAGGGGGGGGGGTTCAATCGGGGAGGGCACAGAGTGGCTTCCGAGGACAGTCACGTTCTATCTCTTGGCCTGGGTGGTGGGCACACGAGTGCTTATTATTGCTTTCTTACCTGTACACGTTTTCTATCCACACGTGTAGGGAAGATATACTTTGTGATCTGAACAAAAGGTGCTTATTACGGGGCGGGGTGGGGGGCAGTACCTACCCTCAGAGTTTGGGTTGACTTGACCTCGATGCCGTTAATTTGCTCCTGTGCTTCAGACCTTCCGTTCCCACTCTGCAGGTTCCCGCTTTATGCTTTTCCAGTTCTCTGTATTCCATCATCTCCTGGACTCCTTACTACTTGGCTCTCAACACCACCGACCCGTGAACCTATCCCAACAATGTCCCCCCCGGGACCCAGAGAGCAGGAAAATGCCTTCTTCTATGAGCCAAGAAATGGTTCGGGCCTAGGCGAGAACGGAATCAGAATCACCGAAGCTCGTTTTTATGAAGGACGCGCTGTGTGCCAAGCTGCCCGCGAGGTCTGGGGACAGCGGGGACCCTGCGTCTCTACAATCCGGCCGGGGGCTTCCCTTCTTGTCGATGCTGGTCAGTGGATGGCGGGTGCTGCCGCCGGGCTATTTGGGGACAGGTTTCCGTGTCTGCGGCGGGGAAGACGTAGGATCGGTGTAATAGATTTGAAAAGCACGGATTACGGTCTTGCTGTCAGAAGGGTTTTCTGGGTCTTGTGTTAGGGGGCATTTCTGTTTTCTTTCTACTAGTTGATTCCTTTTTTCAATGCCGTTTTTAAGTCAAGAAAGGGGGGGAATCTCGTCTCTGCTTGACTCTTTATCCGAGGCGCAGTCTCTCTCTCCACGTGGAGACCACGCTGCCCCCCTCCCCACCCCGCACCGAAGCGTCCTCTCCTGCGGCCCCCACGGCACAGGGCGCCGGCTTCCCAACGTTCTCCGGGAAGGGCTTCCTTTGGCCCGGCTCGGGCTGGGTGTCCTCCCCCGGGACCCATCAACCCTGGCCGGAGGGCGGGCGTCTCTAAGCACCTGGCAGACCCTCTGGGGACACCGGGCCGCTCCCTCGGCCTCACGGCGCTAGGCAGACGGCGGCGGGAACGAGGGCTGAACGGGCCGCATCCGTAGAGTGCGGCCAAGAGGCGGGTCTGGGGCCAAGACCTGGTGGAAGGACCCGCGAGACAGCCACGACCGCAGCACCGAGGGGCTCACGGGGAGGACCGGAGGCGGCTCAGGAGTCAGAGGAGCACAGAGCAGGGCGGCAGCAGCAGACTTGGGTCATCCGAGCTGCAGGTGGGGCCGATGCTCGGAGTGGCCCACAGCGCCCGTGACTCTTGGCTTTCACCCCTGGGCCCGTTGGGGGTCACCAGCTGCGGCTCTCCCGCCTTGAGGCCACGGTTTATTCACGCCTAGAATCGGGGCGGCCGGCCCAGAGCAGGGGACCTCGTGGTGCCCGTTAGTGCCCGAAGACGTCTCTGCTTTATCAGAACCCTCGGCCCGGGCCCGAGCGGCAGCGCAGATCCGAGCCCCCACGCCACTCGGCCACCTGCAGGGGGCCGAGCGGGGGCCGCACACGCCGGACGGCCAGGAACGCGTCAGGGGCGGAAGCAGGCGGCTCGCAGGGTGCGTGGGAAACGGCCCAGCTGCGCGGACCCTCACAGGTGGAGGGAGGGGACCCCAAACGACTGCGAACACAGGTGCTCGTGGTCAGGAAAGCCGATCGGCGGGTCCCGTGTGTTACTGCCATTACACCCGTGTGACCGCGGACCCGACGGAGTCCTGTTTCGCACCTATGGGGACCGCTTTCCCGCACCGCTGTGAGGAAGCAGGAGGTAAGACACGGCACCCCCACTCCCTGAGGAAACACCAAGAGCTCCTCAAAAAGGTCTCTGGCACCCTCCTGAAGCAGGGTTCTTTGGGGGTGGGGTCTGGGAACGCGAATTGTGAGCGAGCACCTCAGGTGACAGGCCGGTCCAAGGAGACTTTGGGACAAACACTCTAAGAATCCGTAAAGTGTCTGGGGGGCGGGGCGGGGGGGGGCATCTGGGTGGCTCAGTGGGTTAAGTATCCGACTTCGGCCCAGGCTCAGGTCATGATCTCCCCGTTCGTCAGTTCCGGCCCCGCGTCGGGCTGTGTTGACAGCTCGGAGCCCGGAGCCCGCATCGGATTCTGTGTCTCCTTCTCTCTCTGTCCCTCCCCTGTCTGTGCTCTCTGTCTGTCTCTGTCTCTCAAAAACTAAACATTAGAAAAAAGTCTGCCCCTCCCCCGCCCCAAGACCACGTGTATCACCACCTGCGGCCACGAGGTGGCAGCAGGGAGAACCAGCGCCCAGAGAGGAGCTGCGGGTGGCTCTCTGGTCCCAGGGGCCGGCCCACCTGGGACCGAGGTTTACTGCTGAGTAATCCCCCGTGGCCGCCTGCCTCGTTACCCTATCTTTGTGCAGACTCTGCCAAACCGCAGGCAGAAACTGCATTGGCGTGACCCTCGCTGGGCCGTGTAGGTGGTGGCAAGGTGTGTGTTCCACGCCAGTGACAGGCGGCCACGATGTCACCTGCACAGGCAACTTCAGGGACGCGTGCGGGGTATTACCCCACCCCCACCGCCGGGCTTGTGGTCCCAGGTGCTTCGAAAGGACCCCCACCTGCACCGGGCTTCTTGAGTCACGAGGATCGGGTCCGCGGCCGTCGAGCTGGACGCTCACCAGGGAGAGGATGCTGGGATGGGGCAGCTGCCTCTGGAAACGGCCAAGTCCTCTCTGGCTGCAGGAGCGGCAGCGGCAGCGGGGGGGGGGGGGAGGATTAGGTGACAGTCCCCTACCCAGCCCGGAACTAACACCTCCCCTACTCCCTCTCCCAACCTCAACGCTCAGAATAACCCCGAGGACCGGACGGCGGGATGGCGGGGGCTCTGCTGGGTGCCCTGCTCCTCCTGGAGCTCCTCGGTAAGGACAGGGGTGGGACACACGCACGGGACAATGACACAGGGCACAGGACAAAGACAAGGGGCCGAGAACGAGGCTGAGGCCCGAACCTTGGTCCCCAGGCTCAGTATGTGGTTCGGGAGGCGGGGAGATCACAGAGCCTCAGAGACAGACGCAGAGGCAAAGGAGGCCCCCAGCCCCAGCCCCGCGGTGAGCCCAGGTGACCCCATCCCCAGGTGGAGGTGACGGCAAGAACGAAGAGCTACGTCTCTACCACCATCTTTTCGACAACTATGACCCAGAACGCCGGCCGGTGAAGGAGCCTGAAGACACTGTCACCGTCACCCTCAAGGTCACCCTGACCAACCTGATCTCACTAGTAAGATACTTCCGCCTGAACCCCCAAATTCTGTGTGTGACCCTGGGGCCCCGCCCCGACCACCCCGCTCCCCCACCTGCAGAACGAGAAAGAGGAGACCCTCACCACCAGCGTCTGGATTGGAATCGTGAGTCCGATGTGGGGAGCAGGGTGAGGTCTGGTGCGGGGACCCCTCTTCCCCAAGCCCCCGTGGGGTCCCCGGCACACGTGTTTCCATCCCACCCCTCAGGACTGGCAGGATTACAGACTCAACTTCAGTAAGGACGACTTCGGGGGCATAGAAACCTTGCGGGTCCCTTCGGAGCTCGTGTGGCTGCCTGAGATCGTGCTGGAAAACAAGTGAGCGCTGGGCCAGGGCAGCGGAGGCCGGGAGGGTGAGGGGGTCGCGGCCGCGCGCAAACGCCGCGTTTCCCGGAGTCCACAGCATCGACGGCCAGTTCGGCGTGGCCTACGACGCCAACGTGCTGGTCTACGAGGGCGGCTACCTGAGCTGGCTGCCCCCGGCCATCTACCGCAGCAGCTGCGCCGTGGAGGTCACCTACTTCCCCTTCGACTGGCAGAACTGCTCGCTCGTCTTCCGGTGGGGCCACACGCTGAGAGGCGGGGGGGGGGTTGCGGGGCGGCGAGGCGGGGGTGGGGGTGGGGGTGGGGGTGGGCGTGGGGCTGGGGGCAGCCCGGGTCCCAGCAGCCCGGGTCTGTGCCGGCCCTGGCCCCGCAGCTCGCAGACGTACAACGCCCGAGAGGTGGAGTTCGTCTTCGCCGTGGATGAGGAGGGCGAGACCATCAGCAACATCGACATCGACACCGAGGCCTACACTGGTGAGGCCCCCTTCTGCTCCGAAAACGCGCCTCTAGACGGGGCCCAGACAGGGGACACTCACCGAGGGGGGCTGCCCCGGGCCACCGACACTGGGCCTTGGCTTTGGCAGCCGGGCTCGACCTTGACCCCCCTCCCGAAACCACCCTCGACAGTGAGCCCGGCATGACTTCCTTGGCCTGCGTCTGTTGTGCACATGCACCGGGCGGGCCCGTCTAGCCCGAACCGCCTTCGCCTGTCGCCCGCCGCGCCACCCAGACCGCTAGGGGCGGGCTGGCCGCAACGGCTCCCTCTGCCCAGAAACCGGGGGCCCGCGGCCAGGCGTGGGGCCCACGAGGGCTGACCGCGCCTCCCACCCCGCAGAGAACGGCGAATGGGCCATCGATTTCTGCCCCGGACTGATCCATCACCACGGGGGCTCCGCGGACGACCCGGGGGGCATTGACGTCATCTACACGCTCATCATCCGCCGGAAGCCACTCTTCTACACAATCAACATCATCGTGCCCTGCGTGCTCATCTCGGGCCTGGTGCTGCTCGCCTACTTCCTGCCGGCGCAGGGTAAGTGGCCGCCGGGACCCCAACCCCGGCCTCGCCGCTGGGAGCGGGACCCGCTCTCACCGGCCGCTCCCTCCAGCCGGCGGCCAGAAGTGCACCGTGTCCATCAACGTCCTGCTGGCGCAGACCGTCTTCTTGTTCCTGATCGCCCAGAAAACCCCCGAGACGTCGCTGAGCGTGCCGATGCTGGGCAGGTGAAGGCAGAGGGCCGCGGAGGAGCCCACGAGTGCGCGGGCCCAGCGTGTGGGGGCGGGGCCGGGGGCGCGGCCAAGGGCACGCGAAACCGGGAGCTGCTCTGGGTCGGTCCCGTCTGGGCTTTATTGGAACGCGGGGCGGGGCTGCGGCGGCGGCGGCGGGTTCTCCGATCCCCCGTTCTCCGCGCTGCCACTGGATGCCACCTGGAGGTCTCCCGAGTATCTCTGTCGGGGGCGGGTCGGCTCAGTGCCTCCCCACCCCAGCCCCACCGCCTCCAGCCCCCAACTCCTCCCCCCCCCATCCAGAACTCACCTGTTCCCCGGGGGTCCCCAGGCCCAGCTGACGTCGCCACTGCTGCAGGAGGGAGGCGGACCCCTGCAGGCCCCGCCCGCACAGGCACAGCCACGCCCCCTGCAGCGCGAGCCGGGCGCTAGTGCCCGCCGCTGCCCCCGCGTGCCGCGCCCCCAGGACCGCGGCCCGGGCCATCCGGGCCAGCGCTCCGCCCGGATCCCCGGCGCCCCGGGCTGGGCCCGAGCTGCCGGCGCCGCCGTCCAGCCGCCGCACCTCCTGCTGCAGCCACAGGGCGGAGATCTGCCGTTGAGGGGGTGGGGGGGAAGGAGGGTGTAGGAGTTGGTGGGGACGCAGGGGTCCCTGTCCCCCTTTCCCGCCCTTCCGCAGCCCCCCCGCGCCCCACCTCGAACAAGGTGGCGCCGAAGCTCACGACGCTGGCCGCGGCTTCTCTCAGCACCAGCCCCAGGGTGGGCTTCGGGGCATGCGGCCGCTGCGACTCCAGGGACTCGAGCTCCCTGAACCTCTGCTCCAGAAATTCATGGGCCGCGGCCACAGCGAGTTCCAGGGAGGACGGGAGCGGGGGCTGCAGGGCCACCTGGAGGAGGAGCAGGGGCAGCGGGGCCGTTGGGTCACGGGGTGGGGGCACCGGAGCCCTCCCAAGGCCTCGGGCTGCCAGCCTTGGGCGCAGTCTCACCTCCGTGGAGCTGTGGAAGTGGTAGACCCACAGCAGGGTCTCCAGGGAGCTGGGGGTCCCCTGCATGGCCGGCGGCGGCGGCGGAAGGAGGGCCACCGGGGCACGCGTCCGGTCCCGCCGCCGGAGAGGGTCGTTTGTGAGGTCACAGGCCGGGCCGCGGGCCGCAGTGGGGTCACGCGCGGCGGGCTCCGCAGGTACCTCATCTTCGTCATGGTGGTCGCCACGATCATCGTCATGAATTGCGTCATCGTGCTCAACTTGTCACTGCGGACGCCCACCACGCACGCCGCGTCTCCGCGGCTGCGCCACGTAAGCGCGGGGCGGGGTGGGCGGCCCGGGGGGGCGGGGCGCGTGGCTCCGGCGGGCGGGGGCGGGGCCTCGAGCTCGCCCCGCCCCCCCCCCCCCCGCCGCCAGGTCCTGCTGGAGCTGCTGCCTCGCCTCCTGGGCTCCGGCGCGCCGCCCGAGCCCCCCCGGGCCGCCTCGCCGCCCCGGCGCGCGTCGTCGGTGGGCCTGCTGCTCCGCGCCGAGGAGCTGATACTGAAAAAGCCGCGGAGCGAGCTCGTGTTTGAGGGGCAGAGGCACCGGCATGGGCCCTGGACCGGTGAGCGGGGAGGACTCCGGGCGGGTCGGCGCGGGCGCCCGCGGCGGGGCGGGCTTCCCAGTGACCACCACCCCCCTCCCCGCCCGGGCGTCCCCACCAGCCGCCCTCTGCCAGAGCCTGGGCGCCGCCGCCCCGGAGGTCCGCTGCTGCGTGGACGCCGTGAACTTCGTGGCCGAGAGCACGCGAGACCAGGAGGCCTCCGGCGAGGTGCGGCAGGCACGGGAGGGCGGGGCGGGTGCTGGCTCGGGGGGAGGCCCCTTCCCGGCCCCAGCCGGTGCCTGCTCCCTCCCCAGGAGGTGTCCGACTGGGTGCGCATGGGGAAGGCCCTCGACAACATCTGCTTCTGGGCCGCCCTGGTGCTCTTCGGCGTGGGGTCCAGCCTCATCTTTCTGGGGGGCTACTTCAATCAAGTGCCCGAGCTGCCCTACCCGCCGTGTATGTAGACGGCTCTTCCACCGCCTCCGGGAGGAAACCGGGCGTGACAAAAACCAAGTTGCGGTCGCTGCCGTAGTGGGATTCTTTCCCAATGCCGATAATAAACCCGGGCCTTTCCGTCTCAAGAAGAGTCGTGTGCGCACACGCGTGGGTCTGGCCACCGGGCAGGGGGCAGAAGCAGAGGGCAGACGGTTCAGGCAGGCTCTTGGGTGCCAGTCTGGAAACGGCTGCCCGCCCCTCCGCTCAGCCTTGCTGACCTCCCAGCTCTTCTGAGGCCCTCGTCCCGCGTTACCCTCCAGCCCTGTGAGCTTCTGAGCGCTCTTTATCCCTTGATTAACCAAAGCGAAGACGCCCCTTGGCAGGACTTGACGGAAGCCCGGCCCTTCCCTGTTGGAGGGGGCAGGGGCCACAGGCTCTCAGCAAAGGTTTCCACCCCCCCCCCCACAGCCACAGGGTAAGGCCGAGGGTGCCCTGGGGCACCCTCAGTCACTTCTGATTTACCCAGCATGGCCCCCCTGACCGCTTCCACCAAAACCCACTCATGCAGCTTCTGCCCCGCCCCGTCTGCCCCCTCTCCCCCACCTCTGCTGGCTTATCCTGGCTGGTGTCCAGGACCGGGAGAGAAAACGGAAATAAAAGGGGGCCCGAGATGGTGGGAGCTGGTTGAATTGTCTTTATTAACAAACGGAATATCCAAGGCCACTACATTGAGGGGGGGCGGGGCTACTTGCTGCTCACACTATATACAGAGGCAAGCAAGGGGGTGCAGAGGGGGTGAGAGCTCCCTGCTCCCTCCCGCCACCAGGGAAGGACAGAGGCTAGAAAGAAATGGGGTCTGGAAGGGGGAAATGTTTTGGCTGGCGGGGTCCCCCCTCCATTCCCTGGGGTTTGGGGGGAGGGGAATCATTAAAGTGCTTTCAGAAAATGAGGAAATGGTCCCTGCCCCTGGAGTGGCTGGTGACCCCCCCCTAAAACCTAGGGCCCAGCGACCCCCCCCAGGGTCTGGTACATTCAAGGGGGGAGCCGGCTCCCCTGACGTGCAAATGAAGGGGCCCAGGGCCCTGCCCAGTCAGCAGCAGTGGGGGACCGGGCCTGAGCCCCCCCCCCCCAGCACTCTCCTCTGAAATGGAGAAAAGGGGGGTGGGGCTAGGCCCACTCAATTCCTGGTGAGGGGAAGCTGTGCCTCTCCCCAGAAGCTGGGACAGGCACAGGTTTTGGGGGAGAACCTATCGGGGAAAGAGGATGGTCACGTGATCACAAAAGCATCAGGGGTCAGAGGTCACGTTCCCAGCAGGCTCCAGTGAATCAAACCAGTAAAAAGCAAAAGCCCAGGGAGGGGAAAGAAGGGAGGCCTGGGGAGTCTGGCTGTAGTGGGGAGAGCTGGGTCCACTGGGGCAGCCCCAGCCCGGGCCCCGTCACCAGTTCATGATGCAGTTCCGATTCAGGGTCATGAAGTAAACCTGGCTGCTGCCCCCGGAGCGGACAGAGGCAAAGAACACCTGGGTGGGGTAGGAAGGGGAGGGGGGGTGTGTCTCAGCCAGGAGACAGAGCCAGAGAGAAGCTGCTGCGAGTAGCCTCTCAGAGAGCCCCGCGCCCTCCCCTCGAAAGGCAGAGGTGCTTGGTGATGGGGGTGGGGGTGGGGGTGGGGGTGGGGGGGCAGCCGCAGGCCTCCTGGGTGTTCAGGGCGCTCTCAGGGACAGAGGGCGAGGAAAGGCGGGCTGTGACGCAGGCTATGCCCCCTGGACCCTGTCTCACGAAGATCCCCCAGCCCCCACCCCCGGCACCCCCCCCCCCTCCGGCTCCGGGGCCGGAGGGCAAAGGGCCTCCCACCTTGTCGTTCCGCTCACACAGGAACTTAAGCCTCTGGGCTCGTTTGTGCATGAAGACGCCGTCCAGGTGGCCCGTCTCCACGGAGCGGATCTCAATGGCTTTCTCGCCCCAGCCCATGATCTGGTTGGAGCAGATGTAGGCTGGGGGAGAAGGGGGTCGGGCGGCAGTGAGTGGGCCACGGCCCGCCGCCCACCCCGGGGCAGCCTGGGGGCGGGGCCCACTCACCCACAGAGGTGGGCATCTCTCCCCACTGCAGCACCACGTCCTTGATGATGCGCCCGTACGTGTTCACGTACACGCCCTCGTCCTCGTAGCACAGGAGCATCTCCATGCCGTCCGTGTTGGGGAGGAAGATGATGGCGTGGGGCGTGATCTGGCTCTGGATCTGGGGACGAGAGCATGCGTCGCACGCGGGTCCAGAGCCCGGGGTGGCGGTCGCGCTCCTCCCGAAGCCCCGCCCAACTTACATGCACGGGGATGTAGATGTCGTAGCTGTTCCCCGAGTCGACATCCACAGCGTGGAAACCGGCACTGGAGCCGTAGATGACCTTGAGCCGCTGACCCTCCTCCACGGTCAGGTCGACCAGCAGAGGGCGGTGAGGGAGGTCGGCGAAGGACTGTGGAGGAGAGAAGGGCTCAGGGATGCGGCCAGGGTGCTGGGCCGGCGGAGGGGCTGCGGCGGGGACTACCTTGAAGGCCATGAACTTGTGGTAGGGCTTGGGGGCCCAGGCATACACCTCCACGGAGCTCTTCAGGGCGATGACCAGGAACTTAATGCGCTCGTACTTCACTGGGGGCAGGGAAGAGGAGTCCCACGGGTCGGTCACCAGACCCCAAACCCAGTCGCCCAGCCTCTGGCTTCGAGGCTCAGCCACTAAGCTCAGGGCCCCCTTTCCGTCTTCTCGTAAAGCAACGCGCCCTGGCCACCGCGTTGAGCCCTCCTCACCCACGCGGTAGTGCCCGCAGCCCTCCATGTCGCCCACAGTGGTCCAGCCCTGCTTCTTCTCCACTTCCGGATCGTTGTGCAGGATCTTGTTCCGGAGCCAGGACAGGTAATACACCCGCAGTTTGTTCCTTTTCCCTGAAGGGAGGACACACACCCCGTCACCCGAGGTCCAGCGTCCACCTCTGCGCCGTCCTTCCCCTGCGCCCCCCCTTCCCCCCCAGGGGCTGAGCAACCGCGGCCCCGCCTCCGGGCCCTCCTCCCAGGCTGCAGGTCGCGGGCAGCCCGGAGCGGAGCCCTCCCCCCGCCCCCCTCCCCACACCTGAGATGGTGATGAGCAGGTTGAGGCCCTCTAGCACGTCCATTTGCTGGAAGCGCCGCCGCCCGATGAGCCCGTACACCTTGCCCTGCCCGCTTCGGTCCAGCAGCATCAGACCGTTCTCGGTGCCCACCAGCAGGTTGACGCCTGCAACGGGAGCCCTTGGGCAGATGAGAGGCAGCCAGGCCCTCACCCGACCGGGAGCCCCGGGGTGCGCCGGACCCCTCTTTTCCTTCCCGGCCCTGGCTTACCCCAAAGGGCCGCACAGAGGATCTCGGAATTGAATCGCTTCTTGTATTTCCGGATCTCGGGGGTCTCGCTGTGGGCCCGGGTGTTGGTGGGGTTCACGTTGACCACGGAGCCTTTCCGCACGTCGTACTGGAGCTGATCAAGCCGACCGCCCTCTCCCCCGACCAGGGCTGCCGGGAAGAGGAGAAGGGGGAAGGGAGGAGGGCTGTAGCCCCCTCCCCTGTCCCTCCTGAACCCAGCCCTGCATCTGGTGGAGGCCCCTGCGAACGAACGAACGAACGCTCAGCAGGAAAGGGGAGGGAGGAGAAGGAGCAAATGGCCTCAAACAATCGGTATCCGGTCAGGTGCCGGGGCCACTCTGAACATTTTTCCTCGTGGCTCTAAGGGGCCTTAGGCGCCCTTGCTGCCTCTGTGCCAGGGTAGGGGCGTCGGGCCAAAGCGGAGGCCACCACTGCCTCCTAAAGCTGCGCCATCAGAGGCCCACCTGTGCCCTTCACCAGGCCTCATGGCAAGTCTGTCCTCCTGTCCTCACCTGTGATGGGGATGGTATCCCCGCTGCCTCCGGGCTGGTAGATCCCTAGGTCCACAAACATCGTGAACGAGCTCTTGCCAGGGGCCTTTACCAGCCCACGAGACTGGTACTGCGGGGTTGGGGCAGCAGTCAGGCAAACACCGGACACCCGGCCCGTGGGCCCCCCAGCCCCGCCCCCACCCCCAGGTGGCCGAGCTCCGCCCCACCCCCTGCAGTGGCCGCCAGCGCCCCTACCCACTGCCCCATGGGTCTGCATCCGCCCACTTACGTCGCTGCCTCCCTCCTTGGATGGGGGGCTTTGACCTTTGCCGCTCTCGGTGGGCGAGTGGCTGGGCTGGACCACATCGGGCAGGTTTGTGTAGCCGTTGCTGTCCGCGTGCAGCAGGCTGCGCTCCTCCTCAGGAGTCTGCAGGGACAGAGGGAAGGGAGCCAGTGCCCGGCTGAGGACGGGGGAGAGCAGGTGCCGGGAAGAAGGGGGGCCCACTCACGCGCTGGACCACCATGGTGCCGCCCCCATAGGGGGTCTGGGTCCCCGCGATCTCCTCCACGTCATGGACCACCATGGTGCTGACGCTGTCTGTGTCTCCGTCGCTGCCGCAGGAGAAAGAACGGCCATCAGCCATCGGTCCCCAGGTCCTGCCTGCCACGGGGTGGAGACGGGGGGGGACCGGCGGGTGCTTCGCACTGGCTCCTGGTGGACGTGGCAGTGGGAGGCCGATGGGGACCCCGGAGCCGACCCCATTGTCTAGATCAGTAGTGGCGGCCAGGGTCCCCTAGGAAAAGGAGAACCCCGCCCTCCCCCAGAGCGCCCCCATACCGGGCCCCAGGGGTATCTCTGCTCCCCTCTGATGGCTCGCCATTGCTCTCTTCCTCGTCCTCGCTGCTTTCCACCTCCTCGCTGGAAGACGAGTAGTCCATGGCCTTCTTGGGAGGCCGCGGGGCCTCGTCCAGGGCCCGCTCCTTCAGGAGCACGAAGTCCTGCAGAGGGTGCCGCGTGAGGAGGGGAGGGGGGGGGTACAGGGGTGCCAGAGGGGAGGGGCTCCCGAGCAGGCCTTCTCACTAACCTCGCCGATGGCACGCTTATAGCTCTGGGAGGGGAGGCGGGGGGAGAAGGACAGCCAGGAGGAAGCAGGAGAGAGGTGAAGAAAGGTCAGTAGCCGAGAAGTGCAGCCCGCAGCCCCTTGGCACGAGGGTTAAGGAAGGCCCCACCCCAGCACCTGGCCCCTGGGGGCTCCCGAGGCTCCCAGCCCCCACCCAGGAGACATCAGGGCCGCAGCTGCGGACTTACTGCGGGCCGGCCGGGCCGGGAGCGGTGGTCATCAGGCTTGGCTTTGTTCCCAGGGGAGAGCACTGGGGAGCTATCCAGCTTGGAGGAGGCTGCGTGGGGCAGAGCGGGAGAAGGAAGGTCACGGACGCCTGGTCATCCGGGGCGGACCCCAGAGCTCAGCCAGGCTCCACATCCAGCCGGGCCCAGCCTGGCGCCCAAGGGTGTCCTGCCCAGAGTTGCCAAAGGCAGGATCCCTATGACAGAGACTGGGTCCCGGCCCCGGAGGAGGCTGCCCAGGCTGGCGCCATACCTCCCACGCGGTTCCGCTCCAGCGAGCCAGCCTGGGGCAGGTGCCCGTGCGAGGGGAGGGCACCTTCCGAGCGTTCCCAGCCAGGGTCGCTCCTCCTGAGGTCGGGGTTACTGTGGGGAAGGCAGAGACAGGTCAGGAAGATAGGTGTCGCCCTGAGCGCTGAGCTGCACAGCAGAGGGAGCCACCACCAGGGGGGGAAGCAGGTGGCAGGAGCGAGGGCAGGAGTGAGTTGGGGAGGGGACGGACAACTCCATTACCTACAGGCGTTGGGCGGACCAGGGGGCTGAGCGGGGGGCCCCGGAGGCTTGGGGGAGCCCCGCTCGGCCCGCCTTTGCAGATAGATTTGCCAGGCGGAGTTGCTGCGAGGTCTGTGGAGGGAGCACAGGGGTGCCGGGGGCGGGGCGGGGGCGCTGAGGTGACGGGGTGGGGGCCTGCCCGCCCCGAGGCAGGTAAGCTGGTAGACTCCCCTCTGCACAGCCCGCCCCACGCCCCGGGCCACCACGCGACTGCCCCCGGGTGCTACCTGGCACGGACGGCCTGAGCCGGCCGGGCCCCTCCGGCCCCACTGGTGTTAAGGGCAGTGGCGATGGACGAGGTCCTCTGAGGCACCTAAGGAGGGCGGGGCGGGGAGGGGGTCAGTGTGCTCGGTGCCAGCGCCGGGCCAGAAGCTCCTCAAGCGTGCGGCCTCATCTAGGCCCCCGACGGGTACACTCCCCGCTTCGCACGGACAGGCAAACTGAGGCTAGGGGAGCTGAGGACTTTGTCCACAGTCACGGAGCGGGGACTCCACCCCAGGAAACCAGCCCCTAGAGCTCCCCTGGCACCCTGGGCATTCTCCCCTCCTCTCAATCATCCCTGGGGGCAGGGGGACAGCCCCGGGCGGGCCTCCCGCCCTCCCACCAGCAGTGGCAGCCGGCCCTCCTCCTCCCTTCCAGCCCTGAGTGCCTCTCCATCTCGCCCGCTCCCCACCACTCGCCACCCTTTCCCTCCCAGGCTGTTTGTCTCCCGTTTCCCCGGCCCCGCGGCCCCACCCGTACCTTGGGTGGGGTCTCAGTGTCCGGCCGGACCCAGGATGGGGGGTTCGGGCTGGGGCCAGGCCCTTCCGAGGTGGGATCTGAATTCTGGCGGATGACCGCTCCTCGGGTGCCGGGCGCGGCAGTGGGTGTGGGGACGGCAGGGTCGGGCTCGTGGGAGGCCGGGAAGGCAGCCAGGTTTCGGGTGGGCTGGTCCTGCAGGGACTGGGATCGGGGTACGGGCGCTGCATATGGCTTCAGTGGGACCCGGTGTGCCACCAGGCTCTGCAGGGAAAGACCAGGGAGGGTGGGCTGCCCGCTCTGAGGCACGTCCCCACCTGGGAGGGGGGGGTGCCTGGGCCGGGAGGAAGGAGCAAGGAAAGCCTCGGGCTTCCGAGTGTCCGCTGAAGGAGACGTGCTCCTGAAGGCCAAGAACAGCCAGGACGGGGCCCGCAGCGCCCCCACGGTCCCTGGCTAAGGGTGCGCGCGCTCGCGTGCAGACACATACACGTGACACAGCTGTGCGGAGCGAGGCTCCTGCGTGTGTCATCGCGGGAACGGGGACAGACTCACCTTGTGCGGTCCCTCCTGGGGCTCCACCGGCCTCTGCATAGGAGGAGTTTGGGAAAGGGGGCCCGCGGGCCCGGGGGAGGCCTGGGGGACGGGGGTCTCAGGCCCTGCGCCGCCGGGCTTGGTTTTGGCCAGGGGAGAGTTCTGCTGCTTATTCATCCTCGTTCTCTCTTCCACCTGCGGTGGGAAAGGGCTTGCGTCCCCCCCTTCTCAAACCACAGGTACCGCCCCCCCTGCCCGCCCCCAGACCCCCCCCCCCCGCGCCAGGCGCCCCGTTCCCCTTTCCGGTGCCCGCCGCGTGCAAGGTCTCGGTCTCGGCAGTCGGGGGCCGCGGGTACCTCGCGCGCCCAGGCGGGCTTGTCCGCGGGACCGACGCCCCGGCCGTAGTGATACAGCGGCTTCCGGTCTGTGGGCGGGGCCTGCTGCTGCTGCTGCTTCTGCAGCTGCTGCTGCTGCTGCTGCTGCTGCAGGGACTTGAGGTAGGCGTGCTCCTGCTGCAGCTGCCTCTGCAGGCGCTCGGACTGCCGCTGCTCCTCCAGCTGCTTCCGCTTGTACTCCTGGGCCCAAGGGTAGGGACGGCAGCTCAGCGCGGGGCGGCCCCACGAGGGCGCGGGCGAGCCCTTGCCCTCCTCCGGCCGCTCCGGGGGGGAACGGGCGTCTTCCCCCCCGGCGCCTGGCGGGGTCCCCTCCCCGGAAGCGCCGCCGCCCCCGCTCCGGCTCGGGAGCTCTGAGTCCGCATCTTCCCCGAGGAAGCCGGGGACCCCGTTACCAGCAGCAGGGCCTGTTCCTGGAGCAGCTGTTGCTGAAGGATCTCGAGCTGTCGCTGCTCCTCCTCTAGCCTGTGACGAATATATTCCTGGGGGGGACGGGGTGGGAGGGCAAAGGGCAGGGGGAGAGGAGGAAAAGGCGAGGGGGTGGGGGGCGGCGGCGGCGGCGTGGGAAGGCGGGATCGGTGGGGTGAGGATGAAGAGGAAAGCGGGGAGAATCAGAGAGAGGACAGACGGGGTTGGGGGGAGGCAATGAGGAGGCGGCGGGCGTGCAGGGCCCCGCGAACGGCGGTGCAGGGGTGAGGCGGCGAGGATGGGGCGAAGAGATGGGGAATGAAGGCACAGAGACAGGAAGAGGGCAGGGAGCCGGGGTGCGGGTCGAAGGGTGGGAGAAAACAGAGAGAGAGAGTGAAGCTGGAAAAGATAGGGGGAATCTGGGGGGTCGGGAAAGAAGGGAGAGGTGTCGGGTGCAGGGAGGCAGGCGGCGGGCGCAGGGGGAGGCGAGGGAGGGCCGGGTGTTTGCGGCGGGCGCTGTACCTGCTCGCGCTCCGCCTGCCGCCGCTCCTCCTCCCGCCGCAGCGCCTGCATGTCCTCCAGCCGCCGCTCCTCCTTCTCCTGCAGCTTCCGCTGCTCCCGCTCCCGCCGCTGTTGCTGTGAGGGGGGAAGGGGTGGTCTGCGGGTCTGCCCCCGAACTCGGCAGGGCCCGAAGGGGGATCGGGTCCCCTGCCGGAGCGGAGACGCCCACTGGACGGCGCGGGCAGAACCTGCCCCTCGGGACACTGGTGGTGAAAGGCGGCGGCCCCCACCTGCTTCCGCAAGCCCGCCGGCCCCAGAGCCCCCGGGGGGGGGGTCGGCTCAGGAAAAACCGCTGGGCGAGGCGGCCGCGCCTGGGACGTGCAGGCTGTGCGTGCCTGCTGCCCACGGTGGGCCACCTAGGAGGACACCTGTCAGCTCCTCCCGCAAGCAAGCGGGCGACGGCGCAGTGACGGCCGCTGGCCACAAGGGGGCGGCAGGCGCGCACAGGCGCGGCGGCGTCCAGGCCCGGCCGCCCCAACCCGAGCGGAGCACGCGCGGCCCCGAAGAGCGGCTCCGGGGACACTCTGGCCCTCCGCTGCCGCCAGCAGCCTTTACCACTCCGGGAATCTGTGCGCGGCGCCAGGCTTTCCCACAGGGTGTCCTTGGTTCGGGGGAAGCAGGGGCCGCTTCGGGAAGTCGGACCCGGAGCATGGGGATGCTTCTGTCTATACCATCACTTTTAGATGATTTTTGTGTGAAGTCTGGCTCTCCGTACACTTTAACACCATGGAACGTTTCAGCCCAAATCCCATCATTTAGGCAATTTTTAAACCAACCTAGACCTCCTTCCTCACCATGACCCTCCTGCAGAGGAAATACATTTGAGCACAGGTGTATACAAATACATGCTTTTTAAATTGGTGAGAAGAAAACCCTGCATCTATCTAAAAGGAAGCTTATCGGGGCGCCTGGGTGGCTCAGTCGGTTAAGAGTCTGACTCTTGGTTTCAGCTCCGGTCATGATCTCACGGTGTGTGAGTTCGAGCCCTGCATCGGGGCTCCGTGCTGACAGCTCAGAGCCTGCTTGGGATTCTCTCTCTCCCTCCCCTCCCCCACTCTCTGTCTCTAAAATAAATAAAACTTAAAAAAAACTAAAAGGAAGATTATTGATGAAAAGGTATCCCCCTTCCCCCCCCCATCCACCTCCAATGAGTGGATGGGCTATTTTCCAGCAAATCTCAGCCCCAAAACCAAAAGTAAAAGGAGGGTCTCTACAAGGAGCTTCCTGCTCAGGGTGCACAGCTGCTTGTGGGCCAGATGCCCGGGGCGCTGCAGTGCGCGGACACTGGGGGGGACTTCGGGGCGGGGGGTGGGGGGGAACGGGCGGCAGCACCAGGACAGACGTCCTGAGAGGCTGGCTCCTGGGGGCCGCTGACGCCACCCACACAGGGCCGGCCGGGCCTCTGACCCCGCACAGCGCCTTCCCGCAGGGACCTGCAGGCCAGGGGCTGGGCCGCGAGGGGAACCAGTTCCGGGGCGGGGGTAGAAGGGCGAGCCCGGCGCGCAGCCCCACCTCCTCCACGCGCCGCCGCTCCTCCTTCTGCTCCTCGATGCGCCGCTGGCGCTGGTGCAGGAGATGCTTGATGTGCGCCTCGGGGTCCCGCTGCTGCTGCTGCTGCTGCTGCTGCTGCTGCTGCTGCTGCTTCAGGGCCTCCGAGTTGCTCTTGTTCTCCTGCTGGAGCCGGAGAAACTCCCGGCGCAGGGTGGACTCCCCGGGCACGTTCATGATGGAGCTGGGGGGCAGGGCAGCCCGGCCGGCACTGGGGTCAGAGCCCGGCCACCGCTCTTGTCCCCGTGGGAGTCTCCGGCCACGGCCAGGGGTTGGGACGCGTGCCCACCTGCCTGCCCACGGGGGCCCTGCCGCCCGGATCCCCAGCCTGCGGCCCCCAGTTGACCCCCGCCCCCAACCTCCCGCTCACTCCCTCCGCCCCTTCCACACTCAGGGGTGTCCCACGGCCTCTGCCTCTGGCCCACCACCCCACACCAAGGGTCCCCACGCCGGGGGCACTGCTGCCCTCCGACGGGGGTGGGGGTGGTGGCCCACCTCGGCTCCCCCTCCTCTCCATGGCTGTCGTCTTCCTCCTCGCTGCCACTGTACTCATACTCCGTCTCCTCTGCAGGGGGAGGTCACCGCTGTTTCTTTAGCCAGCGTCCCAGATCCCACCCAGGTCTAGGGAAACCTTCGATGGGGATGACCAACACCTGCCGTGTGGAGCTCGGGCCCAGACCCCGCCGGGGGCGGGACGCGGCAGACCGCACACGCGCACTTACGCGCGCGCTTCTGCAAGGATGTAAAAGGGTGGCCCTCCCTGGGAAGGTTGCCTGGGATCAGCAGTCAAAGAAGAAAAACCCCACTGGGACTGGAAGTTTGGGAAGGCGGTCTCCACGGGAAGGAGGAGCCAGGTGGGGGTGCGTCCTGAGACCCGAGACCCAACACTTGGTGCCTCTCTCGCTCGCCCACTGACCCTTCTCGCCTCGCTTCTTGCGGGAGCGGTCGATGTGGTCCTTGAGCTGGATGCGGACCTGGCGCTCTGTGGGCTGGTCACGGATGAAGGGGAACTTGAGCAGCTGTTCCGTGGGTGGGCGGCTCAGGTAGGTTTTGATGAGACACGTGTCGATGAAGTCGATGAACTTCTTAGACCTGGAAATGAAGGGTGCTCACACTGGGAGGGCCCTCTTGGCAGGGGGAGATCACAAGCAGAAGAGGGAAATCCCTCATCCAAAAGCCCCCTCGATTTCTCCTGTCTTATCCACGTCCCGACCCTGGGCCCTGGCCCTGCCCCTCTGTGGTGCAGACCCACACCTGGACACAGGGGATAAGGTGGCAGGGGACACAGCAGGGGACACGGTGGGTAAGGCTAAGTGAGGGATGCAGGGAGTAAAAGTAGTGGAGGACACAGGAGATAAGGTGGTGGGGGCGCAGGGGGGTAAGGCTAGTGGAAGATGCAGGGGGCAAGGCTAGCAGAGGACACAGGATAAGGCAGCAGGGGACGCAGGGGTAAGGCTAGTTGGGGATGCTGAGGGTAAGGAGGTGCTGGGTGGAGGTGGTGGTGGGGCTTTGTCCAGAGGCCCTCCTTCCCTGACACGCAAACCCCCAGAGACCTACCATTTCTTGGACTTGAGTCTGGGGGGTGGGTTCCGTGGGATGAGGAAGAGGGCTCGCATGGGGTGCATGTCACACAGAGCTGGCACACGGGAGGAACACCATCAGTCCCTCACGCAGCCATGCCAAGAGCTGGAAGGAGCCCTTCCTACCACCCCTCCCTGCGCTCCCAGACGCCACACTTACGGGGGGCTCCCTCTGCCATCTCGATGGCTGTGATTCCTAGAGACCAGATGTCACTCTACAGAGGGACAGAAGAAGGGACAGGAGCATGTTCCAGACAAGCCTCTTCAGGGCCACGTCTGGGTCCCCACCCCTTCCCCAGGCCAGTCTCCAGCCTGCCCACCCCTCACCACCCACATACCATTACAGCTCGTGTTGTCACCCTGACCGACTTTTGGTCTCCCTACCACCCCCTCTCGCTTCCTGCCCTTGGCAGTCTCCGTGCACCCCACTCTGCTCTGTACCCTGTAATCGTAGGTGGCATCAGGGTTCTCGTCACAGGCGATGACCTCCGGGGCCATCCAGTAGGGGGTTCCGATGAAAGTGTTCCGCCTGCCCACAGTACGGTCCAGCTGGGCACTCACCCCAAAATCCACTGGGAAGACATGGAGGGCGGGGTCACGAAGGAGGGCCATGCCTGCTCCCCTTGCCCTGGGCCGTGTGCGCCCCAGGGCACCCAGACGTTCTCTGGCCCTTCCGCCCCATCAACGTCTCGTCTCGAAGAGCCTGACCTAATCTCCGTGTTGTGGCAAGACACCCACGTGAAAAGGCCAAGGGACAGGCAGGAGGGGCTGGGATCCCCCGTCTCCCCAGGGGACCTACACAGCACCTGTGACATATGGGTGGCGGGGCCTCTCGGGGGAGATGAGGAAGGGCAGGAGAGAGACTCCCAGCCTGCAGGTGGTTAGACCTGAGCCATCGGAGGAAATAGAGGGGCCTCCCCTTCTGTCCTGGAGGTCTGTCCCGGGGCCCCATTCGCCTCAGGAGGGAGCGACCTACCCAGCTTGACCTCGGCGTTCTCCGTCAGCAGCACATTCTGCCCCTTGATGTCTCGATGGATCACCTTGTGGGCGTGGAGATGGGCTAGGCCCTGGGGCGGGACAGTGGGGAGGTGAGCCTCGGGGCTGGAGGACGTGTACGAGAGCCAAGGAGCGGGGCAGGCACCAGCATGCACAGGGCCGGGTGGAAGGCGCAGCCCCCGCCACCCTGGAGCCCAGGCGCAGGCTGGGTTTTCACGGGGAGCGTCCTCAGAGTGGCGGCCCCCGAGGGTCCCTGGCAGCCGCAGGGCCACTGGCAAAGGGGCAGGCTTGTCCCCCCGGCCGCCCGAGATCACGCCAAAGCTGGGGCCCTGTCCATCCCTGCCCCCCTCGGCCACCGCTGCTTGGAAAGGATGCCACTGCGGGGCCTCCCGTGCAGGGAAGGCCCGGGCGTGGGCAGAAGTGCCAGCTGGGGCCTCACCCGGAGGATCTCCCTGCAGATGTAGGCGATACAGTCCTCCTTCAGGGCGTTCCCTTTTGTGTTCTTCACCAGGTCTGTCACGGAGCCAGCGCCGCAGAACTCCATCACCAGCTACGGCCCAGGAGTGCCGGAGGGAAAAGCATCGGTCAGGCAAGGCGTCCCCCTGCCGGCCTCCCGGGGGGAGGACCCCAGGGCCCCAGCCGATGTGAGCCGCAGAGCAGGGGTATGAGACTGCTCACAGAGGCCACAGGCTCCCCGAGGTTGGGAGAGGAAAAGGCAACACCGGGGGAAAGACAGGCCGGGCAGGGTGGAGGGAGACAGGCTGCGTCCCAAGTAGGAGCCCAAGGAACCGGGGACGCGTCACACAAAATGACGCGCACGTGCATGTTTTCCTTGAGGAGCGCCCAATGTTTGCACCAGGCCCCCGCTGGGACCCATAAGCCCCAAACTAGAACTCCCTGGCGTAGAGGTTGGCAACCTTGGCCACGGAGCTGATAATTTACATTTTTAAATGGTTAAAAAAAAAAATCGAAAAAGGAAGCATACAAAATTCAAAGTTTAGCATCCTAAATAAAGGCTTCTGGGAATACAGCGACATTCCTGTTCCCATTCGTTTATGCACTGCCCGTGGCTGCTTTCCCGGTTCAGCGGCCAGGCTGAGTGGCTGGGACAGAGACTGTATGATGCGCAGAGCCCCAAACATCTACTCTCCGGCCCTTCACAGAAAGTCGGCCACAGCCTGACCCGGAGACAAGCAAGGGGCTAAGGACCAGCGATTCTCCAGGTCCGCCAGAGACGAAGCAGTGCGGGGGGTCCGCCAGAGAGCTGCAGGGGGAAACCTGGTGAGACTCCAGCACAGAGGCAGGGGCCAAATCGGTCCCCTGGGGACTCGGACGCCTGTTCAAGTGCTTCCCTGCACGTTTTCCAAAAGCCACGTGCAGCGCAGGAGGCGGCTGGCCGGACATATACACGTGCAAGTGCGAGAAAGGTCACTCGCGTGCCTAGCGCCCGGGCCTGGGCCTCGCCCTCTACAAGCTCAGGGGAGCGGGCTGGGAGGGGGAAGGACGGCGTCCATCGCGCCCGGAAGGGAGCGCCCAGCCCAGCGCCCCCAGTCCTCCGTGACGTCACAGGAAGTGTTGCTCACCTCGCTCTGTGTGCACAGTCTGTGTGAGTGTCTCTAAAAAGACTAAGCGCCTTGGAAGCAGGGACCGTGACTCGCGTCTCTCCGTGCAGGGTACACAGAAGGTGCTCAATAAGTACTTGTCTGGCAACTGGTGGGAGGGGGGACCTAGCACCAGCTTTAAGCTCCCCACGGCCGCCACCAGGCTCCCTGGCGCTCTCCCCTAGGGGCCGGGCTGGGGAGGGCAACGACTCTCAGGGATGTTCTGGGCCAGGAGGGAACACGGGGGAGGCCCAAAGGGGCCACAGCAAGCTCCGGGTGGATTCATCACCCAGGAGGGCCTGTGCACCGCCAGGAGGGCCTGAACTGCTGGAAGCACAGGCGTCTGGGGCTGCTGCTCTCGCGGGGGGCGGGGGACCAGGGCAGGACGGACGGGCGCACCCGCTCTCCCAGCCCCTGCTTGTTGCCACCCAGTAAGCACGTGCTGCACACAGGGCGCGGTGCCGGTCAGGACAGAAGTGTGGGCAAACCCCAGGACGCTGCCCCCCAGACGCGCAGTGGACGAGAGGCGGCAACAGGCGAGGCACCACGCGCATCTCACCCAGAGCTGGTCGTCGTTTCCGGGGGGGCTCTTCTTTATGAAGGCCCCGTAGTAGGTGGCGATGTTGCGGTGGTGAGAGTACTTCTTTAGCATGTTGATCTCCTGCTTGATCTCCTCCTCCTCGTCCTGTAAGTGGGAGGGGGTCAGCCCGCGAGCCCCCAGCCCTTCCCTGCGCCCCCACTCTCCCTGGGCCCCCACCGCCCCTACCTCCGTGACGTCCATGACCTTGATGGCAGCCAGCTGCCCAGTCTTGACGTGCCGACCCTGCGGGACAGAGAGCCAGGAGTGGAGGGTGTGGGTCTACATCCAGGGAGGGCTGGATTCTGGGAGAGGCCACACCTTTTGGCTGTTTTCTGTCTTAGGCAGTGTCCCTGTGGTACCGGACCCCTTCACTTACGGGTCGGCCACAGGGGCAGACAGGGCTCCGAGGACAAAAAGCGCTACGCTGGGTAGAGATCCAGGGTCTCCCGCCTACAACAGCTGAGGGAGGAGAGTGGGATTCACCTACGCTTTGCTGTGGCCTCCCCGGCGTGGATTTGCCACAGTCTGAAGGATAGAGCAGTGAGTCAGAGATCCTTTCCTCCCTGGGAGGGGGCTGGAGGGGGCTGGAGGGGGCTGAACGAGGGCTCTGCCTCTCTGGCAACTTCTATGCAGGACAAAAGCACCTGGTTTCCCACCCCGCCCCCTCTGCCTAGGAAGCCTTCCCCAGAATCTCCCCTACTCTGTTTTTAGTAGTACTGACAGGGAAGAATAAAGACAGAGCTGAGACTGGAGGGAATCTCGGGGAAACAGAGAAGACTGGCTGACGTGCGTCGATGCCCCATCACCAGCGCGAGTGGGAAAGTAACTTCTAGAGCGCGTCCCTGCCATTCCCCCTTCCCCCAGCCTTCTGACGTTCCTAGCAGAAGCCCTGGACAGGAAGGTCCAAGCCCTCCCAGGGAAGGGCAGGGTCGGGGGAGGCAGCCCCTTGTGGGGACGGACATGGGTATGGCCAGCCCGTGGATTATCTTTATCCTCAGCAGTCATTTGAGACCCCAAGCCCAGAGAGGCAGTAGAGAACAGAGCTACTCTTGCCATGGCAACGACCAGGCAAGAGATGGGTGACCCGGGGATGCCTTTTCCCCAAAGCTTACAGGGCGGTCCCCGTGACCCCTGCGACACGGGGACGTGTGAACGGGCTCAGCTCCGTGGCGGGGCCTGTGCCCTCGGGGCCTCCAGCTCTGGGGCAGCACCCTCCCTGGACTCATCTGCCGGGCGGGCAGTCCCCCCCTCCAAGGGTGCCGCCAGGCTAACGCTACAAGCAGCCGGTGGGGAGATGCTACTTTGTGTGGGGGAGAGGGGTGGCGGCTTCGGGAGCTCAGGCACACCACTTCTGCCCAGGAGGCCCCGGAGCTCCACCAACTGCAAGGCTGGGTCTCCCTGCGGCCTTGGGAGCAGCCAACCTACAGCCTCGCTCTCCGAGTCCCCAGGGGAGCGCCCCGGCCCGCGTCCCTGCCCACACCCACCCGGTACCAGGCCTGCTCCCGCGGCACCCAGCACGTCTGCGCTCGCCACACAGGCCAGCGAAAACAGCCCCCCTCCTGGGCTTCCCTCCCCCATCATTGTTACCCTCTCTCCCCGCGCCCCCTCCCCCCCCCCAGATCCCCAGACCTACGGTCCACTTCTGTCACCCTCCCAGAAGGGCCCCGCGGACGATGGGCACCCTCCCACACGTGAGTCTCACCTTGTACACCTGCCCGTAAGTTCCATTGCCCACAACCTCCACCAGTTCAAAGATTCCAGCGGGGTCCTGCAGGGAGGGGGACGAGAGGGGGAGAAGGAGGAAGCGTCAGGGCCTCAGAACAGGACTGTGAACCAGGGCGGGGAAGAGGGCACCCAGGTGTCCTACGAAGGGCCTCAGGGGAACCCCGAAGGCCGGCTGCGCTTTTCCTGGGCTGGTTCAGAGTTCACGTTCTGGAGGAAAAGTCAGAAGAAGGTGAGGGAAAATGGACGTTGGGGACCAGGTGGCTTCCCAGACGTGCTCCTGACCTCACGCTCAGTGACACGCTGAGTCTGTGGCCTCACGTGCGAAGCGGGGGCGCCCGAGGACGCGGCCCTGGAGCTGGGGTCAATTTGAAGCGAGGCGACGCCCATAAAAAGCCTGAGCCCCTGCCTGGCACGGAGCACGTGTGCAATGGGAGTTAATCGGCACTGTTATTTCATTTTGTAGAAGCAGGGACGGGGAAAGCCAGCGGGGGGCCGGATTCGAGAGCCTCCCTCCTGGGTCCCTGTCCCTCTTCTTCCCGGTCCTGAGACCCAGGGCTTCTGGGCCGGGGCTGGGGGCACTCTCGGGGAGAGCAGGTGACAGCGAGAGGGCCTCCGGGAGGGGCGGTGGGGACGCGGCACTCTCAGTCCCCGCTTTCCGGAGCCAGCGGTGCCAGGAGAGGCACGGGGCTCAGACAAAGCCTCCACAGAGGCTCACGGCCCGCGGGACCGCAGCTGCTGGGCGGCCACCCGCACCCCCGCCGGCGGGACTCGATTCGGAGCGGGAGGCTGGGCGCGCCAGCCCGAGGGGCCCCACACGCGGGGAGGACGTCACGAGAAGAGCCGGGCCGGGGCCTCTGTGCCGACAACCTGAAAAGGATACGACCCGAAACTCCTTTCGCCCCGACTCTGAAAACCAAGCTAGGATTTCTGGAAAACCAAACGCAACAGCCCCTCACCCTGGGTCCACGGCCATCAGCAGGGAGACACCAGCCCGAGGCCTCCGCAGAGCATCCACACCGACCTCCCTGGTCACAGCGTGCGCCACCGTGTCCCGGAGCCGGAAGAAAGGGAAGCAGCGAGCCCAGCCCGGGGCCGACGGCACATCCCGACCGCTCGGGTCGTCCGCGGGGCAGGGCTGCCCCTCCTCTCGGGGCCGCGCTGACCGGCCCGGGACGTCGTGGCTCTGTGTGGCCGAAACCAAAACCACACCAACAAGGCAACCTTGACCGGGTCTCAAACAAACAGCGGGCCCACAGGAGAGGGACAAGCTGTCACCGTGGGGGGGACCAGCGCCAGGTCTGTCTGAACCGAGACGTGCGAGGAGACCGGGCCCTGTTCTCTCGAGCGCCCGCAGCTCCACGCTCGGGGAGGGGGCCCCGCAGCCCCCAGGACGGGCTCACCCGCGCTGGCACCTCCGACCTCTGCCTGTGGGCAGGTCCCCGCTTCCGACACGGACGGAGACAGCAAGAGGGGTGCTCCTCAGCCAATGGGAAGCACGATGCCCCCACGAGTCCGACCACTGCACCGCGAGCACCTCAAACCGGCACAGACAGATCTCATCTCGGACCCCGACCCGCCTCCTCCTCACGTGTGTGGGAGACACAGGAGTATGAAAGCCATCCTTGAGGTCAGACACAGTGTCCGGGTTTGCGGTTCCAAGCCCGTTTCCTGACCCACAAACCAGGACGGCCGCACCTGCTGGGAAGGGTCGTTCCGAGAATCAGGTCGAGACCAGGCATGTGACAAGCAGTCACGGTGCCCGACAGCTTGCACGGAACATGCTCGGGAGGCTGTCCCTTCTCCGCCTGTCAACAGCGGCACCGTTTTCCACACCGGTCACCCTGTCCTTCCTCCCCTCCTCTCAGTCCCGCCCCAGCCCCGGGCTCCTGCCTCCCGGTCCCCTCCAGCTCCCGGAACAGAGTCCCGACACCTCCACGCCGGTTGCGTTGCCCCCATCGGTAGCCAGCCGGTGGATAATTTCCGAGGCTGGGTCTGTGCCCGCCCTGGGCCGGGCTGGGCCCTGAGCAGGGAGGTCTGTAAGGCAGCTGTCCCTTGCTTCTCCCACCTGTTAAACGTTTACCGAGCACAGATAATCCAGGGTGGCGACCCCCCAGCGGACACAACGGGAGCCCAACACACAAGAAGCACGCGGGGTCCCCGACGGACCCGCAGTCGACAAGCCGAGTGCCCCGAGGCAGCGGTGCGGATTTTATGCCAGAAGAACGCTGTGGGCTGTCCAGGCTTCGAGAAGCTTCCAGAGGAGAGGAGGCTCCTGCAGGGCAACCTTCCAGGAGGACGCGGGCACTGACCGGTTCGGGGCGTCGGACTGGGAAAAGGTCCCTCTCGCAGCCTCAGGGACAGCCATCAGTCAGGCCTGGCACGTCCCACAGGCCCCTGGAGGAGAGCACACTGGGTGGAGTGGACAGGAAGGAGGAACAGAGGAGCTGAGGCTGGCCTCTGAGGAACAGTTGTGCATCCCCACGGGGATAGCAGGACAGCCTGGGGGAAGCACGCCTGGGGGGAGCACCGGGGACATCTGTGTGGCCAGAGGGGCTGCGGGTGAGGGGCAGCGGAGCCCAGGGGCACAGCAGCCCCTGGGGAAGCCTGACCAAGAGGAAGGGATCAGGTGACAGGCAGCAGGGCAGACAAATGGTTGTGGAGACAGGAAGGCGTCTCATGACCGCGGAGGAAGAAGACAGAGAGACAGGGGACCGATGAGGCGCGCTGGATGGGTCTCTTGGGGCCCGTGAGGGCGTGTGTGTCCGTATGCGTCCCACCTTGTGTAGACGGCACGCCCCACGGGCTTACAGTGGTAACGCGGCACAAGTCTGGCTTCTCCCCGACGCACACACCCGAGGATTCAGAAGGCCCAGTTCAAATGGGATTCCTGCACCGATCTGGCCTCACACGCGGGCCCTTGGAACCTGCCTTGTCCGTGGGCTCCTCCGGGGGAGGTGCTCTGGTCCTGGGGAGCACCAGCCAGTCCCGGCCCCTGCACGCAGGCCCAGCCCCGTGACGACACTGCTGGAGGCCTCCTCCAGCTCTTCCTCTCGGTGCTCACACTCAGGGTGGGGGCCCGGATAGGGAGGAGAAGCTGGGGAAGAGAGGCCTACACAGGATGTCCGCGGTGCGGGCTCTCAAACCTCACGGTCAGGAGAATCACTCGGGAACGGACTCCAGGGGCTCTGGTTTAGCGCACAGGCCTGGGGGGAGGAGCAGAATCTATACATTTAATAGATGCCTGCCCCCCCCCGCCCCTCCCGGCGGTTCTAACACACTCCGAGAAGCTGCACCTCAGGGAGGTACTGGCAGGGGATGGGGTGTGGGGTCCCCGGTAGCAGTAGGTCTGCGTGACCTCGGGCGGCAGTGCGGGCAGCATCTCTGTGCCACGAACTGATGAACGACTGCCCTCCCGTGATGGCCTCTCAGCCCCTCCGTCCTCACACCAGCCCTGCCTACAAATGACCTTTTCCTGTCAGCCAAGCCAAATCCCGCTGTTTTCAGGAAGTCCTCCCTGAAAGTCTTCCCAAGCTATCCCACCCATGAATTCCGACTTCGATGTCACGGCGGAGACGGTGAGATTTAAGTTTCTCAAGAACAGGACTAAGCGGACGTGCATTTTTAAAAAATAATCTGAGAGTAAGACGAGGTTGTCAACTCTTGCCATTTCTATTCAATGTTACACTGGTGGTTCTAGCCAGGGTGATTAGGAAAGAAGAAATAAAAGGCATCCAGGTTGGAAAACAAGAAGGGAAACTGTCTCTCTGTGCAGATGACATAATCAAGGGTGCAGAAAATTCTAAGGAATCTACTAAACATCTATTAGAACTAATCAATGAATTCAGCTGTATCCAATGAATACAGCAGGATGTAAGACCAAACAAAAACCAACTGTATTTCTATGTACTACAACGAATAACCCAAAAATGAAATTAAGAAATCAACTCCAGGGGCGCCTGGGTGGCGCAGTCGGTTAAGCGTCCGACTTCAGCCAGGTCACGATCTCGCGGTCCGTGAGTTCGAGCCCCGCGTCGGGCTCTGGGCTGATGGCTCAGAGCCTGGAGCCTGTTTCCGATTCTGTGTCTCCCTCTCTCTCTGCCCCTCCCCCGTTCATGCTCTGTCTCTCTCTGTCCCAAAAATAAATAAACGTTGAAAAAAAAAATCAAAAAAAAAAAAAAAAAAGAAATCAACGCCATTCATACTAGCATCCAGAAGAACACATTTAGCCAAAGTGTCAGACACATGCACTGAAAACTATAAACGCTGTTGGAATAAGTTAAAGACTTATGTGAACAGAAAGATTTCCCATGTTCATGGATCAGGATGTTTAATATTGTTAGTATCTATGGATTCGATGCGCTTCTATCAGATTCCAGTGGGCATTTTTGCAGAAACTGACCAGCTTATCCTAAAAATCCCATGGGAATGCAAGGGATCCACAAGACACAAACAATCTTGAAAAAGAACAAAGTTGGAAGACTCACACTTGCCAATTTCAAAACTGACTACATAGGCACAGTGATAAAGACAGTGTGGTACTGGCATAACGATGGACATATAGATCAATGGACTGGAACTAAAGAATCCAAAAATTAACTCTTGAGTTTGTGGTCAATTGATTTTCAACAAGAGTACCGAGTCATTCCACAGTCTTTTCAACAAATGATGCTGGGGCAACTGAGTGTCCACATGCAAAAGAATGACACTGGATCCCTACCTCATACCATAGACAAATGTTAACGTGAAATGGATCACAGACCTAAAAATATAAGAGCTAAAATCATAGAAATCTTTTTTTTTCCCCTGCCCTCTAACACCACAGAAACCTTAAAAGAGAACACAGGAGTAAATTTAAAAAAAAAAAAAATTTTTTTTTTTTTCAACGTTTATTTTATTTTTGGGACAGAGAGAGACAGAGCATGAACGGGGGAGGGGCAGAGAGAGAGGGAGACACAGAATCGGAAACAGGCTCCAGGCTCCGAGCCATCAGCCCAGAGCCCGACGCGGGGTTCGAACTCCCGGACCGCGAGATCGTGACCTGGCTGAAGTCGGACGCCCAACCGACTGCGCCACCCAGGCGCCCCTAGGAGTAAATTTTTATGACCTTGGATCAGGCAATGGTTTCTTACAAATGACACCAAAAGCATAAACAACAACAAAGACCATAAATTGGATTTCCTCAAAATTTAAAACTTTTGAGCTTCAAAGGACACCAACAAGAAAGCGAAAAGACAACCCACATAATGAGACAAAACATTTTAAACTATGTATCAGATGGCCACCTAGGTGGCTCAGTTGGCTAAGCATCTGACTTCGGCTCAGGTCATGATCTCATGGTTCATGAGTTTGAGCCCCAGCTCAGAGCCTGGAGCCTCCTTCGGATTCTGTCTCCCCCTCTGTGCCCCTCCCCGACTTGTGCACGCACACACGCGCCCACTCTCTCTCCCTCTCTCAGAAATAATACATGAATCAGCTTCAAATAAATGATTGAATAAATGAAAAAATAAATACCAGATAAGGGACTTGTATCCAGAATACAAAAAGGACTCCTTAAGAATAAAATAATAAGGGGGCACCTGGGTGGCGCAGTCGGTTAAGCGTCCGACTTCAGCCAGGTCACGATCTCGCGGTCCGTGAGTTCGAGCCCTGCGTCGGGCTCTGGGCTGATGGCTCGGAGCCTGGAGCCTGTTTCCGATTCTGTGTCTCCCTCTCTCTCTGCCCCTCCCCCGTTCATGCTCTGTCTCTCTCTGTCCCAAAAATAAATAAACGTTGAAAAAAAAATTAAAAAAAAAAGAATAAAATAATAAAAAGACAACCCAATTAAAAAGTAGGCAAAGGAGGGCACCTGGGTGGCTCAAACGTCCAACTTTGGCTCAGGTCACGATCTCACGGTTCGTGGGTTCGAGCCCCGTGTCGGGCTCTGTGCTGACAGCTCGGAGCCTGGAGCCTGCTTCAGATTCTCACTCTCTGTCCCTCCCCTGCTCACACACACACACGCGCACACACACTCTCTCTCTGTCAAAAATAAATAAAAGATTAAAAGTTAAAAAAAAAAAAAAAAGCGGGCAAAGGATCTGAATAGACATTTCTCCAAGGATCTACAGTGTGGCCAATAAGCACCTCAACAGATGTTCAGCATCATTAGCCACACACGGCCACTGACGGGCTAACTCAAAAGAACGGGCAACGACACGCACTGGCGAGGATGTGGAGAACTTGGAGCCCTGGTGGGAACGTAAAATGGTGCAGCTACTTTGGGAAACAGTTTGGCAGTTCCGCAAAATGTAAGACAGAAAGTTCCCACATGACTCAGCAAGAGACGTCCCAGAGAACGGAAAACATACGTACACACAGGAATCTGTACACGTAGCGTTCACACGAGCGTTATTCTCAGCAGCCGAGAAGCGGCAATAACCCAATGTCCATCAGCTGGTGAACGGATAAATACCCGCGCAACAGAATGTTATTTGGCAACGGAAAGGTACGAAACAATGACCCACACCACAACGTGGACGACCCCTGAAAACACGCTAAGTGGAAGAAGCCGGTCGCAAGGCCCCGTGTTGAATGGCTCCATTTCTGTGCAATGTCAATGGCAGGCAAATCCGTAGGGGCAGAAAGTAGTGGCAGCTTCCGGGAGCAGGGGAATGGCGGCGACTCCCAGCGGGCACGGGATCTTACTTGGGGCTGATGACAATGCTCTGACATTGGACTGTGGCGACAGCAAGTCTGTGAAGCCACCATCGTCTACTTTACAGAACCCTGTGCTATGTGAGCTCTAGTATCGACAAAGCCGGGGTGCCCGGCTGGCTCAGGCAGAAGAACGTGGGGCTCTAGGTCTCAGGGTCGTGAGTCTGAGCCCCACATTGGGCACAGAGATTACTTCATAAAAACAAAACGCAATTTAAAAAAAAATCTGATGAGCATGTCCCACGGCACTCAATAGACTGTTTTGATCGGGGACGGTTTCCACACGAAGAAAGCAACCCTACAAACGTGGGAGGGGGCCCTCAAAGTGCTCTTGGTCTGGTAACACATACGAAGTCCTGAGCCAAGCACAGAAAATGATAAAATCTACGTGATTCAGAGTTAGGGAACTCGGTTCCCGTTTTTGGCTCTGCTGCTAAGAGGCTGTGTGTCTGGGGGTAAGTCACTTAAGCTCTCTGAGGTCACGGTCAACAAGAGAACATTCCGGCTCACTCTCTACGGTTCTAAATGCTCAAGTCCACTCCCCACAAAGCTGTCAACCTAATGGCTATGTCACCACTTCCTCCCCGTGCGCCAGGGTCCATGCTGGGCTCAGGAATGCAGCGGTGAATGAAATGAGGTGGTCTTTGCCACAAGGTTGCTGACAGTCTGAGGGGGGAGGCAAACACTTTAATTATAAGGGGCTTGTCTGTGCCACAGACACATCAGGGCACTAGGACAACACCCTTCCCAAGTCCAGGAATTCAGGGAGCGGCTCTAGTGAGGACGGCAGGGTCTAAGAGCCCTCCGGTGCTCTCCTACGGGCAGGGGACGCTATCACCTGTCCCCTCCGTGTGGCCCTTACCCGTCCCACCTACATGTCTGTCTCAGACACCTGTCTCGCGGCCCACTCTTCCCACAGCCCTTTAACAATTAAGTAGCTGGCAACCTGGCATCTTCGTTCTTCCTGGTGCTGCTGAGGGCTCTGGAAGTACAGGGTCACGACAGACATGGAGGAAGGTGCTGGTGGCTCGCTCAAGTCACAGGTGAAGGGGGTTTGGAACAAGTGCGTTTCCTGCCCGGAGTCGAGTACAGCCAGAAAGTGGCAGAGCCGAGCTCTGCCCTAAAAACTTTGGACGCCGAGGCCTGCGTTGCCCTGCTCAAAGCTCCTTTGCCTAAGGGACCATGTTTGCAACCATTTGGTCTCATTTCTTTGCTCTTTAAAGCTTTAAGTAATACCTACACCCAACATGGGGTTCCAACTGACGACCCTGAGATCAAGAGTCACACGTTCCCCACCAGCTGGGCCGGCCAGGTACCCCCCGATTTGGTTCCTTCCTTCCCCGAGTCACAGCTCCTGGCCCTCAGCCGGGTTCCCGACCCAAGGTAGGCAGTCCAAAGCCACAGAGAAAAGACACGCTGGGGCGGACCTCCCGCGCCAGCCGTTCCCCGACTAGGACCCAGAGGGAAGACGCCAGACGGCACACGGAGTCAGGGCTGGAGAGGCCGTGAGCAGGTCAGACGCAGGAACGCGGAGGCTGTTAGTGGGAGGAGGGCCCCCGAGAACAGGGCAGGGTGGAGGGGGTGGAAGTGAGGACAGGACGCCCGACGGATTCCAGCTGTCCCCTGGTGTCACCAGGAACCCGGAACCGCCCCCGGAGCCAAAACAGCGGCTGTGCCCCATCGGACCGCAGTGAGATTCTGGGCTGAAAGTCAGTGAAAATTACTCCTGGTGGCCAGCCCTGCTCCACGAGCTTTACACGTGCCGAGTAACGGAACCCCACAGGCCTGCAGGACACGGAAGCCGCTGTCGTTTCCGGCCGACAGATGAGGAAACGGAGGCTCGGGGAAGGGAAGTGACTTGTCCAAAGGCAAGCAGCTGACGGGTTCCGGAGCCGGTGACGCAGCCTTCCCTCGATCTGACCTGGCCCCGAGCCAGCGGGACCCCATCGCTACTCGTCACGTGGTTACGCGTCTCATCTCCCGCCCGGGACAGAAGCTCTTTACGGGTGGAACACCGCTCGGGGGGTACGCGGGCGCCACGCCAGACGGGCCTGAGTGAAAAGGCATCACACGCGGGACCACAGCGGACTCCGAACACGCGCGTATTTCTTCCGTGAACGCAGGCCAGCACTGGAGACGCGTTTTCTCTCCCGTATGCTTTCTTTCTCGCAGCGCACAGTCCCCTGACCGTGGGTCGCTAAGGCTTGCAGTGGAAGCAGGCCGTCGGTAGTTGAGTTTGCGGGGAGGCCGAGACCACACAGATCTGGGGCTGCGGGCGTCCGTGCCCCGGGCACCCCGGCGGGCCAGGGTCGGCCGCACGTTGCTGCACGGAGAGGGCGCAGACTTACCGTCTGTGCTCTTTCCCTCGCAAGAGCTTCTGTACTGAAGCCTTTCTCACCTTCCATGTTTTACAAACGTTACAACTTTGTAACGTGCGGCGCCTGGGGTCTAGGTCAGTTAAGCCTCCGACTTCAGCTCAGGTCACCATCTGGCAGTTCGTGGGTTTGAGCCCCGCGTCGGGCGCTGCACTGACAGCCCGGAGCCTGCTTCGGATTCTGTGGTCTCCCTCTCTGCCCCTCCCCTGCTCACGCTCTGTCTCTATTCTGTCCCTCAAAAATAAACAAACATTAAAAAATTAAAAAAAACAACTTTGTAAGGCCTCCAGGCCACGGAGGAGACACAGAGGGCGTCATAACAATGCCGGAAGCAACGACTGCCAGGCGGGGCTCGGGCACAAGTAGCAGGGCAGAGTGGCAGGGCCAGGTTAGGGGCGCTGGCTTTCCTGCGTGACGCCACTCACCATGTCTGATGACGCACGTTCAGATGCAAAGAGGCGGCCGCAGTGGTGGCCACACGTGCGCTGCAAGGGTGGTGTCCCCCCAGCTGGGTGGTGTGGTCCGTGCACAGGACCGCCCGGCCCCCAGGCCGGGCTCCTCCGGTTCCAGGTGCTCCTCCCATGCTGGGCGACTTGGCGCTTGTGGGCGCCACGAAGCAAGGGCAGCTGAGGGGAGTCGGCTGGGTGCACAGACACCGCGTGCGAGGACACACCAAGGGCAGGAGGAAGGGACTGTCCCTCTGGACCCTCCTCCTCAGTCCTAAATGGTGACCCCCAGGGCCAGCGCCTGGCTCTCTCTCTCGCCTGCTTCCCCCCCTAAGACTCCCATCTGGAGGAAGAAAAGGGGAAACAGCGCTCACAACTCACAGCTCTGACAAGCAGCAGGGCTGGGGCCCCAGCTGACACCTCCTTCCCCTTCCCGAAGCGGGGAGCCCTTGGGACTGAGGTCAGGGTGCAGAGGAAGGCCGCGTCCTCCTCCCGAGAGCAGTTGGGTTCGGGGGTCTGCGATGTGGAGGCAGCGGGGCTACTAACTGAAGTTCAGGGCTGAGGTCAAGGCCGTCGGGCAAGGGAAGGAGAGACCCCAGCTCCTCCCTCACAACTGGGGGGAATTCCCAGACAGGGACAGGAGGGCCTGGGCCCTGCGGGGTCCAGGAGGAAAGGGGCAGGTGACAGATGGGCCAAAGGAGGCAAGCACCTTAGGGCTGGGGGCACATTTCTCACAAGTGGCCCAGACCTGGCAGGGCTGAGCCCGGGTCTCCAGCCCCGTTGCACTAAGGTGGGCCTCCCCCCACACCTCCTGCACTGTCTGCTCGGGTCCACGAAACCCCCTGAGGGGTGAAGGTTTTGTGAAGTACTTTAGCAAATGCAAATTGTTATCACCACATCTTTTTTAAGAGCCTGTCAAACAGTGCCTCCTTAAATACCCTGGCTGTGCCTTCTAGGAGCTTCTAAGTCAGACACCAACACAGAGGGAAGGAACACGCCGACAGGAGTCACATATGCCACCACGTGAGAGGTCAGCCGACCGCAGGGCAAGGAGGCAGGATGCGGAAACCAACCCCCTACTTTTCTGCTGACCTGGGGGCCTACACCCCACATGGGGCTCCGAACTCGCAACCCTGAGATTAAGAGTCACGTGCTCTACCGACTGAGCCAGCCAGGCCCTCCCCTCCCCCCACCAGGGTCTTATAAATACAGAATTTCAGAGCTAGAAGGGTCTATCCACTCAGAACTCCCAGAAGATTCTAGGAGGCTCTGGAGTGGTAGAAAGAACTAGAACCACAAGGCCTGGGGAAGGGCCGGTCTGCCCTGTGCTGCAGGCCCAGCAGTGTCACTCACTGGGATGTGCCCTGGCAGGTCCTGCCACTGTAACCGGGGCCCAGAGGTGCCATGCTGCCCTGGACAGGAGGGCCAGGGCTGGGGGAGGGGCCGCAGGCGGCCCCCCCCCCCCCCGTCCCCCCAGTGGAGGCAGGCTCACTCCTACCAGGCGGACGGGGAAGGGGCTCCAGGGAAGAGAGTGGGGAGCCGTGTCCACAGCAGGACCCGAGGGCGCTGCAGCGGAATCCTGCGCCAGATGCGTCTCCCGCGTGGAAGAGCCTGGATCGGCGGCTGCCGGGGCCCCGGAGCCTCCACTTATCTGGTGCGGAGACCGGGCTGCACACGGCAGCCCCACACAATAGGCCTGTTTTCCTGAGCTCTTCCTGTGACCGAGGAGGCCCCCACAGAGGGGACGAGGGGCAGGGGCGACGTGGCACCAAGGCCCGGCCTGGGGGAAGGGCCCCAGCCTGCCCTGCAGAGCAGCTTCAAACCCCACCCCCGGGGCCAGAGGACCACGGCCAGCCCGGAGCACCGCAGCCCAGCCGGGCGGGGCAGGGGGCCGAGGGGCAGGGTAGACAGGTGCCCTAGCAGGCCGGTCCCCGGGACACGTGGAGGGGGCAGCACTCCGCACAGGGACGTACACACACTGACCCCTTCGCTTGGCCGTGAGCAGCCAGAGGCCGCGTGTGCACGGACGCCCACAGCGCCACAGGTGGGGGCGTGTCCCTGAGGAAGGGTGTGTGGCCGGGGCACCGGAGGGGCCGGGGTCTCATCAGAACACCTCCCCGCCTCCCCCAGCCCCGCGGGAGACGGCCCTCCTGGCGGAGCCAGTGTCGTGCCCGGGACCCCCGTGCCTGCGACACGCGTGGGGGGGGCAGGGTGCCATCAGCCCGTTTCTACCCCGAGGGCTTGCGGGGAAAGCAGGCTCGAAGCCAAGCCTGGCCCTCTGGCGAACCCCGTGCCCCAGGGACGAGGAAGGAAGCCCACCCACTGCCCAGGGCCAGGAGGGCGCGAGCACCAGGAGGGCTAAGCCTCCACCGGCTCCCCGGAGGCCAGCACGTCCAGTAGCAAAGAAAACCTGCAAAGACGCCTTTCCCCACGTCCCCTGCTCCCAAACCCGACCGTCCACCCCTCTCTGGCCAACCTGCCCCTCACGCTGGGGCCGAATCGGACCCTCGGGTTCTGGCTCCACGCGGGGAAGTACGGCCCTCGGGTCGGTGACCACCACACGTGTCCTCACGCGCTCAGTGGGGGTGCCGCGCGGGACGGAGGGAGCAGAGGGCAAGGACAGAAACCAGGAGACGTTTATGTGCTGGGGGAGGGACAGCTCGAGTCTCTCCTCCCGGTCCCTGTGGCAGAAGGACACACACACGCGCAGAGGCAGGAACAGGTTCAGACACGACGCACGCACAAGCACAAAGACTGCTCTAATGGGAAACCAGTCAGAGCAGAGGGCCCTGCCCACGCGAGGAGGGGGGGAGCGGTCCCCCGCGTGCCTCGATGCCCGGGCTGCCCCCAGACCCGGCTGCGCAGACCGGGACCCCCCTGGCGAGCTGGAGGGTGCCTGGGGAGCGGCGTGGGGAAAGGGGCAGGGGAGCCAGCAGTGGGGAGGGAGGGAAGGAGAAGGGGGGCCGGCAGCCCCGGTGCTGGTTCTAAAATGGCCACAGGCAAGGCAGGGGACAGATGGTCTCTTTCTGAGGCTGAGCCGGAGAAAGTGGGGAAAGGGAAAGGAAAAAATAAATACCACCACAGTCAGAAATTTAAAAATAAACCCCAACACCTAAAAGATAAACAGCTTGCTTCTGAGGCTCGGCCTGCCCACAGGGTGTTCTGGGGGAAAGAGAGAAGGGGGGCACCCTCTGGCCTCGGGGCGAAGGCCGCACCCCGCATCGGCCTTTCCTCCACCTCCCCGGCGACTAAGGGCCTTGGCTGTCAACGTGTCATGCGGAGTCACGGCAGTGTGATCATGGCTCTGCCACGGAACCCGCTTCTGGTCAGTTCTGTCACCTTGCGGCTGGGGGCCACCGCGGCCAACAGCCAAACGCTGCACGTCGCAGCCGGATGGCTCACGGCCACCATCTCGTTTGCACCTCATACCTGCAAGGGAAGTGAGCCAAGCAGGAGTTATCGCCCATTTCACAAATGAGAAAACCAAGGCTCCAAGGAGTGACACGTTTGCCAAGGTGCAGCTGGAACCTGGGGCTCTGTGCCTGCCGTTCACTCCTCCAATCGCACCGATCCCGGCCGGCCCGTCGCTCCAGAGCTCAGTGCAGACACGGCCTCCTCCGGGAGGCTTCCCGGACTGCCTACCCGCTCCCACGGGACCCACTACTGCCCCTTTCGTGGCACCAGTTACATTCGCGTGAAAAATTTTGTAGCCGTCTGTCTCCTCTGCCAGGCTAAGTTCTTGGGGGTCAGGGCCACGTTCAAAATCTGTCTGCTGAACGATAAATACAAAAATAAAAGAAAGTTGGGGCACCTGGCTAGCTCAGGTGGAAGAGCATCCGACTCAATCTTAGCGTCATGAGTTTGAGCCACGTGATGGGTGTAGAAACTACTTAATAAAACTTAAAAAAAAAAAAAAAAGAAAGAAAGAAAAGAGAAAAGAAAGTTGGTGCTCTCTAGAAAAACCTTCCTTCCTCCCTGATGCAATCAATGGTTTCTAACGCTAGTTTTGGGTTTCTCTCCACTCTTCTAATCATCCACGAGTATTCACTTAAAAGCAACGCACCGGGCAGCCGGTAAAAGTGAGTCCCTTTTTGTCACGTGAACCGGCGCTCCGTGATTCATGCGCTTCGTAAATACTACGTATCAACGGAAAGGGCACTTTTTTTAAAGCAGGGAACAGCCACTGAGAACCAAAGGCCTGGGCGCCATGTGATGGAGGCAAACCAGCACGTCCGAGAACGTCCGAGAGCCTCCTTCCCATCTCCCCAGTCCCGGCACACAAGAATTCCTGGATGTCAGAACACTCTGAAATCCACGAAGTGCTGCACGTTTGCAGAATCATTACGAACAGACTACCTCCCGGAGAGGAAGGGAAAATGCTGTCAAGAGGTCACTTATTAAGACCATTGGGGTCACGGGGACGTAGGGTGAAGAGTGGTGGCGCATGAACACAGAAAGCAGACAGAAAGTAGAACCGAGTGGAGGACGGGTGAGGGCCGGAGGGGGTGGGGGGGGGCACAGATCCGAGGCCCCGGAGACTGGGCTGGGGAGGGCTGTCTCTGGGAGGCGACACTGGTGAGAACAAGAAAGGGCAGAGTATGGGAAGAGGAAGAAAAAGGGAGGAGGAGGAGGAGGAGGAGGGAGAGAAGGAAGGAAGGGGAGGAGGAGGAGGGAGAGGGTGGAGGGAGGAGATGAGGAGGAAGGAGGGGGAGGAGAAGGGAAGAGGTGGAAAAGGAGGAGGGGGAGGAGGGTGGGAGAAGGGGAGGAGGGTGGGAGAAGGGGAGGAGGAAGAGGGAGGAGGCAGTGGCAGGGGATGGGCTGAGCCCGTGCAGAATGGCACACACTGAGCCCGAGCTCACGGAGGACAGCAGTAATCAGGGGCCGGATAATAATAAGCCTTCTCACTGCTGGTTTTCTGCTGCAGCACAAACAGATCATTACACCTCATTGCCAACCTCCTCCTGTGGGAGTCAGGTGTCCACCGATCCAAGGGAAGGGACCAGGGAAGCCTCATGACCAAGGAAGCCTGTGAACGGTCTCTTCCTCATTCCTTCTAAATTGGGGTGTGGGGGGGGGGCAACTGGCTGGCTCAAACGGAAGAGCTGTGCCTCTTAAATCTTGGGGTTGTGAGTTCAAGCCCCACGTTGGGTGTAGAGATTACTTTAAAAAAATATAAAAGTAATTCTAGATGGGAGGCCAACCAGGTGTCGTGGGGTGGCAGGGGGAGCCACAGGAAAGACAAGGGACGAGGGGGCGTGGAAAGAGCCAGCAGGAAGGGCAGGAGGGCAGAGGGCGCAGAGCTGAGTCAGGCAGCACAGCAGGTGGAGGGTGAGGCCGGCAGGGAGGGGAAGGACGCGTGTCTGAATCACAGACTGAGAAAGGAAGAGCAGGGCTATTCTCCAAAGGGTGGAGACCAGATACTCCTTGGCCCCACCAAAGGCCAGCTCAGAATAAATGACAGCCCCAGGGATGGGGGGGGCAGGATGAAGCCAACAGGCTCCCCCAACTTCTCAGCAGGCCCACCTCTCCCGTTTGTCCTCAGAAACCGGCGCTGCGCCTGGGGGGCCAGTTCACACATTCATTCAACAAACACGGAGACCAAACCACGGCCATGAATGCCGCCTCCCTCAAGGGGCCCACAGGAAGCAGCGCTTCTGGAAGGACTAACGTGAGGTCACAGCAGGCCAGGGGGCCAAGGGCCTGCTGGGGAAGTGACATGTAAGCTGACACCAGAGGGCACGGAAGAATCACCCAGCAAGCGGAAGTCTGAGGCAGGAAAGGCTAAATCCCTGGGCCAGGGGCCCGGCAGCCCCCGCCCCAGGCCGGAGTCAGTGAAGCACTTTGCACACTTCTGTGTCCAGGTCCCGGGTCTCATGTCCCAACAAAGGCACGCGTCCCCATCAGTGCGTCCCAGGTGAGGCCCCGCTCCCCCCACCCCCCCCCCCACGGGTGCTTCCGCTGGGTGGGCCCAGAGCGCCTGCACCCAGGCAGCAGGACAAACAGGACTCTCAAGTTGAGACACTGTATTCTGAACTTGGTCTCTGTCCCGGCCCTGGCGAGGCTAGAGGACTTTCTGGGGATTATAGGGGCTCTAGGGCAGGGAGAGGGGACGCCGAGGGCTCACACCTGGGGCCTCAGTGACTCACCCACCCACGGCCCAGACGGTCTTCTCTTTCCCAAACAAAACGCTAGGGAGAACATGAATGTCCAGACCCCAGGAGATGCCCTTTCTGGGACTTTCTTTCATGAGAAATCAGGCAGCCCCCACCTATCCAACCAGACACCTTACCTACGCTCGTGTCCCATCCCCACAATGGCTCTGGGAGGCAGGCCTTGGCCTTGCCACCCTCATGTGACAGATGACAAAAATGGGCCCTCGCCAAAGGTCACCCAGGAAGTGACAGAACTGGGGCGTCAGTTGAACTCTGTCTCCAGGGCCTGTGCCCTTAGGGATGAGTGGTGATGGGAAGGCCCCACTACTCCAGGCCCCTCCCTGTCTTCAAAAGCCCAGTAAAAGGCCCGATCTCCCCAGGTCAGCCCTCCCCCGGTTTGGCCGCTCCCTTCCGCGGCACCGGTGGGCTCAGGGCTCAGTCCCCACTGCGCTCGGACGGTGATGTCCCTGCTTCACAGGCCTGGAGGCCTTCTGAACCTTCCCCTATCCTGCGTCCTTCCCAGATGCCCAGCCCCCCACCCACACCCCGACTTGGCCCCCTGAGGTCACTACCGTAGGGGCCGGTGTTCCCAGAGGAGCTCAGACCTCATCCCTGGCCGTCTCGCCCTGGCCTGTTTCTCTCAACTCCGTCACGCCCAGCTTCACACACAGTCACCGCCCCCGAAGTGCGCGGGACGTCGCAGATCGCACTCCTTCCCTGCTCGCACGTTTAAGGCAGCACTGAGAACAAACAGCACCCCACACAGTAGGTACTCGCGGTTTTCCAGGAAGGGAGGGAGGGAGGGAGAGAAGAAGGGAGCAGGGGACTCCTGGATCTGGAGGGACCCTAGGGGTCATCCGGTCCCGTAGTTCTGGGGGCCGATCTGCATCAGATCACCTGGGGAATAACGTGTCACCGTTCCACCCTGGACCCATAGGGTCGCCTCCGGGAGCAGCGCTCAGCACCTGAAGGCTGGAGAAGTGACCCAGGTGACTCTGACTGCGAGCCACTGGTCCCACCCCTTCATTCTGCAAGCGAGGAAACCAAGTCCCAGCCACACGACACGCATCCTGGAAACGAGAGACGGAACTGAAACTGGAACCGGGTCTCCGGGCGCTGAACGCCACGCTCACCGCCCCGTGCATCGTGTTGCCGGAGCTCCACCGGCCCCCCGGGGTCAGCAGCCAGGGAGACGTCAAGTCTACCCAACGTGAGGAGGCCGCGACCCTGGGCCCGCCAAGCGCGCGCGAGCCCCCAACTTAGACGGGGCCGGGCAACGCAGCGCCGTGGTCAGCGAGCAGCGCCGGAGGTCCGAGCTAGCGAGCTCTGAGCCCCTGGCCTCCCACGGGCACCTGGAACGAGGTGAGACGACCCGCGGGGGCTCTGCTTTACACGCGAGCACTTAGGTGACTTCTCACTCTCATCAGCGAACGGTGCGGACGAGCACATCCAGGGAGAGCGCCATGCCGGACAGCAGGGTAAGACCCAAGGCGAGCGGTGTCCCCAGGAGTGAGCGACGGGAGCATTCCTTCCCTCAAACTCTGAGCACCAGGGCTGGGCACGACAGGCTGGGTTCAAGGAGGAGCACCAACCCCCACTCACACCCGGCTCGACGTAAGGAAAGAGGGGGCTTTGGACGGGAGCGCGAGGGCACTCTGGGCAGACCCTGAAAGGGGACGGAGCACGTGTGGCCTCGTCTAGGTCGTGCACAGAAGACAGAGGAAACGTCCGTCTGTCTTTGGGATCCGGCACAAAGACTGGTGATCTGGGGACAAAGCCCTGAGAGGTGGACCTAAGTCACCATGCCCACCGGCCGCCAGAGGCCTCTGCGACCTGGACGCTGACCCGCGAGGCAGGCCTCCGTATGCCGAGGGGCTCTCCGCCCTCCCGTCCTCCCGGGTGACCTGACTGCCAAGCCCACCTCCGTCTCCCCTTGAAGGCCGATGACGCGGCTGCACGTGGCGTGGAAAAGGGAAGGCCAGGGAGCGGGGCAGCCCTCCGTGCCGGCCACCTCTACTCTGAGAAACCCAACTCGACTCTGCGTCACGCTCCGAGTCTGGTGTGTGGACACCACACCGGGGACACGGCCTGCCCGGGCTCCAGGAGGCCCAGGAGGCTGTCATCAAAGGGGCCTCAAGGGCCGCTCAGGGTTTCCTACGGCCCATCCCCCCTCCGAAGAGACCTCGGAATACACCACCCGACACTCGAATCGTCCCTCCGTCTATGTCCGAGCCTTGGGCACCCAGAAAGGTTGCTGGCGCTGTGCGAACACAGGTGTGTGGAACCGAGCCCCCGGGCAGAGAGGCACCCCCCGCCGGGCCACCCCCGCGAACGGCGAGGTGCAGGGCCCACGGGACCATCACAGGGCGGGTCTCTTCCTCCCCTTTAACACGCGCAGAGATGCTGCCGCGTTTTGTTACCGTCGTCCCCCGAAGGGCCTTCCCACCTTCCTCCAGCCCCTGCCCTGGGCCCCCAGGATGAGGAGTCGGAGCCGGTACGGGCGCCACGGTGGGTCCAGGCCGAGCCGGAAAGCGGGAGGCGGCCAGAAGCACTGACGACGGGAGAGAGACCCTTGGCTTCTCTTCCCGCTGCCTCGTCCGCCACTGATTCCTGCACCACTTGGCGCGTATCCGTGTCAGGCCTGGCGCCTCCTGGGAGGCGGGCGGGCGAGGGGTCAGCTCTCCCGACTCAACCGGTGAGGCACCTGCTGCGTCAGGCCAGCTCCACTCCGCACACGCACAAAGGGTGGAGGTGGGAACGGTGGGTCCCGGGCCGGGGTTCACGTTTCATGGGGACAGACGGGTGTGGACATGGGCACCGGGGACGGCTGCACGGCGCGCTTAACACGGCTAAAATGCTCCATTTTGTGCCTGTTTGGCTGTGATAAAAAACATTTTTAAGGCAGGAGTGAGAGTCCTCCTCTCTTCCTGCTGAAGGACAGGCCTCTCTGAGTCCGTCTACTCTCCTCCGAACCCAATCTCCTGGATTCCCGGGAGTGTCCTTCCCTCCTGTCGTCACTGCTCCGCCCGGCAGCCCGGCACCCACGAATCTCCGCCAGTTCCGGGCACGGGCCCGGGAAGCCAGCACTGCTGGCACGTGCCCGCCAACGCCAGCCCCCCGCGGCCCCCAGAGACTCGGGCTGGCGCCCCACTCCCGCTTCTCGAAACACGCCCCACGTCTAGGAGCAGAGCCTGTCCTCTGTCGAGACACAGATCCGGACCGCGTGCCCCTCAACGGCTGCAGGCGGTCCTCGCGCAGGCTGCCTCCGTCCACGACGCGGGCCACACTCCCCGAGCCTCCGAACAGCGTGAGCACAGACACAGGGACAGCGCTGTGTTCCCACGAGAGGTCGCGAGGCCTGCTCGCTGCACCCACGCGTTCACGATCAAAGTCAGGAGGAAACACCACCCTCAAAGCACACGGCCCAGGACGTGGGCCACACAGGGCCCTCTCTCCCCCACGCACCGCCAGGCCCTGCCTCCCGGAGCAGGAGCCAACACGCTCGGGCTCCGCAGTGACTCAGACCCGAGTCCCACCCCGGGATCCGCCGTTTACTGGCCGTCCAGCCCCAGAGAGGTCCGCGGACTCCCTTCCATGAGCCCTGGCGTGTTCCCCCCGGGGCGGGCGACGAGGGGAGAGTCGCCCACTCCCAAGGGCTCTGGGAGGGACGGCGAGATTACACGAGGAGAGAACCGACTGCGCCGCGAGGACCGCTTACCGGTCTCACCCACACCCCTTCTGCGGCGACCCCACGCCCAGGTATAAAGGACTCGTACTGGAACAGCCTGAGCTCCGAACCGAAGTAAGAGAAAGGAGCATGTGGGGGTCTAGGGACAAGGGAACCGACAAGCCTCGGAGCCACATGCTGTCCCTTCCCCCAACCCAGTGCTGTGGGACACGTGGGCCCAGGGGGGTTCCGGTGTGAAGAACCCGTCGAGGCCAGAGGGTCTCCAAGCCGTGGTGAGACCAGCCCAGCCCATCAAGCTGTGCTGTCCTAAGGTCCAGCGGGAAGCGGACGGCAGCCCTGTCCCTTGGCTTCCCCCACCTGTCCCCGTCACTGCTCTGTCCCCCGTCACTCACCCACCCCCAGGGGGTCGTTCTCCCCCACAGCACACCCTAGGAAGGCTGCCTTCCTCCCTCTGCAATCTGAGAGGACATTCGCACGCACCTCTGTCTTCGAGGCAACAACCGGAGAACAGAAAGACCAGAGAGGAGGGCGCCTGGGTGTCCCGGTCGGTTGAGGGACCGACTCTCGATTTTGGCTCCGGTCGTGATCTCAGAGTGTGGGATCGAGCCCCGTGTGGGGCTCCACGCTGAGCACAGAGCCTGCTTGAGATTCTCTCTCTCTCCCTCTGCCCCTCCCATGCTCTGACACACACACATGCCCTCTGTAAGTAAAACAATTTAAAACACTGGGAAAGAGAAAGACGGGACAGGAAAGAGAAGTGCGCTAGCCTCCTCTCCCAGACACCATGGGCACCCGCTCCTGCCGCTGACGCCTGGGCTCTGGAGCGCCCCTGCCTCTTTTCTCGAAGACTCTTTCCTGAGCCGCTCAGAATTAAGGACCGAGTACGACACACGCTTCAGTCACCTTCTCACAAATGCGCCTTGAGAGAAAGAGCGGGTGGGTGGTAAAGAGAGAACATGAGAATCTTCTTCCTCCCGGTCTGGCTTGGAGCCTGCCCATTTTACCTTCGGAGGTGTGCTGGCAGACAAATAAAAGCTGTCAGGGGAGGTGTGTGCCATGCAGAAGCCATTTACTGCCTACGTCCCTCTCTCCACCCAGAAGGCAGCGAAGGAGGGACTTCACGGCAGAAAGCTGTGCCTTCCCGAGCCCACGCCAGGTTCACAGGAGGCACTACGGGGAACCGGGGCGGAGGGACCAGTGTCCCCCGTGCTACGGACACTGGCCCCACACGCTGATGCCGTTAGAGGTTCCCGGATACAGTGACAGTGACGCCCAAACACCCCTGGAAGGCAGGTCCTCCTGCCGTGGGGACGCTTCCCGGGGAGTCCGAGGCCTTCCGGCCCCCTCCCCTGCCCACCATCTCCATCTTTCCTGGGCACGGTCTCCTTGGTTCCGTCCTCACCATCTCTCTCCGGAGGCCGCAGCCCCTTCCGCAGCCCGGCCCGCCGCCCTCCCCGCACCGTGGCTGCCCCAGCCCTTTCCGTTGGCGACACGCAGAGTCGGGAACACTCCCCCTGCGCACCCCACTCACCCTTCACTGGCACACAGTGTCAGCTGAGAACCTCGTCTCTTTATACACAGGGTCTACTAACGGGGAGAACCCCACTTCCCACGGCCGGCCGGAGCGAGGCCCGGGGCTGGGCCTGTCCATGCCCATTTTCCCCACGCCCCCACCTTCCAGCCCCAGACACCGCTCAGCTCACTGCAACTGGGGACACCCTCCCCTCCCCTACAGGTGACTGCGCGAGAAGACGGAAACGCTAATTACCGGACGGTGGCGATCATTTCACCGAGAGTGCATACGTCGCGACATCAGGTTGTTCGCCTCGAGTCTGTACCACTGTCACCAACCTAAAATCACACATCTAGGGACAACCCTCACACGCCTACTGTAGACAACAGGCACGCTCACTCATAGTTCATACACACACACACACACACACACACAGCACACAGAGATCCTCCCTCAATAAACAAACACGAGGGTCCTAGGAGTCACGGGCCGTCCCATGTACATGCCCTAACCCTTCAGAACAAACTTCTTTCTCCCCCCCCTCCCCCCCCACGGGAAGGCTCAGAAGAAATCCTTGTGGAAACGAAGCCTGGAGGCCCCGGGCCCTCAGCTGTCAACCAAACGCTCCGCCCAAAGAACTGCCCCGTTCCAGGGTCTCCCAACTCCGGCCATCGCCAAACTCCTCCCGCTGGTGCCCCCCTATTCCTTCTCGGTGCTGCCAGCTTGCTTTTCTGACATGGGACCTGTCGGTCCCTCAATCAACCACCAAACACTTTCGTCTTACGAAAAGTAAGAAAGATTCTTGTCATATGCTCTCGCGGCCCACTAAAGTTCTCTGCCACGGCCTTTATCGTGGTTTGTGATGACGCACGTGCATAACTACATACATGGCCATTTTATCAATGCCTCTCCCCACTCCTAGACTGTAGCAAAGCCACGTCTACCTTGTGCCTCAATGTGACCTCTGTGCCTAGTTCTAGATCTTTCCTCAAACAAAACAAGAAACCTCCCCCACAGTTAGCAAGTACATCCTCAGGCTGCCTGGCCACCAGACTAAATCTCCAGGGGCTCCCAGGGCCAGTATAATTCCAGACCTTCCTTTTCTCCTCCCTCACATTCCCTACCCTTCTAAAGAACAAAAACCCTCAAGAACCCCCTCAATTAGCCTCTGGAGGTGCTTCCTGTAGATGGCAGAACCCCAGACTCAAGTCAAGGACCGGCTGGTGAGGAGACCAGCAGGAAGGACAGGATGGAAGAGAAGGGAACGTGGGTGTGGCCAGGGCTCACTGCTTTCACCGAGTAAAGTTTCTAATGTTCCTACATTCCGTGCGCATTCAGGAAACGGTCTGAAAGTCGACTTATTAACCTGATTACTTTTCATTCTATTCCTTAAACGTAGGAAGAGACTGAGGGAGTCGGGGATGTAAAGGGGATGCTTGGGGAAGAGAAAGGACTTGAGATTCAAGATGACCGAACACGGGACAAGAGAAAACGAGTAGAATCCCCGGGAATCAGAATTGACAAAAACTTTCAGACCTTGAGGATTCCAAGATACTGAGGAAAGCAGTAACGGTTAAGAAAGGGGGAGCTTTGGGGCGCCTGGGTGGCTCAGTGGGTTGCACGTCCGACTTCGACTCTGGTCGCGATCTCACGGCTCGTGAGCTCACGCCCCGCGTCAGGCTCTCTGCTGCCAGTGTGGAATCTGCTCGGGATCGTCAGCCTCCCTCTCTCTCAAAACAAATAAACACACCTTAAAGGAAACAAAAAGAAAGGGGGAGCCTGAGCCTGTGGAAGCATGTCTAGGCTGAGTGCCCCCAGAGCTCTGAGTCAACAGCTGAGTGCAGCCCCGAGGCCGATGTCACACCCTTCCCGGAGCACCTGGAACCTGGTGCCCGCCAACGCTCGGTGACTGCGGCAGGAAGGTCCTGTACAACTTTGGAGACGGCACCGTTAGTCGGGCCGACTCTTGGACGGCTTCTGGAGATGCTCTCTGGCCCCAGAGCTGTTTGAGGTTTCTGGGTTGAGAGATTACCACATTCCTCATTCACAGACCGATGCCCGGGGACAAGCCTATAAAGGGCGTCCCACATACTTCCTGCCGTCTCGTCCCCCAAATGACGGGAGGACACTGTACGTATCAAGCTGTCCAAAGGTGAAAGGAACGGAGGCCGGGTGCGAAATCCGGATTCTGCACGGCACAGCGTTGACTGAGCTCCTGGGGCGAGTGTGAGGGGGGTGCTGCCGCCCCTCCCGCTGCCCACAACCTGTCCCGTCCTGTCCACGGCAGGAAGGGGGCAGTGGCCGAACACCTGGCTCCAGCCGAGCTCTCTGTGGCCTCCCCTGCGTGGGCTCAAGCGGCACCGTGGGCTCCCCAACGGCCCCGCCTCCCCCTGCAGTTTTCCAGGGAAAGAGTCACTACTTAAGTTACTTGGGGCTGCAGGGGGTCGGTGTGCCTGGGGCACCCACCGCCAGCGTCTGGGCAGCTAGCACATCGGAACACGGGTGGGTCCCCCCGGGAACACGTGCCCGGAGCCGCCACTCTCCCAGGGCGCCGGCCCCACAGCCTCGTGCGGAGAGAAGGAAGGGGAAGGAGAGAGACAACGACACAAAATCATCCGAAAAAGAACACCTCTGGCAGCATTACTACCCATCAACCAGTCCCTCTTCACTGGGCTCCGTGACGTTGTTTCAACCCAGCGACACGGGGGGCGGCTCCAGAGTTCCAAGGACCCTGCCGTCTGAAACTTCCAGCTGGCCGCACGGGAAAGAGAAGCTGTTTGATTTGGGAGGTGGGTCACCCACAAGGAGCAACGCAGAAAGGAAAGAGGTCAGCCTGGGGGCTGCTCCCCCCTCATCCCGTCCACTTTACTGATTTCTACCCTTTGCGAGAAGCCAAGAGCCACAAGTCAGAAGATTCTCCTGGAACATAACCAAGCTTGGACACGGAGAGGGTCTGAGGCAAGAGGCCCATATTTTCTCTTGGCAGATCCTAATTTTACTCCAAGGGCATCGCTCGGATGGAAGCTTCCAGAACTCTGTGCACCACCAGACAAAGCCTGATTCCAAAAACAACTCAGCAAAGATGTTCTTAATTGTGTGTCTCCAAGAGAGGGGCAAGAGGAACCCTAACAAGCGTGACATTTATTGAATGCTTTCTCTGAGCGAGCATTGTGCTAGGGGACTGTCACTTGTTGGAATACGCGTTTATCCAACAAACACTGAACCCCCCTTATGTGCAAAACAGGCCCCGGAAAGGCAAAGATGAGCAAAACAGTCAAAAATCCTAGCTCTCGCTGAACCTGTCGATAAAAACAAGTGTGCATGTCAGCTGATGACGATGAACGTGATGAAGGACGTAAAAGCCGACTAAGGGAACGCTATATAAAACCTGCGTAAAAATAAAGCAGGCCAAGAAGCGTTAGTCCCAGCTGTGCTGGGAGGCTGCTGTGACTGCCGTCTGATGACAGCAACGACGGTAAGGGCCGCCACACGGGCCCCCTGTGCCGGGAGCTGGACCCGGGACTTAACGGGCAGAACTCCGGCAGCAACTCTCGACTTTGGCACCATTACTGTCCCCACGTAGAGCTGGGAGGAAAGGCTCTTTGCTGCCAGTCGGGGGCCAAGGTGACTCAGTGAGTGAGGAAGCCCCTAGGCTGGTAGGGAAACGGGGTGTCAGAGAGGTCCAGCGAGCCCGTGGAGCCCGAGGTCACCCCGGAGCGGGTCCACTGGCCTCTCCCCGCGGTGCTGGGAGTGCGGGCAGGCCCACCTTCCCTGACGCCAGACTGTTACTCTCAGCACCAGCTGCGAACCACGCCTTAGCTTGAAACCAGAGAGAGACAACCCGGGCCCTCCAGGCCCGCTCAAAAGGGCTGGACGTGGTCCTCTCCCAGCCCCTCCCCGGGCCCCCAACACAAGATGGTGCAGGCCAAGGAGACCAGGTGTCGCCGCTAATTCTCCGGGTCGCCGTTTGTCACTGGAAAACAGGGACAAAACAAGAGATGAGCCACCCACAGCCGCTCGCTCTCCAGGAGGTGGGGTGCTCGCTCTGCAGGAGGTGGGGTGGAGGGGGCAGGCACTGAGAAAAGGTCAGCAGCGAGGAGAAGGCAGGCCCTCTCTAGCTCCATTTCAAAGAAAGCCCCCTCCCCCTCCTGCCCTGGAGTAGTGGGGTGGGAGGGGGAGGGGAGCACTTCCTTAAGCAGGAGGCAAGAAAGCACCTCCAGCAGGTGTGAGGCCTCTCCTGAGAGGAAGGAGAGGAGAATCAGGCAGGAGGCTAGCGTGGCTTCTAGCAGAGAAATCCAGAAGGGAAATGCCACGTCCAAGGTCAGATTTGCAGAGTGGCTGGAAATCCCAGGCTAGGGGTCCAGGCCAAACTACCAAGAGGCCAAAGGAAAAGAGGAGCCCAAGCAGAGTCCCACAGGGAAGAAACCAAAGGTCACGGTTTGGACCCTCCCGGTGTTTCTTGCATGTCAGTCCCCGCAGCCACGAGAGCCTGTGGCCAGAGTTAATCAACAACCAAGGTGGGGAGGGAAGATGGGGGTTCATCCTAGGGCACAGCCCGTTACGGGGGGCTTGCAACTGCACCTTGTCCTACTCCACCTGGGTATCAGCTGAGTATCCCAGTTCAAACTGACCCTCAGAAGTTCCCTCCTACAGCCTTCAGACCCTCTGCGGGCCAACACACACACACACACACACACACACACACACACACACACACACACACACACACACACACACACACACACACACACACACACAGAATGAAATCCAATGCTTGGTCTCCCTCCTGAGCAACTGTTCATCACCTTCTCTCCAGCAAGGCAGGAGAGAACACTGAACTGGCCCAACATTGCACCAAACAAATTATGACCTGAATGTCGAGAGAAACTGTGTCACCTAGAGAGACCCAATTAACGACATGACTCTGCTCTCCTCAATTCCCCTCTCCCCTCCGGGCGTATCCGGGGCACCCGTGTGGCTGACCGCCTTTTCCCACTACTGGCCACGTTCCCCGGCGAACTCCAAAGCCAGACACCAAACCCGGGCCTCCTGAGAAGCCCAACCCCGAGAGGGGAAATCCTGCGCTCCGCACACCTGGGCCTGTTGAGGAAGCCGGAAGGACACCGGACAGAAAGCGCACCTGGGTGGCGGTCTGGAGTGTTCACCTTGAGATCACTAAGTTGCTCCTTAAGCCAGCGCTGCGAGCAGAACAAACGCGGCCGACGAGCTCCCAAATGAGGGCGTGCACGTGCCCTTTTCTGGTTAGCCCCTCCCTGGAGACCCCATCACCTCCCCCTTCCCTCCAGCACACGCAGACATGCCCGCTGCCATCCCGACCTCCCCACCGACCACACGCATGTGTGTGTACATGCACAGAAACATCCTCTCCCCAGCCCGAGCCTGGGTTTCTTTAGGGAACCAGCGCGTCCCCCCTCCCCCCTGCACTTGTCTCGGCTCCAGCCCCACACCGCTGCAGAGTTGGTAATGTAATATGCGGGGACCCTGAGGCCGGAAATGCCTGGTTCTGGGCTGCTGCACTCGAAACGCGAGACCAGGCGTAGGGAGAGCCGCGCACGGGGACCACGGCGGCCGCGGGGGGCGCGGGGTGCAGACGGAAAGGCTGAAATTCCGGCCAGGGAGGACGTGCCATTCAGGGGCGGGCGAGGAGGAGGAAGGGCGAGGAGGGGGAGGCTGTCGAGGCAGTTGCAAAGTCAAAATCCGAGGCGCCGAGAAAGGGGGAGGAGGAGGAAGGAGACGCGAGCAGGGGCAAGGCTGGAAAGAGGCCGAGAGCGGGGACGGGGCCAGGGAGGGGCACCGCCGGCACGACCGTGCAGGTGGCGGGGCGAGGTCTGGGGGAAGCGGGGTGGGGGAAGGGGTCCGGGGCCCGAGTGCGGGCCGAGGCGGCGGGGGAACGTGGGGGCGGGGCAGCACAGGGCGGGGACCGACCTGGCTCCCGGAATCCGCAGCGCGTGCACGGACAGGGGGGAAGCCAAGGGCGGGGGCCCCGCGGCGGGGGGCGCCCCGGGGGGCACGTGAGGCGCGCGGCCGCGCCGCTCCCCAGCGGCGGGGGCAGGAACCGGGGCGAGACTGGGGGCGGCGCGCTCACCCGCAGGGCGGACAGGTCGATGTCGTCCAGGCTGCGGGCGGGGGCTGGGTCGCCCATGGCCTCCGCGGGCAGCCGGGCCCCGGGGCCGCTCACGCGCCGGCTCGGTTATTCCGCTGCCGCCGTCGCCGCTTCTCCCCCATCGGGGGGGATCCCGGGGGCGGACTCCGCCGCGCCTCCCCCGGAGGACGCGGAGGGGGAGGGCCGGCGGGAGGACCGACCCACCGACTGACAGGAGCTGGCGCCCGGTCCGCAACCCGAGCCTCCCGACTCTCCTGCGCAGGCGCGGAGCGGCCGCGCTCCGGGAGGGTGGACGAGGGAACGTGACGCGAGCGCGCCGGGTTCCCCTCCCCCTAGGCGCCGACACCTGCGCGCAGGCGCAGCAGAGAGAGGGAGCGCAAGGCGCGCGCGAGGACCGACCGACCGCGCGAGCCGGGCGAGAAGAAGTGGGCGGTGGCCGGGCGGCCGCGGAGCGCGCCCACCGGCCGGTGCGCGTGCGCACACGCGTTTCCTTCCCTTCCCCTGTGTTTTGCCCTCTCTCTCCCGCATTTCCTCCTTCGCTCTCCTTTGACGCTCTTCCTTCCCTTTTCCTCCTCTTTCGCGTGCCAGCTGCCAATCAAGCCACCCACCTCAATTTGCGGGGGAAGGGGGGCGGGACCTAGCCCCCCTGTTACTAGGGGGGTTGTTATGGTAACTCCCCACGCGAGGGCTGGATGGCCTCTAGATAGGATGGGCCGTCCACCCACCTGATTGCCATGGCAACAGTGGAGCCGCCGAGGGAGGGGCCTCAGGGTGGGAATCTGGCTGGAGAAACCACGTGGGAGTTGGGCGGGGGTGCCGGCTGCCTTCGGAGTGCCCTTTACCCCCTTCCCCGGCTGGGGGACCTCAGAGGGGACGGGGAATCCTACCGCACCCCTTTGTCTCTGCACCCCTCGTTCTGCGCAAAGGAGCTGTTTCAACAATTATTCATTGATCGCTGGAGCCGCGGGTGGGGGAAGGGGTAGTAGGGAGAGGAGGAGGAACCCACGTCCAACCTCTTCAAATCGTGCGCGGGTCACCTTGGGTCTGGTGTTGGCACAGCACCCCCAGCCATTAGCCTCACGGGAGGCGGGGTGATGCTGTGAAAAGAAGGAGGAGTCGTGTTCCGCCACTGTCGTGCTGTGTGACCTTGAGTAAGTTGCTTTGCTTCTCTGGGCTTTTCTTTAACTGTGAAGTTGAGGAGGAAGGCAGTTTGATCCCCGAGATCACTTCCAGCAACAGTATTGTGTCTGAAAGACTCCGCCAGCGCCAGCGGTCTTCATGCAAACATCATTTAGGAGAGTTAGCATGAAAAGTCCTTGGATAGGGGTTAACATCCTCCTTTCCGGACACTTCTCTTTGGCCCATTCGTATGCACATCCAGTTTTGCTCCCCTCCCCTCCTATTTACCTTGTCGTTGTCCTTGTCCAAGCCACAATCCCCACTTACCCCCATTACTCTTTAAGCCACCTGCTTGGTCTCCCTGCCTGGACCCTCTTAAGTCAATTTTCCATACCCACAGTGATTTTTCTGAAACTCACATCTGATGTCACTCATGTTTGAGACCCTTCGCTGCACCCCTCCCCTCTGTCTTTTGAATACGGTAAGGCACCAAAGAACTTCAAGATTCTGCCTGCTTCTCCTGCCTTGTTTTTCACCACTCCACCATTTCAGTCTCATATAGTCTAGCCATGTTGAAATCTACTCACAGTGGCCAGAACGCAACAGACCCTCCTGCAGCTTGTGCACCCGCTGTTTCTTCTCTCTGGAATATTCGGGCCATGCCCACTCTCACTGCGTTTTGCTTTGTCCTACGTGTGTCTAAGTCACCTCCTCCAGGAAGCCTTCCCTGACCCACTAGGGCTGAGTTTAGCTCTTCTGTTTTAGCTGCCTGGCTTCAATGCATGCTCACGTTTGACACTTTTAAGTGTCTGTTGAATCTCCTTAAAGGCAGCAGTCATGTCAGCCTTGTTCAGTACAGGTCTTGGCACCCATTAGAGGTTCCGTATCATGTAAGTGAATGAAGCCCTCTGTTATCTGGGCAGGTGCTCATGCAAGATCAAAACCATGGGAGAGGAGGGAAAAAACGATTCGAAGTTAGTGCTTTGGACAGGTCATTAATCTCTCAGAGACTTAGAGATAATAGGGAGATTAATAAAGTAAAATTAGATATGTAAAGCACTTGGCATATACTAGGTCTTTGGTAAGTTTACTTATGCCCGACTCATAGGCAGTGTTTAATAAGGGATACTGAATTCGGGCACCTGGGTGGCTCAGTCGGTTAAGCGGCTGACTCTTGGTTCCGGCTCAGGTCATGTTCTCACAGTTCATGAGTTGGAACCCCTCATCGGAGTGCGGAGGCTGCTTGGGATTCTCTCTCACTCTGTCTCCCTCTGGCCCTACCCAGGTTGTGCGCTCTCTCTCGCTCTCTCTCTCTCTCTCTCTCTTTCAATAAATATTTTTAAAAAAGGGGGGGGAGCTACTGAATCAATGAATGAGCAAATGAAGACCACAAGGATAGGATAGCCCTCAAACCTCAAAAGGCAGTGCAATCTGGAAGGTGAAAAGTGCAGAGAAACAGGACTGACCCCCTGTGTTCATAATTACTGAAGCTGGAGAAATTCAATGTACAGTGACCCTAATCTCCGCCTCCACAGAATAGTAATAGTGACCCCTAGCCCCATACACACACACACACACACACACACACACACACGAATTATAAAGGATCCCCAGGTTGGTTTATTCCGGTTGTGAATCAGACACATTCTGTGCAGATCTTCACATCTGATGGCTTCCAGAGAGGCTGACCTGCTGAACTTGTTTTCCTCGGGTTCCTTTAACAGTAACTGCTAGAACCTGAATACACTGCAGAATTGTCCTGGTCCTCAGAGTCATGCTCACTGTTTGCATGGCTCCTATGGAAGCATTCTGTCAATTAACCTAGAGTTTAGTGGTTTCTTGAGATATTAAAAAAAAGACACCTCCTCCTCCGAGGACAAACGAAATCAATAAAGAACTGCTTGGCCCCAAACATTAAAAAAAAAAAAAAGGGGGGGGACATATGGATACATGAGGGTTCGTATTGTCTTTTGTATAAGAGACTGTCCGTAATAAAAACTTAGAGATGATGTGGTAGAGAAAGCCCTGGATCGGGCTTCAAGGAAAGTTAAAATATTAAAAATAAAACAACTTATAGGACCCCTCGGAGATGGATGAACATCTCATACGGGCCCAGGGGCCGTCAGGACCTCCCACCCACCTTGGGAGGCTGGATTCCTTCTCTTGCCGGGTCTAGGGCCACCTCTTCTGGTTCCAAGCCCGCTGCTTGACCCCCGCACGATGGTGGCCTCCATTCGAGAAACTCCAGGACTAATGTGGGGTTCGGGGGTGGTGCTGAGGGACCAGCAGTGTGGTGCAGAAACCCACCAGCCCCAGCCCACCTCCGGACAGCTGCCGCCCCCACCGCCCTCCTCCACAGTTAATGAGGTAAAAGTCCCCCAGGGAAGGAGGCACTTAGGCTGACAATGAGGCTAATTAGCAGAATGCCAATTAGTACCAGGGGACCGTTGGATGTGGGAGGGGGGGATTTCTCTGTGGCCGGGGCTTCTTCAGAGGAAAGGAGGGCTGGATTCAAAGGCCGGGAGCCAGGCGGCGAGCCTCCCCTCCATCCAGGCTGTCATCCACCAGCATGCCCCCTCTTCCAGAAAGCCTTCCTAAACTGCTTGCCCTGCCCCACCCCCAGCTCGTTTCTCCCCGCTCCTGTGGTCAGTTCCAAGACCGAGGCTGAGGGACATCAAGGGCGAAAGCCAGGATCTGTGCTCAACTTTTTCTCTAATTGCAAAGTAGTTCGGATACAGAAAGAGATAGGAATGTGTATATTACAACTTCATCGACCGACCACTCAGCTTAAGAGAGAAATTACATGGGGCGCCTGAGTGGTTCAGTCGGTTAAGCGTCAGACTCTCCATTTCAGCTCAGGTCACCATCTCCCGAGTCCAGCTCCGCACTGGCAGCACGGGGCCTGCTTGGGATTCTCTCTCCCTCTCTCTCAAAATAAACATTAAAAAAAAAAGAGAGAGAGAAATGCTACCAATTCACGTGGAGAACTCTCTCTGTATACCCATTATCGCCTCCTCCCCACCTGCCCTGGGACGTGACCTTCTTCAACCCAATGTGTGCCACACTCATAGCATTTACAGGCAGGCCTAGTTTTAGCATATATTTTTTAAATTTTTTTAACATTTATTCATTTTTTGGTAGAGACAGAGCGTGGGTGGGGGAGGGGCAGAGAGAGAGGGAGACCCAGAATCCGAAGCAGGCTCCAGGCTCCGAAGCGGTCAGCACAGAGCCCGACGTGGGGCTTGAACTCACGAACCGCGAGATCATGACCTGAGCCGAAGTCGGACGCCCAACCAACTGAGCCACCCAGGCGCCCCAAGCATATTTTTTTTTTTAAAAAATGGGAGGTTTGCGGCAACCCTGTGTCAAGCAAGTCTGTTGGTGCCATTTTCCCAACATTTGTTGTTCACTTTGGGTCACATTTTGGTAATTCTTGCGATATTTCAAATTCTTCATCCTTATATTTGCAGTGGTGATCAGTGATCGATTCTGACTCACCAAAGGCTCGAATAACGTGTAGCAATTTTTAGCAATATTTTTTATTAAAAAAAAATTAAAAAACCAATTTTTTTAAGTTCATTTAAGTAATCTCTATACCCAGCGTGGGGCTCGAACTCACAACTCTGAGATCAAGAGTCACATGTTTCTCCGACTGAGCCAGCCAAACGCCCTGGCAATATTTTTTTAATTAAGGTATGTACATTGATTTTTTTTTTTGTCGGTAGACACAATACTATTGCACACTGAATAGATTACAGTGTAGTGTAAACATAACCTTTTTTTTATGATGTTAGGATTTAATGGCACGTATGCCTGTGTTAACACAGAGCAATGAAACCCAGCGGCCACAACAATGTTTAACCGGAAACAGCTTCTTGGTGCGTCAAAGTAAAAGAGACCAAGAATGTGGACCTAACTGCTACATGCCCCGGGAAGCCCAAACATTCATGTGAGTCACTTTACTGCAATGTTGGCTTTATGGCCACGGTCTGGAACGGGACCTTTCTACCGCTGAGTATGCCTGTGTTGTCTCTCTTCCCTCTGCAGTGGCGCTGGCCTGTGGAACTTTGTGCGGTGATACAAACGGCCTGTAACTGCTTGATGTGCTGACCCCTGCCACGAGTGGCCACCGAGCACTTGCTAGGGCGGCGTGTGGCAAACGGCGGACGCGCCCCGAATCTATAAATCACCGACTACATCTCTGCAGCCGGCCATTTATGGAAGAATCATTCCCATTTCCCAGCTGGGGCCACTGAGGCCCGGAGAAGTGATAAGACTTGAGAAGGTCGCCTAGGTGGTGACAAGCCCAGGATGCGGGCCCAGTTCTTCCTGCCCTGAAGCCTGTACACTTAACCGTTCCCACAGGGGCTCCCCTACGCCTCTTCCTGTGCTGTCACCCGCGGAACGAGTGACGGCCCCTCTGAGCCCAGCCCTTCTCTCCTGTGCAGCTGAAGCAGCGGCTCCCAGGCCCTCCAGGCGTCCTGGTGTGGCCCTGCCCTTCCATCTCCAACACCTCCCCTTCCCAGCAGCTGGGGGACGGAGCTCCGGAACCTACAGGCAGGTGCAGTGGGGATGAGGCCGCAGGAAGGAGCCGGGAGGCGGGTGGGGCGAAGGCACGGGGCCCCAGTGCCACATGCGGGCGGGAAGGGGGAGGCGTGCGCTCGGGCCGCGGTTCGGCCCAGGAAGAGCCGGGGACCCTGTCTAGACTAGGCGTTTATTTATGAAATGCTCACTGAACGGATACAAAGCTAGTGTCTGTCCACGGGCAGGGGAGGGGTAAGTGTGCACCCCAGCCCCCGCCCTGCCCACCGCGGGGGTGAAGCCGGGGGCGGCGGGGGGGGGCTTCACTCTTCCCTCCACCTTGTCAGTAATGGCAGAGAGGGGGTTCGGGGGCAGGAGGAGGAAGGCCCAGGACAGGGCCTCCCCCAGGGAGGCATCCCGGGCGTGGGGGCAAGGGTTTGCCTCTGCCCTGGAACAGTGGTTTGAACCGGGCGGCAGGGGGGATGAACTCGGAATGCCCTCCTGCCCCCCCCAACCCCCGTCCCGCCAGCCCAGAGGCGGAGTGACCTCTTCAGCTGCTTCTCAAGGAAGGGTCCCCGTGGCTTCTCTTCTCTAGTCCTCTTCCGGCATGCCTGCCCTCCCCCTGGTCTCAGAGGGCACTGCCCTCCAGCGTGAGGGTTGGGGGCGGGGAGCCAGCCTCGGTGGAGCCCCGCGGCAGGTAAGCTGTCCCGGGCTGAAGCCGTAGCTATGTCCACACTTCGAGGGGCATCACGCCTTCCTTGCTCCCCAGGGGGGGCAGCAAAGACTCATCCTCCAGGAACTTGAGGGGAAAGTGGACCAGGTGGCCCTGGACCTGGGTGAGCTCAGACCGGGCCAAAGGTGGGCTGACTGTGGCCAGGGGCTCCACGGCCACGTACTCCCGGAGCGCCCTGAGAGACCGTGTGGCATTGGATGGCAGGCAGCGGAAGATCTGTGGGTGGGGGGGCACAGAAGCCAGTGGGGCTTGGAGACCCTCAGCCAAGAGTCCAAGATGCCCCCGCTCCCCACACCATATCCCCCCACGCTGACCCTGAGCCACTGAATCCCACGATGTGCCTGCCCCCCACACCCTCATCCCCCTTTTGGGAACGGCTTGGCGGTGGGGCCTCCAGCCTACCCCGGACGGGATAACCCGTGGATCCCCACACAGTCAGCCCCGCTCGGTGCCCACCTGCTCATAGATGTTGGCATTGCTCTCGGCTGTGTCCTGCCACAGCCAAAAGAAGTCATCACAGACAGGGTCTCGGAGATCCAGGTCTGGCCGGGCATGTGCCCCGAGAATCACACTACGGGACAAAAGGGTCTCCCCAAGGTCAGATTAAGATCCTTGCAGGGGCGCCTGGGTGGCTCAGTCAGTTGGGTGTCCAGCTCTGGCGCAGGTCACGGTCTCCTGGTTCGTGGGTTCAAGCCCCGCGTCGGGCTCTGTGCTGATGGCTCATAGCCTGGAGCCTGCTTCGGATTCTACGTCTCCCTCTCCGTCTGCCCCTCCCCTGCTCACTCTCTGTCTCTGTCTCTCAATAATAAATAAACATTAAAAAAAAATGAAAAATAAAAAAAAGATCCTTGGAGAAGGTGAATATCAGAAAAGTCAGATTATTCCTACGCAGGTAATTCAAAATAAACCCGATGTTAAACAGTACAATAAGCACAAATGAATCCAACAGAATTTACTTGGTATCTTCTTTGGCCACTATTTTGATGCTTTAAAAAAAAACAAAAAACAACTACCAAGTTATTTTTAAAGTATTTGTTTCTCAGGGCGCCTGGGTGGCTCAGTCCGCTAAGCGTCTGACCTGGGCTCAGGTCATGATCTCACGGTTCGTGAGTCGGAGCCCCGCGTCAGGCTCCGTGCTGACAGCTCAGAGCCTGGAACCTGCTTCGGATTTTTTTAATATCTGTTTCTCATGGTCTTGATATCCCTACTTTCCCGGTACCCTATGCTAGATTGGGAAACCCTCGCACCCGCTCCAGAGGCAGAGTAACCCCCTCCCAACTTGTGCCTCCCCGCCACGCCGGTGGCTCCCCACCCGGCCTTACCTGAAGCAGTGCTTCCGCAGACTCAAAGCAAACCGGCCCGCCTCATACTCCCCACCGTCCATGAGGGATGGTTCCATCTCTGTGTCCTCGATCAGCACGGCCAGCTCACTGTCTCGCTTCCCCAGCAAGCTCCGGTCGTTGATGTTGGCGGAGCCTGGGATGGGCGCAGGACGCGACGTGTCTGCCTGAGCCCGGGGGGCAGGGGATGGGGAGAGGGTGGGGGGTGGCAGGGGGTGGGGGGGCCCTGCCCCATCAACTCTGCCCGAGGACCAGCCAGCCTCCGTCACCTCCCGCTGGGCCCTGCTCCACCTCCCCCCCCCCCCCCCGCACTGCCGGGGACCCAGCATCCAGGACTGACCGATGATGACCGTCCGGTCATCTGCGATGAGCATCTTGCTGTGGATGTAGATGAGTTCGGAGACCGGGTGCCCGCCCAGCTCTCCGTGTGTGCGAAGCCCGCAGATGGATATGTAGTCCCGCCACGCTGTCCCCACTGTGAGAAAGGGGGTGGGGGTGTAGGGAGGGGTGCCCTCATGTGCAGATGGAGCCCTGTCCCAGCTGCCTCCCCACTTCAAGGTCTATACGCGTCTCCCTGCAGTAAAAACTGCCTGCCGTCTCAGAGCAGTAGCCCCAGAGACACGCAAGAAGGACCCGGGCTGCAACCCCCCAGCCCCCAGCACTCACTGGCTGCTTTGAGGCGATGTAGGATCGAATATTCCCCACGGCACAGGGTCCTGAGGGAAAAGAGCCGGTGAGGGAGGTGGAGGCTGGGGGGGGCTGGGGGGGGATGTCAGGAGAGAGGCGGACCTCAGAAGTCCAGCAGGAAGGGATGGGGACAGAGTCAGGGCAGGGGCACGGGTGGGTGGCCACGGAGAGGCAGAGTCTGGCTGGGGGTGGGGGGTGGGGTCACCTGTAAGTGAAGTGCAGAATGGCCTGGATGGAGTTACCACCACCTGTCGTGATGTCCCCTTCAAACCCCGGCAGCAGGGGCAGAAGCACGTAGACTCGGAAACGCTGGCCCTGTCTGGGAAGGGGGCGGAGTCAGAGGCCCCACCTGTTCCCCCCAAGCCCCGCCCCTCCGCAGGGGCTAAGCCCCGCCCCTCCGCAGGGGCTAAACCACGCCCACAACCCCATCCCGCGGCCAGTCCCCCTCCCCCCCCACGCCTTACTTGTGGGCCTTCAGGATTCTGTCCACAATCTCATCGCCCACCTTGTTCAGAACGGTCCGCCCGTCCGAGCAGCTAATAAAGAACTGATTCTGAGGCAGGGACCAAAGAGACACATCAGCAGCCAGGCCCCTGCCCCCTGCCAACCCCGGGCCTAGGCTCCAGGCCCCGGCCCCGGGCTGCGCATTTCTCCAGGCCTGGCTACGCTGGCCCTCAAGGACCGATCCCGCTGAGGTCAGGTCCCTCTCGTCCCCCCGGGGCCGCTCCATTCTCTGCCCCGCCCTCACCCCCGTCACACCTCGATGTACAGGAAGTGCTGGCTCTCCCTGATGGTGTGCAGGTAGGCATTGAGGATGGAGTTTTCCATCGTCCCTGCTGACCAACGGTCCACCGACCGCAAGACCTGGCGGAACAGCGAATGTGCCGTGGTTCCCGACCCCAGGAGAGGAGGGGTCGGGGGGGGGGCTCTCGGGCCGGGGGCCCTGGGCTGGAGGGAGGGAGGCGTGAGGACGGGCTGAGGAGGGGGCCTCACCTGCACAGTGGCGCACTGCCCCCCCGGGATCGTGAAGGAGAGCTGGTCCGCGGTGCTGGTGGATTTGGGCAGCAGGTAGGGGTACACGGGGGTCTTGTACTTGGCCTTGGTCGTCTGAGGTGGAGTGATGGCAGTCAGCGGGAGGCGGCCCCTTCCCGACCCCCCCACCCCCGCGGCCCCCGCAGGAGGGAGTGGGCACCTTGGTGAAATTCCAGCGCTGGATGAAGTGGCGGGCCAGGTCCCGGGCGGGCAGACCGTGGACGGCCACCCCTACGTCCCGCCATGGCATCCGGGGCGTGGTCTCCCTGTCGATGAAATCTGGGGGGCCCCCGGGAGGATCAGGGGCAGGGAGGAGGACGAGGGGACCAGAGGGAGAGCTACATTACCCTTGACCCAGCTCATCCCGTTCTCGGTTCCCGCCTCGATGTCTGCCCCTACTCTCAGCTTTTGGGGGCTTGGGAGGAGGGGACCCTCACCCTCAAAAGGCCGGTCCAGCTGCACCCAGTCCTTAGTGATAAGATTGCTGTAGTCCTTGCCCAGCCAGAAGAGTTGGTTTTGGGACAGGTCTGGGGTGGCCGGAGCATCTGAGCCGGGGGTGGGAGGCTGTAGGGAACACACCCAAGCCAGGGGCAAGGAGAGGTCATGGAGGCCGCACAGAGCCAGGGCCACAGAGAAGAGAGGAGCACTGAAAGTGTGAGACACAGAGACACAGAGAGTAAGAATGAGACAGAGAGAGTCCCACCCTGGCCCTCCCCTTCGGCCGCACTCGCTACCCCAGGGGAGTGGGACGGGGCCGTGGGGGTGGGGAGAGGACTGGGCCTCCTTCAAGGCACCTTCCTGGGGTCCCAGGAAGAGGAATCCCCGGGGCGGGTAGCACGCGAGTGACCAGCGGGGGCGGGCTGGCGCTGGGGAGGGGTGCGCCTAGGGACGCTCAGGGAGGCCTGGGGGGACCACCTGTGGGGCGGCTGGTTCAGAGGGGTCCCCGAGGTCAGTCAGCCGGTACTGCAGGTCGTCCCAGCGGCCGTAGGCGAGGTCCAGCCCCCCCAAGAAGGCCACTACTTGGTCCACGACCAGGAGCTTCTCATGATGGGCCCACAGCGTCACCTGGTCCGGGTGACGCATCACCTGCAGCAGGTGTGGGGGGAGGTCATGCGGGCGGGCTTAGGGGAGAGAAGATGGAGACATTGGGAGGGAGGATGGGGGGGGACAGGAAGATGGGGGGATGAGATGTTCAAGGAGAGGGAGGGTCGCGGGGCGCCTAGGTGGCTCAGTCGGTTGGGCGTCCGACTTCGGCTCAGGTCATGATCTCGCGGTCCGTGAGTTCGAGCCCCGCGTCGGGCTCTGTGCTGACGGCTCGGAGCCTGGAGCCTGCTTCGGCTTCTGTGTCTCCCTCTCTCTCTCTGCCCTTCCCCTGCTCACCCTCTGTCTCTCTCCGTCTCTCAAGAATAAATAAGCGTTTAAAAAAAAATTAGAAAGGGAGGGTCGAGGGGGTGGGGAAGTGTGGCGAGGAGGGTCGTGGTTTTTGGGGGCGTCTCTGACGCCTGACAGTCACCTTTATGTTGGGGTGCAGCAGCATCAGAGCCCTCTTGCTGTAGCCGCTGTTAATGCCCAAGGCCAGCTCCACCTCCTTAAACAGCAGTACAGACACACGGACACCCTCCTCCTGGTGGTGAGCGGGGGAGGGGGGGTCAGAACGGCCCCCCCTCCAACCTCCCGAATCCTTCCCCATTCTTGGGGTTCTGTACGTCCGTGCACTCAGCCTGGGGATCCTCAGTGCTCACACCCTGCTCTGATGCTCTCAGCAAACTTAGCAGTGGGTGAGCACACTGTTCACCTGCCCATCCATCCATCCATCCATCCATCTTCCCAGCCATTTACTCACCCCCATATGTGCCACCTGTCATCCATCTATCCCTTCCCCTCCTCCCCCCTGCTACTGATCCACCTTTCCACCCTCCTATCCTTCCATCTATCCCCCCTTTCCATCATCCATCCACCCACCGGCCCCTCCTCTCGATCATCTGTCTATCCATTAACGTCTATGGATGTCCCCAACATGGCGGACACCGGGCCTTACACTGAGGCTAGCGATGTCATTCCCGTGAGAAAGGCAGACACGTACACCCCCAGGTAACGCCACAAGGCGTGATGGGTACTTGGAGAGAAGTCTGCTCCAGGTAGAGGAGGAGCATGAAGGGGGAGGTGTAAGTTCCTCTTGAGGAAGAAAAGGAGGTGCTGCTTGCCAGATAGCAGCCCACGATAGACGTGTTTCCTCCCCCGAAGCTTCGGCTTCCTTTCCTTCTCCCTTCTGACCCACCTCCACGCACCTCCCCTCCCGCCTGCCACTCTCCTCACCGCCTTCTTCTTGAGCATAATGTCCAGTCTCCAGTCATCGGAATGGGCCGGACGCTTCAGGTAAATCTCAGGACTCAACCTGGGATTCAGGGCAGGGGGGTGAAGGGCAAGCAGCCAGCCCCTTCTTCCCTGCCCCTCCCTCCTCTGGCCTGTAAGCTGATCCGGGGCAGGCCCTATCCTGCCCCTTCCTGCCTGAGTTTTTCCCCTACTCACCACCAGTCCGTGATGAAAATCTCCTCTTGAGCTCCTCCGATGGCGTCCGCCACAGCGGCAAAGTAACCCGCCCCGTTCACAAACCTGGAGGGAGGGGAAGGTCAAGCCAAGGAGGTCAGAATCAGAAGCCAGAAAGCTCTGGAGAGTGAAGACCGGAGGACAGTCATGGATCAGAGGTGGTGACGGCAGGGTCAAAGATCAGGAGTGATCGGAGAAATCAGACGGCGTCAGACGTATGAAAGGGGGACAAATTTGCCAGTTTAAGCTCAGTAAAATTCAAAATTACAGGGGCGCCTGGGTGGCGCAGTCGGTTAAGCGTCCGACTTCAGCCAGGTCACGATCTCGCGGTCCGTGAGTTCGAGCCCCGCGTCGGGCTCTGGGCTGATGGCTCGGAGCCTGGAGCCTGTTTCCGATTCTGTGTCTCCCTCTCTCTCTGCCCCTCCCCCGTTCATGCTCTGTCTCTCTCTGTCCCAAAAATAAATAAACGTTGAAAAAAAAAAAATTCAAAATTACAGGGGCGCCTGGGTGGCACAGTCGGTTAAGCGTCCGACTTCAGCCAGGTCACGATCTCGCGGTCCGTGAGTTCGAGCCCCGCGTCGGGCTCTGGGCTGACGGCTCGGAGCCTGGAGCCTGTTTCCGATTCTGTGTCTCCCTCTCTCTCTGCCCCTCCCCCGTTCATGCTCTGTCTCTCTCTGTCCCAAAAATAAATAAACGTTGGAAAAAAAAAAAAAGAACTGACAGTTCACAGAGGAGATTAAAATGGTCAACCATAGGAAAAGATGTTTAATCTCAGTAGTAAAGAAGGAAATTGATATCAAAATGGAATAACATGTCTTTAATCCACTAAATTGGCAAAAATAAAGATCACTGGCAATGTTCAATATTAGCGTGCAGGAGAATGAGAATCCTCATAGGCTATGGGAATATACTTCGGTTATAGCCTTTTTATTTTTATTTTTTTAACATTCATTTACGTTTAAGAGACAGAGTGTGAGTGGGGGAGGGGCAGAGAGAGAGGGAGACACAGAATTCGAAGCAGGCTCCAGGCTCTAGCTGTCAGCACAGAGCCCAACGCGGGGCTCGAACCCACGGACCGTGAGATCATGACCTGAGCCGAAGTCGGACGCCTAACTGACTAAGCCACCCAGGCGCCCTGGTTATAGCTTATTTAGAAGACAGTTTGGCAGTATCCGAATATCAGACACACATACTGTTTAATACCATTAAATGCACATAGTAATTCTATTTCTAGGGATGCATCCTATTAAATGCTTTGCTTAGGCAAAGACTGTGTTCAGTGCAACATCGCTTGAAATGAGAATTTGGCTCCCCTGCTGATGTCCTCTCTCCCTCTCTCAAAATAAATAAACCTAAAAAAAAAAAAAAAGATTTGTAAAATGAGAATTTGGGGCACCTGGGTGGCTCAGTCGGTTCAGTGTCCAACTCCTAATCTCAGCTCAGGTCTTGATCTCAGGGTTGTGAGTTCAAGCCCCATGTTGCACTCTGCGTTGGGTGAGAAGCCTACTGAAGGAAAGGAAAGGAAAGGGAAGGAAAGGGAAGGGAAAGGGAAGGGAAAGGGAAGGGAAAGGGAAGGGAAGGGAAGAAAAGAAAAAGAGAAAAGAAGAGAAAAGAAAAGAAAAAAAGAAAGGAAGAAAGAAAGAAAAAGGAAGAAAAGAAAGAACCTGAATGCCTAATCTCTAACACAAACATGACGTGAAAAAGAAAAAAATAAGCCACAAAAGCAAGTTCGTGATCTCAGGGTTGTGAGTTCAAGTCCCATGTTGTGCTCTGCACTGGGTGTGAAACCTACTTATAAATAAAATAAAATAAAATAAAATAAAATAAAATAAAATAAAATAAAATAAAATAAAATAAGAATCTGAATGCCTAATCTCTAACACACACATTAAGTGGGAAAAAAAAATAAGCCACAAAAGTAAGTTCATGATCTCATTTACATTAAACCAAAAAGTAATGTATGCGCATAAGCCTATGAAAGTGTACAGGCCGAGAAAGGAGAAGATACACAGGACTCTGTTCTGAGGGTTATTTCTGGGGAGAGAGCTGGGCTGTTGGGCCTAGGGCAGACGTGAGGCCAGGGAGTAAAGGGCTGGGCAACGAAGGGGAACTTAAGTTTTTCTCTTATTGTGCCTCTGTGTCGTATCGTTTTGGCTTTTGAATAACAAATAGTATGATGGTGAAGAGTGGGGTCTTGACCCAGACTGCCTGGGTTTGAATCCTGCTTCCACTGTCTACAAGGTGTCGGACCTTGGGCAAGTTCCTCAGCTTCTCCTTGCCTCAACATTCTCATCTGTAAAATGGACACAGCACCCGTGCCTGCCTCGTCGGGTTCGCGAGAGGGTTTAGTCATACTTAGCGCAGCTCCCAGCACGCAGTGAGAACTACGTAAGTATCAGCTATTAGCTCTTATGAAACAAATGAATGTCAACACCGCCTCCAAGAAAAAAATCCTTCCACCACTCCCTCCTGCCTATGATGAAGTCCAACCGCTTCAGCTTAGCACGCGGGGCACACCCAGGCGCTGTCAACCCCCAGACTGTTCTCTGGCCACTCCTCCCCCCCCCCCCCCCGCCAGGGTCACCAAACATGCCAGCCTGCTTCTTCTAGCCTCGGTGCACAGGCTAGTCTCCGCTTTCTTCCTAAGGCCAACCTCAGGGTCACTGCCTTCTGCAAGGCAGTCCTGACATCCCCACCGGGGGGGGGGGGCAGATGTCCCCCCGCTGTGCCCGGTACCCTGTATCTACCACCGGAACGGCCGGAAGTTACCATTGTTCCGTGACTGAATCACCTACTGGGTTGTCTTATTCCTGCCACTGGGCCTGGCACGTAGTAGGTGCTTAGTAAAACGTGTATTGGACGAACGAGTGAATCAGAGAGATTTTAAGAGCTCATAAGGCACAGAGACAGCCAGTGTGATAAAAGGCAGTTAAAAAGGTCACAGGAGGTCAGAGAGGCCAGGGTCGGAGGAGATGACTGGAGATGACTGGGTATGGGGGTCAGAGAGATCAGAGGGAAGGCAGATAATCAGTGTGGTTAGAGGTCAGATGGTCAGGAAGACTGGAGAAGTCAAAGGGGGAGGGTGTCGAAGCCAGAACGGGTCAGAGGAGATCAAAGAGGACCAAGGAAAGGACTCAGAAAACACGGAGAGGGTCACGAGGCCCACAGACAAGCTCCGAAGGGACGGCAGTGTCTCACCACCGGGCCAAGGTCCTGGGCCGGGGCGGGGCATAGCTGTCGTGACGGTGCAGCTGTATGAAGTCTCTTCCCGGGCCCCGGGCCAGCTCCGTGATCTCCTGGCCCCACCACCGTGCCTGCCGGTAGCTGCTACACTTGAGGATCAGGGACCTGAGCAGGAACGAGATGGACCACAGGCTTCACCCTTCGTGCCCCGGCCTCGCCCGATACCTCCCTCTTTGGCTGTCCCTTCTTTCCCGCTTCCTCCCTTAGTCCCTAATTCACCACCCCACCCGGACAAGGCAGGCGTGTGCCTCGCACACAGTTAGGTCACCGGCACGGCACGGAGTTTCGCACCCGGCACTCGGGTTTGCTCCCAGGAACGAACGAATGAACGAATGAATGGACGGAGCGCCCTTTCTTTTATATCGGGAGTCCCTCCCCCAAGCTTGTACTTGACCCCCTCTCTCTGGGCCTAGGTTCTAAGAGCAGTCCCAGGCATGTGGCCAGACCAGTTCTCCGGTTCCAAACCAAGGCCGGCTCCAGGGGGGGTTGGATGGGGGTGGGGTATGGGGTGGAAATGCTTCCTTTCCTTCCACTCACTGCCCCCCCCCCCCAGCGCTCTCGGCTCACCAGGTGTCCGTCTACACCGGCTGGAGGCCTTACCTGTGGGAGGTGTCGATCCTGACCCCGTACCGCGTCTCGGTGCTCCGTTTCCCCACCTGCACCTCGAAGCCAGGGTCAAAGAGCTGAACAAAGGAGATGGCGCCCGTCTCGAGGCACAGGTACAGCAGGAACGAGTCCTTCACCACCAGCCACCTGGAGCGGGAGGGCTCCGTCCGTTCCTCCCTGCCCACGGCGTCTCCTTCCTCGCCCCCACCGCTGCCCCGCTGACCGCTCCGGGGCTCACCTCCTGGACCAGCGGTAACACACTTGGTCCCGGCCACAGCAGGTGAGGCCAGGAACTCGGTGGCCGCCCGAACGCTTCCGGATCACTCCTTCCCTGTGGGCAGAGTCGGGGAGCGGGCGTGGGGTGGGGAGATGCCCGAAGAGGAATCCGGATGCCCGCCGCGCCCCCGCCCCTGCCCGCGCACCGGGCACTGCTTTCCCCATCCTCAGGCAGGGAGGGGTCCGCGGGTTTGCCCGTGGCCCGCGCGGGACGTCGCACACTCACAGTCCTTTGGAGCCAAGGTCGGGGATGAAGGAGAGCTGGCTGACTTCCAGGAACTCCGTCTGCCGAGGAAGACGAAGGCTCAGGGGAGAGACTCTGGCTTCCAGCCCCTCAGACCCCACGGGCCGGCGTCCTCTGCCCCCCGGGGGTCTGATGAAACTGCCCCCCCTAAAACCAGCCCCTGGGCCTTACCATGGCGTGGTAGTTGCGGTAGAAAGACATGGTCAGGAGGCGGTTGAGGTAATTCTCCAGGTACTTCTGAAGCAGGGACAAGAGACAGACACAGATGGGACCGGAGCCGTGGGCGCACGAAATGCCTTCCCCGGGCGGTCCGGCGTCGGGTCGCACCTGTTTGCTGGACGCGTGTCTGGAGGAGCCCTCGGGTCCTGCGCGAGGCAGAGAGGGCATCTCGCGGTTGGCGGCTTCTCCGGCGGGGGGATGGGTGGTGGCAAAGCTGCGGAGGCGAGGCGGGAAGAGGGTCAAGTGGGAGCCAGGAAGCTGAGGGCCTGGATCCCTGAAGCACGAGACCGGGAGGCTTGGGGGAGGCCCGGAGGCCGGCGAAGGCCCCCTATCCTGAGAACGGAGACGAGGGAAGCTGCCAAGGGCATTTTGGGCGCCCCGCCCGGCTGAGATATTGGCACAGGACCACGGACAGGGAGAGCCGAGCTGGGAAGGTTTCCTGGTAACCGGGGTCAGGGAAGGGGGCCCCCCCCCACCACCACCAGGGGCCAGAGCTGGGGCAGGAAAGGAGCTGGGGCAGGGAAAGGGTGCCACGGGCAGAAAGCAGTGGTGGCGGCTGGGGCAGGGACAGGATGGGGCACCGCCTTCCCGACAGGAAGCAGACCGGTCCCCTTACCGGGCCAGAGGGAGCAGACTCATCAAGACTTTGTGCCTCAGGAGGTCCCGGTGCAGCTCCTGGAAATGACGGAATTTCTTCTTGGTTGTCCAGGTAAAGGCGCCGTGAGTCAAGCGGACGGAATACAGAGTGCAGGTTCCCACCTGGGGGCGGGAGGCACTCAGCGGTTGTCCCCTGGCGGGGTCGCAGCGCCCCCTCCTCCCCGACCTCCGGGCCGGCCCTGCCTTGCCCCACGTCCCCAGTGCCCGGCCAGCCACCTTGGATCCGCTGGTGTATCTTTCGGTTCCCACCACCTGGGCTGTGACGGGCACCCCAGGGGCGAACACCAAGGGGTGCGTTTTCAGAGGCTGCAGGTCGTAGATGGCCAGGAAAGGGTGCATCCGGTCAGCTGGGAGGAGAGAAGGTGCAAGAATGTGAACCCCAGGAGGTCTCGGCCGCCCCCCACCCCGTCCTCCCCCAGGGCCGTCCCCCCTGCCTACCTGGGTCCTCCCCCTCCCTCAGAGTGTCCAGCTCGTCGGGCTCCATCTGCAACTGGCTGGAGTCCAGCTCGCCCCCCGCGGGGAAGAGGCTCTGGGGGGTCGCCGCCATCCTGGGCGCAGGGGAAGGCCTCAGGGAGGTGCCGTGCCCTGCAGAACCCGGGCCCCCCACCCTCCCCACCTCCCACGCGCGCCCTCCTTCCCCTTCGGTCTGCAGCGCCCCGCCGACCCGCCTTGACCTCCACCCGGTCCCCCGGGTCCCGCATCCAGGATCCCTCAGCCCCGCCTCCCGTCCCGTCCCCGGCGCGCCCTGGAGCTCCCGCCGGGCCCGCGGGGCCCCGAGCCGGGGCGGAGCGGAAGCCGGGGCGGGGCGGGGGGGGGGGGTCGCCGGGGACCCCGGGGCTCCGGCCAGGCCAGGCCGGGAGCGGGGGGGGGGGCGTCCAGCGGGAATGAGGAAGTCCCGCGCGCCCCGCCCGGGAGGGACACCCTGAAATCTCGGCGCGCGGCTGAGCCCGCGCCCCTTCCCGCCCCCCGCCCCCCTCCCCCGGGGCCCGGGCCCCGCCGCCCCGCGCCCCCCGGGCCCCTCACCCCGCAGCCCCAGGCGGCGCCCGCGCCGGTCCGCCAGCCGAGGGAGCGGCACGGGGAGCCGGGCCCACACCCGGGCGGCGGGGCGGGAAGGGGCGGGAAGGGCGGGAAAGGCCGGCCCCCGGGGGCGGGTCTCCCGGCCTCGCCTCCGCGCCCGCCCCGCCACAAGGCCGTCGAGCGAGCGCTGGTCCCGGGGGCTGTGGCGGGCGGCGGTAGAGGCAGGGCCGGTGCAAGGGCCCGGGGGCCGGCGGGGGGAGGCGGCGGTAGAGGCAGGGCCGGTGCAAGGGCCCGGGGGCCGGCGGGGGGAGGCGGCGGTAGAGGCAGGGCCGGTGCAAGGGCCCGGGGGCCGGCGGGGGGAGGCGGCGGTAGAGGCAGGGCCGGTGCAAGGGCCCGGGGGCCGGCGGCCGGGGGCTGGGGAACGTGCGCTCCTACACCGCTCCTGCACCACGTCTCGCCACTTGCCCCGGGCCGGGCTCCGGGCGCACAACAGTGAGCGAGCCGGCCGCCGCCGAGCCCGCTCTCCGGGGACCCACAGTCCGGGAGCAGGCGGGAAACTCTCAGGTTCTAAAAGACAAAATATGCCCCCTTTATTTATTTTATTTTTTTTTTAATTTTTTTTCAACGTTTATTTATTTTTTTGGGGGGGGACAGAGAGAGACACAGCATGAACGGGGGAGGGGCAGAGAGAGAGGGAGACACAGAATCGGAAACAGGCTCCAGGCTCTGAGCCATCAGCCCAGAGCCCGACGCGGGGCTCGAACTCACGGACCGCGAGATCGTGACCTGGCTGAAGTTGGACGCTTAACCGACTGCGCCACCCAGGCGCCCCTATTTATTTATTTTAATTTTTAAAACTATTTAATTTTCGGAGAAAAAGAGAGCACGAGCAGGGGAGGGGCAGAGAGAGAGGGAGACACAGAATCCCAAGCAGACTCCAGGCTCCGAGCTGTCAGCACAGAGCCCGACGCGGGGCTCGAACTGGTGAACCGAGAGATCAGGACCTGAGCCAAAGCCGCAGACTCAACCGACTGAGCCACTGGGGCGCCCCTATGCCCTCTTTTTTTTCAAATGCGGATTTCCTTATCTCTCCCGATGGACATCTGGGTTGTTTCTAATCTATTGCGATAAAGCTCCTATAAACATTCCTGTAGGAGTCTTTGTGTGGATAAGCGTTTTCCTTTCTCTTGGGTAAATAGCTCGCAGAGGCGTTGCCAGGGCCTGTAAAAAGTGCATTTTACCTTTATGAGAAACTGCAAGACTGGCTCCCAAAGTGGTCGCTCCGTTTTGCATTTCCCAAACCAGTCTGTGTTACTTCTGGGGGTTCCACGGCGTGGCCAGCATCTGACGTGGTCCAACTTTTTAGCATTAGCTGTTCTGAGGGTAAAGGAAGTAAATCGTCGTAGCTTTATTTGCCTTTCTCTGAGGAGTAATGATGCTGATCGAGTTTCACGTGCTTACTGGCCATTTGCATAGTCTTCTTTTGCAGAGTGTCTCTTCTAGCTTTTGGTAATTTTTTTAAAAACAATGTCATATCACTGAATTCGTTCTTTGTATATTTTGAATACAAATCCACTGGCCGATACATGTATCACAAACACTTTGTCACAGAATGTGGCTTCTGTGTTTAAAATCCTAGTGCTCTTGGGGAGCCTGGGCGGCTCAGCCCGTGGAGTGTCCGACTTTGGCTCAGGTCATGATCTTGTGGTCCGTGGGTTCGAGCCCCGCGTCGGGCTCTGGGCTGACAGCTCCGAGGCTGGAGCCTGCTTTGGATTCTGTGTCTCCCCCTCTCTCTGCCCCTTCCCCACTCATGCTCTCTGTCTCTCAAAAATGAATAAATGTAAAAAAAAAAATTAAAAAAAAAGAAAATCAAAGCACTGATTCAAAAAGATATATGCATCACCATGTTTATAGCAGCATAATTTACAATAGCCAAGATATAGAAACAACCTAAATGTCCACTGATTGATTGAACGGAGAAAGAAGAGTGGTACACACACACACGCGCGCACACACACACACACACACACACAGAAATATTGCTCAACCGTAAAAAAAGAATGCTATCTTGCCATTTGCAACAACATCAATGGATTTAGAGAGTATGATGCTAAGTGAGATAAGTTCGCAAAAGACAAATATCATATGATCTCATTACATGTGAAATGTAAAAAAATGACCAAACAAAGCACAAACAGATCCAGAAATACAGAGAACAAACCAGTGGTTACCAGAGGGGAGGGGGAGGGGAGAGGGCGGTCCAGGCTTCCAGTTAGGGAACGAATGAGTCGTGGGGATGAAAGGTTCAGCACAGGGATTATAGTCAGTGATACTGTAACAGCGCCGCGTGTGGTGACGGGTTGGAGCTACGCTTGCGGAGCATGTAGCATAATGTATAGAGTTGTCCAATCGCTATGTTGTGTCGTACTCGCGCAACACTGAGGTCACATTGTGTGTCAAACGCCCTTTAACTGAAAGACAAAAAGTCAGTGGTAGAGCTACCCTATGGCAACCCAACAATTCCGCTCCTAGGTGAAGACCCAAAAGAATTGAAAGCACATGGGCGCACAGAGACCTGCACGCAGTAGTACTCAACTAGCCAAATCGTGGGAACAACCCAACGTCCCTCAGCTGCTGAATGGGCAGACAAAACATGGTGGTTCCTCCAAGGTACACCACTCGGCCACAAAAAGGAGTGGAGCTCTAGCACGCGTTACCACAGGGGCGAGTCTTGAAAATATTATGCGAAGGAAGGAGCACCTGGGTGGCTCAGTCGGTTAAGCATCCAACCCTTTTGTTATTATTTTTTTAATATTTATTTAAAACTTCTTTTACATTTATTTATTTTTGAGAGACAGAGACAGAGACAGAGCACGAGTGGCAGAGGGAACGGAGAGAGGGGGAGACACGGAATCAGAAGCAGGCTCCAGGCTCGGAGCTGTCAGCAAAGAGCCCGACGCGGGGCTCGAACCCACGGACCACGAGATCATGACCTGAGCCGAAGTCGGCCGCTTAACTGACTGAGCCACCCAGGTGCCCCACTCTCTCTAAAAAGAAGAAGGAGGAGGAGGAGAAGGAGGAGGAGGAGGAGGAGGAGGAGGAGGAGAAAAAAAGAATATGCTAAATGAAAAAAAGTCAGACACAAAGGACCACATATTATGTGAGTCCATTTAGACGAAATGTCCAAAACCTGTAGAGACCGAAGGTAGGTTAGCCACTAGCTGGGGAGAAGAAGGACAGGGGAGTGACTGACAGGGGGTACAGGCTCCCTTTCAAGGGTGATGAAAATGTTATAAAATTAGTTGATGTTTCTCAACTGATGAATATAGTAAAAGCCACTGAATTGGATCCTATAAAAGGGTGAATTTTAGGGGCGCCTGGGTGGCTCAGCTGGTTGAGCGTCCGACTTCGGTTCTGGTCATGATCTCCCGGTTTGTGAGTTCAAGTCCCGCGTCGGGCTCTGTGCTGACAGCTCAGAGCCTGGAACCTGCTTCCGATTCTGTGTCTCGCTCTCTCTCTGTCCCTCCCCTGCTTGTGCTCTCTCTCAAAAATAAATATTTAGAGGCGCCTGGGTGGCTCAGTCGGTTGGGCGTCCAACTTCGGCTCAGGTCATGATCTCGTGGTCCGTGAGTTCGAGCCCTGCATCGGGCTCTGGGCTGACAGCTCAGAGCCTGGAGCCTGTTTCGGATTCTGTGTCTCCCTCTCTCTCTGACCCTCACCTGCTCATGCTCTGTCTCTATCTGTCTCAAAAATAAATAAATGTTAAAAAAAATTTTTTTTAAATACATTTAAAAATATATATAAAAATAAAAGGATGAATTTTATGGTATGTCCATTCTATCTCAATAAAACTATTGTTACCAAAAAAAAAAAAAAACCCTCAAGTAAGCTGCAAACACATACAACTTGGGCGAAGTTAAAAACCGTTATGCTGAAAGAAGTCAGACAGACGGAAGTAATACTCTAGGACTCCACTTAAATAAAGCCCGGAAACAGGCAAATCCAATCTGTTTGGACAGGAATGAGATCAGTAGCTGCCTGGGGTGGGAGGCGTAGAGAAGGAAGGGAAGTTGGTGATGGGAACGTCTTGTATCTCGACTGGGGTGATTATTTCACGAGTGTGTACCCTTGTTAATATTTACAGACCTGGACACAGATGTGTGTATTCAATTGCATGTAAATTTGCACTTCAATAAAGGTGACTTATTTATGTTTATTTATTTGTTTACTTTTGAGAGAGAGAGAGAGAGAGAGAGAGAGAGAGAGAGAGAGCGAGAGCGCACAAGCAGGGGAGGAGCAGAGAGAAAGGGAGACACAGAATCGGAAGCGGGCTCCAGGCTCCCAGATGTTGGCACAGAGCCCAACTCGGGGCTGGATCACGACTTGAGCCGAAGTCGGACGCTTCACCGACGGAGCCGCCCAGGCGGCCCTTGAGACCGGTAATTTAGAAGTGCGAAACAGGGGCGCCTGGGCGGCTCCGACGGTGAAGCGTCCGACTTCGGCTCAAGTCACGATCTCACAGTTTGTGAGTTCGAGCCCCACATTGGGCTCTCTGCTGTCAGCGCAGGGTCTGCTTCAGATCCCCTGTCCCCCTCTCTCTGCCCCTACCCTGCTGTTCTGTCTCTCAAAATCAAAACAAATAAACTTTAAATGTAAAAAAAAAAAGAAAGAAAGAAACAAGAAACAGGTTTCTGAGTCTGCTAGTCCGATAGAGCCGGCAACTTCCCAAGTTAAGAGCACATTTGCACGGCTGTGCTGGGGGGCGTTTAGAGTCCTTGACGAGGGTGCTCTGCTCCCCCCACCCCTGTCCCCTGCCCGGCTGAGGGCATCAGCACCTGATGCGGGGAAGCTCACTGCGGAGCACAGAGTGGGCTGGGATCAGGGGGTGGGGGTGGAGGGAGTCCCCGCTCCAGCTGCCTCCGTGACCTTGCTTGTAAAATCAGGACAGTGATAACATGCACCTCCAGGCATCACTGACATGATTAAGCAAGATAACAAGTAAAAGGTCAGTGTCCTATTAAAGGCGACAAGAGCTCCCGGACCGTTCAGTGAGAACCTAACGTTTCCTCGTTTCCTCGGCTAGCACAATTTCACCTTCCGTGAGAACAGGCTATTTTTTTTTTCTTTATGATTTTACGTCGTGGGCATTCTGAATTCTCATTCCAGAATACCAGTGAGTCCCCAGCAGCATCCAGGCTGGAAGCAAGCGGTCAGCGTATTTTCACGGCTCCTGTCGGTGGTCCCAGCCCCTCTGTGTCTGTCTCTGCCACCTGCCCCCTCCCAGTGGCCTCCTGCTTCTCCCTGGAGATCAGAGAGGGCTCCCAAATTAAGGGGGCGCGACAGGATAGGTGTCTGAATGGGGTATCCGTCCACCTCTTCCCTCCTCCCTCTCCTCCTCCTTCCATCCCCTGGCGCCTATAATCACCAGGCGGTCTGAGGCTAAGTGGTAGTTTGGCCCACAGTGGGGGGGCTTGCCAGCCACACCCCTCCTCCTGGGGCCCTCCTGACCAGTCCCAGCACCCTGGTCTCCTCCACTGGTGAGATGGGTCTCAAGGGGGCATGGTGTTTCCCATGGTGTGGGTGCCGGAGGCAGCGGAGGACTGGAAGAGGAGCAGGTATGGGGAGGGGGTGGCTGAGGAAAAAGGGGGGCTGGCAGGGAGGCAGAGAGACCGCACCGGGGACAAAGGTACACGGTCAAGCCAGTGGAGGGAAAAGAATGGTCTGTTTCGCGGGTGGGAGGTGGGCTTCCCCACAGGGCCGCTGCCGAATGAGCAAGTGAAGCCCCCGTAAAAAAAAAAAAAAAAAAAAAATAGCACCTTCGTGACGGTGACAGCAGCATCACAGCAAGCAGGGGCCCTCCTGCGTGGCAGGTCCCGAGTGACCGCCCAGGTCGCAGGCCGGTGAAAGCAGCCCTGCTCCCTCCACACCCCCTCTCCCTCCGGGCCCCAGGACCCCAGGTGGCCTCCCCGGCCTCTTGGGTCCTCGCCGTGGGGAGGGAAGGAAGAACACGGGCCGCAACACCCCTCTCCCTCCTCCCATCTCCCTTCCAGGCCTGGATCCGGCTGCCCCCCCAGACCCAAACCCCGGCCCGGCTGAAGCCCCCACCGTGGCTGAGGGAGGGATACCCTCCCTAGGGTCTGGCGCCTACTTCAGCAGGAAGGCCCGACTCTCCTTCCGCCACCAGCTGCACGACCCGGCGTCGGCCAATGACTCCACCATTTGATGGGGACGACCGGGGGCTGAACTCTGCAACCTTCCCTCCCCAGACTTCTGGGTGATCCCTGTTTGGCCCCACAGCCCCCACGACCTTGTCATTAAATATACTCAGAGCTGCCAGGTGCTGTGTGCGCGCGTGTCTGTTGGGGGGGCGGGGTGGGGAGCGGTTGAGGGCCGAGGCACCCCCCCCCCCCCCGGCCCCCGGGGCTGGGGTGCGGCGCTCAGCGGGGGAAGCATAGCACCTATGGTAGGGGACGCGGGAGTGGTGAGTGACACAGCTGGTCTAACTCGGGGCCCAGGTGGGGGTGGCAGAAGGGAGGGTGCCCCGAAATCTAGCTTCAGAGTTGAGGGTGAGGAGAGGCTGGAGGCGAGGAAGCGTGTGCGTCCCCTCCCTTCCAGGCACTGAGGATGCATCAGTGAACCAAGCAGAGACCCGTGTCTTCTTCCCCATCCTCCACCCCACCCCCACCCCCGCCCTGGGGCTCAACTCCTCCTAGGGCACGTAGACACAGGAGCTAAGAGAGAGGGCGGTGAACGCTGTGGAGGGAGTCACGCGGTACCTTGAACGTTGGGCAGGAGGCGGGGGGGGGGCTTGGAAATTCCAGGCAGGCAGTTAGGGGCTCTCTGATAAGGCGGCAGCTGAGACCTGAATGTAAGTAGCCAAGTGGAAACCGGGAAACCGCGGTCAGTGTAGAGTCACTGTAACAAATGTTTCTGACACAGGATGTTGGTAGTGAGGGATGCTGTGCACCTGTGAGGGCAGGCAAGGGCAGACGGGAAATCTCCGCTCAGTTTTGTCATGAACCTACAACTGCTCTACGAAAAGCGTATTTTAGGGGGCACCTCGGTAGCTCAGTGGGTGAAGCCTCTGACTCTTGATTTCGGCTCGGGTCGTGATCTCACAGTTCATGAGATGGAGCCCCGCGTCAGGCTCTGGGCTGACAGTGCAGAGCCCGCTTGGGATTCTTTCTTTCTCTCTCCCTGCCCCTCCCCTGCTCACTCACTCTCTCTCAAAAATCAATTTAAAAAAATTAATAATTAGAAAGTTTGTTTTTAGGGGGCGCCTGACTGGCTCATTTGGAGGGGCACACAACTCTTGATCTCAGGGTCATGAATTTGAGCCCCACGTTGGGCATAGAGATTACTCAAAAAAAAAGAAATTCTTTTTTTTAAATCAAGGAAGAGGAGCTCTGTGCCAGATAAACAGCCAGTATAAGTGCAAATGCCCTGAGGTCCAAGGGAAGAGAAAAAAACAAGTGACTAGAGCGTCAACATTGGGGGAACTGGTGGGTCATCGAGACCATGGTAAGGAGGTAAAACGTTATCCTAGACCCTCCTTACCATCCCAGGTCAAGCAGGGGAACGTGTTCTCACTTACATTTAAAGATCACTCCAGTTGGGGCCCCTCGTGGCTCAGTTGGTTGAACGTCCAACTCTTGATTTTGGCTCAGGTCACGATCTCACAGTTCGTGGGTTTGAGCCCTGCATCAGGCTCTGTGCCGACCGCGGAGTCTGCTTGGGATTCTCTCTCTCCCTCTCGCTCTGCCCCTTCCTTCCTCGCACACTGCCTCTCTCTCTGAAAACAAATAAACTTAAAAAATAATAATAATAAAATAAAACATTAAAAAAAAAATCACTCCGGTTGCTCTATGGGAGATTATAGAAGGGGAGTGTGGAAACAGCAGGGCCACAGAGGGGGCTGTTGCCATCTGGCAGACAAGGCACAATGGTGGCTTGGATCAAGACAGGCCTGTGGAGTGAGCGTAGCAAACACACAGAGTTGTCGAATCGCTATGTTGTGCCCCTGAAACTCGGGTAACATTGCTTACGGAAGAGCAACGTGCCAGTGACAGGAAGTGGGTGGGGAGTGTTCAGGCTCAATGCAGAGTGTAAGGGGACGAGAGGAATCCAAGACGCCTTGAGGAAAGAGGACCGGGTAAACAGGTTTTGCAAAAAAAATCAAAAGTCGCCTATGGGTTATTTTAAGTTTGAGGTATATATATTTGGGATCAGAGGGCCTTCTCTGCTCTTTTCCACTTAATCCCGGACCTACCCACCTCCTCAGGAAGTCTGCCGTGTAACCTCCCAGAGTCTCCAGGGCAGGATCATATTCTAGAACAAAGTTTTCGAATGTGGTATTCAGTTCCCTTATCCCCAGAGTGGAGGAAAGTTGAGGCAAGGCTGAGAAAGCCGGGCACTGCTAACAAGCACCGTTGAACTCCTTTTGGCCCCTGGCCCGAGTGGGCACAGACTCGGGGGGCCAGAGTCTACTCTCAGCCTCCCATCCAGGCAGCTAAAGACTGATTTACCATCACACCCCCGTGGGGTTCACAGCGGGCCCACAGATCTCCCAGGGGCCGTCCTCTCCCACCCACCCGACATCCGTCTTAAACTCCATCTGCAAACAAGGCCCACCTTTCTCCCCAAAGCCACCGTAGCCACAGTGCTGCTCCTGGCAAGATGAGGGGACAGAGACGGGTGTGGAAAGAGGGGACCGTGAGCCTGAGCCGGAGGCAGGCTGAGGGGAGGTAACCCCAGGGACGGTCAGGATTCTGAATCCCACCCTGCGCCTGAACAGGGAAGGGGCTGGTCATCAGGTGGGAGCCTCCGTTTCAACCACACCTTGGTGCCCCAAGGACCTGGGTGTGGTGGGGGAAAGGAAGTGTGGGGGGATGGTCTGGAGAAAGAGGTCTGAAAACCACTCTCGCCAAGGTTTGTCTCCAACTCCCCCCCAGCTCAGAGCAGTGGTCCGTACAGGCGGGCGTAGGCCGAACAAGTTCAGGCCTGAGGTCAGGAAAGGAACCTCAAAGCAGATTCTTTTTGACAAAGTGTTTATTGAATTTTACGTCGCTATGGGGTGTCTCTTATTGTATCCTAGAATTCTAGGAATCAGGGAGGCGGTAACGTGGCGATGGTGAATTTGGGAATCTGGTCCCCCAAAAGTACCCGCCGCTCCACCCCTGACTCCTCGATGGCCGCCAGGCGGATCACGCCTCCGCTGGAGCCGTCCCGTTCCATGGCCAAAGCGAGGGCTGTGAACAAACGAAGAAAGCTGGGGTCAGGGTCAGGTGCTGGGATCACTACAAGGAATGGGGAGTGTTGGCCTGGCTTGGATAAGAGGGTTGACGTTCACAGGCCCAGAAACCCAAGTTCTCACCATTGGCCGTGAATTGTAGACACTCTTCCTTGGTCATGCCTTCCCGGTAAGTAGCGTCGACATAGCCATAGATATAGGAGCTCCCAGAGCCCCCAATGGCAAAGGACTGTCTTACCATCATGCCCCCCATGGGCACCGAGTACACCTGCCAGACGGAAGGAGGAGAAAAGTCACCAGTTGTACCCTCTGCCACACACGTACATACACCCGCCCACGCGGGTGGTCTGAGATGAGTTGACAGTAAGGGAGGTAGAGACCGGGAAGACAAACAGAAAATGGCTGCGGTGGGGACAGGACCAAAGACATGGCTCCAGGGCTCTGATGGGGGTTGGGGGTGTCTCACCTGCCCTCCTTCTTGGGGGTCCCAGCCCGCAATGATGATTCCCGCCATCAAGTCTTCCCGGTATCGGTAACACATCTCCTTAAAGAGGCTGGCGGCTGTGTGCACCAGCGGAGGCTCATTTAGCTCAATGCTAGAGGGGGAGGAGAGTGACAGGACAGGCAGTGTCGGGATCTGGGAGTTAGACCATTTAGCATCCCAGGTCCCGACTCCCTTCAGATACTTGCTCCGCCCCTGCCCACAGGTACCTGTGGAAACCGAGCTGATACGTGACAGCATCAGCTACTGCCTGGGTATCTGCCGCTGAGCCTGAGCGGCAGCAGAAGATACGGTCATGAATAGGGGTCAGCTTGTCAGTCACTCGATTGGCAATGTAGGACCTGCAGGATGGCAGAACAGTGAGGGGGCGATCCCGCTGGCCTCCCACCTCCATCCCATTACTACCCACTCCAAGGGCTCAGAACAGGCATTCCGGCATTTCCTAGCAGTTCTCACCCAAACGGAAGCTAGCTGGAGACCAGCCTTTTGCAAACATTTCAGCCAAGGGGGAGGAGGGAAACTGGGAAGGAGTGGGAGCTGGAACAGGTCCTTATCTCCAAGAAGGGAAGAAACCTCCCTTCCCACGGTGGACTGTGGAGGGTAAGGACGGACTGTCAGGCAAGGAAAGAAGGGAGAGAGGGGATGACCTGCCACGCAGGTGTCCTGAGCTCACCCAGTGGTAGTTCTGGAGTCGGCTCCGAGAACCACGCCCCCTTCAAATTGCACGGCCATGATAGTGGTCTGCGAGAAACGAGAAAAGGGGTGACTCTGGGCCGCTTCCCATTATCCAGCACACACAAACTTTCAATGATCCCTCAGTGCGGTCCCTGGAGTCCTAAAGTCGTGCGCCACCGACCCGTTATCAAAAATCTCGTGGGGGCCCCAACACGCCGCGGAGTACCAGAATCCCAATCCTCAAATCCTCAGAGGCCCATCCCGGCCTTAACCCCCCCCCCCCGGGTCCCGCAAAATGCCAGCGTTCCACTCTTCAGCCTCCCCTCCACCTCCCACCGCTCTCCAGCATCTTCAGGATACCTCTTTCCTGCCGAAACAGAGCACACCACCTCCCGCCCCCGCCGCCAGTTCGCCGAGCCCCCTCAGCCCTCATCGTTCCATCGCATCAAGCCTCGTGCGCATCTCCCGAACCCCGGGTGCCTCCTCACCCCTGTGGAGACTTCCCGGCTTTCCCAGTCGGGGGCAATAGCCTCGGGACCCCAGGCTGGGACAGACCCCGCTCCTCCAGCGGATACTAAGGTGGCCGCCATCTTCCTCCTCAGCCACTGCCACAAAGCGACTGTCGTAAAGCGCTCTGTCACTCTCTCTCCAGTCGTGCTGTAAAGCCGTCTGCGGGCGCAGCGAAGTCACGGTTGACGGCGGAAGGGGAAAGAGTCGCGCGGTGACGGATCTTTTGCGACAGTGAGCGCTTGATGGCAGCGTGGGAAGCCGACCGGACGAAAAGCGCCCCGGCCGGCGTGCGAGGCCTCCGCTTCTGCGCGGTACCGACTTACTGCGATGGGCGTCGCGGTTCGTAGTCTTGGAGACAGACGCGAGCGTGTCTCAGAGTGACAGCGCTGTTTTCATTTGTGTTAGGTATGGACGTCGGAGTATATACCAGGAGAGGCATTGCTGGCTGATGCAGAAACGATACTTAGCATTTCGAAGAACTGACAGTTTGCACAGCAGCTGCCCCGTTTGACATGCCCGCCAGCCCTGTGTGCATCGTGACATTCCACCTTCCCCACATCCTCACTGCCTCCGTGCACTTTTAATTTTAGTCTTCCGAGTGGGCGTGAAGTGGCACCTTCTGTGCTCCCCCCCCCCCCCACATTTCCTTAATGATTAGCGATGTTGAGCATATTTTCATGTGCTAACTGACCATTTGTATATATTCTTTGGAGAAATGTCTATTCAAATCCTTAGCCCGTTTTATTTTTATTTTTTTAAGTAATCTGTACACCCAACTGGGGCTCGCAGAACCCAGAGATCAAGCGCTGCATGCTCCGGCGCCTGAGCCAGCCAGGTATCCCCAAATTGTGTTACCTTTTATGATTATGATTATGATTATGAGAGAGAGAGATTGAGAATCTTAAGCAGACTCCAGGCACAGCGCTGAGCCCAACGCATGGCTCAATCCCGCGACCCGGGGATCATGACCTGAGACAATATCAAGAGTTGGACGCTCAACAGACTGAGCTACCCAGGCATCCCTGGGTTATCTTTTTATTGTTAAATTGTAGGGGTTCTTTTTTTATATTCTAGATACTATGCCTTTATCATAGTATATGATATGCCTTTATATATGATTTGCAAGTATTTTCTCCTATACTATAGGTTGTCTTTTCACTTCCTTCGTTGGTGTTCTTTGAAACACAGACATTTTAAATTTTGATCAAGTCTAGTTTCTCTATTTTTCCTTTGGTTACCTGTGCTTTTGTCGTTATATCCATGAGACCTTTGCCTAATCTGAGGCAACAGGGATTTCCATCTATGCTTTCTACTAAGAGTTTTGTAGTTTCAGTTCTTACACCTGTAGGTCTATGGTACATTTTGAGTTCATCTTTGTATATAATGTGAGGGAAGTAGGGGCCCAAATTCATTCTTTAAAAAAATTTTTTTTTAATGTTTGGACAGAGTGTGAGCAGGGGGAGGGGCAGAGAGACAGGGAGACACAGAATCTGAAGCAGGCTCCAGGCTCTGAGCCATCAGCACAGAGCCTGACGTGGGGCTCGAACTCATGAACCGTGAGACCATGACCTGAGCCGAAGTCAGAAGCTTAACGGACTGAGCCACCCAGGCGCCCCCCAAATTCATTCTTTTGCAAGTGGATATCCAGTTGTTCAAGCACTGTTTGTTGAAAAAACTATTCTTTTCCCTTTGAGTGGTGTTGGCAGCTTTATCAAAAATCAAATGACCATAGGGGTGCCTGGGTGGCTCAATCGGTTGAGATTCCGACTCAGGCTCAGGTCATGATATCGCAGCTGACAAGTTCAAGCTCCACATGAGGCTCTGTGCTGACAATTCAGAGCCTGGAGCCTGCTTCTGATTCTATGTCTCCCTCTCTCTCTGCCCCTCCCGCAGTCACGCTCTGTCTCTCTCTGTCTCAAAACTAAATATAAACATTAAAAAAAAATCAAATGACCATGGTATACAATCTGTTTTGTATGTGTTTTGCTAGTATTTTGTTAAAGATCTTTTTTTTACCTGTATTCATATAATGTATTGTTCTGTAGTTTCTTGTTTTTTCTTGTAGTATCTTTGGTATCAGGGTAATCCTAGCCTCATCTAGGGAAGTGTTCCCTCCTTTTCTATTTTTAAGAGTTTCTGAAGTATTGACATTTTCTTTATTTTTTTAATGTTTATTCATTTTTTGAGAGACAGAGACAGAGTGTGAGTGGGGGAGGGGCAGAGAGAGAGGGAGACACAGAATCCCAAGCAGGCTCCAGGCTCCCAGCTGTCAGCACAGAGCCCGATGCGGGGTTCGAACTCACAGACCGCGAGATCATGACCTGAGCTAAAGTTGGCCACTTAACTGAGCCACCCAGGCACCCCATAATTTTTCTTTAAATGTTTGGTAGAATGCATCAGTGAAAACATCTGGGCCTGGGCTTTGTGGGAACTTTTTAAATTACTAATTTGATCTCTTTATTTATTATAGGTGTACTCATATTTTCTGTTTATTCTTGAGTCAGTTTTGGTAGTTTGTGCCTTCCTAGAAATCTTCCATTTCATCTATGTCATCTACGTTGGCCTACAATTGTTGATAGTATTCCCTTATACTCTTTTTTATTTCCATAAGGTTGGTAGAAATGACCCCTCTATCATTCTTGATTTTCGTAATGGGAGTCTTCTTTCTGTCTTGGTCCAGCTATCGGTCGCCAATCCTGTTGATCTTTTGAAAGAACCGACTTCTGGTTTAATTGTTTCTCTGTATTGTTTGTCTTCTAGTTCCACTCTGATCTTTATTATTTCTTTCCTTCGGCCTTTTTTTTTTTTAAGTTTTAGCTTGCTCTTTTTATAGTGTCTTAAGGAGGAAGATTCAACTAACGATTTGTGATCTTTCCTCATTTTTAACACAGACATTTACAGCACATTTCCCATTGAGAACTGCTTATGCTGCGTCCTTAAGTTCTGGTATGTTTTCTTTTCATTTTCACTCATCTCAAAATGTCTGCCCTTTTAGAAGTGTGTTGTTTCATTTCCACATTATTTGTGAATTTCTCAAATTCCATGTTGGTATCGATTTCTAGCTTCATTTCATTTTAGTTAGAGGATATTCCGTGACTTCAATCTTTTTAAATTTACTGAGACTTTTTTGTGACCTCACGTGTGGTCTCTCTTGGAGGATAGGATACGTGCACTAGAGAAGAATGTGTATTCTACCGTTATCGTGTGGAGGGGTCTTCCCGTGAATTTGCCATACTCTTCTACATACCACAGCCGGGGCTGGTTTCTGAATTGAAAGACTGATCTAAATAATCCCCTGCTTAATACGAACTCTGGAGATAAAGTCCTATCTCTAGAAGATAGCTTGTAAGGACCTTCTTGAACTTGCTCCTGAACACCTTTCCAAAATCCCGTCTCCTCTTTACTTTTTAATGTTTTTTAATGTTTATTTATTTTTGACAGAGAGACAGAGACATAGCATGAGCGGAGGAGGGGCAGAGAGAGGGGGAGACACAGGATCCGAAGCAGGCTCCAAGCTGTCAGCACAGAGCCCAATGCGGGGCTTGAACTCACGGACCGCGAGATCATGGCCTGAGCCGAAGGTGCATGCTCAACCGATTGAGCCAGCTGGGTGCCCCTTAATTTTTATTGTAGTAAAATATAAGTAACATGACATAAAAGTTAACATTTGAACCATTCTTGTCTGACTCAGTAGTATTAAATACATTTACACTAGCGGGCAACCTCTCTTTTATTTTTGACTCTGGGCTCTAGCCATCTGAACCATTTCTAGTGCTGATACGTTCATTTAACAAAAAGCTATTCAGTGTCTACTAGGTGATAGGCACTGTTAAAGGCACTGGAGGTACACCAGGGAATGAAACGGACAGAAATTCCTTGCCCCATGCAACTTACATTTCTCGATAGAGACAAAACAAAACAAATGAGTACAATATACAGCATATTAGATAGTGAATCATATTAAGAAAAAAAAAAAGCAGGGAAGGGAAACAGGAAGTGTGTGTGTGTGTGTGTGTGTGTGTGTGTTGAAGAGACATTTGAGTAAAGTCCAGAAGAAAGTAAGAAGGGAAGTCATTTCTCTATTTGGGGGAAAAGCATTCTGGACAGAGAGAATAAGTACAAAGATCTCGGGGCAGGATCATGCCCGAAATACTCAGTGAAAATGGAAGAGGTCAATCTGGCTAGCACACAGTCAGATCACGTAGGGCCTTTACAAAGCTCTTCATCGTTCTCACCTGAAAATAGGATTCAGAAAATATCCTGCTCAAATTAAAATTTATTTTTTCATCTGAGTGGAATAGGAACCCAGTGGAAGGTTTTGAGTGGGGAAGTGACATGAGAATGGGATCTATATTTAAGGGATCACTTTGGTTGCTCTATTGAAAACACACAACGAAAGGGGTGCTGGAAGGCTCGGTCCGTTAAGCGTCCAACTTTGGCTCAGGTCAGATCTTATGGTTTGTGAGTTCGAGCCCCACATGGGGCAACCCGCTATCAGCCCAGAGCCTGCTTTGGATTCTCTGTCCCCCTCTCTCTCTGCCCCTCCCTGCTTGCTCTCTCTCTCTCAAAAATAAACATTAAAGTTAAAAAAAAAGAAAACACGCAATAGGGACACCGAATGTGGGACAGAGAGACAACTAGGAGGCTCTTAGGATAACCCAGGTCCTAGACAGAAAGTTGGACTTGACAAGGGTGAGTGTGGAATGGTCAGAATCTGACAGATTAGATGCGGGTATGATGAAAGGGAAACAGGAGAGTCAGGGCGACTACAAGTTTTTGGTTTCAGGACCTGAAAGAATGGAATGGTCATTCACTGAGCAAGGAAAGACGGTGAAGGGACTATTTGGGGGAGGGAAGGGTAGTAGAAGCTCCGTTTTGGACACGTTAGGTTTGTTATTTCTCGTAGGGATGCAGCCAAAGATGGCTAACAAGTCGGTGTGTATAGACGATTCTGGGGTGCAGCGGGGAAAGTGGGCCGGGCTCACGACTGGAGACTTCCCAGTGTATGAAATCCGCCACGCTCACTATTGTTGCGGGAGTGACCGAGGAGTCTTTTAAAACCCACGTTATTCAGCTGAGCGCCCGCTCGGTTGTGAGGCCTGACGCACAGGTTTTAGGCTCTCGGTGGTGACAGGGGAGGGTGCCGTTTATTCCCAGCGACGGGGAACGCGGGGAGAGGCGCCGTCCGGGAGGAGGCGCCTGGATCCGTGTTGGACGTGTTGCATCTGCGGGGTGTGCGGGCGCGTCCAGGAAGGAGCTGGCGGCGCGGGGGCCGGAGCTCGGCGCACAGGTCTGGGCCGGAGGCTTGGCACGCCGTTGGCGACTGCGGCCTTGGGAGCGGTTGAGACGGGGCCCCGGGGGAGCGTGAGTCTCCCGGCTGCCGGGAACAGGGATGACACATCTTCCCACATCCATTGTTTTCGATTTCCCTTAAGCGCCTGCCGTCACCGCACAAGACGCCCTACATCCACGGCTACCAAAGAAAAGAACGCTTTTATTCCCTACAGCTCCTCCCCGCCGCGTCCCGCGACGGCGGAGAGACGGAGGGGCTCGGCACCCACCCACCCCGCCGGGGGGCGGGCCTTCCAGACGTGGCGTCATACGTGGGCGTGGCCGCGGCGGCCCCGCCCCTGGCCGGGCCCGGGTGGGCGGCGAGCCGAACGCGGGGCGCCCTCTCCACGTGGCGGGTCCCGACCGCGGCGGGCGTCAGGCCAGCCCGAGCAGCCCGCGCTCGGCCAGCAGGCCCTGGGTGCGGTTGTAGACGGCCTCCAGGGTGGCCGCCGCCCGCGCCAGCGCGGCCCGCGCCTCCGTCTCCCCGGCCCCCGGGCACGCCAGCCCGAGCCAGCGGCCGCGACCCGGGAAGGCGAGGAAGGCGAGGCGGGCGGCCTGGCGCACGAGCCAGGGGTGGTGCGGGGCCAGGGCCGTGCGGTACGCGTCGCCGCACTGCACGCCGGCGTCCGGGCCTCCGGGCGTCGCGGCCGCCACCCGGTGGAGGCAGAGCTGGGACCAGCGCAGCGCTCGGTGCAGCAAGAGCAGGGTCCGTGAGCCCGAGGACCTGGCCGGGTCTCGGGGGGCGACCCCGGGCCGCTCCAGCAGTCCCGCCCGCCGCTCCCACGCCGCCATGGCCGCCAGCGACGAGTAGTGCGCCGCCTCCGGGCCGTGCACCCGAGCCTCTAGGGCTGTCACCTTGGCGGAGGCCTCGTCCGTGGCGAAGGCGAAGATGGAACCGAGGGGAGTTAGGAACCTGCGGCGGGGGGAGAGCGCGGGCTGGAGAAGGGGCGGTGGAGCCGCTGGGGGGCGGGCCCCGGGGGGCGGGGCGGGAGGCCGCTTACCTGACCAGCGCCCTCCATCCGGCCAGGTACTGCGACAATGCCACGTCGCCTTCGGGGTTCAGACTGGCGCGAAACGGCTCCATCACGCGGCCCAGCACCCCCTGGGGGCCCTCACACGGAGGCTCTTGCCACTTGGGGGCCTCCAGGGGGCCCGATTGCCGCCGGACCTGGGGATAGACACGGGCGGAAGGGGGCGGGAGCAGAACCCCTAGCCAGCTGGGCCTCCTTGGCCAAGCAGCCCAGTCGGGCCCTGCAGAAGTTACTCCTAAGGTCTGGCTGGGATCTCTCCAGCCGCACTCGTCTGCTGACGCGAGAGGGGAGACGAGGAGCAGGACCCGTCCTTCCCCAGACCCCCAGCCTGGTCCCGCTTCCCGCCATCAGGGTCCCGCCCGGAGTTCTCGGTCTCAGCCCTGTCCCGAGCATACCTGGACAGGCGGCGGTCCTTCGGGATTGCAGGACTGTGCCCAGGACCTGCACCCTGAGACGACGCCTGGGGAGGGGCGAGGCCGAGCGGTGAAGGCTCGAGGAGGGGGCCTTAGGTCCCCAGCGCTTGGGTTCCTGGTGCCTCCCAGGGCAGATGAGGGAAGGGACCACTCACGGAAGCTCCGAGCACAGAGATAAAGCAGCAGCAGCGAGAGGACAGCAAGAGGAATCGCGTGGCGAAAGTAGTGCCGAGGCACCTGTGTTAGCAGCGCGACCCCCATGGCTGGGGCGGGGACCACCGCCCCCTCGCTAGCCCCAAACCAGTACCTGTCCCTCGGCCTCCTGGAGGCGAGAGAAGTCCGAGGTGCCCTGAGGTGCTAAGGGTTAATAATTAACCTACTAAGTCCCCTTCCCCTGTGCCCTTTGCTCCAGAGGACAGCATCTCTGCGGTGCAAAGCCGATGACTAGGATTTGGGGGATTCCCTAGCAACAAGTCTCTGCGTTTGCCTTCCGTGTAGGCCAGGTTGTAGTAAGAGAGGCTGGGCTGGGAACGACCCCCCCAATGAGCAATGATGTGGGCCCTACATCAGCACTGGCCTGAATCCCCACCACTGCACATTCGAATCCGAGGATTAAATGATAATGTATGTGCAAACACTGTAAGTGGAAAAACTTACCACAATTGCTTCATAAATCATAACCTATGAAGTTCAAACGTAGGGCACCTGGGATCCCGGAAGCACCCACTTCTAAATTCTCTATCCTGTCTCCAGGGGACCTGTCTTCTGGGTGCTTTATACTTTAGGCTTTATCCGGTTGCATTTTTGTGGCTTATTATTTTCTTTTAACTCCAGGTTGGTTCTGGTTTCGCTGGTTATTCGTGTGTGTGTGTGTGTGTGTGTGTGTGTGTGTGTGTGTGTGTGTGAGTTTTTAAAAAGTAATCTCTATGCCCAACATGGGACTTGAACTCATGACCCCCAAGATCAAGAGTAGCACTGTACAGACTGAGCCAGCCAAGCACGCACCACATCACACCACACCCACCCCCTGCCCCTTATTCTTCAAAACAAACCTTGTGAACTATTTCCACATCCAGGCCCTGTAGTAGGCCTCAAAAAGACAAAAGTGCCTTCACAGAGCTCAAGATCCATTGGAAAATTTATCATCTGTTTCCTTGATTTTCTTGGCTGCTGTTCTATTTACAGCACTGAGAATATTGCCTGGGCCAAAACCACATTATTGGTATATAAATATATATTGAATAAACACAGGAAAGCGTGAAGGACAGGCACACTGGGTGGTGACCTCATGACAAATCAGAGTCATTTTTTCCCCCCAAGTTAGGAGTCCGCCTAGTGGTCATGGCGGGGACAACATTCAGGAAAAGGACACAGGAAGCAAGAGAAGAAACAGCCCCCCCCTGTTCTTAGGGGCTCTCAATCCCCTGTCCGTAAAAGTTCTTGGAATTGTTCCTGTCTGTGTATTTTCTTCTCAGGGGAAGGGGGACCCCAGATTCTCTGGGAGTCTGGGCCCCAATCACTAACAAGATCCTTTCTAGCTACCACAGTTCATGGATTCTTGCCCTATCTCTCCCTCGAATGCTCCCCCAAATCCTGGAGGTCAGGAGAACCCCCACCCAGCATTTCAGAGTCATTGCTTCCAACCCTAGACATGGGCTCCCCGCTTCCCAGTGTTGGAATGTTCCCCAGCTTGCTGACTGTGACCTTAGGCAAGTTGCTTGTCATTTCCAAACCCCATTTTGCTCATCTGTGAATAGGAAGGGTCATTCCCACCTCCTTAAAAGGGTTGTAAGGATTAACACACGCCTGCAAAACGCTGACCACAATTCGTGGCCTATAGTAACTGCTCTGTAGGTGGTGGTTAACTCAGCTGGTCTGCTCTCTCTGCCCCTCCTCCTCCGGAGAGGGGAACCTCCATCTCCCAGAGCAGAGAGTGGAGTCTGCAGGGTTCTGGGAGCAGATTAGTTTCGGGTGTCACTTAATCCGGGAGGCCCTTCCGTAACCCGAGACTTCACAGGGGCAGAGGTGGTATAAATCTGCATAAGGGGCCCAGCCCGGCTCTCAGGGGCTGCAGGATGGACAAGGGTGCCTCAGCCAAACTGCTGCTGCTGCTGTGGGCCACCTGCTACGGACATGCAACAGCCGACCACCTGAGCGGCTACACGTCGGTCATCGAGGTGACCAACGGGGGACCCTGGGGCGACTGGGCCTGGCCTGAGATGTGTCCCGATGGATTCTTCGCCAGCGGGTTCTCGCTCAAGGTGGGGATTCAGGCTGAGATCTCTGAGGAGGGGGAAGATGCACATCCCCTCACCTCCCCACCCGCTGCTGGGGAACAGAGGATGGCAGTCTTTTAACAGGTCCTTACCCTTCTTCTCCTCCCCACCCAGGTGGAGCCCCCCCAAGGCATTCCTGGCGACGACACTGCTTTGAACGGGATCCGACTGCACTGCTCACGCGGGAACGCGGAGCGCAACACGCAGGTGGTGGAGTCCCAGTCCGGCAGGTGCGGGGCGCGGGCCAAGGGCCCCCGAGAATGCCCTTCCCCTGCGTTACACACACACACACCCTCCGGGCTAGAATGTCCCCCCGGGGCTGTGGGGCAGTGTCGACCTGGGGACTGGGTGGAAGACCTCCCTGGTCAGGTGACCACACCCAACGCACCCCGGGGCGCGTAGCAACTGGCGACAAGTCCCCCGTCCCCGGGGCTGGGCTGGGAAGGGGGCGGGGCAACCGCGGAAGCATCGCTTCTCCCCCGCCCTCGTAGGTGGGGCGCGTGGAGTGAGCCACAGTGGTGTCCCGGCGGTGGCTTCCTCGTGGCTTTCTCGCTTCGCGTGGAGGCACCCATGGCCCCCGGGGACAACACGGCGGCCAACAACGTGCGCTTCCGCTGCTCCGACGGCACGGAGCTGGAGGGGCCCGGCCTGGCCTGGGGCGACTTTGGAGAATGGAGTAAGGCCTGCCCCAAAGGCGTGTGCGGTTTGCAGACCAAGGTCGAGCGGCCGCGGGGCCTCCGAGACGACACCGCCCTGAACGACGTGCGCTTTTTCTGCTGCCGGAGTTGACCCGGCCGCCCGCCCCGAAGCTAGTCCCACCTCTCGCTATTAAAGCTTCTCTGTCTTGGCTTTGGTCTCCTTCGTTTCAGGGGTGGAGGAAACTGCGTCCTAGTCTTCCTCCCAGCCCACCACTGGGCCAGGCCCAAACTCGGGTTCGGTCTGGGGAGTCCAGGCAGGCCGCTGAGAGTCACGGACCCACACAACCCAGGAAAATGCCCTTAAACACAATTTTGCGTGCAATTAAGGAAGTCCTGTCTTTCTGAGGGCGTCTGCAGACACATGGCCCTGGTTAAGAGCCCAGACTGTTTCCTTGCTGAAGCACCGGTGACCTCAGATTAAGACACTTCCGCCAAATTGGGTTCTACCAAACACCTTGAGTTTTCATTTTCTAGGGCTTACTCTAGCTTGTCTTTTCCACAGTCTCCTTTTCCCTACAAAAGTCAAAGAGTGGCTTTTGATGTCGGGATTTCCAAGTTAGGACCGTCACGCTTGCTTCTCTCTTGCCGGAACCCCCTGGCTATCCGGACGGTTAGGCTGTTCACCAAATTTCCGCTTCAAATTTCACTTTCTCGGACTTCATCTTATTTTAAAAAGTCCCTCCCTCAGCCACTACCTAGCCCATTACCGGCGTGTTTTTTAAAAAGGGAAGTCATCTATTGCCTTTGAAAAAACGTGCCCATCTCACTCCCCTGGAATGTGAAATTCTTTGAGCGCCTAGAACGTGCCTGTCTTGCTCACCACCGTATTTCGGGGGCACGCCAACGGCTCAGTAACTACGTGTTAGGAAAACTTGCGGGGGCCCACAGAGGAGCGCCCCGAGGCCAGGCGTGTCTGGAGGCCTCGGGACGTCCCCCCCCCCCCGGCCCGACCCCCCAGCGCAGAGGGCGCAACCTGAGACGCGCACGCGCACGAGAGCTCAGAGGTTTATTCCAGGGCGGGGAGGGCCGGCGGCGTCCGGGAGCGAGCAGGGCGGCGGGTGGGGCCTCAGCGAGGGGCGCCCTGCGGGAAAGACGAGGTGAGGACGCGGCCAGGGAGCCAGGGGGTCCTCGCCCCGGCTCCCCCCCGCGCCGCCCCACCTCCTTCTTCCTGCAGTCGCCGCAGAAGACGCCGAGGCTGGCGTTCACCAGCTGCACCCCGCACAGCACCAGCTCCAGGCACGACGCGAACACCAGCAGCGAGAAGAGCGTCACGTTCCAGTACACCACGCGGGGCGGTTCCTCGCACGCGTCCCACAGCGTGCGGTTGCGCAAGTAGGAGCCTCTGCGGGCGGGGCAGGGTCACGTGAGAGAGCGCGGGCACGTGGAGGGCCCTCCCCCAGCCCCGGCCCCGCGCAGGCGCCGAGCGGGAGTGGGGGGGCGGGAGGCTCCTCGGTCCCCGCCGGGGTTCCCGATGCGGGTGGCAAAGGCAGGCGGCGAGGGGCGGCGGGGGCGCGCGAAGCCTTACGGGACGTCTTTGAAGTGGTAGTCCCACTGGCCGTTTATTAAGCATTTGGGTCCGGTTCGGAGCCCGACTCCCGACACCGAGAGGCAGTAGATGGCGCCCAGCGTCCCGAAGGCCGAGGAGAAGACGGAGCGCAGCATCTGGATGCGGGGTGCGCGGCGCGGTGAGCGGGGCCGCGCCCGCCCCGCCGGTGCGCGCACCTTCCCTCGCCCGGCTCGAGGCTCGCGGAGAATCCGTCTCCCGGCGAGGCCCGGGGCTTGGCCTTAGCTGACCCCGCGGGCCCGCGGCCGCCGACGTCCCCGGGGCTCGCGGTCCCCACCGCAGGCCCACCGAGGCCGAAGTTGGCGGGGCGACGGAGGGGCGCGGTGGCGCCCGGGACTCCGCAGGGGAGCTCCTGTGGCTCGGGGGACCGTGGCCTCAGGTCACCAAGACCTGGGCAGAGACCGAACCCCGAATCCCGCCCTGATTTGGATCTTACCCTGCAACGATTTCCACAGCAGCCCGCGCCGCAGCAGCCCTTGCCCCCTGCGCGGACGGCGGCGATGCCGGGACACAGCACCTGTGGAGGAAGGACAGTGTGGCAGCGAGTCCCCGCCCGTTCTCAGCACCTTCCTGCATCGGCGCTCACCTCCTCCTGGGCGGGCTTAGGATGCCCTCAGCCCTTCGGACTGTAGGAAGACCTTCTCTCTACTGCCCCTGCAGTGCATTGGGGCTCTACCTCAATTTATCATTATTTACGTGTCTACTTATCTGTGTTCACATGGCCTCCACGAGGTAAGGCCCCATATCATGATGTGCTCTGCAAATCTTGACACACAGCAGGGGCCCTCCTGAACCGGAGTCAGGGGGCTTGGGGTTCATGCCAACACCCTCCATGAATTGATTCATCTCTCGGTCTTCCAGACCCACCTCACAGGGCTGTTCTCAGGCTTTATTTAAAAAGAAAAAAAGTTTTTGGGTGGGAGGGAGGGGTGGGTGGGTGATGGGTATTGAGGGGGGCACCTGTTGGGATGAGCACTGGGTGTTGTATGGAAACCAATGTGACAATAAATTTCATAATAAAAAATATTAAAAAATGTTTTTAATGTTTGTTTTTGAAAGAGAGAGAGTGCGAGCAGGGAGGGGGCAGAGAGAGAGACACAGAATCGGAAGCAGGCTCCAAGCTCTGAGCTGTCAGCGCAGAGCCCGACGTGGGGCTCGAACTCACGGGCCGCGAGATCGTGACCTGAGCCGAAGTCTGCCCCTTAACTGGCTGAGCCACCCAGGCGCCCGTCAGGATTTATTAATGAAATAACAGGTCCGCCTGATGTCAGGACTGGCTCAGAGTAAACGGTCACAATGACCAGAAGTCCCCTGAGCAGCAGGAAGGAATCGTGGTGTTGGAGGGTCTGGCGAGCTGGGATTATGTGGAAGGGGGAGGAGAGCGTTAGCGAATGCTCTGATAGGAAGTGTAGGGCTCCCCAACATACCGCCCTGGCCTTTTCTGTCCTCCTGTCTCCCTGTGGCCTTCGTCACAGAGCCCGTCCCCTCTCAGGGTGTCACCTGTCGCCTGGAACAGTACCCACCTCCAGCTTCAAATGTAACTGCTCAAGGATACGTTCGTGTCAGTGTCTAGGTTTTAGCTCACCCCAGCCAGCCTCCTACTGACCTCACGATTTCCCCCCCAGGCTCCCCCAGTTCGCCTCCCTGTGACTTTTTGTTCATTTCCATCGGTGGAAATATTCTGTAGGTCACCCAGGCTGATCAACTTGAATCCTCCACACCCAGCCAGACCCCGAGTCTTCTCGCCTTGTCCTTTAACGGTTCTTGAATCTGTCTGTTCCTTGGTCTGCGGGGTCAGTCCCCAGCCCCCTCCCTCGAGGATGATGTTCTCAGCCCCTCTGCCAGGTTTCCATACCTCTTGTGCCTCCACGTGGCCGCGCACTCCGCCGTAATGTTGCTACCCCCAGAGTAAACGCCTCTCCACGGGTCTTGGCTCAGATCCCCCAGGGTCTCCTCAGAGAGTAGCCCGTCAAGGCTGAGCTCTAGAAGGCATTCGAGGCTTCTCACTTCGGCTCTAGCCTTATCCTGTTGCACCAGGCCAAGTTCTTTGCCCAGCGCCCATCTCTGGAATTTCACAGCTGTCTGGATCTGTGCCTTGCGTGAACCAGCGTTGCGCTCCTCTCTCGGGGAGGGGCTGAGAGTTCAAGTTCTGTTGTCTCATCCGTGGGGACCTCATAGAAACACTCGCAGAATTGGATGGGCTTCCTGCCAGGTGCTTCCTCTCTCCCCTTCCTAGGCTCTTGGCAAGTCTAGGGCCAGCGCTGGCGTCTTGGCTTAGCCTCTCTGGGTAGGACACTTGCTGGGAAGCTCGTAGATCCGAAGACATCTAGAATTGCCTTTGGGGTTTACCAGTTTCGAATGACCTACCCGCTGGAGATTTTTACTTTTTTAGTCAGTGTTTGTTTCTTTTCCTCGTCCAAGCTCCTCCGTCTTAACTCTGTGCCTACGTCTACTCCGCCAAGAGAAGGGTCTTTGTAAGCATAGAAGGAAACGCTGGGATTACGGCTCGAATCTGCTTCCTTGGCCCCCGGCCCATTCTCAGCCACTATCCACTCTCCTGGACAAGTTCAGTGACCTCAGTCTGGTTCTGCTTCACCTACTGACTCCTTATTCCACACGGGAGCCAGTGGTATCTTTTTTGTTTTTTTTTTTGTTTTTTTTTTGGAGAGAGAGACCGAGCGCGAGTGGCAGAAGGGCAGAGAAAGAGGGAGACCCAGAATCGGAAGCAGGCTCCGGGCTCCGAGCGGTCAGCACAAAGCGCGACACAGGGCTCGAACTCATGAACTGCGAGGTCATGACCCGAGCCGATGCCGGACAGTTAACCGACTGAGCCACCCAGGCGCCCCGCCAGTGGGATCTTCTCAAATCCAGCGGGGTGTGGAGCTACTAACACGCTCATATTTTGCTGATGGGAGTGAAATTGGTATACGAATTTCCGAAAACGCTTTGGCAAGATCTATTAGCACTGAATACTCGCATAACTTAAGAATCAGCAGTTTCGGGGGGCGCCTGGGTGGCGCAGTCGGTTGAGCGTCCGACTTCAGCCAGGTCACGATCTCACGGTCCGTGAGTTCGAGCCCCGCGTCGGGCTCTGGGCTGATGGCTCAGAGCCTGGAGCCTGTTTCCGATTCTGTGTCTCCCTCTCTCTCTGCCCCTCCCCCGTTCATGCTCTGTCTCTCTCTGTCCCAAAAATAAATAAACGTTGAAAAAAAAATTTTAAAAAAGAATCAGCAGTTTCGGGGTGCTCCGTCAGTGAAGTGTCTGACTTCAGCTCAGGTCATGATCTCACGGTTTGTGAGTCAAGCCCCACATCGGCCTCTGCTGTCAACATAGAGCCCGCTTCAGATCCTCTGTCCCCACCCCTGCCCCTTCCCCCACTTGTGCACTCTCTCTCTCTTAAAAGTAAATAAACGTTTAAAAAAAAAGATCAGCAATCCCACCCTTAAATGTCCGTCCAGCAGCAGTGCAAACATAAGTTCACCTAACGACATTTACAGGAACGTTTATAGCAGCGTTACTTGTAATAAACCCAAATTGGGAGCCTGTCCAAACATCCATCAACGGTAGGATGTTTAAATGAATTGTGGTATATTCACACGCTGGAATGCACGAGAAATAACAGACTAGAACTCTCTATAATGATAGGAGGAGCCTCACAGACATATATTGAGCTGGAGACGCCAGACACGAAATTACTACACCGTATGATTCCGTTTGTGTAAAGTGCTGAATGGGCCAAACCAGCCTGCGGGGCAGAAGTCAGCGTAGTGGGGACTCTTGTCGGGGGGGGGGGGGTAGCGCCTGGTGAGGGAGGCACGTCTGGGATTCTGGTAATGACCCGTGTCTTGGTCGGAGTGCGGGGTACATGGGCGGGTTCGCTTTGTAAAAACGCATTGAGCTGCCTACTAAGGATCTGGCCATCTAGCTGTAGGACTTAAAAAAAAAAATTCAAAAAATTTTTCGAAGGCTCCAAACAAGGCAAAACGTCCTTTACTGGTTTCCTGTTGACTTCAGAATAAAAATTCACGTTCCTCACAAGGGTGGACGTGCTCTGGCCGGTGCCCACGCCGGATCTCATCTCATTAAACCTCGGGTGCGCTGGCCTCTCACGCAGTCAGAGGTACAAGCTTGAGGCTGCGTACTTCCCAGTCCCCTGTCTGCAGGGCAGACTCCTCACTTTTGTCTTGTGGGTCGCAGCTCGGATGGCGTCCCATCGAGGCCTTCCTTGAAAATGCTAGAAACAGGCGCCCGGCTGACTCACTCGGTAGAGTTTTCGACTCTTGATCTCGGGGTCGTGAGTTGGAGCCCCACGTGTGGCGTAGAGTTTACTTAAAGTAAAAAATGAATTTTTTTTTTATATATATATAAAAGTAGGAGCGCCTGGGCTCAGTCGGTTGAACGCCCGGCTCTTAGTTTCGGCTCAGGTCATCTACTCACGGTTTGTGAGTTCGAGCCCCACATCGGGTTCTGTGCTGACGGGGTGGAACCTGCTTGGGATTCTCTCTCTCCCCCTCTCTCTGACCGTCCCCTGCTCTCTCTTTTTCTCTCGAAAATACATAAACAGTAAAAGAAGATAAAAGTGTACTCTTGCCTAGAGATGAAATTTAAAGGAGATAGTAGGTGATGATTAAAATGAAAAGAGAAGGGGCGCCTGGGTGGCGCAGTCGGTTAAGCGTCCGACTTCAGCCAGGTCACGATCTCGCGGTCCGTGAGTTCGAGCCCCGCGTCGGGCTCTGGGCTGACGGCTCGGAGCCTGGAGCCTGTTTCCGATTCTGTGTCTCCCTCTCTCTCTGCCCCTCCCCCGTTCATGCTCTGTCTCTCTCTGTCCCAAAAATAAATAAACGTTGAAAAAAAAATTTAAAATGAAAAGAGAAGACGCTGTGAACAGTGGCATTCCGCCTGCCCTCGGAAGGAGCCCTTCAGGACAGCGTCCTGCTTTCTTGCCTCGGTGAGACCTCCGATCTGAAATCCTCCTGCTCATCTGTTTGCTTTGTTCACAGACTATCAATCAAGCCCCTGTCGAGTCCAAGGCCCCGGACTAGGCACTCGGCACACAACAGGTGCCACACGGCAGCCGGCAAGACAGGCCGTCCGTGCTCTCACCGGGCTTCCTTCTCCCTTCCTCGATAGTGTGTGTCCTCCACCACGGGCCCAGCTTCAGGGAGAGCAGGGACTTGGCCTGTGTCCCCATGGTGTAGTGTCGCTTAGGAGTGGCCCAGGGCCTGGAGGTGGGAAGAACGCAGCTGGGAGTGAGCGTGGGTAGGGGGGCATCCTCGGTGGGGGGAGGGGGCTCCCCCAAAGCAGGCTGGTTGGACTGTGGGGAGGGGAGGGTGGTTGGGTCTGGAGGAGGGGTGGATGTGACACCGGGCGAGGGAGGAGTGTCACTGTGGCCAGAGAAACAGGCAAAGGTGAGCCCTGTCCCCGGGAGTTTCGTCCATCAGAGACGTGGGGGGCTGTGCTGGGGAGACCTCTGGTCTTCGGGCCCGTGAGGATGTTAAACTACCCTGACCTTCCAGAACAGGAGGGCTCGGAGGATGGGGTCTGGAGCCCCCCTCCCCTCCCCCCACTTCTGACAGACACGGGGTGCCTTCTCCGCCACACTGGCCTGGGTTCTGAGTGTGTGGGGTGCAGGGTGGGCATCCGGGAGCACGGACTGGGCCACAGGTGGGATGACCCCCCTGCCAGCGTGCTCCCGGCCTCAGTGTCCCCGCACCCACCCTCCGTGTCCCTCGTCATCCTGCCCAGATAACCCACTTTGACCCGGCACCGGGCCCTTGTAGGGAGGCGTCCTCAGCATCTGCTGCACCAGCAGGGACGGGGGAGGGGGGTCAGGGGGGCGCAAGGAGCACGTCCTCCCTCCCTCCCTCCTTCCTCCTCTTTTCCCTTGGGCCTTCGGCTCAGGACCCCGGGGCTCCTCCAGGACTCGCGGGTGCTCCGTTTCAGGGGGCAGAGGGGAGGCTCCAGGGCCCCACCACGCCGCGGCCACCCCTCCCCGGGCAGCTGTCCACCCCCGCCCCCCAACGACCCGAGCCCCGCAGAGTGGCCCCCGGGCCGGCCTCTCACCATCAGGCCCCCGCCGATGAAGCCGGCCATGAGCCACACTTGCAGGCTGAGGTGGCCGTCGGTCCAGGTGGTCTTGCCGCCCGGCACCAGCAGGAGGGCGTTGGCCAGGATGCAGAGCAGGGACAGGGGGATGAGGGTGAGGCCCACGCAGCGGGCACACTTCCCAGTGCACATGGTGGGGCGCTTTCGAGGAGAGCGGGTGAGTGAAAGTGAGCCGCAGGGACTCCCGGCCACCGAGGAAAACAATTCAGGAGCAAGGTACAAAGGTTGGGGCAGGGGTGTGGCAGGCACTGGCAGGGAGAGAGATAAGGGAGAGCGGCAGGGGAGCCGGCAGAGAGCAGGCAGAGGCCGAGGGGCTGCTGCCGTGGGGTAGGGGGGAGGCGGTGGGAGGTTGGGGAGCCTGACACAGGAAGTGGCCTGAGGTCAGCGTGTGCTTCCTCCTTTGGGTGCACACCTCTCTGCATCCCCCCCTCCCCGTCGCGTGTGACAGCCCAGGCCCCGATGCCCTGATTCTGGGACGCCTCCCAGGCATAAGGGGTGTAGCGATGCCCCCCATCACTCGTGGTGGGTCGTGGGGATTCAACGGGACAGCGTGAGAAGTGTTTTGTAAGCAGGGATGCGCTAAGCAGATGTGCGGTGGCCCCGTCCTTTCCCGTGGTCCCCGGGGAGGGGCCCTCCTGGAAAGAAACTAAGAGGATGGCGGGGGACCCTCGGTGTCCCCTCCACATCTCCTGCCACTGTGTGGTTATCAAGCCCTCCTCCTCCTGGTGAGGCCACCGCCTGTCTCTCAGGGTGGGACCGATTGATTAGAACGTTCTATGCCTCCAGCCTCAGTGTTTGATTCAGTGATGGCCACGCTGGATCCAAGCCGCTCCCGTGAGAGTTCGTTTCTGCTTTGGGTCGTCGGCCTGGGGTCCTCGAAGTCCCGTTTCTGTCAGGGATGCTGAAGTTGCTGGTGGCGGCCGACACGAGGCAAGGCCTGCCTGCTGGGGAGCGGAGTCGGTCGAGGGGAAGGTGCAAAAGCTGGAGACAAACAGTCCTGATGGCATTGTCTGAACTTGCAGATCAAGCCATGCCTGAAGCCTGATCGGTCCTTCAAGGTGTTGGCGAGCCAGTTTGAGAGGCGTTTCTGTCAACTGCACCGCGGAGAATCTTTTTCCGTACGGAGATGCATTCGTGAGGCCCCTGCTGTGGGCAGGGCCCGGGGCGCGTGAGACCCAGCTGTGGGCATCGTGGGAAGCAGAAAGGAAAGCGTAGGCCCAGGTAGGATATGGAGTGTGGAGGCGGGGCGACGGGACATCAGAGGGACACATGAGAACATCACGCACACGGCCACACGGCCGTGTCCAGCCAGTGGCCTCTCGTGTGGCTGTTCCGAGCAGCCCACTGAAGCCACTAGAGAGGCGTGGACAGTGCAGAAAGCTCACTGCTCAGATGAAGCCAGACTCTGGGAGGGACTCCTCCTATTTATAAGACACCCGGATGGAGAAAAACCTATGAAGAAGTTGCCTCTTGAAGCAGAGGGTACCTAGAACAAGAAAATACTTTGAACTTCCCCCAACGCCCCGCCTCGGACTCACAGACGTGTGACAACTCGTATTTGGTTTCGCTGAATGCCTTAAAAACATTTCCACGTTATTTCTGATGTGTCTCTTCATTAGTTTTTCTCTTTTCATTAATTTTTTTTTTTTTTGCATTCTCCTGTGTTCCAGAAGGCATATTTGAAATCCTGGTAATAGTTGCTTGTAAGCATTGCAGAAGTATTCTTTTGTTATTTTTCTATTTAAAAATTTTTTTAATGTTTATTTTTGAGAGAGAGAGAGAGACAGCATGAGCGGGGGAGGGACAGAGAGAGAGAGAGAGAGAATCTGAAGCAGACTCCAGGCTTTGAGCTGTCAGCACTGAGCCCCACGCAGGGCTCGAACCCACGAACTGTGAGATCGTGACCTGAGCGGAAGGTGGACGCTTAACCAACCGACCACCCATCCCTGCATCCCTGCCGCCTCCTTTGACGGGTTCGGTGCAGCTGGTTTCTGTGCTGGGCCTTACGGCTTATGGCCAGAAGTGACGTTCGCGGTCACAGCAATATCGTGTCCCCCCGGCGAGGGCCTTCCCACTGCCCGCCCCGAGAGGGACTCAGCCCTGCCCCCACAGGCCGAGTGGGATGCAGCGCAACCTACGTATCTGTCTACAGCTTCATCGGCACTGAGTCTGACAGGTGGGTCTGCTTTTTAGGCGAGTGAAGAGAAAAAGAAGCGGGTGAGGGGTGGCCTACAGGTACTCCTGATGTCACGTTTATACAATTCTGTGTGTCTAAAATAGTGGCAAAAATATCATAGGGATGGGGCGCCTGGCTGGCTCAGCTGGAAAAGCACGGACGTGACTTGATCTCGGGGCTGTGAGTTCAAGCCCCGCGTTGGGCGTGGAGAATACCGAAAACAAACAACTTTTTTAAAAAACCAAAGGGATGGTGAGAAAAGTTCTGCAAAACGAGCGAAGGGGTCATCATCCTGGAAACTAGAAGGGGAACGCTGGAGAGATATTTACTTTAGGGTTTGGATGGGATTTTCAGGAAGGTTTTCGCCAGGACTCTCTCTGGGAAGCGGGAGCAGAGTACCGAGAAAGAAAGGGCCGCGATGAGAGGGCGCCCCCGTGTATTTGGGGGAGAAAAGGGAGAATGGCACAGAACCGCCAAATGCGCCCAGAGAACCCAAGCCCAGACCCGCTGGAGAGCTGGACGGTAACTGGGCCCATGTGGATGAGGCGTGCGGGGGACACGCTCCAGAAAACACTCTACTCGGAGAGAGAGCAGCAGTTAAAGCAGAAGGGACGCTGAGGGGACGGAGACGCTGGGTGAGCAAACTGTTCCCGGAGACCCTGTGGAGCTGGTGGCCGTGACCCACCGTTCACAGCCTGTGCCGGGAGGAGGCTGCCTTGGGCGCAGACCCACTTGAGTCAGCTTCTGGAAAGGCACGTGGTGTCCTGGGGAAAATGTGAAAAGCAAACTGAAGGGGCACCTGGGTGGCTCAGTCCCTTAAGCGCCCGACTCAGGTCATGATCTCACGGTTCGTGGGTTTGAGCCCCACGTCAGGTTCAGTGCTGACAGCGCAGAGCCTGCTTGGGATTCTGTCTCTCTGCCTCTCCCCCAATGGCGCGTGCTCTCTCTCTTTTAATTGTTTTAATGTTTTTATTTTATTTTTTGAGAGAGAGACAGAGAATGAGCAGGGGAGGGGCAGAGAGAGAAGGAGACACAGAATCTGAAGCAGGTTCCAGGCTCTGAGCTGTCAGCACAGAACCTGACGTGGGACTCGAACCCACGAACCATGAGATCATGAGATCGTGACCTGAGCTGACGTCGGACGCTTAACCAACCGCGCCACTCAGGCGCTCCCATCTCTCTCTCTCTTAAAAATAAAATAAACATTGGGGCGCCTGGGTGGCGCAGTCGGTTAAGCGTCCGACTTCAGCCAGGTCACGATCTCGCGGTCCGTGAGTTCGAGCCCCGCGTCGGGCTCTGGGCTGATGGCTCGGAGCCTGGAGCCTGTTTCCGATCCTGTGTCTCCCTCTCTCTCTGCCCCTCCCCCGTTCATGCTCTGTCTCTCTCTGTCCCAAAAATATATAAACTTTGAAAAAAAATTTAAAAATAAAATAAACATTACACTAAAAAAAAAAAAACTAATCTAGATTCATCTCGAAGAGCCATGTCATTGAAGGGTACGTGTAGGCAGAATTAAAGGTCACCTAGAAAGAAACAAAAGTGATCTGGCTAGAGATTTCTCTGCATTACTAAATACTGGAAGACAGAGGAACAACATCTACAGTTCTGAGCGCGAAAACAAAACAAAACAAAACAAAAAAACAAAACAAAAAAAAAACAAAACTATGACTTAATTGTATAAATATCCAAGGTACTTTCTGTGTATGAAGGGCAGTAGAATTGCATTTCTGAGAAGGCTTGGGTTTGAAATTCCACTGCGTCTCTTTCTTCTCCTTTTTTTTTTTTAAGAAAGCATTTTAAGTCACCAAGAGATGTAGTCAAAGAAAAACTCCAAAATGGGGAAGTCTTGACGTGACTGTAAATAATTTTCGTCAATGGAGTTATGAAACTGAATGTAAGTTTCAGAAAGGAAATCCTTTTAAAGCGAAAAAATATATATAAATTCCAAAAGTTACATTAAACAGTAGTCAGGATGTCAACTGCTTATCTCCTGCTGTGCCCAGAGTCCGTTTTAAAGAAATGTACATGAAATAACAGAAAACGCACCTCTGCTGAAACAAAAGGGGAATTTATTGGTTCAGGTGATCCAAACGTTCAAAGGTAGAACTAACTTTCAAGCATGATTCATAAAGGGATCATTGATAAGCTGGACTTCATCAATATTAACAACTTCTGCTCTGCAAGAGACACTGTCAAGGGAGGGAGAAGGAAGGTAAGCCACAGACTCGGAGAAAATACTTGGAAAAGACACATCTGATAAAGGACTGTTCCCCCAAATATACAAAGATCCCTTAAAACTCAACAATAATAATAAAAAATAAATAAAAAGAACAAGCAGTTTTTTTTTTAAATTTTTTTTCAACGTTTTTTAAGAGAACAAGCAGTTTTAAAAATTGGACAAAAGACCCTAATAGACACCTCAGCAAAGAGGATGTACAAGTGGCAAATAGCGTATGAAAAGATATACCACAGGGGCGCCTGGCGGCTCAGGCGGTTGAGTGTTGGACTTGGCTCAGGTCATGATCTCCTGGTCCGTGGGATCGAGCCCCGTGTCGGGCTCTGTGCTGACAGCTCGGAGCCTGGAGCCTGCTTGGGATTCTGTGTCTCCCTCCCTCTCTGCCCCTTCCCTGCTGGTGCTCGCAATCTCTCTCTCTCTCTCTCTCTCTGAAAAAAAAAAAAAAAGATCGCAGGTGGTTCCTCGGTTTTGGGTACCAGTAACCGAATGGACAGGCGTTTTGTTTCCTGCGGTGAGGGAGTCAAGGCCGTGGAGGCGGAAGGTGGGAAGGAAGACTCCCTAACCTCTTCCCTGTTACCCCCCAGGAGAGGACGCGCCTAAGCGCTGCAGGAAAGGCTGCTTAACCCCTTATAAAGTCGCGAGCCGTTGGCCCTTCAACGGTGTGGGGGTGGGGAGTCGAAACCCACGTGTAACTTCTGATCTCCCCCACCCCCCACCCCGCCAGCTTGAGAGTGATGTACTACCATAGACCAGAAGCCTTTCCGAGAACACGAGCAGTCGACGAATACATCTTTTGTATATTATGAACTGTATTCTTGCAATAAAACAACAGAAGGGGCGCCCGGGTGGCTCAGTGGGTCGAGCGCCCGACTCCCGATTTCGGCTCAGGTCGTGATCTCCTGGTCGTGGGTTGGAGCCCCGCGTGGGGCTGTGCTGATGGTGCGGAGCCGGCTTGGCGGGGGGGTCTCTGTCTCTCTGCCCCTCCCCCACTCGCGCAAGCGCACGCGCGCTCTCTTTCTCTCTCTAAAGTAAAAAGAGTGTTAGTAAGAAAGTCCTAAGGAAGAGAAAATACATTTACAGCACCGTACTGTATTTATTGCAAAAACCCGTGTATATACGGACCCACGCAGTTCGAACCCACGTTGTTCAAGAGTCAACCGTACATTTATTTCAGGGTCACTCTCTGCTCAGTGCTACTGAGAGGTGTGGGTCACATCCTAATTAGGGACCGCTGAGCAGCAAGGAAGAGCCCCCAGCAGGGGGCAGCCTGGCTGGGACCACAGGATGCGCTGTCCCCTCCATAGGTTCCCCTCTGGCTGGCCCTTCTGGGTGATGTATTCATCTGCTGGGGCTGAGGAACAAAGGACCACGGACTTGGGGGCTTAAACAGCAGAAATTTACTCTCACGGTTCTGGAAGCCCGAAGGCCAGCATCAGGAGGTTGGCAGTGCTGGTGGCTGCTTCTTCTTCTTCTTCTTCTTTTTTATTTTTTAAAAATTTATTAATTTTTGAAAGACAGAAAGAGCGTAAGCGGGGGAGGGGCAGAGAGGGCGACACAGAATCCGAAGCAGGCTGCAGGCTCTGAGCTGTCAGCACAGAGCCCGACATGGGGCTCGAACCCACGGACCGTGAGATCGTGACCTGAGCCGAAGGCGGACGCCCAACCGAGCCACCCAGGCGCCCCTGGCCTGGCTGCTTCTGAGTGCGCTTTCTCTGGCTTCCTTCTCCCTGTGACTTCGCGTGATCTTCCCTCTGTACGTGTCTGTGCCCCAATTTCCTCTTTTTATAAGGACATCGGTCATTTTGGGTAAAGCCCCACTGTGGTGACCTCACTTTAACTTATTTAAAGACCCTACTTCTGGATACAGCCACATGTTGAAGTCCTGGAGCCTAGGACTTCAACATAGGACTTTACAGGAGCCACAGTGGGGCACTAACAGGTGCGGGAACCTCCCTTCCAACCTTGGGGCCAGATTGGAACAGATTGGAACCGCGGGGCCAGATCGTGTCTGTAATTCTATCACTGTCATCTGGGGAGGGCAGGAAGGCGATGTGTTTAATTTCTTTTCTTTTCTTTTTTTTTTAATGTTTATTTTTGAGACAGAGAGAGACAGAGCATGAACGGGGGAGGGTCAGAGAGACAGAGGGAGACACAGGATCGGAAACAGGCTCCAGGCTCCGAGCCATCAGCCCAGAGCCTGACGCGGGGCTCGAACTCCCGGACCGCGAGATCGTGACCTGGCTGAAGTCGGACGCTTAACCGACCGAGCCACCCAGGCGCCCCAGTTTAATTTCTTGATTAATTGCCATGTTATTTTGCTCTCAACTTTGCACCAAGACATGCAAGTTAAAAATGCTTTTTTAGGAGCGCCTGGGTGGCTCAGTCGGTTAAGCGTCTGTTGATTTCAGCTCAGGTCATGTTCTCACTGCTCCTGAGTTCGAGCTCCGCTTCTGGCTCTGGACTGATGATGCAGAGCCTACTTGGGATTCTCTCTCTCCCTCTCTCCCTCTCTCTCTCTCTCTCTGTGCCTTTCCCCCGCTCACATGCACTCGCTCTGTCTCTAAAAAAAAAAAAAAAAAAAAAAAAAAGTATTAGAAAATAAATAAAATAAAATCTTTTAAAAAATATGTAATGGGTTGGGATGGGAAGATGTGACATAACTCACCAGGCTTTGACAGATGGAGTAGGAAAAAAATATGCAAAGGTACAAAGGTATTGAGAATCTAAGTGATAATAAGGTTGCTTGATTAATTAGCCACTCATTCAACAAATATTTATTGAACCTGTATGATGTACATCAGGCCAGTTGCTGGATGCCAGGAATACAGCAGTGGTCAGTCATAAATTATCCATCCTGGGGCTTGTGTTCAAATACTTGACCTTTGTATCTTATAAATGGAGAACACACCTTTTCACTGCCAATGAAACATTCACAAATCAACATTAGACCCTGAAAGAGATTCCAAGTTCCTCAAACCTGAAACTGACCTGGCCACATTCTCTGACCCCCAGTGCAATAAACTGGAAACTTCCAAGCGTTTGTAACAAAACCCAACCCCTTTAGGACCCCGAGGCAGTCCTAAATACAATTTTTAAAGTGTATTTATTTATTTATTTATTTATTTTAGCAATCTCTACACCCAACGTGGTGCTAGAACCCACAACCCCGAGATCAAGAGTCTCAACGCTCCAGAGACTGAGTCAGCCGGGTGCCCTGGCCCTAAATAGTTTTTGACCAATGAGAAAATCCAGATTGTAAACACGGATGATTATAAATAGACTCTGAGACCGTATCATGACGAAACGTGAAGAATAAACGGCACCAGATGATTGAGTACTTAATCATAATTAGCTGGGCTTGGTTCTAGAGACACGGCCTACGTTACCTTATATAATCCTTAGGACAGGCGTAGCAAGGTGACCCCGTTGTAAAGTAGGCACTCGGCACATGTTTGCAGAATGAGTCTACGTGGCTCAGAGAAGCTGAGTAACTTGCCTACACAGCTGGGACCGCTCACGTCGGGACTTGAACTCGGGCCTGTCAGACTCTAAGTCCTGTGCTCGTGATTGGTCTGGTGCGCCATCCACTGGCCTGATGACGTAGGCAGAGGGGAAGTGCCGAGATGTAAAAAAAAAAAAAAAAAAAAAAATTTAATGTTTGTTTATTTTTGAGACAGTGAGAAACAGGATGCAAGCAGGGTAGGGGCAGAGAGAGAGGGAGACGCAGAATCCGAAGCAGGTTCCAGGCTCTGAGCTGTCGGCACAGAGCCCGACGCAGGGCTCGAACTCACAAACTGTGAGATCATGACTTGAGGGAAGTTGGACGCTTAACCAACTGAGCCACGCAGGCGCCCTGATACCAGGCACTGCTGAACATGCTGGGGGTTCAGTTGGGAGGGGCAAACAGTAAGCGCGTAAGCCAATGAATGCACAGCCTTCGGTGGCAATGAATCGTGCAGAAAAATAGGAGTTTAGGCGCTGAAGTCACAGCTGTTGAGGACTGCTGTCATTCCGGGGGCCCGGGAAGGGCTTTCTGAGGCAGGGGCGACCAGGAAAGAAGAGAGGTTTGGCAGGGAGAGTGTGGGGTGCAAACAGCATGTGCAAAGGCCCTGGGGATGAGCGTGGGCCGTGGCAGGCGCGGCAGAGGGGCGGAGCGGTCTGAGCTTGGCGAGCCAGGGGAGAGCAGACGAGGTGAAGAGGGAGCTGACCCCGAGATCTGGAGTTGGTGATGGGACAGGGCTGCCATTATCAACGTGAGGAGGCGGGGGGGGGGGGAGCAGGAGTGGGGCAGGGCTGGAGGAGGGAGGGTGGGCGAGAAAAGAGGCGAGAGAATAGGAGGCGGGCCAGAGGTGGAGGGGCCAGGAGAGGGTCGTCTGGCGAGGCCTGGGGAAGACCAGGGCAGTGTGAGTCCTGGAGGCCAAGGCCGAGTTCCGAGGAGGGAGGGCAGCTTCGTGAAATGCGCCCCCCCCCGGAGGGTGGGACCTGCCTATGGGGTCTGGCAAGACCGTCTCAACAAGGGCACCTCCATCGGAGTGGCGGGGACGGGAACGGGGGGACAGAGGTGACCAAGGCACCCAAGGGGCAAATTCAACACGAAAGACCAAGAAACAAACAGAGAGGAATTTGCAGGGAGCGGTCACGGTGAGAAGTCCCAGGGGAAAGATGAGCAGTGGCCTCTCTGGAGAGGGAAGAACCGGGATGGCTGGCCGAGGGTGGCGACGAAGTGCTGCCCTCTGGGGAGCGAGGCGGTGCGCAGTCGTCCGTCCAGAGAACCCAGGAGGGCAGGGCTGAGAGCCTCCGGGTGCTTCACCGCCGGGGACTCACGGCGAGACCCGCCGCCCCCAGCCGTGCTGGGGAGCTCGGGCACAGTCCCCGTCGGTGGGGTTTGGTCCAGTCGCGCTTGGGGTTTTGCAAGTAAGGTGGCAGCAGGGAGGCCGAAAGCCACGTGCCTCACCTCAGGATGCGAGCCACGTGGGAGAGACCACCGTCCCTTCGAGGACTCTGTTCGGAGCAGAGCCGAGTTCCCATGAGAGCAAGAGGGCGGCTGAGAAACAGTCTGATGGTTTGAGGCACGATGGGGGGAGGTAGGAGGTCGTCACTCGGGGATAAGCCCTGGCAAACGTGGACTTCGGGGGGTGGCGGGTGGCCAACAGGGTTAGAAGGCGTCTCTGGGAAAGTGGAGGGTTCGTCTCAGTTGTGGATTCCGTCCTGGGCTTGTCCTCTCCGGCGCTTTGCTGGGCTAGTAATGACAATGTGCAGCATCTATGGAAGCCTCTGTGCCCAAGACCTCGTAAGCATCTAGGTTTAGTGATCTGCCTTGTGCTCATGACAGTCCTATTGCTGTCCCCTTTCTGCAGGTGGGGAAACAGATGCAGAGAGGGAAACTTGTCCAAGATCGTGAAGCTAGTAAGTGGGGAGCCTGGATTCTAACTCAGGCATCTGACCCCTGAGGCTTGTCTTTTTTTTTGTTTTTTAAGAAGGTATTTTATTTTATTTTCATTCATGTTTATTTATTTATTTGAGAGAGAGGGAGCAAACGCAAGCAGGGAGGGGCAGAGAGAGAGAGAGAGAGAGAGAGAGAGAGAGAATCTCAAGCAGGCTCTGTGCTGTCAGCACAGAGCCCGACTCGGGGCTCGAACTTATGGGCTGTGAGATCATGACCTGAGCTGAAGTCAGACGCTTAACCGACTGAGCCACCCAGGCGCCAGTAAGGCGATATTTTAACTAACCTAATATATCTAAACTGTTGTTATTTAACCATGTAATCAATGTAAAATATTATTAACGAGATATTTACTTCTTTTCTCCATAATAATAAGTCTTCAAAGCTGAGTTTGCATTTTACACCTGAGGCACATGAAGTCAAGACTTGCCCAGGGCGCCTGGGTGGCTCAGTCGGTTAAGGGTCCGACTTCTGCCCAGGTCGTGATCTCACGGTTCATGAGTTCAAGCCCCGTGTCAGGCTCTGTGCTGACAGCTCAGAGCCTGGAGCCTGCTTCGAATTCTGTGTCTCCCTCTCTCTCTGCCCCTACCCTGCTCACACTCTGTCTTTCAAAAATAAATAAACATTAAAAACAAACAAACAAACAAACAGTGATGAGGCGGGCGGTGTCAGGTGGAGTTTAGTGATCTTTCTAGAAGCTCGCTGATCCATTTCCAGGAGCCCCCCCCCCTTAAATCTCTCCATGAATTTCACAGAAAACTCGGCAGACGTGTTTGTGATTCTGTTCATGGCCAATCATGAAGGGGAAATAAAAGCCTTTCAAAAGTAAGCCCTCTGTTATCTGTTCCGGGAAGTTGTGTTGTTTTCCAAGAAGCAGTTTCCCAAGAGGTTACAAGCACATATTGTTTCCAGGCTCCCCTACTGACCTTGGTGACCTGACTTAACCTCCCCGTGCCTCAGTCTTCTCATCTGTAAAATGGGGGATACTAAGAACACCTGACCTCCAGGTTTGTTACGAGGATGAAACTTACTTACTCACATATGTAAATAAAGCGCTTAGAACACAATCCGACTCGACTAAGCCCTGCGTGCACATTGCCTCTTTGTGTTTTCCGTGCCAGGCCAACAGAGCGTGGCTCTCAGACGGGATTCTCCAGGGTTCCGGGTCTGAATCTGCCTGGGTTCAGACCGGGTTTGTCTAAGCCCAGGACCCATGACCTACCTCCAGCCACTGACTGAGCGACCGGGCAGAAGAAAGTCAGCAAGGCTAGAGAAGCCAACCACACCGTCGGCCGACAGCTGATACCTTTCACCCAACGACAGCAAGCTTCACGTTTTTGTCAAGCGCCCACGGGACATATACAAGACGGACCCTCTCCCGGGCCCCGAGACCAGGCTCTGGAATCACACAGGGCGTGCTCTCTGACCACGAGGTACGCAAACTGGGAATCAATGAGAGAAAGACAGCAGGAGACTCTCCAAACACTTGGGAGACTAAAGCCATGACCTCCCGAGCAGGTGGGTACCCGTATCTATGGTGCCTCCTGTCCCTCCTGGGCGATGCTCCCAGTGCAAAGTGACAGCTCCCAAACCCTCTGGTCGTCCGGCCGCCAGCGCCATTCTTCTGGGTTCTTTGGGGTTTTCAATGTCCTCCCCCCCTCAGAGCCACACCGTGTCCCCTGAGAAGGGGGAGGAGCTCCCTCTGTGGGTGACTTTGTGTCCTGAGATCAGGTGCTGTCCTGGTTGGGACTAGTGCCCCACACAGATCCCCGTTGCCTTCCTTCCCCCTGATACGGACTTCCCTTCCTCGGTCCTCGCCAGAGACTCCGCGCAAAGCAAACCCCACCCACCAGGCAGGCTCACGCTATTTTGTGTCCCGGGACACTCTCTACTTCCTCTTTCATTTATCGCAGAGAAAAATCAGGAATGTCCCAACTGTCCGCAATGTGGGCCTGGGTATGTCGCGTTCATAAAGTAAATCAGCTTGAGCCATCGATGAAGAGGGAGTGCATGAGGACGCGGACATCCGTTGGGTCACATGTTATATGAAAAAAAGTAGGCTGGTTGGCACCGTGTCCATCGGGGTCATTAAAGTTTTGTAAAAAGGTGCGCGGAGGGGGTCGCCCGGGTGGCGCGGTCGGGTAAACATCTGCCTCGACGTTGGCTCAGGTCACGGTCTCGCGGTTCGTGAGCTCAAGACCCGCATCGGGCTCTGCGCTGACAGTGTGGAGCCTGCTTGGGATTCTCTCTCTCTCAAAATAAATAAATAAACTCAAAAAAAAAAAAAAAAGGATGTGCAGAGGCTGTGAACACACCGACACGGTGACAGTGGCTGTCCCCGGGTGCTGGGATTAAGGGTCCTTTGAATTTTCTTCTTAGGGTTGCCTCTAATTCGCACCCCCCCTTCCCTGCCCTTTCCAGTCTGCACCCGCCACTCTATCAAATGCTCCCGTGTCCCGGTCCGGCGTCCAGGGGACACTTCATCACCTTATCTTCCCTGACGCAGCCTGTGTCAGCATCTGACACAGCTGACCGCCCTCTCTCTGTTTACGGTCTCTCCCGGTTTTTCTGCCGCCCTCGGGACTTGTCATGCCCCTGCCGGCCCCTCTTCCTCCTTGTCCTGTCCTGCACCAGGATTCTGCTGAGAAGGCACCTCGCTCTCTCCGGACGCTGTCCCTCACCCCTGGCTGTGTGACCCCTGCCCCCATCACTCTGTCAGCTGCCTCCGGAGTCGCGAGGAGGCCCACAGAGGGCTCACGTTTCACAGAGCCTCCTGAACTCCTCGCCCTTCTCTCCGACCCCCTTCTAGCTACTTAACTCCACTCCTCACGTCCGTGGCCGTGCTGTCACGAGCAGGTGGCTCTTGTGTCTGTCTCGCTGCCCCAGCCGGGAGCCACCAGCACCCTTCATTTCTTGGCCCCAGTATCTGTTCGCTGATCCTACCCGGCTCCTCATTAGCCCTAACGTCCATGTGCTTGTCCCCAACATCGAAGGCACCATAAGCTCTCACCCGCATTTTTACCAAAGCCTCCCAGTGGGTGGGTCTCCTCAAGTCTTAACCCTCCCAGGGTCCGTTCGTCCCTCCAATCTAGCAGGGATATGTTCCTGAAACTCCTGTAGTAAGTGCTGCGTGGCTGTTATAAGCAAAAGCCGTAGTTATAAACAAGGCAGGTGTCCCCTGACATGGAATTTACTTTTTTGAATGTGTTGGAGGAGGTGTAATGAACGTAAATAAATAAATGAGATAATCAAGTAACCGATAATTGCTCAATGAAAATGGAAGAGTAATGTGATGGAGAGTAAGGAAAGAAGTAGTTTAAAGAACTACCTCATTCTAAACTCCGAACCCCTTGTAGTTTCTCCCAAAGGCCTTACTTACTTTTGCCCCAGGACCTTTGCACATGCCGTGACCATCTTTTCTCTTCTTTACCTGGCTAACTCCTACTTGTCCTTCAGGGTCACTGCTTAAATGTCATTTCTTCCAAGCAGCCCTCGCTGATACCCCAAGGCTGTCTTAAGTGCCTCTTCTGTCTCTAAGTCTGTAGCTTTTTCACCCTCACAGCAATCACACTGTACCATAACTTTCTGGTTACTTCTCTGTGTCTTCCAGGCCTCCTTCTAAGCCAGTGACTTTCAGATGTTTTGACCATGGTCTACAGTGAGGAATGCATTTCATATCATGATGCAACACACATATAAACATATATGGTGCGGGGCACCTGGGGGGCTCAGTTGGTTAAGTATCTGACTTCGGCTCAGGTCATGGTCTCGTGGTTCGTGGGTTCGAGCCCTATATCGGTACTGTGCTGACAGCTCAGGGCCTGGAGCCTGCTTTGGATTCTGTGTTGTAAGGGTTAAATTGTAGTGTAGGGCTAATGCTTAGCTTGAAAAATAACAGCTTTGTGTTGACACTGAAGGTTAAGAGATAACAGCCTTGCTTTGCTCCGGTAAACTACTGCCTCATACTCTTGTAAATTAGGCTTCACCAATTAAGGAAACAAAAGTTCAAAGAAAAGAGCATCAGAGGCAGGGTCAAGGAGATCCACCGGTTGCAACTTAGAGGCAGAAAGTCTAAAGTAAACACCTCATTGGGCAACTGTTTCTAACTCATCTGGAAACTGTTTCTTTGTTCTGTTCCCAGGTGATGATAAAACGATGTGATCGGTTATAAAAACCCTGTACCCCGGCTGTTCGGGGCCGCACTCGGTCGGCCTTGCCTCTCATTGTAATAAACTTTGTTGTGACTGTCACTGGTGCCCGTAGCATTCTGTTTCAGGAGTCGTGTGGATGCAACAGTGTCTCCTTCTCTCTCTGCCCGACGTCCTCTACTTGCCCTCTCTCTCTCTCTCTCTCAAAAACAAACATTAAACAATTTTTAAAAATAGAACGCTGTTTGAGGCCCACTAAATTGACTTAATAAACTCTCATAAGTCTGCATTTTGAAAATCTTCCTTTTTAAGTTTATTTAAGTAATCTCTACATCAAACATGGGGAGCTCGAACTCACAACCCCGAGATCAGATTTGGATGCTCTTCCGACTGAGCCAGCCAGGCGCCCCTGCTTTTGAAAATCCTGCCCTAACCGGGGGTCGGTGTGCTTTCCCTATGAAGAGACTGTTAGCAAATATTTTAGGCTTTGTGGGGCCGTATGGTTTGTCACAAGCACAAGTCTGTTTGAATCATTCAAGTAGCCACAGACAACACATAAATGGTTGTGGGTCTATTTCATCACAGATTCAGGGACACTGCAATTCGAAGCTCATCTCAATTTTCACATCACAAAACGTTCTTTTGGCTTCGTAGTCTGCAGGTCGTACGAAAGGGCCAGATTTGGCCGGAGGCCACAGCCTGCTGGCCCCTGCCGTGGACTGAAAGCTTCACGGAGCCAGAAAGCGTGTCTGTTCTCCCCGTCGCCGTTCTAAAGTACAGCACGAAGCCTCGTGTGCATTCAATCAGTACTGAGGAAGTGAATTAGTAAAGACAGCAACTCGTAAATTAAACATTTTTGTGCTACAGGTACCGTATGCTTATGGAAAAAAATGAGCCACACGGCTGAGTCAGATGAGCCAGCAAATCCTTAGTAATCCTACCAGTCGGAGATAACCATATCCTTTCATAGGCGGTAGACAGCAGGAATTTAGGGAAAGGTTATTTTCTGGCCAAGAGAGTGGTAAAAAGCTCCATTCCCCCTCAATTCGCCAGGGATCTAGGCTTCCCTTTTAATTTTTTTTTTTCAACGTTTATTTTTTTTGGGACAGAGAGAGACAGAGCATGAACGGGGGAGGGGCAGAGAGAGAGGGAGACACAGAATCGGAAACAGGCTCCAGGCTCTGAGCCATCAGCCCAGAGCCCGACGCGGGGCTCGAACTCACGGACCGCGAGATCGTGACCTGGCTGAAGTCGGACGCTTAACCGACTGCGCCACCCAGGCGCCCCATAGGCTTCCCTTTTAGAGTTTTAGGGTGCTGAGGGCTCAGCAGGGGGGGGTGGGGTGGGCGGGTCTACCCTTATCTGGGAGTCAAGGAAGTTGTACTTTCCTAAGGAAGTGATGTTTAGGCTGAGAAGGAATCCGTTGAGCAACAACACGGGGGAAGTTCCACAATGTCTTTATTTGGAGGCTGCTGGCTGGAGGGTGGAGAGGGGGCGGAAGGTGGCATGAACCCTGCCTGGCGGTTGGCAGAGGCCACTCGAGAAGGGCCTTTCCCAGCTGGATCTATCTACCCCCTTACAGGCAGGCACTAAGGAAGACAGACAAATTAAAAAAAAAAAAAAATCCCGAGTCAGCAGTCAGCCAGATCCAGGATGAGAAACGTTCTACAGGACAAATGATTCAGTTTCTCACAGTGGCATGAAAACAAAAAAGAAAGAAAAAAGACAGGGAATCCCCTTACAGAGTAAAAGAGACCAATGGGACACAGCAGCCAAAGCCACGTGTGGACCTTGTTTCTTTCTTTCTTTCTTTCTTTAATGTGTATTTATTTTTAAGGGTGGGGGAGCAGAGAGAAGGAGACACAGAATCCGAAGCAGGCTCCAGGCTCGGAGCTGTCAGCACAGAGCCCGACGCCGGAGCTTGAACTCACAGACCATGACATCATGACCTGAGCGGAAGCCGGTCGCTTAACCCACTGAGCCCCCCAGGCGCCCTGGACCTTGTTTATTTCTTCATTGCAACAAACCAGCTGTAAAAGCCATCTTTGAGATAATCGAAGACATTTGAACGTGAATTGGGTATTACAAGATATTAAAGAATAAATGCTAACTTTTTCGGTGTGATAATGGCCCCGTGGTTACAATTTTTTCAAAGCCCTTATGAGTTAGTTATAGATGCATATGAGTAAGATGACTGATGTCTGGGCTGTGCCTTCAAACACTCTGGGAAAAAGCTGGGGGTGTGATATTGTGATATGATAATATATATTTTGTCTGTGTCCCAGTTCCTGGCACAGTGCTTCTTAAAATCTTGGAATTTCCCAAGTAATAGGGGAGAGAGGAGGGTCTTATGTTACTCATAATACGGCCTTTTGAACAGTACCTGAGTGTACGCTAATGCGGTGACTCTTGGCGGCTGATGGCTGGCTTCCGGATTATTCCCCGGGGAATGACTTCCTGCCTGTCTGGATTGTGTAAGGACACCTGTGGTTGTTCCATAGGGAGCTGTGGGTCCCACATTGCCCCAAACATGCTCTCCTACCCTGCAGCATTTAAAACCAAAGATAGGGGGCGCCTGGGTGGCTCAGTCGGTTAAGGGTCGGACTTCGGTTCAGGTCATGATCTCAGGGTTAGTGAGTTCAAGCCCCGTGTTGAGCTCTGTGCTGACAGCGCAGAGCCTGGAGCCTGCCTCGGATTCTGTGTCTCCCCCTCTCTCTCTGACCCTCCCCTGCTCACTTTCTGTCTCTTGAAAATAAATGTTAAAATTTTTTTCAGAACTCTTTTTAAAATTTCATTTTAGCTATTATAGATGCAAACCAGGGGATTGTGTATTTCACTTTCTTTTTCTTATTAATTTGCATTTCCTTATGCAGCCAGTGAACCAGCTCCCTGGAGCCTACTTGGAGTTCTGTCTCCCTCTCTCTCTCCCTGCTGCCCCTCCCTTGTGCCTCTCTCTCTCTCTCTCAAAATACATAAATAAAACATTATAAAAAATGAAATAATTTTTAGATTTATAGGTGAGCTACAAAGACAGAATGTTCCTGTACCCCTTCACCCATTTTCCTTTAATGTTATGTCTTAAACCACCACAGTGTGTTTATGGAAACTGAGACATTAGCACAGACACCATACCGTTAGCTAAATATAGATTTTATTTGGATTCCCCAGTTTTTTCCACCAAAGTCCTTTCTTTGCCCCAGGATCCGACCCAGGATACCACGTCATCTTTAGACATCACGTCCCCTCTGTCTCTTCCAGTCTGTCACAGTTTCTTGGTCTTTTTCCTCGCCTCTCGTGACTTTGACACTTTGGCAGGAGTGGTCATGCGTTCTGTAGACTGTCCCACAGGTTGGATTCGTCCGATGTTTTCTCAGGATGAGACAGAGCTTAGGGATTCTTAGGAAGAACACTAAGGTGATGGATGGGGCCTCATTGCAACAGGTCGGGGAGCACATGACATCAACATGACTTACTCACTGGGGGAAAGTGGTGTGTGCCAAGCTTCTCTGTTACGTTTCCCTTTCTGTACTTAGCCACGGAGGCACTAAGCCCAGCCCACACTCACGGGGATTTTAAGAATGGAGGAAAGGGGATTGAAGCAGGGGACTAATGCCCTAGAGGGAATTCTCCGCCTGGTGAACGAACAGGTGAACTTGAATGCCTTTGGCAGGCTGACTCAGAAGTTGGCCCTTCACTGGATACGCGGAACGAGAGAAGGTGGAGACCGGACGGAGGAGGGCCCAGGGTTGGGTGGCCTGGGGCCCTTCGCTGCCTCTAAACCACGGGGTCTGTGCGCCCCTCGGAGCCTGTATGCTTTTGCCCTGCCTGCTAGTGAGAAGCCACTTTCCCCTTCTCGGGTCTTGCGTTGGGGCAGGTCCCCGACGGTTACAGGGGCCTGGAAATGACTTACCCCCCCCCCCCACACACACACCCCAGGAGTTTGGGATTGCCAAAGAGGGTCGGAACCGCGGGGAAGGGAGGCGACAGCCACGGCGGGGCCGAAAGAAGCTGGAGGAAAATGAGTCATCCCGAAATCCTTTCCTCTCCTCCGCGTTTAAGGACCCCGTCCGGGGCGTATAACCGGAAGGCGCGTGTGACTCAGTGGCTTCAAACGAGCACTTTTATTTACCTCCGCGCGAGCCGCCAAACGCCTCCCCCCGGCCGTGCGCGGCTCCGATCTGCTTTCGGGGGCGTGTTGGGCGGGGGGCGCCGGGCGGCCACACCTGGGCCCTCACCTGCGCCGGCGGGCCCCCCGCCCAGGTTTCTTCTCCCCTCGGCGTCTGCGGGCGGGGGCGGGGGGCGCGGCGGGGGGCGGGGCCTGGGGCGCGGGCCCCGGCGCCGGGCGGGCCCCGCCCCCCTGCGGGGGCTTGTAGACCAGGTGGAAGATGAAGGCGTTGCAGTACCTGAGGGGGCGTGGCGCCGTCAGGGAGGGGCGGGGCGGCCCGAGCGGGGGGCGGGGCGGCCCGAGCGGGACACGCCCCCGGGGCGGGGCGGCAGGTGCAGGCGGCGGGAGCCCGCGGGGGCGGGGGCGGGGCCGGGGGCCGAGCAGGGGGTCCCAGGAGGAGGGCGGAGGACCCCGCGGGGGTCGCGGGCAGTTACCAGGGCATGCAGTTGTCGGCCGCTCGCAGGCGAAAAGGGGAGCGGAAGGGATTGGGCCTCGGGGGGCTGGTGCCCCCTCCCGTGGCCACCGCCATGGTCTGGTCGTCCATCACACAGCCGTACTCGCTGCTCTCGGTGAAGAAGGCCGGCACTCGGAGGGACTAGGGGTGGCGGCGGGGCGCGGGCCTCAGACTCTCCCAGCGGCGGCGGCGCACCCCAATCCCTCCCCGGGCGCCAGCGGCAGACAGGGAGGGGGAGAGGCACGAGTCAGGCAGACACACAGACAGACAGACAGACAGACGGACAGACAGGGCCAGGAGGACCCTGGGCGCGCCCCGTGTCCGGAGCGGAGGGTGGGAAGAAGAGGCTTTCGGAAAAGGAGGAGGGGTCGGGGCAGGAGGAGAGAGCAGGTCCCTTTTGCCCCATCCCCCACCTGGAGCCGGGGCAGCGAGCTCAGCCAGGTGTCCTTGAGACCGAAGCCGGAGTTAAACCCTGCAGATAGAGGGAGAGCGGGCAGATGCTGTCGCCCGTGGCCTTCTCCCGCCTCCCCACACGCCTACCCCGGGCTCTTACCGATAACCAGGTCAGGTTTGGGCCCCTGGAGCAGGTGGTAGGGCCGTGCAGACACCTTGATCTGCAGGTCCCTGCGGCCCCCCTTCTCCTTGGTCCCGGAGCTGAGCCGCCCCGATACCCCGGAACCAGGACGGACAGACACTTCTGGGCCATCCTGGGGAGCCAGGAGCGGAGTGGAGAAAGGGCTAGACGTTAGGGCGCTGGGAAGCTGCCTTAGGCAAGGCCCCACCCCCACCTGCCCACCAGCCCTCACCCTCTGCAGGGTAAAATGCTGCTGGTCACTCTCGGGGGGCAGGCCGTCGCCCACAAACTGCAGCTCTAGGGCCACGTGGGGGAGCAGGACCAAGAGCTCCTGAAGGACCGAGAAGACAGATCAGGGGCTCACCTTGCGCGCACCTCCACGTACCCAACCTTCTGTCCCGGAGGCACTTACCCAAAACACCATGACCAGGTCAAACTCCTTCCCGGCCTCCACCACGTGGATTTTCAGTGACTGCTTGTTCTGGATGTTGAGCTCAGGGACTGGGGGAGAAGCTGGCCACTTAAGAAGATGGTCTCCCTTCCCCTCGTCCCCCTCCAGCCCCCCGCCCCCTGCACTTCTGTCCCCCTGCTCGGCTCTCCTTACAGGACTGGGGCACCAGGTGGGTGATGACGTAGTACACAGTCAGCGGGTAGGTGAGAAGCACGGCCATGGGGGAGTCCAAGCCGAGGCCCCTCCACGTGTAGTAATCCTGCCATGAGCCTGGGGAGAGTGGGTTACTGAGGGACCTGGTCCAGGCCCGGACCCCAGCCCCTCCAGTCTAACAGCTCCCTTTTTCTCCGCCACCCAGACTGCGTCCTCCGGTCTCTGTCTCTATCTGTGCCTCCCTTAAGGTCCCCCAGCTCACCAAAGAGGCTCCTGGGCGGATCTGGGGGCACAGGAGGCATCAGGGCAGGCCCATCCCCCTGGAGAAGCTGGTAGGGATCTCCTGAGAGGAAGGAAGGAAGATGATCCTGGTGTCAGAGAGACCCCCATCGAGCCCTTCCCCCTCTTCCTTCCAAAGGAGTTGTATTCCCCGGAGCTGCAAGCAAGAGCAGTGGACAGTGGCCTGTGGGTGAGGCTTCTGGAAGGGGCGGGCAGGGGTGACTTCCCTGAGGACTGGGGATACGTCTACGAGAGCCCTGGGGGTGATGGTGGAGTTTGGTGCTTATGCAGAGGCGTTATCTGGGATCCGGACAACTTGTTTCTCTCCCGTCCTTCCCTCTAGGCTGAGGGGCCCGTGCCTGAAGAGAACCCCACAAACCACTGAGAAGAAGGCTGAGGGATGGCGTGCTGCCCCGGGGGTGCCTGGGCGTGCCAGGGCCTGGAACCAGCATGCTGAGCTGGGTCCAGTAGCCACGAGTGAGGCCCCGTGAGGCCAGGAAGGCCTCCTTGTTGAAGGTTTCACTGGTCACCTCTGCAGAAGGAGGAGGGGAGGGGTTGAGGGCCTGGTGGCCAGGACCCCAGACTACAGCTCTGCTCAGTTTCTCCCAAGGACCCTGGGTCTGAATCTCGTTCTGAGTGTCTACAGCATAGCAGGTGTGAACACCACAGAATCCTTAGAACGATTTTCCGGGCTTGAGCATTTGTTAATATGCTTATATCGCAGATGAGGAAACAGAGGGTCTAAAAAGTTAAGTCACCAGTTAGGGGTGGAGCGGGGCTGCCCGGATCCCCTGAGCTCTCTCGGGGACCCAGGCACACACTCCTCAGCCCCAGACCCTGTGTTCAGCTCCAGGGGTCTAGTCCCCAGCCCTTGTTTCTGGGATCCAGCCCCCAGCACTACTAACCCGTCAGCCCCAGGACCCCGTAGCCGGGCACCCAGCCCCGGTTCCTCCCACCCCATCTTGATCTCCTGGTGGTACCTGTGGCGTAGGTAAAAGGCAGAGTTGCCAGTTCTCCGGCACGTTCCATGAAGGCCGCGAGCCTCGGGCACCAAAACCGGTGGCTCACGTCATCCGGACACCGCCGCCAGTCGGCCCGGAGACAAGACTCTCCGCAGTACAAGACCGCGCTACACTGGGGGCTGGGGGCACGGGGGGTGGGGACACCCGGCGTTAATCTCTGGAGGCCCTCGGTCTGCTGTCTGTCCGTCCTGCAGCTGCCCATATATCACCTGGTCTGTTTTCCTGTACATTCTGCTGTCAGCAGCTGCCCTTTCCCTCCTTTTACTTCCCTGTCCCCCATTCTGTCTCCCGGGCCCCCCAGCGGCCAGCTTTGTCTTGTTTGCCTGACTGTTGGGGTCTCCCCCCCCCGCCACCCCATCATTCTGGCTGCTCACCAAGGCGTCAGCTTCACTTCAAAGCTATGTCTGTGACAGACGTGGCAGGTTCGAGCCCGAAGGGAGGCAAACGTGAAGCCCGGCCGGGGACCCCATGTGCGCATCGGCGTCTTGGCTAGCTTCACTCCCAGCCTCGGGACCAGACTCTCCAGCTCTCTGAGTGGGGGTGGAGACGGAGTCAGCCTCGGGGTTGCTCAGGAGTCCAGACCCCTGGCTCCCCCCACCCCTCGATCTCAGATACTGGATTTCTGTACCGATGCAGCTGGGCATCTCCCACAGTCAGCTGTCGGGGCTTTCGAGGGTCTCCGGAGCCCATGGGGCAGGCCATGCTGTGGCAGAGGAGGGCATAGGCCCGAGGGGCCAGGTTCTCTGGCCCTGAGCCCCGGCCTGCACTGCCCTGGGCCCCGTCCATTAGCAGGTCAATGCCCAAGATGGTGCCATGTTCGTCTGTTACCAGCAAGAGGCAGGAAAGGTGCAGGGGGGCAGCCTCTGGGGAAGAAGGGGAAAGTCAGGGGTGTGAACATCAGGCCTAGGGGGGCTGGGCAAGTCAACAAAACGAACAGGAGGGACCAGGGAGAGAGGACGTGACTCATCTGCTGGGGCCAACTGCTGCACAGGCAGAAATGCAGGCCTGCTGTTGCAACTTTAAATGTTTCTTGAGTTTGTTTGGCTTTTAATTTCAATGAATAATGTTGACTCAGATTTTAAAAAAAACAACAAACAAGCCAAAAACCAAAAAAACATTGTGGGTCAATGAAGACACCTTTTCGGGCGACATCAGCCTGCAGGCCACCGTCAGTGACTCCTGGCCAGGCTCTAAGAGGTAAGGAGGTCTTCCAAAGCTGGGGGGGGGGGCAGGCCCCCACCCCGGGGTCTTACCACTTCTCCGCCCCTTCCTCCTCTCAGGGACTGCTTCGTCCTCTGCCTTGTCTTCTCGGCAGCAGTCCTGGCCACCTCCTCCACCTCCTGCCTCTTGCTCGGGCTCCTCTGGCCTCCCTGGAGGGTTTGCTTCCTGGGGGGAGTCCCTGCTGGTAGGGGCAGGGGCCCCAGTTTTGTCTGGATCTACCTTCTCCAAGCCTGCACCCTCCCCCTCTCCATTCTCTTCCTCCTCCTCCTCCTCCTCCTCTGCTTCCTCCCCTTCCTCCAGGCTGACAAAACTGACGTAGGGGCTTAGGTCTCGCAGGTGGAGTGGGGGCTCATCTCCCAGGAACTGGGCAGCCCCCAGGCCCGATCCAGGGCCTGGCTCTGCTCCTTGCCCCAGGCTGATGCCCACATTACGGTTGGGCAGAACATGCAGCACCCAAAGGGCGGGGTCCTGGGGCAGCCTTCTGATCTGCGTCTCCAGCGGGCGCCAGCGGCCCTCAAGGCTGGCCCCCACAGCCCCGCGCTCCGTGGCGAACTTTCGGAACCAGCCAAACAGGAGGGCAGCGAAATCAAGGAATTCATCCCGGTATCCAGATACAAACTCCATGTCTTCAGGGCCACGGGGGCCTGGGCCCAGACTGAGCAGAGGAACGGATGTATGGTGAGGGGAGTTTGGGGCCGGGTCACAAGATGGGGAGGGCGTGGGGGTCTGAGGGTCACGTACGAGGGGAACCTCTGGATTGGAGGAATGTTAGGAGCAGAGGCTAGTTTTCGGGGCTCAGGGTGGGAATGGGGAATAGACTTGGAAGGGGGCGAGGAGGCTTTAAGATGAGTAGTCACGAGAGAGGCGGTATTGGGGGTTCAAACCCTCAGGACCGGGGTTCGAGCGGTGAGCAGGTTTGGAGGGCCAACCCGAGGGGGAGGGGAAGGGTTTGGGCAGGAGGCAAGACTCTGGGATCCGTCTGAGCCGGGGCATCCCTCCGGCTTGGATCGGTTCGGCGGGGAGCCCCGGGGGACCCAGCCCCTCCCGGCCTCTCCGCTCCTCCGGTACCTGCATCCGCCACCACTTTCGAAGGTAAATACCTCGGGGCTGGCTGGGGGGTGGGGTGGGGGGGCGCGGGTGTGACGTCAGGGCCGCCCGAGCCCGCCCTCGGTGGCCACGCCCCGCGCGTCGGGAGCGCGCGCCGAGGGGGCCCGGCCGGTGTGCGGCCCCCGCCCGGACTTCCCCGGCCGGCATCACCGGCATGTGACCCGGGCGCGCCGCGAAGCGAAAGCGCGTCGGAGTCCTGGAGCTCGAGGCCTGACCTGGGCGGGCGGACGGCAGCCGGAGTCAGCCCGTCGGGCCTCCCGCCCCCGGCGCAGCCGGCTTTTCCTTTGCTTTCGGCGCGCGTTCCCGGCGGGCGCGGGGGCGCGGGGGCGCGGGGGCGCGGGGGCGCGGGGGCGCGGGGGCGCGGGGGCGCGGGGGGCGCGGGGGCGCGGGGGCGCGGGGGCGCGGGGCCCCGCCTCCGGGGTTTTCCCCGCGGCGGGAGGCGCGGTCCGCGCGGTCCGCGCGGTCCCCGCAGTACCGACCGCGCTGTCGGTTCGGACGGTGCGTGCGCGGCAGGAGGGCGCCGCCAGCTCGCGCAGCCCCCCGACACGGACTCGCGCCCACGGGACCGGGAGGAACTCTCTGGACGCCGCGCTCCGGTGCCGCCGGGTCCCCGACATGAGGCGGCCCTGGGGACTCCGGTCCCTCGCTCTCCTCCTCCTGCTGGAGCTGCTGCCTCGGCCAGGTTCGTCCGGAGCGGGGTGGCGCCCAGATCCCCGAGTCCGGGAACGGGACGGGATGGGAGGGGGGCGCCGAGGGCCGCAGGGTTGTGGTGGGTAAGTAAGTGCCGAGCCCGGGTCCCCAGGCCGCCGGGGCAGTGAGGGGGCCAGCTGCCTGAGGTTGGGGACAGGCTGGGGGACACCTGGGCTGGGGGACGATCAGGGACGCGTTTGGCGGTGTGATGGGTGGGTTGTGCCCGGTGGTCAGATCCCGGGATCTAGCGAAGAGGCTGCAACGGAGCAGTGGGTTGGAGCTTCGGTGGCAGGCGGGGGAGCCCCTCCGGCCGGGAACCTGTGCCGACTACCTCTGTCCTGTCCCGCTCAGGCGATGGCAACGAGGGCAGCGTCACTGGCAGCTGTTACTGCGGGACAAGAATTTCTTCCGGCTCCCCTCCAAAGCGTCAGTTACTGGCACATCTCCGAAAGCACCTGAAAGTCTATCATCGATGTAACTCCTACATCCGGTAATCTCACTGACCGCTGGGGAGGGCAGCGCCTCCGGGTGGCGCGAGGACCCCCTCTGGTCAAACTGGAACCCCTGGGAGCCCCCTCTCCGGGTTGTGTTTGCTCCACATTGTCCACAGCTGTTTCCCTGTCTTATGTACGTGGGAATTTCCTGTTCTGGGAAAAAGACCTCACTTGCTGCTGGTGGTGACCTCACATCTTTGGAATGAGGAAAGGGTTGGGATAAGGGGTGCAGCTTGTGAGACCCCGCCTTTCCCCGGCAGGTTCCAGCTACCTGCCCGGAGTGTGTGTGGGGGCAGCAGAGACCAATGGGTTCAAGAACTGATGAACTGCTTTGATCTCAGAGGTACGAGCTTTCCCCCCTCCTCCCTGAGATCTGTTTCCAGGGGCTGCGTCCTCCCCCTTACAGTCTTCTTTACCTGGCTCCCCTCCTGTGACACCTCACTTTTCTATGGTTTCTGGTGCCGGCCAAAGCCCCTTCCGTCCCAGTTCCCCCAACATCATTCACTGTGACTTTATTAAGGAAACTTAAAGATACCGGATACCCATGGCCTGGGTTCTACGGTATGTGGCTTTTATATATTTATATTTTATGCATTTTGTGTAGTTTGTACGCATAAATATAGCTTATATTTTACAATATCAGGTTTCCAACATGGAAGCCATATTTGCCTTAGCGTGTGTCCACCTGTCTGTCCGTCCTTCCATCCACCATCGGCCCACCTTACTTTCCGATGCATTTCCAAGTCTGCTGCAGGCACGACCTCACATCATTTCAGCATGTACGTTAGGCTCCGGAGACCTACATTATTGCGTTTAAGCCTCCTAGCTACTGTGGCTGTTGGTACTAACATTATCCCTGCTTTACGACTGAAAGAAAGGAGTCCCAGAGAGGCTGAGAGGCAAGGGACAGGTCACACAACTGCTTTGTAGCAGAGCCAGGGTCCCCCCACCCCCACCCCTGGGGTCGCTCTACCTCCCAGCGCAGAGCGCATGCCTGTTGCAGTGGTTCCCTGTTGAGGTCGGCTCACTTCCTTGCCCCCCACTTTCCCCTCTGCCTCTGCCTTCCTCTTCTGGCCTTCTGCTGTTACCTTGATGTTCTCCTTGATGTACCACTATTCCCTCTGCGTCTTCACCTTGTCCCTCATTTCAGAGCCCTGGTCCCTTACTTCTTGCCTCTCCAGAATGTGGACATGTGGACGCTGGGAGCGCGGCCTCCCGGCAGCACTCACCTCCCCCCAGCAGCCAGGTTCCTGAGCCCACAGAAACGGCACCTTTAGACCCGGGCTCCCCTGCCCAGACGCACCTGCCACCTGCCGTGCGGTCCACCCAGGCACCCACACTTCCAGCAGGAGCGCCGTCCTCGGATGAAAAGCTCGCCCACATCAACGAAACTGCTACACCCACCGTGGGCCACGGGCTTGGGGCTGGGCCTGAGGCTGGGGAGAAGCAGAAGCAGTTGGAAGACAATGTGGGACCGACATCTGGGACACCAGCTACGGTCCCTGTGGTATCCCTCCTGGTCATCACCCTCGCTCTCACCGTTGTCCTCTTGTACATCCTGTGCCGGAGGAGGAGGGAGCGGTGCCGGCAGCAGTCTCCAGGTAAGCTGGGCCTCTAGGCCCCTCTCCTGGGGACCCAGAGCCTCCTGGGCAGGGATCCTGCCCCTGGTAGCTCCTAGTTGGCTGGAAACCTGCCCCAGGCAGTCAGTTATGAAGGCTGCCTACACTGTGGATCATAGGCCATGAGAGAAGAGTCAGCTAGAGACTATCGACTAGAGAGGGAGATGAGGCAGTGTCGGGGCGCCTGGGTGGCTCAGCCGGTCAGGCATCCGACTTCGGCTCAGGTCATGATCTCGCAGTCTGTGAGTTCGAGCCCGCGTCGGGCTCTGTGCAGACAGCTTAGAGCCTGGAGCTTGCTTTGGATTCTGTGTCTCCCTCTCTCTCTGCTCCTCTCTCACTCGTGCTGTCTCTACCTCCTTCAAAAATGAATAAACACATTAAAAAAAAATTAAAACAAGACAAAAAACAGGCCGGGTTTGGAGCAAGATCGGGAAGATAGCAGAACGTGGGAGCCATTCATTTAATTCACAGATCTTTACTGAGCACCTGTTGTGTTACTAGGTCGTATGGCTAATGTTTTGGGATCTAACTCCCCAGGTCAAGCTCTTCCCCTAAACTTCTCTTGATCTCAGAGCTCATCTCGAAATTTCCTTATCTTTTCCAGATCTACAGCTCCATTACACACCTGTGGCATCAGACTCCAACGCTTGAGCTAAGAATGGAAATCTCCGAGGGCAGCCATTGTGATTTATTCAGCCCCCTATGCATTGAATCGATACATTAGAATGATCTCTGGCGCCTGGTGGGCACTCTAGCTGTTTTCTGGTTAATGTGCAAGTAACCAAGCGCTGCCCTCTTGTGGACCCTTCCTATTTTTTTCTACACAATCCTGTAAAATCCATCTTCTAATGTGATCTCTTGGATAAAGTCTTCATGTATGTTTTTAATTACTAAAGATTATTTTTATAATTATCGACTCTTCCTTCTGCAAACGTGGCCTTCAACCCCTTGCTCCCTTACCGCAGTTCTTGGCTTCAACCTCTCCGCTGAGGGTCTCCCCACTTGCCCCCGTCTCTCTTCCCACACCAGCTGTTCCTCCCTCCTGCTTCCTCTCCCACAGTGCAGGCCTGGGCTTTCCCACCCCCGCTCCCCGGCGGGGCGCCACGCAGTTTGGTTTCATTTCCCCCAATCCCTGTATCACCCACATATGTTCCAATGAGAGTCTGGCCTCCTTGCTTTTCTTGCTACTGTTTTTATTATTAAAACCCTTAGTTCTTGTTTTTGCTTCTTTCAATGAAGAACGTGTCTTCATTGGTCCCGTCTGCAGAGGCCTGCGACAGGGTCACACGGTGTTGGAGGAAGTGGGTTTGGTGTCTGAATCTCCGTCTGTCTGAGCTCGCCAGCACTTTCGTGGAGGGCAGGAGCAGGAACCAGGGCAGAGTTGTGGCAGGCTTGGTCTGCCAAGTTTCTCCACCCCCCACTTTCAGTCCCTTTGTCCCCACATCCTCTGGCCAGCAGGGCGTGTATGTGGCGGCCCACACTACCCGTTGCACAGGTGTCTGGGTTCTGTCCCGGGTGCGGACAGGCCCTGTCCCGGGTCCTCCTCCGAGCTCTCACTCCACCTGCTTGGCCTAGTTTTCCAGCATCTGCTCACAGGTTCGGGCCACATCACTGAGCTTGAGGCGAGCGTAGTCCACTCGCTTCAGGGCCATCTGACAGTCCTTCCTCGAAGAGTAGCTGGAACCCTCATGGGGCTGCCCTGTGGCCACCTAGGGGACATTCACATTGATCGGTGAAGCACCCCTTCCCTTCCCCATCTCCCCACCCAAGCATCCGGTCTCCTGTATCATTTTCTTCCTTGAGTGTGAATCCATTATGGCACATGGGCGGTGGCTGGGTGACCTTGGGTAAATCACTTAACTTCTCTTAACCTCATCTGTAAAATGTGGGTAACAACAACTACTTCCTAGAGCTGTTGTAGGAATAGATAATGCTGCAAAATCTTAGCAAATGGTTGTTGCTGTTGTAATGACTTCAGAACCCTCTCGACCCTGTCCCTTTTCTCCACGTAACCACTTCAAACCCACGAGGTCAGGTCAAGTTCCTAAGTGCAAAGTCCTGTGGGTTTGGCATTGTTTACAAGTCCTTGGGAATTCCCTGTCCCAGTAGCTCATGTGATGCAGAGCAGTGAGGCAGGCGGGCCTGCCTTCAGGACTTTCTTTTTAGAAGGAGAAGCCAGCCCTGGAGAGGGGAGGTTCTGCCAAGGGTCATCCGGCTGGGTCGTGGGTGGTGCCAGTGTGGACGCCCAAGTCCCGTCTGGCTCCAAAGGTCAACGATCCCCGAAGGCTAACGCTTAGGCAGAGGGCCGGGTGGGCGCGCAGGACCTCCCAGCACACACACCTGGGTGAGGTAGCGGATCTGAGCCGACAGCTCCGCTTCCACGTGTTGCACCGACGCCGTGAAGGCCGCCGCCTGCCGGTCCAAGAGCCGCTCGTTGCTTTTCTCCTTGGACAATTCCAGGATCACGGTACCTGCGGGGCGGAGAGAGGGCGGGGCTGGCCGGGTGCTGCCCCGCCCCGGGACCCGCCCCGGGACCCGCCCCGCAGCGCGAGCACTCGGCCTCCCTCCCGTCCCCACTGCCTGGCGGCGGGCGGCGCAAGTACCGCCGTCGCGTCCCGAACCTGCATTCTGGAGAATGGCGCCGATTTCCCGCTCGATGTCTTCCAGGGCGCGCAGCCTCTCGTTCGCCAGGCTGTAGGTCGCCATGGTCAGTCCGGGACTCCTCCGCGGGGTTTTCTTCTTCGGCGAAACTCGACGCTCGAGCCCGGAAGTGGCTGTCAGCTTGCGCCTGCGCAGGTCGCTCTCTAGCTGAGACTACAATTCCCAGGATGCTCAGCGCAGCCTCGCCTTGCTGGGGCGGGGTAGTCACCCGGTGAACTACAACTCCCAGGGTGCCGTGCGCACGCCCCGGTCTGCGCCGCCGCCGCCACCTCGCGACCACCTGTGGTAAGAGGCGGTGGTGAAACATTTCATTCCTTGGACTGAGGTCATTCAGACCTGTCCGCTTTCGCGACACTGCCCTGGGGTATCTATTTGATTTCTTCTATGAGAATTTATCGCGCGTCTGCTGGTGCCGGGTGGCGATGGCGGCAGCTCTGGGGTGCCCCTCCGGACTGGACGGCCGTGGGCTCCGTCGGCGTCCGGCGAGGCCGGGGCAGAGCCTGACTTGGTGAGTGTTGCGTTGTTCGTCCTAGCGCTTCCTCCTGGGCTGCAGCCCCACTGAAGCACAGGCTTGGCAATCTCAGCCTTTCCCCCTTTCCGCTTCCCTATTACGCGGTGGGGTCTGGGGGTCCGGAGGTGAAGGGGATGGAGTCCCACGTGACAGTGAGGTCGATGTTTGCCGAGAGGCACGCTCAGGGTGCACCTTCGGGAGCACAGAGCGAGGATTTTGGGGGGCAGCCTTGCCAGAATCGGGTCTTAGGGGTTAATTAACCCGGTGACTGGGAGGTTGGATGGAAAAGGGGATCGGCGCGGCAGGTGCATGGTGCTGAGAAGGGGCCTGCCCGGCCCAGCCCAAGTACAGCAAGGCGTTCGGCTCGGCCCCAGTGAGTGGAGTGTGGCAGCGGCCAGACTGAAGTGGGAGCCGGATCAGGAGAAGGCGGCTTGCAGGCTGAGTAATTTGGACTTTGTTCTGAAAGCACTTGAGAGCCCTTAAAGGATCTGCGAGAAGTGGGTTATGACCAGGTTTACCTTTTTTGGAAAGATCCACCTCGACGGCCTATGGAAGGTTGAGAATGAAGCTAATTCACACGGGGTTAGCAAATGGAGACTTTCAGATCAACTCGGGGATCCGGCATTCAACTCCACTCCTTTTTAAAATCCTAATGAAATAACAAGGAGGATCGTATTAAGGGGTCAAAGAGAGAGGGGAACTAATAGCAAAACTTTAGATAGAAGCTGGAAAACAGAGGGTAAGTGGTAATAATTAAGCCGGCAGTAAAGAAAACCCAAAAGCAACTTGATTCACTCTTTTTAGTAAATTTTTTAATGTTTGTTTATTTTTGAGAGAGAGACAGAGTGTGAGTTGGGGAGGGGCAGAGAGAGAGAGAGGGAGACACAGAATCTGAAGCAGGCTCCAGGCTCTGAGATGTCAGCGCAGAGTCCCACGCACAGGAACCTTGAGATCGTGACTTGAGCAGAAGTCAGACGCTTAACCGACCGAGCCACCCAGGCTCCCCAATGTTTATTTTTTTGAGAGGGAGAGAGAGAGAGCGAGCATGAGCAGGGGAGGGGCAGAGAGAGAGGGGGGCAGAGGATCCAAAGCGGGCTCTGAGCTGTCAGCACAGGGCCTGACACGGGGCTGGAACTCATGAACCGCGAGATCATGACCTGAGCAGAAGTCAGACGCTTTACCCACTGAGCCACCCAGGCCCCCTGCAGGTTGATTCACTCTTAAATTAATGCACAACTGGGGTAGAGGTGATACTAAAGTGAAGCGGGTTATTTGAGGTAGTTAGGACCCCCACCCCCACCTCCTGCCCAGTCTTTTCCTTACTGCATACATCTTTGCAGGTCCTCAACCCCATCCCGTTACTGGAGGTTTCTTTGTTGAAGATGGAAACAGAGGGTCTTTGGTTCTGGAAGGCGCCCAGGGCACAGTTGTATTGAAAAACAAGATCAGGGGCGCCTGCCTGGCTCATTTGGAAGAGTGCACAACTCTTGATCTCTGGGTAGAGAGTTTGAGCCCCATGTTGGGTGTAGAGATTACTTAAATGGAGAAGTGTAAAAAAAAAAAAAACTTAAAAAAAAATAAAACAAAACAAGGAAAGTAAGAGTAAGTGAAGGTTTACGTACTGAGCTGTTCCAATCTGGGATTCTGTCCTCCAGCTGCACTAAGATAGAGGCTAAGAATGCAATGACACAACAAAACAGAACTTCATTTTTCCCCAGAGAACGGTCCAGTGTGGGTAGTTCGGCACACTCCACGGGTCATCCGAAGATCAAGGCCAGCCCTGCAACTCTGCCACTGTGTATCCCACAGTGTGGTCTGCAGGCCAGCAGTGCTGATGGTGTTGTTAGGAATGCAGATCTCAGGCCCAACCACAGAGTTTTGTTTTGTTTTGTTTTGAGAGACAGTGCGAGCAGGGGAGGGGCAGAGAGAGAGGGAGCACAGAATCCGAAGCAGGCTCCAGGCTCCGAGCTGTCAGCACAGAGCCTGACGTGGGGCTTGAACTCATGGACCGTGGGATCATGACCTGAGCGAAAGTCAGATGCTCAACCGACTGAGCCACCCAGGCGCCCCCCCATTTTTTTTTTTTTTGGTAAGTTTATTTACTTATTTTGAGAGGGAGACAGGGAGAGAGGGAGAATCCCAAGCAGGCTCTGCATCACCAGCACAGAGCCCAAGGTGGGGCTCGAACCCACAAACCGTGAAATCATGACTTGAGTCAAAACCAAGAGTTGGACACTCAACTGACTGAGCCGCCCGGGCACCCTCCCCCCGCCCCTCCCCAACCACAGAACTTCAGAATCAGTATCTGTGTTTGAAGGTGCTCAGGGGATGTGTGTGCACAGTGACATCCGAGGAGCCCTACTGCTCTGGGGCATCGCCATCTGCCCTGTCACAACTGGGCTGCTGACGTCCCTGGGTCGTAGCCGGCAGCGAGGGGCAAGAAGAAGTGGGGAGGGGGGTGCACCTGGCTCAGAGGTCTGACTAGGAAGCAGCCCAGATCGTTTCTACTCACATTCCACTGACGAAGACAGTCAGACGGCCTCACCCGGCTCCTGGATTCTAGAAAATCCAGTCCTTCCCCAGGTGGCCAGCTACCATTCTCGAACATGTTAGGGGAGTCGTGGGCCTCACAACAGCCAGATTGAAGATGGAATAAAGACCTTAAGGTCTCAAAGTTCTCTACCCAGTTCCCTTTCTCAGGAGGTATTTAGAAGAAGACGTGGAAGAGGAAGATACGGGATCCAGGTCGTGGGGAAGGCCTTCAACACGGGAGAGGCGCAAACAGGAACACCAGCTGAGGGGAAGTGACGGGCATGGAGAATGGCCCGCTCAGCCTGGAGCAGGTGAAGGAGGCTTCTGGAAGGCTGTCTTCACGGAGGGGGAAGAGATAAGCGTCTGTTTTGTTTTGCACGTCCTGAGAGGATATATAGACTTTTGGGGGGAGAGTACAGGGCAGCCTTAGTGATGAATTCAGAGAAAGAGCAGATTCTTGAAATGATAGTTATTCAGGGGAAACTAGAAGAGAGAGATCATCGATATCCCGCGCGTGACAACTGTAGATGACGGATGTGTGAGCATAACAATGGAAATATTGAGTATTGACCCAACCACCCCCCCGAGTATGGGATGCCCGGGCAGGATGGCGAGGGTTCCCCGGCGGGGGGGAGGGGCAGACGGGAGCTCAGTCTTCACCTCGTGTGCTGAGACGCCGGTAGGTGATGCTTACAAATCAAGAAGTAGCAACAGAAGCACATTGTTTGGAGATCTGGAGGTGAATACCGAAAGAAACATCCGAAGGGGGGGGTGCAAACGGTTGCCCGTGAGGAGAAAGGAGCCGGAGAGGGAAGGGGTATAGGCCTTGTTGCACCCGACTTCCTAAGCTGTGTGCACATATAACTTGGAAAATAACAGCGCAGTAAAAGTGAAATGGTAAGGAGGAAAGGAATAGGGATTTGCTTCGTGTGGAAGAGTGTCTTTTCTCCGGTGTCCTTCCTTCCTTGAATAGAAGCGACTTGCGAGGGTTACGGACCTTAGAGGAAGAACCAGTAGAGAGGGGCAACGGTTGAAGTTGGGGGGGGGTGGTTTGATGAATCAGGGTCTCAGAGGACTTGGGAGGGGAGAGATCTGAGCACGGGGGAGGGATGAGCTTTGGACGGGAGGAGGCAGCTTGACCTTGGCTGTACAGAGAATCGGGATCGACGTCTGTGTTCGTGGGGAGGAGGCGGGAAATTGAAATCATTCGTTCCCGTTAGCCTCATCTCCATGAACAACAGAAGGTTGTTCGCTATGAGCGTGAGGAAGGTTTGGAATGTAGTCAGTGGGACTCGAGCCCGAGAGGGAGGTGACCAGGAACACAGAGAGGGACGAAGGGTCATCAGGAATTGAGGGCCCAGCCGAGGTTAGAGACCATAAACTGGCAGTGGCCCCAAATGTGTACCCAGTGCCCCGCAGTGTTGGCACGTAGCAGGTGTTAAAAAGCATTTGTTGAATGAATGAGTGAATGAATGAGTGAATGAATGAATGCATGTGGTTGTGTGATTTTTCTCTGGCAGCGCTCCCTGGCCCTGTGTTGGAGCGGGGCGCTCAGGGTGGTGGGTGGACAGAGCCGGGGGCTGGGTGGGGGCGGGTGTTGAGAGCAGGTGTTTGAAAGAGGTTGAGGGTGCTGATGAGATCCGGTTGGTATCGTGGGCTCCAAGTTCAGTCTGGAAAGAAAAGCTCCAATTGCAAGGGAGCAGAAGGGCCAAGAGCTTTGCGACAAAAAAAAAAAACCCCAAGAAGCCATTAAGAAGTGAATTATTAAAAATGTCAGAAGCAGGGGTACCTGGGTTGCTCAGTTGGTTGAGCATCCGGCTCTTGATTTGGGCTCAGGTCACGATCCCAGGGCCCTGGGATTGAGCCCCGTGTCAGGCTCCGCGCTGAGTGTGGATTCTCTCTGCCTCTGCCCCTCTCCCCTGCTTGCTCTCTCTCTCTCTCACTCAAATAAAAATAAAATATCAGAAACAAAATACTTTGAATGACTGCACAACATTGTGAGTGCACTAAATGCCACCGAACTGTATACTTTACAATGGTTAATTTTATGTTATATGAATTTTACCTTAGTAAAAAAAAAAAAAAAATACCCTCTGCCAAAAAAACAAAAAACAAAAAACGAAACAAAAACCCTAGAAACAAATTCAAAAGATAATGACAAATCGGGAAAAATATTTACAAGATATATGACCAAGGCTCTATTTTTTTTAGTATAGAAGAGCTCTGAGGGTACATTAAAAATAAAGTGCCCCAATAAATTGGGTTTTATCCTCACTCATCATCAAACAAATGCAAATTAAAACTCAGATGATACCGTGTCTCTCACCTGCTTGATTGGTAGAATCCAAAAGACGCTCACCTTCTTTGACCCAGCAAGTCTGCTTTTAAGAAGTTGTCCTGGGGCGCCTGGGTGGCTCAGTCAGTTGGGTGTCCAGCTTCGGCTCAGGTCGTGGTGTCGCGGTTCACGGGTTCGAGTCCCGTGTCGGGCTCTGTGCTGACAGCTCAGAGCCTGGAGCCCGCTTCGGATTCTGTGTCTCCTTCTCTCTCTGCCCCTCCCCCACTCATGCTCTGTCTCCCTCTGTGTCTCGAAAACAAATAAACATTAAAAAAAAAAAAGAATGAGGGAGATCTATATGTATCGCTACAGAAAGGAATGCTCTCCCCACCTCACCACCAGGGAAAAAGGCAGGTGTAGAAAAGGGCTCACGGTATGCTGCTGTCCGTTCAAAACAGTGCAAAATATGTATTCCACTCAGACAGGTGTGACTGAGTCTGAACAGCATCTTCGGAAGAATAACCAAGGAATGGGCGATAGTGATTCCTCTGGGAACGAGGAAGGGCTTGGCTGGGGATCAGGACGGGAGGGAGCCTTCTCTTCACTGTTTAGCGTCGCATACGGTTCCGATGTTTGTTTGTTTAAATCATGTGCCCCTTTTTCCTTTTTAAAAACATTAAAAAACATAAAAAGCTTAAAAAAAAAAAAAAGACACCGTTTCTCAAATTGTATGTCAGTTCCCCAAATCCACACTGGTGGGTTCCTCCTGGGACCTGCCGAACCAGAGTCTGGGAAGGGAGAGCCTGGGGCTCTGCGTTTTCATTGTGCCTCCCAGAGGGGCCCGATCCCCCTGAGAAGGTCGAGAGGTCCGTGGGCCAACGAGCGAGCTCCTGGGAACCAGAGGGATGCCAGCGGTTCCTCCTCTGTGACAAAAGGCCAGGGTGGGCGGGGCGGCGGCCTCTGCAGAGGGGCGCACGAGGTCACTGGCGTTTTGACAGGACTCAGACCTGTGGGTAAACGGTGGTCTGACGTGAGGCGGTGAGCCGTAGGCTAGAGGCCTGTGTGAGCTGCCCCGCCGGCCCCCCAGCCCCATCTGGAACTACTCTGCCCTTGGCCATCTCTGTCCCTCAGTCCCTCTGGCCTCTTTTAGTGCCTGGAACTCGCCCTGTCCCTGCGCTCGCACTCGGTGCCCGGGATGCTCCGGCCCCTCTTCGCCCGCGGGTTCCCTGCTCAAAGGTCACTTCCTCCGGGGAGTCTTCCCCAGACCCCAGCCTGGGTCAGAACTCCCTGTCGCGCGTTCTCGCGGCTCCTGTGCTGCTCCTTCGGAGCACACATGCTGTCATCAAATAACTAGGGAGTGGTTTCGTGTTTGCTTTGGTCCCTGCCACGCCCCTCTCCTAGGCCCGGCACCTAATAGGGACTTAACGCCAAGATCTCGCTCATGGAACGGATGATTGGGCCTTAAGAGAAAAAGGGGAGGACAGGTGGGTGACAGAGTGGGTGACGGAGGTGAGGCACGCCAGTGGGGTGGCGCTCAGTCCCCGCCACCCAGCCTGGGACAGTGGCCAAGCCTCAGGGAGTGCCTGATGAGCTCCAGGGGGCTGCCTCTGGGACCTGCCCACAGCGGTGACCCCCGCTGGCCGCCCAAGCCTTGGCTTCTGGGTTAGAATGAGGGTGGCCAGGCAGGCCCCATGGGATGTCCGGTGAGGCCGGGGCGGGGGGGGGCTCCCACCAAGCCCCAGGAACGGAGTGGGTGAACAGCCACACAGCGGTGGAGATGGACACACTGTCACAGCAGGTCACTGCACGGTCACATGTGTCAGCGGCGATAGGGAAGCGTCTGTCTGCCCAACTCCCAAGGGTGGCTGGTCTACAGGGAAGTGAGGTTTTTTTTTTTTTAATTTTATTTCATTAAAATTTTTTTAATGTTTATTTTAGAGAGAGAGAGAGAGAGTGTGTGCGAGCATGAGTGGGGGAAGGGCAGAGAGAGGGAAACACAGAATCCAAAGCAGGCTCCAGGCTCTGAGCTGTCAGCACAGAGCCCGACGCGGGGCTTGAACCCATGAGCTGTGAGATCCCGACCTGAGCTGAAGTCGGATGCTAAACTGACTGAGCCACCCAGGCGCCCCAAATTTTATTTCATTTTAGAGAGAGCAAGTGAGCAGGGAAGAGGGGCAGAGCGAGAGAATCTTAAGCAGGCTCCAAGCCCAACATGGGGCTCGATCCCACGACCCTGTGATCATGACCTGAGCTGAAATCAAGAGTCACGCTCGACCGACTGAGCCACCCAGGCGTCCCAGGAAGTGAGTTTCTATTTCCCCTACAAATGACTAAGTGTATTTCGTGGCTTTACCAAACGGTACCTGTGAGTCTGGACTGACCGAAGTCAGTTTCTGTGTTGCCCTTGGAACACAGTCACAGCCCATTCGATGGGACGTTTACTGACAAGCCTTGTGCCCGGCACTGTGCCGGGACACAGGAGAGGCTGGCTGGGTGCTCGGCCACGAGCACAAGTCACAGACGAGCACCTGTGTGCCCTCAGCAGCTGCACAGAAAGCACATACACTCGCACCTATTAAAATGTTTATTTTCTTCTTTATGCTCAGAAACAAAGAAGTGGCCTCGCCCCCCACCCCAGGGTCTCCTCTTGAAGGAGAAGGAGGCAGAGTGTGTGTGTGTGTGGGGGGGGAGGGGATGTCGGATGTGGGAGCTCTCTCCCCTTCTCCCTACTGTCATTCCCCTTTCCAGGACCCCCTCCAGAAGATGCAGGTTTGAGCCACCCGCTGGGGGGGCTGTGGAGGCACAGCTGGGGTCAAACAAGTAATGCCCACGATCAACAAGACAAGGGTCCAGTGCGTGTCCGGGAGCCACAGGCGAGGGAGGACGGAGGGGTCCGCCAAGGACTCGGTGCTGAGCGCAGGGAGGGCGGCCGGGCTGGGACCCTCCCCCCCCGGCCCCGCCCCCTCCACCCCCTCTAGCAGAACTGGTCCTCGTAATCCTCGTCCTTCATCCCCTTCAGCCGCAGGCGGGCGAAGTCCTCGAACACGATGTCGTCGTCTGTGGCGTAGCTTGACGGTGGGAAGCAGGGGTGAGGTGGGGGCTCGAGACCCTCTTCTCGGTGCCCCTGCCGCCCTCCCAGAGACAGGGGGGCCCCAGCAGCAACAGGACCGGACGTGTGGGCGAGAAGGGACAAAGAAGGGACGGTGGCAGGCAGCCTCCCACGGAAGGCTAGGCCCTGGGGAGGTGATGTTCCAGCCCTCGCCCACCCCCACAGGGGACCGCGGGGAGAGGGCAGGTCTGGGAGTCCCGGAATCCCTGTCCAGAGGGCTCAGACTAGGAAGGCAGGGGAGGGTCTCTTACTTGGTGTCAAATTCAATGAGGTTGGTGTCCACGGGAGCGTCTGTCTCAGGAGCAGCTGAGGCGAGGAGAGGGGGCGGGTGGGTGGGTGCTGGAAGGGCCAGCTTTTCTCCACCGGCCTGGCTTCAGGCCGTCCCTTTGGGGGCTCAGGGTGGGTGGCATACTCACCTGTCTGGGGCCTGGGGAGGGTGATGTGATCGTGGGGCTTGGGGTGCATGAGGACAAAAGGCAGCTCCACAGAGACATCCCTGGGTTGGGGGGGGGGGGAGACGCAGCATGAGGGGCCAGCACGGCCACGCCCGGGAAACAGTGCGACCCCGCGCTGCCCTGCCACACTCACCCGCCACGAGCCACCACCAGCTTCACCTTGACCCTGTAGGACACCAGGATTCCCAGCACCTCCTTGTTGGCGCCCTCCTTCACGCTGCAATCAGGGGGAGGAGCTAGACCACGGCCCCCCCGCACCCCTGCGCCCCGAGGTCTCCCCCGCGGGCTCCCATCAGTGTCCGGGCGCTGGCCGCCAGGGCTGTGCTGTCCTCACGGCCGGGCACCCCTCTGCACAGAACCCTCTGGTGGCTTCTCATCGCTCGCAGTAAAAGCTGAAGTCCTTGTGACCTGACAGTCCGCGCTGTCTAGTTCTGTTACCCTGACCCCACCCCGACCCCTGTCCTGTGGTTCGCTGTCACCACGCTGGCCTCCGGCCTGCTGTGTATGTTCATGCAGTGTGCCCTCGCACACGGGTGCCAGTGCTGGGGGGGGGGGGGGCGGAGAACAGGACCCAGCCCTGACTCTGCGAAGCTGTGGCCATTGGGGGCTGCCCCCGCCCAGAGGTGCCACAGCCCCTCCCTCTCGCTTCCTCCCACAGACTGGGCCCGGACCACCTTGGAGTGGTCCTGCCGCTCCCTCTGCCCGGAACACCCCTTCCTTGCATAGGCACGTCTCCTGTGCCTCTGGGTCCTTACTCCGAATTCACATCTGGGTTATGCCTTCCCCAGCCACCCTGCTTAAAGTTAACACCCCCCCCTACCCACACCCCTGCCTCATATCTGTCTTCTCTGCCTTGCTTTTTCTCAACGCCGGTCTCCGATCTGCCCGCCCGCCCTGCCTAGCATCTCCGGTCTGTCCTGTGCCCGGACACAGCCCTGGCTCCCAGGACAGAGCCCGAGGCGCAGCCGGCACTGACCGCGCCAGTGGCTCCTGGTCTGCAGGACAACCCCCTGCCCCCACCCCGCCGCCCTCACATGGTGCTGGAAGCCAGGTTGGTGTCCTCGTGTTTGAGCTTCCCGTCCAGGGCAAGACCCCGCTTCTCCCGGTTGTCGCTGAGCAGCGGGGTGATGGTGTATACCTTGCAGAACGTGGAGCTGGGCGACACCTGGTCACTGGGGAGCGGGGGCGAGAGGACGAGGCTCCAGGAGGGGCCGGGCCAGGTGACGAGGTCGCTCCCACCCCCGGGGGCTTCGACCCCACGCCAGCCCTTCTCCCTTTGGGCACAGCTCGACCCGCCCAAGGAAACCAACGGCTCAGAGCCACCAGCCTGCGGAGGGAAGGCCCCCGTAGGTGGAGACAGTTGGGGACAATGCCATCCCCACCTCACACCCTCCGGGGCCTGCTGTTCTGCTCTGAGGCGGGGGCCCGAGGCCATTCCGATACTCACTCTTGTTCGATCTGAGCCACAGGACACTTGTACTGGGCGGTGCTGAAGAGGCAGATGTCGGCATACTGTCTCACTGTGGGGTGTGGGGGGTCAGCGGCTGAGCAGGGGGCGCAGACTGCCGCCCGCCGCACTCGGACCACCGGCCGGCCCCCCGCCGCCCCCCGGCTGGGCCTCTCACGTCAGGGTATGTCCTGGGGCTGCAAATCGCTCCCCCGAGACCCCCTTCAATCCCCCACCTCCTACCAGAGACTTTGATCTTCTTGACGGTCTTGGTGGAGTTGTTGGTGACGTGGACGTTGACGTTCAGGGGCTCCCCGTGGTAGTACAGCTTTTGAGGGGATGCGGTCGATTTTTGCGGGTCCCTGTTATTAGCGTGCCCCCCTCCCCCACGCAGACACATGGCTCCCTCTTCCTCTAAACCTAGGCCCAAGCCCGGTGGACGTGCTGCCCTGACAAGCGGCTCCAGCCCTCCCCCGGGGATCCCTCTGCACTGTAGCACCTGCGCCACCCTCCTGCACCCCACCTCCTTGTCCAGGGAAGCCTCGAGGTGCAGGGACCGGTCAGACATGAGGAAGTGGCGTGTGGTTTCTGCTGAGGGCTGGGGGCCGGGTTTCTCTGGGGCAAATTGCACCTTTCGGATCACCAGCCGCACAGAGTTCCTGGGGGTGGGGAGGAGGGGTGGGAGGGGCCGGGCCTCAGACACCCAGACCCCCCCCCCCACAACCACCTCCCACGGGCCTGGGGCTCCTGGGAGAGGGGAGGACACAATCAAACCATACATGGGCTCGGTTCCCTCACCTTTTGTGGCTTTTCTCTTCTAGCGATTTGGCACAGAAGGCTCGAATCTCAAAGTCTACTCCACAGGCCTCAGGAGGAGGAGAAAAGGTCACGTCTTACACAAGGTCCCCTCTGCCACCACGCCCTTCCTTCCCTCCTCTTCATCAGGGACTCTTGCCCCATCACAGTCTGAGGAGTGTGGGGCCTGGGGCTCCGTCCCCCCGCCTCTGCTAAAGGCCCAGTACCTGGCCGAGTGAGCCCCGGGGCTGTTCTGGGTGAGCCCCCATACTCCCCATGGGCGTGCAGCTCCTGAGTCACACGTGAGCGGTGACCCTCCCACACACACTGTATTTCCACTGGGGACGGTTCCCACCCCGCTTCTCCCTGACAGCCCCCCTCTCGGGTGTGCCCCAGGCTCCTACTGGGCCCTGTTCTGTCCCGGGAGCCCTCAGAGCCTTTCCTGCTGTACCTTCCCCGTGTCCTCTGGGCCCGGCTGCAGCGTGACAGAGCAGGGCAGGTTCTGGGGGATCTGCAGCAGAGGAAAGAGGAGGCTTCAGTTCTCCCAGAGAGCCCCCAAATCTCTCTCCCAATCTCAGCTCAGAGGCTGGAGGAGGCCGGGGGGTGAGAAAGGAAGAAGGAAGGGGCCCCTGGGAGGAGACAGAGACAAGGGCATCCTGAAGGCAGGCAGAATGAGGGAGGTGGGTCTGCTCCCCCTCCCACCCTTCTTCTAGATCTGCACCTGACAGGCGACTGGCACCCCCTCCCCCCACCTCAGTCCCAGACCCCTTGCCCTGCAGAGGGTGAGGGGCGTCCTCACTGTGAAAAAAAAGGGGTGGGCGTGCTGGCCCAGCTTCCTCAGCAGCCGGTCCTGAAGGCGGGTGGGGGGCCGGGGCGGGTTGGGCATGGGGGGGAAGGCCTGGTAGGTGGCGATGAACAGGTCTTTGCGGAAGGACAGGCCCAGCACGTCCAGGTCCTCGCGGCCATAGCGGAAGGCGCAGGTGAGGGTCACGAACACTGGCGAGGGAGGGCCGGGCGGGGCGGTCAGGACCCCCCCTTCCCCAGCCCCCCAGCACCTAGCCGCAGCGGCTCCTTCCTGGGCAGCGCGAAACCTGCCCGAATCCCACTCCCACTGCTTTCTCCGCCCTCTTTCTGGGGCCCCGTCCTCCTCTGCCGCCCCGACCTCCCCTCGGCCGGTACCTTTGCGGTCCTTCAAGTAGTCAGGGTCCACGAGCACCACGCCATCTGGGAAAGGGACGCCGCTGCATGAGCTCATTTCCTGTCAGGGCCTCTCCTCCGTCCCTCGGCCCGGGGACTTCTTCCCCTCTTGGGGGACGTGGGCACACTTACCTACGGGGTCCACTCTGTCCAGGTGGTCTACAAAGTCCCGCTTGCCCAAGTACACGGTGAGCTGAGGATGCAGAAGGGACACAGGGAAGACAGGGCAGACGGATGCAGGGCAGCAGAACCCTGGAGGGGCCGTCCTGCCCGTGGCCTCCCCAGGCTGGGGTGTCCCCCCGGGTTTCCTTCAGAGCGGGGGACAATAGTGGGGTTTCCCAGACTACCCGACCTTGAGGCTTTTGTCACACCTCTGCCCACGAGTCAAGCAAATGTGTGTGTGTGTGTGTGTGTGTGTGTGTGTATGTGTGTGTGTGTGCGTGAGCATGCGTGCATGTGTGTGTGTGTGTGTATGTGGGGTGGGGTGGTGGGGCTTGGGGAGGACTTGCCCCAGGCAGCCAGTTAGAAAGCAGGCTGTGGTGTCACTCCTCTGGGATACACAGGCCGTAGCCTGGGGGGTGCTAACGGCTCCCACCCCAGGCACCCTGAGCTCGGCTCCTAAGAGGGACACAGCTGGGGCTTGGGGCTCCTCCCCCTTCATCTGGCCTCAGGCCAGTCCCCACCCAGCCCGTGGCTGAGTGCAGGGGCGAGCAGCCTTTGCGGGCGGCAAGGGGCTTCAGGAGGGAAGGAAGTGGGCTCTCAGCTGTCACAGGAAGTGGGGGCTAGAGGTTGGGGATCATCTAGGCGCGGGCCGGGCCTTGCTTGGGCCCACAGAGGGCTGGGAGGAGAAGCAGCATGGCAGACCGACTCACCTTGCAGTTAGGGCTCGACTTCTTGAAGACCCTAACAAAACAGAAAGGGAAGCCCCACTGCCTCCGTCAGACTCGGCAGGGACCTCCCGAGCCGGCCTGAGAAGCAGGGTTCGCCCGCCCCCAGGATTCAGTCCGGAGGCTTCTGGGCTTTGCCAGCCCTACCCCTCCCACTTCTCACCAGAAGGGCGGCCATAGGTCCTTAATGTTCCCGGGCCCCCCCTGCTCCGTGCACTCTCACTCTAGGTCCCCTCCGGTGGCAGTCAGTAGTCACTGGTTGCCCAGAAACCACCCAGGCTCTCCCCAGAGGACATCCCCCGGAGGGACCCGAATAGGCAGGTGGTAGTTGTGTCGGTCTAAGACCGAACCGTCCACCTGTGTTCTCTAGGGGCTCCAAAGACAGCCAGAGTACCTGGAGGGCAGTGGCCCTGGCTTTCGCTCCTGAAATGGTTTCTACCTGGAGGCACTACTTAAGCGCGGCCCTACTCCGTTAACCTCCAAGGGTTCCCCATCCCTGATCTCAGCAGCCTCGAAGCTCACTTGTCTTTGAAGGCCGAGCCCAGATATCACCTCCTCCAGAAGGCAGAGCCAGCCCGGACTCCCGTTACCCCCCTTTTTTCGGGGGGTTCCCGTCACACTTGCTGATGTTTCACTGGTGGTAAAACTTGTGATAGCGTGTCCGGGCAGTTAGCTGTGGACCATGTGTCACTAGGTAGACCGTGGACGTCACAGACCTCATCCAGTCGGGCATCCCCAGCACAATGCCCGCCGGACCATGAAGATGATGGTGCGGGCTGACATTTAGCGGGGGCGTGTGTTATCTCATTTAATAGTCTTAGCAACCCAACGATGGAGGGCCTAATAGTTCTATTTCACAGGTGAGGAAAAACGAGGGCACAGGAGAGGGGAAGGATTTTGCCTAAGGCCCCAGAGCAAGTAAATGGTGGGATTCAGATGAATCAGAGGCAGTCTGGCTCTGAGCCCGTGCTCTTTGTCAGGAAGCCGTTACACTCTCCTGTCTCTGCAGTTGGGCTTAAGTTCCTTGAGTCAAGGGGGATTCTCGCTTCCCAGAGCTGAAACGCTCGAAGCCTGGACTCTACCCGTTGCTGAGAGGGTAGGTAGGTGTCCAGAGACCCCTGTGCTCTGGCCACTTGCGGGCCTCATGTCACTTATCCCAATCCGCTCAGCCGCGATCCCTGGAAGGGTCCTCGGATCTCCTGCCAACCGGCCCATCCTTCCTCCAACCCTGCCTTCTCCCCACCTAGTTTTGCTCTTACAACTTCACTTCCCCCTTCTTCCCAGAAGCTCAAGATATCCAAAGGCCATAAGGCAAAGGGTATGGAAGTCCCTGGGTATCCCCATGCAATAAGGGAGAGTAAGCGCTGATACGGCAGCAGCTAGAATAAAGCACCACCTCTTGACCCGACCGAGGCTGGCCAAGGAGGCAGATCATGGGGGTGACCGGAGGGGGCCTGCAGAAGCAGATGTTCTCTCCGTTTCCTGTGGCCCAGAACTGGATGGGGGTGGCGGGAATTGTGCCAAGTCAGCAGTCCCCCCTCTGGTCCATCCATTCCCCTCCCTGAACCACATAACGGAAATTGGGGGCCTCCCTCAAGTCAGCGACTTCCCCTTTCTCCGGGGGGTGTTTGAGCCCTGATCCGGGATATCAGGCCTCCCTCTGGTCATCTCTCTCCACTACTGCTCGACTTGCTGCTCAGAAGCCTGGGTTCTCCTACTCTGTGGCTGGGGAGCGGCGGGGCTCCTATGATCATCTTTGGCGGAACAAGTGACAGCCCGGTACCAGGGCCCTGTTCCCGATCCGTTCTGGACAGAGGCACACAGCCCCAATCTTCACCTCTTTTCCTCCTGCTCCCCAGGCATTCACCCACTGCCCCCTTGGGGGTGCTGGGCCACAACAGGAAGTGGATTTTGCTAGAGACCAAAAAAGAGAACTCGGGGTATCAGTGGAAGGAAGGAGCCTCGATTGCACAGAAAACATCCGGGGAGTGGATGGCGTGCCCAGGGCAGATACTGGCTTCCCTCACCTCCGGGAAGAGGAGTGAGGCCCAGAAGCGGGGAGGGTCGTCATGCACTCCGCTCCCCCAAGATGAAGCTGTTGCTCCTGGCAACCTGGGGTAAGGCAGAAGTTTGGAAGCAGAGCCACCTGGCCCTTGGGACAGCCCGACTGCCCGTGGGGCATTGGACAGGAGGCTTTCCAGCAGCTCGGGACGAGTCTGGGGAGGGGGGATCCCCTCCCGGCATCCAGCCTTCCCATACCCGACCCCTCGGGGCTGGCCACCTGCTCCTCCTTCCTCCGCCCCTGCATCGCAGCCCGCACCGGAGAGCCCAGTCGTTCGGCCCCCACATCCCTACGAGAACCCAGGCGCCGGTTTCCTGGTCCCCTTCAGCCCTCGCTTTCTGCACAGGGGCCCGGCATGCGTCCCCCTCGTTATCCTCGAGGACCTGGGCGTGCGGCCCCGGATGGCTGCCCCCTAGGGACCCAGGCGTCCGGCCCCCGGATTCTCTCCCGGGTGTCCTGGTCTGGGGACCGTCCCGGCACCAGCTCCGAGCCGCCGCCCACGTCCCGCCGCGTGGCCCCACCTCCCTTACCTGGTGCCCGGTTTCTCCCCCATGGTGCGCGCGCCCGCCGCCCGCCCGGTCCGCGGCTCGCTCGCAGCCTCGCAGCCCTGCTGCCAGGTCCCCGCTCCTCCCCGCGCCACTGCGCACGCGCGCCTCTTTCTCCTCCCGCCCCTCCGGCCCCCCTCCGGGCCCGGGGAACCGCGGCCAGATGCGTCAGCCCGGCTCGCGCGCGCCGCGCCGCCGCCCGCCCCCTCCGCTCAGACCCGCGCGCTGATTGGCTCCGCCCCCGCGCCCGCCCCTCCGCAGCCCCTCCCGCCGTCCCGAGCGGTAGGAAGGGGCGGGGGTCCCTCCCGCGCGCGCGGTCCTTGCTCCCCGCTCTGCCCGCCCATCTCTCCGCCCCTCCGCACCCGCTTAGGAACGATTGGGCCCCCTGGAACGACGGCGCCCGCCTGCCGGGAGCTTAGAGCCCGCTGATTGGCTCCCCGCGTCCAGGACGCGGCGGGGGTCCCCTCCCCTTTGTTTGCTTTCTCGGCGGCGGCGGCGGAGGCGAGGGAGGCGGCGGGGGCGGAGGAGCGGGCGCCGGCACAGTCTGGGAAGGAGGGCTCGGGGACGCACACGTGGGTGAGCGGTTCCAGTTGCGTGATGCTCGCTTCAGCGCGCGCCGCTCGCGCGTGCTCGCAGCCTTGGCCCGCCCTCCCGCCTCTCGGTCGTGGTGTGTCAGCGCCCTCTGGTGTCCGTCTTTGGTCCTCGCGGGGTTCCTTTGCCTAATTTCTCTGACCACCCAGGCCTTTCCATCTGCCGTCTTCGCAGCGAGCATCCGTGCGTCCATCCATGCCTGTAATGTGCTAGTCACCGTGCTGGGCGATGGGGACACAGACACGAGTCAACATGGCCCCCGCTTCCCTAGTACAGTTCGGGAGACCCATAAACAGGCATCATGATCCCAAGAATACAAGAAAAGAGGTATGACTCAGAAGACACAGCGACTGCCAGCGCTTGACTGGGGCAGGGACGGAGGGGACTGTACGCTGTCCGAAGGAGGAGACATTTGAGGACAATCTTTCTGACGGGTGGGCAGAAAGAGTGTTCCCCCAGAGAAAGGCAAGGCACGTCCCGTTCTGAAGTGTTCGTGGGGGTCGATGGGAGGAGAGCGACTGGAACAGAGTGTGAAGGATTCTGCAGAGCCGGAGAAGGAACGAGACTGAGGTCCTCCCTGGAGGAGGCGGGGTGGGGGAGGGCACATGGATCCAGCAGTGGTTTTTTTCAAGCAAAAGACCGGCGTGATGAGACTTCTCCTTTAGGAGGATAATTCCGGGCAAGGCGGAGGATGGGGAGAGCGGGGCAAGGTTGTCTAGACTAAAACTAGTCAAGAGACGGTGAATGATGGAGTGAAAGGGAGGAGGGGCTGGGCTGAGAGTCATTTCTAGAGACGGGGGAGGATGGTGGATTCCTGACATTTCTGCACTTAAGGGGCTCATGTATTTCTCCTTCTTCCTTCCATCTCTTTTCCCATTCTCCCCCTGTCCTTCCCAGCCGGGTGAACTAACTTCACACTCCCCCCTCCATTTTCGATGTGACAAAAAGTAATATGCACAACACGACAGTTTCTGAGATCACCTTTAAGGCTCGAACACAGGCTCTCAGTTCCATCACCACCTTCTAAGCTCGCTCTTCACACCTTTCAAGCTGTAGATCAGACCCTTCTTTTAGACTCACAAATCACAGGGTGCCTTCGGCTCAGGTCATGATCTCACACTCCGTGAGTTTGAGTCCCGCATCGGGCTCTGTGCGGACAGCTCGGAGCCTGGAGCCTGCTTCGGATTCTGTGTCTCCCTCTCTCTCTGCTCCTCCCCTGCTCGTGCTCTGTCTCTTTCTGTCTCAAAAATTAAAAAAAGGGGCGCCTGGGTGGCGCAGTCGGTTAAGCGTCCGACTTCAGCCAGGTTAGGATCTCGCGGTCCGGGAGTTCGAGCCCCGCGTCAGGCTCTGGGCTGATGGCTCAGAGCCTGGAGCCTGTTTCCGATTCTGTGTCTCCCTCTCTCTGCCCCTCCCCCGTTCATGCTCTGTCTCTCTCTGTCCCAAAAATAAATAAACGTTGAAAAAAAAAATTTTTTTTTAAAAATTAAAAAAAAATTAAAACAATTTAGACTCATGAATCACTTTTGTCAAAGGGTCATGACCAGAAGGTAATGAGACCTACATTGCTACCTCTCTAAAGTGATTTTGGAACTGAAGGGTAGTGGTCTTATGACACGAACGCGACTGCATTAAAAGATACTAATATAAAGAAAATTTCAGAAAGATACTAAAGAAGACTAGAAAGAATGAAAGAGATACACCATTTTACTTTATAATGATGGGAAAAACCATCAGTATAAAGATGTCATTTCTTTACAGGTTGTCCTTAGATTTAACACCATATGAAAATAGCAGTGGGAGGCTGGTCCAAAGGTCGTGACTTATCTCAAGTGATTGTTCCCAGTCCGATCGAACTCCTCATTTGACTCCCTCCCCCCAACCCTTTCTCACTACTGCACCTGATTAGACTTTAAAAATAAATAAATAATGGGAATGCAAGCTGGTGCAGCCACGCTGGAAAACAGTATGGAGGTTCCTCAAAAAACTAAAAATGGAACTACCCTACGACCCAGCATTTGCACTACTAGGCATTTATCCAAGAGATACAGGTGTGCTGTTTCGAAGGGACACGTGCACCCCCATGTTTATAGCAGCACTATCGACAATAGCCAAAGTCTGGAAAGAGCCCAAATGTCCATCAATGGATGAATTGATAAAGAAGAGGTGGTGTATATATTTGTGTGTATATATATGGAATATTACTCAGCAATCAAAAAGAATGAAATCTTGCCATTTGCAACTACGTGGATGGAACTGGAGGGTATTATGCCAAGTGAAATTAGTCAGAGAAAGACAAAAATCATATGACTTCAGTCATGTGAGGACTTTAAGAGACAAAACAGATGAACATAAGGGAAGGGAAACAAAAATAATATAAAAACAGGGAGGGGAACAAAACATAAGACACTCATAAATATGGAGAACAAACAGAGGGTTACTGGAGGATGTGGGAGGGGGAATGGGCTAAATGGGGGAGGGGCATTAAGGAATCTACTCTTGAAATCATGGTTGCACTATATGCTGACTAATTTGGATGTAAATTTAAAAAATAAAATTAAGAAATAAAATTAAATAAAAATAAAAAAATTAAATAAATAACAATGGGACTTTTTTGGGGGAACTTGATTCTAAATAATCATAAGAATCAACTTGCAAGTGTAGCCAGGATAATTCTGAAAAAATAAGAATAAAGCAGGCATTTGTCTTACCGCTAAGGTAATTTATTATGTCACAATAATTAAAATTGTGTTATCGGTGCAGTTAATACTAAGCAGAGCAATGAAACAGAATAGAATGTCCAGATACAGACACACAGGGCAGCATTTCAAGTCAATGGGGGAAAGAATGGCATATTCACTAAATTGGGTTGAGACAGTTGGCTATTCATTTGGGAGAAAAAAGTTCTGTCTCCATCTCACACCTTACACAAAATAAATTCCAGATGGGTTAAAGATCTAAATGCATGGAATAGAACTATAAAAGTATAAGGAGAAAGTATAGGAAAATATTTTTATAACCTCGGAGGTTGGGAAAAGCCCCATAAGACATCAGACCCCAGGGCTGTAAATGATAACAGCTAGCACTTTATAATACTTAACCACATGCCAAACATTGTTCCAAGCCGTTTACAAATATCAGTTCATTTAATGCAGCCCAATGCATTAAGGGTTTATAATTATCCTTATAATTATCCAGGGGGAGGGGGCGCCTGGGTGACTCAGTTGGTTAAGGGTCTGACTCCTGATTTTGGCTCAGGTCATGATCTCATGGTTCGTGAGTTGGAGCCCGGCGTTGGGCTCCCAGCTGACAGTGTGTGGCCAGCTTGGGATTCTCTCTCTCTGCCCCTCCCCCACTCGCTTGCTCTAAAAAATAAACATTAAGAAATGAAGAAATGGAGGCTCAGTTAAGTGACTTGCAGGCTCACACAACTAGCAAGAGGCAAAGCTGGTGATTGAACCCAGCAGTCTAGCCCAGGGCCTGTGGTCTGTACCGTTAACACCTTACTTCTAAGAGACTAAGAGGCTAAAATAAATAAAATGACAAATTGGAAGAAGCCTCTTACAACCTTGCAACACATGTCACAATCAAGAATAAGTCTCCACCTCTACAAAGAGGTCCTACAAATGAATAAACCTGGTATTAATTAGGATTATGTACAAGGCACTATTTTACATGGTTGGTAGGGTGTTAAGTCAATGCAACCTTTCTAGCGGGCATTTGGCCGGTTCCCGTCAAAATTAAAAGTAGGTTTTCTCTTTTATCCAACTCTCATTTACACTCAACAGATATCAAGCACCTTTTATGTGCCAGGCACTGCTCTAGGTGATGGGGAGAAGACTCCTCTCCTGAGATTTGTCTTTTAGCTAGAAGAGATTGTCAATAAGAAAAGAAATACATTTTGGATAGTGTTAGGAGTTAGTTATTAAGAAAAGATAAGCAGGGTGACATGGTAAAGGATGATGGGGGTTGGAGAGCTTCATAAGACATCAAACCCTAGGGCTATAAATAATAAGGGACTACTTTAAAGGAACTACTTAAAAAGAAGCCCTCTTTGAGGATGGCAAGATGATATCAGTCACAGGGAATGAAAGAAAAATTTCTCTAGGCAGAAACAGCAACATGTGCAAAGGTCCTGAGGTGGCAGAGGGCTAGCTGGGGGATAGAAAGAAGGCTAGTTTGGCTCAAGAATCAGAAAAAAAACAGGGAAACTGGGGATACTCGTGGTATACTTTGAGGACAGAGAAGTAGGTAGGTATGGGTCAGATCACACGGATTCCAGTGGCCCGGGTGAAGAGATGGGGTTTCATTCACATCAGATTTGGAAGCCACTGCAGGACTTCAAGCCGGGAGTGACGAGAACTGACTTGACATGTGAAAAGACCACTTTGGTTGCTTTGCAAAGGGAGTACACAGGGCCCAGAGGGAAGCAATGAGGAGGCCATTGTAAGAGGCCAGATGAGAGAGAATGGTGACTGGGACCACAGTGGCACCGGAGATGGAGAAATAGAAAAAAAGTAGTGGTACTGGGTTAACGTATTTTGGACTTGAAGAAGGATTAGACAGAGGAGCAAGCAGAGAGGAATAAAGGCCCTTAGACTAGGATTTTTTTTTTTTTGCCAGTTCAAATTATTAATTATCTTTGTGCACAAAGAGGGAAGTATGAGTGTTCAGTGAAGTGTATTAGTGAAAAGCCGGGGCAGCTGGAAATACCATATCGGGCCACAGAACTAGACCACGGTGCACCCATTTCATCGCACCCCGCAGCTTAAAAAGCGGCGTAAAGGCGCCACGACGCGCGCCTAGTGGGACGAGTCGAGCTCAGACCCTGCTGTTGTGAAACAAACTTTGCGTTCACGTGTTTGTGCACCGACTAAGGTCAGCAGAGCACACACCCCCCCCCCCCCCCTGGGGCACGGAGCTGGGAAGACCGGAGGCGGCTCGTCCTTCATGCCGCGTGCTGCTTGCATTCGCGTTTGCAGGGCGCCAACGGCCGTCCCGGACTCCAGGCGAGAGGCCGGGTCCCAGGACGCCGGCCGCGCCGACAGCGGAGGAGCCGCGAGCCCCGGGCACAGCCCGCGGAGGCCCGGGACGCTGGCGCCTTTTGTCCCGACCACGTGGTCCGCCCCGCGAGCGCGGCGCCCCGCTGCCCGCGCATGCTCCCTCGCAGCCCGCGCCGCGAGCCCAACCTCCGCCCGCCCAGTGCGCGGGGACGCGGCCCCCTCCTCACGCCCCCTCCCCACCCGGCGCCCGTCGCGGTGCGTTTGCGTCATCGCGCCACGCCACCACGGAGCCCGGGTGAAGATGGCGGCAGCCGTTCTCAGCGGGCCCTCGGCGGGCTCCGCGGCCGGGGTTCCCGGCGGGACCGGGGGGCTCTCGGCGGTGGGCTCGGGCCCGCGTCTGCGCCTGCTGCTGCTGGAGAGCGTGTCCGGGTTGCTGCAGCCGCGCGCGGGGAGCGCCGTGGCTCCGGTACATCCCCCGGTCCGCTCGGCCGCGCACTTGCCCGGGCTCATGTGCCTCCTGCGGCTGCATGGGACGGTGGGCGGGGCCCAGGTGAGTGTGGCCCGCGGCCCTGGAGGAAAGCGGGCGCGGCTCCCGGGGGCCGGGGTCGCGGGGCCCCGCCGCCGCGCCGGGGAGGTGGCGGGCAGGGGGCCTGGGGCGGAGAGCGGAGCCCGTGTCGCTCTGGGCCACATTCACGCCCTGGGAAAGCCGTCGGTAGAAACTCAGGCAAGAGGAAGGGCCTCGTTTTTCTCCACCGCCAGGCTGTTGGTGGTTCGAGCGGGTTCGAACAAGAGCGGGTTCGATCTCAGGCCCCGGCGTATCTGGTTTTGGGGATTGTTTCGACGGCGTGAGTGAATGTAGTCGACAGATACTTACTGAGCTCTTACGAAGGGGTGAGCTCAGGGTGCGCCTTTTTACAGATGGCAGTGGCGACGAGCAAAATGTTTTCAAACGCTGTGAGAATTGTATGGTAGGGACCGCTAAGCTAACCTGGAGAACTACAGAGATTTTCCCGAGGCCCTAAGCTGAGACCCCTCCCCAACCCCCGGATGAGTAAGGGTTGGGTAGGGAAAGAAAATGGGAGAAGCGGTTCAGGCAGTGGAAAGCTCATGTGGTAGGAAGGAACTGAAAAGAAGGGCGTTGTGTCTGGGCCTCAGAGGTGGTGGGGGAAGAGAGTGGACACGATGAGGCTGGTGAGGTGAGTAGGCGGTGGGCAGGTCATGCAGAGCTTTCTAGACTGGCCTAGGAGGGTCCTTTGGGTTATACTAAGGGAAGAATCTAACATCTATGCAGTTCTGCAAACTAGAAACCCAGATGTCATCCTGAACTCTTGCTCACATGCCTCATATGCAGTCCTGTTGATTTTATTATTTAAGTAGCTTTCAGACCTGCCCACTCCTTTCCGTATCCTTCCCTTTGCCCCCATCCTCGCCTGAACTCCCATCCTCTTGCCCAGGTGAAGGCACTGACTGTAAGAATGCATAACGTGTCCGACATGATGTCTTCTAACGTCTGGCGCTCCTTTAATATCTCCTGCTCTCCATCCTCTCCTAACCCGCCCCCCCCCCCAGATTTTACCCATCCTTCAGGATGGTCTTCCTTGACTGGTCTTTGTTACTGGGACCTTCCCAGCCCTGTGCTTCCTTCCAGGAAGAGGGTGGTCACAACCCGCTGGATCTGGATGGTTCTACAGTCTTAGCCCCACTTTTATCAGGGACAGTCTCATCCTTGATTTTAACATTACTCCTCACTATTGACGGTGACAGAACTGGGCCTCTGCTATCTCAGCCCACTTTTGGAAGCGGGAGCCGATTATGCATTTTCTCTTCTAAGTCCTCCTCGTCTAATTCATGTGGTTTTAGGTATTTCTGAAATATTATGTATTCTGCCTATACATGCGTGGTTTCTTTCATTGTCTTTCAAGTTTTCACTCCTCCCTCAAGTGCCCATTAAGCCCATGAACTTATCGTCTTTCTTATTTTCTGCCAAGTGTCTAAGTGTAGTAGCATTTTGAGCAAAGCTGAAAGTGATGTGGAAAACTAGACCCCTTTTAATATTGCTTGTGTCGCCTTTTTGGGGGGGGCATATTCTGCCTTCACTTTCTTCCTGCTTGTGTGTCTCATATTGGATCCTCAGTACGCGGGTTTTCTTAGCTTCCCCGTACACTTGTATTCAACAGACCTTTATCGAGATTCTGTTATGGGCTAGCTATTGTTTCTCTACCCTAGCCTCAGGTGACAGCATTCTCTTGCTCCAAACCATACAGTCATTTACCTTTGCGTGATGCCCCACCCCTCAGAGGCTTTCTAGCCCAGTCAGATGAGAACTGAGGGAAAGTAAATGGGTCGGAGCTTAGTGGAAAGACGGATAGATCCCCTGATTGGACCGTCTGTGTTGACCTACTCAATGACTCTGCTTTCCCGCAGGTAACTCGCTAGCCCCACAGTGAAGCTGGGTTGGTTCACAGTTTCTGGCACCGATTCCAGCCACAATCCCCTGACTTGTCTCCTTGCCTCCTTGCCTCGTCTCCTTGCCTCATTCTGTTGTATCTCATCCATTTCTCACACAGCAGCTGCAGTGAGCTTTCTTTTTCTTTTTTTTTTAAGCTAATTTTTTTTTTTAAATTTATTTATCGAGAGAAAGTGTGTGTGTGTGTGCACACGAGGCAGGGAGGGGCAGAGAGAGAGAGAAAGAGAGGGAGAATCCCAAGCCGCGCTGCCAGTGCAGAGCCTGATGGGGGGACTCGAACCCACGAACCGTGAGATCATGACCTGAGCTGAAGTCAGACGCTTAACCTTCTGAGCCATCCAGGCACCCCCGGAGTGAGCTTTCCAAAGTAAAATTCTGATCCCGTTTGCTGTCTTTTAAAATCTTTCAGGGGCGCCCGGGTGGCTCAGTCGGTTGAGCGTCCGACTTCCGCTCAGGTCATGATCTCTCAGTTCATGAGTTCAAGCCCCGCATTGGGCTCTGTGCTGACAGCTTGGAGCCTGGAGCCTGCTTCCCATTCTGTGTCTCCCCCTCTCTGTCTGCCCCTCCCCTGCTCATGTGCTGTCCGTCTCTTATGAATGAATAAATGTTAAAAAAACATTTTAAATCTTTCAGTAGCTGGACTTTCTCGGCCCTTGGCCTTCGTACTTGTAGGTCTCTGCTTGGGATCCCTCCCTGTCTTGCTTCCCCGCTCCCCACAAAAATCGTTTCAGTTCTCTGTTTATTTGTCACTGCCTTTGGGAAACCTTTCCAAACCACCCTATGATTCACTGTCCATTCTTAGACCGTATTGAAGTGAGCTATTTATTCGTTTCGCATGTATACAATCTCCTTCCCTCCCATCTACGCGGCTAGGCTTTGATTTATTTTTTTACACGTAATTGAAAAAGATGTAGGGAACTTACTTCAGATTACACAAAAGTAGAGGAAATAGTATTTTGAAGTATCCCATCCTATGCTGTCCCCATCACCCCAATTTAACAATGAACGTTTTGCCAACATTGCTTAACGGCCACCCTCCCAGCTCTTCTCCCTCCCCCGCACCGGGCATCTTAAAGCAAATCCGAGATCTCATTTCCCCTATGGCCGCGTGTTCTTAGGAGGACAGGTGTCTTATTCTGCCTTGTACCCCAGGGCTTTGCCCTGTTGCGTTCCGCAGCCAGTCGTGCCATCTGTTTAAAATCGTCATCAGCAAGGTGACAGCATTCTCTTGCTCCAAACCATACAGTCATTTACCTTTGCGTGAGGCCCCACCCTGTGTGACCTCTGCTTGCCTCTCGACCTCATCTCGTACAGCTCTCCGTCTGTCTGGACTGTGGCCGCCCACGCTAACCTCTTGATGTGAAACTCCCGGGAAGGTGAACTTCTCCCTTAGGGCTCAGCTTATCTGCCCCTGTTTCACAGGAGTCTTTCCTGACCACCCTGTGCCAGTTCTTCCCGTCCCGCGCGTTCTCTGTCACTTTGTCCCGTTTCATTTTTCCTAGCACTTCCCACTCCTTGAAAGAAATCAACCTGTTTGTTATCGGTCACGTTCTCCCTTCTCCTCGTACCCGATTTAAATTCCATTATAATCACTTTCTTGCCCCTCTCCCTACACCGTGCTTGCCCAGCAATACCACGTCTGTGTCCAGTTCAACTCCGTTTGTTCTGTGCCTACACCCGCGCAGCTCGGTGTAGCTGGAGAGGAACACGTAACCTTGCTGACTGGTCTCAGTTAAAACTCCTGGCTGGGGGCGCCTGGGTGGCGCAGTCGGTTAAGCGTCCGACTTCAGCCAGGTCACGATCTCGCGGTCCGTGAGTTCGAGCCCCGCGTCGGGCTCTGGGCTGATGGCTCAGAGCCTGGAGCCTGTTTCCGATTCTGTGTCTCCCTCTCTCTCTGCCCCTCCCCCGTTCATGCTCTGTCTCTCTCTGTCCCAAAAATAAATAAACGTTGAAAAAAAAAAATTAAAAAAAAAAAACAAAAAAAAAAAAACTCCTGGCTGTCATCACGGCAAGCGGACCCTTAGTGTTGCCCAGCAGTCCTGCTACATTTCCGCTCTCCTGGACAACCTCCGATTACTTCTCTGCACCCTCGCTCTTAGCTGCACCTGCTTCCCACTTCTCCGAGCCGGTAGGCAGTCGGTGGGCAGTCCTGTAGGCTCCCGCCACCACATCTGCCAGGGTAACCGTAGCTGGCTCTCTGCCTTCCCTCCTGGGGCGAGGGGCGAGCTGGCCCCGGGGACTGCTTGTGCACTAGGGCTAGCCCGTGCCCCTTCCTTCGTCCGATCTTCCTCTCTGTCGGGGCCTTGCCTCAGCACGCAGCTCCAAGCGGCTTTTAGCCGTCCCACCTCGTGCCCGATTTCTCCTCTCGGCTTCATGGCAACGCTCCTCAAAAGAATTGTTCGTACTTCCTGCCTCCGATTCTTCACCCATTTTTCTTTTGCTTAATGTTTTGAGATAATTAAAAAAAATTTGTTTTTTTTAAATGTTTATTTATTTTTGAGAGAGAAAGAGAGCGTGAGTAGAGGAGGGGTAGAAAGAGAGGGAGACAGAGTCTGAAGCAGGCTCCAGGCTCTGAGCTGTCAGCACAGAGCCCGACATGGGGCTCGAACCCACCAACCATGAGATCATGACCTGAGCTTAAGCCAGACGCTTAACCGACTGAGCCACCCAGGCGCCCCACATTTTGAGATAATTTAAAGTTTATGCCCAATTTGAAAGAATAATAGACTTATTGTGTATCTTTCCTCCAGATGCCCCAAATGTCAACATTTTATTTTTTTAAATTTTTTATTAAAGAAACTTTTATTTATTTAAAAAAAAAATTTTTTTTAACGTTTATTTTTATTTTTGAGACAGAGAGAGACAGAGCATGAACGGGGGAGGGTCAGAGAGAGGGAGACACAGAATCTGAAACAGGCTCCAGGCTCTGAGCTGTCAGCACAGAGCCCGATGCGGGGCTTGAACTCACGGACTGCGATATGACCTGAGCCGAAGTCGGCCGCTTAACTGACTGAGCCACCCAGGTGCCCCTTAAAGAAACTTTTAAAAAAATGTTTGTTTATTTTTGAGAGAGAGAGAGAGAGAGACAGAGCACAAGTGGGGGAGGGACAGAGAGAGAGGGAGACAGAATCTGAAGCAGGCTCCAGGCTCCGAGCTGTCAGCACAGAGGCCGACACGGGGCTCAAAGTCACAAACCGTGAGATCATGACCTGAGCCAAAATCGGACACTTAACCGACTGAGTTATCCAGGCACTTCCCCCCCCCCCCTTTTTTTTTTAAAAACTTTCCATGACCATTCAGGCCCTTAGGATTAGGCCTCTTTTTAAAAAAAAAAATTTTAAGTAACAATCAGTCTTTTTTTTTTTTTTTTTTAATGTGTTTATTATTGAGAGAGATAGCACGAGGGAGGACCGGAGAGGGAGAGATAATCCCAAGCAGTCTCTCCACTGCTAGCTTGGAGCCCAATGTGGTGCTTGAACTCATGAACCATGAGATCATGACCTGAGCTGCACCCAGGCGCCCTGGGATTGTTTAAGGTACTCTAACCCCAGGGGTGCCTGGGTGGCTCAGTGAGTTAAGCTTCTGACTTCGGCTCAGGTCATGATCTCGCGGTCCGTGAGTTTGAGCCCTGTGTCAGGCTCTACAGCTCGGAGCCTGGAGCCTGCTTCGGATTCTGTCTGTCTGTCTGTCTGTCTCTCTTTCTCCCCTTCCCCTGCTCATGCTCTGTCTCTCTCTGTTTCAAAAATAAATAAAAACATTAGAATAAAATAAAGTACTCTACCCCCATCGTGGGGCTCAAGCTCACAACCCCGAGGTCAGGAGTCGCACGCTCTTTTGACTGAGCCAGCCAGGTGTCCCCTCTTTAGTCTTCTTTAAACTGAAGCGGTTTCTTTGTCTTACGATCACGACGGTTTTGGAGAGCCGCAGGGCAGTTCTGTTTGAGGATGCCCCTTGGTAACGGGATTCGGCAGGAATGATGCGGCCGTGTGTCATTTTGGTGTGTCACATTGGTGGCACATGGTGTCTCTCTGCCCCTCCACTGGTGGTGGTGACTTCGGTCACTGGATCAGGACGGTACCTGCCCGCTTTCCTCACTGTGAAGTGTGGCTTGTCTGTAACTGGTATGTGTGCCGTGCGGAGATCACACGCACGTCTGTGTCTTGTCAGCCTTCTGCCCCGCGATTCCGTGTCCGTGTAAGCGTCTTCTCATTTGAGTCCTGGCTCCGGTGGTCACCTCCCGAACTCGTTCTCCTGGGGCTTTCGGCCTCACCCCTTCACCGAATCACCCCTTTGCAGGGGCCCGTGGCGGTTCTTGAAGACCACCCGTGCTCTTCAGGGTGTGAAGTTCAAAGGTCAATGTTGCCCCCCCCCCCCCCCCCCCCCGCCGGTCCTTTTCAAGGCATTCCATACAGTTGGCCCCTCTTTTGTTCTTGAGACTTCCCTCTGCTTCCGCACAGCATCCTGATTTCTTTTCACCCGTTCTGCTCACTCCTTTCCAGCCTTTACCGGGTCCTCCTCGCTTCCCACCTCTGAATGATTGGCGGTCCGAGAACCCGGGCCGATTTCCTCTGCGTGGGCGCTGTCCCTGGAGAGCTGACCCAGTCTCGTGGCCGACAGCTTCCCGGATCCGTGCTCCGACCAAGCCTTCTCTCTCCCGACCCACCCGCCCAGTGCCTGTGTGGCACATCCATTCTGGTGCTAAGTAGGAGCCCAGGTGCCACACGTGTGACCCAGCCCGCCCCTCCCGCGGGGCCCCTGCCAGCAAACCTCCGTTGTCTCTGCGTCTCCCTGTCTCGCGCCCCTGTCGTTTGCCAGCACATCCTTGGGCTCTGCCTTCAGAGTACATCCGGAATTCGACTCTGTGCTGAGCTGGTTAAGCAGCACCACGTCTCAGCCTCCTCCTGTCTGCGTCTGCCACCCAGCGAGGCAGCGAGGCAGCTCGGCCCTGGGGCTGCGTTTTCAAAAATAAGTCAGACAAGGGGTGCCTTGGTGGCTCAGTCAGGTAAGCATCCGGCTTTTGATTTCAGCTCAGGTCACGATGTCACGGTTCATGGGTTGGAGCCCCGCATCGGGCTCTGACCTGACAGTGTGGAGCCTGCTTGGGATTCTTTCTCTCCCTCTCTCTCTGTCTTTTTTTTTTTTTTTTTTTTTTTAACATTTATTTATTTTTGAAGGAGAGAGAGCATGAGCAGGGGAGGGGCAGAGAGAGAGGGAGACATAGAATCCGAAGCAGGTTCCAGGCTCTGAGCGGTCAGCGCAGTGCCCGATGCGGGGCTTGAACCCACGAACTGTGAGATCATGACCTGAGCTGAAGTCGGACGCTCAACCGACTGAACCACCCAGGTGCCCCAGCCTCTCTCTCTGTCTTTATCCTACTTGTTCTCTCTCTCAAAATAAACTTAAAAACAAAACAAAACAAAAGTCAGACGATATCATTCCTCTGCCCAGTTCTCTCCCCCCCCCCCCCGCCCCCCCACAGTCTTTATCTTCTTCAGAGTAAGAGTCACCAGGCGCCTGCAGGGTGCCAGGCGCTGGCCCGGCCCCAGGGACCTGCGTCTTCTATGACTCTGGCCTCGCACTCTCCTTGAGACAGTTCGCCTCCTCGCTGTTCTTTACCAAGAAGAACAGGGTGCGCCTGTCACGCGATCAATTTTATTGATTGTTACTGTTATCATTAAAGACTGTGTTTTTTTTTTTTTTTAATTTTTTTTTTAATGCTTATTTTATTTTTGAGACAGAGAGGGACAGAGCATGAACAGGGGAGGGTCAGAGAGAGAGGGAGACACAGAATCCGAAACAGGCTCCAGGCTCTGAGCGGTCAGCACAGTGCCCGATGCGAGGCTTGAACCCACGAACTGTGAGATCATGACCTGAGCTGAAGTCGGATGCTCAACCGACTGAGCCACCCAGGTGCCCCAGCCTCTCTCTCTGTCTTTATCCTACTTGTTCTCTCTCTCAAAATAAACTTAAAAACAAAACAAAACAAAAGTCAGACGATATCATTCCTCTGCCCAGTTCTCTCCCCCCCCCCCCGCCCCCCCACAGTCTTTATCTTCTTCAGAGTAAGAGTCACCGGGTGCCTGCAGGGTGCCAGGCGCTGGCCCGGCCCCAGGGACCTGCGTCTTCTATGACTCTGGCCTTGCACTCTCCTTGAGACAGTTCGCCTCCTCGCTGTTCTCTACCAAGAAGAACAGGGCGCGCCTGTCACCGTGATCAATTTTATCGATTATTATTGTTATCATTAAAGACTGTGTTTTTAAGTAATCTCTGTACCTACCGTGGGGCTCGGCTCGAACTCACGACCCTGAGATCAAGAGTTGCACGCTCCACCGACCGAGCCGGGCCCGGGCGTCCCCGCTCTGACCAATTTGAGAACACTCCAGAAGGAAGCCCCGTACCCACTGGCAGTTACCGCCCGTTTCCCCGCAGCCCCTCTCTGGCCCTCAGCCCGAGGCGGCCGCTCTCTACTTTTTGTCTCTATGTTTGCCTGCTTGGACCATTTCGCGTAAACGAGTTCTACAACATGTGCCTTCTTTCACCTAGCGTCACGTTTTTAGAGGTTCACCCGTGTCTCAGAACTTCCCTTTACGACCCTCCGCCGTGTGGGCACGCCACACTGAGTTTCCCGTACACCAGTTGGTGGGCGGGGGGTGGTTTCCACCTTGCGGCTCTCGGGGAGGATGGTGTGAACCCTCACGCGCAGGTGTGGGCGTGCACGTTTTCAGGTCGCTGGGGCAGGAGCCGAGGAGGGGACCTGCTGGGTCGTGCGAGCCCGTACGACCTCGCGAGGAACCGCCCGACGGTTGACGCGTGCGGGCGTGACCGTGTCTTGCTTTCGCTTGGCCCAGATGGCGGGTTCAGCGAGGGCCTCGGTGCCCCCTCCACACGGAACGCCGTCTCCCTTCCCTCCCCGGCCGCCGCTTTCCTTCCCGAGTCCGCTCTTTCGGGCCCCCTGGTGCTTCGCGCCATCCCGCCTGGTCTCTCGTCTGGGTGTCCGTGTCTTCTGTCGCCTGCACCTAGAACGTCGGCTCCGCGGCACCGAACACAGCGTCCCCCGTGAAGCGGATGTGGGGTGAATGTTTGCGGGATAAGCGAGTAAACGTTGCCCTTCGCGAGAGCGGGGCCCCTAACTTGTCCAGCTCTGTTCTCCGTCCGCCTCCGTGCGTAGCAGGTGGTGTTGGCAGAAGGAGCGGCGAGCGCGGTCGTGGGTCCGGGGGCTGTGAGGGGAGTCTGGCTTTCCAGGGGTCGGGAAATTACTCGGAGGGCTGGGGGACACCCCTCTCTCAGGGCCCCCAGAGCACGTGGAAGGGAGACTCTGGCCGACTCGGTCTGCGTTGGCCTTAGTGGCCCTCCGGAAGCCGGGAGCAGAAGGGTTTGGGGGTGAAGGAAGAAGGGGGTCCCAGGTAAGCCCGCGCCCGATCAGCAAGCATTTGTGGGGTCTCCTCCGTGCCGGGTGCCCTTCAGGGTGACCGGGCTGAGGGAGCCGCGTCTCGGCAGCCCGGTCGCTGGACGAGTTGGGCTGCCCCCGTGTGGCGCTCCCGTTGTCGGGCGGGGAGCCGGGACGGGACCGACTGCTGGAAAGCGGGCAGAGGCTGAACTCCTTGAGGGACGGCGGTCGGGCTCAGAGGAGGTGTGACGTCAGGAAAGGGTCTGTGGGGCCGAGAGGGGTTGGGAGACTCCTGATCCCAACGCGCTTCCCTGCTTTCTCTCCCCCAGAACCTTTCGGCTGTCGGGGCGCTGGTGGGTCTCAGCAATGCCCGTCTCGGTTCCGTGAAAACTCGGTAAGTGTGCGCCCCGTTCTTCCTCTAGGGGGAGATTTCCTTAGGAAGTGGACCGTGCGTCTGTCCTTCTGTCCCTCTATTGTCACCACCCCGTGGATTCCGGAGACTTCTCCGTTCCCAGCACGAGGAGGGCTTCGTTCTTTCCACGGGCTCCCTTGAGTTGAGTGCCCCCCTCCCCCTTTCAGCTCCCGAGTTTCCTCAGCCCCCCATGGGACCACCCGGGCCCCCGTGTCCCCACTGCGCACACCCTCGCCGGGAGCCCTCCCGGCGCTGCGGGAGTTAGAGTGCCCGGGGGTCTGCGGCAGCGCCTGGCTCTGCCCGGTTAGCATAGAACAAGCTTCCTCCGCGGCCAGGCTTGTCCTCACGCCCTCGTCTCTTGCAAGGTTCGAAGGGCTGTGTCTGCTGTCCCTGCTGGTGGGGGAGAGCCCCACGGAGCTGTTCCAGCAGCACTGTGTGTCCTGGCTTCGCAGCATCCAACAGGTCCTACAGGTGAGGCTCCCCACCCCCCACCCCGCCCCCGCCCCGGCTCCATCCCGGCGCTCCCGGTGCGCTGCGGGCGCTGGGCCTGGGCTCAGGCTCGTGAGGACAGAGAGGACTGGCGGTCTCCCGCGAACGGGGATCACGGCTGCACGTGGGAACATTGCGGGAGACCGTTGGATATTTTTATCCACGGGGCTGTTTTAATTCATTTGACCTTTGGCACACCGCGACCCTTGACCGTTTGCACTTCCTCGCTAGCCTTTCTAACACGTGACATGTCGAAAGTTCCTTTTCCCCGGTATTTTATTTTTGTTTTTATTTATTAGTATTCTTTTTGCTGCTCCTTTCTTCCTCTCTTAACATTTTAATTTTTTTCTACTCTTACGCCCTTTGATGGCCTCCCCACCCGGTTCTTCAGTGAGCATGTTCTGAGCACTTGCGGCCGAGTGCTGAGCTCTGGGGGACAGTGGTAAGGCGGACTTGAACCCTGCCTTCATGGTCCCTGAAATCCAGGGGTCGGGGAGCTTTCTGTGGAGTGAATGTTTACAGATGGAGGAAATGAAGAAAAACAGCAACTTTTATTTGGAAAAGACAGCATATAAACCATCCCCTAAGAGTTCATTCTAATGAGTTGGTACTCATATCTTTGGAGGATGTATTTGGAGCAGATTGATGAATCTTACCTCTGTGGTGGCCTTAAACAGTTTACCCCTTCATAGAAATCCGTGTATCCGAGTGAAGGATGTTCTTAAATAGACTCAGTTGTGGTCATTCTAATTTTCCCCTGAAACCAAAGCATACTTATATCCATGTTGCTCTTGAAATGTACCGTACTTTGCGGACCCTGTTGTAAATGCACGTGAAAGCTTTCAAATGTCAGCAAGATAAAATTTTTTTTGTTTTTTACTTTTTATTTTTTTTTCACATTTTTTTTTTTAACATTTATTTATTTTTGAGACAGAGAGAGAGCATGAACGGGGGAGGGTCAGAGAGAGAGGGAGACACAGAATCTGAAACAGGCTCCAGGCTCTGAGCTGTCAGCACAGAGCCCGACGCGGGGCTCGAACTCACGGACCGTGAGATCATGACCTGAGCCGAAGTCGAATGCTCAACCGACTGAGCCACCCAGGCTCCCCTTGTTTTTTATTTTTTGAGAGAGTGCGCTCATGCACGCAAGCTGGGAGGGGCAGAGACAGAGGGAGAGAGAATCCTAAGCAGGCTCTACACTTTAACCATAGAGCCTGATGTGGGGGCTTGAACCCACGAACTGTGAGATCATCACCTGAGCCGAAATCAAGAGTCGGACGCTGAACGACTGAGCCACCCAGGCACCCCAGATCTCAGCTGGTTTTATTTATTTTTTTATTTTTTTTACTTTTTTTTAATGTTTGTTTATTTTTGAGACAGAGAGAGACAGAGCGTGAATACGGGAGGGGCAGAGAGAGAGGGAGACACAGAATCCGAAGCAGGCTCCAGGCTCCGAGCTGTCAGCACAGAGCCCGACACGGGGCTCGAACTCACAGACCGTGAGATCATGACCTGAGCTGAAGTCGGACGCCCAACCGACTGAGCCACCCAGGAGCCCCTCAGCTGGTTTTAATTAGCTTCTGAATTTTGAAACTACTGAAAGCTTTCTCAAATACTTATACGGAGTAGATACCAAAGGCCTTAACGTAATGGTATTTCTGTTTCTTCAGAAGCTCTCTAGATCGTGCTGTTTATCGTTAAGACTTATTTTGAGTGCGTCATTTCAACGTAACTCCTTTGATTTCTCCCTCAACAAAATAACCGAAGGGCAGTGTTTTATCCTATCTCGGGCCACCTTTTTAAATTGTATTTTATTAAAGTATATATTTCAATAAAAACTTATCTTTATTATTTTTAAAATTGATCTTGCAAGTGAGAGAGTGTAAGCAGGTGAGGAGCAGAGAGAGAGGGAAAGAAAGGATCTCAAGCAGGCTCTGCTCTGTCAGCACAGAGCCCATTGTGGGACTCAGTCTCACGAACCGTGAGATCATAACCTGAGCGGAGATCAAGAGATCAAGAGTTGGGACACTTAACCAGCTGAGCCACCCAGGTGCTCCGTTTTATTTTATTTTTTTAAGTACGCTTCACGCCCGCAGTGGAGCCCAGCGTGGAACGTGAACTCACGACCCCGAGACCGAGACGTGAGCTGAAACCGGGAGTCGGATGCTTCTCTGATTGAGCCACCCAGATGCTCCCCCAGGCAGCCTTTTTTTTTTTTCCCCCCAAACTGTGTTACCGAAGTGTGGTTGACCTACAGCGTTGTAGCAGTTTCAGGTGTACCGTATGGCGGTTGGAAAATTCTGTACGTTCTGTGATACAGATGGTAAGTGTTTTAGGCTGTGCAGACCACACATGGGTGTTGTTACGTTTTGTTCCCTTTTTTTTTTGTTTCCTACCCATTTAAAAACGCAAAAGTCGTTTTTAGCTTGTGGGCCTCGCAAAAACAGGCACCAGGCACCCACAGACCGTAGAGTCTGGTGACCCAAGAGACTTTGCTTGAATTATTGTAAGTCGGGGCTCCCGGCCGGCTCAGTCGGTAGAGCATGACTTTCAACCTCAGGGTTGTGAGTTCAGGCCCCACGTTGGGCGTGGAGCCTACTTTAAACAAAAATCAAGAACTATACAACGCATGTGAGATGACGCACAACGGCGGGTGCTGTTGGAAGTGAAGGGCACGGTTCTCTTGAGAAGGCATAACGAGAGTGTGGCCCAGGCTGGGGTGACGTGGGCACCTTTGCGATCAGGGCCAGTAGTTCAGGGAGGGTTTGTCGGAGTGGATTGGACTAGGAAAGGGAGAAAAGAGGAGTTTGACCCCTCTGAAGGATTCTGAGCAAGCCGCTGTGGCTGGGTGGGGTTGGCGAGGCGCGACTGGGGAGGCAGGCAGGCAGGCAGGCGGGCCCAAACCACGTACGGCCTCGTAGGCACGTGAAGGTGTTTGGTGTTTATTCTCACAACGGTGGGAGTTCATGGAAGGTTTTGCATAGGGGTGAGGAGAAGGAGGTGGTGGTGGCAGTGACGTGATCGGATTTTCATTTGGAAGGGTTGCTTGGGCTGCTGTGTGGAGAAGGGATTAGGAGGGGGCCGGGTCAGAGGCAGGGAGACCACGCAGAAGGGAGACGTCTGGGTAGCTGGGACTGGACAAGAGGCCGTAGACACGATGAGAAGTAGATTGAGTGCAAGAGAGGGTCGGAGGCACAGTGGACAGGTCCCGATGGCAGAACCCTTCAGGGGAGGACGTGTCCGGGACGACTCCCGGATTTCAGGGCACGGGGGGCGGGGGGGGAGGCGGGGGCAGCCAGGCTCGTAGGGGACGGGTGGAAGCACCAGGCTCATGGCCTTGGCCATCCTCTTGGTCAGAAGCTCTCTTGGCAAGCGTACCCCTGATCTCAGAGCGTGACCCTGGGGTTTCAGCAGGTGCGGGCTTTCATTGGTGCGTCTTACGAAGGGGAAGAGCCCCCTTCAGCAGTGGGTGGCAGCTGAAGCTGGGTGGGGGGGGCGGGTGCGAGTGCCCTAGAGTGCCGACCCGCACGGGATTCGGAGGCGCACCACACGTAGCGGTCAGGTGGGGGAGGCTGAGCTCACGGGGACACCCGGACTGCGGGTGGTGTGGAAATGCGGCAGGTGTTTACGCCCCTCCGAGGTGGAGGGAGGCGAGGACGAATACTGGTTTCCAATCTGGCAGCTTGGGTTATGAGGCCCGGGAAGTGCTTCTGGCCGAGCGGGGGACTCTGAGGCCGGGTTGACCCGGGGGTGGGGAAGCGAATGGGAGATGGAATGAAGTCGGGAAGCCGGACAATCCTTTCAAGATGGAGAGGAATTGGGCAGAGCCAGGAGGGGCTCGGAGAAGGGTTTTCCGGTGGGGGCACCCGCGTGCCGCTAAGTGTCCGTGGGAGTCATTCGGGGGGACTGGCCGGAGATCAGGCCTGGGGCCGGGTGATGGTGTCAGGTTCTGAGAAGAGGGGACTGGTCCTCGCACAGGAGTCGCGGCGGCGGGAAGCCGGGGGCATCCCCGTGGCTGGGCTTCCGTGTCCTCTGTGACGGTGGCAGTGGTGGAGAAGGTTCCAGTCGAGGGGAGGGTGCGGTGGGGTAACCGGAGGAGGCCCCCCGCCCTCACTTTCCCACTAAGCGTTCTTACTGCTTCGGTTGCCGGGGGCCTCTGGTCTGGCGGGAGAGAGGGCTTCTGCTCCTTCTGGGAAGCCCTTCTAGATCCAGACGGCGTTTTCCTCCGTGAGTCCAGGGTGGGTCTGAGCCAGGCAGGAGCCAGCGTGGCGACACGGGGCGGTGTTGTTACGGCTGAAGCTTCGGTGCGAAGCGCTCCTCTCCGTTCCTAGCAGGGACGCGCAGCACGGGAGGATCTGAGACTTCCGTCAGTGGGCTCTGGAAGGCGCGTTCCCAGATTTCGGGGCCCCCAGACGCCCGTGATGCTGACATGTAGACACGCGTCCTTTCTGTGGACCAAGGCGCTGCCTTGGGGTGCCCCGTGTCGCCAGCGCGCCTTTCCCTGGTGGGTTTGCTGCCGGTGGTGACCTTCCCCGTGGTGTTTCCCAGAAGCCCCGTGTCGCACCGCCTCCTCTCCGCGACCGCAGAGGTGAGGTTGGGAGCACGGGTGTCGCTGCTTTCAGTCCCAGGACCCGCCCCCGACGATGGAGCTGGCCGTGGCCGTCCTGAGGGACCTACTCCGGTACGCGGCCCAGCTGCCCACGCTCTTCCGGGACATCTCCACGAACCACCTGCCCGGCCTCCTCACCTCCCTGCTGGGCCTCAGGCCAGAGGTGAGAGCCCTCACAGCGCTTACCCTCCGTGGAGCTAGAGTGAGGGGAGCGGGGGGGGGGGGGGGCAGCGGGCAGTGGGGGGGGAGCAGGGGGAGTGGGGGCGTGTGGGTGGGCGCGTCGGGCTCTCCGGCCCGGCCTCACTTTCTGTTCTGCCCACAGTGTGAGCTCTCTGCGATGGAGGGGATGAAGGCTTGCATGACCTACTTTCCTCGGGCTTGTGGGTCTCTCAAGGTAAGTGATCGTGCGCAGCGCGGTGGCTGTCTCACCGCAGACCGTCGGGTCGCGTCGGGTCGTGTCGCGGAGTGTTCTGAGCAGCTGTGACCATGCCGCCTCCTAGCGCTTAAATGCTCTCTCATCGCGTCCTCACGGCTGAAGGAACAAAGTAACTTCCCTGAGGTCGAGAAAGTTCGGAACCCGTGTCTATGGCCGGAGTCTAGGCTGTTAACCCTGACTCGGCCCTTCTGCCCTCCTCCCCTCCCCGCCTTCCTACCCTCCCGCTGTACTCTGTTCCTCTGTTCCTCTGTTCCTGAAGCTCGGTAATCTCCTCCAGGAAGCCTTCCTGACTTCTCACTTCCCCATATCAACTTGTATTCCTGACTGAGCTCTCTGTCCCTTCCCCACCCTTTCCCCCAAGCTGTCATGACCCGCGCAAGGCGGCTGTTCGACGAAGCCTTACTAGGTCACGTGGGCAGGGTATCTATCAGTGGGTCGGCGGGGGGGTGGGGGGGGGCGGAGGTCAGGGAGAGAACTGCAGTTTTACTGTTCAGGAGGCACAGTAACAACACGTTGTGTCAGAGCAGTACATTAAAGAGTGCCGCGTAACCGGCTCGTGGCCTCGGACGCCAGCCTCGTACCCGGGAACAAATGGGTGGCCCGTTCGTTGTGGTTTTTCTTCCTTCGTCATACTCCGCGCTGCTTGGCAGACCGTTGGGTGTCCCGCCACTCAGAGGGACGCACAGAGCTGTAGGGAACTGGAATGCGTGGCAGATTGGTGGCTCCTTGTGCGCTCAGTGGTGTGGTTGCCTGTCGGCCACCGTCGTTACCACTTAGGGGAGTTTGCCGTTAGGGGGTCTTACGTTGAAAGTAAGACCCCCTGGTTCTGCGATCGAGTCGAGAAAGTAAAGGAAAGCGAGAGAACTGATGGCGGCCGCCGAGTGCGGCCATGGGGCCGACACCCTGTCACGGCGGTGGTCCCGGGGGGGTTGGTGTCGGTGGGTGAGACAGACGAGGACGCGGGCCCGGAGCGGTTTCCCCGACCTACCCGTCAGGTCTGCAAGCCTCGTAGCTCTGAAGCCAGGGCGGGTGCCACGTCGGTCGGCCCTTCGAGCCCGTGCTTTTCCCGCGGGAGAGACCCCAGAAGCTCTTAAGAATGTAGCCTGGATGGGCCGATAGGCTTCCACGGGGAAGCTGCACGGATGCCGGCTCCGGTCGGCTGTCTCGGCTGGGGGAGGGAGGGCCACGCGGAGCCCTGGGGGCGGACGTGCCGTGGGCCGGGAGCGTGTCCGCCGAGGCTTTAGCACCGGTTCCTCGAGCTGTTTCTCAGTGACACAGGGTCAGGTCCTCATCAGTCTGGGTTTTCACAGTCTACCCTGATGGCAGGTGACGGGATCTCTGGGTAGTCAGGGCAAGATTTTGTCGAGAAGGCCTTTGGAGCAACTGCTAGATTTTTCTAAAGTCGAGATGGGGCGCCTGGGTGGCGCAGTCGGTTAAGCGTCCGACTTCAGCCAGGTCCCGATCTCGCGATCTGTGAGTTCGAGCCCCGCGTCGGGCTCTGGGCTGATGGCTCAGAGCCTGGAGCCTGTTTCCGATTCTGTGGCTCCCTCTCTCTCTGCCCCTCCCCTGCTTGCACTCTGCCTTTCTCTTTCAAAAATAAAATGGGGTGCCTGGGTGGCGCAGTCAGTTGGGCGTCCGACTTCAGCCAGGTCACAATCTCGCGGTCCGTGAGTTCGAGCCCCGCGTCAGGCTCTGGGCTGATGGCTCGGAGCCTGGAGCCTGTTTCCGATTCTGTGTCTCCCTCTCTCTCTGCCCCTCCCCCGTTCATGCTCTGTCTCTCTCTGTCCCAAAAAAATAAATAAACGTTGAAAAAAAAAATTAAAAAAAAAAAATAAAAATAAAGTCGAGTTGGGTTGTTTTTATAAAGTTCAGCCTGAGTTGTGCTAAGTTCAGTAAAAACTGCCTTCCTTCCGGAGCGCTCTGTAAATTAGCGTCTGGAACCACTCAGGCCGTGTGTTTGTCCCCGAGCCCCTACCGGTCAGGGCGGGTGTCCGTTCTGGTGCGGCTCCTGAGGGCCCGCGTCCTCCCGCCCCCGCCCTCACCTGTGCCCCGAGGCGGGAGCTGGGGTGTTGCCGCCTGCTGGACTCCCGCAGTCGGGGGGCTGGACGCCAGGGGATCCTGCGTGGGTGCCTCTGATCTCTCTGTGAGAGGACAATCATCCACGCTAATCCCCAGCCTTGGGGACACGTTCTGGCCTGCGTTTTGAGTGTCTTCCCAAAGGTCACAGCAGGACTTCCAGATGTTCCAGGCCCTGGGTGCCTGCCTCCGGCTCGCTGAGAACACAGTGTCATCTGGAGAGCGTCCCCCTGTGGACGCCACGTTTCAGACAAGGATCTGTGAGAGGCTCCAGGGCGGCTTGTACTTGGGAAACTGATAAGTGCTGTTTGGAGTGTCCGTCTGCCCCCTGGCTCGTCCCAGGGCAGTGGCGGCGTCCGAGTCCGGGATGACCCCTCCCAGATGACGGGCCTCCGGCCTCCCGAGTCTGTGAGGTCAGCCCCGCGGAGGCTCTCCTCCCCCCGCCGAATGGGCGAGTAGTTCCTCGGGATGAGCCGGAACAGTAAGCCCCTGGAGAGGCTCCCGCCCTTTGCGTGGGTGCACGCACGCGTGCGCTCTCCGAGTGAGACGTCGCTGTGGTCGGCCTGCTGGGTCATCTGGGGCAGCCTCCTGCTCAGAGCCGCGTCCCTGAGCTGTGCTCCGTCGCGATCGCATACGCAGACTTGTGTTGGCCTCGGCCCAGCTCTTTGCACCAGCATCTTGGGGAAGGTGACCAGAAGGGCAGGGCGCCACCGCACCTGGGCCTCTGGCCGCTCTCCAGGAAATGTCCTCCTTGGGGGCCGGGGAGTCCAGACCCCCGTGGGCAGTTCCCGTCTTCCGTGAAGTGTTCTGAACCCTCCCACACCACACCAGCCGTGAGAGCGCTGTCCCCGTCCCGGTGGGACCGGTCCGCGAGAACTGCGCTTGCCACGGGGCAGGTGGGAGGGACCTGCTTGGTTTCTGAACCACATGCTCCGCTTGCACCCGCTTCCATCCGCGAGGCCCTGCCGAGGGCCCGGCGCCACAGCCGCTCTTTTCTCCCGCAAGTTCACCCTTGTGTGCGTGGGGCCCCGCCCCCACAGGACCCTCCGGCCTGGGGTGGAGGCCGCGTCTGCTCCTGACGTGTGTCCCCAGGTGGATCCCCTTCCTCAGCCTGGCCGGCCCGCCCCCTCCCAGCCCCTGCCCCTGCTGATGCCTTGTGTCCTCCTGACTCTGCCCCTGCAGGTGGGGTCCGTCCCCTCTTTCTGTGTCCTCACGTCAGTGTTCTTGCCCTCATTTGTGCCAGTGTTTTCACAGCCATAAAATGTGGAATTGCGAGGGAAACCGATTCTGACCAAAATGGGAGTTTTAAAAAATTGCGATAGAGCAGCGTGTAGTTCGCCGTTAATGCATCAGGTCACAGGACCTAATAGCTGCTGACGTTTCAGGTTAGCGGAACGATGTTTCAGGACGCCTGTAAATATAACGTGCTGTGAAAACAAGCGGTTTCTGCCGGTGACCGTCAGGGGCACTGCCGACGGCACCGTGGCTTTTTGTCTCCGTTTATAACGGAAAGAAACCCTGCGTTTCACTTACGGGTTAGTGAAGATGATAAAGATATTTCTCTCCCTGCCATGTTCCCAGGCCCTGATTCTGGCCCCAGAGAGCTTGTGGCCCCCCAGTGAGGCCTCGTGTGGGCGCTGTGACACCGCAGCCCAGGGCAGGGACCTGGCCCTGCCATACTGCCTTCTCCTCTTGCCTGACCCTGCCCTGCCCTGCCCTCGCCCCTCCGCACCTCGGCTTGGGGCCACACTTCCCTGCGTGCACCTGTCGTCGTGTCTCAGCCGCAGGGGTGGGAGTGTGGTGGTTGCCGCTTTTTCAGTACTGCGTCCTTTTGGCCTGAGGGAGAGGACCCTCATTTTGCAGAAATCAAAGGGGGGGAGCCCAGTGTCTGTGGGGCCAAACGGGAGGCAGGCTGAGGGTGAGGGCTGACGTTCGGGATGTCTTTGGACCCCAGAGCGGGTGCGCTCCAGGCACGGAGCCCGTTTGCCTTGCGTCCTGGGTCTGCAGGACGGAAGGGCCTGGGCGCTGGCTCACCAGCCTCTTCCTCTCTGTCCCCTGACCCAGGGCAAGCTGGCCTCATTCTTCTTGTCTCGCGTGGATGCTTTGAGCCCTCAGCTCCAGCAGGTAAAGGGAAAGGAGGGGGGTGGAGACTCTGGGGGCTGAGCTGGAGCTTTCTTCTCTCTTCCTTGGCTTTTCTTGCTGTCACTGCCATTGGACTGTGACGTCACCTCCCCACCCCATCCGTGTTCCGCCCCACCGTCCCTTCCTGTTCCCCTCCGAGCTCTCTTTCTCGGCCCGTTGGGGCCGGGGGTCGGGGGGTGGCCCTGGCGCTGGGCCGCATTCCCGTCTGACTGCTTTCTGACGTTTCTTCCGCAGTTGGCCTGTGAGTGCTACGCCAGGCTGCCCTCGCTGGGGGCCGGCTTTTCCCAGGGCCTGAAGCACACGGAGAGCTGGGAACAGGAACTGCACAGCCTGCTGGCCTCCCTGCACGGCCTGCTGGGGGCCCTGTACGAGGGAGCGGACACGGGTAGGGGCTGCCGCAGGAGGGGCCCGGGAGGGGCGCCTGGCGGTGTGGGGTGGTGTGGCTCAGCACGTGGGTCACCTCCCGTGAGAGAGAGGGACGGGGACGGAAGAAGGACGTCGGGGTGCGAAGTGCCGATGTTTCTGCACAGCCCCCGTGCAGTGTGAGGGCCCCGGGCTGGATGTGCTGCTCGCGCCCTCGGAAGACGGTGACGCCCACACCCTCCTCCGGCTTCGGCACAGGTTTTCGGGCCTGGCACGCTGCCTGGGGCTCCTGCTCAGGTGTGTGAGTGAGGGCGGGGGGGGGGGGGGTCGTCCTCCCCGGGGAGGAGGCGGGGTGCCAGGGAGGGGGTCCCGTTGGGGAGCCTGTGCTGAGGGTGTCTCTGCTCTCGTTCCCATTAGCTCTGAGTTTGGGGCTCCCGTGTCCGTCCCCGTGCAGGAGATCCTGGACATCATCTGCCGGACCCTCAGCATCAGTGCCAAGAACATCGTAAGTGGACCTCGTGCTCTGTCCGCGGCCCTTCCTCGGGACTGGGGCGACTGGGAGAACCGTGCAGGAGGCGAAGCCCCCAAATCGGGCCCTCCCTGAGGCTGTGCCGGCCAGCGCCTTCCTCTTGTCCAGACGCCACTGCTCCCCGGGCTTCTCGTGACACACATGCACATCCCAGTGGATTCGCTCACATTTCTAGGAATGCTTCTGGCACATACATGCTTCCCTAGGGGACGGCGAACCCGGGGTCAGCCGTGCCTCCCCTCCTCTCTCCGGGGTCTGTCTCCGGGGACGGGTTTGTGGCGCGGGGCGGGCTCCTCCCTGTGTGCACACGTGTGCGGTCCCCCTTCCCTCCCGCACGCGCCTTCCCTCTGCCGTGTGTCCTGCAGAGCTTGCTTGGGGACGGTCCCCTGCGTCTTCTGCTCCTGCCTTCCATCCACCTGGACGCCCTGGACCTGCTCTCCGCGCTCATCCTCGCGTGAGTGGGACGGGGCGGCGTGTCATGAAGGGGTGGGTTGTCGTGAAGGGGCGGGGCCAGAACGGGGTCCCTGTTCTGTCTTCACCCCCAGGTGTGGAAGCCGCCTCCTGCGCTTCGGGGCCCTGATCAGCCGCCTGCTTCCCCAGGTCCTCAATGCCTGGAACCTCGGCAGGGATGCCCTCCCTCCGGGCCAGGAGAGGCCTTACAGGTGACCGGCGAAGGAGGGGTAGAGAGGGGAGGGTGGGCCGGGAGCCCCGAGGGGACCTGGCCGGCGGCCCCCTGACAGGCTTCTCTCCGCTCGCCCCTCAGTGCCGTGCGGACCAAGGTGTATGCCGTGTTAGATCTGTGGGTGCAGGTGTGCGGGGCCTCGGCGGGAGTGCTGCAGGGGGGCGCCTCGGGGGAGGCCCTGCTCTCCCACCTGCTCAGTGACATCTCCCCGCCCGCCGATGCTCTCAAGGTGAGCGAGGCCCGTGCTCCTGGCCGGGGACCGTCCCCCGCGCCCCTGCTCCCTATTCTCTGTGTCTGCCCACGTGTGTGACTCCCGCTTCCCTCCTCCACCAGCTGCGCAGCCCCCGGGGGAGCCCTGATGGGGGACTGCAGTCCGGGAAGCCCAGCGCCCCCAAGAAGCTGAAGCTGGATATGGGGGAGGCCACGGCCCCGCCCGGGCACCGGAAGGGGGACAGCAACGCCAACAGCGACGTGTGCGCGGCCGCGCTGAGAGGTGGGTGAGGCCGTGCCCGGCAGCCTGGGGCCGTTGTTGAAGCGGTGCCCGTAAGGCCCAGGGCCGGCCCGGGGCTGCGGACGCCTGGGCTCCTGCGTCACATGGGGCTCCGGGCTCTTCCTGCTTCCGCAGGGTCTCCGCTACCTGCCCCGTGCTGCTGCAGCACAGGGTGGGGGGGTCCCTGCCCCTCGGAGCTTGCGTCCCCCCCCACTCACCACCCCCGGCAGGCTGCTCAGCGGGGCTTCCTGCTTTCGCAGTCACTGATCAGGAAGCAGGAGCATAGTCGGTACCGTGTGGTTCAAGGGTGACTTTCCCTTGGGTCTTGTGTGTCGCCCGGCCCGCCACCCGCCGCGTGGAGAGGAAGGTCTCTCTTCCCGTGTCTGTGAGTGCGTCTGCGCGTGCGTGCGCAGCGCGCCTCCTCACCCGCCCGTGCTGTCCGCGGCCCTGGGCGCCGGAGGCGCTCCTGTGACCCCCCCCCCGGTGTGCTGTCGAGGAGCCCAGTGACTCGACCGAGCCAGTCAGGGCCGGGGCCGCCGCCCGGCTCAGGCTGCGGAAGCCCCACTGGCCCGCCTGAGACGCCCTCTCCTCCCCCAGGCCTCAGTCGGACCGTCCTCATGTGCGGGCCTCTCATCAAGGAGGAGACTCACAGGGTCAGTGGAGACGGGCGCTGCCGTGCGTGGGGGCTGCCCCCCGAGGTGGGGTGTGCAGACCCGGACAAGGCTCGGGTGGGCTTGGCGACGTCTCGAGGTGCGCTCGTGTCCTTTTCAGAGACTGCACGACCTGGTGCTCCCCCTGGTCATGGGGGTCCAGCAGGGCGAGGTCCTGGGCAGCTCCCCATATACCAGCTCCCGCTGCCGCCGGGAGCTGTACCGCCTGCTGCTGGCCCTGCTGCTGGCGCCGTCTCCCCGCTGCCCGCCTCCCCTCGCCTGTGCCCTGCAAGCCTTCTCGCTGGGCCAGAGAGAGGACAGCCTGGAGGTAACTGCCCACCTGAGCCCACCCCTGCGCTGTCGGGGGTGTCCTGTTCCTGACGCCACGGGCCCGCCCTCTCTGGGGCCGTGAACCCCTGTCCTGTCCCTGATGCCACGCCTGCCTCCGTCTTTCCTCAGGTCTCGTCCTTCTGCTCAGAAGCACTGGTGACCTGTGCCGCTCTGACCCACCCCCGCGTTCCCCCCCTGCAGTCCATGGGCCCTGCCTGTCCCGCGCCTGCCCCGGCTCCCCCTCCCGAGGCCCCATCTCCATTCAGGGCCCCACCCTTCCACCCCCCGGGCCCCATGCCCTCCGTGGGTCCCATGCCCTCCGTGGGTCCCATGCCCTCCGTGGGCCCCATGCCCCCGGCGGGCCCCATGCCCCCCACACGCCCCGGGCCTCCAGCCACAGCCAACCACTTAGGCCTGTCTGTCCCTGGCCTGGTGTCTGTACCCCCCCGGCTCCTGCCTGGCCCTGAGAACCACCGGGCAGGCTCAAACGACGACCCCGTCCTTGCCCCTAGTGGCACCCCTCCACCGGCCGTGCCCCCAGATGAAACTTTCGGGGGCCGAGTGCCAAGACCAGCCTTTGTTCACTATGATAAGGAGGAGGCCTCCGACGTGGAGATCTCCCTGGAGAGCGACTCGGACGACAGCGTGGTGATCGTGCCTGAGGGGCTGCCGCCCCTGCCGCCCCCACCCCCCACGGGGACCACACCCCCCCCTGCAGCTCCGGCCGGGCCACCGACGGCCTCCCCTCCCGTGCCGGCCAAGGAGGAGCCTGAAGAGCTTCCCGCGGCCCCGGGGCCTCTCCCACCCCCACCGCCACCCCCCCGTGCCGGGCCCTGTGGCGCTGCCGCCACCCCAGCTGGTCCCCGAAGGGCCTCCTGGTGGCGGAGGACCCCCCGCGCTGGAAGAAGACTTGACAGTTATTAACATCAATAGCAGCGATGAGGAGGAGGAGGAGGAGGAGGAGGAGGAAGAAGAGGAGGAGGAAGAAGAGGAGGAGGAGGAGGATTTCGAGGAGGAAGAGGAGGAGGAAGAGGAGTATTTTGAGGAGGAAGAAGAGGAGGAAGAGGAGTTTGAGGAGGAGTTTGAGGAGGAGGAAGGTGAGCTGGAGGAAGAAGAGGAGGACGAGGACGAGGAGGAGGAGGACGAGTTGGAGGAGCTGGAAGAGGTGGAGTTTGGCCCGGCAGGCGGCCCGGCCGAAGAAGGGGGCCCTCCGCCCCCCAGCCCGGCCCCTGCCCTGCCCCCTGCCCAGCCCCCTGAGGCCCCGCCCGAGCCCGGAGTGGAGCCCGGGCTGCTGCTGGAGGTGGAGGAGCCCGGGCCCGAGGACGAGCCGGGGGCCGAGGCCGCCCCCACGCTGGCCCCTGAGGTGCTCCCCTCCCAGGGCGAGGGGCAGAGGGAAGCGGGGAGCCCCCCGGCCGGGCCGCCGCCCCGGGAGCTGGTGGAGGAGGAGCCCTCGGCTCCCCCGCCCCTGCTGGAAGAGGGGACTGAGAACGGGGGTGACAAGGTGCCACCCCCACCGGAGACGCCTGCGGCCGAAGAGATGGAGGCGGCGGCAGAGGCAGAGACGGCGGCCCTGCAGGAGAAGGTGAGGCGGGCGGGGGCCTGCGGGTGCCCTGGCGACCTCGGCCGCCCCGCTCTTCCCCGTGTGGCCGCTTCTAATCGCGTGTCTTTGCCCCGAAAGGAGCAGGATGACACGGCTGCCATGCTGGCTGACTTCATCGATTGTCCCCCTGATGACGAGAAGCCCCCAGCGGCCCCCGAGCCTGAGTCCTAGTCTTCCCCTGCGCCCCCCCACTCCTGTTTCCAATAAAGTTGTGTCTTCGGCTATCGACTGCTGCTTCTTTTGCCTTTTACACCACCGTGTCCCCGTCCAGAAGCCCCGCCGTCCACTGGGCTCCGCGGGGGTGCCCGTAGTGCTCCCCACGCGTCTGCGCAGCCGTCCTGTGGTCTCCGTTGTCCAGAAGAGGAGCCGCTGACCGAGAGGGTGATGGACTGTCCTCTTGCTCAACGGGGCCGGGCCGGGGTTTTCTGTGATCTGCCCCCCACTCTTGCCGCTGCTGTGCCCAGAGCCGGGCTGCCCGTGTGGGTGAGACCGGGAAGGGTGAGAGGACCCGGCCTTGCTTGTCCGTGTGTGGCCGTCCTACGTGTCCTCGTCCTCGTGAGCGAATTTGTAGAAGCGCTCGCCTGCACACCTGCCCCCTTGGTCTGAAAGGCTGAGGGATGTGGTAGGACTTGGAGAAGCGGGAAGGGTACGGAGGGGTCTGGTCCGTGGCTTCTAGGAGGTTCGAACCTTGTTGCGGGTCTCCAGTGGCTGTATCCACCCTCCTCAGGGGTTTCCTCCCCCATCTTGAGACGTGGATGTGTCCCGGCCCGTGTCTGGTCCCCTGAAACACATGGGGCCTTGTCGGGTGCATGTGTGAGGGGGCTTTCTCAAATTCCACGAGTGAGATGGTATGTCTTTGACTTGTTTCGCTTAGCATAATACACTCTAGTTCCATCCATATTGCTACAGTTGGCAAGATTTCATTCTTTTTCATCGCTGAGTAGTATCCCATTGTGTGTCTATATATGCGTGTATATGTATGTGTACACATACATACAGACCTGGCCCTTCACCTCTAAATTCTTCAACGTTCTCTCTCCCGAGATTTCTCTGTGTAATCACAATACCACTATCAAACCCAAGAAAAGTAACAGTAATTAAATAACAATGTACATAGACTGTGATACTCAGATTTCCTCATTCTTGAGACGTGTTCTGTAGTTGTGCTTTTTTTTATTTTCTGTTTTAAGTTCAAGAGGTTTTTAGGTGAAGGCCACTTGAGGCTGAGGGACCACTGGAAGGACGAAGGTGCAGGAATCCTGCAGTGGTGATTTTTAACAAATAGAAGGACCCTGAATTCTGGAAACTGTAGATAAGTAAAGTTGACACTGACTCCGAGGAAGAGGCTGGCACAGAAGTTTTATGATTTAAATTGTGTTCTGAGTAGAAGATACGTTCATGTGGTTCAGAACTCGGCGGGTTCCGGTTTGTTCAAAAGCTTCCTCATCCCTGCCTGCCCTTCAACTAGGCGGAGGGCGGCCTGACCCGTGCCCTCCCGCCGCGACCCTGCGCGCGCGTTCCCACCATGACCGCGCGCACGCTCCTGCCGCAACCGTGTGCGCGTGCGCGCTCCTGCCGCGGCTGCGTGCGCGTCCCCACCGTGGTCGTGTACGTACTCCTGCCGCGCACAAGCGCACGTGCCCAAGCTTCCCTTTAATCTGCCCCCGAGCGGGGCGCGGTATCACCTAGCCTAAGTCCGTCTGGCCGAGCCGTGGGGTTCCTCGTCACACGCGGAGTGCCAGTCACGTGGTAGGCACCGCGTTCTCGTTGCCGTGTACTTTGGACGTGGTTCTAGACGACAGGTGGTTCTGGAAGGAGTGCGGAGCGTGGGGGAGCGACGGGGCGGCCTCCCCCGTGTCCCTTCGTGGTTGCCTCTGCGTGACTAGGGCACGGCGTTGAGACCAGGATTTGATGTTGGCACAGCGCTGGGCGCCGTCGCGAGCCGGAGGCACAGACGTGAACAAAACGCCTGAGAATCGCTGCCCTGCCCTCGGCCGTTTACGTTCCAGGTGCGTGTGGGGGGCGGACTGTAAATGAGCGTGTGTCAGGTGGTGCCGAGTGCAGCGGAGGACAGGGGAAGGGGTGCGGGGTGTGTTGTTAACGTTGGACGGGAATTTGCAGACGTTAAACGTGGGGGGATTTATAGAGCGCATCCCCCCATTGCTGCGACTGCATGCGGGCGTGCGCAGTGGGAAGCAGGACAGACCGGGAGGGTCTCGCTGAGAAGGCGATGGTCATTACAGACCCGAAGGAGCGGGCGGGCGGCAGGGCTCTGTCCGGGGTGGGGAGGTGCTCCGGGCAGAGGGCACAGCAGGTAAGAGTGTTCTCGGGGTGTTGAAGGAACCCCGGGGCGCCGGAGGGGCCGAGAGAGCGGGGTGAGGCGTGGAGGGTGGGGGCAGGAGCGGGCGGCGATGAGAGGAGGCCGCTTGGAGGGTTCGGGAGGCGACCTAATAGGATTCGTCCGCTCTGGGGAAGTGGATGCAGGTGAGGGTCCGGCTGGGAGCAGGGACGCCGGCCAGGAGGCCGAGTCGGTGCGCAAGTGGTTGATTTCTAGGTAACGTTTGAGGGAGGAGTTGACGACGTGCGGATGGTTCCGTCTCTGTCCGTGCAGAGTCTCCTCGTTCTCTTTTCCAGCTGCCCGGGGTGCGTTTGCCAGCATGTGTGCGACCGGCCCCTGACGCGTGGGCAGTTCGGCCCCTGGCTTCTGCCGCGGAGCAAGCAGATGACGTGCACGTGTCGTGCATGCAGTTATTTGTCCGTAGGACCAGGTGCCGGAAAGAGAATCGCGGAGCCCTCTCGGATGCTGTCCCGGTTTGGGGCCCGGACCTTGCCCACCTGCGCTCTTCTCTGCGCCGCGTGTTAGACGGGAAACGTCCCGGCCTCGCGTTCTTTTCAGTGTTCAGGGCCTTTGAACTTCCTGTTCTGCAGAACGGGCGTGTGCCGTGCCTGCGAAAGTGCTTTCACTTGCTTGTGGTTTCGTGGCTATCTTTATGTGGCGGGAAAGTTTGCCCTTCGTGTGCAAGCCTTGCACCAACCTTCCTGACGCTTTGGCTCTCATCTGCGCGTGGTAGTTTCCGACCTGCTGGACGTTTTTGGGAAGTGTGTTTATCAATAAGTCTTTTAGCTCTCGGGTCTTCAGTCCTATTTTTATTATTAATTGATTGTATTTATTTATTTAAAAATTTTTTTTTTAATTTTTATCATTGAGACACAGAGAGCGTAAGCAGGGGTGGGCTGAGAGAGAGGGAGACACAGAATCTGAAGCAGGTTCCAGGCTCTGAGCTGTCAGCACAGAGTCCAACGCAGGGCTCGAACTCACGAACTGCGAGATCATGACCTGAGCCGAAGTCGGGCGCTTAACCGACTGAGCCACCAGGCGCCCCTGATTGTGTTTATTTTTGAGAGAGAGAGTGAGGGGGGCAGAGAGAGAATCCCAAGCCCTCTTCCAGGCTCAAACTCATGAACCACAAGATTATGAGCAGAGCCGAAGTGGGCCGCTCAACCGACTGAGTCACCCAGGAGCCAGTTTGAGTCCTGTTTTTAAAAGGCCATCACCTTGGGGCAGCTGGGTGGCTCAGTCGGTTAACTGCCAAATTCAGCTTAGGTCATGATCTCCTGGTTTGTGGGTTCCAGCCCTGCATCGGGCTCCGTGCTGACAGCTCAGAGCCTGGAGCCTGCTTCAGATTCTGTGTCTCCCTCTCTCTCTTGGCCCCTTCCCTGCTTGCACGTGCCCTCACATGCTCTCTCTCTCTCTCTCAAAAATAAAACATTAAAAAATTTTTAAGAAAAAAACGCTATCACCTTTCTGAGATTTTTAGGAGACTTACTATATTTTCAGCATTTTTATGCTGCTGCGATCTCATGCTACGGATCCTTTGACAGTTTTGGTTTTTATATGTCTTTCATCCGTTTGGAATTTATCCCAATATAAGGCTTGAGATACAGATCTGACTTTACTGTTTTATCCAAAAGTCTTTTATTTTATTTTATTTTTTATTTTTTAAAATTTACATCCAAATTAGTTAGCATATAGTGAAACAATGATTTCAGGAGTAGATTCCTTAATGTCCCTTCCCCATTTAGCCCATCCCCCCTTCCACAACCCCTCCAGTAACCCTCAGTTTGTTCTCCATATTTGTGAGTCTCTTATGCTTTGTCCCCCTCCCTGTTTTTATGTTATTTTTGTTTCCCTTCCCTTATGTTCATCTGTTCTGTCTCTTAAAGTCCTCATATGAGTGAAGTCATATGATTTTTGTCTTTCTCTAATTTCACTTAGCATAATACCCTCCAGTTCCATCCACGTAGTTGCAAATGGCAAGATTTCCTTCTTTTTGATTGGTGACTAATACTCCATTGTGTATATATGTCATATCTTCTTTATCCATTCATCCATCGATGGACATTTGGGCTCTTTCCAGACTTCGGCTATTGTCGATAGTGCTGTATAAACACGGGGTGCATGTGTCCCTTCGAAACAGCACACTTGTATCCCGTGGATAAATGCCCAGTAGTGCAACTGCCGGGTCGCAGGGTAGTTCTATTTTTAGCTTTTTGAGGAACCTCCATACTGTTTTCCAGAGTGGCTGCATTAGCTTGCACTCCCACCAACAATGCAAAAGAGATCCCCTTTCTCCGCATTCTTGCCAACATCTGTTGTTGCCTGAGTTGTTCATGTTAGCCATTCCGACAGGGGTGAGGTGGCATCCCATTGTGGTGTTGATTTGTATTTCCCTGATGATGAGTGATGTGGAGCATTTTCTCACGTGTCGGTTGGCCGTCTGTCATCCAAATGTCTTGAATCAAACAGTCTGTCTTTTGCTGCTCTGAAGCCCCCCCTTTGCCCTGTTCTGGATTTCTGTTGTATCTGGGTCTGTTTCTTGACCTTGTATTTATTCCACTCATCTGCCCATATACACTTCCCCATTGGGGCTTTATGTTATGTTCCAGCATCTGGTCCAAAGAGTAGGTTTTCAGCGTGTTTTGGTTTGACCTTGGAACAGGTCATTAGTAGGAGCCGGAAAGGGTTCCCCGTGGAGGACGGGGCCCGGCAGACTAGCCCCTCTGGGGTTGACAGTCGTGGCGACGCGAGGGCACGGGTCTCAGCCAGCTCTTCAGGAGCCCCACAGCATGGGTGTGGCCAAGGTGGGGCAGGTTGGCCAGATACTAGGATAGCTGATCGAGGTCTCCCAGCAGTTAATAATCCTGCCCAAAGGGTTAAGAGACCAGGGTTATTCTGGAGAAGAGTGTTTGGGGTGTGCCCTAGACCTTACTCAGAACCCCTGTAAGCAACTGGGATGTGGACCTGTGTGTTACGTTTTCACGGGACACTGACTTGGAAGGCTACCGCGCGTCTGCACGGGTTGCCTTCGGGCTCCTGTGCGACAGGGGAAGAGGCTGCGGCTTAGCGGAAGGGGGGAATCGGGTGGTCGGGGCACGCGGGAGAGGCCCTCTCCTCCAGGGCAAGGTGCGGGGGCCACGGGCACACCGGAAGGCTGTGCTCCCGAGTTTGGGCGCTGTTCTGCACGTGGCGGGGATCCCTTTCTTTTAAAATTTTTTTTTTTTTAATTTATTTTTGAGAGACAGAGACAGAGCACAAGTGGGGGAGGGGCAGAGAATGAGACACAGAATCGGAAGCAGGCTTCAGGCTCCGACCTGTTGACACAGAGCCCGACGCGGGGCTCGAACTCACAAACTGTGAGATCATGACCTGAACCAAATTCGGACGCTTAACTGACTGAGCCACCCAGGTGCCCTGTCGGGGATCCCTTTCAAGTTTAACCTCGCGGAGAGACGGGACTAGTTGTGTTTTCCGTCGGCCTGCGGAGGAGAGCTGAGCCCGGGGGGGGGCAAACGGGAAACGGGCAGTGGTCGGCGGGGGCGGGGGTGCCGGAGCGTGGCTTTGCGCCACGGCCGTGGGCATAACGGGAAGGCAGGCGGCCCGGCGTCCACGAGTGCCCTTTGACCCGCCGTCACGAATGCTTCCTCGCCGGGGACCCTTGCCAAAGGCTGGCCGGGCCTCACCTGGGAGCGGCTGGCCGCCTGGCCCAGGCCGTTAGCCCCGTCGTGTCCTTGCTGCTGACTGTTCTCTAGAGATGGGCTTTGGGCGAGCAGAGAGCGGGAAGCCATCGAGCATCCCCCACGTGGCCGGGGCTGTAGCCAGCAGAGGAGTGGCTTGGGTGGCAGGCGTTGGGGAAATGATGCATCGATCGCTCAGTCTTGCTCTAAAGGAGTCCACGGCCCGGCGATAATCGGGACACTGAGTGAGCAGCGCCTCTAGGAGAGCGAGCGGCTGGGTGTGTGGGGTCGGGAGCTCAGAGCGTCCTGGGGCGGGGGGGAACGCGGCTCCCAGGGGTGGGGCAGTGAGGGCAGCGGAACCCCCATAACACCAACATTTTAGGGGCAAGGAGAGCCCTTAACGGAAAGAGGAGACCACGGAAGGGGTGATGTCCCAGAAAATGAGACAAGAGTTTTGAACGGGAGGGGAAAACAGTGCTGTGGAGAAATGTCGTGGGATTTGCCCACCACCGGCAGGCTCAGGGAGAGCAGTCTCAGAAGGCTGGGGGGCCCGCTCCCCAGGAGAAGAGGGGAGGGACAAGATCCTACATGGGGAGTGGAGGGGAGCAGGTAGGGTGGTGTGGACCCCCTCTTTGCACCAGCCCCTCTCCACCCAGGGAATGCGGTCACCCAGCTGCCCCTGTGGCCACCCACCTGCTCCTACAACCACCCACCTGCCCCTGTGGTCACCCACCTGCCTGTGGATGTGCACTGAGGGAGGGGACTTAGGAACGGGCTGGCAGGTATGACACGTTCGCTGACGTCATGCCATCTGAAGGGGTCACCAGCAGTGGCCTCCCCCAGGGTCCGTTCCAGCCCTTTCCGTCTTCCAAGGCCGAATGCAACAATGGAAGGAGGGCCTGGGGCTGCCCGGGTAGCCCTGGGACTGCGCTGCCCCTTGTCCCCTGCCCCAGCCTTTGTCTCCTGGGGTCACCTTGGTCTCCAGCCCGAGGGCCTGGCTCACTCTCCCCTTCATCGTCTACCTGCCCATGGGCTTCCCTCACGAGCTGCCCACCCGGAGCACCCTCTGTGCGGGGCTGTGTGCGAGGCGTCCTCTTTGGGCCCTGCGTTCCCCGTGCTCTGCCCAGAGGGTTCCTGTGCCCGTGAGCGGCCGCCCCTGGTGGGATCTGAGTTCAAGGGGAAGCTACCCGTTTTCAGTCCCTCGTGAGTCCCCTGGGTCTCCCTGCCCTCAGGATGCTTGTGTCTCTCCTTAGTGCACACCCTCTGCCTTGCCTCCCCCTTCCTCTCCTCCCTGACCCCTGCGAGGGTGCCCCTTGGTCTCCAGCTCCCATGTGGGAGCATAGAGTTTAAGCCACGTTTTTGGGTCTCAGACACCAAGAATCTAAGTCCATTTATACTTTGACCCTTTCTGTCGCCGGCAGCCAGCCAGGAGGTTACTCCGTTTACCGTCTGTCTGTCTGTCCATCCAGTGAGCCATTCACTCGCTGCTTCTGCTACACGTGTGTGGCCACACGTCCCCCCAGGTGTGGGAGATGCCAGAGGTGCGGCCTCATCCCCTTTGTCCAAGGACATCGCCGCGTCCGTCCGGGAAAGAGGCACGGCCGATGGGAGCCCCGGGGAGTGCGGTTGGGTCCAGGGAGGGGTGGGGGCAGTGGGACGCGAGGGCGTCAGAGGGCTTTGGGGCAGTGCCCGCTGTGCCAGCACCTCAGGGGTCAGGCATTCTGGGTAGAGGAGGGTGGACGAGTCGCACCGACCCCAAGTGACCGGAGGGAGCTCAGAAGCAGGGCATTCTGACCTTCACACTTGGTTTGTTTGTAGCAAACAAGGTGCTTCAGTTACAAAGAATTTATTTTATTTTTATTTTATTTTATTATTTTATTTTATTTGTTATTTTATGTTATTTTATTTATTTGTTTATTTTAATGTTTTTTATTTATTTTTGAGAGAGAGAGAGACAGCATGAGTGGGTGAAGGACAGAGAGAGAGGGAGACACAGAATCCGAAGCGGGCTCCAGGCTCCGAGGTGTCCGCGCAGAGCCCGACGCGGGGCTTGAACGCACGAACCCGCGAGATCATGACCTGAGCCGAAGTCGGATGCTTAACCGACTAAGCCACCCAGGCGCCCTCAGTCTGTTTTAAAACACCAACGTCATCAACAGGCACATGAAAAGATGTTCAGCGTCGCTCCTTATCAGGGAAATACAAATCAAAACCACACTCAGGTATCACCTCACGCCAGTCAGAGTGGCCAAAATGAACAAATCAGGAGACTATAGATGCTGGAGAGGATGTGGAGAAACGGGAACCCTCTTGCACTGTTGGTGGGAATGCAAATTGGTGCAGCCGCTCTGGAAAGCAGTGTGGAGGTTCCTCAGAAAATTAAAAGTAGACCTACCCTATGACCCAGCAATAGCACTGCTAGGAATTTACCCAAGGGATACAGGAGTGCTGATGCATAGGGGCACTTGTACCCCAATGTTCATAGCAGCACTCTCAACAATAGCCAAATTATGGAAAGAGCCTAAATGTCCATCAACTGATGAATGGATAAAGAAATTGTGGTTTATATACACAATGGAATACTACGTGGCAATGAGAAAAAATGAAATATGGCCTTTTGTAGCAACGTGGATGGAACTGGAGAGTGTGATGCTAAGTGAAATAAGCCATACAGAGAAAGACAGATACCATATGGTTTCACTCTTATGTGAATCCTGAGAAACTTAACAGGAACCCATGGGGGAGGGGAAGGAAAAAAAAAAAAAAAAAGAGAGGTTAGAGTGGGAGAGAGCCAAAGCATAAGAGACTGTTAAAAACTGAGAACAAACTGAGGGTTGATGGGGGGTGGGAGGGAGGGGCGGGTGGGTGATGGGTATTGAGGAGGGCACCTTTTGGGATGAGCACTGGGTGTTGTATGGAAACCAATTTGTCAATAAACTTCATATATAAAAAAAAAAAATAAAACACCAACGTCATGGATCTAATTCGTGGCTTCATCAGTTCCTACTTGATCTTGTTTTTCTCTAGAAGTAAGATCCGTTCTTCAAGTTGCTAAAATACTTGTTTTGATGTTTTCTCGGTGTTACTGAAATCTTGTCAGACACCCCCGCCCCTGCACCCCCAGAGAATATGGTCTCAGATCCTCGTGGGCGCCGAGGGTCTCGGCAGGTTGGCGTATGCTTGGCTGGGGGTCTGAAGCTTATCTTCCTCATAAGTTGTAGCTTCTGCGATCTGTCTTTCCTGCCCGGATGGCACGTTCCTTTAGTTTCGCTTGGCCAGAGTTATGGAACGTCTGTACTGTCATTATGATATACTGACTCGCTTTGTTAGTGTTACTTAAAAAGCATGTGTGCGTTATGCGTGTCTCACTGTGCTTGAGGGGGCAGGTAGTAGGTTCGTCTCCCGGGAGGGGGTAGGGCTGTGTTTGCACGTCAATGTTCCTCTTTAGGACTTGGGTCCTAAACTGAGCATCTCAGGACCGACCCCCCCCCCCCCCCAGTGGACTGTGAGTGCCACATGTTGGCAGACTGGCCGGACCTCCTCTCTACCTGGGTCACCACACCTGCTGATCAGTCCTTCCTCCTGTTCTCGGAACGGTTCCTGTTTTTTCCAGGACTGTTTGACTCACATACAGTTCCCTGTTTATATCCTTTGCGATTTACCGATGGGAATGAACATTTCCCTGTTTATTATAAACAAATGTACTTAGAAGCACACACGTTCATATGCAGCAACATCCCCTTTCTTATTAAAACCTATAGGGGCACCTGGGTGGCTCATTCGGTTAAGCTTCTGACTTCGGCTCAGGTCATGATCTCGCGGTCCGTGAGTTCGAGCCCCGCGTCGGGCTCTGTGCTGACGGCTCAGAGCCTGGAGCCTGTTTCAGATTCTGTCTCTGCTCCTACCCTGCTCACACTCTGTCTCTCTCTCTCCCTCTCTCAAAAGTAAATATACATTAAAAAAACCCACCTATAACAACTTCAAAAATTTGAATATAATCCTTCTCTTCTGTATTGTGTTATACTTTTTTGTAACGGTTTACAGTGACTCTTCTCTTTTTGCTGTTACTATGAATTTAGGTCTTTCCCAAATGAATTGTAGCAGACACCCTTGGGCGGCCACTCCCCCCACCCATTACCCCCGTTCACTTGGTGGTGGGACCCACGTTGCATTTTTCAGTCCACCCTTCCTCAGGTGGCTCGGGTAAATCCTGACTAGGCTAGGGGATCACACGCTTCCGTCCCCGCTGCCTGCTTGAAGGGTTTGGGTTTGGTGTCCGGTTTGGGCCAAAATAGATAGGAAGAGGCCTGCTGGATGGTTTCTGGGAAAATGGCCCCCCCCCCCCCCGCCTTTTTTTAACTTGGAATTTTATTTATTTATTTATTTATTTATTTATTTATTTTTATTTATTTTTAATTTTTTTTTTAACTTGGAATTTTAATTATGTACATGAATAACAGCAGGAGAATGGGGAGTTCCGAGGCTGGACACTGTCTCTAGGTGAAAAGATTACTAACAGTTCACTCGTAATTGGCATCACCCAGGATAACAGAGAAGGCTCGCGTAGTTTTTCCTGAAGAAGAAAGCCGATTTACGACATTCAGGACTGACTTCTCTGCCATGTCTAACTGGGGTGTCTCTTTGGGACAGAGTGCGAGCAGGGGAGGGGCAGAGAGAGAGGGAGACACAGAATCTGAAACAGGCTCCAGGCTCTGAGCTGTCAGCACAGAGCCTGACGCGGGGCTCGAACTCACAGACCGCGAGATCACGACCTGAGCAGAAGTCGGACGCTTAACCGACCGAGCCACCCAGGCGCCCCACTGGGGTGACTCTTGATCAGATGGGGGCCCCCAGATGTGGGGTGAGCTGATCGTTTGCAAGGGAGCGGTGGACAAGACAGCGGAGGGGAGGCTGTCTGCAAGGAGGCAGTGGTTGGGGGCTGTTTTTAAAGGGGGAAGTTGAGGTACGGTGATGTGGGGGATTCTTTTTTGGTAGCTGGGCCTGGTTGTAAGTAGCCCGCTGGTCACTTAGGGCCTGTGGATACCCCGGGGCGGTCGCCTGATGGGCCTGTGTGCATTCCATCGCTCAAGCCTGTTTGCCTAAACCCAGCCTCTACGTTCTCTGCCGTTTTCCTATAGAAATACTGGTTTCCTGCAGGGACTTCCCCCACGTTTACCTACAACTGATTAAAATGGGCAGAACGTGGAATACTCTAGTTATTTCCAGGTGAATTCTTCACATTTCCTGGCTTTTGGAAGTTCTCCTTCCAGACATCTTCTATGACCGTGTATCCTCGTAAAGCCCCGTCATGTAATTTCTCTCCACGGATCTGGACAGATACAGTGGCTTGTTGTGGGGAATCAAGAGAGGCAGTTCATCTCACGAACCCAGAGGACACCCCAGCTTCTTTAGTTTTGAACCTTTAGCCGAAAGAAATCCAACAATGCCAGCAAAGCCATTGACACCAAGTCTCGGAAAAGATCCGGGAGGCGCACCTTGGAGATATTCGCGGCTGTCTGGCCCCCATCGAGCCAAACTCTGCATCTCGGGCTCCGTGTGTGAGTGTATTTCCGGACCCCAACTGGTCTGTGGCTCACGGTAATGTTGGAGGTGTGAGACGCTTCCTTCAAGGTGGGCCCTCGGCTCCTCCACACATTTAGATTGACCCCCGGGGACGGAGTAGAGCGAAAGCCCATTGACTTCCACGGAGGTTTGGTGAGGTGAGCCCTTTTCAGGGGAGGCGTAGACCTTGAAGGTGAGCCGACTCAGGCTGGCCGGCCCCACAGACCTCGGAGTTACCTTGAACGTGCTGCTGGCAGAGGGCACTCCGGCCTCCCCTGCTCTGAAAAAGGCCCAAGAAGAGATGGTCTTTCTTTCCGCCACTGTATGGTGTTGGGTCTGCATGGGATCATTGGAGTAGGAGCGCCAGCTTGCCAAGGAGGTAAGTCACTGGAGGAGCTAATTCACGAAGGATGGACGGGTAGGAAAACAAAACCCCAGCTCCTCGGTGACGCTGACCGGACAACCCTAGACTCAACCTACCTCATGGGCGTCTTATCTTCTGAGATAATAGTTTTTCCCTACTGTCCGAGCCATTTTGAATAGATTTTTTTTTTTTTGGTTACTGGCAAGAGAAAACATTCTATATGTAAGTGAAATAATTCACTTATTTCAATCAGCCCCATTATTTAGGTTTTGCTCCTTGAAATGTCACGACACAGCCAGTGGGAGCCCCTCTAATTGGAAACACGCCCTTTCAGTACTGCCTCTGACTTTCTTGAGAACGCCCTTACTTTTTTTTTTTTTTTTTTTTTAGCGACAATAGTATGTTCCAGGCGTATCCTGAGGTTTGCCTGCTCGAAGGTATGGAGTCAGCTGCCCTCCAAGGAGCCCGCGTTTTAGTGGAGAATAATATTGTAGACCACAGTCCGGTTTCCAAGGAGCTGGTGTAGGTAGAAAAGACCATTGTTGCTGTCGGGACTCTTTTCGTTGTGACAGGGCTGGAAAAATCATTTCCTTCACGTGTCCATAGTTCTTACAAATCAGTAAGAAAAAGACCAAAATCCCAGGGAGAAACGGAGCGGCCGGCCCACAGAAAAGGAAATACCAGTGGCTTCTACGATATGGAAAGATGCCCAACTTTACTCAGCGTAAGAGAAACGGAAATTAAAATGACACGAGTGTACCGTTTCTCACCTGTCACACTGGCTGCGGCGAGGGCGTTCAAGAGCACGGCGTTGGCGAGACTGAGGGAAAGGGGGCATCCTCACGCATCACTGGCCTCACTGATGGGAGCGTAAATTGCCACAGCATCTGTGGGGGGGCAGCTTGACACGTGCCAAATGCACACAGGCTTGTGGCCCAGAAATTCCATTTTTAGGATATCGTGCTACGTGTATACTTACAGTTGAGAAACCCTGTATGTGCCCGGCGATTTCTCGTAGCAAAACACTTCTTTTTTATATTTACACAAGATTGCCAGCGTCCTAGATGTCCACTTAGACGAAGCTGGTAGACTGTTTTGCTACATCAAAACAGTGGCACCCTTTTTAAGAAATATTTATTTCAGTTAAAATATTTATTCATTTTTGAGAGAGAGGGAGAGAGAGAGCAGGAGAGGGGCAGGGAGACAGGAGACACAGAATCCCAAGCAGGCTCCACACTGTCAGCCCAGAGCCGGATGTGGGGCTCGAAGTCACGAACCTGAGATCATGACCCGAGCCGAAGTCGGACGCTCCACCTACTGAGCCCCCCGGGCGCCCCCAAACAGTGACACCCTTAAGCACAAGGAAGCTCTTTAAGTGCTGATACACGATGGTCTCCTGATTGAACCTGCAAGGTGGAAAAACCAAGCTGCGGAACAGCGTGGGGAATATGCTACCACGTGCAGGAGGAGGACGAGGACGATCGGCGTGTCTCCGCTCGTGAACGTGCGTAGGGAAGACGTACGGCGACCACAGGAGGCGGAGACACCGGGTGGCGCGGGGCTGAGCGGGAGACCCTAGCGAATGCCACTTTCTTTCTGCCGTTCCCACTTTGCGTCATGGAAAGTTACCGCCCACGAGAAGAGTAAACCAGAAACGATGCTGTCCCTGTTTCTGTTGACGTCACTTGCTTTGTCAGGCTTATGGGACCCGGCTACTGGAGTCCATCTGGCTATTTCTTTATTATTTATGTTGCCTGGGAGTTACTCGTTTGCCTGTGTCTCTCCCGAGGGAAGGACTTATTTTTAACGGGCCTTCGTGCCCAGTGTGTTTTAGCAAACACCTCTCAGCACCCGCAAGCCTGATACCGTGCTGTATCCAGAAGAAACCAAAATGAGGACGTCCTGCTGGGAATGTGGTCCCTGCCGAGGGAAGCTGGCTCACCGCGGCTGGGGATCTGGCCGTCCGCACCAATTACTGTGGCATTAAGTGTGCGGGAATGAAGCATGCACAGGGCAAAAGCGGTAGAGAGCAAAGCCGATGAGGTCTGGCGGGGGGCGGCGGGATCAACAGGGAGGACCCCGAAAAACCGGAATCCGACCAGGGATTAGAAGGCTGAACAGAACGTCCCAGAAACAGGGACTACAAGCAAACTGCAGAGTGGGTTCTGGGAAACACAGAGGTCCGGCCCACGTGGGGAGACGGGAGGTGAGGATGGGCTGTCGTGGGATAAGGGAGAGAGGCGGGCCAAGTGGAAAGAGCGTCGAAGGCCAAGAAGCTTGGATTTTTATCCCGCAGGCAACAGGCAGGTAGCGATGAGCCCCCGAGCTTGGCGCAGGGAAGGCCTGTAAGTGTTGGAAGTTGACCAAGTTAGTTCCGAGGCGACGCTGTACCTCACTGAGGAGCTCCTGTGGACCCGCCCTCCTCCCCTGCAACCTTAAGCATGACCCTCCCAGGGAAGAGCCACCTCGTGAGGCCAGTGTGTGTGTGTGTGTGTGTGTGTGTGTGTGTGTTCGGATGGGGAGGCCTTGGGGCCCCTGGGTGGCTCAGTCGGTTGAGCGTCTGATTTTGGCTCAGGTCATGATCACCTGGTTTGTGGGTTCAAGCCCCGTGTCCGGCTCTGTGCTGACAGCTCGGAGCCTGGAGCCCGCTTCGGATTCTGCGTCTCCCCCTCTCTCTGCACGTCTCCAGCTCGCGCTGTCTCTCTCTCAAAAATAAATAAGCGTCAAAAAAATTAAAAGAAATTAGATGGGGAGGCCTTCCCAGCCCCACACTGGGAGGCCCCCTTCCCTCCTCCTCCCCCAACCGGGGTCGCTGTGTGCCTCCCTGGCCCCCCACCCCACCCCCACCCCCGCCAGGCCCGCCTTCTTGGGCTCCGGGCTGGTGGAGACCCGGGTGCCCCCACACCCGGGGGCCGGCTGGGCTTCCGAGGGGGAGGGGTCCGGGCTCTGCTATTCAGAGAGTCCGCTCTTCCCCCTGGGACCGCGACTTGTCTTCCGGCAGGATGGGTGCCCGCCGCCGCGTGTCCACCGGCTCCTCGCTGTGCGCGGGCTCCAACAACCAAGTGCAGCTGTGGCTGGTGGGCCAGCCCAGGGAGGCGGCGCTCAAGACCGGTGCGGGAACAGGACACGGCGGGGACAGGTGACACAAGGGCCCGGACGGGGCGCACAGTGCGCTCCCCCGCGGCCTCCTTGGAGGTGACCAGTGCGCGCCCGCCCGTCGTGGCACAGAGCTCGGCCTTTCCTCGAATAGGCCGTCCGTCCTCCCGTGTCCCCCGTTCTTAAAAGCTGCCGTTTCAAGCCTTCTGCAGCGTCGCTAGGTGGGGGACCTGCGGGCCCTCCCCGGGTACCCGGCGGGGATGCGGGCGCCGGGGAGGAAGCCCGAGATGCGAAGCCCGCGTTTCCCAGCCTTTTCCCTGCTCTCGCCGCATCCACCTGCTACCCCCCCCCCCCCCCGTTCCCTTCCTCCGCCTCTAACCGAGAGTGCGCGCCGTCAGTTCTGTCTCCCGGACTTCCCCGGCCTCGGGCCCCAGCCCGCGCCCCCGCCCACCGGCCACCGGGGCCGCCTTGTACCCGAGTCGCCTGCGCGCCCTCCACCGCCCCGCCCCCCCTTCCACCACCAGAGCGGTTCTCCAAACGTTCCCACCTTCAAAGGTGCCCCCGCGCAGAACACGGGAGTAGCTTCCGTGTGTCCTCGGGACCAGCCCAACGCCCGTGGCTTACCCTCGAGGCTGCACGGTGTGGTCGTGCCCCTCTCCCCACAGCCCTGCCCTGAGCCCCAGCTCCAGGACGCGACTCGGCTCGCTTCGGCCCCGTCTCCCGGTACCCCTGCGCGGCACGCCTCCCCGCCTCTCCCTCTCCCGCGCGGCCCGAATCAGCGCCGCCCCCTGGAGGGGTCTCTCTAGTCGGCACGTCGGGCGGAAGGCCTGCCAGGGCCGGGGACTGCCCGCTGCATCCTGGGGGCGCTGGCGAGGGCGCCCCTGCCGTTCTGCTCCGCGGTCCCCGCGCCAGGGGACGCTCCCTCGGGGCGCGGCGCGTGGCGCGGTGACTACAGGGAGGAAGAAGCGAGGAATGGGGGGCACCTCCCCGTCTCGTCTCTTCCGCCTCACCCCGACCCGCGTGGGGTCGTGGGGCCACCTGCTCCGTGCGCGCCCCCTTGGCTGTGCGGCTCCTTGCGCGCGCCTTTCCCCAGAGGCCCTCGGAAGGGCGTCCGGCGCGGGCAGGGCTCAGTCCCGGGGCTGCTTCCGGGGAGCCCCGCGGTGGCTGAGCCCCTGTCGCCCGCAGGAAGTGGAGTTTCAGGCGGACGTGCAGGGCCCCGGGGCCAGTGGGGACGAGTTCAGGTTCCCGTGCTACCGCTGGGTGGAGGGCGCTGGCATCCTGAGACTGCCCGAGGGCACCGGTGAGCGCGGGGCTGGGGGTGTGAGGAGGCCTGGTCGGGGGAGGGGAAGAAAGGGGGCAGGGCGCGCGGGCTGGAACCTGGAAATCGGGGTTCGGGGCGGTTCTGGAAGAGGCGGGTTGCTGGAGATACACCTGCCGGCCGGAGGCTGGGGGAGGGCAAGATGGTGAAGCGTCAGGGCCAGCGGGCAGGGCCGGCAGGGGAGGCGTCCTTGGCGGGCAGGGGAGAGGCTCTCCGGAGGAGCCTCACTGCCCACCCCTCCTCCCCACGCGTAGGCCGCACGGTGCCGGACGACCCTTAGGGCCTGTTCAGGCAGCGCCGGGAACCCGAGCTGGAGGAGCGGAGGAAGCTGTACCGGTCAGCCCTCCCCCGCACCCGACTCCTCCCGACCCCGCACCCGACTCCTCCCGACCCCGCACCCGACTCCTCCCGACCCCGCACCCGACTCCTCCCGACCCCGCCCGACAGCCCTCCCCCCCGCACCCGACTCCTCCCGACCCCACCCGACAGCCCTCCCCCCGCACCCGACTCCTCCTGACCTAGCGATGCAGGAGAGGGCGACGGAAGGCACGGCCGCGGAAAGCACCCCTTTCTGGGTACTTGCTCTCTGCCTCCGGCGGGTACCTGCGCGGCCCCCTGCGCCCCGCGGCCCATACGGGGCTCTGGGCGCCACCTGCTGGCCGCCAGGCAGTACTGGACAGAGGACCTGCCTTGGGCGCAGAAATTCGGAGAAAGGGGCGAGCTGCTGGGGCCTCAGGGAACTTTGGAACACCTCCTCCCTGCAGCCCCTAGAGGAGCTCAGGGCCGGGTTATGGCTGGGCTGGGATTCTCACCTAGCGACTACAGTCCGGGGCAGGATGACAACACCAGCGTTGTGCGTTTATTTTCTGAATTCTTGTATTTTATTTTATTTTTTTTTTAAGTTTAGTTATTTGAGAGAGAGCACAAGCGGGGGGGGGGGGGGGGAGGAGGAGGAGGAGGAGGAGGAGGAGGAGGAGGAGGAGGAGGAGGAGGAGGAGGAGGGAGAATCCCAAGCAGACTCCATGCCGTCAGCGCAGAGCCTGACGCGGGGCTCAAGCTCACGAACTGTGAGATCATGACCCGAGTCAAAGTCGGGTGCTTAACGGACTGAACCACCCAGGTGCCCCTTTCTCACCAACACTTATTATTTTCTTGTCTTTTTGACAATAGCTGCCTAACAGGTGTGAGATGATAATCTTATTATAGTTTTGATTTGTTGTTTGGTCTGGTTTAGGTGGCTGTCTGCCCTTTGTGTGAGAATTTTCTCTGTTCTGTTTTTATGCGACTATTCAGAAAGATCCAGAACCTATTGCCACCACCTTCCCAGGAACTCTGTGTATTAGTTTTTGTAGTTAAGAACCCCTGAGGTATGGGAAGCTTAATCTGGGCATTATTTGGAAGGTCGCTATGGCAGGGAGCCAGTGTTGATTTCTGAGGAATGGAAGCGTCATCAGATCGGTTCAGAAGTTTAACTTGGCAGAAGTTTGGCGACTGGGGAAAGGTAGTGGAACGGGAAAGGCCAATTATCACGGTACCTCAGCTCTCCAAATGGGAGATGCTACTGAGGGAGGGGTGAGGGGGAATGGGTGTGAGAAACACGGTGGGGGCCGAATCAAGTGGCTTGGTGATGGGTGGCGGGAGAAGAAGGAGAGTTGGAGACGTGCCAGTCAACCGGAAACTCCTGGAATGAATGTCTGGGGGAATGGCAGAGTCCCAAACGTCAGTAGGGATGAGGGCAGTGACTGCCGAGAGGGGGACCAGGGGGTTGAGGGGGAGATACCACTAAGCTTTCGAAAATCAGTTTGGCGAGTTACGGGGTCCTGGGCGGAGACGCGGGTGGGTGTGCGGAGCTCGGGGAAAGATCCACGCCGGACACACGGATGTGGGGGTCGTCTGCGTTCCGCACCCAAGGAAAAGATAACAAACGGCACTAAAACAATATTTGCGGAAAAGTTAGAAAAACTGCTTGTGAGATGAAGGAACCATCTGGCTACACCAAAAATAAAAAGGCAGCACGGAAGCTTTATGTGCGCAGGAAGGGCCCGTGGCTTTCTCTCCGAGTGGTCTGGCTCTGTTTATGGGGGAGTCACTAACGTTTATTTATTTTTGGGACAGAGAGAGACAGAGCATGAATGGGGGAGGGGCAGAGAGAGAGGGAGACACAGAATCGGAAACAGGCTCCAGGCTCCGAGCCATCAGCCCAGAGCCCGACGCGGGGCTCGAACTCGCGGACCGCGAGATTGTGACCTGAGCTGAAGTCGGACGCTTAACCGACTGAGCCACCCAGGCGCCCCTAAAACAATTTTTTTTAAAGAATGGGATTAGTGATGGCAAATTTGCACAAAAGAAGGCCACGCAGTCACGAGAATGAAAGAACAACTAATGAGCAACCACAGGAACGAATTTCACAAACACATTGTTGAACAAAAGAAATCAGACGGGAAAGAGTACGGATGCTGCAACTTTATACAAAGTACGGAAACAGGCAAAACGAATCCGTGGTGCCACAGGTCGGAACAGTGGTTACCTTTGGAGGAGGGTACTGACCGGGAGGGGTCATGAGAGGCTTCTGGGGGACTGGTCATTTTCCATGGTGATTGTTTTTCCCTTTTATCTGGGTGCTGATTGGATATGAGTGCGTCCAGCCTGAGAAAGCCATCAGGTTGTACCCTGGTAACAATCCACTTTTATATATGTAACTTGTACTTCGAGACATGAAGATTAAAAGAGGATTGGCCAGGGGCGCCTGGGTGGCGCAGTCGGTTGAGCGTCCGACTTCAGCCAGGTCACGATCTCGCGGTCCGTGAGTTCGAGCCCCGCGTCGGGCTCTGGGCTGATGGCTCGGAGCCTGGAGCCTGTTTCCGATTCTGTGTCTCCCTCTCTCTCTGCCCCTCCCCCGTTCATGCTCTGTCTCTCTCTGTCCCAAAAATAAATAAAAAAACGTTGAAAAAAAAATTTAAAAAAAAAAGAGGATTGGCCACAGTTAAGCCACATGGACGTTCAGAGTGAAGTTACTTAGTATCTAATACAGTTTAGGAAAAGGACCCCTTTGCCAATATTGTTGTCAAATGAAAACAAATCCAGATTTAAGTAAGTGGAAATTATTCAAGAGTATTGCATGGGGAGACCACTTTGACCACAAGATCTGCAAGTGTCTCAAGTGTCAGAAAGAAATTTTCTCTGGTACGAGAAGTGTTCAAGCTAGAAAGAACCAGGGGTGGTGATGTGGTCAAACCTTGGAGCAAAAAACCAATCAACCAACCAACCAAACGAAACCCTTGGAGCAGAAAGTAGCTCTCCTTCAGGTTGGCCGAAGGGGTGTTCCCCAATACTAGAAATTCTCTTTGATTTTTTCTGACCTCTAGCCCTCTGCATTAAGGTTGGGCGTGGGGTGGGGGAGACGGGCTGTACACGCCTGGTGCATACCGTCCAGACGCATCATTGATTCTCCCGGGGGAAGGCAGACAGGTGTTGGGAATCCCTCTATGAGGCGGGAGCAGGAGTCAGTAACGGTGACGAAACGGGTCTCGGGGAGGGCTGAAGGCAGGGTGGCATGAGGGGTTGAAACGCGAGGGAATCTGGCCTTTATTTGTTTATTTATGGCCCACACGTCTTGGACTCATATACATCTTTCTTCCCGTTAAGGTTTTGTTTTTCTTTTTGTTTTTTAATGTCTGAGAGACAAAGAGAGACAGAGCATGAACAGGGGAGGGGCAGAGAGCGAGGGAGACACAGAATCCGAAGCAGGTTCCAGGCTCCGAGCCGTCAGCACAGAGCCCGACGCGGGGCTCAAACTCGTGAACCGTGAGATCATGACCTGAGCCGAAGTTGGACGCTCAATCGACCGAGCCACTCAGGCGCCCCTCCCATTAGGTTTTAAAAAAAATAATCGGCTTTAGTTTTTAGAGCAGTCTTAGATTTACAGAAAATAATTGAGTGGACAGTACAGAGAGTTCCCAACACATCTCTGCTCCCCCATCTTGTGTGTAGTTTTCCTATTAACGTTACACGTTATTAATAATAATACATAACGTACCTTGCAGTGATATTGCACATTTGTTACAATCATTGACCTGATCCTGATGCAGTGGCTAAACTAAAGCGACTGTCGTAACTGATAGAAGACTTGGCGAAAGTCCATAGCTTACGTTAAAGTTGACTCCTGGTGTTACAGGTACAAGGTTTTGACAAGGGTGTGATGACGCGTATTCCTCGACGGTATCACACAGATTGGTCTCACTGGCCTAATCCCCCCCATTCATCCTGCCTGCCTCCCCCACGGCCTCTCTGGCAACCACCCATCTTCTGTCTCCGCGATTCTGCTTGTTCCAGAGTGTCACATAGTTGGAATTACGCGGTGTGCTGTCCTTTTTATTTTTAGTTATTTATTTCTTTTGGGGGGTGGGCGAGGAAGGGCAGACAGAGAGGGAGAGAGAGAGAGAGAGAATCCCGAGCAGGCTCCGCACTGTCAGACAAGTCACTTTAAAAATTTTTTTTTTCAACGTTTATTTATTTTTGGGACAGAGAGAGACAGAGCATGAACGGGGGAGGGGCAGAGAGAGAGGGAGACACAGAATCGGAAACAGGCTCCAGGCTCTGAGCCGTCAGCACAGAGCCCGACGCGGGGCTCGAACTCCCGGACCGCGAGATCGTGACCTGGCTGAAGTCGGACGCTTCACCGACTGCGCCACCCAGGCGCCCCTGACAAGTCACTTTTAGATGGAAGGCTGTGGAAATAGGATCTGAAGTCTTTCCTATGATCTCTCCAGCTCTGTGATAGGTCCCAGCGTATTTTGGTTCAACTGTACATCTTTATGAATTTTGTAAATTTTGACAAATTTGAGAAACTGTACTAATTGATAAAGGTCTGAAAGCCCTGACAAGAGGACCTAAAACCCACCTAAATAGTGCAGAACATCCCTGCCTTCAATAGAGTTTCATTTCGGACCTGCCCCTTCACAAAGCCACGACACGACAGCCATTGCAATTGATGACTTCAGACGGGTCCACGTGTGCCCGGTATTGGTCTCCTTTGGCTTCCGTCGCAAGCCCTGCTTCCTCTTTAAATCTCGGAGTTTCCCGGTGTGTAATAATGACCTTTACCATTTGCTGAACGCTTCTTTTTTTAAAAAAATATTTATTTTGAGAGAGAGAGAGCGAGCGAGCACACGCAGGGGAGGGGCAGAGGGGGAGAGAGAATCCCAACCAGACTCCGTACTCAGTGCAGAGCCCGACGTGGGGCTCGATCTCACAACGGTGAGATCACGACCGGGGCTGAAACCAAGAGTTGGACGCTTAGCCAGCTGAGCCCCCCAGGTGCCCCTTTGTTGAATGCATCTTAAACATTACGTATTGCGTTAAGAGCAGTTTCCACAGTAACCTTTCAGTGTCCAAGCAGCTTTATGATGTCGGTGTGATTGTTTTTATTTCGTAGCTGAGGACGCAGAGACTCTGAGAAGCTCGGTAACGTGTCATGGGTCGCACGGTCACAAGTTAGAGGCGGGGCCGGAATTGGACTCGAGCGTGTCCGGCTCAAAAGCTTGTGCCCTTAACCACCACTCCGGCTTCCCCCCTCATCTCGCACCCTGAGGTTCTTCCCTTGAGATGGTCTCAAATCTTTAGATGTCACTCAAAGCAGATGGCCTCGTCTGGACACGGTTTAACCCTGTTTAACGTGGAGGACTTTCCCATTGCCTAAAGATGTCGCGGCGGTGAGGACGGAGATTCCCGAAGTCCCCCTGACAAGTTTAACGTTCAGTTTTTGATTCCTATTTTCTAACTGGAGGTAACGGGTAGCTGTAGGTTTTCCCCCAAAGGGGATATTTGCTGAAGGCGTAGTACCATGGTGGTCTCTTGGCAGGCATACCCGTGCTCCTGTGCCGTAGAGAAAAAGCTCTGTATTCTTTCCACAGATAGATAGATATACGTATCTATAGATCTATACCTGTAGAGTAGATCTCTATCTATCCGTGTATCTTTAACTGGATATGTGTTTAACGATCTTCCCCACGATTCGTCTCCCTGAGAAAGAAATTCACAGAGAAATCCACACAGAAATTTAGCGTACTATTTGGCACACGGGCCATCATCGGAGACTTACTGGCCAAGTGGAGTTGAAGTGTCTTAGCATCGAGCCCGGCACCTCCACGTGTCTCTGCTGACCTCTTGGCTTCATCGCCTTGACTTTGGGCCATCGATGGGAAGTACAAAACAGCACGGGGGTCCGGTCCCGAGACGTCACCGTCACAGGCTCACGTGCTGGATTCCCGTCCAGTGGTGGAGATCGCGTGGCGTGGAAATGACGTGGCAGGGAAATGCCCTGATGCCTTTGGTCACCACTAGGGCCGCAAACGGAGACGGGGTTGGTGGAGCGGTAATGTCCGGGGAGACCGCGCCCTGAGATCTCTTCTTCCACCCGGATACCCTCTTTGGTTGCCAGGCTCTCTGCTTTCACAGTCGGGTACGAACCTTGCTGTCAGAAAGCAGGTGCTGAGGTGATCTGGACGCCACCATTCGTTCAGACTCACGGTCCATTTCTCGCTTCGGCGCCAGCGGTCCCAGATCGCTGACTCGTCGAGAAGCGCACCATCGTGGAGCCACGTAAGTACGGTGCTTTTCCACTGGTGGGGGGAGCTTGGACTAGACTGCTCTTCTCAAAGGCGGCTGCTACGTCTCCCAGAGCCGCGGCCTTCGTGGTCATGTGGTACGGGCCCCGAAAGACAACCAGTGAGCGCTTAACCGAGCGCTTTGTTGCCGGACCCTCGCCAGCCCCCCACTCCACCTCGAGTTTTCCACCGCACGTAGAGCTTACTAAAGACGTCAGTTCAAAAATGGTTCCGTTATGGGGTGGGTGGGTGGGTGGCTCAGTCACTTGAGTGTCTGACTCTTGATTTCAGCTCAGGTCAAGATCCCAGGGTTGTGAGATCGAGCCCCACGTTGGGCTCCACACTGAGCGTTGAGCCTGCTTAAGAATCTCTCTCTCTCTCTCTCTCTCTCTCTCTCTCTCCCCCCCCCCTGCCCCCCCCACTTGTGCGCTCTCTCTCTCTCTCTCTCAAATGAAATTAAAAAAAAATTTCAAATGGCTCTATTATCAACCACCCCATTCTGGTCAGTATAAAAAGAAGACTGATAGAACAAGTCACTAGTATTCCGTGGAGTTTGGCGTTTTGGAGGGAACTATTTCCTTTCTTCTCACCAACATGAGAGAGAGGCAGGGTGGTGGTGTCTCTAAGGCCAGGGTGAGAGTCGGGTGCGAGAGAAGCTCTTGTAAAGATGTGTGCTATAAAGGGAATGTTCTGGATAAATTCCTCTTGTGCCTCTAGACCCACTTTGTAGTGGTTTTCTTTGTTCGATTTGTTTTTTGTTTTTGTTTTTGAGAGAGGGAGCGCGCACACAAAAGGAAAGGGACAGAGAAGGAGAGAGAGAATCCCAAGCGGGCTCCATGCCGTCTCCTCTGTGATTGTGTCACACCCTACCCTTCCTTCACCAGCCGTCCCCTTGTTAATAAGCTGTCCTCCACTTACCCGAATTTAAATGTGTCCTCTGTCTTCTGTTGGGTGCTTGGCTGATGCGAGGGAGACCAGCAGAATGAGGATCTCCCGGTGCCATCGCTGGCGTGGAGGAGAGCGAAATAAAAGTTCGCGTAAGATTCGGACTGCCCAGGGGCCCAGGGCGTTGCCATTTTAAGTTGTCCTTCTCCATTTTGGGGAAGAACAGGGAGCGATTGGTCTTCTGAATTTGGAGGCATATTTAAAAAAATTTTTTTCAATGTTTATTTTTGAGAGAGAGAGAGAGAGAGAGAGAAAGAGCGCGCGCACGAGCAGGGGAGGGGCAGAGAGAGAGAGAGGGAGACACAGAATCCGAAGCAGCTCCAGGCTCTGAGCTGTCAGCACAAAGCCCGACGCGGGGCTCAAACCCACACACCGTGAGATCGTGCCCTGAACCGAAGTCAGATGCTCAACCGACTGAGCCACCCAGGCGCCCCTGGAGGCATATTTTAAGAGAGAAAGCCGTGTTTGCTATTGGTCTGGAGGCCTTGGGATTGGAGGGATCTTACTGGAGCCTTTCGGATCTAGTAAAGAGTTCCCGGAAGGCCTGAAAGAATCTTAACGTATTTGAACCTGGGGGAAGATGGGGCCGTTGCCAACTCCTCCGTCCTGAAAGGGTCCGGCGGAGGGCATTAGAGCCCCGTGGCCCCACATGAAGGGCAGAAGCCAAGGGACTACGGGTTTCTCTTCCAGGCCAAACGGTGGCACGTCTAGCTGAAAACGGCGTCGGGATATCGCACTGAGGAAAGCTGGCTGCTGTCCTAGGAGTTCTTTCCACAGCACCGGCCGGCAGCTGAGCACTGCTCCAAGAGCCAAGCGCTGGGCCTGCAGACCATCCCACCCGCACGAGCAACAGGTGGTGGGAGGCACAGGGGCCTCTGACGAGCGGCTTCACCGGAATTTCCTCATTCCGTCCCGGCCCCGTCGGCGGATGGAGGAGAACACGGTCCAAAGGCAGGGAGAGTGATACCGCAGGCGAGTTTTGAGTGATTATACGTGGCGTGTAAATCGTGCTCGGGCCGGGGGCGGGGGGGCAACTGGGACGTGACCCGTAGGGATCTGGAAGCCGAGTTGGCGGAGGGAACACGTTGCCAGAGACCAAGAAGCTTCTTCCCGAGACGGAGGTTGAGGCTCTGGAGGGGAACGGTAGGTTGCGGAGCGGAGGTGGGGTTTGTCAGGGGTTGGGGTCGATGCGGAGGAGAGGAGAGTGCTTCCGGTTTGCGGGGGTGGGGGGGGGGGAGAAGAAAAGAGGGCTTACTGGCGACTGCGTGAGCTGCAGAAGAGAGGCCCCCGGGGACGTGCTGCGCGGTGGCGAGTGTCGGGATGGCTCGCGGTCCCCGATTCTGGAGTGTCGGGAGGGGTGGCTGCAGCGGACGAGGTAGCCTCAGAAAACGAGTGGATTTTGCAAGGAAGCTTCCAAATCGTCTACACCGAACCGGCTCATCGGGTGACCGACGCTGAGCGTCGGGGGCAGGGCCGCCGGGGCCACACTGTGCCAGAAGCCTCGTTCCCGTTCCCGCACGCCTGGCTCGGGGGCACCCGCCGGGGAGCCTTCTGTTTGTCAAGAATCGTGTGAGCGTTTCTGTCGCTCCTGCTTGTTACCGTCACTTGCAATTTACAAACTCGTGGAACGGGTAAACAAAAGGTACTGCTTTTATGAAAACCCAGCTCGACTGACTTACGCCTCTGTGAACAAGGATCATTTAAAAATCATCGTCAGGCGTCAAGCGTCAAGCGCCTGGGTGGCTCAGTCGGTGAAGCGTCTCTTTTATCCCGGCTCAGGTCGTGGGAGGGGGGTCAAGGGAGGGCGACTTGCCTGCTCAAGATTCTCTCTCTCTGCCCCTCTGCCCCGCGTGCTCTCTCTCTCTCCCTCTCAAAAAAGTTAAGTGAAAATAAAAAGCACTGTGAATTTAGTGATTAGAAGGAGGCAGGACAGCTGTAGGTGTGAGGAAACCTGTAAAGATCTGGAGGGTCACCGAATTTCGTCTTTTCTCTACAAAAACCTTTCGTTTCGAGGTTTTTAAAACCTTTTAAACAGATGTCGACTCATCTGGCTGTGGTCTGCACAAGAAAGACCCAGGGAAGGTCTTCTTAAGGACCCACGCTCCGAAAACTCCCGCCCCATACGAAAACACTCGTGGGTGGCTGTTCATGTACGGTTTCGCTTTAGAGCAACGTGGTTCAGGTTTGTGTCAATACTTTTTGATTCTCTCTTGATCCCCTTCCGATGTTGGCCGACCGACTAATTCAACACGCAGAAACAGAGGCAGTGTTTAGGCAGAAGCCCGTGGACTCGAGGCCTTTGGGTCACGGCAGAGCGGAAGGTCCAGGAGAGGGGGAGGGAAGCCTGTGGTGAGCTGGGGTTGCTGGAGGGGTCGGACGGAAGTGAGCCTCCCAAGAAGGAACCTAGGAGGGATGTGGACCTGCGACAGCGGCTTCTCTAAGGAGGCCCCCGAGACCCACACGTGGGGAGGCGGAGGGGCAGCCGACGCTGCTGGGACGGGAGCGGGCCGATGGCACCGGCAATACGGTGCTGGCCCCGAAGAGCCCGTGCGGGGAAAGCCCCACGGAGGCTTCGGGACTGGACTTGAAGGGGAGTTCCCGACTCCTCCTCTTGCCCGGGAGCCTGGACAACCAAGCCACGGCCTCCGCCTGCCCAGCACCGTGTACTCGTCCTGCACTGTCACTCGGGATCCTTGTCGAGGTGGTTTACTCACGTTCCCCTGAAAACAGCCCCGCACGTCGAACCTCCCTCGCCCCACTGTCTGTTGTCATCTTATTTATTCGCTATATCTGGGTGGCCCCTGGTCAGCGCCTTCAGCTCCCTGCAGGGCGTGGAACTGGCATCGGAACGTTTGCAGGTGGACCAGGGTGCATGTTCTCGGGGGACGGTAGGGGGGCACCTGTGTCGGCGGAGAGGAGCGGGGGGGGGGGGTGGGAGGTGGAGACCCTGGGAGCCCTCCCCCCCTCCCCCGCACCCCCCCCCCCAACCTCGCAGGGACACAGGTCTGGGACACAGCTTTCTGGGGTTGGGGAGCGGCTGGACCTCGGATCTATTTAATCGCGGCTCTCCCCCCAGGTGCCCTCCAGGTCCGGGCGCGAGGGGCAAGTACGCTATCCGCGTGGTCACCAGGGACTCGCTCCTGGCGGGTTCCAGAAACCTGGTGCAGCTGTGGCTCGTGGGCGAACAGGGGGAGGCCGACCTGGGCAAGAAGCTGTGGCCCGTGCGCAGTGAGGTCGGTGCGCAGCCCGCGGGCACTGGGGGTCCGGGGGAGGAGGCCGGGCGGTGGGGGGGGGACACGGCGGGGGGACCGGGAGGGTGTCCTGAGCCCGGTGCCCTGCGGTCCTGCGCGGTCTGTCCGGGTCGGCTCGGAGGGAAGGTGGGCCGTCTCCCTGGCGGCAAGACCCGCAAGCCCGGGTCCGAGCCCGCTCCCGGTCCCGCCGCAGACGGAGTTCGAGGTCAGCGTCCCCGTGCACCTGGGGCGCCTCCTGCTGGCGAAGCGGCGCAAAATCCTGCTGGACGACGCCTGGCTCTGCGAACGGGTCTGCGCGCGGCCCCGGGACCCAGGGCGAGGCCCGCTTCCCCTGCTACCGCCGGGTGCGGGGCTACCAGGTCGTCTGCCTGCCCGAGGGCACCGGTGAGGGTCTGGGGGTGGCGCGCGGGGGTGGGGTCGCCGTGACGCCGGAGAGGGGACAGGCGGAAGGGCGGGGCCGGCGCGGACCGGGTCCAGGGAGGCCTGTGCTCGTGCCGTCCCCCAACCCGGACCCTGAGCGACGACCACCAGGACTTCCTTAAGGCGCAGCGGGAGCAGGAACTCCAGGAGAGAAAGAAGGTGTACCGGTGAGCCCCCACCCCCATCCCCTACCGAGCCCGAGGAACCCCCAGCCCCCACTGATCCCCGATTCCGATTCCGTGTCCTTCCTCCAGGTGGGGCTCCCGGAAAGACGGCCCAATCCTGCCGGTGGCCGGGAGGACGCAGTGTGACCTCCCCAGGAACCAGAGATTCCTGGAGGATAAGGATTTTGACTTCAGGGTCTCCCCGGCGAAAGCGCCAGCGCCCGGGGTAGGGTGGGCACCTGCTCCCCGGGACGCAAAGCAGGGGCCCTTCCTGGTCTCCCGGCACCGCCATTCTTTCCGCAGGCCGGAGGGCTTGGCCTCGAGGGTTCCCTGGACCTCACACATCCAGTTAAAATAGCGGAAGACTTCAAAAGAGCATCCCGGCGCGCAGGGACTCCCCTGGCCGGTCGGTTGCCGCAAAGTCCCCAGACCCGTGTGCACCTTTCCAACCCAGGGTTCTGAAAGAAGACGGGGAGACCGGAGGGAGGGGGTACGCTAGCGGATCAGGAGCTCGGGGCTCCCCGCAGGCTTCCGAACGGATGTCTTCAGAGCGGGTTCCAAGTTCAGGGAAGGAGGACGCCTTCTTCGGGTACCAGCTCCTCAAGGGCGCAAACCCCACGCTCCTGAGGCGGCACCAGCCTCCCAGCGCGGCTGCTGGTGCCTCCGGGGTCGGAAGAGCCCGAACCCGGGTGCGCTCCCTGTGCTCACCCACAGCCCCCAGCCACCGCCCCTCCCTCAGTTCTCCCACCAACTTCTTTAATCTGTACCCTCCTCCGTCTGCACTCAGGGTTTCTCCGAGGCCGCGGGGTGTCCTGTTCGTTGCAGGGTCCGGGCACTGCAGAATCAGGTGCTAGCAGCATCCTTCACCCCGGCTTGACGACCCCAAATGACTCCAGACACTGCCGAACATCCTCTGGGGTGGGAGTGGGGACGAAAGTCCCCCTGGTCATCCCTTTCTTTTCTTTCCTGTCTTCTTCCTTCCTTAGATGCGTCTCACGCTTGGGGGGGGGGGGCGGGGGGGGAGAAGCCGGAAGGAAAGGGAGGGAAAGGGAGAGGAACAAAGCCCTGGAGAGAGCTGGAGCTATGGGGCTTTTTGGAGGGGAGGAAAAAGGGACTACTTTTTAAGAATTCTTTTAATGTTTATTTTTGAGACAGAGACAGAGTGTGGGTGGGGGATAAGCAGAGAGAGAGAGGGGGAGACACAATCCGAAGCAGGCTCCAGGCTCTGAGCTGTCAGCACAGAGCCTGACGTGGGGCTCAAACCCAAAAACCTTAAGGTCATGACCTGACTTGAAGTCAGGCGCTTAACCGACTGAGCCCCCCGGGCGCCCCATAAAGGAACTATTTTGTGCTAAGTTTGGCTAAAACCTGGAGGGGGGGGTAATAGGGAGGACTTTGGTTGTGGGGGCAGACGGTGTGGCAGAAAACCAGGACGTTCACTTCAGGGGGCTCCAACTCTGATGGAGGGGGACACTGGGCGTGGAAACCTGGCGTCCGGGGGGGCTTTGGCTGTGGGGAAAGGGAGGGGTGTCGGAGGGGAGAGGAAGGAAGCCCGTTGCCCATGAAATAAAGGCGGTCCGGAACCGACCCCAAGCCCTTGATCTATCCCTGCTCCCCACCCAGCAGGCTGGATCTCTGTCTGAAGCCGACTTCTCCCTGCTGGATGGGGTCGAGCCGAACGTCGTCTTAAGACAACAGGGTGTGGCGGCCCCTCTGGTCATGCTGACGCCCCAGCCGACCGAGACTCTTGCCCACCGTCGCCCAGCGAGTCTTTCACAGACACGGATCTCCTTTAGGGGCTCCGACGCACAGGCCCCGAGGCCCCACTCTCTCTCCTGGTCTGGCTTCAGCCACCGCGCCACGGATGCCCCCGCCCCCACTGTTCCTGCCCTCCGGTCCCCGCGTGGCCTGGCTGCTGGCCAAGACCTGGGTCCGCGGCTCCCATCTCCAGCTGTCCCAGCTACAGTCACACCTGCTGCGGGGACCCTTGATGGCCGAGGTGACCTCTGTGGCCACAGTGAGGACCCTGCCCGGCCCGCACCCTGCCTGCAAGCTATTTCGGCATCTCTCCTGAGTACGGCACTCAGGAAGCATCTCTGTGGAGTCTGAGCTCGTGGTAGGCGAGGTCAGTAGCGATCTTAGCTTATGTGCACGCACACGCGCACAGCGTGTTACAGAACCACCACACCCAGGGCTGGGGAAAGCGTTTTACTAAGGCGTTGGGGAAATTTGGAGTGAGGAGGTTGCCAGGGGATGATGAGGGCTGGGGCGTTCCAGTGAGAGATGTCTGCGGGGGGTGGTGGGATACGTCACCCACGGCTGACAAGGGGCGACCGAGGAGTAGGGTGTGGGTGACCGCAGTGTCAGGTGGGAGAAAAGGGAGGTGAGAACAGATGACAGGAAGCTGTGCTGCTCGGTGCACCGAAGAATCAAGCTTCGGCCCTTAGAAATCGAGAGGAAGGAGTGAGGTAAGAAAAGGAGCAAAGAAGGGACGCCCACTGGGGTGGGAGGGAGACCGAAGGCACGATGTCACGGCAGCCAAGAGGAGAGAGCGTTTCAAGAGGGAGGCGTGATCACCTGTGTTAGATGCCGCTGCGAAGCCAACGAAATGACGGGGGAGCCACCTTCGGGCGGTCAGCACGGAGGCCACGGCCGATGTGCCACGTCCCAGGGGAAGGGCAGGCGGTACAGGCCGACTCTTGTAAGACGACTCACTGTGGGAGGGAAGTGAGAATCGAGGAAGCTGCTGGAAAGTGGGGGGGGGGGGGCGGTGAGGTCAGGGCTTTCTCTCAGGGTGTCCAGGATTAAGTGTGTGTGTGTGTGAGAGAGAGAGAGAGAGAGGGGCAGAAGGGGGAGGAAGTAGACAGAGGATGGGGAAAGGGAAGGAGGGAGGGAGAGGTGGAGAGGGAGGAGAGGGGTGGGAAGAGGGGGGAAGGGAGGGGAGGGATTGGGGAAAGAGGGAGATGGAGGAGAAAGAAGGGGAGGGAGGGGGAAAGGAGGGAGGGGGAGGAGAGAAGAAGGAAGGGAAGGGAAGGAGGGGGAGGGAGGGGGAAGTGGGGGAGAAAAGGAGGGGGAAGGACTGGGGAAGGAAAGGGAGTCAGAGGGAAGGGGAGGAAGAGGGAGGAGAAGGGCAGGGGAGGGTGAAGAAGAGAGAGGGAGAGGGACAGATTGCAGGAGTGACATCCCAGGGAAGGCCGTAGAGAAGGAGAGATTGGCTTCTGGTGGGAGCAGAGATACTTTCCTAGAGCAGAGACAGAGGCAAGAGGTACAGTTCTGTGCGTGGGAAACGTGAACTTTCGTGGCGTGAGACGAGGGTTCCCGGAATTCTTAAAAATTACATGAGACCGTGCACACGGGTGAACTTCTAAAACCCCTGACCTCGGGAGGCCTCGGGAAGACGGCCCCGCACCTCGCTTTTCCCCGATCTTAGCCTGACTGGACCCAATCCCAGGGGAGTCTGTGATTTTCAGGGAGGCCCGTCCTGTCCCTTCTTCTCTATCCCCGGCCCTTGAATTTCCTCTCCCCGCGGTGGGTCCTGGGGTCCCTGCTAACGGCCCCGCTTCTCTCTTCCCCAATCATCTCCTGATCCCCTTGCGCCACACCACGGACATCAACAGCCTGGCCTGGGACAGTCTTGTCTCCACACGGGGGATTTCTGGTCCGGCATGGAGAGCCACGGGCAAAGAGGGAAGTCCCAAGGGTCGCTGGCTGACCCTGTCCTCCACGAAGGCCTCTCCCTGGTCGGCCTCGCACCTGAGTCGGTCTTCTCCTTCAAGGGGCCTGAGCAGGCCCACCGACCCGGAATCTGACCCTGGCCTCCCTGCCCTCTGACGCGGCTCACCCTGGTGTGTCCGTGGGGGTCCTCGGGCGGTGAGCACCGGGAGTGGGGCCACAGCTTGCCTGACCCACCGCTCCGCTCCCTCGGCCCTCCTGACGGCCTGGCCTGGCCTGGCTGACGGCGGGCTCTTCTCTCTGTGGCCGGACGCCCTCGGGCTGTGGGGACTCGTCAGCCGGTGCGGGGGACCCAGGGGTGCGGGCCTGGTGTGGAGAGATCACGGAGACCGGGCTACAGGGAGCCCCGGACCGGGGGTGAGCACAGACCCTCCCTGCCCACCCGTGTGTCAGGAAGCCGCGCCCTCTCACAACGTCATAGCCCACCCCTCCCCACCCCGGCTTCCCTGAGGATCCCGGGGAGCCCCTCCGGGGCTTCCAGAAATCCCAGCGATCCCTCCCGACACTCCCGCCCCTTCTGCCTCGCCCTGCCGTACAGCCTTCCCTGCCCTCACGCGCTCGGGGCTGCTTCTGGAACCAGACACGTTCCTCTCGGGGGCATAAACATCTGAGTACACGCCATGCGGGAGCCGTGGACTCCAGGGGCCATGAGCACAGACGGCTCTTCTCTGTGTCTCCAGGTACCTTTCACCGGGGTCTCTCGTGTCCTGCGCTCGAAGCCTCACTTGTCTTTCGTGTCACCCGGGTTCCCCGTCTCCTTAGACTCCCGGGCTCAGCTCTGCCGCTTTGTCACCGTGTGTATCTTCACGTGCACCGGTCAGCATGCTTCTGCCCACCTGGGCCAGGTAACCCGCTGCGGTCAGACCCCAGGGGCTCCTGGGCCGTAGAAGACGGGGAAGCGAACGCGTGGCTCGCCAGCCTGGGTTCCTGAGTGGCTCCCGTGCTCGCAGCCGGACGGGTATTGCTGGGTCCCTAATGGCCCGCGCACCACGCGGAGGCCCCCGCCCGTCTCCAAGGACGCGACAGAGAAGGACACAGTGGTCTCCTTGCTCCACGCCCACCGGGCCCGTAAGCAGAGCACCTTCATAGAGTTCCGTGGCGGATGCCAGCCCGTCACGGTTGGAGGCAGATGCCTGGGTCCCGGGGAGGACCGGCTTGGAGGGGCGGTGCCCTTGTTGGCAGAGGGGCCCCCGGCCGAGCCACCTCTCTCCCCTCCTCTCAGGTGGCCTTGGGGCATCATGAGGAGAAGTATTTCTCAGGCCTGGAGCCCCAGGCGGTGCTGGAGCAGTTCCAGGAGGAACTGGGCCCAGTGTGGAGCCCAAGGCGGGACTTGAACTCATGACCCTGAGATCAAGAGTCCCATGCTTTTTTTTTTTTTTTTAATGTCTACTTTGAGAGAGAGAAAGCACCAGCAGGGGAGGGGCAGAGAGAGAGGGAGACACAGAATCCGAAGCAGGCTCCAGGCTCTGAGCTGTCAGCACAGAGCCCGATGCGGGGCTCGAACTTACAGCCTGTGAGATCATGACCTGAGCCGAAATCGGACGCTCAACCGACCGAGCCACCCTTCTTTTGTCTTTTAGATGCCACATATGAGTGAACTCTTATGGTAAATTTGTCTTTTTCTGTCTGGCTTAATTCATTTAGCACCATACCCTATAGGTCTATCATGTCGCAAAGGGCAAGATTACATTCTTTTTTTTATGGCCGAGTGATGGTAATTCTGTTTTAAGTTTTTTGTAGAAACCATGCTGTTTCCCACAGCGGCTGCACCATTCGTCATCCCCACCAAAGTGCAGGGTTCTGGCTTCTCCCATCCTCGCCAACACTTGTTTCCTGTTCTCTGGGTGGTAACCATCCCGACGGGTGTGGGGCGGGGTCTCGTTGTAGTTGCGATCTGCATCTCCCTAAGGATGAGTGATGCGAGCACCTTTTCAGGTGTCCGTTGGGCACTCCTAGATCTTCTCTGGAGAAGTGTGTTCAAGCCCTTTGTCCATTTTTGAGTTGGGTCGCTTGCTTTTTGTTATTTTTGAGTTTTAAGAGTTCTCTCGATATTGTGGATATTAACCACTCATCAGATACGTGATTTACAAATATTTTCTCCCACTTGGTTGCCTTTTTATTCCGTGGATAATGTCTTTTGATGTACAAAATTAAAAAATTTTCTTGACGGATATCAAAAATTTGTTTCTTCCTTTGTGACCTGCGCCTTTGGAGTCATAGCCAAGAAATGATTGCCCAATCCAATATCACAAAGATTTTGCCCTATGTTTTCTCTTAAGAGTTTTATTGGGGCGTCTGGGTGGCTCAGTCAGTTGAGCATCCGACTTCGGCTCAGGTCATGATCTCGTGGTCTGTGAGTTCGAGCCCCACGTCAGGCTCTGTGCTGACAGCTCGGAGCCCGGAGCCTGCTTCAGATTCTGTGCCTCCCTCTCTCTCTGCCCCTCCCCTGCTCATGCTCTGTCTCTCTGTCAAAAGTAAATAAGCATTAAAAAAAAAAAAAAAAGAGTTTTATTGTTTTAGGTTTTACATTTCGGTTTTTGGTCTTTTTTTGGTCTTCTTTTTTTTTTTTAGAGAGAGAGAGTGCTCAAATAGGGAAGAGGGGCAGAGGGAGGGATGGAGAGAGAGGGAGAGGGAGAGAAAGAGAATCTCAAGCAGGCTCCTTGCTCAGCACGGAGCCCAACATGGGGCTTGATCCCACAACTCTGGGATCATGACCTGACCTGAAATCAAGAGTGGGACGTTCAACCAACCGAGCCACCCAGGCGCCCCAGTTTTTGTTCTATTTTTCAGAAATTTTTTGCATGTGGTGTTAGGTAAGTGTCCAAATTCATTTTTTTGTGTGTAGACATCTAGTCTTTCCAGGCAAATTTGCTCAAAAGGCTGTCCTTTCCCCATCGAACGGTCTTGGCACCCTTGTCCAAAACCATCTGAACATGTATGTGAGCGGTTATTTCTGGGGTCTCTATTCTACTTCATTGGTCTCTAGGACTGTCCTCCTGCCAGTAACCATACTGTTTTGATTATGTAACTTTGTAGTAAGTTTTGAAATCAGATAGTGTGAGTCTTCCAATTTTGTTCCTTTTCAGGATTGTTTTGGCTATTCAGTGTTCCCTTAGAGTCTACATGAAATTTTAGGGTGGATGTTTCTATTTCTGTGAAAAACATTATTTGGGTTTTGATGGGGATTGCACTGAATCAGAGATTGCTTTGGGCAGTATGGACATTTTAACAGTAATAATTTTGCCAATTTCCATTTTTTTGTGTGTGTCTTTGTCAATTTCTTTCATCAGTGGCTTAGAGTTTTTAGTGTACAGGTCTTCCTTAAGTTTATTCCTATTTTTTTTTGATGCAGCATACATTTAAAATTTTTTTAGTGTTTGTCTATTTTTTTTTCAACGTTTTTATTTATTTTTGGGACAGAGAGAGACAGATCATGAACGGGGGAGGGGCAGAGAGAGAGGGAGACACAGAATCGGAAACAGGCTCCAGGCTCTGAGCCATCAGCCCAGAGCCTGACGCAGGGCTCGAACTCCCGGACCGCGAGATCGTGACCTGGCTGAAGTCGGACGCTTAACCGACTGCGCCACCCAGGCGCCCCAGTGTTTGTCTATTTTTGAGAGAGAGAGAGAGCAAGCATGAGTGGGGGAGGGGAAGAGAGAGAGAGAGGGAGACACAGAATCTGAAGCAGGCTCCAGGCTCCGAGCTGTCAGCACAGAGCCCGACGCAGGGCTCAAACCCACAGACCATGAGATCGTGACCTGAGCTGAAGTTGGTCGCCCAACCGACCGAGCCTCCTGGGCACCCCACTTTGCACCATGTATAAAAATTAACTCAGAACGGATCAATACCAAAATATAAGAGCTAAAACTATACAACTTTTACAATAAAATATAGGGGGTAAATTCATGTCACTTGACTTGGCAATGATTTCTTGGATGTGAGACCAAAAGCACAGGATACAAAAGAAAACAATGGGTAAATCAGACTACATCAAGATTTAAAACGTCTGCATCAAACGGCACCATGAAGAGAGTGGAAAGGCGGTCCACAGAACGGGAGAGAATATTCACAAATTGTACCTCTAATAAGGGGTTAATATCTGGATGATACGAAGAGCTCCTAAAACTCCCCAACAACCAAAGCAAACAACCTGACTTTAAAATGAGTGAAGGGCCTCAGCAGACATTTATTTCTTCCAGAAAGACGTACAGATGGCAACACTCAACGTCACAAATCATTAGGGAGAAGCGAATCAAAATCAAGTGAGCTGTCATCTCACACCCATTAAGATGGCTACTATTAATAATACGAGCAAATAAAAAGTGTTGGCAAGGATGTGGAGACATTGAAAGCCTTGTGCTCTGCTGGTGGGAATGTCAAATGGTGTGGCCGCTATGAAGACGGTATGGTGGTTCCTCAAAAAAACTCAAAGGATGAATTCCCACTGGACCCAGCGATCCCTCTTCCGGGCATGTGACCCCCGAAGGCTTGAAAGGGACTCACACGGTTATGTGTCCACTCGTGTTCAGAGCAGACTTCTTCCCAACAGCCAAAGGTGAGAGCAATCCGATGTCCACCGGGAGAGGGACAGATACGCCAAATGTGATCTCTACACACAACGGAGTACCAGTCAGCCTTAAAAAGGAAGGGAATGCTGACAAATGACACAATGTAGGTGAGCCTTGAGGACAAGGTATGCTGAGTGAAGTGAGCCCGTCACAAAGAACAAATGCTGTATGTTTCCGTTTATATGAAGTACCAAGAGTTGTCAAAATCATGGAGGCAGAAAGAGTGGTGGTTGCCAGGGTCCGGGGGGTGGGGGGAGAGTTTCGTTTAACGGGTGCAAAGTTTCAGTTGTAGAAGATGAAAAACGTGCACAGATGGGGGCGCCAGAATGAAAATACTTAATACCACCGAATCATACACTAAAACAGGGCTAAATGGTAACTTTTATGTCACAAACATTTTACCACAATTAGAAACAAAACAAAACATCCATTACTTTGTAAAAGAAACTTAAACAGTAATAAATTAGACACAAGAATACAACACATTAAAATGATGAAGTGGGGAAAAACAATAAAATTATTGGGGCGCCTGGGTGGCTCAGTCGGCTAAGCGTCTGACTTCTCAGGTCATGATCTCACGGTCTGTGAGTTCGAGCCCCATGTCAGGCCCTGTGCTGACAGCTCAGAGCCTGGAGCCTGCTTCGGATTCTGTGTCTCCCTCTCTCTCTCTCTCTCTGCCCCTCCCCTGCTCATGCTCTCTCTCTCTCTCTCTCTCTCTCTCTCAAAAATAAACATTAAAAAAAACTTTACAAAAGGAAATTACTTATTAGCTATTATATAGCTATTTAAACCTATTATATCCACAATAGCTCAGAAATAAAATTCTATGAAGCATGATTCAGTATAATTACAACAGATCACGAGTACATTTTCCTTTATAGAACACTCAGAATTTAGAACTGTGAATCAGGCTTATGTTGACTAACTTTAAAGGATGATATTTTGGGGGTATTTACTTGAAAAACATCATGGGGAAACCCATTGAAACCCAAGACCTGTGGCACGTGCCGGCCTCCGACCAGCGTATTTTATGACTGCAAGTTGGTGGTGCAGGGATACGCGTTGGATATTCTCATATTACTCTTCTAGGAATTGGTTAATCAGAGGATAGGAACTCAAAACAGGCCAGATTTTGGAGGGGCTTGGAGAAGCAGATGGAGGTGTGCAGACAAGTACCTCCTCTGCTCCCTGAGCCCCGGGGGCTCCAAACGGACAATGGAGAATGGCCTGAGGTCAGCGACCTTCAACAGGGGCCTCTCCGGGCAGCCCAGGCAAAACAGAAAAGGTCAAAGCACCACAGGGTTTGACGACCACGATCGCTCAGAAAATCCCTTGGGATTTAAGGATCAACAGGTCATAGAGAAGCTTTAGGGGACGTTTCCTGGAGTCCTACGGACAGAAACCAACACCCACAAGGACAAAGAGAGGACGATGCTGTTTTACTGCCACCGGAGAACGGAGCACAGACACTTCTTCTTGGAGAGCATTGGTGGGGCTTGAATCCTATCACCAGAGACGCAATCTCTCCACACCGCCAACCGCTGGCAAAGAGATTATGGCAAAGAATTGACCCGTCAACGGTCACTCAAGGTCTCTGCCCTCGCTTTGTGCTGTTCAAACACGAATGGTCAGAAGAACAGTATCCCGCAAAAAATAAAATAGGAAGAATGCTTAGTTTCCGGTAACAACTGAAGTGAATGGAGAACGAGGGAGCATCGTGAGAGGGGACAGAGAAGAGAGAGAGAGAGAGAGGCTGAAGCAACATGGCTCCTGTGTGTGTGTGTGTGTGTGTGTGTGTGTTTGTGTGTGTGTGTGTTTGAGGATGGCGGTTAATAGGAATAAAGGTAACAGAGTGAAATTCCTGGTGTCGGGAAGTCACAAAACGTTTAACAATATGAACGTCCTGCAGCAGGTGTGACAATCTTGGTTGTGTTGAGGGATGACAATCTCCCCTCCATCACGCCAACTGATGGGGGATCTCTGTTGTGTGACTGAGTGACACTATTCTGGGAGGGGTGACTTCGAAGTTTGGGTCATTGGGACAGAGCGGGGACCAAAACCAGCAGACAAATAACGAATAAGGTTGAGAACTCAGTGGGCGGAAGATCCTAGAACGAGGTCTGATGAAAAGAATGCAGCTAGAGCTCAGAGCTACAGGCAGAGACCCACACCGGGCAGCCTGTGCCCCTGCTCAGCCTCAACTGGGCTCCGTTCTCATCTGTCCTTTCACCGTCCTTGCCCAGGAAGGAGGGACATGTGAGAAAGCGCGGTGCTGCCCTTCCGGCTCGGCTCTGGAGCATGATGGCTGGGTCCCCGAGAGCAGAGCGCATCTAGCATCAGGGGCCAGGAAGAGGGGCGGGGTGAACGGAGGAACCGTGACAGGCGAATCTCAATAACCCTGCACGACATCTATTTTCCTCCTTCGCTGCCTCCTGCCTCCTGTCAGAGAGGACTAGTCTCCCTGTCCTCCCAGAATGTTCTCCCACATGTTCTCCCAGTGTTCCCACATCTTCTCACCCCCACTGTGCTGTCCCTTCATCTTGTCTAGCATCCATCCTTCCTTCTTTCCTTCCTTTCTTTCTATTCTTTTTCTTTCTCTTTCCTTTTTCTTTCTTTTCTTTCTCTTTTCTTTCTTTTCCTTCTTTCTTTCTTTTCTTTCCTTCTTTTTCTTTCTTTTCTTTTTTCTTTCTTTCTTTCTTTCTTTCTTTCTAGTTGCAGGGACTTTTCTGTGTATGTTTGTCTCTATCACAGATTCTATGTTCTCAAATTCAATACAAAATATTTATAGTGAAAAGCAACAGTCCCGCCAAACTCCAACCTCGAAATCTAAATATTCGTCACCCATATCTTGAAAGTGGTTAAGCCTCTTTGGGTCTGTATGTCTCCTCTTCCTTTACTTATTTAGTTTTTGCAATTTATTTGTTGATGAAAGCACGTCGTCTCCCAGTATGGACGCTGGTTATCACCCTGTGGTGGTGCTGAACCTACTTCTTTGTCCTGTAGATTTCCTATCAATTAGCAGTTACATCTAAAGGTTATATGAAAATTCTAACAATTTCGTTAATTTGAAAATGACATCAGAGGTGGTGCAAAATATTTCCACTGGGAAACATTGATGCGGATGGCATGTAACCTTCAGCAATCTCACTTCTTGTGAATTTAGCTTCATAGATAATCCTTACCCTAACCATAACCCTAGACCTCACCCTAACTCCGACCCCTAACCTTAGCTGAAGTCTTGGGTTTTATTCATCGGAGAGGTCTCTGAACTGCAATATACCAGACACATTCCCTCACCGTAACCACACTAATCCTAACCCTAACCACAAATCACTGACCTCTAACCATAATCCTAACCCTAACCCTAACCCCAAGAGAAGTCAGGGGTTTTATTATCTGGAGAGGACTTTAAACTGCAAAATACTAGGCACATACCCTAACACTTATCCTGAACCTAACTCCAACACTAAGCCTGACCCTAAATCCTAACCCCTAATACCTAAGTTTAACCCTAAGCCTATCCCTAAGACTAAAACCAACCCTGACCCTATGAGGAGGTCTCTACACTGCAAAACACCAGGCACATACACTAACCTTAACCGTAACCCCAACCACAGATCTGAAGAAGGTGACTTCCTGAACGCATGATAAGAGCAGATGAGAAGTAGCCCAATTATCCAGGAGAAGACCCCAAACATTTAAGAATTGGTAGTGTTTCTGAAACCGGGTTTGAAGATAGACATAAAAAGATTGTTTCCTCTTATGGTTCCTTACCATGAGGAAACAATTTTTTAAATAAAAAATGGTCAGAAGACATGAACAGACATTTCTCCAAAGACACAAGATGACAACAGACACAAGAAAAGACGCTCAACATCACTCATCATCAGGAAAATACAAATCAAAACCATAACGATATCATCTCACCCTTGTCAGAATGGCTAAAATCAAAAATACAAGGGTGCCTGGGTGGCTCAGTTGGTTAAGCGTCTGACTTCAGCCCAGGTCACCATCTCACAGTTCGTGAGTTTGAGCCCCACATCGGGCTCTGTGCTGACAGCTCGGAGCCTGGAGCCTGTTTCGGCTTGTGTGTCTCCTTCTCTCTCTGCCCCTCCCCCACTCGTGCTCTGTCTCTCTTTCAAAAATACATAAACATTAAAAAGTTAAAAAAAAACACAAGAAAAAGCATTGGTGAGGATGTGCTCAGTTGGTGGGAATGCAAACAAGTGCAGCGACTGTGGAAAGCAGGTATGGAGGTTCCTCAAACAATTAAAAATAGAACTACCCTACGACCCAGCAATTCCACCTCCAGGTATTTACCCAAAATATACAAAAACACTAATTCGCAAAGACAGATACACTCCTATGTTTATTGCAACATTATTTACAATAGCCAAATTATGGAAGCAGCCCAAGCATCTGTTAATAAATGAATAAAGAAGATGTGGTATGTATACACATACACACACACAAGAATATTATTTAGCCATAAAAAGAATGAAATCTTGCCATTTGCAACAACACGGATGGATCTAGAGAGTATAATTCTAAGTGAAATAAGCAAGCACCGTAAGATTTCACTCATATGTGGAATCGAAGAAACAAAACAAAGGGAAAAAAAAGACAATCCAAAAAAAAAAAACCAAACCACTCTTTAAAAAAAAAAAAGTTATTTGTTTTTGAAAGAGCACAAGCAGGCAAGAGGAAAAGAGAAGGGGACAGAGAATCCAAAGCAGGCTCTGTGCTGACAGCAGAGAGCCCGATGTGGGGCTTCGAGTCACAAACCACGAGATCATGACCTGAGCTGAAGTTGGACGCTCAACCGACCGAGCCCCCCCGGTGCCCCACCAGACTCTTAACTACAGAGAACAAACTTATGGCTAACAGAGGGGAGGTGGGTGGGGGAGGGTGAAATAGGTGAAGGGGATTAAAAGTACTCATCTCATGATGAGCACTGGGTGATGTATGCACCTGTTGGATCCCTGTATTGTACACTTGAAGCTAATACAACAGTGCGTGCTAACTATACTGGCTTTAAAACTAAACGAACGAATGATTGGAAAAAGAAAGAGAGAAAAAGGATCTATTGGCATAGTTATGAAAGCCCCAAATCCCCTCCTTGACTCGGCTGGGTAGGTGGCTGCCGTGTCTATTCCCACACCAGCAGAAGTCTGGGGTTTGATTCCCTGGAGGGGTCTCTGAACTGCCAAATACCAGGCACATAACTTGACTCTAACTCTGACATTAGTGATGACCCCTAATCCTTAACCCTAATCTCAAATGAAACCCTATCAGTAACCCTAATCCTCTGGAGAGTTCTCTGAACTGCAAAATACCAGGAATGTTCCCTGAACCTAACCCAAACCCTAATCCTAGATCAGAGAATGGAGTTTCCTCAACACATGATAAGAAAAACTGAGAAGCAGCCTACTTATCCTGGATAAGAGCCCCAAACATTTATAAATTGGTAGTACTTCTGAATACTGGTAGTAATTGAATGTGAAAGTAGAGAGAAAACCAGAAGGACCGATTGAATATATATTTAAAGAGTATTTAGAGCCCTGAAAACACCCCAGAAATCATCCTGAAGACTGACAGAACAAACTCTACAACTAAAAGGAGAAGAGGCCACATTGAAGAAGTCAGAAGGTTGGAGATGTATTTGGGGGGAGAAAGGGATTGTGAGTGCTGTGTGGGGGTGGAAGCCGTGGTTGCAGAGAAGGGTGAGAGAGAAGAGGAGCACACAGGGGAAGCCACAAGGAGAATGTTTTCCCAAAGCCATCAGCTTGGAAGGTGAGAGGGGTTGAATTTTGTGAGTTCTTATAACCAGCAGGGCTTGGACACTGGAGTTTTTAAAGGTTGGTGGGTTTGGCTGGGATAGAGCTACCGAAAAAGAGAATTACAGGCCAGTGTCCCAGATGAACATGGATGCAAAAATTCTCAATAAAATAAATACTAACAGACTGAATCCAACAACGCATTAAAAAAGAAATCATTCACCACGATCAAGTGGGATTTATCCCCGGGTTGCCAGGGTGATTCAATATTCACAAATCAATTGATGTAATGTGATACACCACATTAATAAAATAAAGGATAAGAACCATAAGATTATCTCAACAGATGCAGAAAGAGCATTTGGCAAAGTACAGCATCCATTCATGATAAAAACCCTCAACAAAGTAGGTTTAGAGTGAACATACCTGAACATAATAAAGGCCATTTGTGGAAAACCCACAGCTAATATAAAAACTGAGAGCTTTCTCCCTAAGATCAGGAACAAGACAAGGATGTCCACTCTCACCACTGCTATTTAACACAGTACTAGAAGTCCTAGCCACAGCAATCAGACAAGAGAAAGAAATAAAAGACGTTCAAATCAGCAAGGAAGAAGGACAAGTTTCACTATTTTCAGATGACATGATACTATATATAAGAAAGCTTAATATTTTTAAGAAGAAAAAACTGCCTAAACCAGTCTACAGGTTCAATGCAACCCCTATCAAAATCCCAATGACATTTTCTTCAAGAAATGGAAAAACCCATCCTAAAATTCATATGGGAATTTCAAGGGATCCAGAATAGGAAAAGAGTCTTGAAAAACAACAAATTCGAACACTTCCTTATTTAAAAACTTACTATAAACCTACAGTAATCAAAGCACTGTGTTATTGGCATGAAGACAGACACATAGACAAATGTAATGCAATAGAGAGCCCCGAAATAAATGTTCACATAGAGTCAACTGATTTTCAATAAGGGTGCCAAGACCATTAAGTGGGGGGAGAGGAAAGTCTTTTCAACAAATGGTGCTGTCTAGGAAAACTGGATATCCACATGCAAAAGAATGAAGTTGGAACCTTACATTACACACATACAAAAATTAACTCTAAATGGCTCAGAAACTTAAATTTAATATCTAAAACTATAAAAATTCTTAGAATAAAACCTAAAGGAAAATCTTCATGACCTTAGATTTGGCTTTTTTTTTTTTTAATATGACATTAGGGGTGCCTGGGTGGCTCAATCTTGATTTTGGCTTACAACCGTGAGATCAGGCCCCATGTTGGGATCTGTGCTGAGTGTGTAGCCTGCTTGGGATTCTCTCTCTCTTTCTCTCCCCCCTCTATCTGCCCCTCCCCTGTTCTCTCACTCTCTTTCTCAAAATAAATAAGTAAACATTAAAAATATGATATTAAATGTGTAGGGAACAAAAGAAAAATTAGGTAAAATAAATTACATCAAAATAAAAAACTTTGGGGCCTCAAAGGCCACTATCAAGAGTGAAAAGACACCCCGTGTAATCGGAGTAAATATTTGAAAATCATATATATGGTAAGAAACTAATATTCAGAATATATAAAGAATTCACACAAGCCCAGAACAACAATACAACCCAACTAAAAAACTGGCAAAGGACTGGAACAGATATTTCCCCAAAGAAGATCCCCAAAGAAGATTCCACTGCCTGCATGTAAACTGTTTTTTATTTATCCATTCATCCACTAAAGGACATTTGGTTGTTTCCAAGTTTCAGCAAATATGAATAAAGCTGCTGTGAACATCCATGTGCAGGTTTTCGTGCTGACATAAGTTTATAATTCATTTGAGTTAAACACACACACACACACACACACACACACACACACACACAAGAATTGTAATCGCTACATCATATGGTAAGGATATGTTTAATTTTGTGACAATCCGCCAAACTACATTCCAAAGTGGCCACACCATTTTGCATTCCTACCAGCAATAAATGGGAGTTACTGTTGCTTCACAGCCCTGCCAGCATTTGGTGGTGTTGGTATTTTGGATTTTGGCCGTTCTAACAGGTTTGCAGTGGTATATTGTTTTAATTTGCAATTTCCTAATGACATGATATTTTGGACACCTTTTCGTATTCTATCTGCCATCTGTGTATCTTTGGTGAGGTACGTGTTCACATCTTTTGCCAGGTTTTCAATTAGGCTGTTGGTCTTATTGTTGAGTTTTAAGGGTTTTTGTATATTTTGGATAACAGTCGTTTGTTAGATATGGCTTTGCAAATATTTTCTCTGAGTCTGTGGCTTGTCTTCTAATTCTGCTGACAGTGTCTTTTGCATAACAGAAGGTTTTTATTGTAATGAAGTCTAGACTATCAATTATTTCTTTCATGGATCGTGCCTTTGGTGCTGCATCTAAAAAGTCACCGCCAAACCCAAAGTCATCTAGATTGTTTCTTATGTTATCTTCTAGGAGTTTTATGTATAATTTACCATAATTTTTAAAAATAAAATATATATAGGGCTTTTCAATTTTCTATTTCCTCTTGTGTCAATTTTGGTAAGTTCGGTCTTTCAAAGAAGTTGTATATTTCATATAATTTATTAAATTTACTGCCATGAAGACATTGATGATATCTCACTATTTTTTTTTTAATTTTTTTTTTCAACGTTTATTTATTTTTGGGACAGAGAGAGACAGAGCATGAACGGGGGAGGGGCAGAGAGAGAGGGAGACACAGAATCGGAAACAGGCTCCAGGCTCTGAGCCATCAGCCCAGAGCCCGACGCGGGGCTCGAACCCACGGACCGTGAGATCGTGACCTGGCTGAAGTCGGACGCTTAACCGACTGCACCACCCAGGCGCCCCGACATCTCACTATTTTTAATGGTAGTATTATCTATCCCTCCACCAATACCACACTGTTTTGATTACTGTAGCTATACAGTAAGGCTTGATATAGAATTATTCCTCCTACTGTATTCTTCCATGTCAAGATTAGTTTAGATACACTTGGGCCTGTGCTTTTCCCTATAAATTTTACAATAAGCTTGTCTACATTTACAAAACACCTTATTAGGATTTTGATAGAAATTTTATTAAGCCTACTGGGGGAAACTGAAACGTTTTTACGATATTGAGTCTTCCAATCCATGAACATCATCCATATATGTCTCTATAATTTGCATCTTCTTTGACTTCTTTCATTGGAATTTTGTAATTTTGAGCATCCATAACCTGTACATATTTTGCTTATTGTATCCTTAAACATCTTGTTTTATTTTGAGTGATTATAAATGGTATGGTTTTTAATTTTGGTTTCCACATATTTATTGTTATATCAATATTGGTTTATTTTTGTCTGTTGATATTGTGTCATGACTATGGTGAACACACTTATTAATTTCAGGAGTTTTTCTTTTTTTTGTAGATTCCTTAGGATTTTCTACAGAAATAATCATGTCATCTGTGAGATAGTTTATTTCTTCATTTCCATTATGTACGTCTTTTATTTATTTTTCTTGCCTTATTGCAATGGTTAGAACTTTCAGTTCTATGTTGGATAAGAGCTATTATAGTGGATATGTTGGGAAGGGCATTCAGTCTAAAGGGAAGAGCATTCAGTCTTTATCCACTAACTATGATGTCAACCGGGCTTTTTTGTAGATGCTCTTTATCAAGATGTGGTAATTCTCTTCTGCCTTCGTTTTGGATCAAGTTTTTTTTTTTAAACATGTATTTATTTTTGAAAGACAGAGCGAGACAGAGCACGAATGGGGTAGGGGCAGAGAGAGGCGGGTACACAGAATCCAAAGCAGGCTCTAGGCTCCAAGCTGTCAGCACAGAGCCCGATGCAGGGCTTGAACCCACAGACTGCGAGATCATGACCTGAGCTGAAGTCGGCCACCCAACTGACTGAGCCACCCAGGTGCCCCTTGAATCAAGTATTTTTATTTCACTTTCCTTTTAGCCTCTCTATCTCTTTCTCTTCCTCTCTCTGTCTTTCTCTCTGTGTGTTGCAATTTTTGATAGTTACATTATGGATTACAACATTCATCTCTGATTTACCGTAGTCTAAGACAAATTAGTACTTAGACCCTTTACTTAATAATACTAATATCTTAGAACACTTTAATTGCTCCCTCCTCTTGCATTATTTTCAAGCACTGTAATTCTAAATATATTTTAAATCCTATAATTATCAATATCATTTCTTGATATTGTCTGTATGCATTTATATTTGCCCACATAGCTAGTGTTTACATTTTCCTTCCTGTATTTCTGTGTTTTCTTCTAAGATCATTTTCCCTTTATAATTTGTTTCCTTCATGAGACATTTGGTTCCTGCTAAGGACTTCCCTTTATAAATTCTCTTACTTTTGCCTTTATTCTTCCTTCATTTTGTGGAGTATTCTCACCGAGTTCAGAATTCTAGGTAAGAAGTTATTCTGTTGTAGACCTTGTCTTTTGCTTTCCATCATTTCTAGCGAGAAGTTTGCTCTCAGTCTCGTTGCACCTCTGAAATCGATGTGTCTTTCTCTGGCATTTTTTAACATTTCCTCTTTTCTTTGGTTCTGAGTGGTTTATTATGCATGCAGACAGATATGATTTTCTTTTCATTTTACCTGTACTACATGTCTCTTGAACCCTTTATTTTATTTAAAAAAATTTTTTTTACATTTATTTCTTTTTGAGAGACAGAGACACAGAGCACAAGTTGGGGGAGGGGCAGAGAGAGAAGGAGACACAGAATCCAAAGCAGGCTCCAGGCTCTGAGCCATCAGCACAGAGCCCAATGCAGGGCTCGAACTCACAAACCGTGAGATCAGGACCTGAGCCGAAGTCGGATGCTTAATCAACTGAGCCACCCAGGTGCCCCTCTCTTGAACCCTTTATAGTGTTTTTGCATATGGTGGATTATCTCCCTCACCCTTTCCTACATAGTTCTAACATGTTCCCTAGCTCCCTAGTTCTTCATACTTCCAAGTTCTATTCCATGTCAACAAACTTTCAAATAGCCACTATTGAGTGAGCCACATGATCCAAAGGACAGGACGCCCTGGACACTATTCCTTCTCTGTATACCCACAGTTCTGGCCTTTGCACCCCTTTTGCTGTCTGAGCTCTGGTCTCTCAGCCTCCGAGTCTTCTGACTTTACCCAGTGTCCCCGTCTCCTTAGAGTATCTCAGCTCAGCCATTTTTCCTCCATGTGGATCTTCATATGTGTTGGTTCAGTGTGCTTCTGCCCACCTGGGCCAGGTAATATGTGTGTGTGCGGGGGGAAGGGGAGTTTCTCAGAACACAGAATAGGAGGATAGAATGCATGGGTCAGCAGCCTGGATCCCTGAGTGGTTCTCTGATTGCAGCTAGGCTTCTGGAAACTGCACTGTGCGAAAGCCCCCGCCCACCTCCAATCATATGACCAAAACAGGATATTGTAGACTCTGCTCTGTCTCCACCAGGCCTGTATGGTTTAAAAGTTTAAGAAAAGCATAACATATAACCAAATATAATAAGATCAAGGGGCAATTGAAAAGAAAAATGAGGGGCGCCTGGGTGGCGCAGTCGGTTAAGCGTCCGACTTCAGCCAGGTCACGATCTCGCGGTCCGTGAGTTCGAGCCCCGCGTCGGGCTCTGGGTTGATGGCTCAGAGCCTGGAGCCTGTTTCCGATTCTGTGTCTCCCTCTCTCTCTGCCCCTCCCCCGTTCATGCTCTGTCTCTCTCTGTCCCAAAAATAAATAAACGTTGAAAAAAAAAAAGAAAAGAAAAATGAAAGCTCTAATAAGGACATGAGCAAAACAGTGTATAAAAAAGATAAATCTTAAAGTGTAGAGATCAAAGGACCAATCTGGAAATTACTGCTGTCATCTCAATGTGAGGCAATGAAAGCCTGGCCTGGGGAAAGGGCTGTGGGATGGCAAAGAACAGGAAAGATAAAGTCTGAATCCCTAAAACATCTTAAACATTTCATTTATCGATGCCCCACAGCTCTCCACAAATGTCTGCAGCTTTTAAATAAGGTTGACATAGTACAGTTAATAAGGTAGAAACAGGCACGTATGACTGATCGAAACCAACATGTTCCACCAACCTTTTAGCTCCCAGTCACTGTCTCACCAAGCAGGAGGTGGAGTTTGAGCTCAGAACTTCCCTCTCAGATGGGTAATAAGAGACAGCAGAGGTCACAGGCCCTGAGAATGTGTGCACTGGTCACTGAGAAGTTCTTCTGGAGAGGCTTTGTGAGGCAAAGACTGGAAGAACTTGAAGGCCGGTGACGTTTCAGGAGAGGAGGAGGGAATGTGGGAAATTGAAAGGTGAGTCCGTGGTTGTGAGCGTGGGCATGTTGAAGGTGGGGTAACAGTAGGACGCGGACAGGAAGAAATTAAGCAGACATTTGGAAAGGGGGTCACTGAGGTCCAAAAAGGGCTCTGGAGGCTGAGAGTGGGTGGGCCTGGCACTCCTAGGGCACACCTGCAGTGAGAGACTCCAGACAGAGGAGTGGGGCTTGGGAAGGAGAGGATAAGCTTACGGGACAAGGGACACAGGGGGGTTTCCCTGTGCCTCCCCTTTCCTTCAACGCTCTCTCTCTAATCTCCCCTTCCCCGCAAGCACCCTAACCTCCCGGACAGCACACTTTGAGGTTACTCGATCTGCCCAGGGGAACTGGCTGTTGCCTGCACACCTGTTAATGGTGACCCCACGTGGACCACACCCCCCTAACTTCCCATCAACAATCTCTCTCTCCCTTGACACCAGGCTCAAAACACCTGCAGGAATCCTGGGCGGATTTCTTCACGCTGACTCTTAGTTCTTCCCTCTTACTCTGTGGGTGCCCTTCACCACTCCAGGGTGGGCGTTCCCCGGGTACCCCTTCCACTGCAGCTGGGAGACGCGGTGGCCACGGAACAGGAGGAGGGAGGGGAGGGAGGGCCGAGGGTTCTCTTTTGGCTAAAGCTCTAGGCTGGAGGCCACACCACTGGGTCTACCCAGATCCCCTGTTGTTCCGTCACTGGCCCCCAGGTGGCTCTCCGTTTAAACCATGGGCAACAAACCCACAATTGAAATGTGTGGTCCCCCTGCCTCACCTGCAGGTCGGGTGGGCCTCCTTTTCCACTCTTTGGGTTTGCTGGCATAAAAGCAATAATCCCAATTCCTTAAGTCGAGTACCGTCAGGTACGGATGAGGTTCAAACAGTGGGTGCTCTAAATTAGGGACTCCGAGGACGCTCCCTCTTTTCTGTCCTTGCCGCACAATTCTTACAATTTATTTTTTTAAACCTATGCTGTATGAGTAGTGCTTCTTTTATTCCTTCTTAATACGGTTTAGTTTTGCTCTCTTGTTTTTGTCTAAAATAAGCAAAGATTTGTTTGAGATTTGCTGGTCTCACTGGTTTTACTTTAAAATGTTTTCTATGTGTTCTTGTTTCTGTGTTTCTGACGGGATTAATTTTTGGTATTTGCTCCCTCCTGCTTTCTCTATGTTGAAATTGTGTACTTCTTTTTCGACTCTAAAAAAAAAAAAAAAAAAAATTGAAGGGTGCCTGGGTGGCTCAGTGGGTTGAGCATTGGACTCTTGATCTCAGCTCAGATCTTGATCTCAGGGTCGTGAGTTCAAAGCCCACAGCCAGGCTCTATGCGTGGAACCTACTTAAAAAAGTGTTTTGAATCCTTAAACCATAGCTGAAGTGGCAGTCAGCTTCAAGTAAGAATGGCTCCAGTAGACAAGTGGCTTATTTTTCTCGTATAAGGTGTAGGCGTTCGGCTGTCCAAGGCTGATGTCCTTTGTGGCTTTTGTCTTCATGATCACAAATGGTTTCTGAATCTCCAGGCATCTTGTCCACATCCCAGGCATCTAGAAAGAGTATGGGAGAAAGAGGTTTGTTCTCATTTCCTTTGGGGGGCATTGATTCTGTCAAGCAACTCTCTTCTGATAACTCGTGTCTCTTATTGGCAAAATCTCACTGCTGTGTAACGTGCAGAAAAGCACACAGATCATAAGTGCACAGGTCAGTGACTTATCACAGGGTGAACAGACCCACGGGACTAGTCTTTTTTCAAGAAATAGAAACTTCCAGCATCCCAAAAGTCCCCTCTTGGCATCTCCAATCGTGTCTCCAAAGGTAACTGTTAGTTTTGCTTTTACTACTATATACAGTCTTGTATTATTAGAAGCACACAGTATGTGTTCTTTTGGTCTGGCTGTTTTTTTTTTTTTTTGTTTTGTTTTGGTTTTTTTGCTTTTGTTTTGGCTCAACATTTGTGAGATTCACCTATGTTGCATTTAGCAATAATATATTTATTTTCATTACTGTGTAAGTTTTGCCTGGGTGTTATACATTTTACCAGTATTTTAAAATAACAAACTCTTGCTTTTTAAATATTCCCTGTTTTGAGTTTGTTTCTATTTTATTAATTTCTTCTCATTACTATTTGCTCATTTCTACTTTCGTTGAGTTTACTTGCTATTATTTTTCTAACTTCACGAGGTGATGCTCAAAAGACTGCTATGAGCCTGGGCTTTTTTTTTCTATTTTCATTTAATGTTCTAAGTCTTCCTTTAAACGTGGTTCTAATTGCAGGTTTTGATACATATTTTCATTTACAGTTAGTTAAAATACTTTTCTAATTTTCACTTCATTTCTTTATAGACCCATGGCTTTTTGATTTTTTTTTTTTTTGGTATAATGCTTCATTTCCATGTATTGGAGATTTCCTAATTATATTATTTGATTTCAAACAAGACAATTGTGGTCAGAAAAGTTACTCAGCGTCATTTAAAATCCTTGAGGTTTACTGAGGTTTACTTTATGCCCTTATTTGATCAATTATGGGAAATGTTCTACATGCACTTGGATATAATGTGTTTTAGGTCAAATTGGTTAATTATATCATCCAGATTTTCTATAACCTCATGGATTTTGTGTCTACTTGTTGCATCAGTTACTGAGATCGGTGTGATGTGATTTCTTTGTAAAACAGAGGACGTGTCTCTTTTTTATTATACTTATGCCAATTTTTGCATTACCTATTCTCAGGCCATGTTGTTAGTTTGTACGAAGCAAATTTAGAATTACTATATCTTCTTTTTAAAACACTTTTAAATATTTATTTACTTTTGAGAGAGCGAGCGAGAGACAGAGTGTGAACGGGGGGGGGAGGGACAGAGAGAGAGGGAGACACAGAATACGAGGCAGACTCCAGGCTCTGAGCCATCAGCACAGAGCCTGATGCAGGGCTCAAACCCACAAACTGTGACATTGTGACCTGAGCCCAAGTTGTATTAAAGATAATAGCTTAACCGATTGAGCCACCCAGGTACCCCTAGAATTACTACATCTTCCTGGTGGATCTTCAGATTAGGTCAGCCTTTTTACTGCTACTAATATTGTATTTTTCTGTATTTTTACTTTTCACATTTCCATATCTATAGCCAGTCCCCCGTTGAGGATATTTGGGTTTCCTCTGAGTCCTCTGTGATCACACGGAGTGCTACAATTGATAGTTTTATGCTTACGTCATTTCTCATTTTTGTCCAGTACTTTGGGGATGCCTACGAGTGGGATTTGGTTTCCAAAGACAAATTCAAGGATGATTTTGCCACATATTGCCACATTCCCATTTTGCCTACACACCAACATGCATGAGGGCCAACAGAGTGTTGCCAAGCGTTTGGAACTTTGCAAATCTGAGAGGAGAGAAATGATACCTTGGTGTAATTCTGATTCGCATTTCCCTTATTATGAGCAAGACTGAAAACCTTTTCCTATATCTAAAGGCCATTTAAATTTCTTTTTCTATAAACTCTCTGTGTATATCTTTCACTCATTTTTTTTTCCTACGGGGTTACTGGTATTTTTCTTCTCAAATTTAAAAGCTCCGTATAAATTAAAGATAATAGCCTGTTGTGGCAAAAGTTGTTAATTATTTCCCAGTTTACCACTTGTCTTTTTACTTCATTTGTGGGGTTTTGCTGTGTAACAGCTTCGTTTGCTTATTTTGTTTTGTATTTACAAAGTCAAGTTCATCTTCTTTTTTTACAGCTGCTGAGTTTTATTCGTGGTTACAAAAGTGTTCCCACTGCCAGGTTGTGAAAGAATTCACCCACACTTTCTATTACCACTTATGGGGGCGGGGGGTGTTGGTTACTGGGGTTGTTCTTTTTTTTTTTTTTCACATGTAGTTACTTGACTCATTTCGAAATTTCCCTACTTTATGGTTTGAAGAATGGTTCCAATTTTACCTTTTTTCCATATGGTTTGCAAATGTCTCAAACATCACTTATTTAAAAGTCCTTTTCCACAACAAGGGTAGATGATATATATATATATATATACATATATATATACATATACATATATATATGTATATATATATACATATACATATATATATGTATATATATATACATATACATATACATATATATGTATATATATATAATCTGTAGATATATATATATGATCTGTAGATACATATATAATCTGTAGATATATATAATCTGTCTTATGCTTTTATATCTATTTCTATATTTGTACAATGTCTCATTGATTTATTTACTCATGCGCCAACACAATCTTGACGATGGAGACTTTACAATGTATTTAGTATTTGGGCTATGACTATGGTCCACTGCACTCCTTTCTCAGAGATTTTCTGGGTATTTTTGCTACTTAGTTCTTCCAAAAACAAGGTTATGACCAGTCTTTTAGGTGTAGAACAAAATTAGCTGTACATATATTAGGACTGCATTACCTTTTAAAATTAACTTAAGGAGAATTAACATGGCGTTGAATCTTTCTGTTCATAAACGTGACCTGTCTTTCCACTTGGTCAAGCCTGACTTTTGTCTTTGGAAACTATTTTGTAATTTTCTCACGTTGGTTTTGTAAATTTCTCGTTCAGTTTATCCCTAGTAATTTTTCTTTCTTTATTGGTATTGTAAGTGTGGTCTCTCACTGTTTTTTGGTTTTTTTTTCCTACTAGGTGTTGTTTTCTATATGAAGGCTTCTGATTTCTGTGTTTAATATCATATTTGGCTACTTTACTAAATTTCCATTTCATGTTTTGTTTTCCATTTACTTCCCCCCCAGATATGTATGATATAATCTGCAAATAAAGATAAATTTACTTCTTCCTATCTTTAAATTTCTGTCACCCCTCTCCACCTGCCATGCTGGCTAATATCTCCAACACACTGTTAAATTATAATGAAGATAATGGATCATTGTGGCTTCTCTATAACTAGTGGGAATGCCTCTATTTTTTCCCTAGTAAGAAAGATGTTGGCTTTATATATATATTTTTTCCATGTTAAAGAAGTATCAACTCCTATGTGACTGATTTTTATTTTTATTTTTTATTTTATGTATGTATTTATGCATTATGTATGCATGTATATGTGTGTGTGTGTGTGTGTGCGTGTGTGCGTGTGTGTGTGCGTGTGAGCAAAAAGGTGTTTTTATTAAAGCTCAGGGACAGGACCTGTAAGCAGAAAGAGCTGCCCCAGGACTGTGAGGAGTAGCCGATTATATAGTTGTTAGTCCGGGTCAGGGATAGCGTAAGTCTGAAGAATTGTGCATATTTAAAAAGCAAGGTCTCCAGGACCTTGGGAGGCTAGCTATGGTTAAGGTTGCTTTTTTGATTTTTAAGTCTGCTTTAACCTACCAGATTCTCAAAGAGACATGCCTAAATTCTCCCACAGAGATTAAGGATTTACCCATTGATCCTTCCAGTTTTGTTAGTTTTTGCCTTGTATATTTTGACTGTTGAGCCTATACAAGTTTATAATTGTTATATTATTTTGGTGATGGTTCTTCCGGGCATTATACGGTGTCTTTTTTTTTTATCCTTATTAGTGCTATCTTGCCTTCTACTTTGCATGATATTAAAATTGTTATAACAGGGGCACCTGGATGGCTCAGTCGGTTGAGCATCTGACTTCGGCTCAGGTCGTGATTTCATGGTTCACGAGTTGGAGCTCCGTATCAGGCTCTGTGCTGACAGCTCAGAGCCTGGAGCCTGCTTCAGATTCTGTGTCTCCCTCTCTCTCTCTGCCCCTCCCCTGCTCGCGCTCTCAAAAAATAAAAAAATAGGGGCGCCTGGGTGGCTCAGTCGGTTGAGCGTCCGACTTCGGCTCAGGTCGCGATCTCGTGGTCCGTGAGTTCGAGCCCCGCGTCAGGCTCTGGGCTGATGGCTCAGAGCCTGGAGCCTGCTTCCGATTCTGTGTCTCCCTCTCTCTCTGCCCCTCCCCCGTTCATGCTCTGTCTCTCTCTGTCTCAAAAATAAATAAATGTTAAAAAAAAAATTAAAAAAAAATAAAAAAATAAAAAAATAAAAATAAAACGTTAAGATGGTTATACCACACACTTTTTGGTTAGTTTTTACAGGACATATCTTTCGCCATCCTTTTTTTTTTTTTTTCCAGCACTGCAGTGCAGTGTCGTTCCAGAAGTCTCTTCTAAATAGCATATACAGGGGCGCCTGGGTGGCGCAGTCGGTTAAGCGTCCGACTTCGGCCAGGTCACGATCTCACGGTCCGTGAGTTCGAGCCCCGCATCAGGCTCTGGGCTGATGGCTCAGAGCCTGGAGACTGTTTCCGATTCTGTGTCTCCCTCTCTCTCAGCCCCTCCCCCATTCATGCTCTGTCTCTCTCTGTCCCAAAAATAAATAAACGTTGAAAAAAAAATTAAAAAAAAAAAAATAAATAAATAAATAGCATATACATAGATTTTATTTTTATAATCCAATAGGACATCTCTAACTTTTTGCAGGTAATTTTGTATGTATTGGAAAAATTGATACATTTAGACTTATTTCTCCATCTTCTAATGAGTATAATGCTTTGCCACCTTTTATTTGCTTTTTATTCTGTTTTCTGCTCAATTTGCCATGTTTTTAGAGTACGCTCCCCCCCTTTTTTCCTGAATTAGAAACCATCAGTTGCATTTCTCTTTGTTCATGTACTTACATTGACTTTTTAAAAAGTTTTATTTTGAGAGAGATTATGTGTGTGCATGCGGAAACGTGTGCAAGGAGGGGAAGAGCAGAGAGAGAGAGAGAGAGACAGAGAGACAGAGAGAGAATCCCAAGCAAGCTCCGTGCTATGACAGCAGAGCCCTACACAGGGCTCTACCTCATGGCCCTGAGATCACGACCTGAGCTGAAAGCAAGAGTTGGACACTTAACCGCCTGAGCCACCCGGGCGCCCCTACACTGACGTTTTTCATCAAAAATCGAACTGTAAATTTTCCTATAAAACTAAAAGCATTCAAAATAGACATAAATTCTCTCAGCAAACCAGAGAACAACTTTTGACTAAGTCGGAAGTTTTAAGTCCCAAGTCTGTTAAAATAGGGAAAAAATGGTTATTATGATTTTGTCCTTCCAATCAATAGTTAAGCAAATCCTTTAAGTGAATAAATTAATTACACTGGACAACATATGTATATCTTTTGGTGCTCCTGGCATTTCATGCTCTCTCTCTCTCTGGAAAAAAGCCTCCTTTCTTACTGAAATGTCTTTTCCTCTTCTCCGTCTTATATATGCCCCTTAAAACTCACCAGAGGACTGTCTCCTTCCCCTGGGTCCTAACTGCCCTCACTTCCAACCTCATGTAACACGCTGTTTCACTGGCTGTCTCTGCATGGTTCGCCCCCTCGGACAACAAGCTCCCAGGGGAGGGGTTCAGGGGATGCTCACCGCTGTGTTCCCGTTACCAAACATTCATTCGTGCATTCAGAAAGTCATTCAACAGACAGTAATTAGCTGTGCACAGGGGACAGTGCAAAGCAGGGGGCACTTCGCGAAGGCACTTCGCGAAGCGGGGATGGTCGAGGACCAAGCGTATCACGTTTCCCGACCTGTCCTCTCCTAAGCGTCCCGCATTCAGGAGCTGATGCCGTCATATACCCCAGTGTCCCAGCTGAGAACCGGGGGGTCGTACTGGAGCAGTCCGCCCCCCTCTCTCTCCTTCTCCTCTGCCTCCCCCTCGTCGTGCTCTCCTCTGTCCCCCTAAGACCACCAGCTGAGTCAGAAAGGCGTGCTCGTTCCACTCCCTTAGCATCTCCGTCACACTCCCCGCCCGTATCTCTGCTGCCCTTCTTTCTCTGAGCTCGCAGGCACTCCGGGGTCTCCTCGGGGGCCTCCCGTTTTCTTTGCAACCACACCCCTCGTCCCCTCCCGGCCCAGGCTCACGAATTCGCGTGAAGTTTCACCAGCTCACGGCAGCCCTTGCTGCCTCTTTGCCTGCGACGCCCGCCCTCTCGCTGGCTCTCCTCCGTCCCCGCCAACCCACCAGGAGCCTGCTCCGACATCCAGACTCAGAAGCCTTTCTGTTCCCCCTGCTCTATGCCCCTCGGTCCCGTAAGCAGAGCTATTTCTTCATACACACACCGCCGCGTGTACTTTTTGGTTCCTGTGTCCCCCGCTAGACTAGTCCCCTCTACGGGGCAACATGTCTGTATCCTCAGAGGCTGGAGGCTGCTTCAGAGTCTGCGTCTCCCTCTCTATCTGCCCCTGCCCCGCCCATACTCTGTCTCTCTCAAAAATAAACATTAAAGAAAAAATTTTTTAAGAACAGTATTCTTAGTTTGGTCTCTCTCACATGCATTCATTTCGCTTGTTTGTGCATAAAGAAATTCTAAAAGAATATACAAGAAACGAATATCATAGTCTCCAGGAAGGGGTGTGTGTGTGTGTGGGGGGGGGATTAAAACAACAGTGACGGGAAGAAGAGCTTTCATTCCACACCCTGCTACTCATTCTAAACACTGAAGGGGAACTAGTACATTTCTAAATCCTTGGAGATGGCATGCATTGGTACCATAATATGGGAGCAGTGTGTCTGTCAGTATCTAGAAACATAATAAATATACACGACCTTTTCCCCCACTAATGCTCCTCCTGAAAATTTACTTCCCAGAAAAAATTTACTTTATTTGCAAAATGATTTTTTTTTTTAACCACGAAAAAGAATTCCTCCTAAATGTAAAATTCGTAATGGTTGGAGCAATCGTTATACTCTACTGAATGGAACAGACAAATGAGAACAACAGGTATGGAAACACGCTTCCCGATTCCATCCTCCCATCCAAGACTCTGGGGCTGGGGCACAGGAAATGCAAGATGGGCCCGGAGCATCTCATAGTGGGAGAAGAAAAGAAGTGCTTAAAAACTAAAAATAAGTACAAGGCTGGGGCATGTCCCGGGGAACACGGGAGCCAACCTTGAAGAGGCCACCAATGGCCAGAGCTACGACAATTTCGGCAACAAAGTAAACGATGAAGGGTTAGATTGTAACCCGAAGTGTAAGATAAGAATACTTACTGATATAAATAAGTGGTTCCGTAAAGACATAGCTGAGGAGAAGAAACAAACGTTGCTTACAGGACGCCGAATAATTTATGAAGAGACTACCCTCTCCACAAAAAGGAGCATATTTCCTTCACCTCTTTTTGAGTATGGGCCGCACCTAGTGACTGATGTCCGCAGAACAGAGTCAGGAAAGGGGAAATAGTAACCTTACAGTGGAGAAACCTGGCTAGGGCTGCCTTACCCGAGTGACCAAGGGCACATCACCAGTAATATCACACGGACATCACGTATCCTCCGATATGATGGGATGAGAAGGGTACGTCACCTCTGTGGTGGTCTTTCCAAAAACATATAACCCCATTCTAATCACGAGGACATATCAGACAAACCCACTTTAAGAGACATTCTACAAATACTTCAAACCAGGGCTCCCTCAAACTCTCAAGGTCACAACAAATAAGGAACCGCTAAGAAGCTGTCACAGGGACTAAGGAGTCATAACAAGAACATTCGAGGGGCGCCTGGGTGGCGCAGTCGGTTAAGCATCCGACTTCAGCCAGGTCACGATCTCACGGTCCGTGAGTTCGAGCCCCGCGTCAGGCTCTGGGCTGATGGCTCAGAGCCTGGAGGCTGTTTCGGATTCTGTGTCTCCCTCTCTCTCTGCCCCTCCCCCGTTCATGCTCTGTCTCTCTCTTTTCCGATTCTGTGTCTCCCTCTCTCTCTGCCCCTCCCCCGTTCATGCTCTGTCTCTCTCCCAAAAATAAATAAACGTTGGGAAAAAAAAAAAAAACAACAACAAAAAACAAAAAAAAAACCCAAAGAACATTCGATGTGGTTGTCCCGGGCTGGATCGTGAATTTACAAAGGATATAAATGGGAAAAACTGGTAAAAATCCGCACAAATTCTGGAGCTTGGCTAATCGTAAGGCACCAACGGCCATTTCTCAGTTCTGACACACGGACACAGCGATGTAAGAAGATACAATGTTGGGAACACGTCGGGTGGGGGGCGTGCGCAAACTCTCTCGACTGCCTCTGCAAATCCTCTGCAATCAAAATACATTCCACACTGCAAAGTTTATCAAGAAAACTCTTGGCGACGCGGAAAAAGCTTACGATGCAATATTAAATGGAAGGGGATGACGGAGACGTATCTGCCCCGGGGGAAAAGGGAAGAGAAATGGAAAGACAAGAGAAAGTGGAAGTTGGCTCCCTCCTGCCCGTCCCACCTGCTCTCGGCCCCACACTTCCAACTTTGCTGACACAGCCACCCAAACACTCCTAGGAGTGTCTGCCCTTTCCCATCCTGCCACCCCCCCACACACACCCCCCTCCGCCATGATTGAAGCTTTGTCACCACCCCTGTTGGTATGGCTCCTTCCCTTTGTGCTGAATTCTCTCTGCCTCTGGGTATTCTTCACCCAAGCCACTTTGACTTTGCTCTAGGACAGGTCACGCCCTCCTTCCTAAGAGCTGGACAACAAGGCTTGGCCCCTGCCTGCTTCCAGCAGAAACGAAGGCTTTCACTTGATTTGGTTTTCGTTGCAAACGTCTATGGCTGCTGTGTTCAAAGGCTTGCGAAGCAGCACAGCAGGTGCGAATACAATGGCCCAGGGCCGTGTAGGTCCGCTAAGGGCTCCGGGTGGATCCCTTTCCCACCCTCCCACTTCCCAAGGCCTGTGCACCTGCATAAGTGAGTCCCAGGCTGGTCGCCTTGAGCCCCGGGAATCCCAAAATGAGACCATGAGGAGACAGCAGTGAGACCAAGGCCCATCAGATCATCGGCTCATGGGGGGGGGGCGGGGGGTAGATTCCTGGATCTCCGTGCACCTGCGTGTGGAGAGGAACACCGTGCCTTAGGCCAGGATCCCTCTTTACCCTTCTTTCAAAGTCCCTGACGGCAGATCAGGTCTCCCCGAACGTGCCAGCTCACTGGTTCCCTCCCCAGCAAGCGCTGTCCTGAAAAGTCTATGTCTCACTTCTCCTTGTGAAACTTTCTCCAGCTCTAGAGATGCAGGATGTAGGAGAGACAGGGTAGAAGATGGAGGGGACATTCCCGACCCCAGACATCAAGGCCATACCGGCAGTGTGGATAAGCAAACTGGCACAACCAGACAAGGGGATATTGTTTAGTGCTAAACCTGAACAATGTCATGAAGGCACGAAAAGACATGAAGAACCTTACCTGCGTGTTACTAAGAGAAAGAAGCCAGTCTCCAGGCTACACACCGAAGGATGCCACCCATACGACATTCTGGGGAAGGCGACGCTCTGGAGAAAAAAACATCAGTGGGTGCCCGGGGCTGGGGGGCGCAGGGATGAACAAGTAGCACACAGACGACTCCCAGGGCAGTGAAAATACTCTGTGTGCTACCATGATGGTGGACACGTCATTACACATTTGCTCACACCCATAGAACGTACTATACCAAGAGTGAGCCGGAATGTGATTCGCGGGCTTTGGCACTAGCTGGGGACGCTCGTAGGACAGGCCCAGCACTCAGGTCCTGGACTCTGCCTCTCCTTCTGGACCAGTTTGCTCAAATTTTCCTGATGCGTCAGGAGGATGTCATTAGAACGGGGCAACTTCCATGAAACCTCTCTCAAAAAGTCGATGTGGCCCTAGTGAGACATTCACTCGGGATCAAAGTTGGGAGGAGGTAAAGGCAATAGAACAATGAATGAATCAAGAGACCTCGGCCAGGAACCACACCAGCACCTTCCAAACCTTCCAGCCTACGGACTGCGCAGCCCGGATCACGCTGTCCCCGTCTGTCTGCAGAGAAGGAAACCCCCAGGGGCCAGGATGCTTCCTCAACACACATTCTTTGCTCGGTGTGGGCGGGAAAGACAATCAGGTGTAACTCTCACTGGATACTTTCCTCTACATTCATAAACTCGTAACAACGTTAGATGCGCACTACCGAGACGTCATCGTAACTAATTCGTGGTAAAACGTCAACTTGTTTCACTCGCTGACCCGTATGCTTCCCTTCAGGCAACATTATTACCGGTCTTATCCTTCCTACACACAGCACCTTGGGCGTCCAGTGAACACACTCGAGAGAGCAGTGATTAGACCACGGCTAAACACAGGCCTCGGCGGGTAGTAGCAGCTTGAAGTCAAAAGCCTGTTGCAATGACCCGTGGATGGTCATTGCAACAGTTAAGCATCTAGGAAAGTGTCTTTTGATTCTTCCAGACTCTTTGCACCAGGCTGCACTGGATTAGATGAAAGGCAGAAGCAGGCTTGTCTTGGCTTCTTACTTGCCAAGAGAATTTTCTCTGCCAGGCTCTCCTGTGAGAACTGCTTGTTGACTGGTCCAGCCCGGCCCTACCTGACGAACCCTGTGATTTTATTTACGTATTTTTTGCTCCTCATTTCCAACAGTTCATTTGATTTCCAATGGTTCCTGTCTTCGTTCATGCGGTTTTATTTTATTTTTATTTTTTTATTAAAAAAATTTTTTGAATGTTTATTTTTGAGAGAGAGAGAGAATGTGAGTGGGGGAGGAGCAGAGAGAGAGAGGGAGACGCAGAATCCGAAGCAGGCTCCAGGCTCCGAGCTGTCAGCACAGAGCCTGACGTGGGGCTCGAACTCACGGACTGCGAGATCACGACCTGAGCCGAAGTCGGACACTTAACCGACTGAGCCACCCAGGTGCTCCATGCAATTTTATCTTATTTTAGCCTTGGGTCCTATTTAATCTTTCCAGTGCCGTTTCTTGTGCCTTTCTACTCATTTTCTCATGTGTCGAACCCACAACTTAGCTATTTTACTATCCCTATGAATCCTTCCACCTCTCAGTTAATACATCTTCCAAAACCCCTCAGGTTATTTGATTAAGTAGTAAAACACGGAAACACACCTCCAATACTTAGAAACGATCGCACAAGTCACCTGTTAAACGTAAATACACCCATATGAGCCAGCGAGGTTTTCTCCTCGTGGCTACAGACTTGTTCCTTTGTGGGCCCGGGGGGTTGTGGGGAAATCTCCCTCCACAATTGAGCCATTTGCCCCTTTTGGGATTCCAGCACCAGCTTTTTAAAATTATTAAAGTGTATTATGAACTACATCACATAAACAGAAGAGTATAAGCATTTTGTATAAATCTCACAAGAGAAATTTCTTGTTACTCTTCTAGATCTTATACTGACTCTCTTTTTTATTTATGTTTATTTAAAAAAAATTTTTTTTAACGTTTATTCTATTTTTGAGACAGAGAGAGAGCATGAACGGGGGAGGGGCAGAGAGACAGGGAGACACAGAATCGGAAGCAGGCTCCAGGCTCTGAGCCATCAGCCCAGAGCCCGACGCGGGGCTCGAACTCACGGACCGCGAGATCGTGACCTGAGCTGAAGTCGGACGCTTAACTGACTGAGCCACCCAGGCGCCCCTGTTTATTTATTTTTGAGAGAGAGAGAGAGAACACCTGCGAGCAGGGAAGAGGCAGAGGGAGAGAGGGAGAGAGAGAATCCGAAGCAGGCTCCTTGCTGTCAGTGCAGAGCCGGACTCGAGGCTCAAACTCACAGACCACGAGATCTTGACCTGAGCCAAGTTCGACGCCCAACCAACTGAGCCACCCAGCCACCCCGAATTATCATTTTTTATTTAAAAGACTTGGGGAGTCAGGCAGAGAAAGACAAACACTGCTTGCTATCACTTATGTGTGAAATTTTAAAAAATATTTTTTTTAAAGTCAAATTCACAGAAACAGAGGAGAATGGTGGATGCCAGCGGCTGGGGGTTGGGACAAGAGGGGACAGGTCGGTAAAGGGTACATGCTTTTGGTTATAACATGAGTAAGGGCTGAAGACCTGACAGAGAACGTGGTGACTGGAGTTGACGATATTGAATTGTGTCACTGAAATCTGCTAAGAGAGTAGAACTTAAGTGTTTGTACTAAGAACGAATAAATAAATAAAGGTAAGTATGTGAGGTGATGGATGTGTTCATCAACCCAATTGCAGAAAATCTTTCACAGTGTGTGTATATAAAATCATCACGGGTGCTTTAAATATATCACAATTATGCGGCTCCTGGGGGGCTCACCCAGCTAAGGGTCCGACTCTTGGTTTTGGCTCAGGTCATGATCTCACGGTTTCATGAGTTCAAGCCCCACATCAGGCTCTGTGCTGGCGGCATGGAGCCTGCTTGGGATCCTCTCTCCCTCTCTCTCTCTGCCCCTCCCCCACTCGCACTGTCTCTCTCTCTCTCTCTCCCTCTCTCAAATAAAATTCTAAGAAATTTAAATATATCATAATTTTATTTGTTAATTATACCTCAGTAAAACTGGAGAAAAAGATTCAGGGACCAAGTGATTTCTTGGGGGTTAGCAGCTTCCGTATTTTCTGATGGATCTTGTTACGCACAATGTGTTGACCGTTCTCATTCACTTGTTTCCCAAATGTGGCATGCTGGCAATTTTTTTCTCCATGCCCAAACAATCCATTTCCATCGTAGAAAACGTAGGTTATTTGGGGTAAACACAAAAAGAAGAAGAAATACTATAAAATTCATCCAAAATTCTACCACCCAGAGATGTTGCCTTTGCCTACACAGGAAGGGGGCTACTGTGCTCACTCCTCCTTCTAAAGGACTCTCCCTTCTTGGGGCCCCTACTGCTAATACTGCCGTAGCTGATTCCATGCAACCCCATTCCACACGTCACTCAGATTAGACCAAGGATGAGCACCCTATCGGCATTAGTCAGGGTTTAGTCAGGAAAACAGACACCACCCTGGGCCCTTCGCTCCAAATAAAGAAAATTGGTTACGCAGGAAGTGGAAAAGCTGAGCGGCCAACCACAGGATGGTGAGGTTAGAAGCAGCCGGAAGACACTGCCTCCCCAGGGCTGAAGGGGCAGCATGAGAGGGGGGTTTTATCGGAGCACAGAAGTTGGGGCCAGCCAGGAGCCAGAACCAAGGAGGAGGATGTCCGGGGAGCCTGAAACCCACGGAAGGGTCTGTTTGGAGGGAGCAGGAGACTCACAGGAGTAGCCACAGAGACCTCACAGGAACACAGAAACAGGAGAAAGATTCCAGTCTTTCCCTTTCTCCTACTCTCCAGTCATCCGCCATTGCCTTCTCTTGGCCAAACTCACCCCCAGGTCTCAGGACTAAGGAACCTGGGATAGGACGGGGGAGGGGAGTGGGGAAAGGGACAGTGGGAGTGAGCACAGATAGACGATGATCCAGCAACTGTCAAAAGTAGCCAGTCAACTGGCTGGCCACACATCACCTGTTCCTACCACAGAGAGTTAAGCTGGATCTAGCCAAGAGGAAATAATTATGCAAATCCAAAGCCGAAAGACGCTGTGCAGACAACTGGCCTAGGCTTTCCAAAAAAGTCAACGTCATAAAAGATGAAAGACAGCCAGGAAACTTGTCTAAATAAAAGTACATTGAGGAGACACGTGTGGAGACATAATTTCTACGTGTCATCATAGTTTCAATAAGGGATTAAAAAATCATATATAAAAGACATTACTGGGGCAACTGCGGAAATATGAATGTGGGTAGCATGTTAGGTTACAATCGTATGTAACTGTTAAATCTCGTGAGTGTGATCATTTGACTGTGGTTATGTAAGAGAATGCCTTGTTCTTAGGAGATATATGCTAAAATATTCCAGGGTAAAATGTCATGATGTCTCCAACCAACTCCATACACATACTCATAGAAAGAGAAAGTATGATCAAGCAAATGTGGCAAATGTTAAGATTGGTGAATCCAGGTGCAGGGCGTATAGCCATTCAGTGTATTATTCTTGCCACTATTCTGAAGACTTAATGTTTTTCAAACCAAAACTTGAGGACAAAAATAGGTTGGCCTCTGACGTTTGACCACTCACATGGAACAAAAAGATGAACCGAACCAAGCAGTTCTTAGGCATTTGAGCCCCAAAACACAAAAAGTATTTGCTAGTTAGCAGGAAAGTTGGAGGTGACAGGAAATCACCTGTGAAGTTAAGGCAATAGCAAATGAAAATTATACGCGATCCAAAATTCTGGGGTAGGGGAAAAGATACGGCAACTTGTTTGCAAAAACAGCTGCCAAGTACTCTTCCCATCTGTGGGAGAACATGCCGCTTCTCCCATCAAGAGGTGAAATCTGTTTCTCCTCCTCACCAAATGGACTTGCTTAGAACAAAATGCAGTGGCGGTGACATGGTGCCAGTTCTAGACCTAGTGCTTAAGGGGCCTGACAGCTCCTGATCTGCCTCTCTTGGAGCCCTGAGCCACCGTGTAAAGGAGCCTTGCTGCAAAGATTGGCCTGGCCAACCCCTAGCTCTTCTGGACACCTTAGCTGAGGAGCCAGACATGTGAGTGAAGCTATCCACCCCCTCCAGCCCCAGTCACGCTGGCCCATCAACACTTCATGGAGCAGAGATGAGCCATTCCTGCCAATCCCTTCCCCAATTACAGCATCATGAGCCAATAAATAAATGGTGATTGTCGTTTTAAACCAATGAATTTTGGGGAGGTTTACTATACGGCCAATAGGAAACGCAGCAGACAGAGACCCAGAGATGCCTCTAGGGAGAGTCAAAACCTGCCTGAGTTTTATCGTTCCAGTCCATTCCACATGTTGGCTCAAAACAACCCCTTTCCTTTCTTGAGTTGAATTGAACAAGTCTGTTCCTTGCAACAAAGAGGCCAGATGCAAATGTTTTCCCCTGTCCTTTCATTTTCCAACGATTCTGGATGAACATCTCTTATTTCTGCTTTCCACGTTCCTTTCCCCTTTTATTGAGTAACAGCACCTGATTTTTAAATGGTTTGTTGTGACATGCACCATGCAAATAAAGAGGAAGTAAAATCACTTGTGCCATTTAAATATAATGATAGGGTAGACAGTCCTCGGGCCAGTTGGAGATACAAAGAATGGCCAGTCCTTCCAGAGCTCTGTTTACTCCTCCTCAAATAGTACTCTCTTCTCTACCCCCAGCAGTAACCACTGTGATGGCTTTCGTGTTGACCATTCCCGTTTGCCCTCTTTAGCTTTCCACCTACACACGCATCCCTAAATATTGCTAAGTTTTGAAAATCGGAGCAGCGAGCTGCAATCTGGGACTATAAGGAGAGGCTAAACCCACCACTGCTGGAGGAAGGCTGGGGGGAGAAGCTAAACTGAACAGTCTCCGGGCCGTTGTCTGACTTCAGCTTCCCTGAGCATTTACAAGAGCCTTTGATGGGAAAATCACTGAGTAAGGGATGAGTAACCTTGGGCATCAGGCTCAGCACAGCTGAGACGTGTGGCAGCACCATGGCATGGACCAGGTTTTAGGTATTTGGCCAGAGGGAGAGGCCGTTCTGTCTTTTCTGGTCGCCACGACTTCCCCTCCAGCATTTCTAGATGATATATGCAGCGTGTCAGGCAGCGGGGCATGCGGGAATGAGTAGGAACGTCACCAACATGTGGTCAAAATAAGGTGAGCACGGAGAAAACCTCGGGCTGGACTCTCTGGGCATTTCACCCTTGGTTTAAGGTTAGCGTGAAGGTAACAGGGTTATAACGGCGGCAGCCCTGGCTAGGTCTTTGCAGTCACGGTGCTTCAATCGGAACCGTTTCCTTCTGCATCTAGTGCATGGCTGTCCCCTGGACTCTCCCATCACCCTCACCCTGAGGATCCCCTCCACCTCTCCTCTGGGTCAGATTCCTTTGTGAGCAGTCCCATGCCTTCCTCTTTCTTGGCTTCTCTTAAAGCCAAATCTGATTGCTCATCCTTTATATATGATTTTTATGTTTCTCTCCCTTCTCTCTCTCTCTCTCTCTCTCTCTCTCTCTCTCTCTCAGATTTTAAGATCTCTTTGTCCGGTGTTTCAAAATTTCATGATGATGTGTCTTGGTGGGTCTCTTTTCGTCCTTTTTTATGGGCATTTGAAAGACCCTTTCAATCTGGAACCTCAAGTCCTTCAGTTCCGGTAAATGCTTCTTTATTGTTTTACTGATGGCTGCCTCCCCTAAATGTTCTCTGTTCTCTCTTTCTAGAACTCGATTATTCAGATATTGAACCTCCCAGGCTTATCTTTTCTCTATTTTCCATCCCTTTGTCTTCTTCAGGAGTTTCCTCAAATTGATCTTCCAACTCTTATAGTACCTTTTTCGGTCTGTGCTCCTGCTTTAACCTTTAAGGGCTCTTTTTTAATTCTCTTGAAGGTATGATCACATCATCCCTCTTCTTATAACAAGAGTGCAACATATTCTTTTGCCTTTATGAGTGTATTAGTGATGGTTTTATAGAGTTTTCATAGGCCTGTATTCTGTGGGGTTCTTTTGTTTTGTTTTCGTTTGTTTTTGTTTTGGGCTCTGTCTCCAATGTCAGAAGGAGCATCTGATGCTTCTTGGGGGGAACCGCCTAATCCCACAGTCTCAATCCACATGAGTGGGTTCACCACTTGCGAATTCTTTCGTTTTGTATAATATAGTTAACCTGCCTGAACCTCAGTTTCTTCATCTGTAAAATGAGAATAGAATCCATTTCAGTCGGGTTGTCAAGAGGAGTGACTGAAATCAAATCAAGGACACGGGCTGTGAGTCTTTTTCAGATGTGGGGGGACAACACTGCCCAGGGTGACACATCTACCATGGAACTCGAACTCCGACTCCTCAGGCGACACGTAATTAGTACTCGATAAATTTTAGCCGCTATCATTATTACATAGTTCACGTGCGCCCCACACCATCTCTCAGCTGAAGAGAAGGCTCCGTGGCCCAGGCCTGGCCAAAGGGACTCAGCACTGGGATTTGGGCTGGAATGATCTGGAAGGAAAGACTCTCCTTTCTTTCCCCCCTAGGTTATTCGGTTAGTCAAACACGATCCCAGAGCTGCCGGTAGGCCCTCTGTGATGGTTAATTTTACATGCCAACTTGACTGTGCCACAAGATGTGCTGGTTAAACATAATTTCTGGGTGTGTCTGCGAGGGTGTTTCCAGAAGAGATCAGCATTTGAATGGGCGGATTGAGCAAAGCAGATGGTCCTCCCCAGTGCGGATGGACCTCACCCAATCTGCTGAGGGCCTGAATAGAACAAAACAAGTGGAGAAAGGTTGGATTCACTCTGCCCGACTACTTAGGCTGGCACATTCATCTTCTGACCTCAGCACTCCTGGGTCTCAGCCCTTCAGACCCAGCCCGGAACCTACACCCTCGGCTCTCTGGCTCTGAGGCCTTTCAGCTACACCCCTGGGCTCACTCTCCCGAGTCTCCCTGCCTCTATCTCCCTGGAGGACTCTAACACACCTTGTTTGACCACACTTGTGGAAAGTGGATCGGAAAGTAAAACCAACATAAAATAAAGCTGAACTAAGAGACGGACGCACATTCCTGGCGATGCCCCGTGAGCACATGGGTCCGGCTTGCCTGAAGGTATTGTCATGCTCCCTGACTTTCTAGGATTATGAATCAATACATTCCCCTTCTTTCTCTTAAGCCACTTTGAGTTGAGTTTTTGCAACAGAAAGAATCCCTTGTAATACAAAAAAAAAAAAAAAAAATTGGGAACATACTGTTTTAAACCTATGATTTCATTTAACATATCATTATCATATTTTCCTATTATTCTTCAGCATAATTATATGTCTGAGATTCTAATTTCTCCTATCAAGCCCGTATTAGTGGGCAGAAAAACTGTTATCAATTTTTCAATACCATAAACAAGAATGAAACGAGTATCTTCATAGCCAGATTTCTTAATGTCTTGCGTGAGATAGTAAGACTTTTGCCACACACAGTAAAAGTGAAAGGTGATGCCAATTGAGTCCCATGTCAGAAACATAGGAGAGTGCCTATTTCCTCTACCACTGCTTGCAACGGCTAATATCTTTCTTAAAATCTTTGCCAACTTCATCACATACACACAAAAGTGTGTCTCATTTTACTTTGCATTTCTTTACTGAGTCCTCTACCATGCATAGATTTTTTCAGTATCGTGCTGGATTCTGTTAACTATTTAGGAATCCCGCATCTGTATTCTGAAGCCGGTTCTTCCGGTAATCCTGTTTTCTCAGGTTTACCAGGCATTACTCTAACTTCGTAAAATCAACTAAGAAATGTAGAGGTTTGAAGATGGACCATTCTGAGTCTGAGTTCCATGATTAGATGGTCAATTTCATCTTCCTAAACCGAAAGAGAGCTACCCATTGGGAAGGGAGCCAATTAAGCTCCACAGAATCTGGAAAGGCTCAGCCCTTGGAGAGTCAAGAGATCACAAAAGCTGTGGTGAGACGCGAGGCTAACATGAGGGGGTGCTTGTAAGTGTGGTACTAAGGGATCAGACCACCAAGTGCCTTCCTATCCCACATACACAGGCTAGCATCCTTTCCCACTTCAAGATGAGAAGCTTACTTTTTGAAGAAGTGAGATACTCTGGGCTTGGGGTGACCAGGTAGGGTAGAGGGAGTGGGGTGACTTGTGGGACTCGAAGGGGTTCAGGACAAGTTCCCCCAAAGGTGCCACTTTGGCATGTCGACTATTTTGAGCTGAAGCCAATGGAGACCCTGTGGGCTCAAGAGAAGCTTTAGCACCTCCCTTAACTACCTAGAAGAATCTCAATTGGGGGTCTTTCCCAGAATAAGAGTTATCACCAGAGATAAATTTTATCTGAATGGCTCATCCAATGGCAGAGAAGATATCTTGATTATCTTGGCATATGTACCCCATTTTACACATCTTTGAACCTCTTGTACGTGTGGGGTTCCCATACGTAGGAAATTAAATTTGATTTTCTCCAGTTCATCTGTCTTGTGTCAATGTAATTCTTAGACCAGCTGGAAGAACCTTTGAAGGGTATGGGAAAAATTTTCCCCTCCAACAGCCTGAGAACCGGGAGATCGAGTGACACTTAACGCTGAATGATGGGGACCCCAGTCCTTCCCCAATCTGCTCCTATTTGCAAGTAGTTCACCCTTCCAAAGCAGGAGATAGGGCACTTCTCATCTGCAGAATTAAACTATTCCAGAGAAAAGTCCTCCTTGTTCTAATTACCACTTGGAGGTACACCCAAAGACAGAGCCCTTTTGCCTTCCAGTTTCCCTGTGAGAGGCCCACACAGCTGGAAACCTCGCCTACGTATTAAGAGTTTCCAGTCGGCTTCGTAAGGCCAAGGAACACAAAACATTCGAAAGAATCACTAAAATGAAAGAGAACAAAACAACAAAAACAAATGAAAGAATTTTTATTCTTTAATCATAACATTTCTATCATATATCGCATACATTATTAAATAACCTACATTTACTAAAATTTTTATAGTAACTTGTTCTTTTAACTTCACTATAAGTTACTGCAGTATAACACATCAAAAAAGAAAAGAGTGCACTGAAATAATTGGGGGAGGCGGGGGACGCAGAACAAACCCTTTAAGATACGCTTCTCGACAGAAGTGAATACTTGGGTCCCTCTTCTGACGTTCCTCGATGAGAAGGGAGCTTAATTCCTGTAAGGTTCCGGGTCTCAGGGGCGACGGGATGCCGTATCTCGCTGGTGATTATGGGGAGAATAAAATGAGAATGCTCGACGCGACCTCTCCGTTCATTTTCTTCTTGGGAGCCAGTCTGCCTGCGGAGACCACGAGCGCTCGGCCACTGCCCTCCGAGCCTCCAGCCGTGACGGAGAGGGGCGGAGAGGGGCGGGGAGGCTCGGTCCGGGGCCGTGTTCTGATTACTTTGGGTTCACTGCACACCAAGTTAACTCAAAACGTAAAGCCTTCGAACGTACATTTGATTTTGCTCACGGACTCTGTGGCTCTGGAATTCAGGTGGGGACACGGCAGAAAAGGCCCGTCTCCTTCCGTGACCTCTGGGACCTCAGCTGGGAAGGCTCTGCAGCTGGAAGACCCAACCGTTAGAGGCTGGCCTCACACGACGGTGCCTTCGCTCCCACGTCTGGCATTCGGCGACAGCCGTCTGCCGGGACCTTTGCTGGAGTTATTGACCGCAGCACCTCCGCACGGCCTCTCCCTACGGCCTGGGCTCAGACCTCTTACCCTGCAGCTCAGGGCTCCAGAAACGAGTGTTCGGCAAAGGGGGAAGCCGCGGCATCTTTTCCGACCAGGCCCCGGAACTCGCACATCGTTTCCATCCCGCTCTACTGCTCACACGCGGCGTTACAAACCCACCTGGCTTCAGGTGAGGGGGAGACGCGAGCCCAGCCTTTCAATGGCCGGAGTGTGAAAGGATTTGCGGACGCGTTCTGAAACCACCCGAGGGCACAATCTTCAAGCCCCTAAGATCTGACGCAAGGGACGAGACATCAAGAAACAGCAGTAAAACTGCAGTCAGGCTTACCCCAGCTGTAACTCCAGGCAACCGTGGGCTGCAGTGGAGGGGAACTCAGCCGTCTCCCAAGGGAAAAACAAAGGGGGGGGGACAGACTGTCCCAGCACCCCTCCCTCATCCTTCTGACACTGTCTTCTCGGCCCCCGAGAGGTAGTCCCACAACCAACCCGAACCCCAGCTTCTTTTAGGACTTTGCCCAAACCAAGGAAACCTCTCTTCCTGAGTTGTACCTGCTTGGGGACAAAAAGGGACAGTCGCCAGTCAAGGCTCCTTTCTCTAACATTCTTCCCTATATCATCGAGCCAAATCAGAGCTGAGAGATATTCAAACGAGACAGCCACTATCCGAGTGAGTTTTGACCTTCCCCAACCGAGATAACTCTCGTTTTTCAACCTTCAGGTATTCTGAATGTTCCCCTTTCTTGAAGATTGTTCTTTGGCTCAGGAGGAATGACAGACAGCGGTGATGGCCACCAGACTCCACTCCAAGTGTGAACTGTAACTGTTCTCTCACTGGAGACACCGAGGGGCAGGTTCAAGGGCAACTTCCTCTTATTCTTAAAAAGCAGCGATAGGGGCGCCTGGGTGGCTCAGTCGGTTAAGCGTCTGACTTCAGCTCAGGTCATGATATCGCGGTTTGTGGGTTCAAGCCCCGCGTTGGGCTCTGTGCTGACAGCTCAGAGCCTGGAGCCTGTTTCGGATTCTGTGTCTCCCTCTCCCGTTGATGCTCTGTCTCTCTCTGTCTCAAAAATAAATAAATGTTTAAAAAAATTAAAAAAAAAAAAAAGCAGCGATAAAGTAGAAGCTTAGCCACACGGGATTTATAGTCAAAGAGAGTTCCAGTAGGTATCCTGCCAACAGAGAAGGTCCTCCGCGGCAGCCACGTTTCTTTTCTGCAACGAGGGCAGGACGCGGTGGTTTCTGGTTTCCTATGTACAGTCAGTCATCTCTCCATTTTAATCTCCAGGAGGGAAGAAAGAATTTTATGACTAATGTCAAGCAGTCTTCAGGGCTCATGAGGAAGGAAACCGTGTTCTCGGAAGCTCATGAGGTGGGGCTGTTCTGAGTCCCGGTAACAGAAGCCCACGGAAAGCACCTTACATTTTAAGGGAAAGCTCACTGCCAGGGCCCTGGCGTTTCTCACCAAGCCCAAGGGCAGGCTCGGAAGAGGCTGGGCCTGGGACACAGGAAGGCCCCTTCACGTCCTCAGCCTGAGCCGGCGTCTCAGCCTTCCTTCCCAATTCCTGGAAATGACTGGCCAAACGTCAGCCAGGTGCTTGTCTCTGGACCAGTCAACTGCAGCCGGGACGGGGTGTGAACCTGGCTCCTCTCCTGGCCCACCTGTGTGGGTGAAGAGGCAGGGAGATTTCCAGAAACCCGGAGAGGAGGTCAAGGCAACAGATGATTCCTTTGGGTGACTCCGCCCCCAAGCCCCACAAAAATAAAACTTAGAGAAGGAAAAGTAAAAAAAGTGGGGGAATGGGCAGACTTCTTGATTTGGACACTCCCCCTGGGGTGGGTGACGCCGGGTCACGCTCCCTATTTCTCTGTCTGGCCACCGGGCGCAGCCAGCGCCCCCAGGATTCTGTCTGGGGTCGTCTTCTCCTGGCACAGCGGTCCTTGCCGAGGCCTGTCTTTCCCCATGCCTTCCAACACCATCTGCGTGGGCAGCGGGCACCCATCTAGCAGGATGAAGGCCTGGAAGCCACCACCTGGGAATCCCTTCTTGAGAACGGATCCAGCCCCAAGCATCCTGGATGATTCAGATCGAAAGGCTTTGGAGTGGTAAATGAGGGGTGCCTGGGTCGCTCAGTCGGTTAGACATCTGATCTCGGCTCGGGTCACAATCTCACGGTTCGTGGGTTCGAGCCCCGCGTCGGGCTCTGTGCGGACAACTCGGAGCCTGGAGCCCGCTTCGGATTCTGTGCCTCCCTGTCTCTCTCTGCCCCTCCCTCACTCGCACTCTGTCTCTCTCTCAAAAATAAAAACGAGGGGCGCCTGGGTGGCGCAGTCGGTTAAGCGTCCAACTTCAGCCAGGTCACGATCTCGCGGTCCGTGAGTTCGAGCCCCGCGTCGGGCTCTGGGCTGATGGCTCAGAGCCTGGGGCCTGTTTCCGATTCTGTGTCTCCCTCTCTCTCTGCCCCTCCCCCGTTCATGCTCTGTCTCTCTCTGTCCCAAAAATAAATAAACATTGAAAAAAAAATTAAAAAAAAAAATAATAAATAAATAAAAATAAAAACGAACATTAAAGAAACTTAGAGTGGTAAATGGACTGGATGCAGGTTGCGGTGGGCGAAGGAGGTCCAATCGGGCGCCTGCAGCCGGACCCTAGGCAGCTCCAACTGGGTGAGGACTGTGGGGGTGCAGAGAAGACGGAAGACTCAGGAAACCTTTAACAGATAAGACTAGCAGGGCTTCGCGAAGGCACGAGGCAAGAGTAACTTCCGGATTCTGGCTTGCACAACTGAATGTCCGATGGGCGGGATCCACAGAGTAGGACGCTGGGATATCATGAGCCCGGGTTGGACGTGGTGAGGGTGAGGTGCTTGATACTGGAGTTGACAGACAGCAGGCAGTTGCGTGCGGGCGTCCTCGGGGGAGAGGCTGGGCTGCAGGTGTACGTGTGACCTACCCGCCCCCCCCCAAGCCTGTGCACTGCTCTTCCCCAACCGGAACTTGTGTCACAGCCTCTTGACCGTGCGAAACTCCTGCCAAACTCCAATGGCCTCCTCCAATCCGCTGGCCCGGCCACCGTAGGGAATGTTCCGAAATGGCACTCCCCAGGTTGAAACCTTTCATTGATTTCATGATGGAATTTCCCAGCAAGGCACACATACTGTGTTCCCCTGGCTACATCGGACTGTGGACACAACAGAGGGTCAGATCATAAATAGCCTGTCGCTGGCATAAATGGGCAGGACTCAGTAGCACACAATCCTAAAATCTCTATTTTTAAAAAAACTTTTTTGGATCTTTATTTATTTTTGAGAGAGAGAGCAGGGGAGGAGCAGAGAGAGAGGGAGACACAGAATCCGAAGCAGGCTCTAGGCTCTGAGCTTTCAACACAGAGCCCGACGTGGGGCTCGAACCCACGAACCGTGAGATCATGACTTGAGCTGAAGTCAATGCTTAACCGACTGAGCCACCCAGGAGCCCCTTAAAATCTCTATTTTTAATTCTCCACTGTCCTCAAACCTGTGTGAGATCTCCCTTCTGTATGTCTGAATTATATTACAATCTGCAGCTTTCTTATAAATTTTTACTGAAATTGAAGATGCATACAGAAAAGTGCACATATGTGTATACACTCAGTGAATTTGCACAAACTGAAGAGATCTGCAGAATTAGCCTCTAAGATCTTATAGCTTCCTGTGTCACTTTGGCTGTCAGAACAATGATAATTTTAGATATTAAAAGGTCCAGTCTAAGGGCGCCTGGGTGACTTGGTCGGTTTATCATCTGACTTCAGCTCAGGTCACGATCTCATGGTTTGTGAGTTCGAGCCCCACCTCAGGCTCTGTGCTGATGGCTCAGAGCCTGGAGACTGCTTCGGATTCTGTGTCTCCCTCTCTCTCTCTGCCCCTCCCCTGCTTGTTCTCTGTCTCTCTCTCTCTCTCTCCCTCAAAAATAAGTGAACGTAAAAAAAAATTTTTTTAAAGGTCAAGTGTAATCTGTGATCAAATGCCCATTTTTTTTTCATCCAATTCAAAGCTCTTTCCCTTCCCCCCCCCCCAACTGAGGCCTGAGTTAGACTCAGAAACATGGCAAAGGGGAAAATGCAGGGAGTGGTCTGTGTCTCCCCCCGTCCCTCTCCCAGAAGCAGATGAGCCAGAGGATGACGGAGAAAAGAGCAAGGCTCGGGCAGGCACCCCTCTGCGTGCCCCCAATCCCCAGACAGCATCGCTCGAAGGGGCCCGAGAAGCTTCCAGCGTGCTTCCTCCGCACCCCGTGAACGGCATGGCACAGGCTCATTTCTGCTTCTCAAGCACAGTGCAGCTGGGAAGGGAAGGAGAGGCTGGAGCCTCTGTCGGGAGACGCACCCCAGGTCTCTACAGATGATTCAATACCACCAACGCTTAGCTACACGGGGCCACCACCTCCTTTTTTGTTAAAAAAAATTTTTTAACATTTACTCATTTTTGAGAGTGAGAGAGAGAGAGAGTGTGAGAGGGGGAGGGGCAGAGAGAGAAGGAGACACAGAATCGGAAGCAGGCTCCAGGCTCCGAGCCGTCAGCACAGAGCCCGACGCGGGGCTCGAACTCACGGACCACGAGATCGTGACCTGAGCCGAAGTCGGACGCTCAACCGACTGAGCCACCCGGGTGACACGGGGCCACCACCTCCTTAAAGAAATGACTGCACAGTCTCTTCCTGGTTGATCCTTCCCTTCTGTTAAATGTATATCAGAATAGAATAAAATCGATACGTGCAGAAGAAACGACAGAACTAGAAAATCACCACTTTGTAATCCCTAATGAAGTTATAGCTCTAGCTGGTGGCCACGAACAGCTCGGAAAGTCAGCAGGTGAGGGGCCGACGGGGCGCGCTCCGATGAAGGGATCCAGCTGCCGCCAGAAGCGATTCGACCAAATACTACGTTCCTTCTGACGTGATGCGATAGGAAACCCACAGCACTGTCTGTAAGTATTCTCATCAAAAGAGGAAAAAAAGAAAACTGGACCCAAATCTAATCAAACCTCTAGATCTCCTACCAGCTTACAGAAAGCAGGGGAAAGACAGAAACATACTAAGCCACATTGCGAGAACGCTGTCGGTCAAACCCAGCAGGTGAGATAGTCTACAGAGCAAGTGACTCAATTTTCCAACAAATACAATGGCACAGAAGGTGTGACTTAAGAGGGACAGCGCGGCAGAGTTTTTGGTGGGGTGGGGGTGGGGTGAATAAATTGCTCTGTGTCCCGATCGGGGTACGAGTTACATGAATCTACACAAAGGTTAACACAGAATCGTAGGGGCGCCTGGGTGGCTCAGTCGGTTGAGCGTCTGACTCTTCATTTCGGCTCAGGTCATGATCCCAGGGTCATGGGTTCAAGCCTGCTTGGGATCCCCTCTCTCCCTCACTCTCTGCCCTTCCCCTGCTCGCACTCTAAATAAATAAATAAACAGTTTAGAAAATGATTTAATAAAATAGAATTGCACACCAAAAAGTGAGTTTTACCATACGATAATTTAAAAATACAAAAACTTCCAGGGACATGAGAGGTTACAAGGGTCTATGGAGACCAGCTAGAGGTGAGTAGGAGAGACAGGTCAACCAAATACTATGGCGGCCCTTGCCTGAACCTGGATTCAAAGAAACCAACCTTTAAAAAGACATTTTTAAAACACTGGGAGAAATGTGGGTGCGCACTGACCGTGAGAGATTATGACGCTATCTCATAGCACGACGTGAGAAATGATGGTGTGATAACATGGCAGCTGCTTTCTAAAATCCTCATCAGTAAGAGAGACACAGGAAAATATTTACAGGGGAAATGATATGGTGTCTGGGATGTGCCTCAAAACACTCAGGAAAAAATACCTGTGATATAGTCAATGGATAGTGGATGACAGAGTTAAGAGAGGGGTTTTGTCTCTCTCTTCGCTCCGTGCCCTCGAGATCTGGGAATCCACAGAGCAGACACTCAGTCAACATTAGGGGAACGGAGAAACGGCCCAGCAGACACGGTCACTCACGTCACTGCCTGTCCCCCACGGTGCCACCACGCGTATCTTTCCTGACACTTCTACTCTTAGCTCTTCTGGTATATACGCTCTCCCACTGCTTGTGGGTCAACCCAAGTCTAAAGTCATGTTCAGATAGAAGAAAAAAGAAAACCCTCCCCGTCTTCGTCGGTATCATCCCCTCCCAAAGTTCAACGAGCAGGTTCAACACGGGTCGTGCCTTTTCTTGTATGGCTTTCACTACACGTAGGAGTTCATGGTAATGTGGCCCCTGCCTTCCCTTCCAACGGCACCCCCATGGCACCCTCCGACCGTCTTCCCCCGTGAATTCTACACTCCGGCCCCACAGACCATTTACTGTGTACCACAAGCACATCAGGTCATCAGTTCTCTGCCCTTGTACTTGGACTTCCCTCTGCCAAGGATGCTCCTTTCTCCTCATACAGCTGGCGAGCTATGTTCATTCTTCAAGAGTCAACCCAAATATAAACTCCCCTCTGGAGACTTCCCTGACCCCTCTGTCTCTGTGCTTCTAGACCTCAGTTAGAATTCTTATGCATTTTATTTTCGTGGTCACTACACAGCTGCTCCTGGTAGACGACGGGTCGTTACAATAATAGGAGCATCAGGCACTTCTCCACCACCTACGACCACCATTCACTCATTTCACACATACTGACTTTTATTTTATCTTATTTTTTTAACGTTTATTTATTTTTGAGACAGAGAGAGACAGAGCATGAACGGGGGAGGGGCAGAGAGAGAGAAAGAGAGAGAGAGAGAGAGAGAGAGAGACACAGAATCGGAAGCAGGCTCCAGGCTCTGAGCCATCAGCCCAGAGCCCGACGCGGGGCTCGAACTCACGGACCGCGAGATCGTGACCTGGCTGAAGTCGGACGCTTAACCGACTGCGCCACCCAGGCGCCCCTTATCTTATTTTTTTAACGTTTATTTATTTTTGAGACAGAGAGAGACAGAGCATGAACGGGGGAGGGGCAGAGAGAGAGAAAGAGAGAGAGAGAGAGAGACACAGAATCGGAAGCAGGCTCCAGGCTCTGAGCCATCAGCCCAGAGCCCGACACGGGGCTCGAACTCATGGACGGCGAGATCGTGACCTGAGCTGAAGTCGGACGCTTAACCGACTGAGCCACCCAGGCGCCCCTATACTGACTTTTAATCCCCACCCCCAATCACAGTGTAGGCGCTGTTATCTTTGCAATTTTACAAGGGAAGAAAGTAAAGCACAAAGGAGATGATATAAGTTTCCTAAAGTCCCACGTCTAGTAACGCTGGGGCAAATGCTGGTGGTCTGGCCCAACAGTCCACGCTCTTTATTTTTAACTGTCCTGAGACTGCTCTTTTTTTTTTTTTATGTTTATTTTTGAGAGACAGAGAGAGTGAGCATGAGCGGGGGAAGGGGCAGAGAGAGAGGGAGACACAGAATCCGAAGCAGGCTCCAGGCCCTGAGCTGGCAGCACAGAGCCCGACACGGGGCTCGAACCCATGGACCACGAGATCACGACCTGAGCCGAAGCTGGTCGGGCACTTAACTGACTGAGCCACCCAGGTGCCCCTGAAACTATAATACTTTTATACAAAAACACAAGAAATTTTTTTAAACTTTGGTTTGGGTGAAGTTTTCATAGGACAAAAAAGTATCAGCTACCAAAGGAAAAAAAAATTGCTAAACCAGACTTCATCAAAATTAGAAACTTGCCCTCTTCAAAAGACCCTGTTAAGACCATGAAAAGCCAAGCCACAGGCTGGGAGCAAATATTTGTAAGGCATATATCTAATAAAAGAACTGCATCCAGAACATAAAGAACTTTTACAACTCCATAATAAGAAGACAAACAACTCAATAAAACAAAATGGGCCGAAGATTTTAACAGACATATTCCCAAAGAAGATCTGCGAACGGCCAATGAGCACATGAGAAGATCTGCATCATCGTCAGTCACCAGGGGAATGCAAATTAAAACCAGAAGGCCTAACATTTAAAAGACTGTCAATACCAACTGGAGGCTGGCGGGTGGGAAAGTAACATGGCACAACTGCTTTGGAAAACAGTTGGACAGTTTCTTGTAAAGTTAAACATACAATTACCGTATGACTCAGCAATTCTGCCCTGAGGTGTTTATCCCGAGAAATGAAAACATATGTCCACACAAAGACCTGGCGATGTATGTTAACAGAAGCAGTAAATCACGTTCAAAGCAGCACTATCCATAAAACCAAGAACTAGAAGCAATCTGAGTTGCATCGACAGGTTATTAGATAAACAGATTGTGGGTATTTCTAGACAATGGAACATTGCTCAGCAAAAAATCAAGCGATGAACTGAAGATGAATAGATTATATACTTCCCACTAAGTACAGCTAAACACTGAGAACGTTACACAGAAGACAAACATAAGAAGACTGTAAAAGGTACAGGTAAGAAGACAGACTGGCTAGGGACCTTGGGACCTCAGAAATGACAGGGTGGGGAGTTCCGGGGGGTTTTGCCTCACGTATCTGGGTCGGATGCCGGAGGGGATGCCAACCTGGGAACACCAACAGGTACAAACAAACAAACAAACAAACATCCCAAGAAATTTCTCTGGTCAAAGGAAGAAGAAGGAGAAGGGGGGGGGGGTAAGGGGAAGGGGAAGGGGAAGGGGAAAGGGAAGGGGAAGGGGAAGGGGAAGGAGAAGGAGAAGGAGAAGGAGAAGGAGAAGGAGAAGGAGAAGGAGAAGGAGAAGGAGAAGAAGGAGGAGAAGAAGAAAAAGTCTTGCTAGTTTGAAAGACCTTTAGACACAATTGCTCTCTGCCCGCCAAACACCACGGAAAGAACCAGAACCCCATCCACACCTGCATCAGCAAATGCTGAACGGACAGCCTGGACCTCTGCTCTTCTCTGCTATAACAAGGTACCTCTAATGTCCCCCTGCTGGTGTGCCATCAGAAAAAAATGGGCAGAGAGGTGGGACTTTTATCGCCACTTGGTGTTGATGAGGCCACCCTTCCAAGATGTCAGGGGAGACCAGTGGGGATCCTAGACCTCCATCTGCACCTGGTGATCGTAGGGTGCCACTCCCCACCCCACTCCCCAAGTCAGAAGGGGCCAACTGGATTGGCAGGGTGGATTAAAACCCATGCCACAACAGCACTACGTTGAGTGAAAAACAGCCAATCCCAAAAGGTCATACATTGTATGATTCCATTTAAATGTTTTAAATGTTTATCCATTTATTTTTGAGAGAGAGAGAATGCAAGCGTGGGAGGGACGGACAGAGAGGGAGACACAGAATCAGAAGCAGGCTCCAGGCTCCGAGCTGTCCGCACAGAACCCGACATGGGGCTTGAACTCACGAACTATGAGATCATGACCTGAGTCTGGAACCCACGAACTGTGAGATCGTGACCTGAGCCGAAGTCGGAGGCTTAACCGACTGAGCCACCCAGGTGCCCCTGTATGATTCCATTTACAGAACATTCTAGAAATGACACAGTTATAGAGAGGGTGAACAGATTAGCAGTTGCCAGAGGTTAGGGATGGTGAGGGGGGAGGGAGAGGGTGAAAGCAGGGAGAGCTTTGGGGCCATGGAAGAGCCCTGTAGCTTACTTGCATTGGTGGCCGCAGAAATCTACATGTGTGACAGGGTGGCACAGAACTACAAACACCCATTGTACCAGGGTCGATTTTGAAACTGTCCTACAGTTAACCTTAGTGTGTAATGTGTACATGGGACCTCTTTGTCCTACCTTTGCAGTTTCTTGTGAATCCATGAATATTTGAAAATAAAAAGTCTTTTTAAAGAAATGAACTGATACCCAGAATACAGTGGACAAATCACTCAGACGTTATGCTGGGTGAATACAAGAGTATATGATATCTGATTCCACTTACACATAACCCTGGATAACACAAATCTAATCTATGGTGACAGGAAGCAAATCAGTTGTTGCCTAGGGTCAGGGAGGGTGACTGGCATGAGGCACAAAGAAACATTTTGGGGTAATGAAAATATTCCATATATTTATGTGGTCGTAGATATAAAGGTGTATAAATCTGTCAAAACTCATGGGCACGTACCATAAATACATTTTATCGTACACAGACTATACCTCACCAAAGCTGATTTAAAATTACTTTACAATAGGGGCACCTGGGTGGCTCAGTGGTTAAGCATCCGACTTCGGCTCGGTTATGATCTCACGGTTTGTGGGTTCGAGCCCCACGTCGGGCTCTGTGCTGACAGTTCAGAGCCCAGAGCCTGTTTCAGATTCTATGTCTCTCTCTCTCTCCCTGCCTCTCCTCTGCTTGCGTCCTCTCTCTCTCTCTGTCTCTCAAAAATAAATAAATATTAAAAAAATTTTTTTTCAGGGGCGCCTGGGTGACTCCGTCGGCTAAGCATCCAACATTGGCTCAGGTCATGATCTCACGGTTCGTTGGCTCAAGCCCCGCGTCGGGTTCTGTGCGGACAGCTCGGAGCCTGGAGCCTGCTTCGGATTCTGTGTGTCTCTCTCTCTCTACCCCTCCCCCATTCACACTCTGTCTCTGTCTCTGTCTCTCTCTCAAAAATAAACATTAAAAAATAAAATAAAATAAAATAAAATAAAATAAAATAAACAAAATAAAACAAAATAAAATAACTTCACAATAAAACAAAAAAATCAGCAAGTCACCTAATTTCACGAAAAAGAAAAAAGATATTTAATTGTACCTTTTTGTTAGAAAATATGGCATACCCGGCCATCCATAAAATGGCTGAGAAAGTCCAATCCAACTGTAATACCCCCACGTGTACACAAAAGCCTTGCTGACATACTTTGTCTGCAGGTACCCCCCAAAGTAACGCTCATGAACTGTATACCCTCCTGCTATCCTCAAAGCCTGACACGTAGAAGCTTAAAGGTCTACAGGTGTTGATCGACAACTTCACAGACCACGTACAAGTGCATCCCACCGGCAACCAGAAGGTGACCACATTGCAAATATGAGGGCAAAACGGTTCTTCAATATGAAGGTTTCTTGATATAATCCACTCAAATTATAAGAGACTGAGATCCTGCTACTGCTCGAAATACTCTACTTGGCCAGTATACAAAAGTACAGGGTCACCACCGAATAACTCCGGAGGAAACTCCCGACCTAAGGATCTTCATATAAGTTTCAAACTACTGCTGACAGGGTCTCTGCGCTGTCTTTGTAATTTTTCTGTAAACCGGAAACTATTTTCAAATGAAAAGTCTATGAGAATAAAAACAAAAACTCTTCCTTTGTAGATTAATCACTGAATTTTTTTTTTTTTTTTAACGTTGGGGACACACTGTGACCTGAGCAGGAGTTGTGACGTTTCTGGGACCCACATCAGTGAAACCTTAAGGAAGGTCAGTGGCTCCACCTGCCAGTTTTTGGTGCTAGGTATACACCCCATTGCTCACAGATGAATGCGTTAGAGTGGATTTGTGGGAGGGGGGTTTGGAAAATTGTACCCGAAACATCCCCCCCGCCAAAAAAATATTGGTTAACTACTGCCAGTGCTCACAAAAACACTTCCGGATGCCAGACACAATGGAAAAGCTATCAAATGTTACTATAAAATTAACATAAACTAGTTGGCCAGTAGACAGGTGCTGTCTGGTGATGTTATTGTCTGTGAACAAATACGAACAGAACTGGACAGGTCAGATCAAGGTGACCTACTTTGAAGTACCTCTTGGGGCGCCTGGGTGGCTCAGTCGGTTAAGCGTCCGAGTTCGGCTCAGGTCACGATCTCGCGGTATGTGAGTTCGAGCCCCGCGTCGGGCTCTGTGCTGACTGCTCAGAGCCTGGAGCCTGTTTCGGATTCTGTGTCTCCCTCTCTCTCTGACCCTCCCCCATTCATGCTCTGTCTCTCTCTGTCTCAAAAATAAATAAATGTTAAAAAAAAATTAAAAAAAAAAAAGTACCTCTTCTAGGAGAGCTGATGAACAGAACTGTCTTTCCACCCGTCTGAAGCTCGAGGGCAGGCACCAGGACAAAAGTCAACTCCCCAGAAAATAATTCTTCAGAAAAAAAAGAGGATCTCTACTTCAGACTACATATCGGGGGGGCAGGGGGAGGAAACATTAAGTAGTGAGTCAACGTGAAAATGTAAGGTCGATTGCTGGGCAAACAGTTTTCCCAGACCCAAACGCAAGTGCCCCTGAAATTACCTGACTCACCTAGAGAGGTTCTAGAAATGTGAAAAAAAGCCAGGGGATGCCAAGTTCCTGCCCCTGAGAGCAGTACCCAGCAATTATGAGAAGAGAGCCATCTGGAAAAGGACCCCAGGAAGACAGGAAGAAATTCACTCCACATCCACACTCAGACAGGTCCTGAGCTGTCCGGGGAGAACGCTGGGTCACCGTTTCAAGGTGCTATTTCTTGGGCCCAGACCACAGGGGCCCCCGCGCCCCAGCCTAGAGACTGTGCCACTCAGTGCCTGCCACTTGCGTTATCCAGGATCCTTTGTTCACATGTAACAGAAAGTCAATTCAAAGTGGCTTTTAAACAAGAAAAGACATTTATTGGTTCCTATAATTTAAAAAGCCAGAAGTAGTCTGACCTCAGATGTGGCTGGATCAAAGTGTTCAAACGATCTCATCAGGATTCAGTCTCTCTCGTCCGTGACCCAGCTTTGCTTTCCTCTATGTCGGCCTTATTCTCTGACAGGCAGGCTTTCTCCAAGTGGAGGGCGCTGAAGTCAACACGCCTATAGCCTACAAGCTTGGTGGCCACCGTGGAAACACAAAGACTCTATTCTTTCTAGTTCCATCGAAGCCTCAGAAGGAAGCCTCATTGGTGCTGATTAGCCCATCCTGGGCCATGTGTCCACCTCTCGGCCAATCACTGTCCCGGGAGACAGGACATTATCATTGACTGGTGTTCAATAGATCGGTTACCAGTAGATAAGGAGCATAATCATTAAACACCCTGGGATCCACCAGCAATCCATATTCCAGTAAAAGCAACAACAGTCAGAAAACAAAACAAAAAACAAAAAACAAAAGACACGACACAGGAATCTCTTACAGACTGAGCAGGTTTTCAGATTTGTTCTTGAGAAAAGAGTGACAAGTACTGACACATTAAACTTAATAAGCTTCCTCGAGGAGCCTGGAATTATAATGAGTTCATACATGTGAAAAGCACTTAGATGAATGTCTGGCCCAAAGTAAGTAGTACAGAACTGTTAACTAACATCACGGAAGCACCCTAGAGAAGGAAAAACAACATATCCTAACAGGCCAGGGTGGGGTAAAGAATCGTTTAATCTAAATATTTAAAGGAATGTAACCCAATTTTGTAAGAAACTGGTGAAGCAGGATATATTGGTTAAACTACTTTTGCTTCTTTGATTCATAGTTTGAGAATCGCAAGACTGTTTCAAAATATCTTTCCAGTCCCCAATACAAGGAGATTTGGTAAGGAATAAATACCCAATGCTGACGACAAGATGGCGGACAGATAGAAACTGGAGTCTACTTTCCACACCAAATTCTAACCATAAACATGATAGGAAATATATTACAGATGCTCCAAGATCAGAAAGTGAATGGTTCATGGGAAAGAGAGGGAGAACTAGATAGAAGTCCTACTAGGCTGAAAGGGAATACCAGCCTGGAACATCAGCAGGAATACAGAGAGAGGAATATACTCCTTTCTCCCAGGAGGAAACAAGAACAGTGCCCTGAGGTGTGGGAGCCACGTGGAAGCCATCCTTACGGCATATGGAGCAATCACACTCTGTGCCTCACCAGAAGCACACCCGTCCACTTCCAACTTTCAGTGGAAACAAATACAGAGTACAACCCTGACAGTGACACCAGCCCCTCTCCCCAGCTGGGCTGTGAAAACTAAGACGGCAACAATCTAATAGATAATATCAGCTATGAAGAGGAATACACAAAGAAAGAATTAGCAGGCAGTTGAGGAGTTTCTAACCTCATAAGAGAGGCACACGTTCAAACACTGGGAGAACTTAAACCCAAGGAAATGGCATTAATAAGGTATTAGAATAGGACTTCAAATAGGGATAAATAATATCTTCGGAGAGATAAGGGTAGGTAATCATGAAACAGGAACTGGGAGTTTCTAAGTGAAGCAATTAGAGAAGTAGGGAATAAGACAAGTGCTGTTGTTGAGATTACAACTCAGTGGCAGAACAGACACAGCTAAAGAGCGAATTGGTGAGTTGGAAGACTCAGCCAAGGAATTCTCTCAAAGTACAAAACACAGAAATATCATTTTTATTATAAAGTGAGGGAGAAATGTTGAGGGACATGGAGAATAAATCCAGAAGTTCTAACATCCATCCGAAAGCTCAAGAAGGAAAGACGAGGGAAAAAAATGGAAGAGCGGCACTATTTAAGGAAAAAAATCTTCTTTTAAGTAATGATGAAGGGCTGGAGTTCTTCCTCTCCTCTGCTCTCATTCCTTTCTCCACTGAAATGTCAGTTAAGGGACTTTTTAGGGGCGCCTGGGTGGCGCAGTCGGTTAAGCGTCCGACTTCAGCCAGGTCACGATCTCGCTGTCCGTGAGTTCGAGCCCCGCGTCAGGCTCTGGGCTGATGGCTCGGAGCCTGGAGCCTGTTTCCGATTCTGTGTCTCCCTCTCTCTCTGCCCCTCCCCCGTTCATGCTCGGTCTCTCTCTGTCCCAAAAATAAATAAACGTTGAAAAAAAATTAAAAAAAAGGGACTTTTTAAAAAAGCATAATGACAAAAGGAATTGGAGATCGTTGGTTCACAATCTGGCCCTGTATGCAGAGAGCAAGGAGAGCTCGAAGTAAGTGGCAGATCACTCTAGATTGGTAGGTGGCAGTTTTAATAATCAACTAACTTACAAGGCTTGTCTTGGGTGGCTGCAGAACAAGCAGATTACACCTGCCTGCCATATCTTAAAACTGTGTAAAGAAGCCATAAATGGGTTCAGTCACACGAACCATCCAGATGGTCTACACGACACACTGTTCTCTGAAGGCTGTGTCCTTGAAAGTGGCTCCCGCTGTAGGGGTGGTGGGGAGAGCATACATTCCAAACATAGGGAAGGGCAAGGAGCCCCCAATATCCTGAGTCCGACTCTCACATGAACTGTGATCACATCTTCTCCATGACCTCTCCCAAGAGAGATGGTGCAAGGGTAGACAAGAGATGACATCTACAGTTTGGAAGGCGAAAGCACATGGACAAGTGGTAATTAATGTAGCAGACCAGAGAAAGTTAAAAGTCCAATGCCCACAGGGTGTGGGTGGGCCAATCAACACAGATCCCCCAGAAAGTGTCAGGAACTGGAATACTGATGATGATTGCAGTTAGGGCTACAGGTGAGACTGAGCACAGTAGAACTGGTTGAAATTTGGAATGACAAGGAAGCAAATGGCCCCCATATTCCTTTATCAACCCATTCAGGCAATTCTCCTTCCTCTTCCCCAGGAGAAGACTAAAAGTTTATCCTCTGACTGAGCAAGGGAACTCTGGACCTGGGACATCAGGTGGACATGTCCTAGTGAAAACAGAAAATCTAAGTGAAAGCCAACATGCCAAATGGTGCATCCTCGGTCCTCTTTCTCCAAATGCTGCCAAGAATGTCAGTGGCCAGGCTTACATACCCCAAACAGGAAACTGGAATGTTGGGTCTCTGGAGAGACCAAGCATCCCACTAGAAAATGCCTAAAGATACTGATACTGGAAGTCCCACACCAATGGCCAGGTCTCTGCTCATTCCTTTGAAAGCCCCACTAACAGGCACAATCCTTTTTTAGTGCCTCAGTCTTAAATATGAAGAGAAGGCCAAGGATCACCAGACATTTAAAAAGAGAAAGGGACTCAAAAAAAAACCAGGAATAGTGCAGGAGTAGACATTTTTTTCAACCGTAATTATCATGTTCAGAAATATTAGAGATTTAGCATCCTTGAAACAAGAGCAAGGTGGGGTTTTTTTTTTAAGTTTTTATTTAAATTCCAGTTAGTTAACATACAGTGTAATATTAGTTCCAGGTGCAACCTTCCATACAATACCTGGTGCTCATCACGACAAGCTCACTCCTTAATCCCCATCACCTACTTCACCCATCCCCCCACCCACCTCCTTTCTGGTAACCATCAGTTTGTTCTGTATAGTTAAGAGCCTGTTTCTTGGTTTCTCTCTCTTTTTTTCCCCTTGCTCATTTGCTTTATTTCTTAAATTCCACATCTAAGTGAAATCATGGTATTTGTCTCTCTCTGACTTCTTTCACTTAGCATAATACTCTCCAGCTCCATCCATGTTGTTGCAAGATTTCACTCTTTTTTTTGGCTGAATAACATTCCTGTGTGTGTGTGTGTGTGTGTGTGTGTGTGTATGCATATGTGTGTGTGCATGCATGTGCTTGTATGTGTATATATACACACACACATACACACACCACATCTTTACCCATTTATCAGTTGATGAACATTTGAGCTGTTTCCATAGTTTGACAATTGTAGATAGTGCTGCTATAAACATCAGTGTGCATGTATCCCTTGGAATTAGTATCTTTGTATTCTTTGGGTAAATACCTAGTAGTGCAATTACTGAATCCTAAGGTAGTTCTATTTTTAACTCTTTGTGGAACCTCCATACTGTTTTCCAGAGTGGCTGCACCAGTTTGCATTCCCACCAACAGTACAGAAGGGTTCCCCTTTCTCCACACCCTTGCCAACACCTGTTGTTTCTTGTGTTGTTGATATTAGCCACTCTGACAGATGTAAGGTGATATTTCATCATAGTTTTGATTTGCATTTCCTTGACGATGAGTGATGATGGGCATCTTTTCATGTGTCTGTTGGCCATCTACATGTCTTTGGGAAAATGCCTATTCATGTCTTCTGCCCTTCTTTTAATTGGATTACCCACCTTTTGGTGTTGTTTTATAAGTTCTTTATCAATTTCTTTATCAGATATGTCACTTGCGAATATCTTCTCCCATTCCATTGGTTGCCTGTTAGTTTTGTCGTTTCCTTTGCCATGCAGCCTTTTATTTTGATGCAGTACCAATAGTTTATTTTTGCTTTTGTGTCCCTTGCCTCAGGAGACATACCTAGAAAGAAGTTGCTACAGCCAATATCAACAAAGTTACTGCCTATGTTCTCCTCTAGGATTTTTATGGTTTCAGGTCTCACATTTAGGTTTTTAATCCATTTTTAATTTATTTTTGTGTGTGGTGTAAGGAAGGGGTCCAGTTTCATTCTTCTGCTTGTTGCTATCCAATTTTCCCAACATTGTTTGTTGAAGAGACAGTCTTTTTCCCATTGGATATTCTTTCCTGCTCTGTCAAAGACTAATTGGCCACATAGCCGTGGGTTCATTTCTGGGCTTTTTATTCTGTTCCATTGATCTGTCTATTTTTATTCCAGCACCATACCGTTTTGATTACTACAGCTTTGTAATATATCTTAAAGTCTAAAATTATGATGCCTCAAGCTTTGCTTTGCTTTTTCAAGGTTGCTTGGGCTATTCGGGGTCTTCTGTGGTTCCATACAAATTTTAGGATTGTTTGTTCTAGTTCCGTGAAAAGTTCTGTTGGTATTTTGATAGGGATTGCATTAAATGTATAGACTGCTTTGGGTAATATAGTCATTTCAACACTATTTATTCTTCCAATCCATGAGCGTGGGATGTCTTCCCATTTCTTTGTGTCACCTTCAATTTCTTTCATCAGTGTTTAGAGTTTGCAGAGTATAGATAGGTCTTTCACCTCTTTGGCTAGGATTATTCCTAACTACCTGATTGTTTTTGGTGGAGCCAACTGTTTTTTGAAAGTAACAAAGAACAAGACAGAAAAGTTTCAATAGCAGAAGTGGTTTTTTAAATGAGGTGTTTATTTATTTTTAAATGTTTTATTTATTTTTGAGAGAGAGCGTGCCTGTGCGTGCACAAGTGGGGGAGGGGCGGGGGGGTGGACAGAGGATCCGAAGCGGGCTCTGCACTGAGAGCAGTGAGCCCAATGCAGGGCTCGAACTCACGAACCGTGAGATCATGACCTGAGTCGAAGTTGGGGGCTCACCCGACTGAGCCACCCAGGTGCCCTGGCAGAAATATTTTTAACTTAATAGAAAAAAAGCAGAGATGAAGTTGAGGAAACCTCAAACAGAGTAGAGAAAAAGAAGTGATATGTGGACTATTCGTTGGATGTTTAAGTCACTGTATTTGGAGATTTCTTTGTTATGGAAATTAGTCTATCCTTACACTCACAAAAATAGTTTCAAAATTCTGAGGGCGGTTAATTTCCCATCCAGGATTCTAGGCCTAGGCCAATTACCAAGCAAATGTGAGTTGAATAAAGACATTTTCAAATATGCAAGATCTCAGAAAAGATGTACCTCTTAAGCACTCCTTCTCAGAAAGCCACTTGGAGCAAATGTTCATGCCACACTCCTTGTGCAGTAGACGCATGATAAATAAATATATAAGTACTTCCTCACTAACCAAGTACTCTGTATATCCACTGATAAATCACCATGCACCCATGAATTCCATAATGCATTTTTAAAATTTTTTTTTGAGTTTCTATTTAAATGCTAGTTAACACATGGTGTAGTATTAGTTTCAGGAGTAGAATTTAGTGATTCGTCACTTACATACAACACCCAGTGCTCACCCCAAGTGCCCTCCTTAATGTCCATCCCCCATTTAGCCCATCCCCCCACCCCTCCAGCAACCCTCCATTTGTTCTCTATAGTTAAGAGTCTGTTTTATGATTTGACTCTCTATTTTTCCCCTGTGTGCATCTGTTTTGTTTTCTAAATTCCACAAATGAGTGAAATCATTTGGTATTTGTCTTTCTCTGACTGACTCATTTTGCTGAACATGATACACTCTAGATCCATCCATGTGTTGCAAATGGCAAGGTTCATTTTTTATGGCTGAGTAATATTCCTGTGTGTGTGTGTGTGTGTGTGTGCGCGCGCGCGTGTGTGTGTGCGTGTGTACATCTTCTCTATCCATTCATCAGTCCATGGACATTTGGGCTCTTTCCATAATTTGGCTATTGTTGATAATGCTGCTATAAACACCAGAGCACATATAACCCCTCAACTCAGCATCTTTGTACCCACAGGCAAATACCTTGTACTGCAATTGCTGGGTCGTAGGGTAGTTCTATTGTTAACTTTTTGAGGAACCTCCATACCGTTTTCCACAGTGGCTGCACCAGTTTGCACTGCCGTAGACAGTGCAGGAGGGTTCCCTTTCTCCACATCAATCAAGCCATTTATACAGGCAGGAGGCCCGCAAAGAGTTATTTGCGTGAGACCCTGCACGCCCTAAGGGCAGCCCCAGTTAAGGCAACGGAGACTGTTGCAACATTGATCACCTGCTTGTGACATGTGTGACTTTCGGGACAGCCCTTCCCCTCTTTGAGCCTTAGTGCGCTCGTTTATAAAACAGGGGTAATAATATCTACTTGTCAGAGTCTTGTAGGGTTAATTGTGTATATCCATCTTGCTTTCTCTTACTTTCATCAAACACACACACACACACACACACACACACACACACACCTTGATTGTAGCCAACTGTTCTCTGGGGATGGTTTGGCCACCTCTCTTATGAATCTTAAGAGAGTCAATCTTTGTTTCCCTCAATTTACAGACATTTGTGGGAAAGGCAACATGCTTGAGAATTTAATCTTGGGAAATCACTTATTCTTGTGGCTAAAGTAGCAGATGGTCTATTATTCACAAAACACCTTGAAGAGCCATCTTGGTTTCAGAAAAGCCAGGAGGCGGAGCAGAGCTTGAAGAGACAGATACTTGGGACAAATAAGTTGTTTACATAATAAGGAAAATACGGCCTTTCCTCAAGTATGTCATTGCTGAGGGGAGGGTGGAGGTGCGGAGAGGAGGTGAGAGGGTCTGCGAATAAACAGAAATAAGAGAAAGTAAGAACTTTCTACAGCAAGGCCCCTGTGGGTTGGGTCTGGGGGTCCCGAGGGTCAGGTCGGCCAGAGAGAAATCTCTGGTGGAAGGAGTGATTGCAAAAAATGTTAAGAATACAGATGGCTAACGTTAAGTCTTACAACTGACCCTGGATTTATTTTACATTTTGATACCTTGTTCGTCCTAGATTTTTCTTTGCATTCACTTTGATTTTTTTTAAATACTGCATCAAAATATTTTCCATCTTTTTTAAAAACATGTTTAAGTTTATTTACTTATTTTGAGACAGAGAGAGAGAGAGAGAGAGAGAGCGTGCATGCACAAGTGGGGGAGGGGCAGAGAGAATCCCAAGCAGGCTCCACTCTGTCACTGCACAGCCCAACGTGGGGCTCGAACCCACAAACCATGAGATCATGACCTGAGCCGAGATCAAGAGTGGGACGCTTGATCGACTGAGCCACCCAGGCGCCCAAAAGATTTTCGATCTCGATTACTGAGTTTTGGGGGACCCCCTGTATTGTCATGCCCAAGGTGAGTGCCTCGCTTCCCTCCCCCTAGCCCCTGCCCTGGCTGTCACCCTTTCAAACCTTCAGTACGAGTCTGTCTCACGGACCACCCGACAGTCAGCACAGGGCGGAACATCAGGCAAGACGCAGAAGCCATTTGGAAGTCGGGGTGAGTAAGAAATGTCACTAATGTAGGGTGACAAGACAAACACCGGGCCGAAGAGGAAGGTCAACAGGTGGGATGGTGAAGGGTCGTAGGCAGGGCTCCCAGAGAAGGTGTGGAGTTTGTGTGGCCCCTGGGGTGTCCTCTCCAGGATGGAGTGGGAGGCACAAGGTGCCACGGGGGTGGCCTTCCCGTGCAGTCCTGCCAAGATAAGCCAGGCATCCGAGGCTGGCTCTCCAAGAAACAGCGGGCGGCGGTGGGGGCTGGGGAGAGGGCCCAGGGTGCACCTGTCAGCCTCCTTCCAGAAATGCTGAGAAGAGCCCGCTGTGGCATGAGTCATCCGGGCAGTCCCGAGACGCCAGCCTCACGGGGGTAGATCCGGGAGGCCCCTCCTGACACCCTGTCTGCTTGACACGCAAGCTGACGACACGCGACGACAGGCCCGGTGTCCGCGCCTGCTCCGCCAGCGACACTGGGGAGATAAGAACGAGGGGGGGGGGGGGCCATATCAGCCTCTGACACGGCCTCGGGATTCCCGTTCCGGCCGTTAACGTTCCGGAGGATTCCAACCTTCTATTTTCGTGTGGGTGCCTAGCAGCCAAGCAGGGAGCACTGCTAAGGAAATCACACCCCTGAGCCACGTTTTCCTATCACCCCCTTACGAAACCTTTAAGACACTGGTTTCTTAATTGCTTTCTGCCCCTTCTGGTTGAAATCTTAGCGCTTTAATATATCTGTGGACCTGTGTGTGGCCCTCTGGAGGGCCACAAACCGCCGTGGTATCTGAGACGCTGCCCTGCCCGCTGTCGGCGCGCGGGATCTACGGCCGGGTGTTCCATACGCTTCCTGGACTTCACCTGCCCCCTCGGGGTCTGCCCTCATCACCCGTATCCCATTTTCCTGCACCTCAACACCTCCCTCCCACTGCGTCCCCGGAGCCCCCCTCTCCAGCTACGACCCCCTCTGTCGCCTTCGCGGCCTTCTTCCTGGCGCACTGCGCTCTGACCTGCACCCTGCCTCCACCTGTCTGAGGCACCGGCTCCCCGTAAGACCACAAAGAGCCCCGGGTCCCCACGGGAAAGGGCTCCGGCCAGCACTTGCCCCGCAGACGGCAGAAATAAACTGTTGCTCTCCAGCTGAAGGTTTTTGATGGCCAGGAATAGCCTCTCCAGGGACAAGCTTTCAACTGTGAATTCACGTACACGTTACGAACGCCCCCTTCCCAGCCCTTAAAAATTCCCGATTATCCCCGTCCGTGGACGATTCAGCCGGTGCGTCCCCCGGTGTATTCCACCGCCAGGCAAGCAGACGCTCGGCTTTGTTGTTTTCATCCTGTTTGTTTTATCTTATTCTTGTTTTGTGGTCTTTTATTCTTTGCACCTTTCTCTTGGACTCCGATCCACAGAAACAGAACCACCGAGGGCATAAAGACGTAAGCACAAACCCACCCTTCGTAGCGTCGGTCGTGTGGCCCCAAACCGGAAACAGCCGTACGCCCGTGACAGCGGAGCACCACACAGCTGTTCGAAGGAACGCGTCGGCTGAATCACCAGTGAGCCCCAGAAGTTTCCGCGAGCAACGTCTCTTACGGGAGAAAAGCAAGCTGTGGGGAGAAGTATATAGTTTGGCAAAGAGTTTTTTCCACGACCAAAACCAACCGCTCCTTGGAGGGCATCGTGACTTAAGAGCGCTCTGAGCGCACAGAAATTCGCACAGACTCTTTGGGCTCAGCTTGGGCTCGCCTGCCAGACGGGGGCGCGGCAAGCGGGGGCAAGAGAGGCGGCAAAATAACCTGCAGCTTTTCCTCTCTGAATGGACGCAGCTCCCCGGGAGCAAACCTTCTAGGACTCTTCTCTGAGCTCTGAGCGTCCCCTCTCCGGCACCCTTTGGAGGCCCCACCAAGGCTCTGCCACACCCCAATACTCCCGTGGTGTGCAGACCGGCGGATGAGGAGGAAGGGGGGAGATTTGCCTAAAGGGCCCAAGACACTACCTGGAAGGAAAGGGACTGGGATTTGAATTCTTGTTTACGTTGTTCAATATTAATCAAGCCCTCTGTGAAAGACTGGGAAGGTTCTAATAGAGATCCATCAACAGGAAGGAACACTGAGGGTCCCGAGAGGGAACCCCCTGTGAGGAAAGTGGCTGTTCATACGACCGGGCTCAACACCGAGGCCTGACGGTTTAAGAGCCTAAACCTGGGGGCGCCTGGGCGGCTCAGTCGGTGAAGCGCCCGACTCTTGATTTCGGCTCAGGTCATGATCTCATGGTTCGTGGGATCGAGCCCCGTGTCGGGCTCTGTGCTGACAGCTCAGGGCCTTCTTAGGATTCTCTCTCTCCCTCTACGTCTGCCCCTCCCCCTCAAAATAAATAAATAAACTTAAAAAATTTTTTTTAAATTACAGAAGTGCTTTGAGAAAAGAAAATAGTCTAAAGCTGGACACGGCCCTGGTACAGCCCCCTCACACCAGAGTCACACGTGGGGACCCCACCCGAGCCTGTGTGAACTAAGAGCTTGGAAGCCCGAGGGTATGTCGTGGTCGAGGCAGGGATCCCCGTATCCCGAGAGACTGACCCTTAGACCGTGCGAGACGGTGTTTCCCTGGTCACCCCACTGAACAAGGACAGAATCGAGTGACGGTGCTCAGAGGGAAGTGCTGGGCCCCTGCAGGCAGGCCGAGCAAGCCCTCAAGTGACCAATCGGAAAAACAGATGACAACATTTCTACCCTGAAGTCAGGTCCCGTGTTTAGACGGTTTAAAGTGACATAGCTTATAATGCCATGTTTGTACATCCAAGTTGTCCTCAAGGAACAGTGACAAATTCATACAGCCCCGTGCCCAAAGTGGGCCCCAAACGCTCATAGTGCCGGGGCGAGGGGGTCATCCTCTAGACTGTCTGTGGTCGGAACCACATTGGCACGGGAGATAGGAGGGGATGCAATTATTCTTACGTTTATGTTTAGAAAAACACTATTTTTTTAAATTCACTTTTTAAAAGTTTATTTATTTTGAGGGGGGGGGAGGGGTAGAGAGAGAGGGAGAGAGGGAATCCCAAGCAGGCTGCCCACTGTCAGTGCAGAGCTGGACTTGGGCCTCGAACTCACGGACCGTGAGATCATGACCTGAGCCGAAGTCGGACGGACGCTTAACCTGAACCGACAGAGCCACCCGGGCGCCCCTAGGAAAACACTTTAACGAGCCTTTCCGGCTCGAACACGTAAGGGCCATCCCCCTCCCCCACAGGCCCCCGGGGAGAGTGAGAGGGCTTTGATCAAGGAGTTCACGTGCCCTGTGAAGGGAGGTGGTGGCAATGTGGGAGTCGGCTGCTGGGCCCGGAGAACAGGGCCTGGGGGTCTGGAAGAGGGGGGAGCTCGGCTTCGGTGGGCCCGTGTGGCAGGTGAGGGCCTCCCTGCCGCAGAGGGCCAAACTCAATCCCGCAACAGGCCTAAGAACAAAATGATCATCATAAGGACAAAAAATAAAAAAATAAAAAAATGAAGAGGCTTAGTTCTCCCTGTTGAAGACAAGAGGCTTCTCCACTGTTCCCTGGTCTGAGAGCATCTCTGTCAGAAAACCTTTCGTTTTAAGTTCCTTCTCCATCTCCGTAAAATGCATGGAAATCCCCTTAGAAGCTAAACAAGCTTTAGATCCAGGAATGTCTTTCCCAAGGACCCAGGATCCACCCCTTTGAAATGCCAACATCAAAGGAGATGGAGCCCCTCTCTTCTGGCTTCCGTGGGAGGCTGGAAGCCCGACTGGGGGGGCGCTCCGTGCTCCAACTTGCGGAACCAGCTGCCGTCATCAAGATACAAGAAGTCTGCTTTCCTCACGACGAGGCCTGGCAGGAACACAGACCGCCATCAGTTACCTGGGGGACTTGGGATGAATGGGGCGTGCCAAAGGGTGCCGCCAAGCCTTTTACTTGAGGACCGGTTACTCTTAACTTGAGATCATGCTTGTGTGTGTGTGGCTGTATGAAAGGGACCATTTCCTTCTGTCCGTGAGTCTCTTAGCAGATTGCCTGTGAGACGTGTCACGTTCTGGTTTAAAGCGTAGTCAATGACAAAACTGTTCGGGGGCGCCTGGGGGGCTCCGTCGGTTGAGCGTCCGACTTCGGCTCAGGTCATGATCTTGCGGTCTGTGAGTTCGAGCCCCGCGTCGGGCTCTGTGCTGATGGCTCCGAGCCTGGGGCCTGCTTTGGATTCTCTGTCTCCTCCTCTCTGCCTCTCCCCCCACTGGTGCTCTATCTCTTTCAAAAACAAATAAATGTTCGGGGCGCCTGGGTGGCTCCGTCGGTTGAGCGTCCGACTTCGGCTCAGGTCATGATCTCGCGGTCAGTGAGTTCGAGCCCCGCGTCGGGCTCTGTGCCGACAGCCTGGAGCCTGGAGCCTGCTTTGGATTCTGTCTCTCTCTCTCTCTGCCCCTCCCCTGCTCATGCCCTGTCTCTCTGTGTCTCTCAGAAATAAATAAACATTTAACAAAAAGACTTTTTTAAATAATAAAACTGTTTCTTTCTCTGCAATCTTTGTGGAGGGGTTCTCCTGGGTTGGGAATTTGGGTTTTTAACTGTATTTCCCCAACATAACCCACATGCTTAAAAAAGGAAAAAGAAAGGAAGTGGGAGGAAGGGCCTAGAGGAGTAAGACCCCTCATGGGAAACTGGGGTCTTTGGAGGGACACGGAAAACAGGGCAGGGAAGGGCAGAGGAATGTCCAGGAGTGACGCGGACAACATTCAACTGGGAATTGTTTCCAGTCTGTAAATAACAGAATGGTAGCAGATAACACACATTGGCATCGTCTAAGTGTTTTAAACGTATAAACTCATGTAACATATGCTCTACTTGGGCCTATTCTTAAATATTTACTTCCCCCTCTGCCACGTGACTTTGCAATGCACCAGACAGGGCAGAAGGGGCGTCACAAAGGGGCAGAGAAGCAGGTTCAAGTGTGGACTGACTTGGGAAGTAGGTATGAGACAAATTCTTTTATAGGCAAAAGGGACCTTTGAAGGGGGTGTGTGTGGAAAAGGTCAGAGCCAGCCACTACACAGGCTGGGAACGCGAGCCATTTTATTTGGGTATTACAGAGCGGGGCGGTCCCCCAAACTGGAGGAACCGGGAGCCTGCGAATGGCAGACGGACGGTGCTGAGCACAGAGGACACAGGTGGAGAGGAGTCTCGAAAATACGAGGGAGGACGACGCCCAGTGCAGATCAGACACTTCCGTGCAGTTTGGAGGCTGTTCTGCGGGTCTAGAAGCCCTCTTACCCCCAATAACCAACAGACCAAATCATTTTTGAGGGTCAGGCGCAAGAAAGCAGACTTACTTTGCTCTGGCCCAGGCCACCAGACATACACCCTGGGGGCCAAACGCTTATAAGTGACCCGGAGCCAGGTCTAGGCAGGGACCTGCGGGAGGCGTCTTCGGATTCCTGGATGACAAAGCCCCAGTCCTGGGGTCTACAGAGTCCCTAAGCAGCATGGGCCCCACCGCTGTTCCCTAGTTTCCTGCCCCGAGAGCCAGGAGAGCCACTCAGGAAATTGCTGGGGGAAGGAGGAAAGATAAGGACAGCAGGGAAGAGGACAAAAGTGGAACTTAATGCCTAACAAAAGCCACTTACATAGAAGGTTTGAGAAGAGAACAATTCTGGTTAAGGGAAGAAGGCATCAGGGTCAGTGACGTGAAGACAAAAATTAACCTGTTACATACTGAAGGCTAAGGGACTCCGTTCACCCGGAAAGGACCAAGGTCACGGGAACTGCCCGCCCGACTCCACGCTGCACCCTAACACCTGCGACCCTAACATCTGCACGCACTCCGAAGGGTGGACGCCAGGAGTTTGCGCCGCCCTGCCTCGGTGAGGCCTCTGTTTCTGGTGTCCCCGGGTCCTGCAGCCAGGACGTGTGAAAACGGCCCCGGGAAGGAGGGGGACCAGCCTTTGACCTGTCACTTTTCCAGGTTCTAGGGAACTAACTCCTGGTCATTTCTCGCAGGGCCGGGCTCCAACGCGGTAGAAACCAGGCGCCGCGGGCCCTCCGGGGTCCTTCTACCGGAGGCCAGCGCGGCCCCCCCCAGCCAGCCTTCCCCAGGTGCCAGCCCAGGGAGGCCGAGACCCCCTCACCCCCTCCTCCTCCTCCCCACTTTCCCGAAGGCCTGGAGCCTCATCCTTGCAGCCCCCGACCCTGCGGCCCCAGCCCCCACCCCTCCCCCCCTGGCCGTTGCGGCGGGCGCCTCCAGCCTCTCGGCCCCGCCCACCGGGCCCCCTTTATCTTCCCGCAGCCCCCCCCCCCCCCCAGCCGTCTCCTCCGCGCACAGGTTCGGGCTCGCCTGGGGCGGGGACTGGGGAGCGCCCGAGAGTTGCGAGGGGGCGGGGACGCAGGCCCCTCTTTAAAGGCCCGCGACGGGCCGGAGGCGCCCCGACAGCCGCCGGCGGCCCCGGGCGATCCCGACGCGCAGGCCCCGGAGCCCGAGCTGCGGCGGGACCGCCATGGGCCGCTACCGCATCGGCGTGGCCACCGGCGCCTGGCTCTTCTCCGGGTCGCACAACCGCGTGCAGCTGTGGCTGGTCGGGGCGCGCGGGGAGGCGCGGCTGGAGCTGCGGCTGCGGCCGGCGCGGGGCCAGGTCAGACGCCCCGAGCGGGGACCCCGACCTTGGCCGGGCCTGGGCTCGCGGCGGGAGGGCGGCGGGGACGCGGGCGGCGAGCGACGGCGAGGTCGCGCCGGCGGAGACAGGAGCCGGAGCCCGGGCCGGGCTCAAGTCCCTTCTCCCTCCGGTCCTCGCAGCCTCCCCACTGGGCTTCCCCAAGTGACCCCAGAGCCGGTGTCAATGCGGGATCGGAGGTCCCGCCAGAGGCTGCTCCGAGGGCGGGCGCGGTGACAGCTCAGGGCTGGGCCCATGTGGGCGACGACGCTCAGTCACTGATCGCTGACCCCCGCGGGCCGTGCCCCGCGCGCCCTCGTCCTCCCGGGCCCGCGCCGCGCAGGTGTCCGGAGAGGGGAACAAGGGCTGCCGTCTCTGGAGGCCTTGGGCAGCGGGGGCTCCGCAAAGGCGCCCCCGACCCCCACGAAGACGGCCTCTCCCCGGGCCCCTGCTCCTAAGTGTCGCGGACTGTGGCCCCCGCAGGAGGAGGAGTTCGAGCGCGACGTCCCCAAGGACCTGGGGCCCCTGCAGTTCGTGAAGCTGCGCAAACACCACTCGCTGGTGGACGACGCTTGGTTCTGCGACTGCATCACCGTGCGCGGCCCCGGAGCCTGCGAGGAGGCCACCTTCTTCCCCTGCTACCGCTGGCTGCAAGGCCAGGACGTGCTGAGCCTGCCCGAGGGCACCGGTGAGGGGTGGGGGGCGGGGAAGCGGTATGGACACTGGGGACCTCGGGGGTCCCCAGGAGGGGCTTGAAAACAGTGGGTGCTCGGCAGATGAGGTAGGGAGAAGGCAAGGATCAGGGAAAAGTTCTCAGTCCCCAAGTGACACACAGAGTAAGGCGACTGGAGGGGAAGAAGGATCTGGAGAGCCCTCTTCCAATGAGGGGAAGGGGCCTGGGGGCTGCAGCACTGATGGAAAAGAGTGGAAGGCAGGTCTCTGTGTGGCTGGACAAGTGAGGGCAGCGACAGTCAGGACAGCATGCGCAGCAGGGGACCGCTCGGGGAAGACCACGAACCAGGCCGAGAAAGCACGCAGACCCCTGGGAGGGACAGGGCGCACCCCGACAGCGGGCCGGAGGAGGAGGCAGTTCAGATTGGTCACTGTTCCAGACGAGTCCTGAGACCAACACGGACAAGGACGGTAAGGATGGGCGCCTGAGAGGGGGCTCCGACACAGGTGAGTGCGGGCACAGAGAAGAGCTGGAACCCGTCAACACAGACAGACTGTGCCTCTGAGGCTAAGAAAGGTGAAGTGAGGGAAAGAAGGCCAACCCAGCAGCTCCTCGATGGCTTCTGAAGACAGCCGCAGGTGTGACAGGTGAGGGTGCAGACGTGTGAAACTGAGCCAAGCTGATACGTGGTAGAAAGAGGTGCGGTCACAGGAGTGATTCAGATTTTATCAGCTTAATTAAGGTGATGAATCCAACCCCCGGTATTGATGAAATAGGGTCAGGGAGGGAAAGACAGGCTCACAAACATGGGGGACAACCATGACGTTTGTGTCTCAGGGCAAGGGCTGAGCGCAGAGGTGAGGGCCCCCGGGGAGTGCAAGGTCGGCAGGTCTGGGAAGCGCTCGTCTGGGCGACTGACTGATCACATGAGGCACAGGGAGAGACAGAAGCGACAAAGCAGAACGGGGCCCTCGGGCCCTGACCACCGTGGCTAAGATGAGGACAAGCAGGGGAGAGCCCAGGACCACGCAAAACCGTGTGGCCAATCACCTTTGTGTCTCCCCAGCGCGCCTGGCAGGAGACAATGCCTTGGACGTGTTCCAGAAGCATCGGGAGAAAGAGCTGAAGGAGAGACGAAGACTGTACTGGTGAGCCCTGTCCCCCCTCCCCGGGCCCCGCCCCTCTCGCTGACGGAGACACCCTCCCTGAAGTCCCCTCCTGTCTCCCAGCTGGGCCACCTGGAAGGAAGGGTTACCCCGGACGATAGCGGCAGAACGCCAGGACGATCTGCCTCCAAACTCGAGGTTCCATGAGGAAAAGAGGCTGGACTTCGAGTGGGCACTGAAGGCAGGGTGAGGAAGCCTGGGGCTCAGAGCGGAGAAGGGCGGGGAGACCGGACAACGGCGGCAGCGCAAGAGGGGCTGGGCTCACGTCCCCACACCCGTCCTAGGGCTCTGGAGACGGTCCTCAAGCGCGTTTACACCCTCCTGAGCTCCTGGAGCCGCCTGGAGGATTTTGACCAGATCTTCTGGGGCCAGAAGAGCGACCTGGCTGGTCAGTGGTTCCCCCAGGTCTCGATACGTCCCCGATGGCCCCGCTGGGTGACCCGCCCTTCACACCCCATAGTCCCCTTGACTCCTCAGACCCTGTCGGCCGACCAGGTCACAGAGGCCTCCAGAGTGACGAGCCAGGGGCCGCAGACAGGCCCGGGTAGGGCCTGGAGGGGAGGGACATCCGGGAGGTGACAAATACCCCCTCCTCCACTCCCCCTGGCCCCACAGAGAGGGTTCACCACTGCTGGCGGGACGATGAACTTTTCGGCTACCAGTTCCTCAACGGCGCCAACCCCATGGTGCTGAGACGCTCCGCCTCCCTGCCCTCCCGGCTGGTGCTGCCCTCGGGGACCGAGGCGCTAGGGGCCCAGCTGGAGAGAGAACTCCAGGTACTCGGTCTCCTTGGCCATGTGGGCGGGGGAAGCGGTGAAGGCGAGGGACCAAAGATGGGTCAGGGGAAGGGAGGCCTGGTCGCCCACTGTGCCGGGCTGCGGGGCCCCGTGCAGAGAGCCTAAGGATGACAAAGCGTGGAGATGGGTGCCGCGAGGAGCTCCCGGCACGGAGGGGAAACCGGACGAATTCCCAGGGCCCCGGCGGGGCCGGAGACGTTAGCAGGGACGATGACGTTCCCTGGCTGACGTCATACTCCCCGACAATGGCACCGCGGGCAGGGACGAAGGTGAAGAAGGCACCGCCAGTGGGCGAGACCTGGGGAGGCTGCCTGGAGGAGAGCAGGGTCTGGAAGGGCCGTGCGGGTGTGCACACGTGCCGGCTGGATTCGGCGGCGGCCGTGGCCAGGGGCCCTCTGTGCGGCGCTCGGACGAAAAGGAGACATTTGGACGGGAAGCGAAAGAGCGTTTGCCAAGCTGGTGGGGACCAAACACAGGGAGCAGAGCACCGAGGGGTGACGGCGAAGGGGACCGGCCAGCCTGGCAAAAGGACAGCTTCCGGTACCCGTAACACAGACCGGGCCGGACGCGGGCCCGGCTCTGAGCCCAGATCCGCTAACCGCACGTGACGCTCCGTTTCTCGGCTCAGCGAACCTGACGGGGTGGGACCAGACGCTCCGGGCCTGCCAGCGGGGCTCTGGTGCCGACACAGGATGATGGCAAGAAGCTAGATCAAGGCCGTCGCCTGGCCTCTGCCTGGGCCCCCAGGGGTGCACCGTCAACCGTAACCTTGGGCGCGTCCCTCCTCCTCCCCGCAGAGCGGTTCCCTGTTTGAGGCTGACTTCAGCCTGCTGGACGGAATCCCGGCCAACGTGATCCGAGGAGAGAAGCAGTACCTGGCCGCCCCCCTCGTCATGCTCCAGATGCGGCCCGAGGGGAAGCTGCTGCCCGTGGTCATCCAGGTGAGGCGCCCTGGGCGCCCCCTCCCCACACGGCTCTGTCCGCCCGACCTCTGCTCCCAGCTTCTTTGTCCCTCACCCCCACCTCACTCAGAGCGGCCGGTCCGCCTGTCACTCTTGGCTTGCTGGCTCACCCAACTGGAAGTTCCCGTTCTGTTCGAGAGCCATACTGGCCTTCTGGATTCTCACCCTGTACCCGGTGGTTCTCAAACTTTTGTGGGCATCACAGTCACGGGAGGGCCTGTTCAAACACAGGTGGCCGGGTCCCCCCACCAGACTTTCGGGTCCAGTAGGTCTGGGGGTAGGAACTGGGAATCTGCATTTCTAACAAGTTCCAAAGCTGCTGCTGGTTTGGGGGCCACACTCTGAGAGACCTCTCCTCTCTCTGGGGCCCCTGACTCAACACCCATTGTCTCGCGAGTCCCTTTCTCCCACGGTTCTCGACGGTCCGGTCCGTCACCGAGTCCTGCCCACCGTCTCACAAACCCAGCTTCTCCTTCCCATTGCCCACCCTTGCTCGGGCCCAGGCTTGCTGGGCCCCCTGCTTCTGACGCTCCTGCATTCGCCCCACCATCTGGGCACCGGTGCGCAGTGCAGGTGGGAGGCAGGGTAGGAGGGGGCCTTGGTCTTCCTCCTAGACCCTAACCTGCAGGGAGCAACACCTTCCGTACTTGGCCGTGGCCGCCCCCGGAGCCGAGCAGAATGCCACACAGCAGGCGGAAGTTCAGTAACTGTCTGATTTCCTTCTTGCAGATCCAGCCCCCCAGCCCCAGCTGCCCCGCGCCCCCGCTGTTCCTGCCCTCGGATCCCCCGCTCGCCTGGCTCCTGGCAAAGATCTGGGTCCGCAATTCCGATTTCCAACTGCACCAGCTCCAGTATCATCTGCTCAACACTCACCTGGTGGCCGAGGTCATCGCCGTGGCCACCATGAGGTGCCTCCCAGGGCTGCACCCCGTCTTCAAGGTACGTCCTCTCCCCTCCGTGCCCCAGTTCACAACCCCAGAGAGAGGAGACAGCCCAATGCCAAGTGGCGCCGCAGGAACACAAAAACGTTTACATCAGTTTGTGAACGAAAGCGGGGAGACGAGGAGCAAGACTGTACAGCCTGAAACCCATGTGTTAATGACGTCAAGTCACTTAACGTTTCTTCGGGAACGCTCTGAAATTCTCAGGGAGCTGACGATGTAGCGATGAGCCTGGAGTACAGCTGGAATGTTGTTAGTAAGACAGCAGCCTTGTCCCTGCCTTTGGAGAGTCACTGTTCGGCCAGGAAGGCAAGTGACGCCCCAGAGAGCCACCCGGGAGAACAGTAACTGGGCCTGGAATTTGACATCACCAGAGACAGCCTATGAGCACCACGGAACTCCCGGGGAATGTTCTGCTGCAACCGAAGAGCGTGCTGGGTCAGAACAGATCAAAAGGCCGGGAGAACGCCCCAGCAGGCTACCTGTACCTGCCCAGGACCGGCACACAGAGACACGCGCTGGCAAGGTGGGGGCGTGAATGAAAAGCGAAAAGAAGTCAGAGACTTCGTGGAGGGAGGGGACAACGGCCGCAGTGATCCCGGGTGGGAGACTGGAGACAGGCTGGAGGTCCACGCTCCCACGACACCTGGGAGCCCACAAGGTGGGGGGAACGCCCTAGAAGGTGGTGAAATTTTACAAAACAGCGAGTTCAGGCTCCATGGCTAGGCCGAAGGCAGCAGAGTAAGCCTCGTGCTTGCTTAAAAATGTTCTCAACGTCTTGATGGCACTTTAGGTACAGGGACATGGCGGGGAGGGACAAAGCTGATACCAGCTTCTGAACGAGGCTGGTTGTCAGCAACGGCAAGGTCAGGAGAAGAGCCGGTCTGGAAGCAAAGACGGGGTGTCCAGTTTTATTATTTTTTTTAAAAATTTTTTTTTTCAACGTTTATTTATTTTTGCGACAGAGACAGAGCATGAACGGGGGGAGGGGCAGAGAGAGTGGGAGACACAGAATCGGAAACAGGCTCCAGGCTCCGAGCCATCAGCCCAGAGCCCGACACGGGGCTCAAACTCACGGACCGCGAGATCGTGACCTGAGCTGAAGTCGGATGCTTAACCGACTGAGCCACCCAGGTGCCCCTATGCAATTTTTATTTATTTATTTTTTCAACGTTTTTATTTATTTTTGGGACAGAGAGAGACAGAGCATGAACGGGGGAGGGGCAGAGAGAGTGGGAGACACAGAATCGGAAACAGGCTCCAGGCTCCGAGACATCAGCCCAGAGCCCGATGCGGGGCTCGAACTCACGGACCGCGAGATCGTGACCTGGCTGAAGTCGGACGCTTAACCGACTGCGCCACCCAGGCGCCCCATGGGTGTCCAGTTTTAAATACGGGGCGCCGAAGTGTCGGCAGGTTGGCACGTGAGTCCCCGCCGTGGGGCTTCAGCTGGGGGCTTCCACCCTGCCCCCAAGCCTGGGCGGGCGCAGCCGCGGCCCCCACGAGTCCGGGACAACACAGACAAGAGGGACGCCAGCGTGCGCAATCGAGTCTCAGATCTTGCCGGTCTCGTGATGCCCCCGCGTCGCCGTCTTCCGCCCTTCTGGAGTGGGTTAGGCCTCTGTACACGCTCGCGACCCCCGTCACTAGCGCAGCCCTGTCCCCGCCTCGACCCGCTCATCTCTACGCTGCCCCGAGGCACGTCAGCCCCACGGGAGAGCGAAGCTGCTAACGTCACAAAGGTTCCTCCCGCAGCCTCTCGATCTGGATGCGGGGACAGACTGGAATCCTGACCTTGGCACCTCCCAGATGCGCGCTCAGGGTCCTTGACTCCAAGCGCGGATGACGGGAGCTCCGCTGTGGGTTTGTGAGGGGTAACGCCACGGCGTGCCACAGGCTGAGAGCCACAAAGCACATTCGCTCTTGTGATTATTGTGGCTGTTAGGAGGGTTGTTGGCCCTCGGGGATCTTCTCTCCCCCCGTGGACTTGGGGCTTTCTAGGACACTCAGGGATCACCGGGGTCATTCCCCGCGTGCAGCATCTACAGCGCAGATGAACCCCACACTGCAGGAAACCTGCACGTGACCTGGGCCGAAGTAACACAAAACAGTCTGAGATCAAAGAAACGCGTGTGGGGGTCAGACGGCCTTTTTCATGCCTAATAAAAAGCAGTTTCTTAAAGCTATTAAGATTAGAGGGGCCTAACCGCCAACCTGGGGCTGGGGCAGATGTGACGACGCCCCCCCCCCCCACCAGTGTAAGCAGGCAGCTCAGTATGGCCCCTCCCACGACTCACAAACCCCCCCCCCCAAAAGGCGCCTCCCCTGGACTGCAGCGCCAGATGGGGGCGTGGCTCTGCAAACGAGCAGAGAGGCTAATTTAAGCTAGGAGTATGTGCACGATAGAAATATAAAAGAAAATAAAAAGGACACGTACACTCAAGGCGGGAGTAATGAAGAGCAGTGGTAACAGCCGCAGCCGCAGCCTGACTCCCGGGGCAGCAGAGGGCACGAGAGCGAGTGCTCAGGGACGCACAGACAGGCCTGTCCCCGCAGCACCAGGGAGGAAAGCGTCCAGGGGGGAGAGGGCCACCAGGCCTGGCGCCACACCCCAGGAGGAGAGACCCCAGCGTGGCCTCCCTAACCCCCCACCCCCCTCCACCCCAGCTCCTGATCCCGCACATCCGCTATACCTTGGAAATCAACACCCGGGCCAGATCCCAGCTCATCTCCGAAGGAGGAATATTTGATAAGGTAAGGAGGTGACGGGCCACGGGGTGGGGCTCATCACCCAGCATTCCGTGACCTCCCGCCACTTTCAGGATCCCAGACGGTGGGAGTGTCCTGGCCCTAAACCCATGCGCCTGTCCCTCTAAGCTCGTGTCTTTAAATGTGGAACCCCACCTCCGAGCCCCTGCACACCGTGCTCGGTCTTCTCCCTCAAGGCCTCTCTTCTCTCTTGTCGCAGGCGGTGAGCACTGGCGGAGGGGGCCACGTGCACTTGCTCCGTCGGGCCATGGCCCAGCTGACCTACAGCTCCCTCTGTCCTCCTGACGACCTGGCTGCGCGGGGCCTGCTGGGAATCCCAAGTGCCCTCTACGCCCACGACGCCCTACGGCTCTGGGAGATCATTGCCCGGTGGGTGAGAGTGGCGGCTGGGAAATGCAGGGGCTTCGGGGAGGGGGCCAGCGGGGCTCTGACCTGAGGTCAGCATGGGACAAAACTCCCACACGAAACCTAGAAGGTCCAGGGGCGCCTGGGGGGCTCAGTCGGTTAAGCGTCCGGCTTCGGAAGGTCCAGACAGGAGGCGCAGGAGCTCAGTCCTGGGGAGACAGGAAGAGTCAGGAGGCAGCGGACGTGCAGGAAGGGTGGGCAGGTAAAGCACGGGGTCTGGCGGAGTCAGGGATTCTGTCAGAAGAATGCCTTTTTCAGCCGCGGGTCCAGAATTCTTTTTTTTTTTCCCCGTTTGTTTATATATTTATTTGTTTTAACGTTTATTTGTATTTTTGAGAGACAGAGACCGAGCAAGAGCGGGAGAGGGGGAGGGGCAGAGAGAGAGGGAGACACAGAATCTGAAGGAGGCTCCAGGCACGGAGCTGTCAGCACAGAGCCCGACGCGGGGCTCGAACCCATGAACCGTGAGATCATGACCCGAGCCGAAGTCGGATGCTCAACCGACTGAGCACCCAGGTGCCCCACGAGTCCAGAACTCTTAAAACTAATGGCACACGTTTCCTTCCTTTCTAAACTAGCGTTTGGAAAGAGCTAGGGAACGTCCCCCAAGACAACGCCGGTAAGACCTGTCCCCACAAACAGTGAGCGTCAGCTGGGCAGAGGCCGCAGGAAGGGAGTAGAGGTCAGAGGCTGGCGCCTTCTCCCCTCAAGGAGCTCAGCCCCTTCTCCTCTGGGCAGGTACGTGCAGGGCATCGTCCGCCTTTTCTACCACAGGGACGACGTCGTGAGAGGGGACCCTGAGCTGCAGGCCTGGTGCCGGGAGATCACCGAGGTGGGGCTGTGCCAGGCCCAGGACCGAGGTAGGACCCTCCCCAGAGACAGGAGCCCCATCTCGGTCCTGCCCCTCTGGGTTCAGGCCCCAACCCCTCACCACACCCCCCTCTCCAGCCACGCATGAAGCTTCGGAATCCCGTTCCGAACTGAAGATAATTCCAGATACCCAGGGACTGTCCTCCGCAGAGACCCTGGCCATCAATCTTTACTGCCATCCCCTAGCCCGAGTCACAGATGCCCCTAATCCGCCACAGCACGGGGGCCCGATAAGACCAGGACCACAGCCAGGGTGGGACGTGCCCGGGTCCCGATGGGGCTCCCGTGCTCTCCTCGTGGTTATTTTCCTACATGCGATACAAACGGGGTGAGTTTTCCACCGAGGCCCGGGGTCCGGCACTCAGCCTCCCCGCCTTCTCCTCCTGCTTCTGTGCACACGCTCTGGGCGTACTGCACACACCCACGGTGCACGGTCACATCTGGGGCACACTCAGCACCGTTCGCGCCTTGGCACAGACCTGAACTCCATGCACTGCCCCTCGGGGTCCCGGTTCCGAGGCCAATCGGGCCTCCCTTCCCCTCGGCCGAGATCTAGCCTCCGCCGTTGGCACCCCCACCTGCGCTTTAACCTCTGGGGAAGACACAGCTTTTCTCAGCCTTTGGCGGGTCCATCCTCCCTCTCCAGCACACACGGGCCAGCAGGGACCGCTTGAAATCATCCTTCGGGCATCCTGCGTCCGGGGAGCCGCTCTGGCCAGGCCCTGGGGGTACAGTGGGCGATAAACCAATGCCTACACTCCCCCTTCCGGGGCAAACTTTCCCTGGTACACCTCAGTCCCAGAAAACCCTTCTTCCTCTCCCTAACCATCTCCTCCCAACCACCATCTACATCTGGAAGATAAAAATAAACACTCATATGGCAGCTTTAATCTCCACCGACTGCCTCTCATTCTCTCTTTTCCCCTCTCCCCCCCCCCCACCCCGGTTCTCATGGTGCTCTTTGCCTAATTTTCCCGATAGCCTTTCTAGAGGAAATGTGCTAAAATTAAAAACAGCTTGAGAAAAGCAGTCAGGACCCGGAGTTCAAGGTCAGCCTCTGCCTTTTCCCAAAGATGGGATCCTGCCCAGCAGGTTAATCTCTCTGGTCTTTGATTTTCTTTTTTAATCTACAGAAGGGGAGTGATTATATGTTTCCCTTAACAGGATAATTGGGTCTCTGAGTCCCCACCTCCACTGTAAAACCAGTGGCCCGAGACAACCTTTGTGGAAACCCTCTCTTGGCCATGACACCACAAACACGGGACTTCTCGTAATCCTCACCTTGTAACTCAGACACTTATAATGCCCTTGTTCCAGAGTAGGAGGAAACATCCCTAAATTCTTAACCCCTTTTTGAGGCAGAAGATATTCTATCAGTCAGAGCTGTTCACCCCCAACCCTTCCGTAATAATAATAATTATTATTTATTGAGAATTTATAATGTATTAGGTGACTTCAATGCATTTTCTCTTTTATAAGGCAGGTGGCATCCACACTTTACAGGTGAAGAAACCGGGGTTCAGAGAGATTAAGTCATTGGTCTAAGGCACCCAAATATTATTGCTTGAACCTGAATTGAAACTCACATCTAATGCAAATATACTTGAATAAAGGAACAAATACCCATCAATGCCAAAACACAGGTGACCCTTAAATAACGCAGGGGTGAGGGCACCGACCCTCCCCCACACACCCAGCAGTTACAAATCTGCATCTACTTTCTGACTCCCCCCAAAACTTCACTACCAAGAGCCTACCGTTGACCGGAAGCTTTACCAGTAACATAAACAATCAATTAGCATGTATTTTGTGTGTTCTATGTTATCATATGCTGTATTCTGACGATAAAGCGAGCTAGGGAAAAGAAAACGTCAAGAAAACCGTAAGGAGCATACATTTGTAATACTGTACGGTAAATAACCCACACATAAGCGGACCTGTGCAGTTCAACCCCGAGCGGTGCAGACATCCCAAGACGTCAGCCTTCAGGTTTCTCCTCTCCGGCCGTACCCTCCAAACCCCCTTCCTCTCTGCCCAGGTTTCCCTGCCTCCTTCCAGTCCCAGAGTCAGCTCTGTCATTTCCTTACGATGTGCGTCTTCACTTGCACTGCCCAGCACGGGGCCATCAACCAGGGCCAGGTATGACAGCCGGCAGCCCGGGTCCCCGAAGGCAAGTGTCAGACCTTGGGATTCCCAAGGGAAAGACGGGGGTTCCAAGCAGAAGTACCAGGACCCTAGGCTTGCAGTTTCTTCCCCCAGCTGGACTGGTACGCCTGGGTCCCTAACGCCCCGTGCACCATGCGGATGCCCCCACCCACGACCAAGGAAGACGTGAAAATGGCGACAGTGATGGGCTCACTACCTGACATCCGACAGGCCTGTCTTCAAATGACCATCACGTGGCACCTGGGTCGCCGCCAGCCAGACATGGTGAGACAGGACTCTGGGAAAAGTCAGAAGGGAGACATGAGAGTGAGGGTCTGCATGCTTCTGCCTTTGGACTAGAAACTGACCGACGCTTTGTTCTTTCCCAGGTACCTCTGGGGCACCACAAAGAAAAGTATTTCTCAAGCCCCAAGGCCAAGGCTGTACTAAGCCAATTCCAAACAGATCTGGAAAACTTAGAAAGAGAGATCACAGCCCGGAATGCACAAGTGGACCTGCCCTACGACTACCTGAGGCCCAGCCGCATAGAGAACAGTGTTACCATCTGAGCTCTAGGGCGCCCCCGCCTGGAGGCCTTCAGATCCGCGCTAGTGCCGATGCTTCATCTGGAATTTCCAGGAGTCCAGTCTCTGCTGCTAAAGCTCTACTCTCTCCCCCCAACTAAAGCCCCCACGTCAGCATCCCACCAGTCCGGGGGGGCCGCAAACCTTTTCTGTAAAGGGCCAGCAATAAATGTCTCAGGCTTTGCAGGCCACGCGGTCTCTGTCACAACCACTTAACGGTCCCGAAACGGCACAAAAGCAGCCACAGACGATAGGTCACTGGAATGAGGTGTCACTGTGCTCCTGTAAAACTGTACTTATGAGCCGTGAAATATGAACTTCAAAGTGTCACAAAACGGTCTTCTTCTTTTGGCTTAGTCAACCATTTAGAAATGCAAGAAAACCTGGTGTTTTGCTGGATGGACCCGCACAGACTGTGGGCTCGATTTAACCCGCAGTGGGGGGACCTGCCTGGGGCTGCTCTGCGCTAGCCTGAGGCACTGCCCCGACTCTGCAAAAACGGTTCCAGAGGACCTCTCGGAGGTTTCTTGGATAAATCAACTACCTCAACTAATTCTCCTTTCCCCGGAGCTAGACTTCCTGTGGAGTGGCCAACTTAAATCTTCCTGCCTCTGTTTTTTGGCAACGCCCCCTCCACCCTGTTCCCCCTATTTGCACACCTACCCCAAAAGCCCTCGAGTAACAATGATGCTCCTGGGCAAAATAAACACCCGCGTGCCTTGATGGCTTCCCCCACCACCACCACCAACACCTCCACCAGTCTCAAGCATGGGAGGCATGAAATTCATGTCCCAAGGCCACTTTGCCAGCTCCTTTGGTATCCCAGGGTCTGTGTTTCCCAGGATTCAAGTTCTTTCTCACAACCTGTTTCAGAATGATATGCATTAAATAAATGGGGGAAAAAGTACCACAAAGTTGTTCTAATCACGGACACAGTGTTTCTTCGCGTTTGGTAACAAAACGTGACTTAAGGATTCCCGATGCTAAGAGCCCTTGGGGTCTCGGGATCAAAATAGCCCCTCTCGATTATGCGGTGGATCACTGCCCTCACTAGAATGGGTACAACGGGCTCAGTGGAAAACGGTGTTCTCCAAACACCCTAGCTCCCTAAACAATTCTCACAAACCTGCCCCTCGCCAGTGAAGTAGACAAGCTTTCTCCTCGGAGTGGGTGATCGATTCCCATTGTTAAAGTCTTGTGCCCTACACCTTATTCAAGGAGCCTATGATCACTTTCCGTGGTTCGCACGCAGCAGGGAAGCAAAGTGGCATCACTTTGGTGTACTTACTCCTTTCTCCAAATACATTTAGCAAGACCACTCCCCCTACACACACAGCATGTTCACGGAGTCTGTTTTCCCGAGACTTTTCCTAACGCCCCGCATTTCTCCTGGGTTTGGGCATCCAGAACTATTCAGTATTCTGCGTTTGGTAACAAAACGTGACTTAAGGATTCCCGATGCTAAGAGCCTTCAATTCTGAAGCCTCCTGGCCACGACTGCACGCTTGGCCTCGGGAAGGGGCTCCTATCTCCTTTCATCGTGTCAGAGTATCTATTTTTAAAGGCAGGGATGAGAAAAAAGGAGATAGAGGCGGTCTTTCTCGGTGTAAATCCCCATGTGTCACTTACCATGCCCCCCATCACGGGACACCACCCGCAACTAGCGTATCTGAGGGGGAAAATTCGAGTAGCTCCAATCCTGCGCGCCTCAGAGCCCGACGCCACGGTTACCACAAGCTCCGCCAGAGCTACTCCCTCCCCGGGCGCCGCTGCGCTGCTTCCTCGTCACGTGACGCGCAGTATTCGGTCACGTGGCGCGCTGGGTCCTCCCATTCCAGCCTGGGCCGGGGGGTGACCAAGAAAGCGGAGGCGTTGCTCCGACAATAATCCGCGCCCCAGCTACATAGATCATGAGGGGCTCCTGAGGGGCCGTCTCGGCCTCACACGCCTCCCGCTCCGCCGGAGATCCGGGAGAGCCTGGAGGCGCCCAGCGAAGTCCGCCCGGCGTCCCCCGGCGCGATGGTTGGGACCGGAGGCCACGCCCCCTCGGCTGCGCTCCCGGCGGCCCGTCCTCCGCCGCGCGAGCCCCCAAGTCCAGCTCGCTTTCCCCGGGCGCATCCGGGCCTTCGTCTCACCGCCTTTCCGCTCGGCACGCGACTAGGTGTTCCCCCGACCCCCTTCTCCATGGCGTCGCTTCTGTGCTGTGGGCCCAAGCTGGCCGCCTGCGGCATCGTCCTCAGCGCCTGGGGAGTGATCATGTTGGTGAGGGGACCGCCGGCGAGAGCCGGAGAGGGCCCGACGCGCCCCAGTGTTGGAGGGCTGGAAAGGCTGGGAGAGTCCGGGCCGTAGGAAGCAGCAGGCAGGCTGAAGGGGGAGGCTGATTACCCGCTGGAGGACGAGACACTTGAGATCGAGAAATGGGGAACTTAAAGGGGCGGGAGGGAGACGAAGCTGGGAACGGGAGCCGCGGCTGGTAAATTTGGAGACCCCTCAAGGTAGGAGGAAGACGAGCTGGGGTCTTGAGAGACGCCTGCGCTGAGTAGAGGGCAGTGGGGCAAGGGAGCGCTTGTTCCCGAAATGGGTAGCGGGGCCCTTGTTTCCCCACGACTACCCGTCCCCCTCCAGGAAGAAATACTCAGAAGGGCTGATTTCCTCCCCGTCCCGTGATAATGACGCCCCTGGACAAGAGGATAATCTGGGTTGCTCACTATTCCTGCCCTTGCACCAGCCGAGCCGTCTCCGTCACCGACTCAGCGCCCTATTCCTGGTGACTGAGTCCGAATCCGGCAACATCTACTCGAATCCCAGCTCGTTCCGGTAGTGCCCAAATCCAGATGTTGTGGCAACATTAGAAGAGGGAGGAGTTTAGACAGTGAGCAGGTTCGGTGCCTGGGTTCACCCACCAGACCATTCCCTCTTTTCAGATAATGCTCGGAATCTTTTTCAACGTCCATTCCGCTGTGCTAATAGAGGACGTCCCCTTCACCGAGAAAGATTTTGAGTAAGTCAGGTGGGAGAGGCGGGGCTGGGGGCGGGGTGGGAGGCGGCTGAACTGCAGTGGAACGGTAGGCGGGGGATTACAGGTGGCGGGGTGCTTGGGGCCCCGAGGCGAGGGAGCTGAGTGCAGACGGCTAGTAGTCTCCCTAGCGGTCGTGGAGTCGGACCTGAGTGGCCATGCTAAACCCACCGCTTTAGGCGTGGCTTCTTAGGTATATTCCTTGACTTCTCTGCGCCGCCATCCACCTCTGCCAAGGGGATGCTATCATAGGGGTCACCCCAGAGGGTTAGGAGGAAGCCCGAATAGTACGTGTAGAAGCGCCTAGAATGGTGGCTGGCACACCGTGCCCAGTAAATGTTGGCTGCTGGATGGTTTCTGACACTTCACTACCTAATCTTCCCCCCCCCCTCCCCAGGAAAGACCCCCAGAAAATATATGACCTTTACGAGCGAGTCAGCTACAACTGTTTCATCGCCGCGGGCCTTTATCTCCTCCTCGGGGGCTTCTCCTTCTGCCAAGTTCGACTCAATAAGCGCAAGGAGTACATGGTGCGCTAGAGCATCGTCGCGCCTCCCCTCTGCGGCCCCCTCCTCTATTTAAAGACTCTCCCAGCCCTCCCACCCGCGTCCCCACTCCGGCGCCCCCTGCGGGACCGGGTTTCCCCGCGCCGAGATTGAATCGCTCCTTCCCCGGCGGAGGGAGGCGGCCTCCGTGACCCCCCCCCCCCGACAATAAAGCGAAACCGCTCCCTTCAGCCTCGTGTCTGTGCTTGGGTCGGAGTGGGGGGGGCGGGCACGGGGGCTGGAGGCCGGCGTCCACACCCGTAGTCTCGACGCACCGACGGAAGTGGAGTGAGGCCGGGCCGGAAGTGAGGCGGTGTCTTCCACCGTCGGCCCTCGGCTCGCCCGGGACCGCCCGAGCCTCGGCTGCTGGCGAGGGCGGGGAGCGGCCGAGCGGGAGCCAATCGGCGGCGGCGGAGGGGGCGGGACTTCCTGCGCGGGGGCCCGAGCGCCTCGGTCGCCCGGCTCCGTGGTCCCGGCCAGGCGGTGGCGGCGGCGGCGGCGGCGGCGGCGGCGTCTCCGTGAGGAGGCGCGCGGGACCATGACGTCAGCGTCCACGAAGGTTCGCCCTCGCTCGCGGACAGCGCTCCCTGGCGGCCACGGGAGGGCGGCCCCCCCCCCGTTGGTGCCGACTCTTCCGCCCGAGGCGGGGGGCGGGCGGGAGCCGGGCCGGGGTGGGGCCAGGGGCTCCGGGCGGGCGGGCGCTGGGGGGGGGGGGGGGTGCGCCGGCCCCCCGTGACGCTGCCCCGCCCCCAGGTCGGGGAGATCTTCTCGGCGGCGGGCGCCGCCTTCACGAAGCTCGGGGAGCTGACGATGCAACTGCATCCCGTGGCCGACTCTTCCCCCGCGGGGTACGTGAGCGCGGGGCGCGCGGACTCCGTGGGGCCGGGACAGGTGGCAGCTCGCCGGTGTGAATAAAGACTGTCGGATGAGGGAATGACAGGTAGCAGCGCAGACTGGAGGCTCCAGACCCGGAACCCCTGCCGCGAGCCGGCGGCCGCAGAGCCCAGGGGGTCCCCTGCGCACCGCGCGCGGGGTTCTGTCCCTGAGACCCCCGCGGGTCGGATGGGTCTGCGCCGGCTGCTTACAGCCGCCGCTTCACGTGCCTGGGGGAGAGGCTTGGGGGTCCTCAGGATTCCCACGGGGCGTTAAGAGCTTTTATTTGTTTATTTTTTAAGAAAGCCCTCTTTAGGGATCCACGGAAGGGGCCCCAGGGCCTGCGGGGGAGGCTTGGGGGCTGGCTGCGCACCCCCCTTCCCACTTTCGCTGTTCCCCCTTTCCCCTCTGACAGCGCCAAGTGGACGGAGACGGAGATAGAGATGCTGAGGGCTGCTGTGAAGCGGTTTGGGGACGATCTTAATCACATCAGCTGTGTCATCAAGGAACGGACAGTGTGAGGGAGGGTGGCCGGCAGAGGAGGGGGGGTGGGCACTGTCTTCCACCGCACCCGAGCCAGCCCGAGGTCCACCTTCCCGAGAACTCCCTTCCAGCTCGACAGCCCTCCTACCTCGCTGCCGGCTCTGTTAGCACCTCCGCGAAGAGTTTGGTCAGAAGTTAACTGAACCGCTGGGGTAACAGGACCTCCCAAGAATTTAATCTCGGGGCGGGGGCCGCCTGAGATCCCCAACAACCGGAACTTCTCTGGTTGTTTGCGCGGCTCCTTGGAGGGGACATTGTGATTCCGAACGAGTTGATCAGGATCCGCTAATAAGTTCCCCTCTACCTGTCGGTCGGTCACCAAGGTTCACCTGGGAGCCTTCCGCCCTGGAAGAGAATTAGGACTCGGGCCTTTCCGCCACTCAGCTCAGGGAGTCCACTCTTCAGATCCCAGCCGCCCTAAGCGCGTGCAAAGCCTCAGGAAAACGAGAACCCTACCAAAGGGCCGGGGCCCTAACCAGATTCTTATGGAGGGGCTCCCAGTGTTCCTTCAGAATGGCCCATTACCCCTTCCCTCCCCTCCCTTCTTCCTTCAGTCTCCCCAGGACTCCCTCCCTAACCTGCTCTGTCTTCTCTTCAGGGCCCAGATAAAGGCCACCGTGAAGCGTAAGGTGTACGAAGACTCCGGCATCCCTCTCCCGGCCGAGTCACCCAAGAAAGGGCCCAAGAAGGTGCCATCTGGTGTCTTGTCGCCTCCTCCAGCCGCCCCTCCACCAAGCAGCTCCAGTGTCCCTGAGGCCGGGGCCCCCCCCGTAAAGAAACAGAAGGCCGGTGAGGGCTGTGGGGCTGAAGGTTCAGTGGGAGAATCGGGCTTGGGCCAGGGAAGGACAAATGTCCCTTCCTCTCCCCGTCAGGGTTCCCAGAGAGTGGCTGAGAGGGCAGAGGGAGGGGGAGCTCGAAGCTCTGGGAAGCTGGGAGGCAGTCGGAGAACCTAGAACCCAGTTGATGTCCCCACCCCCCCCAGATGTGACACTCAGCGCTCTGAACGACTCGGACGCCAATAGTGACCTGGTGGACATTGAAGGGCTAGGAGAAACCCCTCCGGCTAAGAAACTCAACTTCGACCAGGGTAGGCGTCCTCCTCCTCCCACACCAGCTATGGGGCTGGGGGCGGGGGGTGGGGGGAGTGCTCACTCGGATGGTAGGGGAGGGTCTCCACAGGAGCCCCCTGCCCCCTCGTACAGAGGTTCTGGAAGAGAAGGTCCTCCAGTCCACGCTGCGGGGGACGGGCTCAGCAAAGAGCCGGGTGGTGTGGGGGGGTAGGAGTCGCCTTGGAGGCATACTTGGGGCTCACCCCGTCTCGGCCCATCTTGCTTCCTGTTCCAGACAGCCTGACCCTGGATTCTGGCCTTCTCGTGACCTCTGCTGACCCTCCTCTGCTCTCTCGCTGAGCCTTCCACCTCTGACCCCTCTCACTGTTCACCCTGGACCTGTGGATCGCCTGGGACTCTGAGCGGGCCCGCAGAGCACGGCCCACAAGGCTGCTGGGGCTGCGCACTCCGCTGTTCCCGTGTGAGCGTCTACCCCCAGCCCCTTTGACCTCCATCGGACGGACGTTTTTATACCAAAAACAATAAAGATTCTCCTCTCAGCTCCGTGCCTACAGCCTAACATCATTGGAGCGCCACGGGCGGGTGCCTCTCCCCTCAGCCCCACGGGGCTCAGCCCCTTCTGGAAGTTCTCACCACCCTGCCTAGAGCAGCACAGCCAATATTGGCAGACTCTCTTCCCAGTGCCAATATTTCTGTGCTGCTAGAGCCAGGGGAGCTGGGCGTGGGCAACAAAGACTCCACTTTGCTCTCCGAAGGCAGAACTGAGCTCCCAGGGTCTCTGGCAGTCAGTATTCCTGAGGCTGCCCTGGGGATCTCAGAGGGGCGTATTTCCAGTGCTTTCATCCCCCCCCCCACACACACACAACACCTCACAAGAAGGCCCAGATGTTTTCCGTGTCGCTTCTCCGGGGTGGCCTCCCCGGGCCAAGCCTCAGCGGTGCCTCCCCCACCCTCGCTCTAACACCACAGTGTGGTTTGGACGTGGCCACAGTGCCGTACAAACCACAGTGTGCTGCTGGGGCGGGGGCAGGACCGGGGTGGGTTGAGAGCACGGGACGGGGCTGCGAAGACCCCGGCACCCAGAGCAGGGACATAGACAAGGCTCACGAGGCAAACGTGGCCCCAAGAGGGGCTGGGAAGAATAAGAAACGGGGGCCGGGCGCCGACGGGGGCCTATGGGGCGAGCTCGCAGTGGTGATAAGACTGGAGCCATCTTCCCTCTGCAGGAGCTCTGCTCAGGGGATCCCTAGGGTGGGGTCAGGGGCAGAGGAAGCGGGGAATGACCGTGGGGGCCAACACACTGCCTGCCGACTCCCCGAGGCTTCCTGTGTCCGTCCCTCCCCTCCCTGGGTCAGAACCCAAGAGAAAGCAAGGAGAGACAGAAGGCCGAGGACAGCAGGGTTGGGAGTTGGCAGTCCAGAGGTGGTGGGGCCGGAACATGGTCGGGAGAGGGGGGCCGGAAGTCGCCCTGGGCCCTGGGCCTGCCACAAGATGGAGGTCCAAGGCAGGAAATGGAGGCCAGGGGGAAAAGGGGAGCAGCAGGGCCCAGGAAGAGGGCTGCCTGGACCTGGGGGCCAGGTACTCAACCCCCAGCACTGTTCCAGCTCCCCGCCGCCCTCCGGGACCCCCGCCCTGCCCCCTGCGACCACCCCCATCAGCCCATCCAGCAGGCCCAGGAAGGCGGGCCCACCCCAGAAAGCCACGTTTAAGCTGAGACACACATGCCCGTCCCCACCCCCACCCTAGGCCTCCCCTCAGCCTCTTCCTCCTGCCCAGGACTTGATTTTTAGAAGCACCCCACAGGAAGCACAATCTAGGGGCCCAGAGGCCCTCCACAAATCAAAATAACATCCTCTGAAACCCTGAAGTCTTCCTTCGTCCCATTCCACCCTTTACCACCACCCCCCTGCCGACACACCCCCCAAAACTCTTAGCAATCAAAAAGATCTAAGATGGTGGGTGTAAGCAGTCTGCTTGGGCCCCGGGGGGTGCCAGACCCCCTCCCTTGAGACCCCTGTCTGTCCTCTACCAAATCCTGCCAGGGCCTCCTGGTCCTCACCCCCCCCTCCATAGCCCCCCAAACTGAGCAGCTGCCCCCAGCTCCCAATTCTCGGCAGAGCCTTTGTGGGGGTGAAACAGAAATCAAACACCATGCTGACGGCCGGGGATGTTGGGGGGCCTTCGGGACTCAGCCTTTGGTTTCCACCTGGCGGACTGCACTCGAGGGGCACAAGAGAAAGCCTCTCCAATCGTCCCCCCACTTCCAGGACTGACAAAGCCCAACCCCACCCCAACACGCACCTCCAAACCTCCCCCCCAACCGCCACGTCTCTCCTGAAAACAGGGGACACTTTCCTCCCCACTTACCTCAGCTACTCTCCCCTGAGATCCTGGTCCCCTATTTTGAAGGGAGCAAAATTTGGGGTGCATCCCTCACATTTGGGGTGCAGGAGAAAGGAGCCGCCCCAGTCGCATCGCTGGCCTCCTTCCTCTCGGCTGGCTCAGGGAGTGGGGAGTGCCCTAGGGAGGGGGGACCCCCACAAGAGAGCTCAGAAGGGGGTTCCTCCATTCCCAGTCAGAATTGGGGACACCCCCCCAAACCCGTCCCAGCCCATCCGTCTCCAACTCGGCGGGAGAGGCAGCTGCAATGCCCCAGTCAGATTCCCCCAACACTACATTCCTCACCCCATCTAGAGGGGTCCCGGGGGCCCCAAAAAATCCCAAAAAAATCTAGGATGTTGGCAGGACGGTCCTGGACCAGCACCCCAAATTTGGGGTCCTCAGATACCCCCGTTTTTTCAGGAAAATTCCGTCTTTCACCTGCCTCCCGCCAGCCCTGCTCTGTCCCGATGCCAATTTTGGAAGTCACTCCCTCCTTCCTCCTCCCCGGCTCTCCAGGCCCCCCCGCTCGGGGGCTAGGGTCCAGGAAACCTGGCTTCCAGACCGGGGGGCACTCCTCGAAGGGCTAGGGGCCAGGAGGTCAAGCTCATAGCCCCAGTCTCAGGGAAGCAGGAAAGCCCGATCCTCCCCTCCCCTCCCCCCTGGCTGGTCTCCGCGGTGGTTTAAGGAAAGTCTGGAGGATTGGAATCTGCCATTGCTGTTGCACAGGCAGGTTTTTTTCCTTGGGTTGGGGGGGTGGGCGGTGGGAGGGAGAGAGGGGAGGAGAGCCGAAGAGAGCAGGGACCCAGGCGTGCAGAGCTGGCCTGAGTCACCCCCTCGCCCCTGCTGCCGTGGGGCACCCCTCCCCCCTCCCCACCTCACCCACATTCCCAGTGCTCTATCTGCTTCCCGTTTGGGGCTCTTATCCTGGAAACTCTGGGTACAAGAATCACCTCCTCGTACCCCCCACCACCACCTCTCCTTGCCAAAGTTCCAACAGCACTGCCCAAGCCCGGGATGTCCACTTTACCACGGGACACCCCATGTCCCCCCACCTTCCCGGAAAGTGAGGTGTGCTCCCTTAAGAAATTGGGGTTCCGAGTCTGAAACCACCTTTTCTCCCTCAGATCTATCCAGGCCACATAGAAATACGAGGAGATACCCCACTCACTCACTACCTTTCCAAATCTCTCCCTTCACATCCTGGGCGTAATTGGGGGTCCACCAGAAAAAGAGATTTCTAGAATCCAGGGTGAGAGGGAGCTATGAGCAAAGGACATCCCACATCAGCATCACGCTCCAAATTAAGTGAACCTTCAGATCAATCTCCCCTTGAGACCCATCCCTCCACTTCATCAAACGCACCCAAAGAGTGGCAAAAAAAAAAACACCCCCAAATAAGGACACCCCAAAACTTTAGTCTCTCACCCTGGGCCCTCACCTTGTTTCTCCCCCTGGAAAAACCTTCATGGCTATCTATGTAAACAGTGGACTGTTCCCCTCAAAGTAAGTTTCCACAACATTCAGATATAAAGCTTTGCTTCCCCTCAGTGACCCCTGGTAGCAGAAGGCCTTCAAACTTGCTCCCAGGTCCCTATTATGTCCTGCCTCAGGCTAACAAAAAAACCCTCGAAGTTAAATTTCACGCCCCCCAAATCTAACCTGAGCCTCGAAACGCGTACGGCTTCCCCACACAGACTGTACCCCAAAGTCAGCACGACTGCTCTACTTGAAATCAGATGGTCCATATACACCGATGACTATGAATCCCCAAAACAAAACCCTCACCCACCCCCTGAAGACCATCTAGAGGTTTGTCCTCATATTCCAAGCTGACAATCTCCAAATTATGGGTGTCAGAATCCCCCCAAACGAATGTAGCTTCAGACTCAGCTCCCTCAAACTTACCATTGGCCCTCGGGGCCTGAATTCAGCCGCCAGTGCCCAAAACAGTCAAATGAACTCAATACCCGGTCATAAACGTGCACTCTCCACCAACTGACCAGATAACGCAAAATCGACTCCAGCCTGATCCCCAAGGGAGCCCCCAGGCGACCTCCCAACTCCAAATTGAGCAGAGACCGAAGTAACCCTCACAGACAAAGGCCACACCGACCCCCACCCCATCCCTGGTGGTCCTGGATTCTCAATTTCTCAGCTGCTCTTTCCTGCACCCAAATAAAGACACCCTCAGATCTGAAGAGGAGGACCCCAGGCCCGGATAGGCAGCTCCATGGATAACGGGTAGATGTCCCTGGGCACCTGTAGACTGTCCTGAACACAAATGCAAGTCCTGCTTTGCAGCTAGCCTCAGCTCTGCCTCCCCCGCCCCCGCCAAATAAACACTGCCGCCCCCAACGTCCCCCCAAACAAAATATGAGGGTGTGACCCGTGCCCATCTCCCAGATGCCGGGACCTAAATTTAGGGTTATCGGCCCCTCCTTCCCTCTCTCCCTCCTGTTACCCTGAGACCCTCCCTCCCTGCTTTCCTTTCTCCGTCCACCGCGCCCAAATTTCATATTAATGTTCACTAAAAATTCACCCCTACGGGCAGATTGATAGGGTCTAGCTAATTAGAAAAGAAAACCCTGAGCACCCAGGGCTCAGACCCAGAGCCCGCGGATTTCCAACCCCGGCCTCGGAGGGAAGTCCCCGCTGTCACCTAGCTCTCCCTCCCTCCGCCCAACCCCAGTCCCCTCCTAGGAGACAGAGGGACAAAATTAACCAGCGCAAAGGGGAGAACGAAGGTTTCAGCCGCTCAGACCGAGTGGATCCTGCGTCCCGGTCCGAGTGGACCCCAGCCGGGTGGAGACGGCGAGGCGAGGCTAGTGCTCGTCCGCCCCCTCGTGGAAGGAGTCAAACATTGCCGGGTTTTGCCTACTTGCCGCGCTGGACCCCGGCGTCCCGCCAGCCTCCGAGCGTAGCCGACGGGCGGGTGCCCGAGGCCCTAGTGAGCTGGGATTGGGGGAGGGCGAGCGGGCTTTGGGCGGGAGTCTGTCTCTCTGGATCCCTAAAAGGATTCAGGAGAGAGTTGGGAGCGAGAATCCGGACGCCCGGGTCTCCTGAGCGTCTCTGGGCCCCCACCCGGGGCTTTCCCCACCTCCTCGAGGGGAAGCAGCTGGCGGAGCCGTCCGGTCGCAGGACAATGGAAGGAAACGAACTAGAAATCATATCCGTCCCCTCCCTAACCCGCCCGATCAGAGCCCCCCTTCTTGCAGGCACCGCTAGAGGAGCCTGTCATTCACACGACGACCTCCCGCTGTCTTGAGACCCCACGCGAGTCCACCATCGCCTCCCCACACCTGGTGCCTTGTTGGGCGCCCCTTTATCTCCTGGATACCTTACGTCGGAAGGGGGGAGTTTCCCTGTATTCACTCTCCGGGAACAGGCACCCCCTTCCAAAAGCCAACACACCAATTTTCGCTGCCCCAGGCCCCTCGACGACCCGGGTCACCCATGTTTCCGATCTCGAGATTCCCCAACCCCCTCCCCAATTCCACCGTCCCATCCCCGGTTCCACTTTCAGTGGCCCAAGACCCCTGACGTTACGACCACCCAGGGTTTCTGAGGTCCCGCCCTCAAGCCGGAGACCCCGCCCCGGGCTCGCCATCTGGAGAGCAAGGGAGGAAGGAAGGATACAGACCCAGGCGTTCACCCCACCTCCACCCCCGCCCCCGCCATCCCGGCCAGATAAAGGAGCCGAGTCCAGGAGGGGAGAGGGACCCCGCCCCCCTGAGAAGAGAAGCCGCAGCCCCTGCAGGACGGGGGTAAGAACGACAGACTGAGGGACCCAGACTCCGGGGTCCCCGCGAAGGGTTCTGGATGGTAGGAAGACTGAGGCCCAGTACTCGGGCTGCGCTAGGGGTCGGGGACCAGATAGTAGTGGGAATTCAGTGCTTCGGAAAGGGAGTTTCGACTGGGATTTGGAGAGGTGTGGACCGCGGGCCGTCTAGGGTCTCCAGGCAGGTGGGACACCCGAGAGCCAGGCGCGCGGCGAAGCAGAGGGGAGCGGGGTGCTGGACGGGCACGAGCAGTGGGGACCAAGGGCGCTGCGGCCGGATTCCCCACGCGGGCCCTCGACGGCGCGGTCGGGAACCTCCAGCTCGCTGCAGGCACTGTGGAGTCTCGGGGAGGGGGGCGGGAGGGGGGTGCAGCGAGCGCCGGTGAGCTGAGGCCAGAAACAACTAGACGGCTCGAGCCAGGCTGCGCGAGCCGGCCTAGGGGCTCGGCTCTAGCTGCGCGTCAGCAGAAGGGGCGAAGCGAGGAGGGCAGGCGTCTGAGGTCGGCCCGGGTCCCTGAGCTCCTTGCTCTGCACCCGCAGGCCTGCGTCGCGATGGGCTCCACCGCCACCCCGGAGGGGGCGCTGGGCTACGTCCGCGAGTTCACGCGCCACTCCTCCGACGTGCTCGGCAACCTGAATGAGCTGCGCCTGCGCGGGATCCTCACTGACGTCACGCTGCTGGTTGGCGGGCAACCCCTCCGCGCCCACAAGGCGGTTCTTATCGCCTGCAGGTTGGACGGGTGACTCAGGGGGTGGGGTGGGGCCAAATGGGAAGGGGGCGGAGCCATGAGGCCTTCGGAAGGGGATCCGAAGCCTAGCCTTCCGGAAGCAGGAGGCTGAGCACCCCGGGATTGGGGCGACAGTGGGGAGGACGTGGCGCGCGTGTCTCCCAGGGGCCCCCAGGCGCTAACATAGCCTATCTACCCTCTGTCCAGCGGCTTCTTCTATTCAATTTTCCGAGGCCGCGCAGGAGTGGGGGTGGACGTGCTCTCCCTGCCCGGGGGCCCCGAAGCTGGAGGCTTCGCTCCCCTTCTGGACTTCATGTACACCTCACGCCTCCGCCTCTCTCCCGCCACTGCGCCCGCGGTCCTTGCGGCCGCCACCTACTTGCAGATGGAACATGTGGTCCAGGCATGCCACCGCTTCATCCAGGCCAGGTGAGGGAGCCCCAGCTCCGTGGGGTGAGGTGGCATCCCGGGTGTCAAGGGCAGAGGCCGAGATTTGGAAATGGCACTAAGATCCATCGCACTGTTCCCAGCTATGAACCTCTGGGCATCTCTCTGCGGCCTTTGGAGGCAGAACCCCCCACGCCGCCAATGGCCCCTCCCCCGGGCAGTCCCAGGCGCTCCGAAGGACACCCGGACCCACCTACTGAATCTCGCAGCTGCAGTCAAGGTAGCCCAGACCCCAAGGCCTGCAACTGGAAAAAATACAAGTTCATCGTGTTAAACTCTCAGGCCTCCCAAGCGGGGAGCCTGGCGGGGGAGAGGAGTTCCGGTCAACTTTGCCCCCAAGCCGGGCTCCCCAGTGGAGATGAGGCTTCCAGCAGCAGTGGCAGTGAAGAAGGACCCATTCCTGGTCCCCAGAGCAGGTACAGAAACTGGAACCTCAAGAATTGGTAGAGGCTAGCCTCGGCTAGGAGACCGAGCCATCGGGCGGGCGGGCCTGGGTGGCCAGGAGCGGAGAGGGAGGGGTGGGGCTTCGGCAGCACAAAGGGCGTGGCTCGTTGGTCAGTATTGGCTCACCTCCAGGGGGCAGGCCTTTGGCTCCAAGTCCTCCAGGGTAGAACCCCCCCCTCAGTAGAAGCTCTCCTAACCCTTTTCTCTGGGCTTGCCATCTGCCTAGGCTGTCTCCAACTGCTGTCACGGGACAGTTCAAGTGTGGGGCTCCAGTCCATGCCCGCCATCTCCTCACAGCCCCGGCTCAAGAGACCCCTGGCTCACACTCTGGGCCGGCTTGTCCCCCACCAGGTACAAGAGCCCTTTTGGTTACTTCCTTCTTGGCTTTTCTCCTGGGTCTGCTCAAGGCCAAGTTTGGGCCAAAAGGCAAGGCCCTTTCCAATTACTGCAACGTAGAGTCACGTGCGGAGCTTTTAACACTCCCATTGCCCGGGTCACGTCCCCGAAGATCAGAATGCCTGGAAGAGGGCACCAGGTATCAGTGCTCTTTAAAGCTTCCAGTGAGCAGCGAAGTTCTGGCCTGTTCCCCTCGGGGAGGAACGGTGGGCCCAGAGCTCGGCAGGGCCTGCCTCTCTGACAAGCTGTCAACCATCGTGGTGCAAGAGGGGAGCAACAGGGGCCAGTAACTGGGGCCTCCCCGTACCACCGCCTCTACCGAAGAGATTAGCAGAGTATTCTGGAGTCAGACAGACATGAAGTCAGATCTTGGCTTGTCCTCTCATTACCCATGTGACCTTGAGTAAGTCAGGCGAGCCCCAGAAGCCTTTACAGTAAATTGGGAAAGAGAAAACCCACTTTACCAATGTGGTTTGAGGATTCACCGGTATTGTTGTCATGACCCACCTCCCCTGCCAGGAAGTGAATTTCTCGGCTGCCAGAGCTGCGAGGCTGTGTCCGGGTGCTCGTCGGGGCTGGACCCCTTGGCTCCTGGGGATGAGGACAAACCTTACAAGTGTCAGCTGTGCCGGTCCGCCTTCCGCTACAAAGGCAACCTGGCCAGTCACCGCACGGTGCACACAGGTAGGGGAGGAGAGGGCCCCTCCGGGCTTCGTGCCCGCAGGTGTCCTAGGGCCGGTCCCCGACCTCCCTTCCTCCCTGCCTCCAGGGGAGAAGCCCTACCACTGTTCCATCTGCGGGGCCCGCTTCAACCGGCCGGCCAACCTGAAAACGCACAGCCGCATCCACTCCGGAGAGAAGCCGTACAAGTGTGAGACGTGCGGCTCGCGCTTCGTGCAGGTACCCAGCCGGCTCCGAGGCCAAGCTCCGAGGCCAACGGGCCGGAGCGCGGGGCGGGGCCGCGGGGAGGGTCCCTCCGGCCGGCGCGGTCTGAGGCCCCCCTCCCCTCCCAGGTAGCGCACCTGCGCGCGCACGTGCTCATCCACACCGGGGAGAAGCCCTATCCCTGCCCCACCTGCGGCACTCGCTTCCGCCACCTACAGACCCTCAAGAGCCACGTTCGCATCCACACCGGGGAGAAGCCTTACCACGTGAGTACCCGCCCCGCCCCGCCCCGGCCTCGCCCGAAGCGGGAGCGGGGCCTCGAGGGGAGCACCTGGAAGTGGGCGGAGTCCTGAGAGATCAAGGGGCGGGGCCGGGGAGGCTCAGGCACCCGAGTCAGGCCCCCGGACTGGGCGCCGTCCGTCCCCCACCCCGCGCCCCCAAGAGGAGCTGGGGGGGGGGAGCTGAGGGCGGGGCCCGCCTCCTCGGCCTCCGCGGAGGATCTGGGAAGACGCGAGGACCGAAGAGCTGGTCTTCCGCGGGGAGCCGGACAGTTGCCCCGCCTAAAAGGTGCTGGTGGAAGGGGGCGGGCGCTGACCCGGCTGTCCCCCCCCCCCCACAGTGCGACCCCTGCGGCCTGCATTTCCGGCACAAGAGTCAACTTCGGCTGCATCTGCGCCAGAAGCACGGGGCTGCCACCAACACTAAAGTGCACTACCACATTCTGGGGGGGCCCTAGCTGAGCGCCGCCCCGATCCCACTCGCCTCCTGGAAGCCGGGAAAGCTGCGCTCAGGCCCGGCCTCCCTGTCGGCCTTGGGCATGAGGAGAGGGGTGGTGTGCGAGGCCCCTCTGGTATCAGAAACAGCCACCGCCTTAAATTCTCATGGGGGGGGGGGGCGGGGGGAACAGGGATGGCAGGTCGTGGCTTGATCTGCCTGTTTTGCTGGTCAAAACCTCTTCCCCACAATCGAAATTGTCCTTGAGACAGCAAGCTGGGAGCTGAGGGAGGGGAGAGACTGGAGGCCTGGATTCCCTGAGGGAACAGTCCTCCACACCCGCGGCCCCCTCTCCGTTTGGTTTGTCTGTAAATATAATTTATTGAGGCCCGTGGGTGGCACCGGGGCCTCCATTCGATTGCATTTCCCACCTCCCTCTTCCACAAGTGTGATCCAAAGTGACCTGAAGCACAGTATGCGAGGTCACAGCTCTGCTGGCAGAGATTAGCACTTGGCCGCGTCCTTAGGCTTGAGTGTTTTATGTTTATTATTGTCATTAACTTTTATCTTCGGAATCGTCTCGTTTCTTCAACCTGTTTGCTTGTTGGTGTGTGCAAAATGGAGGAAGGGCTTCTGTGTGTCCTGTCTCTCCCGATTGTAGGTCTGGAACCTTAATTTTCTAGGGCAGCACTGGGCACGTGTGAGTTTGTGGCATTGGGTCAGGAACCCTCTCCGGTATTCTGGATAATGTAGGTTCTCTAGCGGGCTGGAACTGGCTATAGACTTTTTTCTCTGTTTTCAAGACTTCGAGGGAGCTTTATGGTGAGCCTGACGGGGAAGTAGGAAGTGTTTCCTGGGGGCTGTGGATGTGGGGGCTTTGTCGGTGTTGGAGCTAGGGGGAATGATTGGAGAGGCTTTCTCTTATGGCCCTAACCTTCCCAAGAGTCTGGCCACCTGGGTTTGGCTGCACTATGTCTGTCTGGCATGAACTGGGCTGTATTTGAGCCCAGAATCTTCCCACTGGGGCTTGTGCTTAGCACTGAGTTGATCCCTCCATGAGGGAGAGATCTGAAATTCCTTATCAGAGATGATGTAAGCTTTTCGGGTTCTGCCCAGCCTCTAAGAATGGTATGACCTGCGGGGGAATTATGAAACTCTTTATCTTGACTAACAGCTGAGTCACGACCAGTCCTTTACTGTAGATGTGTCTGGATTTGAATGTTCCTTGGGATTCTGTCCACCTGAGACAAACCCCTTCTCCCTTTGGTGAGCTTTTGGGCATTTGTGGCAAGTGTTCAGATTCCAGAAACGTCTTTGCCTTGAGAAGTCACAGGTGCTTGGTAACTTTGTTACTTTAGAGAAGCCAGGTCTGTGACCTGGCCTTCCTGCCACTGTGTTCCTGTCTGAAACCAGCGAAGGCAGCAGGACCTTCCACAGGGAGAGAAATGGGGCTGAGTTCCATTCTGGATTTGCTAGAGTTTGGGATTATGAGTGGGATTGCTGTTGGGATTAGAGATTTAAAAGATTAATTGACTGATGGACCTTCCAGCTGACCGAGTATCCGGGTAGGACTGAGAGATTGGTAGGTTGGTTGAGGGGCAGTCTCCGGTGCAGGCCAAGCAGGTGGAAAGTTGGGAATGGAGTTGCCTCTTAACTGGATGGGATGTCTGGAATGTGAGATGATACCCTGGAGCCTTGGTTTACAGTCCTTCCCCTCCTTGGGAGCTCTTCGATTGCAGGGTGCGGCGTGGAGCTGGCTCAAGATAGGTCAGTACTAATCGCTTCTGCTTGAGGCCAGGTGAGAAAGCAACTTTTCTTGATCTTTCCCTCTTACTCCCCGCCACAGAGTTGAGAGCAGAAGAGAGATAGGAGAAGGAACCATGATTTTTTTTTTTTTTTTTTTTAAGCCAACTGGTTGGGCAGGTGGAGAGCGCCCAGGGGTGGAAATGTTAGATCCTGCAAGATCAGAATGTTGGAATAAAGAAGCCTCTCTGTGCTGCCTGCTGTGTCCAAGGTTCTTGCCTGGGAGGATCTGGGAGCAGGGCACAGCCTGGGAAAGAAGGTTCTTCCCTGCTGGACTCCATCTTGGATTTTGTGACCATTCCACTGCCCCCATCACATCAGGCCCTTAGAATGGCCCTTGTTCTCCCTTTCCCTGCCCTTGCCTTCCGGCTCATTGTGTGAGAACCAGTGACTTCATGAAGTTTCTCCGGAGCCACCTGCATCCTGCCGTTCTGAAGTCACTTCCTGGTCGAGGTGTGGGGGCAGCCTCGAGAAACCTGGAAGCCACGAATAATGCCGAGAGGCGGGGGGGAGGGGAATATGCATCTGTGCTGGGGTCCTAATGCTTGGGACACCCCCTGCCTACCACCACCACCGCCACCAAGGAAAATGGATAGGACTTGGGTCCCATGAGGGCCATACAGGATGCAGGTGGCAGTGACAAGGCCATGTATGCGGTTGGAGCCCATGTGAGAGCTCCACCCCTCCCCCAGCGATGGTGCCTTGGAATGTATCCACTGCCCAGTTCGTGCTTCTTCCCCGCCCTATGCATGGCCTGGGTGCCCACCTCTGCTCTGCCCGTAGGCAGAGGGTCACTGATTCTGTTAGGTTACCTCCCTTTTGGATTTAAATTCCTCCTCTGTGAAAGAAGTCCATTAACATGGTCTGCAGTTCCTTCCAATATGTACAGTTTGTGGTTGTATTTCTCAATCTGAAAACTCATGATCTAGATTAGATTTTTTTTTTTTTTAGTAAAATAATGAAACAAAGAACCCAAACTAAAACCTCTCTTCCTCCTCCCACTATAGCTTCTGTCCTGTTGAAAATGAGACCAGCTAATATTACTTATCCCCTGCTACCTGTCAGGTCCTAAACTAAGCATTTTACTTTAGTGCATACATAGATTTTCTAATTCAATTCCCCTGACAACCCGAAAAAGTAGGTACTAATCTTATCCCCAGTTTACAGTTAGGAAAGCCACCTGAGAGGCTCAGTGGCTTAGACAGTATGTGATGAAACCAAGATTGGAGCCTTGATTTGCTCCTAAAGATTATGCCCCTGCACTGTGTTATACAGCCGCATCAATTTCTACATCTTGGCATTATTTCCCACCAGCCGAAGTTTTGATTCCACTTAACAAAATCTTGGGGGGTATGATTATTTTTATTAACCACACATAAAATTATAAGGCTCAAAATGCTTTTCTTAAGAAAAATAGTTTTGGGAAAGCGCAAGTGGGAAGGGGCAGAGAGAGGGGGACAGAGGATCCCTAAGCAGGCTCTGCGCTAACAGGCCGACAGCAGTGAGCCCAATGTGGGGCTCAAACTCGTGAACCGCGAGATCGTGACCTGAGCTCAAGTCCGAAGCTCAACCAACTGAGCCACCCAGGCGCCCCTGCTTGCTTGCTTGCTTTTCTTTCTTTTGAGTGAGACAGAAAGAGCAGGGGAGGGGTAGAGAGAGAGAGGGAGAGAATCCCAAGCAGATGCGGGGCTCGAACCCACGAACTGTGAGATCATGACCTGAGCTGAAACCAAGAGTCAGACGCTTAACCAAGTGAGCCACCCAAGGCTCTTTTTTTTTTTTTTTAAGTAGGCGTCACACCCAGCGTGGAACCCAATGCAGGCCTCGAACTTACGACCCTGAGATCAAGATCTGAGCTGAGATCAAGAATCGGATGCCCTACCCACTGAGCCACCCAGGCAGCCTCCCCCCTCCCCCCTCCCATTTGTCTGGGTATGAGCCCTTGAACCCAATTTGCCAGGTCAGGGTCTTGGGGAGCATGAATTATAATGAAGAAACAGGAAGCCAAGCCCTCGGTGCTGTCTTAGGTGGACCCACTGGGTACTGGTTGGGTAGGAGGGGCTGACCGCTCCGGTGGTCAGAACTTGGCTCTTTAGTCAACCCCATCAGGAGATCAAATACTGCGTAGAAGTTGTTGTTACCAGAGGGTGAAAGAAAAGGTTCCAGCCCCACCGAGGAAGGGGTGTAGGTGATGTTTGTGGGGCCCCGGGTGAGCTCACAGCCGCCCTTCCTCTTCCCAGTTATTTTTGGTCTCTGTGACCTGTGGGTTTCCTGCTGGTGAAAACAGAAGCAACAGGAACTGAGTTCCCACTGCAGAAATGAACGCCCGCAGTCCAACAGCCTGTCCTTCCCCTGGTCTCTTCCGGGGCCTCGGAGACCTCCGGGATCCAGGCATGTAGCTTCTAGCGTCCTCGGGCGCTCGGGCAGGTGTCTTCGTCTGACACTCTCATCTCAGAACCCCTGCGCCCACCGGGCGACCTGGCCTTGCAGCTAGGCCCCTCGTTGAGCGAGTGGGTGTCTTCCTCTCCCGAACCAGTTCACCCACCACCTCCCCGCACGAAACTGCCAACGGGAGGGTCTTGGTGCGGAAATCCGCACGGATAAAAGTGGGCGGGGGACGCAACGGCCTCCCCGCACATCCCCGAGTCCCCGTGGGGCCCACCCGGCAGGCCGCCTCGGGTCCCCTCTTTACGCATGCGCCCCACTCGCTGTCCGGGTCCGGGACGCGGCTCTAAGCCCCGCCCCGCCCTTCTGGCCCCACCCCCCGTGCTCCGGAGTCGCGCGTCCCCACCAGCGAGCCGTGCCCGGGGGCGCCGGCCGCGGTGGCCGCGCAGCTGACACTTCCAGTGACAAGAGCGATAACCCACACGGGGGCTGGCGCGCCGCAGGGCTGGGCCCGCACCCGGGGCCGCCTCGCGGCTCCTCCGCTGAACGTCGGGCCCCCGCGCGGGCCCGTCCCGCCCCGGCCTCGACCCGCCGCGCGCTGCCCGCGGAGCCACGCCCCCGGGCGCCGCTCGCCCGCCCTCCCCACCTAGGTCGCCCCCCTAGGGGAGAGGCGCAGGCGCCTCACGCAGCCTCCCGGCCGCTTAAAAGCCCTCGTCGGTGCCTTCCTCTTTAGCAGCCTGCCCTCCGCAGGCTGGGCGGCTCGCGGGGCGGAGGTGGAGCGTCCCCGCGCCCTGCTCCCGCCCGGGCGGCGCGCACTGGCTGCAGCCGCGTCCCCTCCCCGATGGCGCGCAGGGCCGAGCCCCCCGACGGGGGCTGGGGGTGGATGGTGGTGCTGTCCGCCTTCTTCCAGTCGGCGCTGGTGTTCGGGGTGCTCCGTTCTTTCGGCGTCTTCTTCGTGGAGTTAGTGGCGGCGTTCCAAGAGCAGGCGGCGCGGGTCTCCTGGATCGCCTCCATAGGGATCGCCGTGCAGCAGTTCGGGAGTGAGTGCCGCGCCCGGGTCCGGCGTGCAGGCGACCCTCCCTCGGAAGGGATAGGGGGTTGGGGGGGGGGGGGTGAAGGGGGCGCCAGAGAGGCAGGGCGGGGCTGGGAAGGACGCCGGAGATCTCGCAGAACCTCTTCCTCTTTCTCAGGCCCCGTGGGCAGCGCCCTGAGCACGAAGTACGGGCCCAGGCCCGTGGTGATGGCGGGGGGCATCTTGGCTGCGTCGGGGATGCTGCTCGCCTCCTTTGCTACCTCCGTGACCCACCTATACCTGAGCATTGGGCTGCTGTCAGGTGAGGCCCAGGACTAGGGCAGGAGAGGGAAAGGGCCTCCGGGCTTTCACCTGCTTCCTGCCCCTTCCCAGAGGCTCGGGGAGGCTCAGAGAAAGTTTCTGCTAGCACCTGTGCCCGCAAGGGAAGGTTGAAGAGGGATGACTAGCTTGATAAAGCGCGGCTTGGGGGATATTGAGAAATTCAAAGATGACGGATCCAGCAAATGCAAGCCCGGGGCTGGAGTGTAAGAGTCACCCTACTCTTGTGCCAGCTTCGGTGGCTGTGAAATAGATCTCGTTGTCCAATTTGCATACAGACCAAGAAAGGCTTCGGAAGCTTATGTAACTTGGCAGCTGGAGCTCACCGTAGCCAGAAGTGATATATAGCCCAAGCCCAAGTGCAAAGTTCTGAGCTACCACCCCGCAAACGGTATTTCTAAGCCTCTGCAATCCCCTGAGGTGTATCACCCCATCTGCAAGATGCCGAGCCCAAGGCTGGGAGATTGAATAAAATACAGGGTAACGATGCTAGGGGCTGTAACCCAAGCCTGTGCTACATCCTGGGCAGTGGTGGGATTTCTGGGTGCCCCGAGCCCCCTAAGAGCCCCCCAACCCCTATTTGTTCCTTTCTGACAGGCTCTGGCTGGGCCTTGACCTTCACTCCGACCCTGGCTTGCCTGTCCCGTTACTTCTCTCGGAGGCGATCCCTGGCCACGGGGCTGGCACTGACCGGCGTGGGTCTCTCCTCCTTTGCCTTTGCCCCACTTTTCCAGTGGCTGGTCAGCCGCTACGCCTGGCGGGGGGCACTGTTGCTGGTGTCTGCCCTCTCCCTCCACCTGGTGGCCTGCGGGGCACTCCTCCGCCCACTCTCCCTGACGGAGGACCCTGCTGTGGGCGGCCCTGGGGCCCAACTCTCTTCCCTCCTCCGCCACGGCCCCTTCCTTCGTTACACTGTGGCCCTCACCCTGATCAACACTGGCTACTTCATCCCCTACGTGCACTTGATGGCCCATCTCCAGGACCTGGACTGGGAGCCTCTGTCTGCCGCCTTCCTCCTCTCGGTGGTGGCTGTGTCTGACCTCGTGGGACGTGTGGCTTCTGGGTGGCTGGGGGACACCGCCCCAGGACCTGTGGCTCGACTCCTAATGCTTTGGACCACCCTGACCGGGGTGTCACTGGCCCTGTTCCCCGTGGCTCGGACTCCCACGGCCCTGATGGTTCTGGCCGTGGCCTATGGCTTCACGTCAGGGGCCCTGACCCCCGTGGCCTTCTCCGTGTTGCCTGAACTGGTGGGCACTGGAAGGATATACTGTGGCCTGGGACTGGTGCAGATGGTAGAGAGCATCGGGGGGCTGCTGGGGGCCCCTCTGTCAGGTAAGGGGGACTGGGCTTCCAGGGGGGTCAGGGCTGCATGTATTGCGAGGGGGAGGGAACTATTTAAATTCCAGTGTCTGTGAATACTGCCCTCCGGGATGGCACGGAACACGGGTCCGTCAGAGCAGCCCCGGAGTGGGTCCGTGGCGCAAAGAAATCGGGGACTGTGGGAGGATTAAGGGGAGCTATGAGGAGCCCTTGGCAGGGTGTCTGCAGCTTGGGTTTTCAGAGGACCTGGCTGGACCTGGCCAGACATAGGCCACCAGCGTCTGCCCGTTCCCCTGTCCTACTGGGCCCCAGCCCAGGTGAATGAGCCGTCGGGTCAAAGTTCTCCATGCCCCAGGTGCCAAAACCTTCAGACCCTTAAATTTCTCCTAACTATTAACTCGAAGTGTAAAAGAAGGACCGCTGTTGCTTGAAAGAAAGGCATAGGTGTGCCTGGCTCGATGTGGACACCCAGGTCTCTGCTGGCTGGTTTGGAGGCCCTTTCCAAAGGCAGGAAGGGGGTGGACGTTAGCTTTAGAAATCTCGGGGTCCCAGAGTTCTGGAGCTCATCCAGTCCTGCCTTGTGAGTCCTGATTCTTCCGAGATGATGCGTTCAGGATTCTCTTTTCCCTCCACCGGTCTTGGGAAACGGGTCACCCACGTGTGTTCTTTTTCTCTCTTGGATCTAGGCTACCTCCGAGATACGACAGGCGACTACACAACTTCTTTCGTGGTGGCCGGGGCCTTCCTTCTCGTGGGGAGTGGGATTCTCATCACGCTGCCTCACGTCTTCTGCTTCTCGGCCTCTGCCTCCAAGCCCCAGGACCCCAAGACGGATGCAGTGGATACCAAGGTCTCTCTCACCAAGGAAGGGCTGCAGGAGGACTGAACTCTGCAAAGGGACTGTCAGACCCAGAAAGCCAGAGGGCGCAAGCTCTCAGGGCCTTCCGTCCCATCCTGGTGCCCACAGAACCGCAGTGCCCAAGAACAAGGCCTCTTGGCCCGCCTCCCCCCGGGGCAGTGTGTTGCCTGTGCCAACCTTTCTTGTCTCGTTGAGGACTCGTAGCTCTTCCTTGCTCCCACGACCTTTCCTGGAGGATCCCGGAGCTCAGCCTGCTCCCCTGCGCTGTGAATCAGCCGTGAACACCCAAAGCCAAGATCTTCACGTGCCTTACATGTGATTTCTACTTTGCTGCCCTTCCAGCTTTCTTCTCTGAAGACCGATGTTTGGGAGAGAGGGAAGCCCTTCTGAGATAAACCTAAAGAAGGAAACTGGATAATAATGAGAACCTCACAGAGAGCTGGGGCGCATGTGCTTGGGTTGGCTGAATGGGTTCGTGGCTAGGAAGCGGGGAGGGGAAGTATCCATATGAACCCTGGACTCTGCTCTCTGGGCCACGGTTCCTCTGCCTTGTCTGTCCACTGACCTCCTCTTTCCCAGGCTCCCCCCGTGACTCAGAAACGAAGACAGCAGTGAGGACACAGGGTGGGGGGAGTCTGGGAGGGGCAGCAGAAGCTTGAAGAGCTAAGGTCTGGGTCTAGCATTTCCCACAGGCCAAAGGAGCCAGAAACACAGGAAAAGACTCAGCCGGGAGGTCTGGAGGGGGCTGATAGGTCCCTCATGAGCTCCCCACCCCGAACACACGGAAACTAAGGAACAGCTTTTCAGAGACTCCCTGTTAAAATGGCAACAGCTTGGGCAAAGACAGGTGGACCAGCTGGACGGAGGGAAAAACACCCCAGAGTTCAGTGGGATCCCGTTCGTTTGAGTCAGCCTTCTTAAATATCTTCAGCAGAATGTTTGCAGCGCCCTAGATTGGCTAACAGCTGGAGCTTGCAGGAAACCGGATAGAAATTCTTTATTGGGGGAGTGGCCCAAACAAAACGGTCAACACGTAGTGTCCAGAGTGGATCGAGGGCCTCCCGAGGAGAGCAGGGAGACCGGAAGAACCGGGAGCAGCTCCCCCCTCTCGGGAGGAGGGGTGGCCTGCCGGGAGGGGGAGGCCGGTGGGCAGGAGGGCAGCGCCCCCGGCAGCCCCATGTAGATGAAGCTCCCGGAGAGAATGAAAGAGCCGCAGGCGAGGAAGGAGGCGGTGAAGTCCCCGGTCTCGTCCCTTAGGAAGCCTGCAAGGAAGGGGAAAGGAATTTAGAGGCCTGGGACCCAGGGGTGGCGGGAGGCGGTAAGGGGGGGACAGAGGATGGTTGGGAGCGGATCTGCTGGCTCGGGCCCTTACCTGACAGGGGAGGGCCCAGAAGCCCCCCCAGACTCATCAGCATCATCACCAGCCCTGTGGCCTGTACGACACCTCCGACGCCCACTAGCCCCGGGAGCACACCGAAAACCAGGGGGGCGTAGCTTCCGGCGCTCAGCCCGTAGGCCCCAGCCGCGGCCAGCAGGGCCCCCCGGCAGCCCTCCTGGCTCCCCGCCAAGGGCGCCAGTCCCACGGCCAGCACCCCCAGCCCGGTCAGAGCCCCGAACACCAGCAGAAGCCGCGAGAGGGGCACCCAGCCCTGGTCCGCCAGCCAGCCGCTGATCAGCCGCGCACCCGCGTCCCCCACCGCAGCCACGGCCACCACCAGCGCTGCCCCATACCCGCCCAGGCCCCGGTCTAAAGCGTGGGGGGCCAAGTGCACGTAGGGGACGAAGTAGCCGCCCCCAACCAGGGCTGTGCCCAGAGCAAAAACTGAGAAGGCCCGGCGCGCGAAGAGACCCAGGCCGAGGGCAGCTAAGGGCCCGCGGGGTGGCGCCGGGGGGTCGCCAGGGAGCACCAGGGGTCGCAGCAGGGCGCCACAGGGGGCGAGGTGGAGGGTGATGGCGCCGAGGACGAGCAGGGCGCCCCGCCAGCCGAAGGTGTCAAGGAGGAGCTGCAGGGTGGGCGCCAGGAGCAGCGAGGAGGCCCCGTTGCCCGTGAGCGCCAGCCCCACGGCCAAGACTCGACGGCGGGAGAAGTAACGAGACAGGGTTCCCAGGGCAGGGGCGAACACCAGGGCCCAGCCGGAGCCTGCGAACGGACAGGACGGGGTGACGACAGGGACCCGGGATGCTCTGCGCCAGCAATCCCAGCCCGGATCCTCGCAGGAGGCCCCGCCCCTTTGGCCTCCAGCCCCCAGGAAGCGCCCACCTCCACCATCACCCCTTAAGGACCCGGGTGTCCCTCTCCCCTCACCAGCAAGGACGCCCAGGCCAAGGTAGAGGTGCAGCAGACTGCGGGCGAAAGCGGAGAAGACGAAGCCCAGCGAGGTGAGGACGCCCCCAACCATCACCACGGGGCGCGCCCCCCAGCGGGTGCTCAGGGCGCTGCCCACTGGGCCTGCAAGGGGGCGGAGTCAACGGAAGACACGCCTCTGGACCCCCAAACTCTATTCCAGCACTCCTCTTTGGCGGCTTGCCAGGCCTAAAGCGTCTCTCTGCCCGCCCCCCCCCCCCACCCCACCCCGCCTAACAGCTCCTGCCCTTGACCTCAAGACGAGACCCTCTCTTTTCTAGAACTCGTTCCCCCCCGGTCCCCACCGGTCGCCCTTTCTCAAGGGCTGTCTGGTGAGCAGGTGGGTCCTCCGCCACCGCACACACTCTCCGCCACTCCACCCCGGTCCCCGCCTCCCACCTGGGGGTCCCCCTCACTGGCTGCCTGCTGCACCGCCAGGGCCAGGGCGCTGACCCACGCAGTGTCCTGAGTGCTTCGGTCAAAGTGCTCCGCGAGGTCAGGGAGGGCGAGGCCCAGCGAGCGTAACAGCCCGTAGGAGAGCCCATTCACCGCGAAGGCTGCGGCGGCCACCACCCAGCCCCAGCCCCCGTCCGGGGGTCCGGCAGGCTTGGGGGTCATCGCCGTCTGGGGAAGGGGGGACACACAGCGTCGGCGCCTCCTCTAGGAGATGCAGGTTCTGGCTGCTGGCCGGGGTGGGCACGGCCCCCTGAGCACGATAGGGCGGGGCGGAGGGAGCGGGAGTCAGGCCTAGGGATAACCGCCCCCCCCCCCCCCCCGGTCCGCGCGGGCTCCCGGGACGGGGTGACAGCCGGATCCCCCAGGCCTGGGGCTCCCCCTCCCACGCCCACCCCTCCCCCCTTACCCGGCCCCTCCGGGCGGTGAGGGAAGGGGAAAGGCGAGGACACCCCGGCCAGGTTTTCTGCCTGCTTCCTGGGCGGGCGGGGCCCCGGAGGGGAGCGAGCGCCGAGATGGAACCCCACCTGGACCGGCTGTCTCGGTAAACAGAGCTGGCCACCGGGGCCTGAGCCACCTGGGACGCGGGGGGTGGGGGGGGTAAGGAGGGCGGGGGAGCTGACTGTCAGCCAATGGCCTAGCCGCCGGTGAGGCCAGACGCTGAGTCCCACGGGGATTGAATTATATACACACGCCTACACACACACACACACACACACACACACACACACACCTCTACCTCCCCACCAGGGAGGGGGGCGGGAAGAATGAACGCGGCCCCGCCCGGCTCAAGCCCACGCACCTGCCACCTGCTTCTCCTGGAGGAGACCCGTGGATTGCAATCCAGGGCAAACCCAAGGTCGGTAGGGCAACACGTGGGAATAGGCGTGACCCCCAAGGCCAGGGGCGCTGAGTACTTTTGCTCTCAGGGAACATTGCTGGAGGGCCGGGCAATGCTCGGGTATCAAATCACTGACCTCCACTGAGTGCTCATTTCTTGCTCAGCAGTAAGGGGCCCTCAAGGACCCAGGGGGAGGAAGAAGATTCCTTTACCAGGAGGCGCTGTGATGAGCCAGGTGCCCTCCACCCACGTCACCTGTACACGCTCCCAGTAAACCCGTGAAGGTGTTGTGCCCAGTTTACAGATGAAGCTACTGAAACTTGGAGAGGCTAGGCGCCTTGCATCAAAGCAACCCAGCTAAAAGATGGTGGAAATACTTGAATTTGGTTGGATCTGTCCAACTGCAGACGGTGAATGGAGAACAGGCCTGGGATTGTAATGGGATACCACGGTGGAGGGAAGGGCCTGGGGACAGTGTGATGGCTGACTAGCCTGGAAATGGCAGAGCTTCTGCAGGGCCATGGCGTTCGTGATTCTACGATAAGCGTTACTGGGAAGAGAAAGGATCCTTGGGATCAGACTCGCAGAAGATTCAGATTCGAATTAAAAAAAATTTTTTTTAACGTTTATTTATTTTTGAGACAGAGAGAGACAGAGCATGAACGGGGGAGGGTCAGAGAGAGGGAGACACAGACTCTGAAACAGGCTCCAGGCTCTGAGCCGTCAGCACAGAGCCCGACGCGGGGCTCGAACTCACGGACCGCGAGATCATGACCTGAGCCGAAGTCGGATGCTCAACCGACTGAGCCACCCAGGTGCCCCTCGAATTTTAAAAACAAAGTAAGAAATCTGAGAATTGGACCCAGGTACTGATTTCGTGGGGGAACTTTATTTAAAAGTATACTTTTTACACCAGGATTAAAGTTACCGTTGCTTTACTTCAGGTATTTGAATCAAGAGATCTGTGGGGCGCCTGGGAGGCTCAGTCAGCTAAGCGGAGACTTCGGCTCAGGTCATGATCTCAACAGTTCGTGAGTTGCAGCCCCGCGTCGGGCACTGTGCTGACAGCGCGAAGCCTGGAGCCTGCTTCGGATTCTGCGTCTCCGTCTCTGCCCCTTCCCTGCTCATGCTCTGTCTCTGTCTCTCAAAAGTGAATAAACGTTAAAAAAAAAAAAAGTGAATCAAGAGATGTGTTCTTTGGTTTAATCATTGCGCAATATCATAGAAAATGTGGCAATCTCCAGTTTGGAGCAGGCGTCACCTGAGAGCCACGTGGGGGCAGTGTTCCCTAATTGTTGAGAGAGTATGTGCAAATTGGAGGAAAACGACCACATTTCTCTACTTTGGGGATTAGGCCTGTAACAGTCGAAAGTAGACTCCCCCTCTCCCCTCTCTCCTCTGCACTTACAGCCATCAGTGCCTCACCTGCTCCGAGGACATGCCTGGCTTTTTCTCGCTTGTGAATTTTTGCATGTGCGATGCCCACTCCTTGAAACGTCCTGGATGGGGAGCAGGAGTCCCTGAAGGTTTACAGTCCTGCCCCGTGCACCCCAGGGAAGTGGTCTTGCCCCGTGCACCCCAGGAAAGTGGTCTTTCCCTGTGCACCCTAGGAAAGTGGTCTTTCCTCCGTGCACCCTAGGAAAGTGGTCTTTCTCCATGCATCCCAGGAAAGTGGTCCTGCCCCGTGCACCCCAGGAAAGTGGTCTTACCCCCGTGCACCCCAGGAAAGTGGTCTTTCCCTGTGCACCCTAGGAAAGTGGTCCTGCCCCGTGCATCCCAGGAAAGTGGTCTTACCCCGTGCACCCCAGGAAAGTGGTCTTTCCCCCGTGCACCCTAGGAAAGTGGTCCTGCCCCGTGCACCCTAGGAAAGTGGTCTTTCTCCGTGCACCCTAGGAAAGTGGTCCTGCCCCGTGCACCCCAGGAAAGTGGTCCTGCCCCGTGCACCCCAGGAAAGTGGTCTTACCCCGTGCACCCCAGGAAAGTGGTCTTTCCCCGTGCACCCTAGGAAAGTGGTCCTGCCCCGTGCACCCCAGGAAAGTGGTCCTGCCCCGTGCACCCCAGGAAAGTGGTCTTACCCCGTGCACCCCAGGAAAGTGGTCTTTCCCTGTGCACCCTAGGAAAGTGGTCCTGCCCCGTGCATCCCAGGAAAGTGGTCCTGCCCCGTGCACCCCAGGAAAGTGGTCTTACCCCATGCACCCCAGGAAAGTGGTCTTTCCCCCGTGCACCCTAGGAAAGTGGTCCTGCCCCGTGCACCCTAGGAAAGTGGTCTTTCCCCATGCACCCTAGGAAAGTGGTCCTTCCCCGTGCACCCCAGGAAAGTGGTGTTACCCCGTGCACCCCAGGAAAGTGGTCTTTCCCCGTGCACCCTAGGAAAGTGGTCTCACCGGTTTCCCTCCAGCCAGGGCTGCTGTTGTGAGAGGCACCTGAAAGGCGGAGCCGGCAGACCCCCACTTCCCAAGCCTGCTGCTGAGGACCCTGCTGCAAGCTGCACCCCCTCTGAAACAAAGCTCGCACTGTCCGCTCTCCGTGGTGGAGTAAACACGCAGCGCTCAAAGAGGAGGCCGGCGCCCCTGGGTCTGGCGGTTGTACAAAGTGACCCCAAGCACCTTTACGGGCCACCTGTGAACCTAGAGGGCATCCCAGGGCCTGGGACTGGGCTGATTGGTGGTGAAAGGGCACGGTCATTTTCTCTCTCACGCTCCCTATATTCTTAGCCAAAATGACCATCACTTTACAGCTTCTGCTTACGGAGCCAACACAGCGTCGGAGGTTGGGAGAACGGACTCCAAGCTGGACTTTCTCAGCTCAGCCGCTTATTAACCGTATGATGGTGAGTAAGTTACGCAGCTTCCCTGTGCCTCAGTTTCCCCATCTCTAAAATGGGGGTAATGATAGTGGCTACGTGGTAGCGTTGGGAGGGGATTAAATGAGCCACTGTGTGTCTACACCTATGAGGACAGGACTTCGAGAATGTTGGTCTCTGTTGCTCTGGGCGACCCCGGCTGGACCCCACAGGGCCCCTGCTCGGTCGAATGTTGCCGTCTCTCCCTTCCGAGCGCCCACAGTCAAATTAGGGCAAAGGCGAGATACAGAGAGCTCGACACAGGGAGAGGGACACAGACCCCACCGAGCGGTGCATGGGAGGAGCTGACTCATTCATTCGCTCAGGTCTCCTGGGAAGGCTTCACAGAAGAGGAGCCCTTGAAGCTGGGTCTTGAAGGATGAGTAGGAGTTTGCCAGATGGTTGCCGTGGGCGGGGACACTCCAGGCAAAGGGAGCGGCTTGTGGAAAATCACAAATGCAGGCACCAGCTTGGCATATTATTTATTGTTTGGGGAGCCGTGACAAGCGACTGTGCGGAGACGAGAGAGCATACAGAACAGCGCAGGACAAAGCCACCAGGGTAGAAGAGGCTCCCGTCATCCCAGGTCTTGAAGACCAGACTGAAGGGTTGAGATGTTTTCCCAGGGACCGATGCCTCTCGAAAATTTCCACTGACGTAGTAGCATTTGCGAACATCAGAAGCTGAACACAGAGGATGACGGAACACCCCAGTCGGGGTGGGGGGCGTGGGCAGGAGAGTCCGGGGTGAAACACCTTTTTTTGAGGTGGGAAATTTCTTTGAAATATCTTGTTTTACGCTGAAAATTCACGTGAAGGTCTGCAGCCTACCTCATTCTAATCTTTTAAGTTTTATTTTATTTTTGATTTTTTTTAACATTTTATTTTATTTTCTGAGAGACAGAGAGAAACAGAGGGTGAGCAGGGGAGGGGCGGAGAGAGAGAGGGAGACGCCGAAATCAAAGCAGGCTCCTGGCTGCGAGCTGTCACACAGAGCCGACGCGGGGCTCGAACTCACGAACCGCGAGATCGTGACCTGAGCCGAAGTCAGACGCCGAAAAGACTGAGCCACCCAGGTGCCCCCAAGTTTTCTCTAAGTCATCTCTACACCCAACATGCGGCTCGAATTCACGACCCCAAGATCAGGAGACTCACGATGCACCCACTGAGCCAGGCCCCTCTGACTCATAACTTTCGACGCATATTTTCACGGGAAAATAATGCTTTAAGTGACAAAGCAAAGCATTTAAGTTTTTCTCCCGCCAAGTCTCCACTGAGGGTGCAGCCAAGCCCCTGGGGGCAGTCGGCCCCGACCCACCGCTAATCAGCAATGGTTGCTTCCCCTGCCTACTTAACCCCCATGGAATCTTCTGGGCCCGCAGGAACATCACCCACCGTTGTTTGTCCTCTGCGCCTCACCCCCACGTTGCCTGGGAGGCAGGCCCCGGCACTATTGATCTCCGGGTCTTTGACACCAAGGTGCAAGGTGACAACTAATCCAGAGAAAACACGGAACAGGGGATTCATGGGCTGAGCAGACTGGATGGGGGTGGGGCGGCATCCCAAGCGGTGGCTGTGATGGGCCTGGGTGCCCTGCCTGCCCACAGGGAGAAAGCCCCAGACACAGGCGCTGAGCCCGGGAGATCAAAAGAGAGGGTCAAAGTCTGCTCGTAATTTGGGATCCAGGAGTGTGTCTGGCTATAAACACTATAAAACGGCTCTGGGACTTTCCCAAGGCAGCACCTGCAGGAGGTTCTCGGGGCCCCAGCGGTCTGAAACCCCAGGGAAGCCCTGAGCTGGGCCCAGCCATCCCCTGGGTCCGCCGGCCGGGTGGGATCCTTCTGCGGAAGGCCGGCGGGAGGGAAGGGGGCAGGCAGGGACACAGGGCTGTACTCGAGGTAGGCAAAGTCTGACGCTTTCTGGAGTTTGGCCCAGCTGACCTTGGGCTTCCGCGTGCCTAACAAAGCTGCCTCTTGGGGCGCCTGGGTGAGTTCGGGGCTCGTGAGTTCGAGCCCCGCGCCGGGCTCTGTGCTGACAGCTCAGAGCCTGGAGCTGCTTCGGATTCTGTGTCTCCCTGTCTCTCTCTGCCCCTCCCCTGCTCGCGCTCTGTCTCTCCCTCTCTTTCTCAAAAATAAATAAACATTAAAAATAAATTTCAGAGCTGCCTCTTACCCCATCACCCCCAAAATCTTCTCCTTCAGCGCACCCAGAGACCAGGCTTCGGGAAGTCAGCACAGGCCTCAAAGCCCAGAGCCAAGGCCTGGAAAAGTGGAAGGAAACATGACCCAGGAAGGGGATGGGGACGCAAAGGTCCGGATTTGTGGGTCAGGGCCAGGCCAGCACATGGGCTGAGATGCTCTGAAAAGAGGGGGGGTGGGTAGGTAACAAAGCAGGGGGCAAAGGCGCCCACCCAGGACGGTGGGGCTCGTTGTGTGCAGGGAACGAGTCCCCTTGGGTGACCACGTGTGAATGGAGAACGAGGCCGGGTCCCCTGAACTGCCTGTGGGGGGCTGGGCCTGGGTAAGGGATTTGCTGAGTCTGTGGCTGAAGGAGCCTGGTGACGGGGTCACAGTCAGAACCCGCAAGACAGAGCTGAGGCTGGAGCCTGGGCCGGGCCAGATCCTACCCTCCCTTACTCCTCACCGACTCCCCCTACCAACCCGTGCCTCTTGCAGCCCAGCCCCATCCTGTCCCTCTGCCACTACCCCTGCCTCCCCAGACCCCTTCCCAAGGGGAAGGCCGGCAGCCTCTGGCTCCTGGGTCTTTCTGGAAGCCCAGTTTCCAATGACAAGGGATCGGGAGAGCCGGAGCGCTCCGCTGAAGGCTTTGAGCCTGGTCTGTGTGTCTAAATGTCCAAACGTGTCTTACCTGGCATTTTCTGGTTCTGGGACTTTGGCTCACGTCTGTGTCAAAGCTCTTAATTACAGGCCACGGGCGCTAACTCTGACTTACTGAAGGAGAGAAATGGCGGATTACAGGACACCGGGTAGTCTCGGAATTACCCAGAAGGCTACAGAACTTTGGCAGAAAATGGTCTGCCGAGGGCCTAGATGACTTAACAAGGGCCACTGCTGTCACCGCGGGCCACTAGACGTTGCTTCTGGCTCTCTGCCACCACCGGGCCTAAACCCAAGCCCAGGGTCTGTGCTCCTGACCACCTGAACCCCAGTCACGTGCTCGCGTCCTAGCTGGAAGGGACCCCGGGAAAGAGCACCTGTGCCCTCAGCGTCCCTAGGTAGGTGGATTCTTGTCTCCATCAAAAATAATGAGGCGGGGCGCCTGGGTGGCTCAGTCGGTTGAGCGTCAGACTTCAGCTCAGGTCATGATCTCACAGCTCATGAGTTCGAGCCCCGCATCCGGCTCTGGGCAGACAGCTCGGAGCCTGGAGCCCGCTTCTGATTCTGTGTCTCCCTCTCTCTCTGCCCCTCCCCCGCTCGCACTCTGTCTCTCTCTCTGTGTCAAAAATAAAAACATTAGGGGTGCCTGGGTGGCTCAGTCGGTTGGGCGACCGACTTCAGCTCAGGTCATGATCTCGCAGTCCGTGAGTTCAAGCCCCGCATCGGGCTCTGTGCTGATGGCTCAGAGCCTGGAGCCTGTTTCCGATTCTGTGTCTCCCTCTCTCTCTGCCCCTCCCCCACATGCACTCTGTCTCTCTCTCTCTCTCTCTGTGTCAAAAATAAAAACATTAAAAAACAATTCGAAAAAATAACGAGGCACACGTCAATCATGTCTCAGCAAAGCGTAGACCAAGTGTGGGTGACCCTTCGTTCCGTTTCCTCCCGTTCTCCTGGCCACAGGCAGCCACCCTTTCGTCTTCTCTCGGTCCAGTGTGGTCTCCAGCTCCCTGCAGGCCTCCTGTCTTGATTCCAGAGGGGGAGTCACGCCAGAAAGGGCCAGAGGTGAGGGCTGTCATTTCCCCTCTGCAGTAACCCAACCTCTTAGCTACCTCTGCATCCTCTGGGCTGCTGTCTGCCTTCCCAGCCCCAGCCTGCGACCTTGCATTGGACTTAAAGGACTCGCCCCTTAGGGGACTCCCGAAGCTGACAACCCTTCACATCTGCCGAGGGCTACCGGGACCCTGCTTGGCGGGATTCTGCGTCCGTGGTCCCAGGACCAAAGCCAAGGTGGGAGGAGACAGGGAGTGAGAGAACAGGTTTTCCTGCCCCTGCCGGGATGTCACTTGGACATCCTAGGGCCAAACGTGTGTAAGGCAGAGCTTTGGGGATCAAGTAAGCGGGAGGGGGGGCTGTTTTCTTCCCCCCCCCCCCCAGGAAGAGCTCCCTGCACAGACACCAGGAGCAGTGGGTGGGCGAGTCCCGAAGTCTCTGTGACCCTGGAGAGGCCCTGCCTGGCTGCCACTGAGGCCACAGGACCTCTGGCTTGTGTGCAGGGTGGGTCTTTCCCTTCGGGGTCCCGGCCTCCCACGGAGCCCCTCTTGTCTGCCCAAATCTCCTTTGTCCCGGCCCACACTTCAGGGTCATTTCCTCTGCAAAGCCTTCTCCAGCCTCTCCCTACTTGCAAAGCATTTTCAGTCCTGAGCAGTGCTTCCCCCAAAGGGTCCCTTCCTTCTCTCCTTTCCATTCAGGCAGGCGGCCTTTACCCAACTTTCTTCCCCCGGTCTCAAGTCCGGGCGTGTCTCTCTTTCTTGGTTTACAACCAGGAACTTCTCGCAGTGGGACCGATCCAAAGCACATCTGTGAGTCTAGTGTCTACTGTCTATTGGAACAGGGTGGTGGCAGGGGCTGGCCTGAAAGGAAGTCACATCGGGCTGGGCCTACAGAGGTGGAGGCGAGGCCTTGGGCATCCGGTCGACCAGCTGCCTAGCAGAGGCATGTGACTTACGGGTTATGAGCTTACCCGTCCTGGACCCAGAGATCCAGGAGGTGACAAGTTGGTGCCCAGGGCTCAGATGTCTTGGGACAGTGGCCAGTGATTGCTGGGAACAGTGAGCAGCAGCGTGGGGTAAGACTGGAACCTGAGCTCCATGGTACATAAAGCCGGGTTGTTCTCCCGTGGCTTGTGGGTTTATTTCCCTGTTGTCCTTGAGGAGAGCTGATTCATCCCCTGAGTACACAGGGCTCAGGACCAGAGGCTTTCCGAGTGCTTACAGATATGTTACGGACCTGGAAAAAAAGTATATTCTAAAATCCAAAAACTGCAAAAATCTAAATTAATAAACGTCTAAGGAAATGTGTGCAAAATACAATGGTAGCCAATCAACATCTTGGTTACATTTCATATTCCTAAAGTTTCATTACATCGGCACACAATTTGTAGATTAGTTTTTCTCACTTCCTAGAATTTCCTGAATGTTCGTGCATTCAATCCGTTCCTTGCAGGCAATTCTAAAAAAGAAAACCCTTTCAAACACCTTAACAGCAAACATATTATGTTTTGTGTGCAATGTAAGTGTATTTTAATATACTCGATATTGAGGGGTAATACGGTCTGGTGGGAGGAACAGGGACCCTGTAACCAGACTGCCTAGGTTTAAATTCTGGCTTTGCCACTTACCAGCTGAATCACCTAGAACAAATTATTTTTTTTTTTTTAATTTTTTTTTCAACGCTTTTTATTTATTTTTGGGACAGAGAGAGACAGAGCATGAACGGGGGAAGGGCAGAGAGAGAGGGAGACACAGAATCGGAAACAGGCTCCAGGCTCCGAGCCATCAGCCCAGAGCCTGACGCGGGGCTCGAACTCACGGACCGCGAGATCGTGACCTGGCTGAAGTCGGACGCTTAACCGACTGCGCCACCCAGGCGCCCCTAGAACAAATTATTTTTAATTGTTTTTCATGCTTATTTATTCTTGAGGCGGGGGGAGGGACAGAGAGAGAGGGAGACACAGAATCCGAAGCAGGTTTCAGGCCCTGAGCTGTCAGCACAGAGCCCGAGGCGAGGCGAGGCGGGGCGCGAACCCACCAACTGTGAGATCGTAACCTGAGCTGAAGTCTGACGCTTCAAGGACTGAGCCATCCAGGCGCCCCTCGGACAAATTATGTAACCTATCTGTGCAGCGGCTCCCTCGTCCGTAAAACACGACCACGGTAAAATAGCACCTAGTTCAGAGCAGAAAACATGATGATAATGGTAATACCTTGTTATTATCGGCACAACTTCTCAGGTTGTCGTGGGGATTTGTAAAGCATTTGGAACAATTCCTAGCAGGAAGGAAGCTCTATTTAAGGGTTTGTTTGTCTAAACAAACACATGGGGGAAAGCTGTGGATCTCCGAGTGTTTGCTTAGGTCTTTAAGAAAATTCTATCCCACTTCACTGGGGCTAGTGAACCCAAGGAGAGTGTTGTGTGCGGCCTCAGGCCACAGCCATGAGAGGAACCATGTGCACTTGGGCCCCCAGGATGGAGGCAGAGTGAGAGGGGCCCCAAGGAAAAGGGGAAACTCAGACCAGAGAGTTCGTGTTTAGTTTTTGTGTTCTGCCCGTTTGGACTAACCCATGGAGTTTCTAACTTGGCTTTATTGAGGAGGCTGTCTTCCTAAGTCCTCCCGAATGTGATTATCCATTTTGGCACTGACCTTGCTGGAGAAGGTCATCAAGAGGACCCGACGGGCAAGGGACCCTGGAGCTTGACCCCAGCAATCAGAGCCTCCTTACCCACTCTCCTGTCCTTGGAGCACACATTCTGCCATTTTCAAGGATGCGGCCTTGAGAGAGCAATGTGTCGTTGAGACCATCTGGCCTGGACACATGAGTGAACCCTGTTAAGGCTTCTGTGTAAATGTTTAAGAGTCTGGCGGGCAAGTGCTGAGAACTACTTATCTTGCTGCTGCCCAAGACCAGCCTTGCATAGGAGTTATGCTTATTAATAAGTCCCTGCTTATTAAAACTCTCATCGGCGGGCTCTGGGCTGATGGCTCAGAGCCTGGAGCCTGTTTCCGATTCTGTGTCTCCCTCTCTCTCTGCCCCTCCCCCGTTCATGCTCTGTCTCTCTCTGTCCCAAAAATAAATAAAACGTTGAAAAAAAAAATTTTTAAAAAATAAAAAATAAAAAAAAAGGGGCGCCTGGGTGGCGCAGTCGGTTGAGTGTCCGACTTCAGCCAGGTCACGATCTCGCGGTCCGGGAGTTCGAGCCCCGCGTCGGGCTCTGGGCTGATGGCTCAGAGCCTGGAGCCTGTTTCCGATTCTGTGTCTCCCTCTCTCTCTGCCCCTCCCCCGTTCATGCTCTGTCTCTCTCTGTCCCAAAAATAAATAAAACGTTGAAAAAAAAAATTTAAAAAAAAAAAAAAAACCTCTCATCGGGGTGCCTGGGTGGCTCAGTCGGTTAAGCGTCCGACTTCGGCTCAGGTCATGATCTCATGGTCCGTGGGTTCGAGCCCCGCGTCGGGCTCTGTGCTGACAGCTCGGAGCCTGGAGCCTGTTTCAGATTCTGTGTCTCCCTCTCTCTGACCCTCCCCCGTTCATGCTCTGTCTCTCTCTGTCTCAAAAATAAAAAAAAATAAACGTTAAAAAAAATTCTCATTAAAAAAACTGTCATCTAACAACCTGGGGTGGCCACCTCTTTCTTTGGTCTCTCCCTGTCGTCCGTGTCCAGGAGCCAGTTTCAGATCTCACCTGGGGAACTCCCGAAGTTGCCAACCAACTGACCTCCGGGGCTCAAGCAGCCTTCGGCCCTGCCGCCCTGCCCTACACCATACATCCACCCGTTATCCCACACCCCCGCCCCAGTCGGGGCTCTCTCCCTTTCACGTTTGTCTTTGTCTCCAGTTATGGGTCCAACTTCCCCGTGATGTCACCGGGTATTGGGGATGGTGATGAGAAGTGGCCGTACCCGGAGATCCCAGCGGATGGCAGTTCTTGGTAATATGAGCCCCAGAAGGAAGGGAAGATTGTGTTGCTTACGATCACAGACCCTTCGGGAAAGCATAAGACGCGTGCTCGTTGGCTGCGAGTAGCAAAAACTTGGCTTAGACAATAAGAAAGTATATTATCTCGCGTATCGATGAAACTGGAGGTAGGAATACCCAGGGCTAGCGCATCAGCGGCACGACATCATCAGGGCATCATGTTCTCCCTGTGTTCTCATTCTGTTGCCCTCTGTGTTTTAGCCTTTTCCTTTTACCGTTACAGCACGGTATCCAGGCGTAACATCTCTCCCGATGTGTCCCACTTAGCAGTAAGGAAATCTTTTCCTACGGCCCCAGAAATGGCCAGATTGGTATCCCATGATTAAACCAGTCGCTGACAAGGCGGATGGGACCACCTTGATTAACTACCTCTGGGCTGGGCTGGAAGGTTACGATCTCACAGTTGGTAACCTGAGCTGAAGTCGGACGCTGGAACACACCATTCGGGGTCAGGTAGGAAGAAAGAAAAGTTAGAATTGTCGTTGTGTAGGAAGCCAAGCGTATCGTTGGAGCCATTTATGAATGCCAACTTGGGAACGTTGAAAAACCCAAGATTATTCTAGAGGGCCAGCCTCTGCTGGGGGGTTCCTTGGTTACTATTGATGTGATTTGTCCCCTCTGATTTTCACCACAAGCTCCGCCGTCCTCCACCGCACATACACACAACGGGAAGAAACACCTAGACTCTGGGTAAAGGACCTCACATAATGTCCGGCAGGAAATGGACATCAATACAGCAACAATAAATAAATGCATAGGTCCCTTCCCCCAGCGCAGATGACCACACCCACATCCTAACTGGTCTCCCTGCCTCCAGCTGGCCCGGGCAATCCAGTCTCCTCACAGCCCGCAGAGCGATTTGTTTCAAAATTCAAATCTTATCTGCCTTCAAAGGCTCTCCACTGCCCTCAGGACAAGGGCCAGATTCCTTAGGCAGGAGCGCAAGTCCCTTTATCATTTCAATCCATCCTGAAAACCTTGTGAGTTCTCTTATCCTCAGCTTCAGCATGGTGACACAGGCACAGAAATCATAAAACACAAAGATAACGAGGCATCAGAAGTAAGAGTCAGCAGAAATAGCAAACATCAGAATTTGACCTGTGTATTTACATGTTAGAATTATTGGGAAAATACAAAATAACTAAATCTAATATGTTTAAATAAAGAGAAGATAATTTTAAAATATGAATGAGAAGGGGCGCCTGGGTGGCCCGATGGGTTAAGTGTCCGACTTCGGCTCAGGTCATGATCTCCCGGTTCGGTTTGCCAGTGCGAGCCCCGCGTCGGGCTCTGTGCGGACAGCTCGGAGCCCGGAGCCTGCTTCGGGTTCCGTGTCTCCCTCTCTCTCTGCCCCTCCCCTGCGCGTGCTCCGTCTTTTTCTGTCTCTCAAAAACAAATAAACAAAAAAAAATATTTAAGAAAATATGAACAAGAAAAAAAAAACTATCAAAATTATTAGAACGATTTCCAGCAGAGAGGGTCCACAGCTGCTGCCACCGTTTTGGGCACAGTAGTGAGGTTGGGACCTGAGCTGGTCCACTGCAACCGTGCTGGGGCTGGTGGGGTTCCATGTGGCAACAGTGTCTCAGCGTGTTGGTGTAGCGATGGCCGTGGTGGATGGCTTCCCCTGAAAGGAGTAGACTAGAGGGGTCGAGTGCCCTCGGGTTCCAAACAGAAGATCAGGAGTTTGATTCGTTGCCTACTTCACTGTGATTCACAACATGCACAATTTGGACAGGACAATGTTGATTCGAGCAGTTTCCAGGGCCAGGTAAGGTAACGGGGGTAATTCTCAAGCAGAAAGAGCCAGAAGGCAGGTGACCCAATCCTTCTTTGACTTTAAGAAGAGAAGATCTCGCGGTTTAAGAGAGGAGACATCCTGAGAATCCAGAAAAACCTGAAGAGCAGTGGTTGGATGAGGACAGCAGAGGCTGGAAGGGGTTAACCCCAGTCCCTACAGTTGAGAATAGACCTGCCTGCATCTCGGGACTGGCTGTGACTGGTGGTCAGGGAACTGGTAAAGATCTCAGGATTATCCGCCCCCCAGGGGGCGGATGTAATGGAAACAAGGTAACTTCCCATCCCATCCTGTCCCACTGCTGGATGGACAGAATCCCAAAGGGCTTCAGCAGAGCACAGCTAGGACAAACGTTTTGCGGACAGAGGGAACGATCTTTTTTATTTTTAAAAATTTTTTGCAACCGCCATGTGTGTAGGATTTCTTACAGACGTCAAGGGCAGTCGGCTCGTACACATTCTGTTTCTATGACTTTCTGGGACAGAAGGACTCCATTCCTAGGGGCGTGGTCAGGATATGAAACCAGAAGGTTCACGCATTAACTTCTGAAGTAGCTAATTTTAGGCAGTATTGGCCACGCCTGGGTGGATTGGCATTTTGTCCCCTATTCTCGGACGGTGCAAATCAACCTGTAGGAAACGGAAGGAGTTAGGAGGGCGGGGCACGGCTTAGCCTCGTTTATGTAATGATTTTCCGCTCTCGTTCTGAAAGCATTCCGTCGAATGACAACAGACGGTGTCCATCCACCCCTGCGAAGCAATCACGCACCCTGTGAATGATACGCAGCCGGATCGCTTTTCCATTTATAAAACCTGACCGGTTATGACTCACGCTGGCATTTCAAATCCTAGTCATGCTCAGGGCACTGCTTAGAGGCACTTGTCTTCCTTTGTAGCCAGTGATGCGTGCATTGCTCTCCAGATCCTGTTCGGACTCTTGTCCTTCTTTTCCTCAAAGCTCCAGGTGAGGCAACTCTGGGTGCAACGTGTATTTCACGCCACATGAGACGCCGGCTGTGCAGGACACCTCGCTCCGCGCATGGCATGAAGCTCGTACTGGAAGCACCAAACACCCAGCTCTCTGCCTTCCCCCGAGGGCTCAGGTAGCTGGCTCGCCCTGCTACAGCAGCTAAGTACACGCCTGACCCTTGGCTTTCCCTCCACAGTCGTGAGCCACCCGTCACTACCGCAAACATCTTGTCCTCCCCCAAGGAAGTACCCCGAGCAGCCGCGAAACCAGCGGAGCTCCCCTCCTGGAAGAAAAACTCTTTCGCAGAAGCCCCAGCCGGTTTCCGGATCCTCACGTTTCATTGGCCAGGACGGAGTCACATGTCCACCCCTAAAGCCAATCGGAGGCAATAGAGAGTGGGCGTGCTCTAACGGGCTGCAGCCAATCCTGATCCAGCGCTTCGTGGAGGAGGGAGGCGGGGCTCACCCTGGACGGGCCGCTGCCCCAGACCTGCAACCCCGAGCGGGGCGCGGGAAAGAGCGGCCGGGGACCCCACAGAATGATGGTCTGCAGTGAGAAAGAGGGGTGAAGCGGATGGCAGGGAGGGGAAAGAGACCCTCGGGGCTCCAGCTCCCCTTTCCAGTCCGTCCCAGGGCTTCAGCCCCTCCCCAGCCCTGGGCTGGCCTGTTGGCTTACCCAAGAACCCCCCCAAACGACAGAAGTGGATGGTCTCAAGGTTGTGGAGGCCGAAGCCTGAAATCCAGGTGTCAGCGCGCTCCCTCTGAAGCCTGGAGGCGAGGAGCCTTCCTCCCCAATTCCCAGCTGCCAGTGGTTGGTGGGCAATCCTTGACCTGCCACCTGGGTGGCCACGTGGCTTTCTCCCCTGGGTGTCTGGGCCTCTCCTCTCCGGATGTGGACAGCGGGCATATTGGGTTAAAGACCCACCGTACCCTACTGTGACCTCATCTAAACTGCTTACATCCGCGGCCATTCTATTTCCAAAGAAGGTCACAGGCACGGGTCCCGGTGTTAGGACTTCAACATCTCTTTTTGGGAGCACCCAATTCGGCCCTTAACAGGTCGTGTGAGACTCCCTTGTAGAACAAATGGTCTTTTTGCATTACCTAAACCCGGAGATTTTTCTGTAGTTTATAACCAAAGAGTCCTTCCAATACAGGATTCTGATAGGGGTTCAAACTGGTCCAAAGAAACAGGTGTCGCGCATCACCTCCTTACCTAAGCCTCCTTGTTTCCGGAAGCAACTCAGAGAAGCTTACATAATCACCAGAGGGCAGTTTTCTCTCTTTCGAACCAAAGTCCTTCTTCAGAAGAAGGTCTTGTGTAACTCTGAATACAGAGGGTTTGCTTGCAAAGTTAGAGAGCCAGCATGGGAAATTTCCAATGCCATTGGGTATTTGTACTTCCTCCTAGTCCCTGCCTGCTTTCTGGACATTGACTTTTTAAAAATCATTTAAGTGTGTTTGTTTGTTTTGAGAGAGACAGACAGAGAGAGAGAAAGAGAATCCCAAGCAGGCTCTGCACTCTCAGCGTGGAGCCCAGTGCAGAGCTCAAACCCACGAACCACGAGATCATGACTTGAGCTGAAATCAAGTGTCGGGTTTTATTTTGGGGGCGCCTGGGTGGCTCAGTCGGTTCAGCGTCCAACTCTTGATTTGGGGCTCGGATCGTGATCCCAGGGTCGTGGGACTGAGCCCCAGGTTGGGCTCTGTGCTGACCATAGAGCCTGCTTGGGAGTCTCTCTCTCTCCCTCTGCCCCCCTCCCCTGCTCTCTTTCTAAAATAAAATTTTTAAAAATTAAGATTTTATTTTGAAGTAATCTCTACACCCAACGTGGGACTCGAACTCACAACCCCAAGATCAAGAGTGGCACGTTCTTCTGAGCCAGCCAGGTGCCCCTGGACATGGATAGTCTTAATATTCAGAACCTACAACCAATTGTACAGCCTCATCTAACCAAGCCCCCTCCAAGGATTCTGACTTTTCAGAGCTGGGACAGCCTCCTCTTTGTGACTCTGGAAACACTGCCGCATCCCAATCAGGCTGTACTTGATTTTGTCTTTGCTGCGGGGGGCGGGGTGGGGGGGGGTGACAGTTACAGCATGACCTTGACTCGCTCATTCCAAATTTGGAGGGCTTGTGAGAGCTGGTGAAATTTTCTAATTAGTATTTTTCCTTTTTTTTTTTTTAAGTTTATTTCTTTTTGAGAGAGAGAGAGAGAGAGAGAGCATGCACATGTGAGCAGTGGAGGGGCAGAGGGAGAGGAAGAGAGAGAGAATCCCAAGCAGGCTCCATGCTGTCAGGGCAGAGCCCAAAGCGGGGCTCAATCTCAAGAACCGTGAGATCGTGACCTGAGCCGAGATCAAGAGTTGAGCCCTCAACCGATTGACGCCCCCCAGGTGCCCCCTCACTAGTATTCTTCAATGTCATATGTTTGTTGGTCTTTCTTAATTAAAAAAAAAAAATAGGGGCGCCTGGGTGGCGCAGTCGGTTAAGCGTCCGACTTCAGCCAGGTCACGATCTCGCGGTCCGAGAGTTCAAGCCCCGCGTCAGGCTCTGGGCTGACGGCTCAGAGCCTGGAGCCTGTTTCCGATTCTGTGTCTCCCTCTCTCTCTGCCCCTCCCCCGTTCATGCTCTGTCTCTCTCTGTCCCAAAAATAAATAAACGTTGAAAAAAAAATAAAAAAAATAAAAAAAAATAAAGAAATCCTCCTATGTGCAGGCAGGTTTCTCGGTGGAGGGAATCTAGCAATCAACGGATCCTGCCCTCTCTTTTCGTGGGAGTCCCTAGTGAGATGTTGGCTCTTTGTGGCTGAGATGGTGAGCTAGATCGATCGCAAAAACAGCAATCTCCGCCCATCACGGTTATCTGTCCTCTCTACGATAGGATTTGCAGCTCCTTCAATCAAAAGCCCTATTTCCCACCTCCTTGAACGTGGGCTGCCTTGTGATCTACTTTGGCCAATAGCCTGAAACAGAAGTGATGCTTCGGTTCCAGAACTGAGAGTCCAGAGTTCTCGTACTCTTCCGCTTACTCTCTTGAAACCAGCCCAGAGACTGTGCCAAGAAGCCCAGACCAGCCTAACACGATCCAGACGTCCACGCTGTCCCAGCCCAGAGCCAACCAAATGTCAGACATGGGCGTGAGGCGACTCTGGCCAGACCAGAAAGCATCCAGATGACCTCTAGACTCACGAGCTATAATAAATGTTTATTGTTTTAAGCTACTGAGCATTGGGATGGATGTTACACAGCAATAGCTAACCAATACACCTGGGCATCTAAGCAACATTTCCCCAACTCTGGGCTCTTCAAAGAAATTAAATAATTGCCTTTTTTTTTTTTATCACCCTAGGTTTATGCAGCTTTTAAGCAAGAGAAAAGAATTGAACTCAACTGTATGTAAAAAGGAAATGCCATTTTACGATAACATAGGACTCTCCAAGGCCTCACCTAACTTTCTCCATTTTGCTATTTTAAGATTGTTGAAGGGGCACCTGGGTGGCTCAGTTCGTTGAGCATCCGACTTCAGCTCAGGTCATGATCTCACAGTCCGTGAGTTCAAGCCCCACTTTGGGCTCTGTGCTGACTGCTCGGAGCCTGGAGCCTGCTTCGGATTCAGTGTCTCCCTCTCTCTCTCTGCCCCTTCCCCGCTCTCTCTCTCAGAAATAAATAAACATCGAAAAGAAAAAAAAAAAAAAGATTGGGGCACCTGGGTGGCTCAGTCAGTTAAGCATCCAACTTCGGCTCAGGTCATGATCCCACTGTCCCCGGGTTCGAGCCACACATCAGGCTCTGTGCTGACAGCTCAGAGCCTGGAGCCTGTTTTGGATTCTATGTCTCTCTCTCTCTCTCTCTCTCTCTCTCTCTCTCCCCCTCCCCCACTGGTGCTCTGTCTCTGTCTCTGTCTCTCTCTCAAAAATAAACAAGTTTTAACAATTAAAAAAGAAAGTTTGCTGAAAATCAGGCAATATGGAATACATATGGCTTCACGAAACAATATACTGTGAAATTCTAGGATCGGCGAAACCAATCAATAGAGAAAAAAAAGCAGATCATAAATATTAGCACCCGGAGATAAAGGAAGCAGGCTCGGGGCGTAAGGAAACTTTGGGCTGACGGACATGCTCTGCACCTGGATTGCATGGAAGTTACTGAGGTATTTACATGTTTCAGAAGTCATCTCTACTCCTTAAGTGGGTGTGTTATATCGCGTGAGGATTATATCTCGATAAGGTTGATTTTTAAGGTTTAACACAAAAATTTACGTCAGCAAAGCTGTGGAGAAAGAGGACCGTCGTGCCCTGTTGGTGGGAATGTGGATCGGTGCAGGCCACCGTGGAAAATAGGATGACGGTTGCCCCCAAAAATTCAAAATAGGATGACCACGTGATCCGTCAGTGTCACCTCTGGGCATATACCCAAAGGAAATGAAAACAGAGTACGAAAGAGATATCCGCACCCCCATATTCACCGCAGCGTTCGTCACAATAACCAAGATATGGACACAGCCTGCATGTTTGTCAACGGATGAACGGATAGAGATGTGGTGTAGATAATACAACGGAACCGTGTTCAGCTGTGAGAAGGAAGGGAAGCCGACCGTTTGCAACAATAGGGATAGACCCTGGGGGCGTTCCGCCAAAGTGAAATGAACCAGAGAAAAGGCGGATACCGCATGGTACCGTTTATATGTGGAATCAAAAAACAAAAAGAAAAAGGGGCGCCTGGGTGGCGCAGTCGGTTAAGCGTCCGACTTCAGCCAGGTCACGATCTCGCGGTCCGTGAGTTCGAGCCCCGCGTCGGGCTCTGGGCTGATGGCTCGGAGCCTGGAGCCTGTTTCCGACTCTGTGACTCCCTCTCTCTCTGCCCCTCCCCCGTTCATGGTCTGTCTCTCTCTGTCCCAAAAATAAATAAACATTGAAAAAAAAAATAAAAAAAAAAAAAACAAAAAGAAAAGATCAAATTCATAGAAACAGAGAGTAGGCTGGTGGGGCTGGGGAGTGAGGTGGTTGGTAGGGAGAGGTTGGTTAAAGGGTACAAAGTTGTAGCTACGGGATGAGTAAGGTCTGAGGATCTCACAGTCACTAGTCGTGAACACTATCGTATAATTGGGATTTACCGAGAGAGTAGGATTCGCGTGTTCTCGCGTGTGCACACACACACACACACACGCGCACGCGCGATGGATCCACGAGGGGATTAACCACACGGGGGACCCTTTCACAGTGTATACGAATATCAAATCGCAATGATGCACACCTCAAATACCTTGCAGTTTGGTGGGTCGATTATACCTCAGTAAAGCTGAAATTAAAACAAACAAACAAACACCTGAAGGAAGTCTAGATGGTCTTTTGAACACCAAGGAGGGTAACATTCAAAACGGTGGCAGTGACCCAAACTCCCAGGGCTCAGTCCTGTCCCACGGGGTCCTATCAGGGGTCTCAGGGGAAGGCCCCCTCCCACTCCCTGCAGCTTGGTGGCCGGGTGGCCCGCAGGCAGCGCTCGGCCACCGCGCTAGCCGGCCACGCCCAGGCGGGCCTCGCACACCCAGCGGTAGGGTCTCTGGCAGACGTCATCGTTCCAGCCGTCGGGGTGGAAGTGGGCACAGTCCTCGCCCCCGCCCAGCCCGTGCCCATGCCAGTCGTCCGGCTGGCCCGGCCTCCAGTTCCTGCAGAGAGAGGACAATGGCCAGAGGGCCCAGAACCCAGGCTCGGGGACAAGGGACTGAGGGTCAGACCCCGGAGGGGCAGGAGCTGAAGGGGGCAGAGGGGCACAGAAAGCCAGGCCGCACTCACTTGAAGTTGGTCTCATAGTCCGTCCCATCCACCCATTTCCAGGCTCCTTCGGCATCACTGAGGCCCATCCAGGCGTGTAAGGAGCCTATATGTTCCTGCACAAAGTTCTGGGGTGACAGAAGGGCAAGGGTGACTTCTCTCCAGCCCAGCCAACTCCCTGGACTCGCAGTTCTGAACTTGACGTGTCCATTCAGCCCGTTGGGGGACACTGGGGACGGTTACCCCGATGCCCCCGGCCAATGAAACTTCTGGGAGCGGCTCGGTGGGTGACAGAGCTCAACCAAGCCCCCTCGGGGATGCCGACGGCCCGGCCGAGGTTGAGAACCGCTGCCCTCAAGGGGACCCTGGCACTGAGGCGCTCACCTGCTCCTCCCTGGAGTTGACGACCACCAGGTGCGCGTTCTCCAGCCGGCAGTACTTCTCGGCCTCCGGCCAGGTCTTCCCGGAGCGCGAGAACCAGTAGCAGCTGCCCTCGAACTCCAGCCAGTTGACGGGGCAGCAGGTACTTTGAGAGCCTGAGGGGCGGGGGGCGGGGAGGGTCTGAGATGCCACCCAGGGGTGGGGGTGGGGGGACGAGCAGGAAATGGGGCGCAGCACCCCCACGCCCCTCACCGTTGCTCTTGAGAGCGGCCACCTGGCAGGTCAGGGTCCTCAGGTCCTTGGCCAGCTGCTGGACTCGAGCGAGGGTATCGGAACGATCTGGGACACACACACAGGTGGGCAGCGGGGGCAGCGCCTGGGGGGGCTCAGCGAGCCCCTGGAAGCCAGGCGTCCCCGCGCGGGCCAGCCTAGGGACCTCTGCGCCCTGTCCCGCGTGCGCGCCACGCCCCGGCGACGGGGACAGGGCCCCCACCTGCTTGCAGCTGCCGCTGGTCCTTCTCCAGCTTGCTCTCCAGGGCGAACACCTTGTCGTTCAGGCTGCGGGCTGCAGGGCAGGGGGTCAGCACCGAGGCCGCTCCCCCCACCCCCACCCCCGCCCCTCCCCCCGCGGGGCCGCGGCTTCTCACCTGCTTGCAGCTCCCGCTTGTGATTTTCCACCTCGGCTTTCAGAGACGTTGTCGTTTCTTGCAAACTGCCGCCTGGAGGACACGTGGGGGGGGGGAGGACTCGGTGCTCGGGACCCCCTCCCCCACCCCCGCCCCCGCCCCCATGGAGCCCCTTCCGTGTGCCAGGCTCACCCTGGGCGTTCAGGGCCTGGAGCTCGGCCACAGTGCTTGAGGTGAAGTTGCTGAAAGTGGCTCCCAGGGTCACCAGGTCCCTCTGACACTTGGAATCTGATGGGGAGGGGACAAAGCATGTTGGGATTTATCAGGCCCTCTGCGAGCCGGCAGCCAGTGGGCTCACCGCGCGCACCGTCCCGCCGTCTCCTCACATGACCCAACCCAGAGGGACGGGCCCTATCGTTATCCGGTGTCCCGGTCTGGAGGGGTTAGGCCACTGGGCTACTCGGCCAACCGCACCAAGTGACAGAGCCAGCGGCCACCCCACCGCCGCCACCCCACCCCCACCCCCGTGAGCTCTCTCCTCCCTGCCCACGCCGCTCCCCTCACTCTGGGATCCGATCACACAGATGCCAACCAGCAGGAGGAGGCTGATGCCCAGGGAGAGCAGGAAGGGCCGGGGGCCGGAGCAGAGCCGCTGCAGGTGGTGGAGAGCCGGAGGCGGCCCTGCGAGGGGAGAGGGCGTCAGGGCGGGACAGGGAGGAGGAGAGGGCCCAGGGACCAGTCAGGGATGAGGGCTGTCGCGGGTAATGCTGGGAGGCCGAGGCAGGACATGTGGGGCGGGGTGCGCCCAGGCCTCTGACCCCTCAGGGACCAGCCCAAGCCCTCAGTCACCTGGGCCCCTCGCGCCTCCGTGGGGACGCACGGACACAAGGACCCGCAGATGGAGGGGGACGGTGATGGGCAAGAGGCTGTCAGAGTTGGGGGAGGGGCAGAAGGACCCAGAGAGAGCTGGAGCCCCACCAGGCTCACAGGTGGGTTTCCTTCTGAACCCAAATACTCTTCCCTCGATGCTAACCCTCACGGCCTCCTCCAGAGCAGAGGGATCCGGGCCCCCTGTGGCCCTCTCTGTCCCTGTCTTCACACTGGGGTCCCCAGAGGCTGGGGCCGGACCCCCTCGGGATGGGGGCCCCCCTGCAGCCCACACACGGTAGGGGTGCAGGTATGACAGCAGAAACCCTCTACCCCTGAAGAGTGTATTGAAGGAGGGAACATTTCCCCATCCCTCTTACCGTTTCTGGACCCCTGACTTTGCTTCTCTGTCTCCGAATGCTGGAACTTTTCATACTGCGTAGACATGTTTGGACCAACGCTGGGGCTACCGGGGCTGAAAGGGAAGCAGGGCCAGGGGGCCAGGTTGAGGCAGGAGCTGGGGCGAAGCGGGGAGGCTGGGACTCGGTGGGAGCCCAGGTCAGGCCCAGAGTCCAAGGAAGAGGTGAACTCAGGTTGAGGGCGCGCCCAGGGTCGGAGAGAGGCTTGGGCCCGGTTCTGGGTTTGTGGGCGAGGTTGGACGTGGGGTCGGGACTGGGGGTCGGGCGGGGTTGCGTTGAGCTGGGGATGGAAGGAGGTAAAGTAGGAGCTAAATGCAGTACTGGCTGGGACTGGGGCCGATGCCGGGCTGGCACCGAGGGGCACGTCCTGCCGGCTGGGGTCGGGGATGTGGCTGAGCCTATGCCTGGTGCTGAAGCTGGAAACAGAGTCAGGGTCAACTTTGGGAAGGGGCTGGTGTTAAGATTCCAGTTGATTCTGAGGTCCAAGCTGGGGCTGGGGCTGGGGCTTAAGGGGAAGCTGGGGTTAGTGCCGCGGTTAGGGCCGCGGTGGGGTGGGGGCTGGAACGGGGCTGAGTCTGCCTGAGATTCGGCCCCCCCATACTTCAAGCCCAACCCAGGGAAGGGAATAGAGTGTAAAACCTCCCCTCGGCCACTGAATCCCCAAGCTGTCCCTTACCATTTCTTGGTCTCCCCTAAGTGCCAGGCTGGTTACCTGCGTCTGGAACTCCTTGCGCAGCAATGCCCAGAGTTGGAAAACACGAAATCCTGGAGATTCCGAGTGGGGGTCACCTACGCGACCAGAGTCCTGCCGGTGTCTGTGTGCCAAAGCCCAGGAGACTCTAAGCTGGGATCTCCCGTTTCCCCGACCGGAGTGGGGAAGGGATTGGAAGGCTTGCGCGAGGAAGGGGCTGGATACGGGGCAGGTCCGCTCTCCTCCTCCTCTGGGGTGTATCTACTCCCTGTCCCCTCCTCTTAAGCCCCCCTGACTTCCTCATTTTCACCATTCGGGAGAGGGGAGCCAGACCAGCAGGTCCAAAGGCCAGTGTGTCGGTTCTCCTCGCCCACGCCCCCTTTCGCTTCCTTCATCTAAAGTTCCCAGAACCCGTCTCCATCAGTGCGCAGCTGGGTCCAGAGGAGCGCATCTCTGGTCTTGCTCAATCTCACCAAGTCCTGGCACGTGAGCTTCCCCTGGGGCGCCCCGCCCCCCCCCCCCCCCAGGGAGGGAAGAAGACACGGCAGAGTGGGGTTTCCTGACTGCAAAGGGAGGAAGGAGGCAGGAAAGGGAAATCTTACCGAGCATCGAATCTGTAACAGGGGATTGTGCCAGAGGCGTGCCAGGCGTTAACCGTTCCGATCCCACAAGAATCTTGGGGAGGAGCTTTGGATGGCGGACTGAGGCTCAGAGCCGGGCCGTGGGCTTCCCAAGTTCATGGGTGTGCTGAGTGCAAGGGGCCAGAATTGCAGACCACCCTGGCCTGGCCATCTTCAAGAAAGGGAACTGGATTGAATCCCATCACCTGTAAATCTCATTGCCACACACGGTGTGAATTCACACTCACAGTCTTTTCTTTTTCTTTTCTTTCTTTTTATTTGCTTAATGTTTATTTATTTTTGAGAGAGAGAGAGCGTGAGCAAGTGGGGGAGGGGCAGAGAGAGAGGGAGACACAGAATCCGAAGCAGGCTCCGGGCTCCGAGCTGTCAGCACAGAGCCCTACTCCCGGCTTGAACTCACAGACCGTGAGATCGTGACCTGAGCCGAAGTCAGACACTTAATCGACTGAGCCCCCCAGGCGCCCCGAGATAGGGTCAATTTTTATTAAGGCCATCAAGAGTAGGGTGTCAAGAAAGGCCTTACTGGGAAGGTGATATATGAGCAATGGTCTCCAGGAGGTGAGGGAGCAAGTTATGAGGAGCTCCAGGAGGAACAGGACTCCAAACGGAAGGCACAGCCGGTGCAAAGGGTGGAAGAATGTCTAGGGTGTACAAAGATTCTCCATTCGCCAGACATCTTATGGAGACATGAGCTAGAGAGAAGAGGAGTAGATGAGTCACAGACGGAGAAGGGAGGCCGCCAATTCATTAGGGCACTTAGGCTATTGTTAAGCGTTTGTTTTTGCTCCAAGTTGGAGGGGCAGACTTTGGAGGGGTCGGAGCAGAGGAGGGAATGACCCGACTTGTATGTGAACTCGCACGTGTGACACCTGTGTTGTGAATCCCACGAAACGAAACAAGGGCGGAAACGGCGCGTTGTGCTCGGAGGCGGTGAGAAGGGTTCTGATCCTGGATAGGCTGTGAAGGTAGAGTTAACAGGATTCTGCTGATAAATTTCGTGTGGGTTTCACACACACACACACACACACACACACACACACACACACAAAAGTAGTTCTCCTTCCAGGCCCCAAAATAAAGTACACTTAGAGCATTTCCCATAAATTGCTGAGTCCTGAGGAAAAACCGCTTTATCCCTGACTTTTGCAAAGCCGACGCCTAAAGATATGTGATGACCTTTTGCAACTGCGTTCATCGTGTGGGAACAGTGCTGTGTTGTCATCATGAGCAGGTTAGAAGCTTGTTAACACTGATGACGGTGCAGCTTTCCTCCCAATCCCTCCCGAGGTTCTGTTCCGTGAGCCCGTCCTCCCAAAGGCCGACCCCTTCCTGACTTCTTTGCAAGTTGCCCTCTTTTCTTTCCTAAATGCTTCTGCCTCTGAGGCCTTCGGAGGCTTCTGCCTTCTTGAGCATCATAGCTTCCGTCTTCCACCGCTTTCTCCCTGCTGCCTCTCCCAGCACCTCAGCTGGCCAGGATTTCTTTATTTTTTTTTAACGTTTATTTATTTTTGAGACACAGAGAGACAGAGCATGAACGGGGGAGGGGCAGAGAGACGGGGAGACACAGAATCGGAAGCAGGCTCCAGGCTCTGAGCCATCATTAGCCCAGAGCCCCACACGGGGCTCGAACTCACGAACCGTGAGATCGTGACCTGAGCTGAAGTCGGACGCTCAACCGACTGAGCCACCCAGGCGCCCCATCCAAAGACATAAACTTTTAAAAAAGAGAGGAGAGAGAGAGAGAGAAAGACTGGAACTTAGAAGAAAAATGGGTCTTGAGGGTTTTCGGACACTACGTCCTTCTGTTTAACGGCGTTAAATGACTCCCCTGGTGATGCCTTTTTGAGCTGCGGATCCTTCAACTGGATCAACGATGCTGAAGTGAACAGGCTCGTAATGCCTGTTGGTGCTAAGAAGCGAAGACTGCTCTTGGCTAGATTTCTAGAAGCAAAACGGGCAGAAACGTCGTTATCAGTCCACCTTCTCCCTACTGTGTAGAGGGATATTCATTTATCCACACCTTCACCCACAAACCTGTCAGTTCTCGCCAATGTGATGTTCAAGAAACAAATACCTTCTCTGTTGTTTCAGCGATGGCTTAACTGACTACTGGCTTGGGAGAAACAAAGTTTTGTCTTGCTGAGGTTCAGAAACTGTCAGAAGCTCTTGTATTTACTTAAAGTTTTTTTTTAATGTTTATTTTTGAGAGAGAGACAGAGACAGAGTACGAGCAGGGGGTGGCAGAGAGAGAGGGAGACACAGAATCCAAAGCGGGTTCCAGGCTCTGAGCTGTCAGCACAGAGCTCGACGCGGGGCTCAAACTCACGGACCGTGAGTTCATGACCTGAGCCGAAGGCGGCCGCTTAACCGACTGAGCCACCCAGGCGCCCCCACAGTTTTTTAACCATAAAACCTTATATATACTTAGGCTTTTATTCTTCTATGTGAACGCTAACATTATTTTATCCTACCCCCGCCCCCCCCCACAGTGTTGGCATTCAGGTCAAACCACAATATGTGTTTCTGTAATTGGCCTAATGGGCATTTATAGACCGCCCCACTCAACAGTGGCAGAAGACGCATCGTTCAAGTGCACGTGGGACTGCCCCCAAGACAGACCGTGTCGCACAACAAACTTTAACACATGTAAGCAAATTGAAATTTTACATCTGTCCTCGATAATAATGGAGTTAAGCCAGAAAACAATTAGATGGAAAACCAAAAAAGATAATTATAAAAATCTCCCAACCCCCAAAATTATGCAACACATTTCTCAATAATCCATGGGTCAAAGAGAAAGTCTCAAGAAAAATTACAAACGATTTTAAACTGAACTGCAATGAAAATACAACAGATCAGGGGCGCCTGGGTGGCTCAGTGGTTAAGCGTCCGACTTCGGCTCAGGTCATGATCTCAAGGTTCGTGGGTTCGAGCCCCGCGTCGGGCTCTGTGCCGACAGCTTGGAGCCTGGAGCCTGTTTCGGATTCTGTGTCTCCCTCTCTCTCTCTACCCTTCCCCTGCTCATGTTCTGTCTCTCTCTCTCTCAAAAATAAATAAGCATTAAAAAAAATTTTAACAAACAAAAAAACTAGCAGCAAATGAGATAGAAAGGAGTTTCCTCAACCTGTAAAAGGGCATCTACACCAAGACCTCATTTCGTTGTTATCAGATAGACTCTCCTGGATTTATCCTTCCTTTACATTCAGCTCTAAGACCAGTCTTAACTCCAGGTCACGAAAGCCCAGCCCAGACCAGAGCGAAGCCTCACGCAGCCCGACTCGGGACTCGCAGGCACAGGGCTCCAGCAGACATTGCCGAGGCTTTGCTCAGATCCCTTCCGGATCCCTTCCCTCTCATTCTTCATGGGCGGCACCTGTGTCTCTTGGTCAGAAGCCTGCCCTCAAGCTGCCCGAACACAGTTTCGGAACCCACGGCAGGATGTACCTTGGGATTCCCATTCTCGCCAACCCCAGGCAGAACCCGAACCAATGGCCGTTGGGTGCAAGACTATTAGTGCTCCGGGTCCCTTGTTCCTGACTGGGGAAAGCTGTTCCGGGACAGGACCCGTTGTTGGGACTGTGCTCAAGATCACCTAGTCACACTTCCTAACGAGTCACTTTCCAAAGAATCTCAGTGTCTGGTACACCCTTGCATAACTTCCTCCCCCTCCTCCTCCTGCACCCCCCTCCCCCTATCTGTTTTCCTGGGAACACTTTCTCATAAATCACTTTCATAAAGATCCGTATCACAGGACCTGCCACTGGAGAATCTAGGACAGGAGTCATGGGCTGTTCTGTTCCTCCTTCCCCTTTCTTTCCTCTTCTCCTCACTGAGCGTCAAGGGTTGGGCGAAGGAGGGAGGAATTCAAGGAAGAGGCCTGCGATCTGGTGCCGTTGTGGCTGGTGGCCAGGATGCTCTTCACAGCAGGCCTCCAACACTGGCCTTCCGTGGGCTCTGTTGGTGGTGCCTCTGAGACTCTTATGGGACCCTCTGCACCACAGGAGCCCCTCCTGAGGACGACGAATTCTCTGACTACCCTCTGATGGCCACCATCGGCTCTTGCCCTGATGGCCACCATCGGCTCTTGCCCTGATGGCCACCATTGGCTCTTGCCCCGATGGCCACCATTGGCTCTTGCCCCAGTGGCCACCATTGGCTCCTGCCCAATGGCCACCATCAGCTCCTGCCCCAGTGGCCACCATTGGCTCTTGCCCCGATGGCCACCATTGGCTCTTGCCCCAGTGGCCACCATTGGCTCTTGCCCAATAGCCACCATCAGCTCTTGCCCCAGTGGCCAACTACCCTAGATTCCAGCCATACACGCACGGTCTCCTTCAGCCTCACTCTGCGACGAAGTGATCTTGGGCAGGGTCCTTCCCGGATGGCTCAGGCCTGGCATCCCTGGGGTCCACCAGGCTCACATTTTCCATGACATTCTCACCCTGACAGATGACCAAGTGAGGCAGGACCCACTGATGCACAGGGCAGCTTTAGCCCCGGTTCTCTGCCTTCAGACGTCTCCTGTCAAGGACAAGTCTCTTTCTCCACGAGTGCCCTCAAAAATCCTGAAGACACATCCACGGCCGCCCCTAAAGTTCTTCTTGCCCCTGTCAAATAGCAGTCCACGGCCGTCCCCACAGCGTCTGCGGCTCACCTACCATCTGGCCCGGTAGCGACATGCCTGTCGTCCCCCCTTCGCAGACACCCCCGTCTCTACTGTGGTTCCCTTTGGACTCCAGCATCTGGCCAGTGGGTTGCAGGGAAGCATCCCTTCCTCCATATGGAGAAAAAAAAAAGACTTGAATCTCTTGCCACATCTAAGAATGCCCTTGAAATGAACTCAACTCCCTCGTCCCCTCTTACAGAGGCAGGGAGGGATGGTGGTGGGCTATTTTAGCACCTCTTGGTAAATCCTGCCTACGTGCGTCCAGCTACCCTGGTTTTTAAAGGCACGGCCATTATCCGCAATCGTTCTCGGCTTTGGGAATCCAGCCAAACCTCTAAAAAAACAGGAAAAGTGTCGTTTAATCTCTCTCATGTGGCCCCGTCACTCTTCTCACTTCCTGAATCGGGCTTTGCCAAGATTTGATTGATCACATGAGAGTTTTTGTAAACAGATTTTTGCTAAGAGGGTAGAAAGACAGACTACAGGCTTGGGGAAAATATTCGCAGACCACACACCAAACAGAAGACGAGTGTCTAGAATATGGAAGAATCTTCCAAGCCCCACTCGGGGGAGGGATGACTAACGTAGGCTTTAACGTTTCACACCGCCGTGCTCATGTATCGCTTTGCCCTCAGAAGGTGCTCAGATAGACTGGGCTGAAAGAAATTATTCAATCCCCCCCAAATACTGTCCAAGTTCTTCAAGTAAATTCACTCAACTATAATTACACACGGGTATGTATACTGTATATGCAAAAAAGAATTCTTGGGCATCTGGGTGGCTCAGTCGGTTAAGGGTCCAACCCTTTGATTTTGGCTGAGGTCATGATGTCTTTCTTGGTTGTGAGTTCGAGCCCCACATCGGGCTCCATGCTGAGTGTGGAGCCTGCTTGGGATCCTCTCTCCCTCAAAAAAACTTTTCTTTAATGTTGATTTATTTTGAGAGAGAGAGAGAGAGAAAACGCAAGTGGGGGAAGGGCAGAGAGAGAGGGGGAGAGAGTGCCAGGCAGGTTCTGCACAGTCAGCATGGACCCCGACACGGTGCTCGATCCCACCAACCTTCAGATAATGACCTGTACTGAAATCAAGAGTTGGACAGACTGAGCCATTAAATTGTTTTAATTAAAAAAATGTTTTTAAGTTTATTTATTTTGAAAGAGATAGAGAGAGCTCGAGCAGGGGAGGGTCAGAGACAGAGATGGAGAGAGAAAGAATCCCAAGCAGGCTCCCTGCCATCAGCGCAGAGCCCCACGTGGGGCTCGAACCCACAAATCACGAAATCGTGACCCAAGCCAAAATCCAGAGTCGGGCACTTAGCTGACTGAGCTACCCAGGCGCCCCCTGCAAAAAAAAAAAAAAATTTTTTTTTAAAGCATTCTCAAGATCCAACAGTAGAATAAACCAATTAGAAAATGGGCAAAAAACACAGAGACGTTTCTCCAAAGAGGACATACACATAGAAAACAAGCACAGGAGATGGGTGATGTACCATTGGCCATCAGCGAAATGCAGAGTAAAAGCACAGTGATATACGGGGCGCCTGGGGGGCTCAGTCGGTTCAGCGTCCAACTTCAGCTCGGTCACGAGCTCGCAGTTCGTGAGTTCGAGCCCCACGTCGGGCACAGAAATTACTTTAAAAAATAAAATCCAAGAGTAAGTATTTAAAAGCATGTCTCCTTGTGGCATGGATTAAGGTCTTCCTTTGGTAGATTGCTGTGACAAAATTATTTTTTTTTCAACGTTTATTTATTTTTGGGACAGAGAGAGACAGAGCATGAACGGGGGAGGGGCAGAGAGAGAGGGAGACACAGAATCGGAAACAGGCTCCAGGCTCTGAGCCATCAGCCCAGAGCCTGACGTGGGGCTCGAACTCACGAACCGTGAGATCATGACCTGAGCTGAAGTCGGACGCTCAACCGACTGAGCCACCCAGGCGCCCCGACAAAATTATTTCTAAAAGTACAGTGGAAGCTACTTTAATTTTTACGTATTATTATTATTATTATAGGAAGCAGTTGGCTCCCACTGTTTTGTTCATCTCTCAGAAAGACAGTTTTACTTTATCAAATGTTCTGCTCACAACCGTGCACTCCACTCAGATTTCCTCTCCCCTCCTTCCAATAACACAAGAGAACAGAAAATTATGCTTAGTGGAATTTTCTTTTTATTCTTCTCTTACGTTTTTTTTCACCTTCCCTTTGATACAAAGGTACCTTTGATGCACCTGATGAGCCAAGGTCGATACTTTTTTTTTTTTTAAAGAAATCTCAATGGACTCAGGAGCACCTGGGTGGCTCAGTCGGTTGAGCATTTAGTTCTTGGTTTCGGCCTGGGTCATGATCCCAGGGTCATGGGATCGAGCCCCTTGTCAGGCTCTGTGCTAGCATGGAGCTTGCTTAAGATTCTCTCTCTCTCTCTCTCTCTCTCTCTTTCTGCCTCTGCCTTCCCCCCACCCCGCTTGCATACTTTCTCTCTCTGAAAATAAAAATTAGAAAAAAAAAAAAAAAGAAATCTCTGTAGGCTCAAACTCATCACCCCGAGATCAAGAGTCCCATGTTTTACCGACTGAGCCGGCCAGGTGCCCCTTGATATGTTGTTAACTAAAGTCCACAGTTGGCTTTTCGGGTCACTCTTCAGACTATACATCCTGTGGGTTCTGACAAATGTATAATGACACGTAGCCACCACCACAGTATCACGTAGGCTAGGTTCACTCCCTAAAAATCCCCCGTGCTCCGGCCGTTCATGGCTCCCTTCCTCCCTCTGAACCCCTGGCAACCACTGATCTTTTTACCGTCTCCACAGTTTGGGGTTCTCCAGAATGTCCTAGCGTTGTCATCGTATAGAATGTCGCCTTTTCAGACTGGCTCCCTTCACTCGGCAATACTTAGCACTGACTTTGAAGGTAACAATTCAAAAGCTATATATATTTTTAGTTTATTTTGAGAGCGCACGTAGGGGAGGCGCAGAGGGAGGGAGAGAATCCCAAGCAGGCTCTGAGCTGCCAGCGCAGAGCCCAACGCGGGGCTCGAACCCACGAAGCCACGAGATCATGGCCTGAGCCGAAATCAAGAGTCGGGCGCTTGGCCGACTGAGCCACCCAGGCACCCCATAAGCTATATTTTTCAATTCAGAGTACGAATCAGTGGTTGACAAAAGTTTGGAGCACAAACACCTAAAGTCCAAGATTCGGAGGAAAACCACGAACGGCAGCGTGATGGCGGACACGAGTCCCCTGAGGTTCTCCACGAGAAGCTGGGGACACTGAGCAGGGAGGAGGGTGGCCCCTGAGGCCAGCAGACCTCCAGCAAAATGCTCACCGCGGCCCAAAAGACAACCACCCGCTTCGCCGCTGGTTCTGTCTCATCATCTCCCTCAAGGTTAGAAGCCCGGTTTAGCGAGCAAGAGGTCCCATGAAGGCACGGGTCGTTTTCAGACATCAGGGGTAAAGGGAACATCCTCAAAGTGGGGAGATGCTCACACACAAAGGACCAGGACGAAGGATAGGGTCGGACCTCAGCTGCGCCCCGGGGGCCACACGATGCGGAGGTCACCGGCCACCCCGAATTCTGTGTTCCCACAAACGATCGACCCGCCAACGCAGGAGAAAGAAGCCCAGAAAACTCGCCGGACAAGCAGGACAGCAGGACGTCCCAAGGCGACTGCATTGCCCCAGATCCAGTGACCCCGAGGCCCCCAGCCTGGCGGGCGGGCGGGCGGCCCGGGGAGGCACAGAGCAGACAAGGAGCCTCCGGTGCCCTGAGCTCCAGGACCCCACCAGGCCCCTTACGAGGGCCCCCAGTGGTCTTGGCAACGTCTTCCCAGGATCGGAAACTTTTGTAAGTTGTGCAAACAGAAGTTATTCTCACTACAATCAGTGCGGGTGACCAGTGTCTCTCTCCCCTGCCACTTCCCCCCCTTCACACTGTCCTCTGTGCCAGGGGGCTGGGGACGGCTGGGTGGTTCAGGCGAAGCATCCGACTCTTGATTTCCGGTCAGGTCACGATCCCAGGGTGGTGGGATCGAGCCACACATGAGACTCCACAGTGAGTGTGGAACCTGCCTGGGATTCTCTCTCTCACTGCCCCTTCCCTGCCGGCTCGCTCTCTCTCTCTTTCTCTCTCTCAAAATAAATCAATAAACATTGAAAAAAAAAGAATTAGGCTGGAAATACATTTGACTTGAGTGGGACGGCCACGGGCACGTGGTTTGCAGTCACATCGTGGATCCGTGTGGCTTTCAGGGGTCCTTCAGCCACGGGCTGTGCAGACGCACCGGGGGGAGACACTGAGGTGGGATGCGAAATGCGCCCTGAAGCTCTTGATATCGGTGATAAAGAGTAAACCACAACAACCTGTCTGTCCCTTCTCCCTGTGGAAAGACACCTTGCCACGTCTTTGCCACGCGTACGAGTACGCAGTGAGTACTCAGGGGAGAAAAAAGTGTAGGGAAAATGAATTTTATTTTTTAATAGTTTTTATTTTCATTTTTTTGTAAAAGCTTATTTATTTTGAGAGAGAGCGGGGCTCGATCTCACACATCGTGAGATCATGACCTGAGCCGAAGTCGGACCCTTAACCGACGGAGCCACCCAGGCGCCCCTAGGAAAATGAATTTTAGAGGTAAGTTGGGCATTTTATTACAAATATCATATCCTTTTTCAGGATTTTGTGGTGTTTATGGTAGCTTTCAGCTTTTTAGAGTTGTGGGGAGGAGGGTTCTAACTTAAGTAAATATTCGTAATGTTCTTTTTTTTAAGTTTTATTTATTTTGATAGAGCATGAGAGAGTGTGTGTGAGCAGGGGAGGGGCAGAGAGAGAGGGAGAGAGAATCCCAAGCAGACTCCACGCTGTCAGCACACAGCCCGATTTGGGGCTCGATCTCACAAACCTTGAGATCACGGCCTGAGCCCATCTCAAGCGTCAGAGGCTTAACCGACCGGGCCACCCAGGCGCCCCTCATAATGTTATTTTTTTAAGGAAGGCTCCTCAAAACTGTGTCTGCTTCAGGCCCCATAAATCTTGGGTTCACCCACGTGGCTCTAGGAAAACCCAGACACTGGTTATGTGACCTGTCACCGCGTGCAGAAAATTATATCCGGGCTTTTTCCAGTCAAGGATGATTTCGTAACAGGTTCAAAGAACACGAAGAAAATTTTTAAGCGAGATAATTATTAACTTCAGAAGAAACAGCAGTTGTGCAAGAAAGGAACTGTAACCAGATCGCGCGGCGCGGCTCAGCAGGTACCCGGATGGACGCAGGCGTAACTGATGCAGATCCTGAATTGGGATTTAAATGAAAATTGTTCGGACGCCTGGGTGGCTCAGTTGGTGAAGCATCGGACCTTTTTGTTTTGTTTTTTTTTTTAATTTGCATCTAAGTTAGCATAGAGCGCAATAACGATTTCAGGACTAGATTCCTGTGACTCATCCCCTACGTATAACACCTAGTGCTCGTCCCGACAGGTGCCCTCCTTAATGCCCCTCCCCATTTAGCCCACCCCCCCCCCAGCCCCTCCAGCAACCCTCAGTTTTTTCTCCGTATTTAAGAGTCTCTTGGGGCGCCTGGGTGGGGCAGTCGGTTAAGCGTCCGACTTCAGCCAGGTCACGATCTCGCGGTCCGTGAGTTCGAGCCCCGCGTCGGGCTCTGGGCTGATGGCTCGGAGCCTGGAGCCTGCTTCCGATTCTGTGTCTCCCTCTCTCTCTGCCCCTCCCCCGTTCATGCTCTGTCTCTCTCTGTCCCAAAAATAAATAAACGTTGAAAAAAAAAAAAAGAGTCTCTTATGTTTTGTCCCCCTCCCTGTTTTTATATTACTTTTGCTTCCCTTCCCTTATGTTCATCCGTCTTGTATCTTAAATTCCACATATCGGTGAAGTCCCATGATATTCGTCTTTCTCTGACTGGCTGATTTCACTTAGCATAAAGCATCGTAGCATAAAACAGAAGATCTCAGCTCAGGTCACGATCTTGTGGTTCGTGAGTCGGAGACCCGCGTCGGGCTCTGCCCCAATGGCACGGAGCCTGATTGGGATTCTGTCCCTCCTTCTCTCTGTCCCTCCCACCCCCCTCAAAATAAATAAACTTAAAATTAAAAAAAAAATCTGATATCAATCCTAGAGGGCCCAACTAAACCCCCGGAAGCGGTTTCTCTGAACAGCTGGTGCTTCAAGCCCTGTAAGGCTTGAAGCCTCATGAATGACCACTTCTGTAGTTTAATAATTTAATGCCAATCGTATATGCTTTGAAGGAGGAGTCCTAGAAAATTTTGAAAGTGAAAATGAGGAACTCTTGGAGCGCCTGGGTGGCTCAGTCAGTTAAGCCTCTGACTGTGGCTCACGTCATGATCTTGTGGTGCGAGAGTTTGAGCCCCGAGTCGGGCTCTGTGTTGACAGCTGAGCTCAGAGCCTGGAGCCTGCTTTGGATTCTGTCTCCCTCTCTCTCTGCCCCTGCCCCATTCAGGTTCTGCCTCTCTCTCAAAAATAAATGAGCATTAAAAAAAATTTTTTTAAAGAAAATTAGGAAATGTAGAAAGCATGGGGTTAGAAGCAGCAATTGCTTGAAATATTGCAGGTGAAAATATGGGGCGCCTGGGGGACTCAGTCAGTTGAGCGTCAGACTTCAGCTCTGGTCGTCATCTCACAGTTCATGGGTTCGAGCCCCGCATCGGGCTCAGTGCTGTCAGCGCAGAGCCCGCTTCAGTTCCTCTGCCCCTCCCCTGCTCACGCTCTCTCTCAAAAATAAATAAAAACATTAAAAAATAAATACTACGGGTGAACACAAAAATGGCCACTGGTCCACCACAGAGAATGGCCAGATCCCCCAGGGCGCATCCATGCTTGGGAACTCTCGATGCCAAATTCCACGAGGCAGAACTTGTCAGGGAGCAGGCGACACTGGGTGCGTGGCCACAAAATCAAAAGAAGCCAGAGCGAAATGCCACGTTGCACCCAGGCACGAATGCAGGAAACCCCCTGACGGGAAACCTGGCTCGGGTCATTTTATGCGTCCACTTGACCGGACCCCAGGGTGCCAGCAGACACCATTGTGGGTGTGTCTGTGCTCGGGATAGGGTGAACGCTGGAATTGGTAGAGCAGGTTGGGCTAAGCCCCCGGCTAGAATAAACAGTGGGCCCTCCCCGGAGGAAGAGAACGTTCTCCCTGCCTGACCCCCTTCTCCCTGCAACATCAGCTGGCACGGGAAGGGAACATCCACTCTTCCCGGGTCGTGAGCTCGCCGCCTTCACCTGGAACCGCACCATGGGCTCTCCTGGGTGCCCGGGCTGTGGATTCACACTGGAATTGTCACCACTGGCTCTCCGGGGGGTCCGGCTCGCCTGCACACCCGCAGGACTCGTCTACCTCCATAATCGCACGAGCCAAATCCTTATAACAAATCTCTTTAATAAGTGATGCACACACATACGTCCACATCCGACTGGTTCTTTGGAGAGCCCTGACTAATCCTCTGGGCACGATAGTTAACTCTGGGAGAAGGCGGGGGAGTGAGGGGCCTCCCTGAGTGTGTGTGTGAGAGAGAGAGAGAGAGGGAGAGAGAGAAACACTTTTTACTAAGACCATATATTATTTTAGTAGAAATAAAACAAGATCCAATTGTTTAAAGGCCCTCTTAATATCGCCTTCAGGATGATCTTGGAAGGGTGAAGTTCAGGCACCGTGGAAGCGGCCAGTGACACCCTGTGCTGGGGAAATGTCTAGATCTGTTATGGTCCAGAGAGGAGCGGTCACAGTGGACACAGGGCACAGAGGCTTCCCGGCCTGCCTCCCCTTAGAGAGTATTTTCCACGGGCCCCCAGGCAGCTGGGCCACAGCTCCCGGGCTGGCGGTGGGGGGGGGGTGCTGTTGTTCCCCAAAACCTCTTCTGCAGGAGTCCCCCCCCTACTGCCAAGGATTTGGGGGGTGGAGGGCGCTGTTTCCAGGGGCTGCGTCCCGCTGAGCGGCTCTGCTCCAAGCCCCCCTCCCCTCCCTGACCCATGTCCCTTGGGATGGGGTCCCCAGGAACAGCTGGCTCGGACTGAACCTGTCTCTTCCGGACCCCCCACCCCTTCTTTGCTCCCCACCTCTTCCCAGCTCCCAACGACCAATCCACACAGTTTCAAGTCATTTCTTCTTCCCCTATTGAGCGGCCTGAGAATCATAATCGTCACGGTGACTTGCTGAAGGAGGCGGGACCTCAGCATCTCCAGGGCGGTGATGCCCCCCCCCCCCCCCGCTCCGCCCCTCCCCAGGCCTCTATTTTTCCTTTCTTCAAAATCCTCCGGTGAGCTGGGGGGCGGGGCAGGGGGCGGGGCTTCTAACCCGTGATGTTCTGCCTCATCTCGCACACCCAGCGCTGCACCTGCTGGCAGAAATTGTCATTCCAGCGGCCATTGGAGCGGACTTCCGCGCAGTCTTCGCCTCCTCCCACCTCGTGGCCCTGCCAGTCGTCTGGCTGAGTGGCGGCCCAGTTCCTAGGAAGGCAGGCTAGAGCTCAGGCTTTGACCCCTACCTACCCCTGCAGCCCTCACTCCCCCCCCCCAGCCCCCAGCTCAGGAAAAGCACATCCCGAGGAGGGGGCCAGGAGCGCACGCTGCAGCCTTGGAGGTTGGGAACCCGGGAGGGGGAGGCCTGGGGACTTTGGTCCCCGAAGGAAGGGTGGGAGTGGCTGGCCCCAGGCCAAACGAAGGAGGACGAGGGGGGAACCACTTACTTGTAGCCATGATTATAGTCCGTGCCATCCACCCACTTCCACGAGCCATCGCTGTCCGTGAGACCTATCCAGGCATCAAAGGGGTTTATGTGCTGTGAAATGAACTTCTGGAAAACAGGTGGTGTGACAAGTAAGGGAGATGATTCATTTCCAGAAGTACCAACTAAAAAGCTGGGCTATCTGGTTAACAGGAGTTTCCGGCCTATTGGAAATCTGCACGGACCTCCCCACTCCCACAGTGGGGTCCCAAACCCTTAGACACCTCACTTCCTCCTTCTCCCACCCTCCCGCCAGCCTCCGTTTCGCGGGATTCTTTTTCAAAGGCTTTGCAATGAGCACGCGCCACCCAACTGACGTCTCTGCGTCGCCCCAGGGAACGTCCACTCGTTCTAATCAGACTACGTTGTGCCTCCCGTGGGCGGGCCCAGGCCACGTCGGCGTAAGGCTGTACCCTCTGTAGCACGCAGCCAATGAGGAAGCAGGGGAGGGACTTCAGCTAGGAGATAAATCGTCTGCTGTCACCGCTCGGAGTGCGCCGTCAGACGCCCGCTCTTGTAAGAACGTTGATTAGAGCCTCGCTTCACTGTGCTCGGAGTCTCCGCGTCCCTGCTTAGATTGGGGCAGCGGGCTTGTGTCTCACAAGCGGGGAGGAAGGTTCTAGTCCCTGGGACCTCCATTCAGGCCATAGCTGTGACTCCTTGAGTCTTCTGCAGCTCGATCTGAAGCACCAGCTCCCAGCACAACTATTCCTGTCTTTCCTTCTGTAACTGGAGTTATTATTTGGTGGACGTTGGCTGGGCTAAACGTCGTGCTAAGTGCTTTACGAAGATTCTCTTATCTGATCCTTACAAAGTCTCTAAATTGGGCATCCTGGTGATTCCCAGTTCACATAACCGAGGTTAAGGAACTTGAGGTAGCTGCAGAGCCCAGGAAGTCCAGTGCCCAGGGGTGGGGAGGTGGGGGGGGGATGGGGGGTGGGACCTCCGCCCCCTGACCTGATGCCCATTTCATTCCCAGCTCACAGCTGCTACCCCAACTCCAGTCCTTTCCTTGTCTCCTACCCCAACACCCATTCAGGATCTCAGTTTCAGGGGAACCCAGGTGGCTCAGTTGGCTAAGTATCCAACTTCGGCTCAGGTCATGATCACACAGTCTGTGGGTTCGAGCCCCTTGTTGGGCTCTGTGCTGACAGCTCAGAGCCTGGAGCCTGCTTCGGATTCTGTGTCTCCCTCTCTCCCTGCCCCTCCCCTGCTCGCGCTCTGTCTCTCTGTCTCTGTCTCTCTCTCTCAAAAATAAACATTTTTCAAAAACTTTTTAAAAGCAAAGAAGAGATGAATGATGTAAAATACCAGAGAAAATATCCAAGAAGAAAAATAATACGACGCTACGTGAAGGGAAGAAACCCAAGAGGAAGATTTGAGCTCTGCAAGAAAGCCCAGGAGCCCCTCAGAAAGCCGGGCATCGAGTATAAACTATAGGCTTGAGGACAGGACCGCAAGGCAGAGGGAAAGAGAGAAAAACAAGAAGCAAAGGGCACAAGGTGGTGACTGGGGACGGCACATCACAGAGGTATATTTGCATGACCAGTTCCAGAAAAAGAAAGAGCCCACGCAAGGAAAAAAAAAAATGTAATGTTCATGTATTTAAACATATGTTTAAAAAGTTAGAAAACCCAACTTGACGGATTAAGAGGACGCTCCTGACCTCGGAGCAAAACCCCCAAGGAGAAGAATCAACAACGAGATATGCCTGGATGAGGCTGGTGAGATTCAAGACAGCAAGGACTCCAACCACTCGGGGCAAAACACTTCCAGAATCTCGGGGAGACTAGAAGGAGGAGGCATTAGCAACTTCAAAGTTGCTAAGAGACTAGATCTTAATTGCCGTCAACACAAAAAAGAAATGATGATTTTGTGACACGCTAAAGGTGTTAGCAAGGAGCAATCATATTGCAATGTGTAAATGTATCAAACCCACACACTGTAGGCTTCAAACTTACACAATGTTACATGTCAATGATATCTCAATTAAAAAGAAAAAAAAATGAGGCAGGGGTGCCTGGCTGGCTCAGCCAGTAGAGCATTGAATTCTTGATCTCAGGGTCATGAGTTTGAGCCCCACATTGGACATGGAGCTACTTAAAAACGAACCCCCCAAAAAACCCAAAAAACAAAAAAAACAAGGCACGTAGATAAGAATAAGTGGGCTGGTTTCCTCACCTTTCATATGGGAAGTTATATGAACTCGCTGATTTTTTTAAGCCAATAAATTTCAGCCCATCATTTACATAATTTTAAATGCAATTTAGCAATTAGAAGTCATCATTAGTATAATTAAAAATAAGCCAAGTCTAGGGGCACCCGGGGGGGTTCAGTCGGGTAAGCATCTGACTTCCGCTAGGTCATGATCTCACAGTCTGTGAGTGCGAGCCCCGTGTCGGGCTCTGTGCTGACAGCTCAGAGCCCGGAGCCTGCTTCGGATTCTGTGTCTCCCTCTCTCTCTGTCCCTCCCCTGCTCGCACTCTGACTCTCTCTCCGTCAAAAAAATAAATGAACATTAAAAGAAAGTTTAACAGAGTTTTGGGGTGTGAGACCAAGGTCACTATTTTTTAAAAATTTTTTTTTTCAACGTTTATTTATTTTTGGGACAGAGAGAGAGACAGAGCATGAACGGGGGAGGGCCAGAGAGAGAGGGAGACACAGAATGGGAAACAGGCTCCAGGCTCTGAGCCATCAGCCCAGAGCCCGACGCGGGGCTCGAACTCACGGACCGCGAGATCGTGACCTGGCTGAAGTCAGACGCCCAACCGACTGCGCCACCCAGGCGCCCCCTTTTTTTTTTTTTTTTTAATTTTTTTTTCAACGTTTATTTATTTTTGGGACAGAGAGAGAGACAGAGCATGAACGGGGGAGGGCCAGAGAGAGAGGGAGACACAGAATGGGAAACAGGCTCCAGGCTCTGAGCCATCAGCCCAGGGTCACTATTTTTTAAACTCCTCCCGTGTAAAGGCTGGCATTATACATCTGAGGCTGAGAATCACCAATTTAAAACAAAGACTCCAAAAGCATGGACAGAGGCAGGTGAAGCAAATGCAAGGAAGAAGAAAGGAAGGACCATCTACTTTTATCCGCATGCAAGGCCTGAAAGCAGACCCTCAGGGTCACGCCATCACAAGGGCAGTCAGCCAGGGCCACCGCAAAGCTGGGGCCATCACGAACTTACTGTGGGTCAGAGCACAGAGCACAGAGATCTCAGGCTGACCCACGTGAAACGGGCATTTTTTTTTTCAAGTCAAAAGTGCGTGCACTTGGGCAGTTTCAACCTGATCGGCAAAGCGAAATATGTTTGTAATTATTCTACTGTATAAATACATATATACACTGATACATTTGATATATTAGTATATATAAATTTGATACATTGGCATATTGATATAATATGTTGATATCTTTATATATGTTGGTATATAAACATACATATTTGACATATTGATCAATGTCTATATGTTTGATATATTGATATCTTTAAATATGTTTATATGTAAATATATATTTGATATATTGATCAATGTCTATACGTTTGCTATATTGGCATATTGATATCTTGTTCATATATAAATATATACGTTCATATATAAATATATATCATATTGGCATATTGATATCTATTGTTCATATATAAATATATACGTTTGATATATTAAGTATATATTCAATATACATATTCAGTAAATATATTCTGGCAATATGTCGAGTTGAAAACACCGGCTAAGGAGGTGAGCGAATCTGAATTCTGGCTCTGTCCTGCATTACGGGCAAGTCACTTGACCCCCCCTTTTTCTTAGTCCCCTCATCTCTCCCTCCCTCAAAGGGGGGGTCCGAGCACCCGCCCCACAGGGTCGTGAGGATTACAGGTGAACGCATGAAAACTCCTCGCACGCAGCAAAGACTCAATGACCGATCCCCGTCGTATCCTCCTTTTCAGAAAATCGCCCCCCCCCTTCTAATGGCTTGGTCCTCCCCTGGGAACACGTGTTCGCGGCTGTGGCTGGTGGCAGCGATGGGCAGGGGAGACCTGAAGCGCTTTGGAGGGACCCAGGAACCCTGCCCACTCTGTCCCTTTCAGCCCATGACCGACCCCACCCCAAGTCCAGCAAGAAGGGCCCCGGCGTCCACACTGTGCCGTCGGAGCACCTGTGCCCGAGCTCCTGGCGCTAACGTCCCACCTCTTAGAATCAGTGGCCGTTTCGCCATGAACTTCCTGGCGCTCGGCCACACTTCTGCTTCTGGACGCTTCCTTTGGTTAGAAAATAATACTAAAGCAGCCTGCCCAGCCCCCCGGGCATACCCTGGGCCGCGCTCACCTGCTCCTCCCTGGAGTTGACGACCACCAGGTGCGCGTTCTCCAGCCGGCAGTACTTCTCGGCCTCCGGCCAGGTCTTCCCGGAGCGCGAGAACCAGTAGCAGCTGCCCTCGAACTCCAGCCAGTTGGCCGGGCAGCATTCTGTGCCTGAGGGGCCGGGGGCGCGGGGAGATGAGCCCCGGCAGGAGGGCACAGGCGCCCTGGGACCGGGGACCCCGTGCCCGGGCCCTACCGTTGCTCCGGAAGAAGGCCATCTGACAAGTCAGGATGCGCAGGTCCACGGGGAAGTGCTTCAGATGAAGGAGCAGGGTGGCGTGATCTAGGGCACCGGGCGACGGACACGGTGGGCATCGCGTGGCGGGCAGTGCCGGCGCCAGCCCCCCGGGACCCCACGCGGGAGTCCGCGCGCTCACGCATACACGCTGCGCGCGCACCCACACGACGCACGCTCGCACGCGCGCACACCCCCCGGGGAGGGTCTCTGACCTGCTTCCAGGTCCTTCTGCTGTTTCTCCAGCTTGGCCTCCAGAGAGGTCAGCAGGTCACTGGCATTGCCCCCTGAAAAGGAAGAAAGCTCAAGCATTTTCCCTCCCCTCTGCCTCCACCCTGCGTCCCGGCCCCTGGCCTCCCCGCCTCCACCCCGTCCCCACAGCGGCTTCCTAAGCCTCAGCAGGGTCCCCACGTTCCCAAAACAGACCCGCCACTTCATTAGCAGGGCCTGCCGGCATGACCCCTCACCACTTAGCCCCCGCCTCGCAGGGTCTTCCTCACCTGCTGGCCTCGCAGCTTCTGTTCCCTCCACCCGGCACTAACCCCCACCCTCTGCACCTGCCCGATCATCCTTCCGGGTCCCTCCGCCCAGGGATCCCGTCCCTGGAAGCCTGGGGGCCCCCTGCCCCCAGCACCCCAGACACGCCCCCCTCCTGCTCCCCCCGGGGGGGCGCCCCCTCACCATGCGAGCCGAGAGCGCCCATCTCCGTGAAGACGCCGGAGGAGAAGTGGCTGAAGTTCTCTTTCAGGATCCGCAGCTCCTCTTGAAGCTGGGCTCCTTGGCGGGGGCGGGGGACAGAAGGGACAGGGCAAAGTGGAGCGGGCTGGGTCCCGAAGGACAGCCCCTCCCGCCCCGGCCCCGCCCGGCCCCTGCGACCCTCACTCTGGGACCCGATGACGCAGACGGCCACCAGCAGCAGGGCGTTGAGGCCCAGGTTGAGCAGACTGAGGCGGGGCCTGGAGCATAGACGCTGCAGCAGCCACGGCGGGCGAGGAGGGCGCCCTGGCGGAGAAGGGGCGTCAGAGGGAAGCGCCTGGGGCGCGGGAGGCCTACGGAGCGCACGGTGGGAGCGCACGGTGGGAGCGCACGGTGGGAGCGCCGGGGAGCGGGGCCCCGGTGGCCCGGAGGAGAGTGGGTGGGGGTAGCCAGCCGGGGAGGGAGTCACTGGGCTTTGACCCCAGGGCTCAGGCCCTGCACACACCGCATCCGCACGCTCACCGCACGTGCACACGTGCCGCCGCAGGTGCACGGGGCGCGCGGTGTCCACGTCATCCGTGGGCAAAGCCCCGCTCTCGGACCCGGGGACCCGGAGGCCCGGCTCCGTGTTCTTGCAACGCGCGCCTGGGCGGCTCGGACACGTCCTGCACCGGAAAAAGCCCCCCCCCCCCCCCCGCCTTCAGTCCAGGTCATTCCACCGCAGACCGCGCCCTCCCAGCCCCTTGTCCGTTTCCTGCTGCACTCGACCCCCCCCAGTCCCTCCCTCCGCTGTGAACTCCCCCCTGTAGCCTCAGTCACCTCACAGAAACTCGGACCCCCCCCACACACACGGGCACACACGTTTCTCAGTTCACCTTCGCACTCGTTCCACCCTGACTGCTGCCCACTCGCTGTTGCCCCCAGCGCAGCCCGATCCCGTCTGGCCCCCGCCACCCTCGCTTTGGGACCCGATCGCGCAGCCGGGCGCCGGCAGCGGGACGTGCAGGCCCAGGATGAGCACACACTCTCATGAGCACACATTCTCGCACACTCTGTCACAAACACACCCCAGCTGCACAGGCACTGAGCTGGCTTCGCCCCGCCCAGCGTCCCCTGGCCTGGGGCAGCGCTGTCCTCCGGGCCGAAGCGCCCGCTCAGGCACCTTCACCCGCAACGACACGTCTTTGCCTCACACCCCACTTTCCGCTGTCCCCATCGCCATGACACCTTGACACCCCTGCACCCTGGAGGGGTCGGGGGGGGGGGAGGTCAGCCAGAGGCCCGGAGGCTTCCTCCCCGGTCTCCCTCCTGCCACCATCCAGAAGTGGACACTCCCTGTGAACTCCTGACATCCTGACTCCAATGACTGTCACCTCCTCCCCTTCCCGCTCGGGACTCCATCCTGAGCCAGGGAGGCCACGTCTCCACATTCCACTGCGAACACAGCCTCCCCTGTGCCCGACACCCCGCCTCCCCCCCGCCCTCCTGACGCCCGGGGCGTCTCTCCATCCAGAAGCTGTCCCTGACCGCAGTCTTCCCCTGGCTAAGTAGGTTCCCGGGGCTGAGTCCGACCGCTCTCTCCAACCCCGTCCGCTGCTCAGGCCCCCGTCCTGCTTCCCAGCCTGACCTAGGACCCATAGACCCCAATCCTGGGCGAGGGCGGCAACCCGTCCCCACACCCCCGCTCAAATCAGACCGCCCGCGGCCCACACGGACAAGTCTCGGTGCCTCAACGTTCTCGTGCCCGCTTCTGTGAGGGACCCCAAATCGCCAGACTCACAGAAGTCTAAGATGACGGTTGCCGGGGTCCAAGGAAATGGGGAGTCGCTGTTCGACGGGTACAAAGCTGCGTTTATGCAAGACGAGTAAGATCCGGACATCTGCCGTACAGCTCCGTGCCCGCAGCTCACAGCACGCTGTCGTGCCCCGAGCCGCTGGCTAAGAGGGTAGGACTCGGATTCAGGGTTCTTACCACATAAGAAACATGGAGGTCAGAAGACGAGCCACCTGACTGGATGGTTCTGAGAACACAATGAGGTCAAATATAAAAGGTGCTGCCCAGGCAAGTTTCAAGGTAAAAGCGAAGGTCTGCCAGGGGCGCCTGGGTGGCTCAGGCGGTTAAGCATCCGACTTCGGCTCGGGTGGGGATCTCATAGTTCGTGAGTTCGAGCCCCGCGTCTGTATCTGTGCTGACAGCTCGGAGCCTGGAGCCCGTTTCAGATTCTGTGCCTCCCTCTCTCTCTACCCCTCCCTTGCTTGCACTCTGTTTCTCTCTCTCAAAAATAAATAAACATTAAAAAAAAAAAAAAGCAAGGGTCTGCCAGACGTGGAAAAACAGAGGCTACATTCACCCACCCCGCCAGAAACAACCAAGGTATAAATCAGCCACCTCTCTCAAGACACTTGAACCTCAGGCAACAAAGGGCAAGGGTCCGGGGAGACGGGGAAAATGAGATGGGCCCCAGTGGTCACCCGCCTGCTTCTAGGAGACAGTTTTCAGGCCTTGGGCAGGGAGGGGAAATCCCAGCAGGGCCCAGCAGACTCTCCGAGCTGAGGAAGCGAGAGTTTGGGGAGACCACAAGGGCAGAGTTCAGACAGGAGAGAGATGCCCAGAGAATTCTGGTCTGCGGAGGGCTGCACACTGATCAACACGTGCATGTCAGGAAAACTACCCAAGGCCAGGCAAGATCAAACCAACCTGGAAGGGCAAAGGAACCCTGTGTGGCGCTCATACAGGACCGGGAATGGTACCTTGGGAGGGCTCCAGACCCTCCTGACAAATCATAAAAGTGGGGACGCCTGGCTGTCTCAGCTGGAAGAGCATGTGACTCTTGGTCTGAGTCATGAGTTCAAGCCCTGAGTTGGGTGTAGAGATTACTAAAAAAAAAATTAAATAAACTTAAAAAAATAAGGTAACAAATTTTCTTTGAAAAAATTCATAAAAGCAAAACCCAAAAGGATCAGATCGAGTCCAAGTTGCTTAACTGCACCCCAGAACGAAGCTCAAGACTATTCAGAGGAATATAACTATATCCAGCACACAACACAGTAAAGTTCACAATGTCTAGCCTGCACTCAAAGATTACCAGACATACAAAGAGGCAGGAAAACACAACTCATGTTGAGGAGGTCCATAAATCTATCAACACCAAGCCAGAGGCACCTGTGTGGCTCAGTCAGTCACTCACACGTGACTCTTGATTTTGGTTCAGGTCATGATCTCATGGTTCATGGGTTCAAGCCCCATATTGGGCTCTGCACTGACAGCTAGGAGCCTGCTTGGGATTCTCTCTCTCCCTCTCTCTCTCTGCCCCTCCCTCGTTCAGGTGGTCTCTCTATCTCTCTCAAAGTAAATAAATAAACCTAAAAAAAAATCTAGAATGGATGCAGACATTAGAATTAGCAGACAAGGGCATTAAAACAGATATTGTAAAAATATTCTAGATGCTTAAAAATGTAACTACAGGGGCACCTGGGGGCTCAGTCAATTAAGCATCTGACTTCGGCTCAGGTCATGATCTCACAGTTTGTGAGTTCGAGCCCAGCGTCGGGCTCGGTGCTGACAACTCGGAGCCTGGATCCTCCTTCGGATTCTGTGTCTCCCTCTCTCTCTGCCCCTCCCCCACTAGTACTCTGTCTCTTTCTCTCTCAAAAATAAATAAATATTAAAAAAAATTTTAATAATAAAAAAATGTAAGTACACATCAAAGAAGATACTTAAAAAGTCCCACCTCTGTGAAAGGGACAGAGGCCTCGGGGAGACAGAGCAATCGGCAGCTGGGGGAGAGGGAGCAAAGCCCGGGAAGCTGGGCGCTCACCTGCGTGGAAGGGGTCTTCTCTCCTGGGGTTGTGCCCATGACGGCCCGGCCCCTCCCCTCCACCCGGCTGGTGGTCGTTTCCCTCGGAGTCCAGCTGCTGGATGTTTTGAAAGTCCTTGGCCATGCCGGGTGCAGGGCTGGAGCCTGGGCGGTGGAGGCTCCTCTGAGGGCTGGGGCTGAGTTCGGGCTGAAGCTTGAGCTAAGATGTGAATTCGGGCAGAGGCTGATGGGGGGGTGGGTGGAGGACCCGAGCACATCGAGGCTACCGTCTGGGTTGGGTCTAAGGTTGGAGGGGAGTTTGGGGCTGAAACGCAGCTGGGTCTCGTCCCTTCTCAGGACACTGCTTGGGCTGGGACCCGGCCAGGAGCCCTCCTTCCCCGCTTTCATGGACCAAACCCCCCTCCTCCACCGGCCCCCACGGTCCCTGCGCTAGGGTCTCCTCCATACCAAACATCCCCAGTCCCACCTGCCCCTGACTTTGGTTACCTGTCAGGGGTATGGAGGGCTGACGCCCGGGTCCCTCAGGCAGCCCGGCCCCAGGGCGAGGAGGGGCTAGACCCCGGAAAAGTGGGCCAGGTGGTACCAGGAGGGCTGGCCCAGGCGAGGGCCCCGAGTCCGTGTGTCTGAGTGTCCAAGTGGTTCTAACCTGGCCTCTCCTGTCCCTGGGACTTTGGACAGTAAATAAAAGTGGAAACAGGGTTGGAACTCAGGCAAAGTGTCGTGGGGGCGGGGGACACGACTGTCTCTATTCTTCTCAGAGAAAGGGGTCTCCTGGCCTGCCCCCCTCACCCCCGCACGCCGGTCACCTCGTGCCTCGCTGCACCTTTCGGGAGGGGTGCGGGCCAGGAGGGGGCTGGGGCTCAGTTCACTGTTTCCCCTCTGCCCCTCCCCCCTTCCACGCCCTGCCCCTGAATTTCCCAGAATTGTTGGTGTCTCCAAATATGCCCGGGCCCGGATCAGAGGCGCCAGTTCCCTGTTCTTGCCCAATGTGCGGGCTCAGCACAGGCCCCCCAGCTCTGGGCTGACTCACCTCACTTTCCTGGGAATAAAGCCCCTCAGGACCAGCTTCGCCCTCCTGTGCTGAATGGGTCCCAAGGCGGCCCCCCAGGGCTGGCACTTCTGTGGCCCCCACCTCCCAGGGGAGGGAATGGGGCCTCGGGAAGATGAAGGGACCTTCCCTGGGCAGGCAGAGAGAAGCAGCCCAGCATAAAAGAGGGGAGAAGTCAGGGGCGCCCCCGGGGCTCAGCCGGTTAAGCGTCTTGATCTCAGCTCAGGTCATGATCTCACAGTTCGTGCGTTCGACCCCCGCATGGGGCTCTGTGCTGATGGTGGGGAAACTGCTTGGGGTTCTGTCTCTCCTTCTCTCTGCCCCTCACCGGTTTATTCCTCTCTCTCTGTCTCTCAAGGTAAATAAATAAACTTAAAAAAAAAAAATAAGAGGGGAAAAGTCACCGGAGCTCACCATAGCTTGAGAAAGAAAACAGCTTTCGTCCCTGATTTTGTGACCCTCACCAAACGCCTGCTGGCCGAGGACAGAGTTTCTCTGATTCAGCTAAGTCCTTCTGCTGAAAAGGTATCAGGGGCCTGTGTTTTCTGGCGGGAACTTGCAGACACACGGGACAGCCACACATTCCAACCTCCTGCCTTCCTGCCAGGTCCCCAAGACAGTGGTGGCTGCTTTAGTTTTTTGACCATATCCCTCAGTCAGACACACGCACCCCCCCACACACTGTGCTTCACTTTGTTCTGATGCCCCAGCACCTGCCACATAGCAGGTGCTTAACAAGTATTTGCTGAAGAAACGAGCGGATGAAGGAATGAATTGGTACATGCGTTGTGGACGCGACGGTTTCCTACAACAGTGCTCACCTCGCTCCCCGCATCCTACTTCGTGACCACGTAGACGAACTTTCCCAGTCGGCTCACGGGCCACGCCCGCAGGCTTGGAAATCAGGGCTGGGAGGCCCCAGTCTGGGCAAGGAGGTGGTTTCAGTTCCAAGATTTGGGCAAGAACTTTGCCAAGTGGATTATCCACTGCCTGTCGAGGTGGGCCAGCTGCCATCCGGGGATGGGGGGGATTCTCGCTGGCCACCCACCTCCACGGAACTGGGTTCAACACCCCCCCCCACTGGCAAGATAGGACAGGGGACACAAGAGACATTCGCTGCGTCCTTCTCTTTCTCCCTGTTCCAAAGTCAGCATTTTAGGGACGCCTGGCTGGCTGAGTCAGTAGAGCGTGCAACCCTTGGTCTTGGGGTTGTGAGTCCGAGGCCCACGTTAGGTGTAGGGATTACTTAAAAATAAAATCTTGAGGGGCGCCTGGGTGGGTCAGTCAGTTAAGCATCTGACTTCCGCTCAGGTCATGATCTCACGGCTTGTGAGTTCGAGCCCCGCGTCGGGCTCTGTGCTGACAGCTCAGAGCCTGGAGCTGCTTCGGATTCTGTGTCTCCCTCTCTCTGCCCCTCCCCCACTCATTCTCTCTCTCTCTCTCTCTCTCTCTCTCTCAAAAATAAACATTAAAAAACTTTTTTTTAATCTTGAAAATCAGGTTTTAATTTACCGAAAGCTGACATATACTTGGATTATTTCTGAAGGTTTTATATTGTCTTACCACCTTTTTCTTGGGTTTTTCTGATTTGGGTTATGGAATCCTGTTTTTATTTGGTTGATTTTCGCTTGGCATTTTTTTGGGCGGTACCTCAGGCACAAAAACTTAGGTTAGCTGTATTCCTGAGTTGGTGACACCCAATCCTCCCTCCTACTTCCCCTGTTCCCCCAAAGCCAATCCTCCTACTCTCCACGGGCAGCCAGAGTGGTGTCTTTGCTGCATGGGACAACCTCCAAAAATGGCGGCCATCAACTTCTCTTCTGATGGGCACGCAAGTCGCACCACCCTTCTAGAGCTACAGTCTACTTCCCCTCCCCGCAGAGCTGGGCTCACTGGGTGACTTGCCGTAGCCGATGGAAAGCGCTAGAAGGGACAATCTGCCAGTTCTGGGCCCAGGCTTCAGCTCAGTCTTGGAAGCCAGCCACCATGTTTTATGGGAGCCCAGCTACCCTGCTACAGAGACAGAGGCTTGGGCTGGAGGTGGGGAAGCAAGACACCATACGGACATTGAGAGATCGAGACAGAGAGGGACAGAGAGAGAGAGAGAGAGACCACACGGGGAAATGCTGAGGCCTGAGGACGTGTGAACAAAGCCTTCTGGGAGCTTCCAGCCCAGCCCAGCCCAGCCCAACAGCTGAATACACACGAGTGCGTAACCCTAGCCAATGCGACATGGGCCCCCTGTCTGGGCCTGCCCTAATTTCTGGCCCCGGAGAGTCCTGAGACATAATAAGCGGTCGTTTGTTTTCAACCGCTGAGGTTGGGGGTGGATGTATGTTATGTATCAACAGGTAACCACAACAATATTTACTCTTCAATATGCATCCTTGTCAAATGTGTGCGTGTCTATTTGTCCATCAGGTGCGTAAATGGGACTTTGATAAATCTTTTGTTCCTGACCTTCCTCGCCCAGCAACAAATGTTTAAGATCCGTCCGCGTTGCTATTAGCACATCTGGCTTGTTGCTACGAACTCACTGGTGTGTGTCGATCGCGGTTTATTTACCCAGTCCCCTAGCGAGGAACCCTAGGCTGTCGGCAGCTCCCAACCGCCACCGTCAACACCGCGGCTGATGTTCCCACCACATTTCCACGCGGACGTACGTGAGAAGTTCTCTCGGAACTATATCCAAGAATGAAATCGCTGGGTCACAGGATATTCACGCGCTTCATTCCAGGCACACGCACGTTTTTGAGCTGATGAGATCGGAGCCACAATATTTGTGTGTGTGTGTGTGGTCTTTGTCCCCCTTTTCTTTTTTCTGCTTGCCTGAGATCCTCCCCCTCCCCCTCCCCCCTTACTGTCTCTCCCATCCCTGAGCCTTCTATGAGAATAGTAATAACCCAGAATTATCTTTCTGTCTTCTCTCTGCTGGTCACCATGTCCCTGCGCAGATCTAGGCGAGACCTTCCCTGTATGATACGGTCAAATCACGAGATCACAAATTATTCTCAGGCTTGATTTGCCTGAGTCCCGTCAGGGCACACGTTTTCCAGAATGGCTATGCCCGAGGATACTGCCCCCCCCCCCCCCCCCCCGCCACTGGCCCATGACAGTCCACCCCACCCCCACCCCTCCAACCCCTATCTGGTTCATCCTTCTCAACCTTTGATACTATTCAACTTCCCAGTTGCTGCAGATCTGACACCTTCTTCCCAGTTTCTTATTTCACATTTCCAGTTAAGAGTGGGCTTGGATACTTCCTCATCTGTGTGGTGATCATCTGAGTTTCCCCTTGTAAGAACTGCTGTTTTCATATCCTTTGTTTGTTTTCCTTTCGGGTTTCCTGAATCCACTTTGTGGATTAACCAGGATTTCTGGTGTATTCTAGACGCTTGTTCAAAAAACAAGAAAGCTCTTTTGAAAATAAAAAAGTAATAAGAATAGTGTTGTTGAAGTCAAAAAGTTAGGAGAAGCTTTGGAAGATAAATTTTAGGAAAGCTCCCAGGAAAGAGAGGGACAGAGAGAGAGAAAGAGAGAGTGCGCGCAAAAGGACAAAGAGATAAAAAGAAAAAAACGTTTTAGTAAGAAAATATCTAAATTAGGGGGACTCTTTTTCCCCCCTCTGGCCTCATGTTTCCACGTATGTTTCTCATTAGGGAAACTCTCTGGGCCACCACCTCAGCCCCCCAGCTCCCAGGCACATAGGTCTGCCTAATTCTTGGATGAAATCTTAATAAGTCCTTTTGATTTAAGATTTTAAGCGAAACCCACCTTTCACTGCTTATCAGCAAAAAAGACATCTCAATATCCGTATATCTGTCTACTGAGACTTAGTTCAGAGGAGAGAGGGCTTTTCCTTCATCGGCCCTGTAAAACCTCCTTATTTGCCGTGACAGATCAACGTGGAGAGCCAACAACCCCCTGGGAGAAGTTCTAGAAGGAAAAACAGGGAACTAAAAGGGAGAAAGTTATCAAAGAAATGGTGCAAGAATGTTAGTTAGAATGAAAACATTGAGGCCTCTAATTCAGATCACCAACTAACTGCTCAGGTCAGTCACTGAAGAATGACCCGAAGGGTGCCATTGTGAAATTTCAGAATACCAGGGAAGGTTCTGGAAGCCACTGGAGAGGGAGGGAAATCCCCTACAAAGACACGAGAATGAGAATGGACCCCACTCATCAGCTATTAAATTCCGCACTGGGCGGGCAGGGGGCCCCTGGGCGGCTCAGTCGGTTCAGCGTCCCACTTCGGCTCAGGTCATGACCTCATGGTTTGTGAGTTCGAGCCCCGCGTCGGGCTCTGTGCTGACAGCTCGGAGCCTGGAGCCCGCTTCGGATTCTGTGTCTCCCTCTCTCTCTGCCCCTCCCCTGCTCGTGCTCTGTCTCTCTCTCTTAAAAATAAATAAGCACTTTTTTAAAAGGTTTTTTAATGAGTCTCAAAATAGTGCAAGTCGTCCTGATGAATGTGAGGTCAGCGGTGGCCAAGTCAGTCAACTACCCTGCAGGTAGGTGGTAGAGACGGATCCTGCCCAGGCTGAATAAATGGTAAAGAATTCTGTATTCACCGCCCCTCCCCTGCAGTGAAGTGAAGGGAGGCCCGAGCAACCTTAGTGGGTGTGCATAATTCCATCCTCTCCAATCTGACGTCCCCAAAAAATGTGGAATGGATTAAACGAGACCCAGGGAATGAGAGCTGTGAGTTTAACCCTAGCTTAGCAGCTAGAAGAGGGCTCGCCGTGGCTCCAGGCCCCACATCCCCGTCTCCAGCTCCGACCAGCAAGAATCCTCAACCCCAGCTGACGTGCGATAGCAAAGCTCTCCCTCTAGGGAAGGATAGCCTTTTTCTTTTTTTTAATTAACTTATTTATTTTGAGAGAGAGAAAGAAAGAAAGCGGGGAAGGGGTAGAGAGAAGGAGAGAGAATCCCAAACAGGTTCCAGGTTCCGAGCTGTCGGCACAGAGTCTGACGCGGGGCTCGAACGCACAGGCCGCGAGAACGTGACCTGAGCCGAAGTCGGACGCTTAACCGACTGAGCCAGCCAGGCGTCCCTGAAGTTAGTCTTGTGATATCAGAGTAAAATATAAAATCAAGCACTTGATGTTTGACCTGTGGTTTCAGTTGGAGGATATAAAATAATTCGATGGTGTTTGTAAGAGCATCAGTATGTTTAAGAGACCCCGAGATTCATTATGAATATTAATTTAACTTATCTGCTTAGTTAGGTTTTGCTTGCTCAAGGTCAGGCTTATTTATTTATTTATGAGAGAGAGAGAGAGAGAGAGAGAGCAGGGGAGGGGCAGAGAGAGAGGGAGAGAGAGAAAGAATCCCAAGCAGGCTCCACATTGCCAGCCCAGAGCCCGATGCGGGGCTCGAACTCGTGAACCATGAGATCGTGATCTCAGCTGACATCAAGAGTCAGAGTCAAACACACTTAACCGACTGAGCCACCCAGGTGTCCCCAAGCATTTTTAAATACCTTAAATAAAATACACTGAGTGTGTAAAGCCAGTTTAAAATGTTTCTGGGCGCTTAACTGCACTGCGAATGGGACAGATTATGTAAGAAAGTTTTGTGTCTTCAACTTGCATCACCGTCAAGAGCGAATGAGCAGGGGCGCCTGGGTGGCTCGGTCGGTTGAGCGTCCGCCTTCGGCTCAGGTCATGAGCTCGTGGTTCATGAGTTCGGGCCCCGTGTCGAGCTCTGTGCTGACAGCCCGGAGCCTGCTTCAGACTCTGTGTCTCCCTCTGTCTCTCTCTGCCCCTCCTCTGCTTGTGCTCTGTCTGTCTCTCTCTGTCAAAAATAAGGTAAACATTAAAAAAAAATTTTTTTAACAAAGTAACCGTAGGGGCGCCTATGTGGCTCAGTCCGTTGAGTGTCCGACTCTTAATGTTGGCTCAGATCATGATCCCAGGGTTGTGGGATCGAGCCCCATATCGGGTAACTCGAAGCTGAGTGTGGAGCTTAAGACTTTCTCTCTCTCCCTCTGCCCCTCTCCCCCCCCCCATCGTTCTCTCTCTCTCTCTCTCTCTCTCTCTCAAATTACAAAAAAAGTAACAGTAAATAGTCCTTTCTGTAAACAAATGTGCCACAAATAGCAAAAATCCACCTGACGTTAGGGCAAGCCGTCTAGGAGAAGTCATCCGCGACGCCAACAGCCCCCCCCCCCCCGCCGAGACCCCACCCTGACCCCCAGCCCCCCAGCTCCCCCGGAGGCTGCGAAGGCGGTGCCCCCGCCCCGGCCACCCTGTTCCCGCCTCGGAGGCTGTGTCCTGTCCATCATCACCAACCTCGCCCTCCCCTCTCCCCTGCTCTCTTTTTCCCACACCGCGTGTCTCCGTGAACTAGATCATGCATTTGGGGTACTCAGGTGATCACCTCTCCGCACGTCCTAGAGGCGGACACCTCGCTCCCCAGGCCCAGGGCGACCATACCTACATGGGGTCTGTCCCCAGGGAGCGCGCGTGGGACGAGTAAGCCCGTGGCCTTTGTTTCTCACGTGTGTTTACACTCTGCGTCCCTGCCCAGACGCCAGCCCTTTGGACTCAGGAACAACGTGACTCATCCCTCGGTCCCTGTGCCCAACTCCGCGACCCGCCCAGCAAACGCGCCCGGCCCGGCCTGAGTCCCGCCTGAACCGTGACCTCTTGAGTCAAACACACACTAGTGGGAACTTGGGTTCTGCCCCTTAGCAGCCCCGAGGGAGCCCTGGACACGCTCCCTGAGGTTTCTGAATCCACTTTCTTTGGCTAAAAATGGATTATTATAACACTGCCTGCCTCGTGCTGGGCTCGTGGAATTGGAGGGGTGAGCGAGGGGAAGGTTGTCCGACATCCCCCCTACGCAAAGCCCATCTCCTCGCGGCTGGTGCTTAGTCAAAACCCACTCCCTCGCCCCTTTGGATGCGAGCACGGTGGGGTTCAGAGCCGAGGGCCGAGAAAGTTCTGGAGACATCTTTGGTGCCAGAAAGGTGGTTTTATTAAAGCACGGGGACAGGTCACAACGGGGGTTGTGAGGAGTGACTGACGGTAGGTTGGGAGGGGGGCAGGCACAGTGTTAGTCTCTAAGGAATTTTGGAAGCAAGGTTTCCAGGACCTTGAGGGAGGTGGCTGTTGTTGGGGACACGTCATCGCCACCGTCTGGTAAGACCTCAGTCACGAGACCCTTCGGATATACTTCAGGGGCCACAGGCTTAGGAGGATGACGGCCACCACACATCCTGCAGGGGGAAGATTCCAGAGGAATTTTTCCATTAAAGGAAACTTACGGGATCCTGCGGGGGTCGGTGGCCGGGGGTCGGGCTAAGAGTGCCTTGTGCCCCCGGCAAAGTGTCATTGAGACAGCTGAGCTCCTAGAGGAAGGTCACTCTGCCTGTTTTCAGGACTTGTCCACAGACTGTAGACGGGAACGACTTTCCATTTCTCATCTGCCTTTGTTCCCCACATTCCTTTCACCTCCCCCCAGCTGCTGCGGAGAAAGCTCTCCTCCCCTCACCCCTGCAGCTTGGGGGTGCTCAATCTGCATTCACCTCCCCCAGTGCCTGGCCCCTGAGGGAGGCCCCAGCTTCCTGCTGCTGGGGGTGACGTGGGGCGGGGTGTTAAGGCAGAAGAACAGGTCCCTGGTTGACTATTTGGAGACAACAATAATTTTGGGAACTTCAAAGGCAGGAAGTGAAAGGAGGGGTGGGGCCGGGGGAAGCTGGAACCGCACCTTGGGCCCCTGCCCCACTTCTAAGTCACAAAAATGAGGAATCCAGGAAAACCACCAGGAAGGGTCAAGGGGAGAAGCCTCCCCTGGGAGGAGAGTCGAAACGGCTCCCCTTGTCCCCCTTGCCCTCTGCTGACTTCTCCAGGTCTCTGTCCCCCTCCACATCGGCCTCATTCCTGCCCTCGCCCCTCCCCACCGCCTCTCTTCGCTCATCCCCTCCTGTGTTTCCCAGCAAGCATTTCTTCAGGGTCAAGGGTCAATTTGGAGAGAGGTCCTGAGCCGCTGTTAGAGTCCTCCGGAGGACGGCCGGAGACATGGGTCACAGAATCTTCCGGAATCCCACCTGATGGAGACCTAAGGCCACCCCCCAGGCCAGCTACCTCCTTCCAGGGCAAGGAAACTGAAGCCAAAGAAGAGAGGCTGTGAGCAGCACTGATTTCTCCCCAGGCCTCTCTTCCCGGCTTGCAGACGGCCGCCTTCTTGCTGGGTCCTCACATGGCCTCCCCTCTGTATGTGTCTCTGCCTTAATCTTCTCTCCTTCTTCTTCTTCTTCTTCTTTTTATAAATTTTTTTTAACGTTTATTTATTTTTGAGACAGAGAGAGACAGAGCATGAACAGGGGAGGGTCAGAGAGAGGGAGACACAGAATCTGAAACAGGCTCCAGGCTCTGAGCTGTCAGCCCAGAGCCCGACGCGGGGCTCGAACTCACGGACCGCAAGATCATGACCTGAGCCGAAGTCGGCCGCAATTAACTTTAACTTTAATTCGTTCAGCTTCGTTGGGGTATAATCGACAAACCAGTCTCAGGTTTCAAAGAAGCTCTGTGGCCCCTGTGCCTGCCCGCACCCCCTCAGCCAGGAGCCCGGCCCGCCTCCCCTCCCCTCTTCCCAGGAGGGAGGCCCCTGCTGCTGAGGGGAGGCTCGCAGGCTTCTGGCTGAGCGAGAATGTTTTGGCGAGCTCACTCGTGAAAGGGATTTATGAGCAATTGTTACGTGTCGCCTGAGTAAACAAAACAGGTTTACGTGTGTGTAACCAGGTGCCATGTGTCGTCATTCAAAGTTAATTAGAAGCAAAGCTCTTGGCAGGCTGGGTCACGGGCAGCGGCATGGCCCTGGTTGGGGGGGGGGGGGGCTGGGGGCCAGCGGTCAGGGATGGGGACCAGAGGTGCGTGCGTGCAAGGGGGTGGGGGACAACGTGGGAGATGAATCCAAAGGGGGACCTGGGGGTGGGACTCATCTGGCACCAAATGTGGGGCAAACGGGGTAAGGTGGGGGGCGGGGGGCTTATATTCGGGACAGGCTGGGGGACTCACTCGAGCCGACCCCGAGCCCTGAGATTGGGATCCCAGCACCCAGGGCCGAGCCCCAGTCTGGAGAGAGCAGGGCTTGCACAGGGGTCAGAAGGACCCAAGGGGGGGCCGAGGGCTGTGGGGACAGGGGCTGGGCAGCAGGCCCCTGGGGGCCTGGCACCTTCTGGGTGGGGGGTGCGAGAAGGGTACCGGGTCCCGGCTTGCCTTCGAGCAACAGACTCTGGGAAAGGGCAGGAGGCCCAATGGGGGCGGAAGCCGCTGGGTCCTGCTTCCCCCCCCAGAATCTCTGCCTCTGGCTCAGGCCAGTTTGCAGCCACAAAACCAGTCCGAGCTTCTCTCAAAAGCTTGCTAAGTGAGGCTCTAAAGTTGTGACGGGTGAAGATTGGCTTGCACCTGCCCCTGACCTTTAAGGAAATGGTTCTGAGGTTTCGCTGAGGCGGTTTTGTCGAGGAGGTTGCGGTTGCCAAGAAAGCCCCGGGAGGTGCCTGGGAAAGCGGACGCATGGACAGCAGGGGTGGCGGGGGCAAGGTCCTGCATGGAAGGTGGGGGGGGCGGGGAGAGAGTCCTGCATGGACGGCAGTGGGGGGCAGGGCCCGCATGGACGGCAAGGGGGGAGGGTCCCGCATGGACAGCAGGGTGGGGGAGGGACCCGCATGGACAAAAGGGGTGGCGGGGGCAAGGTCCTGCATGGACGGTGGGGGGGGGGTGGGGGCGGGGAGAGAGTCCTGCATGGATGACAGTGCGGGGGGGGGGGGGAGGGCCCCGCATGGACAGCAGGGGGGGGAGGGCCCCCCATGGACAGCAGCCAGGGCAGGTGGTCCCACATGGATGGGGCGGGTCGTCCTACCCCGTGGGAGGGTCTGTCTCCCCAGAGTGGGAGCCAGGGGGACTGCCCTGCCCTGGGAGAGCTCCATGGGGGGTAGCAGTGGACTTGTTCTCTCCGTGTAGACGCCTTAATAAAAATAAGGGTTAAGACAAATGCACAAACCACTAATCCAAGGCAGGATGTGATAAACTTCTAAGTTTGTTTGTTTGTTTGTTTTGAGAGAGAGAAAGCACGAACAGGGCTGGGGAGGAGAGAGCTGGAACAGAGAGAAAGGGGGAGAGAGAGAGAGAATCCCAAGCAGGCTCTGCGCTGTCAACATCTACAACGTCCGCATCGTAAGCGTAGCTGTGTATCTTGCAAAACGCTCACGACAATAAATCTAATTAACATCTGTCACTACACGTAGCATCAAAGACGTATTTCTTATGACGAGAACTCGGAAGCTCCACTCTATTCACCACTTTCAAATATGCCATACGGTATTGTTTTAAACAGACTCTTTTTTATTTAACATTTATTTATTTTTTGAGAGACAAAGACAGGGCATGAGCTAGGAAGAGGACAGAGAGAGAGGGGGAGTCACAGATTCCGAAGCAGGCTCCAGGCTCCGAGCTGTCAGCACAGAGCCCGACACGGGGCTCGAACCCATGACCCTGGGATCATGACCTGAGCCGAAATCAAGAGTCAGACGTTCAACTGACTGAGCCCCCCAGGTGCCCCTGGCCTACAGTAGTAACAAACATAAGCGTCATGCTCTACATCACATCTCCGTGACTTACTTGCTTGGTAACTGAAAGTCTGTACCTTCTGAGTCCCCACAAGCATTTCACTTTCCCCCCAAACCCCCCACCCGCGACAGCCACCCATCTGTTCTCTGGACCCATGAGCTCATGAGTTCCATTTTGTTTGTTTTTTAGATTCCACAAATACAGGACATCAATACTGTTTCATTTGTTCCTAAAACAAACCCAAGTTTTGACTCCCCACCGGTGGAACATGACCCTCTGTTTTCTGAGATCCTTAAATGTTTGCAGTAAAAATACAATTAATCGGTGTACCGAAACGACCTGTTTGTTTAAGGTTTGAGCACCTCCCTGGAACAACAAACCATATTGTTCAACTGAGAACCGTCCTCTTGTTAAAGAACATTGGAATATGTTTATTTCGTTTCTAAACAGCATCCAAAACAAAGAACACCAGTTGTGAGGTCAAAAACAAGCTATTGTCAGTTGGATTGATTTTTAAAGAACGAATTGTGTACTTTACGTTTGTGAATTGTTCTCTCCCTGCACAACAGCGCAAAGCAGCTGTGGGAGCTGGTGAGAGTGGCCGGGGGTCACCCCTGGCACTAAAGCCCTCAGCCCCAAGCCGGAGAGAAAGGGCTAGAAAAGAAAGAGGGCGACAGAATCTGAATCAAAGTTAAAAGCTCCCTGTTGGAGTTTTGTTTCTCTCACCCAGGCATTTCCGCACAAAAGAACAAACCACACCGGGGCGCCTGGGTGGCTCAGTCGGTTGAGCGCCCCACCCCGGCTCAGGGCATCATCTCTCGGTCCGTGGGTTCGAGCCCCGCGTCAGGCTCTGTGCTGACAGCTCGGAGCCTGGAGCCTGCTTCGGATTCTGTGTCTGTCTGTCTCTCTCTGTCTCTTCCCCCGCTCGTACTCTACACATTTCTCTCTCTCTCTCTCAAAATCTCAAAAATAAATAAATATTAAACAATGTTTTTTTTAAACTAAAAATACAACAAAAGCTTGTTTGATGGTGAAGGCCCTCCACCACCTTCTGGCTAAGGCAGCATGGGTCGGTCCCCATGAGAAGGAATTTCCTCTGGCCTAGAAATGGCAGGAGTGGGCCGGGGGGGCCTGAGAGGGCAGGGGCGAGTTTCACCGTCAACGCTCTGCCTGGATGTCACTGGTCAAAGCAGCGATCTCATCGCGTCCTGGCCTTCTCTGCCGATGCTGACATCTTGCAAAGGAGGAATTTAATCCACGGGGAGTCCCCAACCCGGAGTTCGTGAGCACAGTCCTCGCTCCTGGGGTTTTATTACTTAATCCTAATTTGTACGGACGGGAATTTTTCCTGGTGGATTTGGTTCTCTTGTGGCATTCCAGATTTTCCAAGGTGACCACGTATTGTGTATTATACGCTCTCCACCCACAAAGGACGCGATCGTCGTTTGCTAGGCTGCTGGGACACAGCACCACGCACTGGGGGGCTTGAACAGCAGAAATATGTTTTCTCACAGTCCTGGGGGCTGGATGTCCTAGATCAAGGTGTCATGGCGGGGTTGGCTCCTTCTGAGGGCCGCGAGGAAGAATCTGTTCCAGGCCTCTCTCTCTGGCTTGCGGGTGCTGTCTTCCCCGTGTCTTTACATCATCTTCCCTCTTACGTATCTGTATCCAAATGTCCCCCACCAAGCCACAGGTTAGCCAGGTGGGCGGCTGGCAAGTAATGTATTTGTGTAATTTTTATCAATCTTTGGCATTGTACTGCCTTAATGAAAATAATTTGGAGATTTTCCCCTCTCTTTCTGCGTCCTGGAATAGTGTCCAAAAATCTCCTCCGTTAGGATTTTCTGTGAAATCATCTGAGTCTAATCCTTTGGGGGAAGCTAGTGATTCTTTGAAAACTTTTTGTATTTCTTTTATAAAAACCCCTCTTTGGGGGTATCTGGTTGGCTCAGTCAGTTAAGCGTCCGACTCTTGATTTCAGCTCATTGTCTCCAGGTTCGTGAGATCAAGCTCCGGGATTCTCTCTCTCCCTCTCTCTCTGCCCCTTAGCACTCATGTTTTCTCTCTCTTTCAAAATAAGTAAACTTTGAAAAAAAACCTGTTTATATCCTCTCTCTTCTGACAAATAACATTTCTGTGGAAATGATCCAGCTTTTCGAATTTGTTTTTTATTTTTATGAATGATGAATAAATTAGCTTATATCCTCAACTTCCCTCCTTCCTTCTCCCAACCCTACCACCAAACCTTTGTGTTAGTTCGTGGTAAATATATTCGATACTCACTACCCTCCATTTACTAAAATGCACCCAGTGATTCCTTGGTTGACCCGAGTTGATCCTCTAGTAATCTCTCCAAGAAGTGTTCATGAGAACAATATTTCCTCAAATCGTGTATGTCCAAAATTGTCTATTGACAATATTGAAAAGACAAGCCACAGACTGGGGAAAAAATATTTGCAAAACATACATCTGATAAACGATTCCTATTCAAAATTTACAAAGAGCCCTCAAAACTCAACAATAAGAAAACATATCACCCAATTGAAAAATGGGCGAAACGTCTGAACAGTCACCTCTCACCAAAGACCTACGGATGGTAGGTAAGTGTATGAAAAGATGCTCGACATCGTATATCGTGAGGGCACTTAAAATTAAAACACCAGTGGGACACCACCGCACACAGAATGGCTAAAACCCAGAACACTGACACCAGAGGCTGGCGACAGTCAAGCAACAGGAGCTCTCATCCACTGCTGCTGGAAATGCAACATGGTCTCACCTCTTTGGAAGACAGTTTGGCCATTTCTCACAGAGCTAAATGTACACTCACCATACAATCCAGCGATCACAGTCCTAGGTATTTACCCAAATGAGTTGAAAACTTATGTCTACACAGAAACCTGCACATGAATGTCTATAACAGCTTTATTCATAATTGCCCCAAATTGGAAGCAACCAAAATGTGCTTCAGGGGGTGACTGGAGAAGCAAACCGTGGTGCTCCCATGCAATGGACTATTCAAAAAAGAAATGAGCTATTAAGCAACGAAAGGACACGGAGGAAATGTTAATACCTATTGCTAAGTGAAAAGAAGCCGCCTTGAAAAGGCTGCACACTATAGGGTTCCAACGATATATTCTGGAAAAAGAAAAACTATATTGAGACAGTAAAAAGATCAGTGGTTGCCAGGGGAGGAGGGGGAGGCGGGAAGTAGGACGGAAAACTGTGGCCTTTTTATAAAACCCTGACTCATGTTTGCTCTCCTTGAGAATCTTGTCCCGTCTCTGCTGGCGCTCACTGTGGGTCTGTGGACATCCAAGGCCGGCTGGGTCTTTATCCCCTTGTAAGTGGCTTGGCCCTTTTTCTCCTGGATGCTGAAAAAATTCTTTATTTTTGGAGGCGCCCGGGTGGCTCGGTCAGTTAAGCCTCTGACTCTTGATTTCGGCTCAGGTCATGATCTCACAGTTGGGGAGATCGAGCGCCATGTTGGGCTCTGCGTGGACAGAGCGTGGAGCCTGCTTGGGATTCTCTCCCTCCCTCTCTCTCTCTCTCTGCCCCTCCCCCACGCATGCACTCTTTCTCGCTCTCTCTAAATAAACTTTAAATAAATAAATAAATAAACAAACAAACAAACTTTAAATAAATAAATAAAATTCAATATCCTTGAGCAGTTTTTCCCTGGCATCCAGGTTTCTCTTCCAAAACATAGACTCATCTGAGGAAGGCTTGCGTGAGTTATGTATTGAAACGCACGTCTGTTCTACCAATTATGTTTCCTTCTTCAGACCTTCCAACCATGTGTATGTTAGACGCCTTTGCAGGTCATGTCCAGGATATACGGCGTGTCTGTATAGAATGGAGAGATTTATTACGTATTATGTATGCTGCCTGCTTAGCGAATGTTCCGGATTCAGAACAACATGTTTAGTCACCGTCTTCAACTGCTCCATGGCAACATTTCTCCTGGTGGGCATTCCTCCTCTAGTCGTGAATTTTACTGCCGTCTTCCACATACGTGTCTCTGGGCCGTGCCGGCGACCTGCTTAAACTGTCATGAAACGGGTTAGATTGTCCCGGGCAATCGCACAGCGGCCTCCCCAGCGTCACAGCCCAGAGGCGCTCTCCCGGGGTGCTTCCTCTGGATAAGACAACTGTGGGGGGCTCGGTGAGGCCGCCAGCCTTGCTCCCTGAAGTTCCTACTTCTTGCTGTCCCCCAGGGAGACGCCAGAAAGTGTTGCAGGCGCCCCGAAGGCCGCAGACCCTTCCCCCTCCTGCCAGGTCCCCACTTCCCTCCCTCCCAATCCCAGGCTCTGCCTTGTCTGACTTGGCACGCCGCGTGTCTAGTTTCCAGTTGCACCGAAGACGGAATTTTCTTTTTCTTTTTTTTTTCATTCTTTTTACTCCTTTTATATGATTTTCAGGCAAAGAGTTTAAAGCCGACTTATGGAGACGCGTTCCCATCGGAGATGTGAAAACGTTCCCACAGAATCGCCCGTGCTGTGGCTGCAGGTGCAGGGCAGGGGTGATGCACACATGCAGCCGGCAGGGGTGGGGTGGGCGGCTGTCCAGGCAGCCTGGGATTCCCTCCAGGAGTGTCAGAGATCAGCTCCACCCCTGCCCTGCCAGGGCCTGGTTTTATGAGTCAATAAATTCCTGCTGCTTCTGTCAGTCCCTCCGCAGCGAGCTCTGACTAATGCAGGAGGTAGCCACACTCCCTGGTGACTTGTCCTTGTGTGCCTGGTTTCTCCAGTCCCACTGCCCCAGCCCGACACCTGACACCAAGTGGCTCTTGTCCCAGGACAGGAGCAGAAAAGAGGCCCCCTGCCATCACACGGGCAGGTGGCCAGGAATGGCCAACTCTGGATCCTCACGTCCTGTCACCTTGTCCGGCTTGTCCTGTCCCTCCTGCCCGCCGTGTTCCCATCCTCTCCGCCATGTCCTCTCTGCCCCGCACCCCTTCCCACCTGCGACACCACTTCCAGAGTGATTCATTGGCCAGTGGTGCTGGACCAGCGGATAAGGCATTTTAGGGCTGGAAGGGTGTGGTGAGCCCTGACTCAGGGCTTGCCTGCAAGTAACCGCCTTCACAGAAGCAGCCACTCCTCGGGGCTCCTGGAGCTCCGGCGGTTCAGTGTCCGACTGCGGCTCGGGTCATGATCTCACGGTTCGTGGGTTCGAGCCCCGCGACGGACTCTGTGCCGACAGCTCGGAGCCTGGAGCTTGCTTCGGACTCTGTGTCTCCCTCTCCCTCTCTGCCCTTCCCCGACTCGCCCTCTGTGTTTCTCCCTCTCGAAAACAAATTAATCAATTAATTGATTGATTAATTAGTTCATACAAAAAAGCAGCATCCCCTCCAAAGCAGGCTTTCCCCGACAAACACACTAGATGAAGAGCCACCCCCCTGCACTGAGGCTCTTGTTCCGGAGCCCTTGGTTGATTTCAGTAAGTGACCATTAAGGCCATTTGTCTTTTGTCTTTCCCTGGGCTTTAAATTCCCTCTCTGATGTTTTAAATTCGCCAATGGGGGGGGCCCGAGAAGCCCTAGGCCCCCACCCTCCAGCCCAGTAAAAAGCCCCCGCACTGAGCATGCGCTCTCCACCGTGCCCCTCACCTCGCTGAGTGGCTGTGTCATTTCCAAGTCTCCTGTAAGGAATAAACCTTTATTTTCTCAAAGTTTCCTGCCGGTTGTGGCCGAGGGGGCGTCTTGCAGGCGTAGCAAGAACCACGAGGTCGAGTCATGACATTGGAAAGGGGCCCCCGCAGTAATTGTGGTCAGCAGGGCGGGTGTCTGACGTAGGGGTGACTCGGGAGGGAGAGGACACGCCGGGTGTGCAGAGGAGAGCAGCCCCGGGGCGGGCAGGTGGGCGGCCAAGGGGCAGCGAGGACGCCCCGAGCGCAGGCAGGCGTGGACACACGCGCAGCTCCGCAGACCGTGCACTTGAACGTGGGAAGGTGAGTGGGTCCGGCTACGCTGCCACCACGCTTCCCGGCCGTCTAACCTCACAGGGAGTGTTTCTCCATGAAGTCCCATCCAGGGGTGACAAGCTTCCTTGCTGGAGTGACTCAGGGACCTTACGGCCCTGCTCCCCGAGAGGGTCTCCCCGGAGACCGCCTGGGGGCGGTGGGGACAGGCCAGGCCGGGAGCACGCGGCTTCGGAACTAGCACAGGCAGGGTGAAAGGGAGAGGGCACGAAGCAGGGGTGAAGAGATGGAGAGCCCGCTGAGGCACAGAACCCCGGGGCAGAGCCTGGGTGGGGGGGGGGGGTGCTGAAACTCCCTGGAAATTGGTCGCCACCGTAAGGTCAGCCTGTCTGTTGCTGTTTGGGGGTTGCATCCGGCAGCCGCTCAGCGCAGGAAGAGAGAAAGCGGGCCGAAGCATTTCCCCAGGGTCTGGCCAGACAGACAGACGGAAGGGAGAGCACGGGAATGCAGTCGGAAGGGCTTGTCATGATGCATTATCATTGCTTCAAGCTCACTGAGAGGGCAGTGACTGTGACAAGGGAAGGACAGTGCGACAGTCCTGTGGGCCCCTTTGACGTCCTCGAGAGAAGAGCTCCCCCACGTGGCCATGACGGGTCAAGGAAACTCTGGGGGAAGTATTGACCGGCTGCGCCTGGCAGGATTTGCTAAGCAGCAGCCACACGGGGCAGGGATCTGGGTCTTCTGCATAAGTGTGACCACCTCGCGTTGTTTGGACGTGTCCCTGGATGCACGCGGGTTTAATTTTCGAAGGGCGGAGAGTTGGCTACAAGAGCTGCGGGGGGGAGATTTTTTTCCTCTTCTGTTTGCGGTTCATACTGGATACGGCCAAGGTCACCGGCAGTGAGTTGAGAAGGACATACCGACAATCCCAAAAAGCCACCAGTTAGTTAATGAAATCAAAAGCAAAGCTGAGAAAGCGGCATCACGTGTGAAGACAAAAGTCCCAGTGACCAGGGGATTTTTCAGAGGCTTTTGGCCGGGTGGGTTTCTCCCTTCCATCTTTTGTCGGGATGGGTCACTTCCTCCAAACAGCAGCCCGCTGCATCACGAGACACGGAGCCTCTCCCTCTCTGGCCCTGCCCTCCCCCCTGCCGTGGCCGGTGGAATGGCTTCCTGCAGGCGTTTGTTGGCACCGGTTAGCTGATGTGGCCCCAACGTGCACTTGAAAGTGACAGAGGAGACGACAGACATGCCATAGACCTTCTGTGCCTCTGCCAGCACACCCCTCACCTGGCTCATGTCTTCTCCCCGACGGGAGACAGGCGCCGGAACGGTTGCGGGACGTCTCCCCAGGGAGGCTGACCGACCCTCAGACGCTGTCCCAAACTGCCGATTTGGAAAGGAAGGAACAAGCGCGTAGGCGCGTCGTCATCCCGTGCTGCGTGGAAATGAACTGAATGCATTTGCCTTTAAGTAAGACATATTCCAGTGTCTCTTTCAGTGGGTTTGAGATTACGGAAAGAGCTGTGTGTCCCTGTTATTATTATCCTGCTGAAAATGGCAACAGAAGCTCCACAATAGAAAAATCTGAATATAGAATAAAGTTCGCTACAGGTATGCGCCGTGCTGCATCCACCGCGTCTGGGGGCAGGTCGTTAGGGAAAGCCAACTGGTAGCGACACTTGCCTGAACAATCAGACTTACTGCAACACGCAGAGGCACGAAGACACAACCCATGGATAGTTTCCACCGCACAGGTGCAGTGCCTGTCGCGGCTATTTTGAAAGAGTTTATTGGGGCGCCTGGGTGGCGCAGTCGGTTAAGCGTCCGACTTCAGCCAGGTCACGATCTCGCGGTCCGTGAGTTCGAGCCCCGCGTCGGGCTCTGTGCTGACCGCTCAGAGCCTGGAGCCTGCTTCGGACTCTGTCTCTCTCTCTACCCCCCTCCCCCTCCATTCGTGCTCTGTCTCTCTCGCTCTCAAAAATAAGTAAACGTAAAAACAAACAACATGAGGAGTACCAGGGCACCTCTGGACCAATGCTACCATTTCTTATCCCTTTAATATGAAATGTTACCATTTGCACCAGACTTTTTGAGAAGTATCGTTCCCGCCGTTCAGCGTCGAAAAAGAGCTAGCACGTAAGAAGTGAATTATTTGCATCATCAAATATTGTTTTAATTTGATGGGGTCAGTGAGTGGGACACCAACCGAGTGTCCTCTAATTCAGTTCTGACCCTAACTACCCAGAATCAGTGTAGACCGCCCTCCCCACCCCCCCACCCCCCCCGCAAGGTTGAGGGCTCAGTCCCACAAGGCTGCTTCCCCTCCACCTCAGATGCCATCTACAGGCCCAGACTGTCACCTGCACTTCTGACCAACCGGATAAGTGGGGTGTGCCCCCCCTCCCCCTGCTCAGAACGGATACTTTGTTATAATGGCTCCCAACATTCAGGGAAACGCTTACACGAGCTGGTTTGCCATAAAGGATACATTAAGGATACGGATGAAAGGCCAGATGAAGGGGTACATAAGGAGGAGTCTGGAAAGGTTGCAAGCCCAGGAGTTTGGAGCGGCACCAGCCTCCAGTCCCACGGATATGCTCACCGACCCCGAAGCTCTGGGACCCAGAACCCCATAATGTAGGGATTCTCATGGGGGCTCCATGATGTCGGCATGATCGATTATTAACTCAATCTCCAGTGCCTGTCTCTTCCATGGAGGATGGGGTGAGCTGAAAGTCTCAAGCTTCTTTCTTTTCTTTTTAATTTATTTTTGAGAGAAAGAGAGAGCGCGTGCGCGCATACACGCGGGGCAGGGGCAGAAAGAGAGGGAGGTGCAGGATTCGAAGCCAGCTCCAGGGTTAAGAGCGGAGAGCCCGATGTGGGGCTTGAACTCACGAGCCGTGAGATCATGACCGGAGCCCAAGTCAGACAGATGCTTAACCGACTGAGCCACTCAGGCACCCCACGTCCCCAGCTTCTAAATATGGCTTGGTTTTTATGGTGACCAGCCCCCAACCTGAAGCTCTCCAGGACACCACCAAGGTCACCTCATTGGAACCAAAGACGTTCCTCTCACCCCCGGAAATTCCAAAGGGTTTAGGAGCTCTGTGTCAGCAACTGGGGACAGAGAGCAAACATGTATTTCTTATCATGTCCCAAGTAGCTACTAAATTCTTGGATATGTTTTGACGCAAATAGATGCCTATTCTTTGGTTTGCCCACCCCCACCTCCAACCTCGTCTCCCCCCCCCCACCGGATTTCTGTGGTCTCTTCCCCTCCTTTCCACGTGGTCACTGCAGCCCCTGCCATGAGTGTCTTCCGTGGGTGTTTGGAGACAGAGGGAGAGGGAGGGAGGGACAAGCAGGTCTGCGATAAGCAAAAATAAGGAGCTCTGAAAGACCTGATACACACAGAGAGCTTCCCGGGTCAGCCTCCGTTTTGATTCCTGAGGCCCAGCTGCACGACGCCCCCTCCCCGCCCCCCCCACCACCCCCCCCCCCCAGGGATCCCGTGAGCTACTCCACCAGCCGGAGAAACTCCCCTCTCTGCTTCAGCTGGTTCCCACTGGATTTCTGTCACCAACAAAACAGCCCCAGTTCATGCTCTGAATCCACTTCTGGGGTCTCTTCTGTGTGACCCCTCTGTTCGTTCCTGTGCCCCCCGCAAGGAGACTTTGATGACTCACTTTACATTTTAATACATGATGGGACAAGCCCCCTCCCCTGATTATCGTTCTTTTTAAAATTTCCTGCAGGCCGTTTGTGCACGTTTTTTATCCTTCCAGAGACACTTAGAATCATGTTGTCAAATTCCCTCCCCCCCGCCCCCCCCAAAAAAAAAACGCAGAGGAATTCGGATTCAGATAACCCTGAATTTCTAGATTAGTTTAGGAAGCAGGGACATCGCTGCACTCTGGGGCCTCGCTGGCCAGGAAGAAGTTGTCTGTATGTATCCAAGGCTCTTTGTGGCTTTCCGTGAGTTTCGCAGCTATTTTCATACACACATTGAGTGTCTCCTAAGTCCTTTCCCACCATTACTGTTCCTGCTGCTGGGTGTCCTCAACCTTCTTTCTGGAGTTCGGGTGCGGGGCCCCGGGGACTGTCCTCCGGAACCCCACGTCGCGTCCCTCCCTGCCAGCTCACGCCGCTCCTCTCGCGGCAGCGACCCGCCCCAGCCGCCGCCTGACCTCCTGCCCAGTCGAGCCTGTCGAGCGCCACCAGGAGCCCGGGACCGGCACAGACCGAGCCCAGAGCTGCCCCGGAGTTAACACGCAGCGGGACCCGGGCTGGGGGAGGACTGCTCCCTGCTGCCCTCCACCGCTCCGTGCGCTCGGAGACCGGGCCAGCCCCGTCCTCCCCTCCCGTCTAGCGCCCCGGGCTCCTTCACTGCTTTCTGGAATCCGCTGCCAGGAAAACTCCCTCCCTCGAGCCTTTCCCCCAGGCTCTGCTTTGGGGACACTCAAGCCAAGACGGGCCCTCCCGTGGGATTCTGACTCATTGCGAGGCACTCGAGTCTTGGGGGAGCATCGCTGGGGCCGGTCTGTTGGCCTCCCTGCTGCCCTCAGGCCTCCCTCGCCTCCACCTCCACCCGGGGACGACCCGGGGGCGGGGCCCAGCCGGGCGTGCGGTCCGCACACTGCGCGGGTCACCGCGGGGAGTCCCTGCGGACACCCTGGGGGAGCCCTTCCCGGGACCGCGCGGCGGCAGCGCTGGATACCGCGGGCCCGAGAGCCTCGCCGGCGAATCAAAACTCCCGGCGACCGTGGAGCGGGTGCGCGCGCGCGCATGTGCGCGCGCGCGCGGGGGTGCGTGCACGTGTGCGCCTGTGTGGGTGCGCGCGCGCGGAGGGGAGGGTGCGCGCGCGTGCGTGCGGGTGCGCGCGCGCGCGTCTCCGCCTGTAACCCGAACGCCCCGCGGCCCTCCAGCCTTGGGCGCCCTGCCGCGCGCGGAAGTGCTGCGACAAGCTTGTGACTCCCCCGCAAAACCGCAGCCCTCCCCGGCCTGCCTCCCGCGGGTTCCAGTCACAGCCCCGCCCTTATTCCCGAAAACACGGCTCGCTGGAGGCAGTAGAGGAGCCTTGGACAGTGGCTGGAGAGGGGCCAGGGGGTTAAGCCGGGATTTGTTCCCCACCCCCACCCCCCATGGGAAAGTCTTTGAACACGGAAGGGCTCCATGGAGGCGGAGAGGAGAGGATGAATACCCAAGAGAAAAGTCATAATCACAATTATATATATATATATATATATATATATATGGAAATATTTAGCAATCGTGGGCGTTTGGGGGGCGGGGAAGCTCCATAGACGAGAATACATTGTACATATTATGTTGCAGACTGAATGCTTTCAACCGAATTTCTTTAAGACCTTAAGGAGGACCCTTCCCTCTGCACTGGAACGGTTAGCACCCGTCTCCAAGCGTCCACTCAAGACAACGTTCTGGGAGAGAGGAGCCGGGGGCACAAGCAGGTGCCGGCAGACCCCCAGCTACACCGGGGAGGTGAGAGGACCCCTGTGGCCCCTTTCCGCTACTTGGGCCCCCACTTTGCACACAATGAAGTCTTCCCGGAAACGGATGATAAATATTTACTACACTATCCTCTGCTTTCTCCCCCCCCCCCCATTTTGTAGGAGTTCTTTATACTCTGGACATTTATTACTTGTTATAAATGTTGCAAATATTGCATCCAAGTCTGCCGCTTGTTTCTAACTTTAGCGGAGTCAAATCTGTCCCTCTTTTCTGCAGAAGCAAAATCTGATTTGCCCGGAGCGCGCTTGTAACAAATCTATCGTGTCCTATGTTTGGGCTACGTCGTATCTTTAGCCCCTGCCCGTTCTCTGCTTCCGCTCGGTGAACAAAATGTGTACCGAAGTTGAGAGACCCATCGGACGGACACCCAGGTATCTGTCACTCGCTTCAACAATTACCAGCGTGTGGCCACTTTTGTAGCCTCTGCGTTATCCCCCCACCCCCACCCGGCGCTGCTCACCTCGTTCAGAGCAAATCTCAGACACCCCCATTTCACCTGGAGGTGTTTCAGCGCGCATTTCTAAAATAGAGGCTCACATTCTTACCCGCATACTATTATCATACCAAAGTCATTGACAAGGTTGCCTTACCCAGTCAGTATTCCAGTTAACCTGACGTCTTTTTACAGTTGGTTTGTTCAAATCACAGTCCAAAGTCCCCCCGCGTGGCATGAACTGGGCATGTCTCTTAAGGCTCTTTTCAACTAGGAAAACTCCCCCCGCTCTTTTTTTTGTTCCTTCTCCTTCTCCTCACTTATTTGTTGAATAAACCAGGCATCGGCTTCATAAGACCTTCCACCTTCCGGATTTGACGGCATGCACGCCTGTGTGCGTGTTCCCCAACCCGCTGAATTTCCTCTAACCTGGTAGTGGTGCCAGAAGTTTAACCGCATTCGGGTCCAAGGTCCTCTGAGAAGAACGTTTCACAGGTGATGCTGTGTGGCTCCCGCTGCCTCACATTAAGAGAGGCCTCGTGTCTGCAAATGTTTTTAAAAACTTGACCTTCTCCTTTCTAATATTTTTATTCTTTTTTTTTTTTAATTTTTTTTTCAACGTTTATTTATTTTTGGGACAGAGAGAGACAGAGCATGAACGGGGGAGGGGCAGAGAGAGAGGGAGACACAGAATCGGAAACAGGCTCCAGGCTCCGAGCCATCAGCCCAGAGCCCGACGCGGGGCTCGAACTCACGGACCGCGAGATCGTGACCTGGCTGAAGTCGGACGCTTAACCGACTGCGCCACCCAGGCGCCCCTAGAATATTTTTATTCTTGGTACTCGCTCTGGATCCGCCTCCGGAAGTACTCCCGATGGCCTGGGCCCTGTCTCTAGCCACCGGTTCTCGCCTGTCCCCATGAAGGATCCTGGCGGTGTGGGGGAGGGGCTTCACCTGGACACTTTTCCTTCCGGACCAGCGGTGAGATCCGAGCCTCCCAGCCCCCGGCCGCGCTCTGTGCGAGTCTGTCCACCTTGTGGATGTCTCCCTGAGTCCTGTTTGGGCCTCGTCTTCTCCTCCCTTCCTTAAGCAAACACTTGAAGGGGTTTGATGTGGCCTTGAAGACGGGTGGATCCTGGGAAATCACGTGGTGCTGCTGCGGGTGTGGACCGTTGCTTTCTGTCACTGTCGTTGTGTCCTAGACCGCGTTCCGTGTTTTAATTTTTTCGTCCAGGGCTGATTCTAGGTGTCTCCACAGTGCTGCGTGTACATGTCTGTTTTCTGTGGGAAGCACTGTCTTTCCAGCTTTACTGAGGTATGAGTGACGCGTGAGAATTATCTACATTTTGGTCGCACGCTGTGTCTTTTAAGCGTACGATGTGATGTTTCCATACACATGCGAATTGAGAAAGGGTCCCCACAATCAAGTTAATTAGCACGTTTCATCACCTCATATAGTTACCATTTTTGTGTGTGTGCCGAGAACACCTGAGATCTACTCTCTCAGCAAATTTCAAACCTACAGCACAGTGTTATTAACTATAATCACCATGCCTTACATCAGAGACCCAGAACGTACTCACCTATAACCAAAACTCTGTGCCCTTCGACCGACGTCTCCTACTCCCCACCCCTCCCCCAGCCCCTGGCCGCCACGATTCTAACCCTCTGGTTCTATGAGTTGAGTTCAAGGGGTCCCTGGGTGGCTCAGTCGGTTGAGTGTCCGACTGGGGCTCAGATCATGATTCACGGTTCGTGGGTTCAAGCCCCACATCAGGCTCACTGCTGTCATCGCAGAGCCTGCTTCGAATCCTCTGTCTCCCTCTCTCTCTGCACCTCCTGCACTCACGTGCTCTCTCTCTCTCTCAAAAATAAACATTTTTAAAGAAATAAAATTGGGGTGGCCGGGTGGCTCAGCTGGTTAAGTGAACAACTGGCTCAGGTCATGATCTTGCAATTTGTGAGTTCAAGCCTCGCGTCGGGCTCTGTGCTGACAGCTCGGAGTCTGGAGCCTCCTTCGAATTCTGTGTCTAACTCTCCCCTTCGTGCTCTCTCTCTCTCTCTCTCAAAAATAAATAAACGTTAAAAAAGATTTTTTTTTTAAGAAATAAAATTGGGGCGCCTGGGTGGCTCAGTCGGTTGAGCGTCCGACTTCGGCTCAGGTCACGATCTCACGGTCCGTGAGTTCGAGCCCCGCGTCGGGCTCTGGGCTGATGGCTCGGAGCCTGGAGCCTGCTTCCGATTCCGTGTCTCCCCCTCTCTCTGCCTCTCCCCCGTTCATGCTCTGTCTCTCTCTGTCTCAAAAATAAACCTTAAAAAAATAAAATGAAATAATTAAAAAAAGAAATAAAATTGAACATTTAAGTGAGATCATGCAGTGTCTGCCTTTCTCTGTCCGGCTTAGTTCACTTAACAGAAACGTTCTCCCCTTTCATCCACGTTGTTGCAAATGGCAGGATGTCCTTTTTCACGGCTAAGTAATAGTTCCTGTGGTATTAGATTCCGCAGTCCCTTTATGAGTGCATCTCTCGACAGACGCTTAGGTTGTTTTCATATCTTGGCTGTTGTGAATAACGCTGTAATTAACATGCTGGTGCACATACCTCTTCGAGACACTGATTCCGTTGCCTCTGGATACGTACCCAGCAGTGGGTTGCACCTTTCACATTTGGGGACCCCCGATGCTGTTTCCCAAGCGGCCTCACCATAGTCGCTGTTGACAAATGCCAGGCACACAGGTCGCCTCCGGCTCCTGGTACCCAAGAGCACTGCTGGAAACATCCTCGCGGTGTCCCGTCACGGGCCAGCGAGAGGCAGGCTCTCTGGGATGTCTGTCCGGAAGTAGAGTTGCGGGGATCACGGCGTCCACGCGTCCCTGATTCCGCTAAATGCCTTGCAGAGTGGCACCCTACTTGCTCTCCGGCGGGAGGGCATCAGGTTCCCTGTTTCCCCACATCCTTGCCAGCACCTGACATGGCTCGTCGAGGTTTGAAGCTACATTACATGAGATGAGACTCAGAAGTTCCTTCTCTGCGGCTCGCCTCTTTATATCCTTTGCTCCTTCTAAAATCGGTTTCCTGTGTGTGTGTGTGTGTGTGTGTGTGTGCGCGCGCCTTCCACGTGTCCCTCCACATCCACCGTCTACCCTTCTCCGCGTCGTCGTTCTTTGGCCTCGGAGGCTGAGCTGTGTACCTGCACCCAAGTGCTCCCTTGCCATCTGGCTTCCAGCCGCAGCAGGAAACCAGAGGGAGGACGAGGAGGGAGGTGAGGATATTGACTCCTCCAGCTCCCTCCCTGCCCGCGAGCTGGGAGCTAGCTACCTCCTGCAACCGAAAGTCACAACAGACTGACAGTCACAGCTCCTGTTGGGGGAGGGGGGCTCTCCACGCAGCTTTCCCTCTTCTTGGGTTCCTGGAGGTGCTCACAGCTCCCCACTGCTGGGACGCTTGGGGCTCTGTCCCAGTTCACGTGGCTTCCCGAATCCTGCTCAGACCTTCCTAAATCATTCCTTTATTAAAACATCCTCCAGGGGCGCCTGGCCGGCTCAGTCAGTCGAGCGTCCTCAGGTCATGATCTCACAGTTCGTGGGTTTGAGCCCCATGTCGGGCTCTGCGCTGACAGTGTGGATGGAGCCTGCTTGGGGTTCTCTCTCCCCCTCTCTCTGCCCCTCCCCCACTCACACTGTCTCTGTCTCTCTCAAATAAATAAGCTTTAAAATTTTTGAAAAAAAAATAAAAAACAATAGAATCTTTCCAAAAAAAAAAAATGTTTAATGTTTCTTTTCGAGACAGAGAGAGACAGAGCATGAGTGGGAGAGGGGCGGAAAGAGAGAGAGAGAGAGAGAGACACAGAATCCAAAGCAGGCTCCAGGCTCTGAGCTGTCAGCACAGAGCCCGACGCGGGGCTCGAACCCACGAGCCGTGGGATCATGACCTGAGCCCAAGGGAGGTCTCCTGGTTTGTTATTGGTATTGACTTTCCTTGGAGATGGTCTCTTCCTTCCCGATTCTTACAACTCGGATGCCTTTTCCTGTTTTCTGCAGTCTGACCAGGCTGCCTCGCATGAAGTAAGCCAGCAGCACCAACAGTAGCATGGCAGAAACTTCTAGCTGACCCCAATATCCCTTCTTCCCCTTACTGTACACCAGGAGTCGGCAAGCATTTTCTGTAAACAGCAAATATTTTTGGCTTTTCTGGCTTTCTCCCAGCCGCTCAATTCTGCTTAGAGCATGAAAGCAATCACCAGCAATATAGAAACGAATGAGCCTGGCGTGTTCCAATGAAACTGTATTTACACAAACGGGTGAGGGCCGCGGTTTTCTGACCCCTGTCCCACATGAATTCAGTCCCCCTGGCTTTTCGCTGAAATTTGCCCCCGCCCCCAAAATACAGAGTCCACTTCTCAGCTGCATTTGGGGCTGCTGCCCCGGGACTGGTTCTGATCAAAGAGATGTACCTGAACTGCACACGGCTTCTAGAAGTTTGTCTCTGCCTCTTTTCTTCTTTCTCGTGCCAGAAATGGGTCATGGCTGCAGCGGGACAGACATCTCGGAACGTTGATGGAATTTATATATTGAGGTTGGACATCCACAAATAGAAGAAGCTGAGGTCCTGGGGCGCCTGGGTGGCTCCGTCGTTTCAGCGTCCAACTTCGGCTCAGGTCATGATCTCACGGTTCGTGGGTTCGAGCCCTGCGTCGGGCTCTGTGCTGACAGCTGGGAGCCTGGAGCCTGCTTCTGATTCTGTGTCTCCCTCTCTTTCTGCCCCTCCTCCACCCATGCTCTCTCTCTGTCCCTCAAAAATGAATAAACATTAAAAAATATATATGTTTAAAAAAAAAAAACAGGGGCGCCTGGGTGGCGCAGTCGGTTAAGCCTCCGACTTCAGCCAGGTCACGATCTCGCGGTCTGTGAGTTCGAGCCCCGCATCGGGCTCTGGGCTGATGGCTCAGAGCCTGGAGCCTGTTTCCGATTCTGTGTCTCCCTCTCTCTCTGCCCCTCCCCCGTTCATGCTCTGTCTCTCTCTGTCCCAAAAATAAATAAACGTTGAAAAAAAAATTTAAAAAAAAAAAAATAAATAAATAAAAAAAAAAAAAAAGCAGCTGAGGTCCTAAAAGAGTTTGCCAAGTGCTTTTTCTGCATTATGTCATTTTTTTCTTTTGTACTCCATTAATCTAGTCTCTGTACTCCCTAAGCCTTTTATTATTATTATTTGAGAGGGAGAGAGAGACAGCGTGGGAGGGGCAGAGGGAGAGAGAGAATCCCAAGCAGGCTCCACACTCAGCACAGAGTTCGACGCGGGGCTCGATCCCATGACTCTGGGATCATGTCCTGAGCTGAAATCAAGAGTCAGACACAAGTGACTGAGCCACCTGGGGCCCCTCTCTCCCTAAGTCTATTTTATTAATAGATTTCTCTGATGTTAAGCCATCTTTGAATTCTTTTCTTTTTTCCCCCCAAGTTTTTGTTTAACTTTCAGCCAGCTAACATACAGTGCACTATTAGTCTCAGGCGTAGAATTTAGTGATTCATCCCACACCGGGTGCTCATCCCGACAAGCGCCCTCCTCCATCCGCCTCACCAGTTTAGCCCATGCCCCCTCCCGCCTCCCCTCTGGTAACCATCGGTTTGTTCTCTAGTTAAGAGTCTGGTTCTTGGTTTGTCTCTCTTTTTCCCCTCTGCTCATTTGTTTCCTAAATTCCACATATGATATTGGTCTGCCTCTGACAAACATGTGATCTTTTTAAATTATTTTTATGTTTTATTATTTATTTTTCGAAAGAGCAGACAGGGCATGAGTGGGGGAGGGGCAGAGAGAGAGGGAGACACAGAATCCGAAGCGGGTTCCGGGCTCCGAGCTGTCCGCACAGAGCCTGATGCGGGGCTCGAACCCACGAACCGCGAGATCATGGCCTGAGCCGAAGTCGGACGCCCAACCGACTGAGACACGCAGGCGCCCCACATGTTATCTTTGTAACGCATCATTTGATTGGGTTTGCTAATGATTTATATGGGAATTTTATATTTCTGCTCATTATAGTGACCATTCATTATTTGAAATTTGTTAAAACTTGCTTTATGGACCAGTATTTGCTCAGATTTTTTTTTAAATGTCCTCGCATACTTGAATAGGATGTATATGCTGCGGTTGATGATTTTTTAATAAATCCCTGCCTTCTGGGACACCTGGGTGGTTCAGTCTGTTAAACGTGTGACTCTTGGTTTCAGCTCAGGTCATGATCTCACGGTTTGTGGGTTTGAGCCCCACGTGGGGCTCTACACTGTCAGTGTGGAGCCTACTTGGGATTCTCTCTCTTCCCCTCCCCCTCTCATGTGTGCTCTTTCTCTCAAAAATAAATAAACGTTAAAAATTTTTTAACATTTACAAATTTAGACGTTTAAATGTAAAATTTTTAAGTTTTTAACTTTTTTTCACGTTTATTTATTGTTGAGAGACCGAGAGAGACAGAGTGTGAGCAGGGGAGGGGCAGAGAGACAGAGGGAGACACAGAATCCGAAGCAGGCCCCAGGCTCCGAGCTGTCAGCACAGAGCCCGACGCCGGGCTCGAACCCACAAACTGTGAGATTGTGACCTGAGCCGAAGTCAGATGCTCAACTGACTGAGCCACCCAGGCACCCGTCAAAAATAAACTTTCAATGAATAAATAAATAAATACATGAATACATAGATAGATAAATCCATCCCGGCCTTCTATTTTGAAGGGTTTATTTTGTTATTCATTTTCAAGTCCTGCTCTGGGTGAGCACGAGCCCAGCCCGGGGTGAGCCCTGCTTCTCTCTCTGTCTCTGCCCCTCTCTTTCTGCCTCTCATGGGATTTCCTGTCTCAAAAAAAAAAAAAAAAGTGTTCCTGTGAACCCCCATCCTGGGCTGTGGATTCTATTTATTTGGGGGCCTCTCTTCCACCGGTTGTCTTTGCACGTTTGGTGATTCTCCAGAGCAGACTTATCTTCAGCTTTGCTGTGTCTGTGGCCCGTGGACACTGCTCCGTCCGCTGTAATGCACGCGACAGACATCAGGGAGTTTCCCTCGAAGCTTCTGCAGCCCTGGACCCACGCGGGTGATTCCGGTCCGAGGGCGTTGGCTGCAGGCGCTGTGGTCCCCAGAAACAGCACACCTTCCCGGGGAGCCTCAGAACGGCCCTAACTCGCACGCCTGCGATTAACAAAGCCCACCGGGTCCCCCTGGCTTCCTGCCAACCAGCCCGCTCCGATTCCTAACGCCCAAGAAGCAGACAACTCGTGGCACGTTTAGAATATTCCGTTCATTGTTTCCTCCGAAACACGTTGACAACCAACCACCTGTAAAGCGCGGAAAGCGGGTTGCCGTCTCCCCGCCCCTCCAAACGTGATTCCTGCATCCCTCAGACACCGTCCCCGAAACTTCCCTTAACATCCCAGATCCAACATCCCCGAGAAGGTGGAGGAGCCCCCATCCCCGCCCCCCACCCGGGACAGCAGCATCGTCCGGCAGGTGGGGGCGCCAAGGAAATAAATTAGGGGGCGGGGGTGCTCCTAGCCGGCCGCGTCCCGCTCTGTCTCGCACACCCAGCGGTAGGGCCTCTGGCACACGTCGTCGTTCCAGCGGCCGTCGTCCGTGAAGTGGGCGCAGTCCTCGCCCCCGCCCAGCCCGTGCCCGTACCAGTCGTCCGGCTGCTCCGGCCTCCAGTTCCTGCGGAGACGCGCGGATGTGAGCCGGGCCCCCCCCACCCCCACCCCCACCCCCGGGGACCCGCGGGGCCGGGGCGCGCGCACTCACTTGAAGCCCTTCTCGTAGTCCGTCCCGTCCACCCACTTCCAGGGCCCACTCTGGTCGGTGAGGCCCATCCAGGTGTTCACAGGCCCCATGTGGTGCTGGATGAACTTCTGGGGAGACAGGGAGCGGACTGGTGAGCGCTCCCCGGAGCCCGGCCCCCCCCCCCCCGGGGCCCACCCGCTCCTCCCGGGAGCCGCCCCCCACCCCCACCCCCACCCCAGCCCCGGGAGCTCACCTGCTCCTCCCAGGAGCCCACCACCACCAGGTGCGCGTTCTCCAGCCGGCAGTACTTGTCCGCCTCCGGCCAGGACTTCCCGGAGCGGGAGAACCAGTAGCAGCTGCCCTCGAACTCCAGCCAGTTGACCGGGCAGCAGGAGACCGCGGAGCCTGCGGGGCCGGGGAGGGTGGAGGCGCTGAGGCGGGGCCCGGGGAGGGGGAGGGCGGGCGAGCCGGCGGGCGCCCCGCCCCCTCACCGTTGCCGTGCAGGACGGCGATCTGACAGCTCAGGCTCCGCAGGTCCGACACGAACTGCTTCACGTGCAGCAGCAAGCTGGAGTGATCTGGGGGGGGGCGGGGTGGGGGGGGCGAGGGCGGGCAGGGGGCGGGGCGGGTCAGTGTGGACACTGGGGGCTGGGAAGGGCCCGGCCCCGGCGCGCTGGGGCCCGAGGAGTCACAGGCCCCCGGGGCTCGGCCGGAGGGACCCCCGGGCCCGAGGCGCCCGTGCGCGCACGCTCCCCGCTCTGACCTTCGCTGAGCTGCTGCTGCTGTTTCTGCAGCTGGGACTCCAGCGACTTCACCTTCCGGCCCACGCTTCCCCCTGGGGGAGAGGCTGGCTCAGTGTCCCGACGTCCCCCGCGGCCCACGGGCCCCCCTCCCCGCCCCCCCCCCAGCCGCAGCCCCAGGGCCCCCTCACCCTGGCTGCTCAGGGCCTTGACCTCGACCTCCGTGCTCGCCGTGAAGTTGCTGAACGTGACCCTCAGGGCCTGCAGCTCGTCCCGCAGCTTGGAGTCTGGAGGGGGGGGGTGTGCACGGGGCAACATGAGGGGGCCGTGACCCCCGTCACAGACGCCAGCGCTCTCTCACCACTTGCCCCGCCCACCCCCAGGGCACCCACTCTGGGATCCGATCACACAGACAACCACCAGCAGCAGGAGGCCGAGGCCCAGGGAGAGCAGGAGGAAGCAGGGTCCCGAGCAGAGTCTCCGGAACAGCCGCTGGGGCGGAGGTGGTGCTGCAACAAAACAGGGCGTCGGGTGTCAGGGACCGGGTCCCGGGAGGAGAGCGGGCGAAGGCTCCTTCTCCAGGGAGCCCTACAGGTGAAGAAATCCGTTCTTGGGGCGCCCGGGTGGCTCAGTCGGTGAAGCGTCCGACTTCGGCCTCAGGGCATGATCTCACGATTCGTGGGTTCGAGCCCGCGTCGGGCTCTGCGCTGACAGCTCGGAGCCTGGGGCCCGCTTCGGATTCTGTGTCTCCCTCTCTCTCTGTTCCTCCCCTGCTCATGCTCTGTCTCTATCTCACTCTCTCAAAAGTAAATTAAGATTAAAAAATAAAAAAGAAAGAAATCCGGGTGGTAGGCCACCCTGAGGGACCAGAGGCCAGGAGGAGGGCTGGGAGCGGGTGCCTGGCGCCGACCTGCCCCAGCCGGCCGGGGCCCTCAGCCTTTGCTGACCCCTAGTGGCCGGACTGTGTCACTGAAGCTGATGAACTACATTAGTTTCGGGGGGAGGGTTCTGTTACCCCCGGAAAGGCCGGGAAAGAGGAGGAGGTTTCTCCTCTGGCTGGGCTCCAGGAGAGAAGACAGAGGAGCCACAGCCCCCCAAGCTGCTCCCACCTGGGGGGGGGCTCCCCTGCATCCCCTTCCCCCCACCCCCATCCCCAAGAACCCTCCTGCTCAGCCCAAACAGCATCCCTGCTGGCTGGAGAAACAAAGGCCGGGTGGTGGCTGTTATCTGACGAGGGCCTCAGCCTCCCCATGGAAGTCTGGCCCCTTGTCCCTGTCCCCTGGTCCGGGACACCCCATGCACACACACTCTCCCACCTGGTTGAGGCTCACCAGGTGTTAGAGGCAAGGAAGGCAGCCCTAACTGCTCCCAGGTACTCCTGGTCCCCTGGGTCCACACCCTCCCCGAGGTCCTGGCCAGGGGGGGACGTGGCAAGGGTCAGGAGGCTAGCAGAGGTGGAGCGGACCGTGTTCTTGTGAGTGGGGCCGACCCAGAGGCCGGGTCAGGGCTCACAGGAGGAAGCAGGAGAGTCAAGGCGACAAGAGCCACCTCACTGTCACCTGTCCGAAACGCAAGGAGGCGTCCCCTTACCTTGTCTAAGCTGATGGCCATTGTCCTCGTTGTCCAGATGCTGAAGGTCTTGATAGTCATTTGTCATGATAGGGCTGGCTGGACCTGGGCCTAGGTCAAGGCTGGGGTTAGGGCTGAGGCTGGGGCCGAATGGAGCCGGACGGTGCGGGGTCCAGTCCGTTTCTAAGTCATCGGTGGTTACGTGAAAACCTCTCTTCTTTCTCCAGTTCTTTCCCAGGCCTGACATGCAAACTTCACCCCTCTGAGGTTTGCCCGCCCAGCCCCCTCCCCACCCGGGTCGGGGCCCCGGCCTTTCTTCCCCTTTTACTTGCTGGCAGTCTTGAAGTGGATTCCTGGATCTCCCAATGCTGTGCAGATCCCAGGCTAAGAAGGGGGCTGGAGCGCAGAGACTTGGGGTGCGCGGACAGCCCTGGACGATGGGAGAGGAGGGAACAGGGTCCCTCCGAGGGCCCTGAGCCCTGCGTGTCTAGGTCTGTGTGTCTCTGGGTCTGTGTGTCCCAACACTGCAGCTGGCATCCCCAGCGCCTGGGACTTTGGACAGTAAACAGAGGTGGGAAAGGATTTGGAACTCAGGGCATGTGTGGGGTGGGAGTGGGGGATGGGAGGCCTCCGCTTTCCCCCCCGGGGAGGGGGAATCTCCTGCTCTGCACCCCCCCCCCACCCCGGCCCCAGCCAACACCCCACTAACCACTGCTCGGTTTGGAATGGGGAGCCAGGTCAGTAGGGGCCAGAGGTGCTCATTGCTGGTTCCTTCTGCCCCTCCTTTCACTTCCTGCCGCTAAATTTCTCAGAATCGTTGGTGTTTCCAAATATCCCTGACCGGGACGAGGGGCCTCCGAGCTCCGCTCTTGCCCAATCCGGGCTCTGACCCTGGCGTCTGAGCCCGGGGCCCCGGCCCTCCTGTGAAGCTCAGAGGCCAGGCCCTGCAGCCTTGGGGCCTGCTGCTTTACTCTCCCTGGGAGCAAAGTCCCCCCCCTTCCCCCCCAGCAGCCTGGGGGTGGTGGGGAGAGAGGCGGGAGGGAGAGCAGGCTTTCCCCACCCCACCTGGGACTGGTGCTAACAAGCTCCCATTGGCTCCTACTGGGCACCCAGGCTTTTCACCCCTTAACTCCTCTCTTAAAGCCCAGAGCCCAGCCCGATTTGCAGATGAGAAGACTGAGGCCCCGACAGGTAAGAGCTTCCCCGGGGTTACACTGCAAGGAAGCAGCAGAGGCAGGCCTGGAACGTAAGCCGCCTGATTCCAGGACCCGTGTTTTGTCCCCGGGAAGCCTACCCAGGCCCTGGATCCTGAACCATCCCCGAGGCTGGGCCCTGGGGTCTCAGACCCTTAAAGCACAGACCCTCCCAGCCCCACAGGGGATTCAGGGAGGCATGTATGAATTCAGATTATGCAAACTTAGAAACTGAACAATACTGGGGCACCTCGGGGGCTCAGTCGGTTAAGCGGCCGCCTTCGGCTCAGGTCATGACCTCACGGTCCGTGAGTTTGAGTCCCGCGCGGGGCTCTGTGCTGACCGCTCAGAGCTTGGAACCTGTTTCAGATTCTGTGTCTCCTTCTCTCTCTGCCCCTCCCCTGCTCGCACTTACACGCGCGCTCTCTCTCTAAAATAAATAATAAAAATTTAAAGATCAGAAATTAGGCACTATTAAAGATGTTCATGGGTCTCACTTTAGGCCCCAAATGGGAAAGGGTGCAAACACTATGTTTCAAGGACAGAACTAGACTTTATTACAAGAGTTTTACATTATATGAGATCTCAGGAACACAGTCCTCACATTCAATATGAAAGCCCCAGGGGCACCTGGGTGGCTCAGTCGGTTGAGAGTCTGACTTCGGCTCAGGTCATGATCTCTCGGTTCGTGGGTTCGAGCCCCGCGTCGGGCTCTGTGCTGACAGCTCAGAGCCTGGAGCCTGCTTCGGATTTTGTGTCTCCCTTCTCCTTGCCCCTCCTCTGCTTGCACTCTGTCTCTCTCTCTCTCTCAAAAATAAATATTAAAAAAAAAGAAACAAACACACAAAAAAAGAAACCCTTGGGTACACCCTCATTCCTGTGTCCTGAAAAGCCCCCTGCTGTTTGCATGCGCTGGGCTGCGGCCAGTAATTCGGGGACTATTGGGCTGTTCGCACTCTCTGATATCATCGCTCACAATCCGGTTTATTCGGGCAAACATACCCATGCTGCTTTGGTCAGAAGAGTGACCGAAAGCACTTCACTGCGGAAGCTGTGACCGGCAGGAAGCACATAGGGGCTTCTGGGTAATGGAAATGTTACGCTCTTTTTTTTTTTTTTTTAATGTTTATTTATTTTTGACAGAGAGAGAGAGAGAGAGAGAGAGAGACAGAGCATGAGCGGGGGAGGGGCGGAGAGAGAGAGAGAGGGAGACACAGAATGGGAAGCAGGCTCCAGGCTCCGAGCTGTCAGCACAGAGCCCGACGCGGGCCTTGAACTCAAGAACCGTGAGATCGTGACCTGAGCCGAAGTCGGACGCTTAACCGACTGAGCCACCCAGGCGCCCCATGGAAATGTTCAGCCTCTTGATCTGGACACGGGTTGCGTGGCTATGTTCCCTTCATAAAACTGCAGAAAAGCTGCCCACTTATGATTTGTACTGGACGTTCTACTGGAGTAAGGTGTTCCTGAAATCCGGTTTCAGAAAAAACACTGTGAAGAAATCCAGACAAACAACATGATACATGTGCTGGGGCCGCTCATTTACGGGCGAGCCTCCTGCAAAATACCAGAGATGGTCCTAAGAAACTAAAAAGTAGCTAGAAAGAACACCAGGCCACAATGGTGACGCTTTAGGCCGAGAGCCCCTCCACCCTGTGCATTTATTCCTTTAATATGTATCTTCGGGGCGCCTGGGTGTCTCAGTCGGTTAAGCATCTGACTCTTGATTTCGGCTCAGGTTGTGATCTCACGGTTTGTGAGTTTGCGAGCCCCACGTCGGGTTTTTGGCTGACACTTCGGAGCCTGCTTGGGATTCCCTCTCCCTCTCTCTGCCCCTCCTCTGTTCATGCTCTCCCTCTCCCTCTCCCTCTCCCCCAACATAAATAAATAAACCTAAAATAAAATTTTTAAAAATGAATATATATCTTAAGGGCACCTGGCTGGCTCAGTCGGTCTAGCGTGCGACTCTTGATCTCGGGGCTGTGAGTTCAAGCCCCATGTTGGGCATGGAGCCTACTTAAAAGAAAAAAAAAGATATAGATATAGATATATAGATATATAGATATCCATCCAACTGGACTGTCTGCTCAGGGTCTCACAGAGCTGAGATCCAGGTGCTGGAGGACCTCGTCTCATTTCTGGAGGCGAAGGAGAAAGAGAACGAGCTTGCGAGCACGTTCAGGGGGTCAACGGAATCCAGTTCCTCGCAGCTGCGGGACTCAGGTCCCCCTTTCCTTGCTGGCTGTCACCCGGGGGCCACCCTCTCCTGCAGACCACCGTGTTCCTTGTCACGGGAGCCCTCCACCCCCAGAGTCCGCAACAGGGGCGCCTGGGGGGCTCAGGGGGTTAAGCGCCCGACTTGGGCTCAGGTCACGGTCTCACGGTTCGTGAGTTCGAGCCCCGCCTCGGGCTCTGCCCTGAAGCTCGGAGCCTGGAGCCTGCTTCGGATTCTCTCTCTCTCTCTCTCTCTCTCTCTCTCCCCCTCCCCTGCTCATGCTCTGCCTCTCTCTGTCTCTCAAAAATAAATAAATGTTAAAAAAATTTTTTAATTGATTAACTAATTAATTAATCAATTAAAAAGATTAGGTCCACTTGGAAGAATCTTCTTAAGGTCAGTTGTGTATACACGGCACTATATAAGGTCAACCAAACATAACATAACATAATCACGAGAGTGATGTATCTTAACATACTCAGGTTCCAGGGATGACGGCATGGAATCTTGGGGGCCACCGTTAGAGCTCTGCCTCAACACAAAGCGACCCTGTCCCCTCTGGGTACACTTGCCTGCCGGTTGAGGAACTCATGACCAGAGCAACGCAGGAGGCTGGGCTCGGACCCTGGCAGTCTCACCTCTGGGACGATCGCGAAAGGCTCCTCCTGGGGGGCACCTGGTGAGGGGCTCAGTCGGTTAAGTGGTTAAGTGTCAGACTCTTGATTTGGGCTCCGGTGGTGATCTCACGGTTCGAGCCCCCAGTCGGGGTCTACACCGACAGTGCAGAGTCGGCCTGGGATTCGCTCTCTCCCTCTCTTTCTGCCCCTCCCCGGCTCACTCTCTCTCTCAAAATAAATAAACTTAAAAACATTAAAAAGGAAGGAAGGAAGGAAGGAAGGCAGGCAAGCTCCTGAAAGGAGATCTCTAATGTTGGCCAATAAAAACAGGTAGGATTTTATCACTGGTAATTAATGAGCAAGTGACCCTGCGGAGAGGAAACAGTAGCACAAGGGAAATGGACTGAGAGGTAGTGTGGACCACTCTGGGAGCCTTGAACGTCAGGGTGCGGATTTTTGAAGGTCACTCAGAAGCACGGTAGTCTCCAAAATGGGGAATGTGGGGCGCCCAAGTGGCTCAGTCAGTGGAGCGTCCGACTTCAGCTCAGGTCATGATCTCACGGTTCGTGAGTTCGAGCCCCGCGTCGGGCTTTGGGCTGACAGCTCGGAGCCTGGAGCCTGCTTTGGATTCTGTGTCTCCCTCTCTCTCTGCCCCTCCCTCGCTTGCACTCGGTCTCTCGCATTGTCTCAAAAATAAATAAACATTAAATTTTTTTTTTTTAAATGGGGAACATGCACCCCAGGGAAGTCACAAGGTCATCCACTGGAGTGTGGCAGGAAAATATTTGCATAATATTTATATATTTATAAAATATTTTTAAGGTTTATTTATTTATATATTTTTAATATATATATTTTTAATGTGTGTTTATTTTTGAAAGAGAGAGACAGAGCACGAGCATGGGCGGGACAGAGAGAGAGAGGGACACACGGAATCCGAAGCAGGCTCTAGGCTCCGAGCCGTCAGCCCAGAGCCCGACGTGGGGCTCGAACTCACGGACCGTGAGATCATGACCTGAGCTGAAGTCGGACGCTTCAGGGTGTGAATACTGGGAGGTGAGACTTCCTGGGGGCCATCTTGAAGGCTGGCCACGTGTTTAGAACTAATGAACGAGTGACGACAAACGGGGACACACGCTCAGAAACCTTTCACAGATGGGGCACCTGACCAGCAAAGTTACAGACCGGACTACAGACCACAAGGTTCATGAAGATTTGCAGACAAAAGGCAGGACTGTAATTAAACAATGGCGTGGCCTGGAAGCAGGTGATGGGTCAGAGACGGGCAGCGCAGTGAGGGAGGGAATTGGCGCGCCTAACCAGGGTCCAGAAGGTTGCTAGAGGCAGGTCTGGAGTCCGCAAGGGTTCTGGGCTGGCGACGTTGATGTAGAGTCTTGAATGTTGCCCAAGGCCATACATTCGTCCATGACACCCGCCCAGTGAGGGGCCCACTGGGAAGGAAGCAGCTGGAACAGAGTCCCCGCCCCCACGAAGGAAGGGGAAGAAAGATCCCCAGGACTGCCAACCACACAAGTGCAGGAGTGGGGTTGACCCTTAGGGCCGGCTCTGGGCACCCCAAATACCCGGTCAAGACTGCCAAGGAGAGAGGACAGTGAGCCTCCCGCTGGATGAGTCAAGAGAAGGACGTGTTTTGGGGCAAGGGGGGAGCCGAGCAGTGGAACAGAGAAGAAGCTGGTAAGGAGGGCGTGTGGACGCAGAGCAAGAAGGACACGGGAGGCTGGGGGTTCTCAGCATGGTAGGGCGGGGAAGACGTACAGCAGGACAAGGGCGGCTATCACACAGATGTGAGTTCACCTTGCCCTTGTCTGGAGAGTGGGTTGAATGCTCATGTCAGAGAGCTGGCATTGCCTTGCACAGGGCCTGGCTCGTACTAAGTGCCCAGCACAGGCTAGCCGTCTGCATTCGGATTATTATCAGTAGTTCGAGTTCAGCCAGCCCCCCAGGGCTTCTGAATGTGGGGAGCGGGGGAGGCTGGGGTCAGGTCAGCAGAGCACATCTCTCTCTGTCTCCCAGAGGGTGGTTAGCGACTTACCTGGGAAGGAACTGGGGGAACTGGGGGCCTGGCGTGTCGGTGGAGTTAAGACAGCCCCTCATCTTCTGCGGATGAGACCTGGGCACTGAACCCCCTCGGCCCTCACCCACCCCCTCGCAGAGCGCTCTCAAGCTCAGGTCTGGGATGTGCCTGCCTGGCTCTCTCCCCGGCCCCCCTGCCACTCAGGCCCTCCGGCTGCAAAGTCAGGCACCCAGAAGGCCTTGCCAGGAGGTGACTGAACAAATGGGCAGAGCGGGCAGGTAACCGAAGGCTCAAGGCTGACTTTCCAAAGAGGGTGACCGACGGCTCCTGGAATCCAGGAGAGGCTGAGCAGGGCCTGAGTGGAGAGGAAGCAGGAGAGGTCAGGCGAGGCACCCGGGCTGGGAGCTCAGTGCTAGAAGCAGCCACGAGGGAAGGGGGTCCCGCGAGGCCGCAAGGAGGAGGTTGCTCACTCACAGTTGTGAGTGAGAACCGACAGAACCCACTCAAGGGCCTCCATACGCCCTGCAGCAGGGCGAGAACTTTCTGCACCCTGGTTCTCTGCACCCAGACACGCTCCAACTCCTCGGCGTTGGGACAGGCAGGATCCTGTGCCCCGGGACCGGTCAACACCTCTTTCCCCCACTTTTACTGACAGGTGAACGTTTAGAGAAAGGTAAAACTCACCACACCTGGGTGGCTCAGTCAGTTAGACCTCCCGCTCCTGGTGTCGGCTCAGGTCATGATCTCGAGGTTCGCGGGATCGAGCCCCGCGTGGGGCTCTGCGCTGAGTGTGCAAGAGCCTGCTTGGGACTCTCTCTCTCCCTCTCTCTGCCCCTCTTCCCCCACTTGTGCTTTCTCTCTCTCTCTTGCCCTCAAAATTAATCTACATTAAAAAAGAAAGGAATGAGGAAGAAGATAAACCTCCACGTTTCCAGGTTTTATTTAACTTACGTTTACCAGTAACAGAACAGACCAACAGCAATGATCGGTAACCGCTCTCTAGCAGGCGCAGGGCTGCGGGCCGAGGGTCCTGTTGCACATTCCTCACGGCCATCCAGCGAGGTCGGGAGTTATCGTCCCCGTTTGCGAGCTAGGGAAGCTGAGGCTCACAGAAGGTACGCTCTCAGCCCAGCCACAGCGCCTGGCCACCTCCCGTCCTCACCTCACCGCCTCCGCAGGGCTGGCTCTCCAGCGCCCCCTGCCGCGCCTTCTCCCTTTTCCCACCCGCCCCTCGCCCCGCCCCCGGCCGACCAGCCGGGCGCCCACCTGCCGCCACGCCCACTCCCCGCCACCTCGCCTGCCGCCACGCCCCCCCGCCGCCACGCCCCCGCCGCCACCTCGCCTTCCGCCACGCCCACCTGCCGCGCGCCCCCTCCCGCCGCGCCCGAGCGCTTCGTAGGACACTTTTCAAGCCCAGAAGCGCTAGTTTCTCAGACCCCGTCCTCTTTGTCTCCCTCCCGCTCCACCCCACTGACCTTCTGTCCTCCAGCGTTCCCACCTTGTTCCCACCTCGCCCTTCCTCGGTCCCCCTGCACACTCCCCGCCCCAGGCTCCGTCTTCGTCCCGGCCTCGACTCCAGAGCAGCTCGGAGGAGACGCCTCCCTGACCACCCCGTCTAATCTAGCAAAGACGCGCACCTCGTCGTCACTTTAACAGCACCATCGTCATTTTGATGATCTGCACCCCTTCACCCCCTGCGGTCGGAGGTCCCCACTGCAAGGACCCCAAGGTCCCTGAGGGCCCCGAGGTCGCAACCCCAGTATTTCAAACACAGCTTGAAACCAAGCAAGAGCCAACTACGTTATTTGTTGAAGGAACTAGAGGGGGGTGGAGAGGAGTCAGGATCTGAACCGCAGTCTGTTTGGGAATCCAGTGCGTCTATCCACTCAAGCATACGGTCTCCTTAAACGGCCAAGGATGAGCTCTTTATAGATTTGGGAGAATATACCACAAACTGCCAAAGTGCCTCCCTCTGAGGAGTATGTGGAAGGAGATGGGGAGGGAGCTTTTTTTTTTTTTTTTTCGAACCGTATGTATTTCTATATTTATTTGAATTTTTCTAAGGCCCATGTCTTACTTTCATAATCTAGAAAGTGATGCATGCAGGATTAGGTGATTCTCCCCCCTTCTCGGTGAACTCTCCTTAACCCCTTAGATCCAGACGCATCACCTGCACACACGTTCCTCAGCTCACAGATTCCTCCCCTCGGCCAATGGTAGAGAACATCAGCACAGCTTCAAACCATCTGCTCCTACGCAGAACCAAGCTAAAAGAAGGATTATTTGAAAAACGTCCTTGGAAGCTGTGAGGCTCCACCCGGGGAGGTGGGAGGCGGGAGGCATCAGAGTCACCTGGGAGGTTTTCCTGAAACGCACAGCCCTGGGGCCCCACCCCCAGGATCGGTGGGTTGGGTTTTAAGTCTTGTGCAGGGCAAGCCACAGAGAGGACCACTGGTTTCAGGGACACACTACCGGAGATCTCCACCTTGCTCCTTGGATCAGCTCAGGCGGGGGCAATCCCATCCTCCCCAGAGCTGCTGAGCCTCGGGGGATCTTTTGCATCCAACGCTTAACTTCTGTCAGCAGGGGCGACCAGAACTGCCCTCTGCACCGTTTAGGGCTTAACCATCTCAACTCTTAGCACCCTCCACCTCAGCCTTCCCCCGTGGGGCCCCTGAATCAGAGGGGGAAAGGGGCAGGATCACAGCTGGTGCCAGCGATGGCTCATCTATGCTGCAGCCGAGGCCCTCGTGGTGGGAACCTGTCAGGCCCATGAACGGTGGGCAGAAGAAAAGCTGAGATGTGACACTGTGCACAGCAGCATCTGAGAAGCTGCAGCAAGACAGGGTCGGGAAAATCTGACTCCCTAAAAGAACCACAATTTTTTTCTCCTTTAGAATAAAGAACTCGGTAATGGACCATTTCCCTTTTTGCCCTGGCTACCAGGAAGCTCAGAGATCATATTTACTCTCATAGCTACATAGCTACTGCATCTGTTTTTCATTTCTTTTTTTTTTTTTTAATTAAATCTTTGGTATCAAGGTCCCATTTTCCTAGAGGTGGGGCATAAAGAAATCCAATAAATGAATATTTACACAGTATTTCTTACTAGCAAACCTCTGTAAACATCATGGCCACAGCCCAGCTCTGTCCAGAACGCTCTGAACACGAACCAAGAAACTTGCCTCCGTGTTTTCCTTTAGGGAGTGTCTTGCTGTCCAGCAGGACCAGGAGAGTGATCAGGGCTGGGCTAAGTCGGCAGGGACCTATGCCGGTCTGGCTTCCTCGTTCTGGGCCTTTCATTGACTGCACCATGCCTCCAGCCCCTCCCAGGCCCCTACTTCACTGCTGGCCCACCGTCCCTGATTTCAGCTTCCCTCCAAGGCCCCCTCCAGGCCACTGTCCCCTCTCTGGGTTGACACGAAGATAGCTCTGACTACCAGACCCTTCCATACGCTCCCACCCTGTCTCCCTCCTCACCCGGTTCCCAAATAAGCAGGCCACACACCAGGTTTCAAGTATCTGTCTCTTCCGTTCACTCTCTCAAAAGAAAAAAATAAATAAATTGCAGAAGGCGGCAGCATTTCCAGTCTTCCCCTGGCTCCCGACCCCCAACCCCGGCCCCACCCCCCACATTCCCACTCCCTAAACCCATCCCTCCCCTTTCCCCCCCAGAAAAAAAAAAAAAAATCCAGGAAAAAAAAAAAAGCCACAGTTAGACCTTCCACTCATGCAAACCGGCAAAGAAAAAAAGGTGGGGGGCATGTGGAAGGCAGGGGGCCCACAGTAGAGTCCCCCCACTTATCCCCCCAAAAAACCACCTTTGAGAAGAAAAAAAAAAATGGGAAAAACTAAATGCGAAACCAAGGGACATGGGGAGTTATGATGGGGGCAGGGGTGACCCCAGACCTGGCCTCAGGAGAGAGAGGAGGCCTGTGGCCCTGCATCCCTGCAGCGGGGTGCTCCTTGAGGGGGCCCTGACTTCTGGAATGTGTGTGGGAGAAGATGGGGGAGGGCAGGCGGCCCCCGGTGGGTGTGTGTGTGCGTCGGGGGCGGGCAGGGGCTAGGGTCCTACGGAGCACGGGCTCGGGACCAGGAGCCCGGCTCCTCCCCAGACCCCAGGTTCCTGGGGTTCAGGAGCCCAGTTCTGGGGTGCGGGGTTACATGCAGGGGAGTGTCCCCCCTCCAGGGCTGGATCCGGTTAGAAAGGAAATAAATAAGAAGGGACGGGAGGGAGGCCAGGGGGTGCGCAGGGCTTGGGCAATTCAGTCCAGACCAAGGGCCCGGGGGCCGGAGACAGGGCGAGTTCAGGCCACACCAGGGCGGGAGTCAGAGTCTCTCTCGGGCCGGGACCCAGATGTAGGGGCCTGAGAGGTCCTCGATGACACGCTTCACCTTGTGGTAGATCTCCTCAAAGCTGTCGCCCTCCACGATGGCTGGGGGGACGGGGGGGACGGGGAATGAGGCCAGAGCGAGGGAGGGGCCCCTTTCTCTAACTCTCCAAACCCCGAGCGGTGGGGCTGCCCCCCACCCAGGGAGGCCGCCTTTCTCAACCGTCTGCCAGGTGCGGCACCGGCCTGGGATCTGAGCAAGGGCCACAGCCTCACCTGAGAAGCACTCTGTGAATTCCTGCTCCAGCTTGGTGGCTCTGTCGAAGGCTTTGCGAGCTTGTTCCTCTGTGATCCGCTTATTAATCTCTCTGTGGAGAGCGAGGGAGACGCAGATCTGAGCACGGGTCCCGCCCTACCTCGTACCTCCTCCGTCCCGGCAAGTTCAGTCGCAACCAGTGTTTTCTGATTGGGAGCACGCAGCGAAAGACACAACTCCCCGTGTCGTCTCCGGGGCCACCAATGAACCCCCACCCCACCGCGCGACCCACCCCGGCCGGGTGCGGCCACTCCGGGAACCTCTCCAGAGCCTCATCCTTCCGGCCCTTCAGCCCCAGTGAAGGGGGGCTCGGACTCTAACTCCCGACAGCCCCAGGGGCCCTGCTCGGCCAGCAGGTGCATGCCCCAGGGGCTGCTGGGAGTTGCAGTCTGGCCCAGCCCGAGGCTGGAGAGGAAGGGACAGGCCTGGTCCCCTTGGAGGGCGGCTGGGGCTGCTGTCCAAGGTTCTGAGGGGAGAGTTCGACACAGGCCCAGGGCCACAGATGCGGGGGGCGCTGAGGGGAGGCCACACCCCCCCGAGACCATACTCACAGCACATTCTCCAGGGAGCGGGGGCGAATGAAGATGGCGATGGGGTGCAGGTGGGCCGCCTGCAGCCGCCGCACGGCATTGGCCGAGACATCGAGGATGCAGTGCTTCCCCTGGGGGCAGGCAGGGGGGGCGGAGGGGGACCAGCAGGTGGCAGGAAAGGACGGACAGAGGTGCCAGGACAGGACGCGGTAAGTGGAAAGGTGGGGGATGGGAGATTGGCCAAAAGGAGGTGACATGGATGTCAAAAGACACGTGGCCAGAGAGTCAAGGTGGGAAGGAGGTGAGAACAGACAGAGTTAAAGACAGAGAGAAAGAGGAAGGGGCAGATGGAGAGCAAGGGAAGAAGCCAGCACAGGAGGAGAGGATTGGAGGTAACGAGGGAGGGGTGAGGCATGGGCAGGAAGGGGACCCAAAAGACGGGGCAGAGCAAGGCCAGAGGGGCAACAGTGAACAGGGTGGAGGGGTTGAGGGCAGGAGCAGGAGAGAGGAAGGGGGAGAAGGGAAGTAGGATGGGGGGGGCAGACAGATGGAAGAAACAAGGAGAGACAGGTGGGAGGGAGAAGAGGCAGATGGAGAAAGGAGCCGTGGAGGGAGAGAGGGCAGAGTGGGGGGCAGTAGGGAAAAGGAGGTGGCAGGGGAGTGGGAGAGGGGGGTGGAGACCCCAGGAACAGGCAAGGCCAGAGGGCCACAGGGGAGCCAGACAGAGGGAGGGCACCAAGGTGGGAAGGCCAAGCCACCAAGGGCAAGGCCACAGGAAGAGAGGAGAAGTGGGGCAGGGACGAGGGAAGGGGGGGAGAGGGGACAGATGGCGGAGAAGAGTTTGGGGTCAGGCAGGGAGGGAGGGAGGCAGGGGGAGCAGGCAGTCAGACAGAGTTGCCCGAGAGGAGAAGGAGGCGGAGGAGGGAGTGGAGACCCAGCAGGGAAAGAGACAGAGAGAGAGAGAGAGTTAGAGAGAGCTGGGGGGAGGCCATGGGGTGGGCGGGGGAGGAGGAAGCGGCCGGGTGCCCGCGGGTCCTACCTGCTCGGCCACCTCCCGCACGGACTGGACGCTCGTTCCATACAGGTGGCTGTTGTACTGGCCGGCCTCGATGAACTTGTGCGCCTGAATGTCCTTCTCCATTTTTTCCCGGGAGGACACGAAGTGGTAATCCCGGCCATCTATCTCATATTCCCGCTTGGGCCGCGTCGTATCTGCCAGGAAGTCACCCCGCCCCCCGAAGATCTAACCACCGTCCCTCTAGCTTTAAAGCCTGCCTACATCAAACCGCGCAAGGGGGCTGCTGGTGAGACCGAGACTCAGAGGGGCTGGGCCACCTCCCCCCACACCCCTTCCAGGGCCCCCAGGTCTCCAAATGGGGCAGCAGAGCGGATGAGAAGCACCCCTTCTCTGAGAATCCCTGTGTCCTCCTGCACCCCAATGCCATGGGCCCCACCCCCATCTCCCTTCCCCACCCCAGGGCCCGGGCGCTCACGGGGAACACAGGATCCGAACTTGTCGGGGAACTCGGACAGAAGGTCATCATTGGCTCGGTCCTTGGTGGGCCCAAGGATGATGATGGGGCGAGCATAGTGCACTGAGGACAGAGAGCCAGCTCAGGCCGGGGGCAGAGTGGGGAGCAGCCGGGGCTGGGGACCGGGGTCGGGCCAGGACTCACCTTCCATCTGCGTCACCGTCTCATAGCTCAGAACGGAGTCTTCTCGACCTAGTGGGAGGCAGGGCGTCTGCGAGGGGCTGGGAGACAGGGATCTTGGGGCCCCATGTGGCCTTCCTGAGATGTCAAGAGAAGCTCAGGGCTCCCTCACCCCCGCTTCGCAAGCTGACCCTACCTACCCTGTGATCCAGAGCTGGAGCCCCAATCCTACAGAGGAAGAACAGAAGGAGTGGGCCACGTGCTTGGTGGGCCTCAGCCCCGAGTCCCCCGCTCCTCCACCCGAGCCCGCTCCCCCACCTACCTTGGCCTTTAACCTTGACCACTCCCGTCGTTCGACCCTGTGGGGGACATGGGGGGACGGGAGGGTAGAGGAATGGCCACTGAGGGGCCCTAGAGCCCTCCCCTCCCCCGGGCCAGCTGATAACACCACCTCCCGGCGGCCCCTGGGCCCCAGGACTCCTCAGTGACACGTCTGCTCCAGAGGCCCACGGGAGGGAGGCTGCCCAGCAGACAGGCCTCCGAGGGGTCAGAGGGCAGGCCCGTGGCCTCTGCTGTCCGCCCGGGGACCCCTGGGACTGGAGCCCCTGTGGCAGGAAGGCTGCAGGCCCCGGGAGCCTCACCGCCGTTTGCTGGGGATGAAGCCGATGTCATCGGCCTCGCTGTCGGGGTGGACCCGCCGTGCCTGCCACCACTCCTCGTCACTGGCGTCAAGCACGTGCAGCACGTCCCCAAAACGGAAGCTCAGGGCCTGGCTCAGGAAGCCACAGTCCTTGGTCTTGTCGTAATCAAACAGGGCCCTGCGGCGTGGGTGGCCGTCGGTCAGACACCGCCTGAGCTCTCTGGCGCCCGGACACCCAGCCAGGCCTTCTGGCAAAGCGTGGCCACTCACAGCCCTCCCGCAGGGGCCACGGACCCCGAGGAGCCCCCCCCCCCACCGTGTGGGGAGCAAATGCTCCAGTGTGACGCACAATCACAACCACTGAACGCCACTCGGGCTGCACTGTGCCAGAGATAAGACAGGCTCTGGAACCCGTGCAACTTCTAGAGCCAAATCTAGAACGCCGCCCTCCCAAGAACGCAGTCTGCAGGACGCATGCAGGGGACAGTCAGGGAGGTACCCCGGAATGTGCTCGAATTCAGAAGAAAGAAGGAACAGGGCCACTCTTTGCTAACCCTTTGCTATCCCCATCAGTACCAAGTTCCCGTCAGTTACGTCATGACCCCGGGGTCCAGCCAAGGGAGGGCCGGACCGTGGAGGCAGCAAAGACAGAGCACGAGAACGGGACCGAAGGGGACCGAATGGAAGAGGCTCTGGGACCACCCGGAGGCACCTGGGAGCCACAGCAGACCGCCCCCAGGAGCCCACTGGAGCCCAGCGGGGAGGGGGGAGGGAAGGGCCGAGCACAGTCTGAGCGGGTGGCGGTGCCGGGAGGGAGGAAACACTGGTTCAGCAAGATAAAGGGCTCAAGGACTCGAGGGAAAGCAGTGAGCTCAGTGTGGGACGTGTCGAGTGCGAGATGCCTGTGGGACACCCCAGTGGACGCGTCCAGAAAGCAGATGACCAGCAACGCAGATCTGGACCTCCAGGAAGAGGTGGGGCCAGAGCGGACGGGAGCCCCGAGGGAGAGAGAGGGTGGGGAGAGAGAGGCAGGGGCCACAGAGCTGATGCCCGGGGAGCAGGAGACCTGTGACCCCCTCCCCTGCAGGCGGGGGCAACATTCCAAACAGCCGAGAGGCATCCCCCTCCCCACTCTGCCGGGCAGTAACCTCTGAGTCACCCAACTGTGGAGGTCCGAAGGGAAGTGCCAGGCTGACTGGGGGCCAGAGGGCAGTAGGGACACTTGAGGCAGACGCTATTTTCCGGTTGAAACTATTTCCCAGTGCTGACCTGAGCAGCGGGGCCCATGAACGACGGCTGGGCGTCAGGCCCAGGAAGGGGTGGGGGCGGGGGGAGCCAGGCAGGGTTCAGGGCCAAGAGCTGGGGCGGGGGGAGACACAGAACAGAGAGGCGCATCCGACCTGATGTAGAAACCCCTTTTGGGGTTGCTCCGCAGGGAGGCGGTCCCTGAGCCCAGGCTGCTGTTCATGAGCTGTTCCCGAAGGTCGTGGATCTTGGCCTCGAATCGGCTGTACTCTGAGAAAAGGACGAGAAGGTTCCTGAGCTCTGGCCCCACCGGAGCGCTTCCGCCTCCCTCCCTTGCCCCCACTGGAGCCACCAGCTGAGGAGACCGGGCTCTGAGGACCCTCTCAGCTCACGACGCGAGGAGCTTCGGGCCCGGTACCTTCTGGTTTATACTGAGCGATGATGGTGACCGTCTGGCCCGCGTTCTTCAAGGCGATGGCAGCCTGCTCGTGGCTGGCACTGCGGAGGTCAACACCGTTCACCTAGAGACAGCGGGGAGGGTGAGTCGCCGGGGACGGGGACCAGGCCCCAGCCCCGGAGTAGAGGAGGGGTGTGGGCAGGGCCCGGCCTTCCCTCACCGAGAGGATCTGGTCCCCCTTCCGCAGCTCCCCGCTGAGGTCCGCAGGGCCACCGGCCAGGATGAAGGAGATAAAGATGCCCTCACCGTCCTCGCCACCCACAATGTTGAAGCCCAGGCCCGTGGAGCCCCTGTGGACCACTATGCGTCTCGGCTCCCGGGGAACGTCTTCCTCCCCCAGCAGGTCCTTGGCCACCGGGGAGTAACGCCGAGGGGAGGTGGGGGTCATGGATGCGGGGTAGTCGGTACCCAGGTAGCTGCTGTGACTGATCTCGTTGTCCAGGTGCTGGGAATAAGCTGAAAGACGCGGGAGAAGGGGTGAGGGCGCTGCGGGCAGGACCCACGGCCGCCCCACCTCCTCCCCAGGGAACCAGGAGAGCCAGACTCGGGTGACGGAGGCATTTCTCTGCCAGATAGTAGGGCGGTGTGAGGGGGGCGTCAGATCCCAGCAGTGTTGGGGGGCAGGAGTGCACAGGCCACATGAAGGGCTGGTTCTCCCGAGGGACGGGGCGGGGGGGGGGTGGTCATCATCGAGTTGAAGGTTATATGTCCTCCGTACGCCAGGGGTGGCCAAGTGGAGGGGAATATTAGCACCAGGCTTTTGGGGGCTTCCTTGTGGGTGCTGGGTTTCCTCAGATCTCTCAGTCTATAAAAGTCCCCCCCGCCCCTCTCCGGTTTTTCCTGCTCCTGGCTATCCATTGGTCGGGAAAACTAGGTCATTTGTCTGATAGAATTTCCCACTTTCTACGGGAGAAATTCTTTTTCAGTTTTTTAAATTTTTTTTTAAGTGCTGTATTTTTATTTATTTATTTATTTATTTATTTTTAATTTTTTTTTTTCAACGTTTATTTATTTTTGGGACAGAGAGAGACCGAGCATGAACGGGGGAGGGGCAGAGAGAGAGGGAGACACAGAATCGGAAACAGGCTCCAGGCTCCGAGCCATCAGCCCAGAGCCCGACGCGGGGTTCGAACTCACGGACCGCGAGATCGTGACCTGGCTGAAGTCGGACGCTTAACCGACTGCGCCACCCAGGCGCCCCTTTTTATTTATTTTTGAGAGAGAAAGACAGAGCGTGCGTGCTCAGGGCCGGGGCAGAGAGGGAGAGGGAGACACGGAATCCGAAACGGGCCCCAGGCTCCGAGCCGTCAGCACAGAGCCCGACGCGGGGCTCGAACCCACGAACCGTGAGATCATGACCTGAGCCGAAGTCGGACAGACAGTTGGACGCTTAACTGACGGAGCCACCCGGGCGTACCCCCTACCGGGGAAATTCTAAGGGGGAAATCACCACTTCCATCTTTGGGCTGTTACCGTGTGCTTCTGCCCCGTTCCTCGTATAATTCGATCTAGAGGCTTTGTCAGACTCAAGTTCAATTTTGTGTCACAAACACTGCATAGGTGACGCTACGCACTTTCCACCAGACCACAACGGGATGCAAGAATGTCTGGTTGCCTTAGGTGAGACTGACTGGCAGGTTCAGCTGTCGTGGGGCTGACCCACCCATCTCTACGCTCTCACCTAAGAGCTTTAGTGGCCACTGAGGACCCCAGTGATGTTTCACGGGGGATTGCAAAATAGAATATTCTACTCTTTTTTTTTTTGGAAGAAGAAGCACTTATCGGTGGGAATGATTCGACAGAAAAGAACTTTCTCACAGTTTGTGGGCTCGAGCCCTGCGTCGGGCTCTGTGCTGACAGCTCGGGCCCTGGGGCCCGCTTCAGATTCTGTGTCTCCCTCTCTCTCTGCCCCTCCCCTGCTCATGCTCTCTCTGTCTCTCTCTCAAAAACAAAAATAAACGTTGAAATACAATTAAAAAATAAATAAAAATAAAAAAATTAAAAAGAACTCTCCCATATCAACCATTTGGTGATTCTGAGGTACGGTTTGTACAGGACCTGACTCTGTCCCCGCATTTGCCGGTTTTCATTACGAATGGGCCCCGAGCATCCTCCAAAGGTGCCCAATTATTCTTAAGCATCATTATGATCTCATGGACCTCCACCTATTTGAGGAGTTGTGATTGAATAACCAGTGGGAGCCCCTCCTGCGTCGATAACACGCCCTAGAGTCCTGGGTAGCTTTACTGTTTTTCTAGCCTGTAAGATGTTACAAACTCGTCTTGTGCATTTCCGGCACAGGATCTGGAACAGGCCCTTTCTCCAAGGAGCCAAGGTTCCTCTTGGGAGAACTACTCTCCATCACGTGAAAGAAAACTCCTGTGTCCTTAGTTTACTAAGTTTTCGTGTGAAAACGGATGTTGAATTTCCTCAACGTCTTTTCCCGCATCGATTTCAAATGACCTTACAATTTCTGTCCGTTGTTTAATACGATGAATCATATTAAGAGGTCTCCCAATACAGAAGTGCTTTTAGTTTCCCGAAGGAAAAAAAAAAACCCTACTTTGTGACGATGTTATTCCCTTCACTGGCTGCTGTATTTGGTCTGCAACTATGTTCCTACAAAGTTTTACCTCTCTATTCAGAAGCAAAATTGGGGTTGAGTTTCCCTCTTTTATGTTATCTTTGGGACCCTTTGAAACGCCCTCATAAAATGAAACGTGAACCTTTTTATCTGTCCTCACGCTCAGAAGGAGCAGAAGAATGATCTATTCCTTGAAGATTTGAGAGAAATTAGCTACAAAACCATCTGGGCCTTGTGCCTTCTGGGGGAGAGACTGTCGACAAGCTTTTCTAGGTCTTGAACGGTAACTGATTTTTTCACCTACTCTCCAACCGCAAAAGAAGAGACATTGTTTCTATTTTGTGGGGGGCATCTGAAGAGGAACACTCACTGGGATGTCATGGGGGTAACTGGGATGGGTCATGGGAGGCTTTGAGGTTTGGAGGGTTCTCACAGGTTGTGATGTCTGGGGGAGCATAGCTGTCACTCAGGTAGGCATTGCTGGGCTTGGCCACCTTCAGGTAGACAACGTCATATGTGTTCTTCAGGGCTGCCACGGCGTCCTCATGCATGACGTCCTCCAGCCCCACACTGTTGACCTGGGGCCAAGGAAGGAGAGCTCAGACAGAGCCAGAAACAGCCCCAAGACAGACAACACCGTGGGAGAGGCGCCAAGGAGGACGGGGCCTTCCCGGGGGGCCAGGAGGCGAGACCCAAGTGTGGGCTGGAAGAGTGACAGGGGTCCTCACCGCTAGAATCTTGTCCCCAATCTGCAGCCTCCCGTCCTTGTGGGCGGCACCCCCTTCGATGATCTTTGTCACGTAGATACTGTTATCTCCGGGGATGTGTTGGTTCCCTACGCCCCCCGCGATGCTGAAGCCAAGACCTGGATGGAGGGGAGGACAGAGGTGGACGTCCAGGTTGGCTGGGGAGCCGGCGTTGGGGCGGGGGACGGTCGGGATGGGGGTGGAGACACAACGGGTCACTACCTTTAGGCCCCTTGATGAGTTTGATCTCCATAAGCTTCTCAGCTGGAGGCTTCCGCCGCATGACGTAGAGGCGGACGATGGAGCCCGCCTCCTTGAGGGCCTCCACCGCGGCTGAGTGGGTCACCTCCCGCACGTCCACCTCATTCACAAACAAGATGCTATCGTTGACCCTGGAGGCAGCGAGGTTGGCCTGAGCCAGGAGCTTCCTGCTGCCCTAGCCCTCCCTCTCGAGGGAACCGGCACCCTAAGCCCTGTGTCCCCTCCCCACCTGAGGCGGCCGTCCTGGGCCGCGGCCCCGCCAGGAATGATCTTGGTGATGAAGATGGACGGGTCGTCACCAATGTGTGGGTTGTCGGTGCCGCCTGCGATGCTGAAGCCCAGACCTGAGTTGCCCTGGGCAGAAGGAGGGGAGGAGCGTCAGCCCTCCTGGAGGCCCGCTCCGGGCAAGGCGGCTCGGACTCGGGCGGGGGCATGGGCCAAGGGGCCGTGACGGGAGCAGGAAGGGACAAGACTAAGGACTAAGGGACTGGCCACCTAGTACACACAGGCACAGAGAGAAGCGTGACAGGGAGCTGGGGGGACCTCAGGGCGGGGGGCGGGGGAGCCTGCTCACCCTTTCCAATGTGATCTCCTCGTATTCCATTTCCCCCTCCGTCCCGTTCACCTGCAACTCCAGCACGGACCAGAAACACAGCACCAGTGAGCCGGACATTCCGACCTGAGCACCGGCCCCTCCCCTGCTGCTGGGGCCCAGGCCCTCCCGCTCTCCCTCCATCCTTCTGCAGTGGCCCCAAAATCTAAACAACTCACATATCCCGGGGCTTCTAGGGTGTCTGTGTTGACAATCACAGGAGGAGAATTGGCCTGTGAGGGGAAAAGGAGATGAAAAGCTGCCTGAGCCTTGGTTCAAGAGGAAGCCTGTCATCGAGGGTCCCACCAGCCTGGCTACCCGTTCGGGGTCCCCTCTTGAACCAAGCCTGCTCTTGAACCCCTCGAGGCCCCAGCTCAACCCGTATTGCGCACACACACACACTCACACGTGCACGGCCCTAACGCTGCCTGGGCCGGGGCCCCCCTGAATGTGGAAGGAGGTGTCTGAGAAGCGGGAAGGGAGGGAGAGACAACCAGATGGGGGAGCAGCAGGTGGTAAAGAGTGGGGGGGGCAGGCGAAAGGGGGAGCTTCTCACCGGATGTAACACCACGGGATGCTACTGCCTTATGCGCTACACATACACCCCAGTGCTTACGCGTCCCCCGGGGCCTGCCCCCCATCCCTGTCCCTGTCGGCCCATATGCACCCAGGAGCCTTGAGAACCCTCCCTCGGATCTGCCCCTCACCTTCCCACACATTTGCCCTAAACCCCGGGTCCCGGGAATCCGGGGTTCCCCCAGCTGCAAGCCCCTCCCTCCTCACCCACCCGCCATCCAATCCACCCCTTCCTCTAAGGACTCTGTTGCCTAGCGATGGTATCTAAGCCCAGCCAAGGCCTGGGGAGACCCACCTCTAGAAGGCCCTGTCGCCAGGACAACGGGGGTGGGGGTGGAGTGGGGGGCGGGAGATGGGCGTGGCCTAGGAGCGATCAGACTCCCAAAGGCAGAGGGGATCCGCTAGCCCCGCCTCTCCTACCCGGGGCCCCGCCCCCCGGCAGCCAGGGGAGAGAAGTCCAGGCTGAAGAGGTTTGTGGGTGCAGCGCGTCCTGAAGGGCCCCGTTCTCCCTCTTGTACGCCCCTCACCCTACGCAGTGCAAAAGACGTCAGGAAGGGGGAGTGGTGAATGACATCCGGGTCCTATCTTCTCATCTACTCCCCCCACCCCAACCTCCATTCCGGAAAGGGTTAAAGTGGGCGTACCCAGGTCCTGACGTCAGTCGCCTCGACGCGACAGGGTCTCTAGACTCTGGGGCGGGGCCAGCTTTGGGCCGGTCCTAGGGGCTTCCCCAATTGCCAGGGCAACCGAAACCCCGTCTCCATGGCAATGGGAGAGGAGGCCAAGAGCTTCCTTCCGGGGTCCCCAACCTATCTCCTCCTTAAACAAATATTTATTTGGAGCCTACGAAGCGCGAGGCAGTCATCACGGATTCCCCAAACTCCTCGATCCCCCCCCCCAAAGGGCCCCTGCTCTCTCCTGCTATTTCTCAACACTACAGGCTTCTTCGCAAGCTCTGCAATAGATTTCAAACCCGCAAATCCATTAACACCGCCAACCTCCGACCCTTCAAATCCCAGCAAATGCTGTTATCCAACCAATAGCCACGGCCAAAATCCCCTCCACAAGGCTGTCCTCCGTCCCCATCCCATCCTTGTCCTAAAACCTCCTTCCCCAGGCCCCATCCCTCCTCCTTGGCCACCTGCCTCTGCTTCCCACCCCTCCCTCTACAGCAGCCCACACCCTGCACCCGTATCCCTGCCCCACCTTCCGTTTCCATCTTCCAACCCAGCCTTGGCCCTCCACCGGCTTTCAGTCCTTATCCAGCATCACCGCTCCCCCCCCCCACCCCCAACCCCCACCAGCCCTCCTGCTCAGTGTCCGGCCCTCATCCTCCACCCTAACTTCTGACACCCCAGAGATACCCACTCTCCCTTATCCAAGCTTCAAACCCTGGGCATTCTGTCCAAACCACAGCCCATCGTTTTCAGTCGATCCCCGATCTCAACCTCTGCAAATTGAGACTTTTCCTTGTCCCCCTGGCTCGGGCCTGGTCCCCAGATCCCCCACCCCCACCCCCACCCCCCCCGCTGGCTGGCTCAGGGCCACCAGCACTCTCTCCTCTGCTTCCCTGATCCCCACACTCGATACCACCCTGCAGGCCTCCCTCTCCCCCATATCCCCTCCCCAGGGAGCTTCCTGGCCCCACCCCACAAAGAGCGACTCGAGTCTGCCTTCCTCCACTCCTTGCAGCTGTCACCGCTTCACAGGAATACTCTGTGCTGTCTCCTCACCTCCAGGGCCAGACTTCTGTTCCTCTCCATCGACTCAACCTTGGCCCTGATTTCACAGCCTCACCCGGTCAGCCCCAGGGCCTCTCCCCCTTTTGGGGTCTCTCCATTGTGCTACAGGCCAGAGAACCCTCTTTCTTTTCCTCCTCTTCCTCACCCCAGAACCTACCGCGGCCCCCTCCCTGCCTCCCCATCTCCAGGTTCAGAAAACTCCTCCCTGACTTCGTGGTGAAATGTCTCCAGCCTCGCCCTCCCCAGGGCATCCTGCAAGATTCTGGAAGGCCACCCCTGCCCCCACGGTGTTCCCCTCAATGTCACAGCTTGCCTGGGGCCTCCGGCCCTCCCCATCCTGTGCCCCCAGAAAAGAGGTGTGAAGGGGAAGAAGATATATAGTTGGCCTGGAGGAGGGAAGGTCCCAGAGACAAGGCCTCCCCGGGACTGGAGAAGGGAAGACAGGGCGTGGATGATATAATGGGGGGACGGGAGGGGCTCGAAGAAGAAAAGGGTGGTGGCCGGAAAGGGGAGAAGGGACGACTAGGGGACGGTCACTGCCAGAGGGAGAGCGGGGCCCGCCGAGGAGGAGCGCGGAGCCCGCCGAGGGCCTGAGCTGGGGATCCGGGAGGGAGCAGGAGAGTGCGTGGGAGGAAGAGAGAGACAGCATCCTGGGAAGCAGCCAGCCAGCCAGCGGGAGGGAGAGGCGGGGAGGAGGGGAGGGAGCCCAGGAGGGGCGCAGAGGCCGAGGCAGGGGACCGAGGCAGAGAGGCCCCACGACTGGGAGTCTCCGACCAGACACATGGAAAGGGCTGGAGACTCGGGCGCAGGCAGAACCAGGCCCAGAGGCCGGAAGTGGGGGGAGGAGGCGGAGAAGGGACAGGAGCAAATGCGGGCAGCTGGAGCTCCGCACGGAGCTCAGGACACAGAAAACGGAAACGGAGGTGGGGGGTGTGAAGGAATGAAGAGGGCCCGGGGTGGGGGGCGTCCTGGGGGCGCACACCTCTCAACACACGTGCGCGCAGGCACGCGCACACACGCACTCGCCGGCCTTAAGCTCTACGCCCGCCCCCCCCCTCGTCCGGCCTCTGTTTCTCCTCGGTGGGGACAAGGTGTTTCCGGCCCCCCCAAGCGCCCCCTCTCCGGGCCCCAGCCGCCCCGCCCCAGCCTCCTCCCGCCTACGGCTCTCGCCCTACCGGCCCTTGGGGGTGCTTGTGGCTCCGAGGCTCCGAGCGCCGCACTGGGGAGGGGGCCGCCCGAGTCTCCTACCTTGAGGGGGGAGAGGTGGGCGTGGCCCACGACCCCGTGGCCGGCCTCGAGGTGGGACAAGTTCCTCTCCGCCACGTGCACCAGCTCGGGGGCGTTTACCTGGTTGGGGAGGTGGGCCGGGCTGTGCTCCAGAGGGGGCGTGTCTTCATCTTGGTAGCGGTATTTCTGGGGATGGGGACCGAGGCGTCACCGGGGCCGGCCCAGCGCCTCGGGCTCCAGGCCGCCCGCCCGCCCGCCCGCCCGGCCGCCTCCTCTCCCGCCCCCCCCACCCCCACGCCAGTGCGGTGCGGAAGGCCCTGGGGCCTGACCAGTTCCTCCCCCTCCCGGTCCTCCAGCCCATTGGCTCCCCTCTCTCCACCCTCCCACAGCCCCTCTCCCGCCCCGGACCGCCACCTCTCGGCTCGGCCCAAATCCCAGCCCCTCCCCCTGCTCCCCCCCACCCCAAATCCTATCTCCCCCCCCCCCCCCCCCCGTCCCCCGAGCCTTCCACCCGGCACACCCCCTCCTCCGGCCGCCGTTTCTCCCGCCTGGCCCAGGCCTTCAGATACTAGTCCCTGTCACTGCGCCAGCCCCCTGACACGCTGAACCCCCATCCTCGACGTCCATCCCCAACTTCTCTGCCTCCCTCATCATCCTCACCCCACTCCCCCGGTTTGTGAGCTCCCTCGTCCATCTTCCAGCTGCCGCGCCCCTGGTGTCTCAGCTCACTCCCACCCCACCCTCACTGCCTCAGTCTCCCCACCGCAGCCTCTATCTACCCCAAGAGCTACTGGCTATCCAGCACTGGCATGCCAGACAGAGGCAGGGACCGCAGTCAGGCCCTTCAACTAGCAGGTAGCTGGCATCAGGCCCCCAGGCAGGACAAAGCTGAACTGGTCCAGCTCCCCCTCCACTGGCCCAGCTGGTTCCCCAAGTAGTCTGCACAGGGGCCCCCACGAGTCTGGCCCCATCCCTACAAACGCCCGTAGCCCAGCCAGTTAATCGGATATACTGGGAGCAGAAGGGGGAGGAACAGACGCAGTAGCGCTCAGGAGGGGGACAGGAATGGGTGTCTTCCAGGCTGGCTGGCCGGGGAAGGAGGCGGGGAGCTGGGTCTCAGAGTCCATTCCTGGTCTCCCTCTGGCCTTTAGGAGTGGAAGACTCAACATGACCCCGAGTCCCTTCCCAAGCAACCACCAGCCATCTCACCGGCCTCCTCTGCTAGCTTAACAAGGACATCAGTAAATGAGATTAACTGGGGGCCAGAGAGAGAGGAAAGGGGCAGCTGGAGACAGCACTGAAGGGCAGCGACCCCGCCTGGGTCCACCCACCTCTGCCGCCGCCCTCCTCAGGAGCCAGCCCCCCAGAGAGGCAGAGCCCCCCCCCCCGCCCCCCACCAAGCCCCAAGCTCGGGGAAAAGAGCAGGGTTCCCTGGGGACAAGACAGAAGACCCCCGCCCCCAAGTACACCTAGGTGAAAAGAGAAGGCAGAACTCCCCTCTCAAAAAAAGCATCTGAGAAGCTGAGTACCCCAACATTTGGAGGGCAACGTTTGCACGATCCAACTGGAGGCAGCTTATCAAAGTCAATGCCTGTTAGTAGGATTCTGAAAACTCTGGGGATGTAACCCAAGTTTGGCCGTGGCTAAGGGCGCAGCAAGAGACTAGGAGAAGGAAAACGGTGCTGGCAACACGAAGCCTCTCCCACCCAGGCCAGAGATGAAGCACCTCTGAGAAGGAAAATAGGGGCTCATCAAGGTACACCCGGGTTTCTGGCCCGCAGACCTGGAGAGAGAATCCTGGCCCCCAGGGTTCAAGACCATGGGCACAAAGTGTAGAGAAGGAGAAGTAAGGAGGGGGGTGGGTATGAGCTACGTAGCCCCCCTCAAAGGCTAGGCCATGCTGGATAACAGAATTCCACGACCTGGAAGAGGCTGTCCATTCCACACCCTGAAAAGGTGGTCTGCAGCCTGGACAGTGCCCCAGAAGTGGGGGTCCGGGGGGACGGGCGGAAACAGCTCCCCTGTCCACTTCCCCAGAGTCCCATCCCCTGCGTGGTCATGAGGCAGGGCCCAGGGGCGCAGCTTCTAGTCTCCCTGAGTCAGGGGAGGGTCTGAGTCCACCGCCTCTCCATCTTCAGCCCACCTCGCAGAGGGGATCCCTGAATCTGGTGAAGAACTGTCAGGGTGCACAGAAAGAAAATGGAATCACAGAAACTGGTCATTTATTCTAGAGAGGAAACAAAGAGAAGTTTTTATCACAGTGAGACTGCAGACACGTCTCCCTGCCCTACCCCCATGGGGTGGGGGCTGTCTAGGACTGAGGGAAAGACTCCCCTGCATTAGGAGACAATGTGAGGGACCCACATTGGGCACAAGGGAAGGGTACAAAAGTCCCCAGAATGTGGCTGAAGGAGGTTAGGGCCTGTTTGGTCCCTGGAAAATTTCAGAGTACTGTACATGTAGTAAGGGCTTGGGGGGAAGAAAAAAAAACGTCTGGAGTGGTGGGGGGGGGGGAAGAGTAATTCCAAAACTGCAGACTGGCAGGTGGGGGTCGGGGGCAGCACCCCTCAAGCCCAGATTACAGGACAACTAAAGCAGGACAGGAAGGAAAGGAGGATCCCCTGTTTTACCCCAGTGGAACTCTGGGCCCCAACCGCGACAGTTCCGATGGTATTGCAACCAGGTCTGAACCCCCAATACATTAGGGCAGAGGCAAGGAAAAGGCCTGGGGGTCGCTGTTGTTCCTTTCCCCTTGGCCCTCGCGTCACTGGAGCCCCAGTTGCATAGAATGACCTGGAACCGAGGCTTGCACCCCCAAAATAGAGGGGTGTGAGTGAAAGGGGGATGTTGATAAGAGGGGCGACCCACTGCGCCTGTCCGCGAGACACTGCAACCCAGAGACCCCGCGCCAAGCAGAAGTAAGAGCGACAGCACTTGAAGCTTGCACCCTGAGATTTGGGGGGTCCGGGAAGAGGGGAGCGGGGCCGGAGCCCGTACCGCGGCACGTACCACGCAGAGACACATGGAGGCGAATCTGTTCCGAGCCGACATGGAGAAGGGGAGGGGGACTGAGGGGAGGGGACGGGTGGGAGAGCAAGGGTCCCAGGGTCGGGGGAGGGGGAGGGGCAGAGGGGCGGGGGCTGCGGCGGACGCGGCGACTGGAGGCTGCGGCCGGAGGGGGGGGGGGAAGGCGCCTGCGCAGTGCGGGGAGAGCGTCACGATGGGAGAGAGGGGGTGAGGGGAGACCCTCTTAGCCATCAACTTCCCAGGTTCCAGCTGTTTCTCTGTGGACTTCACCTTCCACAGTATACTCCTATTCGGAACCCCAACAGAAACACTCCTGAAATTTACCGGCTTATAGCTGTAATTCTCATCTAATTTCCTGCCCCTAAATTCACCAGGTCCTTAAAAACTCCCAAAGCTCCATGGACCACTCATCTCTACTGGACTCCTAAGGTGCAGGAAAGAGGAAGCACTCCACTCTCACCGTAGAGGGACCCCCCCCACACCCCCCAGGATCTAAAATGCCTCCCAAAAGCCCCACCCCCTCCTTCCCCAAGGATTATTAATAGGGACCGCATCCCCTCAGATGCCAAGATATCTCCTATTCTAACCAGCAGTCCAGCCCCATAACTTGATAGCCAGACAATGCTTTTCAGGAGTTTAAGGACCACAGACACGACACCGGCTGTCTCCTCAAATTAAACCACCGTTTAAATCCTCCCTTTTAAAATCCTATCTCCCAACCCACCAACGGAGACCTTGACATTAGTGCAAATATTACCCTTTCTATAACGTCAACATCCAAATAAGCAGTCCTCAAATTCCTTTGGGGTCCCCTGTCCAAATCCCTGCATCTAATGAAATACTCATGATTTTCCAGTATGCACAGCCCCAGTACCACCAGTGGGGTGCCCTGCTGGCTCCATGGGAAGAGGACACAACTCTTGATCTCAGAGTCTTGAGTTCAAGTGATCTCCCCTTCAAGTGTGGAGATCACTTAATAAATAAACTTTAAAAAAGAAACACTTTAAAACAAAAACACAAAAAACAAACACCCGACTCCAATTTCTGGGAGTATTTAATGTATCTTAAAGCTGGCCCTCCAAATTCCATTGTAATCTCTTCAACTTATTCCCAAACCTTTAAATTAATAGATCTTTCCCTATCCCTTTTCTTCACCCCTCAAGTTCACACATCACTCCTCTCTCTGGCTGCCCTTCCTACGTCTTCACATCACCTCCGTGATTCTGAATTCCAACATTGCTACAGGAGTGCTCCCAAATAGATCTACCCCCCACACCCAAGCCTCAAAAAATATTCACCAAAGTAAGACCTGGCCTGCAATTTGCAGTGACCCACAAATCTTCCACAACACCCCAAAACGACTGCCTCAGAGGTTTCCATTTTCTCCCAAACAACTGAACCTGAAAGCCTCTCTTTACAAATATTATCCCATTGAACGCCCACCTTCCCAACTCTTAAAGCCCACTGAGCAGTGGCCTCAAATCGGCTTCTCTGGCTTCTCTCTAATGCCCACACAGGGCAGAGAGGACAGACTGCCCTAGAATCTCGCCCATGCCCCTCCCTCCCCGTTATCGGAATCTGTTAGATGCGCCCCCAAGATGACCCCCAATGCCCTAGTTTCGCATCTGGGTAGAATGCTTGGATCCTCAGAGGGAGCCCTTACGGAAGAGCTGAGCTCGAAATTCCTTCTAGAATAGAAAACGCACAGGTCCTACTTCTCCACCAGTGGGCGCTGTGGCCCCTTAAGACCCTCCCCCATCCCCCATTTCCTTTTTCCCTCCATTTTCCGTTTCCCTGTTGCCTGGCAACGCAGCAATCAAGGACTTTGCTGTCGCCTAGCAACCGTCTCCCTGGAACAGAGAGCTGAGGTAGGAGGTTGTGCTCTGATGAAATCTGAACAGGCCTCCATCTTAGGAAAACTGAGACGTCAATCGCCCAGCCTTCGGATTCTCCTTTCCAAAGACCCCCGCACCCCGCAGTTCCTCAGACAACAGGCCCCTCAAAACCCCGTCTCCCTCCGGCGCATGGGACCACGCCACGCCCCTGCCGGGTCAGCCCCGCCCTCATTTCGGTCAGGTTACCCAGCCCTCAGGCCCCGCCCCATTCCGAGGGCTGCCACCGCCTCCCTCGATAGAGTAAGCCAGACCCCACCCACCTGCCTCCAAGAGACCACGCCCCCGTCCACTTCCCGCCCATTCGCTCCCCCGGCCTCGCCCACACTGTCCCTCCGCCACGCCCCTGTCCGCCAATGAATGAGGCCTTTGGCCACAGTGCCCCGCCCCCGGCATCTCAGCTTTGCCCAATAAGGACCACCCGGAGGGTTTAACCGCTTCGCCTCCGGGGTCCGGCCCGATACCCCCGGTCTTTTCCCACTCTCCCCCCTCCCCCACTTGTTCTGCTCCGCCCTCCGACACCCTCGCCCGGCCCTCAAGTCGGCCACGCAACTTCAGTCGTCGCCGGTTGCCATGGCAACGGCGGCAGCAGCGCGGGGAGAAGGGGGAGGGACGGGGGCGGAGTGGGAGAAAGAGATTCTCAGAGGCAGACACCGGCAGAGACCCCGGCACGGAGTAAGACTAAGTGATAGCTCTAAAGGCGGAGTGAGCACAAAGCACAGGGCCTGGCGCATGGTAGGCATTCAATAAGTGTTCCTTCAATTACTGCGACAGGAATCTAAATATAGGCAATGAAAGATGGAGGGCTCTCAAACGGAGCTGGGAAGCTCAACCACCGCAAAGCCTGGGCACCCCCTACCCCACCCAGCGTGTTGGGAGCGGGGGACGATGGGGGTGGGGCTGGGGGGTGGGTGGGAAACAAGCGCCTGGTGCCCCCTGCTGGCTCCTCTCGGCTACCCCTCCGCTGCCCTGGATAGAGATGTACCACAACTCCCAACAGCCCCACGGACGGCAGCCCTCTAACAGGAGGGCTCCTGTGCCTCAAGGCCTTATGGGAGTTGGAGTCCTCGTCATCCCGAGACTGACAAGTTTTCCGGCCAAGGAATGTGGCAAGCTCTGGGTCTCCTCCACGCCTCTGTAAAACCCCAAATGCATGATTGATCCTCTCTGCGCAAGGCTCCTTCCTTCAGGGATGCTCACTCTGGGCTCCATCGAAGAAGTAGGAGTCTGGAAGGGAGATGAATAAACTCCCCCTCCCAGAATAGCTAGGCAAGCCCCTCACCCTCGCTCGCACATGTGTGTGTGTTCACATGTTGGAAGCAGGGCCCACACATTCCAACTGGCTTTCTGGGTACACCTGTCACCCGGAGGACCACAGCCAGGGAGCCTAAGGCTGAGGGGCAGGCTGAAGGCAGGAGACAGGAGAAGCTAAGGATCAGACACACATTAAAGGAGACCAGGCCAGAGAAAGTGAGGCACAAAAATCCACCGAAACCACAGGGAACGGGGGAAGCAGCAGCATGGGAGAAAGCCTGGAGCCCACAGAAGGGGCGGTGGGGGGGGGGGGGGGACGCAGACAAGCAAGTAGCTCTGGAGAGGGGGTGGGGGCTCCGGACCTAAAGGTCCTCAGCCTCCAGTCTCTTCCATCCATGCTCACACGTGCACACTGCATGTGTACACACATGTGTGAGTTTGTGGCAGGGAACATGTGTGTCCTCAGCTCCCTCCCCTGAGAAGCTGCAGTTCCCACTAAATATAACCCCCTCCCCAGCCTGTGACTCACCCGGACCCCGCCTCCCCGGCCCCCACTTCCTGTCCCACCCCCCAACCCCCAGCTGCCTGCCACCCGCCCAAGCCTCCCTCCACACACCAGGCACCCAGCTTGCCAGTCCCAGAGTCTCCCAGCCAAGACCTAGGTATATTGCAGCACCCACCAGGAGCTTGCCCCATGCTCCCCATCCAAGATCTGCCCCTTCCAGGCTCGGACCACAGGGACGCCCTCGTCCGCTCCTCACGGCTGCCAGGCCTGCCCTGCTCCAACTCCTTTTCACCCGGGGAACCTGAAATCCAGGTGTCCTCCCCCACCTCGATCCCAAGTGTCAGGGGTAAGAGGAACATTCCCCTTAATCTGCTCTTCTCCCTTTCCCAACATGGGGAGGATACGGTGTGGGAGGAGGCAGGGATATTGAGCACCTGCCCGGGGCCACCCCCAAATTCTGCACCACCCACCCGGTCCCCCTCCTCAAATCCCCTGTCTCCCCAAAGCTCTCATCCTCCTCAGGGTCTGGCAACCTCTTCTCCCTCCCGGGGGAGTACCCCAAACCCTCACCTCACCTGGTCCATTCCCTCAGGTGGCCCTGTGGCAGGCCCTAGCCCTCTGACAGCTCCCAGCTATCCCCGTATTCCATATGATCCAACCCTAAATCCACAGTTCCCTCAAATCGAGAGTACCCCCGAATGCATCTACCACAAGATGCTCGTTCCATAGCTTGAAGGCCCACCCCTTCTCCGCCAGCTGACACCCCCAGACCAGTCAGGCACTCACAACCAATAACCTTCTACCCCCATGCCAAGAGCCCCCTGAAATTGCACAAGACACCTACAAGCCAGTCTGTCCCCCAGGAGGGAAGAGGACCCCCCCCCATGTAGTCCACCTTCCAATGCACAAGAGCAGGACTTCCATGTGAGCCAGGCTTCTCCTTAAATAAGTCTCCCTCAAGCCTCGTTGGCGAACCCCAAAACCCACTAGCCCCCCCCAAACCACAAGACAGCCCAAATTTTCCATTTCTCTACAGGTACAAAGGGATCACCCCAGGGGGCACCTGTGGCCAAACCCAGCATTATCTCAGATGTGAACCCCAAAACTAAATCATGACCCCCAAATACATCTTCTGATGCTGTCACTCCTGGGCCCCCAGCCCCAGGTTAGGCCTGCCTAACCCCTCCCCACAAACTCATACCCTCCCCCCCCCAGCTTATAGCCCCCCCCCCCATCATGCTTACCTTGGTTGTCACTATACAGAGACAGTCCATGTTGGGGGGGCTGGCCGCGGCGGCGGGTAAGGGGCTCTGACTTCATCGGAGTTTCGTTCCTCCCCTCCGTGGGTTCTCACCCCTCCCCCCTCCGCACCCCACTTTTGCAGGGGGGGCCAGGATGGGGGGAGGGGTGAGAGGGGAAAGAGGGGGTTGGAGAAGGGAAGGGGAGGGAGCGTGGGAGGGAGGGGAAGGGGGCCCTAAAAGGGGGTCCCCAATGGAGGGGAGGGGGCTTGGGGAGCACACCCCGATTCTCAGGAGGGGCGGGGGCACCGGGGGCTGGCAGCCCCGGAGTTCGGGGGCTGGGGCATGAGCTGGGGTGGGGGAGGGGAACTGGATTTCGGGGAGCCCCGGGGTAGGGGGGGGGTCTTGCCTAACGGCCAGGGGCTAGGGGCCGTGGCGGGGGAGTGGGGTGGGGGGGGTCGGAGGCGGCAGCGGCCGAGGGAGCCGTGGAGCCGAGGAGGGAAGGGGAGAGAGGAGGAGAGAGGAAGCAGGGGGAGGGAGGGAGGGAGCGAGGAGCGAGAATGGGGGGGTGCCTTGGCAGAGTTAACTGCTTCGGTGCCGGCAGGAACCCGGATAATGGGAAAGGAGATAACAGCAGATGCAGAGAGGCCCTGTGGCCAAGATGGAGGCCTGGCCGGGCACCAGCGCCGACGGCAGAGATGAGGAGGAGGGAGCGCCCATGCTGGTTTCAACACTGGAGCCAGGCCCTGGCCGGGGGCAGGGCGTGAGGGAGGGGCTGGCAGGAGGGAATCCCTGGGGGGCTATTTCCCCCTCAGGATTCACAGGAGGAAGCCTGAAAAGTAATTTTGTCCTGGACTCTTTGGTGCCTGAAACTGGGGCAAAGGAAAGGGGGGGAGCGGGAGGAGGAAGGGCTGCAGGGTAGGAGAGAGAACATTCTCTGCACCCCTGACTCGGGATCTTGTCCCCAGGGCCCCCAAGTCTTCAACATCGGCTGTCTTTGCTCCAGCCCTGCCCGCTCCCCTGAGGCAGCGGCCCCACCTCACCCCCTTACCTGGCTCTCTGAGATACAAGCCACATAATAATCCAGGATGTCTGTCACCAGAACAGAGCTGAGTTACCCTCCCCCAGCCCTGCCTCCCGGGCCACCCCTGCCACCATCTCTGGCCTCCTTCTGTCCGGTGAGGGAGGAGCTCCTCCAGCCAGGGCTGCTGGACTTTGATGGGGGACAGTCAGGACGAGCGACCCCTGCTTGGACCAAGGGGACCTCCACGCCCCCAACCAGCCCCCGGGTTTGGGCACTGCCCTCACAGGCCCAGGCCAGCCCTTTCCAAACACTGCCCCTCAGATGATTGGGGCTACTCACCCAGCAAGGCCTGGAAGAGGTCACTGTGCAGCACGGTGAGGAGAGGGGGTGCCCACCGCAGTAGTGGGGGGGCCAGGAGCCAGAGGGCTGACCGGGGAGCTGGAGAATAATGGGGGTGGGGTTGGGACAGGGAAGAGACAGAGGGACCAAGACATTCACCTTCCCCAGCCTGTGCCCTTTCACCCCAGATTCTATGGGAAGGTTCAGGAGAAGGGTCCCCAAATCCCAGTCCCCGCCCCCACCAGCTCAAGCCCCCAGGCCTTTCGTTTTTCACCTCTGGGTCCCTCGGACATCTCTCTCTTCTGTCACTTTAATCTCCCTAATCCGCAGGGTTGGAGCTGAGCTGCCTTCTCCCCACCCAGTTCCAGCTGTTAGCCTAAGGAGGCAGTCTTATCTCCTCCTGGAACTTCGCACCCTGGCCTCTCTCCCCAGAGCCACGGAGCCATGGATGAGAGTTTGCTACACTTTTTGAGGGGAGGAGGGAAGGGCCCCCCCCCAAGGAGGCTCCAGCCACCCCAAAGGAGAGGAAGCTGAGCCCAGATCTTTCCTTGGGTGGGGGGGGGTTCCCAGTAAGGATGGCAGAGAGGGGGTATGAGTTACCGAGGACTCCTCGGCCCAGGGCTAGAGAAGTGGGGGCTGGGGGACGTGAGCACCCCTACAGCTCCTCACAGGCTGGGAAGCAACCAGAATGCCAGCCGTCTAGCCTGGGCACATGGTCTCAGGAACAAGGGCAGACAGAGACAGGCGTTCAGGAAGGTCTCAGAGGCCCTCAAGGGGAGGCAGCGAATTGGCAGAGGGGAGGGGACGGTCCTACGCTGAAAATTCAGGTGTTTCCAAAGTTAGTGACAGCTCCTAGGTCTCAGGAGAAATGTGCTTGGGACACTCGCCCTGCAGCTGGAGCCCCCCACCCCACCGTGTCCCTGCCTTTCGTGTGGGTGGAGACGGATTTCACAAGGGACCCCAATGGGTCGTCTTTCCGTGCCTCTGCCTCTGGCATCTATCGTAAGCTTCTTCCTTCCCACCTCTCCCTTCCAACTCCACCTGGGAAGTCCTCCTTTCCGTCTACCCTCCATCCCTCTGGCTGCGGTCGCCTAAGCCTCTCCCTCTTCCGTCCCAGCCGGTCCCATCACCCCTCCCACACTCTAGGTGGGACAGGCGGGACCAGGCGTTTGGGGGAGGCGGGGACGTTCGGAGACCGCCCTAGGTCAACCAGAATACAGAGGCCGAGGGCGCGCCGGAACTACAGCTCCCGGCATGCCCCGAGGCCGGAAGCCCCGCCCGCCCACCTCGCGGTGCATTGTGGAGCAAGAGTCAAGACTAGGTGGGGGCGCCCAGACTCTGGCAGACGGGACCGCGGCGCTAGTTCCGCGCTCGAGGCGGCGGCGGCTCGAGCGGTTCGAAGATGCAGGCGGTACGGACGGCCCCGATCGTGGGGCAGCAGCTGCGGAGGTTGGGGGTCGGAAGGTGTGTGTCCGACAGAAGGGATGGAGTGGGGGTGGCCTCGGACCTGGGGACCGGGCCGGGACTGAAACCCCCGCTCCCCCACAGCTCGTGGCCCCGTGCGCTCCTGGGGCAGCCCCCGCTCGGCCTGGCCCGGCGACCCTATGCCAGTGGGGCGACTCAGGTGAGTGACGGCGGCCTGGGGCGCGGCGTGTGGGAGTGGGGGTCCGCCCCGGCGTCCCCTTCCCCGCCGCCGGCAGGGGTCTCCCTCTCCACCCTGGTCACCTGCCGCCGAAAGTAGGGGAAAGGTCAGGCCAGGGTGCCCTGGTGATGGAATTGGGGGAAAGGTCGCCGCACCCGCCCGACGCCGCCACCCAGCTGTCCCCCTGGACTCTCCTTGGCATCTCGGAAGCCCCTTCCCGGCCTCGCTAACTAAACGTCTCCCCAGGCGGTTCTGGAGAAGTCAGATCCCCTTTCCCCTGAGGCTTCGACCCAGGAGAAGCAGGCCAAGGCGGTAGGTGGCCCCCAGGCCGGGAGTTGCCAAGCCAGGGGCTCACCCACCGCGGACAGCTCCCTGAAACCCCCTTCTCCCTGCGCAGGAATCAAAGTCCTTTGCAGCCGGGATGTTCCGGGGCCAGCTCACCACCGACCAGGTGTTCCCTTACCCCTCTGGTAAGGGGTAGTCACAGCTGGGTGGGGCAAGGCAGCTTCCCTTGACCGCCTGGGCGGCCTGACCAGCCTGTCCTTCCCCACCCCCACAGTGCTCAACGAGGAGCAGACACAGTTTCTCAAAGAGCTGGTGGGGCCTGTGTCCCGTTTCTTTGAGGTGAGGAGTGACTGGGGCGGGGGAATTGATAGCTTGGTTCCTGATGGGGTGGGAGAGGTGTTCAGCAGTTTAAAAGGAGCTTGGTGGCGTCTGGTGACTCAGTCAATTGGGCCTCCAGCTCTTGGTCTCAGCTCTGGTCGTGATGTCTCAATTCGTGGGTCCTGGCCCTGCCTCAGGCTCTGAGCTGACCGGGTAGAACCTGCTTGGGATTCTCTTTCCCGGTCTCTGTCCCTCCCCCCACTTGCTCTCTCTCAACATAAATAAACTTAAGAAAATTTTGGAAAAGAAAAAAAAAAAAAAAAAAGGAGCGTGGATGCATCCTGTGCCCACCCTCCCCAGGAGGTCAACGATCCTGCCAAGAACGACATGATGGAGGAGGTGGAGGAGACCACTATACAGGGTCTCAAGGAGCTGGGGGCCTTTGGTCTGCAAGTGCCCAGCGAACTGGGCGGCGTGGGCCTCTGTAACACCCAGGTGAGGGGGGTCCCCTCGGTCACTCCCAGCATCCCAGTCTACCCCAGCTTTGCCGTGATTAAGTTCCTTGCCCACCTGACCCAAGGCTCAGGTCCACCAAATACCTGCCCGTGTTGACCCTCCCAGGATGCACATACCTGTCCCAAACAAATCACCAAACTGGACACAGTCCCTTAGGGCTGTGGACTTCTCCCAGGCTCACAAGTCCTAATGGCAGAGACTGACAATAGGTTAGGAAGCCTCTCTCCCAAGAGCTGGGGAGACACCGGTGTCCCTCTCTATCACGGTGACATTTTGGCTCTCTAGTCACAGTGTGGGCTGCCCAGGTCAGGCCCTGCCTGTGACCCACACTTCCCTGCTACGGCCCCATGCAGCCAGTAATAGCCCCGGATGCCTGCTTTTCCCCGCAGTACGCCCGCTTAGTGGAGATCGTGGGCACTCATGACCTTGGCGTGGGCATCACCCTGGGGGCCCATCAGAGCATCGGATTCAAAGGCATCCTGCTCTTTGGCACAAAGGCTCAGAAAGAAAAGTACCTCCCCAAACTGGCATCTGGTGAGGCAGCCCCGAGAGACCCAGGGACTGGGGGCATCCTGGGCCAGTGGTACTAAGGTCACCACACAGCTGGGTGGGTCGGTTGGGCAAGATTCTGGGAAGGTATCAGTGTGCTGGTCGGGAAATGTGAAGAAGGTGAACGGGATGCCAGAGATGTTAAGAAGGAGTTGCCTGTGTGTGTGTGTGTGTGTGTGTGTGTGTGTGTTGGGGAGGGAAAGGTGCAGTGAGGGGCCTCTGATGCCCATCAGGACCCCGTTTAAAGGCACTGTCTACCTCCAGGGGAGACCATAGCTGCTTTCTGTCTAACCGAGCCCTCCAGTGGGTCGGATGCAGCCTCCATCCGGAGTTCGGCTGTGCCCAGCCCCTGTGGAAAATATTACACCCTCAATGGAAGCAAGATTTGGATCAGGCAATCTTCCCGTTTCTTTCCTCCTGTCCACCTCCACCCAGCTCCCGGCCCCCACTGTTCTGTCCTGTCCTCCGCACCCTGACTGGCCCTCCTTTGTCCACAGTAACGGGGGCCTGGCAGATATCTTCACGGTCTTTGCCAAGACACCAGTTACAGATGCAGCCACGGGGGCCGTGAAAGAGAAGATCACAGCTTTTGTGGTGGAAAGGAGCTTTGGAGGTGTTACCCAGTGAGTGGGTTTGGGGAGGAAGGAAAAGGTCAGGCCAGGTTTGGGGGCAGCACAGAGCAGACGGCATCACAGGTCACCCCGGGGACGTGTGCAAAACCCAAAGAGCTAGATGGCATGTTCTCTTTGGGACCAGTCTGCACAGAACCAACATAAAGGTCCGGCTCCCGCAACCAGCGAGCCCGGCATCCGGTGGGCTACATAGCCAGGCATCCTTCCCCTCTGGGCAGGCAGGGACAGTTGCCCGCACCCTCCCACGCCCTTTCCTGGCCGATGTAATTCCTCCTTGGCTGGCAACAAATGCCCCCCCCCCCCGCCCCCGCGACCTGTCGAGCACACCTCTGCTTCTCCACCCCACCCTGTCACAGTGGGCCCCCGGAGAAGAAGATGGGCATCAAGGCCTCAAACACGGCAGAGGTGTACTTTGACGGAGTACGGGTGCCAGCAGAAAACGTGCTGGGCGAGGTAGGGGGTGGCTTCAAGGTCGCCATGCACATTCTCAACAACGGAAGGTTCGGCATGGCCGCGGCCCTTGCAGGCACCATGAAGGGCATCATCGCTAAGGCGGTGAGTACCATGCCTGGACAGAAGCCACACGGTCCCCCTTCCCATGTGGCCCTGTCCCCTTGAGGGTATTCCGTCCCCCCAGAAACCCCTTCCATGCTGGCAGCTCCCAGGCCTGATGGCTCAGGTCTGTGTCCAACCCAGCCCCTCTGCCGGAGGGGGGGCGGGGGCACTGGGTTAACCACAGTGGGACCCATGTGCCTTCTTCCAGGTGGATCATGCTACGAATCGTACCCAGTTTGGGGATAAAATTCACAACTTTGGGCTGATCCAGGAGAAGCTGGCCCGGATGGCTATACTGCACTACGTGACTGAGGTGAGAGTCTTCCCGCGCCGCGCTCCCCAGAGCCCCGAGGCCTTCTTCCCCGTCGTCGGTCGGACCACGACCCCCAGCAGCACCTGGGGCAGTGGGTCTCCAGCTTCACACCAATGCCCTAGGGGATGCGGGGAGGCGTAGTCGGCTCAGTCGCTGCACGAGGGGGAGAGCCGTGCCGTTCGGAGATGCTTCCAGAAGTAGCTGAAGTTTATTCCGTGTGCACCCCCGCCCTTACCTCTTCACCCCCTTCAAAGAAGTCAGATGCCCAGAAGCCCCCAATGAACTGACTCGGGGGACCCAGTGTTTCACCGTGCCTGATGGGTGGAGCTAGAAGGTGAAGGCCAGGGCCACGAGGAGCTAGGGCAGACGCAGGTGGTCGGGTCGAGTCTGACGCACTGCTTTTCCTTTCCGTGTCCCCACCCCGCAACCTCAGTCCATGGCTTACATGGTGAGTGCCAACATGGACCAGGGATCCACGGACTTCCAGATAGAAGCCGCCATCAGTAAGATCTTTGGCTCGGTGAGGTCCCAGGCCCACAGGGCGGGAGAGCCCAGCGTGGGAGCTTGGCTCCAAGACCAGTCTTACAGGGCTCTCTGTTCCCAGGAGGCGGCCTGGAAGGTGACCGACGAGTGCATCCAGATCATGGGCGGCATGGGCTTCATGAAGGTACAGGCTGGCTCTGTGCCCCGGGTGGCCACGGCTGGGACGGGGGGGCGGGGCAGGTGGGTGCCCCTCGGCAGGGGTGTACGTTCTGCCTTCCTGTGGCAGGAGCCTGGGGTGGAGCGCGTTCTCCGAGATCTTCGCATCTTCCGGATCTTCGAAGGGGACGAACGACATTCTCCGACTCTTTGTGGCTCTGCAGGGCTGTATGGTAAGAGGGAACGGGGTGGGGGTGGAGGGGTGGGAGTAGGGAGAAGAGCGTGTCCTGAGCACTAGGCCCTCTCCCCACACAGGACAAAGGAAAGGAACTCTCTGGACTCGGCAATGCTCTGAAGAATCCTTTTGGGAACGCCGGCCTTCTCTTAGGCGAGGCGGGCAAGCAGCTGAGGAGGTCAGCTCAGAGCCGGGGTGGGGCCAGTAGGGGCACGGGGCGGCCACTAACCCGTCACTCTCGCCGTCCTCTCAGGCGGGCAGGGCTGGGCAGTGGCCTGAGTCTCAGCGGCGTCATCCACCAGGAGCTGAGCCGCGGCGGGGAGCTGGTGAGTAGTCGGGCGGGCCTGAAGGAGGCGGTGGAGGGCCCGTGCGGCTGGGCTCCCTCCCCCAGCCCCTCTCCTCTCCTCTCCTCTCCTCTCGGGGCAGGTGGTGCAGGCCTTGGAGCAGTTCGCCGCCGTGGTGGAGGCCAAGCTGATAAAACACAAGAAGGGGATTGTCAGTGAGTGAGATCTACCCCGCCCCCCCCCCACTCCCCCCCCCCCCGCTCCCTCTCCCTCCGGCTGACACCTCCCCCCCCCCAACCGTCCCACGTACCCGACAGATGAACAGTTTGTGCTGCAGCGTCTGGCAGACAGTGCCATTGACCTCTACACCATGGTGGTAGTGCTGTCCAGGTGAGGGGGTGGCGTGGGAGGCCTGAGCTGCAGGGGCCCCGGGTTGGGGCTCCCAGCCCAGCTGTGTGGTCTCTTCTTGCCGTGCACCAGGGCCTCGAGATCCCTGAGCGAGGGCCACCCTACAGCCCAGCACGAGAAGATGCTCTGCGACAGCTGGTGTATCGAGGTGAGGCTCGGGGTTACCGAGGGCGCGCGGGGGGCCGGAGGCGCAGGCCTGGACCTCTCCTGCCCTCTCCCCAGGCGGCCGCGCGGGTCCGGGAGACCATGACCGCTCTGCAGTCTGACCCGCAGCAACAGGAGCTCTTCCGGAACTTCAAAAGCATCTCCACGGCCTTGGTGGAGCGAGGCGGTGTGGTCACCAGCAACCCCCTCGGCTTCTGAGGACTCCCCGCCACCTGCCCGCCGGCCCCCCCCGTGCCTTCTCCCAAGCCAAAGCCCAGCCCCCTCGTTCTGCCTTAAGGAGGGCCTGGCCCCCGGGCGGCGGCTGCTCTCGGAGGCCCACTGCCTGCCTCACAAGTAAAGGTTCTCACCAGCCGTGCCTCGCTGCTGCCTCAGTTCTCTCCCTCACTGCCTGCCTCCCTCCCAAAGAAAGGAGCCAGAGGCGTGCGCAGTTGGCCTCTATTGCTTTATTTGGTGTCTTATACAGGTGACTAAATAAATAGAGTAACAAAAGCAGCTACACGGGCCCCCGAGACCGAACACCCCACCTTCCTTTGCTGTCTAGGGTGCCCAGCCCTTCCTCCTCCCAGGGTACCGCTGACCACCGCTACCCTGCACAGGACAGAGTTGGACGGACAGAGGAGGAGGTCACATTTCGGGTTGGGAAGGGCCCAGGAGATAGAGGTTCTTCGTATAAAAAGAGAAACATCTACTAAAAAAATAGTCCAAAAAACGTACGAAAGTCTACTTCGACCCCCCCCCAAAAGGCGTACAAAAACAGTAAAGCTAAAAATAACCCAAGGTCCCTTGCGCACCCCCGGAGGGATAGGGGAGGAACCAGGCACTGCTGGTGAGAGTCCCAGGGGCGGCCGCCTCCCAGCAGCCCACAGGCCGGGCTGAGCTGGGCCAGAGGAGTGCCAGGCACGTGACGGACGAGACCCCCGGCACAGGACAGAAGCACCAAGCGCCGACTGGACAGGCCCGCCACGTGCTCTACATAACATCCACAAAGAACTCACTGGGGTTGCCCATGGCCATGTGGAAGCTCTGGCGGCTGGCGGTCAGCTCCGGGGGCACAGAGCCCAGGTCTCTGACCGGAGGGGCCCCCGGGGGCTGCACTGCTGGAGGCACGGGGGGTGGGGGTGGGGGCACCATGACCACCATCATGGGATTGTAGGGGAGGGCCATGCCAGGGGGTGGTCCGTAGGGATGCAGCCCGGGGTGGGCTCGGAGATTGGGCGCGCCCCCCGAAGAGCCTCTGGAAGGGGGCGGGCCCCCGTCACCAGCCCCACCAGGGTCCCCGCCCCGCCGAAGGCTGCCCCCCCGGGTGGAGGGCTCGGACTCACTGCCGCTGCCGGACTTGGACTCGGGGGCCCGCTCCTCAGGCCTCCCCGTACGCCCCGCCCCCCCGTCGCTCCGTGTTGACCCACTGCTCCGGCTCCCTGTGGGGTGGAGGAGGGGAGGCCAACTGAGCCCTAGCCCAGCGGCCCCGGGTCACCCCCCCCCAACCCCCGCACCAGCCTCTCCTGCCTGCATCCCCCCCCCCCCCGCCGCTGGCATCTAGCCGCGACTTACCCTCGCTGTGCTGGCTGCTGGCACTGCCCCCGCCGTAGGTGTAGGATGAGAGCTCATGGTAGGGTGGCGGCTGGGGGCTGTACGGGTGCGGGGCCGGGTACTGGTAGGAGAAGGTGGGCAGCAGGGGCCACGGGGTCGCCCCAGGCAGAGGGGCCAAGGTGTCCTGGTCCGAAGCCCCGCTGGAACCGTCATCGTTCAGGGACAGGTTGACCAGGTCTGGAGAGCGAGAGGGAGACCGGGAGTCACTGCTTCCAGTGGCCAGGACGCAAAGATGGTGAACAGAGGGAAACCGGGCACTGCTTCCCCAGAACCATCCACGATGGGGGGGGGGGGGGGGGGCGGAGACCAGGGCCTCTGACAGGAAACACCCACCCCTCTGCTGCGGTCAGGGCAGAGCTCACCCAGGGCCCCGAGTCCCACGCTCTCCTGAGACTCAGGAGACTCCGCTCCCCCCAGCACACAGCTCTGCGCGTGGCGCACGGCTCGAGAGGCAGGACGCAAGTGGACGTTGGCCGGGGCGGGGCCTGACGCAGGACACACACTGCTCAAGTGACCACGGGCACCCTGGCTGGCTGTGGGCCGGAGACAGGAAGGGGCGGGGATGGGGGCGGGGGGGGGGGCACTTACAGCTCTCACAGCCGCCACTGAGGTCCCCGAACACGTAATAGCACTGCTCAGAGAAGGTGATTTTGTTCACCGTGTGTCGGATGAGGCCAGCCTTGAGCAGCCCGCTGGCGTATTTGCGGGCCTCCCGGCGCTCAGGAAAGCCTTCCACGTGATGGTAAAGCCAGTCAACTACGTCCGAGCCTGGGGGCACACGGAGCAGAAAAAGCGCTCAGGTTTTCCTCCCCGACTGCTGCGTCACCCCTGCCTGGGCCCTTCTCAGCCTGGGCCTCCTGCCCCGCCCCCCCCAACCCCTCCCCAGCACCACCTGCCCAGAGACCGGAGCTACCCAGGAAGGCGTTAGGGATGGTGATCTTGAGCCACATGCGGTCCCGAACTTCCAGTCCAGATTCGGGAGCTGCCATGGCCTTGGTCACAGACGCCATGTCTGTGTGGATGGAGAGACCCCGCCCCTCACAACCTGTCAGAGAAAGGAGGCGGCAGGGTAGGGCCCCAGCACCACTGGGAGGCCTCCCGGGGAGGGGAGAGAGGCGGGGCTGGGGGCTCACCGTCAGGCAGAGAGGACCCCGACGTCATGGTGCTCATGGACGAGGAGCCCGGATAGGCTGGGAAGGTGCCCGTCAGCGCGGCGGAGTGGGACACCCAGGCAGCGGGGTCAATGGGCTGGATGGGCTCGTCTGGGACAGAGGAGGCCCCCGAGACGGATGCTTCCCCGGCCCTCCCCGACTCGGACTCCCATCCCGCCTCCCTCCCGACCCTCCCCCACCGCCTCCCGCCACGTGGAGGCCCAACCCCGACCCCTGCTCTCTTGCCCAGGCAGCCACAGACCCTCCCGGGCGCCACTCACTCCGAGGAAGGGTGAAGTAGGCCTGGGGAGAGGGATCCCAGCACTTGGCCACCGTCAGCACGATGGGGCTGTGGGAGGGGAGAAGCGGTCAGGTGGGGGTGGCTGGCAAGGGCTCGGGAGTGTGCGGGCCTGGAACTGACGGGCTGAGGGACAGGATGGAGAAGACACCAGAGACAGAGAGACCCACCAACGCAGACCAGTCTAGAAATGCCGCTGAGTGTAAGTCCGGGAACCAGAGAGCTAACCGATGCGGTTCACGAACACGCATACACGCGTGCACACGCACACGAGGTGGGGGGACAGAATGGAGCAGTGACAGCAAGGCAGGAGAACAATGCCCTCCGGGGAGACCGAGGACAGGGCGTCGGAGGCGCCGGCCACCTTCTAGGTCACGATCTCAGTCGGGCTCACACAGGCACCCCCACGCCACGGTTACTTGTCACGTCACACGGTCCCACCTCGTGCTCTCGGGACACGCGTGATGTCACGCCCCCGCTAACCGAGACGCCGCCACCACTAGGAGGGCAGACCCAGGCCGGGCCAGCGGCTCACCCCGGCTTGTGCACGATGTCTCGCAGCACCCGCACCGCGTCGTCATTGCTCATGTTCTCGAAGTTCACGTCGTTCACCTGGAAGCCGGGCCAGCGGGGTCAGAGGCCGCCGGGGCCCCCAACCCTACCCCCTGCCCCGGGGCCCAGGACCAGCGCACCTGCAGCAACATGTCGCCCGGCTCGATGCGCCCGTCGGCCGCCACGGCACCCCCCTTCATGATGGAGCCGATGTAGATGCCGCCGTCGCCCCGCTCGTTGCTCTGGCCCACGATGGAGATGCCCAGGAAGTTGTACTTCTCTGCGGAGGGGGCGCGGGTGACCGGGGGCAGCCCGCCGCGCGCCCCCCGGGCCCCCGCAGACCCGGCCCCCGCCTGGGCTCCCCCGTACCCATGTTGAGCGTGACCGTGATGATGTTGAGGGACATGGTGGAGTCGGTGACGCTGCTGAAGGACGAGGCCTGTCGGGGAAACGGGGAAGGAGCCGCACTGCCTCCGACGACCCAGGGACGGGCCCTGGGGTGCTCGCTTCCTGTGCCCTCGTACCCCCTGAACCAAGGCCCCCAACTTCTCCAAGGGCCAGCTGTCCCGTGAGAGCCCCCTCACCCTCTCCAGGCGGGGCGGCCGCTGCTTCCTCCGCCGCCGGTGGCGCTTCAGGAGGCGGGAGGCGCTGCTCTGCTCCGTGGAGCTGCTGAACCTGTCGGGAGGCGGAGGTGGTCACGGGGTGGGGGGGTGGGGGAAAGGGGAGGAAGGGAGGATGGGCAGAGGAGGGATAGGAGGAGGAGGAGGAGGAGAAGGACAGGAGGATGGGCGGTGCCCTACCTGCTCATGGTGTCGTCGTCGTCAGAGTCGCCCAGGCTGGTGCTCTCCAGCTCGCTGGTCATGAGCGTCGAGGAGCTCTCGTACCCGGCCAGGTGGCGCTCCAGCCTCGAGGGGCCGCCAGGCCTGTGGCCCCCCGCTGAGCATGAACAGGAACCTCAGGAAGCTGTCCCCCCTCCTCACTCCCACCACCGCCCTCCCCGGGGTTCCCGGAGGACCCGGCCTCGGGCCCGCCCCCCCTCACCGCCATGCTCACTGCTGTCTCTCCTGCGAGGCCGTTCCCGCCGCAGAGACACCACCGACTCCGTTTCTGTCTCGGGCTCCAGGTTTTCCCGGCTGCTGGACACGTTAGGGCTGGACGGGCAGAGACGGTTCGCAGCCCGCATCAGTGGGCTGGGGCTCCACGTCCTCGACTCCCTCCCCTGGACTCAAGGATCCCCAATCTCACTGGAAGGATGGAGGTCTGGAGTCGCCAATGCCACTGGTCCTCTCCGGCGGCAAAGGGGGTAACGGTGGCGGCGGTGGCGCCAGCTCGGTCCGAGGCTCGTGGGCTGGGGGAGCCACCTCGGGTTGGGGGTTATCCGATGACACCAACTGAAAAGTACAAAGACAGAAACCGGCTCGACCAGGAAGTGAGGCGTCCCAGGACGGGGAGAGGGACAGGGGGTGGGTCTGAGCGAGGATGGGGCTTGGGATGAGCAGAGAGAGAGCAGGAGCTGGCAGTACGGGCCCCAGAGGAGGCTGATGGGCCGCGGCTGGCTCTCCAAGCCGCCGAGGAAGCAAAGAGCCAGGGCCTCCAACGAGGGGGCTGGGGACACTGAGGCTCAGAGCGCCTGGCGGCGTGAGAGGGACGGCCGCTCACCCAGGACACCACCCTTCCGTTGAAGCAGGGGAGGCGGGCGCTGTCATCTGAAATCTCCTCCTTCACCACCCTGCCGAGAGAGGGCACAAAGGCCGGTGAGACTGGCTTCACCACCCCCCCAACACACCCCAATTCAAACCTCCTGACCCGCATCCATGGAGCTCGGGGGCGCTGACTTTCTCCAGCCCTGACCCAGTCCTCTTCCCTGACGCTGAAACCCTTCGCTTACACACCTACGGGGTCTCCCCATTCGCTCCCTTTCCTTCCTTCTCTCCCCAACTCATCCTCCGGGCTCAATGCTGCTCCAAAGATTTCCTGGGGTCCGCTTCCAACTTCTCACTCGGATCTCAGAGACCGTCCTGTCCCCTTGGGTGACCCTACAGGTAGGTCTGTCTCACCTTAGGAGCCTTGCCGGCACCTCCCCCAACCCCCACCCCACTCCTCACACCCTGTCCCCAAAACCTTTGGTCCCGAAGCCTCTAGTCTCACGTTTTCCTTGCTTTTCTCTCTCTCCCTCCCTCCCAGAGAGCTCTCCAAATGGGCTACTTTTCCCCACGTGAAAACACCCGCTAGACCAAAAATGGTACCTCCTCACTAGGCGGGGCCCTCCCAGGGACAGACGAACCCCAGCCGTGACCCGCCCCCCACCCCCCACCCCGTGCTTCCCACAGGTCTCTGCACCAAGCAACCTGTCTTGCCTGACAGACCCCAAAGCCCAGCGTCAGGATGGACACGACTCACTCCTTCTTCTCACCCACCACATGAAATCACGGCCACCTATTCTGTTCGGCACCCTGTCCTGGCCACACAGCAACAGACCGGACACTTGTTAAGCGTCAACAAACGTTGGTTGAATAAATACACGAACTACGAGAATCTCTACTCTCAACGGGCTCTCTCTCTCACACACACACATTCTCACCTCCAAATTCGAACGGCCTGTCTCATTAACCCTCTGGCTTAACGTGGTTCCAGAAGCCTGGATATGTGACATCTTAATCCCGTTTGTTACCAATGGGACAACTCAGCCCAATCACTGTCAATCAATCTCGATACAACACACGATGTTTTGTAACATAATTCAGTTTCTGCATAACCTAGTCTGGCAAATCACTCCGTCTTAGGTCACACCATAACCTCGCTTACGGACAGGTCAGACCCGACGTTATTAACAACGGTACCAACTTACTGAAAAGCTGCTGTGCGCCACGCACCTATGTGAGATTTTCTATACTAACTACGTCAACATACTGCTAACAGACAGTAGAACCTTGATTTAAATCCCAGCCAAGTCCCAGGGGGCGCCTGGGTGGCTCAGTTGGTTGAGCATCCAACTTCGGCTCAGGTCATGATCTCACGGTTCCTGGGTTCGAGCTCCACATCGGGCTCGCTGCTGTCAGTGCAGAGCCTGCTTCAGATCCTCTGCTCCCCATCTCTTTCTCCCTCCCCCTCTTGCTCTTTCCGTCTCTCTCTCAAAATCAACCAATCAGTCAACCCCAGGTAACTCCCAAGATAATACCGCCTTCCCAACATCCAACAAACAGTCTTTCTCGGTAGAAGCCAGTCTGTTCAGCTATCCATAGAAGCCAGACTGCCCCAGTCTAATCCAGCCTGCCTTCAAGAGCTGAAGGTGGAGGGCTCCGTCTCAAGAGCTATAAACCCAAAAGGGCTCACTGTGTATTAAAAATCCTAGTCGAGTCCAGAATGACCCAAATTACTCCAGAATAGCCCAATATATTTTAGAAACAGCCGAGAACGTCCTCACACGCAGCTGTCTGTACCAACATAGGGCGGATTATCCCTATACAGTTGTCCGTACCGGCATAGACCCCCCAAAACCCTGCTTGTCTGCCCCTGTACTGAGGCTCAATAAAAACCAAACCCCAGCAAAAACTAACATCAACCAATACAACCCAGTAGAGACCAGGGTGGCCCAAGTTTTTCCCAGACAGTCTCATCTACCCCATGGCAGCCTAGAACATCCCAATACAGCATTCTTTGCATTAGTACATACCAGAACGTCCCCAAACAATCCTGTCTGCTCTAATGCAGTCCAGGATGTCCCAAATTGCCCCAACACAAATCAATCTGTACCCGAAGATTCCACGACATCCCTCACAGCCTGTGTGCTACAGGACTGCTCGGAATACAGGATGGGTGAATTCAGCACCTCCCCAAATAAAGCACTGTGTCCCACTCTATTCCAGGATAGCCTAATCTCCCCTAATCTGGTTTAGCACAGCCCAGTCTGTCGTCCTACAGCGCCGAGCGCCCCAATCTGTCCAAGCATAACCTTGCCCGTCCTGGGATAGGCAATCTAACCCCAGCATAACACAATCTGCTCCACTAGAACCCAGAAAACCCAGTACGGCCCAGAGCAGACCTGTGCCCCTCGATATTGCCCAATCCACGCCAGCACGGCCCCCCATCGGCTGCAATCTAGGCCTCGCGCTCACCCGAAATCCTGATCCATTGACTTGAAAAAGTACTTAGCGCCCGCGGGCCGCTGCAGGACGCTCTTGAAATCGCCCAGGGTGATGCGCTCCGCGGGGACGGGAATCTTCACCAGGTACGGGGTCTCTTCTTCATCCAGGTGGTAAATCACCTTCGTCTCCCCGACACCACCGCCCCCCGCGCCGCTGCCCGCCATGGTCTCGCCCGCGCGCTCCCGGGCTCCGCCGCCCACCCAAAGGGGCGAAGCGCCCCCGCCGCGCCTGCGCACACCCGCCACCCGACGCGCGAGGCGACCAGGACCGGCCCGGCGCCGGAGAGGGGCAGCGGGGCGGAGGGCGGGGGGCAGCGGGGTGGCGGCCGAGGGAAGGGGGGACGGGCCGTAGGGCTCGACCCGAGGCCGTAGACGCCGCCGCCGCCGCCTCCTCCTCCGCCGCGCGCCACCGCCGCCGACGTCGCGGGCGCCCTTCAGCACCCCGCCCACCTCTCCCCATGTCACGTGGCCCACGTCGGCCCGCCCTCCGCCACGTGACCTCCTCCCGGTCACGTGACCCCCGGCTCCTCCCAGGGCCCCTAACACGTGATCGTTGCTTTCAGCAACGGTCTCCCAACCCTCAAGGGCCCCGCCCCCGAATGTGTCCCCACCCGCGTCCACCCGGCCTCTGCCCCCCCCCACCCCGCCCCCCGCCAGCACCCACCCTGCTCTGCTCCGCTCAGGCGGGGTGCTCCGAGCAAGTCTGATACCCTGGAGCGTGCGTGTCGGGGGAGCGGATGGGGGGTGTGGGGGTCCCGGACTGGGGGGAGGGGGGAAGGCGCGCCGCCAGGTCGTGGAGGTGGGTTTCGGCCCCACTCCCAGCCAGTCTTCGGTCGGCTTTTCCCAAGCCTCCCTCCCAAGCAGGACAGTCAGTGAGGGCTATAAACACAAAAGAGCCCACTCCGCTTTATTTACAACACGCAGGCTGTCTGTACAAACAGCTGGCCGACGGTATTAAAAACAAAAGAGGTGAGTGAGTCCCGTCACCTTTCTGTTTTCCTTCCTCCCCTCGGCCAGGCTCTGGTTGGCCCTCCACCTCCGAGCTGCCCTGCCCGAAAGGGGAAGGCCGAAATTAAAACTACAACCGGTGTAGAATAAATGGGGAGTGAGGGAAAAGACGAGGAAGGGGAGGGGGGTGCTGTATTTACACTCGAGTTTTACAGACAACTGTCCCGTTCCAACCCAATTCCAACGCTGGCCCACAAGGTGAGGGGTGGCAGGTCTAAGGGGCAGAAAGGAAGTGTCGAGGGACCCAGACGGCCTCCCACCCCCAACCGTAATGGGTCCACGTTCAAGTCCACAAGGTGGGAAGGAAAGGTAAGGTTGGAGCCGAGACACTCATTTCCAAACCAGCCTCCCTCGGGTATTCCTGCCTTTGAAGTGGGACAATATCCAAGCTCCAGGGGACATACTGAGGACCCCGAGGCTCAGTTCCCAAGTCCTGTTGTCATTTGGAAGTCCCAGCCTAGAGATGGCGATGTCACGGCTCTCCCGATTTGGGAGGCCCCCCTAACCGCCGGGCCTCTGGCCGCAGTTCCTTGCATTTCTGGCAGTAAAAGAAGTCGGGGACATTGGTCTTCTTAATCTTCGCACAGGACAGGTGGATCCACGTCCCACACAGGCTGCACTCGATCATGGGCCGCCCTGCAAAGGGCTTTCGGCAGTAACACGTGATCAGGTCCCATGAGTCATCACCTGGGGAAAGAAGGTTTGTTTGGTGCTCTGCCCGAGCTCTTGGGTCCCCAGCAGCCCCGAGCCCGTCCTCCTAGCTAACCCGGGCCAGCCCCAAACCTCGCACCTGATTCCACCATGATGTCCTCGTCCATGACGCGCATCTCGCCTTCGCTGGAGCTGGCGTCTCCGTCTTGGCTGGTTTCCGTGCTCCCCACGTCCTTGCTTTCGCTGTCAGTGGGAGGGGCTCCTTCGGGGTGCACCGTGGCAGGAGGCCTAGGAGCCTCTGGGGGTGTCGGCAGCACGGGGGCGGGGGCTTCACCCCCCACCATTGCGGCCATCTCTTCTTCCTCCTCCTCTTCCTCTTCTTCCTCCTCCTCTTCAGAGTCTGTGTCACTGGGGGGTGCCCGGGGAGGCCCAGGAGGTGGGAGTCTATCCCCCCGCTCTGCCTTTTTCAACTTCCGTTTCTTGCTCTTCTTAATTCGAGACCTCTTTTCCCCATCCCCGGGAGCCGGCCGAGGCCTCCGGAGCACCCCAAAGCCAGCCCCCCCTCCCGGCCCCAACTTTCGGTTCTTTCGGTCCTTCTTTCGAGGAGGTTGGGAGAGGTCCCCCTGGGAAAGGGGTACCGGGGTGAGAGCAGCAGGGGGCCGGGAGGCATGTGTCAGGGATGTGGGGGACAGTGGAGACGCCATTTTGGGCCCATCTAGATCAAAGAGCGAGTCCTTGAGCTTCATCTTCTCAAGCAGGGTCGCGCTGTCAGGGGCCTGCAGACGAGAAAAAGTGGACCTTGGGGGTCCTGGTTGAGTGGGGCCTGCTTGAGCCGCCCTTCTCTTGGATGACTTTGCTTTCTTAACAAAGGTCTGGATGGTTCGGAGATCTGAGGGGGCCGAGTCCCAGCCATCACTGTCTGCCGCACTCTCACCTCGCAAAGGAGAGCTGGAGCCTGAGGCTGGCCAATCGCTTTCCTTAAATGGGGGGAAGAGACCAGGGTCAGCAGGGGCCCAGGGGCACCTCAGCTCCTGTACAAACCCAGCCTAAAAACCAGGGACAAGATCTACCCCGAGATACCCTGGCCCAAACCACTAAAACCAAAAACAAAATCACTGTACTCAGAAACTTTGTCCCCTCCCCAGTTCCCCTCAGCATCTCCCCTTGAACACCTGCACGTCACCTCTGCAGTCCCCACAGCCTTGCGGCATTGTCACCCGCAGACCAGAGCGCGATTTCTTTACCTGTTTCCGTATAGCCCCGTTTGTTGCCATTTTCAGCTTCCTAATACTTATCCAGCAGCGCCTTCCGTTAATACCCCAAGACCGACCATTCACTGCTGTTCAGCCCCGCCGAGTCTCTGAGTCACCCAGCTGCCCCCAGGTACTGGTTTTCCCACGTTTCCCATTTCCCTGGTCTTCTGTGTCCCATCGGGTAGAGGTTTCCCTTACACAGTGACACAGACTGCCCTCTCCAGTCCTAGGACACCCACCCTCAGGCTACTGGCCCTCCAGTCCCTACCTCTTTGCTAGAGGGAATGTAACCGGCATAGGCCAACACGAAACTGCAGAATTTGTTGAAGTCCTCAATTGTTCTCCGACGTTTCTCTGGTGGCTGAAAGGAAATATGTATCACAAGGAATTTAAGAGGAGCATTCCCAAAGGCAGAAACCCCGGAGCAAGGGATCTAGAAGAGGCAGGAGGAAGGGGGAGAGGGAGAAGGGGGGGGGAGGAGAGAGAGAGAGAGCAAGAGAAAGAGAGGAGGGGGAGGGCCCCGGCAGCAAAAGGAAGAGAAACCTCACCTGAGTTTCTGGCTTAAGGGTCGGAGGTGGATCTGTGGAAGCAATAAAAGCTGAGTCAAGGCACTAGCGAAGAGTCCGCATGAAACCCCACCTCTAAATCTCGGAGGATCCAGGCAGACCCCCTCTTCTCTCCGGTTCCCCCGGCCAGGCCGGCAGGTCCCCAGCTGTGCTGGACCCGCCCCTGCTCCCCCTTCCGCCCTGCGAGGGGCGGAGCCAGGGCGCGGCGCCCTCTCAGGCCTCGCTATAGCGCTCCCCTTCCCCCCACCGGAGGCCTGGCGCCCCGCCCCCCCAACTCACGGTTTCTCTAGACTCCAGTCTACTCGATCACTCGGCGCCCCACCCCGCCATACCGCTCCCCGGACCGAGCCCGGGCGGCCGCCTGCCCCTGTCCTTCACACGCGCCCAGAGCCCCGAGTTCCTACCCGGTCGCGATCTGCCGCCCGGGGCCCTCCGCGACCGCACACGCAACCCGCCCGCCCCCAGGGTCCAGGATGACCACGCCGAACCGCTCCCCGCCCTCCGGGCCCCTTCTACTCGAGCACGAGGCCCGGCGCGCCCCTCACCCCCACCCTAAACACACACAGGCTCACACATCCAACGCCACTTCGCGGCCGGGACAGACGAGCGAGCACTAACCCGGACGCGGCCCCACCTGCCCCCCCATACCGCGCTCCCCACAATTTCGCCGTCCCTCCGCCCCCATCCGGGGCTTTGGCCCCTCCCCGTCTCGAGCTCCTCGGGCTCCCCGCCGGGCCCCCGGGCCCAGTTCCGAGCCCTCCGGCCGCCGCCCCCCCTCCGCCCCCGTACTCACCGCCAAGTGACTAGGCTGCGGACCCCTAAACTCTAGCCGCCCCCCCCCCGCCAGCTACTCTCCCTCTACAGCGACCCCCGCTGCTGCCGCCGCTGCCCCCCTCGCCCTCCGCAACTCCCGGGCTCTAGCCCTCGCCGACCAACAGCACCCCCCCCCCCGCAACTCGCCGGTCTCAACCCCCCCCACACACCCCGCCCCACCGCCCCTACAACTACCCGGCTCTCCTCGCTTCCCGGCGCTCTCTCCCCACAACTACCCGCCCTGTACAGGTCCCTCTACCGCAGACAATACCCAGACCCCCTCTTCTCCCCACAACTATCTGCCCACCCCTCCAACGATCCCCGGGCTCTCTCCGGCGGCAACTACCCGGAGCTCCGGCACCACCGCCACAAACTCCCCCACCTCGGCCAACTACCGGGCTCCTCACTCAGTCCCCTTCCACATCCTCCCTCCTCAACAACTCTCCGGCCCCCAGATTCCCCCAGCCTCCCGGCCTCAGGGCCCCAACGTGCTGGAGGCCCTCTCGGCCCCTAACCCCCGGAGCTCCGGGGTTCAAGCTCCCGCTCCCCACCCCCCACCCCTACACACACACATTCACGGTGTCTGATCTCCAGCTACCCCCAGCCCGAGCTCCCACTCCTCTTTCACCGAGGTCTCCCAACTCGCCGCTCTCCTACCTCCAGGGGCAGGCCCCCGACCCCCTCCCCGCGCTCCCCCGCCGGGCTCCGGGCTCGACCTCCAAGTTTGCCAATTGATTCCTCGCCCGCCCCCCACCGGCTCAGCGCTCCGTGCCGGTCGAGAGCTCACCTTCGGGACTGGGCTCCGCCATGGCTTCCAGCATCGCCCCCTCCCCTCCTCCCGGTCCGGCGCCCCCCTCCCCTGAGCCGGGGATCCCGGTGCCGCCTCCGGTGCTCGGTGCTCCTACTGCCTCGCTCCACAGAGGTGTCTGCCTCGGCCTGGTAATGACTCGAGTCCGCTAGCCGCTGCCGCCACCTCCCTCTACCCCTGCCTCCCGCACTCCCGGACCGGGCCCCCTCCCCCCGCGCCGCCGGCCGCCTGCTCCCTCCTCCTCCTCTCTCCTCCCTCCTCCCTCCCTCCTCCTCTCTCCCTCCTCCCTCCGCGGGCGCCGACGCGCAATGCATCAAGGGGCCTGTAGTCCGTCTGGGGGCAGCGGAAAGGGGACCCCATAGGCCTCTGGAACTTCAGTTCCCAGCAAGCCAAGGATGGGCGCAGGCGCATTAGTCCGCTCCCCTCCCCCGGGGAGTGGCGGGGAGATTGGGAGCAGAGGGTAGGGCGGAAGAGCGCGCGCAGGATCCTGGGAAACGTAGGCTGGGCGGGACTAAGAAAGAAGGAAAAGAAGGGATTAGAACTCTCGGCCACCATACTGCCTCTTTCTGCGGCTTCTTTCTCCCCCGTGGGACCGCCCCACTTCCGGCCAGAGGGAGAAAGGGTTGCTGGGGGATGAAGTCCTCCTGATGATAATGGCTCCCTCCAACCCGTCTTCTGCCTCCCTTGAATTCCACACACCGGCATTAGTCTGGCCAAGCGAGATGCCAAGCGAGGACGGAGTCCATTCACCAGCTCCCACACGCGACCAGCTCTTCCCTAACCCAAAGGCCGTAACAAACTTGGGAGGTATTTATTTAAAGCAGGTACTTTCTTCCAACTTTGTCCACCGGAACCCACGGTGTAAAAAACAAAAACGATTCTTTATATCAACACCCAAAAGACAGGTATATAAAACAGAAGTTTCATGAAACGATACTCCGTATTCCTTTCATCACAGCAAAAACACTGCCCCTCCCCTCCCCCCCCCAAGGAAAAAAACCAACATGAACAGAGTAAACCAAAATATATTACTGTCCCTCCAACCGCCACTTTGTCCACCTCCGGGTAACTATCCCCACCTCGGGACAACTAAAAAGAAAAAGAAGGAGGGAAGCAACACAAAGCAAGATCCAGTTCGTCTCGGTGGTTTCCTCTTTATTGATGTGCCTCCTACCTTCCCCCCACAATTACAGTCCCTCCCCTCTACCCCCCAAAAAGAAGGTAGTGAAAGGAAGGGAATGTCGGGGTTCTGAGCCCCTTGGGCAGTTAGAAAGGGAACAGGAACCAAAACAATCACTAGATGTGACAGAGATTGACAATCGAGAAGTCTAAAGCACAGTGGGGAAGGTGGAAAGAGAAAGGGGACAAAGGAGAGGTCCTAGAAGCCACCTCCCCCATGAGCCCTCCTGCTAAGAGGGGCTGGAGGAGAGCCTCGAACGTTAGGAAGTGCAGGTCCTGAAGGAGGGAGGTGGTGGTCGAGCCTGAAGGAGGACTAGGTCAAGGAAGGGGGGCCACCTCTCTCTTTGTAGGCTGGGACCCCCCACCTCAGGGGCAGCAGCTTCACAGACCGTAGACACTCTCATCACTGTAGGCGATGTATAGAAAGAAGTCTTCTTCGTGATGTTCCTGGGGCAGAAGCAGAGAACACCGGTACTCAGGCACCCGGGCTATAGTCACTTGAACCACCCACTGCCCCCCCTCCTTCTCCAAAGTCCCGTTCTCGAGGCAGACCCCTCCCCCCCCCCAAAAAAAAACTAGCGTCCTGACTCACTCCCTCACTTCAGACCGTAGCAGCCAAGCAGCGTCACCCCTAGCAGCAGTCCTGGGCAAAAAGCTCTCCCTCTGACTGTTCTCTGCCTTGGAACGGGGAGGACGCTGGGGCAGGTGAAGGATCGGGACTGCGGTCCACCTCACCTTTCTCTCCCTTCTGGCCATTCCCATGGCCTCGTCCAAACCTCCAACCCAGGACTATGCTGAAATTTTGAGGCCGAAGATAAAGTGGAGAGCGGAGCAAGGCAGCTGGTCCGCGAACTGCTGACTTAGCACTTTCTTCCCCTCAAGCTCTCCCCACACCTCTCCGAAGCCTCCCGGCTTCCCCATGGACATACCTGGTACAGCTGACCCATTGTGGCACTGGTGGGTGGAATGACATTGTTGACAAAGAAAAACAAGGCATCCTCAGCTCGGAGATGAATTCGCTTCCGAATCAAGAAGTAGAACTGACCAACTGCCAAAGAGACAAGGCAGGATGAAGCCAGAGATCACAAGTGCCCCCGAGAGAGAGAGCAGTTACAATGTGGAACCTTCTCCCACAAAGATGCCCGACCACCCATAGGAAGCTAACCCCGGGGCCTGGGTCAGGTCCCCACCTGTGAGATCAGAAGGCACCAGATATTTCTTTTTGTCCAGGTCTCCTATCCGAGCTTTGGGAGCCTTTTCTACAATCACCTGATGAAGGGTAGATGAAAATTAGGAAATATTAGGTGTATGGTCCCAGAGTTACCCCTGTCAAGAACTCGAGTAACACAATTCCCAGCACCCAAATCTGTCCGACTCCGTTTTCTTTGTCTCTGAACACGCGGCGCAGCCTTGAGCAGAGATCCTGACCCCACTGTGCTGAACTCACCCAAACATTCAGGATCCCTCAGTAGGGCGTCATAATAAACAACTATCCTAATAGGGCACGGACGACTCGAGTGGGCCGCCTAGAGCTTCAGGCTCAGAAACCTGGCTAGCTCGGGGTAAAGACCATGAGCAGCTCAGGCTGTCAAACTCCCTGCAGCCTCGCACACCAATCCCCAGGTCTCCCTCTCCCATCTGTGTCCCCCCCACCCCCAGCTCTCCCGCCACCCCGCTTTCAACCTCCGAGCCCGGGGACAGCAGGGTCGCGCCCGCCACAGCCGGCAGCCCAGTGCCCGCGCCGCCTGGCCGGACCCAAACCCAGGCTGTGGCGTCAGAGCCAGCGCCCCGCGCCCTCGGCCCTGACTACTGTCCTCACCGGAACCCGGTCCGGGTATTTCTTTCGGATCTTCTCGCCCTCAGAGCGGCGCTTCTCGAACGGATGCTCCTCTTTATACACGAACTTCATCCTCCCGGGAACCGGGCTGGACCGGGCTGGGCTGAGGGAACCCGGGGGGGGCCGGGACGGGGGGCGGCGGCGACGGCGGCGACGCGCGGGCGGATTCAGCGGAGCGATCCCGGGACTTGCGCCACTTCCCTATTCACCAACCCCACCCACGACGGTCCGGGGCCGCCCCGCCTGCTACGTTACGCCACCAGCGCAGCGGCCATAACGCCGCCAGCGTAGCACCACCCCCTGACCGCCCCCCCCTCACGCCGTCTGCGTAATCGCTTTGGAATCAACTTGTGGGCTACGCAGACGACGTAGCGAAGGTGGTTGGCTTGTGCTATGGTCGAAAATAACCGAAAGCCCACATTCTGACCTTCCCCCACGAGGCTGGGGATGAAAAGGGCTGCGAGTCCGTAACTGTAATTTGAGACTCGGTTCTCCGAAAGTTCTTTTCGGGAATAACGTAAAGAGGGGGGGAAAAAAAAAAGGCAGAGATAATTACAAGGATAGCTATTCACGAAACGCGTTGGTACGCCGACGGCGGCAGCTGACACCAAAACAAAGTAGTACCCAAGTCGGGGAGCTGGTCTCCGGAAATGAAGGGGGACAGAAACGAAACACACGTTCGGGGAAACGCACCGGACGCCTAGGTTCCAGGGAAGAGTGGACCAATAGGGACCTGAGAGGAGGTCCGAAAGGTAGGGACTACGTCATCGCGGAGGAACACACTCGGCGGTCGCGAGAGAAAATCATGTGATCTCAGAGAAGGGCGGAGCGTCACGTGGCGGCCGCGGGAAGTAGAGCCGGCCGCGGGGAGGTGGGGGGAGGGGCGCTGGGGGGCGGGGCCGGGGCGGCCGGAGCGGGGCCGGGCCTGGCGCTAGGCCCCCCGCCGTCGGGCGTGTCCGCGTCGGCCCCCGGCGAGGTCCCGCCTGTCTGGCTTCTGGTCCAGTATCTCCTGCCGCCACACTGCCGCGTCGCCCTAGCCCGCAGGCCAGGTTCCTTCAGGACACACGGCCGCCCTCCCGGTCCCCACCGGGGCGCCCATCCCGTCTCCAAGACCCTTCCCGCCAGAGCACCTGATGTCGAGTCTCCCCACTCCTCCCCCAAAGCCAACAGCACCTCGCCCCGACAGGGGGGACGTGAACAAAGACGCCTCCCTTCATCTCCCAACCCCCAGAGAAGGACCTGGGGCAGCTTTGGTTTCAAAGTTATAATGCATGGTTTAAAAGAGAGAAAGGAGAAAAAAAAAAAAAAAAAAAAAAAGCTGGTTACAGGTCTGAGGGAGTCTAGGAAGAAGGGAAAATAGAAGGAAAAGAAAGGGGGCAGGGCAGGACAAGTTTGGGGAAAATCCAGTGGCCCAAAATCCCAGTTTCCCACCCACAGCCCAGCCCTTGGAGTGAAGAATTAGATCAGTTTTGTACAAGAGTTTTTAAAAAATCAAATCACAACAAAGCTGGCTTGGCTTTTCTTTGAGCCTCCCGGATTACCGAGTGTCTGTCTCTCATTCTGGCCGGTCTGGTCTCTCCACCAGACAGTTCGGGCTCTCCCAGGCCTCCGCTTCTGTCCCAGTCTGGGGTTTCCAGGGAGCGCGAACTCGAAGTCAGAGTGAGGCTGCTTGCGAGTGTGGCCCGTGTGTCTGTCCAGACTCCACACGGAGCGCAGGGCTCCCTGGGCAGAGAGGGGCGGGAGGGGCAGGTCCTGCCCAGGCAGTCCTCACCATCGGACAGGGCATCAGACGGCATCCCGAGAGCTCACCCTCCCTCTCCCCCCCACCCCAGCGCAGGTGGAGGGGGAGCAGCCGTCACCAGAGCCTGTGTTGGTGAAGGTTTCGGCTCAGCACAGAACGAACGTCGGCGGTGAACCTGGGATGACAAGACGAAGCCTCGTTGGAGATGGGGGGGGGGGGAGGAAATAATCACCATTCTCACATGACACTGAGGTCCAGTTTGCCCAAAACCCACTGGCTACAGGTGATGAGCTTTACTGTAAGAACACCTGGGTTCAAAGGCTAAGTTCTTAAGGGAAAAGAGTTAAGTCAAACAGGACGCGTTTTTATTCCCTCTCGGGATCCCCCACCTCCTTTCCTCAGCAATGTGTCTGGCTTCCGTTACCTGAGGGCATCCAGCATGGGAAGCAGGTTGAGGAGGGCGGTGTCACTGGGGTCACTGAACCACGATTTGATGGGGATGGCGTTGTCTAGGGTGGGTGAAAATAAGCGCACGTGAAAAAAACCACACAATTCAAGACTCAGGCCGGTTTTTCTTTCCTTTGGGAAAATGGGGATCATTACTTTAAAATCCGTACCCTCTCCCTGACCCACCCAAACCTAACCACCTAGGTAAACCTTCCTATTTTATTCTCCAAAACAAACTTTTTAAAAGAGGCATTCATATTCATGTCTATTTGAGAGATGGGGGTGGATGTGTGAGTGGGAGAAAGGAGCAGAGGGAGACTCCCTAGCAGGCTCCACGCTCAGTGCAAAGCCCGACACGGGGCTCGATCCCATGACCCTGGGATCGCGACCTGAGCCTACATCAGAGTCAGATGCTCAAATGACTGAGCCACCCAGGCCCCTCCCCCAAGATAAAATTAACCTACAATCACCGTATCTCACATTAACGTGAGGCTTCTAATCAAATTTATTGCTACTGTGTCTCACCTGAAGCAAACTGACACGAGCAACGTGACCTATGAAGCGGACAAGTGGGGAAGGGAGAGTGTCTCCCAGAAACCAGAAACACCTGGCATCCTGACCTACAGTAAGCCAGGAATCCCAGTTCCAGGCATTCAAAATAACCTTCTCGGAACCACTTCCTGGTCCTGCCAGACTCACCCCCCCACCCCCCATACCTGGGTGGCTCCGGTAGGCCCCTGGGGAGTTATCCAGGATCACGATGCTGGAGAGGTCGCTGTGGACCACGGAGAGGTCCTTGATGTAGCTGCCCAGTTCCAAAGTGCAGTGCTGGAGGGTAGGGTCACGCTGGGCATCAAAAGGAGACTCGGCCCCTGTGACGGCTGCCCAGTCCCAACAATGCCCACGGGCAGCCACCTCCCACAGAGGGGGTCATGCAGTACGCCTCCGCTCACCCCCCAGAAGGTCCCTTTCTGGGGAAACTGCTCAAACCCAGACCCCTCCCTGCCAGCCTGCCTCCCGACCCTCCTCTTACCTGTCTGTAGTATCTCCTCTTGAGAATGCTTCTGCTATTGTCCAGTTTATCTGCCACAGCAGAGCCGTAAATCTCCATGCTTGCTGTGAACACCACCAGCTCGTACCACTGGCTCACCTGAAATTGATCAGGGGGAGGGTGGGGTCAGAAGACGCGATCCTTCCTCTGAACGCGCAGCTCTCCTTCACTAGACTCCGGCCGGTCCTTCGGGCCTTTCAAGAGCATCAGAGGTCTCTGAGAACACAAAATTCTGAAGGCCCCCAAACCCAAGAGTCTCAGGCCCCGTACACCCTTAGAGATTCAGAGGCGCAAGAACAGAAGATCAGGAAGCCTGTGGAAGAACAGAATTGCATCAGCACCACAAATGAACCCAAGCTACTGACAGCCGCCCTCTGACCGGCCCACAACTGCCCTTCTCCAAAACTGCCCGTACCTATTTTCTCCTCACCCTGCGCTTCCTCCAACCGCTCTGAATTCCCAGAGCCTTAACGCCATTCCTTCATCACAGGGCTCCCCACAGCTTCTACAAATTCACCATTTCTTTTTTTTTTTTAATTTTTTTTTTTTTTTTTTTTTGAGAGAGAGTGAGTGTGTGAGCCGGGGAGGGGCAGAGAGAGAGACGGAGACACAGAATCCAAAGCAGGCTCCAGGCTCTGAGCTGTGAGCACAGAGCCCGACGTGGGGCTCGGACCCACGAACCACGAGATCATCATGACCTGAGCCGAAGTCAGATACTCGACCGACTGAGCCCCCCAGGTGCCCCCAAACTCACCACTTCTAAGAAGAAATCCACATGGGGCCTCTTATGTACAAAAAACCGGACGGGATGTTTGTCTATTACCACCTGTAGAGGAACAGGGAAGAGCTGGGGGGGGGCGTCCTGAGCACAGGCCTGAAGGACACACACCCCTCCACTGCCTGCCGCTGGTGCCAGAGGATGGGGACAAGGACGATATGCTCTGGGACTGGGAAAGGAAGTCTAGTTGTGAGCAGAATCACAGGCATGACCATCCCATCACTTCCCACCCCAACACACCTTAAGGATGAAGTCGGGAGGCGTTCCAGGCCGGACGGTAGGCCTCAGGACCCCATCGTGATGGGAGTGGATAAGCGTCTCATCCAGATCCAGCACCAGGATCTTCCTCTTCACCTGGCCTGAACCACAACGGCAAGGAATGATACCCACCAACCTCCAGCCCACACCTCGAGCCCCAGCTCACCTTACAGGAGCCTTCCCAGCCAGCACACTCACCTAGCCGATTCCGGGACACGGGAGATAAGGGAAGGATATCATAGCGAACGGTTTGGTACTGAATTATCTAAAAACGGCAAGAGAGAGGATTAGACCCCTTGAGCGGGAGATCTTGACAGAGGCACGGTTACTATAGACGGGGCATCGCGGAAGTGACTGACGATCACCTCATTTAATCCGCAAGAACGCGGTAACGACGCTATAATAACGACAATGACAGCAACATCATCGTGTCTATTTTAACAACGGAGAGACCGAGGCTTAGCCAGGTTAGATGCCTTGTGTAAGACCACACTGCTAGGAATTATCTTATTTGGTCATTTGTCCCCCCAGTTAGAATGAAAACCTGGCGAGAGCACCCGGTCCCGGCTGCGTTCCCAGGACACTGTCACAGGGTGGGTGGTTAATATCAGAGCGGATGCAGTGGTGGCGCCAGGACCGCCCTAAGGCAGGCCGACCCAAAACCTGCCCTCTTCCCTGTGCTCTGCAAGAAACAGAGACACGCACGGCTCCCCACATTTCCGCCCCATGGATCCTTCGTGACAACTCTCGTCACTCGGGGGACTGAGAGGAGTCAGTACAGGAGGTCCTTGGGTACCTAAGGGGAATGAAGGGCAAGGAGGGAATCCAGGGGTTCTCAGGTCAGCTAAGTTCCCCTGGCTGGTGGCCGCCAGGCCTATTTTAACCAGCCACCTGTCCATTTCTGTCTCTACCAGCCAAGTCACAAGTGGCAGAGAACCTCAGCCCTCCGCGCTGCCTCCTTGTTCCGGTACCCAGGACAAGGCACACTGGGAAGCCCCACCCACCAGGCTGACTGATAGGGTGGCGAGAAGGCCAGAGTGAATGAAGGGCTGTGAGGGACGTCAAGAGGGGACAAGGACGTCAACCTTCCAGCTCCTCCGAGTCTTCTCTAGAAGCTCCTGCTTCTAGCACTCAGTTCTCTTCCACGCGAGCCTGGCAGCCCCTTCCTCTGCTCTTTTCTTCTAGGCTTCTGTCCATCCCTAGGCCCCATCCCTAGGCCCCAGCCTCGCCAGAACCAGTCTCCCCCCTTGCAAGCCACAGGGCCCTCTCCTCCGAATGCCAAGGCACCTGCCCTTTTCTCCCTGCAGCAGGATGAAGGCCGCAACAGCTCGGGTGTCCTGGCCTGCTATCTCGGGTTGCACATGCTGGGCATGTAGGGAATGCTCCAAGCATCTGCCAGCAAGGGGGTGGGGGGAGAAACCAGATTGGAAGGGAAGGAAGGGAAGACAAAAGGCCGTGGGGTCAGCGCTCGCCCGGAGAGGTGCAGTTTTGCTAAAAGCTAGCCTCTAGAGGGGCTGGAGCTCTACTCCCTGCCTCCAGAACAGAAATTTCAGGGGCAAACGGGACGTGCTCGGAGCAAAGCCAGCCAGATAGAACAGCAGCTGACATGTAGAGAAAACCCCAGGAGCCAGCCCCACACACACCTCAGCATCTCTGACCCCAAATTCTTCCGGGCTCCTAACGTGTTTCGGGGAAATAGCCTTGCCTCCCACCGTGATCACCCAGAAACAACCCTCACCCTAAATCAGGAAGCGGAAGGCATAGACTGGTAAAGGAGACACTGAATCTGAAGCAGGCCCACTCCCCCAAGTCGGTCAACAACGACCACCACCACCCAGGGCTCTCTGGAGACTCTCGGACCTTCCAGGTATTACTGAGGTACACCAAAGAGCACGGGCCAGGGAACTTCTGCATGTCGGCTTACTGAATTCTCTCCAGCAGTGAGAACACAGCACATTCGCTAAAGGATGTTAGCCTACGGGAGCTCTGACCTTGGAGAGAAGCTCTCTGGGGGAGGGAGCCCACAGATACTTGGGGACGTGCAGTCTTCGCTGCCCACAGGACCCCTCTCAAAGCTGGGGTCTCCTGGAGAGGCAAGCCTGCCCTCAGGCTCAAGCCTACAACTGCCAAGCACTGTCTTCCCAGAGAGACACCCCAACACCAATGTGCTCCTCGCCCTAAAGCCCAACATAAAACCATCCTTCTTAGTCCCAGGGACTAGGTGACCCCAGATGCCCACACCAGGAAATAAGTTTCTGGGGCCCTTTTTGGACGAGTCCCCGTAAAGCCAACGGCCGGGGTTTCTCCTTCACACCCAAGGCTGTTCCCCTGTTTGTCACGTATGGTCTCCCACCCACACCCCTACCCTTAGCCACATAAGCCCGTCTGTCCCTTGTTCCGAGCCCTAACACACAGGGAGGCTCCTAGTAACGGAAGGGTCTGTCACAAGCCCACAGCCGACAGAGCCGGTGCCATCAAACAGGTGTTCCCCTCCTCTTGGTCTCTAACAACAACTCCAGCTTTCCTAAACGGCGCCCCACCCACCACCCTGGCCCCCAAGAGTTGCCACATCCAGTCTCCGTCTCGCCCCCCCCGCCCCGATCTCGGTTGTCCTACGGGGGTCTCCCCCCTCCCCATGCCACCCCATGCCCAGCCAAGGGTGCCCCAACCCTCTAACGGGAAAAGCCGCCGCCAGGACTCCGTTCCGAAGCCCAAACAGAGGCCCGACACTTTCCGAAAACCCGTGAGCACCGCTGACACGGGTTCCCACCACCACCAGCGCCCACCCAGGCTCACCGTGCGGATCTGCCTCCGCAAAAGGTAAATGAAGAAGCTCCAGAGCTTGGCGGCGAAGGCCACGAACGTGCGCAGCCCCAGCAGACACTGCGTCCGCATCATCCCGATGACCCCGGCACCGCCGGCCCCGGGGCCCCCGCGGCCCAGCTCCGCCAGCCCCCCGGGGGCAGCCCCCCGCCTCCGGGAGGGGGAACGGGGGCCCCGAGTGGCAGGAAAGGCTGCAGAGAGGGGCACGGAGCGGGCGGCTCAGAAAGCCACCCCCGGCGAGGGGAAAGCCCAGCGGAACCGGGAGCTGGGGGACAGGCGTGGGCAGCCCGCGGGGGCCCACATGGGCGGGGAGTGGCACCGACGGCTTCGCGGAGGTTGCGGGCCGAGACGGGTCGGGCTAGGACGGGGTCCTCAGAGACCGGGAGGGAAGGGGATGGAGAATTGGGGGAGGGGGCAGTGGGGGAGGGGGCCAGGGAGAAGGGAGGGAGGGAGAAGGGAGGGGGAGGGGAAGGGGGAAGCGGAGGGTGGCCCGCTGCGCAGGCGCGTTAGGGGGCTGCCCGCGGGAAAGGGCGGGCGGGGGCCGCGGCGCGCGAAGGGCCGCGGCGGCGGCGGCGGCGGCGGCGGCGGACGGGCCCGCTGGGCGAAGGATCGGGGAAGGAGGGGGAGGGGGAGCCGAAGGGCGCGGATGGCTAGACCGGAGCGGCCTCCCCCTCCCCGAAGTCGGGGGTGCCTTAGCCGCTGGGGAGCGGGGCTGCAGCCTCTGCAGCCTCTGCGGCTGGATTTCCCACTCTGACAGGCGCCATTTTACCGCCCTAAGGGCTCCCTCCTCCCTTCTTCCCCCCTCCTCTTCCCCTCTGACACTGCTTCCGGTGGTGACGTGTATTCGCTTCACCGGGACTAAAGTTCCCCCTCCTCGGTCTATGGGGGCGGGTAGAGGAAAGCCGAGAGCGCTCCCAACAAGGCCGCAGTATCGCGCAAGCGCGGAAGGTGGCAGCGGGGCGGACCCCGGGGGCGAGGCGGGCCCCGCCTAGAGCGGCGTGGGCGGGGCGGGTGACGTCTCTCGTCCCCGGGTGTCGGGCCGTCGGACGGGCTCGTGCGGCCTCCTACCCCTCCCGCCGACAACTGCCCCCAACGGCTCTTCCGGCCCCAGTCGTGGTAAAAATGTCCTGCGTCTGTGCGCCGGAGCTCGGGAGGAGCCCCTCCGCGTGAGCGCCCCCTGGGATATTGGACATAATCACCTCTCATTCCGGACCGGGCCGGGTCTCGGTTGTGGGAGGACTCATGGGTGCCCCGCCCCTTTTCCCTGGAGGGGGCGGGGCGGCGGCCCGTGACGCCATCAGAGGGCGCCCGAGGAGGGACGGGCCGCCAGTTGGAGATGGAGTCGGTGCTGGCTCTGCGCGGCCTGGTGCTGCTGCGGGGTGAGGGCCAGAGGCGCCGGGGGTTGCGAGCTGGGCTCGAGGGGCGGCAGCGGAGAGGAAGAGCCGCGTGTCCCCGGCGAGGGGTGGTCCCCCGGGGTCGGTGAGGACGGAAACGTCAGCGTTCTCACGCTGGTTATCCGTCCCTCGCTCTCCCCAGACTCCGTGGAGTGGGAGGGGCGCAGTCTCTTGAAGGCGCTTATCAAGAAAGCTGCGCTGGGGTGAGTATCCCGCAGCCTTCCCCCCGAAGTCCCCGGGAAGGAAGGCTGGGCCCAGCTCTGTGACACTCACCTTCATCTCTGCCTTAGTGGGGAGCAGGTCCACATCCTGGGCTGTGAAGTGAGCGAGGAAGAGTTTCGTGCAGGTTTTGACTCCAGTATCAACAGCCGGTAAGCACAGATTGGGAGAGAGTTTGCTGGGTGTAGGATCCCTGTAAGGAAATTGCTCTCCGGCATATTCATTGAAGGAATGGACATGTGTCTTTCGGGAGGCCAAGATTCGTAAGAGAAATGAGGAGTGGCGAGTTAATGGAGAACCCAGAGCATGGGCCATAGAAGCGCAGACGGAAATGGAGCGTAATAAGAGGCCGACGCTGTAGTTTCGCACCAGAAGCTGTACTGGTGGATAAAAATGAACCTATTCTGTCTTTTGAGGTATTCAGAATCCGGGGATGGTTAGTCCAGACGTGGATTCCAGATTTGCACCAACACTAGCTGCCAGCTACTGAGCGATTTGTTCTAGAGGCGAAAGTAACAGACTGTGCAAAATTAGGGACGTATGGGAAGGCATAGCTGTTCATGGGAATTGGAAGAGCTTCCTGAGACCACACCGATAGCAAAAGGTCTCAGCGTGAAAATGAGTTCAGTTGTTATCCCAAAAGCAGTGACGGCCCTTTCAACGTGTAAGAGGCGAGTGATAATCTCATACTGTTAGACTACTCCAGTGACCAGTGTGGAGAATGGATTAGAAGGGGGCAGCCTGGAGACAGACCGGGAGGGAAGGCTGCTGTGGTAGTCCAGGTTCACTCAGGGGTGTATGTGTACTGAGCACCAGTTACGAACCGGGTGCTGTGGTAGGCGTGGTGAATGAGACGGCTGTGGTCTCTAACGCATCTTAGGGAAAGATGATAGGGGGTGACAGATCTGGCTTAAGACAGTAGCAGTAAGTAAGCATAGAGAGTTTAGGAGGAAAGTAAAAGGACTCTAGCAGGTAGCATTTCCAGGAGTTATAGACTGATGTGGAATAGACCTTAGGAGACTCCTGAACCCACCTGTGTGCCTGGATAAAAAAGATTACTTCCCGGTCTAGACAGCTCAGTAGCTTACATCTGTGTTCAGCTCTGGTTTTTCAACCATGTGATGGAAGTGATGTTTCATGTTAAGGTGGCACTTACAAGAGAAGCAACAGATAGGACGGTGGTGTCCAGGAACAAGTTGGGCCACCGTGAATCCGATCCCAGGATGTCTAACCCACGCCAGACTCCTTTTTTCTGTGGTGCTATTTTATCTATAGTTAGTAACACAGGATCTAATTCTTGATCTTCTCTAAACTGTCCTACAGGCAGGAACCATGTCTCACATCCTGTCCTCTCCCTGTTCCTCCAGGGAATGACACGAGTTAGGCTCCGCTCGGGAAATGTTTGATGGTGATGATAAGTAACGTTTGTCAAGCCTTTAATACGCGTTAAGGATCGTTCTAAAGATCAAACAGTTGGTATCTGTGCATTTGTTCTACAAATGAAGAAACAGTTTTAGGATAAGTAGCTTATCAGTTAGGTGGCCTTGGGTAAGTAGTGAAGCCACGCTTAGAGCTCAGGGCTTTCTGACACCAAAGCCTGTGCTGCCCACATGGTAGTCTGTGTCTCAGTTTTAGCTCTAAGTCACAGAGAGCCACAGAGATCACAGGGTGAAGTTCAAGATTGAGGGGAAGGGGCAGGGTTAATAAGTCATCTCCTGTTTTCCCTTTGCAGGCTGGTTTACTATGACCTCTTCAGAGACCCGCTCAACTGGGCACAGACTGGGGAAGCCCTTCCGGGGGGACCCCTGGGAGCCTTGCAGGCCATGTGCGAGAGGACGGACCCTGGTCCTGTCACTGTGGCTCTCGATTCACTGAGCTGGCTGCTGCTGCGTCTTCCCTGTGCCGCCCTCTGCCAGGCCCTCTGTGCCATGAGCCGTCAGCACGCCTGCCGTGGTGAGACCCCCTTCATTACTACTCGTCATGTGCCTTCCCCTGCCAAGGAGTAAGCCCTCTTCCATTCTGAGCAAGAACATGATTAGGGATTGCCAGTTGGGCCTTATTCCATCTGTTTCACGTTTATTCTAGTTCTGGACTTCTTCGTAACCAGGCTTTTGTTCCTCTTCCGGGTTCATTTTTACTCATTTGTTTCATTCGTTCACTCAATGAGTACAAATTACGTGCTATGTGTCAGGCACAAATGTAGATACCAGGAGAGTAAAGACTAACTGTGCTCAGGTTCTTGTCTTCCAGGAGCTCAAAGTGCCAAAAAGGATACAGACAAGTTAGCAGTTACAAGACAGTCTGATAGCAGCCGTGATGATAAAGGAACATACACAGGGTGTCCTAAGGAAAGAACTGTCTCGAAGAGGAAGGGGTTAGCCAGGCAAATTTGGCCAGACCAGGGGCCCTGGGAGTAGCCCTGAAGTATACCGTGGATTCTAGAACTGACCATGCAGTCAGCTACGCAACTTTGTATTAAGGTGCTTGAGTCTCTCAGTGTTTCAGTTTACTCTGTAAGAGTGGGGGGAAGGGGTGAAATTACAGTATTAGCATGAACTATTTAATTTTTTTTTAATGTTTATTTTTGAGAGAGAGTGTAAGTGGGGTAGAGGCAGAGAGGGAGACACAGAATCCGAAGCAGGCTCCAGGCTCTGAGCTGTCAGCACAGAGGCCAACACGGAGCTCGAACTTACAGACTGTGAGATCGTGACCTGAGCTGAAGTCAGACGCTTAATCAACTGAGCCCCCCAGGCGCGCCTAGGAGGAACCATTTAGAATTGCTGTTAGGTCAAGTGATAGCGATGTCATATGCTTCAGCCCAAACGTGCCGACGTTTGTAAGCGTCAAAACACGAAGGCATCTTCTAGCACAGTGCTGACGCTCTTTAAGCGTGTGTGTGCGCGCTCCGCAAAAGGGAGAGACAACGGGAGGGAGTCAAAGGCACTGACTGGGATGGGGTCAAGTTCCAAAAGCCTCAAGTAGTTCATCATGTAAGAGATGAGGCTGGAAAGTAAGCAGAGACTGGAAGAGGAAGGGGTTAACTCTGTCCCGAAGGCCCTGAGGGAGGAGCTCCGAGGACCGAGGACCAAGTCAGAGTGGGCCTGGCTCACATTCACTCTGAGGAGGTGAGGGCTGCAGCTCCGCAGTCCCAGCCTCACCAAGGGAAGTCAGGATCGTGGCAGAGCCGCAGCGGAACGTGAGGCACCCCTTCCTTCCTCCTCCTCTACTGTTCCATCCCTGGCCTCCACTCTGAGTGTTCCCCACTGCCCTTTGCGCCCCACGCTTGTTGTCCTTCCAGGTGGCGGCCCCGCAGCGGAGCAGCTGTGCGTGCTAGGCCTGCTGCACCGAGAGCTCCACGGCCCGGGCCCCATGGGAGCATTGAGCAGCCTTGCGCAGACCGAGGTGACCCTGAGTGGTACAGCGGGCCAGGCCTCGGCCCACATCCTCTGTCGGAGGCCCCGACAGCGCCCAACCCTCGAGGTCAGGAGAACCCCGGGGAAGCACTAAGGTCAGGGTCAGACGGAAGGGGAGCCTTGGCGGAAAGAAGAGTAAGAAAGCTGGTGTGGCCGAGCGCTTCCCTCTGTCTCCTTGTTTTGTCATTTCCCTCCTGATCCTCACCACGGCCCTGGGAGGTGGCTTGTTTTGTTGTCCCCTTACCCAAGTTACAGACAGTGAGTGGTAGAGCCAGGATTTGAACGCAGGATTGCCCGATTCGGATCCCGTGGGCTTAACCAAGAGGAGATCTTGACTTCCAAGAAACGGCAAAGGAGAAAAGACTGGGAGCGGTTGTTGGGGGAGAAGGAGCGAGTCCCTTCGGAGAGCTTTGAAGGAGGGCGAGGGCAAGAGCAGGGGCTGGAAGCTGTTACACTGATGGTGGGGCGGGCAGGGGTGGGCAGGGGCAGGGCCGGTGGGGGGGGGGGGGGTCCAAGTTCTTCTCTCTGGTTTGTTCCGTCAGGTGGAAACAACCTTTCTGTTAATATTCTTTCTTCTCCCCCAGACTCTGTGGTTCTCCGTCCTGCCTGACTTGAGCCTGGATCTCCAAGGGGGACCCCCGCTAGAGTCCCAGCCCCACCCAGATCCTCACACACCGCAGGTATCTCGCAGGCCAGGGCGGAAACGAGGGAACGGAGCTTGTGGGTCTGGTGAAAGGAGAGACTGGAAACTGCAGGGGGTGGGGGTGGGGTCAGGGGTGCAGCCATGAGGCAGTGGCAGTATCCCTCGTGCCTGCAGGTGGACCCCGCCTCCCACTTGACCTTTAACCTCCACCTGTCCAAGAGAGAGCGAGAAGCCAAGGATAGCCTGACACTGCCTTTCCAGTTCAGCTCCGAAAAGTAAGGTTGGGGGCCAGGCGCCTGGGTTCCTGAGTAGAGCCCCGCGTCCGGGCCTGAGAGGTGGGGTGATGGCAGGTTATTGATTAACCTCAGACTTTACAGGGGCTGAAGTCCACCTCCAAAGACAAGTCTGGGGAGTGGTTCTCTACCCGCTCCTGCCCCAACGAGGCTAAAGGGCCTCTATGTCTCCTTTCTCGCCATTAGAGCCTTAGGTCACAGAGCAATCGGGTCTGGGCTGAGCCAGACCAGACCCTGGGGAAGTGGCCCTGCCCCTCTCTAGGCAACAGTGTTACTGGGAGGACGGGAAGCCGGTTGGGTGTGGTAGAGACAGGTTCATAATGGCCTCTGTATGCCTGTCGTTCTGTGCTCAGTGTGTGGGCGGGCGAAGCCAGACCGTGGCAGGATCCGTGCCCTCGAGCTGCTAAGAACGTAGGGGATCGTTAGGAGAGCGGCATCAGTCTATCCCGGTGCCGGATGCGGCTCCCATGCTGACTAAACGAGGAGGTCAGAGAAAGGGACTTGAACCCAGAAAACACGAAAGCCAATGAGAAAGAGGAGGGAGTCAGTCACCAGGAAGCGTGTCCAGACAGGACCCCGTTACCCACCCTCACCAGCACCCGCTCCCCCCTCCGCTCCCCAGACAGCAGGCTCTGCTGCGCCCTGGGCCCGGCCCTGCTACCAGCCGCATCTTCTATGAGCCAGACGCGTTCGATGACCTGGACCCAGAAGACCCAGATGGTGACCTGGATGTTTGACGGGGAGCCTTGACTAGCCTGTACTGGGGAGGGGGGAGAGAGACCTTGGACGCGTAACCATCCTTTCGTTGTTTGCGGCGGCCTTACCCTGCCCCACCTGTGTCCCCTGTGTGCGGAGGTCCTGCCTCGTGACCCCCGAGTCCGGGAGTAGCTTCCAGGCGGGACAAAACATGGGAAGGGGCAGAGGGGAAGGTGAGGGAACAGAGACGCCTCCCTTCCCAGCCTAATAAAATCTATTTTTTTACGAAAAAAGAAACTTTGCTAGCTGTGTGAGCGGGAGTTGGCAGTGGGAGGGACTGCGTGGGAAGAGACAGGGAAGCCAGGCACCTGAGTCTTGGAGAGTCACTAGCGTTGGGGCCCAAGTGACAACGGTGCCACAGGGAGGGCCTTGCACACCGATAGCGCTCAGGGTGTGTTGTTTTAAACTGAAGCAGATACACTTAAAGGTTCCGGGTTCCCTGCAGGGATCTGGGTTGAAAGAAAGCAGAGACCCTGAAGGGGGAGGAAAAAAAAGCCTCCTTTCCAAAACATACGGTTTTATTCCTGTACAAAAAGCACACCCTCCTCTTTTTGCGTCCCTCACCCAACCCCCTCGGGGGAACTGTACAAGGTGCGCGAGCGGGGTGGCGGGGCTTGTCTGTCTCCGCACCCCGCCCACAGGCCGAGCCCTGCCCCAGGCCGGTTCAGGTCCCCGGGCACACCGTAGGCTGCCAGGCCGGGCCAGGGGGCCCCCGGCTCACACATACTCCTTGGCAGAGTTGGGCTTGGGGTAGGAGCGGGGTGCACGGTACCCAGCTTTGCTGTCACTCCCGGGACAGGAGCAAGAGAGCAGGGCGCCTCCCAGGATGACCAGAGCCGACCCCGCCCAGCCAATGAAGATGGCAGGACCGAACTCGTACCTATGGAGAGAGGGGGTTAGGGTCAGAAACGCTGCCTTTCCTGGAGGGGGATCCGGAACTGTCGCCCCTTTAGGAGGCCGGGCTCCCATACTTACTTCAGATTCATGGGGACCAGCGGGTTATAAAAGTCTGTGACAATCTGGTGGCCATACCAGGAACAAGCTACCAAGGCAGCAAGACCTGGGGGAGAGAAAGACCGGCACGTTAGGAGGCCCCAGGCCGGCACCTTGCACGCCTCCACGCTACGACTGGAGAAGAGAGGCGCTGGGCCCTCCTTGGGCCTGCCGCTCACCTGCCACGATGAAAACGATGCCTCCGGTCATGGCTATCCGGGCCTTCTTCACTTTGTCGTCTCCCCCGCAGCTTGTACACTTCATGCCCATCGTGGCCACGAACATGGCCAGGAAGCCCAGCACCAGGGACACCACCATGAGGGCTCGGGTGGCCTGTATGGCCGCTGCGGGGAAGGAGGAAGGACGCCCTCATTCCTGGAAACGCGGGTCGCTGGGCTGGGGCCCCCTGGGCGTCCAAGCCCCGCGCAGCGCCGGGTGGATCCCGCCCCCTCCCGGCTCCGCGGCCTTGCCGCTCCGCCCCGCCCTCCTTCTGCCCTAGGACCCGCCCGGGGCGCGAGGGTTTCGGCGAAACCGCCCCGGCTGGGGAGGGGGGGGGGCAGGGAGGAAGGGGCCCGCGGAGAGCGGCGGCGGCGGCCGGAGCCCCCGCACGGGCCGCAGATCTCGGCCCGCGGCCCAGCCCTGACCCCCACTATCGCGGCCACCGGCTCTGTGGCTTCGGCTAATCGGCCGATAAGATTACAGGCCGCAGGCGGCGGCCCTCGTCTGACGGCGCGCACGGCTCCTCCGCGGACCCAGCGCCCTCCGCCCCGCGCCGCCTTTTGTCCGAGAGAAAAGGGCGGGAGACGGAGGCCGCCAGCCGCGCAGGGCGGCGGGGGTAGGAGAGGCCTAGAGGGGGCTGGGCCGCCGGGCGACGAGACCCGGGGAGGCTTGGCTGGGGGGGGCGGGGGGGCGCAGCCGACGTGCAGCCCCCACCACCCCGCCCCCGGCCCGGTCCGGCCGCTTCCGCGTCCTGCTCCCCGGCAACCCCGGGCGTCGGGCCTCGCGCCCTTGCCCCGCACCCCGCCCGGCGCCCTCGTTCCCCGGGCGCGTCCGCCCCGTCGGCCCCGCGGCCTTACCCGGCAGGGCGAGCACCGAGTCGTACATCTTGCAGCTCATCATGCCGGTGCTCTGCGTGACGCAGTCCATCCACAGCCCCTTGTACATGGCCTGGGCCGTGATGATGTTGTCGCCCGCGTACGAGCTCATCTGCCACTGCGGGATGGCGGTGGCCGCCACCAGGCCCACCCAGCCCAGCAGGGCCAAGGCAAAGCCCAGCAGCTGCAGGCCCGAATTGGCCATCTTCGCCCTCGGAAGAGCCTGGGGACGCCGGGCGGGCGACCCTGCGGTAAAGCAAACCCACCTCGGGGGGGGCAGCCCCACAGAAAGAGACGAGTCACCAGAAGAGAAGTTTGGGGTCAAGTGACTGCAGATCTTTTTGTCACCCGAGAAAAACACCAAAAAACAAAAAAACCACACACACACACAAATCGATCCTTCCGGCGGGGCAAGGGTCTCACAGAAGGATCAGGCCACGCCCGGGGACTGGTGGTCGAAAAAGCGATCCCGCGAAGGCCAGGCGGTCCCCTCCGGCGTTCTCCGCGACCCTACCCAGACGGAAGGCGGAGGGGCGGTGTGCGCGCGGTCCCGGGTACTGGAAGCCCCCAAAGTGCCCTGGGCTGTCGGCCTGCGGCTGCAGTGCCCGGTGGCTCGGCGGTGAGCGGGCAGGTGCGGGCGGACAGGTGCGGCGCACCTGAGTATATGTAGGGCGTCAGGGGCGCGCCCCCGCGGGCACCGGGAGCGCGGGGGGGGAGGCGGGACCGGAGGGCGGCCGAGGGTGACCTGACGTCACCGAAGGGACACTCACCTGAGCCGGAAGTCCTGGCCCCCACCCCTCCTTGCCCAGGTGAAGAGGAAGAAACCTGAGCCCCAGGGTCACGCCCCTTCTCCTGCCCGGCTTGGATTGCGGGTAGGGAGGAGGCGGCGGCTTCTCTGGAGTTCCCAGCTTGGAGTCAGCCCCTCCAGACCGGACTTCCCTGGGCAGCGGGATGCCCCTTCTCCTCTCCCCGGCAGGTGCGCCTGGGATACTGCGGCCCCAGAGCGGGGGACACCCTGGGCCCCTCGGTTCCGCCCACCCCCACCCCTCCCCTCCGCTGGGACTCTTGGTTTCTACTCTAGGCGCTCTTTGTCCTGCCCTACTTTCGTCCCCACCCCTCTGCTCTTCCTTTTCTTCAGTCGGCTCTCCTAAGCGTCCCCACCTTGGGGAACCCTAGCTCCAGTCCCTCAGAACTGCCCCCCTTCAGCAGCCTCCTTGGAGTCTGCATTCCCAGAACCACCGGCCCAGCAGCACCCCGACGCCCCGTGCCCCCTGGCCGCCACCCTCCTGTCCCGCCCTCCAGCTGACACCCGGCTCCCAGGCCCCGGCCTCCACAGCCCCGTCTTCTTGGCTGTCCATTCCAATCCCTATCCCTGACCTGCCTGGACCCTTGGCACCCCACCTCTAGGGGGTCACTATCCCCCACCTGCGACGAGGGTCCTTCCTAGCAAAAGGAAGAAAGCACTGAGGCCAGAAGTCAGCAGAGGGTGGGGAGCGGGGTCAGGCCTAGGTGACATTCTTGGCCACACCTGTCGCTCCCTTCCCTTGGAGACTTTCCAAACCTGTACTCCACTTTCTCCTTCCCTCCCGTCTTACACACATTTCCCTTTCCTTCTTTCTGAGCCTGGACCTGACTCTGTGCACCCTCTCCGTCATGCAGGGCTTCCTCCCTCGGGAGTCTACCTCCCAGCCCCTTCCCTGCCCCCGCGCCCCACAGCGCCACTCTGCTGCCCCCTTGCCCGGAGTCCTCCCCACCCACCTCTCGGCTCCCAGACCCACATGTTTCCAGCCCCCTCTCCATGTCTATTTTTTCCCTCCACCCTCCCACATTTCCCATTTTTCTTCCTCCTCTCAAACATTTCTCTGTAAGGCTCTCCCTTTTTGATTCATGGTGAGGTGGTGGTGTTTTTTTTTTTTTTAACCTATCTTTTTTTCTTACAATTTATTTTGAGAGAGAGAGAGAGAGAATCCCAAGCAGGCTCCACACTGTCAGCCCAGAGCCCGATGTGGCTCGAACCCACAAGAGTGAGATCGTGACTTAAGCCAAAATCAGGAGTCAGAAGCCCAACCAACTGAGCCACCCAGGTGCCCCGAGTTGGGTTTTTTGTTGTTTTTTTTTTTTTTAAGGTGCTTTCCAGCTCCAAAATGTTATGTTTCTCACGTCTGCCTCTTGCCTGCCCACCCCAGCTGCCTCCAAACCCACAGCCCCGTTTCCCGGCTTGTCCTTTTGAAATCTATTCTCCGGAAGTGAACTGGTTTGTTTGTTTCAGACTTGGGTCCCGTTACTTTCTGTTTAAAATCCTTAAAGCAGGGGGCACCTGGGTGGCTCAGTTAATTAAGTGTCTGATTTTGGCTCAGGGCCTGATCTCACGGTTCGTGAGCTCGAGCCCCCTGTCGGGCTCTGAGCTGACGGCGCGGAGCCTGATCCTCTCTCTCCGCCCCTCCCCTACTCGTTCCCGGGCGCCCGTGCATGCGCGCGCGTGCGCTCTCTGTCTCTCGCTCTCTCTCTCAATAAATACACTTAAAAAAATGAAAATAAAACAAAATCCTTAAAAGCCTCCAATGTCTCTCCTCGCTCCAGTGTTGCTACACTGGGCTTGGCAAAATAAATGCCGTGTGTGGCTCGCCGGACTGTGCCTCGGCCGTGCGAGCCCTCTCTCTGCTCCCGACGTGTATCTTTTTTACTACTTTCCTTCACACACTCTGTTCTCTACGCCTGGATGCTCTTGTCCCTGTCCCCTCCCCTCCTTCCTCTACCCTGCTGACCGACGCATCCGACTCATCCTTCAGCAATCAGCTGGAGCCTCGCTTCTCCTGGGAAGCCTGACCTGACCACCCCGCCCCAGACTGAGTCATATCCCTCGGTGGATGTGCTCACTCACCGCTACTTGGTGCTTTAACTGCACGACTTCTTATCACAGAAACTATTTACTCGTGTGCCTATTTACTCAGTGTCAGTCTTCCCCTGTCGATGCCTCCGGGTTTATCGCCAATAAATATTTGATGAATGAATGAAAAAATAAACTACAAATTAACGATATTTTCATCCACTGGTTCAACAAATGTTTCCCGAGGGCCCGTATAAATGGCTCCAGACGTTGCTCCGGACGTACAGCTGGAACGACCCAGATGAGGACACTGCCCTCCTCGGGGCACTCAGATGCTAGAGGGAGGAAGCAGACAATAAAGGCATAAACAAGATGCCACATGTTTTCAAGGCAATAAAACAGGGCAATGTGATGAGGTTGGGTCCGCTGGAGGGAGACCTTTCTAGGAAGTAACTAGCAAGGAACCAGCCAAGAGAAAACCATGTTGGGTGAAGAAAGTGGAAAGGGCCGAGAGACCCTGTGTGGATTGCCCCTTTGCGATTTTGTAGTATTCATTTCTTTTTTTTTTTTAATTGTCTTTAACGTTTAATTATTTTTCGGAGAGACGGAATGTGAGCAGGAGATGGGCGGAGAGAGAGGGAGACAGAGAATCCAAAACAGGATGCAGGCTCTGAGCTGTCGGCCCAGAGCCCGACGTGGGGCTCAACCCCACAAACCGTGAGATCATGACCTGAGCCCAAATCAGGCACTTAACCAACTGAGCCACCCAGGTGCTCCTATGGTACTAAGTTTAAAGCAGGAGCTCTCAACCTCAGCACCATTGACCAGATAACTCTTTGTTGCAGGTGACTGTCCTGTTCATTATAGGATACTTAGCATAACATCTTTGACTTCTATTGATTAGATGCCAGGAGAGCCCTCCGCTGAGCCCCAAGGTGACAATCCAAAATGGCTCCAGACGTTGCCAGATGTCGGGGTGACGAGAGGGGCAAAATGGGTCCCGGCGAAGAGCCACCGATTTATTTTTTTTTTAATTTTTTTTTCAACGTTTTTATTTATTTTTGGGACAGAGAGAGACAGAGCATGAACGGGGGAGGGGCAGAGAGAGAGGGAGACACAGAATCGGAAACAGGCTCCAGGCTCCGAGCCATCAGCCCAGAGCCTGACGCGGGGCTCGAACTCACGGACCCCGAGATCGTGACCCGGACCGCGAGATCGTGACCTGGCTGAAGTTGGAGGCCCAACCGACTGCGCCACCCAGGCGCCCCGAAGAGCCACCGATTTAAAGCGTGGCCAGGCAGCATCACTGTGGCTGTTTTGCTCTGGTAGCCTCCAGTAAACAGTTGGGTACAAGGAGCGAGTAGACGGATGATTGGACTTGACCACGGTTGGGATTTTGCTAAGGAGAGGAAGGAGTTTGAGGTATTCGCACGAGAGCGCTTTAGGTGTTCGAGCCCGGATGTAAATTGGGTCGTAAGAAGAGTAAACGCAAAAGCCTTGGGCGTTAGTGGAAAACTGGGGGTGGATGGTGTGGAGGTGTCTCTCCACGAGGAGAAGGGAGCGAGATACCTGGGAAAATGAGCTGGTCGGCTGGCAGGGGCCTGGGACCGCCGGAAGAGAAAGATGAGGTTCGACACCTACTGATGACAAGAACTTCTAGCAAACAAAGATTAGAAAGGACATTCTTATACCTCGTGAAAAAGTATCAGGCTCACCTCTTTTATTTTCGGGAAAAGGATAAAGAAAGTCACTGTTACCGCTTTTGTTTGGACCAAGTTCTGGAGGTCTTGATTGCTACTACAAAGAAATAAAAGAAGGAGGTGGTGCAATGATTGAAAGGCACAAAATGAAACTGATTTACAGTTATAACTGTATCCTTAGAAAAGCGAATGGAGGGGCGCCCGGGGGGCTCGGCTGGTTGAGCATGCAACTCTTGATTTCGGCTCAGGTCGTGACCTCACGGTTTGTGGGTTCGAGCCCCGCGTCAGGTTCTGCGCTGACAGCACGTTCTGCTTGGGATTCTGTCTCCCTCTCTCTCCTCCCCTCCTCCCTGCTCCTTATCTCTCTCCCTTAAAAAAAAAAAAAAAGGAATAGAATCGAGAGACACTATTAGTAATTAGTTTCAGCAAGGTTGCTGTATGCGAGATGCAGCTACAAAAAACAAAACAAAACAAAACAAATTGCTAGCATTTTACTACACCAGTAATAACCAACTGGAAAATACAATGTAAAATAACATTCAATTTGCATCAAAATTATAAAGCTCCTAGGAATTAACCAAGTATTGACAAGACCTCAGTGGGAGAAAAAAAACAGTTTAATTCAAATAAAGGACATAGATAACTTGGAAGAATAGAGAAACAGCCCCTGTGCTTATAAATGCGGTGACTTCACCTTATAAAGACATCAGTTGTCTCCAGAATAAATAATTTTATATATTACCAGTAAAATCCAATTAAAAAAATATTTCTTTAGAGAGAGCGTGAGCGTGAACGGAGGAGGGGCAGACAGAGAGGAAGATAGCAAGAATCCCAAGCAGGTTCCTCACTGTCAGCACAGAGTCTGATTCAGAGCTCGAACTCTCAAACGGGGAAATCATGACCTGAGCCGAAACCAAGAGTCGGACACTTAGCCGACTGAGCCACCCAGGCGCCCCAAAAAGGAATGAACTCTTGAGATACACAGCAGCATGGATGAATCTCAAAATAATTACGTAGTGAAAGAGGCCAGACCCCCCCCCCATACATCCTGTATGTCTCCGTTTGCATAAAATTCCAGAAAATGCAAAGTGTTCTAGAAAGAGTGGCACTGGCTGCCTACAGGGGTGAGTGGAAAGGGCTGTAGGGAGGGATTACAAAGAGGTAAAGGAGGGCGCCTGGGTGGCGCAGTCGGTTGGGCGTCCGACTTCAGCCAGGTCACGATCTCGCGGTCCGTGAGTTCGAGCCCCGCTCAGGCTCTGGGCTGATGGCTCAGAGCCTGGAGCCTGTTTCCGATTCTGTGTCTCCCTCTCTCTCTGCCCCTCCCCCGTTCATGCTCTGTCTCTCTCTGTCCCAAAAATAAATAAAAACGTTGAAAAAATAAATAAATAAAAATTGCATAGGGGCGCCTGGGTGGCTCATTCGGTTAAGCATCCGACTTCAGCTCAGGTCACGATCTCGCGGTCCGTGAGTTCGAGCCTCGCGTCAGGCTCTGGGCTGATGGCTCAGAGCCTGGAGCCTGTTTCCGATTCTGTGTCTCCCTCTCTCTCTGCCCCTCCCCCGTTCATGCTCTGTCTCTCTCTGTCCCAAAAATAAATAAAAACGTTGAAAAAATAAATAAATAAAAATTGCATAGGGGCGCCTGGGTGGCTCATTCGGTTAAGCATCCGACTTCAGCTCAGGTCACGATCTCGCGGTCCGTGAGTTCGAGCCTCGCGTCAGGCTCTGGGCTGATGGCTCAGAGCCTGGAGCCTGTTTCCGATTCTGTGTCTCCCTCTCTCTCTGCCCCTCCCCCGTTCATGCTCTGTCTCTCTCTGTCCCAAAAATAAATAAAAACGTTGAAAAAATAAATAAATAAAAATTGCATAGGGGCGCCTGGGTGGCTCATTCGGTTAAGCATCCGACTTCAGCTCAGGTCACGATCTCGCGGTCCGTGAGTTCGAGCCTCGCGTCAGGCTCTGGGCTGATGGCTCGGAGCCTGGAGCCTGTTTCCGATTCTGTGTCTCCCTCTCTCTCTGCCCCTCCCCCGTTCATGCTCTGTCTCTCTGTGTCCCAAAAAAATAAATAAACGTTGAAAAAAAAATTAAAAAAAAAAAAAAGAGGTAAAGGAAACCCCGGGGGATGATGGATATGTCCACTATCTTGATGACGGGGATGGTTTCATGGGTGTGGACATCGGTCAAAACTTACCAAATTGTACATTTGAAATATGTGCAGTTTATTGTTTGTGAATTATACCTCAAGAAAGCCGTTAAAAAAAACAAAAACAAAAACATAACTGGGTTCGATCCACTCTAAGCACCATATGAGTGTTCCATTATTCCCCTTCATTAAAACCCTAAGATGTAGATGCTATTATTATCTCCCTTCTCGTTTTACAGATGAGGTATATAAGACACAAAGAGCTTAGGTAACTTTCCCAAGGGCAAAGTTAGCAAGTTGGTCAGGGCACTCAAACTCAGGCAGTGTGAGCCCAGAGTGCATACTTTTTTTTTTTTTTTCATGTTTATTTGTTTTTGAGAGAGAGACAGAGCATGAGCCCGGGAGGGGCAGAGAGAAAGGGGGACACAGGATCCGAAGCAGGCTCCAGGCTCCGAGCTGTCGGCACAGAGCCCGACGCGGGGCTCGAACTCACAGACCGTGAGATCAAGACCTGAGCCGAGGTCAGGCGCTCAACCGACTGAGCCCCCCAGGCGCTCCCCAGGGTCCATACTCCTAACTGTGCTGCATCTAGCCGTTTGCTGAGAGGCTGGGGCGGTAACAGAAGCCTCTCGCACTCTCGCACTGCTGACGGACGCAGAGCCCGGGACAGTCAGTCTTCAGAGCAAGCTGGTAGTACTTAGTCAAAGCAGGTGTTAAGTATGCCCTATGACTCAGAAATTCCACTTGTGTAGACAGATATAATTAATAATAGACGTACGGACAGGCAGCGATGTCTCTCCCAGAGAAGTTCTCACAGGAAGCGGTAACAAGCCGGGTAGGAAATGTGCGTTGACATGTTCTTTTGTTGCGTTTGGGAACCGCAGGTGACACGGGTGTTCATCAGCGGGACCTCGAGCAACTACACATGGCGTGAGTGACACCGTGGAGCCCCCATGCAACAGACTTGGTAATCACAGAGCATGAAGGAGGATGGAAACCATGGTGCCTACAAGGGCACCTGGGGGGCTCAGTCGGTTAAGCATGGGACTCGTCACTTTGGCTCAGGTCATCGAGTCCCGAGTGGGGCTCTGCACTGATTGCAGGGAGCCTGCTTGGGATTCTCTCTCTCTCTCTCTCTCTCTCTCTCTATCCCTATCCCTCCCCCACTCGTGTTCTCTCTCTCTCTCTCTCACACACACACACACACTCTCTCTCTCTCTCTCTATCCCAACCCTACTCGTGTTCTCTCTCTCTCTCTCACACACACACACACACACACACACACTCTCAAAATAAATAAACTAAAAAAAAAAAAACATAGTGCTTCTGGTCAGTAAGTAGGATCAGAATGAAATATATAACAAGATGCTATTTACATAAATTAGAAATGTTTGCGGGAATGCCAGCTGGTGCAGCCACTCTGGAAAACAGCATGGAGGTTCCTCAAAAAGCTAAAAATAGAACTACCCTATACCCGCCGATTGCACTACTAGGCATTTATCCGCGGGATACAGGTGTGCTGTTTCGAAGGGACACATGCACCCCATGTTTATACAGCACTATCGACAAGAGCCGAAGTCTGGAAAGAGCCCAAATGTCCATCGATGGATGAATGGATAAAGAAGATGAGGTATGTATACACAATGGAGTATTACTCGGCAATCAAAAAGCAGGAGATCTTGCCATTGGCAACTACGTGGATGGAACTGGAGGGTGTTATGCTAAGTGAAATTAGAGAAAGACAAAAATCATATGACTTCACTCATATGAGGACTTTAAGACACAGAACAGATGAACACAGGGAAGGGAAGCAAAAATAATATAAAAACAGGGAGAGGGGCAAAACAGAAGAGACTCAGAAATATGGAGAACAAACTGAGGGTTGCTGGAGGGGGTGTGGCGGGGGGGAATGGGCTAAGTGGGGGAGGGGCATTAGGGAATCTACTCCTGAAATCATCGCTGCACCGTATGCTAACTACTTTGGATGTAAGTTTAAGAAAATAAAAAATAAAATAAAATAATAAAATAGGATTTGTCAAAAAATAAAAATAAAGAAATGTTTGCACAGAAAACAACTGATGTTTTGCAAGAGCACAAACACAAGTGAGCATGAAATGCATTGGAATGGCTGCCTTTTGAGGGAGGACAAAGGGAAATGGGTCGTGATTCCAAAAAAAGTTTTGTTTTCCTTTTTTTTTTTTTTAAGTAAGCTCTATGCCCAAACGTGGGGCTTGAACTCACAACCCTGAGATCAAGAGTCACATACTATACCAACTGAGTCAGCCAGACGCCCCAAAAGAGAATAGCTTTTAAAATAAAAACAAGATGTATGGGGCGTCTGGGTGGCTCAGTGGGTTGAGCATCCAACTTGGGCTCAGGTCATGATCTCACAGTTCGTGAGTTCGAGCCCCGCGTCAGGCTCTGTGCTGACAGCTCGGAGCCTGGAGCCTGCTTCGGATCCTCTGTTCCCCTCTCTCTCTGCCCCTCCCCTGCTCGAACGCGCTCTCTCTCTCTCTCAAAAGTAAAGATAAACATTTCAAAATAAAATAAAAACAAGACATCAATCAACACAGATAATGCACCAAGAACTGTGTCATTAATTCAATCCTCTGCACCTCAGACCCTGATCTATGGACAAAATGCAGCGAAGGAGCGAACAGGGGAGACGGCATTGCTGAAGCTCAGGAATCCAGGTTGCCTTCCAGAAACTGGAAGCCAAATGGTCCTGTGAAGTAGGAGCAGAAGGTAGTGTGTGTGTGTGTGTGTGTGTGTGTGTGTGTGTGTGTGGCGGGGGCGTCCTGGCTTTCTCCTGCCCCCTCCCACCTCCATCGCTTACCCATCATGGGCTGAACCCAGCCAGAAGGCAGTGGTCACAGGAGCTTTGGAAACAAAAGCCTGCAGGGATGAACTCCCCGTGGCAGAGGGCAGAGTTTGGGAAGGGCTACAGCTGTCTATCAAGAAGCAAGACACACGCACGCACGCGCGCTCCGATGTAAAGCCCCCCCCCCCCGTGTCATGTGTCTCTCCTCTCCTTCCAACTTCTATCAACAACCCCTTGCTCACCTTCCAGGCCACCTTTCTTTCTCCCTCCCAGCTCTCCTGACTTCTCTCTTGTCTAGAAGGGTCGCTGAGAAGCATCGGAAACACAGCATCTGAATGAGAGCAGGAATGTGCCCTCGTAGAACGGAGCCCAGAACCTCACCTGCTACACTGACTTTCCATCTGCCCCCAGTCTGCGCCCCCCTTTAGCCCCTCTGTTCTAGGCACCTTGCTTGGCTTTTCCCCTCCTCCCCTTGTAGCATCCCCGAGTCCTTGGTTCCTCGTTGGCCCTTCCCTGCTTCTATCAATGGCCTCCGCTCCTTTCGGCTCCTAAAGGATTGGTACTCCTCAATGTTGACACTTTAGTTCTTCATCTATGCCCCCTTGGCCAGATAGGTGGAGCCAGTCCCCTGAGAGTTCCCTCTTTTGTGCCGGCTCTCCAGCCTGTGCTCTTGGCCATAGGGTCAGACATTCATTCATTCATTCATTCATTCATTCATTCAACATGTACTGAGTGCCCGCCACTAAGGCTGGGTGCTGGGAGCACAGAGGGAAACAAGGTGAACTTCTATGCTCAAGGCTTAAGTACAGAGGGAAGAAAACAAATGACAATCTACTACGCTGGGGACACGGGGCTTTCTTTCTCTACCCCCGCCCCCCCCCAGAGGAAGGCCAAGAAAGGTTTCAGAGAGGAGGTGGGCATTTTTTGAAGGGTGAACAGAAGTCTTCTGGTTTTCCAGATTGAGAGATTCGTACAGCAAAGGCACTCAGGATAGAAATGACACCATGTGTTCTGGGTACAAGGAGTCAGGTATCGGGCCCCTGGGTGGCTCAGTGGGTTAAGCGTCCAATTTCGGCTCAGGTCATGATCTGTGAGTTCCAGCCCCCCTATGGGCTCTGCACTGACAATTCAGAGCCTGCTTGGGATTCTCTCTCTGCCTCTCTTTCTCTGCCCCTGCCCCACTTGTGCTCACTCTCTCAAAATAAATCAATAAGCTTAAAAACAACAACCACCACCAAGGGGTTAGGTATTGCCTAGAACACGAGGGAAAAGAAGGGAAGGTGAGGCAGAGATAAGAAAAGCAGGAGTTTTCACTCTGAAAAGGGGTTTGAATTTGACGTGGGGGCAACAAGGAACCAGAGAGTTTGGGGGCAGGAGTGATGAGGTTGAACTTTTTGCCTTGAACGCCGTCCTCCGCGGCAGGGAAAGTGAGGAGCAGGAGGTTAATGGTGGTCTGGACCAAGGCGGCAGCAAGGCAGGTGGAGAAAATCTGATGAATGTGAATTTAGGAGGTCAGCGCACCAAAGCTGGTAACGCACTGGATAAAGGCGGGAGGAGGGAAGGGGAGGAGGGGAAGGGGCAAGGGAGGAGGAAGCAAGCAGGACCTCCGGGATTCCCCCAGGAGTGACAGGGTGGCCAACGGGACCATCCACTGGGATGAAGAGGTCAGAAGGAAGAGCGGGTGTGGGCATGCTGATGACGCGAGCCGCCCGGCGCAGGCGGTAGCTGAATACTGGGGTCCGGAGCTCCCGAAGGAGGCCTGGGCTGGATGTAACGAAGCCTTTCCGAGGCGGACCTGCGAGGGACAGGGGGCCAGAGACGACTGTGCCCGGATCCGCTGCGGATCCTCGCTCGCCCCGCAGGTGGTGCTACAGCCCCGCGCTTCGGGGACCCGAGGGCTGCGCCGCGCGTTCCGCGGAACGCGCGGCGCGCCAACACTAGGTCGCGCCCTCCTGGCTGGGGGTTCAGACCCGGAGCGGCCTCTGGAGAGCGTGTCCAAGTCGTCCACGCGGCCGGCACACTGGTGGCGGCTCGGGAACCTCAGGCTGGTGGCGTGACTGGTGTGAACAGCTGTCCCTCAGGCCGCCTCCAGGAGCCAGTGTGCGGAACGGGTGTAGGGGGAGGGCCAGATAGGTGCAGGGGTGCACGGAAGGAGGACCTCCAGGCCCACACACGCCACCCTCTAGGAGCGGAATTTCCTGTCCCCCTCCTCCCACCCGGGCCGTCCCCGCGTGGGAAGCGCGCCTCGGACCCTTTAAGGCTCCATCTCCCTGCCCTCCCCCGCCCGGGACAGGCCGGGACACCCGGGACCTGACATTTGGCATCTCCCAACGTGGGAGCTAAAAATAGCCGCGGGGGGGTTACTCCAGGCCATTGCTCCCCAGCCACCCCGCGCGCCACCTCGCGCGCGCTGCGTCGGGCCGCCAGACTTGTCTCCCGGCCCAGCCTACCTGCCGCATCCCCTCCTCCCGGACCCCGCGGTCCCAACCCGCGGCGCAGGGCACCCAAGTCGCCTCTTCGGCCCCAACCCCGGCTGCGGGGCGGAGTCTCCGCACGCGGCGGGGCGGGGCCGCTGTGTCCTGGGACCGGGTCTCCAAACTTGCCCGCGGGAGGCGGGCGGGAACCCGCGGGGCGTGTCCCGTCGGGCACGTCGGGGAGGCGTGGTCTCGCCGGCCCCACCCGCTCCCCGGTGCCAAATTCTGAGCACGAGGCTTAGGGAGGGGCGTGGCCTTCTGGGGTGTGCGGGCTCCTGGCCAATGGGTGCTGCGAAGGGCGTGGCCCGTGGGGGCTGCGGGGGCTCTTCGGGTCTCTCCCCCCAGCCCCGCTGCGCCAGATCCCGGGGAGCCCTGCCGCTCTCCGCATCCTTGGCTCGCGGCAGTGGGTCCCGCCAGGCTCGCCCTCCGCGCGGTCGCTCCGGGACGCCCGTCGCCCCGCGCCCTCGGCCCGCCAGGCCGGGACCGCCGACCCCCAGTCGCCTCCCCGTTAACTGCTGCTCCTGCGCCTCGGGTTCTTGAGACAAGATGCCGTCGGGTTTCCAACAGATCGGCTCCGAAGTAGGGTTCAGCATGAGGGGGCGGGACGGGGGCACAGGGCCCTCTTTCTCGGGCTGGGGTCGCCTTTGGGGTCAGCTAGGGGGCGGTCCCTGCGCAGGCGCAGGGGGGAGGGTGGAGGTGGGGGTGGGGGCCTGGCTATTTATACCCCTGCGGGGCAACCCGTGACTGTCGGATTCCAGTCCTTCCAAGAGGCTGAGTGGGTCTCGGGGACAGTTCGGGGACACGGGCCACCACTGGATTTCCCGAGTCCAGGGTTCGCTCCCTTCTCCAGTACGAGGCGCGCTGCGCCGGGATCGGGGACACCCTGCCCTCGATCCAGCTTGAGAAAGCAGATCCAGGCGAGCCGTGCCCTCCTGGAGCTGTCCGTCTGTCCCGGCTCTCTCGGGAAGTTTTTCGAGGACCGGAGGCTCTCCGTGGGCCCCCACCCCCACCCCTGGCCGTCCTCCAGGACGCTGAACTTTCCCTCAGCCCCACGGTTGGTGGAGGGGCTGAGGGGAGTGTCAGCACCCCCCCCTCCCCCAGCTCAGGTTTCCGCTTGGAGACAGTCCGTACCGCCAGCGAGCGGCCACCACCGCCACCGCCCCTCACACCACCTTCCCGCCCCCATCCCCTGGGCCTGGCTCCCCCAGGCAGAAGCCGGGCACGGCCCCCCGCCCTTCGCCGGAGCCTGGAGGGGGAAGGGAGGCCGGGGCGGGGACAGAGAAGGCCACCCCAAGGGCCATATGCGGGGAGGAATGACCGCGATGTCCTTTTTGGAATTGTCTTTTGTTGAGCCCGTTGGGCGCCTCCGGGAGCCCGCTGGGGGAGCCCCCAGAGGGGGAGAGGAAAGAGGGCAGAGGCGGATGATAAGGCCCGCTTCGCTTTATCAACCCAGCAGTGTCCGGAATACTGTTAACACTTGACTTTGACTTTCTGACTTTTACTGACAGGTAGGCAAAGCAGGCAACATCACCCCTACCCGCCCCCCCCCCCACAACCCAGTGGAAACCTAGGCTCAGAGTGGGGAAGGGACTCACCCAAGGTCACCCAAATTCCAACTCAAGTCTTACGGCCAAGCCTGTCCCAAGGTCACAGAGGAATGGTGAGGCCCGAGGTCCTCAAACATTTCTCAGCTTGCTGGACCCAAAGACCCAGTTTTGGTGTTTTTTTGTTGTTTTTTCATGGCTAATCACTGTTGGGTTCTTCCTACTACTGTTTACACTGAGATCTTTGCTCTATTCCTAATATGGCCCAGTCTCCCTCACCCAACATGTTGGATAGAACCCAGCATCTTAAAGCTCCGGCTGGGCCCGGGCCCCTGGAGGAAAGAAAGGAAGCATGATTCTGTGTGACATGCCTCGTCTCTTCTTCTGCCTACCCAGGACGGGGAGCCCCCACGGCAGCGAGTAACTGGGACCCTGGTCCTCGCCGTGTTCTCTGCTGTGCTTGGCTCCCTCCAGTTTGGCTATAACATTGGGGTCATCAATGCCCCGCAGAAGGTGAGGGGTCTGTGGCTGGCAGGGTGTGGACTGTCTAAACAAGGAGGGCAGGGGACAGCAAGGGACAGCAGAGGGAGACGCCTCTGCAGGCGGTCACTCTTACGCTGTCCCCCCAGGTGATTGAACAGAGCTACAATGAGACGTGGCTGGGGAGGCAGGGGCCGGAGGGACCCAGCTCCATCCCGCCAGGCACCCTCACCACCCTCTGGGCTCTGTCCGTGGCCATCTTTTCTGTGGGCGGCATGATCTCCTCTTTCCTCATTGGTGTCGTCTCTCAGTGGCTGGGAAGGTATGGGCCTGGAGGGCAGGGGTGAGGGACAGGACCAGCGGTCACAGCATGGCACCCTAACTTCCAGCCCCACTCTTTGCCCGTCAGGAAGAGGGCCATGCTGGTCAACAACATCCTGGCGGTGCTGGGGGGCACCCTCATGGGCCTGGCCAACGCTGCTGCGTCCTACGAGATGCTCATTCTCGGACGGTTCCTCATTGGCGCCTACTCAGGTACCGACGGGCGCCACGGCCCTGCCCGGTGCCCTGCTATCTTGTCCGTTCACCATCGCTGAACCTGCAGGGGGCAGTGGCCAGCTGCCCTCAGCCCTGTCTTCTTCCCTCTGCCCAGGGCTCACGTCGGGGCTGGTGCCCATGTACGTGGGGGAGATCGCCCCCACTCACTTGCGGGGCGCCTTGGGGACGCTCAACCAACTGGCCATCGTCATTGGCATTCTGATCGCCCAGGTGACCGGGCCAGGCCTTATGAGTGGCTAGGCGGGGGGCGGGGGGCTGGGCGGGGCTCCGGGCTGAATGGCCTGTCCCGTTTCCCACCCTCGTTCCTCAGGTGCTGGGCTTGGAGTCCATGCTGGGCACGGCCACCCTGTGGCCACTACTGCTGGGCATCACGGTGCTGCCTGCCCTCCTGCAGCTGGTCCTGCTGCCCCTGTGCCCGGAAAGCCCCCGCTACCTCTACATCAGCCGGAACCTGGAGGGGCCGGCCAGAAAGAGTGAGCCTGTGCCCCACCTTGCTCGGCCGCCCTCCCAGGCCCCCCCCCCAGGTCCCCCTCCCTGCCCTCCCTGGCCCCCTCCCCGCCCTCCCAGACCCCCTCCGCGCCCGCCCGCCCTCTCAGGCCCCACCCTCCTCGCCCCCAGGCCTGAAGCGCCTCACGGGCTGGGCCGACGTGTCTGGAGCGCTGGCTGAGCTGAAGGAGGAGAAGCGGAAGCTGGAGCGCGAGCGGCCGCTGTCCCTGCTCCAGCTCCTGGGCAGCCGCACCCACCGGCAGCCCCTGGCCATCGCTGTCGTGCTGCAGCTGAGTCAGCAGCTCTCGGGCATCAACGCTGTACGCGAGCCGCAGCCTCCGGGAAGGGCAGGGGTCGGGGCCCGGCCCAAGAGGAGGGGAGAAGAAGGGCGCAGGCTCCCTGCGTTCAAACTCGGGTCGGTCGGGCTTGGCGTGGCCACCAGGGGGGAGAGGGTCACCCCTGCCGTCCCCTTCTCTTCTCCGCCGCTCCTAGGTGTTCTACTATTCAACCAGCATCTTCGAGACAGCAGGGGTAGGACGGCCAGCCTACGCCACCATAGGGGCCGGCGTGGTCAACACGGTCTTCACCTTGGTCTCGGTAACTGTGGGCGCCCACCATCGCCTTCGTGTCCCCCGCTAGCCCCCACCCGCCCAGTCCCTCCCCCTCCTGTGCCCGGAGGCCCCCTGCCAAGCCGTGACTCTTCCTCGCAGGTGTTCTTGGTAGAGCGCGCGGGGCGTCGGACCCTCCACCTCCTGGGCCTGGCGGGGATGTGTGGCTGTGCCATCTTGATGACCATAGCTTTGCTGCTGCTGGTGAGGCCTGGGGAGGGGGAGGGAGCCAGCGGCCCAGCCCCAGGGCACCGCCCCGAGGAGCTCTGGGGCCAGCCTCGGGCCAGGACCATGGTCCGCGTTCCCCTGTGTTCCTGCACCTCTTCCTGCTCTGGGAGGAAGCTCGGACAGAACCCTGGCAGCCAGGGAGGAGAGCCACTGTCTAGTTTTAGGAACAACAATTCCTAAGGACCCAGTTTGAGAACCAAGAGAGAACCAACTAGCTTTTCTTTTCTTTTCTTTTTTTTTTTTTTTTTTTTTTTTTGAGAGAGAGAGGGAGAGAGAGCGCAAGCAGGGGAAGGGCAGAGCGAGAGGGAGAGAGAGAATCCCCAGCAGGTTCCACGCTGTCCGTGCAGAGCCCAACGCGGGGCTCGACCCCACAGAACCATGAGATCACGACCTGGGTCGAAATCAAGAGTCAGACGCTTAACGGACCGAGCCACCCCGGCGCCCGGAGAAGCGAGCACCTTGATAGCTGAGAACGTAGAACATTCTCTCTGCCCTGAATGGAGTAGCAGTTGGGCAGCCAGCTGGATGTCAGTGGTCAGAAACGCTCCAAGACCTGTTCTAACTTAGGGCGGCAGGCTCTTCCGTGAGCTGCTGGGAGGGGTAGATGTCAGTTCTCTGCACTGAGAGATCCAGAAAGACGGGACCTGAATTCCTTCCTCTCCTTGCCCGTCCCCCAGGAGCGGGTTCCAGCCATGAGCTACGTCTCCATCGTGGCCATCTTTGGCTTCGTGGCATTCTTTGAGATTGGCCCTGGGCCCATCCCCTGGTTCATCGTGGCTGAGCTGTTCAGCCAGGGCCCCCGCCCGGCGGCCATGGCCGTGGCTGGTTTCTCCAACTGGACGTGCAACTTCATCATCGGCATGGGTTTCCAGTACATAGCGGTAGGTGCCCTGCCCCCGTCCCACCTCCTACCCGGTAGGCCAGGGTGGGGCGGGTCCCCGCCAGCCCCCTTGCTTCCTCCAGCCCCACCCCCATCCCCGACCCCAGGGTCGCTCTGGTGGACCACGTGGGCCCTGAAGACCACCTGCTCCACTAGAGTCGAAGGAGACAAGGGAGCTGAAGGGGTAACGACAGAAGGGCCTCCGAGCTGTGGTGTAACTGCAGAGTAACGCGCCCAGCTTCACGTCCACACTGCAGGTGGCTGGGGATCCAAGCTGAGCGGAAACGCTCTGGCCCTCACCATGGTAAAGACGGCGAAAGATTCCGAGAGAGGCCGGGAGCGGAGAATCCTTTCCTCCCTCCATTCTCACTCCTGGTTGTTCCCCCTGCCCCAGGAAGGAACCACCTGCTGTGTGTGTAGCACCCCCCCACCCCCCGCCCCGCCCTCCCCTCCGTCAACACCTCTCCCTCCGCCTGTCCAGGAGGCGATGGGTCCATACGTCTTCCTTCTGTTCGCGGTCCTTCTGCTCTGCTTTTTCACCTTCACCTTCCTAAGAGTGCCTGAGACCCGAGGCCGGACATTTGACCAGATCTCTGCCGACTTCCGCCGGACGCCCTCCCTCTTAGAGCAGGAGGTGAAGCCCAGCACGGAACTGGAGTACTTGGGGCCGGACGATGAGAATGACTGAGGGGCCTGGCAGGGGCGGGAGGGCCGTGCTCTCGCCCACCCCCACCCCCACCCAGACCCCCTCCTCACCTGTGCACTTTAACCCTCTCTTCCCTGTTACTTCCAGGGCCGAGGAGCCCCTGCAGCCTGGGGGGGGGGCGGGAAGCTGGAGGGAAGGGCGGTCTTGGCAACGCCTCATTCCCCTCGTGTGACTCGTGGATTATTGATGTGGTGTGATTAGGCTGTGGCCGTCAGGGTGGGCCTTCTCCCGCCTCGCCCCCTCCTTCCTCCGTGGCCCGCCCCACCCACCCCCCACCCTCCGCTCCAGAAGACGTGGCTCCCTTGCTAGAGAAGGGGGGCTGCAGGGAGGGGAGGCCCGGGGACCGTTTAGTGGGCAGACTGAAGCAGAGAGGACCGGAGCCGCGTCCCCTGCCACCTCGGACTCGCCCTCCTCCTCTGACACTTTGCTCTGAGTTCTTGCCTCATAGACTCCGGGCCAAGCGGGTCCGGTTTCGACCCCTCCCAGAGGACGCCCCCTCCCAGGGCCTACGCTCCCCTCTCCTGGCAGGCTCAGCCCTCTGGGCCCAACCTTCTGGGGCAAGAGGGGAGCACGGGCCAACGCGCGGGGAGAGGGGGCCCTGCTCTGGTCTCCTCTCCCGTCCCGAAGGGTGTTGTACCCACAAGCTTTTGACCAACTAAGGGAAAGAGGAATTTGAAAGGCGGCCTGTAAACGGGGTGGGAGGAGCCTTTCGATATTTTTGTATATGTTTGGAAAAGGGGCAGGGAGAAGGAACCAAAGGTCTGTTGTACGACGTGTATATAGGAGACGCAGACATAAAGTCGCCGTACAAGACGCGCGTCCTGTCGTGGGGGTGCCCGAGGACCGGCTGGACAGCGAGCACAGCTCCCCTTCCCCCCGCCGTCTCGCTCACCCTGCCTTAGCTCAAGGCCAAAGAATCCTCCATAGGCCGTCACTCCGCCCCCACTTGTTTCTAGTCATGGTTTTAAAAAACACAAAACACACACCCGACATGGGGACTGAACCCATGGCCCTGAGATCAAGAGTCACACGCTCTACACCGAGCCTGCTGGGCGCCCCCAGTCATTGCTCTTATCGACGGCGAATGAGCAGTAAGTTGGAGCCCAAAGCGCCACAGCCGCTCTCAGGACTTTCCAGACCGTTCATCCTGCAGGAGAGACACCGGCCCCAGGTTACAGATGGGAAAGGGACTCCCACGGGCCAGAGACGCCAGGAGGAGGGCTCAAGGCCCGGCCCCGCCTCCCCTTCCACGGGGCCTTAGCAGCGATTCTCCACAGAAAAGAGGCAGAGACAAGACCACAGAAAAGCCTGTTTTCGTTTTTACTGGAGGCTCAGGTGGTACATGACGGTTCATAAAATGGCTTCAGAGGGACGGGCTGCAAGGGAGACGAAAAATAAACTGGGAGGGAAAGAAAACAACCAGGAGGAGGGAAGGGCCGGCTGGTTCCTTCTCAGCCTGATTCAGGGGAGGGCGGTGGGGCCTCTGAACAAGAAGGCTGGGTCCCTTCCCTCCACCCACGGTGGGAGGGAGAGAAAGCAAAAGGCGGTTGTTTGGGCCCTCCTGAGTCTCAAGGAAAAGGGGAAAGCCGCTGTTTCGATGTCAGGAACTGGGGGGAGGGGGTGCTGGGGGGGGTACAGAGCAGTTGGAAAAACTGGCAGATAACCTGGGAGAGAGAAACGGATAAATCGTGAGCGGGGACTCCTCAGGCACAGCGCCCCACCGCCCGGCGCCGGGGCCGCCGCTCACCAGATGATAGCTCTACGTGTCCTTCGAGTTGGGGTCACTCCAGTATGGTGGTGGGGGGCTCCCCACTGTTGATGGGGGCTGAGGTCTAGAGAGAACAGGGGCGGTCAGCCCCCGACCCCAGCCTTCTCGCACGCACCCTTTTTCTTTCCGCTCCTCCCAGCTCACACCCACCAGCGGCCGCAGTGGCTCCAAGCAGCGCAAGAGAGGGGTCTGCAGGGGCTTGGGATGGGGGGGGGGGGCGGCCTGGAGGATGGGGGGGGCTTGCAGTCTGGGCCCTCTGGTTCAGGTGGGGGGCGGGGCGGGGCTGGGTGAGGGGGAAGGGAAAGAGGGCGAGTGGGCCCCAGCCTCTCCTCTTACCTGCCGCCCCCCACCCCCCAAGCCGCCCAGGTGCTCACCTCCGGGGCTGGGAGCTGCCTGGGTCCGGGCGGCTGCTGCCGCCGCCGCTGGAAGTAGGGCCGGTTTCGTGGGCGCTGGGGCTCGGGCCGGGACCCGTCCGCGGGGCCCTGGCTGGGCTTGGTCTCACCATCCCCACCTTCTGTGGTAGGCTGCTGGGGTGGCCTGGGGCGGAAAGGCCTGGGGAGAGGAGCAGGGGGGTCGTGGGGGGAGCAGGGACCCAGTGTGCCCCACCTCCCTCCCTCCCTCCCTCCCGGGGCTCCCCCAGCAGAGGGGGACCGTGGTGCCTCCCCATCCGGCGCCCCCGCCCCAGGAGCCAGGCTTCCAACGCCCTCCCCCACCGGGCCCCTTATCAGCCATCACGGAGCTGCCAGCCCCTCACCGCCAGCTCCCGATTCTCCTAGAACTTGGCTCTTCCCCCTTCCCGGGAGGGCCCAATGCCGGACAGCAGAGGGAAGACAGCCCCAGAGAGGGACCCTCACCTTCGGTACCTAGGCCGGAATCTGGGTGGGGGGACCCGCTCGTCTCCCTGCTGTTGGTCCCCCTCCAATGGGGCGGTCTCTTTGGGCTCCACCCCATCGGTGCCCTAGGAACACACGAAGGCCTGGGGGAGCCTGGGGAACGAGGGCGCCCGGCGCCGGGCGTCGGCGGCCCTTCCCAGCCCTCCGGGGGTCTCTGTTCTCGCGGGCGCCCTTCCCGGGGTGGTAGCGGCTTCCACGTCCCCAGGCCCCCTCACCTCTATAGGCTGCTGCTGGTTGGGGGGCCGAGGGCCTCTCACAAAGCGCCGTCGGTAGAAGAAGGGGGGCGGGCGCCGCCGCCTGGGCCTCTGCCCGGAGTCCTCGGCGCGCTCCCCTTCGCTGCCTGGCTCCGTCCCGCCCGACGGGGCCTCGGCCACCGTGGGCGGCGGGGCGGCCGGGCGCGGCCGGGGGATGAAGCGGCGGAACCGGCGTCGGTTGGGGGCGTAGCGGCTGCCCTTGACTGGCGCGCCCCCCGGCCCAGTTACGTTCGCAGCTTCGGCGCCCTGGGGAGGGGGCGGGGAGCGCGCCGTGAGACCCTGGCCCAGCCACACGCGGTCCCGAACCTCCCTCCCCGCGTCCCGCTTCCCTCCGGCTCCTGCCTCCCCCGGGGAAGGAAAGGGCGGCTCCCGGACCCTCGGGGGGTGGGGGCCGGACGACAGACGCCGGCAAGTGCTGGGTGCAGGACGGAGAAGCCCGGAGGTCACCGGGTGCGGGGCAGGGATGCGGTCTGGAGGCCCCGGGCTAACGGGCCCCGTCCCCCGCCGCCGCCGCCGCCCGAACCTTCTCTCCCTCCACGACATCGAACTCCACCGTCTCCCCGTCGCCCACGCTGCGCAGGAACTTCCTGGGGTTGTTTCTTTTAATGGCCGTCTGGGAGGGGAAAGGCCACGGGAAGGTGAGGGCAGCGGGCCCGCGGCCTCCCTCCCCCCACCCCCGCCGGGTCCGCCACCCCATTTCTCGGTCTTCAGCACCTTCCTTCCTCGTGGCCGGGCCGCAGGGTGAGCGCGGAGGCAGGCCCAGCTTAGCGGGGGAGAAGCCGCCAACGAGGGCCTCCCGGCGGCCTGTGCCCTCAGCACCGCCCCAGGGCGCGCTCCCTCCTCCCTTCGCCCCGCAGGGGTTTCCGAAAGGGAGGCCAGAGACTAGAACTCAAGGCAGAACACAGAGCGGAGGCGTCCGAAGTGGCAAAGTGGGTAAAACGCGCCGCGCCTCTTACCCGGGAGCTCCGGCCGCCACGGCAGCGGTTCTCAAACTGGGGCCGCATCAGCGTCACCTGGAGAGCTCGGTCCAACAGGTGGGCGGGCTCCTCCCCCGAGCCTGACCGATTCGGCACGTCTGGGGCGGGGCCCGAGAATCTGGCCGCCAGGTGATGCTGCTGCCGCGGGCCGCACTTTGAGAACCAGCGCACCCAAGTATCGCTAGCCTGTGTCCTTTCGCACCCAAGTATCGCTAGCCTGTGTCCTTTGCCTCTGAACACTGCCTAGGATTCCTTCTTGTGTCAACGCGTCCCGATGTAGGTAGTGAGCACGCCGTGACCAGAGGGCAACAAGTTGCTTCTCACAAAGACACCCTGACACAAGCGGGGCCCATGGTGGTTAACACAGGCACCTGAGGCGGGTGGAGGGGGACCATTTCCTGCGGGGCACGCTGTGCGAGGGGAAGGCAGGAGAAACGCTGTGTGCGGCTAAGGATTATGAGACGGGCCTTCCAGGAGAGGGTGGGTTCTCCCCCCACCCAAAGACGCCCCAGCACTTACCTGGTGAACAAAGACATCCTCCTTGGTGTCATTCCTGCGGGACAGGAGGGGTTGTTGGGGGGGGTGACCTTGGTGAGGCCTCCCCAGCTTTCTGTTCCTCAAAGCAGCAGGCCAGCATCCCCTGGCTTCTTGGGGGTACACAGGGCCCATGGGGGGACAGGAGCTGGAAGCTCCAAAAACCTCCCTGAAAAGCCTGGGCTTTGTAAGGGCGGGGGGGGGGGGGAGGGGGTGCAAAGTCACCTTGAAGCAGCTGGGCCAGCTCTTACCTGCCGAGGACGCAACCCTCCACCCCAGGGGCACCGTAGGACCTGGCAGGACTGGGTGTAAGTGTCCCCGGCCAGCACCCCCCCTGTTCCAACCCCCATCCCGGCTGGAAAATCCCCGTGTCTTCCCTCCTACAGTCAAGGAGGAAGGTGGGGTGTGGGCGGAGGAGCAGAATATGTCTGAGAAGGGGACAACTTGTCAAGAGCCTGCTCTGAACATCCCCAAGACTTTATTCTCGCCCTCAGCCCGGAGGGGAACCCCAGGGTCAGGCCCCCACTCAACACACCCAGGGACCGAGGGTGAGAAACAAGATCATACTCGATCCTTCTCTCTGCCTGCTCGCCCGGTACCCCAGTTTAGCCTAGCATCCCACGGCGGGGAGGGGAGAACGCAAAGGTTTTCCTTCAGAACCTCCCGGGAGTCCTCAGTTTCCAGAATTAGGGAGGGATCCTTCCCTAGATCAAATGTTCTAGCTTTAAAGCACTTGGATCTGTACAAAGGTCAGCCTGCTAAGAGGGAACTGGGGCCTCCCAGGAGGGCTGGGCTGGGCAGGGTGCCCGGGCTGGGGAAGGGCCCGCTGGGGGAGACCTGGCTCTGCTCACAATCAGCCACCACAGTCGCTCCCAGCAGCCCAACCGAAGAGAAGCAGCAGCGGCCGCCTCTGTCTGCGGGGGCTGGCTTCCTGCCTCGGCCCCAGCCCCCAGCCGGCACCGGCCTCCGGCCCCGGGCCCGGGCCGTCAGGTGGGGGATTCAAATGAGCCAGCAGCCCTTTCTAAGGGCGGTGAGTCAGGGGACCGTGCTGGGAGCCGCCCTGCACGGGAAACGAGTGAGGACTCCAGCCCCGAGCCCCGAGGCGGCGCAGACAGCAGGTACATTCGGCCCCAGAGGTGAAGCAAACCAAAGCACAAGGTGAGACAGAGGAGCAGCGGGAGGCCCGGAGCCAGGTTAGCCAAGTTCCTAGATCATTAACTCTCTGCTGCCCTTGAAGATTCCCAGGCGGCTCCATCCCGCCCACGTTTGTGCTGTGGTTAAAGACTTTCAACCAGCGTCAGCTGGACACTGCAACCACGTGCCTCGGCAGGGGTAGAGATGGGGCTGGGAAGGTGTCCAGCCCCACAGGCCAGTCTGGAAAACACCCGTCCCCCCACCCCCCCCCACACACACCTGGGGTTCTCAGATACCTGTTGATGAATCCGTAACCGTTCCGGACGTTGAACCACTTGACGGTGCCCAGGACCTGGATCGCTGCCAGGCAGAAGCGCAGTGGGGACAAGAAGATGGGGGGAAGAGAGAGAGTTGGACTCAGTTTGGAGGCACTCCAGATCCAACCTACCTCCCCATGACCTATGAAGCGCCACTTGAAGCCACCAGTTTCGCCCAGTGGCTTCAAGGCAATCCTGACCCGGTTCCCCCAAATTGAAGCGCCCGTACAGCAGGGCTCAGGCCTTCGTGACCTTTCCATCCCTACCTCCTGTTCCTCGTGAGCTACAAATCCGGGTCCTTCACCTAGAACTAGGTACTCACCAGGCCCACCGAGTCCTGCCCTAGGGGTTCCTAGCGCACCTGCTGCCCGGGCTGAGTCAACCAGGCCAAGTCTCCCGCCGCGGGGACGTGCCCCGGACCCTAGCTGGACCCGCCCACCGCGCCCTTGCTGCCGGGGAGGCGCGGCAGGACTTCCCACCAGGGGCACACGCTCGGGTCAGCTGCCCCCAGCCCAGCTGGTCCTTCGAGCCTCCGGGGCCAGGCCCGCCTTCGGCTTTCTGGGTTCTGTGGGCTCCACGACACTCCTCCCCCAGCCCGTCGACACCCTCAGAGCCGCTCTGGCACGCGCCCCCCCCTCACCCAGCACCGGCTTGTCCGCCTGACTCCGGGCCGGGGTCGCGGGGGTCCCCGAGGCTGCCGTCGCCGGGTTGCCCGGGGTGCGGGGACCCTGCGCCGAGGGGGTCCCGGCGGCGGGGCCCGAGACGGCTCCGACCCCGCCGCCTGCCCCGCCGCCTGCTTTCTGTGGCTCCCCCGCGGGCACCGGTACCACCACCGCTACCACCCCTGCCGCCGTCGCGGGCACCGTCGCCGCGGTCGCCACCGCTGCCGCCTCCGCCTCGCTCATCCCGCCGGGTCCAGTACCGGCCCCCGCCGCCGCCGCCACCGCCTCCTCCGCCGCCGCCACCGCCCCGGCCCCTCCCCCGGCTCGCAAACCCGTCGCCCCGCTCGGTCCTCGCGCCCCGAGCCTCGCCCGCACGCCGGCAGCGGGCCCCGGGACGAGGCCAATCGCAGCCCGCAGCCGCGGCGCGCGCAGGCCCCGCCTGCCGCCCCCGGGCCAATCCCAGCGGAGCAGCCCCCCGCCCCGGCCCGCACGCCGGCCACGCCTCCCGGGCTTCGCAGGGAGGCCGAGACCCGGGGCTGGCCACCTCGTAAGTACACCTGGGCCCCGCCCCGAGGCCGTCACGTGACCTCCCCGCCCCAGCCCATTGGCCGACGGCCCCTTTCCCCTCCCCCTCCGCCCCTTTCCACCGGCCGCGGGAAATCAAACGGGCTGGTCGCGCCCCAACCGCCACCTGGCCTGTGCGCGCAGGGCGGGGCGGGGGGCGCAGCTTCGGGGTTGCCCCTGACGACCCGGGTGCGCGGCCGGCGCCGGCAGCCTCCGCTCCGGCTGCGCGCCGCACCGCTCATCCGCGCCCTCGAGACGGCACGTGCCCGCACACCGCCTCCTGCCGGCCCGGGGGATGCCCCGCACGCCCCGGCCCGGGGTCCCCGCCCTCCGAGCGAGCCTCCAGGCGCCGCGGAAGAACGACTCTCCCAGCTCGCAATTGCTCCCACTTTTATTTTTGAGGTGGGACGCACGGAGAGCGGAATGCACGACTCCGTTGTCCGCGCAGTCAGCGCCCTAAAGGAGAGAGCTCCCCCGAGCCCTTTCCAGGCCTCCCCGGCCTCCCCAAGGACCGTCGCCGCCGTGATGTCCGGCTCCCCGCGGCTTCCCCCGCCTTCCTTCTTTGCCTGCACCTGCGCTTGCCGCCACCTAGAACGCACCTCCGTGATTTGCAGAGCAACCTTTTCAAGTACCGGCTGACCTATCACTCCTCACCATCACGTCACCCTTTCCTTTTCTCGGGGCGTTTTTGAAAATATGAGCGTATCTCGCCCTGTGCCCCCGCTGCGCTGGACGGAGCTGGCGGGCGTGCCTGACGCCTGCAGCACTGCCTGGCACAACGTGGACGCTCACTTGTTTCTTGAGTAATCGGATGGTCCCCATTGCACAGATGGGAAGACTGAGGCCCCGGCGCGAAGCTTGCCCCAGGTTTCCCCGGAGCCCGGGTGCTCGGCCCGGAGCTGCGATCTCCCTCCCAGAGTAGTGCGGCTCCAGAGTCGCTCCTCCCGAGGGCCGCCGCCCCCCCCCCCCGCCCCCGCTGCCGGACCCGGGCAGCGCGTATTTTTAGCCGGGACGGTGCGCGTGGACCAGCCTTCGCGCCCCTACGCGCCGCGGACCCCAAGCGCGCCTCTCCAGCCCCGGGGTCCGCGCCAGGCTCGGCGGCGGCTCTCCGGCGGCCGTGCTCCAATCCCGGTCCCGGCGCGCCCTCTGCCGGCCGCTCCCGGAGGCGCCGGCGCCGCCTTCCTCGCGGTCCTGCCACCTGCGGCTTACTCCGCCCGCCCCACCCCTCCGGCCCGGTCCGAGGCGACAGTTCTGTGTCCCCGCGCAGCAGGCACCGCGGATAGAAAAAGAGAAAAAAGCGGGAGAACAGTTAAATCAAGAGGCAAGACCGCGAAGGATGCAGAAATGACCACTCTCCCTCGGACTGTTAAGGACCCGTGTACCTGTGTCCAGCCCCGAGATCGAGGCAAGCAGACGAGGGCAGGGCTGGGGCAAGGCGAGCAGGAGACCTCCCAGTGCGGCCCCGGCAGCAGAGGAAGCACGCAAAAGGTACAGAGAGAGGGCAGGTGTGGGCTGGTTAAACCGTGACAGGAGAGGGGGCTCCTAGGAAAGATGAGCCCTGTTTGCGGTAAGAGTTTTTAAGAAAAGATGTCAGGAGACCCCTGGGTGAGGGCGCTGAGGGGCAGGCGCCTGGCGACAGGAAACGACGCTTACTCCTACAACAATAACATCCTCCCTATCTCCACGGTCAGGAATTAGCCGCCACCGAGAGAAGCAATTAATTTCCCTGTTGCGTTGAAGGGTCTGCACGGGTGATTTTCTGGGGATTTACAGATGTTTAGGGGCTTGAGGTAGCCAGGGCTCTGGGCATCCCGGCAAAAAGGGTCCTCCTTTGTCGCTCTCTTTCCGTTTGCTCCCGTCCACTTGAAGTTCGCTGTCTCGCCCGTCTCGTTCACGGGTTTAAAACCAAACAAAACGCGAAAAACAACGTCTCCTTCACTGTGGCCCTTCGCGGCTCCTGCAGAGAAGATGTGCGATGTCAAACGGAGACACTGTTTGAAAGATTTAAGAGCCGGTGCCAAATCCTCCTGGCGACACACGTCTCCTCGCAGCCCAAACCAGAGCTTCCGCCCTCTCCCCTCTAACACCTGCTCGCTCGCGCTCTCTCTCTCTCTCTCTCTCCTCGGCTGCTCCAGAAAGTGCCACAGACCCCGCGGCCTTCTCTTCTCCCTTCGACTCTTCCGCGGCCTTTGCCTCCGTCTTCCCCTCCTTCCAAGCTCTGCTGGGACTGCCAGATCCTTGACCTTTTCTCCGCCCTCTGCCTGTCTCCTTGTCCCATCTGCCGCATCGGATATTATTTACACGTCCTTCTTGAAACTTCCTCCTTGTCGTGTTGGTTTTTTTTGGTTTTGGGTTTTTTTTTTTTTTTTTTTTTTTACCCGAGAGCAGTAAGAGTTGAGATTTTTTTTTAACACCTAACTATGTGCCACACACTGTGCTAAGCAGCCTAGGGGACTTCGGTCATTGATTCCTCACGGCAACCCTGGGGAGTGGCTACTATTATCGTTATACCCACTCTTCAGATAAGGAGACTGAGGCAGAGTGGAGGTAAGCCAGCAGCCCAAGAGCACACAGCTCTGGAACCGGCCAAGCGGGGGGTTCAGACGCAGAGCCGCCTGACTCCAGGACCCTTGTTCTGAGTCACCAGCCTCCTGCCACCGCGCTGGGACTACACTTTTCCACCCTCCTCCTCCCCTCTAGTACTTTCCACGTGTCAGGCTCTTCCTTCCCAACCAAGTGTCTTGAGAGGCCGCCTGCGTTACGCAGGCTCTGCTTCTCCCGGACCGGCGTTGATGTCGGTCGCGCTACCTTGTTCGACGGACCCTTGCTTGCCCCCGTTCCTCCGCCTCCGTCCACGTGGCAGATGCCCACGGAGACCATTTGGCTCTCAGATTTCTTCGGGGACTCCTCAGCCTCTCCCTCGCCCCTTCCTCGAGGCCAGAGCCCCCCAGTTCTTCTCTTCTTCTGACTCTGTGACCCCTCCCGTGGAGGCCCCTCCTCCCCCACTGCTTCGAATATGACCCGTTAGGGGTCTTCCCTCTTAAGCGCCGAGCTTGTGGCATCTCGTTAATGCCAGCCCTAGGGAGGCAAAGACAACCCGAACCCAGTGACCCCCCAGCCCGGACCACCTGAGCCCCAGACCCACGATGGCCAGCTGCCAGCGGGAAATCTCCAGGGCCCCCTGCCTGGGGAAAAGGCTCCACCATATCGGGGCGCAGAGATGTGAACCCCACCACCCCCACCTGGTTCACACCGTCGGCGTCTCTCACCCGCATCAGCTCAGTGGCCTCCCCCCTACGCGGTTTCCTCGCCCTCAGAACTGCCCTCTCCAGTCCATTTTGCACAATGGACCTCACAGCAGCTTAGCCTGTCCCACCGCCGCCCCGCTGCCCTGCTTGATTTCCACCGTAGTGTTTATTCGTACCTGACATTTGCTTGTTTGTAATCTGTAAGCTTGGGATCTTGTCCGTCTCGTCCACTGCTGTATTCTCAGTGCCTCAGACTGTACCCAACACGTAGTAGGTGACCGGTAACTACTTGACTGGATAAATGAAGGCAGCCAGAAACATCTTTTATTGTTATTATTTTAAGGGTTTTTTTTTTCACGTTTATTTATTTTTGAGACAGAGCATGAACGGGGGAGGGGCAGAGAGAGAGGGAGACACAGAATCGGAAGCAGGCTCCAGGCTCCGAGCCATCAGCCCAGAGCCCGACGCGGGGCTCGAACTCAGGGACCGCGAGAGCGTGACATGAGCTGAAGTCGGACGCTTAACCCACCGAGCCACCCAGGCATCCCTTAAGTTTATTTTATTTTGAGAGAGAGCACGAGCAGGGAAGGGGCAGAGAGAGGAGGAGAGCGAGAACCCCAAGCTGGCTCTGCTCTGTCCGCACGGAGCCCGATGCGGGGCTCGAACCCACCAACCGGAAGATCGTGCGTGACCTGAGCGGAAGCCGAGAGGCGGACGCTTCACTGACGGAGCCACCCCGGCGCCCTCCGCAACATCTTTCTGAAATGCATTTCGGTTTTCGCGATACTCAGGCACCTTCCACGTGCACATTGTCTATGGCCAGCAACTCATCCGCGGGGCACACGACACAGAGCGATTCCTTTCACAGATGTGCACGTGGACGTGCCTGGGAACGGGGAGGCCACCCGGGCGTCCGTCGCCGGGCGCGTGCTGGGTAAAACGTGGTAGGTGTCCACCCGGAGTGTCACGCAGCACTTAGAAGTGACCCCGTGACAGGCTCCGTGCTCTGTGACCACACGGACGGACCCTCACAACACGGCCCTTGGAGGAAAAAGAATAGGAAACCAAACGAGAAAGACCGCAGTCTCACTTACTTAAAAAAAACACAGCCCCACAAACAAGTCACATCTGGTCCGAATGCGTCAAAACCAGAAGGGAGGGGCGCCTCGGTGGCTCAGTCTCGATTTCGGCTCAGGTCATTATCTCCCGGTTCGCGGGACCGAGCCCCACATCAGGCTCTGCACTGACAGCGTGGAGCCTGCCTGGGGTGCTCTCTCTCTCTGCTTCTCCCCTGCTTGCGCCCTCTCTCTCTTATAATAAACTTTAAAGAGATACACAACGGCACGATTCCCTACAGAAAGGCAGGGTAGAAGGGGGTGAGAGGTTAACAAAATAACCAAGCAAACTTATGAACGAATGAATGAAATACTCTATTCTGCCGTGACTTCTCATTAAAGGCTCACGGGTGACGTTCAAAGACCCAAGGTGAACTTAGCTCTAAAGACCCACCATCCAGCCCTCTCTCTTCCTGTTGCCAATGAGTCTCTACTCACCCCGGCCCCTCACTCCCTCCTGACGGGTCCTCCCATTGTCTGAATGGGCCGATGCAGCAGCCACTAGCGACCTGTGGCCATTTGAGTCCAGTTAAAATGAAATGAAATACGAAATCCACATTCGGCTCGGGGACAGGGATGGAACACGGCTGCGGAACAAACACTTCTGTCGTCACGGAGAGTTCTAGCAGGCAACGTGGCTACACGTGCTTCTCTGTACATCGCAGCTTCCGTGACGCTAAATCTGTCCCCGAAGCCCAGGGATTCCTGCCTTGCCTTAATTTCAGGGACACTTACGGACTACCTTCCTCTGGCCTCATAGCGAGGGAGGCAAGGGCACTAGCAGCTGTAACGGCCCCTGCAGCGCTCGCGGACCACTCTGCAAATCTCCTAAAAACGTCAGGTGGTTTACGGTCAAATGTACCTCTTCATTTACGTCTCCCAAACAAACGTTTGTGGCGCACCTACTGTGTGCCAGGCGCTATAAAAAAAATAAAAGGTGCCGCGGATACGGTCGTGGACAAGACACGCGCGTTCCCTGCCCCCAGACAGCTCACGTTCTAGAAGGCCCCACGATGAAATAAGGAAATGGATGCACACGATAATTACAGATATGATAACAAGCCACGAAGGAAAGGCACAGACTGGTGTGATAGAGAGTAAGATGTGGGGGGGCGAATCTAGAATCGGGCCACCAGACCCCCACTGCCAGGGGAGGTGTCACAGTCTATGCGCTGACCTGAAGCATGGGAAGAAGAGAGCCGAAGGAAAGGATGAGGGAAAGAGGGTTCCGGGCGCTTGAAGCCGCTAGTGCAAAGGCCCTGAGGCAGAAAAGCTTGAGCCCATTGGAGGAAAAAGTTTAATGGACAAAGAGGAGGGCTAGAAAGGCAAAGCCTGAGAAATGAAAGCTTTGGAATCTGAATTTTATTCCACAAGTGATAGGAAGCGATTGAGGGCTTTAAAAGGGGGAGTGAGTCATATGGCCTGATTTATTTGTATATTTTTTGAATAGGGGCACCTGGGTGGCTTAGTCGGTTAAGCATCTGACTCTCGATTTCGGCTCGGGTCATGATCTCCCCATTCGTGAGTTCGAGCCCCCCCCCCCCCCCGTCAGGCTCTGCGCTAACAGCGTGGTGCCTGCTTGGGAATCTCTGTCTCCCTCTCTTCGTGCCTCTCCCCTGCTTATGATCTCTCTCTCTCTCTCTCTCTCTCTCAAAAATGAACAAACGTTAAATTTTTTTAATTAAAAAATTTATTTTTTAAAGATTTTATTTATTGTTTGCTTGTGTTTATTTATTTTTGAGAGAGAGAGAAAGACACAGAAGGTGAGCGGGGAAGGGGCAAAGAGAGGGAGACAGAATCCGAAGCAGGCTCCAGGCTCTGAGCTGTCAGCACAGAGCCTGATGCGGGGCTCGAACTCACGAAGCCTCAGATCATGACCTGAGCTGAAGTCCGACACTCAGCCGACTGAGCCCCCTCGGGGGGGGGGGGGGGGCTACTCCATCTGTTTTTAAAACATCGTCTGGCTGCCCTGTGGGACATAGAGCGGCCAGAGGCAGAGGTGATGGGGGTGTGGATTCGAGTGGTGGCAGCGAGGGGGGAGGAACGGGGGCCGGTATGAGATACGTTTTGGAAACAGGGTCTGCAGGACTTGGTGGAGGGCTGGATGTGGGGGTGAGGGGAAAGGAATCAAGAAATCTGGGTTTTTCGCTCCCCCCACTCCCACCGTGGGTGACGACGCTGATTCCACTGAGCAGCCGCGGGGAGGCGCAGACAGGCAGGGGCTTGGTGTGGGGCTTGTTGGAGACCCCGGCCAGGAGAGCAGGGGCGGGTGGCTGGAGGAGAGTCGAGTCAGGCTGGGGACAATCCCAGCCAGAGGCATCCACCTGGGAATCTGCCCCCCCCCCCCCACACACACACACACACGCGCGGGCAGGGTCACGTGAGCTCTCTAGGAGGTAGAGGGTTCCTCTCTCTATTGTCATAGCTGAGGAAGCCGCCCCCAGACAGTGAGTGACCCAGGAGCAGGGAAGGTGTGACTGCGGGCTGTGGGGGGTGCAGGGGGCCTGCACGCGCCCTGTAGGGAAGCGGTGGGCTGGGTAGGGCCCGAATCCAGGCGGGAACTTGTCCTCCACCGACCGAGCCGGCCCCTGAATGGTGATCTAAAGCCCTTCGCTGGGCTCTTGGTTGAATCGAATGGTCCCAGAGGACTGCCACCACTGATGGGGATGTAGGCCTCGCCGCCAGGCGCCAGGCTCCGGAAGGCACCGAGGTAGAGCAAACTCTGACGTTACACCTCGGGCTGGGGGGCCAGGGGAGCCCTGAGGCCTGGCTGCTTGGATGCACCGAGGGTTGGTGGGAAGAGAGACTCCCTCGTCTCTAAAGGGGCAGGAGACTTGGGCCCCAAGCGGGGGAGTCCCCTTGCTTGTCCGAGTCCCGTCCGGTATTCTTTTTTTTATAAAAATTTATTTATTTTGACAGAGAGAGAAGAGAGGGAGGGAGAGAGAGGGGGAGAGAGAGAATCCCAAGCAGGTTCCGCACCGTGAGCACAGAGCCCGATGTGGAGCTCGAACCCACGAACCCTGAGCCGAAATCAAGAGTCGGATGGTCAGGCGACTGAGCCCCCCCCCCCAGGCGCCCCAAGAATCTCATATTCTAGGCTGGGTTGCACATCCTGAACAGGAGAGGAGGCAGCCCGGGAGGGAGAAGGGATTCAGGACCCGCCACGTGCCAGATCCTGTCGCAGTCCGGCGGGCTAGACGGCCACGCGCTCTGTGGGACAGGTGCTGGGTAGAGGTGAGCACGGGGGGGTGGTGAAGCAGGCGAGATGCCGTCGAAGTCAGCCCGGCGGAGCCAGATCCCAGCTCTGGCCAGGAGGCGAGAGGGTAGCCAGGAATGGGATTGGCATCGGGGTTGGGGGCCGGTGAACACGCCTGGGACGCGAGCTCGGCACGCGAGTCCCTGTCGGAGGTGAGGCCCCCGTCTGCCCTTGGACCTTTCTTCTCTGAACACAGATGTCATCACCCGCTCACCTCCTCTCTCACATCTTGAGATATTCTTTTCATGGGTCTAGACCAGCCAAGAAGCTGGTCCATCGACGCCAAGAAGCGTTGGTACCCAGCTAAGCTTTCTTTATCCGCTGTCCCCAGAACTCGTAGACCCTCCCTCATCCTGCTGAGGGCCGGCTTCCCTCACGTTCCTCGGCTCTGGCTTCTCTGTTGCCAAAAGACCGGCTTCTGGGCTGGGTTCGGCCCGGTCCTGGCGCTCACTCAGCCCCCACGTTCCCCGCATTTGGTGCCCCGTCTACGGCATTTTCCAACTTCTCTCTCTAGCACCCAGGTTCAGCAAGGCCTCTGAGAATGGGGGATGAGGAGGGCTTTTGGGTAGGGCTTCTCCTCCGGACCCAGAACCAGGCCTGCCTCCGTCTTCCCCACCTCCACTCTCTTCTTCTCAGCTTCCAAAGAGGTGAGGTCAAAGTCACAAAGATCCCGTGGTATCTTCTCAGGAGCTCCTCTGACTCTCGTAACTGCCGTTCATAAGCCCATCACTCACTGGTGGTAGACAGGTGGCCTGAACACTCATTACATGTTATATATTTTGTTGATTATCGATTGTTTTCCCCCCTCCCAGCTGTGGGGAAGGGGCCATACTGCTAAGGTCACCACCCCTGTGTCTCCAGTATCTGGCACCTAACAGACGCAGATATTTAAAAAAAAAATTTTTTTTATGTTTATTTATTTTTGAGAGAGAGAGAGAGAGAGAGGGAGACAGAGCGCAAGGCGGGGAGGGTTCGAGAGAGAGGGAAACACAGAATCCAAAGCAGGCTCCAGGCTCCGAGCCGTCAGCCCAGAGCCTGATGGCAGGGCTGGAACTCACAGACCACGAAACTCACAGACCACGAAATCGTGACCTGAAGGCCCCCCCAGCCCCCCCCCAGCTCAGATCCCCCCCTCAGATGTATCTTTTTTTTTCCCCCCAGTATTTTGTTTCAGATGTATCTTTTAAAAAGCATAGAAAAAAGTTTGTAGGCAAATATGGTAAAACATTAATCATTAATAGTAGCTGCCTCTGGGTCCTGGGGGTTATGTTTTTGTTTTTCTTTCTTTTCTGATTTTCCCAAATGTTTCCACAAAGACTTGTATTTTCATGATAAAGAAAACTTGACAGAATCTTTGTTATCATGTAAAACCATTCCTCTTGATATGCCTGGAGCCCCTTTCCTGTCTGTGAGGGTCAGTGCTACTAAAAACAGCGGCCTTGTCCTCAACCCCAGTCCTACCCACCTTCCCAAGTCCAGGTCTGCTTGTGACTGGCTTGCACACCCCATCGCTCTGATGGCTTCCCAAGACTCTCAGAATCCTGGAATCCTTTATTTTTTAAACATTTATTTATTTATTTATTTATTTATTTATTTATTTATTTATTTTGAGAGACAGAGCACCAGCAGGGGAGGGGCGGGGGGGGGTGCACCGAATCCGAAGCAGGCCCGACACCGGGCTCGAACTCACCAACCGTGTGAGATCACGACCTGAGCCGAAGTCAGACGCTGAACCCACTGAGCCACCCAGGCCCCGCTAGTGTTAGAGTAGCTTGACCTAACACTACTTTCTATATGTCAGAACCTCCTTCCCCATCAGTGCGTGCTGCTAAATGTTACCAACCAGCTCTGGGAGATGGAAAACAACATCTGCCATAAACACTTCCACTGTGGTCAATTTCAAGCTTCCAGGAAGACATTATTGAATGTGCTGTTAGGAAGAGGTGTGCACAGTTGCTTCTCACAAACCTACACATGCAGCCTCCACCGCACTGTTGGTTCCCTCCAAAGCCTCACTGCTGCTGCGGTGCCCGGGGGGCTCAGTGGGTTAAGCGTCCGACTTCGGCTCAGGTCATGATCTCACAGTTTGTGAGTCTGAGAGCCCGTGTCGGGCTCTGTGCTAACAGCCCGGAGCCTGGAGCCTGCTTCAAATTCTGTGTCTCCCTCTCTCTGTCTGCCTCAGACCCACTCGCCGTCTGCCTCTGTCTCTCAATAGTAAACATTAAAAATAAATAAGCATTTAAAAACTTCAAACAGGGGCGCCTGGGTGGCGCAGTCGGTTAAGCGTCCGACTTCAGCCAGGTCACGATCTCGCGGTCCGGGAGTTCGAGCCCCGCGTCAGGCTCTGGGCTGATGGCTCAGAGCCTGGAGCCTGTTTCCGATTCTGTGTCTCCCTCTCTCTCTGCCCCTCCCCCGTTCATGCTCTGTCTCTCTCTGTCCCAAAAATAAATAAACGTTGAAAAAAAAAATTTTAAAAACTTCAAACAAACAAACAAAAAAAAACCACACAAAACCTCACTGGTATTCCTTAAAGTATTTTTCATACCACTGTTGCGACTCTTCTGCATAGCAAAAACTATCCCAAAATAGAAGGTTTGGAAAGTCTACCAGAAGAGATACAAACTTATTTGGCAAACTTCTTTCTCAGCAGAACGCTAAACTCTTACCCTCTGAGAAAGAAATGAGAAAATAATGAATCCGATGGATTGCCAGGACAGTATCCAAAGGCATTGAAAATCTATAGATGGGTAGCTGGAGAGTTCTCCCCGAATATCTGAATTTTAATCTTGGTGAGTGGGTGTAACCACAGAAGGTGGGAAAGAAATGCCATCTTAAGATAGAATCTGATCAAGTGCAGTCAAATCAGTTCTCAAGAGAGAAATTTCTATGTGACCTAAAGGGGGTTGCTTGGTATGTAAATCATAAAAAAAAAAAAGAAGACAGAGAGGTTCTCCAATGATTTTCAGGGGAGTTCTGATCCGAGATCATCACTATTCCAGGATTCTTTTTTTTTTTTTAAAGGATTTTTAAAAATATTTATTTATTTTGAGAGAGACAGTGAGCTGAGGAGGGACAGAGACAGACAGACAGATGCAAAGCAGGTTCTAGACTCTGAGCTGTCAACACAGAGCCCAACGCAGGGCTCGAACCCACGATCTGTGAGATCATGACCTGAGCCAAAGTTGGATGTCTAACTGAGCCACCCGGGCTCCCTTTCCAGGATTCTTTTTGAAGGGGAGACAGACTGGCCTTTTCACAATGAGGACAGATGCACTGTGTTCTTCTGTTCTTAGAGCTGTGTGGTACCAAACGTTGGAGGACACGTAGCTAATTCCCTTGTCCACTGTCAAGGTTCCTTGACTAGATTTTGTCTTTCCGCTTAGATTTCCTTATAGAAAAGAACGGAGAGTTGGACCAGCCAACATAGACGTTCTGTTGCTCTTCCCCATTTCAGTTCATTTATAGAGAAGCTGATATTCCCACTTTTTGGTCAATCTATCGTGAGTCTGATTAGCCAGAGCCTTTCCTCAACGGTACCTTTCCTCAACGGTAAATTAGGATCGGTAGCGTACCGTGTATTTGCCAGGCACAATTCTAGTTGCTGGGCACACAATAACGAACCAGACAGGTTCCCAACCCTACACAGGTTATATTCCAGTGGAGAAAGCCAGACATGAGTAGAGCAAGTGCCCACATAAATGGATGTCACCAGTATGTGACAGGCTCTATGTCTGCTGTGAGGGCACATAACATGAGCAGCCCACTTAGTCTTGTAGCTCAGGAAAGGTGTCCCTCAAGAAGTGATTTGACTGGCCACGTAAACTGGGAGGGCTCCCAAAGCTGAGGACTCTGCCCTGGGCTGTGGGGACTCCACACAGGCAATGCTGTGCTGCTTCGGCCGGGTACCAGGTACCTCATCACCCTACGATACTGAACAGTATTTTGCCCTTTTCTTCCTCTGAGTATGTAGAACTCCGTCTTTTGTCAAGGTTATCTGTGCCTTTTGGGTGCCCAGATGGCTCAGTCTGTTAAGCGTCTACCTCTTGGTTCCTGCTCCGGTCATGATCTCATGGTTTGAGAAGTTTGAGCCCTGCATCGGGCTCTGCCCTGGCAGCACAGAGCCTGCTTGGGATTCTCTCTCTCTCTCTCTCTCTCTCTCTCTCTCTCTCTGTGTGTGTCTCTGCGCACCCCCACCCCCCCACCTGCACAGTGTCTTATCTCTCTCAAAATAAACTTAAAAAACAAAATTTGTTTTATTCATTTTTTTTTTTTTTACATTTATTTCTGAGAGACAGAGACAGAGCACGAGCAGGGGAGGGGCAGAGAGAGAGGGAGACACAGAATCCGAAGCAGGCTCCAGGCTCTGAGCTGTCAGCACAGAGCCGGACGCAGGGCTCGAACTCACAAACTGTGAGATCATGACAACCAAAGTCAGACACTTAACTGAGCCACCCAGGCGCCCCCAAAAAACAAATTTAAGATCATCTGTGCCTTTTTTGAGTTTTGGATGGAAGTTGGCGAAGGATGTTATCACTCAGTGCCCTTGTCATATCATGGAGCCTGTGCCTTAGGTCAGTGAGGACACTTCACCAATGTCTCAGGGAAATGAATCAATTAAGACTGGCACATGACACACGGGAGGTACAGTCACACAAAGACGACAGCACTTTTTTTTAAGGAATAACGAGATATAATTCACATATCATCCAATTCAATTATTTAAAGTGTACAATTCAGTGTTTTTTAATATCTGAAGAATGGGACCATAGCTCCAATCAGTGTTAGGACATTTTTTTCAGCACAAAAGCCATACTCTGCCCCTCCCGTGTACTCTTTTGCAGTCCCTCTCTGGGTCCCCATCTCCCTCTAACTTCTCAACACTAGGTGTCTACTGATCTATTTTCTGTCTCCATGGATTTACCTATTGTGGACACGTCATGTAAGTGGAACTCTATACTATGTGGTCTTTTGTGACCGACTTTCATTTAACACGTTTCAAGGTTAATCCATGTTGTAGCATTTACCCGGTACTCCATCCTTTTTTATTGCCGTGTAATATTTCGTTGTATGGATACACCATATTCTATTTATCTATTCATCAGTTGATGGGCTCCAGGAGTTTCTGCTTTTTGGGCTATGATGAATAACGCTGCTTTGAACATTCCTGTACATGTTTTGGTAATTGAAGTGAAATTCACATGGCATAACACTAACCATTTTTTGTTGTTGTTGTTGTTTTTTAACGTTTATTTATTTTTGAGACAGAGAGAGACAGAGCATGAACGGGGGAGGGTCAGAGAGAGGGAGACACAGAACCTGAAACAGGCTCCAGGCTCTGAGCTGTCAGCACAGAGCCCCACGCGGGGCTTGAACGCACGGACCGCGAGATCATGACCTGAGCCGATGTCGGCCGCTTAACCGAATGAGCCACCCAGGCGACCCAACACTAACCATTTTTAGATCAATGAAGTGCCAGTTAGAGCATTGGGTGTTGTGCAACCCCCACCTTCACCTAATTCTGAAACGCTTCATCATTCCAAAATAAAACCCCCTGCCCATTAACCCCACTCCCTGGTCCCCTCATCCCCCAGCACCTGGCAACCCCCAATCTACTTTCTGCTTCTAGGATTTACCTATTCTGGATAGTTCTTGCCATTCAAATCATAGGGTATGTGACCTCTTTTGTCTGACTTCTTTTACTTAGCATAATATTTTTGAAGTTCATCTAGTGGAAGCAGGTATTAGTACTTCATTCCTGTTTTGTGACCGAATAATATTCCATTGTACACCCCCCCCCCTTTATCCATTCCTCTGTTGACGGATACTTGGGTTGTTCCTACCTTCTGACTACTGTGAATAACGCTGTTGTGAATATTTTCCTGCAAAGATTTAAGTGGCTGTTTTTTTTTTTTTTTTTTAAGTGATTTGGGGCATACACCTAGGAGAGTTGTTGGATCATGTGGACAAATACATCTTTGAGAAGAGCAGGTTGGGGCTTTAAACAATGCGCCCAGACCCTTACGGGGGGAGGAGGGGAGTGGTGGTTTTGCGTTTTACAAAGGAAAAGGCGGAAACCTCAGAAAGCTGAGTGGAAGGAACGGGGAGGGATAGTGGACCACGCCGCATAAACGTATTAATTCAAGCCGGTGTTTGCGGTACGCATCTACCAGGTCACGGGATTCTAAAACAAAACAAGAACCAGATCCAGGGTTGGGGACTCCCAGCCCAGGTATGTGGCTGCTCGTCTTCTCTACAGGACTGCTGCCCGCCTGGTTTGCGGAAGCAAAGCAGGTGGCCACGAGGGTAGTGCCGGAAACCTGGAAACTGGAAGAAGACCACAGAGTTGCGGGAAAAGCGGCAGCTTTCTTCCCTAGGAGGAGGGCCAGAGAAATAAACCGCGAGAGACGGGTTGTCCCCTGCTTCGTGGTCGCCTTCCACGACCTGGAGAGCGTCAGCGGACCGTAACACGCCAGTCTGCTTTAGAGTCTTCCCAGGGTGCTCGCAGACAACTGCTGTGGAGCAGCCGGGGGGCCGGGATCGGGGAGAAATAAATGCCTTGCGAAGCTCCCTAGAGCTCAGCCGTACGGCAGCCGCGCCGGCGGCCCCGCACCCAGGGAATCGACAAGATGGCCGCGACCCGGGCGCTCTAGCTCCCGGGCGAAACTCTATGGCAGGCCCGAGGCCCGGAGGTGAAGCTGAGATGGGCGGTAACCCGACCACACTAGCGCGCTAGGAAGCGTGAGCGGAAAGAGCTCTTGCGCGCATGCGTGGACGGGGGGGGGGATGGGCTTTGAGACGAGGGGCCCACCCCGCAATGCAAGTTTTCTGAAACGTGTGAGTCGTTTAAGTCCAGTTAAAGCCGAGGTGGGGCGTTCCCAAGACGCATGCGTCCTAGCCGAGCCCAGCGCTACAGTGGCGTGGTCTTTTCAACGCCCGGCGTACAGACGACGTCTGAGGTGGAAGGGGCGGTCAGGATTCCCAACACGCATGCGCTCTGAGGCCGAGGCGTTCCCTTCGGAGGGTGTGGAGTGCAGGGCTCCTTATTGCGCAGGCGCGAGTCCCGTCCGGTAGGGGTAGTGGTCTATCACGGGAAGGGAAGAGGAGGTTGAAGGGCTTAAAAAACCGGGTGCGCCTGCGCACTGCCTACTGGTGGGAAGCGCTCTGGGTTGGGGAGGGGCGGGGTCACGCGTACGCGTCATTGGATGGGAAGGTGGGAGGGAGGGTGGAGATCGGGGAGGGTCTGTGCGCTTGCGCAGTGCGGGGGTGGAGGGCGGAGGGGATAGATAGCACGCTTGCGCGGCTGTCACAGGGCTGCTTGGTTGGTCAGTGGGGAGTCGGCGCCTGCGTACTAAGACCCGTGTGCAGCAGCGGCGGCGGCGGTAGAGGCGGCGGCGGCGGCGGCAGCGGGCTCGGAGGCAGCGGTTGGGCTCGCGGCGGGCGGACCGGGTCGAGTCAGTGCGTTCGCGCGAGGTGAGAGCGGGCAGGGCGCGCGTGCGCGGAACCTCGGCTGGGGCTTGGGAGCGGAGATGGAACTGCTCGAGGGTCGGGGAGGGGGCAAAGGGGAGCGGCGGCGGCCGCCGCACAGGGTTCGGTCCGCGAGCGGCGCGAGGTGCGGAGAGGCGCGGGAGCGCGCCCCGGTTGGCGCGCGGGGTGACGGTTGGGGCCGGCCGGGTGACGTTGGAGCGACGCAGGGCGGGGGACGGCGAGCCGCGAGGCCGCCACGCGGGAGAGGCCGCCGGGCGGCCACGCCGGGGCGAGGGCCGGGGGCCAGATCGGCCCGGAAGGGCCAAGGTACCTGGGCCGTTGAGAACCGGGCGCCGCGCGGCCACGTGAGGTGGGGGAGGGGGCTATTCGGTGAGAGGGCAAGTGGGGGGGGGGCTGGCGGCCGGCCGGAGAGGGGGGGAGGGGAGGCGGCGTGGCTCCGGCCTGGCGCGGCCTTTGAGGAGGGGGTGGCGGCGGCACCGGAAGTGTCCCCCCTACCGGAGGCTGCCCTCCGGGTCGGAGGCCGCATGGCCGAACGTGGACGGGGGCCGCATGGCAGCGCGGGGACCCCTCCCCCCAGATCCCGGCCACCGGAAGCCCCGGGAGGCCACATGGTGGGCGGGAGCCGGCAACCCCCAGCGCGGAGAGAGGTGGTCGGTCCTCGCGGGCGCCCGGGGTAGCTTGGAATTTTGGGGAGGGGGCGAAGGCTGAGGCCCGCACCTGATCTCCCCGGAGAGCCCGCTGCGGACATATGTTAGCGTGCCCCCGCCCCATGGGCCCCTGGCGCGCTACCCCCCCGCCCCGACTCCCCTGGGAAGTGAGGCGGCCGGCCAGGTGCGAGCAGCGCTCTCCCGTGCTGGGTGGCCGGAGAGACGGGGAGACTGACGGCGATTGGACGGGAGCCCAGCTCTTTTCGGCCGCGCCGACAGCGCCTTAAAGTCCCGAGCAGAGGAGCTCCCCGCTGTGATAGGTGCTCTTCACCTTGTCACGGTCTTCCTCCTGGTGTCTGATTTGCGGGCTCCTGCTTTCAGAGCCCCAACTCTGCCGGCCTAACAGAACTTCTGCTACTCACTACTCCCAGCGTTTTGCTTTCATTTTATTGTCATTCACGCTGCCCACTCCTCCACTTTCCACTCAGCGCACAGGCCCGGCCTGAAAAGCCGACAGGACCGGTGCATCCTGGGAAAAGGGGGAGGGCCCTCGAGGAGAGGCCGGGTTCCCGGGTTCCCTTTGGGAAACGAGATGGAGGTGTTTGGCAGGGGGAGAAGTTAGAGAACAGCTTTACTTTCTCTCCCTCGGCTGTGTCGGAAAAGGCCTGTTGGAGAGGCGGGAATCCCCCAAAGAGGCCTTGTGGTTTCCTGTACCAGTGACTGGCGCGTGTGGATCGGGTGGGGGGTGTAACAGACGGGTGGGGCCCTGTCCTCCGGTCTCCACCCTCCCCTCTCCCCGCTACGGTAGCCCCGCCCTTTTGCTGGCTCGCGGCTGCTCACCTAATTATAGCCCTGTTCTGTGTGGGGAAGAGGGGTGGTTGGTTTCAGCGGCCAGTAACACCTGAGTCTCCCCCCGCCTCCCAGGAATTAGGCGTTTGCCCATCTTGGAGATTTGGCATCCTAACTCCCCAGAGCCTTCTGTTCCCGGGCCACCCCTTTAGCTTTCAGTTGGGCTAGGGGTCCGGCTTGTGTTCCCACCACTTCATACACACGCCCCATCTTAAGGGTTTGTGGTCCCAACTCCGTGTTTAACCTGGGCACTTTGACTTTCATTTAGGCGGGTGATGGAACGGAGGGCTGGGGAAACCTGAAGCCTGTTTCCAGAGAGCAGTGGGGCAGATGGAGAGCTCTGTCGACCTCCACCTCTACTGACTCCGCTTCTCTTTGACTCTAGTTGGAATCGAAGCCTCTTAAGATGGCAGATGATTTGGACTTCGAGACAGGAGATGCAGGGGCCTCAGCCACCTTCCCGATGCAGTGCTCAGCATTACGTAAGAATGGCTTTGTGGTGCTCAAAGGCCGGCCCTGTAAGATCGTGGAGATGTCTACCTCCAAGACTGGCAAGCACGGCCATGCCAAGGTTAGAATTGGATCTCTCCATCTCTCGCCTTCCCCACACTTCCCTCATCCGTGGGGCTCCCGGCAGCAAGCTGCCCTCAGTCCTAGCCCTCTCCATTCCCGGAGCTCTCTTTTTACCCCCCAGTTCCTTGTGTAGTGCTCAGCCCTGGCTACCTTCCACCTTCCCCCGGCCTTCAGCCTTTCGTTACCTCCTGTGCCCCGTCATTGCCTTGTGCCCGGTCCTCTTCCCCACTGGTGAGTCTCCAACTTTGCCAAGTGGTCTGGTCAGCAGCTCCTTCCTTCTTGGCTTTCACTTGTGGTTTTTCTTGCCTGGGGTTCTAGTTCCCAGGCTTTCTCTAGTCCCACTACAGAGCAGCTTTCCCTGGAGGGGGCCAGCGTACCTTGAGCTTCCAGATCCCCTCCTGCCCCACGCCCCCGATCTCCGATGCAGCGTCACACTGTGTCTCCGCCTGCCCCTCTCCCCGAGTTTCCTGAGCCTCCACCTCGCTCTCTTGGATCTGGACATTGTTGCTAGTGCTTGTCAGTTTTTCCTGCCCTCCCAAAACTCGACCTGACTCACCCTTGCTGGAGTTCTTGTGGTTTTGTTCCCTGGTTGGTTTGTCTTCTGTTGGCTCGGGGTTCACCCTGGGTCACCCCCAACGTCTACGTCCTTGTCTGTGTTCTTTTGTGGCGTTTATTCCCTTTGCATAGTCTTCTGTCCCCAAAGCCTTTTCTTCTCCGCGCTCTTCTTTTCTTGTTGCTTCCTGTTTTCCCGAGTTCACCTTTTATGCTGATGTCCAGATGCTTTTCCAAATGTTGTGCGTAGAGTCCTCCCAGTCCCCTGGGCACGTCGGTCAGTGTTCTGGTAGCTCAGGGTAACTGGCTGCTTGGAGCCTGCCCTCCTGTTTTCTTTGTGCTGTCAACCCCAAAGTCAAGGGCAGTCTTTCTGCCTCCCTTTCTTAAAGGCTTTAGTGCTTCTTTGGGCTGACTGGTTTAGCTCCAGCTCCCCTGGTCTTTTCCCTGACAACCTCGTCGGACTTCCCTCACCAGTCAGGAGCACCTCGAGCCTTTCTCTTTTCCATCCTAGAGCTTGGTCGGGTTTCTCTTTCATGTGATGCACACATACAGGTCCACCTGGTTGGTATTGACATCTTTACTGGCAAGAAATACGAAGATATCTGCCCGTCGACTCATAATATGGATGTCCCCAACATCAAAAGGAATGATTTCCAGGTATGTAGGTGGGTTAGTGGTTGTCGGTGGCCATAGACTGACCGGGAGAGAGGGGAACGGCCGGAGAAGGGGTTTGGTGTTAGAGGTTTGCCACCAGTTTGTCCTCAGACCCTTTATCCTCCCCCCTACCTGGGCCAACCTGCAGCTTCCTTCCTCCTCTGCCCCCAGCTGATTGGCATCCAGGATGGGTATCTATCGCTGCTCCAGGACAGCGGGGAGGTGCGAGAGGACCTTCGTCTGCCCGAGGGAGACCTCGGCAAGGAGATTGAGCAGAAGTATGACTGCGGAGAAGAGATCCTGGTATGCCCCCCCCCCCCCCCGGCCTTGTGCCCAGCTCCTCTCCTCGCACTGCTTCCTCTGACCTCATGTCTGACCTCCCCCACCCCCCCAGATCACGGTGCTGTCTGCCATGACAGAGGAGGCAGCAGTTGCGATCAAGGCCATGGCGAAATAACTGGCTCCCAGGTGAGTGTGCCAGCTGCCCGTCCCCAGCCCCTGCATGTGCTCCGCGTCCCAGACAAAACCTGCCTCAGTCCTGTTCCAGGTTTCCCTTCCTGCCCCAGCAGGGTCGCCCCCCACCATGGACAGAACAGTCCAGTCTCACCAGGTGTCTCTCCTCCCCAGGGTGGCGGTGGCGGAAGCAGTGATCCTCCAGCCTGCAGAGGCCCCCTTCCCCAGCCTGGCCCAGCTCCGGCCCGGCCCCGGGCTGGACTCCTCCTACACAATTTATTTGACGTTTTATTTTGGTTTCCCCCACACCCCCTCAATCTGTCGGGGAGCCCCTGCCCTTCATCCTGCTCCCTTGGCCAGGAGTGAGTGACCCATGGCCTTGGCGAAACTGTCCTCCTCTTCTCCCCTCGCACTACAGTCCTGGTCGGGGAGAGGGGGCGGGTGCTGCTTGTGGTTTAGTGGGTTTTGTTTGGTTTTTGTTTTCTTTCTTTTTTTCTTTTTTTTTTTTTTTAAATTCAATCTGGAATCAGAAAGCTGTGGATTCTGGCAAATGGTCCTTGTGCCCTTCCCCCACTCATCCCTGCTCTGGTCCCTTGTTCCCCTTGGCCCTTTACCCCAAGCACCACCCCACAGACTGGGGACCAGCCCCCTCTCCTGCCTATGTCTCTCCCCAAATCCCTTTAGCTGGGGAGGGAAGAGGAGGAGAGGGGAGGGGACCTGCCCCCTCCTCAGGCATCTGGGAGGGCCCTGCCCCCACGGGCTTCACCCTTTCCTGTGGGCTCTCTCCCCGACACATTTGTTAAAATCAAACCTGAATAAAACTACAAGTTTAATATGAAGGCCCCAATTCAGTTGCTTCTTTGAATTGAATGGGCATTTGCGGACTGGAGGGGAGATGAGAAATCCTGCCCACCGAACTCGGCCATCTGTTCCCGGCCAGCGTTCACTTGCTGTGCATCTGCCGGCCACCCCGCCCCTCCATAGAGCCCTGGCCGCCTCCGGGTGAGGCCACACAAACAGCAGCAGCAGCCAGGGACACTGGCAGGTAGATTTTATTGGACCGGGACACACCGGGGACCCTCACCCACGGCAGAGGGTGGGGAGAGGCTGAAGATACAATCTGACGGTCACTTGTGGTAGAATCGTGGGTTCTGGCTGTGCTGGATGAAGGGGAGCCGAGGGCCAGGTTGGCTGGTAGCCGCAAAGCCCGACTGGTGGCAGTGACGAGAGGGGGGTTCGGTCAGCGAGCACCCTCTCCCTCCAAGCCCTTGAGCCCGCCCCCCCCCCCAGAGTGGGAAGGTGGGAGTCTGGGCACACCTGGCTCCCGACCTTACCTTTCCCGCCGGTTGCATCTGCACAGGGAGCTGGGGAGAGGCCAGCAGTCCAGGGGCTGGATGCAGAGCTTGGGGATGCATGGGGCGCAGGGAGGACTGCGGAGAGGAGAGTCAGGACCGGAGGCAGCCGGGGGCTCCCCTGAGCACAGCGCTTCCCCTGAACTCCCAAGACCCCATACTCTCCATACTCACAGAGTCCGAGAAGGCGGTCTGCTGGTTGGCGTGCTCCATCGGCTTCTGTAAGGACAGGGCGCCACCCGGCTGCAGGAATCCTAGGGAGGGAAGGAGGGGGGTGTGACGCAGCCACCGGAGGTGGGGGAGGCGGGGAGGGCAGGGTGCTCGCACAGGGGTGTCGTCACCTGTCTGGGTGGGCTGGAAGTGGCCGTGCACCGCGTAGGGCTGTGGCTGCGGCTGCGACAGGTACTGCACTGCGGGGAACGCCGAAGGTGCTGAGGAAGGGACGACGCACGGCCATCAGAGCCTCCTCATCTGGGTCTTGCCAGAGTCCCCTCCCTCTGGGCCCACCACTCACCTCTGAGCTGCTGGCTAGGGCTATAGGCCGGCTGCGTGGGGCCATAGTGTGGCGGGGGCTGAGCGGTCCCATAGGCACCGCCGGGGCTGCCTTGGAATTGACCGTGCTCTGGGGTCCCTGCGAAAGCCGCCGCTGAGCCCACGTAATGCCGAGTCTGAGGAGGGAGGACGAGAACTGGCCGCTGTAAACTCTGAGGCGGGACCTCAGGGGCCCACCATGCCCCACTTCCCCCCACACCGCGAAGGGTCCGACGCCAGTGACGCCCATCACTTGAGTGCTGGGTCACTAAGGGCGCCTGGGTGTGGGTGGGAGAGGTCGGGGGAGAACAGGGCCGGACGCCCCATCCTACTCCTTACCGTAAGCACTTGGGGCCCGAACATCTGTTTGGCCCTGTCAGCCGCCATGAGGGTGCCTGGGCGATTGTGTCCTCCAGGGCTCCCTAGGGAGGGACAGGGGCTTCATGAGGCCGGAAGGGATGGCTGTGACCCCCAGGAGGGCCCGTTTGGACACGCGGTCTCTCCACTCCTCACCCTGCATGCTGAGGAGGTGCGTTCCCGTGTGGACGGTCAGGCTCTGCTGGTACGCAGCTGATGTCAGAGTGGTCAGGTCACTGGGGCGAAAGGCGGGCGCGTCAGAGTCGGGGACAAGTGCCCCCTTTTGCCACTAGACGCCGGTCGTTGTCACCCAATCCCAGTTACACCCTGCCCCGATTTTATTTTTAGCTCTCCAGTCCCACCTCTGCTCCTTTCGCCTCCGTTTCTCCTCCTCGTGTAAAACTTTCTTGAGCTGCAAGAAAAGCTGGTGCTTCTCCTCTTGTAAGGCCAAAAGCTTCTCCTGCAATTTCAGGATCTGAGAAGCGAGGGGAGCAGAGATGAAGGCAAGAGGGCCAGAGGGAAAGCGCTGTGAGAGATCAGGGGACTCGCTCACTTGCTCCTTGGTCTCCTCCAGGGACATTCTCTCTTCCATCTCCTTTTTCTTTCTCCTCTCCTGCTCCTCCTTCATCTTCTGTTCCATCATCTTGTCTACCTCTTCCTCTTCTGGAGAGAGAGTCGGGCAGAATGGGAAAACGGCAGGGTGGGTAACAAAGCGGCCTGTTGCGCACCGCGGGCCAGCGAGGCCTGGTCACCACGATGCTCCTCGTGCCTATCTCGGCAATGGCTCTTTCCCCGCGGAGGGGGCAGGCGGGTGGGTCTAGTAGGTGCTCTCCAAGGTCCTTCCCGACCCAAGGGTTCTGGAGCGGAGACCCGGCCTCCGGCTTCCACCACCCGCGGGGCTGTCTCATCCTTCCTGCGGCGCGGCCGCGGCGGCGCGCTGCACGGCCCGGGGTGGAGGCCTGCTCCGGGGAAGCGGCGCCTCCCCGGGGCCCTGTGTCCTCCCGCTCGGGCCCGGCTCACCTTGCCGCTTGCGCTCCCGCTCCATCATGATGTGCCGGTGCAACGCCCGGGCCATGGCGTTGGAAAGCTTGGGGCGCTCCAGGAGCGCGGGCATGATGCCGCCGGGGGCGCTCGGGCCGTGGGCGCCCGGCTCTGTCACTGACTGCCAGACCTCGGACCGGGCCTACCGGGAGGCGGGCGCTCAGGGCGAATCGCGCCCGGCCGGCAGAGGCGGAAGCCCTCCCGCCGCCCCCCTCCGCCCGGCCGGCCCCGGGGGCCCCCGCGTGCGCCGGCGGGCCGGGGTCTCCAGCCTCGGCGCTGCCCGCCCCCCGGCCCCTCCCTACCCGCCTGCTCTGCGCTTTCTCCGCGGCTCCTGCGCGCCTCGGCCGCGCGTCACATCCGGCCGCCGGGCCGACTCCTTCCGGAGCCGGGGCGGCCGCCGGCCTCGCGGGTCGGGCGCAGGGAAGGGCGGAAGCGGCCGCGACGGGTGCCGGCGGCGGTCAAACCCCGTCGCCGCGGCCCGCGCCCCCGGCGGGGCGGGCCGGGGCTCGCGGGGGCGGTGCGCGCGCGCGAGAAACAGGCCGAGGCGCGCGCTCCGGGACGGCGTTTATTGGCTGCTCGGAAACCCGCGTCCGTAACAACTGTACAGAGGCCCGCCTTCCCCGCGAGCGCCCTCCCACCGCCCGGCGGCCCGGGAAGCGGCGGCCCGGAGGGGGATCCGGGCTGCTCGGGATTCACAGTAACAGGAACGAAAACGGAAATAAATTAAGTGGTACGGGGGAGGGAGTCCGGGGAGTCGTGCTCCCCAAGTCAGTGCATGAAAGGGGGGCTGCCGGGCCCGGCTCCCGCTCGCCCGCCGCGCGGTCGGGGATGGCTCTGCTGCCGCGGGCGCGGGAGGCAGGACTCGAGCTCCAGGGCCCCCTGCCTGTCCGGGCCCCGCGCGCGCGTGCCGGGGCGATCGTCGTCGGTCGTCACTCGGAGTCCCGGGCCCAGGGCCCCGCTGTGCTTGTCATCGCCAGGCGGCCCCTCATTCCACCCGCACCAGCAGGGCATAGAGGAGCGTGGCCCCCTTCTCCTTGGTCACCCACTCGAGTTCGGCTGGGCTGAAGTGAGGGTCCGGAGGTTCTCTGAGGGCGGCCGAGGGGGGCCCGGGGGTGTAGGAGCCGGGGCGCACGCACACCTGGAACGCCACCTGGGCCTGGTGCGTCCGCTGGGATTTGGGGTCCCGGAATCTGTCGAGGGAAGAAGAAATCCGGCCGTGAGGCCTCTGGTCCCTCTCCTCCCCTTGCTAACTGCACGGCCACACAGGCCCTGCGGGGGCACCCCCACCTTGCAGGGGCCTTGCCCTCCCCCCACTCCCCTCCCTACCGCCTTCCCCAACGACTGCTCAGCCGGCTCCCCGCTTCCGAGTGCAGGCCGCTGCCCACCCTGCTCCCCGTGCCCGCTCCACTCGCACTTCTGACCCACTGCACCCCCCTTTTTGTCACCTTTAAAAATAGAAAATGCTTCTTATATAACAATGTTCTAGAGCGAGAGAAGACCCAAGCGGCACAGGTGAGAGAAGGGAAGGCAAAACGTGGAGACCCCGGGCGTGTCCCCCGGGTACTCACTGCACTTTGGATGCCAGGGTCTCGGCCCCAGCGTACTGCAGGGACGGGGAGAGCAGCACCGGAGGGGGCTGCTCCTCCCGGGGAGGGGCGCAGTTCTCGCCGGGCTCCTCAAACCCCACCCCGGGCTCGCCCTTCAGCGGCCGGCAGCTCAGGATAGAGGCAGCGCCTAGGACGAGAGCTGCGTCAGGGCCGCCCTTCAGGGGCCGGGCCCACCTGCCCTGCCCTGCCCTGCCCCTGCCGCCCCGGTACCTGCTCCCAGCTCCCCTCGGTCCAGCACCCTCCGCACGGCTGCCACGTGGCTCCCGTGATATGCCATGTGCCACTTCTTGGTTAGCGTCCCAGCTTCCAGACGGGGATTCACCCTAGGATGTAGACAGGGCAGACCGGACAAAGGTCGCTGGCTCCCCAACACTGTCCCCTCTACAGGAAGTTCTGCCACGTCTTCCATGCACCCCCTGGGGAACCTCCTTCCTCTAGGGGAAAAGAACAGTAAGGGAGCCGCGTGACCCTGCCCTGCGCACACCTGAGGTTGAACCTGCACCAGCCGAAGGGCAGGGCATACTCCCGAGGGGGCTCTCCCCGGCGCCTGTGGGCCTCGTCCCCTCGAAGCTTCCGGCAAGACTCACAGTAGCACAGGCTTCGCTTGGGCGGAGGCATAAAGTAATCCTCTGCGGGAAAGCGAGGGGCAGGCTGGGTGCCGAGGTGCCCAGCACTGCCCCGGGGAACGAGGCGGGTCCCGGGGGACCGGGGACTCACCGGGAAGCAACAGCAGTTCTTGGAAGCGGGAGCACAGGGCGTGATACTCGCAGCTCTTGAGAGGGCTGGCGGCAGGCAGCGGCCCCCAGCACACGCTCTCCTTCATACCTGCGCGGGCAGGAGGGGGCACAGGTCACAGGAGCCGGGGCGGCGCGGCACGGTGGGCGGGGCGGGGCTCTGCGGGCTGGCTCACCATCTACCATGTCCGCCTTCTCCATGTCCCCTTGGGTTCCCGCACTCTTGCCACTGGCAGCCCCTGGTTCAGGACTCACGATGGTCACCTGCAGGGGAGGGGGGCGGGAAATCAGCCTGGGCGTGCCCCAGCCCCCGGGGCCTGCCCGTGCCCTCACCGGTCGCCCCCTCCACCCTTCCTCCGTTACAGCCGACCTGCTCGCACTGGCCGTAGAGGTCCACCACCGCGTGGCAGGGCTGGGGCACGTCCGGTACGGCCACCCCCTGGTCCAGCCCATTGACGTGGAGGTGCAGCCCCCCAGAGCTGTCCAGCCGCAGTCCCAGGACGGTGCCTTCAGGACACGTGTCCAGGTTTGGCCCAAACTTCTCACAGATCTAGGAGGAAAGACCTACTGTCTTCCCAGAGATCAGACGCCCACAGGCAACAGCCAGGCTCGCCCTTCACTCTGCTTCCGGTTGCCAGGCTCCAGGCTTGGCCTTCACGCCGGCCTGCTGCCCGGGCTCCACCCCCCTCCTCAAACATCTGGAGTCCACCTCCCCGCCAACCCCCCCGCTCCCCTCCCCCCCCCAACATGCTCAGTGGCAGGAACCCAGGACAACGTGACAGCCTGAGCGTCCAGACAAGGCCCCCCACACTCTCGCTCACCCACCACGGGGTCTACCCCACTATGGGGCCCCTTTACGCCCGCAGTCCTACTGCCGGAGCCGGGGACCCTTTTGGCCAGACCCTCCCGACTCAAGGCCCCAGCCCTCCCTCTTCTCTCTGCCCCCTACTCACCTTGAGACCGTTGTGGAAGATGCCACGGCCCCGCAGCAGCCAGGCTGCCCGCTTGAGGGCACAGGCAGAAGCGGGGAAGTTGAGCCTCTCGGGCGGGCAGGTGATGACGCCCAGGACCAGGGAGGACGTCCACTGCCGGTTCAGGAAGTCTATCCGCACCTGGGGAAAAGGGCAACTACTCCCCAGTCACGGCCTGCTGGGAAGAGGCCGCCCCCCAGCAGAACCAGGCTCCTCACCCCTGCCGGGTGGGAGGGGGGGAGCGACAGGACCTCCCACAGTGGCCTGGGATGCTGCCCTTCCCTCGCCCGGAGGGACCGCAAACTACAAACCGCTTGTTTCCTTCCCCACGTGAGCCTCAGCGCTGTCGGGACAGTAAGGGTCCCCATGCCCCGGCTTCCTAACTAAACCTCTCCGTTTGAGCCAAGCAGCAGAAAGGCCTCCTCCTCGGCAAAGCCGTCCACGCACCCACGCGTAGGGCCGGCGTCTCTCTTGGCCTCCCCCGGCCCCTGCCCGCTGCCGCCGCCCCCACCGGTCGGCAAGTAAGGCTTCCTGATAAGCGACCTACGAACCCCACCGCGGGCACGAGCCCAAGCCCGGGAAGCTCATCCGAGGGGCTTGCCTTCCACCTCGTCCTCAGCTGGAAAGGGGTTCCTCCAGGAGGGCTGGCCCTGGGTCACCCCGAGCCAGAGGAGCGGCGGAGAAGGTGAGGCCCACCTGGACCAGCAGCTGGGGCACCAGGGGCTGGTTGATGACAACGATGCCCTGGTTGTAGCTGGCCACCCGCGTGGCGGTGCGGTTCCCGTTGGACAAGAGGATGTTCTTCCCGTGGTTCTCCAGGAACTCGAGGGCTGTGGGCATAATGGCCACTTGATTCTGGCCCTGGTGTGGAGGAGAGACCGAGCTGCTGGGTTGCCAGTACGAGCCACCCCCCGCGGGCGTTTACACGGGGCTCGCGCACAGGCGACTGGCCACCCGGGGTTGGGCCAGAGAGCCCCAGGACAGCCTGGTGTCCCGTGGACCACCGACCCCAGCCGCCCGTTCACGGGCCCCGCCTGCCCCGCGTGGCCTCTTACCCTCGGGCTGTGCTCCTCCCCGTCATCATCTTCCTCGCCCTCGCTGCCGGTGTCCGAGCTGGGGGAGGGAGGCTGGGTGCCTTCCGACTCCTCCAGCCTCGTGGAGCTGACCACAGACACGCTCCGTACGGGCCCGTAGAGGTCCAGCACGGCCCACACGTTCTGTGGGCACACACGACACAGGAGTCAGGGGTCCGCGGAAGGCCTCAAGCCCGTTCCCCAAGCCCAAGGTTCCCTGGGTCTACCTTGGCGACGCCGGTGGCCGCAGGCCCCATGTCCTCTCCGTCCACCAGGATGTGCATCGTGTCGTCCGCCCCCCGGCGGATGCCCACGCGGCTGCCCACCTGGCGCCAAGGTGAGACGGGCTCGAATGCCTGGCCTCCCTCCCCCCCCCGCCGCCCCCGCCGCCCCCGCTCCACCTCCACCCCGACCCCGGAGCCGGCTGCCTCACCCCCAGCCTCTCCAGGTTCCGGCCGTAGTTCATCCTCTGGAGCTGGCCGTCGCGCCTCACTTCGCAGCTGGACACCATCCAGGTGGTCTTTGTCCGGAGCTCCGGCAGGGAGGGCGGCAGCGCCGGGCCCCCGCCCGTGCCGGGCCCCATGTCCCCGGGCACCAGCGTGGTCAGTCCCAGGCGCAGGGAGCCTGCCCACTTCTCGTCCAGCTCATCCACTTTGACCTGAGGGAGACAGAAGGCAGCGGCCGGTGCTAGCCAGGGACAGGGGGACAGCGGGGGGGGGAGGGCAGCCCGCCTCGCTGAGAGGGGCCCGCCGCCCACCTCGAACACCTCCTCCGTCTTGAGCTCCTTGGTGCTGAAGACCAGGCCGTGAGCGTAGCCGGCCGCACGTACCGCCCTCGTGCCGTCCTCCTCCAGAGTGACGTTCTTGCCACACGTGCTGTGAAAGCGGTGAGCCACGCCAGCCACTGTGGGGAACAGGCGCAGCGGGAGGGGACAGTGGGACAGCAGGCTTCAGAAAGGACACAGAGCAGAGCTCTCCGGGGAAGCGGGAAGTTGCCGGAAAGGCCCCGTTTGCCATCAGTGCTCTGTTTGCCATCGGAGAGCCTCCGGCACCTCTTTCCCCACGACAGACCCGTTCCCAAAGCGGGCGTGCCCGGCTCCCGGCCTCCTGGTGGCCGAGAAGCGCCTCGGTCGTTCCAGCCAGCCGTGACCTCCTCCCCTCTTCTTGGCCGCCACCTACCCTGGGCTCATCCCTCCCTTCAGGGGCGAGCCTGTCCTGACCCAGCTCCCTGAGCTGGAAGCGGCCCCCTCAGGCCCACGGTGAGGAAGCAGAGCCCGCCCCGCCGGCCGCACCTGGGGAGTGCAGGGGGAAGGACTTCTCGGTGGCCGTGTTGCTGGTCGCCAGGCTGTTGTCCATGGGGCCGGTGGCGTTGGTGATGGAGACTTGGACACACTGGCCGTAGAGATCCACGACCGCGTACACTTCTGGGTGGCAAAGGAAGGGGTCAGAAGTCCGAGAGCCCGCGGGGCACCGGCACGAGGCGGGCAGGCCGAAAGCCACAGCGCAGTCACCTTTACCCGGAGGCAAGCCTGAGCAGGCGGCGCCTTGGTCCTGGCCGTTGATAAAGTAGTGCAGGTCGCCCTTGGCCGTTCGCATCATGCCGATGCGCGCGCCTGTGCCCAGCGCATCGAGGTCGCACCCGTAGTTGTTGCGCATCGTGTTTCCATCTTGCATGATGGCCGTGCCACTGGAGGGGCGACAGAAGGGGCCGGTGAGTCTCTCGGCTCTTTCCCACACAGGCCCCTGCTCGGTGTCTGCTCATCAGAACCTTCCAGCGATGGGGCGCCTGGGTGGCTCAGTCGGTTGAGCGTCCGACTTCGGCTCAGGTCACGATCTCGCAGCTCGTGAGTTCGAGCCCCACGCCAGGCTCCGGGCTGATGGCTCAGAGCCTGGAGCCTGCTTCCGATTCTGTGTCTCCCTCTCTCTCTGCCCCTCCCCCATTCATGCTCTGTCTCTCTCTGTCTCAAAAATAAATAAACATTAAAAAAAAGTTTTTTTTAAAAAAAAGAACCTTCTAGCGCCTTGGATTGGGATCTCGATCTGGGGTCTGGGACCCAATCCCGTTTCCTATACCTCCGGGACAGAAAAAAGCAGGAGCTTCCCCGAGAGGAGAGGGGGCTGAGCCGCTGCAGGGTGCGGGGCGATGTGGGAAGGCTGCCCAGAAGCCCTCCGGTCTGTCACTGTCCAGGGCCACCGCGGGCCCCAAACCTCACTTCCCTCATCCTAGCCGGCCGCACGGCCCGCAAAGCCGGCAATCTGACCTCAGCATCCACGTGTCATAGTCGATATCCGTCATGGTGTTGGGGAATTCAAGGTCCTCTGGCCGAATAGCGGTCACTCCTAGGAGGCAGGGGTAGGTCAGAGCCAAGCCCCCAGCAGTGGGCGGCCAGCAGCCACCACCCCCGCCCCCGGTGCGCGTGCGCGCGCGCACACACACGGGTGCCCTCACCGGCCTCGATGGAGCCTGACCAGCGGTCCACCATCTTCTGAATGACGATTTCAAATAGCTCCCCATCCCGCAGGGCCCTGCCAGGGACAGCGGCAATCAGACAGGCCCTGCTCGGTGGCCGAGGCTGGGCAGCGGGAAGCTGGGGGCACGAAGGCCCAGGCACTGACCGATTGGAGATGACGATGGCGTCGTTGAACTCGCTGCGGCAGTTATGGCGGAGCGCGGTGCGGCCCCCGTTGGTGATCACTGCGTTACTGCCGTGTAGCTGGTGGAAACGCAGGTCGGAGCCCCCGGCCCCCGATGACGGGGAGCTCGGGGACACCTGGTTGTTCCCTTCGGGGAGTGGCTCGGGGACTGGGGGCACCTCTGCATGAGTGGTCATCACCCATTAGGCTCACAGGGGTCTCGGAGGCCCCCCAAGGCCACCCCGACCCCCTGCCCCTGCCCATTCCGGCCCTCACCCACGTCGTCCACAATGGTGGCCTGGGCCGCCTGGCCGTAGAGGTCCACGACTGCGTAGACACCCGGGGGCACGTTCCAGGCCGCGGGGCCCTGAGTCATCCCGTTGACAAAGAAGTGCAGGGTCCCGTCCTCCCGCCGCACCACGCCCACCGTGTCCCCTGCCTTGGAAGAAGGGGGGCTGGAGTGAGGAGTCAGGCAGAGCTCCCGCCTGGGCTGGTCCTACGGCAGCCCCGCCTTGCCCGCCTCCCGCCGCCGGGCCCCGGCCGGACGCACGCTCTCCCACCTTGAGGCGGTCCAGGTTGTGCCCGTACTCGTCCAGGATGGTCGTCCCGTTGTGCATCACCCCGTTCCCGGTCATCATCCAGGTCCCTAGAGGGACGAGGGGGGACAGAGGACGTGAGCGGGGATCAGGGCTCCTGTCGTGCGGCGATGCCCGCGTCCACCCCCCAAAGCCGCTGGCCCGGCCTTCCTTTTCCGACGGTCGGCTCTCTTCCCAGAGCTGAACAAGAAAACCCTGCACGTCCCAAGCCAGCCACGAGCCCCGTCCACGTGACAGGCGGGCCTCAGCCACCGGATGCGTCGTCACAAGCGTGACAAGCGAAAAAAGGGCCGGAGCACGAGCATCCGGGCTCCGGGGGGTGGCTTCCTCCCGAGGACCCTGTCCCGGCCCCGCCCCGCCGGGGGGCTCACCCGAGCGCAGGTTGGTCATGGTGGAGGGCAACTGGAGGTAGGCAGGGTTGTGGGTGGTGACACCGATCTCGATGGAGCCGGCCCACTTGTCCACCATCTTGTCGATGCGCACCTGGAACACCTCTCCGTCCCGCAGGGCTCTGCTGCTCAGCACTACGCCGTGGTTGAAGTCATCGGTGGCACTGAGGGCACAGCACGTGGGGCCTCAGGCACGAGCGCGCGCTCTGAGCACGCCGCACCCCGGCCCGGTCGGTGCCTGCCCGACTCCTGCTGCCCCCAATCCACCTGCTGACCTTCGCTGTCCCGGAGGCTCCCCCCTTCTCTGTCACGACGGCCCCGCTCAGAATCCCGCCGCCCCCCGCGTCCGCGCCCCTCCCGCAAGCCCGTTAGAGCCCCTTCTGCGGGCTTCTCCCCACCCCCTGGGCCATACTGGGGCCTCAAGGCGGTGCGTCCCTCGTGGGTGATAGCCGCCTTCTGCCCGCAGTTCGGGTGGAAGAGCAGGCGCTCGGGCTCGGCCTGAGCGGCGGGGGCGGCGCGGCGGAGGGCACCCTCGGGAGACAGGGCCCGCAGGATGGCGTTGTTCCGGCGCAGACGGTCGCTGTGGTTGTTATTATGGACGATGGTCACCTTCACCGCCATCCCGTACAAGTCCACCACTCCATACACCACCGGGGGCGTCAGCGGGGTGGCCACGCCTGTGGGGGTGGAAGGCAAAGGAAGGGGTCAGACACGGGGACACCAGCCTCAAAGAGAGGCAGGAGCGTGAGGACCAGACCCCTGCACCGAGCGCCCTGGCCGCGCGGCCCCTACCCTGATCGATGCCGTTAATGAAGAAATGCAGGGCAGAGTTGGACTTCCTCGTGAGACCGATGTGGTCGCCCTCCTGGTCAAAGCAGAAAAGACGAAAGTCTGGAATCTATCCCCGGTCGGGCTCCAGACTTGTCCTGGGGACCCTGGAACAACGCGGTCCTGAAGCCTGCCCGCCAGCCCAGGCCGCAGGGGAACTGCTCCCAAGGTGCCGGAGTTCCAGAGCCGCCCCGAACGCTCACTCCGAGGCCAGCGCTGCGTTAAGCCATCTCATAAACATCACCCCATCTACCTCCCAAAGGAGTCTAGAAAATACTAACAAGCTCGTTTTAAACGTTAGAAGGGAAGAAAAAAAAAACCCACCAAACTACCAAAGAGAACGAGTTTGTTGCCTCTGGTCACCATCACAAATGGCCAAACGATTAAGAAAAAGTAAAACTCTGACTTGGAAACCCGAGTGCCTAACTACTGGGCAGCCCTGCCTTCTCAGAAGGAACCTCTAGGCAAAAGCTAACAGGCCTTGGGGCGCCTGGGTGGCTCGGTCGGTTAAGCGTCCGACTTCAGCTCAGGCATAATCTTCTGGTTCGTGGGTTCGAGCCCCACATCGGGCTCTGTGCTGACAGCTCAGAGCCTGGAGCCTGCCTCGGGTTCTGTGTCTCCCTCTCTCTGCCCCTTACCCACTCACGCTCTGCTTCTCTCTAACGTTTAAAGTAAATAAGCATTAAAAAAAAAAAAAAGACTTTAAAAAAAGCTAACAGGCCTTGCTCTGGGTCACAGGGGAGACCGTGGTGCACAGGCAGGGGCACAGGGAAACGGGGCTGCCCCACAGAGGGGCCCAGGCTCCACGCCCACCCTCACCTGTAGCTCATCCAGACTGAACTCACAGTACTCCCGGCGGGTGCCCTTGCCGTTGGTCAGGATCCCACAGCCACTCATCATGATGGTGCCTGGGGGGGAAGCGGACACCTCGCTCAGGACACGTCCTTCCACCTTAGGAAGGTGCCCCCCGCCCTGCCCGGGGCTGGTACCTGACTGCAGGTTGGTCATGGTGGCTGGGTACTCCAGGCTGTTGGGGTTGTGGGTGGTGACACCGATCTCAATGGAGCCAGACCACTTATCCACGAGCTTGTCGATGCGGATCTTGGGAGGGGTGACGACAGAAGGGAGAGACGGGGAACGTGAGCACAGAACAGGGCCCCTCAGTCCCCGGCTCTTCCTTGGGCCCCACCCTTCTAACGTCAAGGGTCAAGCCCCGTCTCGAGCCCCCGGAGAGTGACGTGCCAACCAGAGCCCGGGATCTCGCACACCTCAAACATCTCGTTGTCCCGGAGCGGACGGTTGGTCATGACCACGCCGTTGTTGAACTCATCCAGGGGCCGGCGGCGCTCGGCCGTCTTGTTATTGTTGCTGAGTTTGATGAGGGTTCCGCACTTCTCGTGAAAGAGCAGGGCGTCGTTGGAAGTGAGGACAGGCGAGGTGGCAGCGCCGCTGGGCCCCGGTCCTTCCCCGGCCGGGGGGGAGCTCAGGTTCACATTTAGGAGCCCCCCGTTGTAGGCAGACAGGATGGCGTTGCCCACCACCTCCGAGAGCTCCATGCTGGCAAAGTCTGCAGCGGCGGGGCGGGGGAGGGAAGCTGGAATGAGGCCGTACCCCCTCTGGCTCGCCACTCGCCCCCTGGCCCTCTCCTGAGGTCCCTCCCCTCGCCTGGGCCACCTCACTTCCCACTGCCCTTCCCAGAGCCTCCCGGAAGCCCTCACCATTATGCGACTCAAGGCTGTTAGGAAACGTCTCCGGCCGGGCCTGCGCTGGGGACACCATGAAGGCTGGGGACCAGGCGGGATGGGAGGGGAATGAGGGTTCGGCCCCTGCTGCAGGGGCCCACAGCCAGGAGACCCCCCTCCTCTAGCCCCTGCTTTCCCCTTCAACAGACTCGGGTGGGGGGGAAAGGGGTCGGAGCGGCCCTGCCCACACCCAGCCTCACGTGTGTCACTACACGTCACCCACTCCTTCAGCCGGTCCCCCTGCCCCGCCCCTCCACCGCTGCCCGAGCTGTATTCTCACCTTCGTCCCCCGGGGTCCCCTGTTCAGTCAAGGCAGAATCTTCAGGGGGCGCGGAGGGCTCGAGGGGGGGTGTAGGGATGGGAGCAGGGGGGCTGCAACCTGGCTCAGGGGGTAGCACGGTGATCTGCGTGCACTTGCCGTAAAGGTCCACAACGGCCCAGACACGCGCGGGGAGGCCCGTGGCGGCCACCCCGCAGTCCCGCCCGTTCACCCAGAGCCGCAGCTCCCCGGCAACTGTGCGCTCCACGCCCACACGGTCCCCTTCACCGAGCTGGTCCAGGTCCTGACCATACTCCTCCAGCACAGAACGTCCATCCCTCAGCACTGAGCAGCCCGACACCACCCATGAGCCCCCCTTCAGCCCCGTGGCGCTGCTTGGGAAGTCCAGCACACTGGGGTCCAGTGCCGTCACCCCAATCTCAATGGAGCCACTCCAGGAGTTGACCTGCGATGAGAGTGGTGGACAGGGACTCAGGAAGGGCCCCCACGGGTCTCCCACCACTAGGAAACCACACTTCACAGACCACCGTGTCCCCCCTCTTGCCACGTCTCAGCCAGCTGGCTCTTCTCTCTTGAGACGCGGGACACTAACCCAGAGGTGCGGTCCTACAAGCAACTTCCTGGACTCTGTCTCAGGGACCGTGGGCACCGCTGTCCCCTAGCAACTCTGCTCCCTACTCTAGCGGCTCGGTGTCTCTGACGCCATGCCTGTCCCCACCGTCTGGGCTAAATTCCCTGGCTGCAGCCCCCTGCCTCCTCTAAGTGCCCGGTGTCTGTGACTTCTCAGCCACCCAGATGCACAGCTCTCCGAGTCCGTTCTCCCTGCTCTTGTACACCGCTCTCCTCCTCCCCTGGCCCATTTCTCTCCTAGGCCCTGGCTCCACTCAGATTCACTCACTTCCCAAATTCCACCTCTGTGCCCCCGGCCTCGTCACCAAACGACACACACGAGGCACACCTCCCTCTCCCTGAGTGTCCCTCCCCACCCATCGTTCCGGCCTGAGTTTTTCCTCCGATGGTTGTACTTCGCCTGGTTCTCTCTCCTCCTGTCAGGTCCCTGACATCGCTCCGTCCTCCGCCTGCCACAAGCCATTCCAGGAGGCCTGTTCCCCAGCCATTCTAGTGGCTGAAGCCCGTGTCCCTTCCCTGCTCCTGGGTCCGGAGGAAATCAAGCTCTCCTTACCCGTTTCCCCTCCAGACTCAATGTTTCTACTTCCCGCTCCCCTCCTGCCCGTCACCGGGTGCCCATAAGGTCCGTCGGTTCCCATAAGGTCCGGCTGCCCCGGTTGTCCCCCATCCCGCCTCTCGCTCTCCCCCTCCCACCACCCTCCACATCTCGGTTCCGCGGACCCAGCTCCGCACCTTGCGGTCGATGCGGACGGTGAAGACGCGGCCGTCGCGCAAAGGCTCCCGGCTCAACACCAGCCCGTGGTTAAACTCCTGGCCCGGCTGCTGCCGCCGCGCTGTACGCCCACAGGCCGACAGGCTCACCAAGCGCCCGGTGCGCGGGTGCAGCTCCCCGCCGCTGCCCAGACCCCCGCCGGACCCCGGCCCTGGGCCGCTCCCGCCGGGGCCCCCACCCCCACCCGGCCCCGGCCCGGGGCCTCCCCCAGAGCCCCCGCTCCCACCCGACCCCGCCGCCATCGCCGCTGACACCCGGGCCGCGCGACAGCCGCGCTTGGCGGCACCGTGGCAACCGCGGTGCACACACACCCGGAGGGAATAGGGCTCGGGGCTGGGGCCAGGTATGCTTTACGGCACTGCCGGGCAACGAAGCATCCCGGGCTAGGGAACTAATGACCACCGCGGTGGGAACAGAAGGACGACGGGGTCGGGCGGGCTTGCTTTACGGCACGGCCAGGTGACGGAGTGGCTCAGAGTGGGGTGCAGACTTGGGCAGCGAGCTTTTGCGACAGTAGGAGAAACGACCGCCTCAGGCATCTTTACGACGCAGGGGGTGCTGGCCCCCACCTTCAGCTTTGCGACAGCGGCCCCAACGACCCCGCCCCCGCCGAGGCAGGCGACGCCTTGAAGTTTTCGCTTTACGGCAACAGGAGGAGGTGTCTTCCCTTCGCGCTACACCCTTCGACGCCGTTAAGAGCGGCGTCTGGAGCATCCAGAGAAGGGAACCGGTAGCTTTATAAATAAAAACCTCTGCCCTCGCACCGAGACCGGATATATTTTGCGACACTGTCGCAGTCCCTCCACCGTGTAGCGCACTTCTCGTGAGAGGCAAAGCGCGTCGACTTGGGGGGGGGGGCCAGGGAAGGGGCTCGTGATATTCCTAAACAAGCCCACTTGAACTCCAATCTAGCCAAACCCTTAAATTTTAAAGCCACGGATGAAGAGTCCAATGAAACCCTGGCAGGCAGATTCAAGCAATGGCACTGACGGTCCTGCCCCCAAAACCCCGAGCTATCAAGCCCCCCAGCCCAGCGGTCCGAGCTCGCGCTGAGGTTGGAGGACTATGACGTCACAATGAAGGCTTCCGCCCCATGACCGGGACCCCTGACTATGATTGGATAATTCGGATGAAGGCGGTGATGGGGAAGAAGGGCGGGAACAAATCCCAGAGACAAAGAAAGAAGGCCTTTGGGTGGGGCAGCCGGAGGGGCCCCTAGCCCGAGGTCCCTATATAAAGTCTCGATGCCGGGGCCGCGGCTCCAGGTAGCTGAGCGGGAGGGGACCCGGGCCTCAGCCCGAGCCCCCGACCTCCACGCCCCTCCGCCCAACGCCACGGTGGGGGCGGGGCCTCGGGGCGGGGCTATGAGGAACAAGTAGGCGGAGCGGGGCGGGGCAGCTACGAGAGGTCCCCGGATGGGGCCATGGAGAAGCCGGAGGCTCTGGGGGCTGCCGGCGGCCGCAGTGGGGAATCCCCGGGAGAGGCGACCATGGGTGTGTCCGGAGGAATCACGGTCGAGGCAGACGCCGGGCCGCCCTCCAGCGTAGTCCCGTTTCACGGTTCTGGGCCCTCCCTGCACCCCGGGGGAATCGTAACTCGCAGTCCTGAATCTAGCCGGCCCTCCGGGGGCGTAGCAGTCCTCGGTTCCGGACCCAACCAGCACCCTGGGGAGGTTGCGAACCTCGGCACTGGGTCCGGCCCGTACCCAAGCGGATTACATGGCCCCTTCCCTGAAACTAGAGTATCCGGGACCTACAGGCTCGGGTCCGAGGGGTCTGGGGCGTACAACTCCGGACGCAGTCCGCGCTCCAAGTCAACTTGCTTGCACTCCCACAAACCTTGTGAGGACCGGCCCCGGAGCATCCTAAAAAGCAACGGCTCCGTCTTGATGCAGAAATCCCCCATTGCGGAGAAGTAAAGAGTTCAGCTCGGCTGGCACCCGGCTCGGAGCCCGGAGGGAGGGGTTTCGGACACTGGAGGGGGCGGGGCTAGGAGGAAGGGGCGGGGTCCTGAGAACTAGAAGAGAGAGTAGCTGAGGGCTTTGGGGGGGGGGGGGTGGTGGAATCTGAGCTTCCAGGCCTCCGGGAGAGCAGGTACAGGGTAAACGCTGGCTACACCGTGTGTGATTATCATTAGGCGTGACCCCCCGCCCTCACTGCTACGCCTCTGAGACTACGAGCGGGTACAAGAAGTTTCTGAATGAAAGAAAGTGGGAGGGCTGTGAGGAGGAGGTCGCTGGAAGTTTTCCTACACCTTTCTGTGTCCTCCTACGCCAGGAACAAGTCACAGCGGTGGGACGAAATGAATATCCTAGTCACCTACCACCCTGCTGACAAGGACTATGGATTTATGAAGGTGGATGAACCCAGCACTCCCTACCACAGGTGCTGAGCCCTCAGCCCTAACCTTCTAGCCCAGACCCTTCCCTATTCAAAGGCAGTGGGGGAGGCAGAGAGGCCCCAGGGATTGGATACTTCCAGATGCTTGCCCCTCACCACTGCTTACTCCCTCGTCCGCAGGCTGCAGGACAGTGATAAGGACCTGCCTGGGGCATCCTCTCCTTCAGTGACTCTGGAGGTGCTGGCCAAGAGGTGAGAGTCCTGCCAGAGGTCAGTAGGGATGTGGGGCCTCTTTCTCCCTCCACCCCTGAGCTCTGAGGTCTGAGCCAGCTCTGCTTTTTGGCCACCAAAATGGGAGGCGCTACAATTCCCATCTGGACTGACCAAGGCCAAGGTGGGGGAATTAGCCAGCTACATCTACCACCTGCCCCTCCTCGTTCTCTCTGTTTGGTGCCCGCAACCAGTCTCCCTCCTCTTCAGGTTGGCAAAAATGGCCAATCTCTATCCCAAGGTCCACCGGTATGGTGATGCCAGAAGTTTGGGAGCTCCAGACCACTTTTCCAAGACACGTGAGATGAGGGGTGGGGATTGAGCGGAAAGGGGAGGCAGAGTGAACCGTCAGCGAGAGCCTGGCCAGAAAGCCAAGCTGTTTACAATGGCCCACAGACCCCAGTGACTTCATAAACCGCCGAAAGACACATTACGATGAAGGAAAGGTCTTCGAGACTCAGAAAAGTTTTTCCTTCGATGATAATAAGCACAACAACAAAGCAGGCCATGCCAATACGGGCAGTGGCGGTCGGGGCATGATGCTGGACCCAGAGCCCAGGCCTGTGGAGAGAGGCTGGACAGGAGGACTGGCCAGAGGAGTCAACGATGAGATTGGCCTGGTCACCGGGAACCACATCCGAGAAGCCAAGGGTTAGCTATGGTGGAGCCCCAGGGATTTGTGGGAATTGTAGTCCAGAGTCTTTGCCATGCCCTATCTTTCTCAGTGGCCATTGGCCCAGGGCCTTGCTGCCTGGGAGGGAGGTAATGGCAGGTGACCCCCAGGGAAGATGGAAGGCGGGTGGGGTGGGGGCCTCATCAGAATAGAACCATGGGGGATGGAGAGGTCACTGGGATTTTCTAATACGGGAAGAGGCCAGAGAAGTGAGATGAAAACCCAGGGCTGGAACTTCTCCCCTGTGGAGGGGGCCATCATGGACACCTGGGGGTGCTGGATACCCTAGGTGGCCACAAGACCCAGATGGACTTGGGTGATTCGGCAGATTCCCCTGCCTTCAGAAATCAGTGCCGAGCTTCAGCCCCCATCAGGTCAGGCCAGGACAGTGGTCTGCAACAACGAAAGGAGTATTACATCAAAGGAAGATACCTGAGGAGCTCCCCCCACCCCGAGCTCGAGGAGGACACAGAAGATGAGCGTGAGGAGCAGGACAGTGAGAGCTGGGCCGGGTCAGCCTGGGGCGGGGCGGTGCTGACAACCCCGGACTGATGGGTGCCCCAGCCTTGACCCTGTGGTGTTTCCAGGCTCTGCAAACTTGAGCTGGGTGATTGAGAATCCCATAAGCACTGAGGTCCGTCTGCTGGGCCACCCAGGAAGCCCCATTCAGGATCACAAGGCCACCAAGGACCGCCTGAAAGTGACAGTGACAAAATCGCAACCTGGTGAGGGCACCAGGCCCCAATAGCTGGCTCTTGACAAGCTCCCATCCCCCCACCCCCCCTTCTTTGCATACCAGTATACCTTCAACAGATGCTAAGAGCGGCCTCGGGGCATCCTGGTGTGCAGGGCCCACGTTGTACAGAGAGGAACGAGGGAGGCTCAGAAGGGGTTGGGACCCCCTCCAGCTTGGCACTAGCTGTTGGTCCCGCGCCTCCCCCTGATTCCCCTTCACCCCCACCCCCCTCCAGGTACCGCCCTGTCCTCCAAAGACAATGGGTCCAGATCAGAGTCAGGCTGGTGTCGGTCAGTGCCTGGTATCCAAGGGGCTCACCTGGCAGAGGCCAGAAAGCTTGGAGAGGCAGCCTGGGAGCCACCGGAAGTCCCCACGCCAAAACCGAAGCAGACGTGAGCCTGGGCGGGTGGGGGGCAAGGGGGCCGCCTGAACCAGCCCCGGAGAGAGGGCCTGAATGGGTGGGTTCCAGGGAGTTTCAGGGTCACGTGGGCCAGATCTCCTGCCTCCTGCAAGGAAGCCAGTAACCCAGTCATTTCTCCCCAGATGAAACCCTGCGTCTTCAATGGACACAAGAGGGGGAAGCCAAACGATGGAAAATGTAGCCAGCTGGGGATGGGGTGGGTCCCAGCCTCCCCCTGCCCACTGTCCTCAAGGTGGACAATAAAGAAAAGTGCGGGAGTCTGGGTGCTCCGAGTCGTTGGCCCTGCCTGGGCCTGCTCAGCCACAGAGGAGAGGGGCGGAGGGAAGGACGTCTGAATACAGGAAACCACACAGCAGGCAGAGGAGCGGAGAAGAAAGCTTGGAACAGCCTGGGGCACTGGACTCAGGGAGGGCCTGGGAGGCCCAGAAGGCCCCCCCACTGCAGCAGGGGGACGGTGGTTGGTGGGACCCCAAAACCACGAATGTACCAACGTCCTCTCTAATTCCTACGACATCTCTGGGCGGGGCGGTGGGGGGGGAGGTTGTCATGCCCATCTTCCAGATGAGGAAACTGAGGAGTCAGAGAGCTTGCCCAGGGTCACACAGTCTCTGAGTGACAGAATCAGGACTGGAGCCTGTATCTGCCAGTCACCCCCAGCCCCCAGCACGGCTAAAGGAGAAAAAATCGGGGAAGGGGACTCTGGTAAGAAGGGGACTGCAGATAGTCTGTGTGGGTGGGGCTGTGGCTTTTCCGCCTGGCCCCGCCTCTGCCCCTCCCAGTACTGCCTGCAAGTGTGAGGTGAGAGCTCCTCCTTGCACACCCCTAACCCTTAGGGAAGGGATTGAGCCCCCTCCCCCACCCCCAGGCTCTCCCCAGGAGAGGACCCCCCCTCCTCCTCCTCACCAACCCCTCCTGGGGCAGGGAGCGCTTCCCCCTGCAGCCCCTGCCCGTCTGACCCCCCCGTGCAGCGGAGCAAGATGACGGTCAAGCTGGATTTCGAGGAGTGTCTCAAAGACTCACCCCGCTTCCGGTAAGTGTGCGCAGGTCTGGGTGGCAGAGGGGGTGAGGTCCGACCCCCATCCCCAATGGACACGCACACACACACACACACAGGCCCTTCCCCAGGCCAGATGTCCTTCCCGGGAATGACTCTCAGCGGGACAAGATGGAGCTTCTAGGCCACTCGGAGGACTTAGTAGCACCTCTACTATGAACCCCCCAGACTCTGATGCTCTCTGCCCCCTTCACATGCAGAGGGGGCCTCTGTAGCCCCTCTTACCCCCAGAGCGGACACTACCTCCTCGGCTCCTGGTACCCCCGCCCCTCCCCCAGCACCTGCTGGGGCGGTTAGCAACTTCCTGCCCTCGCCACATCCACCCTCCTTCTGCCCTTCCTGCTCTGGCCTGGGCCCTACTAGCTCTCAGACTGCGCGGAGTGAGGGAGGCGGCCAGGGCTTGCGGACAGGTCCCCGACCCCATCAGCCTTTCCTGTCTACGCCCTTACCCCCTCACCCCAGCCCCAGCCCTTCGGGGGCGCACAGACCAGACGGACCCAAGCTCTGTTCCCGTGACCCCTCTTTTCCCAGAGCCTCTATCGAGCTGGTGGAAGCCGAGGTGTCAGAACTGGAGACCCGGCTGGAAAAGGTGACATGGGCAGGGGACCCAGGATGGGGTAAAGATGAGAGGGGCGAGGCCAGGGAGAAAATTGGAGACCACGAAGGAGTTCCAGGGGTTTTTGAATGCTAACCGTGCGGGGTAAATACTTTGGGGGCCATAGAGAAGCAGATGGAAGTTCTGCACCCTCAAAGAGCTCGAGGTCCTGGAAGACCAGACTCGCTTGTGGGCTTTACCGGGTCAGCTGTGAGCCCGGGCCTCAGGACCGCAAGACCGCTCTGCCCCCAGGGAGCTCACAGCAGCTTTTGGGAGACAAAGCAGTGGGACACTTAAACACGGGACAGTAGGGCCCTCCGTGGCTACTCTTGATAAAATGGGCACACGCACGTGTGAACACTCCCCGCCCCCTTAGCGATTTTGGTTTTTCTCTATAGCATTTACCCCAGTCTCACGTGTTACATACGTATTGGTGCGTGAGCTTTCTACCGCCTGTGTAACAAGTTATGCCGAATTTAGTGACTCAAAACAACACACATTTGTTGGCATAGTTTCTGTAGGTCAGGAGTTGGGCGCGGCTCAGGCTCCCACGGGCTGCAGTCCATCTGAGGCTCAGGGTTTCCTTCCAAGCTCGCGTGGTTGTTGGCCAACTTCAGCTCCTTGCTGCTGCGGGACTGAGACCTTCACCTCCTCGAAGCTGCCCGGTGCCCTGTCATGTGGCCCTGCCCCTGGACAGCTTGCTTCCTCAAGGCCAGCTGGAGGAGCTTTCTAACTTTTTTTTTTCATTTTATTTATTTGACAGAGAGAGAGAGAGCACAAGTGGGAGAGAGGGGCAGAGGGAGGGAGAGAGACAAACTCAAGCAGGCTCCACACTCAGTCCAGAGCCCGTGGAGGGGCTTGATCCCATGACACTGGGATCATGACCTGAGCCGACCGAGCCACCCAGGTGCCCCAATAACAAATTAACATATATTGTTTAATTAAACTGTTGTCCTTTGAGTTAATTGCAGACTCACAAGAAGTCACAAAGACAGTAGAGGTCCCATGGACCCATCGCCCAGCTTCCCCCAATGGTGGCATTTGGGGTAATGCTAGTACTTTACCAAAAGCAGGAAATTGACGTCGTCATGGTACAATGACTGTCTGTGGACCTTACCTGGATTTTACCTGTTTTGCATATACAGTTGACTTTTGAACAACATGAACATTAGGGGCACTGACCCCCCCCCCCAGCACAGTCGAAAATTTACATATAATTCTTAAATCCCCAAAAACTTTACTGATAGCCTGCCACTGACCAGAAGCCTTACCGATAACGTAAACGGTTAATTCACACGTATTTTATGTGATATGTGTATCGTATGCTGTCTATACAATAAAGGGAGCTAGAAGAAAGAAAGTGTTAAGAAAATCATAAGGGGGCTCCTGGGTGGCTCAGTCGGTTAAGCGTCTGACTTGGGCTCAGGTCATGATCTCACAGTTCATGAGTTCGATCCCCACGTCGGGCCCTGTGCTGACAGCTCAGAGCCTGGAGCCTGCTTCAGATTCTGTGTCTCCCTCCCTCTCTCTCTCTCTCTCTCTGCCCCTCCTCCACTCACACTCTGCCTCTCTTTCTCTCAAAAATAAATAAACATTAAAAAAAATACTCATGGGGCGCCTGGGTGGCGCAGTCGGTTAAGCGTCCGACTTCAGCCAGGTCATGATCTCGCGGTCCGTGAGTTCGAGCCCCGCGTCGGGCTCTGGGCTGATGGCTCGGAGCCTGGAGCCTGTTTCCGATTCTGTGTCTCCCTCTCTCTCTGCCCCTCCCCCATTCATGCTCTGTCTCTCTCTGTCCCAAAAATAAATAAACGTTGAAAAAAAAAAATTAAAAAAAAAATACTCATAAGGAAGAGGGACACCTGGCTGGCTCAGTCATTGGAGTGCATGACTCTTAATCTCAGGGTCATGAGTTCAAGCTCCACGTTGGGTGTAGAATTACATACATACATACATACATAATTAAATTTTTAAAAAATCAGGGGTGCCTGGATGGCTCAGTTAGGTAAGTGTCCAACCCTGAATTTGGCTCAGGTCATGATCCCAGGGTCATGGGATCGAGCCCCCATGCCGGGCTCAGACCTAAGTGTGGAGCCTGCTTGAGATTCTCTCCGTCTCTGCCCCTCCCTCCCTCACTCACACACCCGGACACGCACGCACTCTCTGTGTCTAAAAGAAAGAAAAAAAGCACAAGCAAGGGAAGATAACATTTACTGTACTGTATTTATCACAAAAAGTCCACTTCTACATGGACCAGTGCGGTTCAAACCCCTGCTGTGCGAGGGTCGACTGTCCTTTTTTTTCAAAACAAAACAAAACAAAGTCTGTGTGTACCATTCAACGGCGCTCTGTCACATGCCAGCATCTCGTTCAAGCCCTTAAACTCACCGCAAGGAGCTCTTGAGATACCCTCCCCTGCCTGCTCTGATCCGCTCATCCGTTCTCCTTCTCCGGACTTTTGTCATTGCTACACTGTTACTTAAGTGAAGCCATACGCTGTGTGACCTCTCAAGATTAGCCTTTTTTGTCCTTGTTCTCTCTCGGAATAATGCCCCTGAAGTTCGTTCGGTTTGCTACACATTAGTACAAGTAGTTCACGTGTGGATAGTTCCTTCCCTTGCGCGGCTCAGTGCTACTCCATTGCATGGACCCCCGAAGAGGCTGAGTTGTGGTTAAGTCCCTGATCGTGACTGACCCTGTCAGTCACCTTCAGGTGAAGCCATACCTCCCTGCAGCCTTCGCGAGCCCTAGGAAGTGTTTTTCAGTTTTCAAAAACCCACTGAGAACCCACGTGGCCCAAGTTCTCTTGAGCCCCCTCTGCCCAGGATTTTTCCACAGAGGTTCCCTGGTGGTCTCCTGTCCCCGGGGCCCGACCTGAGGGGCTCCACAGACACTTGTTCCATCCCTGTTGGGGTGACTCAGGCCAGAGCCAAGTCGTGTCACCTCAGGATGTAATGCGGTGACTGGTGACCGAAGATAACAAGGGCCAGAGGTCAGGAGATCTCACTTTGGTTTCTGACTCAGCCACCTGGCCCTACCAGAGGGACCTTGCTCAGGCCTGTCAGCTGTCCCCTTGTTTCTTTTATTTATGTATTTAATTAATTGATTAATTTTAACATTTGTTTATTTTGGGGAGACAGAGCATGAGCAGGGGAGGGGCAGAGAGGGACAGAGACACAGAATCCGAAGCAGGCTCCGGGCTCTGAGCCACCAGCACAGAGCCCGATGCTCAAACTTGTGAGCCACGAGATCATGACCTGAGCGGAAGTCGGAGGCTCAACCGACTGAGCCCCCAGGCGCCCCAACTGTCCCTTGTTTCTCAAGCCTCCTCAGTTGTCAGTCGAAGGCGCCAGACAAAATGGGCCCTGGGAACACCCCAACGTGCTATCCTTGTCCTGGTCTGTTCCTGTTCGTGAGGAAATTGCTCAGTGAGCCCAGAATGGGAAAACTCCTCACAGTAAAGACTGCTAGAATTTATTTATTTATTTAAAAAAAATTTTTTTTTAATGATTACTTATCTTTGACAGAGAGACAGAGCATGAGCCGGGGAGGGGCAGAGAAAGAGGGAGACACAGAATCCGAAGCAGGCTCCAGGCTCCGAGCTGTCGGCACAGAGCCCGACGCGGGGCCCAAACCCACAAACCGCGAGATCATGGCCTGAGCTGAAGTCGGATGCTTAACCGACTGAGCCACCCAGGCGCCCTTAGACTGCTAGAATTTAAGGCCACCCAGGCAGCACATCCATCCGGTGAGGCAGACAGTTGCGTGAGCAACTGGAGTTTCTGGAAAGCTCCGGATCCAGGCAGCCAGGTCAGGGCAGGGAGGGATCCGTGGAAGTGGACGCAGAAAGACGGGCTGGAGCCAGCTGACACTGGCTTCGGTGACAGGCCGGGAGGACTTTTCTTCCAGGCGCAGAGCAGTGCGAGCAAAGCAGCAGAGATGAGAAGGCGCCAGCTGTGTGTTCGCAACTGGGAGTACTGGGCTGGGCCGCAGAGTTGCTTGGGCGAGGCTGGGAAGGAAGGGAGAGGGAGGGGGGGCTGCTGTGAGGGGGTCACACAACTCCCTGCTCCCCCCCTGTTGCTTCTTAGCTCCTCAAGCTGGGTAACGGCCTCCTGGAAAGTGGCCGCCATTACCTCGCGGCTGGCCGCACCTTCATTGCTGGCATTTGTGACCTGGCCCGTCTGGGTCCTCCCGAGCCCATGATGGCGGTATGTAGCTCCCCCCCCCCCGCCCCCAGCAGGCTGGGTGGGGGGGCCTGGAATGCAGAGATCCTCTGGGAGGGGAGGGGAGGATCGGCCTGGGGTCTGCAGGGCCCAGGCCAGAGCGGGGCTGGGTCCAGAGACGGCGGCCCAGCTGCCCCACACCTGCTCTCTCTCTGACTCTCCGTGCCCAGGAGTGTCTGGACAAATTCACCGAGAGCCTCAGCCACAAGCTGGACAGCCATGCGGTGAGCGGAAGCGGGTGGGGCTGGGCTGGGGGAGCCCCGGGCTGTCTGCGGCCTGACCCTCACCTGCCAGTGTCTGCCCCCCTCCCCGCAGGAGCTGTTGGACGCTACCCAGCACACCCTGCAGCAGCAAATCCAAACCCTGGTCAAGGAGTGAGTGTGGGGGGGGGGGGGGGAAACCCGGTCCTCCGTCCCTCGTCCCCTTACCACGGGGGCCTCCTTCGAGGCAGGAGCCGTGCGGTTGGGGGTTTCGGGTGGCCTGACAGCTGTCCCCCATCCCGACACCTCCTCGGAGGCCCGTCCGGAAGGCCGCGAGCGGGCCTCCACCGGGAATTACTCCGCCGGGACCATTCTGCTGGGCCGGGGTTGGGGGGGGGTACAGGAGGGGTACCTGTGGTTGTGTGTTGTCCTTCCATCCCGCAGGGGTCTCCGGGCTTTCCGAGAGGCTCGCCGGGATTTCTGGAAGGGGGCTGAGAGCCTGGAGGCTGCTCTCGTCCACAATGCCGAGGTCCCCCGGCGCCGGGCCCAGGAGGCCGAAGAGGCCGGAGCCGCTTTGAAGACTGCGCGGGCCGGGTACCGGGGACGAGCACTGGACTACGCACTGCAGGTGACCGCCCGGCCTGTCCCCCAGGACCCCTCGGGGCTGGAGAGGCCCCGGTGTGCGGTGGGCGGGGGCGCTATGTTTTCGAGACTCACCTGACGTCTTTCGGGGGCCCTCAGATCAACGTGATCGAAGACAAGAGGAAGTTTGACATCATGGAGTTTGTGAGTTGGGGGGGGCGGCGAGTGCCACGTGACGAGGAGCCTGCTGGGCGGAGGGCGGCAGGAGGGAAGAGGGAAAGACAGGAGGGTCCCTCGTCACCTCTGCCCCCTGCCCACCCTGTCGCCCAGGTGCTGCGTCTGGTGGAGGCCCAGGCTACCCATTTCCAGCAGGGCCACGAGGAGCTGGGCAGGCTGGCCCAGTATCGCAGGGACCTGGGTGCCCAGGTGGGGCTCCGGGGAGCAGACGGTGGTGGAGGGAGGGGGGGCCCTCCAAGATGCCTCTCCTGGCCCGGTTCAGGAGAGGGGGCTGGGGACATCTGAAACGCCCCTCCCGTGCCCAGTTGCACCAGCTGGTCCTGAACTCGGCTCGCGAGAGGAGGGACATGGAACAGAGGCACGTGCTGCTGAAGCAGAAGGTGAGGGTCTCCCCGCCCGCAGGAGGGTGCGCGGGGCCCTGCGCCCCGGCCTCTGCCTGTCAGCTGCCCGGGACCCTCCTGTGCCCCCAGGAGCTGGGCGGGGAGGAGCCAGAACCCAGCCTAAAGGAGGGGCCTGGCGGCCTGGTCATGGAAGGACACCTCTTCAAACGGGCCAGCAACGCATTTAAGACGTGGAGCAGGTGAGGAGAGGACCCCCCGTCACCCACACCCGCTCAGGTAAATGTTTCTTGAGTGGTTTTGTGTGCTAAGCGCAGTGAGAAAACAGACAAAACCCGCCGCCTTCGGGGAATTTCTGTTCCATCAGCAAAGACACACGGTAAACGCGACAGTGAGTTATGTTACGTTACAAGGTAAGAGTGGCATCGGAGAAAAATAATAAAGCAGGGGATGCAGAGAGCTGCGGGAGGTTGCCGTTTTAAATTAAAAAAAAAATTTTTTTTTCAACGTTTATTTATTTTTGGGACAGAGAGAGACAGAGCATGAACGGGGGAGGGGCAGAGAGAGAGGGAGACACAGAATCGGAAACAGGCTCCAGGCTCCGAGCCGTCAGCCCAGAGCCCGACGCGGGGCTCGAACTCACGGACCTCGAGATCGTGACCTGGCTGAAGTCGGACGCTTAACCGACTGCGCCACCCAGGCGCCCCTAAAAAAATTTTTTTTTGATGTTTGTATTTGAGAGAGACAGGGCGTGAGTGGGGGAGGGGCAGAGAGAGAGGGAGACACAGAATCCCAAGCAGGCTCCAGGCTCCGAGCTGTCGGCACAGAGCCCGACACGGGGCTCGAACTCACGGACCGCGAGATCATGACCTGAGCCGAAGTCGGAAGCTTAACCGACTGAGCCCTCCAGGGGCCCCGGGGTTGCAGTTTTAAAGAGGGTGGTCAGGAAAGGCTTCATGAGAAGGTGACTTCTGAGTGAAGACTTGAAAGATATCTGGGGGGAGAATGTTCTAGGCAGAAGGAGGAGCCAGTGCCAAGGCCCTTGAAAAGCCCAGGGCATTGGAGAAACAGAGAGGGCACTTGGGTGCGGACGCGGGAGGGAGGAAGAAGCGGTCGGAGGTGCAGTCGGAGCTCACAGAGACGTGAGCCACGATGGGGCCTTGTCGGCTTCCGGCTTCCGTAGGGACTTAGGAGCCGCGACAGGTGTGGGGCAGGGGTGTCACCTGCTCTGACTCCGCTCCTTCCCCTTCCAGGGCCACTGCCAGCCCATGCAGGATAGTTGTGCAAAGTAGAAAATTGCGCCCCTTCCGTAAGAAACTTCCATCTGTCAAAAAGTTGTGGCAATAGACTTGGGGCGCCTGGCTGGCTCAGTCAGTAGAGCACGCAACCCTTGGTCTCTGGGGTTGTGAGTTCCAGCCCCATGCTGGGTGTAGCGACTATTTAAAAACATACTGCAGGGGCGCCTGGGTGGCGCAGTCGGTTAAGCATCCGGGTTCGGCTCAGGTCATGAGCTCACGGTTCAGGGGTTCGAGCCCCGTGTCAGGCTCTGTGCTGACGGCTCAGAGCCTGGAGCCTGCTTTGGATTCCGTGTCTCCCTCTCTCTCTGCCCCTCCCCTGCTCACCCTCTTTCTCTCTCTCAAAATAAATAAGCTTAAAAATATATATAGAAATATATGTACTATACACATTTTAAAAATTGGAGCCGTAGACCAGTTTTATCGGAAAAGCATTTTACGGCCATCTGCTGGAAAGTTGTCTTCCCAAATGTATCCAATCTGGGTTGTTGGAGTTGTGAACAGCACCGCCTTCCGGGTCCTGACCTGCACGGCTCCGGGGCCCTGTTCTGGAGCATCTGACTGGATGGGACGGTCAGCCCGACCCTCCCAGCAAGATCCTTACGGGGCAGAGGGCGCAGCCTCTGTGCTGTTTCTGTCTCGAGCTCATCCCAGGGCTGCCCGTGTCCACAACTCTCTTTCCACCTCCTTCAGACGCTGGTTCACTATTCAGAGCAACCAACTGGTTTATCAGAAGAAGTACAAGGTAGGGAGACGCGTCCTGGCTGCCCCGGGCCCGGGGACGCTCCGCCCTGGCTGCAGCCGGCCGGCTGGCCCTCACCACCGTCCCGTTCCAGGACCCTGTGACTGTGGTGGTTGACGACCTTCGTCTCTGCACCGTGAAGCTCTGCCCTGACTCGGAAAGGCGGTTTTGCTTTGAGGTGGTGTCCCCCAGCAAGTGAGTGCAGACGTGGGGGGCGATGCCCTGATGCAGCTAAACCTTTACCGACAGGAAGGCAGGCCAATCGCAGGGGCGTCTTGGGGGCCCCTGTGTAGCACCAGACATTAACGCTTTGGTGGCAGGATTGGGGGGCAGCCTGGGGGGGGAGGGTGCCTTTAGGGGCAGGGGATGGGGTGACGGGGGATACTTAGAAAGACGGGACCCACTGGTGCCAAATTTCTATCCGGCTGGTATCTCGTATCTCTTTACGGCGGGTACCAGTTGAATGGCAGGTGAATGTCAGCCCGCCTATCCCCCCACGTGGCTCCCCGGCCTCAGAAGCCTCCCCGCCCCACTGTCCCCTCCTGCCCAGGTCCTGCTTCCTGCAGGCCGACTCGGAGCGCCTCCTGCAGCTGTGGATCAACGCCGTGCAGAGCAGTATAGCCACGGCCTTCAGCCAGGCCCGCCTCGACGACGGCCCCTGGGGGCCAGGCCAGGTGCCTTAACAGGAGGGTGCGGGGGCCCGGCTGCCCAGGGGGACGAGGCACCCCTTCCCCAGGCCCCATGGCCACTCTGTCTCCCCCCGTCTCCCCCAGGGCTCAGGACCCCTGGCTGTGGGCTCCTCCGCCACGCTGGGCTGTGGCGGAACCGCCAGGGGACGGGAATCCGGCGGTGCTGGGCACGTGGCAGCCCAGGTGCAGAGCGTGGACGGCAACGCCCAGTGCTGTGACTGCCGAGAGCCAGCCCCCGAGTGGGCCAGCATCAACCTTGGTGTCACCCTCTGCATCCAGTGCTCCGGCATCCACAGGTCACCACCCATGACCCGAGCGCCGAGGGCTGCTCTCCTTCTGGCTGCGGGGGGGGGGGGGGGTTTGGAGGGGGGGGGCGGGATTGAGCCCATCACACAGACCCCTCCCTCCCACCCTGTCCTGGCTTCCTTTCTTAGATCCTGGCCGGCCCTGGGCACAGGGTCCTGGTCTGGCCAGAGATGCTTAGTGGCTTGACCGTGGGGTCAGAGGTCTTGAGGGTAGGGGAGCCGATGGAGAGCAGAGAGAGAAGAGGTCACCAGGCCCCAGCAAGTCTATGAGGCCCTCCGCCCGGGTCAGCCTGGCGGAAGGAGGGGAGCGGCAGGGCGAGAGAAGGGAAACTGAAGGCCCTGAACGTGAAATGTAGGAGGGCGAAGCGGGACGGTGAGCAGAGCAAGGCCACGTGGCCCGCTGCCCTGCCCCCACCTGGCCAGCACCTCTGCTGCAGGGGGGCCCTGCCTCCAAGTCCTCCTGGGGAGCCGTGGCTGCTGCCACCCCACAAGGGGCCTGACCCCCGCTCTGGCCCTCCAGGAGCCTTGGAGTTCATTTCTCCAAAGTCCGGTCCCTGACCCTCGACTCGTGGGAACCAGAGCTGGTGAAGGTGACTGGCGGGGGGGGGGGGGAGGTCTCCTGATGGGAAGGGGGGCTGGGGGGGGCTGAGTCCAGGGGCTGCAGAGCCCTGAGGACTCAGACACTCACTTCTCCCCTCCACCTGTCTCCGCCTCTGCCTGGGCCCACCCGAAGCTCATGTGCGAGCTGGGGAACGTAGTCATCAACCGGATCTATGAGGCCCGGGTGGAGGCCATGGCCGTGAAGAAACCTGGGCCCAGCTGCTCCCGGTGAGGTTGGGGTGTGTGTGGGGGGCTGCCCGCTGTGGGGAAGGAGGGAAGACGGTCCCCTCCTTCCCCACCACACTCTCACAGGCAGGAGAAGGAGGCCTGGATTCATGCCAAATACGTGGAAAAGAAGTTCCTGACCAAGCTTCCGGAGATTCGAGGGCGGAGAGGGGGCCGGGGGCCCCCCAGGGGGCAGCCTCCCGTGCCCCCAAAGCCTTCCGTCCGGCCCCAGCCCGGGAGCTTCAGATCCAGGCCAGGTAGAGGGCTGCTGGGGCATCGACTGAGCCCGGCCGTGTGCCCCGTGAGGAGGGCAGAGTACGGAGGCCCGAGCCTTTCCCTCGCCAGTACTGGGGGGTGGGGGAGGGGGCAGACCACAGCAACACTGGTTTTACCAGGCAAGAGTTTGGGGGTTAAGGGAAGAATGGGAAGGAGTGTAGGGCTGGGAATAGGCTGCTGAGGGTGAGAGACGCTTGAGTTGGAGAAGGTGGTTGGACAGGGAGAGGTGAGGGACGCTGTCTATCCCCCCCTGCCCTAGGGACCCCACACACACATGCACCTCCCACCCCGCACCATCCCGCCTGCACCTCCTACCGAAGTCCCCAGCGTCCTGAAGGCCCTCCCAGAACTGAGAAACGACCTGTCCCACTAGAGCATCTGCGAACTGTGCTGAGGGTCTCTTCCCGCCCCTAACAGAGCCCCCCTCTGATGACCTGGGCGCCCTCCACCCTGGGGCCCTGCTGTTTCGAGCTGCTGGGCATCCTCCCTCCCTGCCCACCATGGCTGACGCCCTTGCCCACGGAGCTGACGTCAACTGGGTCAACGGGGGTCAGGAGAATGCCACTCCGCTGATCCAGGCCACCGCTGCTGTGAGTCCTGCCCACTGCCCCGCCCCCACCGTTAGGCTCCTTCTCTCCCATTCCCGCGGGGAGTCTGAGCCCTGCTCCTACTCCTCCTCCCACCCTGGAGAGAGTGATAATGATAACCCACAGACACTGGGTTGCGAAGGGTGTGTGATTTGGGGGCAGACAACCTGGGTTTGAATCCAAGCTCCCACCGCTTACAGTTGTGAACCTCTCTGTGCCTCGGTTTGCCCACCTGCGAAATAGGGACAGCATACCTCATGTGAGGCTGGACTGTGGCTTTAACGCATGACCTACTGTAAAAAGCTAGGGCAGAGCCTGACCCAGCCGAACCCTTACACTCCTGGCTCCCCTACCCCACCCTCTCAGCTGATCCCATCCGAAAGTATCTTTGGCCTGCTTCTGAAGATGCCACCTTCTCTCCCCGCTTGCAACTTCTCGCTGCAGAATTCTCTTCTGGCCTGTGAGTTTCTCCTCCAGAACGGGGCGAACGTGAACCAAACGGACAACCACGGCCGGGGGCCGCTTCACCATGCGACCATTCTCGGCCACACGGGGTAGGGGCCGCGGGGATGACGGCTGTGGGAAAGAAGGCTCGGGTAGGCCGAGTGGCCGGCTGACCCTCGCTGTCATTTCTAGGCTGGCCTGCCTGTTCCTGAAACGGGGGGCCGACCTGGGAGCCCTGGACTCAGAAGGCAAGGACCCGCTGACCATCGCCATGGAAACAGCCAACGCTGACATCGTCACCCTGTGAGGAGGCCTGCGGGGCGGGGCTAGAGCTTGCCCTGCCCCCTTGGGGCGGGACTAACGCCCAGCCGGCCTGGGCCAGCTCCCGGACTCGGCTGGAGAAGTGCTGTCCCCAGCGTAGATTGGGGCGTGGAGTAGGAAGGGGGCCGGGTAGGGTCCAGGGATGGTGAGTTCGTCCTGAGTGAGGGACGTCGATGTTGTTGAACGCCTTTAAGCACTGGACCCCGGGGGAGCAGATGAATTAAACCACCCAGCTTACAGGATGGGAAGTCCGAGTGGGGGGAGTGAAGCAAAAGTCATTCATACGTTCATTGCTTCCCCTTCAGGCTACGACTGGCAAAGATGAGGGAGGCCGAAGCGGCTCAGGGCCAGGCAGGTAACGTACCCCCCGCCCCCGCCCCACACTGTAATTCTGGGCTTCTGGCCCCCGAAGCCCGGTCCCCGTCGCGCCCAGCTGCACTGATTAATGTCATACTTTTGCAACAAATCTGTGTGGGCGCAGCTGGTGCGCCGGGTCCTCGGAACAAAACGGAGAACCCGCGAGGGCGCTGCGCGCCGGCGCTGCTGTCCCTCCGGCCACGCCGCCAGCGCGCCCGCGGGCCGCGGGTCCCCCCACCCCCACCCCGCGCTCGGCCGCGCCCGCCCAGCCCTCCCTCCCCCCACCCAGGAGACGAGACGTATCTGGACATCTTCCGCGACTTCTCCCTCATGGCGTCGGACGACCCGGAGAAGCTGAGCCGGCGTAGCCACGACCTCCACACTCTTTGATCCCAGGCCTTCGAGGGCCCGCAGCCCCCAGTCCCCTCTCCCCGGCCGCCGGCCCCTCGGTCAATAAAGCCGCCGTGCTTTGCGCTTCCCGTCGTGGTTCTTTGGCAGGGCGCCGCCTTCGGGCCGGGCCGGGGACTGGGCGCCGCGGCTGCCAGGGTGCGCGGGCGGTTGGGGTTTGCGAGCTCGAGTCACGCGAGGGGCGCCTTCCGGACAAACTAGGTGGTAGCTTCGGCCGCAGCCCTGGCGCCGGGCGGCCTCGAGGCGGGGCTCTCGGGCTCGGGCGACGTGGCCAGACGAGTCCGGCCGGGGAGAGGCCGCCCGCGTGGGCTGGGGGCCGGCCTTCCGTAGGGGGGGGCAGCTGGCGTCGGGGCCGGGACGGAGAGGCTGGCTTCGGCCACCCCGGCCAGGAGGCATCCCCGGAATGCGGCGGCTCAGCACCCGCCCCCTCGGGAATTCCCTGCGTGAGCGAGCGGGGAGGGCACCGCCTCCAAGCCGGGGACCGCCGGGCCTGGGGGCCCTCGTCGGGCTGCGGACGTGAGGCCCGGCACACCTGCGGGGCCTGCGGGGCGGACGCGGCCGCATCAGGAGCGACGCACCTGAGTCACCCTGCGGACCCCACCCCCGCCCGCGTCCGCCCGTGTCCGCCCGTGTCCGCTCTCCCAGCCCGTCCGCCCCGTCTCTCCGGTTCCAGACTCTCGGCTCCCACCTCCGCCCGGGCCGCGCGAGCCGGGCGGGGGCGGGGGGCGGGGCGCCAAGGGGGCGGGGCTGTCTCTTAAAGGGCTCCCAGCCGCTGCCCTTAGGCCACTTCCTGGGGGCGGAGAGGACTTCGGCGGCTGCGGCGACACCCGTGCAGGCGGCGGCGCCCGGGTCCCGAGAACCCCGGGCGGCTTCCCTCAGAGTCCTCCGGCGCGCCCGGCTCGCTCTGAGCGTGCGCCCTCGCTCCCCAGCGGATCCGGAGCCGCTCCGCCGCCAGCTGCGCTCAGCCCCGCCTCCGTCGCCAGAGACCCGCGCCGAAGCCAGGCCCTGCCGGGCCTCCGACCGGCCCCCGGCGCCGTGCGCGGACTCGCCCGCGGCGACAGCCATCGACCCGAGAACTCGGAGGCTGGGTCCTTCCGAGGGTCGGCCTGTGCTCGCCGCCGTCACCTGCTGGCTGGACTCCGGAAACCCGCTGTCTGAAGACCGCAGAAGAGACTTGCTGACCCACCGCCCTGCATCGAATGCGTCTGGGCCGAAAGCTCCCTTCCCTCTCTGGCTTCTGTTCTTTTCGGCCGGCCGTGTCTGTGCCCGGAAACCATCCCCCACTACCAACGTAGCTGGGGTGAGCCCTAAATCTTCCTGCCTTGTGTTCCGACCTGTGCATCCAACCCCGAGAGAGTCTGAACGAACCTTAGGACCCAGTTCTGCCCACGCCCGCGGAGTTTGCGTTTTCTTCTCTGTCGGTGTCTCCTGTACTCCCCAAAATTTCGCCTCCTCCTGTGCCCTCTTCGCCCCCCTCTTTTGGGGGCCCTGTGACCCTGAATGTGGGGGGCACACTCTATTCCACCACTTTGGAGACCCTGACTCGCTTCCCAGACTCCATGCTGGGGGCCATGTTTAGGGCGGGCACCCCCATCCCCCCCAACCTCAACCCCCAGGGAGGTGGCCACTACTTCATCGACAGAGATGGCAAGGCCTTCCGGCACATCCTCAATTTCCTGCGGCTGGGCCGCCTGGACCTGCCCCGTGGCTATGGGGAGACGGCCCTGCTCAGGGCAGAGGCGGACTTCTACCAGATCCAGCCCCTCCTGGATGCCCTGCGGGAACTGGAGGCCTCTCGGGGGACCCCCGTGCCCACAGCTGCCCTGCTCCATGCAGATGTGGACGCCAGCCCCCGCCTGGTGCACTTCTCCGCTCGCCGGGGCCCACACCACTATGAGCTGAGCTCTGTGCAGGTGGATACGTTCCGAGCCAACATCTTCTGCACCGACCCCGAGTGCCTGGGCGCCATGCGGGCCCGATTTGGTGTGGCCAGTGAGGACAGGGCAGAGGGAGGCCCTCACTTTCGTCTGGAGTGGGCCCCCTGTCCCGCAGAGCTCCCTGAGGTGGAGTATAGGAGACTGGGGCTACAGCCTCTGTGGACTGGGGGGCCGGGGGAGCTGCGGGAGGTGGTGGGCACGCCGGGCTTCCTGGAGGAGGTGCTGCGGGTGGCTCTGGAGCACGGCTTCCGCCTAGACTCCGTCTTCCCTGACCCCGAAGACCTGCTCAACTCCCGATCTCTGCGCTTTGTGAGGCACTGAAAACGCGGCCCTCCCGTCTGCCTGGGAGGGGGAGAGAACGGACAGCAAAGAGAATGAGAGACTCCCCCACCCCCCCCCCACCACCTCTGAAGCCTCTTCTTAGCTCTGCCTCTGGAGCTGTGAGGGTCAGGGCTGCACCTTGACTGGAGCCCAGATGTGGGCAGGAGCTCCCGAACCTGAGCCGTGCAAAGGGTCTGGCTTGGTGCTAATCCTGGGAGGGGCGGGAAAGATCCCCTGGCTTGCTCTTGCCTGAGGCTGGGGGTCTGCAGTGTCTCCCCGTTGGAGCTCAGTATTTCAAGGGTCTAGAGAAATAGGGACACCTCTCTGCCCAGGCTAGGCCTCGCAGAACCCTGGGGGGGACACCGAAGTGTGGGAGAAAGGAGGACTTTGAACTGCTCTGATGTGGTCTCCTGGACCGTGGCTTCTCCTGCGGCTGGATGGCCTGGCCAGGCCTGACCGAAGACAGACCAGAACATTCTGGAATATGGGAAGGGGGTCCTTTGCTCTGTCTCAAGTCACCTCCTGAGGGAGACAGAAAGGCCACACCCCACCCCACGGTGGCCTAAGGGAGCTAGGAGAATCCCCATTTACTATGGGGCTGGAGCCCCACACTCTAGAAAGCCAAGTTTTTAAAGGACCCTCCATTGATGGTGGAGCTGGCCTCTGGGAAGAAGGTGGCATCTTCTTGGGCCTTGGCCTTACTGCCTTCATGTGTGCACGCGTGTCAGCCAGAGCGTCTGAGCGACGTCTGGGCCTCTCACATCCAGGCTCCCGTCCGTGTGACAGTCTCTCCGTCGTCTCTGCCTGTGCAGGCCTGTTTGGGGTTGCCCAGCAACTGCTTTGGCGCTGGGTATGTCTGCCGTATGGGTGTGAGTAGATTGAGAATTAGTAGTTGAATCACGAGGGTGTGTGTGTGTGTGTGCGTGCACACATGTGTGTTCGCCTCCCCGCGTAGGCACGAGGGGCCTGTGGAGGCCTGGGTCGCCAGGGGCTTCCTGGTGAAAGGTAAGAGAAGTCACTGGGCCCCGCCGGCCCTTGGAGGCCTGTGTAGAACTCTTGGTTGCTAAGGCAACCGTGGGCAGGTTGCTAGGAGAGAGCTGGGAAGGCCCAAGGCGGCCCAGGGCAGAGGGGAGATGAACAGAGGAGGCCGGGAGGGTTGGGGGAGGATGTGGTTTCTGGGTCCCCGAGGGATGGGATCCTCACGCACGAGTTCTTCACGGTGGGAGGCGGGGGCGGGGGGGGGGCAGACTCACTCGCTGTTTATCGCGGGTCACGAACTTACAAGAAGAAAAATAAAATTGCTTTTTGGAACCTCAAACTTGTAAAGGCTGCTGCTGAGGGCCAGGGTGGGGGTGGGGGGCACTGCCCCCTTTGCAGCAGAAGCCCTGCGTTCTCTGCCCAGTCTTCTTCTGGCCCCCAGTTCCTTGGGCCCCTGCTTTGCCCTAGCCAGAGACGGAGCGGTGGTGCTGTTCCAGAATGCTCTAGAACCCCGAACCCCGGCTGTTCCAGAACAGTCTAGAACCTCCGGGCAAAGGGTTGGATCCAGGATCGAAGCATTCCAGGCCTTCCCAGCCTACATGGGGCCAGCCTCCCTGTGCCACCCGCTAGCGGGCCTCATGTGGACGCTGGCACTAGGTGGGGTCTTCCTGGCAACCGCCCAGGCCTGTGTCCTCTGTCACCTCTCAGACCGTGACCTGTCGGGCCGCCTGGCTCGACTCTGCAACCAGGTGAAGGCTCGGTGGGAGACCTGTGAGGCCTCCTGGACCTTCCCGGCCTTTGCCTTAGGTAGGATCAGACATCCAGGGCCCGGCCCGGCAGCATGTGGCTTCCCAGCTGAGCCCCTCGGCCACCACCTGAGTCCCCAGCCCTGGGAAAGTCAGGAAAGAGTCACAGGTCCTCGCCTGTCTCCACAGATGAGGTGTCCACGAACAAAGTCATAGAGAAGACTCACAGAGTCCTGAGGGTCATGGGTGAGATCAAGGGCGAAGGCATGACCTAGGGGCTTGGATGGGCACCAGGGAGGGGGATGGGAGGAGGGACCTGGGGAGGCAGGGAAGGGTGCAAGGCAGGTGGAGACGACGGGAAGGTGTAACCGGGGAGGTGCTGGGTGAAGCGTGGGGAGGCCCTGGGCAATACAGCTGCCGTCTGTCTCCCCAGAGATCAAAGGGTCTCCCTCCTCACTCCCTTTATATTGGCAATGGCTGCAAAAGGTCAAGTTTCCCGAGTACACCAGGGAAGGTACTGACGCGGGCAGGGACCAGGGGCACCCGGGCTGTCCGGTGAAGGGGTGTGTGGCTGAGTGTCTCCTCTCCCCCCACCCCTCCTTGTCTCTGGTTTCAGCTTTCTGTGCTCCCGCCTGCCGTGAGTAGAAAAGGGAAGGGGTAGGTGAGGACGGGGGACCCGAGGAGAGCCTGGCGGTGGTCCCGGAGGGAGTGGGGGAGGGAGTGGGGTACTCTGGAAGGTGGGAGCCGGGACTCCCCCGCCCCAGCTCTGGCCCGGCTGTCTCCTGCAGGGGGCAGCACCATCCTGTACAACTGTTCCACCTGTCAGAGCTTTGCCGTGCACTGCTGGCCTCTAAAGCGCTGCCTCCCAGGTTCCGCTCCCCGCCCTCGCCTCACCCCTGCTCAGATCTCTGAGCTCGGGCTCCCCCCCCCCCCCCCGCCCCGCCACAAGGACAAGCGAGGTCCCCAGGATCACTCACTGCTTCCTGGGTTCCCTGCAGGAAGTCACGATCTTCGGGAAGCCAGGATTCTGCTCCTCTCTGTGTTCATAACTGTCCTGCTCCTGGGCGTTCTGAGCCTCGTGGTGGAGTGAGTGGGCAGATGGCGGGTGTGGCCTCGCCACCCTTGACCCCCCAGCACCTTCTACCACCGTCCCTGTGCCCTCTCCTCCCGGCTGCCTGCCCTGCCCCTCTCAGGCCCCCCATTCTCTGTGTCCCCTCAGGTCCAGACACTTCAAAGCAAAAAGTGACATGTGAAGACAGCCTCCCAGCCCCCACGTCCTTTGGAAGGGACCCGCCAGCCCCTCACTTCCAATCCCAAAGGCTCAGCCTTCCAGACCCTAAACCCAGCCGCCTCCGTGATCCCAGTGTCAGATGGCCTCCAGGGGCCCAGGCACCCACAGCTGGAAAGTTCCTCCCCTCCGGCCCTCAACTAATCAGCCAGAAGCAGTCACTGATTCCAGGAAAATGGCTACAGGAGGAAAGAACCCCCTCCACACACACACACACACACACACACACACACACACCGCCGCCCCCACACCCCCTTCTGCCTGTTCTCGGAAAGCGGGGGCTGTTTGCCCCAGAAGCTGCTCTTGGCCCTCCTCTGACTGATTGGGAATCCGGGAACGAGGGTTCTGGAAAACTCCCTCCCTTTAGAGTGGCGACCACATCAGTCAGCCTGCTGGCATGCTATCCCTCCATTTAACATTGTGAAGCCTTGGCCTCCCACAGAGGCCTCCCTCCTGCCAAGATCAAGTAAACCTGCTTTTCAGTGGCCTCCGCCCGGGCCTGGCCTCTGTCTACAACTGGGGAGGGCAGAGGGGGGACGGGAGACTCGGTGTAGCACAACGGTCCTCAACTGGGTGGGGGGTGGATTTCACACCCCAAGAGGCGTTCGGCAACATCTGGAGACATTTTTTATTGCTTCGATCGGGGGATGTGCTACTGACCTTTAGGGGGTACACACGAGCAATGCCGCTGGCACCTTATGATGAACGTGGGCGTCCTCTGCGACACAGAGTTGATCTGCCCGACACCTCCGTCGTGTGTGGTTCAGAGACGCTGGCGTTTAGTCCGCTGGCTATCAGGAGCTTTGGGTTGGGTAGATGGACGAGGAAACGTAAAAAGAGAGGCCTGTCGCCAACCCCAAGTCTCCGTCGGAGGGGCTGGGCCTGGAAGGGATCCTGACACACGCCTAGCCCGGTGGTTTTCAAACTGGGTATCTAGAGGCTCCAGGGCAAAGGTTCTCATCCGGCTGCACATCGAAGTCACCTGGGCCTTAGGTCCAGAGATTCTGAATTTAGTGTGAGGTGGGGCCTCAGTGAATCTAACTTACAACCAGCCAGGGCTAGCACCGTTGTTTTTGGGGTGTCCATAAGGGTCCTGGGGATGGGGAGGGTGCCTACTCCTTCTAGGAAAGTACATTCGATATTATTGTACACATTCTGGTCCAATCCCTTCATTTTATACCAAAAGGAGGGAAGGAAAGAAGGAGGGAGGAAGGAAGGAGGGAGGAAGGAAGGAGGGAAGGAAGAAGAAAGGAAGGAAGGAAGGACAAAGGAAGGAAGGACAAAGGAAGGAAGGAAGGACAAAGGAAGAAGGAGGAAGGAAGGAAGGGGGAAGGAAGGAGGAAGGAAGTAAAGAAGGAAGAAGGAGGAAGGAAGGAAGGAGGAAGGAAGTAAAGAAGGAAGAAGGAGGAAGGAAGGAAGGAAGGAAGGAAGGAAGGAAGGACAAAGGAAGGAAGGAGGAAGGAAGGAAAGAAGGAAGAAGGAGGAAGGAAGGAAGAAAGGAAGGAAGGAAGGACAAAGGAAGAAAGGAGGAAGGAAGGAAGGGGGAAGGAAGCAAGGAAGGATGAAGGAAGGAAAGAAGGAAGCAAGGATGAAGGAAGGAGGAAGGAAGGAAGGGGGAAGGAAGGAGGAAGGAAGGAAAGAAGGAAGAAGGAGGAAGGAAGGAAGGAAGGAAGGAAGGAAGGAAGGAAGGACAAAGGAAGGAAGGAGGAAGGAAGGAAAGAAGGAAGAAGGAGGAAGGAAGGAAGGAAGGACAAAGGAAGGAAGGAGGAAGGAAGGAAAGAAGGAAGAAGGAGGAAGGAGGAAGGAAGGAAGGGGGAAGGAAGGAAGCAAGACCCGAAGATCATATGCCAAGTTCTTACAACCTGCCCAAGATCATACAACAAGTCACGTCCATTCATCTGACGGACGCTTAGCGAATACGCGTCGGGCGCCAGGCAGCGTCACTGCCCAGCCTGGGGTGAGAAGCCACGACTGCCGACCGCCCGGGCACCACGGCCCCCTCGGGTCTGCAGCCGCCCTAGCCCTTCTTGCCTATGGACTACAGTAGGCCTGGCCCTTGACCCTGACTTTCAAGACTCTCCATCAGCAGCTCCCCACGTCTTACTTGGTCCTCGTGCCAGAGCTCACCCATCTTGGCCCTAAGTGGAATCTCCACCCGAACGCCCCACAAGCCTGTCGGAGTCACGAGTCCAAACCCACCTTCCTCCCCGACCCCGCCTCCTCCTCGTGATCTCCCTCTGGGCTAATGGCGGTGCCAGGACGAAGGGACATCCCCTTCCTCTCCCGCCTCATGCCTGCTTCTCATCAGTAAGCCGTCCACCTTCGTAATCCTTTTTGGAATCTGGCCCCCATGTGTCCCCGGAGCTTTATCTCAGCTCTGCCCACCCCTCAGCCCCGCTGAATCACTTGCCCACTTTGTTTCCTCATGGCTCCTTGCCTCTGCCCAGGCTTGTTCCTGTACCCGGGATGCCCTTCTCCTTTGGCTCCGACATCACCTCTTCTGAGAAGCCTTCTCGGAGCTCCTGAGGCAGAGTAGAATGTCCCTTCTCCAGACATCTGTCGTGGGGCGCCAACGTCGGGGGTGGGGTTCCTTAAAAATCTTCCCTCTCGACCATGCGCTACCCTATAAAGCTGCTACCTGAGGTTTTGTCTCTGCTTCCCCAGAACCGGGCCCGCGGTGACAGCAGGAAGCATCTCTAGCCATCTTGATCCCTCCTCTTCTGAACCTTGGTGACACCCCCCCCCCCCCGCACATGAGTTTTTCATGAACTTGTGACACAGGAGGCCGGCGGGGCTGGTGTTTTCTGTGCAGGGAAGGCCGACGGCCTGCCAGGGCAAGGCTGGTTCTTCTGAGCCCCTCACAAAATAAGAGGGGCCACGAGGGCTCTGGCAGTTTTAAACCATGGACCCTAAAGCCTTTGACGTGCCTCCTCCATCAAGAGGTAGGGTCTCTGTAGCCTTCCCTTGAACGTGGGCTCTACGACGGGTTGACCAACCGAATGAGGCAAAGTGAACTGGGCCACTCCCTGGGCCAAGGCCTTGAGAAACTGGCAACTTCTGCCCTCTGCCTCCGAGAATATTCACTCTGAAACCCAGTGACCATGCTGTGACGATGTGCAGGCTACAGGGAGAGTCCACCCTGCGGCGGAGGGGGGGCGGGTTTCAGTCAAAAGGCAATATCTTCTGCTACCACGGGAGCGATAATACAGCCCCCAGCTGTCAGGTCACCTGCAGACTTTGCGTTTTTCCAACGATGGCCCCAGACCCAGTAGGGCAGAGAACTTGTCCCCACCTTGTCCTCTTGGAGTTCCAGACTCTCAGAGCCCAGGAGCGTGATCAAGTGGTTGGTTTAGGCCACTAGATATCACTACTCAGCCGTTGAGGACAGTGGGGACAGAAGAAAGGAGCCTGGGACTGGGCACCTAAGGGCCTCACGACACAACTGGCTGTGTCACCATCTAGCTACGTGCAGGAGAAACATCACTCACCAGCTTCAGCCTTAGTCTTCCTACCAGTGCGGAGCCTGATGCAGGGCTTGAACTCATGAACTGTGAGTTCATGACCCGAGTGGAAACCAAGCGTCGGCTGCTTAACTCTTGAGCCACCTGGGCGCCCCCCTACCTGCAAAGTCAATGTTAATGGTGGCTAATGTACGGAGACGATGTGTCAGACACAGCCAGTTAGCTAAAGCTGTGTAACAAATGATGCCAAAGGTTAATTGTCTAAGGCAATAAACATCATCTCATGGTTTCTGTGGGTCAGAAATTCGGGAGAAGCTTCCCCGGGTGGTTCTGGCTCATGGTTGCCCATGAGGGTGCTTCAAGACGTCCATCAAGGTTGCGGAAGTCGAGGGTTTGACCGGGGCCAGAGGATCATCTCTCAAGATGTCTCACTCACGTGCCTGGCAGGTTGGCGTTGGCTTGTTGGCAAGAGGCCTCAGTCCTTTGACTCGCGGAGCCCCTCCCCAGGGCTGCTTGAGCGTCCTCATGACCTGGTGCCTCGGTTCCCCCAGAGCGAGGGGTCCAAGAGAGCGGGGCAGAATCCTCGCGGTCTCGTACGAGCTCACTCGGAAGTCACACACCATCCTTTCTGCGACATCCCTCTGATGACACAGAGGAGCCCTCGTCACTGTGGGAAGGCACCGTATTCAACAGTGCTGGTGCCGGGAAGGAGTTTCATCGGCAGCCGCTTGGCTACCGGCTGGCGACCCCCAGCTGTGTAGACACAGATAATTCTCCAATGACACCGAAGGTACGTACTGCTAACAGATGCATCTCCAAGAGGAGGACACGGAGGCCCAGAAATGGGAAGTAACTTGCTCAGATTCACAGGGGGGTAAGTGATAGAGTCACAAGATGCCAACTCAGGTGGTCAGGCTCCCAAGGCGGGGTCTAAGCTACCATGACCCTGAAGACAGACCTTCAGCTCCTCTGTGGCCCGGAAGGAACAGGGTGGATTCAGCACCCCTTCCACTCCGGAAAGCCAACCAACAGACGCGTACAGGGTGGTGGGCTGGTGACTCCAAAAACTAGCAAGATAAATGCAGCCTGGGAAGGATGGGACCTGGGGATGGGGTGATGGAACGGGAGGGTTTCACCCAAGGGTCTAGGGAGAGCCAAACTTGGGGGCCCAAACAGTGAGGAAGCAGGGACGGGTTGACCAGAGAATGCTTACGGTGAGGTCTGGGCACTCCCGTCCCCATCACTACCAGCAAAGGAGCTCTTGGCGTCAAAAAGTCTCCTTGGCCTCACCCTACCCAGATGGCATTGTCTCACCCACTTGTTCAACAAAGGTTACTGAGCACTTATTGTACGAGCCAGGCACAGGACTGGGCAAGAGGGACGCGGCAATACCCAGGCGAGATAAAGTCCTTTTCTACCTGGAGCTTGGAATCTAGCAAGGGAGACAGACAAGTTACCGGCAAATTCTACAAGAACGAGTATGATGATGGGAAGGCGCAGGGATCTTGGGGTTTGGGGGAAGGGAGCAGATCAGGGAGGGACAGGCTTCCTGCGCTCAGCCAGAATGGGATAAGGGTGGGAGGACTTCCAAGCAGAGGGAAGAGCCACACAAAGGCTCTGAAGAGAGGTGATTTCCCTCGTTGAGAGGTTGGCGTGGGTAAGGCGGAAGGGGAGAGCCCCGTGACTTCAAAGATCAGGGCAGGAAAGTGGGAGCTAAGGGGGAATGAACGCGGTTCCCCAAAGGAGAGGGGAGTTTTCCGCAGATGGATGGGCCCTACCCCTGACCCGAACCCAAGGCAGTAGATGGGGAGGACCCCAGCAGGCCTCTCTGCTTACCCTTCTGGTTCCCTGGCCTGTGGGGAAAGACTTGGCCGGTGGTGCCAATGTGCTCATCCTTCCCGGATACAGAGCCCGCAGGGCAGGGCAGAGGTTGGGGAAAAGCAGACGAAGCGGGAGTGATGCCAGATCTGGGCCTCCAGGTTTAAGGGTGAGCAGGACCCCCCATCGTGGCTTAGAAGGGGCGCCCCTGAGGGTGGTCAGACAGTGCTTCCCCGCACAGGTGGGGATGACAGAAGCTTCACTCCAAAAGTAAGAGATGAATAGGGACAAGGGGAGGAATAAAGAGACCTCTCTGATTCCCTGGGTTTTGTCCAAGCCCCAGATGAAGGTGGGGCTGAGCCTCTGTGTCTGGTTTCCTGCTGGGGCAGAGGACCTGGGCCCGGAGTCCAGTCAATAATGCCCCCTCTCTTCACCGCCTCTCCATCCCGTCGCCAAGGCCGAAGCAGGGCCAGTCTCTGTCTCCGGAACCAATGGGAAGAGCCCCTTCCCTGAACTCCCTGCTCCTTCTCCGTCACCTTTGCCCAGCCCCTTCCTGCAGTAGGCTGGTTCTGTCACTCCTCTGTTCAAACCTTTCAGTGGTTATCAGGGCCCTCAGGCAAGGCCCAAGCTCCTGACCACGTTCTCCAAAGCGTTGCAGAAATCCAACCAGGGCCATGGTCATGGCTGCTTGTTCACTCGGGTCCCCAAAACCTGGCATGGTGCAAACTTGCCGAGGGGTAAACTGATGCCCAGTCTGGCTTCCACCAACCTCTCTGGCTGCACCTGCCTTCATAGACCCCCAAGCGCGCTTCACGCACACGTTCAACTCCCAGAGGACCCCTCCAGTGCACCCGGATCTGTGAAGACACCGGACTCAGAGAAAACTCAGGCGTTACACGCTCTTCCTCGAAGAAGCTCATGGAGCCACGTGTTTCCCACCAAGAACTTGGGCGACATCAAGACGAATCTCAAAAACGCGCTGAGTCAAAGCAGCCAAGTGCAATTATAAACAGTATGTGGCTCCGTGGAGAAGAAGGTTGGGAGCAAGCAACAGTGATCTTTGCGCTAGAGAAATCAGAAGAGTGGTGGCCTCTGGAAAGTGGAATTGGCAAAAAATGGGCACGACGCAAGTTTCTGGGATCGTTGAAATGTTCCGAGTCTTTTTGTACATTGGCTGACGTGCATTGAGCCACGTGGTTAAATCTGGGCATGGTACTGAATGCGAGTTATACCTCAATAAAGTACTGTCAGGATACAAAGTAGAGTAACGTTCGCATGAATGTAACAACAACGAAAGACCCTCAGTGTCTGGATTAAAGAGCACATCAGATGCAAGCAAAGAGAGAACAATGAGCTGGAAGATGGGCCCAAGGAGATTATCTAGATGGCATCACAGTGACACAAAGATTGAAAAATATAGAAGGGAGGCAGATTACACGGAGGATGGGTTGAAAAGGTCTAGCATGCTTTTTTAAAAATTTATTTTGAGAGAGAGACAGAGAGCGAGTGGAGGAGGGGCAGAGAGAGAGAGAGAGGGAGAGAGAGAATCCCAAGCAGACTCCATGCTGTCAGCACGGAGCCCAGCATGGGGCTTGAACTCACAAACTATGAGATCATGACCTGAACCGAAATCAAGAGTTGGCCGCTTAACCGAGAGTCACCCAGGCGCCCCTAAAAGGTCTAGCATACTTCTAGCCATAGTCCCCAAAGGAGCAAAGAATGGACGAAAAAGAATATTTGAGGAGATACTAGCTGAGAATTTCTCCAAACTGATGAAAGGTATGAATTCACAGATACAGGAAATACAAAATACTAAGAGAATAAATTAAAAAAGAATCTCTTCCTGGATACTTTGTAAAGAACTACAAAATACCAATGATAGCTCTTTTTTTTTCTTTTTTTCTTTTTTTTTTTTTAGAAATGTTGACACTGGGAAACCGACAATCCCTCCAATTTTAGACTCTGTCTAGGCTGGGGGTTGACTTCCTGCACCATCAGCACCTCTCTGCCCTGGCTCCATTTGTTTTTTTAAAAAAACTTTTAATGTTTATTTATTTTTGAGAGAGAGAGAGAGAGAGAGAGAGCGCGGGCGCAACTGGGGGAGGGACAGAGAGAGAGGGAGACACAGAATCCGAAGCAGGCTCCAGGCTCTGAGCGGTCAGCACAGAGCCGGACGCGGGGCTCCAACCCGCAAACCTTGATCATGGCCTGAGCCAAAGTCGGATGCTTAACGGAGTGAGTCCCCCCACACCCCGCCGCCCCCCAGGCGCCCCTGCCCTGGCTCCATTTCAAAGCACCTGTGCACCTTGCCTTTCTCCACGTGGGGGCTAGGAAGCTCTGTCCCCTGCTGGGACCCGGGGACTTTGTCCTGTTTAGCCTCATACTCCCAGCGCCCGGGCCCGTTATCTCCATCTGAGGCTGATTCCTTCGAGGGGTGGGACTCTGGCTGAGAGAGGTGATCTGGGGAGAGGGGAGCATGGGGGACAGGACACCGAGGACGAAGTCTGGGAACCTGGGCGAGAGGCTCTTTGAAAGAGGCTGGAAAGAGGGTGTGCAGCAGGGGAGAGGGAAAGGACGGAGAAGGGCTTCTCGGGGTCTGGCCTGGCCGAGGAGGGGCCCCCAGCCCGCGGTCGCGGGGCTCCAGGAGCCGGGCCCGGGGACCCGGGCAGGGCGTGGGCTGGCCGGGACCCGCGCCAGGCCCCGCCCCCTCGGTCCCAGGCCCCGCCCCACAGGCCCCGCCCCGCCGCCTCGGCCCCGCCCTCCCCGGGATTTAGCGCTGGCGGCCTGGGCGGCTCCGCAGCCGCCGTTTCCGCTTTCTCCAGGTGAGGGTCCGGAGGAGCCGGGACGCCCCGCGCAGGGGCTGGTGGAGCCGCCGTCACTTGGGGTGCGTCCGCGGGTGCCCTGTTCGCCTTCCCTCCTTCCCTCCACCCCCTCTCCTCCCCCCCACCGCGGCCGCGTTTCCCCCGGTCCCCCTTCCCGTGCTTTCTCCCTCTCACCTGGCAGGTGGTCCCGGGTCTCTCAGTGTCGTGGCCTCTCCCCCTCCCCCGCCCCTCCTCGCGCCCAGTTCCTCGTTCAACCCTTCCTCCTGGTCTCCCTCGCGTGGGGGGACGGAGAGGTCCCGGCGTGTGTCAGGGAGAGCGCTGCGCAGGCAGCGGGCGCCCGGAGCACCGGGCCTTAGCGAGCAAAGATTGGTGGAGTTAGGTTGGTGACGCTCAAGGTGGCTTGAGTGACTCAGGGGTGCGGGCCGGGCGCTACCTGGAGCTGAGCTCAGGTGGGTGTGGAAGGGACTGTGCACCTGGCAGCACCTGCCTCTGTAGGCAGCGCCCGAGCTCAGCTGGCCTGCACCTGACCGCCAATCACAGACGCCCAGCGCGATTTCAAGCGTTGCCGCCTCCGGTGTAGGAAAGGCAGTGACCCTGGGCTTCTGTGGGTGGAGGCGGGGGGGGGGGGGGATGCCTGAATGATTCAGGCCCGCGCGCCCAGCGTGCCCTGGCGTCCCCGTGGGTTGTGGCTTTGCGGGGACCTTCACGTCTCGGACACGTGGACGGCCGTATCTCCCAGGCGGTGAGCTGCAGGGTCACAAGTAGGCACAGGAGGGAGGGTATGTGGCAGTATGAGCTGCGTTTCATGGCAGCGTCCCGAAGTGTCTCAGATCCGCGAGGCCACCCACCTGGGTGGCTCAGACACCGTCTGCAGCATGTTGCAGATCTCTGTGCGCGTGGCAGTGTTTTGAGCGTGGGAGGCATTGTACCTGTGTGTGTGTGGTTAGCATATCTGGGCATGTCTGGTAGGTCCCTGGTCCCTGGGCGTCTGGTCTGGGTGCGCTAAGCACACACAGGCTGCGTGCCTTCACAGCTCAGGAGTGAGCAAAGGAACGTCCCTGGGGTCTCCAGGGTGCTCAGCTCTCAGGTGTGAGGAGGGCGGGTTTCTCACTGCTGGGGGGGGAGGGTAGTGGATCTCAGGCATGGGGGGCGCTGTCCCTGGGGCTTGTGGGAGCGGCGGGATTCCTGGCTGCTCCGGGTGTGTCCCTCCCTCTGCCCCCCCCCCCGCCCCCGGGGCGTTTCTGATGGGTGGAGGGTGGAGGCGGCTGGCGAGCGTGTTTCTGGGGTCTCGGTCTCAGGTGCCTTCCTCGGGCTATGTGTCTGGAGGTGACCGCAGCATCCTGAGGGACTCCTTCTCCAGACATGCTCCCTGAGGCCAGCTCGCTGTGGCTGCTGCGCCTGCTCCGGGACATCCAGCTGGCCCAGTTCTACCGACCCATCCTCGAGGAACTTAATGTTACTCGGCCGGAGCATTTCGACTTTGTAAAGCCTGAGGACCTGGACGGCATCGGCATGGGCCGGCCCGGTAAGGGGCCCCTGCGCAGAGGTCCTGCTCTCTTGGTCCCCAGCCTCGTAGTTTCGAACCCCCTCTGCCCACCCCCCGACACACCAGCCCTCTTCTTTGCCTATAAATCCTTCTGCAACCTCCATCCCCACCCCCACCCCCACGTACCACCAAGCCCTCTGATTCTGACCTTCCCCAGCCCAGCGCAGACTGGCCGAAGCCCTGAAGAGACACCGTTCCGGGCTTAAGTCTAAGAACTGGGTCTACAAGGTGTGCATTTCCCGGTGGGGGCCGTGGACTTAAAGGGCCAGCTTAGGCCCGGGAATGGGGTGGGTTGAGTGTCAGGGAGGAGGGCACCCACTTAATTTCCCACCCCTGCTTCAGATCCTTGGGGGCTTTGTACCTGAGCAGAAGGAGACCACCCCCCCTTCAGACAGCCCCCTGTTGTCCCTCCCTGAGCCCGAGGGGGGACTCAAGTGTCTGATCCCGGATGGTGCTGTGTGCAGAGGGGAGCTGCTGGGCTCTGGCTGCTTTGGAGTGGTGCACCGAGGGTTATGGACACTGCCCAGCGGTCAGAGTGTGAGTACCCAGGGAACCCAGTGCATTCTGGGTGCTGGGGCCGGCTGCCCGACTCTTCCGCGTGCCCTCTGTGCTCTGGCCCCCACGTAGCTGTTCCCTAAGCGTCCTTCCCACCCCCCACCCCCGACTCCTCCCAGGTCCCAGTGGCTGTCAAGTCCCTCCGCGTGGGTCCTGAAGGCCCCGTGGGCACCGAGCTGGGGGACTTCCTTCGAGAGGTGTCCATCATGATGAACCTGGAGCACCCACACGTGCTGCGTCTGCACGGCCTCGTCCTGGGCCAGCCTCTGCAGATGGTGAGCAGACCCGGACAGCGGCTCCCAGGGCAGGTGGGCGACAGGGTCCCCTGGGGCCGGACCTCTGCTCACGCGGCGCCGTGCTCCCGCAGGTGATGGAGCTGGCGCCCCTGGGCTCCCTGCACGCGCGCCTGGCCGCCCCGGCCCCCACGCCCCCGCTGCCCGTGGCCCTGCTCTGCCTCTTCCTGCGGCAGCTGGCGGGGGCCATGGCGTACCTGGGGGCCCGGGGGCTGGTGCACCGAGACCTCGCCACGCGCAACCTGCTGCTGGCCTCCCCGCGCACGATCAAGGTGGCCGACTTCGGGCTGGTGCGGCCGCTGCGCGGCGCCCGGGGCCGCTACGTCATGGGCGGACCCCGCCCCATCCCCTATGCCTGGTGAGGGCGCGGAGCCGGGATCCCCGGGCACTAGAGGGCCCTAGAGGGCCGGGGCGGTGTGGACGGCTCCCTCCGGGGGAGGCTGGGACGAGGATTCTGGGAGGGCCCCCGGAAGTCCTCGAGAAGATCACCCGGCTCCTCCGGGAGGGACCCGTGCGGCCCGTTCAGCTGCGTTTCCACAGGTGCGCCCCAGAGAGCCTGCGCCACGGGGCCTTCTCTTCTGCGTCTGACGTGTGGATGTTTGGGGTGACGCTGTGGGAGATGTTCTCCGGGGGCGAGGAGCCCTGGGCCGGCGTCCCGCCGTACCTCATCCTGCAGCGGCTGGAGAAGGACCGAGCCCGGCTGCCTCGGCCTCCCCTCTGCCCCAGGGCTCTCTACGCCCTCGCCTTGCGCTGCTGGGCCCCCCACCCTGCCGACCGGCCCAGCTTTCCCCACCTGGAGGGGCTGCTCCAAGAGGTGGGAGCCCCCACCTCCCCAGATGCACCCGGTCTCTGGTTTCTCCCAGAGCTCCGCGCACAGGAGTGACAGATACTCCTGGGCTGGGGTCAGGGACCGGCTCCGGATAACCCGGATTCAGTGTCTACCTGCAGCGGGGCCCAGAGCCCTGGGGAGACAGCTTAGGGCTGCGGAGACGGATGCCGAGGGCTGGGGGACGGAGCGCGGAACAGAGAGCAGTAGGTTTGACAGGCAGAGGGAAGAAAGGTCTGCATGCGGCTGGGAAATACAGCTAAGGCGGCCCCAGCATCTCAGGTGCCCCGTGGAGGGCTACGTGAGGAATGATACGTGACCAGGGCCAGCCCTGGGAGACACCGTGCTAAGTGCTTCACATGTCTCCTTCTTGCACGTTGGCCCGCTTCATCCTCACAACAACCCCGTAAGGCCATTATTATCTGGAGTTTACAGATGGGGGCACTCAAGGCGGTTAAGGCAGTGACAGTTTAAGTGGAGGAGTTGGGATTTGAAGCAGTCAATTGACCCAAGAGCGCCGTCCCCTAAATCGGCAAACTGCGTTGTTGAAGACTCTGTCTTTACCCTGAAGGCACCTGGGAGCCATGGAGGGATTTTGAGCAGGGGAGTTCCCAGTCACTTTACATGTTCTCTCACTCTGGCTTGGAGCAGGGAGGGATGAGAGGAAGGAGACTGAACAAGGGAAGAGCAGGTGGCTGACAGGGGTCATGAAGCAGAAATGAAAGGATGTCTGCGGTCAGGGTCAAGGCAGCAGGGCTGGGAAGAAAAGGAAAATATTTCCAGAGACACCGGGAGGCAGAGTGGTGCGTGGGAGGACCCTCCCTTGGTTCTCCTAGGCAGAGACAGCCCCCCCTCCCTTTGTTGCTTCCTGACCCCTGGGGTACGTCCGGCTTGGTGTGGAACCCAGATCTGCCACCCCCTACTGGGGGATAGGGACAGTCCCCCCTGGGCCCGGGACAGAGGACATACCTGGTATGGGTTTGATGGGTGGGTGCGTAAACAGGAGTCTCCTTCCTCTCCTGCTCACGTGGTCTTGCCCTTCTGACTCAGGCCACAAGCCCTGCCACCCTTTCTTCCTGTCTCTGCAGGCGTGGCCTCCTGAGGCACATTGTGTGAGGGAGGTCACAGAGCCAGGCGCCCTAAGGATGGAGACTGGTGACCCCATCACCATCATCGAGGGCAGGTGACAGCCTCGGGCCTCCCACACGTCCCCAAGGAGGAGGACTCCCACCCGACCTGCCTGACCCTGGTCCCAATCTGCTGCCCCCCCCCCCCCCCCCCGCCCAGCTCCCTGAACCCTGACCCTCCGCCTCCTCCCTTCCCCGCTGGGCCCCGGGAGCGCCACTCAAGTCGTGGCTCCCACTGGAGCCACCAAGCCCGTAGAGCCCTTTTGTGTTAGGGAGAAAAGAGCCTCCCTTCTTCCAGGCAGCTGCCGCTGCAGGCACACAGCTTGCGCGCTGAATGCGGGCCGGAGCCCAGCCCCCCTCCCCCTCCGTCCCCTCTAACAGTGCCTCTTCCCACAGCCCGGACTCCCCGACCTGGAAGGGCCAGAATGGCCGCACGTTCAAAGTGGGCAGCTTCCCAGCCTCAGCAGTGACACTGGCAGACTCGGGGGGCTCGCCAGCCACCCGTCCGGTCCACAGAGTGTCCCCTGCCCGGGGCGAGCTGCACCAGGGAAGCACGGATGGGTGAGTGGGGGACACAAGCCCAGCAATGCCTCTGGAAGGGAAGCTTGGGGAGGGGGCCTGGGGGGGGGCGGGCAGCTGGAGGGAAGGCTGGACTTGCCTCCCAGCCGGGACTTCCACTCTGGGGCGCAGCCTGCCTGGGAGCCCCCCCCCCGAGTTTCTGGTGTGTGTGGGGGGGGCACACTGATGTGCCAGGTGGGGAGAATGAACCGGATTGCTCTCCAACAGGGACAGAGGGAAGGCCAAGCTTCGGGATTTGCCTCCGGCACGGGGCCAGAGAAGGAACGTGCCCCTGCAGAGGGCGAGAGGTGGGTGTGGTGCCGGGGACCCGGCTTCTCGCACTTCTGCCCCCCCCCTGAGTCCTGACCCTGGTGTCGGCAACGCCGCGGCCCCCCATCTGCCCTCTCTAGCGCTGTGCGTCTCCCCCCGCAGCGCCCGCCCTCTCCGTTCTCTGGGGCCTCAGCTGCCTGGGCTGGGGTGTCTGTTCCGCACACCTGTCTTCCTGTCCCCCTAACCAAGGGCCCCCCCACGAGCACGGCACAGACACAACGGGGAGAAGGCAGGGCCCAGCATCTGGGCCTCCTCTCAGGTTGATTATTTCTCAACTGTGCAGTCATTTCCAAGAGCCTGGAGTCTGTTCTGTCCCTGGGCCCCCGCCCCACAGGGGGTGGTTCCAGCCCCCCCGAACTTCGCCATGCCAGAGCCGTGACCCGCGGACCCCCTGGCCTGCCATCCTGCCCTCCCTTTGCCTCCAGTCCTTCTCAGCCCAGCCAGCCCCCCAGGGAGCGGCCTCCGTGGCCCAGAAGAGAACCCCTCCCCAGCCACCCCCCGGGAAAACCTGGAGCCGGCAAAGCCACCGTTCCCTCCGGAGGCCTCTTGCCCGACCCCGAGTTGCAGAGGAGGATTATGGAGGTGAGAACTCCCTGAGGTGGCCTGGTGTCCCGAGGGGCTACAGGCGGGACCGTGGCCTAAGCCGGACTTTGTGCCCCGTAGGTGGAGCTGAGCGTTCATGGAGTCACCCACCAGGAGTGCCAGGCGGCGCTAAGGGCCACTGGGGGAGACGTGGTTTCCGCCATCCGGAATCTCAAGGTAAAGCCAGACCCTTCTCTCGGGTTCCCACCCCTCCCGCCCCTGCCCCGTGGCAGCCACTGCCCTCCCTCCTGCCTCCGCAGGTGGACCAGCTCTTCCATCTGAGCAGCCGGTCCAGGGCCGACTGCCGACGCATCCTGGAGCATTACCAGTGGGACCTCTCGGCCGCCAGCCGCTACGTCCTGGCCCGGCCCTGAGGTCTGCTCCCTTGGCTGTGGATACTAGCCTGGGTCAAGGGCCTGGCCACGTGGGACCAAGCAGAACCCGGGCAGGTCCCATCAGGGCAGAATTGCCCACCTGGGGAGATCGTTGGCAGGTACGGGAGGAGCCCGGGGTCGCGCGCTGCTGAATGTCTCCTCCCGCCCTGCCCCTTGGCCTCTGAGGGCTCACGCTCCCTCGGCTGGTTCATAGAAGGATCTCCTCCGCTCTGCCTCCCACATTGCCAACCACGAGGAGAACTCGGAGGGACACAGCTGCCACACGTCGCACCCACAGGAAGCTTCCACTTGCTGCGGAGAGCGATCCAATGGCCATCCTGGGCCTCGGGGACAGCCACCCCGAACTGCCGTCGGCTGCCACACGGGTCTCTGTGGGAGCAGTCATCTCGGACGACGGAAGCGATCCCGCTGACTTGGGCTACGTGGCCCAGACTGCCTTGGCTTGGTCCGGGGCCATAATGGACGATGAAGTCGCCCTCTTGAACTCAGAGACGCTGGATCTTGGCAGCACGGATTATGAAACGGGCCAGCCCCCACCCAGCCCGGCCGTCCTACTTCCCATCGTGTCTTCCCACACCAACCCCCTTCTCCTCTCTCCCATCACATACATCTTCCGAAATCCGAAAAGTTACAAAGTTTATATGAATATAACATACAAAGATACAGCCTCCTTCCTAAGGCAGAGGGCAGGATGGGGTGCTTAAGGCTCCGGAGGAAGCTGCACGAAGCACCAGCTGTGGGGGAGGCGGGGATCCCCTCGGAGCGCCACGGTCTGAGGTTGAACCGATTGGCCAAGCTGATGCGGGGCGAGAGCGGTCACGCCAGCCGTCTTTGGTGCTGCAAACCCTTGCCCACCCCAGCTCCTGCCAGAAAGCCCGAGGGCCCTGGATTCCCAAGGCCGGATCTGGAGCACAGGCCCCGGAAGGGGGCCGGGGGAAGGGAGGGTAAAGCTGATACGCCTGTGTGCCAAGGGATCGGAGAGACAGCGGTGCGAGGGAGAAGGGTTCTCATACGTACCCTTCCCCAGGGGCCAAGGCGAAGGAGGCCAGGGGATCGGGGCAGGGGTAGGGCGCCGCGGGCCCTAGACTCTCGGGCATCCCTGTCTGTCCCCTGCGGCAAACGTCGCGGAAAGCGGCCGCCTCTGACAGGTGGCCGTCCTGGATTCTGGTTGAGGTGATGGTCTCCTCGCCCTGAGGTGGCCTCTAACTGGTGACGGCAGAGGGCCCAGCGCCTCCTCGCTTCTCGAAGAACATGTAGTCCTGACGGGAGGGCACGGTCAACGGGGCTGGCGGGGGCTGGCCTAGCTCAGCTCTCACAACCCGGGTCCGGAACCTGCACCCGCCCCCCGCCCCCCGCCCCCACAGAGCGTGTCTCTAATCTAGCAGGAGGCCAAGATGTGCACAGAGCCTTGATGGACAGCGGGGTGGTGGGAGGGGAGGCGGGGCAGCCAACTCACAATGAGGAACGTGGCTCCCAGCAGCACCGCCTTGACCCTCACGTCCAGATCCAGCGGGAACTGCAGGCCGAAGTCATCTGCATCGGTGAGGGCTTCTTGGAGCAGCCCCCCCCACTGCTTGCTGATCCGGCCCACGCTGCGTGATTCATCCGGGGTCTTCACCTGTCGGGAAGGCAGGAGCCAACTGGGGGGGGGACGTGGCCGACCTCCCCTGCCGCCAGGCCCCCCCCCCCCCGACCGTCGCCGCGTATGAGCGGCGCCGGCTCTGTCCTTAGCGAGTCCTTCCGGCGGGTTTCCCGGTGGCATCCGGGGAAACCAAGTCACCCTCGGTCACACTGCGTGTGTATAGTGCAGTGTGGCTCCTGAAAGGCCATACGCGAAAACCGAACATAAGTAGCGGCAGGAACGGAAGCACCGAGCACTCATCTCCGTGTAGAGCTGCTTCCCAGGTTTGTTTTGGTCACCCAAGTACCTGCCGCCCGTAGCTGGTGAAGTCAGCGCCCTGAACAGAGTGGCCTGGTCCAAGAGGGCTAGGGGGCTGCGCTCGACCAGCCAGCCAGGCGCCTAGAAGGCTGTGCCTGCCCAAAGAGGTGCCTTTACCCCGCAAAGTAGCAAGGGCCCTGTCCGAGCTTCATCCAGAGGGGATCCAAGCCCGTCTGGTGGGGGAGGGGCAGCAGTAAGTGGCCTCTAAGGACCAGGATTTCCACTGGCCTCTCCGGGCCCAAGAACAACAGGCCCTGGTGACGGAGGAGGTAATTCACTGTGATTTCCTGATCGTTTCCTAGGCTTATTTTCAGGGGCTAGAACTGAAGTGATTGCCTTCTGTGCCCTCCCGGTCGGGCTGCTCATAACTACGTAAAAGGGAGCCTGGGTCTCCCAGGGCCCCACGGGCTGCACGTTCCCATGCAGAGGTCACCCAGTCATCTTTCTATCACTGAGCCTCCACCCAGCTCCCAAGGTGACTCGATGTGTAAAAGTAGGCTTGGGTAGGACACCTCATCGGAAGCCTTGGAAAGTCTACGGGCTTCTCCCTGTGATTTCTCCCTTATCTGCCCTGGTGATTATCCCTTAAAGAACCACAGTGTCGGGGAGGTGCCTCTGTCTTCTGGAAACGAAAGCGCTTCCCAGGCCTCACCCCTGGCACTGTCACCACTTGGGTTCTGATGACGAGGACGTAGATCACCCGTGGGGGGGGGGGGGGCAAGCTGCAGGATGCTGACAAGTTACACTGGTGCTGGCTCTAGGGCCCGGGCTCACACGCTCGTGCATAGCAGCCAGCCCGCAGCAGACCCAGTGGTCATCCTGTGCCCCAAACCAAGCCTGGCCTTAGCTTGTTTCCCCCTCAACACGGGGCGGCAGGTGACCATCAGCATTGGTCCTTCAGAGGAAAGCCTCCCTGCCAAGCTCTCAGAAGGCCACCGGGCCACCCCCTTCTGAATGGAGAACACTGGAGATGTGCTAGGAGCCTCCGTGGATTTGGATCAGTGAGCTCAGGGTCTTGCCCTTAGTGTTGGCCATCGCGCCTCGCAGAAGCTGCCATCTTGGTTTGTGAAGTTCCCAGGAATCTCCCCTTCTTCCTGGTACCTCAAAGTTGGTGTCTGTGCCACAGCCACAGGTCCAGCAGGGCCCCACCACGCGCAGGAGGGTCCGGCGATCGGCATCCTGGATGGACAACTTGGGGATGAAGGGATGCCAGGTCTGTAGCACGTGGCCAATGGTGGTGCCGGGAGGGGCCTGTACTTCCATCTGGAGCCAGGGGCAGGCAGGGTCACTGCCGAGCCAGGGCACCCTGGCCCGAGCTCTCAGCTTCCGGGTCTACCACCCGCCCCGCTCCCCCCTAGATCTCCCATCCCGCCTGCCACCCCCGCCCGAGCTAAGCTTCATCCCAGGCCTCATCACGAGCGGACCGCGTTCCATCCTTGGTCCTCCCCATTCCGGCCTGCCCCTCCCCCCACCCAACCCCGTCCGTGGCCCCAGCCCTCCCAGCCCACCTCCTGGAGGCCACATGGGCAGCAGCTGCAGCCACAGTGCAGGGGGCGGAGCAGACGCAGCACCTCTCGATCACTGGGGTCCACCACGCGGACACGCAGGGGCCGGCGGGCGCCACAGCACAGGCGCGCGCAGCAGTGGCTCTCTTCGGCCGCCTGCCCCAGGGGCTGTCCGGCCCCCGAGCGCAGTTCATACCGGTTACATGTCTCCCAGCCCAGGAGCGCTGCCAAGGGGGACACGCTGAGGCTCAGGCCCCGCCACCTGCCCAAGAGCCCCCTGTCTCTGCCCTCGTCACGAGGCCCAACCTACTCCTTCCACTCACTTTCCACTCGCTCGGCCTTCTGGTGAATCAAGATCTGATCAATCTGGAAAGGCAGGAAGGTCCGCGCCCGATGTCAGCTGGCTGGTCTGGACGCCAGGGTCCCCTGCTCGTCACTCTCCCCGCCCCCCACCCCCACCCCCCACCCCGCGCCCTCCCACTCACCTGCACCAGGAATTCGAGGCCGGAAGGCACCCCGGGCAGTGGCAAGAACGGGGCAGCAGGCCCTGGGGCCCCGGGGCCGGGCGAAGGGAAAAGAGAGAAGCCGGGCGCAGGGGCAGGCATGTGGGGGGGCACTGGTGCCTGCCCGGGCCCGGGGTGCAGCGCCGGCTCCGGGTACCCAGCCGTCACAGGGTAGGGAGGAGGGGGTGAAGGGGCGTGGCCCTTGGGGGGCAAGTAGCCTGTTGGTGGGGGGACAGGGGTAGATTAGACGGGGACCCGCGGCCACATCCCCTCTCCCCTCGGGCCGCGAGGCTGCAGGGCGATGAGATGGGAAGAGACTGAGGACGACGGGGCGGGGGAGCAGGGCGGCGGCTCCCCGGGAGGAAGGGAGGGGCCCCACACGGCCAGTCGGAGCACATTCCCGCAGGGTGTGCTCGACGCCCAGCTCCCGAGTCCGTGGGGGGATAACGGAGACCCTCAGCCTCGCGCCCACTTACCTGCCATGGGAAAGGGGCGAGAGTTCGCCGGTGTCAGTGTCCGGGAGGCTTAGTTTTGGAGGTGGTGGCAAGTTCGGACACAGCCAGACAGACACAGAGACAGACACAAAGACGGACAGGCAAACGCGGAGAGGCGGCCGCGCGCGGCGCGGGCCCAGGGTCTCTTGGGCGGCGCCTCTGACTCAGGGAGAAACCGAAAGTGTCAGCGGGCAGGGCGGGTACCTGGGACCCTGGATTCCCTCGGGGGCCCCAGAACCGCCCCCTCCCTTTGTTCTCCCATTCTCCGCGGAGGCGGCTGCTGGCAGACGGCCGGAAGGATGGACCCGCGGTCCGAGCGACGGCCCGGCCTCGAGGGAGGCCTCCCGGCCCCCCTGCGCCCCAGTCCCCCCCGCTCACCTGAAGCCCCTAGAAGAGCTGGCGTGCCCAGCGCTCGGCGGCTCGCAGGAGCTCGGGGAGGCGGGCCCGGGCCCCGACCCCGCCCCTCGACCCGTCCAGGCCCCGCCCCTCCCGGCCCGGGCGGCGCGCGTGCGCACAAAGGAAGCCGGCTCTCCTGCGGGGCCGCGAGCCGTGCGCCGGAGAGGTCGCTGGCGTGGCCGGCGTCCCCGCCCGCTCCGCCCCGCCGCTCGACACCAGAGGAGGCCCGCCTGGGGAGGGCCGCCGGCCCAGACCTAGCCCGGCGACCCCCGCCGGGTCTGCGGGCGCAGAGCGCTCGGTGTCCCCGGGTGGGAAGCCAGGGCGGCTGGCGCGGCGCTGGACCCCAGGCTCCTCCTCCCGAGGGCGGTTCGGGCCTCGCTGACGCAGCGGAACACCCTCCACACTCCTTCTTTGGCTTCTAGGACTGGCCCCCCGGCTCCCTTCCCACCTCCCCGGGGGGCTGCCTCCGCGGCTGCTCGCCGTGACGCTGCGGTCATCCACACAGACACCTTGCTACGACAGTACGTCTTCCAGGAGCCCCTGGCCACGTGGGTGACAGGCCGCCAAACGGCGGCAACAGTGAGCGTGCGCGCAGTGAGGTCCGGGGGTGGCCAGAGGACGCGGCGCGGTTAGCAGGAAAGCCTCCCCCCGTCCCCACTGCCAGAGGAGTCGCTTCTTCTGGGTCCTGAGCAGAGAGGCCCGCAGGTGTAACGAGGTGCTGAGCCTGGGGCCCTATAGGCAGAGCGACGAGAGAAGAGTTGAGAGAGGGAGGCCACCCGCCTACCTGCGCGGAAGGCCTGGTGGCAGCTGGGACTTGGCCCCAGAAGCAGCGGGGGTCCACCGAAAGATGTTAAGACCCGAAGAGAAGGTCGAATTTGGGTTTTAGAAAGACACAGCTAAACCACAAGGTGGAGAACCACGGAGGCGCCCGGGCTGGGTGGTGGACGGCGGCCGGAGGAGCGGGTGCTGTGCTAGGTGCACAGAGGAGTGGTAGATCGGGGAGATGCTTCCACAGCAAACCTAGAGCTCGTTTGAGGGGTGACATGTGCAGGTGAGGCGTTCCGGATGACCCCAGGTCCCTGTCTGGTGACCACGCAGGTGGAGGGGTCACCCACCAAGATGAACATACAGGGAGGGGCGGCGGCTGGGTGGCTCAGTCGGCTGAGTGTCTGTCTTTGGCTCAGGTCACCATCTCCCGGTTTGTGAGTTCAAGCCCCGAATTGGGGTGTCTGCTGTTAGAGACCACTTCCGATCCTCTGTCGCCCTCTCGATGTCCCTCCCCTGCTTGTGTGCGCGCGCTCTCTCCCTCAAAAATAAATCAATATTTAAAAAAAAAAAAAAAGATGAACATAGAAGCAGGTTTTCAGAGATGGGTCCAAGTTCTTCTGGGCTGGTCAGCTGCTCCCACAGCTTCAGTCATCATCAGTTTCGGACCCAAGTGCCTGACCTCTCCCCCCGGGGGTGCTTAAGTACCCCAGATTCTACGTGGCCCAAACCATGCACCGGCATCCACCAAAACATCAACATACAGAAACTCGGTTCCTCAACAAAGATTTAGTGAGCGCCTACTATATGTCAGACAGCTTTTGAGAGGAATATACAGCAGCTTTTTTAAAAAATTAACCAAAATTGCTGATCTCCTGGGGCTTACGTTCTAGTAGAGAAGAGACAGATAAGGTAAAATATACTAGAAGTCAGAGGGTAACAAATATTATGGAGAAAAATTGAGCAAGATGAGGAGGACAGAGAGTGGTGGGCAAGGGTTGCAATTTTGCAGAGGGTGAACTTGGAAGGTGTCACCCAGAAGGTGGTAGGTGAGCCAAGACCTGACTGTAGGAGGTCAAGGACGGAACCAGGCTGGCCTCTGGCATAAAAAAAAAAAAAAAAAAAGTTTCAGACAGCGCGAACAAGAAAGGCAAAGTGTGCCTTAGTCACTCAGTGAACAAAAGTGACACCAGTGTGGCTGGGATGGAACGAACCAGGCAGAAGGAATGGAGATCCCAGGAGCCCAGATCACATACAGCCTTGCAGACCACTGGATTATACTGAGCGAGACAGGAAGTGTTGCAAGGTTCAGATAGAGACGTGAGCCTTACACACGCAGTGGTCCTCCGCTCTGGCCACAAGATAGAATCATCTGGGTGCTTCACAAAATACCTCTGCACAGGCCCCATGTCGTATCAACAATTTAATTAGAGTATTTGGGGTAAGGTGCAGATATCAGAACTTTCTGGGAATTTCTCCAAAGACTTTAATGTGCAGCTAAGGCTGAATAGCACTGTTACAGGGTCTCTCTCTCTCTCTCTCAGGCTGCTTTGTCTAGAGCAGGCTATAGTTAGGCAAGGGCAGAAAGACATTCTTGCAAAAAGCGAGGGGGGATGTGATGGTGACTTGGACCGGGGGCCGGAGCGGTAACAATGGAGGTGGTGGGAAATGGTCAGATTCTGGTTATGCATTCAGCGAATGACGTGTTGACTTGATAATGGCTTGGATACAGGATGTGAGGAAAAGGGCAAAGTTGACTCAGGCTTGGCCCAGGAGGCCATTCCCAGTGGGCCCTGCTCTTCCTGTTTGGTCATTTCCTGTCTGCCCACTCCATCCTGAGCTCCAGGCACTTCTGTCTCTCTCGTCTTGTCACCAGTATGGTGTGTCCCTTTTCTTCTGGCGAACGAGTCACGCTGAAAGCTGGCAGATGGACAGAAGTCTGTACCAGGCTCCAAAAACCAAAGGAGCCCACCTGGGCTGTACCAAACTATCTCTTGAAAGGATCGGTCTTCGCTGCGGAAGATTGGAGTCTCTTGGTGCTCACGGGAAGGAAAGAGCTTAGCTCTGGGAATTGGGCAGAGGAGAGTTTGAACCCCAGGCCACGCTGGTCCCAACTACGATACAGAACAAGCTACTTCACCTCCGTGAGCTTTAGTTCCCACGCAGGACTACCGAGAAGATTGGACACAGTGCGCAGTAATAATAGGGACCGATTATCAAGCAGGCCTTACTTATCCTGGTTCCTCAAGAGCCCCGCTCACGGGCAGGGTCAAAGCTAAGGGATCACATTACACGGAGGGTGGCCATTCCAGATGTTGGCGCCTCCCCCACCTGGAGGTTTCCTCTGAGGCCGTATTTCAATCACTAAAATGAAATATTGTGATCTTCTACTAATATACCTCAAATCATGCCTCCTCCCTGGATATAAATGCTTCAGTGGCTCCCCATTGCCCTCAGAAGAGAGTCCAACATCTCAGCCCAAGGCCCTCCATCATTTGCCCCTGCTGCCATCTTTCCCTAGGACCCTCTCAAGGTCTTTCAAGCCAGCCACCAGGAATTTTTTGACGTCTCAAATGCCCCGGGCTCTCTTTGGCTTCAGGGCTGCCCGGATAGCTCTTGCCTCGGGTCTGGAACACACCCCTTCCCCTTCTGCATCACCGAACTCCTTCAAGGTCCCCACTGAACATTCTGGCACCCAGCAGCTGCTCCAAGGCTCTGGAGCTCAGTAGGGACTAGTTGGAGGGGAGACAGAAATTCTAGTATCCCTCTCATTTACAGAAATGGTCCATTTTTTTTTTGTTTGTTTATTTCTGAGACAGAGCATGAGTTGGGGAGGGGCAGAGAGAGGGAGACACAGAGTCCGAAGCAGGCTCCGGGCTCTGAGCTGTCAGCACAGAGCCCGACGCGGGTCTCAAACTCACAGACTGCAAGATCACGACCTGAGCCAAAGCTGGACGCTCAACTGACTGAGCCACGCAGGCGCCCCTGGTCCGTGCTTTTTTGAATGCAACTTTCTGAAAGGTTAAGCATGCACCTCTGATATATCACACAGATATGAACTTTATGAGATGTACACAAAAATGGAAAGTAAAAAGACGGAAGTTAAAATTTGTGTACATAGGGGCGCCTGGGTGGCTCAGTTGGTTGAGCATCTGACCTCGGCTCAGGTCACGGTCTCATAGTTTGTGGGTTCGAGCCCCACGTCGGGCTCTGTGCTGACAGCTGGGAGCCTGGAACCTGCTTCGGATACTGTGTCTCCCTCTCTCTGCCCTTCCCCTCTCTCAAAAATAAATAAACATTAAAAAAAAAAATTGTGTACTGGGGCGCCTGGGTGGCTCAGTCGGTTGAGCGTCTGACTTCACTCAGGTCATGATCTCACAGTTCATGGGTTCGAGCCCCCACATCAGGCTCTGTGCTGACAGCTCGGAGCCTGCTTCAGATTCTGTCTCCCTCTCTCTGCCCCTCCCCTGCTCACACACTCTCTCTCTCTCTCTCTCTCTCAAAAATACACATTAAAATTTTTTAAAAAAATTTGTGTACTTAGGAGCTCTAACTTTTCCATTAAAATTTGAAAACCATTGGTTTAAAGTGGATAGAGAAGCCAGCCAGGCAGTCACAGCCAGAGGGAAAACCAGGAGGGGTGTCCTAGAAACAACAGGATGTATTTTAAGGACAGTGTGGCCAACTGTGTCAAATGCTGCAGAGGCTAAAGACAAGATTAAGTCAACCATCGAGGGCACCAGCCTGGCTCAGTCGGTACAGTGTGGGACGCTTGATCTCAGGGTTGTGAGTTCAAGCCCCACATTGAGCATGGAACCTACTTAAAAAAAAAAAAAAAAAAAAAAGGGAGGTGCCTGGATGGCTCAGTTGATTGGGGTCCGATTCTTGATTTCAGCTCAGGTCTTGATCTTGGGGTCCTGCAATCAAGCCCCCTGTTGGGTTTCATGCCCAGGGTGGAGCCTAATTTTAAAAAAGAAAGAAAGAAAAAAAAAAGAAAAAGAAAGAAAATCGTCCGTTGGATCAGGCAACCAAGACCTCTAAGCGATCCATGGATCCTTCCGAGGGCATTTGTGGGGAAGAGAGGGGATGGGAGACCGGCCAGAAGAGGGGTGCTGAGTAAACCTGAGTCCAGATCTTTCCCAAGCCCCCACACTTCCCCGAGCTCCCCAACAACCTACTTGGATGTGTCCCAGGCATTTCAGAAGCAACCTGCCCCAAACTGACTGCCTCCCCCTCATCTTCCCCCTCCTTCCGTTCTTCTCATCTGAGTAACAGCACCTCCAACCACTAGGTGTGTAAACCGGAAACCTCCCGCTCGTTTCACCCTTACATCCAACCCATTAGCAGTTCCTGTCGGTACGACCCTCAAAATATATCCTGGATCGGACCCTTTCCACCACCTCTTCCACCCTAAGCCAAGCCACCACCATCATCTCATCCCTGGCCTTCCTGACTGGCCTGTGGCCACCCTGGCTTCCTCCAGATCTTTTAAGCATACAAATCACGGGTGCCTGGGTTAAGTGGGTTGAGCATCCAACTCTTGGTTTTGGCTCAGATCATGATCTCATGCTTTCATGAGTTCGAGCCCCAAGTCAGGATTCTCTCTCTCTCTCTCTCTGCCCCTCCTCCTGTCTCTCTCTAGATAAATCCATAAAAATTACATGTATAAAAGAGCCTCGCCTTCTCTTACTTGAAACCTTTCAACAACTCACTGTTGCTCTACAGACAGATTTCAAGCGCTTTGCTACTCCCTGCAAGGCCTGCACGGAGTACCTGGGGGCCCTCATCACTACCCATCAGCCACATGGTTTTTGCTCTTTCTCCAACCACCCTCCCCCCTGCCTGATTTTCTCCTGCCTCAATGATTTTGGACTGCTCCTTTCTAGCCCGTTTCGCCAGCTTGCCTTTCCACCTAGGACATGCTTCCCCTCCAACTCTGTACCTGGTTAGCTCCAGCTTCAACGGGACCTCCTCTGTGAGGCCCTCCCATCGGAGGGGGGACACACCCTCCACGACCCCACTGTCCCGCTGCCTCCCTGCTCTTTTCCTGCGCGTTCAGAGCACAACTCACAACCACCCATTTGTATGCTGAGCTGTTAAAGCCCGTTTTTACTACTTTGAAACTCGGCCCACACAGATCGTGGAGCCCCACTCTGCCCCTTCCCCACCTCTGTCTCTGTTCATGGTCTCCTCCACAACAGAGTCTTCTTTTTAAGTTTATTTATTTTAAAAAATTTTTGTTAATGTTTATTTTTGAGAGAGAGAGTGCACGAGCGCGAGCAGGGGAATGGCAGAGGGAGAGGAAGTCACAGAATCAGAAGCAGGCTATTGGCTCTGAGCTGTCAGCACAGAGCCTGACGTGGGGCTCAAACTCACAGACTGCGAGTTCATGACCTGAGCGGAAATAGGGCACTTCACCGACTGAGCCACCCAGGCGCCCCTAAGTTTATTTATTTTGGGAGGGGAGGGACAGAGAGAGAGAGGAAGACACAGAATGGGAAGCTGGCTCCTGGCTCTGAGCTGTCAGCACAGAGCCTGATGTGGGGCTCGAACTCACGGACCACGAGATCATGCCCTGAGCTGAGACAGGACGCTTAACCAACCGAGCCACCCAGGTTCCCCTAAGTTTGTTTTTGAGCGAGAGGAAGAGAGAGTGCAGAGAGTGCAAGAGGGGGACAGAATCCCAACCCTGCTCAGTGCTGTCAGTGCAGAGCCCGACGCAGGGCTCGAACCCATGAACCGTGAGATCATGACCTGATCTGAGATCAAGAGTTGGGCGCTTAATGGACTGAGCCACCCAGGCGGCCCCACAACAGAGCTCTTTTAAGGATCATCTCAAGCACTGAAGCCTTTTATGCGCCCCCATACATGATGATCTGTCCCTGCATCGAACCCCAAAAAGTTTTGTAACTAATGGCACTACTCCTGAGCTGCCTTGCCTCAACTCTGACTTCTAGAGTGAATGTTCAATAAATGTGTGGCCTGGCAGGCCTGAAAACTTTACCCTACAGTAACCTTCAGTTCTAGTGGGCAGCAGAACCGCACGGTGACTTGGGCCCAAAGAGTGCTTCGGAAAGATTCTGCAGTATTTCCAACATTCTTTAGGACTCTGACGCCCACCGGTTTCAGAACCTCCTAACAAGCTAACCTCGAATGAACAGAATCCCCAGACCCAAGATTCAGTCTCAGGAAAGGGAAGGAGTCCAGAGGTGGACAATGCTTACCCTTCTTTCTCCAAGAGGTTACACGAACAAAGACTCGAGTTCTTTATTTGCCTTTCCCTTTTAATCCCCTCCCTGCTCCAACTCTTAAAGAAGTACCCAGCAATCAATTACAAAGAAGTTCAAAGGGCCAAGGCAAGCCAGCCCAAGATTAACAGGCTCCCTCCCACGGGGGCCAAAGTCTGGATGCTGGGGTCTCCACTCAGAGCCTGGTAGTAAAAGCTGGTGCAGAATAAGGTGGTTCCAGAGGCTAGCAGTAACCCGGCCTGAAGGAGATACAAGAATACAGGCCAGTAAGAACAGGGCCGACGGAGGGAGCTGGTGGGGCATGGTCAGGGTTGGGCATGGGGGTAGGATTACCCAGAGGGGCTTTCTGCAATGGGGCACCCCTAACAGAGCCAGGCTGTGGAAGAAGTGGTGTTTGTTGGCCTTGTCGAAGAGCTGTAAGAAAAAGAGAAATGGAAGGCGGGGTGGGGGAAGACACTTCCTAAGCAACGCTGGTGCCTGCCTCCCGTGGGGGCACATCGGAAAAAGTTCGTCCCCCCGCTAAAGTCCCGGCTCGCCTGTCCCACCAGCACCCACGGCACACGCTCGCCGCCCTCGGTGCTCCGCCCCTCCCCTACTTCCCTCAGCGAGCCCAGACTTGGGGCGCTCCTAGACCCGGAAGCTGGGCAGCCCCAAGTCCCTTCACCTCCTTCCCGTAGGCATCCGGGAACTGGGCGCCTGTGGAAGGAGAGGCAAAGGTTACCAGTCCGAGCACCTGCCTCCACCGCCCCGACTCCCGGGTGGAGGGAGGGCCCAGGTGGATGCCCCCAGAAGGCGTCTCATTGGTGCAAACGCACATGGGCGCTTCTGGGGACCAAACTGGACCAGGCAGAGGGCTGTCCGGTGGAGGGGAAAGCCGGCACTTCCCATAGACCCCGCCCCTGCACTAGACCCCGAAGGTCGACCCCAGCCCCCTGACCGTGCGCCCCGTAGGAGGCCAAGCCTAAGGCCCCGGCTCCGGACAAGGCGCCCAAGCGGCGGAAAGCAGCCCCCGGCCCGGCCATGGCAGTGGATGGTCACGCGCCGGAGGAACACCGCCCAGGCCACCCAAGAGGCCAGCCAATCCCAATCTCCCATGCAAATAATGTCCAAAAGTGCCCAATCCGGGACGTGTTCATTCCGGCGTCCAGGTCCTCACCCGGGTACTTGCGCCTTTGTAAAAGCTCTGCTGAGTGGCGAAGCCGCGTGGCGGGCGGAGAAACAAGAACCAATCAGGGTCGGAGGAGCGGAGCAGTGAGGGGCGGGGCGCGGAGGCGGGACTAGAGGATTTGCGTCACGGATTGGCCCACTTTCAAAGTTGATCGCTCCTTCCGATACCTACCCCCTCCCACCTCCGGCCAATTTCCAAAGATCCCGGTCCCCACGCGGAGTTCCGCCCCTTTCCCCACTGGCTCCTCCTTTTCAGCTTTAAACCAGGCCTACTCTCACAAGGAGGCGGCCGCTCGGGTAACCAAGCCCCACCCACCGCCGTCAAAACCCCGCCCACTGTCGAGATGGCCCCTCCCACGGACCCAAGGCCCCGCCTTCTTCGTGTGATGCCCCGCCCCCTTGAGTTCACCCTCCCCCTCCCCCCCCCCACCCGCCCCCAACCCACCAACCGCGGGAGCCCGGAGGGTGGGAGACCCGGTGGGGGCGATGTCTCCACCCTGCCCCGGCCCGCTTCGTTCATCCGTCGGTCTGTCCGCTCCCGCCCCCTTCTCCCGTCTCCAATCCCCCCACACTCTGGAGGGCGGGCGGGCAGGCGGGTACGAGCGAGGGGTGTGCGCCGCTCTCTCCGCAGGGGGCGGGGGAGGCGGCCGCGCGGTGACGCGCGGGGCTGCTGCGGCTGCTCCGCCGGCGGACCATCACTCTCGGGCTGGGATGGACGCGGGGCGGGCGGGCCCTGGCGCGCGGAGCCAGGAGTCCGGGCCTCCTGGCTGCTGAGCGTCTCCCGAAGCCTCCCCTTTACCCCCGTTGCCCCTCCTAGGAGCCCTGCCGACCCCCACCCCGGGGCTCCAGACCCGGCTCCCGCCCTCCTCTGACTCCCTGGACCTCCCCCTCCCGCCCGCCCTCGGGATCGACTCGATCCCTCCCCCTCCCCGAGGATTCCGGCTGGATCCCTGCCCCTGCACCGCGGATCCTGCGCTCCCGGGCTCCGGGCCCCTGGGGATTGCCGTGGACACCTCCTCCCGCACCCGATCCCTTAGGATCTTCCGCCTGTACCACCTTCTGGTCCCTCGAAGCCGGCCCACGGAGCCAGCGGATCCCCAATCCAGTCCTGTCTCGTTGCCCCCTCTTCGCTCCGCCGGCCCCACTGCGGGGTTCCCTGTTCTCGGGTTCCTCCTGACCCCATCCCCTACCTCTCCTTTCCCCGGGGATCGACTGGATCCCGGCCCCGCCCCCCGGGGCTGGGGCGATCCCCCTCCCCCGCCCGGTGAGGCGCTGCGGGCGGGGGCTGGGCCTGCGGGGCCGCGGGGGCTCAGAGGCCGCCGCCCCCCTCCCGAAGCCCATCCGCCCCCTACTCGGAGCCCTGGATGGAGGCACCACGGCCCCAGGGCTGAGCCAGGTAGGAGCTAAGCCGGGCCGGGTGGAGGGGGGTGCGTGGCGGTCCACTGGGGTCTCCTTTTCCCCATCTCTCTCCCTGCGCCTGGTTTCCCCCCAGCCTGCTCTGTCTGCGTGTCTCCGCCTAGGGATGCTCTCGCCGTGTCTCTGCGTCTCGGTCTCTTTGTCTCTGCCTCTCTCCAGCCCATGAATGATCCTTTGAATGGGCCCACAGACCCCGTGTGTTCCCATCTCCCCCTCCCCCTCCTTCTCCCCTTCCCGGCCAAGCCATTTTCCCCACTGCAGGAAGAGGGGGGGGCCTGCGGCCTGAGCCCCCCTCCCTCAATTCTCCCCGGCTGGGGGAGTCAGGCCTGGGCAGGAATGGAGAGAGCAAGGCAGAGGGATAGGGAGAAGGAGGGGGAGAAAGATGTGGCAGACAGAGATGGGGCGAGAAAATGGGGGAGACAGAGATAGGGAAAGAGGGGAGAGAGAGAGAGAAGTAGAAGGGGCTTAAGGGAGAAATTTGGGGAAGAGGTTTGAAGGAGAGAGAGAGATGAGCCACGGCGAGGAGGCAGATGTGGAAAGATTCGTAGAAGAGAGAAGGGGAAAGGACTGAAGGCAGAAACGAGAGCAAGCTGGAAGAGGCCGGGAAAGATGCTCCGAGGGAGCATCATGGAGAGGAGAGAGGTGAGGGGAGGGAAGGGAGAGAAGCTGGCAGTGAGGAGGCCAGGGGCCCAAAGTACCTTAAAGGGGGGGGGGGGCAGAAACAGACCATGTTAGTAGGAGGGGGAGGGGGAGGCAGGGCCATGCAAGCAGAACCCAGCCTGGCTTGGACAGAGGAGATCCTGAGGGAGCCGGCCCCAAGCCCCCTCCTGGTGACGGGGGAACAGGAGCTTAAGAGGACCTGAAGAGGGGGAGGGCACGGCTGGGTGTGTGTGGTAAGGATTCCTGTGTCCTCAGCTCTGGAATAAATTGACACCTGCAGAGAGCCACCCGCGGGCTGGCGCCTGGCTCCGAAAACCCCGCGTCAGCAAACAGCTCTGGCGGCTGTTGGGGGGGGGGGGGACAGGGGGCGCTTGCTGGAATGACCTGGGTGTCTGCCCCTTTGGTCTGATCTCGTCTCTTGTCCTGTCCCTGCTGTCCTGGGCATCCAGGCATCAGAGCAGCAACTGTGGGGGGGCTGGCAAGGGGAAGGGGACATCAGTAGCTGAGGTGGGGTGAGCAGAAAGCCGAGGTTTGACCCCCCCCCCCCAGGACGGAGGTCAAAATGCCACGCATGGAAGAGGCGTCTGGGGCCCAAGGCTGTTGGAGACTGTGGGAGGGGGGCAGTGGGTGGACGCATGTGATGCCCTCCAAACCCACCTCAGCACCCCTTCTCCCCAGCCAGAGGCCTGGTCACTAGGGCTAGGCTCTGATTGGCCCACAAGGGGCAAGAGGCGGATCTTTTAGGGTTCTCCAGGCCCCAATCTCCCGCTCCCCTCAACATATACACTTCTTTCTCTATGCTAAGGTTGGGGAAAACTCACGCCTCTGCCCTCATGCCCTGAATGTACCCCGCGACCAAGCCAGCCCCTTCCCCTCTTCCTCCAGACCCCCCTCTAGGGTTAAAGCTGCAGCCGGTTGCCGAGGTAACATTGCGGGGCAGCATCCCGTCGCCCGGCAACCGGCCGCAGGATCACGCATCTGTCCCCGGATTTGCCCCTCCAGCATCCCCTGCCTACTCAAGGCCCTGCCTCAAGGCACCTTAACTCCTGATGGAAGGAATGAGGAACACCTGGGGGAAAGGGGATCCCCCCCCCCCCTGTTGCACAGATTCTTAGGGAATGGGCTGTGGAAGGAAGGAAAAGGTGCTGGGCTCCTGTGGTCCCAAGAAGGGCCCGAGTCTGGCCGGGGTGGGGGTTCAGTGCCTGGAAATTACAGCTGAGGAGTAATTAACACGTATAAACAAACCCGCCACTTCCTGCTAATTAATGACTTGGTATTTTTATTTTCTCTTCCTTGTCTCTCTCATCCCTCCCAGGGAGGTGGGAACTGGGACTCCTGAGTCCCCCAGCAACGCCTGCCTAGGAGGGACAAAGCAGCTGGAAGGGTGGGGGGCAGGCTGGTTCTGGGGAGCCGGCCTGCTTCTCCTCTGGCTCTGTCCTGGACCTGTGCTGCATCTTGACCCTACCCTAGCCTTAGACTTTTCTATCTGGGTCCCTGCTTTGGGGGTGGGGTGCTGGGGTGGGAGGGGGAGGCGCTAGGGGGCCGCACGGTGGAAGAAGGGGGGCAACTTGGTGTGGATTCCAAGTCACTAACCACTTGTCTCTTGTTTTCCCCATTCCCTTCTGTCTGCCCTGTCCAATTTCCCTTCCCTTCTTCCACTTCTCCGTATTGTTCTGTCTGTCTGTCTGTCTGTCTGTCTCTTGCATACCCCGTCCCTCCTCCCCCCCCCCCCCGCAGGTCGGGCCTGCCTTCACCTTCTCCCATTTCTTTCCCCTTCCCCACCCCTCGCCCCCTCCATGGAGAGGAACAGACCCCTTCTCTGTCCAGTCTAACCCAGGTCCCTCCCCACCCCCCTCCTCCCTCCTTTCCCCCACCCCCTTCCCCCCTCCTGGGGCAAGGGGGGCCTCCCTCCCTCTCCCCCCCCTTCTCTCTCTCTCCGAGGGGGGGGGTCCCGGGGAGGGAGGGGGGGTCCCCCGATCAGCATGTGGCTCCTGGCGCTGTGTCTGGTGGGGCTGGCAGGGGCTCAACGGGGGGGAGGGGGTCCTGGCGGCTCCCCGGGTGGCCCGGGCCTGGGCCTCAGCAGCCTCGGGGAGGAGCGCTTCCCAGTGGTGAACACGGCCTATGGGCGAGTGCGCGGCGTGCGCCGTGAGCTCAACAACGAGATCCTGGGCCCCGTCGTGCAGTTTTTGGGCGTACCCTACGCCACGCCACCCCTGGGCGCCCGCCGCTTCCAGCCGCCCGAGGCCCCCGCCTCGTGGCCCGGCGTGCGCAACGCCACCACCCTGCCGCCCGCCTGCCCGCAGAACCTGCACGGGGCGCTGCCCGCAATCATGCTGCCTGTGTGGTTCACCGACAACTTGGAGGCGGCCGCCACCTACGTGCAGAACCAGAGCGAGGACTGCCTGTATCTGAACCTCTACGTGCCCACCGAGGACGGTAAGGGCGCGGGCACCAGGCGGGGCACCCCGTGGACGCAGGCCACAAACGCGCATGCGGACCCTCGGGCGCCGGCACCTGCTGGCCTTTGCGGGGGGGGCCGTGAGAGGCGCTGTGTGCCTGCAGGCGCCGAGTGCCCTCCCAGGGTGGCCCCGGGCGCCTGGCGGGCAGTCCCAGGAACGCATCCCACAGACAGCCACCCCGGACGTTCTCTGGGGGGCTTAGCGACCCCATCCCCGCAAAGGCGCGCACAGAGTGGCCCCTGAGGGTGACCAGGCATCGGAAGCACCTGTTACCCGCCTAGACGCCCACTCCAGCTCTGTGCCACCTCCCACGCCCAGGCCTGGGCTCCTCCCGAGGAATACCCACTTTAGTGACTTCTGCCCCTCAAGACAGACAGAGACTCCCTTTCCTCCAGGTGTGCTTGGACAGACTGCCACCTCCCACATCGCATCCAGAGGGCCTCACCCGAGCTCAGCGTCTCCTCTTCAGACAGCTCTGTCCCCTGACCCCTGTGCACCCCTGAAGGATCAGGGACCCCCGCCTCGCCAGGGGCCCCTCCATTCAGAGCCCAGCACACCCATCCCCATCAGAACATCTTTCCCTCAGGGCTCTGGAGCGGGCTGCCCTCGTGAGGTGCGCCCCGGCAGGGCACACGGCCCCCAGCACACTGCCCGGAAAGTTCTCCCCGGGCCAGCCTTCAGCACACGGGGTATCTCTCAGGGTACCTTCCAGCTGTCCTTATATGATATCCTTGTATCACTGCTTCCGTCTATGTCCATGAACACCCCCATATCATTACTCCAGAACACCCCCACACCGCCACCTATGGATCACGTGACCTAGTGAGACCAGCACCCTCAACACTTCCCAGGCGTCGGTTACCCCAACCCTTCCTAGTCCCAGGAAGGGACTCGCATCACGACTCAGGCTGTGACAGTGCGCCCAACGGCCCTTTCCCCTACCCACAGATCCAGTGCTCGGACACCTCACGCCCAACACATTCCGTTCCAGCCACCCTGTGTTCCTTGTACCAGCCATGCACCCCAACACCGTAACCACCCTTCCCATAGAAACCATGCCTCCTAGCAACCCATGCCCACGACGCTCAGAAGTCTCATCTACTGCAATCCTACCCAGATTCCAAGCACCTCAATGCACCCCACACCTCCTCCCCAATACCGCGACCCCCTCCACGTGAGGGCCGTCCACCCCCCGCCCCCCTGCCCTCTCACGGGCCACCCACCCCGACAGCCTACCTACCCCTAACGATGGCCTGTGAGTCGTCCACCCGGTACTTCCCACCAATGGGCTGTCCACCCTGCCCCCACGCCACCCACGCCCACACCTTCTGTATTTTTAACCGTCTCTTATCACAGACCTGCTTGGGGCCTGACACATTCAGGTGATCTCACTGAATCCTCACATCAGCTCTGGGAGGAAGAGGTTGACTCAGGCAGGCGCGCCCTCGCGCTCGCGCACGCGTGGGCACGGACGCACAACATTCTCACGCCCACACGTGCCCTGGTGACTTCATCCCCAGTCGCTTCCTGATCCTACTGGGTCCCTATGGGGCCATCACCGCTAGCTGGGAGAAGCCTTCCAGAGACTGGCTTAGGCCTTGCGGACCCGTCCCTCCCCGCGCTGGTCCTTATGTCAATGCGGAGAGATCCATCAGCCGGGGGGACGGGGGGGGGGGGGGGACCCCTCCGATTCCTGGGCTCTAGCTCTCCCCTGACCACTCCCCAGTCTGGAAGAAACCTGAAACCAAACTGCGAGCCCAGTCTGGGGCCTTTCCTTGACAAGGGGCACACTTTGTGCCTCCCGGCACCTTCTGGCTGGCACCTTATGTGTCAGGCTGGCTCAGGGCACTGTGTTTCCTGTTCCCTATGTGGGGACCGAACCCCGAACTGGGGAGGGGGCGCTTTCTGGCGTTAGAGCAGTGGCGGGGTGGGGGTGGGGTGGGGGGAGGTGCTCACGACCCCGGTGGGAAGTTTACCGTTCTGGACCGGGGTGGGGGAGAGTAGGCCTGGGTAAGGGGGGAGGTTGGGGGGTGCAGAGGGAAGAGGTGGAATGGAGGGCAAGACCTGATGACCCCTTTCCCTGCTTCGCCCCACACTGGGGAGGTGGGGTGAGAAGCCAGGCCCGTGAGTGCGGAAGGGAGAGGCGTGCTGGCGGGTGAGAGGCTGGACAGGGGGGCGGGCGGCCCGACTGACCTACCCCCAGCCCTCCGGTGGGCAGCTGAGGGCCTCCAGGGGCTGCGAGCTCGGGAGGGGGGGGGGTCTCTGCTCTGCCCCCCGGATCGGTCCTTTCCGCTGCAGCCCCCGTCTCTCAGTCTGGGGGAGCAGGCAGGTGCCGCGCGGGCCCTGAAGAGGGCCTGTGCGAGTGGTGGCCCCGTGGTACAGCTGGCCTTGGTGACCCGGGCTCGGGTGGGCCTCCCCTCCCCTCCCCACCCCCACCTCTAACACCGCTTAATTTCCAGCGATTAGCAAACACTTCGACAAGCCAAGTCAATGTCTTTAAAACAGGCTTCAGCCCACTCAGGCCCCGCCCCCCCCCCACCTCCAAAACCAGCCTTTTCTTTGGGGCATGACTTTTTCCGGGAAGGGGAACAAAATCGGGTTGTAGAAACGTTTTTCTCTTTTCTTGGTTTCTTTTTCTTGCGACCAAATTTTGCTTTTTTCGGCTTATTTTTTCTGCCCCCACCCTCCCCTTTTCTGCTTTCTGCCCTCCCCTCCCCATCCACCACCTCCCCCCGACCCCCATCTTTCCCCACAAAATTGTCCTTTTTTCTCTGTTTTGTGTTCCCGGTCTTAGGTCCGCTCACAAAAAAACGTGACGAGGCGACGCTCAATCCGCCGGACACAGGTAGATTTAAAAATCCGGCTGTTGCATGTGGTTGCTGATAAGAGGACGGTCACGGCCCTGCCCCTAACTAAATGCCCCCGCAGCCCTCCAGGCCCCTAAGTCGTTGTCCCCAACTAAAAACGAAAAAGAAAAGAAAAGAAAAATTTGTAATAATTGGAAACGAGAATTGCGAAAACTGCAAACGCAATCTGAACCATGTTGGACCCACTAGCGAACCTGCAAGGAAAGCTAAACGCAGCAAAAATGAAAGTGAAAACACAATTGGATGTTTAGCGTTTGACAGAAATTTGGGCTGGTTTGCCACTCGTGACAAGTAACATTTGAGGGAGAAAACAAAAAAGCCACACAAACTTTAATCTGGAGCAAAACTCCATTTGAAACAGACAAAAATCTAAAGTTGGCAAATTGGTGGCCCAGTTGAAACGGCAGAACCAAAAGCCTGCTACGATTTCCAAAAGCCTAGCAGATGCAGGAAACGCAAACATTCGAAGCAAATGAAAGAATTTGGAAATTTTTGAAAGCAGGGCCCGATATCTTGGAGTTTCACCGCAAAATTTTGAAAAGAAAAAAAAAATGCAAAGAACTTTTTTCTTTTTTTCTTTTTTTCCGAAAAAAAAAAAATGGATCTTTTTGGTTTTTGGGTTTTTTTTTTTTTCTTTTCTTGTCGAATCTGCCCCCCGAGAGCTTCTTGTTTTTTGGTTGTTGTTTTTTTTCTTTCTTTCTTCTTTCTTGATCCTGTTTTTTGTTGTTGGTTTTGAATTCTTGTCGCCCCCAGCTCCCCTCCCTGCTCCTTCCCTTTCTGACCCCCCCCTCCTCCCACGCTGGGAGTGGAGGTGCCGGGTGGGGAGGAGGGGGAGAACTGAGGACTTTAAGAGAGAGCCTTGCAGGGCGGACTCCAGCCCGAGTCTGGAGCAAGGGGGAGAACGAGGTTTGGAGAGGGCGCAGACAGGGCAGAGCCCAAGGGGCAGGGGGAGGTGGCAGAGAAGGTCCCGAGAGACTGGAGGCTGGAAAGCTGTCCGTAGGGGTGGAGGGGAGTGTCTCAGTGGCCTGCGGGCAGGAGCAAAGTTCCCAGCAGGAGGGAGGTGAGCAGAGGCCCTGGGGATGGACTGTGGAGGCCCAGGCCCGGCTCTCGTTTGTTGAATGCCCAGGCTAGTCAGACATGGCAGGTGTCAAGGAGGAGGAGGGCCCGTGGGGCCATGGGTGACCCCAGCCTGGCGCTGTGGCTGAATCGTGTGGGAGGGGCTGCAAGGGAGGGTACTTGCCATAGCCCTGGGGACCACTGTGGCGGGCCCTCCCAGGCTCCCACCCTCTTCTGGAATCTGTCACTCCTCGGTGTGGTCTGGAGGGCCTCAAGGGCCTACCGCACGTGGCAGTGATTGACGGGATCCTTTAGGGACATGGCAAGAGGGATGTCCGGTGCAGAACCCAGGGTCAGGCCAGTTTGTTGCGGGGGGGGGGGGGGGTCTGAGAGTACAGAGCCGGGCCCTGGCTTTATCAGGCAGGCTCTCTCCCACCCTGCCTCCTCCTGCACAGTAATTAGGCTGGGGGTTGCCATGGTAACTGGGGAGGTGACCTAGAAAGGAATTAGGGCGGGGAGGAGACCAAGCCCCCAGGGACCCTAGGCTGGCACCCCCTCACCCACAGACCAGGCTACCACGTGGACATGAGGCCCAAGGCCTGAGTCTGAGGAGCCGCCAGGACCCTCCCAGCATCCCTAGCGCCAGACTTGGGAGTCTGGTCTCCCTAGGAGCGGGAAGGCGATTTGCTGCGTGTGTGTGTGGGTTGGGGGGTCCCCCGGGTCCAGCAGGTGCCCTGGGGAGGGTCCCCCGCTCACCCCGGCCTCTTAGGCTTCCCGGAAGGTCTGTGTGGCATTGGGAGACGTGCCGTGGGGCAGACTGGCAGGAGGTGAGGAGGGACCTTCGGCCAGGGCTAGACGGGGAGGGGGGGGAGGGGAATCCGGTCTTGCCCCCCCAGGGATGGGAGCGACACACACGTCCCCTGAGCTCCGGGCCGGTCGTCCGTAGCCCCGGGAGCTGGGCGGTGCTGCTTCTGGTCTGACTGTGCTCTTGTCCCCCGACCCTGGCCCACCGCCCGCCCCCTCCCCACGCAGATATCCGGGACTCTGGGAAGAAGCCCGTGATGCTGTTTCTGCACGGCGGCTCCTACATGGAGGGCACCGGCAACATGTTCGACGGCTCCGTCCTGGCCGCCTATGGGAACGTCATTGTAGCCACGCTCAACTACCGACTTGGGGTGCTCGGTGAGGGTGGACGGCCAACTCTAGGGGCTGGAGTCTGGGAGGGGGCCCTGGCGGGCGGTGTTCCCCTCGACCCGGCAGAAGCGGAAGGGCTTCTGGGCTAGACTGGGCTGCCCAGAGAGGGGGCCGGGGTGCTGCGACACCCCCAGGAAGGCCCTCTCCTCCTCTCCTCCCAGGTTTTCTCAGCACCGGGGACCAGGCTGCGAAAGGGAACTACGGCCTCCTGGACCAGATCCAGGCCCTGCGCTGGCTCAGCGAAAACGTTGCCCACTTTGGGGGTGACCCCGAGCGCATCACCATCTTTGGATCTGGAGCGGGGGCCTCCTGTGTCAACCTTCTGATCCTCTCTCACCATTCGGAAGGTACCGGCGACCCCGCCGCCTGCCCCCTCCCCCCGTCCCCTTTGCCCCCTCCCCCCGTCCCCTTTGCCACACTCGGATGCTCCCGGGGGCCCCCCCTTCCTGCCTTGGGCTAACACAGCCCAGCCTGAGGTCTGCCTGTCCCTGCCAGGGTTGTTCCAGAAGGCCATCGCCCAGAGCGGCACCGCCATCTCCAGCTGGTCGGTCAACTACCAGCCGCTCAAGTACACGCGGCTGCTGGCGGCCAAGGTGGGCTGCGACCGCGAGGACAGCGCCGAGGCCGTGGAGTGTCTGCGCCGGAAGCCTTCCCGGGAGCTGGTGGACCAGGATGTGCAGCCCGCCCGGTATGGGGGTGGGAGAGGGCCCGGGCCAGGCCTTCACTTGCCTTGTTGGTTCCAAGGAGGCTGAGGGTGAGAGGTGGCCGCAGGCAAGGAGAGGTGGGCTTCGGGCCCCCCCTACCGGCCCCGCCTTCTTCTCTCGGAAGCCGTCCCTAAGTGGAGGTGCCCAAACAGAGCGAGGGGGCGCACGGTGCCATGAGGTGCTTCAGGGACGACTTCCCGAGAGGCCAAGCGCCCTGAAGGACTCAGGAGATTTTTAAGTAGGGGAGAAGGGTCTTGCGAGCACAGGGCTCAGCAGGCTATGAGCTGAGAGGAGGCCAGGGGGCAGGTGATGAGACCCTGACCCCTTCTCCCCAGCTACCACATCGCCTTCGGGCCCGTGGTGGACGGTGACGTCGTCCCCGATGACCCTGAGATCCTCATGCAGCAGGGAGAATTCCTCAACTATGACATGCTCATTGGTGTCAACCAAGGAGAAGGCCTCAAGTTCGTAGAGGACTCGGCGGAGAGCGAGGACGGCGTCTCCGCCAGCGCCTTTGACTTCACCGTCTCCAACTTCGTGGACAACCTGTATGGCTATCCGGAGGGCAAGGATGTGCTTCGAGAGACCATCAAGTTCATGTACACGGACTGGGCCGACCGGGACAACGGCGAGATGCGCCGAAAGACGCTGCTCGCGCTCTTTACAGACCACCAGTGGGTGGCGCCGGCCGTGGCCACCGCCAAGCTGCACGCTGACTACCAGTCCCCGGTCTACTTTTATACCTTCTACCACCACTGCCAGGCGGAGGGCCGGCCCGAGTGGGCGGACGCAGCGCACGGGGACGAACTACCCTACGTCTTCGGCGTGCCCATGGTGGGCGCCACCGACCTCTTCCCCTGCAACTTCTCCAAGAATGACGTCATGCTCAGCGCCGTGGTCATGACCTACTGGACCAACTTCGCCAAGACCGGGTGAGGGCCGGCGGGGCCGGGTGGGGCGCCCCCTGCAGGCCAAGGCGCGCACACCCTCCATCCTCCGCGCGGTCTCCCTCGCGCCCCCCACACAGTCGTCATTCCGGCATCTAACCCTGACCCTTCCCCGCCCAGGCACCTGCTGGACGCCTCCTCAGTGTCACGCACTGACCGTCCGCGGGGTCCGACAGAGAGGGCCCTGTCCTTCGCGGGGTGGGGCGGCTCGCTTGGCGGCTTTGGCTCCGGGTCTGTCTCTCCCGCCCTCCTCCTCCCTCTCTCTCCGGACACTCTGCTCTCGGTCTGATGCTCTGGGCTGTGTATGTGAGCGTGTGTGGGGATTTGTGTCTGTCCGGCTCTCTCTCACCGTCTCTTCGAATCCACGGATGCCTCTCCCTCTCTCTCTTCTGTTTACCTTTTGCCTGCTGGTTTCTCTCCTGTGTCTTCCACTCTCGGTTTCTGACGTTTTTATTTATTTTTGAGAGCTACAGACAGAGCGCGAGCAGGGGAGGGGCAGAGAGACAGACGGAGAGAGAGGGGGATGGAGACACAGAATCCGAAGCAGGCTCCAGGCTCTGAGCTGTCAGCCCAGAGCCCGATGCGGGGCTCGAACCCAGGACATGTGAGATCACGACCTGAGCCGAGTCGGACGCTTAACCTACTGAGCCACCCAGGCGCCCCTCTAAAATGTGTCCATCTCACTCAGTCGCAGCTGCTGCCCCTCTCACTGGCTGTCTCTCTTCCTGTCTCGTGTTCTCTGGCTTTCCTTCCGTGTCCCGGGCTCTCTGCATCTCTTGGGAGCGCGCGCACGCGCGCGCGCGCGCGCGCACACACACACACACACACACACACCCTCCCCCACCCCCTCCCCCTCGGGGCCTCCCCCTCACTCCCCCCTCCCTGCCCTCCTGTGCCCACAGCGACCCCAACCAGCCGGTGCCGCAGGACACCAAGTTCATCCACACCAAGCCCAACCGCTTCGAGGAGGTCGTGTGGAGCAAGTTCAACAGCAAGGAGAAGCAGTACCTGCACATCGGCCTGAAGCCGCGCGTGCGCGACAACTACCGCGCCAACAAGGTGGCCTTCTGGCTGGAGCTCGTGCCGCACCTGCACAACCTGCACACGGAGCTCTTCACCACCACCACGCGCCTGCCGCCCTACGCCACGCGCTGGCCGCCGCGCCCCCCGCCCGGCGCCCCGGGCACCCGCCGGCCCCCGCCGCCCGCCACGCTGCCGCCCGAGCCCGAGCCCGAGCCGGGGCCCCGGGCCTACGACCGCTTCCCCGGGGACTCCCGAGACTACTCCACGGAGCTCAGCGTCACGGTGGCCGTGGGCGCCTCGCTCCTCTTCCTCAACATCCTCGCCTTCGCCGCGCTCTACTACAAGCGGGACCGGCGGCAGGAGCTGCGGTGCCGGCGGCTCAGCCCCCCGGGCGGCTCGGGCTCCGGCGTGCCGGGAGGGGGCGCCCTGCTGCCCGCCGCCGGCCGCGAGCTGCCGCCCGAGGAGGAGCTCGTGTCGCTGCAGCTGAAGCGGGCGGGCGGCGTCGGGGCGGACCCCGCCGAGGCCCTGCGCCCCGCCTGCCCGCCCGACTACACCCTGGCCCTGCGCCGGGCGCCGGACGACGTGCCTCTGCTGGCCCCCGGGGCCCTGACCCTGCTGCCCAGCGGCCTGGGGCCCCCGCCGCCGCCGCCGCCCCCCTCCCTCCACCCCTTCGGGCCCTTCCCCCCGCCGCCCCCCACCGCTACCAGCCACAACAACACGCTACCGCACCCCCACTCCACCACTCGGGTATAGGGGGCGGCGGGGGGAGGCCCTCCTCCTCCCCAGCCGTCCCCCCACCCCCAGCAACCCCCCACCCCCCACCCCCCCGCCGGCGGGCAGTGCCGCTCGGGAGGCAGGGAGGACCGCTCGGCGGCGACAGGCTTTTCCTGCGCGGGGAGTGGCGGGGGCGGGGGGAGGGGGGCGTCACGCGCGGAGGAGCATGAGGTGGACACGGGTTTTCCTCGCCAGGATGCCGAGAGGCCCTTTCTCTTCTCTGGACCTGGGCCTCGGAACAACTCGGGGGGGGCGTTTCGTCCCCTCCATTGGGACACCAGTCTTAGGTGTGCGGAAACGTGGAAGTATTTTCCCACGTGGAGGTGTGCTTTCTCACGAGGGGGTGCGTTTTGCCATGTGCAGGGTGAGGTTTTTTTTTTTGCCGCCCTGGACACATGTTGGCCCCCTCGAAGAGTTTCTGCGGGGATTTGTACCCCAGAATCCCGTTCCCTCCTGCCTTCTCCCACCTCCTCCCCTCCCCCACCCCATGGAGACCCTGGAAATGGCGTGTTCACGGACCCGTGACCCTTGGCCGCCGGACAGACACAGCAGGGTGGTGCCTGGGAAGCAGCGAGGAAATCACAGTCCCCCCGCCCACCCCCACCCCGGCTCCCTGCCCCACCCCCCTCTGCCCCAGCCAAGCATGTTTATTCCCCCCACCCCTGGCATATGTCAGATGAAGCACGTTCTCTGGGTGGGCCTGGCCTTCGCAGACGACAGACACAGATTCCCTGCCAGGGGGAGGGAGGGAGGGAGGAGATCCGTGCACCCCCGTGCTCCCCGGGGAACTTGTTTCCCCACGGGTCCGGGACACATTTCTCTGGGTGGAAACGCCTTCTTGCATGTGGATGTGTGTGTTCCCATGCGGACGGCCCCCGGCTCTCCGGCGCTCCTTGGCCTCCCCGCCAGGTCCAAGAAGGCCTAGCGCCCCGTTCCTCCCCACCCGGCAGGTGGGGACAGACTCCCGACAGACAGAAGCTGGGGGTGGGGGTGGGGGGATGTACAACTCCTGGGGGCAGAGCTCTGCCCCTCTCCAAGAGATGCTAAGTTGGGGGGGGCATGGCGTGCCACCCACAGAGGCCATGCATGTTTGACCAAAGCCCTCACTGGGGTCTGAGGACAGCCTTTCCCTCAGTCCTCAGATCATTGCTCATCCGTGCCAAACTGCGTAGGTGGGTTTGAGGGGTGGGGTGGGGGGAAGACCCTCAAAACGTGCCAAGGATTCCCCAGTCCTGGGCCAGGGCAGGTAACTGTGGAGACAGGGGGGGACACGGGGGGGGGGGAGGGGAAGCGGCAGCTACAAGGGTCCCGCCTGTGTCTCCGCTCTTCACTGTGTCTCATCCCCTCCCTCGGTGCCTCGGTGTCCTAATCCCCCAACCCCGTCTCCCTCTTTGAAGCCATCCCGTCTCGATGTCAGACCACCTTCTCCCCTTGGATGTCCTCCCCTTCTCTGACCTGGCCCCCCCTTCCCTCAGCCGGCCAGGGCTCAAGGAAAGGCGCGGGGGGAGAGCAGGGGGGCGAGGCTTCGAGGGACAGGTTGGGGAGAGAATGAGGTCAGCCGTGCCCAGGAACAGATGGAGGGGCAGTGGGGGGTGGGGCCTGGGCAGACAGCAGCAGGGAGAGTCTGAAAGGACATGTGTGAGGTGACTGCCCGGGAAGGAGGTGCCCCGGGACAAAGGGCTTGGGCCTCTGGGGACAGGAGCGTCGTCAGGAAGGGTTTGAAGGGACACCAGCAGGAGGAGCATCCTCCCCTGCTGGCATTTTGCGGGTTTGTGCCAAACTTGAGTAGGGGGTGGGGTGCCGTCTTCCACACCCGGGTCCAGAACCCCTGGCCTTGGCTCCCCAAAGCCCTTGCCTCCTGACTGTCCCTTCTCCCACCTCCCCCCATGGAGACTTAGTTCTTTTCTGCCCCCTTCCCTTGCCTGGTCTAGCTCCTCTCCAAACAGCCACGTCCTCTAAATGCTAGGGACCTGGGCCCCGAACCCTGTAGACAGATGCCCCCCCCAAGCTGGGGCACGGGAGGGGGGCTGGGGGACCCCACGATTCAGCCACGGACTCCAATGCCCAGCCCCTCTCCCCAGAACAACCCCCTGACAATCCCATGTCCCTGCCCCAACCCTTCGCGGCTCTGTACACATTTTTAAACCTGGCAAAAGATGAAGAGAATATTGTAAATATAAAAATTTAACTGTTGTTCGTGCGTGCTCTGATGGGGGTGGGGGCCCGAGGAAACGAGCCGTCGGGCGGCCCCCCTGCCCGCGCCGGGGAGGCAGTCTGAGCCCACAGCCCATCTCGGCTGATGGCTTCGAGGGCTGAGAGAAAGGGGGAGAGGGTGCTGGGGTGAGGCTGCTATGGTGGCAGGGTTGTTTGGGGAGTTCCGTTCGGGGCCCAGGTGTGGGCAGGGGCTGAGGCTGGTGTAGAGGAGGAGCGGGCAGGGGCTGATGGGGGCGGGCAGCAGACAGGCCAGAGGGTCAGCCACGGGCCCAAGACTCTCCCTCTTGGCGCATTGTGAGGGAGAGCCCCGGCATCATTGTGACCCGCTTACCCCCAGGAGCTTCTGGGACGGGCGGGCGGGCGGGCGGGCAGACGCTGTGGGCACAGTGGGCTGGGGGCCTAGGGGCCCCGGTGGCCCTAGGGACCCCCATGGCCATGGCTGAGCGGCCACGGCCTGGGTGGGCCTCATATCCCAGCTCCAGCACCAACAGCTGTCAGGACCTGGGCAACCCCATCCTGTTGCTGCTGGGTCTCATCATCTGCATTAACATTGGCATCAATATGGTGACACTGGTCAGGGCGGTTCTGGTGGGAGGGGGTCGGCAGGAGGGCTGGGGGAGGGCCTGCCGGCTGGGGCCTGCCTGGGGTCATTGTGTTCTCCATCGCCTAGCTCTGGCGCAGACTCCGCGCCTTCTTACATCGGGTGTTCCATGTCGTTTGTGAGAAAGGTAAGCGGAGGCTGCTGGGGGCATAGGAGAGGCAGGACCCAGGGGTCTCCAGGCCTGACCCTGAGCCGGCCCCTTCCCCTCCAGCTCTCCCCTCTCAGACCCCACGGCGGTGCCCCCTCTCCCCCCACCCCGCACCCTGCCCTCCCCATCCCTGGAGGAACCAGCCTCCCCCCCCACCCCAGCCTCTCGCCTCCCCTCGATCCACAGAAGCTTCTAAGCCATCCTCACCTGAGAAGCAGACCCAGCCTCCGAAACAGAGCGCCCCTGCGGTCCACCTTCGATGCACCATGGACCCCGTGAAAATGACCGTGACCCCCCCACCCACTCGCCGCCATCGCCACAGGGGCTCCTCGAGGCGCCGGGGGCACCACCCGGTCGCCTGGGCCCCCGACACCGACGACGAGGAGAAGCCCCCACATCGGCACCCAGCAGTCTGCTCCCACAACTGGGATCACTGCGCAGACTGGGAAAGCTTCCAATCCACCCAGGGGCTCTGGGCTCCCCACACCATTCGCTTCCAGCAGACCGTAGAAGGAAAGCCCCTCAAAGGAGAGATGCGGTCGGAGCTGGGCCTGGAGGCCTACGTGTACCCGGTGAACCCCCCACCCCCGAGCCCAAAGGCCCTGAGCCAGGACAACTGTGGAGCGGGCGCGGGGGCGGGGGCCCAGGCCGAGCAGGAGCAGGGCGCCCCTGCCCCTCCGGCCCCGCCCCCTGCCCGGGGCCCCGCAATCGTCCCCGACCTCCCCGGGCGCCCCTCCTCGCGCCGCGTATTGTATGACGCCCGAGAAGTGAGGCGGCGCCTCCGGGAGCTGACCCGCGAGGTAGAGGCCCTGTCCCACTGCTACCCGCTGATCTCCAAGTCCAGCAATGCCGAGGGGACGGGCAAGGACTGGGTATACGGTTCCCTGGCAGAGAGGTGACCGGGAGACCAATAAAAGGAAGAGAGGAGGTGGTTTGTGATGGTGTGGGGGGGAGGGGGGTGCCAGGGCCCCCACGGCGCCCAAAAGCCCTGGTCGCTAAGACAACGCTCTCGCTGGCAACAGGGCCTAGAGAGCCCTAAGGACCCTCATCCACCTCTTGGCTGCCCTGGGCCCTGCCCGCAGCTCTTTCTTCCTTCCAACGTTCCCACCTGTAGCTCCCCTGTTTCCCTTGGTGCCCAGAGCAGGCCCCCCAAATCCCTCCCCAGATCTTCAGGCAGACCTGCACTAGAGGGGGACCCCATCCCCATGGCCCTAGCCCTCGAGCGGCCTGGCTTCCGCCAGAGGTAGGCTGCAGCCACAGGGCGCGCGGTGTGGTTGCCTCTTAAGCCCTGGTTTCTTGGAGGGTGGCCGGCCGACCGAGAGATCCAGGCCTTCAGAATTTCCCGGCCGGGACCTGAGATTCTCGTACCCCAGAGCAGGCTCAGAGCAGAGGATGAAATCCTGGGGACATTCTCTGTGACTTCGCTCCTCTGATTAGCACCTGCCTGTCACAATGAGGAGAGCGAGGCTCAGAGAGGATAAGGGACTTATTCGCGGTCACACAGACACCAGGGATCAACCTCGCGGCCCCTGAGGCTCCGGGCACTGCTCCCGCGGGTAGATTTCACGGCCACCGAGTCAGCCTGGCCCAGCAGAATCTCCCACCTTCCTCAGCTTGCCGTGTGAACTCATCAGAATATTCCATCCACAGAGAGCAGGGAAACCCAGGCCCTACCCCACTCCTAGACAGTTGGGGTCACAGGCATGCACCCACGTACGCGTGCACAGGCACGACCTTAGGGAAGGGAAGCCACGTGAGGGCAGGCGCCCAGGCGGAAGCAGCTTGGACCTCACCTTCCGGAGCAGGTGGAGTCCTGGAAGGCCCTTTGTGAATGAGCCTGCTTTAAGCTGATTCCCTTCAGTGAGTATGTCCCTACTAGGCGTTTGGAGGCTGGAGGGGAAACGCCCTGCCCGTCGGCCCTTCCTTTATTTTTGTTGAGTTGTTCCTCAAGCCAACAAAAGACTAGAGGTCCCCGGGGCACCACTTGCACGGACCCCCAGCGACGAACCTGGTTTAAAAGAAGACTCCTTTTGGCACATCGACAATTACATCTGTGCGGTGCTTTGTGTATTTCATGAGTTTTTTTTCTTAAGGTGGGAGCCAACAGTGTTTCAACTTGGAGGGATGGGCCAGTGCGAGGGCAGTTGGTTAGGAAGGGGAGAGACCACGGTTGGCGGTGGTCCCTGGCGGAGCCACCCCGGCAAGGCGGTGGTCAGTCTTGCTCTGAAGCGAAGCGGTCGCTGGGTTCAGTGACCACCACGCCTATGGCTGCAGCCACTGGCAGGACAGGGAGAGAAAACTGCAACCCTAGAGGGGACTCTCGCTGTCACCTTAGCTGCTGGCCCCAAGTGGGCGCGGGTGGAGAGTTCCTTCAGGCTACTAAGCTGCCCTAAGGTCTCGAAAGAACAATACACTGGAGGAAATCCTTTCTGGCTGATTCAGTCCCTATGAAGACTGTCTTGTGCCCACAGCTACCATATTTTGCAAATCCGCAATCAGGTGTTGACTTAAGCAAAGCCCTATGGAGACAGAGAGACAAAGGGAGCTCTGGGGTATCTGGGGACTGGACTCCCATCAGGTCGCAGCCAAGGTCAGAGACGGCCATGTAAAGAGCAAGCCAAGTGGATCAAGGAGCTGCCATGTGCCTCATTGTGACCCAACAGCCTCACCAGCTGGTAGGTGTCCCCAGGTCCTGGCATGAGCACAGTGTGGTCGGGGCGGGTGGGGGGGGGGGCGCGGTGGCCCAGGTGGCCCTAGGACCCCCCCACCATGGAAAACCAGCTCTATTATGACAGCCTGGGGTCCTGCAGTCCATACCAAGAAGCTCCCCAGGGTGCCAACGACTTACTGCTCCTGCTGCTGGGTCTCGTCATTCTTGTCAACATTGGGATCAACGTGGTAACTGCGGTCAGTGACGGCATGGCCGTGGGCCACCCCGTCCCCCCCGGGGTGGAGAGGGCTGGGGGCGGGCGTGGTCTTCACTCCCACCCCACCGTACCCCCAGATGTGGCATGGACTCCAGAATGCCTTAGACAAGATGATACATTGGATTCATCTGAAAAGTGAGTATGGCAGCAAGAGAGGTAGGGGACACCCCTCCCCCCGATGCCACCGTCACCACCCTAGAAACCCAGGCCGCACTGTTCCCAACCCCGAGCTCTTCTGACATTCACCCTGTCCTCACGGACTCTCGTCGCCCCCAGATGAAATCTTCCAGGCTTCCGAAGGTTCCCCCAAAGACGCCCCGGCCAAGACCCAAGACGTTCACATCCACTGTGCCCTGGACCCTGTAGAAGTGAAGATGGCCCGGCCCACCTGCCATCGCTCTTCCTCCTACCGCTGTCTCCGCAGCCCCCGCTGCAGCTGTCGCCGCCACCGCCGCTGCAGCCACCGCCGTGGCCGGCACCCCGGCCACCACCGCCCCTGCAGCCACCAGTGGGGACTGAGGAACCATAGGCATTTCCCCCCCAACCGCTCCGTCTTCCACAGTCACTGTCACAGCCACAAGATGTCACAGCTGCGGCCAGTGCCCTCCTTTGATGAGGACAACCTCGACTCCTGCCTGGAGGAGGATGACCTATCCTTCCCGCACCCCAAGTACCCACGGCGGGGCTGGGGAGGGCTCTGCCAGCCGGTGGGCCTGCCCTCCAACTTGGGGCCGTGGGGCCGCCAGGGTGGGATCCTGGCCAGCCTGCCGCCACCTCCTCTGTACCTGTCACCTGAGCCGCGCCGCATGCCCAAGCGCGTGGAGGCCAAGTCGGAGCTGAGGCTGCAGTCCTACGGGCCCCACTGCCCCCAGTCCCGCATCTGGGGCAATCTGGAGGCTGAGCAGCGGACCCCGTCTCCACCACCCGTCCGCCGGCTGCCCCCCGGCCCCTCCCGGGTCCCCGTGGGACACAGCCCTTACCCCTCAGGGGCCCAGCTACTCCATGACTCCCGGGATCAGCGGCGGCGTGGTCTGGACGGCTCCGGACCCCCCTGTGCCCCGGTGCCCCGGGGGTCCCGGCCCGAGGCCCGGGAGCCCTGCTCCCCCCGGGCCCACCGGCAGAACCTCCCTGGCCACGCTCACAGCCAGTCCGACCGCAGCCCCCACCCATCCACGGGGCACTCGGGCTACGGCGCCCGGGCCCCCCACGAGGTTCGGCGCCGGACGGGCGAATGCACCGAGGCAGCGCCCGCCCGGCACCCTCTGACCGCCGCATCCCTCACCGTGCTGGGCGAGACCTCCCACCGACGGGCCCCGGCTCCCGGCTCAGCCCTGCTGCCCCGCTCCTCCCGGCCCCCGCCCGAAGTCCAGGCTCCCGAGCCGCCCCCAGCCCAGCCCACCTTCAGGCCACTCAGCCGGACCCCGGGGGCCAATGGCAGCTACCAGGTATACGACAGCCTGGAGCTGAAGCGGCAGGTCCAGGAGAGCAGAGCGCGGGCCAGCTCCCTGCCGCCCCCCTGCACCTCGGCCCCCAGGCCCTCCCTGCACAGGAGCCGGAACGGGAAACTCCACTGACCGGCGGGGAACACGGGCGGTGGGGGGGCGTGGAGAGAGGAATAAAGAGCAACAAAGTCCAGGAAGCGCTGTGATGTTCTGTGGCTTGGAATCGCCCCCTCCTCCTGCCAGCCCGGGGCCCTGCGCTTGGCTTCCCGACACGAGAAGCCAGTGTCCCCTTCTCGGCGGCGGCCACGCCCCCCCCGTCCCGTGCCACGCACTAAGGACATCTTGCAGCGGCAGACTCCAAACCACGGGTCCCTGAGCACCTACGCTGGGTCCCTGTCGCCCTGATCCCAAAGTGGGCTCAGAGGCACAGCCCCACGCGAGACCGTGAGGTCAGATTCCAGACCCGTGGGTTCCACGTGTGGGCAGAGCCGGGACCACGGCCCGGCGAAGGGCAGGAAGCATGCCAGGGCTCTGGGGTCCAGCCGGGCCTTCCCCAGGGCTCCCAGGCCAAGGTCTCCCCGGCCTCAGGAGCCGCCAAGGGGATGGAATGTGCGTGTTTGATGGAGCGAGGCAGCGGGCAGTGGGGGACCCAGCCAGGGCCTTCCAGGCCCCACCTGGCCTTCCAGGCCCCACACTGTCCCCGGCCCTCCCTCATTGTGACCCCAGCCGCCCGGCCCCATTATGACCCAGTCCTTCTCCCCCTCCCCCGCCAGAGGAGCCTGGCTCCTAGCGAGTATGTGGGGGCCAGGGGGCCCAGGCAGTCCTGGGACCCCCCGGCCATGGGACAGCGAGCCCACCCCGGAGCGCCGGGGTGCTCTAGCACCCACCCCAGGAAGTGCCAGGACCTCGGAGACTCAATTCTTCTGATTCTGGGCAGCTTCATCTTGCTCAACGTGGGGATCAACGTGGTGACTCTGGTCAGGGCAGGGCTGGGCACCGGGGGCGGGGGGCGGGGGCCTCAAAGGGGCCGAGGCGGGAGGGCAGCGGGCCTTCGGGGCTCACCGCGCTTCCGGACTCCCCCTTCCCCGCGTCCCTCAGCTCTGGAGGCATCTGAAGAGCAACCTGCGGCTCCTCTTCCGTCACCTCTTCCCCAAAGGTGAGCGGGCCCCAGCGTGGCCTCAAGGGGATGTGGGCCTGTCCCCCTTTCTCGGGCCCCTCAGGAAGCCGGGCCTCGTCCCATCCCGATTTCCCTGCAGACAAGCAAGCCAGAGGCGTGGGCAACCGCCCCACGTGCGCGTGCCGCTCCGAGGACCCCAGGAACCTGTGCTCGAGAGTCTCTTCCGGCTACCATCGTCGCTTCCTGCCGGGGCGCTCCGACCACCGGGACGCCTGGAGGGTGGACACAAAAGACGAGAAGGCCTCCGGGTGCCGCTGGATGCCGCCTCGGGGTGGACACGCAGGGGGTCCTGTGGACGCGCCCTGGGGACTGTGGAAGGAAGGGGTGATGGGAGCCGGGGAGGCCCCTCAGGTCACAGCCTCAGAGGCCCGGGCGCCCTTCCTCTCCAGGCACGAGACACCTTCCCAGTTCCCCAGGATGAGCAAGGCAGACATGGCTCCCCTCCTCTTGCCCGAGAGCGAGACTAAGACCCCAGACTACGACTCGGCCCAGGCCCCGGCCCCGGCCCAGATCTCCCCGCCAGCCCACACCCCTGAGCACAACCCCCTCCAGGCCCAGCCCTCCTCCCCGGCCCTCACTCCTGAGCACCCCGACCCCCAAGCCCAGATCCTCTCCCCAGCCCCTGCCCCCGAGCATGCCTCAGCCCAGGCCCCTCCACATCCCCCAGGCCTCACCCCTGAGCACACCCAGCACACTGCTGCCCAGGCCCATGACCCTGAGCACCCCTCAGCCCATTCCCTGGGTCACAGTCCCGGGCACACAATAGCCCATGCCCCAGCCTTCCCTCCGGCCCATGCTCGTGTGACCTATACCCCCACCCCTCACACCCTGCTCCCTGCTCCCGCCTCTGCCCCAGTGCCTCCCCCAACTGCTACCCCAGCCCCTGGCTCAATCTCTGTCCCAACCTCAGCTCTGGTCATGACCCTGACTACCGCTCCTGTCCCTATTCCTATCTCTGTCTCTGCCACCATACCTACCCCCATCCTAACTCCTATTCCCTCTACCCCGACTGCCGTCAGCCAAGGCCTCTCCGCTGGCCAGGTGGTCTACGATGCCCGCAGGGCAAAGCAGAACCTATGCCACGTGTGCCCGCCCCAGAACTCTGGGTATTCCAGAAAGGACTCGGGCACCCTCCCCAGGGCCCAAGAGGGGCAGGGTCTGGGCAGTTCTGGGGCAGCGGAGCAAACACCGAAGCCACATAGTGGGGACAGTGCCAAGCCCTCCGCAGGGTCCATACTGGGTTACCTGGAGTTGGGGAATATGGAATGGAAGATCTCAAATGACGCCAAAGACAAGTTCCTACAGCCCAAGACCTTCCCTTACTGCAGCTTCCACCCTTGCAGCTCTGAGAGGAAACACACAGACTCCCAGACTCCAGTCTACCCCAAGTGCGTGGTCTACTCCAAGGATGCCATACCTTCACAACCTTGCGTTCATTCTCCGACCGGTGGCCAGAGCGTGCTGGGCACTATTCCTCCACCATGCGCTCTATCTCTGCCTCTTATGCCTCCCAAATCCTTTGTCCTCCGTCAACTCTCCAACCATCAAAATCCCCCAACCTCCAAGTCTTCTCCATCCACCCCCTCTTCCCAGTTTCCCATCCCTCCCCAGCTCTCCGAGACGTTCCAACCCCCAATCCAACCCCAGGCCCCTGAACTTCACGAGAGTCCGGGCCTCAACCAAAACTCTGACCTCCAAAGGACTCCAAACCTTTCAAGAGACTCAAGAGTTCCTAGGAACCCAGGCCTTGCCCCAAATCCAGGCCCCTACAAGAACCCAGGCTTTATTCAAGATCTTGGCCTGAACAAGCCCCCAGGCCTTCCCCAAGACCCCTATCTTTACAAGAGTCCAAGCCCTTCCCAAGACTCTGGACTTCCCAAGAATCTAGTCCTTACCCAAGATTCTGGCCCCCAGAAGAATCTAGGTCCTAATCAAGATGAAGGTATCTCTAGGAGCCCATGTCTCACCCAACCTTCTGACCTCCACAAAAACACACCATTTCCCCAAACTTCTGACATTCAGAGGAGCTCAGGCTTTATGCAAAACTCTGGAGTCTATAGGAATCTAGAACAAAACCAAGAGACTATACTCTGTAAAAGTCAAGATTGCTCCCAAACAACTGGTCTCCATAACAGCCCAGGCCCTTCTCAAGATTCTGGAGGTTATAAGAGTACAGGTGATGCCAACGAGTCGGGAGTCTCTAGGAGTCTAGACCTTCCCCAAGATTCTTGCCCACGTAAGAGCCCATACCTTGCCCAAGACTCTGGAGTCAACAAAAGCCCAGGCTTGGTCCAAACCTCTGGCCTTCATAAGGGCTCAGGCCTTACCCAAGACTCAGGAGACTACAAGAACCCAGGCCTTCCCCAAGATTCTGGAGTCTACAGAAGCGTAGGCCTTACTCAAGATTCTGATCTCCATAAGAATCCAGGCCTTACACAAGCCACTGAAGTCGAAAGGAGATGCGGCCATATACAAGATGTTGGAATTCACAGGAGCCCAGAACGCACCCAAGACCCTAACTTCCACAAGTACCCAGGAATCAATCAAGATCCTGGCCCCCACAAGGGCCCAGCCCTTACCCAAGACCATGGCCTCCCCAGGACTCAAGGCCTTACTGGGGGATCGGGCCTCTGCAAGGATTCGTGCCTTACCCCAAGTCCCCACCACCACAAGAACCCAGGCCTTGTCCTAGGTACTGACACTGTCCAGGTCTCGGGCCTACCTCAGACCCCAAAGTCAACACAAATGACAAAGTCATTTGTACCCGAGGAGGCTCCTCGGAAGGAGGGTCCAGAGCAGCACCTATCATGGATTTCTGTTCCACTGAGTCAGAACTCCTACTCCTCCAAACCCCAGGTGGTCTACAGTGACCTGCACACCTTCTCAGAGGTACCCGTGCTGATCGAGCTGCAGCCATCCCCCCGGCGAGCAGGCAGCCAAGACTGGGTGTATCGTCCCGTGGGCACCATCCCGTCAGCCTGCCAGAACTATCACCAGAAGTCTATGCCTCCCCGAAACAACTGGAAGCCCTACTGTCCCGGGTCGGGCACCCGGGTAGGGCACGTGGTCTTTGACGCCCGCCAAAGACAGCTGGGCAGGGACAAGTGCGAAGCTCTGTCTCCCAGGCGCGTTCGCCAAGAGGCACCCAGCAACTCACCGGAGACCATCAGGGAGTGGGGACATCAGTGTGTGGTGAGGACCCTGGAAAAAGAGGGGACAAAGGTGCATTGGGAATAAAGAGACGAGAGAAGTGTTCTGTGGCTGATTGAGGACATCCACCCCAGCCCCATTCCCGACGCTGGCCAGCCACGGGGCCTCAGGAAGACTGGTGCTAGCCTTGTCCCTGCTCCTGCATTGCCACGTAGCGAAACCCATTGTCCCCAAGGCCCTCGAGCTGTATTGTCCGATACAGTAGCCACTGGCCACATATGGCGATTAAAACGTAATTTAACAAAAAGTAAACTTCAGGGGCGCCCGGCACAGTAGGTGGGGCGCGTAATTCTTGATCTCGGGCTCATGAGTTCAAGCCCCCCACTTTAAAAAAATGAAAGCAAAGCAAAAACAAAAAGAGTAAAATCCTGTTCCTCAGTCTCAGCATCTACATTTCAAGGGCCCAATAGGCACGGGTGGCTACTATATTGGACGGCACAGATTCAGAACATTTCCATCGTCGCAGAAAATCCTGATGGACGGCAGTGCTTTATTTAGAGTTTAGAGAAACTTTTCCTTTCCCTAGTCGCCCAAACCCACCATCGTCAAAGCTCCCCCAGAACCCGGAGAACTTCGTTGTTTTTAGTGTGACTGAGAGGTCACCCTCTGGGGAGGAGGGAAGATGTAGGGGTACCCTTTGCCTGATCACCCCAAAGCTGTGAGATAGAGCCTCGTCCTCAGTTTTCTCAATCAGGTCTCTCGGGTCACAGCCAGATATATGGGAACCTGCCTCCCCAGTTCTGGGCTGTGTTTTGGGGCTCGAGGTGGCCGAGGGAGAAGGGTTCTCTTTGTCAATGACTAGGAACCCCTGATGTCTGGGCTCCCCAAATTGAGCTCTGGATTCTGAGAGGTCCCCTCCACAGGCCACTATAATTTTTCTCGGTGTCTCTGCTTCATTCTCTTGCCATTGACTCAGGCTTATCTCACTTCAGACCCAGTCCCCAGGGTGGGAGGAGAGGGGAGGGCACCTGGTCCAGCCATGGGTCGCTCTGAGCTGTGAGCCTGTCCCTGGTTTCCTGTGGCTCTGTCTTCTCGTTCTGGCTCCTAGTCTCATCCCCGACTTACGCTGTGCCTCTGATAGCCGTGGTAACTGAAAGCCATTTCTTCTCTTGATAATTTCCCCTTGCCCTGCCCCAGCCCAGCTGGGATTTTCCTCTGGACTTGATTTTTTGGTCCTGATAACTCTTCCATGTACATACACGAGCTGGCAGATGTCAAAGTGTTTTTTTTTTTTTTTTCCCCTGCCCTCACTCGTGTCTGAGGTGGGCATCATTAATATGCAGGTCCCTTCCCTGAGCCAGATGTGTATTCCTGGGTCACCTCCTGTGTGTTCTTGCTTACCCCTGACTCCAAAGAGATGCCTCCCCACCCAGCTGCGAGCCGCTTTCCGACACCCCTCTGGCTCAGCTCTATCATGGGCAACCTTCGTAGGCTGCAGTGTCTTCTCTAAAATGCAGTTATGGGGGGGCACCTGGGTAGCTCAGTCGGCTAAGCACGCCAATCCACTCAGGTCACGATCTCGAGGTTTGTGAGTTCCGGTCCCATATTGAGGGGTCTTCACCGACAATGCTTGGGATTCTCTCTCTCTCAAAATAAACTTAAAAAATAAAATAAAATGCAGTTAGGATCGCATGGACGAACCCTCCTAGGTCTAAGCGATTAGGGCTCCTCCACTCACACAAGGGATGCGGAGACCCCTATTTCTCCCCGGGCTCTGGGGTGTGTCCCCCACTATTATCTGCTGTTCAGATCCATCCTCTGTCCCAACCCCACGGGATCTTTTTGTGCCTGGCTGACCTGGGCTCGAAAGTCACGAACAGTTGATCTCCATAGAAACTACAACTTCCATCAGGCACTACTTCAGCGGAACAGGAAAGGATGTGGGGGCGTGGCCCCAACGCCCTGGTAGCTCGGAAGACAAACTACAACCCCCAGGACAGCGCGAGATCTCAGCAGAGGGAAGAGTGACTGAGCTCTGGCTGGAGGCGAGGCCGGCCCGGAACCACCAGGCCGGCCGCCAGAAGGGGGCGTGGTCGCAATGGGGGGCGTGGCCCTAGGAGCTACAGGAAGAAGACACCTGTTGAACCTTTCCATCCGTTCCCTTCCCAGCCCTTGCAGCTGCCCCTGAGAGGGAAGCCGCAGGCCACAAGCCTCTTCCCTTCCCAAATAGGTGAGTGGAGGTAGACAAGGGGCGGCGGCGGAGACTATTTCATCCCGCAGGAGGGGCCTAACGGCGACTTTTTACCTGCTGAGTCAGGTGAGCCGCTCCACGGGGGCGGGGACCAGCGTGTGAGAAAAGGGCAACGCCGGAGGAGGTATTTACTGGTTCGTTTTCGAGACTCAATTTAGAGCCCTCCATCTGCAGACCCATTGACGAACTGTGCTTGGGCTCGCTCCGCCTGGGGAAGCGAGAAGAACGCGGGCGACTTTTTGGCAGCAAAGGAACGGCCCGTCTAAGCTTCCTCCCGTCCGTGTTTTCCCCTAGCCCCAAACGATTGAGCTGCATGGCTTCCGCGGTCTGGGGGAGTGCGCCCTGGTGGGGCCCGCCGCCCCCAGCCCCCGCCCGGCCGCTCACGGACATCGACTTTTGCTCTGGGGCGCAGCTGCAGGAACTAACCCAGCTGATCCAGGAGCTGGGTGTGCAGGAAAGCTGGAGTGACGCGCCCAAGCCGGGGCCAGACCTCCTCCGGGCCAAGGACTTTGTCTTCTCTTTGCTGGGTAAGTAACTCTCCCTGCCTTCGGGTGCCCGCAGCTCTCAGTCCCGCCCCGTCCAGTCCCACCCCGCCCCGCCCCGGCCCGGCCCGGCCCGGCTTTGGGTCGTGCCCTCCCGATCCTGTCTTTTCTTGTAGGTCTTATTCACCGCCGGGACCCCCGCTTTCCTCCCCAAGCGGAGCTCTTGCTGCTTCGTGGCGGGATTCGCGAGGGCTCCCTGGATCTGGGACCTGCACCCTTAGGTCCCTACGTCCGGGGACCTCATTACGACGCCGGCTTTACACTCCTAGTGCCCGTGTTTTCGCTAGACGGCACCGGGCAGGAGCTGCGACTGGACGTGGATTCCTCTTACGCGTGGCTGTGCCTCCCAGAGCGCATACGCGGAAGCTCGGTCCGGGAGGCATGGCAGGATTGCCTAGGACCTCCAGTCCCAGGAGGACGTGATTCCACCCACCGAACCGAAAGTGAAGGAAGTCCCAAGAGCCAGCAAAGCTCCGTGGACCAGCCGCACGGTTCTGTCACTGAGGCTGATCCAAACGAGGCTTTGGAAAAATCACCTCCTAACGTTTCGGGGCAAGAGCCGCCTGGGCAAGGCATCATGGATCTCGGCTTTCCCACCCCGCTGGAAAACCTGAATGGTGACGTCACGAAAGCAGCCGTCGTTAGCCCAGGCCCGCAGCAGACGGAGGGGTGGGAGGCATGGCCCACACTTTGCCCCGCCCAGGTGGCCGCGTGGTTCTTTGCCTCACTGGCCGCCGTCGCCGAGTCCCTGTGCCCGGTCCCGGGTGCCCCGCGCTTGGTCCACGCAGCCCGCCACGCGGGGTTCACCACCGTCCTCCTGGCTACGCCGGAGCCCCCGCGCCACCTCCTGCTCTTCGACCTGATTCCCGTGGTGTCGGTGGCCGGCTGGCCCGAGGGCGCTCGGAGCCACTCGTGGGCCGGCCCGCTGGCCTCCGAGTCGTCATCCTTCTACCTGGTGCCCGGCGGCCACAGCGAGCAGCCAGGCGCCTCCGGCTGGCAGCTCTGCTTCGCCCGCCAGGAGCTGGCGCTCAAGGCGCGCATACCCGCTCCGCTGCTGCAAGCGCACGCGGCGGCCCAGGCGCTGCTGCGCCCGCTGGTGGCCGGGACCCGGGCCGCGGCGCCCTACCTCCTGCGGACGTTGCTCTACTGGGCGTGCGAGCGGCTGCCCGCGCTCTATCTCGCGCGGCCGGAGAACGCGGGCGCCTGCTGCCTCGGGCTGCTGGATGAGCTGGGCCGTGTGCTCGAGGCCGGGACGCTGCCCCACTATTTCCTGAGCGGCCGAAAGCTCCGTGCGGGGGATGGCGCCGCTGGGCTGCTCGGGGCGTTGGCCGGCCTCCGCGGGGACCCTGCCCGCGCCCTGCGCGCCGCGGTGGAGGAGGCCAAGGCTGCGCGCAAGGGGGGCGGCTTAGCTGGCGTGGGAGGCGGGGCCCATTAAAGACGCTGCTCCTACCCGCGTGGAAAGTGCTTCTGTTGGCCGGCGGGGTGTGGTGGGGGGCCGCCGGCCCCTCGCCTGCAAGGCAGGCTGAGCGTCCTGGGCCCGAAGATCAGTCTAGAAGGCTTCCTCGCGGGTCGTTCCCCACCCTCCTGCCCCGTCCCCGGCCCCTGACCTGTGGTCGTCCCACTTCTGGCCTCTCTGCTCCTCAGATCTGTGGCCAGCACCCCTCCCCGCCCGGTGCTTCCTCAGGCAACCATCTTCCCCAATTCTTATGGTCTTTTCTCTTAGGAGTCAATAGGGAAGGGGGAGGGGGGCATATTGCTGACAAAACGCAGAAAGAAGGCACGGAGACCAGGGACTGACCAATCTGGCTCACACAAAATCGGAGATTATGAAGGCCGGATTCGGCCCCAGGCTAGACCTCACCACCACCTCTACCTACTCTCCCCCACTTTCCCCCTTCAGTTCTGCCCTCCCATCCGGGGCAGTAGGGTCCCCTTCTCCATTCTCCCAGCGTCCGCCATTCCATCCATCTTAAGCCCAACCTCTCCTCCCATCCAGGGATCCGCTCAGTGGAGTCGCCTCCTTGCCCCTCCTCCTCTGAACCCCAAGACGTGCGGCCTTGCCTCGGCTCCGCCTGCCTCTGAGACCGTCCCCACTCCCTGCCTCCGAGGAACCCCGGGGTTCCTCCCGCCCGGCTTCACCCCCCCCTCCTCCCCGGCGTCTCCGCCCCCTGCCCCGCCCCCGGGCCGGCTCTCGGAGGAGGGGGAGCCGCTGTCGCCGCCGCTGCCTCAGCTCCCCACTGCCGCTGCCGCCGCCGCCGCCGCCGCCGCCGCCGCCGCCGCTCTGCTGGGTCCAGCCGCCAGGCCCGGGGCTCTGACTTCGCCGGACCAGGGCGCTCTGCGGAGACACCCTCCCTCCTTCCTGGGGGTCCGGGGCGCCTAGCCCTGCGTGGAGGGAGGCTCCGCTCGCGAGGGACAGGGAGGGAGGAGCCAGGAACCGGAGCCAGAGCCACCCGTCGCCGGATCAACAAGACAGGACAGGTTGAGGGGCGTCGGGGAAGGAAGAGGGTGCTATAGGCTGTCCCGGGGAAGCCCTGTCGCAGAAAGCTCTGACGCGCCCTGACTTGTAGGGAGCCTGTTCACATTCGGGGACTGGTGATAACGTGGGTGCACGCCTCTCGGGGGGCTGGTTGGATTGGAGGGCGTGGGATCTAAACAAGCACCAGCTGTCCCCGAGGAAATTAAGGGGCAACCCGGGGCGGGGGGGGGGCGGCGGGAAACAACGGATGCTCCTTGTCGCGAGGTGACAGAGGCCCTCCAGACAACCACCTACCTGGTGAACCCACTAGGAAGGGTGGATTTGGAGGTGACTTCAAAAGGAGTGGGGGGTAACAAGGTGAGGAAGGGGGTTCAGCAGCTGGGAACCATGTGAAAAAAAGGTATTGCCCAGAGACAGGGTCGGGGAACCCCTAATCGCTGAGCGGGGGACAGCCTGGGCTTTCCCAGACATAGTTTTGGGGGACTTCAGGGGAAAAAAAGTGGGGGACCCACTTAGAAGGTGGCAAAGACACCAAGGTTGGGTTCCTCCCTGACATTGGCAGTGCCCCAGTAGGGATGAGTCAAAGCTAAGGACCCACACCCTTTAGATTACAAGGGTGGGTTTGGCAGGAGTGCGGGTCCCCAAAATAGGGTGGAAAGGTGCTTGGGGGTATTGCAACCACATCTTGGAAATTTTGAGGGTCTTGACTTTGGGATAAGGGAAGAGGGGACAGGGACACCGGAGAACAGGGAAAGGGGGTAGTTTTCAGTAGGGGGCAAAAGTCGAGGGTGGGGTCAACAGAGATACATAGGCTGCTGGGTCCAGTGGGGCTAGCACGGGGCCCAAGGGTGGGAGCTGGCGGCCGAGGGGCGGCGGGGGGCAGGGGCCCTGGGGCTTCCCCTCAGCTCCAGTGGGTGGGGCGGTGAGTTGGGACCCCAGCGTCAAGAGCATGCCCCGGTGAGCGCGCTGGGGGCGCCTGCCGGTTTGGGGGTGTCTCCTCCCGGGGCGCCATGGCGGCGCTGGCCAGTAGCCTGATCCGGCAGAAGCGGGAGGTCCGCGAGCCCGGGGGCAGCCGGCCGGTGTCGGCGCAGCGGCGCGTGTGTCCCCGCGGCACCAAGTCCCTTTGCCAGAAGCAGCTCGTCATCCTTCTGTCCAAGGTGCGACTGTGCGGGGGGCGGCCCGCGCGGCCGGACCGCGGCCCTGGTGAGTGGCTGGAGCGGGGTCTCCGGGTCTGGGAGGTTGAGGCCAGGGACGCCGAAGGATGGGGCCCGACTGAGGGGGGCTCCCCGAAAGTGAGAGGTGGGGTGGGCCAGGACGACACAGCTCCTGCCAGATCGTGCCTCAGTTTCCCTTCTCTTTTGCCCATACCCCCGAGTCTCCTTGCTGTCGAGGGCAAGGGGAAGGCTTGAGGGGCTGGGTCTGGCGCTCCGAAGCCTCGCGGCTCCGGCTCGGCCCCCCACTCCTCCCCCCCCCCCACCCAACACAGGAGTCCCCACCCCCACCGTCCGCCGCCTACGTGCCGGCTCTCGCGATTCTTTCAATCCCGAGCGCAGGGGCCTGGGGGTTCCGGACGCCTGGGTCACCCCGAGGGTTTCTGCAGCTCTGGCAGCCCCGCCCCCGCCCCGGTCCTCCCGCCCCTCCACGCCTTGGCTCGGTTCCCGCTGGCCGAGCCTGCCTGGCGCGGCGCCAATCTCCCCAGCTCTCCCCCGGGTGTCCTTGCAGCTACCTCGCCAGCCCGCCCCTCTGTGCGCCCGCCTCTGTGACCTGCGCTTCGAGAGGGGAGCCGGCCACCCCCCCCATCACCCCCTCCGCGACTCCGAAGGGGGCTCCCACACGATCGGGGGACCCTCCGGCGCGAGCAGCTCCGACCCAGTACCGGGCTGGAGACCCGCTGGGAGACTGGGGGGTCGTACCACCTACAAGGGGGTACAGGGAAGTCGGCCGAGCGCAAGCGACGGGGGAAGGAGAGTTGGGAGGGTTAGCGCGTGGTCCCCGTCCAGGCGCGGCTGGCAGGAGGCCCTCTGGCCCCGCTCCCGCCGGCTCCCAGCTCCCCCAGGGGCAGCCCCCTCGTGCCCTCCTCCCCCCGCCGCCGGCCCTCCGCTTGGTACGGTCCGCAGCCCACCCTCTGAGTGGGACCCGGCCCCCACGTGACTCAGCCTGCCTCGCCGGCTCCCGGGCCCCCTTCTCCGGTTTCCTCGCTTTGGTACCGCACGTCCCCCACCTCAGGCGGGTTACCTGGCTGAAAGGGAGAGGCTGAGCCTCGGGGAGGGCTGGCCCCCCCGCGAGCCAGCAGACTGACAGACAGACAGACAGACAGATGGGTCAGTGTCAGACAGGCCGGCACTGGGCCAAGGCAAGGCCCGCGCCAAGCGAGCGGCAGCCGCAGCAGCAGGTGCTGAGTCAGCGTCAGCCCCAGCCCCACCCCCACTCCCGAGGGGGCGCCCCTACCCCGTGGTCACCTGGCCGCCCCCCACGGCCGCGAGCACACTGCCCCTTCGGCGGTCCAGCCTGGCGCCCTCCGCCCTCTGCCTTTGGATGGATCTCCCCTTCCTTTTCCAACTCTTCTCCCCTCCCCCACTGGTGGTTGAGCTGTAGGGTAGGAATTAAGCCATTTAAATAAATTTCAATAAATTAAACAGAAAGCTGGGGGTTAGAGGAAGCAGAAGGGCCCCACCCCCCAGCTTCCTCCCGAGTCAAAGAGAGGTGGCTGAGAGCGTGCTTAGAGGGGCTGAGGGCTGGGGCCCTGGGACCTGCGTCCTCCCCTCCAGTCTCCCCTGGTTCTCTCCTCTGATCCCGCCAAGTGTAGGAATGTTTCTGGGAACAGAGATGTCATTTTCAAAGATGAATGTCTCTCTCTCCAGAGCCTCAGCTCAAAGGCATCGTCACCAAATTGTTCTGCCGCCAGGGTTTCTACCTCCAGGCGAATCCTGACGGGACCATCCAGGGCACCCCAGAGGACACCAGCTCTTTCAGTGAGAGAGGAAGCCAGCTGCTGGGTGGGAGGGGAGGGGAGAGCGGGGCTAGGAGGTGGCCATCCTGTGCCTGCTTCAAGCGCTGTCATTCTCCGTCTGGCTCTTTGACACCCCCCCCCCACCACCACCACCACCAAGGGAAGCAGGGGAGCCAGGATGGGGGTCTGAGGCTCGGGACACTGATGCCCCCTCTCTCCACCCCCAGCCCACTTCAACCTGATCCCCGTGGGGCTCCGTGTGGTCACCATCCAGAGTGCCAAGCTGGGTCACTACATGGCCATGAACGCCGAGGGGCTGCTCTACAGCTCGGTGAGACACTGAGGCCGAGTGGCCAGGGGATCGCCGCCCCTGCCAGGGCTCCCCAGCTACAGCCTTAACTACCGCTAGGACTCCCTCTCCCTCCAGCTCTTGCTGATGTGCTGTTATTGCCCACCGCAGAGCACCTCCGCTAGGGTCCCTCCCATCCCTGCTGCCTGCGTAGCCCCCCAAGAACCACCAGGCTCTTTGGCCAACTCTTCCGGCCTTTTGGAACTCCTGCACATCCTACTCCCTCCAGATTTCATGGTTACTGAACTTCGCCAGACTCAGCCCGGAGAGGGGCTGGCAAGAGAGGCTGGAAGGAGAGTAGAGAGCAGGTATCTTATTCCAGGCCCCACCCCCACCTCCTGGGGGGGGGGTGCTGACCAGATGCTCCCTCGTTCCCCTTTTCTCCTAGTTTCTACACGGAGTAAGAAGTTGGCCCTCCAGCCCAAAACGCAGGGGTTGTATCCTGACTGGTTCTTTTTTTTTTTTTTTTTTTTAAGTTTACTTATTTTAGAGAGAGAGAGCAGGGGAGGGGCAGAGAGAGAGAAAGAGAGGGAGACGCAGAATCCAAAGCAGGCTCCAGGCTCGGAGCTGTCTGCACAGAGCCCGACGCAGGGCTCGAAATCTTGAGCTGTGAGATCATGACCTGAGCCGAAGCGGGACGCTCAACCGACAGAGCCACCCAGGCGCCCCCTGGCTGCTTCTTCTCGGGGCTCCCTTCTGTCCCGTGATCAGTCTTTTCGTCTCTGTCTCTGTGTGCCTTTCTGGCTCTTTGTCTTGTCAGCCGCATTTCACAGCTGAGTGTCGCTTTAAGGAATGCGTCTTCGAGAATTACTACGTCCTGTACGCCTCTGCTCTCTATCGCCAGCGCCGCTCTGGCCGGGCCTGGTACCTGGGCCTGGACAAGGAGGGCCGAGTCATGAAGGGAAATCGAGTCAAGAAGACCAAGGCAGCGGCCCACTTTGTGCCCAAGCTCCTGGAAGGTGAGTATGGATGGACTCAAGGAAAGGACGTCGGGGGGAGGGTGCTGGCGTCGATGTGAACATTGAGTGACACACAGCTAAGGTACTACGGGTGTTAAAGAGGACACCTGTTATGAGGGGTCAAACCAGGAAGGCTCCGGCCCCTGGTCCCCGGGACTTTGGGGAGCCCTTCTCCTGTGGGTTGGGATTCCCAGAGGATGGGTGTAGGGGATGGGAGCGCTTTCAAAGCGGACTCTTCCCACGTCTCTCCGTGCCTAATTCTCCTTCCTGCTCCTCTCTCTCCCCTTCACAGTGGCCATGTACCGGGAGCCTTCTCTCCACAGTGTCCCTGAGACCTCCCCTTCCAGTCCCCCTGCCCCCTGAAATGTAGTCCGTGGACTGGAGGCTCCTGGCACTTGCACGGAGCCAGCCACAGCCACAGCCTGTCTCCCAGCCCTGCTCCCAGCCCCGCCCCCACCCATGCCGCCACACTCACGCCCCGAGCAGCCAGGTCCCACCCGGTGCTCGATCCTGAGGGAGCCAAGGGGCTGGTCGTGACTCCCCAGGCTTCCCTGCTCCTCGGGCCTGGGAGTTCAGAGAGGGGGGGAGGCTGACAGTGGTCCTGGCTGATCCCTTCTTTCCTTCCACACTCACAGCCCCGCAAAGCCTTTTCCCAAGAAGGCGCCCGGGTTCCCAAAATGACAGAACCAGGACATAAATATTCCCCACCCCGGGGCTCAGCCAGTTCCTGGAGCCCTATGCCCTTTTCATTGCCACTGAACCATAGATTTATAGGTCTACTGGAGCTCAGGATCAGTTTCCTTTTTTCCCTCCTCCACCTTCTGCCTTGTTCTGGACAGGTTCTGGAACACCAGGCACCTTAGCCAGGGCCCTCTTTGCACTCAGGCTCTGGGCTGGATCCATCAGGCTTCTGTCCTTGACCCAGATGGACCCCCTGGTTTCCAGGTAGAGAGGGGCTGGGTATGAGCCCTGTCCGGCTGCTGGCCTTGGCCTGAACTAGGACCGGTCCCAGAACACCACAGTTTTAACTTTCTTATCCCAAAGACACCCACTGCTAGAGCGTGGTGTTCTAGACACGTATGGAGCCATACTTCCTCCTGAATCTCGGCTCTAGGACGTAGACCAGGACTCAGCCCTTTCCTCCAGGATGGAAACGAGGCCTGGATAGCCATATTAATGCTCATATAGAGGAAGCTCTAGACCCATCCTCCTACCTTCTCTAGTAATGCGTTTCTTGGTGAATCAAGAAACACTTCTTGTTTTTCCTAGGTTTTCTAAAAATCTGATTCTTCCTATAGAATGCTAACCTTATTTATACATGCAGTTTCTAGCTCCTGCAACTCAGCTGGGGTCCCGCCGGGGAAACAGAGTCTGAGGAAGGGCAGAGGAGTTTGGGCAGGAATCCTTGGCTCACAGTAGGGAGGTTGGGATGGGCAGGGGGCCACAACCATGGCATGTTTCGGCTGTGCTTGGGTTGGGGGGGGGGGGGGACATGAACACTTAGCTACCTCAGCAGGAATTCCTCCCAGGTCCCCTTTAAAGCTGAGGTCTTTAGGGTAATGAGTCTAGAATAAAAAGGATAAGAGGAGGGACACAACCTTGATCCCCCAGTGCAGAGACCCCAGTTCAGCAATAAGTTCCACCCCACTCCCCTACAAATCAGGCCAAGGAGGGCGAGGGCCTCTCGGGGCTCTAGACCTCATATACCCCCAGAGCTTCTAACTGACTAGAACTTGCTTCACTTACAGCTTATAACCTCAGCTAAGTTTTAGGTACCCAAAAAGGGCCTGACTAGATTTTCCCAAAAAAGCGTGGAGAGCTTGGGGCAGGCCTGGAAAAGACCAGGAAGCCACCAGTGACTAGGAGGGACACTCTGAGTAGCCTCAGACCTGGGCAGGGTAGAGGAGAGGGCCCTAAAGGGAGGGGCTGGGGCTCAGAGGCTGGTCACTTTTCCTCAGGCTCTATTTCTGGCTTGTTGCAAGAGGGGCGCATATTCCCCTCACCCACACAGACCCCGCTCAGGCTCCACCCGTCTCCTGGCTCTGCTCCCAGGGGACAGGGTCTCCACTCCATGCTTTCTCAATTAAAGACGATTTGTACAACGATTTACACGTTGTCTGTCATCTGTGGGTGGCGGGCATTGGCAGTTGCTTGGGGCGGGACCAAGTCCCAGGGGCGGGGCGGGTGGGCTGGCGGCTGCCCCCCAACAACAGGTGCACATTCCTGGGCGCCTCGTCACTTCCCCTGCGCTGGCGAACGGAGCGAAGTCACTGAGCTACGCGGCCGGGCTATGACCTCAGGGGCGCTGCTGCTGCTGCTGCTGGGGGCGCTGGGGGCACCGCTCGCCCCGGGTAAGTGCGGGCCTCAGAGGAGCAGTGACAGGACCAGGGGTCATGGCAGGGCACGGTGGCTTCACTCAGTGCCCTCCTCTTCCAGGCGCCCATGGCTCGGAGGCGGAGGGCCGGCTCCTCGAGAAGCTTTTCTCGGGCTACGATAGCTCGGTGCGGCCGGCGCGGGAGGTGGGAGACCGTGTCGGGGTCAGCATTGGCCTCAGCCTGGCGCAGCTCATCAGCCTGGTGAGGGCGCACGCCGGGGTTTGAGGTCCGACTTGCAGAACGGCTGGGGGCGTGGCCTGGGGCGTGGAGTGGCCGTCTGGGGGGCGTGGCCGGGCCGGGAGATAGGCCGTGAGCCGAGATTGGGTCGAAATCGGGCCAATGGACAAGCTGTGGGCGTGGCCGCTGGACGGGCCAGGGGTGGGGCGGGCTAGGGCGGCGAGCCGGACTGCGGGCGGATCCTGAAGTGAAGCCGGGACTCCACGGCGTGCTGGGGGGGCGGGTCTTGAGGCGGGGTCGCAGGCTGGGGCGGAGCTTGGTGCGGGACCGGGTCAAGAGACCACAGCGGCCGGAGATGCAGGGTTGGGTGAACTGCAGGCTGTGGGCGGGGCCGGGGGTGGGCGGACTGGTAGATGAATTGGCTGGCCGGGTAGACGGCCGGAAGTTTCTGAGATAGAGGCGGGGCTCAAACCAGGGCAGCATCTTGGAGGCAGGGCTTGGACCCGAGAGAGTGGGACTCCGGAAAAAGAGGGGTTTCCAGAGGGAGCTTGACCCTCCGAGCCCCTTCATTGCTCTCTATTCACGTCACCTCTACCCTTGAAATTTTTCCCTTCTAGAACGAGAAGGATGAAGAGATGAGCACAAAGGTGTACTTAGACCTGGTACGGAGACCACGTGGGGTGGGAAAGGGCGTCCCGCTGCCTTTACAATTTCCTCCAACGTCCCGCTCAGTAAGAGTATTATTTCTAAGAATCACGACCTCGGAGCACATGACCCAAAGGGAAGCTTCAGGAAACAATACGTATATTTACTATGAGAGTTGCATTCCATATTCTAATTTTTTTTCACACTTTGGGTACACCAAGTTTTTTATTTATTTTTGAGAGTGTGTGTGCACAAGCAGGGGAGGGGCAGAGAGACAGAGAGAAACACAGAGGCGGAAGCAGTCTCCGGGCTCTGAGCGGTCAGCCCAGAGCCTGACGCGGGGCTGGAACTCACGAACTGTGAGATCATGACCTGAGCCAAAGATTGACGTTTAACTAAGCCCCCCAGGGGCCGCTTATTTGATTCCAGACCCGCTGAAGTGTCGCCAGCCGTAGTTTGAAAAACACTGTTTTAGTGGCTAGTTAGTGCCACCTGCTCAGTGGGGGAAGGGGAAATTAGCCGACGGGGTCCCAGCCAGTAAAGGTGCAGCCGGGATCAGAACCCCGACTTCCAGAACCCTAGTCCCTGCCTGCCGGCTTCCCTCCCTGGCACTCCCTTCCCGGGCTTCCTTCGGCCATCCCCAGTCCCCTCCCAGCCTCCAGCCCCGGACAGCCCCTCGGTCTCTGCTTCCACAGGGGTGGACTGACTACAGGCTGAGCTGGGACCCCGCAGAGCACGAGGGCATCGATTCACTGCGCATCGCGGCTGCATCCGTGTGGCTACCGGACGTGGTGCTCCTAAACAAGTAGGGTCTTCCCAAAGACCGGGAGGTGGGCGGGGTCTCCGGAGGGCGGGGTCTCCGGAGGGTGGGGTCCTGATCCTGGCAGCTGAGAAGGCCCTTCACCCGCAGCAACGACGGAAATTTTGGCGTTGCTCTGGACTTGAACGTGGTTGTGTCCTCCGACGGCTCCGTGCGCTGGCAGCCTCCAGGCCTCTACCGCAGCAGCTGCAGCATCGAGGTGGCCGGGCTCCCCCTGGGAAGCTCAGGGCTCACAGAAACCTTGCTTCTCCCCAGAGGCTGACGCCCCTCCCTCCTCCCATATGCCCTCAACCTCACATCTCTCCCGCCCTCCTGATTTTCCGTTGTTGTGTGTGTTTTTTTTAATGTTTATTTATTCTTGAGAGAGAGCCAGAGCGAGACAGAGCGTGAGCGGGGGAGGGGCAGAGAGAGAGGGGGACACTGAATCTAAGCAGGCTCCAGGCTCTGAGCTGTCAGCACAGAGCCTGCCGCAGGGCTGGAACCCACAAACCACGTGATCGTGACCTGAGCTGAAGTCAGACACCTAACCGACTGAGCCACCCAGGTGGCCCGATTTCCCGTTGTTTCTTCTCCTCCCGTCACTGTCCCTGACTTCCAGTCTTTCTCAGTGATCCCGCTTCCGTTGGCCAAGGCCTCCCCTAATAACCTTCCAATTCGTCTGTGACCTTCCAACTCCCCCAGCACCCCCCCCCCCCGCAACAGTTCTCTGGCAGCCCTGGTGACACCCCCCACCCCACATCACTCCCCCCCCCTTCATCCAGGTCACCTACTTCCCCTTCGACTGGCAGAACTGCACCATGGTGTTCAGTTCTTACAGCTATGACAGCTCAGAGGTCAGCCTGCAGACCGCGTTGGGTCCTGACGAGCAGAAACGGCAGGAAGTGTACATTCATGAAGGGACCTTCATTGGTGAGCGGGCATGGCTCCCACGTCCATGGGCTTTATGCTTTCCGGTTTCTAACAGGCTGATAAATACCGCCCCCTCTCCACCCCCCCACCCCCCATCAGCAATGCCCGAGACAGCCTGTGGGGTCAGCAAGACAAGTTTCGCAGATATGGAAAACTGAGACTTGTTCACGTTTATCAGAGATGGGCTGCCCAACCCGGTGTCCACAGCTAGCCCCTTATCACATCAGCCACCTGAGGGTTAGGATGTGGCAGATGAAGCCGTATCTGGCACCGGTAAGGTCAGGTCCTACATCTGTGTCCCGTTCTTCTCTCTTCCCCTCTCCTTCCTCCCAGAGAATGGCCAATGGGAAATTATCCACAAGCCTTCTCGGCTAATCCAGCCTCCGGCGGATCTGAGGGGAGGCGGGGAAGGACAGCGGGAAGAAGTCACCTTCTACCTCATCATTCGTCGGAAGCCTCTCTTCTACCTGGTCAATGTCATTGCCCCGTGCATCCTCATCACTCTCCTGGCCATCTTCGTCTTCTACCTGCCTCCAGATGCAGGTAAGGGAGGGAAGGGCCCTGCCAACCTCCCCACTTCTCTCCATCCAGTAACTTCTGCCTCTTCCCTTTCAGAATCCTAGGATCTCCTTCTTGGGACCAACAAGCTCCTGGGATTAGACAATTCTCCTTTATCCTTCTCCCATTCCTGGTATCCTCCCCAGCTCACTCCCCTCTTTTCCAGACACCTACTAGTCCCTTGGCCTCCTATCCCCCTCGAAACAATAGTGACATTTTTCTAGGAGGCCGCAGAGTAACCTTGGGCAAATTCTTTCCTCTCTCTGTGTCTCAATTTCCTGATCTGGAAATGGGGACAATTGTTGTCTCGACCTGATAGGATTATTCTGAGGATGAATTGAGTTAATAGAACCGTGCCCGGCACCAAGTAAGTTCTGTGTAAGCATTAGTATTATTTTTACTATTTTTGAGCCTTGCTAGAAGTAGTATAATGAACATGTTGCATATATTAATTCAATTCTAATCTTTACAACTCCGGGAGATAAGTACTGAACTGTCTTCCCATTTTACAGAGGAAGACAAAGAGGCTGAGAGAGTTTAAGGCATTTGCCTGACATTAGGCAGTCAGAGAGAGTTGGTGCCAGCCTGATTCACAGACAGAAATCCTCAACTCTGGTATTTAAAGCACTCTTTCCTTCTCTCTGGCATTGAGTTCTCCGTCTAGAAAGGAGAGTGATCCAGCTCTAGAACACACTTCCAAATGTAACTTCTACTTCCTCCCTGAGCAGGGCAAATCTTGGAACCCAATATTATAGGACTAAAGTAGAACAGACCATAAAAGTTATTTATTTCCATACCTTCCTTGAAGTTTGAGGTGCCTGTTGTATGCCCCGAGAATAATCAGCCACCTGGCACATCCTTATATACTTTGTTTCATTTTTAGATCCTTCAAATTGCTATTTAGTTCCTTAAAAAAGCTACAAGGGTTGGTCTGTTCATTCGTGCAATGATATTTGTTGAGCATCTATAATGTGCGAGGCACTGGGGCTACCTCAGTGAATAAAAGAGACAAAAATCTCTGCCCTCCTGGAGTTTATGGTCTAGTCGGGGAAACAGCCAACAACCAAAATAAATAAATCTATTAGGGTGTATACTGGGAGAGGACAAGTCCTAAAGAGGAAAATAAAGTAGGAAAAGCGGTTAGGGAGGATGAGAATGGGGGCAGGGGTTGTAATTTAAACTAGAATGGTCAGGGGTGCCTGGCTGGCTCGGTCGGTATAGCACGTGACTCTTGATCTCAGGGTTGTGAGTTCAAACCCCATGGGGGGGGGGTGTAGAGATTACTTAGAATCTTAAGGGGCGCCTTGGTGGCTCAGTCAGATGAGGGACCACCTCTTGATTTCAGCTCAGGTCATGATCCCAGGGTCATGGGATCAAGCCCCATGGCAGGCTCTTGGTGCTGAGCATGGAGCCTGCTTACGATTTTCTCCCTCCCTCTCCCTCTCCCCCTCCCCCTCCCCCCTCTCCCTCTCCCCCTCTCTCTCCCTCTCTCTCTCTCTGTCTCTGTCTCTTCCCTGCTCATGCTATCTCTATCTCTCTGTCTAAAAAATAAAAATAAATAAAATCTTAAGGAATAGAATGGTCAGCCAGTGCCTCACTAAAAAGGAAATATTGGATCAGTATTTGAACAAAGAGTGAAGGGGTTGAGAGAATGTTCCCTGGCAGATATCTGGGGGGAAGAACGTATCAGGTGCAGTTAGCAGTGAGTGCGGACTCTGGAGTGGGAGTGAGCCTTGCGTGTTCGAGAAGTAGCCAGAATGACCGAATGAAGTAAGCGAGAAAGAAAACAGTAGGAGATAAGGTCAGAGAGTTAGCAGAAGGCCTTGTCAACCATACTAAACACTTTGGCTTTTATGCCGAAGAAGATGAGAAGCCACTGGAAGGTTCTGAGAAGGAAAGGGATGTATCTGATTTCCATTTTAACAGGATCAGCCTGGCTGCTCTGTTGAGAGAGTCAGCAGGGGTAAAGACAATGAAGCAAAGAGGAAGCCTTCTATTGTTTTTAAATTTCTTTATTTTTTAATGTTTATTTATTTTTGAGGAGAGAGAAACAGTGCGTGTGAGTGGGGGAGGAGCAGAGATCTGGGGGGGGGGGGGGCCGGGTACAGAGGATCTGAAGCGGGCCCTGGGCTGACAGCAGAGAGCCCCAGGTGGGGCTCGAACTCACGAACCGTAAGATCATGACCTGAGCAGAAGTCGCACGCTTAACCAACTGAGCCACCCAGGCGCCCCGAGGAGGCCTTTATAATAACTCAGACCTGAGGTAATGGTACTTTGTATGGATATATTTTGAAAGGAAAACCAGTAGGGTTTGCTATGGATTGGGTAGGGGTTAAGAGAGAGGGAGGAGAGTTGAGCAGGACTGAGAGCCACAGAAAAGATGGATTTGTCACTTCTGAAGTGGGAAAGGCTGTGGGAGGGGTTGGTGGTCAAGGGATTAGGTTTCGGACAGGTTAATTTTGAGATGTCTCTTGGACATCCAGGTGGAGAAGTTAAATCGGCAGGTGGCTATAAATCTGGAGTTTAGGAGAGTAAGTCCGAGCTGGAGGTTATCGTTGTAGGACTCATCTGCCTGCAGTTGGCCCTTCCAAAAGCCTGTCCTTGAGTGGGCTGGAGACATGGTCACTGATTATGCCATGGAAATCGCCTTCTGGCAAAGCCTAATCCTTCCACCTTCCTCTCTGCCCCGCAAGGAGAGAAGATGGGGCTCTCGATCTTTGCCCTGCTGACCCTGACTGTGTTCCTGCTGCTGCTGGCAGACAAAGTTCCTGAGACCTCCCTGTCTGTCCCCATCATTATCAAGTACCTCATGTTCACCATGGTGCTCGTCACTTTCTCAGTCATCCTTAGCGTCGTAGTCCTCAACCTGCACCATCGCTCACCCCACACCCACCAAATGCCCATTTGGGTCCGTCAGGTAAGATGTCCTTCTCCAATCAGTGTTAACTCTCAGTCCTAGCATTCGTCTTTTTGTGCAGGTGCCACTCCTCTCTCCTACCAACTTCACAGACCTGAGCGATAACTACGACCCCTGGTAGAGTGTTCAAGCGCCAAGGCCAGTTGGGGGTTGAAAGGTTGCACAGTCAACTTTACCCTCCTGACATTATCATGTCCTAGATCCCATATTGGCTTCATCAATACTGCCCATCCCTGGGTCGCAGGGAAACATCCTCGGGGTCAGGTCCTATCAGGGTGGAAGCCCTCGGAACTTTGTTTTCGGGGCAGGATGCCTCCAACCCACTTAAGTTAAGGCCGTGTGGTTGCACTTCCTCGCTGTGCAGCTGGGGGACGCGCGCACGCATGCGCAGGGATGGGCAGGTGGTTGGGGACGGTGAGCTACTTCCCTTCCCGTCTGAAAGCATGAGAGCGCACCCCCCCCCAACCCCCCACGACCAATATGCCTTTCTACTCAGCAGATCTTCATCCACAAACTCCCTCCATACCTGGGTCTGAAGAGGCCCAAACCTGAGAGAGACCTGATGCCGGAGCCACCTCCTGTAGCCCTCAGGGACTCTCCAGCAAGTGGCTGGGGTCGAGGAACAGATGAATATTTCATCCGGAAGCCACCGAACGATTTTCTCTTCCCCAAACCCAACAGGTAGTACCTACTCTCCGTCGCCTACAAGGAAGGGAGAGCGTGAACTACCGTTCCCAGAAGGCTGTGCAGAGGCAGGCGGCTTAAGGTCCCGGAAGATGCCCTTGAGCATCATGGGAAGTGTAGTACCCCTTCTGCCGCCTACTTTGCGGAAAGGCGGAAACTAAAGCGTAGAGGGATGGGAGGAATTGCGGAAGACTGGAGAGGTCGTCGCTGACGGGGAGAGCCTAGAGGGCCCTCTCACGTTTCGAAAACTGACAAGAATGTTGGAGGAGGGAATTGGGATGGAGCCTAGAGCGTGGCCAAACTGTCCCGCCTCTTCCAGGTTCCAGCCTGAACTGTCTGCCCCGGACCTGCGGCGATTTATCGATGGCCCAAACCGGGCTGTGGGCCTGCCTCCCGAGCTGCGGGAGGTCGTTTCCTCGATCAGCTACATCGCTCGACAGCTGCAGGAACAGGAGGACCACGACGCGGTAAGTCCAATGAGGGTGGAGCAGGGCAGGGCCTGGGTGGCCTTGGCTCCACCCGCCAATCCAGGCTCCGCCCCTAGCACTCGGTTTGGTTTCTGATTGGAAGCTTGCCTCCTTTGGTTCCGCCCCCTGTTTTCCGACTGGCTCTTCACTCCATCCATCGCCCGCAGTTTCGCTTTCCTCTGTCCCACCGCCCGCCCCTGTCTCAGAGCTCGTAGGACAGGGTAAGGGTAGCGGGCAGACCTTCCCTGGGGGTCTGCAGCTCAGGAACAGTTTACTCTGCCTACCCCCAGCTGAAGGAAGACTGGCAATTTGTGGCCATGGTAGTGGATCGCCTTTTCCTCTGGACCTTCATCATCTTCACGAGCGTTGGGACCCTCGTCATCTTCCTGGATGCCTCGTACCACTTGCCCCCTGCCGACCCCTTTCCTTGAGGACAGAGGGCCAAGACCCAGGTCCTCTGCGGGCTGCATTGAGAGTCCGGCGGTACTCTCGAGTCCTATCCCTTTCTGCCTCTCGACTCCACTAGGAATCCGGCCCTCCCAGGTCATTGCCTTTATGGGGAGCGAGCCGAAGTGGGACGGGGCCGACTGAAGCCTTGGACCCCGCTAGACATGCACTATCAGTTTATTTAGTCTTTGGTTTCTTGTAGAAGTTCCTTTGGATAGCAACACTAGCTTCCCAGTATAATGGAACAAAGAACAAGAACTAGACTGTAAGCCTTTTGAGGGCAGGAACTGTGCCTTGTTCACTGTAATAGCCCCAGCTCCTAGCACAGGTCCTGACCTATAGGATTGTAGGTGCTTAACGTCTGTTGAGTGAATAGGGTTTTTTGTTTGTTTGTTTGTTAGTGTTGTTGTTTTTTCCTGGAAGGAAATGCACCAAATAATAGTGCTTATGTTTGCATGTTGAGACTAGTGATCTTTGTTTTCACCTTTCTGTAATTTATTTTTTTGTAATAAGTATTATCTTTAGGATAAAAAAAAAAGGTTATGTCTAAAAGGATGCATTTGTAATAAGGTGGGGGGAAGAGCCCTTTAAAATCCTTCCTTCAGGTTTCAGCTTTGGTGCTCAAACTTTGGATAAGCTAAGCTATTGAACTGCTCTGGGCCTACGTTTCCACATCTGTAAAATGAGGCGAATGACAGGACCTACTCCCTTAGTCTGAGGGTCGTGTGACAAGATGGGAGCAAACGCACGATACAGCAGACATCAGAGGTTGCCAACTGGTGTGTTTTGTTTGACCTGTGTTGTTGACCTCACAGGTTTCAGTGTGAGTTCGCTACTTTAAAAGTTTGGATAGTGCACAGAGAAATTTGGATTTCCGGCTTCCCTTGGGGGAGGGAAATTAAAAGTATGGTAACACCAGGCCTGACTCCCCTGTTGGCAGCAACCTGAGGGTTAGTGGCTGCCTGGTCTGGTCAAGGTTATTTGTACCAGAATTCTTCAAAGCCCCCACCCACCTGACCCACGACTTCCCTCATTTTACTTGCCTGTCCCATTAGACAAAGTAAAGGGGAGGGGGGGGATGAGGAGTTGAAGGTAGTGGGGGGCTAGGAGTGGAAAAAGAAAGCTGGCGGTATCCCATGACTGTCACTTGTTTTGTGCGTCGGTTTCCTTTCAATTTGGAGACAGGGTTGCACCTGGTTTAAGGCGCATGGGCCACTAGCATCTTGCGCCCAGCGGGCTGTGTGAACTGGACTGAGTTCATGTTTCTGCCTGGAGGTCAGACCAAAGTCAGCTTGAGCCTGGTGGCTGCGGCCATTATGGTGAAGCACGTGGGGTCACCAGGCCCTCACGCCTCCCCGGTTGCTGGAAGCTGTGGCCCCAAGAGGGATAATACAGCTGCAGCTCCCAGGATCCCTGTGGGACCGGGCAAGCGTGTCCCTGTCCGGCCGACCCACCAGCCACGAAAACAAGTGCGCTTGGCGTACTACTGAGGAGGACAGTTTGTTTGTCTTGTTGGTTTATTGGCCTAGAGAGTTGGACACACACACAGATGCGGAGATAAATATTGGTCAGTTTCTCTAAATCTGGGTCCTCACTACATATAGAGCTATAGTCTGTAGAATTCTAAACCTTGCGTGCTGTGGCACAGAACCAGTGGCCTTCCCATTCCTCCGTCACCCCTCTTCCCAGGGAGCATGGGGAAAGAGGGCACAAACTGACAAGACCCGAATGACTTTCAAAAGACGAGATTGCAAAATCCCAAATTTCCAACCTCTGAAATTCACAATATTCAGGTTCCCCAGCTCAGATACATATTTTTAATCTCCGATTTTGCCACAATCTCATTGATTGCCCAGAACGACCACATTCTGGAAACTATTTTCCTAAATCGTCATTAAAAAAAAAAAAAAAAATGTCTACAATCTCAGTTCTCCCAAAATGTCCACAGTTTTGGAATTTTGACCTGTTCTGAAATTCGAATTGCCCGGTCCACCCTCAACTCCTTCCATTTCCTGTGCCTTTTTGCCTCAGAGGAGTGCAGGTTAAGGATCTAGGGGAAGCAATTGTAGCATCTGCTCCCTGCCTCCAAGGCCTTTCTGTCTCTCTTGTGGTTCCGCTGTGTGTATGTGTGTGTGTGTGTGTGTGTGTGTGTGTGTGTGTGTGTGTAGGTGTATATATATATGTGTGTGTAGATATATATATAAAATTTGTGTGTAGATATATATATGTATTTTTTATTATGTTCTTTTTTCGCAGTTTTTCTAAAGTGCCAGAAACAAGATTTGTGGGAATTTTTTAGTGATTTTTTTTTTTTGCATTTTCCCGTTTTAAGCATTTTTCCCCCTTAAAAATTGGAACTTGGTACATTCAGTAGGAAACTCTTCACTCGGACTGTGGCCAAGACCAAGAAAAGTGCAAAGAGACAGAGGAGGAGTGGAGGAGTGATACTCCTCCATGGTTAACATTCAGGAGCCTGTCAGAAACCTCCCCCTTCCTATATGCTAGGAGGGTCAGATGCTCCTGGTCCTTCCCTCGAGCTCACCTCCCTCCAAAAGCCATGGTCTTGCCCTTTCAGCATCGTTGAGAGGGCGGCCATCTTGGCCCCAGAAAACAGTAGCTGGGAAAAAGCTGCCATTTAGGTGACGGCAGCCTTTCTCCTTTTTAAACTGCACTCCTGTAATTCCCATTTGTCAAATTTCCTCCCCCAAACTGGCTCTCCCCTTGTGAGCTGTTTTTATTTGGGGGGGGGGAGGAGGTGGGTGGGATGGGAAATGTTCATCCAATCACAGAGTGGGGACGCCCGGTCATCAAAGAGAATTAGGAGCAAACGTTTCTTCAACTCCCCCGCTGGAAGGAAACATACGGACCCCTGACCAGGGTTAACTAGTGCAAATTAGGGATTAGGGACTGTTTCGGGTCCCTGCACCCCATCCCTAGGCTGGGATCTTTGGGTGTGGGGAACTGAGTCAAAGATGGGGTGTAAGGTGCTATTTTGGAGGAAAGATTGGTGGGGATACCCCAAAGCCCACCAAGGGAGTAGGATGGTTCCCCAAAAACCACCTGGAGTGAATGGTGAGGGAAGCGACACTGGGGAAGATGGAGGTAAAAGTAAGGACGGGAGGTCATGTGCAAATCTTGGGCTTACCCACCCATCCAACCCCCATCACTTTTCTGGCTATTTGGTCTAGTCTGGGAGAAACCATCAGGAAAAAAAACAAAAAACCAGGGAGAAAGTAGATTCTCTTCCCCATCCCATATGGAGCTCCTCCCTCCTGGCCCCCAAATCTGATTTAGCCCAGAAGAGGCCATAGGTAGAGGCAGGAAGAGGTGTGATCTACTCACCTCTTTGCCTTGGAAGAAGAATCTGGGGCTCACTGGATTTGAGGGTCAAGATAGGGCTGAGATTAGTGCTGCCCTGGGCTGGGGAAGTGCTCAGCCGTGGAACAGATGGGTAGCCCTCCCCCCAACACCTCCTTGACCTGGATGGGAAGAGGCCATCTCCAGAGTCTAGGAGAATGAGGAGGAATGTGGAAGGTCCAAAGGCATGGAAGCCAAAGAAGGCATGGCGTCTTAACGTGAAGGGAACAGGGACACAGAACCCCACCCCTGGGAAGAATGGAACCTGGAGCCAAGCTCCCAGATGGGTGGGTGTCGGGTATCACAATGGTCTGGTCCAGGCCCTGGGCCACAGAGAATGGAATGTGCTAGGAAGCATCTAGGCAGGGGCTTGGAGAAAGCTGCACAACGAGGGGAGGTCACTAGGCGAGAGAGATGGTTCCCCCCCTCCCCCGGGTTTACGAATCAGGAGGGTGGGTTAGACATTCAGAGCTGGTGGGGGCCGTGAGTAGAGATTCCTAGAAGTATATTGCTCAGTTGCCCCAAGGGCTGAAGAAGGGATGGGGGCTGGCCCTGCCCCTCGCGGAGGCCATTCCCTGGAGGAGAACCGAGAGGGGAGCCACCAAAGATCCCTCCCCAGGAGACGGGAAAACTACAATCTCACACAAAGCAGCCTGACCCCTGAGCTCCAGGGGCCCCCAAGTCCCTGCACAAGAGTGTGGAGGGGCTCCCAAGGGGCAGGGAAGCCAGGGAGCTGGTAGTGGCAGGGGGTTCAGGGAGGGTGGCATCTGGTGAAAGGGGGGAGGTGGGCCCAGAGCTCACCCCACATCTCCCTTCTGGGTTCTCTCAAGCCCCGCCCTTTCCCCCTCTCCCTTAGGGGGGACTGGGGGAGGAAGAGTCGGGGGAGGTGGAGTCGGGGGCGTAGGGGGTGCTGCTTGAGGATTGACTGCGTAGCCAAAGACCCCTGGAAGGAAGGGGAGGGCGCCCCCACCCTTCTCATCAGGTAGGACCATGTTGAGAGCAACCGGGAGTGCGGTCAAGTTGCTGAAGTTATAAGGGTAGGCGGCAAGGAGCTGGGGGCCATAGACCAGTGGGTAGGGCTCGGGGTAGAAGGTGACTTTGGCGGCCCCCATCCCCTCCACGCGGTCCCCCTCCCCGGCCCCCACCGGCCCCTCGCTCCCCGCTTTGCCCCTCCCACCACTAGGTTCCCTGCCGCTCCCGATCAGAGCCAGTGGAAATTCCTGCACGGGCGGATAGGCATAGGTGCCCCCTCCTGCCACCAGCGGGGGCTCCTCACCCCCGGAGATGACAGGGTCCTGGAGAGACGCGGTCTCGGAAGCTTCCTCCAGGGCCGCGCCCCCGCCCCCTGCCTCCCCGCTGGAAGAGGAGACTTGCATCTCCTGGGGGGCCTCCTCCTTGACATCCCCGGGTCTGGTGGCAGCGCTGCCCTTGGAGTAGGCGATGACGGGCGTGGGGGTGCCCCCGGGCCGCTCGGCGGCGTGCCTCTGCGCGTGGCGGCTCAGGGCGGCCGCCGTCTTGCACACCTTGGCGCAGTGAGGGCAGGCGAAGCGGGTGGAGGGCCGCCGGCCGGCCCGGGAGCCGTGCGCGCCGCCGCCGTGCGCCTCCTGGTGCTTGCGCAGCTTCCGCAGGGTGGCGAAGGTCTGGGCGCAGTCCCCGCAGCGGTGCCTCCGCTCGCCCCGGGCGCGCCCCGCGGGGCCCTCGGCCGCCGCCGCCGCCGCCGCCGCCGCCGGGGTGTCCTCCCAGCTCCGGCGCTCCGACTTCTGTCTCCAGCGGGGCTGCCGGCGGCCTCTGGGCAGCGCGCTGCCCCCGGTGCTGCCCGCGCCCGCGGCTCCGGCCTTGCGCTTGGGCTTGTAGGAGTAGTAGGGCCTCCAGAGCTGGTCCTCCCCGCCGGCGCTCGCTTCCTCGTCGTCGTCGTCGTCGTCGTCGTCCTCGTCGTCGTCGTCGTCCTCGTCGTCGTCGTCGTCCTCGCTCTCCTCCACCTCCTCTCCGCTCAGCTCCCCGGGACGCAGGTCAGTCTCTGAGATGCGGCGCTTGACAATGGCCTCCTCCCCGATTCGCACAGTGATCTGACACAGTGGAGGTGGAGCCTGTAGCTGAGAGGGGCCCCGGCCAGGCCCCGCGGGGGGACCCCCACCCCCGCCAAGCCCGCCGGCTGGCTTGGCCGTGTAGGTCAGTGTCCTTCCGGCCCGTGGGTTCCGGCCCTTGGCCTCCTCCGTGGCTGTGGCCGGCCCCGCGGCTGTGGCCGGGCTGCCCGCCGTGGCGGGGCTGGTCGGTGTGGCTGCAGGCTGAGGGGGAGGAGGCGGGTACTCACGTTTTTTGGGGGGCCTCGGGGGAGCGGTGTAAGTGATGACCGAGGCGGCCTGGGCTCCCCCGGCGCTGGCCGGGCCCCCCCCTGCTCCACCACCGCTCCCGCCCCCGTGCACAATGACCGAGGGGGCTGGGTGGGCAAAAGTGATAACAGAGGGTGGGGGGCCGGGCTGGGGGGCGGGTGGGGGGCCGGGTGGTGGGCTGGCAGGCATTGCTACAGGGGCCGGCGTGCTGAGGCTCGGAGAAAGGGGGGCCTCGGGGGCTCCCTGGCTGTAGGTCTTATAGGGCCGCTTGGCTGCCCGCATGGGGAGCAGGCGGTACAGCTTGAGGGTATTGAGCTTGGGCTTGTAGCCTCCATTGGGTGTCTTCTCACTGGCTAAGAGGCCGGGGCTAATGCCATGGAAGGCTCGCTGGTGGGTCTTCAGGTTATAATAAGTGACAAAGGTCTCCCAGCAGAAGATGCACTGGTACCTGGGCCGGGACAGCAGGGAACAGGGCAGGGACAGAGACGCTGGAGTCAGGGGCCCGGCAGCCAGGGCCTCAGCTTCCCACGTCCTCCGCTCAGACCTAGAACTCCCCCAGCCATTCCCTCGCCCTCCTTTCCTGCTGCCTGTCCTGTCCTGCCAGCTTCCGGGGAGGAACACCCCCCCCCTCGTCCTAGCTCAGGGCCCCCCCGGGTGGCTGGGAGTCACCAGGCCCCAGCTGCTCCATCTGTGAACCGGGAAGAAGCACGCACCTCGCCTAACTCACAGCTCCGGGGACAGAACGGGGACACGTCTTATGAACGGGGACGTATTACGGAGACACGTGTCACAACTACCGGACAGGCCCGCGCTCCCCACAGTCTTGTCCTGGGAGGACAGCTTCTTCTGCCCTCCTCGGCCTCGGGCACAGCACCAGGCCCCACCCCACCCGGAGCATCTGGGGGCGCTGGTGAGCGTTCACGGAGGGAGCGGAGGCAGGGGGGAGGCAGGTGCGTGAGCGACCACGAGCAGGCGAGCAGGGGCGAGTGGGTGAGCAGGCCAGCCTCTCGGTGACTCTCTCGGCCCCCCTCCTTCCCTTGTCAGTGGTCCCCTCGCGCGCGCGCGCGCGCGCGCGCGCGCGGCCTCCTGACCCTGCGCCGCCACCCGCGCCCCGATCTCCAGGACCCCCGCGCTCACCTGCGCTCCCCAGTGTGCCACACCTCGTGCTTGGTTCGGTATTCAGCCAGGGCGAACACCTTCTCACAGTAGCGGCAGGGGTACTTCCTCCGCCAGGAGTGCACGTTGCTGTGCCGCTTCAGGCTGGACAGGGTCACGTAGGAACGCTCGCAGGCCGCGCACACGTACAGCACGTGGCCACCCACCACCTTCACCACGTGCTCAGGGCCACCTCGGAAGCCCACCGGCGGGGGCAGGGCTGAGGCATCCACTCCCGCAGGACCACTGGGGCCGGAGCCCCCGGAGCCCAGCCCCGCAGGCCCTCGAGGGACGGCCCCCCGTCGGCACTGAGCCTCGTGGGTCTGCAGCCGCTTGGGATGGATGAAACTCTTCCCACATCGGGGGCAGGGGAGGGGCCGCCGGGACAGCGGGGGCTGGGAGTCAGAGGCCTGGGCCTCGGCCCTGTCGCCCTCCCAGTCCCCTGCCGGCCTAGGCCCGGGCCCGAAGCTGTCGTCTTCAGGCCGCGAGCTGGCCATGGGGGCTGGGGCAGGAGGTACCCAGGCATCGCCTCCCTCCCCCAGGCCCTGCAGGCGGGAGATGCCCAGACGCCGCCCCAGAGCCCCGATCTCTGCCACCGCTGCCCCGTCCCCTCCGCCGCCTGGGAGTGCGAGCCGGGCGCTATAGATGAAGTTGAGGACATCAGAGAAGGCGGCGGCTGGGACCCCCGGCAGCTCCAGGACCCGGGGTGGGGAGGAAGTGGGGGGTGAGGCCGGAGGGGGAGAAGACGAGGAAGAGGAAGAAGACGAGGAGGAAGAGGAAGAAGAGGAGGACGAGGAGGACGAGGAGGACGAGGAAGAGGCAGCTGTGGTGGTGGCCGGGTTGGGGGCAGGGCCCCCAGTCACTGGTGGGAGGGGCAGCGGAGCCGAAGCAAGCAGGGCCTCTCTGAAGAAAGGACTAGACGCGGCCAGGACACTGCGGTGCGCGGGGAACTTGGTGTCTCCAGCTATGAGGGTGACGTCACAGAAGAGGCCACGGAGCCGCTGCTCGTTGAGCTGGCGCAAGACGGCGGGGGCATGGGACGGGTCCGTCACCTCTGCTGGGGGGGGCATGGCGCCAGCCTAGACAGACGAGAACAGGAAGGGGGGGTGAGCGGGGAGCGCAGCGGAGGCTGTTGGTCAGAGACCAGTGGGAGACTGACAACCTTCCGGTCACAGAAGGCAGGGGTTAATCTTAGCCACGCGAGTCTGGCGGGCATCCGACAGTAGTACGTCGACCTCTGGGGCTGGAAGAGGCTAGGAGTGGCTCAGGTCACGATGAAGGTCGAGGGTGAAAGCCTCCAAAGCCACAGACAGAGAGGAAAGCAGTGGCCACTTCTCTCCTGGCGGGAGGAAGAGGGAGCCCCCACGGGGACTGGTGACCCCTTCACAGGACGCCCGCGTCTAGAAAAACATGACTGCCCTTGCCTCCCGTCCGACTTCTCCCAGCCTCAGACTCTCGAAACGTCTCACCTGAGGGCACAGTCAACATGGAGCAGAGCGGGGCTGGCTCAGCGAGTCCCTTCTGTGGGGCCTCTTCCTTCTGCGGAGACACAGAAACCGTGTTCTCAGGAAGGGAGCCGGGAAGGAAAGGACCCCAGGAAGGGGGGGGGCGGCCACAGCTCTTGGGGTCAAAGAGGACGCCCGGGGCTGCTCTGGAGACCCTGACCCTTACCGGGGACCTGTCAGGTTATTTGTCTAGCTGCATCCGATTGGACCTAGGAGGTCACACGCAGATAATTGCAGACCCCTGCCTGCTGGCCCAGAGTACAGGCACAAGGCAATTCGCATAGTCCCGATTCACCTCAAAACAACACGACGGCGGTGGCGTAGTTCAGTCCCATAGGTCCAGGGGAGCCTCTCGGATCAGTCTCAAGTCCCTTTGGCCCAATCTTCGGGGCTCAAAGAAAATCAAAGATTTGCATGTTGTCTTTCATTATAAGAGTCTCATTTCCACATCAAAATAGATTTGCTAGAGCTTTTTTTTTTCATTGGACCAAACTGCTTAGATATTCCACTTAGGAGAGGATTGCACGCACGCGCGCACACACACACACACACACACCCACACACACACACCAGGCCCACAAATCTTAGAGGGGGTTTCTGGTGCCAGGTGACCACCAAAGACCATGGGTTCATACATACGTGCCAGCTCGCTGCCGTCTCTGGAGGGCACTGGAAAAAGGCCGCCAGACCGAGAGTGAGGAGGCTTGGGTCCCACTCCTTACTCTGAAAGCTGGTGGCTTTGGGACTTTGGCTTAAAAGGGGGGGGGAGAGAAAGACACCCCCTACCTCACCTCTTGCTAGAAGGCTCATCCGAAAGGAATAGCAGGCACCCCAAATTTGAGCCGTTGTGGTCACCGCACAGAAAGCACCTCACAGCCACTGTGGGCACAGTCAGGGCTTTGGGGTCCCATTTTTCAGTTGAAGATCCAAGTTCCAGAGCCGTACGGTGACATAGCCAAAGTCACACACAGCTGATAATAACCGGGGCGGGGGGGGGGGGGTGGCGCTGATCACAGAGCCAGACCTACAGACCCGAGGGCAGAGCTCTGGGCCCCTCATCCACCCTGCATGAAACCCAGGAACACTCTCCTTCCAAATGCCCTGGGTCACACATGTCCTCTGAGATATACCGCATCTGGGGTTCCTCATTACCCGCCCCCAAAAGGCTCTTTAGCATCTGGGCTGAAAGGCCTCCCTGCCACAGCCCACTTCATGCTCTGATTCCTCCTGGAGGAGGAGGGTGGCAATGGGGGGGGGTGATATTCAAAAGCTCTAACAGCCCCAAGTGCTAGGCACACAGCAGTACCGGGCCAGGTGTTCCCCGTAACATTGCCACATTGCACAGGGGTTGGGAATCCTGCAGAAGCGCCCCTGCCCCCGCCAGCCGCCCTGCATGTGGCCTGGGGTCCAGTTCTGGCTGTAAAGTGACAAGAGAGAAAGGCTTCCCACTCGCTTCCAAGGTAGCCGCTGGCCCCCTGGGACCCTTAAGATCCAGTACCTTCCTTGTATTACCTCCTCTGCTCCTCATCACTATCCTACAAGGTAGTGCTTAGCTTCCCCATTTTAAGGATTTTAAGTAATCCCTACACCCAATGTGGGGCTCGAACTCACAACTCTGAGGTCAAGCGTTGCATCGACTGAGCCAGCCAGGCGCCCTGGCTTCCCCGTTTTTAATGGACAGACTTGAGTTAGAGATGTGTGGCCAGTTAATAGGAGGGCTGAAATCTGATACCAGGAAAGTGTGGTGACAAAGTCTGTATTCTGGGGACGCCTGGGTGGTTCAGTTGGTTAAGTGTCCGACTTCAGCTCAGGTCATGATCTCACGGTTCATGGGTTCGAGCCCCACATCGGGCTCTGTGCTGAGAGCTCAGAGCCCGGAGCCTGCTTCGGATTCTGTCTCTGTCTCTGTCTCTGTCTCTCTCTCTCTCTCTGCCCTTGCCCCTGCTCACACCCTCTCTCTCAAAAATCAATAAACATTAACAACAACAACAACCCCAAAAAACAAAGCCGGTATTCTGGACTATAGCCCCTCACGATGAAGGACCAGTTTATAGCTGTGATATTTATGATACAATAAAAAATATGTACATAATTGGTCTTCATCCCCATTCCTGACACAGAGCTCCTCAAACTCCTCTAATTTCCCAAGTGCTAAGCGTGCTGGGAGCATCTTTGTTGCTAACATTTGGTGGTTGACCCTGAGCCCTGACACAGGGCTCCTCAATCCCTTGGAATTTCCTGGGTGACAGGAGCGTCTTTTGTTCTAATGAGGTGACCTTGGTAGTCTCCTGGAAAGCTTCGGGATGGGGGCCGGTCACCAGAAATACCAAGCCATGAGTGGAAGCTTGAAACGTTCAGCCCACATCCATCCGCCACGGAGGGGAGAGGGGCTGGAGACTGAGTTAATCACGGATCGTGACTACGTGCTGAGGCTTCCGTGAAAATCTCTAGCCTGTGGGGTTCAGAGAGCTTCTAGGTCGGTGAACATCCATGGGACAGGAGGGTGGTGAACCCCAACCCGGGGAGGCGGCAGGTCCTGTGCTCAGGGCCTCTCCAGATTTCGCCCTATGTATCTCCTTCATTTGGCCGTTCGCCTGTATTACCGTATCCTTTATTATACAATAAACCGGTAAACCCTAAGTAAGCGTCTCCCTCTGTTCCATGAGCCACCCTGGCAAATTTTCAAAGCTGAAGGGGGGGGCATGAGAAACCCCGATTTACAGCTGGTCAGAGGCCCAGGCTTGTGGGTGACTGACATCCGAAGCGGGCGGTCTCACGGGACTGAGTCCTTAACCTGTGGGATCTGACGGTACCTCCAGGGAGACAGGGTCAGAATTGAGCTGAGCTGCAGGACGCCCAGCTGGCGTCAGAGCCTTGGTCGGTGTGGGGAAACCCCACGCATTTGCTGTCGCCAGTGTTGTGAGGAGAGTGGATAGAAAAACAGCACCCGCTAGGGCCCCCGCCGGCCCATCTAGTACCTTTGTGAAAATGAGAGGAAGGGAAAAAAGTTCAAGGAGGGGCCCCTTCCTCCGGAGGTAGCAGGCCTGTCTGTACAGGCAAGCAGGACAGAAGTTCAGTTCCAGCCCCCCCGGCCCCCCTCGGCCAGGCCTGGCCACCTGCACGGGCACGCGGGCTTGGTGCCTCCTGAGGCGTGGCCGCGTGCCGACTGCCAAAATGCTTGGACGAGGCCCGTGAGGGCTTCTTAGAACCACGGAGGTCCCGAGCTGGCCTGGCCCTCGGCGACCAGTTCCATCATCATCATGGAACTTGTAGCTGCTGTGTGTGACATCCTTATGTGAGGAGCACAGTGCGAAGCATTTTATCTGCACTCAAGTGTCATTTGGACACTTGCAAGGCCCCCAGATGGCCGCAGCGGGGGCTATCGTCAACCCCGCTGTACAGAGGAGGAAACTGAGGCTTGAAATACGCCAACCCCCTCACCTGGGAGTGGAGAGAACGCGGTGCCGGGGGCGACCTGCCCCTGGTCTCGGGGTTTGGACCCAGCTCCCCGGAGTTCAACCGCTACCCTACGAGGTTTGACGGGAGGTGAAGACGGCAGTCACGTGACCCGGGGCCGGTCGCTTCACCCCTCCGTATCTCAGTTTCCTTGTCTGTAAGGCGGGGGGATAAGGAGCGGTTCCCACTTGGCAGGGTCGTGAGGAAGAACGCGCTCCTGGCCGGCAGGACCCAGGGCAGTACTAGGTACGTGCTGAAAGTTCAGTTAATGCTGGTTCTTATTATCTCGGAACTCAGTCCCGGAAAATGGGGGGCGGGGGCAGGGGGAAGCCGTAGAGAAGAAATTCAGCTTCATGGGAAGTTTGGCGGCTCTGTGGTTTTTTAGTTTCTTGTTTGTTTTCACGGGTCCCTCCACTCTTGACCAGCTGTGTGATCTGGGCGGCGTGACTGACGTGGGGCTCTGTGCACCGCCACCAGACTTGCTCTGTCTCTTGCTGTCCCCCCTGCCCAGAATGTTCTTCCCTCAGGCAGCCCCGGGCCTCGCCGCCCCACCTCCTTGAAGCCTTGACTCAAGTCACCATCTCCTGGAGGCCTTGGTGGCCACCCCCACCTCCCCAGACTTCCTACCCCCTCCCTTCCCCCTTCTCCTTGGCACTTAGCAAGGCGTACTATTCATGTATTTCTAGAACGTAAGCTCCAAGGGAGAGAGATTCTTACTGCTGTTTTCACTGCTGTCACCGGTGCTTAGACCGGTGCCTGGTACAAGGGGAGATTTAAAATTGGTGAATGAATGAATCTGCCTTCTTCAGGGTCTTCCTGGGGTCTGTCCACCCCCAGGAAAGGAGCCATCCCTCAGTGCCAGACTGAGCTGGCCAGCAGCCGGGATGACGCATATAACTCGACCCCTTCTGGGGCCCTCACGCTTTGCCTGATATACTTCCAGTGCTTTCCGTGGGCTGTCTCACGGAACGACTTCCTCAAAACAGCCACCCAGAGTCAGTATTTATATGATCCCAGTTGGACAGATGAGGAAACCGAGGCTCGTGGAGGGGCACGTCCTGCTCAAGGTCACACAGCTTGTGAGCACCAGAGTCAGAATTCAAATCTGGGCTTATGTGAACCCAGATGCTAAATCTTTTCCCCCTGCCACGGCCCTGATCCTGCTCTGGAGGGGCCTACGGCTGGCCGGCGGGTTACAGAAATCACAGAAGGGCTCACGTGCTGAGTGCTAACTGTGTCACGACTGACCCCGCCCTTTCCTCCACTCCCCGCATCCAGCCGTCACCAGGCTGGGTCGGATCTACGGCCCAGCTCGGGAATGGCTCTGGAAACCTTCCCTTCGACCCGCCTCTGGCCCCCGAGCAAGCTCAGGCCCCAGTTAACACTTGCGTGGCCCAAGGCTCTTCTCCCGCCTCCAGGCCTCCTCTCCCTGACGGTCCGCGTCCCCAGAAACCTCCGCTGGTCTCCACTCACTCGGAAATGAGGTTCAGATTCCTCAGCCAGACACTCAAGGGTCCAATTCCAATCTTCCTTTCCAATCTTGCCCGGTGTTGGACTCCCCTCGAGCACCCAGGGCGCTCCCCCCCCGCCAACGCGCCCCACAGACCCCTGCCTTTACCCTCCTGGCATAAATGCAACCTTCCCTAACCTCTTCCCCAAAGCCCTCCAAAATGTGCAGATGTAACTCAAATGCCACCTCCCTCTCGGCCCTCCCTGACCCACAGGGCAAGGACAATCCCTCCTGTGCCTGGCTTATCAACGTTGTGTGCCCCCATGGCCGGCACCCAGCAGCAGATATTAGATTAGGTTCTCACTCCCAAGGCCAGGACTGTCCAAGTCACTGTCTCAGCACACTGGTCTTCCGACACGACACCGACTGGTACAGGTGCTAAATTCTGGAGAAACTGGGGAGAAGTGTGTGTGCGTGTGTGTCTGTGCGTGTGTGTGTAGGTGGGGGGTGCACAGAGAGGCCCGCAGAAAGCTTCAGAAAGGCAGCAGAAAACAGTGTGTAAGCACATATGATCTAGAAGCTGACTGCCAGGGTTCAAATCCAGCTTTACCTCTTAGCAGCTAAGTGACTTTGAGCAAATTACTTAACTTCTCTGGGCCTCAGCTGTCCCATCTGAAAAAGGGGGGTAATCAGGACACCTACCTCCATGGGGGTTTGCAGAGAGTAAATGAACGATCATATGTGAAAGTACAGAGGACAGCGTCCTGGTACCCAGCGGGCGCCAAATACGGGCTTACTACTATTGTCATCAGCCAAGCCCCGAGGAGGGGACCCCCAGCGGCTGGCACAGGCGTAGCCCCCAAACCGTAGCTACTTACCAGGTACATCTCCCATAGTGCCACTTACGCCCCTGTTGGAAGATAGGCAGGGCAGGTAATTAGCCCCATTTTACAGATGAGGACCTGAGGCTCACTCGGGGAAAGTGCCGGTGAGGTCGAGGCAGGGCCCGAACTCCTCACTCCCAGGCCTCCTTCCCCCCCACCGGGCCACGGTGCACCTGTCGTTCAGGCCTCACACAGCAGACAGCACCCCCCACTCCCATCTGACAAGAGGGCCCCCGCTGTGGTGCCCTCCCCACCCACCCCCTGCACAATCACCCTCCCCCCAGCCAGGCCAGGCACAGCACACACACACACACACACACACGCACACACGCACGCGCACACACACACATCTACAGAAGGGCCCAGGCACCAAAGGTGAGGAAAACCTGTTCTGAGCAATCTGCCTAGCGAGCGAATTCCATTCCCAGACCCCTCCACAGTGGCGGGAGCGGCCCAGTGTGCGTCACAGAGAGCAGGAAGAGCAGAGATCCCCGCCAGGGGGGCAGAGAGAGGGTGAAGCAGGAGGAGGGGACTGCAAACTTCGTGTTTCTTTTTCCTTTCAGTGACAAGAGTCACACCCGGCCTTTACGTAAACACGGCCAAGAAGGCGCTGCGTCCCAGCTTGGTTTCCTTGCGGCCGCCAGGCCTCTCCTCCCGGTGACCCTGACACGCCGGGCGGGCCGTTGAGGGGCCAAGCGCTCAGACCCCGCACGGGGACCAGCTGGGCCACCCGACAGCTCCCAGGCCTGCCCTTGTCTGCCCCATATTTATCTCCCGGCCTTCCTCCTCCCGGATCCCCACAGCAGCCTCACGCGGCCACTCCAGCGCGGAAGGCAGGCTGCACACAAGGCTGGCGGCTGATCTCTCCAGTCTGAGGCCCACATTGCCCTTGTCACGCCACCTCCCTCCCCACAAGTGTTTTCTGACCGGCTCGCCTCCTGGTCCAACAGCACGGACGGGCTCCCACAAACAACGTCACAAAAGAATCCCATAGAGAACGTTATAAACACACAGCCTTCCCCTCGCTCGGCTGCCCACGATCCCATAAACACAACCTGCGCTTTCCACACACACACACCCCCCCCCAGCCCCTCGAACGCCGGTGCCCGCTGCCCCACAAGTACCTGGGACACACCCTGGGGGCCCCCACTCCCCACAGATCCTCGGGACCTGAGTTCTAGACGTGCTCTCCACTTACAACTCACTCCACACACAGACACACAAACCCAACCTGCGGGGGGGGGGGGCGACCTCGCTGACACCGGACCACACCTCGGCAGGGCCACAGAAAGGGGACCCGGACGTGACGCCTTCTGACTCAAAGGTACACAACCGCCCCCTCCAAAGGGGCGCGCGTGCACGCTGCACTCTGGTGCCCTCCACAAGCACGCACACTAACCACGACAGCTATGCAGAAAACAACAGTTCAGAAATAGTTCATGTGTACAGCAAAAGACACATACGTGCAAGAAAACACACGCGGGTCTCAAACCTACAGAAAACCACCCATCTGACAAACTCCGCATGTATCATTGCCCCGCTCCCCAATGCGGACCTGTCACCCAAAGCCACCGGGCCGCATCTTGTAATTCTGCCCCCCACACCATCGGACGCCCCTCCACGAGGCTTCCTGTCCCCGTGGCCCACGGAGGGCCCTACCCGGACCCCTGGCTGCCGGACCAGCAAACAGTGGTGCCCAGGACAGGTTTACCTTGCCCCACAACACAGCGGGAGATACACAATCTCCAGGACTCACAGCCACGACCCTGCCCCGACGGCACGATGGCTCCGGGGCCCCTGTCCGCCCCGCGCACCCCGCACACCCCAACTCTGGGGCGCTGGGCGGCCCACCCCTCCCCCTCTCCGCCTGGCTCCTACGCCATCGCCCTCCCGGCAGCTTGCAGCGCCGGCCCGGGCTCACACCCGCCCCACCCCACCCCCAACCTGCCCCACGGGGGGGAGGGGGGCACCGGGCTGCAGAATTAACCCTTCCGAAGGGGAGGGCGCGGGGGGCCCCCCTCCCCGGCCCCGGGCGATCGCGCCCCCCCCTCCACCGGCCGCCGCCGCCGCCGCCGCCGGACCGGCCGCCGCACCGGGGCCCCCTTAGCCGCCCCCCAGCGCCGCGCGCGCCTGGAGGCGGGGCTAGGCTCAGCCCCCGACCCCGGAGCCCCCAGGTCAACCCCAAAGGGAGCGGTCGCGGCGCGGGGCGCGGCCCGGGCCCCCGCGGCGCCGGGCAGCGGGGAGGGGGCCCGGCTGTTGGCTCCGGTCCGCCCTGGCCCTGCCCGGTTCGCCCCGGGGCCCACCTGACTGCGATGGCGCCGAGTCCGCCAGGCCCGGCTCATCCCCGTGGCCGCCCCCGGCCGCTCCGCTCTCGCCCGCCTCCAGCTCCGGCTCCGGCTCCGGCTCCGGCCCCGGCCCCCCCAGCGCCCGGCCCCGGCCCGGCCCCGCCGCCGCCGCCGCCGCCGCCGCTGACATCATCGGCTCCCCCCGCCCCGGTCCTACCCCCACCCCCACCCCCGGAAACAGTACCCCCCCCAGCGCCGCCGCCGCCGCCGAGAGGAGGCCGGCGCAGCGCAGCCGACACCGACGCAGGGCTCCGGGCTCGGGCTCCGGGCGAGCGCGCCCGACGGCCTCGGCCCGGACCGATCGCGGGACGGGACCCGCGCGGCGCAGGGCCGCCGGACGGGCGGGCACCGAGCGGGCGCGGGGCTGGCTGCGGCACCCCCGCCGGGCCGCACGACCACCCGCTGCCTAGCGAGGGACGCCCCCCTCCCTCCCGCCCCCTGCACGCCCTTCACTCGGCGGGGCACAGCGCCCGGAGCACGCACACCCTCTCCGCGGACACACAACATGGCAGGCTCGCGATCCGGCCGGGTGGGTCCCTCAGACCCGGGCTCAGCACACGCACAGGGGCAGCCCCGGACACACGCACGTGCCCACCCACCCTTCCCAGAAACGCGCAGGGACCCCCACCAGGCCGCGGCCCGGGCAGGCCCCAGCCCTAAGGAGCAGACACACGTAAATGACTACCAGTGCAGATGACCACGCAGCTTGGTATTTTGTCCCCACCGGCAGAAATATCCACATCTATATACTTCTGCGTAAATGCAGAGGCCCTGGTGTGCGCCTCCCGGGGCGGCACCGACAAAACACCAGGTGAAAAGCACACACAAGAAACACATTCCTGAAACTCCAGAGGGACAGTCCCAGAGACTCCTCCCTGGTGTTCAAAAATCCACAACTCGGGGGAGACAGAGCGGTCGGCCCTCAGCTCCCTCCCGCAAAACCTTTCTTTGGAAACAAGGCGAGACATAAACGAGTTCATTTAAAACCAAACAAGTCTCATCACAGAGCTACTCCTCCAGAGAAAAAGAGAAGGAGACCCACTTCGGAGGCGCAGAGACAGACACAAAGCAAGCAGGGCTGGAAACCACGAGAGAAACTAGGCCCACCCCCACCCCACCCCTACCCCACCCCCACCCCTGCCTCAGGAAGGTTCCAGGGGAGAACCTCCCGCCCCCACCTCAGGAAGGTTCCAGAGAAGAACCCCGCTCCCACTCCATCCAGGTCACAAGGGCTGGAGCTCCGAAGGGCCCAGGCCCCCTGAGCCAGGCATAGAGGAGGAGGTCGGAGGAAAGATGGTGAGTGCGGGGGTCAGGGACACAGAGCCCCCTTCCCCGTAGCTCCTGGCTGCTCCCTTTGGTCTCTTCCCCCCAAACTTCCCAGCTGTGCTAGAGACACCCCCAAATGAAACTCACAATGGTGTACCCAGATGTCCCTGGAACCTGTGACATCACACAGACGCACGGCATCTGAGGCTGCCTCCCCTTCCCCAGACCAACAGGGCACCCCCCCCCCCCCGGGTCCTCCTTTTCTTCTCCCAGGAATTTACCCAGAGAAACACGATGCCCCTGGACCGCTCACCCCCTGCTTCCTGCTTTAGAGGCCCAAGGCCCACGCTGTATCACCTCATCCACGTTCAGGCCCTTTCTAGCTCCCAAGAGCTCCTCAGCGAGACGGCCCGCCTCTCTACTGTCCCGAGAGACGGGTCCCACAGCCCAGCCTGGCGTTCGCCCTGCCCCCGGTCCCCTGGGCTATGGCTGCCCTAATGCCCGAGCTCCTTTCTCCCTAACAGGCCGGCAGTCACCCCTACTTCAACCTGCCCGACTTCACCCAGCCATCGCCGCCCTCCACTCCGCCCAGCCTCCCCTCGCACCAGCGCTGCCGGCCCTCCGATGCCACCAAGGGCCTGCTTGTGGCCCTGCTGGGTGGGGGCCTGCCCGCTGGCTTCGTGGGCCCCTTCTCTCGTATGGCTTACCAGGCTTCCCACTTCCCCTCGCTGGAGCTGCTCATCTGTCGATGTCTCTTCCACCTCCCCATTGCCCTACTACTTAAACTGCGCGGCGACCCTCTGTTGGGACCTCCCGAAGTCCGGGCCCGGGCCTGCCTCCACGCCCTGCTCAACGTCCTCAGCATCGGATGCGCCTACAGTGCGGTTCAGGTGGTGCCGGCCGGCAACGCTGCCACGGTCCGCAAGGGCTCTTCCACAATGTGCTCTGCCCTCCTCGCCCTCTGCCTCGAGAGCCAGGGTCTCAGCGGCTACGACTGGTGTGGCCTGTTGGGCAGCACCCTGGGACTCATCATCATTGTGGGACCGGGACTAGGGACACTGCAGGAGGGGACCACGGGCCTCTACACCGCCCTGGGCTACGTGCTCGCCTTCCTGGGCGGCCTGGCGCTGTCGCTGGGGCTGCTGGTATACCGCTCTCTGGACTTCCCCTCTTGCCTCCCGACGGTGGCCTTCCTGTTTGGCTTGGTGGGGCTGGTGGGCTCTGTGCCAGGCCTCTTTGTACTGCAGACCCCTGTGCTGCCCAATGACCCTCTGAGCTGGAGCTGCGTGGGGGCGGTGGGGATCCTGGCCCTGGTCTCCTTTGTGTGCGTGAGCTACGCGGTCACCAAGGTCCACCCCGCCCTGGTGTGCGCCGTCCTGCACTCCGAGGTGGTGGTGGCCCTGATGCTGCAGTACTACGTGCTCTATGAGACAGTGGCACCTTCTGACATCATGGGGGCAGGGGTGGTGTTGGGTAGCATTGCCATCATCACCGCCCAGAACCTCAGCTGTGAGAAGGAAGGGCAGGTGGAGGAGTGACATCGAACTTGAGAGCCTGGGGGTTGGGGGTGGGGGGGGGGGCAGGGGGAAATAGAAGGAGAAGGAGAGACTGGCAGGCAAGCAGGGGAGGGCACGTGACCGGGAAAGAACTGGAGATGGGAGAGGGGCACCCCTTGGGAGTCAAGGGTGACCTGGGGACTCAGTGGAGAAGGGACTGTCTGGAAGAGCTGGGACGAGCGTGGGGATCAAGAGATGTGGAGTCTAGGCTGGGGCTTGGGGATCAGGACGTGACTGTGGGGTAAGTAAGGTCTGAGGAGCACATCAAAGGGGTGAGGCAGGCCGGCGGTGAACCACGGGGAGGATTTCCCCCTCAGTAGCAGACAGAGGAGCACTGGGGCTGGGCTGTTTGGGGCTTTCAGGCCAGCGGCCAGAGCCAGCGGCCGGCGTGAGGGAGTGTGCCTTTTTCCCTGAGAGACAGTTTCCTTTCCTCATGGTTATGCTCCCCCCACCCCCGGGGTGGTGACGTGACATTGACATCAAACAAGGATCACTCTGAATGTGGCTGTGCCGTTGGTGTCATCTCTGCTTTGGAAGGAGAGCGAGAGCCCTACTCGGCTCTCATTGGAGAATCCCTTGGGATCCTTGCCCCCTCTCCCCCCTCTCCCCCCGCCAGTCTTATTTCTGAAATATTCTGGAAGGGGGAGGATGTCCTAACGTTCAGATGCCTTGACCCCGAATCCCGCAGGACTTCTGTGTCCCGCCCCGTGGCTAATCTGCTTTTCCTGGATTGTGGCGGTCCCGTGATCTCTCCCGGACAGTGGCCAGCCTCCTTCCGGAGAAGGCTCCCCGAGCCCAGAGTCCAGGCCTCTTCGAGCGGCTCAGAGCCGGGGGGGGGGGGAGGGGGGGGGGTGACCCAGGACCCGAGTTCCGGGCGGCGCTCCATTTGAGGCCCGGAGGTGCCCACCCGTCCCAGGAGGCCGCTCCACAAACATCAGCTACTTCCGGACAGGCGATTGGCTTCGCCATCTTGATCGATTCATGCATATTCAGCGTGGTTACTGCATATTCATGACCAAGGACGGTCCCAACGCTCTCCCCGCCGCCCCCCCCCCCCAGGAACCCTCTTGGGAGGACCCGACCGGCCCCGCCTCCTTCATTACCGATTCGCCGAACAGACCATTTTCCAGCGGGAGGGGGGGGGAGACTTTTGCTGAAGACGAAAGCACAGTCCAAACTAGAATAAAAGCGGCCTATATTTCCCCTAGATCCTTCACACCTTAAATCTCGGCCTGGAGGGAAGCAGAAAGGGGAGGCGGCGGGGTAAAAAAAAAAAAAAGTCCCCCTCCCCCTTGTCGCTTCAAAAGGCCGCCCAACCCGGGTGCCGGGGAGGGAGGACCAACGACTCGAGCGCGCGCTCCGTGCAGGCCGGCGCAGGCGACCCCGTAGCGCAAGGGAGGGCGGGAAAGGAAGGGGCGGGGATACAGGGGCGAATCTATAAAGGGCGTCATTCGGCCAGTTCGCTCCTCAGAAGCGCCGAGAGCGCGGCCGGGACGGTTGGAGAAGAAGGCGGCTCCCGGAAGGGGGAGAGACAAACTGCCGTAACCTCTGCCGTTCAGGAGCCTGGTTACTTATTTATTCGTTACCCTTTTTCTTCTTCCTCCCCCCGAAACCTTTTCCTTTCCCCCTCCCTCTTTTTTTTCCTTTTTGGGAGACGAAAAATCTCCGGAAAGGGGGAGGAGAGCTCCTTTCGCTCCTTTTCACTTCCCCGCCTTCTTCCCTCCCCCACCTTTCCCTCCTCCGGCTTTTTCCTCCCAACTCGGGGAGGTCCTTCCCGGTGGCCGCCCCGACGGGGTCTGAGCACCTAGGCGGAGGCGGCGCAGGGTTTTTGTAGAGAGGTTTGCGCCTGCGCAGCGCGCCCGCCTCCGCGATGCACGGGGGTGGCCCCCCCTCCGGGGACAGCGCATGCCCGCTGCGCACCATCAAGCGAGTGCAGTTCGGAGTCCTCAGTCCGGATGAACTGGTAAGCGGCCTGCCCTCCCTCTGCGCTCTGCCGCGCCGCGGGCGGGGCTCCACGGTGGCCTGGGGGACGGGCCTGGAGCACGGGCCGCCGGGGCGGACTGGTCGCAGCCGGGAGGGAGTAGATGCAGAAGGACTTCTGGGGGGGTGGGGGGGAGGCTTGTCAAGTTTGGATACGAAGCCGGACCCCAGATCTTTTTCTCCTCTCCCCTTCTGCAAGTATGAATTGAACGCCTGTCGTGGGATAGACGCAGAGCAGACACTAAACACATAAATGAATGAACGAGGGGATTCCGTTAATGGCGAGTACTTTGAATGGAGTGAAGCGGTGCGCGCTGCCACGAGGTGTGAAGTTCCTGTAGATGGGGTAGTGTCAGGGTCCACAGGCCCTGCCTGGGGAGGTGACATTACCTGGATGAGGAGAAGCAGCCAGTAGTCTAGGCCACAAATTGGGGGACAAGAGCTCTTCAGACAGAGGAAACAGCAGGTGCAAAGGGCCTGAGGGAGGCATGAATTTGGTGTGGCCCCAGGGGCTTCAAAGAATTGTGCGTGTGTGACTGGGGTTCAGCCGAGTGAGGACAGTTGTGGAAATGGGCTGGAGAAGCATGAGACCCGGCAGGCCAGGTGAGATGTTGGAAATCATGGTAAGGAATCCTGGGGTTTAATTCTATTTTTCATAGGAAGCCATTGGAGAATTAGAAGTAGGAGAGGGACATCAAGTTTACGTTTAAAAAAAAAAAAGACAAACAAAACGGACTACTCCTACTTTGGTTGCCCTGTGAAGAACCCATTGCCGAGGAAGAGGAGGGCTAAGAAGGGAAGCAGGAGAGATCAGGGAGGAGGGGAGTTCTGGGGGAGAACTGTTGGTGACTTGGACTCCTTTGTGGAGGGAACTGGAGGGACCCAGTGGGCTGGAGAGAATGGAGTTGAATGGCTGTGTTTGGGGATGGAGATCGTGTTGCCGGAGGACAGGGCTCAGCCACGTGAATTGAAAGTTGTGTCAGGAGTCAGGACCTCGTAAACGCACCATTCCAAAGAAATTCCAGGTGGAGTTAAGGTTTAAGTCTCGAAAGATAAACTAGGAAGCCCTAGAGACATACAGAAGCCTTGTGGGGGCCGATTCCGGGGACAGAACCCCTCAATAGGAATGAATGAATTATAGGCGGGGCACATGATAGGCACTGAGCTAAGCATTTTATATACAGGGAAGAGCCGGGCACGTTTCACTACTTGAAAATAAGAGGTACTTCTCTTTATCGGAGGCACCGGGGACAGCTAAAAAGCAGATTGGGAAACAGTATTTGCACGGTGATAGACAAGGTCAGATTTCTTAATACACAAGGAACGTTTATAAACCAGTAAGGAAAGCACACACCTGTTAGGCAAGCAGAAAAAGGATACAGACAGTTCACAGAAGTAGTGCAAGTGGCCAATAAAAAATATTCAACTTACTAATAAAAACATGCAAATTTAGATGAAGTGTTTTTTCTTTATCTGCTGGTTCTCTGCTGGCCCAAATCCTGGGAAGTGAGCACGCTTAGCCGCTGTTGGTAGGAGACTAATAAACTGGTGTCGCCTTTTTGGAGGATCGTCCGACAAGTTGATGTTGTTTAATATGCACATACCTTGCTCCGGCCCTACCGCTTCTAATAACGTATCCTGAAATGAAAACCTCTTTAATTTCTCCTCTTGAGCGTGCCCCTCCCCGGGTCTTGCCCGGTTCGCCAAGCGCCTCTACCAATCACGCACTTCCTCGGGCCAGAAACCCAAAAGCCGTCTTTGATTCCTCGCCTTCTCACAACTTCCACTTGGTCCATCTGCCAGTCTGTCGGCTCTGCCTTTCAAAATAGGCCTGGAATCCAGCCATTTGTGACCATCTCCATCTGGACCGGCAGGGTCCGCGCCGCCCTCGTCTTTCCGGGCAGTAGCCCCGGCTGCTAGCTGTTCCCTCTGCGGTGCGCAGAGCGGCTAGAGAGCTCTTTTTTCCCCCCGGGCTCTTCCCCGCGCCCAGTCCTCTCCGAAGGGTCCGAGCGGCTTACTCTGACCTGCGGGGTCCTGCATTACCTGCCCCCTGCCTGCCTCTCCAGCTCCTCGCCAGACTCTTTCGCTCTTTAACCACACCCATGTGCCCATTCTTCCAGCAGTATGAGTTCATTCCTGCCTCGGGGACTTTATTATTCACTGCTCCTGCTGCTTAGGGCATTGCCCGCAGCTCCCCAGGCTTCTGCCTTTCTGTCCGTGTGTTCTCTGCTCAGATAGCCTATTGTTACGGGGTGCTTTCCTGACCTGGGCATTCTCTAACCCCTGGCTCTTGGCTTTCTCATTTTTTTTATTTTTAAATAATCTCGACACCCAATGTGGCGCCCGAATTTACAACCCCGAGATCAAGAGTTATGTGCTCCACGGACTGAGCCAGCCAGGCACCCCTCTAACCCCTGGTCTTGACCTTATTTTACCTCATAGCCTGTCACAACCTGAAAGGATTAGTTTTTCTGTTCCTCGCTCCCTCAGGAGGATGTAAATTTTGTGAGGGGCCTTGTATTCACCTCTGTAACGTCAGCCTCTCAAATCGTGCCCAGCACATAATCCTGGTGTGTAATTAGAGCCCGTTAAATGAATGAGAGAATGAAATAATTGCCCAGCTCACAAAGATATGTGTGGGAGGATTTTTATCACAACGTCGTTTGACAAGGATATTGTTTGAAATTATAAATTGCCTAGATGTTTACTGATAGGAATCTTAGGGAGTAACTCTGGGCGTGTATTCCTAGAAGAGAAAAGATCTTCCCGTTAGGCTGAGTTCCCTGTTCCCCAAACTGTGCTGAGCCACCTCGGCGAACTCTCAGGGGCCCAGTGAGGGGTTTTAAATTTTCAGGAGAAGCGCCAGAGCTCAGCTCCATGTGTCTGATGTCTTGGGAATTTGGAGTTCCTGGTAGCTGCCTTTCAGCGTTAGATGGCGCCAGATCCCTTTCAGTGACGTCATATCTTTGGGAAGCTGGGTTTTTAGCAGCTGCTAATAGATACAGGGGGAAAAAATCAGTCTAGAGAAGAAATCGGGGTGGTGCTGACCAATCTGGTTCCAAGATCTGCCAAGTAGTACCGTGCCCAGCAGGTGTCGTAAGTAATTGTGCTTATCTAGGAAATAAAAATATTTTTCTTTCTAAAATATTGGAATCTTTTTCCCAATTTACGTGTATCGTTTCAAATGGCTATTGAGTCGGTAGGATATAGGTGTTTAGTGAGTTGTTTGGATTTAGGTGCTTAGTAAGTGGATCTCTCTTGGCCCAGGGAGTGCTGTGAAAATTACTGACACACCAAGGGCACTAGGAACCAATAAAGTTTAGGAATCGCATAAATGTTACTGAACAGTGTGCAGAATGAGACCCTGTTTATGTAAAAATAGGAACATAGTTGCATTTTATTTTTTTATTTAAAAAAAATGTTAAGGTTTATTCATTTTAGAGAGACAGTGTGACTGGGGGATGGGCAGAGAGAGACACACACACACACACACTCACACACAGAATCCGAAGCAGCTCCAGGCTCTGAGCTGTCAGCCCAGAGCCAGATGCACGAACCTGAGAGATCGTGACCTGAGCCATCCAGGTGCCCCGGAACATACTTGCATTTTAAAAAGCGTGTGGCGGGGCGCCTGGGTGGCGCAGTCGGTTAAGCGTCCGACTTCAGCCAGGTCACGATCTCGCGGTCCGTGAGTTCGAGCCCCGCATCGGGCTCTGGGCTGATGGCTCAGAGCCTGGAGCCTGTTTCCGATTCTGTGTCTCCCTCTCTCTCTGCCCCTCCCCCGTTCATGCTCTGTCTCTCTCTGTCCCAAAAATAAATAAACGTTGAAAAAAAAAAATAAAAAAAATAAAAATAAAAAATAAAAAAAAATAAAAAGCGTGTGGCAGGCCAGCTGTTCGCAAAACTGGACGGGGGCCGGGGGGTCATCTCTGGTGGGCAGGCTTATGGGAAAGTGATTTTACCCTGCATGGCTTGCAGTTTATATAGTGCTCTTGTAGTTTGAGGGAATAACAGCTCCACTTTGGGTAGGAGGACCGGCGGGCAAGGGACCTCTTATGGAACAGGTAGTATTTAAGAGTAGGGCTGTGTGTCGAGGTACTGAGGGCTCTTAGAATTGGCTGTAAGACGGGGCGCCTGGGTCGCTCAGTCGGTTAAGCGTCCGACTCTCGGTTTCAGCTCAGGTCGTGATCTCGCGGTTTTGTGAGTTCGAGCCCCACATCAGGCTGTGTGCTGACGGTGCAGAGCCTGCTTAGGATTCTCTCTCCCCCTCCTCTTGCTCCTCCCCTGCTCACGCTGTCTCTGTCTCAAAATAAATAAATAACCTTAAAAAAAAAAATGGCTGTAAGATAGAGCTGCTCTCTCGGCCATTGTGGCGGGTTTGGATGTTGCGGAGTGAGGGCGAGGACGCAAGGAGGGCTGGCGCTGGGACTTTCCTGCAAAGCCGGTACCAAGTCAGGGGAGACGGGTGCTCCGTTACATGTGACGAGATTGGCTCCTTTTCGTTAAAAGCAGCCATCTGCCAGGAAGAGTATAACTTTATTTATTTACACCCCAACTTACTCCAAGAAGGATTTAAAACAATAATAGATTCTGATACGTGTGGGTTATGTCGGCGGATCAGAAGCTTATTCTCGTCCTCACGTTATTTATAATCTAAGGAAGGACTTCCTGTACTTGCAGCAGCTACTTGCTGAGCCCTATCACATGCTGGCCACTGTGCAACATGATCCTTGCCCTCAAGGACTGCGGGCCGGTGCGAGAGACGGGAGGAAACAAGGAAAGACGGCGGCCGAGCACCTCTTGGGGTGTGGATGAGGCCAGGGACAGCTCAGTGACCGTTACGGAGAGGGGACATTGGATTGGATCTTAAAGAACGGAAAGAAGTGTACCGGGAAGGGGGCATGTGAAGGAAAGGAATTTTGAGAGATCTCTGTGGTTGGAGCATAGATGTCGCGGGGGCAGGGTGGGTACCGCATCTGTACAAGTGGCCCAAAGCCCAGTTCCAAGGACAAGTGTTTTCTTCTTTCCTTCCTTCCTTCCTTCCTTCCTTGCCTCCCTTCCCTCCCTCCTTTCTCTTTCTTTCTTTCTTTCTTTCTTTCTTTCTTTCTTTCTTTCTTTCTTTCTTTCTTTCATGTTTATCTATTTTGAGAGAGCACACATGCAGGTTGGGGAGGGGGCGAGAGAGAGAGAGAGAATCCCAAGCAGGCTCTGCACTGTCAGCTCAGAGCCCGACGCGGGGCTCAATCTCACAAACCATGAGATCGTGACCTGAGCCAAGATCAAGAGACAGATGCCTAACCGACTGAGCCACGCAGGCGCCCCTCCAAGTGTGTTTCTCTAAAGGCAGAGAAAAGAGAATGAGTGTTTCCTGAGACTCTGTGGCAGGCTTCTGTTCTGTGACCTCAGGGCCACCCTCTGGGACCAGCCACCCCCTCAGGAGCCTCCCCCTTACGTAGGTCATGAGAACCAGGGTTTGGATGAAAGGCTGCGGGCTGATGTCATGTATATATATATAATCCAAAATGAAGTGTGTTACCTTCTGGTAGATATTCCAGAACATTCCAGGACAGCCCCCAGCTGCTTCCCAGTACCTTGCAGGTGGGTGGCTCGGTGGGCTTGGGCTCGGAGCAGAGAAAGCCACAAAGTTTTGAGCTTGATCGCCCTGAGCTCTCTAGTGACCCTTGTGGCAGCCAGAGTCAAGCCCGCTTCTGCTTTCCCGTGTTTCCTTCAAGGTGAGCAGAGCCTTTCGTTTTCTCACAAGACACGATGCAGCTGAAGGGGTTCCAGCTCTGGGAATCCAGTCACCCCAGCCTGGTCTTCCTGATGAACGTTGTGGGTGCTCAGAGCCTTCTCAGCCTCACATCAGTAGACCGTTAGGTTTCTGCTCAGCATGGCTGGTCAGACCCGTTATGAGGGGATCGCGGGCTTGGCTGGCAGGGGCCAGTCTTTTTTCCAAGTTCTTTGAACACACTTCCCTGTACCGGAGGGTCCTGAGCGGTGGAGTTCGTCTCACAAACATTCATTAGGGGCCGTGGGATCCAGGACGAGAGAGAAATGCTGTCTGCCGAGTGATGCTTATAATCTGTGGGAAGACAGACCCCCCCCCCAGTAGGTAATTTGATTGCATTAGGAGGGGTGCAGTGGGAGAGGGGTTATGGAAGCCTAGAGGAGGGGTGCCGGTCTGTCTTGGGGAGGCTCTGGAAAGGCTTTCTGGAAGAAGCAATGCCTGAGCTGGGTCTTTAAATAGCAATTTGCCTTGAGGGGAAGGGCCTTCCAGAAGACAATGAGGAGGGCAAGAGGGCAGCACACGTGCTGGCGGATGGGGAGACCGCAGGGGAGTCTGTTACCCAGGTGGGAAAAGAAAGGAAGGTAGAAACATCATAAAACCCATTTTGTAAGCTCTGCTTACTCCTACTGAGCTTGGATGTCATTCCGAGGACAGGAGGGTACAAAGATCAGATTTCCATTTTAAGAGGAGCACCCCACGTGTGTGGACGGATTGACGAGAGGCAGGCTGGCCACTGAAGGAATGCTCTGATGTAGACGGCAAAGGAAAGGCCTGACCTGAGGCAGGGCTTGTGGGGTTGGAGAAGAGGGGCGAGATTCAGAACCCGTTTAGGAGGTGAAAGTGACCAGAGCTTGCCGAGTGATTAGATCATGAGCGCTGTCATTTACTGAGCACCTGTCACGTGCTGGGTTTAAGCAGGTAAATGAAGTTGCACAGTTGGTAAATGGTGGGGCCAGGATTGCAAACCAGAGGTCTCCGGCCCCAGCCCGTGCTCTCTCAACCATTTTGCGCCTGAGGGTGAGGAAGGGCAGGTACTGGCTTCTGACGTGAGTGCCCCCTCTTAGGTGGGAAGGATATGAGGCTTGGTGAAGTGGCCCACCTGCCGAGCGTCACGGGCCCACAAGCTCAGACTGGCCGGCTCCGCTGGCTTGGGCAGAGTGCAGCTCCTTGGGCCGTCTGGCGTGGTTTCGGGGACTTGGTGGTGGCCGTAGTGGAAGGAGGTGGAGTCGCCACGTTGTGCCAGTTAGAACCCACTGTCCGTTTTCTCGGCATGATGCACTAGAAAGGACGCACAGGTGATCCTGGCCCCGTTCCTTTCTAGCCCCGTGTCCTTGGGCCCCTCGGTGTTGTAATCTGTAAAATGGGACTGTGGTGCCTATCGGTCAGCTGTGAAGAGAAGACCAGTCAGCCAGTGCTGTGCTTGCCACCGAGAAGCTGTACCCCACAGCTTAGGTGCTTACCGGGCCGCGGGACGGACTGTGATTGGCCCACAGAGGCTTGGGTCCGACTTCCGGTGGCTCCTGGAGGTAGAGGCCTCGGACAAGTCCCTTCACGCAGCCTCAGGTTTCTCCTGTCTAAGGACAGGACCTCATTCCTGGAAGGTGAGCAGTTAGGGTTAGACGGACAAGGTGCACTGAGCGCGGTTGGTGCCGGCCTGAAGTTGACGTGCTGATCAAAGCTCTTATTAGGTTTAAGTTCGCTCTGGAAGTCGAGCGGGCCAAACCCAGCTCATTGCAAAGCCCTTGGTTTTCAGGGTGTGAAAAGTAAAGGTTTCCTTAGCCCGCCTCTCGCCCAGGGCAGAGATCTCTTCTCTAACACACACAGGCCTCTGAACTCGTCTGTCCCCCGCTCCCGCCCCTGTCAGCATCCCACCCCGGGTTCTGCCTCCCTCTCCTGGGGCGCCTGGGTACACTTCTCCGGATCATTCTCACCGACCTTCCACTCCCGCACCTGCCTTTCCCGTCTTACCACGAGCTCTCCATCTGAAGAGGAAGGGTTCTGAAGAGCTGGCCGGGCCCTTGTTGGGGAGGAGGAGGTGACAAGGATGAGAGCCGTTTTGTCCGGCAGGCCCCGTCTTGGGGCAGGACACGTGCGCTGTCACGGCGGGGTGCCGTCCAGAGGGGTTCCTGCTAGGGGCTCGGATTCTGGGCTTGTTTTCAGCTTTGGGGCTGCATCCTGTGGGTGCCAGAGACCGGAATTCGGTCTGGAGGGGCGTCTGGAGCTTGAGTCCAAGAGCTAGCCAGCTTCTCTGGGGGCTGGGGTCCACGGCCCGCTAGCGTGAGCGCCCCCTCCCACTCTGGCAGCGGCTGGGACCCCGATACTCTGGCTCTGTCACTCGCAGAGGAGCACACACACTGATGCCCTGTTCCCCTCACCCCGGGCTGTACCCGGCTCTCTCTGCTCTGGGTGGTTGGGGTTCTTCGAGGCCTTAGCATATGAAAGCTGGAAAGTAGGAATCCTGTTTAGCTGTTATTGGTCTTTTTCTCTGTAGAAACGAATGTCCGTGACCGAGGGGGGTATCAAATACCCCGAGACGACGGAGGGAGGCCGCCCCAAGCTTGGGGGGCTGATGGATCCAAGGCAGGGGGTGATCGAGCGGACTGGCCGCTGCCAGACCTGTGCAGGTGAGTGCTGGGGGGCTGGCGCGGCGCCCCAAAGGGAGCAGGAGGCTGGGCTCCTTGGGCCCCGGCCTGAGGGTGGACACCTGGGGACCTGGTCTCTGAGGTGTGTGTCCCCACAGGAAACATGACAGAGTGCCCTGGCCACTTTGGCCACATTGAGCTGGCCAAACCTGTGTTTCACGTGGGCTTCCTGGTGAAGACGATGAAAGTTCTGCGCTGTGTCTGCTTCTTCTGCTCCAAACTTCTCGTGGACTCTGTGAGTGGGGGCGGGGGGGGGGGGGCGGCCCTGGCCCCGGCCCCGGGGGAGGGGATGCCTGGGGGGGCCGAGGAGCAGGCCCAACCGACCCTGCTCTGCCGTGTCCCCAGAACAACCCGAAGATCAAGGACATTCTGGCCAAGTCCAAGGGGCAACCCAAGAAGCGGCTCACACACGTGTACGACCTGTGCAAGGGCAAGAACATCTGCGAGGGCGGAGAGGAGATGGACAATAAGTTCGGCGTGGAGCAGCCGGAGGGCGACGAGGACCTGGCCAAGGAGAAGGTAGCGGCCGTCGGGGACGCCGCGCGGGGTGGGTGGGGCGGCAGAAGACACCGGGGGGGCACAGAGGCGCCGGCACCTCCCGGCTCTGACGGCCCCCCCTCTGTCTGGAAGGGCCACGGTGGCTGCGGGCGGTACCAGCCCAGGATCCGGCGCTCCGGCCTCGAGCTGTACGCCGAGTGGAAGCACGTCAACGAGGACTCGCAGGAGAAGAAGATCCTACTGAGCCCCGAGCGCGTGCACGAGATCTTCAAGCGCATCTCCGACGAGGAGTGTTTCGTGCTGGGCATGGAGCCCCGCTTCGCACGGCCCGAGTGGATGATCGTTACGGTGCTGCCCGTGCCCCCGCTGTCCGTGCGGCCCGCCGTCGTGATGCAGGGCTCCGCCCGCAACCAGGTCGGCGGCCCGGGGACCCTGCCTGTCCGGGGGGACGGGACCAGCGCGGGTGCGGGCGTGCAGGGGTGACCGCCGCTTGCTAGCCGTGCGCCTTTCGACGAGGCCCTTAATGCGGTGACGGTCACAGAGGTGCCTCTGTACCTGGGAGGGGAGGGATGGGCAGGGCCCGCCCGCCCGGGGGTGAGGGAGACCCCGAGCGCCTGGCGGTGACGCCGCCGCCTTTCCGCCGCAGGACGACCTGACGCACAAGCTGGCCGACATCGTGAAGATCAACAACCAGCTGCGGCGGAACGAGCAGAACGGCGCGGCGGCACATGTCATCGCCGAGGACGTGAAGCTCCTCCAGTTCCACGTGGCCACCATGGTGGACAACGAGCTGCCCGGCCTGCCCCGCGTGAGTCTGCACGCCCCCCGCCTGCCCTGCGCCCCTGCGCCCCCGCGCCCCTGCCCCGGAGGAGGGGCCGTGCTGACTGCGGCCGCCTCCCCGTATGTCCTCACAGGCCATGCAGAAGTCCGGACGCCCCCTCAAGTCCCTGAAGCAGCGGTTGAAGGGCAAGGAAGGCCGGGTCCGGGGGAACCTGATGGGCAAGCGAGTGGACTTCTCGGCCCGCACCGTCATCACCCCCGACCCCAACCTCTCCATCGACCAGGTCGGCGTGCCCCGCTCCATCGCCGCCAACATGACTTTTGCGGAGATCGTCACGCCCTTCAACATCGACAGGTGGGCTCCGTGTTGGGACCCTGCCGGGAGGGCTGTGGACACACGACGGGAGTGGGCCCGCACCGAGAGCTCCGGTTGAGTGAGGCAGCGGGGGCTCCCGGGAGGTGTGCGTTCATCATGCCTCTGTCCTCCTTAGACTTCAGGAGCTGGTGCGCAGGGGGAACAGCCAGTACCCGGGCGCCAAGTACATCATCCGGGACAACGGCGATCGTATCGACCTGCGTTTCCACCCCAAGCCCAGTGACCTTCACCTGCAGACCGGCTACAAGGCACGTGACAGGCCAGGGCCTCCGTCCCCTGAGCGGAAGCTCTCTGGCAGGGGGCCCTGGGGGCGGGGGGATCCAGGTGCCTGGAGACTCTGAGACTGCCGCCTCCTAGTGGGGCCAGAGCTGCTGGCCGTGGGCATCTGGGGTGGGGGTCGCATAAACCCAAGCGCGGCGCGAGGGGTGTACGTGGCAGGGAAGGGAGATCCAGGGGAGGAACAGAACAGGAGGCTTCGTGTCCAGGGTCTCTGGGCTTTCTCTCACAGCTGAGTTCCCTGAGGCTGGTGGATAACCGTGCCTCGTCATCGCTGATAACCCGGCCCGAAGCTTGTGTTTGACACGTGTTCCGTGTGAAATTAACCCCCCAGTGTCGTCTGTTTCCACGTGTAGAGCATTTCAGGCCCACGGTCCTGTCCTCCTACTCATAGCGCCTTCCCTAAGACCTGTCCACGCTTCCTCCGACAGGTGGAGCGGCACATGTGCGACGGAGACATTGTTATCTTCAACCGTCAGCCGACTTTGCACAAAATGTCCATGATGGGGCATCGGGTCCGCATCCTGCCCTGGTCGACTTTCCGCTTGAATCTGAGGTCAGCGCCCTGGCTGAGGGAGGCAGGCGGGGCCGGGCTGCTCCCTGACGCCTCCCTGCAGGCGTCTTCCTGACCCCGGCTTCCGTCTGTCACCGCAGCGTGACCACTCCGTACAATGCTGATTTTGACGGGGACGAGATGAACTTGCACCTGCCACAGTCTCTGGAGACCCGGGCGGAGATCCAGGAGCTCGCCATGGTGCCACGCATGATTGTCACCCCCCAGAGCAATCGCCCCGTCATGGGCATCGTGCAGGACACGCTCACCGCAGTGCGCAAATTCACAAAGAGAGACGTCTTCTTGGAGCGGGTGTGTGCCCCTGGGGAGGGAGCCTGACTCGGGACGGGCAGAGGGACCCCAGGGCGGCGAGGGGATGATTGGGAGGGACAGCCAGCACTCTTGCCTTGACTCGCGTCACACAGACCTGCATGTGAGGCAGAAGGCAAATGGGGTCAGGCGGATCACGGGCCGAAACGTTTACCACTTTAGCTCGCTGTTCAATTCGTTTTTTGCTCGTTTATTTTTGAGAGCGAGAGAGCATGAGTGGGGAGGGGCAGGGAGAGAAGGAGCCGGAGGAGCCGAGGCAGGGCTCCACCCTGACAGCATCGAGCCCGACACGGGGCTCACACTCATGAACCACGAGGTCGTGACCTGAGCCGAAGTTGGACACAACCGACAGCCACCCGGGCGCCCCGGTTACTTCCTAATTATTTAAAGTAATTTGTACTTATTGTTTAAAAGAAGAAAAACCCAAAATCTAGTTATTGTATTTTCAATTAAAATTTTGGAAAACACTTCCTGGCATCTCTCTGCCTCCAGAATCTGGCTGGATTGGCCAGATGACATTCCAAGATGACATCTCGGGCAGGTGACATTCCCAAGAGCGGGGCCTGCAGTTCTGAAGTCCGTTGGCCTGCTCTTCCCTCCCAGGGTGAGGTGATGAACCTCCTGATGTTCCTGTCCACGTGGGACGGGAAGGTCCCGCAGCCAGCCATTCTGAAGCCCCGTCCCCTGTGGACGGGCAAGCAGATCTTCTCCCTCATCATACCGGGCCACATCAACTGCATCCGCACCCACAGCACCCATCCCGACGATGAGGACAGTGGTCCCTACAAGCACATCTCTCCCGGGGACACCAAGGTAGGACCTGGTCTCTGCGTGTGTGGGAACAGCGTTCGGACCTGGCCGCCACCTTGCCTCTTGGCCTTCTGGCTGAAATCCGTGGGATTTCCAGGGGAGCCACTGCAGGGGCCTTGAGAGGGTGCTTTGTGCACAGGTGGTGGTGGAGAACGGGGAGCTGATCATGGGCATCTTGTGTAAGAAGTCCCTGGGCACGTCTGCCGGCTCGCTGGTCCACATCTCGTACCTGGAGATGGGTCACGACATCACTCGCCTCTTCTACTCCAACATTCAGACCGTCATTAACAACTGGCTGCTCATCGAGGGTGAGTAGAAGGCTCTAGCAAACCTGCTTTGAATCCTTACTCCGTCTTTTTACTGCTCTTCTCCAGCCTTTTCTCTTCCCTGCTTGGGTTTGGCACTCTCTTGGCTGTGATTCCATCCCAGGTCTTTGGGGAGCCCTCAGAGGGTGTTGATGCTTCTCCTTCTCCCAGGTCATACCATTGGCATCGGGGACTCCATTGCGGACTCTAAAACTTACCAGGACATTCAGAATACGATCAAGAAGGCCAAGCAGGATGTGATAGAGGTGGGCAGAACACTCAGAGACTTTGAACGTGATGTCTGCGAGAGCCCAGCGGGTGTGAGGGAAGGGGAGTAGGACGGGCACTGAGGTCTGCCCCTGCCCACGTACCCAGGTCATCGAGAAGGCTCATAACAATGAGCTGGAGCCCACCCCGGGGAATACTCTGCGGCAGACGTTTGAGAACCAGGTGAACCGCATTCTCAACGACGCCCGAGACAAGACCGGCTCCTCCGCCCAGAAGTCCCTGTCTGAATACAACAACTTCAAGTCTATGGTCGTGTCCGGGGCCAAAGGTTCCAAGATCAACATCTCCCAGGTGGGGAGCCCTGTCTTTCCAGATCTGGGCCGCAGAGAAGGCTGGGAGCGGCGGCGGGGGTAGTGCTGGGAGCCCCCGCTCCTGGTGCAGAGGGCGCCGGGTACATCCCGCCTCTCACTTCCCAGGTCATCGCCGTCGTCGGGCAGCAGAACGTAGAGGGCAAGCGGATCCCGTTCGGCTTCAAGCACCGGACCCTGCCCCACTTCATCAAGGACGACTACGGGCCCGAGAGCCGAGGCTTCGTGGAGAACTCCTACCTGGCCGGCCTCACGCCCACCGAGTTCTTCTTCCATGCCATGGGGGGTCGCGAGGGGCTCATCGATACTGCTGTCAAGACAGCTGAGACTGGTGAGGCCTTCGGGCCCGTGCGTATCAGCCGGGGGGGGGGGGGGAAGGGGGCGGGTGCAGGGCGTGGAGGGAGGGGTAGGCATTCTCCTGGACACGTGGTTTGTCCCTCGTGGGGGGAGCGACAGCCACAGCCAGGGAGTCGCCCCCGTGTGACGGCCCTGCAGCCTTCCATGTGCAGGGGAGGAGCTCAGGGTCTCTGTCGTGCACTGTGACGCAGGGGCTGGTTCCTAGGGCACTCTTCTGGGCCCCATCCGGTGGCTGGTTCCTAAGGGACTCTTCTGGGCCCGGTTCCGGTCGGTGGTAGGCTCGGCTTTCACGGAGAGGCCTCGGGGGCCAGGGGGCTACCGGCTGCCCCCTCTGAGGTTCGGGTGGGCTGAGGCCCTCGGGCCGCCGGCAGGGCTCGCTCTGAGAGAGGCTCTTCGGGCCACGTGTTCGCCTCGTTGCCCTGCGGCCCCTGGTGAGGCCCCAGTGACCTCCTCGCAGGGTACATCCAGCGGCGGCTCATCAAGTCCATGGAGTCGGTGATGGTGAAGTACGACGCCACCGTGCGCAACTCCATCAACCAGGTGGTGCAGCTCCGCTACGGCGAGGACGGCCTGGCCGGCGAGAGTGTCGAGTTCCAGAACCTGGCCACCCTCAAGCCGTCCAACAAGGCTTTTGAGAAGAAGTGAGGAGGAGGCAGGGGGTGGTTCTCGCCTCCTGGGGGCCCCCCCTCCCTGCACACAGACTGCTCGCCTGGACTGTGCCTCGCAGGCAGCTCGATCCCCCAGAGCCCCACGCCCACCCGGGTGACGGACGCCGCGTGGTGGGAGTGGGTGGGTGGGGAACAGACCTGAGACCCGTCCCCGGCCCGTGCCCGATGACCCGACAGAGCAAACCCAGACGGGCTGCCCCGCCCCAGGTCCTTTTTGCAGTTTCCCTGCCCGAGAGTCTCGCCTCCACAGCCCTGTTGTGCAGACCTTGCCCCTTCGGGAGCCTCGGTGCCCCGGGCAGGGGTCAGGCCCTGGGCCCGCCTGCCCCTTGACGCCACCTCCTGCCGCATGCAGGTTCCGCTTCGATTATACCAACGAGAGGGCCCTGCGGCGGACTCTGCAGGAGGACCTGGTGAAGGACGTGCTGAGCAACGCGCACATTCAGAACGAGCTGGAGCGCGAATTTGAGCGGATGCGTGAGGATCGGGAGGTGCTCAGGGTCATCTTCCCAACCGGCGACAGCAAGGTACGCGTGGGCCGGAAGGCTGGGCTGGCGAGCTGCCGCCCCCGAGAGACTGTGCCCACTCGCGATCCTCGCTCCCTCTCGTCCTCCCACAGGTGGTCCTCCCCTGCAACCTGCTGCGCATGATCTGGAACGCTCAGAAGATCTTCCACATCAACCCTCGCCTCCCCTCCGACCTGCACCCCATCAAGGTCGTAGAGGGTGAGTAGCTGCTCTGGGGTCTCCGGGCCGGGCGGGGGGACAGGAGGGAGCTGGGCCCCGGTCTGCAACTTCTTTACCTCCTTTGGCCGTCCCAGGAGTCAAGGAATTGAGCAAGAAGCTGGTGATCGTGAATGGGGACGACCCCCTGAGCCGGCAAGCCCAGGAGAACGCCACGCTTCTCTTCAATATCCACCTGCGCTCCACGCTGTGCTCCCGCCGCATGGCCGAGGAGTTCCGGCTCAGCGGGGAGGCCTTCGACTGGCTGCTCGGAGAGATCGAGTCCAAGTTCAACCAAGCCATCGTGAGTGGTGTTCTCAGCCTTGCTCTTCTCCTTTGACCTGCTGACGCGTTTGGGCTCTGAGAGCAGCCCCCCCACCCCCCGCCGATGATGGCGCTTGTTCACGGAGGGGCTGCTTCAGTTCTTAGCGGTCCCGAGACCACCCGGCAACTTGGGAGCCCCATGTTTCAGACACGAAAACTGGGCCTTGGAGGGACAGAGTGACCACTCTAGGACAGGCAGTTGTACAGAAAGAAGCTGCGTGGTTGCGCTATGAAACGGGAGGATTGTTCTTTATTTTCTTCGAGCGCCTGCCGTGTGCCGAATTCCAGTTTAGGTGGAGGTAGGGGATCGGGGAGCGTGAGCAGGACAGCAACTAGGTATACTACCAGTGGTTTTGTTTTGTTTTTTTTAACTTTATTTATTTAGAGAGCATGAGTGGGAGAGGGGCAGAGAGAGGAAGAGACAGAATCCCAGGCAGACCCCGCGTTGTCAGCACAGAGCCCCACGTGAGGCTCAAACTCATGGTTGTGAGGTCATGACCTGAGCAGAAATGAAGAGTCAGACGCCTGACTGACTGAGCCAGCCAGGCGCCACACCATCACCGTCTTTAAGGATTTTACGGAGTAGCGGGAAGAGAGAGGCGTTATAATGATAGGCGTACTTCCGAATATATTTGACGTAAATCCGGTATCCGAGGATACCAGCAAGAAAATGAGAAGACAATCCAGAACAGGAGGAAACATTTGCAAATCGCATACGTGACAAGGTTGTGTATGAAAAATACACGAAGGACTATTGAGAGTCAGCAACAAAAAGAAAAACAAAAAGAAAAATGTCAAAGGATTCGGGTAGACCTTTCCCCCGAAGAGTTCACGTAAGTGAGCGGTAAACACGTGAAGAGATGCTCGACGTCCTCAGCCGTCAAGGAACTGTGGGTGAAAGCCACGGTGAGCTACCGGTTCACGCCCCACGAGTTTAGGATGGCTACAGTGGGGAATAAAGGGACGGCGGGCGCGGATGTGGAGGAATCAGAAGTCTCCTGGACCGCTGCTGGGGATCAGGGCCCGCTGCTCCTCTCCAGGTGGGACACAGAGTTCCCGTTTGAACCAGCAGTCCCGCTAGGAGTGTCCCCAAGAGACGGCGGAGTGTGTGTCCACAAGACCCAGTACAAGTGTTCAGGGCCCCATCATTCCTAGTAGCCAGGCGGTGGAAACAGGCCGAAAGTCCATCCACTGACGAATGGGTAAACCAAACTGCTAAGCCCGTACAAAGGAATATTATTCTGTGATGAAAGCCGTGAGGGGCCCAGCCATCAGAAGACGATACGGTAACTTGTATCTAAGCGAAAGAAGTCGGTCTGAAAAGGCTACGTACCGTATGATTCGCGTTGAAAGGTTAAATTTTTTGCGCTCATAACCTCGATGACAATTGGGAGCTTCCTATTCGGAAAACTGCTATAGAGTGAACATTTAGCCTGTAATGTTGGCGTACTTTAGAAATGGGGGTTTTGGATGGGAGAGCCTTTTTCTGGGTGTGCACCCCCGGGGGCAAACGTGTGTCACTTGAGGCACTGAGGAAGGGAGGGGTACGCGGGACTGCACTTTAAGTCTCTGCCTCGTGCAGACGCCTCTGTCCCCGTCCTGACTGCGTCTCGTTCTCGGCCAGAAGGGAGGGGTTTGCTGATTCGGAGGCTGGCCTTTCTTACTCCGCAGGCCCATCCCGGGGAGATGGTGGGGGCCCTGGCTGCACAGTCCCTTGGAGAACCCGCCACCCAGATGACCTTGAACACCTTCCACTACGCCGGTGTGTCTGCCAAGAACGTGACCCTGGGCGTGCCGCGACTCAAGGAGCTGATCAACATTTCCAAGAAACCAAAGACCCCGTCCCTCACGGTCTTCCTGCTGGGCCAGTCTGCTCGGGACGCCGAGAGGGCCAAGGTAGGGGGTGGGTGGGTCGATGGACTTCCTGGCAGGATGAAAAGGAGAACTCTCATCCCGGAATAACTCCTCCCTACAGAGGGTTTGGAGGGGCCTTTGGAGCCACCCACGTGCCGTGTCATCAGTCCCTCTTTGTCCCAGGACATTCTGTGCCGCCTGGAGCATACGACGTTGAGGAAGGTGACCGCCAACACAGCCATCTACTACGACCCCAACCCCCAGAGCACGGTGGTGGCCGAGGACCAGGAGTGGGTGAACGTCTACTATGAGATGCCTGACTTTGACGTGGCCCGAATCTCCCCCTGGCTTTTGCGGGTGGAGCTGGACCGGAAGCACATGACTGACCGCAAGCTGACCATGGAGCAGATCGCCGAAAAGATCAATGCTGGTGAGGCGGCGGGGGCAGGCCCGGCTCGGGGTCCTGCCTGGGCTCCCCGTCTGTCACGTCACCGCCCACCCATTCCCAGCGAGCCACCCTCCCTCTCTGCCTTCCGTGCTCAGTGTTTCCCCCCCCTCCTAGACGGTTCTGTGAGAGGGAGGAGAAGCCAGAAGGAGCCCCATCCGGGAGAGCTGTGGATGAACAGTGACTGCGAGGTGTGGTCGCGGCCGCCTCTCTCACAGTTCTTGCTCCCCACCAGGTTTCGGCGATGACTTGAACTGCATCTTTAACGACGACAACGCGGAGAAGCTGGTGCTGCGGATCCGCATCATGAACAGCGACGAGAACAAGATGCAGGAGGTACGGACGCCCCAGGGGGTCGGCAGCGTCGGGTGTGGAAGGTGTGAAGCCTCGCTCGGGCCAGAGAGGTCCCGATGGAAGCGTCGAGGGACCAGGCACGCCGCTGCCGTCGGGATGGGGAGTGGGGGAGGAGCAGGGATTCCCAGACTTTCAGCCGCGGGAGCCTTGGAAAACCGGGGCAGCGGCCCTGTCGAGAAAACAGATGGTGTCGAAGCAGGGGAGTCACTGGGCCTTCCTCCCGGGAGGCTCCTGCATGAGGGCAGAGCCAGGGGCAGGTTGACAGCAAAATTGCCGTGTCCCGTGGAAAGTGGCGTGCCAGTGGGTATCACAAGACCCAGGGAAACGTTGGACCGGTGACTTCCCTCCTGAGCACCGCTCCGAAAATACTGTTCAGCATGTGGGGTGCCTGGTGTATCGATAACAAAAACTCAGAACTTACTGTCGAACTATCGGAGAGCAGACTCCAGGATTTTGACGTGTCTCGGCATCTTACGCTCTAGATCTCCACGAACGAGCTCATTTGTCCAGGAAGTAGCGGCCTGGGCAAGTAGTGAGTGCCATTAAGGCAGGGGGTGGTGCTGCTTGTGCAGTTACAGTCCTGGGGCCGTGTGTGCACAGATGCGCGCGCACGCGCACACACACACACACACACACACACACACACGGAAATTGTGTTAGGAGGGTGGAGTGTGGGTGGTTTTCCTTAGGTTTCTTTTACTAGGATCGTAAAAACACGATAAAAGGGAACTCAGTGGGACGGAGGGGGGCAGGGTCTGGCGCCTGACTCGACTTGTGGGTTCCCTGGGGGCGCTGAGGTTGGGCGTGAGGGAGCCCAGGACGCGATGAGGGTTCCGAGACTCTGGCTCTGCTCTTGGCACAGGAAGAAGAGGTGGTGGACAAGATGGACGACGACGTTTTCCTGCGCTGCATCGAGTCCAACATGCTGACGGACATGACCCTGCAGGGCATTGAGCAGATCAGCAAGGTCGGCCCTCCCGCCCCGTCCCGCCCCCAGTGAGCTCCCGCCCCGCCCCCGCCCCCGCCCCCGCCCCCAGTGAGCTCACGCCATCCCCGCAGGTGTACATGCACCTGCCGCAGACGGACAACAAGAAGAAGATCATCATCACGGAGGACGGAGAATTCAAGGCCCTGCAGGAGTGGATCCTGGAGACCGACGGTGTGAGCCTGATGCGGGTGCTGAGTGAGAAGGACGTGGACCCTGTGCGCACCACGTCCAACGACATCGTGGAGATCTTCACGGTGAGCCGCTCGAGCCCGGAAGCTCCCGCACCGCATCTCCTCGCTCAGGGTTATCCGTGCCCGAGTCCACTGTTGAGTCTGGGCCGCACCGACTCCCGACTGTCCCTCCGGGCGGGGGGCGGGTGGCAAGAGGAGAGCACGGTCACTCGGTCTTGACCCTTCACCCCCAACCCCGTGCCAGGTGCTGGGCATCGAAGCCGTGCGGAAGGCCTTGGAGCGAGAGCTCTACCACGTCATCTCCTTTGACGGTTCCTACGTCAATTACCGCCACTTGGCTCTCCTGTGTGATACCATGACCTGTCGTGGCCACTTGATGGCCATCACGCGACACGGGGTGAACCGCCAGGATACGGGACCTCTCATGAAATGCTCCTTTGAGGAAACGGTAACGGCGGAACGGAGCAGGGGCGGACAGAGGGGGCAGGAGGAGGGAGCGCCGTGGGAAGAGGGGAGGCGTTGCCGCTGCCCTTGCCCCGTCGGGCGGCCGCGGAGCACTGGGAGTGGCGGGTCTCACGGGGGCCCCGTCGTCCGGCCGTTCAGGTGGATGTGCTCATGGAAGCGGCCGCGCACGGAGAGAGTGACCCCATGAAGGGGGTGTCTGAGAACATCATGCTGGGCCAGCTCGCTCCGGCCGGCACCGGCTGCTTCGACCTCCTGCTCGACGCGGAGAAGTGCAAGTACGGCATGGAGATCCCCACCAACATCCCCGGCCTGGGGGCCGCCGGACGTGAGTAGGAGGGTTCGGGGGGCGGGGGGGGGGGGGACAGGCCGGTCCCCAGACGCCGTGCTCACCAGCCCCTGTGCATCCTCCTCGCACAGCCACTGGCATGTTCTTCGGCTCAGCGCCCAGTCCCATGGGAGGGATTTCTCCGGCCATGACTCCCTGGAACCAGGGGGCCACTCCGGCCTATGGCGCCTGGTCTCCCAGTGTCGGTGAGTGACCCCGGCTGGCAGAGGGGCCCCCTGGGGGCTCACAGGAGGCTGAGGAGTCTCCGTGTCGGAAGGCGTGGGGTGGGGCAAGTTGGGGGGGGGGGCTCCAGCTCTGGTTTTAATGCCTGTTTCCTCTGTCTGTCACTCCACAGGAAGTGGGATGACCCCAGGGGCGGCTGGCTTCTCCCCTAGTGCTGCTTCGGATGCCAGCGGCTTCAGTCCAGGCTACTCCCCTGCGTGGTCCCCCACGCCAGGCTCGCCGGGCTCCCCGGGCCCCTCGAGCCCCTACATCCCCTCACCAGGTGAGCAGGCCCTGTCCGTCTGTGGGGGCCAAGTTCATTTCGTCCCGGTCCTTCCCTCCGGTGACTCTCCCTCACGTGGCTCCTCTCGGCTTTTCTCCTCCAGGTGGTGCCATGTCTCCTAGCTACTCACCCACGTCTCCTGCCTACGAGCCTCGCTCCCCCGGCGGCTACACACCCCAGAGCCCCTCCTACTCCCCTACCTCGCCCTCCTATTCCCCGACCTCTCCGTCCTACTCTCCCACCAGTCCTAACTATAGCCCCACGTCACCCAGCTACTCCCCAACCTCCCCCAGCTACTCTCCAACGTCTCCCAGCTACTCCCCGACTTCTCCCAGCTACTCCCCGACCTCTCCCAGCTACTCTCCAACTTCCCCGAGCTACTCTCCCACCTCTCCCAGCTACTCCCCGACCTCTCCCAGCTACTCTCCCACTTCTCCCAGCTACTCCCCGACCTCTCCCAGCTACTCCCCGACCTCTCCCAGCTACTCCCCCACATCCCCCAGCTACTCCCCCACATCCCCCAGCTATTCTCCCACATCCCCCAGCTACTCCCCAACATCCCCGAGCTACTCCCCGACCAGCCCTAACTACTCTCCGACCAGTCCCAATTATACCCCAACGTCCCCCAGCTATAGCCCGACATCACCCAGCTACTCCCCGACGAGCCCCAACTACACACCGACAAGCCCTAACTACAGCCCAACCTCTCCCAGCTACTCTCCGACTTCACCCAGCTACTCCCCGACCTCGCCCAGCTACTCCCCGTCAAGCCCACGATACACACCGCAGTCTCCGACCTACACCCCGAGCTCCCCCAGCTACAGCCCCAGCTCCCCCAGCTACAGCCCCACCTCGCCGAAGTATACCCCCACCAGTCCCTCTTACAGCCCCAGTTCCCCAGAGTACACCCCGACCTCCCCCAAGTACTCACCCACCTCCCCCAAGTACTCACCCACCTCCCCCAAGTACTCACCCACCAGCCCCACCTACTCACCTACCACCCCAAAATATTCCCCAACGTCTCCTACTTACTCGCCAACCTCTCCGGTCTATACCCCAACCTCCCCCAAGTACTCGCCCACCAGCCCCACCTACTCGCCCACCTCCCCCAAGTACTCGCCCACCAGCCCCACCTACTCGCCCACCTCCCCCAAAGGCTCCACCTACTCGCCCACCTCCCCCGGCTACTCGCCCACCAGCCCCACCTACAGCCTCACCAGCCCGGCCATCAGCCCAGACGACAGTGATGAGGAGAACTGAGGGTGAGCGGGGCGCAGCGGCCGTCGGCCAGGGCGAAGGGCAGCCCGGGGGGTGCCCTCACGAGGTGCAGGCCCCCGGCCCGCCTCCCTTGTACATAGTTCTTGTGACAAAGTTCCTCGTTGACGTTCTGGTTCTATTTCCGCTGGGGCTTCTTGTCTCGTTCTCCACTTGTGCTGTCTCAGCATCCACTCGCCTGGCTCTGGTGGTCTTCCTACCCCACCCACCCCGGGCCCGTCCCCGAATTGAGGATCCCTCCTTGCCTGTGGCTTGATTGGGGGTAAAGGGTATTTTAACTTCTTAGGGGTAGTTCCTGCTTTGGGTCATTCTACCTGATCCTATGGAAGAACAAAGCTAAAGCTGCCTTTCGTCTGTTATTTTATTTTTTTGAAGTTCAAATAAAGTTTACTAATTTTGGCCAAAAACGTGACGTTGAGTGCTTTACTGGGAGGCAGCTGTGTCTGGCCCACCCGCCTGGGCTGCTGCTGAGTGTGGGAACCCCTGCCCAGGCCGGGAAGAGGCGGGAGACGCCCCCCGAGGGTACACGTATTCTCTGAACAAATACCTGCCACGTGCTCCGTGGTGCTTTTTACCAGCTTGCTGGGCGAGCAGGTCAGGCCCTTGCCTTAGCTTAAAGCGTGTTCCACATGACAGCTTTTTAACCCGTCTGCCTCTCCCGGTCCGGAGTTTGGACAAGTGCGGCAACGGACGCGCCACAGAAGCAGAAAACGTCTTGCCCTTCAAGCCGCCACCAGGAGGCACGTTTTCTTTGGGTATTTTTCCTACACGTTTCTCAAGTCACTACTGACCAGTTTTTGTTTTGGCCTCCAACCAACAATGAGAAGGTTCTGGATGCTGTAATACGTTTGAAAACTAAAATTAAAGGATTTGGGAATAATTTATTGTTTTTGGCCACTTCATATTTTTTTCATTAGTTTCTTGTTCATTTGGAGATCAACATTCCTCTGTCCTCTGCAAGTTATTTCCGCTTCACTTTGAATGTTTTAAATTCATCTTTGAAATTGAAGTATTCCAAAGAACGGTATCGAAAGTATTATGACCAAGATCTATTAACATCACCAAGATTATGTAGATGCCATTTGGGTATATTTAACCCCAATCTTAAGTTGTTTTGAAAGAAATGACTTCTTTTTTTTAAAGTTTTTTTTAACATTCATATTTGAGAGAGAGAGAGGGAGACACAGAATCCGAAGCAGGCTCCAGGCTCCGAGCCGTCGGCACAGAGCCCTACGTGGGGCTCGAACCCACAAACTGTGAGATCATGACCTGAGCCGAAGTCGGACACTCAACCGACTGAGCCGCCCAAGCGCCCAGAAATGACTTATTTTTATAAGAAGGGTATACGTTTATTATAAAAATCGAAACACTGTAGAAAGAAATGCCAAATCTTCCCAAATCCCACCACCAAAAACTGAGCGCCAGCACTTGGTGAATGTAAGTGCAGACGTCTCTCGGGTTGCGTAGGAAGATAGGAGGTTGCACAGAAGTCATGTAAGAATAGGATTGTTTGCATACTGTCTGGATCTGGGCCGCTACAACCATACCGTAGACTGGCTTATAAGCAACAGCGATTTCTCGAAACAGCTCTGGAGGCTGGGGAATCCAAGATCAAGGCAACTGACAGATTTGGTACCCAAGGAGGGTTCATACATGGCCATCTTCTCACTGCGTCCTCACGCTCAGAAGGGGCAGGGAGCCCTTGGGGGTCTTCTATGAGACACCCCTCCCAAGAGGGCTTCACCCTCGTGACCTAAGCACCTCCCCAAAGCGTCACCTCCAAATAACGTTAGGGATTTGTTTTCAACGTGGGCATTTGGGGGAGACCAACATTCAGCACGTGGCACATACTATTTAATAAACTCAATCATGTTTAAGAAGAAAACGCTTCGGCGAATTCATAAATCTCCACGAGAAGTCTTCCTAAAAGTTCCCTCCCCCATTAACATACGTGTGAGAACAAAACGAATGAATAAACGAAAGGCAGAATCAGACCCATAAATAGAACAAACATGGTGGCCAGAGGGGGTGAGGAAGGGGATGGTGGGTGGAGGGGAGGTGAGAGGCCCATCCAGGCTTCCAGTTCTGGAATGAAGAAGTCCTGGGGGATGAAAAGCAGCGTGGGAATTCTAGCCCCCGGTATCCTGCGGGGGCAGGAAGCAGCCACACTTGTGGAGAAGGCAACATAACGTATAGACACGTCCACTCACTACTGTGCACCTGACTTCAGTGGAACACTGCCAACTATGCTTCAGTTTAAAAAGGTAAACGGGGGGCGTCTGGGTGGCTCAGTCGGTTGAGCGTCCGACTCCGGCTCAGGTCATGATCTCACGGTTCGTGGGTTCGAGCCCCGTGTCAGGCTCTGTGCTGACAGCTCAGAGCCTGGAGCCTGCTTCGCATTCTGTGTCTCCCTGTCTCTCTTGCCCTTCCCCTGCTCGTGCTCTGTCTCTCTCTCTCTTTCAAAAATACATAAAGATTTAAAATAAAGTTTCATTAAATCTATAGCTCATGTAATTAGTGTATTTATATATAGTTAATATATCATAGTTTATGTGTATTAATTGTTTTTATTTGAGAGGGAGAGAGATCATGCATGTAAGTAGGGGAGAGGAGCAGAGGAGAGAGAGAATCTCAAGCAGGCTCCTTGCTCAGCACAGAGCCCCACGCATACCTCGATCCTACAACCCTGGGATCATGACCTGAGCCGAAATCAAGAGTCAGACTCTCACCTTTATATTCTCTCTAGTCTTGTATTTTTTATATTTCTGATTCTTTATATTTTTTATAGATATAATACAGTATCTTTTTTCATACCTCATCTTCTCACATCTTGATGTACAGAAACGAAATAATTTCTGTATATTGATTTTATATCCAGCAAACTCCATAATCTCTCAATAGTCTCTTAATTTATATGTAGTACTTTTGCTCCATACATAAAGAGTCATGTCATATACACATGATGCCGACTCTGTTTCTACCTTCCCAGTTATCAAAACCTTTATTCCTGGGGCACTTGGCTGGCTCAGTCAGTGGAGCATGCAAATTTTGATCTCAGGGTTATGAGTTCAAGCCCCCGTAGGGTGTAGAGCTCACTTAGAAAAAAACAAACAAGGAAAACAACAAAAAAAACCCTTTACTCCCTGTGTTACTCTATGTACTCTGACGAATTTGCACAAGTTGTTTACTAGAATGACTCACCTTTGTGAGCTCATGATCTTAAAAAAGAATGCTTTCATTATTTCACCATGAGTATGATGTACATTATAGTTTTATTTTATTTTTTATTAAAAATATTTTAAATGTTTTTAAATTTATTTTTGAGAGAAAGAGAGAGAAAGACAGAGTGCAAGTGGGGAAGAAGCAGAGAGAAAGGGAGACCCAGAATCGGAAGCAGGCTCCAGGCTCCGAGCCGTCAGCCCAGAGCCCGACGTGGGGCTCGAACCCACGAGCTATGAGATCGTGACCTGAGCTGAAGTCGGACGCTCAACCGACGGAGCCACCCAGGGGCCCCTAGTTTTATTTTTCTTTAAATAAACATTTGTCAAGTTAAGGACGTATCCTTCTACATCTAGTTTGCCGTAAGATCTAACTATGAATAAATATCCAATTTTATGAAACATACTTTTTTCTTTTTAAAAATTTTCTAAGTTTGGGGCGCCTGGGTGGCGCAGTCGGTTGGGCGTCCGACTTCAGCCAGGTCACGATCTCGCGGTCCGTGAGTTCGAGCCCCGCGTCGGGCTCTGGGCTGATGGCTCAGAGCCTGGAGCCTGTTTCCGATTCTGTGTCTCCCTCTCTCTCTGCCCCTCCCCCGTTCATGCTCTGTCTCTCTCTGTCCCAAAAATAAATAAATGTTGAAAAAAAAAATTAAAAAAAAATTTTTCTAAGTTTATTTCTCTTTTTTAGTCATCTCTACACCCAAGGTGAGGCTAAAACTCACGACCCTGAGGTCAAGAGTTGCACACTCTTCCGACTGAACAAGCCAAGCACTCCTATGAAACTTATTTTGTCCAAGGCTTTCCTAGCCTCAAAAGTGTTTGGGATTAGTTCCCCACTTCCTGACCTTTCAGAATAATACAAGACTACCTGTCCTCTATTTGGCAACACTGTCCTTAAATAGTCAGGGCCAACTGCGATGTGTTTTCCTTGTGGGAAGACAGATATATATCCATTCAGTCTCCTTATCAATAGGACTAGTCATCTTTTCTGTTTCTTCTTGACTTAGTTTTTTTTTTTAAGTACATATACGTATATATAAAGATTTTATTTTAAGTCATCTCTACACCCAACATTGGACTTGAACTCATAATCCCTAGATCAGGCATTGCACACTCCATTAACTGAGCCAGCCAGGTGCCCCTCTTCTTGACTTAGCTTTAGTAAATGGCATATTTCCCTAGGAACATGTTATCAAATAAAGTTATTTCTCTCTTATTTCCATCATCTTTATTTATTATTATTATCTGCTTAATCTCTTCTGTTTCTGGAGTTCTACCATTTTGTGCCTTGTACTGTTTATTTATTCTTCGTTTAGCCATATTGCCATAGGGTTGTCTCTTTACTTCTAAACAATGAATTTTTGGCCATGTTGATTTTTACATGTTTGAATTCTAATTAATTTCTCTGTTTAGTTATTGTTTCCTACTTTCTTTGGATTCATTCCACTATTTTCATGGTTTCGTTAATTTGGGGTTTGTTTTGTTTTGTTTTTGTTTTTGCTGTCAACAGTCATGTCGTATTTCAAAGAAATGAACAGAAAAACAAGAGTCTTGTATTTACTTAGAGATTGATTGATTGATTGCTTGATCAATTGATTTTTATGCCTGGAGATTTAGCATTTCCCAAGCTCTCATTTCTTCCCCCAAAGTGTGAGTTTCCTTCTGGTATCTTCCCTTCAGCCGAAACAACTTCCTTCAGTATTTGTTAAAGAGTCAGGCTGTTGTCAACGAGTGATCTTTGTTTTCTTTTATCCGCAAATGCCTATTTCATTTTTTTTTTAATTTTTTTAACGTTTTATTTATTTTTGAGACAGAGAGAGACAGAGCATGAACGGGGGAGGGTCAGAGAGAGAGGGAGACACAGAATCTGAAACAGGCTCCAGGCTCTGAGCCATCAGCCCAGAGCCTGATGCGGGGCTCGAACTCACGGACCGCGAGATCGTGACCTGAGCTGAAGTCGGCCGCTTAACCGACTGAGCCACCCAGGCGCCCCTGCCTATTTCATTTTAATTCCTCAAGGGTATCTTCACTGGATATTAGATTCTGGTGTGAGGTTTATTTTTTAATTTTAGCCCTTTTTTTTCTTTGCTCCCATTCTCCCCACCCCCACCCCCACCCCCGAGTTTTACTGAGATACAATCGACATATAGAAGTTTAAAGCATAAAGACCTGACTTAACATATATTGGGAAGTGATCACCACAGTACGTTAGCTCAACATCCATAATCTCATAGATTTTTTTTTTAAGTTTTTTTCCTTGTGATGAGAACTCGTAGGATTTACTCTCTTCACAACATTCAAATATACCATACAGTGGTAACTATAGTCATCGATACATTACAGCCCCAGTACGTATTTGTCTTATAACTGGAGGTTTGTATCTTTAAACCACCCTCATCCAATCCCCCACCCCACCCTCCTCCTCTGGTAACCACAAATCTGATCTCTTTTTCTATGAGTCTGGACTTTGGTTTATTTAGATTCAATATACAAGTGAGATTGTACAGTTTCTACTCTCTCTGATTTATTTCACTTAGCAGAATGCCCTCAAAATGCACCCATCTTGGGGCATCTGGGTGGCTCAGTTCATTACGTGTCTGACTTCGGTTCAGGTCAATATCTCGCTGTTCATGGGCGGGAGCCCCACGTCGGGCTCTGTGCTGACGGCTGGGAGCCTGGAGCCTGCTTGGGATTCTGTGTCTCCCTCTCTCTCCGCCCCTCCCCAACTTGTGCTCTGTATCTCTTTCTCTCTAAAAAATAAATAACATTAAAAAAAAATTTTTTTTAATGCACCCATCTTGTTGCACATGGAAGGATTTTCTCCTTTTTCTGGCTGAATAATATTCCATTATATATAGATCTATATCTATCTATATCTATCTATCTATCTATCTATCTATCTATCTATCTCTATATCACGACAACTTCTTTATCTGTCTTCCATTCATCTGCCAATGGACACTTGGGTCGTTTCCATGTCTTGGTTATTGCAAATAAATGAGGCAATGAACACGGGGGTGCAGACACCTCTTCTACATAGTGTTTTGGTTTCCGTTGGATATGTTCCCGGAAGTGGAATTATGTAGTTCTATTTGTAATTTTTTGAAGAAACTTCATGGTGTTTTCCGCAGTGGGTGCACCAATTCACAATCCCACCAACAATGTGTGAGGATCCCCTTTTCTCCGCATCCTCGTCAACATTTGTTATTTCTTGTCTTTTTGATGATAGCCATTCCGATACGTCTGACAGGCAATTTCACTGTGGTTTGGATTTGCGTTTCCCTTCAGCTAGTGATCTTGATCAAGCGTCTTTCCATGTACCTGTTGGCCAGTCATATATCTTCTTCAGGAAAATGTCTATTTGGGTCTTTGCTCATTTTTTACTTGGATTATTTGGGTTTTATTTTGTTTGCTATCGAGATGTATGCGTTCTTTATTTTGGATATGAACCCCTTATCAGAGTATGATTGGCAAATACTTTTTCCAGTCTGTAGGCTGTCTTTTCATGTTGCCGATTGCTTCTTTATTTTATTTATTTTTCTTTATTTATTTTGAGAGAGAGAGAGAGCAGGGAAGGGGCAGAGAGAGAGGGAGAGAATCCCAAGAAGTCTCCACCCTCAGACAGAGCCCTTTGTGGGGCTCAGTTCCACGTCAGTGAGATCATGACCTGAGCGGAAGTCAAGAGTAGGGCGCGTAACCGAATGAGCCCCCGAGGCGTCCCTCGTTATGTGGATGGTTTCTTTTGCCATGCGGAAGCTTTTTGGTTTGATGTGGTTCTGCTTGTTTTTCATTATGTTGCTTGTGCTTTGGGGCTCATCTTTCAGCACTTTGAAGATGTCCTAGATTTCTGGCTTGCATAGCTTGTGATAAATTTGCAGAATTATTGCTTCCTCGTGTTATTTCCCTCTGGGTGCTTTCAAGCCTTTTTTTTTTTTTTTTTTTTTTTCTAAATCTGTGATTTTTCGGCCATTTGACGCTGGTGTGCCTAAGCATAGTTTTAAAATGTATCCTGTTTGGCTTTCCCTGAGAAAAGTTTGATCTTGTGAATGTGCGTCTTTCACCATATTTGGAACTTTTCAGACATTATTCTTTCAAATATTTTTTTTTGCTGTTCCACTCTTTTCTCTCCTTCCGGTAGTCACTAATATGCACATTAGACTTTTTGATTCTCCCCATATGTCTCTGAGGCTCTTACTAATATTTTGGGTTTTTAAAAAATTTTTTTGAATGTTTATTTATTTTTGAGAGAGAGAGAGGGACAGAGAATGAGCTGAGGAGGAGCAGAGAGAGAGACTCTGAAGCAGGCTCCAGGATCTGAGCTGTCAGCACAGAGCCCAACATGGGGCTCGAACTCACAAGCTACAGGATCATGACCAGAGCCGAAGTCAGATGCTTAACCAACGGAGCCACGCAGGTGCCCCAATATTTTTATTGTTTAAATGTTTATTTATTTTTGAGAGAGAAAGAGAGAGAGCACACATGAATAGGGAAGGGGCAGTGAGAGAGGGAGACAGAGAATCCCAAGCAGTCTCCATACTGCCTGTGCAAAGCCCAATTCAGGGCTCAAACCCACAAACCATAAGATCATGACCCGAGCCCGAATCAAGAATCAGACGGTCAACCAACTGAGCCACCCAGGTGCCCCTGATAATTATGTTTTATGAAGTCACCATGGACACTGAATTAGCAAATGTTGAACTTTTACTCATATGAGAAAAGCAGGGTTAGATTCCTAAGAGCTTCTGGTCACAACATTTTCATCCACTGATCAATATATAACCTGGGTTTTTATGTGTGTCTGTTTAAAGACACCGAAAGTGACCATAGATTGTATGGATGATATAAAACATAGGTTTATTTCTGGACTCTCAGTTCTATTCCTGAATACACACTTTCCTGGAGAAGATATATGATTGGCCAACGGGTATATGTAAAAGGTGGTCAACATCACAAGTTGAAGGGAAATGCAAATCAAAACCAGTTCAGTTCTGTCCCGTTGGTTTGCAGGAGTATCTTTTTTTTTTTTAATTTTTTTTTAATGTTTATTATTTTTGAGAGAGAGACAGAGAGCAAGCAAGGGAGGGGCAGAGAGACAGGGAGACACAGAATCCAAAGCGGGGGCTCCAGGTTCCGAGCTGTCAGCACAGAGCCCGACGTGGGGCTCGAGCTCATGAATCATGAGATCATGAGCTGAGCAGAAATCGGACACTCAACCAGTCGGTTGAGCCACCCAGGTGCCCCACGTTTATTTATTTGTTTATTTTTAAGTCATCTCTACACCCAACGTGGGGCTCAAACTCACAACCCTGAGGTTAAAAGTTACATGCCCTTACAACTGAGCCAGGCGTCCCTTATTTCTATATTTTTGAAGTCCAATAATGTAACCAGAGTGTTTTATATTATCTATTGCTGTGTAACAAATTACCCCCAAATCTAATGGCTTAAAAGCATTTATTATATCACAGTTTCTGTGGATCAGGAATCCATGTGTTTTTGTTTTTGTTTTTAATTGAGGCGAAATTCACAAAGCTTACAATGAACTAAAGTATACAAGTCGGGCACGTGCAGTACGTTCACGGGGTGGCACGGCCACCACCTCCGTCTCGTTCCAAAATACGTTCGTCACTCAAAAGAAAACCCTGTACCTTTTAGCCATCCTTCCTTGCTCTCCTTTCTCCCAACCCCGGACACCCACCGGGTGGAGGAGTAAGAAAGGGGAACCTTCCCAAAGAACAAGATTTATTTCTATTCTATTCTATTCTATTGTAAATAAAATGGCTTAGTACCCTCAGAGAGTTAGACGTACTGGCGTAGAATTAAGAGCCTACTTAATTGACCTACACGTGCACAGATTATGACACACGATAGCAATGGAATGGCAGATCGGTGGGGAGGAGAGGCACTATTCCATTAACGAGGGGAAAAAACTGGCCAAATGGGGAAAAAAGATGAAATTGGATCCTACCTTCAAAACCCAATCCCAGGGGCACCTGAGTGGCTCAGGTGGTTAAGCATCAGACTCCCAATTTCAGCTCAGGTCACGATCTCACGATTCATGAGTTCGAGCCCCACATCGTGCTCTGTGCTGTCGGCACCGAACCTGCTTGGGGTTCTCTGTCTTCCTCTCTCTCTGCCCCTCCTCCTGCAAATAACTAAATGAACTTTAAAAAACAAAAAACAAACAAACAAAAAAAAAAACAATCCCAGATGGATGGAAAACTGAAATGTCAAAAGAAAAAGTTTAAATTTGTAGTTAAAATAGACTGTTTTTCTGAGGTTGGGCTAGGGAAAATTTTATTAAATATGACACACAAAAAGTGCAAACTAAAACAAAAATACATTTGAAGAAATTGAAATTAAGGGGGCACTTGGCTGGATCAGTCAGTAGAGCATGCACCTCTCGATCTCAGGTTGTGGGTTTGAGCCCCATGTTGGGTGCAGAGATCACTTTTAGAAAAATTAGAATTAAGAACATCTGTTCATCAAAAGACGCCATGAGGAAAGTGAATAAATAAGTTGCAAAGCTGGGGAAAGAGGTTTGCAACCCATACAACTGACAAAGTATACATTAAAAACTTCTAGGGGCGCCTGGATGGCGCAGTCAGTTGAGCGTCTGACTTCAGCCAGGTCACGATCTCGCGGTCTGAGAGTTCGAGCCCCGCGTCAGGCTCTGGGCTGATGGCTCGGAGCCTGGAGCCTGTTTCTGATTCTGTGTCTCCCTCTCTCTCTGCCCCTCCCCCGTTCTCTGTCTCTCTCTGTCCCAAAAATAAATAAAAAACGTTGAAAAAAAATTAAAAAAAAAAAAAACTTCTAAAAATGGGGTGCCTGGGTGGCTCAGTTGGTTAAGCGTCCGACTTCAGCTGAGGTCATGATCTCATGGTTCGTGGGTTCCAGCCCCGCGTCAGGCTCGGTGCTGACAGCTCGGATAAAAATTACTCACTTTTAGAAGTGAATAAGGAAAGAACTAATCACCCGATAGAAACAATGGACAAAAACACAGAACTCAGCGCTTCAGAGATAAGCCACAAACAATGAGATGTTCAGCTTTCTCTGTAAGTAGGGAATTCAAATCAAAATTGTAGTTAGATACTGTTTTACATCCAACTGACTGGCAGAATAAAGAATTTTGCAAAATACCGAGTATCGAGGGGATAAGGATCAAGAGGGTGGGTCCCGCTCAAGGGAGGAAGTGTAAATTTGCTTGGAGAAGTTTGACGTCACTTCGCAAAGTTGGACGTTATCCACCCTCGGACCTCGGATTCCAATCCTAACTCTGTGCTCAGAGTTCATCTGAGCACCAGGAATCATGTACAAACACGTTCACGACAGCAGCGTTTATAATGGCAAACACATGAGAACAACTCAAGTGTCTACAGGCAGGAGAACGAATATGTACATCATGGCGTAATCGCCAAATGGAATATTATACAGTCATTTGAACCACGACAACATGGTTGAATCTTAGACATCGAATATTAAACGAAAAAAAAAATCTCAGAAGATACTGCTTTTATTTATTTTTATTTTTTTTGATAGCGTTTTTATAAAGCTAATAGTTAACTAAAATTAAGCAATATTTTAGCACCACGCACGTATGTGATACACGCAAGAGACAGCCATGCCAAGTGATGTCAACGAGTTGGCAGAAGAGGGGTTACCTACATCATCCCGGCACAGAATATTGATTTTGGAAACCAGCCAGGGATGAGAGTACCTTTGTGGGAGTCCAGGGGTCCAGCGAAGTTCCAGCACCCTGTTGGAAGAAAACATTTGAGACACGCTGAAATGGATAAGATGATCAGTTTCACGTTCCCTCATGGCGCCTTCCCGAAGGCAGCACAGTCCAGCGCGGAGAGAGACCCTCCCACCCCAGCCCGCGATGTCTCCCAGGGGCTAAGGCGAACGCATGGTGAGCGGGTACCCAGCTCCCTCAGCGGTGCAGGACACTGCCCAAGGGACACTCTACTTCCCCACCCCTCCCGCAATCCTGAGGTATTGGCAGGAGAAGGGGGGGAGAGGCCGGGAGCACAGCAACCGAGGCTCAGAAGTCAGCAAAGGGCTGCCAACCTCAGAGTGTTCAAGGCATCCGTCGGGAAGCCTGTCCCCCCGCCGCTTAGAACAGGTGTACGAAAAGATGCTCAACGTCACTGAACCTGAGGGAGATGCTGACCGAAGCTACGACGAGGCATCATTTCACACTTGTTAGGATGGCTACTATCAAAACCGCAAAAGGTATGAAGTGCGGACAACAGCGTGGAGCAAGGCCGACCTGGTGCGCGTTTGGTGGGAAGGTAAATTGCTTACAGCTGCCGTGGAAAACAGTCTAACGTTTCCTCAAAAACTTCAAAATAGAACCACTATATGATCCGGCACTCGCGATTCTGGGTATATACCCAAAGGAAATGCAATCACACTCTCGAAAAGGTAGCCGCACCCCCATCTTTACGGCGGCATTATTCACGATCGCCAAGGCGGGGAAGTGAACCAAATGTCCGTTGATGGATGAATGGATAAAGGAAATGGGGTGCGTATATACAATGGCGATTTCTTCAGCCTCACAAAGGAAGGAAACCCTGCCATTTGCAGCAGCGTGGATGAGACTAGAGGACGCAATGCTAAGAGAAGCCAGACGCAGAAAGGTAAAAACGACCCGATCTCACTCCCATGTGGCATCTTAAAAAGGTGAATGGTGGTGGCCAGGGGCTGGGGGAAGGGGGAAATGGGAACAGGTTGGTCACTTACAGTTATGAGATGAACAAATTCTGGAGACCTGATGTACAACACGGGGACTAGAGTTGATAACGATGTATTGTGCGCTTGAAATTTGCCAAGGGAACAGATTTCGCCTGTTGTCACCACACACATGTGAGGTGATGGATCTGTTAATTAGCTTGATGGGGGTAATCATTTCGCAGCGTATACATATATCAAATTATTGTGTTGTGCACATTAAAAATTGTGTTTTGTTTATGTATTTAAGTACCTCCATACTCAACGTGGGGCTCAAACTCATGACCTCGGAGATCAAAAGCCCCATGCTCTTCTGACTGAGCCAGCCCGGTGCCCCCATGTTGTATATCTTCAATATATATAATTTAATCTGTCGATCATACTTTAATAAAGGCGGGGGAGCAAGAAAGAGTTAATGCAAGATTCAGGATGGCGATCACTGTATGTTGGGGCTGTCAGGGAAGCTGGTTGGTGAGAGGCACATAGGTAGACACGAGTTATAATCAGTGTTTTCTTATTTTTTATTTATTTTTAATTTTTTTTATTTTTATTTTTTAATTTTTTTTTAACATTTATTTTTTTTTAATTTTTTTTTCAACGTTTATTTATTTTTGGGACAGAGAGAGACAGAGCATGAACGGGGGAGGGGCAGAGAGAGAGAGGGAGACACAGAATCGGAAACAGGCTCCAGGCTCTGAGCCATCAGCCCAGAGCCTGACGCGGGGCTCGAACTCACGGACCGCGAGATCGTGACCTGGCTGAAGTCGGACGCTTAACCGACTGTGCCACTCAGGCGCCCCAACATTTATTTATTTTTGAGACAGAGAGAGACAGAGCATGAACGGGGAAGGGGCAGAGAGAGAGGGAGACACAGAATCGGAAGCAGGCTCCAGGCTCCGAGCCGTCAGCCCAGAGCCTGACACGAGGCTCGAACTCACGGACCATGAGATCGTGACCTGAGCCGAAGTTGGACGCTCAACCGACTGAGCCACCCAGGCGCCCCTATTTTTAACTTTTTAAATGTGTATTTATTTATTTATTTGTTTTTTTAAAATGTTTTATTTATTTTTGAGACAGGGAGAGACAGAGCATGGACAGGGGAGGGTCAGAGAGAGGGAGACACAGAATCTGAAACAGGCTCCAGGCTCCGAGCTGTCAGCACAGAGCCCGACGCGGGGCTCGAACCCACGGAGGGCGAGATCATGACCTGAGCCAAAGTCGGCCGCTTAACCGACTGAGCCACCCAGGTGCCCCTATTTATTTATTTATTTATTTATTTTTTTTTTTTTGAGAGCGACAGAGTGCGAGTGGGGGAGGGGCAGAGAGCGAGGGAGAGAGAGAATCCCAAGCAGGTTCTGAGCTGTCAGCACAGAGCCAACACGGGGCTTGAACCCACAAATTGTTGAGATCATGACCCGAGCCGAAGTCAGGCGCTCAACCGACTGAGCCACTCAGGCTTCCCTTAAAAAGAAAAGCTTTAAAAAAAAAAAAAGAGAGACTGGAGAAACATTCTTTTTAAGATCTGGAATGAGACAAGTGTGGCCTCTGTTGCCTTCATTCTCCAAGAAAAAAGCCTGCTCAGACTCCTTCGTGACCTTTATGTGAATTGCGCGACAGAGACACCAGAATGCCAGACTCCCACAAACCCTAAATGCCTTCTCTGCTGGCAAGTTCTGAAAAAGATCCCATTTGTGACAGGCAGGAAAGGACATTGGGAACTTGAGAAGCAGAAGGGTGACTTCGGGAAGAAGCCACGCCCCCTGCCAAGCAGGCCTCTGCCGGGTTCCCACGGAAGGCACCAAAAATGTGATCTTGTCGACTCTGTGTCCAAATTTCCAAAATTGCAACATCAGACGCGAATCCTTTTTGGAAGCAGAGAAAGAGAGCCAGGGTTCCGAGTGGCGGCCGCAGTTTTACATTTTCCTCTCTGCCGTATCTGAGTCTATCTTCATACTGTGTTTTGACTTTTAGTACGGCTTGTAAATTTTTGTCCGCAAGCCAGACAGCAGGCTCGGGGTGAAAGAGACGGCTATAAATAGACCTTTAGTGATGCGGCCGCCAGGGGTGGGGGAGGGGAGCCCTGTTAGCGAGCCTGGGTTCCCTGGGCTGTAAGCTTCACAGGTGCTTCTCAGTTACTGTTTTTAACTGGAGTTTCGTTTGTTCGTTGATTACTTTTTAAGTTTTATTTATTGAAATAATCTCTACGCTCAGCATGAGGCTCCAACTGACGACCTCAAATTCAAGAGTCAGATGCTCTACCCCCTGAGCCAACCGGTGGCCCCAAGTTTGTTTGTTCAAAAAATTGTTTCAATGTTTATTTTTGAGAGACAGAGCACAAGTGGGGGAGGGGCAGAGAGAGAGAGAGAGAGAGAGAGAGAGAGAGAGAGACAGAATCCGAAGCAGGCTCCAGGCCCTGAAGCACGGGGCTTGAACTCACGACCTGGAGATTAAGAGTCGCATACTCTAGCCACCCTGGAGCCTAGTTGACCCACATGTATCACACACATTAGTTTCAGGTGCAGCAAGCTTCCAGTTCTTTCTCCCCCTTGGGAGGGCCAGAACCACCAGGGAGGGCTGGGAGTGGGTATTTCCCTTCTGCCAGGTGAGTTACGTTGTGAATACATTTCAGTAGGTTAGGCTCTGGTAAAATAGCTTCTCTGGGGGCCAGGCCTTGGCAAGAAGGACGGAATGTTCCGGATGAATTTCAAAACGGCTACTTTTCCCTCCCCTGCGAGGCGCAGAGGGGGATTTCCTCCCCATCTTCACTGTAAGAACCTAGTGGGGCTCTTGGAGGGGGGCTCGAACTCGCAATCCCGAGATCGAGAGTTGAGTTCTCTTCCCACTGAGCTAGCCGGGCACCCCTCTCCCTGGGGTTTTTAACTCTCGGACTTGTCTACACTGAGCCCCCAGCAATTCCTCAAGAGCCACTCAGTTGTCCCCCCGACCTGATGGAGGTTTCTGCTCTGGTAAGTTGTAATTCTTAAAAAAAAAATTTTTTTTTAATATTTATTAGAAAGAGAGAGAGCGAGGGAGGGAAACACAGAATCCGAAGCAGATTCCAGTCTCCGAGCTGTCAGCGCAGAGCCCGACTCCGGGCTCGAACTCACACACCGTGAGATCGTGACCTGAGAGCGGAAGTCAGACGCAAGTTGTAATTCTTGGTATCTGCCCGTCCGTCTCTCCATTTCGAGGTGACAGCAGCTTGCTGCCGTGACCTCAGTTCTCAGATGAGTCTAAGAGTTGTCGATGTTTGCTCTGTTCGGCTTTCTACCTGTTAGGCTGGAGTGACAACCCCCAAGCTCCTTAACACGCAGGACGGGCAACCGGAAGTCTCTCTCTCTCCTTTTGAATGGCAGCTTTACCGACACGTAACCCGTATCCCATCAACTCTGCCCTTTTGGGGTGTTAAGACTTGGTGATTTTCAGGATATTCACGACGTTGTGCGACCGTCACCACCAGCCAATTTCAGAACATTTTTATCACCCCAGGAAGACACTCCAGGGGCAATCGATTCCCTATTCCCCCTTCTCCCAGCCCTAGGCAACCACTCTTCCTGTCTCTATGGATTTGCCTGTTCCAGAAGTGTGATATAAGTGGAATCGTGATATGCGGTCTTTTGGGTCTGGTTTCTTTCACGATGTTCTCAAGGCTCATCTATGTTGTAGCCCACATGAGGACTTCGTCCCTTTTTATGCTCAAATCATACTCCGTTGTAGGGCCCCACCGCGTGTTACATATCCTTTCGTCAGTTGATGGACATTTGGGTTGCTTCTACTTTTTGGCGGTTGTGAATAATGCTGCTTTGAACATTCCATGTGCAGACTTTTGTGTAAACATGTTTTTAATTTCCTCGGATAGACACCGGGGTGTGGAATTGCTGGGTCGTACGGAAGCCTGTAGTTAACATTTTGAGGAACTGTGTTCATTGGCCGTTTTCACATCTTCTTTAGAGAAATGTCTGTGAAAATCTTTTGCCCATTTTTTCTCCTTTCCATCTTTTTTTTTTTTAATTTTTTTTTTCAACGTTTATTTATTTTTGGGACAGAGAGAGACAGAGCATGAACAGGGGAGGGGCAGAGAGAGAGGGAGACACAGAATCGGAAACAGGCTCCAGGCTCTGAGCCATCAGCCCAGAGCCTGACGTGGGGCTCGAACTCACGGACCGCGAGATCGTGACCTGGCTGAAGTCGGATGCCCAACCGACTGCGCCACCCAGGCGCCCCTCCTTTCCATCTTTTTTAATGTTTGTTTATTTTGAGAAAGCGAGACAGCGTGCGAGCAGGGGAGGGGGAGAGAGAGAGGGAGATGGAGAATCTCAAGCAGGCTCCGCACGGAGCCCCATGTGGGGCTCGATCCCACAAGTCATGACATCATGACTTGAGCCAAATCAAGAGTTGGTCGCTTAACCGACTGAGCCTCCCAGGCACCCCAAATTTTTTTGTGTTTTGATTTTTCCCTAAGTACCCTCTACACCCAATGTGGGGCTTGAACTCACAACGCCAAGATCAAGAGTTGTGAGTTCAAGCCAGCCCCACACTGGACATACAGCTTACTTAAAAAAAAAAAAAAAACAAAATCACATGCTGTACCCACTGATCCTGCCATGTGTCCCTGATTTGAAAGAGGAGGACGCAAGGTGGGTGTCTAGGGAAAGCTTGCCCCAGGCCAGTGGTTCTCAGCCAGTGGGGATTCTGCCCTCTTACCCCAAAGGGGTGATTTTTGCCAATGTCTGAAGACATGTGTTTGCTTGTCACGACTGAGGCTGGAGGAGAGTCTAGTAGGGAGGGGCCCTTGACATCCTACAATGCACAGGACGGCCCCCACAACAAGGAATCATCTGGCCCAAAGAGTCAGTAGTGCCCAGGTTGAGAGACTCGGGCCTAGTGCAGGGAACAGCCAGTGCAAGGGGCCTGTGGCTCACGTACCTGGTGCTTGCAAAACTGCTGAGAGCCCGCGGGGCTGGAGGGAGACAACAGCAGCCAAGTTGGGAGGGGATGGGCCACCCGACCTAGGGCAGGGAGGCCCTGTGAGGACTTTTACGGCGGCGCTCTTTGTGACAAGAGGAAGGATCTGAAGTCGGGGAGTGATGTCATCTCACGGAATGTTTTAGAGGCTTAGCTGGCTGCTGGGTCGGGAACAGGCGGGGAGACAGGGCTGTGTCAGTGGCGGGACAGGAGCCACAGGAGGTCAATGCTGGGACCCCAGGAGCCAGCCGGCCACCTGTTTGGAGTCTTCTCTCCCCTGAGGACCTCACCTCGGGCTCCAGAGTTTGAAAAACGGCAGCTGTCAGCCTGGACTTAGCCTCCCCCCCCTCCAGACCTCCAATCCTGCGGGCCCTCGCCTTCAACACACAGCCCGGCTCTGATCCCTCCCACGTAAGCTCCCAACAGCCCAAATACACAGAACTGCGCTTCAACCCCGGAAACTCCGGATGGGGTCCCCTCTCGGTGCAAACCTTCCGCGCCCTTGAATTCCTCTATGATGAAGGGCCCTAGGGTTCCCGCCATCTCCCAGAAGCATGCGTTCCTTTTGCAAGTAAAACAGAAGGGGAGAATTTTAAATATTTGACCAAAAAACCCAAACAACAACAACAAACTGATCAGATCTAGATAACACCCTCCCACCGGCCCCGGGGCGGGCTGGGGGGGGGCCTTTGGCTACCCCCTGCCCCCAATATCTGCCACCTTCTCCCCTTGGGGTCCAACCGCTGCTTCCCCACCTGCGCCCAGGCTGTCCTAACGGCCTGTGAGATCTGCACGGCGGACCCCTCCCCCTCCCTGCCTCCCTCTGCTGGTGGGGGTGGGGGCACTGCTCCCCTTCCAGGCTTTCAGAGCTCCCGGGGGTGCAGGGAGCTCAGCCTGACTCTCCCCACCCCCCTTGATCCTCTCCCTGGGCTTTAAATGCCACGTATTTAAAATATCGCTTCTACCCTCAGCCTGGCTGCAGCCCGGAACACCCGGGGTGCCAGCCAGATCTCGCAGAGGACAGCGCCTTTGTCTGCAATGCCTTCCTCCCCCGGGGTCCGCGGCTCCCTGTCCGTGCGGCACCCACGTCCACCCGGAGGCCTGAGCCGCCAGAGCCCGCCTCCGCCTCCGGGACGGCGTCCAGGTCGTGCGCGGTGCCGGTTCAGGCCGAATGCGCCTCCAGGCAGCCCACACCCTCCGTTCCCACCGCCTCCCACTTTGCCTAAACCGCCAGCATTCCCCGCCCGGCCAGCTGCGGGGCCTCTAACCCGGCTGCTTCGCGTGATCTTTGTCGGATCAAGTCTCCTCCCTCCCGGGCTCCCGGCCGGTTTAATGGTTTCCCTCTGTCCTCAGGGTAAACTCCGAGCCGTTGGGGACGGTCTGAAGGCGGGCAGTTCCCTCATCGGGACCCCAGGGGGGGGCCTTCATCTGCCATCTGGGGATGCTCTTGCCCACCCCGCCCCATATATTATCTAGGTTAACATATTTCTTACTGGTTGTTAAATTTTTTTTTAATTGTAGGGGGCGCATGGGTGGCTGGGTCGGTTGAGTGCCGGACTGGCTTACAGCTCAGGTCACGATCTCTCAGTCGGGGAGTTGGTGAGTTCGAGCCCTGCGTGGGGCTCCGTGATGAGCATGGAACCTGCTTGGGATTCTCTCTCTCTCTCTCTCTCTCTCTCTCTCTCTCAAAATAAATTTATAAAATATTTTAAATTGTGGTAAGAGACGCATAACATAAAATTTATCATTGTACCCATTTTTTATCTCAACCATTTAAAAATTTTTTTAATTTTTTTTTTTTTTTTTTTTATTGAGAGAGAGAGAGAGAGACAGAGAGTACAAGCAGGGGAGGGAGACACAGAATCCGAAGCAGGCTCTAGGCTCCGAGCTGGCAGCACAGGGCCCGACGTGGGGCTCGAACCCGTGAACCCCGAGATCATGACCTGAGCCCGAGTTGGATGCTCAACCAACTGAGCCACCCAGGCGCCCCCGCCATGCTGTTTTCTATAGCAGCTGCGCCCTTTTATGTTCCCACCATCAGGGCACAAAGGTCCCACCTTCCCTGCCTCCCTGCCAACACTTTTATCTCGTGGGTCTTTTGTAGGTTTCCAATGGGTGTGAGGCGGTATCTCACTGTGGTTTTGATTTGCATTTTCCTAATGACTAGAAATCATTGCCAAGCTTTTTCCCTGGTGTGTTTTCTTCCAAGAGTTTTAGAGTCGTAGCTGGGAATGTTCACAAACTTCTCTCTCCCTGGCTAATTCCAATTCCAGTTTTGCTGCGTGACGAATTTCCTTCCCGGGAGGCCATGTTGCCACTTGCCCTGTGACATTTTCTCATGGCCCACACAGTACATCCTTCCCTTCGTGGCCCTTTGCACGAGTGTGCTGAGGTTTTTTTAATTGGCGGGCATTTATGGTCTTGAAGATAGGAGTCTCTTGTTCTCGACAACCAACACCCAGTACGGCACCTGCTACCTCCCGGGTACATTTTTGTTGAGTGAATGGACGGCTGAATGAATGCATGAGTCAAGTCAATGGGACAGACAACCACAGGGGGAGGGTAAAGTCTGTGGTCAGAAAGAGGAGAAATCTGAGCTGAGCCTTGAAGACCAGGAAAGGTTTGGAAAGAAAAGAAGTTTGGGAAGGGCTTCTGGCCGGACGGAACAGCACAGCCACGGAGATGACAATGAGCAAGGCCATCTGACATCAATAGGCGGCCAGCCTGGCAGGAGCAGGGCGAAGGGGGCTGGGCGGTCCCGCCTGCCCTGGGCACATGAGTCTGACCAGAGGGATGAGGGGAGCCAGCGAGGGGTCAGATCCACCCTGTGACAGACTAAGATGCTGCTTCTTGGGGCGCCTGGGTAGCTCAGTCAGTTGAGCCTCGGACTTCCGCTCAGGTCCTGAGCTCACAGTTCGTGAGTTCGAGCCCCGCCTTGGGCTCTGGGCTGACGGCTCAGAGCCTGGAGCCTGCTTCGGATTCTGTGTCTCCCTCTCTCTCTGCCCCTCTCCTACTCATGCTCTGTCTCACTCTCTCTCAAAAGTAAATAAATAAGCCAACAAATTTTTGTAAAATGCTGCTTCTGGAAGATTCTCTGGCAGCAGGGTGCAGGATGGCTGTGAGTGGGGGAGGGGCTGGAGACACAGAGGCCAGCATGGAAACCTCTGCTCCTTTGAAACCTTTTCCGCACTGAGAACCAAGCTCGTTTCTCTTTCTTTTTTCTTTTCTTTTCCTTGCCTTTCTTTTCTCTTTTCTTTCCTTTTCTCTTTTCTTTCCTTTTCCTTTCCTTTCCTTCTCTCTCTTAATGTTTATATTTGAGAGAGAGAGAAAGGCAGTGCATGAGTGGGGGGTGGGGGGAGAGAGAAACACAGAATCCGAAGCAGCTCCAGGCTCTGAGCCGTCAGCACAGAGCCTGACGTGGGGCTCGAACCCTCGAACCCACGAGCCCTGAGATGACCTGAGCCGAAGTCGCCCAACCGACTGAGCCCCCCAGGCGCCCCCCAAACCTGTTCCTTCAGCGCTGTGGCCCTTCAGGCTTTTGCAGAGCTCTTTGCTGATTCAGCTCTTTGCTGGTTCTGTCCCTGTCGCCTGCCGCCCCCCGCACCCTCCAGTGGGATGCGTTGCGGGCCCGGAACGACAGGTCAGGTGGATGGATGCTTTAACACAGGGGTTTTTTCAGCTCCCTGCAAAACGGGGCCTGTCCTTCTGTGGCACTTTAAGAGAGAAGCCTGAAAGGTTTCCTCAGAATAAAGCCTGGCCGGGCAGGACACCGGATACGTTCCTTGTATCCAGCTACCATTTCCTGTGTGTGAAAACCGTACGAGCAAATTGCCTCTTACAGCTCCTTGCATGCGAGTGAGGGCTCAGCAAATGACTGCTAGCGGGAACAGCGCCTCACGAATTGGCTGGCTAGCCCAAGCATGACTCAAGAACATAAGAATAGAAGCAAACCTCAGCGTCCAGCAAAAGCCCGGGGACAACGCTGCCATCGGTGTGGACATTTGGTGTTCAATGGCGGCCCAAGGTCTAATCACCACGTCTGGGGCATTAGGAGATGGAGCTTTGCACCCTCGCTGGAGGCCTCAAAGCCAGAGATTTGCTTTCCCAGCATCCCTTGCAGCTGACCAGGGGTTGGGGGGGGGGGGGCACGTGGCATCATCCGTCTTGGGGCCAGTGGCGCCCTCCAGAGTCTGGGGCCAGCGGTGCTGGCCTTCCTGGCTGTGTGTCTGTCCTGCCCGGCCTGTGGCAGGTGTGTCCTCATCAGGGCAGATCGGCAGTGAGCTTTGGCCCCTGTCCATGCTGCAGGTTTCTTACCCAGCCTTTCTGGTGGTTCCAGAAGCTACCTCTGGCCTTCCAGTAAACTCCTTTCCTGCTGAAGATTACCGGGGTGCTTTTGAATTGTAAAAACTCCCATGGTTCCAGCACGACAAGAACTTGAACGTGAAAAAAAAAACAAACAAACTTGAACTCGAGCTGGAGGCTTTTAGTTCTGCTGGTCTGAGGGCCACGCATCGGTTTAGGGCCTAGACTCCATCCAGGGGCCCCCTCCAGTGGAGCGTGAGCAGGACCCAGAAGCTGCAGGGACAGGCAGAGAAAGCCTCACCAGCAGCATCTCCTGAAACGCGAATTCTCCTTCCAGCCACGCAGAATCAGAAACCCTGGGGAGAAGGCCCGGCAGCTGGTGTTTTCACAGGCCCTCTAGTGATGCACATGCCCCCCAAAATGTGCCCTAGCGCCTCAAGGAGGAGCCGCGTGCTCCAGAAAAAGCAACAGACACAAATCAGAGACCCTCAGGGCGCCTGGTGGCTCAGTGGTTAAGCATCAGATCCTGGCTCAGATCATGATCTCGTGGTTCATGGGTTCGAGCCCTGCATCGGGATCTGTGCTGATGGCTCGGAGCCTGGAACCTGCTTCGGATTCTGTGTCTCCCTCTCTCTCTGTGCCTCCCCTCCTCTGTGTCTTTCAAAAATAAATAAATATTTAAAAAAAATTTTTAATTAAATAATACTGTATCCATACAGTGCCCGGCACTCGGCAGAGGCCCAGTGAATGTCACCCGTCGCCGTTAAGACTGCTTGGAATCCATCCCCTTCGTACACAGCCGTGCAGATTTGGGCCAGGCCTCCAGCTTTTCAGCCTCATTTTATTTTTTATTCTGTAACATGCAGATAACAGCCCTCACCTCCCAGCCCTGTTTGGAAGGCTCAAGGAAGATAAAATAAGAAAGCAGTGTTTTATCTAAGCTAAAATGTACAACTGTGGAACAGGAAGTAAAACACGAAAGTTAAAAAATATCCAGCCTATGCGTGCCCGGCCGGCTCGGTCAGGACAGCGTGTGACTCTTGATCTCAAGGTTGTGTGTTTGAGCCCCACGCTGGTGTGGAGCCTACTTCAAAAAAAAAGGGAAAAGCAAAAAAGGAAAAGAAATATCCCGCCTACTAGACACGAGCACAAGATGAGGTGGGGATCACTGTGGGCGTGCTGTTTAGCAGACCCTGGGCTCCTCCCGAGCACGGGAACCGTGCATTAGACACTGGGGACCAGCAGTGACCTGGCAGATATGTTCTCTGCCCTTGAGGCTGCTTGTAATTTCACTTTCAACTCCTTCAGACCTGACTAGACCGCTTATATTTCTACAATGGAACATTTATATATAGGTGTGTACATAAATATGCTTATATACACTTATAACTACAAAACTCTCTTTCTCCATTATATATATACATTTGTCTCTCTCTGTGTTAAATATGTATATGTGTAGGGGCGCCTGGGTGGCTCAGTCGGTTAAGCGTCCAACTCTTTTTTTTTTTTTTAATGTTTTATTTATTTTTGAGACAGAGAGAGACAGAGCACGAGCAGGGGAGGGGCAGAGAGAGAGAGGGAGACACAGAACCCGAAGCAGCCCCAGGCTCTGAGCTGTCAGCACAGAGCCCGACGTGGGGCTCGAACTCACAGACCGCGAGATCATGACCTGAGCCGAAGTCGGACGCTTAACCGACTGAGCCACCCAGGCACTACTCTTTTTTTTTTTCTAAATGTTTATTTATTTATTTTGAGCGAGAGAGTAAACATGCATGTGTGCAAGTGGGAGAGGGACAGAAAGAGAGAGGGAGAGAGAGAGAGAGAGAGAGAGAGAGAGAGAGAGAGAACCCTAAGCAGGCTCCACGCTCCATGCATGAGCCTGACAGAGGGCTCGATCCCACAACCCTAGGACCACGACCGGAACCAAAATCAGGAGTCGGACACTCAACCGACCGAGCCACCCAGGCACCCCCCTCCCGCCCCATCCCCGCCCCACCCCCAATTCCTTTTCTACCGAGGAAGCTGTTGGTAGCAGTCTCTTGTGTCTCCTTCCAGACGCACAGGCTGTGCACGCACAAGAGTGCAAGACGTGTGTGCGTTCCGCGTTTTTGTTTTCCACTTTGCTGTGTACGTGAGAGCTTGTTTCTAAAATGGTGCACGTGTACGTTAGGTTTTGTCCGGTTTCTCTACCACAAACAGTCGTACAATGAAAAAACACACTGTTTTAGAGTGGGCCGCGAGGGGACCCCAACTCTCCGCTCCCGCAGAGTGCTGCCCCCACCCAGGTCGGATTTCTTTCCAGCTCGTTTTCCCTTCCGAGACCCAAAGGGCTGGGTGGTCCACTCAAGGCCTTGCCAAAGTCCAGAAGCCAGTGGAGCCCGGAATCCAGGTTCCTCGTTTCCCAGCTCACCTCTGGCCACGAGGTGAATGGCTGTCGGCCATACAGGCTTTTGATTTTTTTTTTTTAACTAATTTCTGCATTTACATTTGACTTCCCTAAATGGTCCGAGGCAGCTGCCATTGAGGTGTCGGGAGGTATGTTTCCTTTTACCACGTTCTCTCCTGCCTACAGCGGGGCCGGATGATCTGGCCCATCAGAGCCAAGCCGGACGGAGCGAAGCTGTCAGCTCGGGGCCAAGGCTACGGCAGGTGCCCAGGGCCAGGGGCCGACACGGCCCAGTCTGAGCTTCAGGCCAGAAGGCCAGAGGGTAGACTCGCCTCCTGGCCCCCTCCTGACACCCAGTTCTTGTCTGGGCTCAGTCTTCCTTACTGTGCGACACGTGTGTGACGGATGGAGAGCTGGGACAAAAGTTAAACCACGTGACCCAGGAATCTCTGAAACAGAGAAGGCGCAAAGGCCAAAGAAGCCGATGAAAGGCAGGTGACTGCCCACCGGGCCTTGAAATGCTGACCCTGCCTCCTCGCTCACGACATCCTCCCTCGTCTTCAAAGCTGGGTCCTCTTTCCCCTGTGAAAAGGAATGGAAGCTTCGAGGAGAGAGGAGGTCTGAATTCTGGTGCCTTCACTTCCAGCTTGTGGCGTCTAAGCAAAATCACTCGTCTAATGCAGCGAACGTCCACGGGATACACCTGCCGTGGGTAAGGCACTTGGCCGGGTTCGGGGACACAAAGGCAAATAGGTCACAGTTCCCGCACCCGGGAAGCTGACAGTAGGACGGCGGGGTGAGTGACATGATGGGGGTGGCGAGGGTCGGGCTGAGCGCGGGCAGCACAAGGCAGGGGGAGGCCCTAACCAGGGAGAGCACGGGCAGAGCCCCTGAAAAGGCCCCTTGGGGCACTCCTTGGGACCAGCCGAGGAAAAGCAGCCGTTCACCCAACAAATACACAGAGTGCCTACCGCGCACCAAGCAAGGCGCTAGAGACACAAGGGTGCTCAAGGCAGACACGTCCCCCCGCGCTCAGGGAACTTGACATTCAAGTGAGGGAGACGGGCAGCAAATATAAACTGTGGTAAACAGTGGTAGAAACACAGTGTCGTGAATAGGCATACGGGGGAGGGGATGCGAACACGGGGCGGGTGATGAGGAGGAACCTGGAGGTGTCGGACCAGGATCACGGGTGACATTACACTTTTATTATATACTATTTACATATCCTACCTCTGTCTGACAAAGGAGCCTACAGTCAGTGACACTTCCAGGAGAACTGAGTTCTTCTGTGACCTTGGCTTCTCAATAACCTTGTCCGTGACAGGAAACAGAGTTTCTCGAAGAAATGGCTGCTGATCCCAGAGCTGGTGCTGCAGAAGGACGAAGCGTGCCTAGAACATCGTATGGTGACAGAAGAGAGAAGGCAGAGACAGAGGAGGGGGGGGAGGAGGAGGACGAAGGCAGGAGGCGGGGAAGGAAGCGCTCAGAAACTGTAGAGGACCTAGGAACCAGATGGAAAAATTGGGAACAATATAAATATTAAAATGATAATAATTTAATGGATTACAATACATTAAAAAATACAGGGGCGCCTGGGCGGCTCAGTCGTTTGAACTTCCGACTCTTGGTTTCCCCCCAGGTCATGATCTCCCGGTTTTTGCGTTGGTGGTGCAGAGCCTGCTTGGGTTTCTCTCTCTCCCTCTCCCCCGCCCCCCCCCCACTTGCGCACACTCTCTCTCTCTCAAAATAAAGCAATACGATTTAAAAAATAATAAAATACAAATTAAAAAATACCCGAGTAAGGAGTGCATGGTTGTGCTAAAAATAAATAGATGGGGGAGAAGGGCGATTACCGTCGAAAGTATTTAATACGTGTAGAGGGAGAAGTAAGAAATCTGATCTCAAACCCACAGAGTCATCGTTGATTCAGGCAAGAATCACTTACAGATGCTAAAATCTTTAGGTAGAAGTTTGATGGAGAACAGGATCCTGGAGAACAGTCTCAAATGTCTTTCCGCAGACTATTTGTTCATTGCAAAGACGATGGTAACTTTAGGGTAGAGAAGCCTGGTACACGTGACCTTGAGCAAGGGCATCAAAGTTAGCATCACCAGTAATGGAGTGAATTGATGTCCTGGGCTAGGACATCATTTTTTTTTTTTTTTAATCTTTATTTATTTTTGAGAGAGAAAAAGCAGCAGCGGGGAGGGGCAGAGAGAGAGGGACCCAGAATCCGAAGCAGGTTCCAGGCTCCGAGCTGACAGCGCAGAGCCCGATGCGGGGTTCGAACCCACGAACCGTGAGATCACAACCTGAGCCAAAGTCGGACCCTGAACTGAGCCACCCAGGCGCCCCAAAGATGAATAAATATTTAAAAATAAAATAAAAATGCGCAACCTGAATTTAACCGTAGGAGAAAAATGAGGGGACATTCTGTGCTCTTGTGATTTATAATAAATATAGAATTTCACTCTTGTCCTGATCTCTGGCACAGACCTCCTAAAACCCTTGGAACAATAAGGACAACGGGAGCATCTGTTGGGCTCTTTGGGTTTGTCATCCGGGTTCCGGGGAAATCGCTCCGAACCAAAAGAGGTGAAAGGCGTGTCGGGTGTCCTAACAGCCCCTGTCAACCGCACCCGACTTTATGTTAATGAATTAGATTAATAGAAGCTCTTAAAGGTGGGCTGGTTGCCAGGAGAATCCTGGCGATGATAGGGTTGGGACTTTCTCCCCCGCCTCCCACCTCCGGGGAGGGAAGAGGGACTAAAAGATTGAGTCCGGTCACCAAGGACTGGGGATTTAACCCACGGGGCCTCGTGTAACGAAGCCTCCATAAAACCCCCGGAGCCCCTGGGCTGGTGAACACGGGGAGGTGTGGGGAGGGGGGCGCCCCCCCTACACGCGCCTCGCCCGGTGCACCTCTCCCTCTGCCTGTCCCGGAGTCGTGCCCTCTGGTAATAAAACCTTGGTAAGTGAACTGCGTGCTTGAGTTCTGTGAGCTGCTGGAACAGATTAATCAAACCCGAGGAGGAAGTCTTGGGAACCTCCGATAGCCCGCCAGCAGCACAGGGGCCAACTTGGACTTGTTGACTGTGTCTGGAGTGTGTGGGGGCGGGGAGAGCCCCTCCTTCACCTGCAGGCCCCACAGCTGTCTCTCAGAATGGAGTTGGTCGTCTGATGAGGGAGCCTCGGGCCAGCCCAGGGCCAAGTGCAAGCCAGCCCCACCCAGCCCCCCAGATGGATGTGTGTGACATTCCTCAGGCACTCCCGGCCACCCGAGAAGAAAGGAGAGGAAAGAAAAACGAATGGTTACCTGATAGAGATCACAGTAATCGTGCCGGCCCTCAGTCTCCTCCCACCAGTTTACAAATACCTTAGTAAATACAAGAAAAAGGCAATCTTATCAATAGCCTCATCTCCAGACACCTGTAGACTCAGTTTCCTGGAGCCCCAGCATCACCCTCCCCTCCACAGTGATGTGGGGAACAGAGGCAGAAAAAAATGGCAGTGACGTTAAATGTCCTGATAACCGGCAGCCCATTGAGGCAAATCCAGAGAACATTTCTCCAGGAAGCCCCTACCGTCCTCCTGTCGATGCCTCACTGGAGGGGAAAACAGCCTTAGCCTGACCATGGCTGGGCCTTGGGTATCTTAGGAGTCCTCTTTGGCGTATCAAAGTCCTTCTGGAAACCTCCCTTTGGTCTTCACCTCCCCAACGCCTTAGTATATAAGCAGCCTTCACAACCCCAGGGCAGCTCTTTCTCCCCAGGGGTGCTTTAATAAAATCACCGTTTTTTGCACCAAAGACGTCTCAAGAATTCTTCCTTGGGTCAGCTCAGCTCCGAACCCCCATCTCTCCAAAAACCCATCACACGGGTCGCTCAGTCGGTGTCGCAGAATTGGTCGATGGGTGGGAAACCCACGTACCTGCCGTCGGAAGTAAAGCCGTGTAGCACGGAGAGTAGAGGAGACACACGCAGAAGTGAGTGGGTCCTTTACACAGTCTAGAAAACAACAGACCTGTATTCAAAAATGTCAATGTCACAGGGGCCGGCTGACTCAGTCGGTTAAGCATCCAACTCTCGGTTTCAGTTCAGGACATGATCTCACGGTTCGTGAGATCGAGCCGCACGTCAGGCTCTGGGCTGAGAGCGTGAGCCTGCTTGGGATTCTCTCTCTCACTCTCTTTGCCCTCCCCTGCTTGTGCTCCCTCTCTCTCTCTCCCTCCCTCAAAATAAGTAAATAACCCCCCCCAAAAAAAAATCAATGTCACAGGGGCACCCGGCTGGCTCACGCTGGTAGAATATGGAGTGCTTGATCTTGGGGTTGTGTTGGGAGTTCGAGCCCCATGTTGGGTGTAGAGGTCACTAAAAATAAAAGATAAACTTAAAAAACATTTTAGGGGTGCCTGGGTGACTCAGTGGGTTAAGGGTCTGACTTTTGCTCACGTCGTGATCTCATTGTTCATGGGTTCAAGCCCTGCGTCGGGCTCCGTGCTGACAGCTGAGAGCCTGGAGCCTGCTTCTGATTCTGTGTCTCCCTCTCTCTCTCTCTCTCTGCCCCTCCCCTACTTGTGTGCATGCGAGCACTCCCTCCCTCTCTCTCTTAAAATAAATAAATTAAAATTTTTTTCTTTTAAAGCATTCCCAGTGTAAAATACTCTAGGGTGAATTCAGCGATCAATTATGGAATGTGTATGTAAACTCTTGTTAAAAAAACAAATTGCAACCAAGTAAATTTGAAGAGCTCATTGGCATTATTTTTTATTTATTTAATGTTTTATTTATTTTTGAGAGAGAGAGAGACAGAGTACAAGCGGGGGAGGGGCAGAGAGCGAGGGACACAGAATCCGAAGCAGGCTCCAGGCTCGGAGCCATCAGCACAGAGCCTGATGCAGGGCTCGAACCTGCAAACTATGAGATCGTGACCTGAGCCGAAGTCGGACGCTTAACCGACTGAGCCAACCAGGCACCCCCACTTTTTTTTTTCTTTTTATGTAATCTCTTAGCTCCACGTGGGGCTCGAACCCAGGACTCAGAGATCAAGAGTCACAGCCAGGGGTCCCTCTCATTGGTTTCATTAAAGAGAAACCATTCACGAATGGGGCAGCAGGACGGGATCCAGCAAGGAGAGAGACACGGGGAAGGGTAGTACAAAATAGGAGGCTTTTATGGGAGGAGGGTGGGGCCAGAAAGTTATTGGCAAAAGAAAGGATTGTTCCAGGCAGGCCTGCTTTCTCGGGTGGCGGGGGAGTGGGGAGCAAGGTGTCTCACTGTGCACAGGGCCTCATCCTTCCCTGAACGACAGGGATGAGGAAGGGGGGTGGTGGCCCTCTCCCGCCAGACCCCAAATCCCTGGATGACGTTAGGACTACATACATTTCTGGGGGAGCTTAAAAGAAATGGTGTACAGAACACTGCTTTGGGGACTCTGAGTGATACCATTTGGGGCCTGCGATGTCTTTTTTAACACGTTCAACAAACTTTCGCTGGCACGGAAAATACGAGGCCAGCGGAACGTTCCCAGCCCCCACCCTTACAGACCGTGGGAAATTCCTTCTCTGCACATAAGCGATATCAATCAAACTGGGCCTCTAAAAACAAAGCAAAACAAAACAAAACAAAAAACAACAACAAAAACCCCCAAACCCCTAAAGCCTTATTTTCTCTCGTGATAATGGTAGAAAATTTGAGAAGAAAAGCGTAAAAAGCCAGAGGAAAACAAATCACAGTGACAGATTTCCTTTCGGTATTTTTCCTACGATTCCCTCTTTTCCCCAGTCGCTTCCACTTGGTGTCCAAAAAAATGCAAGTTAATTCTCGCATTGGCCACAAACCAAGAGCAAAAAGGTTAAACGTACTGAATGAATTTTTCAAGCCAAAGTTAAAGGCTCAGAGGGTGATGTGAGGTCTCCAAGGGTCCAATCCCTGTTTTTTTCCATTAGCAGGTGTGACCCCAGGCCTGGTGGAGGCCACATGGCTCTCCCCCGCTCAGCAAGATTCCTGCTTTCTTTTGCAATTTTTTTTTTCTTTCTACCAACTGAAATGCTGCGTTCACTTGATAGCAAATCCAGCAGAACAGAGATTTCCATGGAAAACAACACTGCCTCACGCCTTCCCATCCAGTCTCACCCCGCCCCACCCCCTCGACCTAGACACAAGCACCGTTAAAGGTTCCTGTTCCTGCTTCTTCTGGAAGTTATTTCCGAAACCCTAGCTAAAACGAGCGTACTTGGATTTGTTTTCTGTATTGCCTTTAGCGAATATTGACTTTCCGACGCACAACGTGAGGCCTTTAACTCACCCCTACTTCTTCGTCCCCTTTTTCCAGTGATCGCTACTTGTATAAATATTTTTGTTTTTGTATTACTCATTTCTCTTAAAGAGGTGAGCCTCTGTTCTAATTTTATCAGTGTCTTTGGCGAGAGAAGCCAGCTCGTAACTCCTCTTTCTCCACTTCCACAGGCAACCTCTTCTTGCCTCACGGTTACAAAGTTAAGATTTTGAGTATCAACAGTCTTTCCTGCAACCATAACCAAGTGTTCTGGAATTTTCTACGGGTTGACTCTAAAACACAAGCCGTACATGTCCTACTTCCCGCATGCAATCCTACAGTCTAGGAGAACGTTTCAAGCATTCAAGGTCATTCATTAAAAGTGTGTCAGTTAGGGGCACCTGAGTGGCTCAGTCAGTTAAGCTCCTAACTCTTCATCTCAGCGTCCTGAGTTCAGGCCCTGCATTCGGCTCTGTGCTGGGCATAAAGCCTACTTTAAAAAAAAAAAAAAAAGCATATCAATATTACGTAAGGATTTTCTTTTCTTTTCTTTTCTTTTCTTTTCTTTTCTTTTCTTTTCTTTTCAGGTAGGCTCCACACCCCACGTGGATCCCTATCTTATTTTTCATTTAAATGAAGAGTTTCTTGGGGCACCCAGCTGGCTCAGTCAATGGAGCATGTGACTCTTGATCTCTGGGTGGTGAGTTCAAACCTCACATTGGGAGTAGAGATTACGTAAAAATAAAATCTTAGCAGCACTCAGCTGGCTCAGTCAGAAGAACAATTCTTGATCTTGGAGTCGTGAGTTCGAGTCCCATGCTGGGTGTGGGGATTACTAAAAAAATAAATTAAGAAAGAGTTTCTTCTTCAGTTTTGGAATTTTTCTACTAGAGATTCTAATTGTTTTTCTTTCTTCTTGTACGCTTTACCTATGTAATATCTTTTTTTTGTTTGTTTTTTTAAAGTTTATGGGGTGCCTGGGTGGCTCAGTTGGTTAAGTGTCTGACTTTGGCTTGGGTCGTGATCTCACAGTTTGTGGGTTCGAGCCCCGCGTCGGGCTCTGTGCTGACAGCTCGGAGCCCGGAGCCTGCTTCGGATTCTGTGTCTCCCTCTCTGCCCTTCCACCACTCATGCTCTGTCTCTCAAAAATGAATAAATATTTTTAAAAAATTAAAACAAAATAAAAATAAAGTTTATTTAAAACCTCAGGGCACCTGGGTGACCAGTTGGTTGGGCACGGGACTCTTGATCTCGGCTCAGGTCATGATCTCACAGTTCACGAGTTCGAGCCCCACACTGGGCTTTGCGCTGACAGTGCTGAGCCTGTCTGAGATTCTCTCTCTCCCTCTTTCTCTGTCCCTCCCCTGCTCATGTGCGCGTGCTCTCTCTCTAAATAAAAATAAACATTTTGAAAAAATAAATAAAGCTATGTAAAACCAGACCAGTTTCAGCCATTTGCTGCTGACAAATCCAAAGGCAGAGAGATCCGTGGTGGTGAAGCAAGAAAGGACTTTATTTCAGGGAGGCCGGCACCAAGAGCATACACAGTGTCTCCAAGACTGTGCTGAAAAGACTTGTAGGTTTACGGAAGGAAAATTGGAATAAAGATGGTGTGTGCGGGCAGGTGGCTGGACCACTGTCTTCGGGTCGGTCAGGCAGGGTCATGCGGGCTCAGGGCAGTACTTACGGTTCAAGGGGATGGTTGGGTTCCCATCTGGGGATGCTTTGCCTCCAGGGTCTTTAGGCCGAGTTAAGAGATGAGCTGGAGGGGCGCCTGGGTGGCGCAGTCGGTTAAGCGTCCGACTTCAGCCAGGTCACGATCTCGCGGTCCGTGAGTTCGAGCCCCGCGTCGGGCTCTGGGCTGATGGCTCAGAGCCTGGAGCCTGCTTCCAATTCTGTGTCTTCCTCTCTCTCTGCGCCTCCCCCGTTCATGCTCTGTCTCTCTCTGTCCCAAAAATAAATAAACGTTGAAAAAAAAAAATTTTAAAAAAGAGATGAGCTGGAAAGAGGAACTTCATCAATTAGAACATTCGAGGTCAACCTGGAGGTACTCAAGGCCCTCGTTCCAAAACTGCAGGAATTTCTCAGGGCACCCAGGTGGTTCAGTCATTAAGCATCTGTCTTGATTTCGGTCATGATCTCATAGTTCGTGGGATCGAGCCCCCGTCGGGCTCTGTGCTGATGGTGTGGAGCCTGCTAGGGATTCTCTCTCTCTCTGCCCCTTCTCATGCTCTCAAGCACTCTCTCCCTCTCTCTTGGCTCCTGTTCCTTTGGAGACGATTTGTTTCTTCTCTTTAGAAACTTTTAACATCTGGGGAGGCTGGGTGGCTCAGTCGGTTAAGCGTCCGACTTTGGCTCGGGTCATGATCTCACGGTCTGTGAGTTCGAGCCCCATGTCGGGCTCTGTGCTGACAGCTCAGAGCCCAGAGCCTGCTTCCGATTCTGTGTCTCCCTCTCTCTCTGACCCTCCCCCGTTCATGCTCTGTCTCTCTCTGTCTCAAAAATAAACATTAAAAAAAAAAGAAACTTTTAACATCTTCCCTTTATTCCCGATGTTGTGAAATTTCACGAGGAAGTATCTACACATGGATAATTTTTCATTCATTAGCTTGAGCACACAACAGACCCGTCCAGAATGAAGACAAGCCTTTCAGTTCTGGAAATTATCTCTGATCGTTTCCTAAGATGTTTTTCTTCCCTCCCTTTTATTCAAATTCATTTTCTAGGATCCCTAATAACCGTATAGTCCTCCTGGATTGGTCCTCTGTGTTTTCTTCTCTCCCTGATTTCCCACTTTTCATCTTTTTTGCTCTATACAGTTGTTTTCCTCAACTCTGATTTTGTTGTTTTTTTCTTAAGATTTTAATTTTAAGTTATCTCTACGCCCAATGTGGGGCTCAAACTTACAACAGCAAAAACAAAACAAAAAACAAAAAAAAAACCCTTACAACCACGAGATCAAGAGTCACGTGCTCCACTAACTGAGCCAGCCAGGTCTCTGTTTTTAATCTTTCTGTGAAACATTTTATTTTTATGGTGCCGCCTGGCTCGCTTAGTTGGAAGAGTGTGCAACTCTTGATCTTGGGGTGTGGGATTGAGCCCCAGGTTGAGTGTAGAGATTACTAAAAAAAAATAAAAATTGTAAACAATTAAAAAGAGGCACCTGGTGGCTCAGTCGGTTGAGTCCAACTCTTGGTCTCAGCTCAGGTCTTGATTTCAGGGTTGTGAGTTCAAGCCCTGCATTGGGCTCTGCACTGGCATGAAACCTACTTAAAATTATTTTATTTTATTTTGCAACCATATTTTTAGCCACTGGGAAATATTGCTTTCTGATTGTTCCTTTTTCATGTAGTATCTACTTCTTATGTTATGAATGTTTTGTCTTCTTCAATCCCTTTAAGGGACGCCTGGGGGGCTCAGTCGGTTAAGCATCTAACTTCCGCTCTGGCTCTCTCTCTCTGCCCCTCCCCTGCTCGTGCTCTGTCTCTCTCTCTCTCTCTCTCTCTCTCTCAAAAATAAATTTAAAAAAATAATAAAAAACATTAAAAACAACAACAAAAAACAATCAGGGGCACCTGGCTGGCTCGTCGGGTAGAGCATGTAACTCCTGACCTCAAGGACATGAGTTTGAGCCCCGTTTTGGGTGTAGAGATTACCTTAAAAAAAAAAAGGCTAAAACAAATCAGCTGATTATCAATAGAAATATCAACTGACCGTTTACACTTTAAGACTATTTGAGCCTCTCACCTTGTTGTGTAAATTCTCCATGATTCCACCCTAACCCTTACCTACCTTAATCAACAACCCCTGTTCCTGCCCCTGCATGGGAACACCTGCTTGAAACCAGACTTCAAGGTCTCAATAAATGTCATGGGCTTGCCCATTTCCCTATGAGGTGTCAGACCTTTGAGGGGCAAGCAATAAAGTCTAATTTGTCTTCTCAACAGTTTGTTCTAGTGACGTTTGGGGAACCAGCATTTGACAAGGTGCTGGGAACATAGTGAATAAAGTCCTCATAGAATTTACCTTCTAGAAATAGACGCTTCTTCTAGAAGCAGGAGCCAGAAAATATATAATTTTATACTTTACAATGTAGATGGGGAGATAGTAGCCAAATCTATCATTATAAATTGTGAGAGCTGAGAAACCGATAAGGGGTACCAGAGCAGAGAATGAGGGAAGTTTGGATCCTGTTTAGAAAAGATGATCTGGAAAACCCTCCAAAATGACTTTGAGCTGGGGTGGTCTGAGTGTCCCAAGTATGGGGAATAAAAGTGATGAGACCCTGAAGGAGGAAGGCAGGTCAGCAGGTTCCAGAACAAAAGGGCAGGACGACACAGAGCCTCAAGGCAGAAGGTTCTCCATACACTTCCCTTAGAATCACTGCTTTACCCTATTTAATTATTCCTCTTGCAACAGAATTGTTTGCTAATCCTTTTTCACTGCAAATGTGCTGAAGTGAATGTTAACAGGTGAAATGCATTCTTTTTAGTTTTGTTTTTTTTTATTTATTTTGAGAGCGAGGGAGAGAGACAGTCCTAGTGAGGGGAGGAAAGAGAGAGGAAGAGAGAGAATCCCAAGCAGGCTTTGCACGCTCACCGAGGAGCCCGGCTAGGGGCTCGAACGCAGGAAACCGTGAGATCATGACAGGAGCTGAAACCAAGAATCCAAGGAGCCACCCAGGCGCCCCATGTGTTAAATGCATTCTTGAGGGTCCGGCTTTTACCAAATTCATTTATAGGGCTCTCGTAGCTCTCCTTGAGCTCATTTAGGCCCTGTGATTACCAGAAGCAGCCCGTGTGTTTCCAGACACACGCATTTGGGGAACACTAACGGGGCGGAGGATGACGCAACCCACCGCCAGATGCTCACGTTTTTTAACTGACCACCACTGATCTGCCCAGAGTAGTGAAAACAGGACCCGCGTTAACCATGTCCTCAGGTTCTTTTCCAGTTCCTCGTGATGGGGTTTTGAAGAGGGAAGGGGGTTCAGAGCTGAGCTGACAGCCAAGAAAGAATTCTTGAGACATCATTGGTGCAAAAGAAGATGATTTTATTAAAGCACGGGGACAGGACCCCTGGGTAGAAAGAGCTGCCCCGGGGGTTGTGAAGGCTGCTTAGATACTAAGGCGTTGGGGAGGTGAAGACCAAAGGGAGGTTTCCAGAAGGACTTTGATACGCCAAAGAGGACTCCTAAGATACCCAAGGCCCAGCCATGGTCAGGCTAAGGCTGTTTTCCCCTCCAGTGAGGCATCGACAGGAGGACGGTAGGGGCTTCCTGGAGAAATGTTCTCTGGATTTGCCTCAATGGGCTGCCGATTATCAGGACATTTAATGTCACCTGCCATTTCCTTTTTTTTTTTTAATTTTTAATGTTTTATTTTACACTTGAGACAGAGAGAGAGAGAGAGAGAGAGAGAGCAAGGGAGGGGAGGGGCAGAGAGACGCAGACAGAATCTGAAGCAGGCTCCAAGGCTCGGAGCTGTCAGCACAGAGTTCCAAGCAAGGCTTGAACTCACAGTGAGTTCATGACCTGACCCCAAGTCGGAGGCTTAATCCACGGAGCCACCCAGGCGCCCCGTACCTATTTCCTTCTCGCCTGTGTTCCCCACATCACTAGGGAGGGGAGGGTGACGCTGGGGCTCCAGGAAACTGAGTCTACAGGTGTCTGGAGATGAGGCTATCGATAAGATTGCCTTTTTCTTGTATTTTACTAAAATATTTACAGGCTGATGGGAGACTCAGGTCCTGCACGACTGTGATCTCTATCAGTTAACCATTCGTTTTTCTTTCCTTTGTTCTCGGGCGGCCGGGAGTGCCTGAGGAATAGCACACACATCCCATCTCGGGGGTGGGGGCAGGGGAGGGCGGGGAGGGGGGGGATCGTGCTGGCTTGCGCTTGGCCCTCAATGGGCCTTAGGCTCTCTCATCACTTGCACGGAAGTACCGGCCTGCGGTGCCGCCGATAAAGTCCAAACTTGCTCTGGCCCCAACCACACTACGCGGTGACCTCGGGCAGGAGCCTGAAATCAACCAGACCCGTCGGAGGCGCGGGGGTCCCGCCGCCGCCAACGCCGCCGCCGCCGCCCCCGGGCCGGGTGGAGGCCCCGCGCGCCGCGCCCCCGCCGCCCGCGCCGCCCCCCCTCCCACCCCCGGGCCGGGGCCCCTCCCGCCAACCCGGGCCCCGCGGGCGCACGGGGCCGACGGCGCGGGCCTCCTCCCGGGGTCTGCGCGGTGCACGCGCCCGGCCGCCCGCGCCCCGGCGCACGAGCAGCGTCCGGCTTCCTGAGCGCTCCCCTCCCCGGGCGCGTCCGTCGCCCCTCCCTCTCCGCCGCCCGCTCCGCCCGCTCCCCCTCCCTCGCCCCCGCGGGTCCCGGGAGGGGGGGGCGGCGCGGCAGGCACAGCCCCCCGCCCCCATGGCCGGCCGTCGGAGCCAGAGGCGGAGGGGGCTCCTGGGGGAGCCGGGCACCGCCCTGCTGGCCCCGCTCGCGCTGGGCCTGGGCCTGGCGCTCGCCTGCCTCGGCCTCCTGCTGGCCGCGGTCAGCCTGGGGCGCCGGCCCCCGCCGCCCGCCCAGGTGAGGCCCCTGCGGCGCAGCCCTCCCGGGGCCGGCCCGGAGCCGCGTCTGCGGAGCGGCGGGCGCGGCCGGGTGGGCCGAGGGCTCGGGGCCAGGAAGATGGGTGGAGGGTGAGATGTCAGGTGGAGGAGGGCTGGGTGACGCTGCCTCCTTCCCAGCAGGAGCCTTCCCAGGGGGAGCTGGTGGCAGAGGAGGACCCGGACCCGCCGGTGAGTGGCCGTGGGCGGCGGGCGCGCGCGTCTGGGCGTGGGGAGCGTGTGCGAGCGGAGGGTGCGGGGTGTGCCCTGGCGGCGCCGGCCGCGCGTGTGCGCGGGGGTGTGCACCGCCGTGCACGGGTAAGCGAGGGGGAGAGAGGGTGACGGCTGCGTGCAAGGGGTCTGGGTCACCCGAGTACGGAGTGTTTATTGGCCGCGGGTGAAGGGGGGGTATGAGACGGGGGGGGGGGGGAACCTTGCCTCCCCTTGGACCCCCCCCCAAGGCATCTGTGCCTGCTGCTGGCTGGTGCCTCTCCTGACGGGGCCCCCTGTCGGTCTCAGTTTACGTCTCTGCTGGTCCCCAGGCAAGACCCTGGTTTAGCCCTGCCCTTAATTCCCTTAGGAACTGAATCTCCAGATAGAGGAAAGCCGAGATGCCGGGCCTTTCCTGAAGCGGCTGGCGCGGCCTCGCAGAAGCGGTGAGCACCCCTTATCCCACCTTCCGGAATAGGAACAGTGACGGGTCTGCCGTGGCTTCTGCACTCATGATTGCGTTTGTTTGCCCTAATAGCCCCACAAAGCGGGCAGAGCCGAAACCACGAACCTCACTGACAGGCGGGATGGAGAAACTGAGGCACAGACAGTGTTGGGGCAGGGTGGGGGGGCGGTTCACAGTCATGCAGCTAACCAGTTGAGGCACGCTCAAACCTAGAATTCTGGCCCTCTCTCTGAAGCCTGTTCCATCACTTGGACCTGCTTCTCATTTCAAACCCTACGCCAAATAGGAAGGAGGGATGGTCTGGGGTTAGGAGAGCCCCTGGGGTCCTGATGGAGACACAGAGGGGCGTTGGGGAGTCAGGGGCCCGGGCCCAAATAAGCTAAGAAACTTCTGAATGGGATGATCGTAGGACTACAGGCCCAGGTTTGCACAGGACTGTCCCAGCTGACAAGTGTTTTGTCAGTGCGATTATTAATAGCAAGACTTTTGCTCTCAGAAACAACCCAGTTTGGATGAGAAATGATATAGTCATTCTACTTGTGGAGGGAGATAAGGCCTGAGGTTCTGAGGACAGGAGCCTGGACCAGAAGGGGGATGCTGGGCTTCTGAGAGGGAGAAGGGGCTGGAGAGTGGCTTCTGGGCACTATTTTGCCCATCTGTCTTTCCTTCATTCTCAGCACCCAAAGGCCGGAAAGCAAGGGCTCGCAGAGCGATCGCAGCTCACTATGAAGGTGGGTGATGGGGGAGCTATGCCCAGGGAGGGCGGGCGGTGGAGGGGCAGGCCAGGTCTCACCCACCCTTTCCTGTGTCTTACAGTTCACCCACGACCGGGACAGGACGGAGCGCAGGCCGGTGAGACCCCATTCCCACCTGCCCCTGCTCTCCCCCCGCCACCCCCGTCCCGTATTCTATGAATCTTCACCACTCTGATCATTTTTCTCAAAATGTTTCTACTAGGCTCTTCTTTCCCACCTTTACCCGACCTCCCAACTCAGCACTATGACCTCAGAACCTCAAACCCAGTCTCTGGCCCCTTCCCCTCCCAGACTCTCCCCCCCCCCAACTACTCCATCCCACCTGCGTTGCCAAGGCCTCTAAGTGAAGTAGATAGATTCGGTATGTGGCTTGAAGCTAGCGGCTTGCTTATGAGTCGGCTGTGCGGGGGAAGGGGAAGGAAGGAATCACAAATGACTTCTCGGTTTTGAACTTGGGCATCTTTGGGAATCGTGATGCCATTTATTTTTTTTTTTAACGTTTATTTATTATTGAGAGAGAGAGAGAGAGACAGAGCATGAGCAGGGGAGAGGCAGAGAGAGAGGGAGACACAGAATCCGAAGCAGGCTCCAGGCTCCGAGCTGTCAGCGCAGGGCCCGACGCGGGGCTCGAACCCAGGAACCGCGAGATCATGACCTGAGCTGAAGTCGGACGCTTAACCGACTGAGCCACCCAGGCGCCCCTAATGATGCCATTTATTGAGGTGGCGTTAACCAGGGGAGAAATGGGTTGGGAGATACGTAAATTAATCATTAAGTGTTTAATAATCGGCCAGTGGCCTCCACAAATAGCTGGCCGGACATCGTGGGCCGGCGCAGGCTAGGTCAGGACGCGAATAGTCAGGCGTCACAGCCACAGACGTGGTATTGAGAGCTGTAGGATTGGATGAAACACCGCGAGGAAGAAGCACCCCCAGAGTGAGTTCCTGAGGCTCTCGGGACATCCAGAGGGGAGGCCAAAGACAGCCCAGTGGACGCTGAGAAAAGCAGCCGGACAGAAGGGAAGAAACCGGGGAGGGGAGTGTCCTGTGATCTGGGAGAAGACTCGGTCTCACCCAGGAGGGTGTGGCCATCTGTGCCCCATGCAGCTGAGTGGTCACATGAGATGACCGCTGGGTTTGGAAACCTTAAAAGTCAGCTGGTGACCTGGACGTGGGCGGTTTCAGTGGCCCCGTTAGGGTGGACGCCAGTGTGGATTGGGTTAAGAGAAAATGGGAACTAGGAATTGGAGACGGTGACAACCCTTTCTAGAAGTTTCTCTGTGACGAGCGGAGCAACAGGCCAGTAGCTGGAGGGAGCTGTGTATGGAGGAAGGGTGCAGTCCTTCTGGTGATGAGCAACCCTACAGGGGTCTTAGCCAACGGCTACTGAATGGAACATTCATCCAGTCTCTGCAGTAGCCCTAAAAGGAAGCCGTCAGCACGGAGCCCGATGCGGGGCTCGAGCTCACGAACTGCGAGATCATGACCTAAGCCAAAACCGAGAGGTGGGCGCTTAACCGACTGAGCCACCCAGGCGGCCCGGTAGATAGAGGCCACTTAACCTGTGTGAGGCCTCGAGGATACCCAGGGGTGGAGCCCGGGTTTGAACCCAGCCAGCGCGGGCTTGTGTCCCAGACGTGCCTGGTGCGGGGGTGGGGGGAGCCTGCAGGGCAGCGTCCAGGAAGGGGGCCGGGGGTGGGTTCCAGAACCGAGAGAGGAACACGTCATCCCCTGGAGAATGTGACGACAGGTCAGTTTTTAGTGCTGGTGGGGGGACGTGAGGGAGCCCTTGCGTGATGACTTCTAGGTCCTCGGGAGAGTGAGGAGGGTGGGCGGGGGGTGAGCAGAGGTGGTACAAAACGCTTATCTTGAGGACTACAAGAGCGAGCTTCGTGGGGAGGAGCAGGAAGGCTGCCAGGCTATAAAGAATGTCCATTTGAGGTTTGTGGTGGTGACATGGGCGGACATCGTGGTCCCAGGGACCCCGTGCCCCCTGGCCACAACCAGCCTTCGCCCAGGCTGGTCCCATAGTGGGGCGCGCCCTCCCTCCTTCTCTCCCCCTCCTCTTCCTCCCCTCCAGATGGGCCATTTATTTTAGCAGCTACCCAGACATTCATACGTCCCCTGACGGAACACACACGCACTGAGCACCTGCTGTTGGTAAGGACCGGGCCGGGCGCCCACGGGCGATGATACCCAGACCTGTTCGCGAGAAAAAGTCACTGTCTAGGAGAGGAGACAGGCATAGGGATTTGCAAGTTACGGTAGGCTGGGACAGGAACAAGAATGAAAGTAGCCAGAGGTAGGCGGTGGCGAAGAGGAAGACACCCAACTTTACAGTGGAGTCGGGATTCCTGTCTCAAAAAGGCGTGGACCCTGAAGCGCGAATGTAAGATGGACCAGGGGTCAAGGGCGTGCCAGGTGGAAGGAGCCGCTTGTGCCAAAGCCCCGAGTCTGGCAAGAGGATGATGAGGCCGGGCGACCAGGAGAAGCCTAGCGTGGTCGGAGGGAATCGCTGCTGGAACAGCATGAGACTCGAGGTTGGAAGAGAATATGGAGCCGGGCCACACAGGCGTTCTGGAAGTCATTCCAAGGTCAAAGCAAGTAGAGGCAGGCTCACATCTGCGTTTTTGAAACCTCACTCCCCGTGGCTGTGTGTAGGGAATATACTGGAGCCGGGGACTGGGGAGACCGGGGGGAGGGGGGGGCCCAAGGAGGAAGGAGGCTGGGAAGAATCCCGGTGAGAGTGGAGGAGACCACACTGGGGGGGGGCAGAGAGGGGCCTGGGTACCCCGTGGGGGCAAGAACCCGGAGCCAGATGCGGGAACAGAGACAGAAAGTGAGGCCGGAGTGGAGGCGCCGCGCTCAGTTTGGGTCCGGATGATATTACGGTCCGATGGTGACGGCACAGTGAGCGGGGTGGGGAGGACGCAGGAAAGAGCGGGGCTGGAGGCCCACGTGGGAGTCTGCAGGGTGACAGGTATCTCGTAGGTGGGCAGGAGAACGCCCGCCAAGCGTTACCGCGTCCTTGCGAAAGTAGCAAGGACAGCGCCCCGGGGCCGGCAGAGGGGGAAGGCTGCCAGCGAGGCCCGGGACAGCAGCCGCCAGAGCCACACGAAGCCACAGCCGGGGGGCCACGTTGGCCACCCCCCTCCTTCCTCCCACCAGTGTCCCCTGGGCGCCCACTCCGAGCAGGCCCAGCCCCGGGGGCCACGGCACAGTAGACGGTAAGGCCGGGTGGGACCCCACACTTCCTCCTGTGTAACTAAACCGGATGACTTCCTGCGACGGCGGCTGCTCCGAAGGTGGGGGGCCGTGGCCAGCAGGTGAAAGACAGGCCGGACTGGCCACGCCAGGGTGGCCGGGGAAGGGTTCTCAGCGGAGTCGGGATCTGGCCGAGGGAAGGTGCCAGGTGTGCGGCGGGAACAGGAAGGAGGCGGGAGTCCTGTGAGCTGGCGCAGCGAGAGAGGGGTGACAGTGGAGAGGTGGACTGGGAGGACCCGGGAGGCCACTTGAGTTGTGCTCTGTCATTTTAGTATTTACCTTCTTTGCAATTTGTAACTGGTCCGGCTCTAGAGTGGTTTGTTTGTTCGTCTGTTTGTTTGTTTTGTTTTTCCGGTACATCTTTATGGAGCTGTGCTTCAGGGTCCATACAATTCGCCCATTTAAACTCTATTTTTAAAAGTTTACTTATTTTGGGGTGGGGGGGCAGAGAGAGAGGGCAAGAGAGAGAATCCCAAGCAGGCTCCACGATCCCAGAGGAGCCCGACAAAGGGCTCAATCCCATGACCTGAGGCAAAATCAAAAGCCGGACGTTCGATTGGCTGAGCCAGCCAGGAGCCCCCACAGCATTTCTTTTTGTGGTTGAATAATTTCTCATTGTATGGATATACCACAATTTTCCTTACCCATTCATCGTCTGATGGACACTTGGGTACCACTTTTTTTTTAATGTTTATTTTTGAGAGAGAGAGAGAACATAAGCAGGGGAGGGGCAGAGAGACAGGGAGACACAGAATCTGAAACGGGCTCCAGGCTCTGAGCTGTCAGCACAGAGCCCGACGCGGGGCTTGAACTCACGGACCGCGAGATCGTGACCTGAGCTGAAGCCGGATGCCCAACCGTCTGAGCCACCCAGGCGCCCCTTGTTATTTTCAATGTTAATAATCCCAGTAGTATACGATTCAAGTACCGTATATGGTCTCAAAGTAAAACAGACAAACAGTAGAGACACAGGGGCTTCCGGGTGGCTCAGTTGGTCAAGCATCTGACTCTTGCATTCAGCTCAGGTCATGATCTCAGGGTTCATGGGATCAAGTCCCTCGACAGACTGTGCTGAACATGGAGCCTGCTTGGGATTCTCTCTCTCTCTCTCTCTCTCTCTCTCTCTCTCTCTCTCTCCCCCCTGCTTTCCCCCCACTCATGCTCACTCCCCCCCCAAATAAATATTTAAAAAAATATTTAAAAAACTAGAGACACAAAATATCAACCCCCCCCCCCCCACCTCTCCTTCCATCTGCTCTTCTCCCCAGAAGTGGCTGGTGACGGGTTGCTCCCGACCCCTCTGGTCACACGTACGTTGCATTTCTGCACGGAACTTCCTATTACACTACAGGCTCCGTGGGCCGTGACTCCACCCGGGGCCCGGGGCCACGTGTCTGTCTTCTGGGCCCAGCGGGCCCCCGAGTCTTCTGGACCCGATGGGTCTTTGGGGAGTGTGAGGAAGTCCTGGAAAGGGACTCTCCCCGATCTCTGAACACCCACATTCAGGTGTGGACGGGACGGTGAGTGGCTGGGAGGAGGCCAAAATCAACAGCTCCAACCCACTGCGCTATGACCGCCAGAGCGGGGAATTTACAGTCACTCGGGCTGGGCTCTACTACCTGTACAGTCAGGTAAGCCCCACCTGGCTCCGGGGGGGAAGCGGGAACCGGGGGACAAGGGTCCGGGGCACGGGGCGGGGGCAGCTCCAGGTGGGCGGGGAGCTCGGGCTTTGGGCTGGGGTGGGGGGGGTGGATCCCTGGGTCACCGAGGACAGGGGACACGGAGACCGTGTCGCCTCCCGCCTCCCCGTAGGTGCACTTTGACGAGGGGAAGGCCGTCTACCTGAAGCTCGATTTGCTGGTGGACGACGCGCTGGCCCTGCGCTGCCTGGAAGAATTCTCCGCCACGGCCGCCAGCTCCCCGGGGTCCCAGGTCCGCCTCTGCCACGTGTCTGGGCTGTTGCCCCTCCGGCCAGGGTCCTCCCTGCGGATCCGCACCCTCCCCTGGGCCCATCTCAAGGCCGCCCCCTTCCTCACCTACTTCGGACTCTTCCAGGTTCACTGAGGGGCCCCGGTGGCGCCCCGGGCCCCACCCTCCGCTGCTCCTCGCCCCAGACCTGCCCCCCCTCTGCAGGCTGCTTGGGCTGTTCACGTGTTGCCACGCCACATAGATAACCCCCTTCTCCTCTGACACCCACTCCCCCCTGCACCTCACTAGCTCCTGAACCCCTGGTCTTTCGACGCCCCCCCCCATTTATCTCCTGACTCCCCGCCCTGGCCACAACCTCCCCACCCTGCCCCCGGACACTGTGTCTACTCTACTCTGGGTGAGGGTGGGTCCCCACCGCCTGTTCAGGCACTAAGAGGGGCTGGACGCCAGGGAGACTGAGACGGGGCCAGGAGTTCCCAAACGTGAGGGCTAAGAGCAAGACGAGATCCTTCCCGATAATTCCCTGTGGATTTTTAAAACAGATATTATTTTTATTATTATTGTGACAAAATGTTGATAAGTGAATATTAAAGAGAATAAGCCACGGTCTCTCTTTTTTTTTTTTTTTTAATGTTTTTGAGAGAGAGGGAGAGAGAGAGACAATGCACGAGTAGGGGAGGGGCAGAGAGAGAGAGAGAGAGACACAGAATGTGAAGCAGGCTCCAGGCTCCGAGCTGTCAGCACGGAGCCGCACGCGGGGCCCGAACCCATGAACCGTGAGATCGTGACCTGAGCCGAAGTCGGAAGCTTAACTGACTGAGCCCCCCAGGCGCCCCCACGGTCTCTCTATTGGGACTTAGGGAACAGTTCTCAGGGTAGCCGAGGGCCATGGCAAGGGGGGCCGGGCATCGAAGGGTGGGGTGCGGGACGGCTGGGACTCCAGGGCAACGTACAGGCTCGGGAATGGGGACCCACATGCTTCTGACCCCTGAGGCATGAACAGAGAGTCAAAAGGCAAACCGCCAGGAAAAAAAATCAATCCTCTGCCCAAGGTCCAGCAGAAGCCGCCTCATTTACCTAGGAGGCGGGCTTCCTCCCGAGGGTGATCCCTGGCTGGGAGGAGCGGGAGCCTCCGGACATTCAGCAGGTGCGGGCCCAAGCCCTGGCCTGGACGTGGGGGGGGAGCAGGCTCGCAGGGGAGCTCGGGGTCAGGAAGCAGGACGCGGCCGGGGGAGTGGGGGCGCCTGGGTCCAGGGGAGGAACCTTCCAGCGGTAGGGTGCCTGGGGCTGTCTCTTTCTCTCTTTGACCAGAGCCTTATGTAAGAGCTTTTCTCGGGAAACAGGAAGTCCTGCTTGCCAAGTTCAGCACAGGGAGTAGCGCAGGCCTTATTCCAACACGCCCGGCCTGGCCCTAACCCCAGAACTCGGCCAGTTTCTGGCTTCCGCGACCCTGGTTCTCCTCCCCATCCGCCCCCTCCCCTCCTTTCGCACGTTCAGTCATTCCCAGCCAACTTGCCCAGAGACCTCTCCCATGGCTCAGCCAGAGGGTCTCCCACCCTCACCCCTTGACCCCCAAGCTGCCCAGCTTGTCCCTCCATCCCTGCTCTTGGCACTGTGCCCCGGGGCAGCCGACCTTCCCTCCCCCACTCCTGGGGCCCTCCCAGGGTTCCCGTGCTCGGGCTGCTTCCTGGGTGTCACTGGCAGTCCCGTCCTTCCTAGACAGATTGTCACCAAATTCTCCTGAGGCTGGAGAAGGGTGTGGGGGGGCGGGGGGCGGGGGAGCGTGTCTCAAGACGCCACCGGCCCCGCAGTGGGGTGCCAGGAGCTCCAGCAGTGCCCCTAGCCGGTTTTCCTCCTCCTTCCTTTTTATTCTCAAGTTCCTTTTTATTTCTCCCTTGCGTAACACTCTTCTTCTTCCCTTCTGCACCCCCACCCTCCCCACCACCTCCTCGCCACCCCACTCCTGAGGCCACTGCTCTCTGCAGGGTCCCCAGCTCATGCCAGCCTCGTCTCCTTCCTTGCCAGCCCCCAGAGGGCCACCGGGAGACATGGGGGGCCCGGCCCGAGAGCCGGCGCTCTCAGTCGCCCTCTGGTTGAGTTGGGGGGCGGCTCTAGGGGCTGTGGCGTGTGCCATGGCCCTGCTGACCCAGCAGACAGAGCTGCAAAATCTAAGGAGAGAGGTGACTCGGCTGCAGAGGACTGGAGGGCCCTGCAAGGAGGAAGAAGGGCATCCGTGGCCGAGCCTCCGGGAGCAGGTGAGTGAGGGGAGAAGGGCGTGGGGGAGAAAGGGATGGATGGCGGGGCCATCTCCGGACCTGTTGGTTCTAGCCTCTCGGTCTGTAAAGTTTTGAGTAGGTGCAAGAGAGGGTCCCAGGTTTGGAGGTCAAGGGAGCAGCCATTCCGGGAAAGGAAATTGTTAAAGATTAATGCTTCTCGTACCTAACAGATCCTGGAGGAGAGCCAGCACCGAGACTCAGGTTGCTGGGGAAAAGTGCATGAGAGATGTGAGGCACTCCTGGGGCGGAGGGAGGGGGCGGGCTGGGAAGAGAGGCTGCCCGGGACCCTTGCATCTCAGCCTAACCCCGACCCTCTTTCCGTGAGCAGAGCCCTGACGCCCTGGAAGCCTGGGAGAATGGGGAGAGGTCCCGGAGAAAGAGAGCAGTGCTCACCCATAAACAGAAGAGTGAGGCCTCCGGGGTGCAGCCGGGGTGGGAGGTGATCCAGCCGCATGGGGATCTGGGGACGGTTATCTGCAGCCAGGGTGAGGGTGGAGGGGCTGAGCACAGGGCGGCTGGGGCAGGTGGGCACTGCTCAGATTCCCCTCTCTCCTCAGAGAAGCACTCCGTTCTGCACCTTGTCCCCATCAACATCACCTCTAAGGGTGAGCAGTTTTCTTCGATAACGGCTTTCGGGGAGGGGCCGGATTGGGGAACTGGGGGGCTGGCACCTGGGCCCAAGAGACTCCTGGGGGCGAAGAGTGTCTGCGAATGCAGGGAGATCCTGACTGCCCCACCCCTCACCCCCAGAGGACTCTGATGTGACAGAGGTGATCTGGCAACCAGCTCTTAAGCGTGGGAGAAGCCTGGAGGCTCAAGGATACGTTGTTCGAGTCTGGGACACTGGAGTTTATCTGCTGTATAGCCAGGTAATCCCAAACATACCCTACGCCTCATGTGGGGGGCCGGAGGTCTGTTCTCCCAGGGCCCGTAAGTCCTGCTACTGAGAATTCCTGACCCTTCTGTTCATACCAAACTTAGAAGACCCTCCTTCCTTCCTTGGCTCTCTTGTCCAGGCTCCCGAGGCCTCCCAGCACTGAGCCATCTCGTTTCTCCTCCGTTCCCTGCCAGGTCCTGTTCCACGATGTGACTTTCACCATGGGTCAGGTGGTGTCCCGGGAGGGCCGGGGAAGGCAGGAGACGCTATTCCGTTGTATACGAAGTATGCCTTCCAATCCGGACTGGGCCTACAATAGTTGCTACAGTGCAGGTGGGAGCCCTGTGGGCGGTGGAGGGGGTGGGGGTCGTGAGAAGAGCAGGGTCTCTCTGACCCCGGGGGGAGGGGGGGGCGGGGGTGGTGACGAGGAAGCTCCGGCAGGGGGTTGGAAGCCTGGGTGGAGAGGTGGCTCTGGAATGAAGGACAGAAAGCGCCAAAGAGGTTGAGCTGGAGAAGGGAGGGGAGACGTCAGTCTGCGTGACCGTGACCTCACTGAGCATCTCTTCTCTCCTCTCAGGTGTCTTCCACCTACACCAAGGGGATATTCTGAGTGTCACAATCCCCCGGGGAAGGGCGAAGCTTAGCCTCTCGCCATCTGGAACCTTCCTGGGCTTTGTGAAACTGTGATTTTGAGGTGGTCTCAAGCTCGGAAGACTGGGGTGGGGACATACTGGCGGCAGCCAAGAGCTAACAGGAACAGAGGCCTCTTCTAGGGTTGACTGGAACCCTGGGTTTGACGACTCACGAATCTCCGTGCCTCCCTTTTCCCTTTCCACCCCTATCCCCTGGACTTCGACTTCACGGATATTAAAGAAGTGTAATCTCTTGCTCTCGTCCCCCATCCAGCCCCACATTCTTGGGGGGTGGGGGGAGAAAAGGGGGGCAGTGCCAGGCCTTGGTGGAGACCTACTTGAAGTCCCACTGGAATGCTTCCAGAACAGCACCACCATCTAGCGGCAGCTTGAGAGAAGCAGCCTGCCTGTTGGCAGAAGTCCACGAAGCCTCCCTCCACTCGGGAAACTCCTGGTTCCCCACGCCACACCTCTCTCCAGGTACCCGCTGCCTCCTCCCTCCACAAGAAGCCCCGCCCTCGCCTCCCTCTCCACCAACGGGGCCCCGGCTCGGCTCCCATCACTATCTCCAGGGGTGTGTTTATTGCGCGCCCGTCTGGGGGGGGGCGGGAGGGGGGTGCCCGACGACGACGACGACAGTCCCTTTGCAGACACACCACCCTACGGGTGCCAAGTTCCGCCTTTCCTGCCCTCCGCTCCCCTAGCGTGACGGGCCCTCCAAGCCTCTCGGGGCTGGGACGGGTCGCCGGGCAGCCTCGGGCAAATCTTGGCCCGAATGCTGGTCTTCCTTCACTCCTCGAGCTTTCTTTCTGCTCAAGACCCGCTTAAACTTAAATAGGAGAGTAAACGACTTCCACTTCCCCCGCTGCCTTGCCTCAGCCCCGTCCCTGTACCGGGATCTCCCGGCCCTCCCGGCTGTCCTCCGGCGCGCCGCCGGGGACCGAGGTACCAAGGCCCCGGGGTTCGGGCCCCGCCAGCGCCGAGAAGCGCTACGCAGCGGGACACGCAGCGGTGGGGGACGCGCAGGCGCAAAAGGGAGCGCGACGGGCTAGTCGCGCGCGGCCGGGAGCAGCGAGCGTGCGCAGGCGCAGCCCTGCACGGGGCTCGGGGGCGGGACGGTCCCGTGGCGTCTACGTTCGGGGGTAGGCGGGACTAGGCGCGCGCTGGCCGCGCCGGCGCTGTTCGCCGGCTGTGACGTACTAATCGTGCGCCGCCAGCGCCGGTGGGCCTGGGGCTCGCGGGAGGGGAAGGAGGAGAAGGAGGAGGAGGAGGGGGAGGTGGTGGAGGTGGAGGCTGGAGCAGAGCAAGCGGCGGCCGCGGCGGGGCGGCTCGGCGGCGCGGCGCGCGGCCCAGAAGCGTTGGAATCCTGAATTGAGAGGGCTGCGCCTGAAGACAGCAGGAGTGGCGGGGCCGCCGCCGTCGCCGGAGAGATGAGCCGGGAAGCTTGAGGCCGGAGACGCCCGCCCTCGGGCCCGTCCGCCCGGCTTCCCCGCTCCCGGTGAGGACGCCCCCTACCCTTCCCCCAGCCCTGCCGCGGCCTCTCCCATTCCTGGATCTCATTCCCACCAAACCGGGGCCCAGGAGGCCCTCGAAGGGGCTTCTTCAGGCCCTCGGGCGCCGAACTGTCCAGGACCAAACCGGTGTGGGACGCATTCTGGCCCCCGGGAGCGGAGCAGGAGAGGGGGCTGGGCCAACCTGGCTCACGCGGCTCAGTTCTGTCCCAGCGGCTTGATCCGGCTGCCTGAGCACCGGTTGGGTTCTCTTTCAGTTTCCCTTAACATTCTTCCGTTTTCGTTAGATTTTACTACCTGAACCGTAGCCCTGGGATCCCCATTCCCTCCTGAGACGACCTGAGCATGCCCGTGCCCTCCCCACCCCACCCCATTCATTCCGAGGTGGTAGAGCACTCTCTCCCCGCTCTAGACCCCGGTTTCCCCGTGGAAGCTGTGTCCTCAGGTATCTCTGTATCCTGTCAGGAGTCTCCTGCTGAGCCATTGCCCTTACTAGGCTCTCAATTAGGATACTCCTGGTGGCATTAAGTACTGACAACAGTGGCTTTAACCTGGGGGTCCGAGAAATAAGATCCTGCTGCTTAGCCATTCCCCCTTGCTCCTCTGTGGTCGGGGGAGAGATGGGGGCATGGACTCCGAAGGGCCCCTGTGGATCTTGTTAACCGAAAAGATCGGACATTCGTAGCGGTTTTGCGCTTTTTCCTCTTTTCTTAGGTTATTTGTATCTGATTCCGGAGGAGGCATGCTGAGGAAGAGAGGCAGGATCTGGGGTGCGGGGTGTTTGCATTCTGACACTCTAACCATTGTTTTACAGGCTACCGGAAGATGAAAGAGACTATACAAGGGACCGGGTCTTGGGGGCCTGAGCCTCCTGGACCTGGCGTGGCCCCGGCTTACTCAAGTCCCAGGCGGGAGCGTCTTCGCTGGCCCCCACCCCCTAAACCCCGACTTAAATCAGGTGGAGGGTTTGGGCCAGATCCTGGGTCAGGGACCACAGTGCCAGCCAGACGCCTCCCTGTCCCTCGGCCCTCTTTTGATGCGTCAGCTAGTGAAGAGGAGGAGGAAGAAGAGGACGATGAGGATGAAGATGAGGAAGAGGAAGGGGCAGCTTGGAGGCTGCCCCCCAGATGGGGTCAGCTGGGAACCTCCCAGCGGCCTCGCCCTCCTCGCCCTACCCATCGGAAAACCTGCTCCCAGCGCCGCCGCAGAGCCATGCGAGCCTTCCGGATGCTGCTGTACTCAAAAAGCACCTCGTTGACATTCCACTGGAAGCTTTGGGGGCGCCACCGGGGCCGGCGGCGGAGCCTCGCACACCCCAAGAACCATCTTTCACCCCAGGAAGGGGGTGCGACACCACAGCTGCCATCCCCCTGCTGTCGTTTTGACTCCCCTCGGGGGCCACCTCCGCCCCGGCTCGGTCTGCTAGGTGCTCTCATGGCTGAGGACGGGGTGAGAGGGTCTCCACCAATGTCCTCTGGGCCCCCAGTGGAGGAAGATGGATTAAGGTGGACTCCAAAGTCTCCTCTGGACCCTGACTCCGGTAAGGTGGGAATGGGGTGTGGGAAGGGTGGGGGCAGGGTTCAGATCCAGGAGGATTGGGAGCCTCTTGCTGTGGTGAGAGCCGGGCCTAAGGAAGGTGGGACGGCAGAGCGAGGGGGTCCAGAATAGCTGTGAAATGTCTTAAGCCCCACTTTGAGCAAGATCTAAGTCTGGGGAGACGGTCAAGGCCGGGTGACAGAGTCCCCGAGCTGAGTAGGCGTCCTGTGTACAGACGAGAACGGGAGATGAGGTTTAGAAAAGTTAGTCTTATTATCCACGCAAGCTCCCTTTTCGTTTGGCCTTTCCGAATAAAGGGGCCCTTGCCTGTGCATCTGCGAAGGGTGCCACTCTAGTGCCGGGATGGGATTTCTCTGCAGTTACCACCTGTATAGCCGTGTGTGACATTCGCACTCGGAATGTTTCTTTCGGGGACGCAAGCAGACCATGTCGGGCTGTGTCTTTATCGGTCCCTGGAGTATTTATCGAGCCTTCGGTGTGCACCGGGTGCCGTACTCGGTGCCAGGTATATATGGTGGTGGTAAATGTCTCGGACGTGTGCCTCTCTCCGGGTCTTAGTCTTTTCTTGCTTCTGTCCTATGACGAGCACCTCTTCTCTTCAGTTCCTCTGTAACCTGTTAGACATGCTTCTCTCACGCCTTACGGTTTCCATCCCCTAGAGTTCCTATCGGGAGATTCCGTTTCGGTTCCTCCCCGTGGTGTTAGAATTTGTATCGTTTGATCTCACCATTGTTCCTTGATCTTAGCCAATTTCTCATCCCCATCCTGTTTCCCCTGCGCTGTAGGCCTCCTCTCCTGTACTCTTCCCAATGGCTTTGGGGGACCGCCTGGGCCAGAAGGGGAGCGAGGCCTGGCACCCCCTGACGCCAGCATCCTCATCAGCAATGTGTGCAGCATCGGGGACCACGTGGCCCAGGAACTCTTTCAGGGCTCAGACCTGGGCACCGCAGAAGAGGCGGAGCGGCCCGGGGAGAAGGCCGGCCAGCACAGCCCCCTGCGAGAGGAGCATGTGACCTGCGTGCAGAGTAAGGGAGCCCAGACGGCCGGGCCTTCTCTTCTCTCAGCCAGCTCCTAAGTTGGAGTGTGGAGGCCTCACACGCTCCTCTTCCTCTCCGCTCAGGCATCTTGGATGAATTCCTTCAGACTTACGGCAGCCTCATTCCTCTCAGCACTGATGAGGTGGTGGAGAAACTGGAGGACATCTTTCAGCAGGAGTTCTCTACACCTTCCAGGTGAGGCAGGACAGGGGGGTCCTCAGAAGAGGGCCGGGGCCTGAGGGACCCTAGGGGTCAGGGGTCGGGAGAGAATGCTGCCCAGAGGGACCGACTCAGGGGAGGAGGAGGGAGCAGGGACCGAGGGGGAGGAATCTGCAGGTGAAGCGCGAAGCCCCTGTAAGCAGATGGGGGCGGTCCTTCCCCGGGCCCCTGAAACACGCCCTGCCCGTGCTCACGTGCCTCCTTCCAAGGAGCGGGCCCTTCAGCAGGCCCTCGGAAGGCTACGCGAGCCCCGATGGGGACTAGTTGAGACAGATCCTGATTCTGGGCAGTAGAAGGTCCTTCTGTATGCCCTAGCCCCCTCGTCTCTTGTGTGACTCCACCCTTGGCCTACTCAGGAAGGGCCTGGTGCTGCAGCTCATCCAGTCGTACCAGCGCATGCCAGGCAACGCCATGGTGAGGGGCTTCCGAGTGGCCTATAAGCGGCACGTGCTGACGATGGACGACCTGGGGACTCTGTACGGACAGAACTGGCTCAATGACCAGGTGAGGAGGAGGGAGAAACGGGCCCCGAAGGGGATTTGGGGAGCAGGGTGTCTGGGGCCCTCTGCTCGGGGGAGCCCTGTGCCCATGCTGCACCCTCCATGGCAAGTTGCCGCCCATCTTCTCCCCAGGTGATGAACATGTATGGAGACCTGGTCATGGACACGGTCCCTGAAAAGGTAGGCCTGACAGGGTACTTCAGTCCCCAGGAGAACTTCTGCAGATCCCAGCAGCTTTTTCACTCCCTTTGATCTCTTCCCTTTTCACGGAGGGAGGATCTTTGTTTGGGGGAGAGGTGGTAAAAGGCGGTCTGTTAAATTCAAACCTGTAACCTAGGTCCTGAACTTCTCTGTTCCTTTCCCCCCAGTCGGCAGTGGTTCTCCCTGTGGCTCACCCCACCAGTTGGGAGGGGCAGCAGGAAGAGAATTGGGTTTCTGCCCCCAGTGGATTGCAGTGGAGGTTGTTGAAACTGGCCCTCGGAGCCCCAGTGACATGGAGCGGACTGGGCGGAGGAGACTTGGCAGGGAGGCCTGAAGCTCTTTTAACTCCATCCAGCTCTTTTGTGTCATTGGCACAGGTGCATTTCTTCAACAGTTTCTTCTACGATAAACTCCGTACCAAGGGTTATGATGGGGTGAAAAGGTGGACCAAAAACGTGAGTTGCCAGTTCACGTGTATGTGGGTAATGCCTTGCCTGTAAAGGTTTAGAGTTCCGCTTTCTAGGAGTCCCTTCCCCGAGGCTGCTCACTCAGTCTTTCAAGTAACATGGGTCTTCTGTGTGTTCGGTACTGTCGTGGGCAGCAAGGACTCGGTGTTAAGTAAGGAAGACTTCTCGCCTTCGTGGAGTGTGAATAAGTAAGTTAAATTTCAGCTAGTGTTAGGCGCCGTGAACAAATTAAAAGGGAGATGTAGTAGCGTGGAATGTGGGTGGCTCCGGGAAGGCCACTCTTCTCTGAGCCTGGAATGACGAGGGCCCGGTCACGTGTGGCTCGGGGGCAAGAGTGGTTTAGGCGAAGGGGACGGCGAGTACATGGGACACAAGGTGAGACTGGGGGGGGCCCAGAAGGCCCACAGGAGTGTCTGGTGTGGTTGGGGCAGGGTGAGCGGGGGGGAATATGATCAGAAGCTTGGCCAGGGCTGATCGCGTGGGGCGTGGAGGCCGCTGTCACCGTGTGCGCTGAGGCGCCGTTGACGAGCCTTAAGCAGGCTGGGAAGAGCCTCCCGTTTTGACGGAGATTGGAAGTGGGGCAAGAATGGGAGCAGGCGGACTAACTAGGAGGCGAGCAAAGAAGGCGAGACAGACGCTCGACCAGGATGCTGAGGGAGAAGCAGGAGTGCTCTCTAGGATGGGTTTTGCAGGTAGAACCGAAGTACTTTCTGGCGGGTTGGACGAGGGAACGAAGAAAAGCTCGGAATCAGGGTGATGCCTGGGTTTGTAGCAGACGTTACTGGGGAAGACGGGAGAGAGCACGTTTGGCGAGGAGGAAAAGATAGTTCTCGTTAGTTTCCCTGCCCTGCAATTCCAAGGCCAGGAAATTTCTACAGTGAGGTAGGACCGTGGGCTGCAGCATTTCTTAGTTTCTGTCCGCAGGCTCAGGAGCTCACACCCTCCCTGACCTGGCAGGCCTACTGCTCCCGATAGAGGTGGGGGGACCTACAGTGAAAGAACTTGGCCTCTGCATACTACTGCATCTGAGTCCCACCTCTGCCCCTTCCGTGACCTTCAGCAAGTTGCCTAGTCTTCTAAGCTGCCGTTTCCTCCGTTAGATCGAGGGAGAGAACTTCCTCGGAGGATTGTTGTGGTAACTGACTGACCACTTGCCGGGGACCCAGCGTTGTCCTCGGTGTGACTTAATTCTCAGAACAAACAGAGGAGGTAGCGGCTGTCATTTCCAGCCTTTTACAGTGAAGAGAACTGAGGCGTATAGAGTGGCTTGCCCATGGCCACGAGCTAGGAAAGGCAGGAGCTAGATCTAAACCCCCGCAGTCTGGCTCCAGAGTGCTGAGCCTCGGTTCTTTGCTCCTGAGCGCTGGTACCTTTAATGTGTGGAAAGTACCCGGGCCATCCTGGGCTCTCAGGTGTGTGCTCTGACACCGCCCCTTCCGGTGGAGGGCTGGGCCTTGTGCCCTCCCATGCGGCTTCCTGCCAGCGCCTCCACTCGTCTCTAGACCCCTCATGACGGTAGGCAGGACTCTCGTGCCCTCTGACCAGACCCCTGGCACTGCCCCCCTTAGGTGGACATCTTCAATAAGGAGCTACTGCTGATCCCCATCCACCTGGAGGTGCATTGGTCCCTCATCTCGGTTGACGTGAGGCGACGCACCATCACCTACTTTGACTCGCAGCGCACCCTGAACCGCCGCTGCCCTAAGGTCTGAGTGGGAAGGAGGGAGGCGGGAAGAGTGGGGAGGAAATCCAGTGGCGGCACTCGCGGCGGAAGGGTGGGCCTGGGGCCTCTGAGGAGCAAACCTGGGCTTGGTGCCTGTGACCACCATACCCCGGGCTCCTGTGGGAGACACCGGGCATCGCTCCCTCCTTTTCTCCGTCTGCACAGCATATTGCCAAGTACCTACAGGCAGAGGCCGTGAAGAAAGACCGGCTGGATTTCCACCAGGGCTGGAAAGGTTACTTCAAAATGGTAAGTTTCTAGAGGGAGGAGTACGGGGTGGTGATAGAGGTAAGGCAGGAGGCAGAAGTTGAGGCCACACCCCTAGGAGCCTCCAAACGAAGGGCCTGCCTTCTCCTTTTCTAGAATGTGGCCAGGCAGAATAATGACAGTGACTGCGGTGCCTTTGTGTTACAGGTAAGCAGATGGCAGTTGGGTTAAAGGGCTGGGCAAGAGGAGGGAGGCTGTTCTGCAACCCGCCCCCGCCCCGTTGCTCACAGCCCCTTGTGGAGCAGAGAGTAACCTTAGGTGTCAGAAAGCGCAAACATGGATTTTGTCGGCTCTCCTGGCTTCCCCGTCCCACATCGGGACTGGGTCTCTTGCTCCTTGGTTTCTGGCCCTAAGAAGAGTGGCCTCCTAACCGCCAATGCAGAGTATTTTAACACCGGGTATTTCAGGTACCAAGAGCAGTGATTTTAGACTTTGAGCCCCAGGCTGGGGCACCTTGGCTCCCTTTGTGAAATGTGGATGTTCTCTGAAAGTTCCAGGGAGGGAGGTGGATCTCACTCACGCGAAGGGGGTAGCACAGGTCCTGATTTGGGGGGTGGGGGATGCTCACGGCCTGCTTTGTTAACACCCAGTACTGCAAGCACCTGGCGCTGGCCCAGCCGTTCAGCTTCACCCAGCAGGACATGCCCAAACTTCGTCGGCAGATCTACAAGGAGCTGTGTCACTGCAAACTCACTGTGTGAGCCTCGGATCCCAGGCCTCAAGCCCGTTTATGAATGGGCGTGGGGACATGGGGGACCCTTCCTTCCCAAGAAACTCCCATTCCTTTCCTCTCTTGCCTCTCCCCACCCAGTTCCCTTTTGGTTTTTCATATTTAAATGTTTTAATTGATTTCTGTATTTTTTTTTTTTCCTTTTGAGAGAATACTTGTTGATTTCTGATGTTCAGGGGGTGGCCATGAAAAAGCCTCTTTTTTCTCTGTGCCCTGGGGGAGCGTGGCCTTGCGGCCTGGGTGGGGCAGCCATCCATCCCCCTTCTGTGTGCAGGGGCGGGGGCAGGAAAATCTGTGCTGGGGGTGGAGGGCGGGCAAAGGGATTCCGGCCTGCCAGATCTTCAAACTTTTTTTTATATATATATATAAATGCCACGGTCCTGCTCTGGTCAATAAAGGATCCTTTGGAGATACACAGTGGTGGTCGTCCTTAAGGGGCATCAAACTAGTGGATATGCTCGCTCTCAGGCTTTGATTCAGCAGCCCCTGTTAGCTCCCCTTTTCGTGGGCATGGAGACCTCAGCCTTCCACCCCTGGCTCGCTGGCCAGCACCCTGTCTTCATCATCCCTAAAGAGTCCCGTAAGGGAGCTTGAGAGGTGCTGGAGCTGGGCAACAGGACACTTAAGAGAGCCAGCCAAAGTTCATGACAGCGACCCCAAATGCTGGGGAAGCCAGGAAGTCGGCTGTTCCATCCCTGTCCCTCCCTGTGGCCGGGGGGTGGGGGGCCCTGTCGCGGGGGCGTATCGCCTGATCCCATCATCCCCGGCACCCCCGGGACGGGGCGGGACGGTGTCCGATCTACCTTTGCTCCAGGAGAGAACGGAACAGAATGTAGGTCCAGGGCAGACTCAGAGCACAGGCGAAGGGAAGCGGCTGTCTCTGGAGCCCGGAAGTCCCTGGAGGCTGAAACCTCGCCCCTCTCGCGTGATAGGGCGCGCTGGGCCACATGACCAAGGCGCTCTCGCCTCCGCACGTGTAGGGGCGCTGGGCCCCAAGATGGCTGCCAGGCCTCGAGGCCCGACTCCCATATGTCACTTCCGTACCGGCGAGAAAGGCGGGCCCCAGAGCCAATGGGGCCGCGGGGCGGGCCTTCCCCTTGACAGATGTCCAGGCGATCCAATGGTGGCCGCGTGCCGGAGCTCCTGCGAGCTGACGTCACGCCGAGTCGCTGAACGCCGGCAGGCGGGGCCGAGGTGGCCAAGCCAATGCGATGGCTGGGGCGGGGTCGGGCGCTCTATAAGTTGTCGATAGGCGGGCACTCCGCCCTAGTTTCTAAGGATCATGTCTGCGAGTCAGGATTCCCGGTAAGAAACCCTTTTGCAAGAGGTCGAGGCTACTTACCCAGCCGCTCCCTCCCGAGGGCCCCGCGGGGGGAGCTGAGGCCCACCGCCCTGGGCACCCCTCCCCCCACCCGGGGTTGCGGGGCAGCCACGCCGGGAGGCCCGGTCCTGGGGAGCGAGTAGGCGCGGCCCGCCGGGAGGCCGGCGCCGAGCGCCAGGCGAGGCCGCGGCCGGGCGTGGGAGGCGGAGGCGGCCGTCGCCGCGTGTGGCCCGAGCCGGCGGGTCCGGGCGCCTCTCTGCCTGAGGGAGGGCTCGCGCGCGCTCGGGATTCCGGAGGGTTCCGACGGGACCACTCGCCGGAGCGGGGACGCCCGGGTCCTGCGAGCCGGGCGCGTCGTCGCGCGGAGCGATGGGTCGGGGCGGAAGAAGCCGGCCGTTCAGTGTGCTGGTTTTCTTGACGGCCAGGACCGAGCCTGACCCCGAGGAGCGGCCGCGTGAGGCACCGGGAGCCCACCCGGCGCCGGGCGGGCGGGTCCATTTTGCCGCACGAGCCGGGCAATTGGCAAACTGCGGATGGGCAGGTCCACTTTCCTTCGGGGGTGAGCGGCCTGAGGTATGGGAGGGCGACGCCATTTCGCGACGGGGGCGGGCGGGATGTGGATTGTGCCGTGGCGGGGGGCGGGGGGAGACGCCGCTGGGTGGTCGAGGGAGCGAGCACATGGCGGCCCGAGGGGCTCCCCTCCCCCAGCCCGCTTCGCTTCTCAGTGTTGTGCAATCTCCCCCTTCGCTAGCTCGGCTGGGGCTCATTGTGCGCGAGGCCGCCACCGCCCGCGGCCTCCCACATCCGGGCACCGCGAGGGGGGGAGACGGGCTGGAGGGGGTGGGGGAGGGCGCGGGCGGAGTGACGTGGGGGGAAGGGGATGTCCTACCCTCGCATCGGGGAGGTGCGGGGCGGGACTTCCGGCGCGCCGGGGCCGCGGTGGGAGGTGCACGCGCTCGGACTCGGAGCGGCCCGGCCCCGGACACGTGGGCCCGGCCGCGGGGACCACCTCCGGTCCCCCGGAAGCGCCGACGCCGTTCCTTCCAGCCTCCGGGCCTTCGGGGGTTGGGTCGTCCCCTCGGTGGCGGGGCCAGAGGCCTGACTCGGTTGTAAATTGAGCACTGTGTCTCCTGGGGACCAGGATGGGGTCGGGTCGGGGAGCGTGGGCTGATGGCATCGTGCGAGGCCGGTTGCTGGTAGGAAGAGCCTGGCCGTCGGGATTTCTGGCGTCTCAGTCGGCCTACTTCTACTTTAAACCAACAGATCCAGAGACAATGGCCCCGATGGGATGGAGCCCGAAGGCGTCATCGAGGTGAGATTGCACTCCTGAGCCACTGTCTTTAGTCCCTGGGAAAGGCAGTGTCTCCTGGTTTCTGGAGAGCTGCTTGCCTAACTCCCAAGTAGATGACTCTTCCTACCCATCCTAAGTCCTTTCCAGTGATCTGTTCCAAATCGGTAGGTCCCTGAAACAGTCCTGTGTGTTGAGTCTCCTCTCTCCTATACTGTCCAGCCTCTCCTCTTACAAGCGGACCGGCCCCTTAGAGTGACTTCCCAGACCGCGTAGAGCCAACCAGCTTCCCAGGTGGGAGGAGAGGCTGTGGGCTCTGGAGCTTTGGTCCTGTTTGCTCCGCTTCTGGGACCCCGCGTCGCCTCTTCTACCATTTGAATTGTTTTGTGCCCCACAGAGTAACTGGAACGAGATCGTTGACAGCTTTGACGACATGAACCTCTCCGAGTCCCTTCTCCGGGGCATCTATGCCTATGGTTTCGAGAAGCCTTCTGCCATCCAGCAGCGAGCCATTCTTCCTTGTATCAAGGGTAAGATAAGATCCCTCTGCCCCAGAATGAGTTCTGCATGGTCCCTGACCTGGGTGGAGTGGCACCTGGTCAGTGGTGCCAGCCTCATATCAGTCTGGGGCAAAGCAATTCCTTGTTTATCCCAGCTTGGCTTTTGGTTTGTGCCGGTGCCTGGTTCATGCCCTGGACACATGGATGGCTGGTTGGATTTCAGTAAGGTGGTATTTTAGCCAGTTCTTCACTGCTATTGGCATTTTAGGTCAAAGGTTAATTCTGGGCAGTCCTAAATGAATGAGTAATCTAATTTGGTTTCCAGATGTTCCCATTTGGGCACTAGGTTGTGGCGCGGTAAAGTCTGGGAGGCACTAAATGCTTGGCACTTAGCTCTTATCAATTGCTTGTTGATTGAGCAGAGCCTTGAACGTCTGTCTCCTGATAGCAACGTGTACGTACTCTCACGTCAACTTTCTTCTACTCTGTTTAGGTTATGATGTGATCGCTCAAGCCCAGTCTGGGACTGGGAAAACAGCCACTTTTGCCATATCGATTCTGCAACAGATTGAATTGGATCTCAAGGCCACACAGGCCTTGGTCCTGGCGCCCACTAGAGAGCTGGCTCAGCAGGTGAGCGTGTGGCTTCCCTCCCCTGGAGGGTGCTCTGGGAAGGAGCATAATCAAAAAGTCCGAGGTGTGCTCCCTAAGGGCCACCACCTCAAGATCTGAAGCGTTGGGGAAGAGAGATCTAAAGAAAATGAGCCAAGGCCTGCCGGATCTCTGAAGGCCGGCTGGGGTTAATTACATGCCCTTTCCTACCGAACAATAAGCATCGTTTTCTCCGCCCATTTCCTGAGTCCAGGGAAAAGGCAGCTAGGTGGAGCCCGGCTGGCTGAGCAAGTTTGGTGGCTGTTGTGTGAACAAACCCCCTGGTGATGGGCAAAGAGACACCTCGGTGATGGTGCTGCTCTTATATCAGCCTGGGGCAGAGCAGACGCAGTCCTTTGTTCATCCTAGCTTGATGCCTGGGTTGGTGGCCAGAGCTGTTTCATGCCTGGGGCACACGAAATCCTAATGATAGACTTTTCTTGGGTCTCGGAGGAGAGAGAACGAGAAACGTTCGTTTCCTAGTTATTTTTAAACCCTCGGTGGGGAAGTTAGGATTCTCTGCTAACTTGTAGGTACAGGTGAAGTAAGTAAAGAAGCTTGAGAAGGATTCCTTAGGGCATTAATGGGCAGAACACACTTTTTTCAACACCGAACATGGCATCTAGCATCGATCGGTTCAGTGGCAGAAGGACGCAGGTAGAGGTCATTCTGTTCACTAAACTGGTCGCTTTGAGATCTAATGAATGGGTCGCTCTTGGCTTTTAGAAGGGGCTGTTACTGTGAATCCTTGTATTCTTCGGGACCAGACCAAGTTCAGATCCTGTGCCTGCCCCTTCTTGGCAGCGTGGTCTTAAATGAAGTCGTCTGCTTGTTTCTTGTCCGGGAAGTGAGTTTAACGGCGCATGTGTGATCTGGAGAATGACACGAGAAGCCTTTCCGGTGGGGTCTGGCACGGTTGTAGCTAATCTACGGGTCCTTCTGTTTCTCTGGGTTCAGATACAGAAGGTGGTCATGGCGTTGGGAGATTACATGGGTGCCTCCTGCCATGCCTGCATCGGAGGGACCAATGTACGTGCCGAGGTGCAGAAGCTTCAGATGGAAGCACCCCATATCATTGTGGGGACCCCGGGACGTGTGTTCGACATGCTTAACCGGAGATACCTATGTGAGTGTCAGCTTTCTGCTTCCCCGTCTTCCCTGTCCTCACCTGACTACAACCTCGTCCCCTAGGCCGTCTGTTTTCGCCAGTGGAAGAGTTGCTCTGTGATGAACCCATGCGTGTCATCTGAGCCTGGCTTGGCTCCCCTGTCTTCTCAGCCTGGGGAGTGTTCTACTTCCCAGGCCTGTCGCCTGGCCTGGCACGGGGGTCCCAGGCAAAGGATCAGCCTCTGTATTCTGAGAGCAGACCTCTCGTCCGTTCTTTCTCTGGAGGTTGAAGCCTGACTTCATAGTTCTCTAGTTTTGTTACCTGTTGTTTTTCCTGTCGTAGCTCCCAAATACATCAAGATGTTTGTGCTGGATGAAGCTGACGAAATGTTAAGCCGCGGGTTCAAGGACCAGATCTATGACATATTCCAGAAGCTCAACAGTAACACCCAGGTGAGCAAGCCGTTAGAGACTGGTGTGGTTGGGGGGGGATAGGACAGCGATGGCAAGTGCCAGAGAAACCACAGGAATTCTGGGTGTCTCGCTTCGGGCCTCTTTACACGCCGGCTTCTGTTTGAGGGGGCAGGCATCGTGGAGGAGCCCCTACCCCGAGGCTTCTCTCTTCCCTTAGGTGGTCTTGCTGTCTGCTACGATGCCTTCCGATGTGCTCGAGGTGACCAAGAAGTTCATGAGGGACCCCATTCGAATTCTGGTCAAGAAGGAGGAGTTGACCCTGGAGGGTATCCGCCAGTTCTACATCAATGTGGAACGAGAGGTGGGGCCCCGGGGCAGGGGGCGGGCCTGGTGGTGCGTCGTTGGTACAGCCCCTGACTGGTCTCCCGCCCCTGCCACGCCCCGCCCCCCCTCCAGGAGTGGAAGCTGGACACACTGTGCGACTTGTACGAGACCCTGACCATCACGCAGGCAGTCATCTTCATCAACACCCGAAGGAAGGTCGATTGGCTCACCGAGAAGATGCACGCCCGAGACTTCACCGTGTCCGCGATGGTGAGTTCTCTCCACCTGGCTACTGGCAGCGCGTGCGTCCGCGCCCTGCTCACCACCGGTCCTCAGGACGCACCCTCCGTTTCCTCTTCCAGCACGGAGACATGGACCAAAAGGAGCGAGACGTTATCATGAGGGAGTTCCGCTCTGGCTCTAGCAGAGTACTGATCACCACTGACCTGCTGGTGAGTAGAGCGGACTTGGGAGAAGACTGGGAAGGAAGAAGGGAAAATCCAAGGTGATTCCCTCTCCAAGGGGCCTGCTCGTGCCCCTCTTCAGGAAAGTAGCAGCTTGGAACAGAACCTGGCAAGCCTCAGGCCCTTGGGGGAGGGGAGGTTTGTTTCCTTTGCCTGCCTTCGGCTGCCTACACCGCGCTCCAGTCCCTCCTGCACCGATACTGTGCTCCTCTCTTTTCCCTTGCTCACCTCTCATTCACACGCTGACCCGTCCTCTGCTTTGCCCCAGGCCAGAGGCATTGATGTCCAGCAGGTTTCCTTAGTCATCAACTACGACCTTCCCACCAACAGGGAAAACTACATCCACAGGTAAGTGTGGCTCCGGAACGTGGCCTCCCCTCTCCCTGTGCTGCGGCTCCCCCCCCCCCCCCGGCCCCCCTTCCCTTCATCCTACCTACGGAGGCACCGTTTTCCACCAGAATTGGTCGCGGTGGACGATTTGGCCGTAAGGGTGTGGCTATCAACATGGTGACAGAAGAAGACAAGAGGACACTTCGAGACATCGAGACCTTCTACAACACCTCCATTGAGGAGATGCCCCTCAATGTTGCTGACCTCATCTGAGGGGCTGTCCTGCGCCCTGGCCCTACCCAGGCTTCAGTCCTTGGGGGGCTGAAGAGGAGCAGGAGGGGGGAGGGAAGGGAGCCAAGGGATGGACATCTTGTCATTTTTTTTCTTTTTTTTTTTTTTTTTCTTTGAATAAATGTCACTTTTTGAGGCAAAAGGAGGAACCGTGAACATTTTAGACACCCTTTTCTTTGGGGCAGATTCCTGCCCCAGGCGCCGTCTCTTCTCCCAAAAACACTAATCCATGTCCGTAACCCATTCAGCCTCCAGACCCCAGAGGCTCTCCCCCACCCAGCTGCCCGCCTCTAAAGAGGATTCAAGGGGCTATAGCGTCACCCAACCTCATTTGCTGGACCAAATCTGGAGAACCCTTGAGCTAGGTGGCCCATGGGGTTGTCCCCAGGTGGGGGGAGCAGGGGAGAGAAAATGGTAGCCATTTTTACATTGTTTTGTATAGTATTTATTGATTCAGGAGACAAACAACAAAATTCTGAATAAAATGACTTGGAAACTGCCTGTTGGGCTTCTCATTTCTTGCCTCCCCTTCCCTCCCACCCGTTATGGGTACATCTCTGGCTGGGTCCCCAGCTACTACCCTTCTAGATTTCCCTTGTGTCGCTGCTTCCCAACTATGTGACCGGGAAATGGTCACGATGACTGGGTAACATGACCCTCTGTACGTGGTTGGGCGCGGGCACCATCACAAGTGCCTCACGTGTCTCCAAGAGGAAGTAACAGATGGAGGCAAGAGGGAGTAAACCGCCCCCCACACCCCTTCCTCCTAGAGAACAGGGAGGGAAGAGGCCATCTCCTCCCCTGGTTCCCTAACAGCTTGGAACCCCTCCCCTCAGGGCTTTCCTAAAGCAGACAAGTGAGTCCCCATGGGACAGCTGCCCCCTAACTCCCTGTAGCTCATTCGTGCAGCCAAGGCCAATCCCCTAATTTGGTGATGACAGTTCAATGACTAAGCGGTGGCTGGGGCTGAGGTGCCTGAGTCAGGTTGGGGACAGGCACTGTCTCAGTTGCAGGAAGTCATAAGCTTAATTCCTCCTTTTCCAAAAGAGCGGAGGGAACAGGGTTGAGCAAGCAGCTGGGACTGACAACCTACCTGGACCGACTGGGTGAGGCTGTCCTGCCATGAGGCTGGTGGTGGTTTTCTCGGGGGCCTTGTTGGGGCTTCTAGTCGGTAAGGAGACAGGCCCAAAGGGGAGGGGCCCTGGGGGGAGCGCGCCCCTGGGCCGCTAACCAGGCTGTTCCTCTGCCCAAAGCCCAGGGGACAGTGAATAGCTGTCCTCACAAAAAATCGGCCACTCTGCTGCCATCCTTCACGGTGACACCCACAGCTACAGAAAGCACAGCAAGGCCCGCGACCACCAGCCACAGAACCACCACCACGGGCGCCACCAGCCACGAGCCCACAACGGCCACCCACCATACGGTCACCACCCCCAGTCACGGGAACGCCACGGTTCACCCGACGACAAACAACAGCACGGCCACCAGCCCGAGAGCCCCCACCACTGCCCCCCACCCGGGACCCCCTCCACCCCCTCCAAGCCCGAGCCCAGGCTCCAAGGGCGCTGTAGGGGACTACACATGGACTAATGGCTCCCAGCCCTGCGTCCGGCTCCAAGGCCAGATCCAGATCGGAATTCTGTACCCGACCCAGGGCGGAGGAAAGGTAAAGCTCGGGGACCGTGAACATGAGGGGAAGCCAGTGAGGCCACAGGCCGTGGCTCAGAAGGAAGAGTGGAGGAGGGCGCGGGTGGGGATGAAGGAGACCTCGGATGGCACGGCTGCGTTGTCTTAAAAAACTGCTGAACTTCTGCAGGCCTGGGGCATCTCTGTGCTGAACCCCAACAAAACCAAGGCGCAGGGGGACTGTGAGGGTGCCCACACCCACCTGCTTCTCTCGTTCCCCTACGGACAGCTCAGCTTTGGATTCAAGCAGGTACTTCGCCCTCAGCCTTCACCCTCCACGCGCCCTTTCCCTCCCTGTCCCTCGCTGCGCCCCCGACCCCACGGACACGGACGCCACTCTCCCCAGCCACCCTGAGCCTTCCCGGTCCCCTTCCCAGGAGCCACAGCAGAGCGCTGTCTACCTGAGCTACATGGCTCTGGAGTACAACGTGTCCCTTCCACAGGCGGCACGTGAGTGACCTCCCCTCCCGTCGTCCCTTGCGCTGGCTGCCTGCGCTCCTGCGAGGGGGTGGGGGGCTGAGCCGAGGGGTGGGGATACGGACACAGAGCTGACCCTTCCTCACTCTTCCAGAGTGGACGTTCTCCGTTGAGAACTCATCCCTTCACGCTCTCCAAGCCCCCCTGGGCCAGAGCTTCAGCTGCGGGAACGCAAGCCTCTCTCTCTCCCCAGCACTGCGCCTTGACCTGCTACACCTGAGGCTCCAGGCTGCCCAGCTGCCCCCCTCAGGGGCCTTTGGGCCAAGTAAGACCTACTCCTTACCTTACCCGCCCCCCCCAGCCCCCCCCCGTGTCCCTGTCCACCCCGCCCCACCCCAGGCCTCCCTGCTCCCACCCCGAACTTTCCTTCCTCTCTCAGGCTGCTCGTAACTATAGAGCACGTGTTCTTCCTCCAGAAGACTCTGTCCCCTTCTCCTCTTTTATCTACTGCTCAGAGTCAGCTAGGAGAGCTCCTCCCCAGTCCCCCTACTTCCCTACAAGCGCCACCTCCCCTCCACCCTCTTCCCACCTGTCCCCAGCACCACCACCACGCCTCCCTGCCCTCCCCTTCGGCCAGGTTTCCCTTGTCCGACTGACCAGTTCCTCCTGCTGCCCCTCGTCATTGGCCTGGTCTCCCTGGGCCTCCTCGCCCTGGTGCTCGCTACGTTCTGCATCGTCCGGAGACGCCCGCCCACCTACCAGCCCCTCTGAGCTCGAGGCCCAGGGGCTGCCTTCACTCCTCACCACTCAGCTGACTCAGAAACAAAGCGGCCTTCCTTCCCTCTCAGTCTTTGAGAACAAAAGTACAGATAATGCAACCTGGGGGGGGACGAGAGGAAAGAGGTTTATTGAATGTGATGACTTTCTCCTCCCCCGTCCCCAGAAAAATAAAACTTGCTCCAACCTCTGTCCTTGCTTTCCCCCGTCCTTCTGGCTGGGATGAAAAGCCGTGAGTTTCTTGAAGAGTCCCGTGCCTTTCTGCGCCTTCCGCGGTTGAGTCTCAGGGAGCCAGACAGCTAGTGAGGGACGAAAACACTACGTATGACCACATGTCCTCATGGGTTCGCCCCCGCCGCCACCGCCGCCAACCTGGCAGAGGCTGGTGGAGGGTCTGCCTCCACCCCTTCCTCCTCCTCTGGGGCCCCTGGCTGGCTGCTCTGGTTCCCCCATCCCTCCAATCCTGTTCGGCAAATACAGCTGAAGCAGGTAGATCACACCTGTGCCATTTCCTTTCCCAAGGCCCCTTAGCAACGGAATGCTCTGCCTTGCCCGTGCTCCTCTCTCACCTGCAAAGGGTTTCATCAGCCCTGGCAGCAGCAGGTACCCTGCCCTGCACGTGCAATTCTCCTCTGTGCTCCTAGGAACAACATGCCTCCAGCCTGAGCCACCCACCGAGCCGACCCTGAAGTCCTCCCAGTGGCGGTCTCCCTGGTGGGAGTGGGTGGCACCCCGGGACAGCCAGTGTCCAGAATCTAGAAAGGGCCTCCCGTACAGCCACAGCCTGCACCACGACTGAGGGTCAAGGGGCAATGGCTGGGGGTCAGGACGCGACCGTTCCGGTCTCGTAGCCTAGTATAAGGTCCAACATCCACCCCGCTGGGGGCGGCCTGCTCGCGGCGCGTCTCCCCAGCAGCCCCACCACCGCGTCCCCGACGTCCCGTGTGACCCTGCTGAGTATGGCCAAGAACGGCCGCTCGACAGCGTGGTGGCTGCGGCGGCGCCCGGCCGCCAGGGTGTGACGGCCAGGCCCACCTCCACCAGGAGGGCTGAGAGCTGGGGTCCCAGCGCTGGGGGGCGGAGGGCATCGTTCCCACCCGGCGGTCCGAGGGCCCCTTTCCCAAGAGGGGCTGCTGGGCCCGCCGGCCCCGCTGCTGTTCACGCCCAGCACGCGGAGGGGCCGACGGGGTGGGAGAGAGCCCTCGGGCATGTGCCGAGCCTCGCGGGGCCTGGGATCGCCTTCCCCGCCGCCTCCTCTTCTGTTTCGCGGTCCCGGCCCGGCAGCTGCCCAAGCACCCAGCCTCGGAGGCCCGGGCGAACCGAGGGAGAGAGAGACACGGGCCCTGCGCGCAGCTTCGGCACCGACCGTCCTGCTCCCGCCGGCGCCGTTCCTTCTGGAGACGCCGAGAGCACAGGAGACGGGGAGCCACGGCGCCCCCACCCAACGCCCTTTCGCAGACTCCTGCTCCTTCTCTCTCAACTTCGAACAAGGCGAGGTCTGCCGGGCGAAGACAAGATGGCGCCGCGCAGGAGGCGCCGAGAGGAGGCTAAATGTGGCCTCCGAATTGGAAGCGTAAACAAAGGCGCGAAAGATGGAACTGCGCAGGCGCACAGCCTTCGCACGCCGCAAAACTCGAACAGGGAGGGCGCGTCCAAAACGTGGTCTCTGGACGAGACCTATTTCACGCTGCAGAAAGTGGGGAGGAGTAAGAAAAAGCGGGCAACAGGGGGCGGTACAGCTGAGTCGCGGGGAGGTAGGGGGCGGAGTGTCCAGAGCGCGCATGCGCATCGTACGTCAATGGCGGCCAGGAGAGGCTGGCGGAAGCTAGTTTTGCAACATGGCGGCCGAGGCGGACGGTCCGCTCAAACGAGTGCTGGTGCCGCTTCTCTTACCTGAGAAATGCTACGACCAAATTTTCGTCCAGTGGGACTTGCTTCACGGTGAGTTTAATTCGGCATCCTATCAAAGTTCTGCTCGAGCGCCCTCGGCCGTAAGCGGGGCGTGACTGCGGGTTAGGTGGCCGCGATTGCGGCCCCGCAGCGCTGGGCGGAAGTCACTCCAGACCGGGCCGGAAGTGCCTCGGTCTCCTTAGAGGGAGCTCGCCATATTTGGGCGGGAGGAAGGCGGAACCACTCCTTTGTGAGGCTTGCGCTTTAGCGATGGTCCCGGACCGAGGGACTCAAATTTTACAAAACAAAGTTAAAATCTGACCAAATCGTTCCAGTCTTTAATAGGTCACTATTCTTTCAGGGGCCAAGTTACACTTGTTTCAAAGGCTCCTTCCACCCTCCGCTTCTGCTCTTGGTTTACTTTTGGAACAACCCGCCTTCTTACTCCGTCTGTCAGGCAGTTACACACAAAGCCCACCTCAGACACCAGACCCTTTAGGAGGCCTTCCCAGTCTGTTCTTGTCAGTTCCTGGTCCGCCACCGCGCTCCTGGGACACGATTTGGTCGAAGTCATGACTCCCACTTGGCTAACCAAGCTCCTTGGGCGGGTAGAGCTTCCAGGATCGGAAGATGCGGGCCAGGGACAGAGGGTTCAGGCAGGAGGGACAGGGAGACCTGTCTTTGGAATGGATCCTAGTTGCTCAGGAGAATGAAGGCTTGGAGGACCCTTGGGCATTGCTCAGCTTTTCAGTGAAGCAATGGAGAGCCTTGGAAGTCAGAAGACCAAGAAGTTTAGCTGTATCTGCACGGTATAAGCTGCTTTGGAAAGTCACCTGCCTGACAGTGATAGGATTTGAAGCAGGAAGGGCCATACAGCCCAGGGCTTCCTTGTGTGGGTAGGTCAGGGTCTAAAGGAGCAGCGACAAGCATAGGAGCATGAAAATCCTTTATTTACCCCTGGCCTCGGTGCCAGGGACCTCCTTCCATGTACCCCCTTTTCTCTTCTCAGTTCCCTGTCTCAAGATTCTCCTCAGCAAAGGCCTGGGTCTGGGCATTGTGGCTGGGTCTCTGCTGGGTATGTATCTTCTCTTCTCTTCCAGTTGTGGGGATGAGGGTGGAGGGCTGAGAGGCTGTGAACTGGGCGGGTCCCTTGACCAGAACCGGGGTTGACACGCTTCCCAGGCCGCTCTGTAGCTGTTGAGTTGCACTCCCACGGGATGTCGTCTCCTCATCCCTGCCCTTCTCATCCTTTCTCTTAGTAAAACTGCCCCAGGTGTTCAAAATCCTGAGAGCCAAGAGTGCCGAAGGGTTGAGCCTTCAGTCCGTGATGTTAGAACTGGTGGCGTTGACAGGCACCATGGTCTACAGCATCACCAACAACTTCCCCTTCAGGTGAGGGGGGCTGCCCTTTACCCCCCAGGCTGAATGCTGACAACTCTAGCGGGGCGTTGGGGAGAGGCAGATGGAGGGGCAGGAAGCCTTAAGATTTCCTCCTGGAAATCTGGCCATTGTTTGTGGCCGTGATGAGAGGGAGGTGAGCCTCCCAAGAATGCCCGGGATCTGGACTGAGTCAGTCGGGTGGGGGCTGTTTGGAAACCAGTAGTAGGGCCGTGGAGGACAGGGAGCGATCAGAAGTGTGTCCCCAGATGGACGGGCCATGGAGGCTCTCCCTGCCTCTTTCCAGGCCCGCCTTTCTTCCTCCCAACTCTTGACTCCGCAGCTCTTGGGGTGAAGCCCTGTTCCTGACGCTCCAGACAGTCACCATCTGCTTCCTGGTCCTGCACTACAGAGGACAGACTGCGAAAGGTGCTGGGGATTTACCCGAGAGCAGAGTGTGGCTCTTGGGGGCCCTGCCGGGAACTCGCGCTTGGGGAAGGAAGCCAGAGCACTGGAGAGGTTGATCGGGACTCCTTATCTCCCCGACCCCCAGGTGTCACTTTCCTAGTGTGCTATGCACTGGTCCTGCTGGTCCTGCTGTCACCACTGACGCCCCTGTCCGTGGTCACCCTGCTCCAGGCCTCCAACGTGCCTGCTGTAGTAGGGGGGAGGGTGAGTACCGGGAGCAAGAGAACGATATTGCATGGGGTGAGCATGGTAAGAGTTCAGATGACAGAACCGAGTCTCAATTTCCCCCCTAGCTGCTCCAGGCAGCCACTAACTACCAGAACGGGCACACAGGCCAGCTCTCCGCTGTCACGGTCTTTCTGCTCTTTGGGGGCTCCTTGGCCAGAATCTTCACCTCCGTTCAGGTGAGTGCACCTTCTGCCCTCTAGAGGGCACTAAAACCTGGTCTCCTGGCTCTCCAGGGAGGATTGCTCAAGTGACCCCGGCTGTCTCTCACCTAGGAGACCGGAGACCCCCTCATGGCTGGAACCTTCGTGGTCTCTTCCCTCTGCAACGGCCTCATTGCTTCCCAGCTCATCTATTACTGGAACGTCAAGGCCCCCATCAAGAAGAAAAAGCAGTAGGGATGAGGCGGCTACGGGAGTCCGCTCCACGTTTCCATCCACCCACCCACCCTCAGGGTCATTCTCATCCGAACCAGTCCGCTGGTGTGACTGTTAATCATTCCTTCCACTGCAATTGTAAAATTCTGAGCCAGAGTTTTAGTGGAACTGCAGATCCTTAGAAGGGGTAAGGATTTCCAGGCTGATGTTTGGCAGTTACTGCCCGCTGTCCCGTGCATGTACTACCGGTTCATTTATTTTGGCTGAGATTCCTCCTACTTAGGTATTTTGGGGCCAAAGTCTGCCCTGTCCTCCCCATCTCCCTACTTCCCTGATGGCCTAGAGGTCAGAGTCTGGCCAGTGGAAGGAACTAGGGGTTTGCGGCCGCCTCCCTCCCTGAACCTGGTTGGGACGGTCTCCAGGACCCCAGTGCTGGGTAGGGGGTGGGGAAGGGGGACGAGAATGACTCAGGCAGGGCCCCAGGGTGGGGTGAGGAGGTTCCTGCTCTGGCAGGTCCAGGCGGAAGGGAGTGGAGGCTGCTGGTTCCTGCTGCAGTGAAGGGGAACAGAAATGGGGCAATAAAGACTCAGAGACCTGGTTTAATCATAAAAACTGTGTTCGTCCTAAAAAAAAATCATGTGTTGTATTTTGGGGGCAGGGCGAGGGAACCGCAGCGCAGGCTTCCGAACTGTGGGCCAACAGGGTTCTAAAGAAGGGTTTGCAGCCTGGGGTGGGAGGTTCTGGGTGAAAAAGGAGAGTGAAGCCGTTCCTGGGAGGTCCATGTTCATGAGAGTTAGAGGTGGGTCAGGGGCATGGGGGTCCCTGACAGGGGAGGGTTGTACGCAGTGGGGGAGCCTGGGGGTAGGTAGGGGCTGTAGTGGGGGAGCAGCTCACCCTGGAGCCTCGGGTTACTCTGAGGGAGGGAGCACGGCGACGAGGCCTCTGGTTTGCAGTGGGAAGAGCTGCAAAGAGAGAGACACTGGGGTTAGAGAGCGCGTTCCTGGGTTGGGAGGGGCCAGCAGGGCCCCCCAACTCACAATTGGGGGCGGGGCGCCTCAGCTCTAGCCAACGGAGGCAGAAGCTGTCACCCACGTACCCCTCTCCCTGGCTCTCCGGGCCCCACCGGGTACCGCGGGTTCAGAACCAGAGCCCAGGATGGCTTAAGAGCAGTGCAGCGGCCGTGTCGGGGCACGCTCCGGAGCCGGCTTGCGTGCTGCGCCTGTTTTCCTCTTTCGGGGCAGCAGGCCAGGAAGGGGCAGAGTTGGGCCTGGCCTCTCCTTGCCCCGCGGGCTGGGAGAGGAAGCCGGGTCACGGGAGGGCCAGAAGCGGGGAGGAAACGGGAAATTCAGGTAACTAGAACGTGATCACGTCCGGGGGAGGGGGGGATGTCCCGCGGGGCTGCCCCTATCGGGCCAGGATGGAAACATCTTTCAGGGAAACCTGGGCCACCAGAGCGCTCCCGGCCCAGGCTTCACGGGGCACTGGGGGTGGGGTGGGTGGGTGTGTCCCCGTCCTCTCCTGGGAACGACCTCTGCACGGGGCGTACTCGGGGCCCCTGCCCGTCCCTCACCGCGCGTCCCAGGCACTCACCCGTAACCGGCAGGCAGGTAAGCTGTCGAGTAGTTGGGCGGCTGGTACCCAAAGCCTCTGCTCCCCTGCGTGGTCGCGTACCCGGGACCCCAGACCGGCCCGCCGCCGGCCACGCCGCCGCCTCCCTGGCCGAAGTGGGGCGGCCCGGCGGCCGCGCTCTTGGTCTTGCGCCGAGGCCGGTACTTGTAGTCGGGGTAGTCGCGCAGGTGCCGCGCGCGGAGCCGCTTGGCCTCTTCCACGAAGGGCCGCTTCTCGTCCTCGCCCAGCAGCTTCCACTGCGCGCCCAGGCGCTTGGAGATCTCCGAGTTGTGCATCTTTGGGTTCTGCTGCGCCATCTGGCGGCGCTGCGCGGAGCTCCACACCATGAACGCGTTCATGGGTCGCTTCACCTTCTCCAAGGGAAGCCCCCCGGACACCACCGGGCTGCCGGCGCCTTCCCGCTCCTGGCAGCCCGAGGACGAGTTGGTAGGAGCAGCGGGAGCGGGCGGCTCCAAGCCCCAGGCCTGGTCGTGTGAAGAGCCGGGAAGCGCCATGGGGGCCGGTGGGGTGCAGGGAAGGCTTTAGAGGGCGTCCTACACGCCCTCCCCTCCAAAGTGAAACGCTGATGCCCAGGACCGGTGTCCGGATGATGGAAGGGTCTCCCTAGTCTGGAGTCGTCCCAGAGAAACTCACGGCCTTAAGAAGTATACGTCGTCCCCAAGTTCAGAGTCTTTAGAATGGAGCGCCTGCTCCCAACCAATCAGGCACCCTCTGGAGAGCCAGGCGCTAAATCCGCTGCCCCGTACCCCGCAGGGGAGGGGATGCCCTCTCCGACCCTTGCGGCCGCGGGGTCCCGGACCCAGCCCGCTGCCCCGCGGTCGCGCTCCCGGTCCCTGGAGACCCGCGGCCGGATCGCCGCAGCCCCTCTCACCTGGCCTCAGCGTCTGTGGCTGGCGGGTGGGCCAGGCCGGGAACAGCTTTTAACCAGACTCCTCCCCACTCCCTCCCAGCAGACCGCGCCTCCTTAAGGGCGCCAACGTTCCCCCTCCCTTAGGCAAACCCAGGTGTCCCGGGCCTCCCAGCCCCCAACGCTCCCCCTGGGGCACCACGCCCCCTCCCCACCCAAGACCCAGATGTGGAGCCTTCCGCCCCTGGTAGCTCTGATCCGCTTCCCCTCCCTTCTTGAGCTTTGGCAATTTAAAGTCAATTTTTTGGCACAATGGGATCAAGCACAGGAGAATCAAAAGCCCTCAGGGTCACAATTGAGCCTGGAGGAAGTTGGGAACACCCCACCCCCTACCCCAAACCCTTTTCTAGTGCCTACTGCTCCTCCAAACCCCTGACCTGGCCCTGGGGCAAGAAAGGCAGTCGGGAGGCAGGCCATTTTTGTTTCCTGAGTCATCCCAGCAGGTGCTCAAGTGATGATTCAGCCCCTTTCTCCAGGTGAGAAAACTTCAATCCTCCCAACTCCAGCCCCCAAACCGTGGTTTCTCCACTGCCTGTTGTATCTCCAAGCCGGAGTCTGAAGGCAGGGAGCCAGGGACCCCAAGACAACCCGCCCCCAGGACTGAGCAGTCGGCAGCGTGGATGCCAGAGAAAAAGCCTGCATCCAGAGCAGAGAACCAGCAGGAGCGAGAGAGCTGGCCACCTAAGTCGCAGGGGCTGTCGTGAGGGAACCCTGCTCCCCATCCCGCCCCAGGCCCAGCCCAAGCCCCAGGCCTCAGGTAATCGGATTAAACAGCCAGCCGGCCTTGGCTCTCAGCAGAAACGGGCTCCAGCCCGAGCGCGGAGCAGCCCTACCTAGCCTGCTGTGACTCAGGGTAAAGGAGTGGCCCAGCTCTCCTACCAGCAACCCTGGGGGAGGGGAGCAGCCAGAAGCCACAGGCCACGGTCCTCCGGCCTTGAAAGCGACCAGGGCCTGGAGAACCTAGGAATGTCAGGAATTCCCAGAAGTAGACAATCTTTGGAACCCTAGAGAAGCCAGGTGTGGAGGAAACGGAAATGAGGGCCCGGGCAAGTCAAGCCTAGAGAAACCGATGTGCCAAACTTGGCACAAGGAAGGCGCGAGAACCACAGAGCCATTTGGATTTTTTTATTCTCTTTTTAAATACTGTACAGTGAAAAATAAATACGCCTTCTCATCCACCAGACAAGGTTGGTCCCCCCTCCCCTGGGGGACCTTGTCACCCCCCTTCATACACACCCCTGGTTCTACTCCAAAACCTTCCCCATGCCTCCCACCCACTTAGACCCTTACTATCCCCGTCTTCCACAGTGATGAGGCCCCAGAAATGGGGGGTACAGGATGGGAGGAGGGATAGCAGGGGAGCCCCCCTGAACTGTCAAATCTGGGTGGATCAAGGAGCACCCCGCACCAGCAGGCGGAGAATGGGGGTGTTCAGAGAGATCGGGGCATTGGAGGATAAAGGCACATCCAGTCTGATGGGGAAGGAGAGAGGCTCCCCTCACCCTGGGGGTAAGGGTGGACAAGAGGGAGGGGGGTATGACCCTGTTACACACCCCTCCACGAGCTCCTGGAGGTTGAGGGGGGACCCAAGCTGCTGTGCCACCCCCCTCCCCCCTAGATAAGAGCAGCTCCAGCGCAGGTCAGTCGGGCCTGTGAGGCCATGGTGTTGGGCAGCAAGCGAGATGGAGAAGGGAGGGATGCGGGCTGGAGGTTTTATGAAACCCCATTCACCAAACTACCCAACTCCAGGGGGGCGGAGAGCTCCCCGTTCTCTGAGGGGCCCTTAGGAAGCTTGCTGACAGAGTCGCCCTGGGGAGGAAGTGGGAAAGGAGGGAGGATGGTCAGTAGAAATTCAGGTAAGACATCCCTCACCAGCCTAGTGCTGTGGCATCTGGCGCCCCGACGGCTAGTCCCCTGAGCGGGGGCTCTAATAACTCTTACAAGAGTCCAGAAGCACCTTAACAAACCTCCCTCTGTCCTGCTCAAACTTTCCACTATTCTAGGCGGCGGTCTAGACTCCGGACATCGCTTCCTCTGCAATTTAGCAAGAGGTTCCTTTGCGAATTCCTTGTGCCCGCCCAGCAGAGAAAAGGAGGTGGGCTGAATGTCTCGCCCGCCTACCTTCTGTCCTGAAAGAGAGTCCTCGGAGGGTTTAGTGCGTTCCAGGGGCGGCCGCTGGCGGCTCTGAGACTCTGCTCGGGAGATGTAGTCAGCCACAGTCACTGGGAAAGGCAGAGGACCAAGAGTTTCAGAAGGAACCAGGTGTCCAGCTCCCGGACACCCACCAGACCCCAACCCCCCGTTTTCATACGGTGGGAGGCAGCCCGTTCTCTCAGCTCCGAGGAAGGACGCCGGCACCCAGTTGTGAGCTGACCTGGCTGCCGGTCTCCACTGATGGAGCCATCGGTCCTGTTCCCACGGTTACGGCGACGGCGGCTCCGGTTCCGACGCTGGGGTCTTGACTCGTCTTCTGGGGGACAGAGAAAAACCAAGCCGTGCACCTCATCTCCCACACCTCCGTTCCTGCCCAGCTCGAACTCTGAGACCCCAGGCAGAGCCCTTACCCAGGCCATTCTCCGTCATGCTGGGCCCGTCCGATTCCAGGCCTCCGTCCATGACAGTCCTGTCGTCGTCGGTGCGGCGGCGGCGGGAGCGGCGGCGCCTGGCGCTTGCTGGGGGGGGTTCCCCGGGCTCTGAATCAACCGGGGGCTCTGGTTCAGACGTGTCCAGTAGGCTGTAGGGGTTACTGTCTGGATCTTTCAGCACTGGTTACAGGAAGAGGAGGACCTGGTCATCACGTGTCCATCATTTTCCCTTTCGGCCTACGCTCTCGAACCCAGCTGTCTGATACTGGTACCTGAGCTAATAGACGAAGCGTTGTATCTTGTGGTGGGCCGGGGGGCAGGTGGGGGCCCCCTACCCCGGCCCCCAATCGGCCGCCTCCGGCTTTCTTCCCCCCGGGTTGGGGGGTCCCGGTCACCAGGCCCAGCTCTGTTGGGCTCCTCCCTCTTCTCGGACTCAGTCTCAGAAGCTGTGGATGGGTCTGAGCTGGGGCCTGAAGGACACAGCGGGCTTCAGTCAGGGTCACTCACCCCACCCCTCCCACTCACAAGTCCCCCAGCCAACCGCATCTTCAATGTGTCCATCGCCCTTCCCTGGAGATTCCGCCCAGACCCCTGCTTCTCCAAGGCCCACCGCTGTTCACCTCCCGCAGCCGTCTTACCGTAGGCGGGACCGCCCGTCCTCCGGCCGCGGCCCCGGCCCCCATAGCTGCCCCCGTAGGTTCGGGTGGTGTGGAGGGAAGAGGAGGAGCTCTCATCCGTGGTATAGCCAGCCTTGTCACTGCCACCGCTGCCGCGCCCGCTCCCGGGAGGGCGGAAGCCCAGCCCGATCTGGCGAAGCTGTTCGTCAATCTGCAGCCTCTCCAAGCGAAGCTGCTCCACCTCCTGGTTGGGTGGGAGATGGAGAAAGATACCGAAGGGGGAACAGACACGTGAGCTCGACGACCAATCCTCACTCAGGCTTCTGCGCCCTGACCGTCCCCATACACCTAATCTCTCGGGAATGCAAGACGGAAGACACTGGCTAAGCAAGGAAGATTCTGCGGTCCAACCCTACAGCCCCAGATCTCCACTCAGTGCTTTCTGTTCTACTCAAGATACAAACTGGGCGTCACAACTGCGAACTTTATCCACCAGCAGCCTTCGTCTCCTTCCTACACCCAGATCTTTCCCGTCCCAGGCTTCCGGCTCGGGTACCTGAAGGTAGGAGAGATGGTATTCCAGCAGAGCCTGGGCATTACTGATATTCTCCCGGGTGCCAACAAATATGAAGGGAACCATGCCCTGCGCGGCAGAGAGGACGGGAGGGTTAGGAGGGCCGATGCGAGTAGTAAGTCCACCCTGGCCCCTCCGGAAGCTCAGCCAGTGGGACCACTCTGGGCTCTGCATCTTCTAGAGGACACAAGTCCCCATCCTCCACCCCTAGAGATCCGGGCCCACGGAGAAGGGGCTCTGCGAACAACCCCACCTACTCCTGGAAACCAATCTCCAGATGCAGACGCCCCGTACCTCCTCCCTGGGGTTCTTCTTGTCATTGTCACCTTCTACGCGAACCCTCACCACACCAGATTTATCCACAATCTCCTGGATCACTTTCCCGTTCTTCCCAATCACTTTGCCTGAATGGGTAAAGGAGGAATTAGGCCTTTTTTTTTTTTTTTTAACAGAAAAGAAAAAAAGTAAAAACAGATCAACAGTTTTCCAGCTTCTATATGTGGATTCGGTTTAAGTATTCTCCTGCTTCTAAGTCTCTGGTGAGTTTTCACAGGACAAAAGTTTCGATCCCTGGAAATCTGTTCTTCCATTTCCCTCAATCCTACAAGACTGCTGGCTCTGTCCTTGTGAAACTGGGAGTCCGCAGGGAGGCGCCAGGCCTAGAACCCCTTTAGGGAATCTCACACCGAGCCCCACCACCTGTATTCTTTTATCTGCACACACCCTCAACTCACCAACAAGGTTCCTGGGCACTTGCACGGAGTCCTCAGAAAACTCCAGGTAGCTTCGGGCCTGTCGGCACGCCTCAGGAGTCTACAGAGGGCAGCGGGGAGCAGTTACTCACACAGGGGCCCTGGATCTCAATCGTCTTCCTGCCACCCTCTGCCTTTGGGAAAGCGTGCCGCCACCAAGTCACAGAAGGAGGTGGACAGCACTCAGGCTTCCTTGCCACCTCACCCTTTCTTCTCTCTACCCCCAAGCCACCTAAGCAACAGCTGGCTTTTGCTGACCTCCCCATAGATGCGGAAAGTGCAGGTCTCTTCACCCAACTCAATGGCGGTCACCCCAGGTACTTTTCGGGCCTGCTGGATGTTGGCACCGTGAGTCCCAATCGCCAGTCCCATCAGGTCCTCTCGCACCGTGAACTCCTCCTGGAAGGCTGCCGCCAGCTGCTTGCTTGTCTGAAAGGAAAAGGCGCTGCCGGATCCCTGGTGGTGGAACCCCACGCGCCCGCCCCAGGCACCTGATGCTCGGGCATGACTTCGATGAGAGAAAAACGTATGGAAACAAGTCAGAACTACCCCAGATCCACTGACCCCAGGACCTGCACAGAGAATTCGGGAATCTTTCATTCCACTCCTACCTTGCAGACGCCAATGGCCTGGCGGGGAGAGGAGGTAAATGAGGGCAGAGTTTGGCTGGCAGCCGCCAAAGTTCTGGATTTGGCTCTAACATGATCTGGCTACGTGATCCTAAACAAAACACGCTCTCTGCGTCTCTATTCTGTCATCTGCTAAATGATTACACCTGACTTACCCCATTCCCAGACTAGCAAGAGGATTAAGTAAAGTCAGTGAGAAAGGACCTTTCACAAGGTAAATGCAAGGCTAAGGAACTACTGTTACCTTAACCAAACTATTACCAACCCCCAAAATAAAACCCGACAAGTGGAGTAGAAAGCAGGGGTTGAAAAAGCAGGAAAGGAGCCGTGGACCACCACACGACCTCATTTCGCAACCTGCTCTTAGACACCTGGGTACCAGGGCAGGAAGACAGGGAAGGTTCTAGAAGAGGGAGTCCTAGGTAGGAAGCCCCAAACAAGAAAGATTTCTGAAAAGGGACATTCTACTTCCTACTTCCACGACAGATGAGGTTGTGCTACGGCAACGACTTACACTGAGGCAAAAAGAGAAAGCTGAATAAAAGGGACTACATTGGGCGTTCAAAATAAAAGAATTAGGGAGGGAAGAAGAGGATTTACAATGATTTACAAATGTCCTCTAGAGAAGTTTGCCAAGGGTTTTATTTCTTAGACGGCCTGATGAGTACATGGGCACTTGTATTTTTTTCCTTTGCAATGTTTCAAAACAATTAGAAAAAAAAAAAAGGCCAAAAAATAAGAGCAATTCTCTCAAAAACAAAGACATGCTCCTATTCTTTTTTTTAAATGTTTATTTTTGAGAGAGAAGAGCACACATGCACACATGAGGGACAGGCAGAGAGAGGGAGGGAGACAGAGGATTCGAAGCAGGCTCCGTGCTGAGCAAAGAGCCCGATGTGGGGCTCAAACCCACTAACCTCGGGGTCATGACCTGAGCCTGGGTCGGACGCTTAACCGAGTCACCCAAGCACCCCTATTTTTTTAATTTAACTTTTAATGTTTTTATTTATTTTTGAGAGGGAGCAAGACAGAGTGTGAGCAGGGGAGGGACAGATAGAGAGGGAGACACAGAATCCAAAGCAGGCTCCAGGCTCCGAGCTGTCAGCAGAGAGCTCCATGCAGGGCCCAAATCCACAAGCTATGAGATCATGACCTGAGCCCAGGTCAGACGCTTAACCAACTGAGTCACCCAGGTGCCCCCTATTTTTTTTTTTTTTTTTTTTTGAGTAAGCTCCACGCCCAACGTGGGGCTTGAACTCACAATCCTGAGATCGAGTCGGATACTCTACTGACTGAGCTAGCCAGGCGCCCTGACGTGCTCCTATTCTTAAGACCTTGCACATATGGCTAACTTAGTATCCGGCACACTTTGCCACACTGATCAATACACCAGGTCCTAGGAGAGTCGAACAGTCTACTTTCGGTCACCAGAGAATCTGCTCGCTGGGACCTGGAGCAGACAGAATTTGTATCATCTCGGGGAAAAGATGAATTTTTAACTGCCAGTGCTCTGAGTAGCATCCCTGCAAAAGTGAAAGATTAGCATGATCCAGAATTTGCTCAAGCTCAGAGAAAAGCCTCCCCAAAAGCTCAGTTCTCTTGATAAATGGAAACACACACCCACCCTGCTTGCTTAGGACAGTACACTGCCTAAGGAAAGAGAATCTGACCATAAGATATCAGAACTGGAAAAGACCTTGTAGGAATATTCTAGTCTAACTACCTCATTATCACAGATGGAGATAAAGCCCACAGAAATCAAATGATCTGCCAAAGGTCAATATTTGACAAAACAAGACTTGGGATTCCAAGTCCAGTGGTCCTTCCAGCGTACAAATGGTTCTCACATATATCCTGCAAAGCATTTTGATTCCCAGAAGGGATATGGGGGAGGCTGGTGGAAGTCCAAGCCACACCCCCTCTTCTACTTTTAGACTGAGCTGCTCTGATTGATCTGTTTTATGCATTGCGTTTTCAAGTAAAATTTCACTTGATCAAAAGGTCCCACGGTGAAGAAAAAAGTTTGAGAACAACTGTACTATTATAACACGATGGAGCTCTGCCATCTGGAGGAGTCTGGGATAACACAGTAGACGCAAGTTTAATGGCCCAGAAAGACCTTAGTCTTTCTATCCTGTAAACACAAGAGCATGAGTGAAGGATGGAGGTGGGACGGGGGGAGGACAACAATACCATTCAGCAGGAAAAAGTGGAGCCAGAACTCACCTCTAGGTGTTTGGTAGCTTCTTCGTTGCGGGACATGAGTAGCAGTTTGGTGCGCAGGCTTCGAAAATGCATATCACCCAACAGGGACGCCCGCTTCACGGGAGCCTCTGTGGTTGACTGGAAGAAACCAATGGAAAAGTCATTTAAAGAAAGGCTGAATACACACTGGGGGAGAGCCAAGAGCTGGAATATCTGGATGCCTGAATATCTAGAAAAGGACAGGTGGTATGAAACGAAGCTAAGGAAGAGAAAAATCATTGTCCGTCTCACAAGGGCCTACTATCTGAGGACCTAGGGGAAGTGATTTTAGGGAGCAAGCAGAGCTGAGAACCGTACAGTCTACTTGAGTCCAAATACGCAAGGGAGGGTCCAGCCCAGATGGCAATACAATAGACAGGTTAGAAAAATAAATGATGGTCCTACACGAGGGAAACTAGGGAAACGTGGGCTACCTGGGCCCTCGGGGGTCAGGAACAATAAAGTCTCCTTTGACAAGTAAATATAAGCACCTCTGAGCCCCTTCCTTTCTGCAAAGGAGTTAAAAAGGTAGAAGGAAAAATTGCTAAAAGGGCTTACGTGAAACTCAGGTGGAGTAACTCACCAGAATGAAGAGCTCACTATTTGTGATGTTGAGAAAGATGCAGTTCGCTCCCAGCGCTTTCTTGAACTCTTTATGGACGTTTTCATTTGAGCAGCTGCAGAGGAAGAGAAGAGCGCTCAGAGGCACAGAGCAGAGTGCAGTCAGAGGCTCAGGGAAGAGGGGGGGGATGACAAAAACAAGAAAAGACGAAGGACTGAAGTAGAGAACAGGGATGAAGAGAGGAACTGGGAGCAGAAGGGGCTCTGGAGAAGACAGGATGGAGAGCGCTCGGAGAAATCAGGGCGGAGGAGGAATGTCAAGGGGTCCCCCTCCCGACACCAATAACTCACGCCTCTCTCAGATCCTCAGGCACGGCCATGGTCACTTTGAAGAAGCTGCCTTTGGTTGCAAGAGGATTGGGATTGACTGGCCGGAGCCGCTCCAGGGTGACAATCTCATTGTAAGTGGCATCACAGGCAGCATATTCGATGACATAGAACTGGCAGAAAGGGAGAAAGAATGGAGAAGTTGGGGATGACCTGAGCACCTGTCTCCCACCCTCCTGTGACCACGGTCTTTGCCTCAACAGCTCTCCAAGGGCCTCCGAGTCAACTCACATCTCCCTTCATCATCCGCACCCTGGCCAGCCACCAGCCGCAAGGTTCCTGTTCGTTGGCTCGAGAATAAACCTGAAGAAAAGTTGAAAACAAAAGACTTACTGAGGACCATCCCCAAACATCACGAGTTGAAGAAGCATTCAGACACCTGACTGGCGCGCTACGCCAAGACAAAGGAAACTAGAGGAAGGAGCAAACTAAAAATCAGACTGTGATTTTACGTGCCGTTACCATAGATGGAGGAAAAGTGACTCCTCGAAACTGGGAAGCCCCTGAGAGTCTGGTTGGACACACAGTGACAGGGAACCGGTGCATTTCACTTTTTCACAGGCCACCGGGCTGGGTGTAGCGGCTCAGCATGGAGAGGGAAGGAGAGCGAACCAAGCAGTGAGGAGCCTAGGGTACTAGTATCAGGGCAAGGAAGATGGCAGAATCCTGGGAAAAGTGACATCTAGAAAGGGTGGGCCCCGTGGCCCTTACCTCAACCTCATCCCCTTCTGTGATCTCTTTATTATAGTCAGCTGGAGGCGGTAGCCGGACGTCCCCAAAGGGAATCTGTCTCTCACTCTGCCAGCTGCAAGGGAAACCGTGACATGAAAGCCATTCGGGCCAATGTGGTTGCCCGTTTTTTCAGGAGGGGGTTATGGCCTCTTCTGGGCAATTGCCACCTTCTCTGGTGATCAGAGGCTAAATTCCAGGTCCTCCTCCATACTGGTGTCTTCTGTCGCTTGCTAGCACCTAAATACTAGGTCAAATGTCCCCCACCCTCACCTGGGATCCACAGAAGTTGACCGCCCCTCCCCCAAAGCCCTGGCTCTCTCCCACCTATTACAGGCCTCATAGGACTCAGCCACCCCTTCTTCTCCACTCTCCTTCTAGGACCCAGTATGCTGCATTCTCTATTCCCAAGGTCTTACTTGTTTTCAAAGAAGATGGTGACAGAGTCTTCATGGACATCCTTCACAAAGCCCTAGAACGGATTTTAGGACAAATTACATGAAAGAAAAGAAAAGAAAAGAAAAGAAAAGGGAAAGGGAAAGGGAAAGGGAAAGGGAAAGGGAAAGGGAAAGGGAAAGGGAAAGGGGGAAAGAAAATGACAATTTACCACCACTGTGGCCATCAAGGGAACAGAGATATTTAGAGGCCGTTACCTAGAGTATTAGATGGGGACAGAAGCAATCTAAAGATAGGGCCGGAAAAACCTGTACTGGGGAAAAAGTACGAAATGTTGGGATAGAGACAAAGGACATGGTACTGGCATGGAAAGAAAAGTGGCAAAATCCACAAATAAGATGAGACAGAAGTTAAATAGAAGGGGGACAAACCACCTCCATCAGAACAGCTTGGAAACCGATGGTCTAGCATGGCTCCCACAGGGGCCTCCCTATCTGTCTCCTGTTGTGCTGAGCAACTTGCCAGAGTTCAATTAAAATACCAACAACACTCAGCAGGGCTAAGAATATCCCATGAGACAGTGTGAGGCTGTCCTGGAACACCTAGAGGACATCAGGATCCGCCAAGAGAGAGAAGGGTCTAGCGCCCCGATGCAGCAAGAGACCTGAGCAAACTTGGTGCCTTCGCGGCTGGGTCCTAAGTGGATAATCAGAACACTGGTGTTCAAAACGATGAACACAATTTACAGAAGGAAAAATCGTGACTTAAGTGATGTGAGATTCTGGAATCCTAGACTGTGATACGCTGCTATGAATATGAAAAGGATAAAATTCATAGAAAACCCCAATCTTGAGATCATGACATGGGAGAGGAACAAGGATGACGGACTAGCTGGTCCACTTCCTACTGCCTGTGTCCTCACTGAAGAGGCCAAGGCTGCGTGTTCCCCCATTTTTCTACCTTCTCTCTCGATTCTTCACATACTCAAAATGAGGGACTAACTCTGAAAGTCTAACTGATCAATCTGTTCTTTTAGAATTGAGCTTTTAGTTTCCTAAGAAACCTTTGCCTAATCTAAGGCGACAAGGTTTTCTTATATTTCTTCCTCTGAAGTTTCATAGTTTTTATTTTACATTTAGGTTTGTGATCCACTTTGAGTTGAATTCTGCATATGGTGCAAGATATGATCAAAAGCCATTTTTTATCCATGAAGAGCCAGTTATTTGAACACCATTTGTTGAAAAGACTACCCTTTCGCTACTGAATTGCCTTTTCACTTTAGTTCAAAAATCAGGAAGTGCAAATTAATTTATTAATGACAGAAAGCAGATCCATGATTGACAGGGAACTTTTGGCAGTGAAGGAAATATCTTGATTGTGGTCACGGTCTGACATAGATCTATACGGATATTTAGACAGACATATGTATGTCAAAACTTGAACAAACTATATTTTGAATATAGGTACTTCGCTGTTTATACCTCAATAAAGCTGTTTTTAAAAATTAGGGTTTCAGGGGCACCCGGGTGGCTCAGTCGGTTAGGCGTCCAACTTCGGCTCAGGTCATGATCTCACAGGCTGTAAGTTCGAGCCCCGCGTCGGGCTCTGTGCTGACAGCTCAGAGCCTGGAGCCTGCTTTGGATTCTGTGTCTCCCTCTCTCTCTGCTCCTCCCCCACTCATGCTGTCTCTCTGTCTCTCAAAAATAAAATAAAACATTAACAAAAAAAATTTTTTAATAAAAATTTAAAAATTAGGGGTTTCAAAAGGCTAATGCACAAGAACTATTCCCGAGCTTTGCGGCTAGGCACAAAAGCTGAGCTCAGGAGAGAAAATACCAAAAATGCAGACTCGTCTCCCTCGCACCTCCAAGAACTGGTCAATCACATTTTACTGTACTGCTGTTTCCTTACAGTGGGAAAAGCGAAATCCAGATTTCACTCTCGATACCGGCTGACCACCCTTCCCCTCTTTCGGCATAGATCTTATGACACCTTCCTACTGTCCAGGAACTTAGTACTCCCAGGGCTGCCCGGCCTCTTCCTCACCTGTACTTTACTCTTCTCTGTCATTCCCCTCCCCAGACAGGTTTTCTCCACTCTTCATTCAGCTCCATCAATACCCACTCCTACTATTCTCCATGCCAAGTCTTCGGACACAGTTTTGCCCCTCAGTTATTTGCCCAAGTCCTTCTTGCCTTTTGGGTCCTCCTCCCATCAGCACTCACACTGCATCTCTGGCTTCCCTCTTCTCTTATCCCTTTATGAGGGTCTGTCTGGATCTCTAGAGACATTTCAACCAGCCTCTTCTGCTGACTTTATCCAATTCTTTGTCCAAAACGTCCATCTCCAAGCTTGAAAAATAGTGTGAGAGCGAGATCTATTCTCAAAACATTTAGGGATGAGATACAAGGCAGTGGAAGAGACAGAAGAAGAGAACCACTTGTCTTCTCCCTTGGGAAGAGGTTCCCACTCCTAGATATACTCGCCCGCAAAAGATATGCCTACAGCCCTAATCCAGTTCTCCCCCAATATGTCAGGGTTGGCCCTCAGGCAGAAGTAGCAATCCCTGTGTTTTCAGCTACCATCATCCCCAAGGCAGAAACGTAGAGCTCAGAAATGGAGTTTCTCTACACATTACTCAGCAGTTCAACCAAATGCCACACACTCTTATACTTCCAGGGCCTTTTTCCTTCAAATATTCTCCCAAACAAGCTTGCTCCTCGACTTCATATTCCAACCCAGTCTCTGCTCCTTACTCTCACCTGCATCACTGGTCTGTTTTCCTCCAAAGATACCAGTGGAAGAAGGTGAGCTCCCAGTTCTGCTCAGTCCATGCTCATTAAGAAGATAAGCAGGTGAGGGCAGGAGCAGGTGAGTCAATCTCTACAAGGCCAACTAGATGCAAAGATGACTCAATTCGGCGGCCATGGCATATCGTGGCTTTGGCTTATAGGGCCTAGGACCAGACAGAAGAGTGACCCAGGTTTCTAGATGCTTGTTTCCTCAGATGACAAAGTATGCAATTAGCCCTCACCTCCATCCTAGTCCTGGGCTCTGAGAGGAGGGACTTCTGGGAGAAAAGCAGGCAGGGCCTGGGTAAAAACCACAGGTTGAGGCTGAGGATGCTAAATTTCTTGAGAAAGGAATGGAAATTTGGGTACCCAGGCAAGGCCTGGGAACTTGCTAACTGTGCCCTGAAAGGTGAACAGACATTTCATCTGAGAGTACAACTCAGAGAATAAAATACACTTAAGAGCCGAAGAGAAGACTTGGCGGGATAGCTACAGGAGAAGCGAGGGCCCAGACCCGACCTCTGTCCTAACTTGGAGGATCAACAGCAGGACCCAATTCTAAGACAGGAGAAAGGGGCCTTCCCAAATTCATAATTCTAGAAACATGGTAAACACTCTTTGACCCACACCAAAGTTTGCTGAGTCATGAATATTAAATCAGTAGCAAGGTCAGAATGGCTAAGTATCTACATGGCACTGAAAAGTTGAAGAAAGATTAGTCTGAATTTACGGATTTGTTTGTTTTTAACTGTGCCATGGGGCACAAAATGCTAACGTGGCCCGAACAGAAAACCCACATCACCTGGCTTTCAGCTCAACTGCAAACTCTACTCTCTGATTTCAAAATATCCTCTCCCTGATTCTCCCAAGCCCGTCACTGCCACGGCCCACAGTGGAAAAAAGGAAAAACTCAGAGAGAGATTTCAGTCTGACGCTTACACGTGGAGAGGGAGAGGGAAACGTCTCCCTTCCCATTCGTCTCACACAGTTAATCTGAACTAGATACCAATCTTTCCCAGCGATGCTTAGCTCCTATGCTTCCTAGAACAAAAGCAAACGTCGTCTCTCAATCTCAAACACTAAGCATCACTTTTCTTGGAACCCAGAGTTTAGGAGTGGGACAGACCAGGATGAAGGACAAAACAGTGGGGAACACGGGGCTAAAATCTTAGCAGGAAGGGCCTTTCAACAAAGGTAACGCAAGTTTGAAGAAAAAGGAGACAAGAGACAAATGTACTCGATCGGAATCGGAAAGGAATTAGAGACTTTTGCCAAAGAAAACAGAAATGCTATGGAGGCAGGCTAGAAGAAAAAGTCCCATGTTAGAAAAGTATGCACAAAAAGATGACAGAAGAGATCTTCTGGGAGTTTCCTTCAGACTTGGAATAAGGTGGTTCCTGGGGGAATACACTGGAACACAGAAGTGGTGGATAAAACGCCAAAGACTGAACTTGATAGGATAAGTTAAGACAGATAAGAGTAGCCAGAGGCACTGACTACAAAGAAATCTGGGGAGGGAGGCCAGGCAGAAATGCACAGGCATTTAGGGTGGGTAACAAAGGCTGCACTGAACTGATCACCTGAAGCTGGGGCAGAAACCTTCCACTACAAGGGCAAATTCGAGACCCTTTCCACCTACACGCCTTCACAGGAGAAGAGCTGGAGAAAGTCATTTCCAAGGGCACGAGGGTGGAGCAATCTACGAAGGGAGAGAAGGCACGAAAAGAAGTGAAAGAAAGGGGGCCCTTCTCCAGACCTGTGATGTTACAAGAAGCCATCTCTGCTGTTGCTCCTCAGGGCAAAATGAAAGAAGGCGGGGAAATCAGAAAAGTCTCTGCGCGGACTCCAGGCACAAAAGTCCAAAAGAGGCTCAAAATAACAACAGTCACACAAAGAAAAATTCCTGGGCGGCAAGAGGAGTCTCCCTCTGGCTTAATCTAAATGAGGGGAAGAAGAAAAAAAAAAAAAAAAAAAAGTCCTAGAAAATGGATTCGGAATAAAGAAGGTGGTAGTAAAAGGAGTTGTAAGGAACCAAACAAGGACCCTTTACAACCCCCTTCTCCAAAAGAAGGCGGATCAGATTCCCAAATTGAGAGAGTCGGCCAAGAAGTCTTCCAGAAGTGGAAACCCTTAAGATCCTTAAGGAAAATCCCCACACGTTCCCCCCTTCAGAGGTTACAGATGGTGAACACGAAGCCTGCACCCGACGAGATGCGAAGAACCTACAAGAACGATCTAAAGACATCTGAGGTCAAAATGAGATGACAAAAAGAACCCCATCCCCGTAGAACCGTAGAGCGGCTAGCCTTGGGATAAAGGGGTGGGGTAAGAGACTCGTGAAAAGATGCCACCTTACGGCTAGGAGGGAACTTGACCGGCACAACCCAGAGTTGCCGAGGTCAAAGATAGCAAATGTCACAAATGGATTCCGACCGTTTCTCCTTGGGTTGGGAGCAGAAACGTAACACGAAAGTGGGGTGAGCCTTCCAGGGCCAGGAGGCAGAGGCCTCTGTGAGGAAGATAAAAGGATCTAATATGGGACGGCCTTCCCAAGGGGGTAATAGGGAAGAAGAAAGAGAATTCTCCATGTGCTTGGACCGTGCGGAAGAGGGGGGTGGGGGGTGGGATGTGATTCAGGTCTAAGGTAGGTCTCCTACTAGGAAACAAGAAAAGTCAATGAGAAGCGGGGAAAATGGGGTCTCCGTTGCGGGGGGGGGGGGCGGACGCTGATCCAAGCACAATAATGAACACTGATGTTCATTCTCTCCGAGACCGGGGTCAAGAGCAGGTGCAATTAATAGAGAGACCAAAAATAGGAGGAAGGGGGTGAACTTCCAGAGGTCTCCCCGGGAGGGCTGCGGGTGGGAGCGTGGGTCTAAGGTTCGAAGGGCCAGGACTTCGCTCCAGAGGCGCGATCCCGCCCCACTCTCCCCCCTCCCTGGCTGGGGGGAGGGCGCCGAAGACCGGTGTCCCCGGCCGGCGCGCCGCCTCACCTTGTAGAAGGCCCCGTTGGAGCCGCGCACCTCGACGGGCAGTCCCGGCTCCACGTCCCCCCCGGAGGCCAGGCCGCCCATGGCGCCGCCGCCGCCTCCGACTGCCCCGGCGGCGGCTGCAGCGGCGGTCTGAGTCCGGGCCGGGCCGGGCCCCCGGCGTCTCCCCGGGGGAGGAGCCGGAGGGGGAGCCGCGGGGGGCGGGAGCCGGGCCGGCCCCACGGCGGCCCTGCCACAGCCAACGAGCAGGGGGCCGGGGCCGGGCCGCTCCCCGTCCGCCGCCGCCGCCTTGGTCTCCGCCACCGTGAGGGAAACGGCCGCCGCCGCCGCTGCCTTCGTCACCTCAGCTTCCGCCTGCCGCCGCCCCCGCTGCTGCCTCAGTCCCGGGACCCGCTGCTGCCGCTGCCGCTCCACGGCCTCCACCTCCCCCTGCCGCCGCCGCCTACTGCGCAGGCGCACCGGGCACCCGCCCGCCGCGCGCGGGGCCCCGAGGGCCACGGCGCAGGCGTCAAGGCTGGCGACCCAGCTCGCGCTCGCCAGCGCATCAGGGCTTCCACACTCCCTTTTGCTCTCTCACGCCCTCTCCTGGTCGCCTCCTTGCGCCTGCGCAGAGCCACACGGCTCTCTTTCTTCGCCACCCCCCCCCCCCGCCCCACTCCACCGCCCACATCTCTTCCTTTCCCCGCCCCACAACACTGATAACTAACCAATCGTGCGGAGGGAGGGGCCGAGCCCACTCAGTCGGATTGGATTTCTGCTGCTTCTGGGCAGGCCACACCCACTTCGCCGCTGTGAGCTTCCCGGGGCTGGGGCAAGTGAGGGATGGGCATGCGCCTGAATGACTGCTTGGTCACTTTCCCCACCTTTGTCTTTCTCGGTGCGCACGCTCCAAAGGAAAAAATAAAAAGAGGAGTCAAAGGAAAAAAAAAAAAAAAAAAAAAAGGCCTGGTGCGCGTGCGCTGTGCTTAATCGTCCACAAGCACGTAGCGACTCCTGGGAGCATGTGTGACTCTGTGCTGTAGATTGAAGAGTCGCGTTCTTGCCTGGAGAAGATTCCGATCATCCATATAATGAAAGGTTAATTTCAAGGCAGTACCAAAAAGCAAAGGCAACTTAGATTAGCACAAGATTTGGTATCCAAATGCTGAGGATGTTCAAAATAGGAAAAAAAATGTTACGGAGGAAGGGTAGTAGAGGGAAAACTCCGGATTCTTGAACTGAGATAGGGAATTTAGTTGCAGAAATAAATAAAGTAGCACAGAAATTAGGATCACGTGTTGTGCATTTGATCAGTTAGCAAGTGTTTATATCGACCTCACTGTGTTCCAACAGCCTTAATAAGTGCCAGGGATACAAAGACGAGATGTAGTAGTTTCCCCCCTCCCCCATAAGGATTTTATAATACGTTGGGGAAGGGACTGACAAGTTTAAACAAATTAACAAGTAAGTGCATCGGGTTCCACTGACGTTTTGATAGAGATAAGGACTAGGTAGAGAGGGAATCCCAATGAGACAATGAAAAGTTGTTCTTCAGAGTAACCTTCAGGAAAGTCTTCAGGAAAGACTGAGGAGGGGAAGCGAATGGAGAGGTGGGGGCTGAGTAGGCGTTTGAGAGAGGAAAAGTGCAGTAAAAGGATTCTTGAGATATCAGGAATTACAGTGATGCAGAGAAGCAGAAAGCATGTCCTTTGGGGAACCACAACCGGTTCAAGGAGCATTTGGCTTGAGGAGCTACGGGAAGGTAGGCTGTGAGGGACTTGTAAATCAGATGAAGGAGAGTGGCTTTTCCCTTATCAATACTGAAGAGCCACTGAGAGATTTTATGCAGTGTAATCGGATAAGATTTTCATTCTACAACTATGGAGGATAAAGAGTAAGGGTGGTCCTAAGGCGCGGGACCCCGTGAAGAGCTATTGATTGCAGGTAAGAGAGAGGCTGAGGACCTAACTTGGATGAGGGCTGCCAGCAACAGAGGGACAAGCTGGTCTGAGCCTGTTCCGTTTGCAGCGGGATCAACAAGAATTGGTGATGAGGGTGGAGTGGGGTGGGGTCAGGAGTCCCTGAAGAAGTACTCAGGGTTACTGAGTGAATGGTGATGCCAAACGTGGAAGAAAGAACTCAGGAGGCAAAGTTTTGGAAGACACGTTGATGAGGTTGAGGGTCCACCATTCAGGGGGACATCTCTTGTCTTCAACAAACGTCTCGTTCAACATATATAATTTCTTTTAGTCTTCCACTGTGCCTATACTAGGTTGGTTCTTAAGCATCCTATACTCCTTTGGGGTGCTCACCGTGGTTGTACTATTAATAATTTGTCCAGCGTCTGTCTTCTGCCATCTGTGAGGTCCGCGAGGCCAGAGACTGGGTTCCGTGTCTGTCTGTGCCCACCACTGTATACCCAGTACCTAGCACGGTTCCTGGCCTGGCAAATATTAACCGAAATGAAGGGATCAATGCTCTGCAGGTCAATCGACACACATGTTCTTGCTCCAGGAGAGGTCTCGGCTGGAGAGATGGGTGTTGGAATCATCGGCATATGAGTCGTAGTTCAAGCTATAAAACAAAAATAAACCTTGGGGCGCCTGGGTGGCTCAGTTAAGCATCTGACTCTTGACTTCACGGTTCACGAGATAGAGCCCCGGGTTGGGTTTAGGCGGTGCAGGAGTTCAAGCCCCAGGTAGGGCTCTGTGCTGCCGGGTTCGGAGCCTGGAGCCTGCTTCGGATTCTGTGTTTCCCTCTCTGTACTCCTCCCCCACTTGTGCGTGCTCGCTTGCGCGCTCTCTCTCTCTCCCTCCCCCCCCTCAAAAATAAATAAAATTTTTAAAAAAGAAGAGTACAGGCCGTCAGACTGAAGAATTTGAATTTGGGCTCTTAAGCAATAGCAGTAGCTGAATTTTGTTTTAGAAGTGACACGGTCACCAACTTCCGAGCCTCTGACACCAACAGTCCTTTCGGGTTTAACGTTTGTTCACCGGCTGTAGTCATTGTTCATTCAGGCAAAGGACAGGAGTGGGAAAAAGGAGAACAGCATTTCCGATGGGGAATGGCATATTCACAAGGCCCAGAGGGGAGAGTACAGTGCCTCTGAGGTACAGAGGTTAGACTGTATAGAGTCTAACTAACATGGTTATAACCAGCATGGACGGGAAACACGTGGCCGGAAAGGTTGGGCCAAAGCTTGCAGGGACTGGAACATATTTAGAAGTTTGGACTTTCTACTGCGAGAAGTGGGAACCATTACAGGACTTTCAGCCAAACTGCCTTTTAGTAAGATTACTCTAGCTGGATGACGAAGGATGTGTCAAAAGAATGGCCCAGCTTGTCTTTGGACTTCTAAGTACGTAGGGATTGGGAGGAAGACAGAATGATGGATAGATTGCTAGATGAATGTTGGATAGATACTGAAAATGGGAACTAAATGAAAGTTTACATACTGAATGTTGAGACTTGCCTCAGATTTCTTCTTCACCCAGCTCTAAGAATATGTACAGACTGGGCCGCCCAGCTGGCTCAGTTTTTGGAGCACGAGACTCTTGATCTTACGGTCGTGAGTTCAAGCTCCTTGTCGGGTGTAGAGATTACTGAAGTAAGTAAAATTTAAAAGAAGAAGAAGAATATATATAGCCAAGCTTCTACCTTCCAAATGGGAGTCTGGAAGAGTCTTCTGGTAAATCTGATCGGATGAGAAAAAAGACGAAGGATACTGGCATTAGGGGTTCCTCAAGGAAATGGCCTAGCAGATCACCCTAGAGTGAAGTCCACAGTCAACACACCTCCTTATCTGCCACACACACACACACACACACACACACACACACACACATGAGTTTCCACTTGTACCTTAGCATCCCAATCTTAAATATGAGCAGACAACTGAGGACTGCCTGACACTTGAGGAAAGCCTCTAAAATGAAAGATTATGCAAGACGAAAAACATTTAAAAAAAAAATATATCCTCAGAAAGATGAAAACATATATCCATGAAGCAACAGAATGTTTTTAAAATGCAAAGAACAAAAAACAAAGAAAGATCTCCTAGAAATTAAAAACATGAAAGCAGAAATGAAAATTCAATAGAAGTGTTAGGAAATAAAATTTTAAAAATCTCCCAGAGGGGTACCCGGGTGCCTCAATTTTTTTTTACATTTATTTATTTCTGATAGAGACAGAGCACAAGTGGGGGAGGGGCAGAGAGAGAAGGAGACACAGAAACCGAAGCAGGGACACAGAAACCAAAGCAGGCTCCAGGCTCCAGGCTCCGAGCTGTCAGCACAGAGCCCGACGCGGGGCTCGAACCCACAAACCGTGAGATCGGACGCTCAACTGACTGAGCCACCCAGGTGCCCCCAAAACAATAATAATTTTAAAAATGTTTTTCTGTAACTGAAGAACATGAGTTTCGAGATGGCAAAGACCCAGTGGGTCCACACTAAAACATTTCCACATAAGATGTCAGAAGGCTAGGAAAAACTGAAGATCCTAAAAGTTGTGATTGGGGGAAAAGAGAAGGAGAATAAAAATAGGCTTCATACAAAGCCTCCAGAATAAGAAACTTTTCAGGCTTCTTGGTAAGAGGCAACAGCAGAAGCTTGAAGGCCATGGAGAAATGCCTTCAAAATTCTTAGGGCAAATTATTTCCAACCTAGTGTTAGATACCCAGCCACGCTGTCAAGTACAAGAGTAGAACAAAAACATTTTCAGACTTGCAAGGTCCCAACACATTTTTTTTGTAGTTTTTATTTAAGCAATCTCTACACCCAACGTCAGGTTCAAACTCACGACCCTGACACCTTGAGATCAAGAGTTGCATTCTCTTCCAACCCAGCCAGCCAGGTGCCCCAAGGTCCCAACAAATTTATCTCCCAAGTATCTTTTCTTAAGAAGCTCCATCAAGGGGCACCTGGGTGGCTCAGTCGGTTAAGCAACTGACTTCGGCTCAGGTCACGATCTCACAGTTTGTGGGTTCGAGCCTCGCATCCGGTTCTGCGCTGACAGCTCGGAGCCTGGAGCCTGCTTCGGATTCTGTGTCTCCCTCTCTCTGCCCCTCCCCTACTTGTGTGTGTGCGTGCTCTCTATCAAAAATAGATAAAATGTAAAAAAAAAAAAAAGAAGAAGCTCTATCAAAATAAACCAAGGAAAAGATGAAGAGACAGGTATCCTGCAAGGGAATCCAGAAGGCGGGCGCCCGGGTGGCTCAGTTGGTTAAGTGTCTCTCGATTTCAGTTCAGGTCGTGATCTCACGGTGTGTGAGTTCGAGCCCCACGCTGGGTTCTGTGCTGATGGTGTGGAGCCTGCTTGGAATTCTCTCTCTCTCTCTCTCTGCCCTTCCCCCATGCTCACTCACTCTCTCAGAATAAATAAATAACTTAAAAGAAAAGATGGCTGTGCAGGGAGAACCCGCAGTGCGGTCTAAAGATAGCCACTCTGTTGGAGCAAGCAGGTCTAAAGTCTCCACCAGAAGATTCTTCAACTGGAAGAGATCAAATTCCTTACGTGTTTGTATACCCTTAGAGCACAGGTAACACAACTAAAGGAGAACTTGAGGGGCGCAGTACACAGAAAACTAAGCAAACAAAAAGGACAAAAAAAGGATCAGTTCCAGAAAACACATAAATGGCTGGGGGGGTGGGGAGGAAGACCCACAGGGCTCAACTGTGAAGATCATTTGCATAATCACGGCAGTGTAAACACCCAACAGATCCATCCGGAATTGTGATACAATGTTGGAAGCAGGGCAGGCTGGGGGATGGGGGTGGGGTGGCGGTGGCCGCCGAACAGAGAGTGAGCGGTGGGAAGTCAGGGCTCGTGCTAAAACAGAAGCATGGAGAAGCGGCAGCATTTGGGTGCTATTTTTAGTCTGACATATACAGATGAGTCCAAGACAAAACATAGTAACAATTTAAGCACTCAGTTGAACCAATGGTCTTTCCAGAACCTTGGGAGTTGTAAGACTACTGTTTTTTTCTATCAGCGGAAGAGCAGTATGGGACTCTTTAAATAATATCAAGTAGAGGCGCCTGGGTGTGGCTCAGTTGATTGAGCAGCTGACTTGGGCTCCGGTCCGGGTCTCAGGGTTGGTGAGTTCCAGCCCGCATCTGGCTCACCGCTGTCAGCGTGGAGCCTGCTTTGGATTCCGTATCTCCCTCTCTCCCTGCCCCTCCCCTGCTTGTGCTCTCTGTCTCAAAAAATATATATTAAAAAATATGAATAACCTCATGGAAGGGGGCTGTTACAGGAGGGGGCTGGGAAGTCAGGAGGCTATGGCAACTTTCAAAGAGCTGTGATAGCAATGTGCAGGTTTGACAGATTTGAGAGTTGTCTTAATGATGCTTTCTCAATGCTCCCTTTAAAAAGCCCTCTTCGGGGCGCCTGGGTGGCGCAGTCGGTTAAGCGTCCGACTTCAGCCAGGTCACTATCTCGCGGTCCGTGAGTTCGAGCCCCGCGTCGGGCTCTGGGCTGACGGCTCAGAGCCTGGAGCCTGTTTCCGATTCTGTGTCTCCCTCTCTCTCTGCCCCTCCCCCGTTCATGCTGTGTCTCTCTCTGTCCCAAAAATAAATAAAAACGTTGAAAAAAAAATTAAAAAAAAAAAAAAGCCCTCCTCCTCAGTGCCCTCCCCTCTGTTCTCCCGGCCACGGCCAGAACCCAGGGCCTTATCACCTCATACAGATCAGCCCCAACGTCTAACAGAATCACCTCGCAGGAGGCTCAAACAGTGAAGAGCGGGCAGGAACCCAAGGCCGGCTGTGGCTGCAGCACAGAGCGATGCTGGAGTGTAGACATCCTGCCAAAACTCGCCGAGAGAATAACATGAAAACCGTGAACACTAAGAAGCAAAGGCAAAATAAGATGGGGACAAGAGAAATTTGGGAAACGTTACGTTTCCTAGTTTATGCCCTTTTCTTCTGCATTAAACATTTTTTTTAAATGTATTTATTTATTTTGAGAGAGGGAGAGAGCGCAGAAGCAGAGAGGAGAGACAGAATCCCAAGCAGCAGAGCCTGATGCGGGGCTCGAACCCACGAACGGTGAGATCATGACCGGAGATCAAGAGTTGGTGGCTCATGGGGCGCCTGGGTGGCTCAGTCGTTAAGCGTCCGACTTCGGCTCAGGTCAAGATCTCGCGGTCCGGGAGTTCGAGCCCCGCGTCGGGCTCTGTGCTGACAGCTCAGAGCCTGGAGCCTGTTTCAGATTCTGTGTCTCCCTCTCTCTGACCCTCCCCTGTTCATGCTCTGTCTCTCCCTGTCTCAAAAATAAATAAAACCTCAAAAAAAAGAGTTGGTCGCTTAACCCCACGGAGGCACCCAGGTGCCCCTGCATTGAGTTTTACTTATGTATCCTTTTGTTTGAAGAAGAAGAAGAAGAAGAAGAAGAAGAAGAAGAAGAAAAAGAAAAAGAAGTGAAACCTGGCATGGCAGAAAACTCAGGAAATCTGAACTAGCAAGTGGGAAAATCTGTCCCCTGGACACCCAGACCCCTTCCTCAGAAGCAACTACACTCTCTTTATGCATCTCTCCAGAAAGGATGCGTTCTAATGCAATTGACATTTAATTTTTTTTTTCAACGTTTATTTATTTTTGGGACAGAGAGAGACAGAGCATGAACGGGGGAGGGGCAGAGAGAGAGGGAGACACAGAATCAGAAACAGGCTCCAGGCTCTGAGCCATCAGCCCAGAGCCCAACGCGGGGTTCGACCTCCCGGACCGTGAGATCGTGACCTGGCTGAAGTCGGACGCTTAACCGACTGCGCCACCCAGGCGCCCGTGCAATTGACATTTAAAAACAGCCCCATCACTAGATAAGTTGATCACGTTCAAAAGATATAAATCCTGTCAGATTGAGATGAGCCAAGGAGCCATAGGAGACTGGATTTTTCTGGCTCCCATCTGGGGGAGGGGTTGACCAGCTTCATTATCTCCTGATCAAGATTGTCCTAAGGCCCATCTGCTCTAAATTGGTGTGAAGGGCCCAAAATTGGAATCATTCAAGAAGAATTGAGCCCCTGATGTGTTCTCTTTGGCTGAATCTTTTTTTTTTTTTTTTAAGATTTCATCTTTAAGTAATGTCTACACCCTACGTGGGGCTCCAACTCACGACCCTGAGATCAAGAGTTGCACGTTCTTCAGGCACCCCTCTTTTGTTTTTATAGTTTAGATTTTAAGGTGGATCGTCAACCTTTTGTTTTTGTTTTTAATGTTTGCTTATTTTTGAGAGAGAGAATGGAACAGAGAGAGAGGTAGACAAAATCCGAAGCAGGCTTTGTACTAACAGCAGACATGGGGCTTGAACCCACAAACCACGAGATCATGACCTCTGACCTCTGATCATGAGCTGAAGATGGACCCTCAACCGACTGAGCCACCCAGACACCCCAGATCTTCAATTCTTTACATTGCCGTGGAAGTCTACAGATTGTGTTTCTTACAATTTATACATTTATGTTACTTGCCTGCCCTCATTCAGTGTCTAAATTATGGCCAATGGTTCATCAACAAAAAGAATAATATGCCACCAGGGGCGCCTGGGTGGCTCAGTCAGTTAAGGTGTCCAACTTCGGCTCGGGTCATGATCTCACGGTTCATAGGTTCGAGCCCTGCGTCGGCCTCTGTGCCGACAGCTCGGAGCCTGGAGCCTGCTTCGGAATCTGTGACTCCCTCTTTCTCTGCTCCTCCCCCACTCACACTCTGTCTCTCTCGCTCTCAAAAATAAACATAAAAAAAAACTTAAAAGAAAAGAAGAATATGCCACCCACAAAAGTGACGACAGATGTACGTTTAATAGCACAGGGAGATGGGTCTGATATATTGTTGGAAAGTATACGATCCCACCTCTACTCACTTAACTACTCATGTGTATGTATGGACATTGAGAATTCTAAACAGTTGATACCAGAGGATTAATAACAGTTATATAAGTAAGATTACAAATTCTGCTTTTTTTTTTCTTTTTCAGTGAAGCCCAACACGGGGCTTGAACTCACAACCCTGAGATCAAGACGTGAGCTGAGACCAAGAGTCAGATGCTCAACCGACTGGGCCACCCAGGCGCCCCTACGCGTTTTATTTTTATTTCATGCCAACATTCCACATTTTCTACAACAAACCCGCATTATCTGTGTAATAAGATGGTACGAGAGTAGGACGTAAGCTCGTTTCCTTCCTTGTTTCCCGGGTCCTTTGGTTTTGCTGAACTGAAAATACGGACTTTGTGACTTCTGGGGGAAAAGAAAAAAAAGCACCAGCAGGCTGAGCAGACTTTTTTTTTTTTTTAAGTGGAGGCCGGTGGTCCTTCCCAGGGCCCCCGAAACACCACCAGTAGGTGGCATCCTGCTCCAAATGTTGAGCCAGCGGGCCAGCCTCACTCCTGCGTCCTGTAGCGTGCAGTTCAGACACTGGAGGCCTTTGTCTGAGTCCCAACTGTGACCAACAAGCCTGATGTGCCAAGCTGGCACTTTGCTCTTCTTTTCTCCATGTTCCACAGCCCGGAGCCAGGGCTCTGGCCCACGGAGGGTGAGCGAAAGTCACCTTGGGCCCACCTTTCTCCCCGGGCAGCAGCCTCCAACTTGCAGAGCACTCGAGAAGGGTCCTGAAGTGGCCGGAGCTTTATTGCACCATCAACTCCTCCTCCACCAGCACCACATCGGGGCTCAGCAATTCTCATCCTCAACAGGGAGATGGAAGGGCCTCTGCCTCAGTTCTGCTCTTTCTGTCCTTCCGGTTGAGCGGCTCCCAACCTCTCTTCCTTCCGGGAGGCCTCTGTCTGGAGTGCTTGAGCAGGTGGGGAGGGAGGAGGCCAAAGACAGAGATGCCCAAGGAACGGCGTCACTTTCCTGCCAACTCCCTCATCGCCTCTTCTTCGAAGCGAAAGGAGTGCCAGCCCTCGGCTTCAGTCAGGTCTCGGGCACCCAGGGCCTTGTACAAGTCCATGGCCCCCTTGTTCCAGTCCAGGACTGTGAGGCGCAACTGGGAGCAGCCCCTTTCCAGGGCCACCTGTGGGAGAAGACATCACTTAGCCTTTCTCTCAAAAGGAAGCTTTTCTCACCATTCAACCCGAGGGGGGTTGGGCTCCTCTCATACATGCTTGCTTTTCCAGAACCCGGCTGATGGCCCCATCCCTCTCCTCACCTCAGCCACCTTTTTGATTATTTTGGAACCAATCCCCTGACCTGTTGTGGGGGAAAAGAGACCAAAAAAACAAAACAAAACAAAAAAAATCGTTTCAGTTGAAAGGGATCTGAAAAGGCCAGAAGGCTGGGATTAGGAGGCAGGGGATGTTGGTGGGTCTGGGTTGATTTCCTACCACCCCAGCCTCAGCCTCTGCCCCCCCCCCCTACTCCCCGTACCCCGGTATTCGGGCTTCACATAGATGTCTTCCAGATAAACATTGCGCCCCTTCCAAGTGCTATAGGTGAAGTAGTATAGCCCATAGCCCACCACCACACAGGGCCCTGAGGAGGAGAGAAAAAAAAGGGCTCAGGCCTCTGGGCCCCTGAGGCAGACCTCTGAGAGGGACAGGCGAGGGGAACCTCCCAGGTCCCAGGGTTCTTACCCTGTGGCTCCCCGGGGGCGGGAAGAAGTTCAGCCACCAAACAGCAATAGAAAGGATTCTCTCCGAAGCCGTCTGCTCTGAGGGCTGCGGAGATCCGAGTCGTGGTAAAGAGAGAAAAAGCCTGGGTGTGTGCCTGGCCTGGGAACCCATCCATCCCTTACCTCCTCCCCAGCCTCCATCAGGATGCCGGTGCTGGGCCCCCACCTTCCTCACTGATCTTCACCTGGTCCGAGAGTTTCTCGTACTCGGCTAGTTCCTAGGGTGTGGGGGACAGAGGCTGGGTCAGGGCAGGGGGTCCCGGCGTGGGGAGAGAGGCTGGGTCAGGGCAGGGGGTCCCGGCGTGGGGACAGAAGCTGGATCAGGGCAGCACCCTCCCCAGGCGCGCCCCTCCCGCTGCAGCCTGGCCTCCCCGCCCCCACCCGCGGCCAGGCTGCCGGGGCCCCCTCCGGGCCCCCGGTTTCCGGCCCGCAGCCGTCACCCGAATCAGCTTCAGGATATTTCCACAGTCTCCCTCCTCGGCCTGTCGGATCCGCACGGAAGCCATCGCCATCCCCACCGTCTGGGACTGAAGTCCGGGACCCTCCCTTCCGTTCCGCAGACGCGGCTGAAAAGCAGGTAGCTCTCGAACGGGGCCGCACACCGGGCCCCGAAGAGCTGGGGGCGCCGCGGGCAGCCGCCGCGGGAGTGGTGGGAGCCCCCCTCCCCCCCCGCCCCGCACCCTGCCCCGGGCGCGCCCCCGCCAGCCAATCAGCTGGCAGAGCAGGCTCGCTCCGCCCCCCCAGCCCTGCCCCCCCCCCCCCCCCCCCCGCCTCCGCCAGCCCCGTGACTGGGCCCCCGGGCAGGGGTCAAGGCTGGACTGCGGGCTCCCTCGCTGTGGTTGCCTGGGTGCTGGTCGTCCCGTGGTGCTGTTCAGCCTCTGTGGTTGAAACCGCATGGATCAAAAGTCACCTGCCACCCGGCCCCGAGTCCCCCCCACCGCCACCACCCCTGCTCCAGCTGTGAGAGCTGTTTCCTAGGGGTCTTGAGTGGCTCCGAGTGGCCCTGCCCTCGGGAACAGTGGTATTTCAACACGGGTCAGGGAGGGGGTGATGAATTTCTATCGGTACGTGGTAAGATAATGAGGAGCGGCGGACGGGGCCTCTTCTTAGGAGCCACTAAATCACCCTCCGGGACGGTACCTCCCCGCTGAGGCGAGCCTCCGAGGCCTGGGAAGATAGTGAGGGAGGAGCTCAGAGCAGATACCAGGCCCTGCGCCTGCATGATCTCCATGAATCGTCATTCGCAGTCACCCCGTAAAGTAGGTATTATTTTTCACATTTTGTCAGCAAGGACAGTACAGCACCATGGTGGACGGACTTGTGCAGAGGCACCCAGCTAGATATTTGATATTCCACATTTCAGCTGTAGTGCTTTGCTCTCTTTCTTTTTTTAAAATTTATTTGTGATGTTTATTTATTTTTGAGGCGGGGGAGGAGCAGAGAGAGAGAGGGAGACAAAGGATCCCAAACAGCCCCTGGCTGATAGCAGAGAGCCCCAGGTGGGGCTGGAACTCACCAATGGTGAGATCAGGACCTGAGCTGAAGTCGGAGGCTTAACCCACCGAGCCACCCACCCAGGCGCCCCACCGCTGTTGTTCTGATGGAAGATGCTGCTTGGGGTGCAGGGCAGGACTGCGTCTGGACCTCGGGCCTGGGGAGGCAGCCTCCTCAGGTGGGCAAAAGACTTCGGGGACCCAGGTCAGGCTCTAGAGGAGGAGAGGGGAAAATGGGGTATCTGTCCCTCCCCCGATTTGTCCGCAGAGGGGGCAGAGGGTGAGTGCCCAGTCTCCTGCCCCCCTTCTTTCCACCCCGCCCCTGCCCGGGGACAACCTTTAACCCAACACCAACTGCCTGTCCCCAACACATTGTCCCCGGGGTGATCTGAGCCACAGAGAGGACCGCGGCCGATTATGGAGAGCAGAGGCCCACTGGCCGCATCGCCGGGGGGGGGTGGGGGGCTGCTGCTGCTGCTGCTGCCGCCGCTGCCACCTCACGGCCACCAGGTAAGGGCCCCGAGACAGTCTCTCTACCCTGGTGCAGGATTAGGACAAGGTGCTCAGCCCGTGTGTGCATAGAAATGAGTTACCCTTCGGCTCTGCCCTCTTCCTTCCTCTCCTCTTCGTGCGGTAGCCTGTGTCTCTCCTGCCGTCTCTGGCGTGTCTTCCTACCTTGTTTATTTTCTCTCTCTGATAGAGGATCCAGGACCGTCCTGCTGTGCACCTCAGCAGTGGCTCAGGACAAGAGCCTATCACCATCATGACCTTTGACTTCACCAAGATCAGGAAGTATGAGGTTGACATAGCTCCTTGACCTGGTCCCCTGACCCTACCTTCTATGCCTCGGATCTTCTCTTTTCCCTGCTTCCCTCTCCGCCGCTTCACCATCCCTGACCCCGCTCTTGTCCCCACAGGCCATGCCCCACGTACCATCTTTCCTTCTGCGTCCTTCCAGAACCTCTTCCTCCTTTGAGCTTCGAACCTGGGATCCAGAGGGAGTGATTTTTTATGGCGATACCAACCTCCAGAAGGACTGCTTTGTGCTGGGGCTTCGAGATGGCAGGCCCGAGATCCAAATGCGCAACCACTTGGCCCAGCTTACGGTGGGCGCCGGGCCCCGGCTGGACGATGGGAAGTGGCACCAGGTGAGCCAGGTCCGGGCCTGCGCTGGCCTGCGGAAGGGGACCAGAACCGGGTCTCCGGGCAACCCCTTACCACCGTCGTCTTATTTGACCCGCAGCAAAACCGCTATGGAGTTGCGATTCTTGTCTCCGTTTTTTCAGAGGGGAATTTGAGGCTCAGGTCCTGAGCGAGCCCAGGATGCGAGCTGCCTCCACAAGTCCGCGTTCTTTCTGCTATACTTGGCTGCCTCTGCAGAAGGCGGTGGAGGCAGGCCCCAGGGGCCTCTGATTCAGCCTCGCTTCGCCCCGTCCGGCAGGTGGAAGTGAAGGTCCTCGGGGATTCGCTGCTGCTGAGTGTGGATGGGGAGGAGGTGCTGTGCCTGAGACAGGTCTCTGGGCCTCTGGCCGGCAAAGTCCAGCCTGTCGTGAGGATTGCACTGGGGGGACTGTTGTTCCCTGTCTCCAGTCTCCGTTTGCCGACAGCACGAGGGTGGGAACCCACCCCAGGTGGTAAAGTGTTGCTGCCCGGGGGGGACCACGGGGGGGGGGGGGTCTAAGTCCACACTCTTTTTTTTTTTTTTTTAATTTTTTTTTTTCCCAACGTTTATTTATTTTTTTTAAGACAGAGAGAGACAGAGCATGAACGGGGGAGGGGCAGAGAGAGGGGGAGACACAGAATCGGAAGCAGGCCCCAGGCTCTGAGCCATCAGCCCAGAGCCCGACGCGGGGCTCGAACTCACGGACCGCGAGATCGTGACCTGGCTGAAGTCGGACGCCTAACCGACTGCGCCACCCAGGCGCCCCTAAGTCCACACTCTTAAAGGAGAGGGGACAGCATGATAGCTGCGTGGGAGAGGCCAAAGGCTTGTGTCTCAGAGGAGAATAAACTGAGCGTGGAGAGGCTGGGACAGGGGTTCACGTGTCTTGATTGCCACATCCCCACATCTTCCCTTCCCTGCACCGGCTCCAGCTGGTCCCCACCCTGGATGGCTGTCTGCGCCGGGAAAATTGGCTGGACCAACAGGCCCAGACCTCGGTGCCTGCCCTTCTCTTACCAGCAGCCTCAGAAGCTGCGCTGCAGAGTCCCAGCCTGGCACATTCTTCCCTCCGGGGACTCGAGCGGAATTCAGTCTCCAAGGTAAAGGCGGTTTTTCCCTCCATGGCCGGCCCTGTGTCCGCCTTCCCCTGTCTCCTTCCACCACTAGTTTGCCTCCTTCCTTGAGTCCCCAGCCTTGAGTCCTCAGAAAGGGTCAAGGGTCACTTCTCTCCCCCCCCCCCCCGACATCCCCCAGCCTCATGCAGAGCCCTGGGCCTTCTCTCTGGACCTGGGACTCCAGCTGGCAGCAGGTTCTGGCCACCTCCTTGCCCTTGGGACCCCAGAAAACCCTCCTTGGCTCAGCCTCCAGCTCTAAGATCAAGTAAGAGGGGGTGTTGCCTGTATTCAGTGGAACCTGGGAGTGGCAGGGGGAAAGGGGGACCCCAAACTGTCAATATTAGGAAAGCTTAAGGTGGACGGTAGGGACATATCTTGACACAGACCAGGGGCGCCTGGGTGGCTCTGGCGGTTGAGCGTCCGGCTTCAGCTCAGGTCGTGATCTCATGGTCCGTGAGTTCGAGCCCCAAGTCGGGCTCTGCGTTGACAGCTCGGAGCCCGGAGCCTGCTTCGGATTCTGGGTCTCCCTCTCTCTCTGTTCCTCCCCTGCTCATGCTCTGTCTCTGTCTCTCTCTGTCTCTCAAAAATAAATACTAAAAAAAAAAAAAAAGAAAAAAAAAGAAAACTGCCCACAGCAAGCAAATGGCATTTATTTATTTATATTTGTTATTTATTTATTTATTTTTAAAGATTTATTATTTATTTTAGAAAGAGAGAGCATGTGCATGTGCTAGCGGGGGAGAGGAGCCAAGAGGGGGAGAGAGAGAATCCTGAGCAGGCTCCATGCTCAGTGAGGAACCCACCGCGGGGCTCGATCCCACGATCCTGGGATCGTGACCTGAGCCAAAATCAACAGTCGGATGCTCAATGGATTCAGCCTCCCCAGGTGCCCCAAGATTTTATTTTTAAGGAATCTCTACACCCAACGTGGGGCTTGAACCTATAACCCCAAGATCAAGAGTCACATGCTCTACCGAGTGAGCCAGCCAGGTGCCCCTACAAATGGCTCTTATCTGGACCGTATTTACTTGGGGTCGGTGTGGTTTTATGGAACATCAAGCCAGGAAGATTGGGGCAGCGCGTAGGGGGCGGAAACGGTTGGCAGACAGAAGGTACCGCTCAGGGGCCCGACTGAGGCAGCAAGGGGTGTGGGGCCACAGGGGTCCAGGCGGTTTGCTCTTTCCTCCCCCGGTCACGTCCCTGTCCCACACACTCCGCAGAAAGTGGTGCTGTCCTCTGCGTCGGGCCCACAGCTGGATCTGCCTCTGGCCTCGGGACCCCCGCTTCAGCTGAAGCTGGGCGAGTCTGGGATAGTCTTGAGCCAGAGGCCTAAGAAGGAGATCCCTGCCCTGCCTCTCTTGGATCCTGCCTCCCTCCTCAACCTCTGGGTCCAGCCACAGGGGCGCCTCTTCCTGGGGGCTCTGCCAGGTAAGAGCGATGTCCACGCGCCTCAGCACGCCGTTGGAATCAGCTAGAGGGAGAGGAGGAGAAGACAGGCAAGGCCATGTTTTTAGGGAAAGGAAACTTCTGGGAGCCTAGAAGAAAAGGCCACAAGAAGAGAGGGGATAAAGGGCCAGTGAGAGGAAGTGCTTTAGAAAATTTAGGTCAGAGAGCTGGGGTGGGGAGGAGCTTTGTGGGTCCAAGCTGCCCTCATGACCCCTCTGTGTCCCCTCCCTCTAGGAGAGGCTTCTTCGGCCTCCTTTTGCTTGGATGGCCTTTGGGCACAAGGCCAGAAGTTGGACATGGACCGGGCCCTGAGCAGAAGTCAGAACATCTGGACTCACAGCTGTCCCCAGAGCCCAGGCAATGACACGGGCAGCACCCATTAAACCCCCACCTGAGAATCCCCTCGAATGTCACTCGTTCATTCACTCGACACATCTTTACGGGGTATCTGCAACGTACCAGGCACTGCGCTGAGCGATGGGCTGTACTGATGAGTAACCTCCCCCCCCCCCCCCCCGCCCCCCTTGGTTCCTGCCCCTCTGGCTGCTCAAGGTCCCCTGGGGGGAGGCAGACATCCATCAAAGACTAACAAGTAAGTGGAGAATCGGAAACTGACAAGCGCCGTAGAGGGAATTGTAAAAGCTTGAAGACCGGGGGGCCTTAACCTAGTCTGGGGGTCCAGGCAGGCTTCCCCAGGAGGAGGAAGCCGTGACTTCTCAGCCTGGGAGTTCAGCAGCACCGACAGGCAGATGTGCGCACCAGATACGGGTCACTTTCTGGGAGCCGGGAGCCCCCCTCCTTCCCCAGCATTTCCTGCTTGTGGGGCTTTAGCATTCCCCTCGCGGAGGCTGGTCCTGAGAGGCCTGGAAGGAAGGGAAGAAACGGAATCCTGCTGTTCCCTTAGCCGGGCCACTGCTGTGCAAAGAAGGAGCCGCAGGGGGCATGGGAGAGCCCTAGAGGGAGGGGGACAGGGGTTCTGGGGACCCGGGCGGAAGCAGCAGGGAGAAGGAAAAAGGGAGTGGGGCAGAGGGCGAAGCAGCCGGCATCTCTCCTAGTCTTGTCTCCGTCCCCTTGCCGCCTTCCCAGACGAACCCGTCTCTAGTCCATTCAAGGAGAGCTGGTTTACGCTGGTCCCAGCTGGGAAAAACAGATTCAGGAATATCTCTGCCCTCAGAGAATGTGGTGACCCAGTCCTCCGCCCCTTCCCGTCGCCTCGGCAGAATCTTGGTGTCCCAACCCCTACTTGGGGCACCCTCGGGAGCCCTGGCACCTGTTCTCCATCCTCTCCTCTCGAGGACTGTTAGCCCATCCCCCAACCCCCCAACCCATGGGGATCCCAGTGTCCCAGCCTCCTGGCTTCTTAAAATGATTTGCCTACCAGTCGCCCTGTTGCCAGGGTGACTCACTCATTGGACCTGTCACCCCCTTCTGCAGGGATCAGCCAGGACCTAAGTGACCCCAGGGCAAGGAGGGTCCAGGACTGTGTCTGGGGTGGAAGACAGCCTAGGCTTCTCCTCGGACCCTCCCAGTCTCGAGTTTGCTGGTCTACAGCTGCTGCCACACAGGCAGAGTGCCTTCGGAGCGTCCTCAGCATGGCCAGGAAGCCCCGATTCAACTCTGGTCCCCTGGGCAATGTTTGGGGCCCACCTGGGCCCTTGGGTATGTCCATTCGACCGATAGTCACTGAGGACCTACTGCGTATCGGGCATCGTTCTAGACGCTGAGGATGCCTGGATGAAAAAGACAGACACGGTGCCCGCTTTTGTGGAGAGCTCACACTGGCGGGGAGGCGGGGGTGGGGGGTGGGCAGGGGGGAGGTGGGCAGGGGCAGACGGCCCGTAAGAAAAATAAATAAGCAAGATCGTTTCAGGTAGTGGTTAGTGCTGTAAGGGGAATAATATCCTGTAACGTAATAGAGGGCGGCAGTCGACAGACAGCCTTAGCCGGGCGGTCAGGGAAGGCCTCTCTAAGGCAGTGTTACTTGAGCAAAGACTTGAATAATGAAAAGAAACCAGTCCCGTGGGGGCCTCGGGTGTGAGCCAGTGGGGGGTGGGGAGGGAGAGTTAAAAGATCCAAACACACCTGGGTTCCCATCAAGGGGTTGTTCTGAGCGAGCGGCAGCTTCGTGAATTTCTGTCCCTGAGGATTCTTCCCCGGGGGCTGGCTTTTCTCTCGTCCCTGCACCCCACCCCGTCCAGGACACCGTGCCCCCAACCTCTCTTTCTCCAGGCTGTCCTAGATTCCAGGATTCCTAATTACCATCCAGAGCTGTCTACACTCTTTCATTAAGACTGACTTTGCTCCGACACAGACCCTGCCAGGCCCCCACCAAGGGCACCTACGGCGTCTGCCCAGTGTCCCCTGCCTCTCCCCCACCCTTGCGGACCTTTCCGGAACTTGGCAGGATACCCCGCAGCCTCCAGGCCTGGTCTACCCACTCACTCCACCTTCTGTGCTTCCCCTCTCTTCCCTCCCTCCTTCCCCTTCTTCTCTTTTTCCTTCTTTTAGCCGAGTTTCTCCGTTCCGGGCAACCATCACCACTGGCCATCTCCGGATCTTTTCATCCTGAAACACCGAAGCTCTGTCCCCGTTAAATAATAACCCCCCACCCCCACGCACACACACACGCACCCACATCTGTGTGTTAGAGCCCGCTACTTTCCTTGTCCTTGTCTCTGCTCAGGGCACGCAGACCTCATGACAGACTCTGGATCTGGGAGAGGGGCTGTGGGAGTTTTTCTTCCCTTCCCTTGTTTCTGGAGATGCCGGAGGCAGGACTGGGTTCCGGGAAGAGGTTGGTTCTTTGACCCCCATTCCTTCCTTCCTTAGCCAATTTCCCTGTGAACACCGATGCTGCAATGAATAGCAATGCTCCCTCCATCACACCCCTCCTCATGCTGACCCTCACAGGGGAAGATGTGCACGGAACAGCAGGTTCCACAGCCTTCCCCTGAAACGTACGGACGTGTTCATTCTTTTCCGAGGGTGTGCAGGACAGAACTGAGCTAGCAGTCTGGAGGGCATCCCCAGGCCAGCGTCTGCCAGGCTGTGTGTGTTGAGGGTAGGGTCTAGGCCTCATCTCTCCAGATCGGACCTAGCTCATTTTGATTCTCCTTGTCTCATGGAGGAAAGGGCAAGTTGCTTCCCCGCAGTTTCTAGCAGAAGGAGGCCTTCCATGTCTAAGTCCAATTCGGCAACCGGACGCTCTTTTCCATAGCTCTGTGGAGTGCTCGGGTATAGAGGGTGTATATACGACAGGGTATATAAGACAGAGGCCTGTCCTCGAAATGCTTGCAACCTGGTTGAAGAGATAAAATACCGTAAGAGTCAGGGCGCCCGGGGGGCTCAGTGGGTTAAGCATCCAACTCTTGATTTCAGCTCAGATCATGATCTCACGGTTCGTGGGTTCCGGTCCCGCGTCGGGCTCTGTGCTGACAGCTCGGAGCCTGGAGCCTGACTCAGATTCTGTATCTCCCTCTCTCTCTGCCCCTCCCCTGCTCATGCTCTGTCTCTCTCTCTCCCTCTTAAACATAAATAAACGTTTAAAAAAAAAATCCAAACTATGCCCTTTGGCCTACAAGGACCTGTATGATGTGCCTACCTCTCGGATCTCTTGCTGCATTAATCTTGCTTTCCCTCATTTGAAGCCCAGCTTTTGCACTTAGACTTTCCTCCTCCTGGAAGATTCTTCTCCTACAGTTCCCCGTGGTTCCTTGGGTTCCTTGGGTCTCACACTGAACGTTAGCTCTCCAGTAAGGCCCTCCCTGCCCATGCAGGGGCTCTCTGGCACACCACCCTGTTTTATTTTTTCTGCGTAATATTATACTACATTGTTTTAGTTGTTTGCTTGTTTTTTTTTTTCGCTTATTGGAACGAGAGTCCCAGGAGCACAGGGACCAGAACAGTGCCTGGCTCTAAGTAAATGCTCATTAGATACGCATTGAATGAATGAATGGGAGTTGCGGCTGGACTCTGAAGGGTGGGCAGCCTTCCAGGACAAGGGAATGAAATGGACAAAGGTGTGAAGTCAGGAGTGAGCACAGCCTGTCCTAGGAGTGGCCGGGTCAGGCTCAGCTCTAGCAGAGGATCAGTTGGGTCCTAGTGGGAAAGGGGGCTGGGGACACAGGCTGGGGCTAGGCACTGGAATGCCCTGAGGCTTAGACAAAAGAATCAGGACTCCGTCCTGCACAGGGTGACAGGAAGCTAGTGAAGACCTTTGAGCTGAGGAGTGGCCTAATTAAAACTGTATCTGGAGAAAATTAATCCGGAGCCTGCAGAAGGGGCGAAGCAGAGCCCGCTGTATAATTTGCAGGACCCGGTCCAAAACGAAGATGTGGGATCCCTTGTTCAGAAGGCAGGAAAAAAGTGCCACTCACGGTACCGAAAGAGAACATGTTTTCATTTCTTCCGTGGTTCTTTTCTCAACTTCTCATGGTTTTTTTTTTTTTTTTTTTTTTTTTTTTTTTTGCTATTTAACGTTGTTTGAAATAAAGAAAAATTAACTTTTTTCTGCCCTCGGCTTACTAATGAGCACGGAAGGACTAGAAGCCAAAGGAATTATGGGCAGCTCAGCTTTTCCCTTTCCTCCCTGTCATCGTCGTCAGCAGAAGTGGTTGGCTGAATCAGGAAACAGCGGGACCCAAAAAGGGGAGAAGAAGAAGATGCCTCAGTCACCCGTGTCTCCTAGAAGGCCATTGCCTTCTAGGGTTCGAGGTCATTCAGCTGGACGCATAACACGCTTGCTGTGTCTTAACTCTTGAGTCTTGCTGAGCTCGCACGCACGATGGGTCCACTGGAGTTCTACACCGGGCGGCCTCACGATGGCACGTTACATACATCTCCTCGCTCACACGCGTCCTCCATTGTCCCGTTGGACTTCACGCACAAATTACAAGTTCAAAGATAAAATTATGAAGAGTTACGAGATGGTGAAAGCACCAAACCAGCCACATGGGCCATTCTGAGTGGGAGCTTTGGTTGAACAGGCCCCCAAGTCCGTAAAGCGGGGCTGGAGGGAGAGAATTTGAGGAGGAGGGCGAGAGTCAGAACCTGGCACTGGTGAGGACTAGAGCCGAGGAAATTGGGTGAGAGGCCGAAGGAGAAGAAACCCCTCTCCAAGGCAAAGCGACAAGATCCGAAGAGAGATGAGAAGAGAGAGATCATGATTCTTAACTCGAGGTCTTTAGAGGCTCTTGAACACCCCCCCCCCAACTAGACTGTGGGTCTCTGGAGCCCCGTGAGAACTGCGAGGTTGCCTCCCCAGGGCTAGAGTTGCACAAAGTCTCTAACAGGTGCTCAAATGGGCCATGTCTGTGGACCCCAATGGGCAAATGGGGAGGGGGAGTTCACACCTGGGGGTTGGGGGGAGACACAACACCTGAGGAGATCTGGATCCCGGCTGGGGTCTCCGGGCAACGCTAGGGGCTAGGGATGTGGTGACGGGGGGAGTTGGGTGGGGACATGGGGAAGCCCCTAGGCTTGGAGATTGGGGATCTCCAAGGGGCTGTGGGATTGGAGAAGGAGGTGTTGGGGGGAGCTGGTAGCGGCTCCCCCAAAGGGAATTTCCCTCCTGTGGTGGCCTCTCTCCATCCTGTGTGGCCTGTTCTAGCTTCCATCCCGGCGGGTCTAGCGCCCTGGCTGGTGCCTTCTGTTTTTCTTGGTCTCTGGCTCTTTCTCTATCCCTCTCACATTTGGCCCTGTCTGTCTCCGGATCTTAGTCTCCAACGGCCGGCCTGGGGCCCCTTCGCCGCGAAGATCGGCTTCCCTCTCCAGCTCTGTCTCTCTCCGGGGTTCCCTTTGCCTCCACTCCGCCCGGACACGCCCTCCATCCCCTTCTTCCACCTGATCCAGTGTGGTACCTGGGGTGGGGGGAGGGGAGAGACCTCCGGGTCTTAAAGAGGCGGCAGGGGGGCGGACCCAATCCCTCTCTCCATATTTGCATATGCATGAGGTCGCCCGGGCCAGCGGCGAGGAGGCGGGGCTTCTGGGGGTGGGAAGGGGGCGGGCCCCCCACCGCCGCCGAGTATAAAGACTGCGCGCCGCGACCGCCGGCCCCGCACTGCTGAGGAGCGGAGCCTCCGCCCGGGGGACCCCCATCCCTGGCTGTCCCCCAATTGCGCGTCCCTGCCCCACCCCCGCGGCCGAGCCACCACTGGTGTGGCGGTCTCCGCTTGGCGGAAGAGCCTTGAGCGGGCACCCGGTCCCTCCCCACGGCCTCTTTGCATCTTGGATTTCGGGGCAGCCCCCTCCCCCACCCCTCCCTTGCCTCCTTGCACCCCTATTTTTTCTGCGCCTCGCTCGGGTTTTGCAGCCGTCTGTTTTTGCATCCCTTTTCATTTTGTTTCTAGAAGGTTTGGGGGGTGAGGCTGCGTCGCACCCCTTCCTCTTTCTAACCTCCCCTGCTCTGACAGCCCCCTTTTCATCGGAGCCCGGGGGCGGGGTGGGGGGGCGCTAGGATCGGTGCATCCCACGCCGCGCTGCCAGCACCCCGCAGCGCGTGGCCGTGCACCCCGGAATTTGCAGCGGCTGCCCATCTGGGGAGGGTCTCCCTCGCCCCCGCTGCCTTCGCTCCCCGCGCGTTCCGGAGCGTGGCGGGGGGGCTTCTGCGCGCCGCACCCCAGCTTCTCCGCAGCCCCCCGCCCGGCGCGGGACTCGCCCCCCGCCGCCGAGATGGTCATCCAGAAGGAGACGAAGAGCTGCGGGCAGGTGGTTGAGGAGTGGAAGGAGTTCGTGTGGAACCCGAGGACGCACCAGTTCATGGGCCGCACCGGGACCAGCTGGGGTACGCAGGGCGGGCCGCGCGCGGGGCGGGGCGGGGGTCCTCCGGGCGACGCCCCTGGGGGCACCAGGTCCCGCGGGCTCGGCCCCGGTTCCCTTCCCGGGTCCCCGGCGTCCTGCCCTTCCCCCCCCCACCCCCCCCCGCCCTGCCTGGCTCCGGCCTGGGAGGGGGCCGAATCGCCGGTCTAATCTCCCCGGCCGGCCGCTGCGGAGGCGGAGAAAGTAGGTCACTGCCGCCTTCCCGCCCCCCGCGGAGCCCCCTCGCGCGGGGGGTCGCGGGCTCTGCGCGCGTGTCCGCGCCGCGGCGCTGGCGCTCCCTCTCCGGGCAGGTCCGCTGCACACGGCCGCCCCCCCCTTCCCCAGAAGAGCGCCCCTTCCCTCCCTCTGGCTCTCACTAGCTCGCCAAGCCCGTCTATTTTTAGCTCGTGCCCATCCCCTGGACCCTGGGAACATTCATGAGGGGGCGGGTCTTGGAGAGGTGGGGGGGACCGCGGGGGGGGGGCTCTTCACAGCGGAAGTTGTCAGTATCCCGCTGCTGTTTGGAGCTTTCTCTGTGGCTGCCTTGTGGGTGGGGGGCTGTTGGAGAGGGGTGGCCCTGGGAGGTTTTGGAGGTTGGATGTTCGGCTCCGATGTCGCAGGCGGAGGGAGGAGTGGTCACCAGTGGGGAGACGTGCGCATACATCATCCGGCAGAGTGTCCAGACCTTCCCAACCCACAGCGGGACTGCGAGACTCGGTGTAGAGGGAGTTGTCCCCAGGCGAGGGTCTGGTGCTGGGCTTGAGTGCAGGTGAAGGGTGGCATTCTTCCAAAAGGGATTGTTAAGCTTGGGAGGTCAAGCATAGGGGAGCCTGTTGTGACACAACCTACAATTCCTCCACACCGGTTGAACACCGTTCCCATCAGCCCACCCACCGGGGCAGTCCTCACCTTCAGGAAACTGGGGAGTCCAGTCCCTGGGGTGGAAGGGATCCGTGATGGCTCGGGGAAACCTGGAGAAGCTTCATGGGGACAGTGTCGTCTGAGATAGAAGGACAGGGGTTCCTGGGTGGTGGCAACAACAGACACTTAGGCTGAGGAGTGACGGAGTTACATGTCACATGCGGCAAGGACCTGCTCCCCGCCCGGAAGCCTCCGGGACGTTCTACCTTTGCTCAACCGCCTCCCCCTGGGTGCTGTGCGTGAACTGGGGGGTGGGGTGACCGCTGAAGGTTCGGGGCGGCTCTGAGAGATTTCGTAGCTAGACGGCAGCTGCGTCCAAGGTGCCACTTCTGTGGGGCGCCAGGAGAGAGAAGAGTTTGCTGTCTGAACGTGAGGGTCCGCGCTCTGAGGGGCGGGGTGAGAGTTTGGTTGCGAATGGTGGCCAGGGCCAGCTTGGAAACTCATCGCGCCGGACAGCTTTAAGCACGAGGACCCATGAAGCAGTAACAGGTGCTGTGCCTTTGTAGGGCCGCGAATGGTTGACAAGTTGGGAACGGAATCTGATGCCGAATGACCGCGGCCTGTACTTGGGGTTGGCCCAGCAACGAGAAGTTAGGTCTCTTGCGGCCTCCACGAGGCTGGGCTTCACTATGGGACCGGAGGGGGCGGGGGGTCGTGGCTGGACGCCAGACACCAGGGCCTGCTTCCAGCTCGTCTCATTTTGCTCCCAGGGGCAGGCTCTCAGATGTCCCCGAGACTCTGTGACCCGTCCGGGTGCAGAACGTCTGAGTGGGAGAGGGGTCTGCGGGGATAGGTGAGGTCATCTTGGAACCCGCTGACCCTGTTTCCTCCTCCCCAGCCTTTATCCTCCTCTTCTACCTCGTCTTCTATGGCTTCCTCACGGCCATGTTCACCCTCACCATGTGGGTCATGCTGCAGACGGTCTCTGACCATACCCCCAAGTACCAGGACCGACTGACCACACCGGGTGAGTGATGCGGCTTCTGATGACCCGGTTACCACGTGCGGGGAAGTCCTTGAAGTCTGTCTCCTTCCCGTTTCCCGCAGCTGAGAGCTTTGTGATCTGGGAAGGTGCTGTGGGGTCACAGGAGATCTCCCCCTGTCCCCACCCCGTCCGTCACCCTGCCGCTCCCTGTGTCCGGCTTCCTCCCTCCGTGTGCGGTCCCTCGTCGGATATGCATACGTATACGTACGTCCGCTTGTCTGGTACAGGCTTGATGATTCGCCCCAAGACTGAGAATCTTGATGTCATTGTCAACGTCAGTGACACTGAAAGCTGGGACCAACATGTTCAGAAGCTCAACAAGTTTTTGGAGCGTGAGTGAGGGGCCGGTGATGTGGCCGTGCAGGGGCTTGGGCAGGCGATCGGGGGACCCTGGAAGCAGGACATTGGCCCCGTGACTCTCTCTCTCTCTCTCCCTCCCTCCCTCTCTGTCCCCCGCCTCCTTAGCTTACAACGATTCCATCCAAGCCCAGAAGAATGACGCCTGCCGCCCTGGGCGCTATTACGAACAGCCAGACGACGGAGTCCTCAACTACCCGAAGCGTGCCTGCCAGTTCAACCGGACCCAGCTGGGCGACTGCTCTGGCATTGGGGACCCGACCCACTATGGTTACAGCACCGGGCAGCCCTGTGTCTTCATCAAGATGAACCGGGTACGGGTGGCCTTGGTCACCAGGGAGAATGAAGCAGGGGGCTGGGGTCATCATCTGCGGGCAGTTGCTTCCTTTCACTGGGGCGATCTGGGGAGGTTTGAGCAGCTTCGAGAACCGGAGGCGTGGGGCCGTGGGAGGCCAGGTTCTGTGGAGGGGGGAGGCTGGACACGTGTGTCTTCGCCACCTTGTTTCTCTGACTCCTCGTCCTCTCTCTTCATTCCAGGTCATCAACTTCTACGCGGGAGCGAATCAGAGCATGAATGTTACCTGTGTGGGGAAGGTGAGTTTGTGGGGCCCTGTCCACCTGCCCGTCTGTTTGCCCTTCTTGGCCTGCACGTAATTCACTCGTGTCTTTCTGTCTCCTTTGCTGTCAGAGGCCCCGTCACTCTAGGGACAAGGGGGTAAGAGGGCGTGCCAGCGTGGCTCCAACTCCCAGGGGCTCCCACCACTCTTGCTTCTCTCTAGATGCTCTCGCGTGGGTAGACACCCACCTGTCTGAGCCCACCCAAGCCTCGGCCTCTGCTTCTATGCCTGACCCCTTCCACCTTCTCCAGTCCCTGATCACCGTGTCTTCCGCTCCCCCTCCCGTGTGTCTCACCTTGCTCTTCAGTTCTTTTTAGGTTTCTGGTAGTTAGGGCCACCTGCCACCACTCAGTTGTCCTGGGAACCCTGCGGCCCCCTCCTCTGTCCTCTCTAGAAACTTCCCGTCCCCCTTTACACACGCGCACGCACACACCCTCCCCTTCCTTCCGAGCCCTTACTCACTCATCTGTTCTCTCTTGGCTCTGCTCCAGAAACCGATTGCTGAGACCGGGGTAAGAAGGTGGTGTGGGAGGATAAGTGGGCGGCTCCAGGGTCATTAACACCCTTCAGGACTTCCCAGTCTGACGGAGAGACAGGACAGCCCCTCCCGCACACATGCACACACAGACTCACAGCCCAAGGGAAGCAGATTGGAGCCAGAAATCACTGGGGGCGAAGGAAGAGTAGAGGGCAGTCTGGAGAGCTTCTGGGTTCCTGCCGCCCCTAACCCGCTCTCCCCCTACCCTCCTGCTCCCCCACAGCGGGACGAGGATGCTGAGAACCTCGGCCACTTTGTCATGTTCCCTGCCAACGGCAGCATCGACCTCATGTACTTCCCTTACTATGGCAAAAAGTTCCACGTAAGTTTCGTGGGAGGCCCGGCCCGGTGGCTCCGCCCGGGGAGCGGGGTCCTTGGGGAGGAGGCTGGAGTTGCCAAGGGCCTGGACCTGTGCTCTCCTCCTCTGGCCCAGGTGAACTACACGCAGCCCCTGGTGGCCGTGAAGTTCCTGAACGTGACCCCCAATGTGGAGGTGAACGTAGAATGCCGGATCAATGCCGCCAACATCGCCACAGACGATGAGCGGGACAAGTTCGCGGGCCGCGTGGCCTTCAAACTCCGCATCAACAAAACCTGAGGCCCCTTCCTCCTGCCCCCACCTCTTTCCTATGGATGCCTCTGGAATGTCCCTGACCCTGCCTGATCCCTCCCTCACCCGCCCCAAAGGTATTTTTTATAACAGAGCTATGACTTGTTTGAGCCTCACGCCCCTTTTCTTTACTTGTGAACCCAGCCTGATGGCCATTGTGGTCCCCTGACTTCCCTCCCGTCTCCACCCTCCCCTCCGGATTCCAGCTCCGTCAGAGGCAGGGAGGCAGGATCCCAGGAAGGCCGGCCCGAGGAGTTGGGGGCCGTTCTGGTTCTGGTTTAGCTGTGAGTGGGGTGTCTCCACCCCTGCTGTCCCCAGAGAGCAATAGAAAATGCCTGCCTGCCCGCCCACCTTCCCACCTGCCCACCTTCGCACCTGCCTTCACCCTCGTCCACCTCCCCCCCGCCCCCCACGCATCTCCCTCCATCCCTGGTTTGCAGACACGAACGTGGCCCTCCATTCACCTTCCTCTGTCTCTCCCACGCTTTCTGCCTCATCGACACCGTCACCGTCTTGGCGGCTTCTGACTTTATCCGGCTCCTCCGGCATTGGCAGGGGTGTCCCCATGTCCTCTCCATCCCCGTTCCCTCCTCTGAACGACAGCTGTCTGTAACTGAGGACGAGGTGGCTCGGTGGCCCTTTCCCTGTCTTCTGGCACATTTTTCTCCTCGCCCTGCGGTGACTGGCGCGAGCTGGGGACGAGGGTCTGGAAGAGGAGTCCCTGTTGGTTCTTCTTGAAAGTTCTCTTCCTGTCACCCAAACAGGCACTCCTCGGAGGGATGGGGTTGACCTAGGCTGAACATCCACTTTGTTTTTTTGCCGCCGACGGCTCACTGTCTCCCTGTTTGTTTTCCCAGAATATCCTTCAAGTTCCCTTTCCCCAGAGCGCTGGGGGAGGGCAGCCATTTTGGCTGGGTCCCCAGTGGCCACCTTGGAAACGTCAGCTGGCTGTGGGACTGTTTCACCTCCTTCCCCTGGGCCCGGAGCCACCCCCCCTCCTCCCTCTGGCTCCTCTTAGCACGTTACCAACTAATCACTAGCTCCTCCCCTCTCCTCTGCCTCTCGGCCTAAACGCTGCCAATAGCCCCCCAGTCTAGGCTCTGAACTTCTCGGCCCATCTCCTTCGGGACCCCTTGGCGTTTTTAAACGACCCCGTAGTGCCCATAGAATGTCACATGAGGGGCCTCTGGTGTTCTTGAGTGAGCGTGCCCTTCATTTCTGCCCTCTCTAACTCCCCATTTCTTTTCTGACCCTGCAGCCTCCACACCGCCCCCCCCCTTCAGATGGACCCTTCCCTCCTCCCCTCTCACTGGATCTGAGTCTCTTCCCTTGGGGTCCCCCATGTTTTCCTGCATTCCCCTCGCCCCAGTGGTCTCTCTCTGCAGTTATTTAATGCCTGTGTCAGATCTACTGTAAAAAGAGGATAAAGTACAATAGAATGAGAGCAATTATATATATAAATATATATCACACACGGAACCCTGCGTGTGGGTTGTTCCTTTCTGAGCATTCGGGAGAGCTCTGGGAAGGGGAGGGAGGCGATCTGGGTGATTTGGGGGTCGCCTGGGCCTCGGGGGTCCTGCTTCCCAGCTTTGACTTCTTCATCCAATGTCCAAACGTCTACCTTCCAGATCGCTCCTTCTTTCATACTGTCTTTGAGACGGCTCAGAGCAAGAGAGGCAGGAAGCCTACATCCCTTTGTTGGGCGATACTTACGAAGTGCCTACTGTGTGCATTCTAGGCGCCGTGAAGATACACTTATGAAAGAGACAGACTTCCTGCTCCCAAGGAGCTCCCCAGTTTAACGGGAGAGGTGAGGAACACGCGAGAAACTCTCCTGCCAGGTAGACCTAAACATGCCTCCAGGGAGGGGAGAAAGCCAGTGAGGAGAATATTCAGAGCGGTCAACGGGCTTTCTTTCTACTCCGGGGCTTCCAATGGCAGGTTTCTTAGAGCCTTAAAGGGTGGGGTGGTTGGGGAGAGAGAACAGCCTCCGCAAATGCCCGGGGACATGGGGAAAGTGGACCGGAAGAAACAGATCTCAAAAAACAATGTGAACCGTTAGGACCCTGATTGGGGGTGAAAGTATACACACAGCATAGGAAAAAAAAAAAAAAAAAAAAGGGACGGACAGGTGCACAGTACGGTGTTTACTGTGACATACGTGGATGGGTTTAGAGCTACTTTTTATTTTCTTGGGCTTTATTTTTGTTGGTTTGCTTGCAACGAGTCAGGATTTGCCTCGCAAGATAGCTTTATTGCACAAGCATCCGTATACACGATTTCATCACGAATGAGTTGTATACGCACACGCGAACGCACGCGCACAACCTGCTGGGGTTTGCTCGTTATCATGCCGGAACTGGATCCTATCATACCCGCTTTTGTGCATTTCACTGTTTTTCACTCAATAAATTTTCTTGTGCCATTATGCCACCTGGTAGAGCTCGAATGCATATATTTATTTATTGAGTTATTTAATTTATTAAAATTTTTTTCAATGTTTATTTTTGAGAGAGACAGAGACAGAATGCGAGTGGGTGAGGGGCGGAGAGAGAGGGAGACACAGAATCCGAAGCAGGCCCCAGGCTCCGAGCTGTCAGCACCCGGAGCCCGACGCGGGGCTCGAACTCACAAGCTGTGAGATCATGACCTGAGCCGAAGTCGGACACTTAACCGGCTGAGCCACCCGGGCGCCCCTGCATATATATTTTTTAGATGGCTGCGTGGTATTTTTTTCCCGTTGGGTCATTCTTCCCTGAATCTGTTCAAGCTCCTTGACAGCTACAGATAGAAACTGTTTTCTGCATTGCAAAATTCTGCCCTGCCCCCCTGCCCTAAGCAATGTTTGCCTCTTTGTTAAAAAGTGTTAGGTCTTCCTTCACATGTCTAGTTTTTTTTTTGTAGTTTCTGGGCATCCAGTCACTAGAGCATATGCCTATTATCTAGATTTTTGTGGGTGTTGGCGGGGGGCGGGGGGAGACTGGATTTTAATTTCATTAAAATTTTTATTTTCCCTTCAATTCCCCTGATCTTTATTTCTTTTTACGTGTGGTGTAATTCAGAGTTTTACTTTTTAGTTTTCTTAACCTCACTTTACTTTTAAAAAAATCTAGGGAGCCTGGCAGGCTTAGTTGGTAGGACGTGTGGTTCTTGACCTTGGGGTTGGTGAGTTTGAGCCAAATGTTGGGCATAGAGTTTAGTCAATAAGAAAACTATTTATTTATTTATTATTATTTAGAAATCTTTTTTTTAAGTTTATTTACTTATTTTAAGAGAGAGAGCATGGCGGTGGGTAGAGAGAGAGGAGAGAGGGAATCCCAAGCTGGCTCTGTATTGACCGTGCAGAGCCCAATGTGGGGCTTGAACTCATGAACTGTGAGATCATGACCTGAGCTGAAGTCGTATGCTCAACTGACTCAGCCATCCAGGAGCTCCAAGGGGAAAAAAAAATTTTTTTTTAATGTTTATCATTTATTTTGAAAGAGAGAGACAGGGGAGTGAGCAGGGGAGGGGCAGAGAGGGAGGGAGAGAGAGAATCCCAAGCAGGGTCCACGCTATCAGCACTGAGCCCGATGCGGGGCTCAAACTCATGAACTGTGAGATCACGACCTGAGCCGAAATCGAGAGCCAGACTCTCAACCAACCGAGCCATGCAGGTGCCCCATACGCCAAGCTATATTCACTTGATTTCGGTCGTTTTAAGTGTGTTTTCTGTTACCATAGGAAAGTAAGTAGGTTTCCCTCCATCCTTTTTTTTTTTTTTTTTTTTTTTTAGTAATCTCTACATCCGACACAGGGCTCAAACTCATGACCCCGAGATGTTTAAACATTTATTTATTTACTTTTTTTTTTCAATGTTTTATTTATTTATTTATTTTTTTGGGACAGAGAGAGACAGAGCATGAACGGGCGAGGGGCAGAGAGAGAGGGAGACACAGAATCGGAACCAGGCTCCAGGCTCTGAGCCATCAGGCCAGAGCCCGATGCGGGGCTCGAACTCACGGACCGCAAGATCATGACCTGGCTGAAGTCGGACGCCTAACCGACTGCGCCACCCAGGCGCCCCTATTTATTTACTTTTTAAAAAGGTAATCTCCATGCCCAACATGGGCTTGAACTCATGACCCTGAGGTCAAGTGTTCGTGCTGTTCTGAGCCAGCCTGGTTCCCCTCTCTGTGACTTTTTTTTTTTTTAATTTTTTTTAACGTTTATTTATTTTTGAGACAGAGAGAGACACAGCATGAATGGGGGAGGGGCAGAGAGAGAGGGAGACACAGAATGGGAAGCAGGCTCCAGGCTCTGAGCCATCAGCCCAGAGCCTGACGAGGGGCTTGAACTCGCGGACCGCGAGATCGTGACCTGAGCTGAAGTCGGACGCTTAACCGACTGAGCCACCCAGGCGCCCCATCTCTGTGACTTTTTGAGAAGATAAAAAATATTTATCTACTATCTACCTTATTAAATTCTAACTCCAAGAGTTGTTTATTATGGTCTCTAGAGTGCTTAGGCGCATAGTCCTATGATCAAAAAGGCAAAGAGATACTTAACCAGTGTTGTTTTCTTTCTTTCTTTGATCCTCTTGAATGCATTATAACATTGTCCATATGCATCCCTGTATGGTTCTTTAATCGAAATTCTCTTAGTGTTTAGCCATTCGGATATCTCCTTGTATTCTTAATTTTTTTTGAAGGAATGGATGCTGACATTTAATCAAATTCCTTTCAGCATTTCTCGACAGGATCATATTTTTCTTCCTTAATTTGTTAATGTCACGAATTATGTTGATAGCTTTCTCTACAAAATCAACTTTGTGCCCCCGGAATGAACCTTTACTTACAGCGTTAGTCTTCTTTTATTTATTTTTTTTTTTAAATTTTTTTTTTTCAACGTTTATTTATTTTTGGGACAGAGAGAGACAGAGCATGCACGGGGGAGGGGCAGAGAGAGAGGGAGACACAGAATCGGAAACAGGCTCCAGGCTCTGAGCCATCAGCCCAGAGCCCGACGCGGGGCTCGAACTCACGGACCTCGAGATCGTGACCTGGCTGAAGTCGGACGCTTAACCGACTGCGCCACCCAGGCGCCCCAACGTTAGTCTTCTTTTAATTCATCAATGTATTCTGATACTATGTTGAGAGTTTTGCTTCTAAGTTAATTTAGCTTCCAGGTTTTTACAGTCTTTATTATCAGGTTTTATATTAATGAAACCACAACTTTACATAAATTGGAGATTTCATTCTTTTCCTGTGGCACAGAATAGTTTAAGTTGCATTGGACCAATCAATGGTCCTTGCTGTGTTTTCAACAAGCCCTTGAGTTTTTTAAAATTATTATTATTATTGCATTTTTAAGTAAACTCTACGCCCAACGTGGGGCTCGAACTCATAACCCCGAGATCAAGAGTCACATGTTCTGACTGAGCCAGCCAGGAGCCCCTTCTTTTCCTTTTATAAATTTATCTTTTTTCTAAACTCCTGCTTTTGGGGGTGCCTGGATGGCTCAGTTAGTTGAGCGTCCAACTCCAGCTCAGGTCATGATCTTTCTTGCATTCTGTGAGTTCCAGCCCCGCGTCAGGCTCTATGCCGACAGCTCAGAGCCTGGAGCCTGCTTCGGCTTCTGTGTCTCCCTCTCTTTCTGCCCCTCCCCCCTCACGCTCTTTCTCTCAAAAATAAAATAAAAACATAAAAAAAAAAAATAACCTCCTACTTTTGGATTTTACCCTTTCAACCAAGTTTGCTTTCTTTTTCAACAATTTGTATCATTTTTAGGATGCATGCTAGGTTCCTTTGGTTTCTCTTTCTCCTTTTTTAATATTTATTTATTTTTGAGAGAGACAGAGCGTGAGCAGGGGAGGGGCAGAGAGAGGAGACACAGAATCGGAAGCAGGCTCCAGGCTCCCAGCTGTCAGCACAGAGCTCGATGCGGGGCTCGAACTCACAAACCGTGAGATCATGACCTGAGCCGAAGTTGGACGCTTAACCGAGTGAGCCACCCAGGCTTCCCAAGAAATATCCCAAATCCCAGTGGTACAGGGCTAGGGCTCTGAACTTGAGAGCAGGGGCCACGTCTGCCATGGGCCCCCATGTTCTAGAACAGAGCCAGGCAGAGGAAGGCACCGGTGAGTGCCTGTAGCCTAGACAGATGCCTGGATGAACGCGACGGAAGGAAGGCAGGTAGGACCAGAGAGTCAGGGACCCAGTACAGGTCACCTCTGCCCATCGCAGAGTTGGCCTGCGAACCCAGCCTTGTTCCCAGCCCAGTGATCTATGGGCTCACGGGAGTTTGGGCAGAGCCGGATCGGATCTGCTTTCTGAAGGAGCAGAGCAGAAATGGACCCGGTCCCATTGCTGGGGATGCAGTCTAGGGAGATGCGAGTAAGGGGTGCCGGGTGCTGGTCAGAAGGCATTTTCAAGGTGACCCGTCTGGAGGAGTGAGGAGAGGGAAGAAGTTTCGAGAGCGCTGGTTTGCCAAGGCCCCGGAGGGTGGGGAGAGATGGTGAAGCTTCAGGTCTCTGAAGGAGATGGTTCCAGGTCTCCCGGGGAGCGTTTGGCGTTCCCCGGCGAGAGAAAAAGGTGGTCTTGAGGCCAGGGGGGCTGGTGGGTGCACGGCCATCTGGGACCCTTGGGGCAGGCCACGCCACTCCCCATAGGCACCCTCAGCCTGGTTGAGGAAGCTGAGAGGACGCTGGCCCCAGAACCCTCTCTGGACCTTAGCACCCCTCCCTCTGCCTCCAGGGAGGAGGTGGGCCAAGCCATGTCCCCAGTGTCTGGCCGCCCCTCCAAGCGCTGGCTCTGGCAGCAGTGGGTGATGGAGAGAGCTCCCCCCCCAGCCCCCCTCCCTGGGAGCCAGCAGCACCGAGGAACAGGACAGGCGGGGGAGCAGAGCTCCCCAACCTCAGCTCTCCTCCCTACCCCAAGAAGCCCTTTGAGGTTTTCCTGGCAGAGTTTAAAGCTTCAATTCATTGAATTGCCTGGCCTGAGGCCCAGGATGAGGGGATGCCGGGAAGGCCCCAGCCCCGCACCCCGGCCCTCACCTTAGCCGCCCCCACTTTCCTGGGACCCTGGCTGGCAGGCCTCCCCGGCTGTCTTCATCCAACGGCACCCACCATCTTCCTCCTCGGGGACCCAGGTATCCTGCCCCTTTCTTGTGAGCAGATGGCCACCCCGGAGGCTCAGGCTTGCTAAATCAGACATTTAAATCCCATAATCCTTGGTGAGAGGCTGACAGAGGGGGGCAGCAGCCCAATCCTAGAAGCAGGGGCAGGAGAGAACCTTGTGCCAGCCCTGGTAGGGCAGGGGGGCGGGGGAGGAGGGACAGTTGGTTCCCGAGTTATGAATGGAGTCCCCCCCTCCCTTGTTGTCATGCAGCCCGCAGACTGACCCAGTCTCCAGCTTTTGTTCTCCTCCCGGAACCCCGGCGTGGCACCCCCCCTTCCCCCCCCCCAGCCCCCACTCCCCGGACACTCAGGTGGCTGCCTCCCAACATCACCTCCTGACTCGCCCCTGCGGCACGGCAGGCCCCACGCAGCCTCCACGGGCACCCGCCCCTCAGACACACAGGTGTTAGCAAAATTTTATTGTAAAATAAGAAACCGATATAAAAAGGGGATATAAAAAGGGGAGAGGGGGAAGGGTGTGGGGAAATACGCAGATGTGCCTCGAAGAGTGCAAAAGAAATTGATCCTGAGGAGTCGGGGGCAGGGAACAGACCTTGATAGATACAGATCCTACACCAGGGATCGGATCCCTCGCGGGCGTAGGACAGAGTCAGACTTCCTTTTAGGAAGTGAGGTTCGGCGAGAGGGAAGACAGGATTCGGCCGGGCCAGCAAGGAGGGGACCCCTGACCAGCTGTCCCGGTCGTAGGAACTTGATCATCCCATCCACCAACAGGGACGTTAGGGAATCAGCACCCGTGAAGGCACCAAGTCTCAGACATCGCGTAATAAAAAAACTGTTTGGGGGCAAGACATATATCATTTCATTAACCCTCACAACAAACACCGTGAGGTAGGTATGGTTATTAGCATTTCATAAAAATGGACAATAAAATCAGGACAAATTCAATAGCTGGTTAAAATGGTAGAGAACTGGGCTTGCGGCCCAGCGTATGATTGGTTCTAGAACGCTCTTTATAGGCAGGAACATTCTCCTGTCTCCCTCACGGTTCCTCATAGTAAAAAATCTTTAAAAACTCGGTTGGAAGGTCCCACCTCCCCCTACTAACCAACTACGTAGGCCAACTTTGTTAGCAGAGCCTTAGGCTAAGGTAAGTGGAAAAATTCATGGTGTTTCCGAGGCATACCTGTACCAAGCAGGGGAACAGACCAAGCTTGTGTGTTCAAGCTCCCAAGTCCCAAAAATGCCAGGGAAGGAAGACAAGGGTGAGGGGGTCAGTGGGGGGGGGGGGGACCGGAAGCGGAAGGACATCAGTCTGAGTCGAGCCCCTCTCTCTTCAACATTGGCTTTTTATGGCGGGAGGTAGACTGCCCCTTCTTAGCCTTCAGGTGGCTGTTGGCGAGACAAGGGGCAGGGAAAGAGATGACGTCAGTGAGTGGGAGGCGTGTCTCAGATCCAGGCTCTGAAGGGCCCCAGGCAGGAGCAGGGGAATTTAAGCTGAAATGGTCACTACCACCCGCGGATGTGTTTACTGAGCACCCGGGGTACTTCTGGGTCGTGTCGTCGTCTTTCGCCACCCCGTCTGACAAACAAGGAAACTGAGCCCAATAAAGGGAGTCGCGAAGCCACGCAGACCTGCTGGCGGTCGGCAGGGCTGGGGGACTGTCTCAACCCTGCAGTGTCTCATACTCCCACATGGTTATCAGGCCTCTATTTGGGACCCCAGCTCTGAGCTAGGGGTTGCTGGAAATGACCAAGAGGCACGAAAGGGGGTGCAGGATACAACTGGGGGAAGACTGAAGCATGACTGAGCAGGGCAGGTCCCACTTTCAGGGCACCAGTTCCTTTTTGCCTTGACAGTGGGATTAGAATGGAGTCCTGTGGCCTTTCGCGGCAGGAAGGCAGGGCAGCGGGGCTGGGAGAGGGCCCAGGTCACTCACCTGGAGTGAGCCCTGCTTCCGCCTGGCTCCTTTCCACTCTGGGCATCCTTCAGCTCCAAGGCCTCATTCAGCTCTCGGAACATCTCGAAGCGTTCACGCCCACGGATCTGCGGCAGGGGAGGAGGGGGATAAAGAAGTATTAGGGCGAAAGTCACAGTACCACTTAACGCACCTTGTGACTGGAGATCTGAAGTTAGGCACAACCTTGAGCCATTGTCTTAAGGCACCACTGCCCCCTACTGGCAAACGCCCTAATTGCAGGCAAAGCCGTCAAGCAGAAAACCACATTTTGAAACAAATCTTCAACCCAGTAATATTAACTTCAAAGGAATCGGGGCACCTGGGTGGCTCAATGGGTTAAGCATCCCGCCCTTGATTACCTGAAGGGTGAAATATTCTCCATCCAGTGGCTTCTTCTTTTGTGGGGGAGTAGAGCTGGTGCTGGGGGGCAGCGCTGGGAAAGAGGTGAGGAACGGCGAGAGAAGAGTAAATTTTGAGCCGAACTGCACCCTCCCTGCCTCCTCTCGTCCTGCCCGCTTACCTCGCTTAGTGCTCCCAGGGGGCGGCTCAGGGCAAGGCTCCCCCTTCTTGCGGAAATTTTCCTCCTCGGTGCGCCGGTCTCTCCCAGGACAGGCACAAACTCGTACCTCGAAGCTGTTCCGTCCCAGCAGCTTCCCACTACCCACGTAAGAAGACAGAAGCTGGAGGCAGTGAGGGAGATGGGGCCCCCCTTACTCCCCACCTCCTTCATCCTATGTGGAGCCTAAAAGCCTAAGGAGTATCGAGAAGCCGGGTAAGAGAAGGTCCCAAAGCCAGAGAAAAGAAAACTTGGAGGCGGAGGGTGGGGGACAGCAGAGGGGATTCCACAGGCGGGGATGGGAATGAGCGGGAAGGACGGGACGGGCGGTAGCACGGGAGAGAGTGGCCTGGGGCAGGGTGGCGTGCGGGTCCCTACTTGGAATCTTCCAGGGTGATGATGGTGATGATGGGCCTCCGGTTCATGCCCCCCATGCAGGAACTGTTACACATGAAATTGTAGTGGATGGTGGTACAGTCAGAGCCGGCCTGGGAGAGAAGATCCGGCCGAGTGAGGCCACCCAGCGCCGGGCAGGCCTGCAGTGTGTAGGCTGGTTTCCTCAACCGTGGATTGGGGACCACCCGGCTGGCCGTGCACACCGCACACGGCCGTGGGGAGGTTGAATAAGAAGGAGAAAGCCCCCCCCCCATCTCCCCCCTGGACGGCCGCTGACAAACCCCTCCCCCACCTCCTCCCAGAGACCCCAGATGCCAAAGCAGACCTCGGGCGGCTCGTAGGGCACCACGACGCTATGTCGGAAAGTGTTTCTGTCGTCCAGGTACTTGGCATGCAAGTTTCCTTCCACTCGGATGAGATGCTGGGGAGGCGCCAGACCTGAGAGCAATCGGGGAGGAATCAGGGGCCGGGGGACCCTAGCAGCAGGCCCTGCCCCATCTGTAGCCCCCGACGGCTCACCATCGCTACTGTCAGGGCAGCGCTCGTGGTGGGGACAGCGCCTCACGACCTCTGTCATGAACTCTGACTTCTTATAAATGGCCATGGCTCGGACACAGGTTCCCGGTGGGGGCGGCGATCGGACCCACAGCTGCACGGGGCAGGTCTTTGCCAGCTGGCAAAACAGCTTGTTGAGGGGAGGGGAGTACTGTGAGGGAAGGAGAAGGGATGGACAGGTCAGGGGACGAGTGCCCGGGGCGGCGGGGGGGGGGGGGGGTCACATGCACCAGCACCACTTACACACCAACCGGAAGCCGTGGGGGAAAGGTGGCTCCGGATGGCGGGGCTGGGGGTCTTTATCCCAGAAGCTCACTTACAAAAGCCAAGAAAGGAAGGAGTGAAGGAAAAAAGAAAAGTTCCAAGGCCCCGTGAGCGAGGCTGACTGGAACAGGACGGGTGCCGGAAGCCCAAGGTCAAAGGGGAAATGTCAACTTTGGGACAGGGGCAAGGCCAAAGGTCACGGGCCAAACTAAATAGGTCGGATGTAGGAAGACTGACAAGAAGGTAAGAGAGGAGGAATCCCAAAGTTCTGAACAGAGAAAGCCAGGGGGGCTATGGCCTGGAAACCGGCCCCTCAGGGCCACTGACCGTGCAAGTAACCGACTTGGCTGTCCCCGACTGCAGGAACCCTAAATGGAAACCATAGGCGCCCGGGTAGGTCTTCTGCGAAGGGACAAAAGATGACAGGGGCCAGGAGATGGCTGGCGCAGGGGTGGCTGGTGCAGGGGCTGCTGGTGCCGGAACCACTGACATTCCGGAAGCATCATCTGGTGCTTCATCCAGCCAGTTTGCGACATCTTCCGAGAGCGGCAGCTCATTCATCGCTGAGGACAGCTCGGAAGACTGCAGGGGGGAGAGGCAGGAGTCAGAGGGCCAGGTCTCCGGCCCCTGTCCCCATAGTGTCCCCCCCAGCAACCCCCCACCTCCAGTCCTTACCAGAACATTGTTTTCGGGAAGTCTGAAAGAGAAGAGCAGAACGTCAGTGCTGGGGTTTGTTTTCTACAGAGGCTCCACCGGGGGGCTGGGGAATGGGGTGGGTGGGCAGGACTGGGGGGTCCTGGGGGGCTGGCAGGGAGCCGCCCCGCCCCCCACTTACAGGTTCCACAATTCCGAAAATGTCTCCTGGCTCAGAGGGGGCTCGATGGTGAGTTCCAACGGCGGCTCCTGCATTGTGGCCCCTGGGAGGACAGTGCGGCCGCTGTGGAGGGAAGGAGGGTCCGGCATGAGACACACCCAACCCCGGGGTCCCCCGTCTTCCCGGGAACAGGGCTGCCCCTGCCCGACCCTTTGCCGGCCCCTCGCACATGTCCTCCAGACACAAAGGTACCCAGAGAGGGAATCCCAACCCTCCCACCACTGAACCCACGAGCCTTCGTGGAAGGGTACCCTACTTCTGCTCTCTTTCCTGTTAAGAAGGATGAAGTGACTGTCAGCCACTCCCTCCACCTGGGGGACGATCCCTCCATGGACCCCTGACATTCCCCGCCAGATCCCTTCATCACAAAGCCTTCTTCTTTCTTTTTTTTTTTTTTTTTTTTTTTAATGCTTATTTATTTTTGAAGGAGAGAGGGACAGAGCGTGAGCAGGGGAGGGGCAGAGAGAGAAGGACACAGAATCCAAAGCAGGTTCCAAGTTCTGAGCTGTCAGCACAGAGCCCGACGCGGGGCTCGAACTCACCAACTGTGAGGTTCAAGAACCTTTGACAGGTGTCCTGTCAAAGAACCACCAGCCAAACTCTGTCATCTGATTCTAATTCCAGGGTGGTATGCCATCAGACACCTTTGCTTATTCCTTTCGGCTGTTGCCTCTGGGGGACTAGAAACTTCCTCAGTGCAGCCACGTTATCTGTTGTGCTCACCTCAGTAATATAGGTAATGCCAGATGCCTTGCATCTGGTTGGGCTCTCTAACTGTAAGTGAATTGTCGTGCCCAAGCCATGAGCAAGCGGGCTGTGAGCGGTCCAAGGGGCAGGCGAGTTCAGAGGGGTGGTCCCAGTCCGGGCCGGGGCACTTGCCACCATCTCGTGGCACCTTCCCTGACTCCAAGTTTATCAGCTTTGCGAGAAAACACACCTGCCGCGTGGGTCCAGGTTCATTGCTTTTTTGTTGCTGTCTCGTAGGGCCTTGACAAACTATCACCCCCCACCCTCGTCCCAAGCGGCTTTTTCCATTATAATCTCCCTTAACATTCGCCTCCACCTGCGTGGGATCCAGGGCGCGCTTTCTTGTGGGTTCGGTTTGTGAAATCCTTTCAAGCGCCTCGTCTCATTTGTCTCGGTCACCTGACAGGCGAGGAAGCCCGAGTCCCAGGGAGAGGTGAAGTGAATTGCGTGCCTGACACACAGGCGAATGAATGAGCTTTTATTCAAAATGACCGTTCAAACGTCTAGGAGTAAGATGCTTACTTCGTCACAGACGACTCTGCAGAGCCCTCTTTTGTAATCAGTTAAGGCTGGAGGTGCAGATTTGGGGTTGACAAAAGCCCTTGGATTAAGAGGTTGGCAAAGGGCTGCCTGTCACGGCGGCTAACGCTGGCTGACGGGGGTATTGGCTACGCACGTGCGTGGAAGGAAGCAAGAGAGGGCCCCAGCGGGGAGTGATCCCAAACATTTAATTTGTGGGGACGGACCAGGACCCCTCCTCCATCAGTGATCAAAAGAACTTTGAGATTTTATGGAAGGGAGCTCAAGAGAACGGGGAGGGGGCTCAGAAGTCAGAAGGGTTGAAATTGCACTGTTACACTTGCTGGGTGACTTTACCTATCTTAACAGGCTAGCCTTTTGGCTTCCTCCCATGCAAGGCACTGAGTTTTTGTGTGTTTAGTGAAAGGTCCCCAGGACCAGGGAACACGGAGCAGCTGTGGCAGACAGATCACGGGCTCGGGAGCTGGACAGGCTAGGCCTGCATCCCAGGCGCACCACCTAATATTCGCAGGATTTGGGGAGGTGAGGGTTAGGGTTAGGGTTACTTAACCTCTCGGAGCCTTAAGTGTCCTTTGCTCTAAAACTGCACCTTACTTATTACGGATGATGTAAGGAGCTGAGAAAAGTGCCTGGAGCGTAGGAAGAGCCCAAAATGTGCCACAACGGGATGTGTGGCAACGGTTAAGTCCGAGACTCAGTCCCGCTGGGAGGGACACAGCCCCACAGACAGAGGTCTCCCTCTCTTGGTCCTGGGCAGCAACTAAATTCTCAATGTTTCTCTCTCGAAAATGCACAATCACTAGGAAACCTTTTCAGAGCAGGTACTCCCCACGGAGAAGAGCCTCAAGGGCCATTAAATGAAACTGTCAGAAGCGGAACCAGACTTTCCAAACGTCTGGGGAGGCAGGACTTGACATTGATATCCCTGGCGGGAAGGCCATAAACTCAGCTGGGACTCCAAGGGCAGGCCCACCCCACTACCATCATGACAATGGCTGCTGTTTGTAATCAATCCCCACAGGGGCCCACTGCTTTCGGTGGCTTATCTCATTAATCCTCTCAAGAAGCCTATAAGGTAGGTGTCATCAGCCGAGGGAACCCGAGGTTAAAGTAATTAAGTCACTCACCCGGGCTCAGGGCCAGGGATTTGAACCTGGGCTGTCCACAGCCACCTCCAAGCTCTAAATAATTATGTCCCCCCCACCCCCGGGGCTTCATCCAGAGCCTTGTGCCAAAAACATTTGTTTTGGCCGAAAGCTATTTGATTGGGGGGGAAGAAAAAAAAAAGAGGGTTCTGGAAAGTAGTCAGGGCAGCGTCTGGTAAAACGGAACACCTTACTACTTTGTACCGGGAGGCTAGCGCAAAAATGTTTGTCAGTATGGTTCCCAGATGGCAGGTGATAAGAAACAATGTTACTATCAGCAGGGAGTGGCTAAATGACAGTGGTATCCTCACAAGAGAAATTTACTACAGCAATTTAAGGAAATGAATTTATTTGTATATGTGTATCTGGATATAGCTCAGAAACCTGTGGATTAAAAAATACAATTTGCAGGGCGGGAGGTGGGGAAGAGTCAAACACAGTAAAATATACGTAGTTCATGTAAATTAAAAATACAAAGACTACAGTTGACCCTTGAACAAGGGTGGGTGGGGGTTAGGGGTACCAACACCCTGTGCTGTTGAAAATCCGAGTGTATCTTTTGACTCCCCCCAAGTTTAACTACTAATAACCTACTGGTGAGCTAGGATCATTTTGATAGGATAGTAATGGTTTCAGAGAAAGGGGGATATGTATGCTCATGGGGGGGGGTACTGTCAAAGGGTTCTAGCTTGATTAATAAAGAAAAAAAAGGGGGTGCCCCGGTGGCTCAGTCGGTTGAGCGACTGACTTTGGTCCAGGTCACGATCTCGGTTTCTCTGCTCTCAGCGCAGAGCCCGCTTCGGATTCCTCTGCCCTTTTCTCTCTGCCCCTCCCCTGCTTGCGCTGTCTCCAAAAAATAAAAAAAATAATAAAAAAAGGATGGTAGTCATACATGTGTAATTAACATACGGACTCAGATAAGACAAAATATTGTTATAATTATTTGGTGTACTTACTTGGTGGGAATCTAAGTGTTGTGTATTTTTCTAAAATAAAGCTAAAGAAGGAAATGACATAATACTCTGGACAACTTCACAAACGTATGTCTAGCTGCTCCCCAGAAGCCCACCAATGTTTCTGAGGTAAAAAATCTACATAAGTCGAAATGCATAATTTTACCATTGAGATACCAAAATTGGACAAATTGATACAAGCTTGTGACCCAGCCCTGTCAAGCCCAAGATACTTTGCCATATTTCCTTCTAACAGTCGTACAGCACCATTTATTCACTTTCCTTTCCCCACGGATTCATTTTGGGGCCTTTGTAGAGGACCATTTGACCACACTCACGTGTCTTTTCCTGGGCTCTAGTCTAGTTCATGGTTGTCGTCCGACTGTAGCTTTATAGGAATCTTGAGGTCAGGTAGTTTAAGACTTCCAACTTTGTACTACACTTTCATTTTGGAGTCAGCTGATCAATTTCTACAAACGAACCTGCTAGGATTTTGCATGGTATTGAATTAAATCACTTTTGACCTCTCAACACTATTGAGTGTTCCATCCACGAATATGGTACTCTGTTATCTACAACTTCCGTAAATTCTCTCAGCAATATTTTGTAGTTTTTAATATAGAACTCTCGTCCCTTTTTTGTTCAATTTATCCCCAGGATGCCATGTTTCGGATGTTACTATAAGTGGCATTGTTTTTACAATTCATTTTCTGACTTCAGATTCAATGGTTGCTATTATATAAAAATACAGTTTATGTATATTACCTTTAAAACCTGTGACCTTGCTATAATCATTTATCAGTCATGGTAGCTTTGCTTTTTTAAAGATTTTTAGGGGCGCCTGGGTGGCTCGCTCGGTTAAGCATCCCACTTCAGCTCATGGTCCGTGAGTTCGAGCCCCGCGTCGGGCTCTGTGCTGACCGCTCAGAGCCTGGAGCCTGTTTCAGATTCTGTGTCTCCCTCTCTCTCTGCCCCTCCCCTGTTCATGCTCTCTCTCTGTCTCAAAAATAAATAAACGTTAAAAAAAAAATTTTTTTTAAGGATTTTATTGTTTAAGTAATCTCTACACCCGACGTGGGGCTTGAACTTACAACCCCGAGGCCAAGAGTTGCATGCTTTAGCGACTGAGCCAGCCAGGCAGTGCCCTTCATGATAGTTTTTCAATGAATTTTCTATTAGCCTGGCTAACACCTTCAGTACAATGTTGAAGGGGTGAGAGTCCAATCCTTTTCTATTTCCTGATCTTAGAGGACAAGCATTCGGTCTCTCGCTATTATGTATTGATGGTACTTGATTGGAGGTGCCTTTGAACAGCCTAAGTTTTCCTTTTTCTGGTTTGCTGGGGGGTTGGCTTTTCTTTTTTATCATGAAAAGGTATTGCATAATGTCAAGTGTTTTTTATGCAGCTGTTGAAATCATCATAGGATTTTTATCCTTCAATCCATTAATGTGGCAAATTACACCCATCGATTTTTTGAATGTTAATCATCATTGCAGTCTAGAGATAAACTCCACTTGGTCAGGATGTATTTATCATTTCTATATAATATCAGATTTGATTTGCTAAAATTTGTCACATTTTTGCATATATATGCGCTAGCAGGAATACGGGTCTAAATGTTCTTTTCATGCAATGTCCCTGTCTGGTTTTGGTATCAGGATTCTGAGGATTATCCTAAAATTAGTTTGGAAATGTTACCTCTTCTTTATTCTGCAAGAGTTTGTGTTAGATTGGTATTGTTTCTTCCTCAAAGTTAGAGAAGAACAAAGGAGAAATAGAATAGAAAATAGCATTAAGGTGGCAGACTTAAACCCAAATTTTACAATAATTGCATTACATTTAAATGGGCCAAACACTCCAATTAAAAGCAATTTAGTGGGGAAAGGAAGGCTGTTAGGAGCTAGGAGAACGGGATACCCATATAGGAAAAACCAAAAATAAAAACAAAACCTTGACCCGTATGTCCCATCATGATAAAAATTACTTTAAAATTAATTAATTATGGCTCATAGACCTAAGTATAAAGCCTAAAACCCTAAAGGTTCTAGAGAAAAATATCCTAGAGTATCTCATGACCTTGGGGTCAAGCAAAGGTTTTTCTAAACAGGTCACAGAAAATATTTGAAAGATAAAAGAAGAATCTTCTGCTGCTCCTCTTCAACAAATAGGCAAGCAACAGGTCAAACACAGGAGAAAACACTTGACAAAAGACTCCTATCCAGGATATATAAAGAACTGCCTGCAACGGAACACAATTTTTAAACAGCACATACACCAACTTAAAGAAATGGGGGGAAAGATCTAGAGTCACTTCCATTAAGACGTAGGAATGGCCAATAAGCAGATGGAAATGGATCATAGTGCAGAGGACTGCAAATTAACACCACAACGATGTACCCAATATTAGGAAGACTGACAAACCACACACATGTGAGGAAGGACAGATCTTGCTGGTGGGAATGTAAAACGGGACAACCGCTTTGAAATATAGGAATTTGCAAGTTTACATCTCCTCTCTTATCTAGCAATTCCACTCCTAAGTAGTCGTCCAAAAAAAAAAAAAATTGTACAAGAATGTTAAAAGCAGCTTTATTAAGAATAGCCCCAAACGGGAAACATCTCAAAGGGTCATCATAAGAAGAATGGATAAACAATCCATCGTTTATTCATCCAATGGAGTAGGCTAAACACAAAGCAGCAAAGCATTGATACAAGACTGATACACGCAGGAATGTCACACGGGTGAATGTCACAGGCATCACGCTGCAGGCGAGAAGCCTACACAAAGGAGCACATACTGTGTGATTCCATTTACAGGACGTTCTCCAAAGGGCAAAACTGGTGACAGAACCCAAAGATGAGGGTCAGAGATCGACTAGGAAGAGAGGCACATCCACCTTCTCCGGGGCGATGACAATGTGTATTTTGACGGGCTTTACGCGGTGGTTAGTTGCCACGACTCGTCTAATTGCAGTCGGCGGAAACGCTACCCCAATTTCGGAACAAGCAGCACGCCAGCACCGCGCGCGGGGTCCAGGACGCAGCAGGTGCGCCGACCGCGAGCGCAGGCTGGAAACACCGCGCCCCAAGTGACTGACAGGCGGGAAGCCGGCCCCCCGTCCGCTCGGCTCGGCGGGCCCCGCCCCCTCCAGGCCCGCCCCTTCCGCCCCCGCGACGTTCGCTCTGCGTCCGAAATCGGAATGGCTGGGCTGCAGCCGGATGCCGGAGAAACCGTGTCTCCGCCACAGACGGACCGCGCATCGTCGCCCGCTTTCACCATTTAATTCTCAAACGTACCCAGTCTCGAAAATACCCAGGGCTTGCCCTCGGCACGCTTTTTAAAACCCCGTCGCACGCAATGGTAGCGTCCGTCCAGATGGCAGGCAACGGGGTGGAGCACACCATTCAAAGAGGGGGAGGGACTGAGGTTTGCATCAAAACAAATACCCCTTCCCTCCCCGAAGCGGCTGCTAAGTAGCTCGGGAAGGACAAAAAAAAAGTAGAGGAGGGGGCTAGTAGCCTCCCTCCGCAAGTTAGAGGAGCCTGTCGGAATGACATTTTCTCTCTATGCCCTCTCGTCGGGTGCACAGTGAGCTGCTCCGGAAAAAGAAACCGGAAGCGCTCCTGTAAGTGGCAAAATGTAAATGCAGAGCCAAACAATAACAGGGCTCGTGGGCCTCTCCGGCCCGGACAGTCCTCCCGGGCTTCGCGGGCAAATCTCTCGTTGAGCACTTCCCACTTCCACAACTGACAGTCTAATTGGATTTGCTCCATCTAGCGGAGCCGGGGACCGGTTGGAAAGATCACTCCAGGAAGGACAAAGGTCCGGAAGTTATGGGACCTGAGCAGCTTGGGCTTCCCGGATCATCCCCCGAATAATCATTTCGGAATGGAGCCCGAGGTTCCACCAGGATGCTGTGGGCCCTAAAATCTCGGATCACGGGTCCCCCAACCAAATTCCGAGCGTCTCATATCCTGATGCTTTGTGCGTCCTATTTCAGGGTTCCCCACACCCAGCCCTGGGATGGGGGTGGGGTGGGGGAAGAACCCTTTAGGCCGGCTGAAGGTCCCACTCTCTTGTTCAGCTCTGAGTTCGGCTGGTCCTAACATCCCCATCATCCACACCGAGGCCTCCCAACATTGCATTCCTATGTCGGTGCCGTCAACCAAGCGTCCATTCCCCCAAATCGCTAAGTCCCCAGTGCCCCATCCCCAGACCCCACAATTCTCCCAAGCTGAAAATACACGGAGCCAAGAGCCGGTGACTCAGAGAGGACTCATCTGGCTCAGGCAGGAGCTTACCCGAACCTCAGGGGAGCGTGTCACCGTCCTGGGAAGCACGCTCCGAGGCCGGACGCCAGAGGACCCCGGAGCCCAGCAGCTACCTGCGCCTAGGATGGTGGCTCTGGACTTTTGAGAAGCTCAAAACTTTTAGCGCCAGACAGAGCACATGGGAGGGGAAAATCCCAATCCCAGCAACCCCCGCGAGGCTCCTGGCACAAAGCTGGACAGTCGCCATGACAAGTAAGGGCAAGCAGTTCGCCGGGGGGCGGTGGGAGTAAGACAGGATTCTCGTCGTGCTGGTGCTGCAGCTACTTGACACTGGGGTGGGGAAGTTCGACCAGCCAGAACTGGGAGGGCAGAATCGGTGGAAACCATTTTGGAAGACTCCCGCCACTGTGTCAAATATGAAGGTGGAAGAAAGAAAGACACTTGTCATCCCTCTCCCAGATAGCTGGATAGTTTCTTCTCATCGGCTAAAATGCCACCTTTTTAGGAAGGACTTCCTTAATATCCCAATCCAACGCATTCCTTCAGATACTCTGTATCACACCATCTTGTTTAATTTCCTTCACAGCCCTTGCCGCTCTCTGCAAAGATGTGTTCCTTGCCTTAAATACACAGCAACGTAAGCCTTTTAGGGAGGGCAGAACCCTTGTGCTGCTATCTTACTCATTGTTGTATTTCTCAGTGCCTGGTACGGTACTGGGTCGCAAGGAAGAGCTCAATAATAAATACTTACTGAATGAATGAAAAGAGACGGAAGTGTGAGGAATTTGGCGAATGAGAAGCAAAAGGATCAAAATCAAGTATAGCGCTAGCGCCCTCTTGGAGGTGAGGGGGGAGTAGGTGCTTTAAGAGTGACGGAGGGAGACGGCAGGGGGAGCTCAAGCCCTTCAAACAGAGGCGGAAGCTTTCGGACTACAACACCCAGCAGCCACCGGGAGCCCCAGGGCGTGATGGGTACGGTAAACCCTCGTGACCTGTTACGTGCTTGCCCCGCCCCTCTCGCGGGTCGCCCGCGAAATCCGATCGGGAGGCGGAGGTCCAATTGAAAGGTGAGGCCAAATCCCGCGAGAGCGCGTGGCTCTTAGGGACCGAGCGGGTTGAGGAACGCCGAGCTTGCCACCTTGGTGTCCCTGTGTCCGCCTCGCCTTCCCGGGGTCTTCCGCCCCCTCCCGGAGGAAGGAGGCAGGCGCAGGTAGGTGCTCCAGTTCGGCGTCCGGAGCCTTGCGAACTCTGCGGCGGGGCGAGGGTTGCCCGGCCGAGGCCAGTGTGGCCGCGCGTCCTCGGCAGCATGAACACGCCGGAGGCGCCCGTGTTAGCCCCGGACCCGGCCCCGGACCCGGCCCCCGCCCCGGCCCGCCTCTCTCCTCAAGCTTCCCTGACGGATAAAGACCCGGACCCTGAACTGGTACCACCGCCGGCCGATGGGGACGAGCCGCCCCGCTTGTCCCCAGATCCCAAGGCCGGTTCAGCCGGTTCCCAGGAGACGGGAGAGGGAGGCTCAGCTTCTATCTCCGCTCCCCCGGAAACGGGGTTCGGTACTCCTAGGGAGCCGAGCCCTCCAGTCGAGGAGCCAGAACTTTCTGAGAATGTGAGCACTCCTGCAGAAGAGACGGACAGGCCGGAGCTGGGGCCCGGAGAGCCCACAGCAGGTGTGCCTGAGGAAGCTCCTTCGGAGGATGAGGGATTCAGGTAAGTGGTGACGGCGTGGACGCAGAGATCCGAGGAGATTGGGAGCGTGAGATGTGTGCTTCTTCGCGGGTCTTGGGGCCCACTTCACCAGGCCCGTTTCCTCCTTGCCTTGTTGTCTCCCCATCTTCCTTCCAGCACCTGGAGCTATAGCTTCTCCCAGCTACCTCGATTTCTCAGTGGTTCCTGGTCGGAGTTCAGCACCCAGCCCGAGAACTTCTTGAAGGGCTGTAAGTGGTAAGTTAAGGGTAATGGGGCTGGGGGATAACCGTGCCCAGGATTTTTACCATAAAGAGACCTCCAGTTATCTTGGAGCAGAGCCCATCGAGGTGGGAGTTGGGAAGAAAGTAAAAGTTCCTCTTGGACTGAGCTTGCATTTCACCTAGAAATATGTGTCTTCCACTTTTCTCAGGGTCTTGGGGTGCTTACCTACCCCCAGAGGGAGCCTGGCACTTGGAAAATAGAGCCCTGCCCAGCTTTCTAACTCTTTCCTATTTCTAGGGCCCCTGATGGTTCCTGCATCTTGACCAACAGTGCTGATAACATCCTGCGTATTTATAACCTGCCCCCAGAGCTGTACAATGAGGGGGAACAGCTGGAGTATGCAGAAATGGTAAGGGTACGGGCTGCCTCTGTCCCGTCACCGGACGCTGCACGTGTCAGTCCTGCGCATGGCTGGAGAAAGTTGAGCCCACGTGTTTCCTGATCGCAAACAGAACGTTTCTTCACGAACGTTCACAGGTAGCACGTTCTACCCTGGACGCGGAGATATTTAAGGTGGTGTTTGCCCGTTCTTTACTCGCGAATGTGTGTTTTCCATCAAAGAACGGTGGGTTTGTCGTGGCGGTATTTAGTTGACTTACAGATAATTATTGAACGCCTGCAATGTGTCAGTTACCGTATTTGGTGCCGGCATAAAGTGCCGAAGGAGACAGAAGAGCTGGTTTGCTGTCTTGTGTGGGAGACAGGCGACAAACGTGGAAACTGACAAACGAGGAAGTTCGTTATAAAGGATAGCAAGTGGTGTGAAGGAAATAAATAGAACGAGGAGGAAGTAACCAGAGGACGCCACTTTACTTATGTATTTTAAGTTTATTTAGAGGGAGAGAGCTCGAGCACGAGCGTGCACAAGTGGAGGAGGGGCTGGGAGAAGGAGAGAAGAAGCCCGAGCGGGCTCCGCACCGTCAGTGCAGATCCCGACCGCGGGCGCAAACTCATGAACTGTGAGATCATGATCTGGGCCAAGATCAAGACGTTTAAGCGAGCCAGCCAGGTGCCCCTAGAGGAGACCACTTGAGATAAACTGGTCAGGAAGGAGCTCTGAGCAGGAGACGGTTGAGTTGAGACGTGAAGGGTGATGGGGTCAGTTATGTGAAGAACGTCCCGGGAAGAGGCAATGATTTTACAGAGGCCCAGGGCTAAGAGGGAGCTTTGTGTGTTCAAGGAACGGAAAGTAGGCCAGTGTGCCTGGACTGAGGCCAGTGAGGGGGAGAGTGTGGTGAGGACGGATTCCACAACCCATATCGGGTTGGATCTGGTGGGTAGGCCATTTGGGGTTTCTTTGGGAAGCCAGGGGAGAGTTTTAAGACAGAAGAGTGTGGGGCGCCTGGGTGGCTCAGTCCGTGAAGCGTCTGACTTCATTCAGCCCAGGTGAAGATCTCACGGTCCGTGAGTTCAAGCACTGCATTGGGCTCTCTGCTCCTTTTCTGCTCTCTCTCTGTCTGTCAAGCATGAATAAATGGTAAAAACGCACACACACAGAAGAGTGAAGGGATGGCCAAAGTTTAGAGAGCGGATTGTGGTGAGCAAGAGTGAAATCGGGGGGATCCATCAGGATGCGTTTATCACGGTCCAGGTGAGGGACGGTGGTGGCTGGGGCCAGGCGGTGGCAGGAGACGTGGAGAGGTGTGGATGGGTTTGAAGTGTATTTTGTAGGACCTGGACGGTACAGGGAAGGAAGCGATCACTCGCGACGTCCAGATTCTCGCAGCCCGGGGGACAGTGGTACGATTTACTCAGAGGAGGAAACAGATAGGAGGAGGCCCCGGACAAGTGAAGCGTTTTTAGGTCTGTGTGAAGTGTGAAGCTAGGGGAGAAGCCGGGGCTGGGATGTACTTTGGGAAGTGGAGGAGCACGTGGACGGGATCTGGCATCTTGTGAATGATTCAGTGTCAGGACCGTGTGGCTGGAGGAGGAGGAGGCTCACACAGAGCCCGGAGCGCTCAAGCAGATGGGGGTGGCGTGCAGGACGGATGGCAGAGGCCGAGGCAGGGTCAGGTCTGATGCTGCTGAGGGCGAGACGCAGAGAATGGCGGAAGGCGTTAGTGACCCTAGCGGGAGCGCTTTGAGAAAAGCAATGGAGGCAGGAGCCCAGGTAGAGCGGGTAGAGGAGGAGGTACAGACAGTTCTTTGGAGAGCTTTCTTGTGGAAGGGTGTCGAGAAACGGAATGGTGGCCAGAGGGAATGTGGGGCCAAAGAAGGGTTCGCGGGGTGCTTCTGCAGCATCAGGAATAACCCCGTAGACACGGAGGAATTGATGCTGAAGGGGAGAGGGGGGTAACGGGTCCCCGAGCGGCTGGCCGAGGACAGGATCCGGAGCCCATCAGAGGACTTGGTTCGGTGGGGAACGCTCTCTCGAGGTAGGAAGAGAGGCAGCCGTTTGGGGGTCGGAGGGTTTCTGGGTCTCCTCTCTTGGCTTCTCAGGGAAGCAGAGAGGGAGCTGACCTGCTGAAGGAAGGGGGTCTGTGGGGAGAGAGCAGGAGGCGGGGATGACGGGTCCCGGCGGGTCGAAGATCCAAACCGGCAAGGAATGCGGTAACGTGGCTGTTCCGTGCTCAGCGCCCGCTAGGAATTTGTTGCCGTCCGTTTAAGGTGAGATCTGTTAACTTCCCTGTGCGTCGCTTCCCAGCAAGCGAATCGACCCTGTTTTTCCTGTGTGCGACATGAGGATGACAGCAACAGCACCCACCCCACACAGCCGTCGGGAGCGGTAAAAGAGTTAGCGGAACGTGTGCGAACCAGCGCCTGTTCTGTATTCGGTGAACACCGGTGGCGGGTGTGAGCTGGGTCGAGCGTGGCAGAGGAGGCTGGTGTGGCTGGGGTTTGCCGGCCGAGAAAGGCGGGTGTCTCGAGAGCGTCTGCGGGGGCATCCGTGTGGCGGCGGACTCGGACGGAAAGCAGACGAGGAGGCGGATCGCAAATGTGTTTTCGATGAAGCGGGATAATTGTCGTGGTGGAAAGAGAGCAAGTTACCTGGCCGGGTGGGAGACGGTGGCCAGAGAGGGTGCGGTGACAGGAGCATCTGCGGGGAGCGAGGCAGTGAATCGGTCTCCCGAATCAGAGAGGGTGACAGAAAGGTGGGGGGCCGGCGTGGTGGCAAGAAGTACGGCTGGGGCTCCTGGCTGGCTCAGTAGAGCATGGTGACCCTTGATCTCGGGGTCGTGAGTTCGAGGCCCACATTGGGCGTTGAGATCACTTAAAAATAAAATCTTAAGGTGCACCTGGGTGGCTCAGTCGGTTGAGTATGTGAGTCTCGATTTTGGCTCAGGTCGTGATCCCAGGGTCATGGGATTGAGCCCCAAGTCAGGCTCCATGCTGAGCTTGGAGCCTGCCTAAGACTCTCTCTCTCTCTCTCTGTCTCTCTCTGTCTCTCTCTCTCTCCTCCCACTTTCTCTTCCTGTCTCTCCCATCCCTCCCCTCTCCCCTGCTCTCGCGCGCGCGCGCGTGCTCTCTGTTTCTAAAATAAAAGTAAAATCCTTTTTTTTTTAATTTTTTTTTAATGTTTATTTACTTTTGAGACAGGGAGAGACACAGCATGAACAGGGGAGGGTCAGAGAGAGAGGGAGACACAGAATCTGAAACAGGCTCCGGGCTCCGAGCTGTCAGCACAGAGCCCGACGCGGGGCTCGAACCCACGGACCGTGAGATCATGACCTGGGCTGAAGTCGGACGCTCAACCGACTGAGCCACCCAGGCGCCCCTAAAAGTAAAATCCTAAAAAAGAGCTTAAGGCAGTGCCTGGGTGGCATACTTGGTTAAGCATCTGACTCTTGATTTCGGCTCAGGTCACGATCTAGTGGTTCATGGGATGGAGCCTGGAGTCAAGCTCTGAGCTGACAGCATGGGACCTGCTTGGGATTCTGCCTCTCTGTCTCTCTCTCTCCCTCCCTCTCTCTCTCTCTCTCTCTCTCTCTCTCACTCACATACACAAAATAAATAAATATATATTTTTTAAATGCGGAGAAGCTGGAGTTCGGGGAAGCGAAAAGATTTGGAAATGGCTACCGTGAGCAAGGTTGACACTCACCCGCCCCCTCCTGTCCCTGAGGTGTGCCCTGGGGAGGAGGAGAACGAGAGAAAGTGGTGACGAGAGAAAGTGGTGACGGCCGCCTCGAAGATGGGGGCCCAGTCCTGGGGACGGCTTGGTCGCTTACCTAACAGGCAGAGGCCGCCCCTGTTGGCGATCTCTGTGCGACATACGGGGCGCTCCAGGCCCGGTTCTTGCAGGTGTTGTCTCGGGGGCCGGGTGGGCATGGTGGGCCGTCCCGAAAGAGCTCAGGAGCAGGGGTCGTTAGAAGAGCTTCTGGAAGCGTGGCAGGTTGAGAATTTATTGCACCACTCGTTTAAGAAAAACGGGAATGGTAAAAGAGAAAAGGTATCATCAGCCACCACTCTACAAAATTCAGCCTTTAAATTATCCCCTCTTCTTTCGGCCTGTACAGTACGGAGGCTTTTTATGTGGTTGTGTTCCTACTGTAGATGGTTTTGTACGCTGCTTTTTTGTTTCGTTAACAGTCGTCTCCTAAGTGATTTCCGTGGTGCTTCGGTCTCCATAGTTACCGTATTTAATGGTGTATGAGACTACACCGAGTGCCCGCGATTGATGATTTTCATACCTATTCCCCTGCTTTGGGCATTTGGGTTGTTTCCAGGATTTTTGTATCCTAAATTATTCAGTGAATGTCTTCACGTGCTTTGACGGAGATTCTTTTCCTAAGAGAAATTTGATGAGTAAGAAATACTCTAGGTCAAAAGTATCAATATTTGTTCCTCATCTTGTAGACAGATACCCAGTCTGTTTTCAAAAGCTCTTCTGCTTTTTTTTTTTTAAACTGCTGTTAGCCGTGTCAGTGTACGAGTTGTATCACGAGTGCACGCATCAGATGATTACACTTCATGTGTCTGCAAGTTTAGGATTTGGAAATGGATACAGTTAGTGTAGGTGGGGAAATGGGAGGAGGTCACTTTTGAGTATTTCCATACACTTGTTTCTTTTTTTTTTTTTTTTTTTTTTAGTGTTTGTTTATTTTTGAGAGACGGAGTGCGAGCAGGGGAGGGGCAGAGAGAGAGGGAGACACAGAATCCGAGCAGGCTCCAGGCTCTGCGCTGACAGCTCAGATGCGGGGCTTGAACCACGAACTGTGAGATCATGACCTTAGCCGAAACGGGACATTTAACCAACTGAGCTACCCAGGCGCCCCTCCCTCCATGCACCTGTTTCTTCTTCCCGGCATGCTTTCTTAATTCCTCTCCTCCCTTCTGTGCCTTTTCACGGAGCTTTCTGGAACTCCTATCCCTAACTCCCCAGCCTCAGTCCTGAGTTCTGTCCCTGCCCTGGGGCCCTTGCCCGAGGCTTTCGCTCCCTATAGCCCTGCCCAGGGGAACCTGCATATCTCAGGTTTGGAGGGGGGCTGTCCTCATCCCCCAAATGCTGCATCCAGACACTTGCGCTCTCTCTTGTAAAAACTTTTCCTTTGAGGCTTGTGCCGTTTGGTTCTCCCTCATTCACCAAGGACATGGGCACCTCATGGCTGTCCTGTGCACCCCAAGTCTTTCTACCGTCGTGGTGACGTCAGGTATCCAGACCGGAAGGCTGGTCTCATCCTTTCATTTTCCCTGACCCTTCCGCCCCTCTCCCCCCATCGAGTCCCCTTATCTCTCGGTTCCATCTGCTTCTCCCTACTCCACTGTCCCCGCTTTAAGTCAGGTCACTATTGGGGGCCTCATGTTACTGGAACTGTCTTCTCTCTTCGCTCATCAGAACATTTCTTTCTGACTGCCGATGATACGCTAGGTGTTGGGGAAAACGTGGTGAGCCGGACAGGTGTGATTGTTGCCTCCTCAGATGGGCACGATGCAGGGCGAGGGGCAGAGGGCTGTAGGAACACGGAGTGGGGCTCCTTGCTCCGCAAGAGGGGTTAGGGAAGGCTTCGCAGGGGAAGACGCCTCTGAGAGACTGGAAGCGTGATCGGCATTCAGCCAGGAGGAATTGTTGAGGGGAGCGAAGGAGGAACATTCCAGACCTGGATGCTGGCGTGTGTGAAAGCCTGTAGATCGGGAGTACGGTACGTTGGCAACTTCTGGGAGCTGGGAGTCCCACCGGGATGTGGAGATTCTAAAGGGGTGAGTACGGAGGGGTGCGCCATGAGAGGTGGGTAGGGGCCAACACCTGGTAAGGAGATCGGGTCTCATACTGAGGGTTACCCGGAGTCACTGAACGTGTTAAGTAGGAGAGTGACGCAGGGCCGGATTCCAGCCCGATGAGGTCTCCGCGGCCCGCACGTGGCTGCAGCGTGGAGAACGGGCGGGCAGGCTGGGGTGCGGCGGTGCGGGGAGGCCCGGAGAACACGCAGACTCGCACAAATGCTGGCAGGAAGGCGGTGGCTTTGGTGGGAACGAAAGGATGTGGACACGTTCAAGAGACCCCGGGGCGGCGGACCGGGCAAGATTTCGGATCGCCGGCCGTTACTTGGTCTTGCGCGGGCTGGACCAGGAGTGGAAAGTGGGTGAGGGGTAGGAGTGGTCAAGGCTGCCGCTCAGATTTGCGGCTTCCACACTTGGATGTGGAGCCCCGGGTGGGGGTGGGGGGGTGGGGGAGTAGGTTTGAAGGAGGCGGAAGCCAGGTCTGTCACAGACAAGCCGAGTGTGAGGTGCCCGTGGGATGTGTGAGCGGAGCGTTGTGCCAGGCGGCCTGACGTGTGTGTTCGGAGCGGGGGCTGAGGGCATGGGTGCGTGACATCGCGCCGAGGGCCAGCAAATAACTGACAAAGGGCTGTTACCCAGATGATTGAAAGACTCCCTTCCGATCCGTAAGGAGAAGCCAGTAACTTGGAAAAGTGAGCAGAACTTACGAAGAGGTGTGCTTAAGCGAATACTGAACGTAGGTGAACGTCTGACCCCAGTGGTCATGGGGGAAAGGCAACTTCGTAGTCCAGTGAAATTCTACTTCACAGCCTTTAAAAATAAGTTTTTTTAAATGTTTATTTTGTATTTGAGAGAGAAAGAGACAGCACGAGCAGGGGAGGGGAGGGGCAGAGAGAGAGGGAGACGCAGAACCCGAAGCAGCTCCAGGCTCCGAGCTGTCAGCGCAGAGCCCGACGCCGGGCTCGAACTCACGGACCGTGAGATCATGACCTGAGCTGAAGTCGGACGCCCAACCGACTGAGCCCCCCAGGCGCCAGCACAGCCTTTTATTGACAAAAACTTGGAGGTCTGGCCGCACCAAGGGGCCACGGGCACTCCCTTGCACGCCGCACAGCGGCGGTGGGAGAGTGAATCCCGGATGATCCCTCTGGGCCAACGGGTGACCCCATCCGGCAGAGTTGGCAGAGTGGGTGCCATAGAGCCCGGTCATCTGGCAGAAGCTGCGGAGGGGCCCTCCCACACGCGCACCAGAATGTTCAAAGCCCTCCACCCAACATACGGAAAAACGTGGGTGACTGTCAGCAGAGAAGGATAGTGGGGGTGCTGCCCAGCGGTGAAGGTGCCTGAGTTAGAGCTAAGCGTGTCTCTGCGGTGAAATCCCCCAGTCACAAAGGGATGCAAAAGGTCTGGTACCATCGGTATTAAAGGTAAAGGCCACGAAAGACCATGGTAGACGACGTCGTCGTCTGGGTGTTTCTTGTATGAATACATTTCTAAAGAAATGCACGAATACCTCTGAGGGAGGGTGTCCTTGGGAAGAAGTTTTAACTGTCTTGTATTTTCCTTTCTTAAGCTGGGTGGAGGAGTCACAGGAAGTTTTAAATATACTTCTTTGCATGTTTGAACTGTTTAATACAATTTTTTAAAGGATCTAATGGCATCTAGTAGGTGCTCAGTAAATATTGGTATCAATGGTTGGTTTGTAGTTTTTGTTTCTTTTCTTTACTTTTCTCTTTTTTCTTTTCTTTTTTCCTTCCTTTTTTTCTTTAAGCTTATGTATTTTGGGGCACCTGGGTGGCTCAGTTGGTTAAGCATCAGACTTCGGCTTCAGTCATGATCTCACGGCTTGTGAGTTTGAGCTCCATTTTGTTTTTTTTTTTTTTTAATTTTTTTTTCGACGTTTATTTATTTTTGGGACAGAGAGAGAGCATGAACGGGGGAGGGGCAGAGAGAGAGGGAGACACAGAATCGGAAGCAGGCTCCAGGCTCTGAGCCATCAGCCCAGAGCCTGACGCGGGGCTCGAACTCACGGACCGCGAGATCGTGACCTGGCTGAAGTCGGACGCTTAACCGACTGCGCCACCCAGGCGCCCCTGAGCTCCATTTTGGGTGAGCATAAGACCTGCTTCTCTCTCTCTCTCTCCCTCTCTCTCCCTCTCTGCCCCTCGCTCATGCCCTCTCTCAAAAAAAAAAATTAAGAAAATAAAGTTTAAGAATTTTTTGAGAGAGACAGACATTACAAGCAGGGAAGGGGCAGAGAGAGAGGGGGACAGAGGCTCCAAAGCGGGCTCCCCTCTGACAGCAGAGGGCCTGATGTGGGGCTCGAACTCATGAGCTGTGAAATCATGACCTGAGCTGAAGTCAGATGCAGGCTCAACCAACTGAGTCACCAGGCTTGTTTCTTCTTAAGTGTTTAAAAAGCAAAAGAAGAAGTCTGTATGGCATTTGGTGGCCCGAATCCGACACGACAGTCTGAGCTGATCCTTGAACGTTGAGATCAGGATTCTGTTCTTCGTATCGACACCATCTGCCTTCTCCCCCCGGTTAAGTGCCGACAGACAGTCCCCCTTTGGCATAAAGCTTCCGTAGCACGAGTCTGCCTCCTTTTCCTGCCCGTGACCCAGGCGTTCCTGCATCTCTGTCCAGGCCCCCGTCCTTCGAATGGTGGAAGGTGACACCATCTACGATTACTGCTGGTATTCGCTGATGTCTTCAGCCGAGCCAGACACCTCCTAGTAAGTGATGTCCTTTGCCTCCCCTCCGCCTTCCCCTCTCATCGTCCCTCCCCCCCCCTCCACCACAAGTTTCAAGGGGATCCTCTACGGAGAGCGGAGAGCGAGCTAGGGACTGGCAGGGGGCTCGGGAGGAGGGAAGGCTGCTGTGCCCTTCGATGCGGGCTGAGAGGGCCGGCCAGTTGGCTTCCTCCCCTTCCTTCGACAGCACCGGGGCCTCAGTGTCCGTGTCTCTCTCAGCGTGGCCAGCAGCAGCCGGGAGAACCCCATTCACATCTGGGATGCATTCACCGGACAGCTCCGGGCTTCCTTCCGTGCCTACAACCACCTGGTAGGGGCCTCCCCGCCCATCCCAGGGCTCGTCCTCGCCCAGCTCCTTCCCGGGGGCCACCTGAGGCTGTTTGCACGGCTTTCCTGCCTCTAGGACGAGCTGACGGCAGCCCACTCGCTCTGCTTCTCCCCGGACGGCTCCCAGCTCTTCTGTGGCTTCAACAGGACCGTGCGTGTCTTTTCCACGGCCCGGCCTGGCCGTGACTGCGAGGTCCGAGCCACGTTTGGTGAGCATCTGTGCCTCCCAGGGGAGGAGGAAGGGGGAGGACACTGCCACGTGCAGAGGGGCCTCGTGTGAGCCGGGGGGACCGGGCCCGTCACGTCGTCTTCAGTACAGCCCAGGGAGGCAGGTCGTACTCGGGGGGGAGGGGGCAGAGGAGAAAACAGATTCAGGGAGGGGGCGACACTCTCCCAAGGTCAACCTGGTTCACTCCTGAGCCCGTGCCCTGTCGGCCGTGTGCCTCTTGATCTCTAAAATCTTGGTCTCTCTGGGAAATTGGAAGTGAGGCGGATTTCGTTTTCCTATAAGCCTTTAGGTTTCCATCCCTTCGAGGAGAAACAGATTTGAGAAGGAAGAAATAAGTCTTGAAGAAGAAGTTTAGGTCCTTTGCGGGGATAGAAGGATCTGGGGAGCATCAGGGATCTTTAGCCTGCTTGAGGCAGGCGGGACAGGGGAGGCACTGGTTCCCTGCACGTGGAACAAGAGACAGAGATGCGTCCCTGATCGGCCCGGTTAATGTCCGGTGTCCTTGCCCTGTCCCCAACTTTGTTCCGTCCCTTTCTAGCAAAAAAGCAGGGCCAGAGTGGCATCATCTCCTGCATAGCCTTCAGCCCAGCCCAGCCGCTCTATGCCTGTGGCTCCTACGGCCGTTCCCTGGGTCTGTATGCCTGTGGCGACGGCTCCCCTCTTGCCTTGCTGGGAGGACACCAAGGAGGCGTCACTCACCTTTGCTTTCACCCCGACGGCAACCGCTTCTTCTCAGGAGCCCGCAAGGTAGGGGTCACGTCCTGAGATCCCAAAGAGGGTGCACAGAAGGCAGCAATGGGGATGCAGTCTGTGATGTGGCGGGGTCGGACGTGGGAAAAAACTAAGCCAAGCTAAGGGAGTGTCTGCAAACCTTGGGGGAAGCGGGGACGTCTCGTGCGGGAGGGGGAATGGACTCCAGGCCCCTGGTCTGTGTCTTCAGGATGCTGAGCTTCTGTGCTGGGATCTCCGGCAGCCCGGTCATCCACTGTGGTCCCTGAGTCGAGAGGTGACCACCAATCAGCGCGTCTACTTCGATCTGGACCCGTGAGTGACCGAGTCCTTCCTGCCCAGGGTCCCAGTGCCCCGGGGATGTCAGAGCCCAGCCGTAGGTCCCAGCCCCTGGCCGTGAGGGGTTCCTGCCCCCGGGGGTGATGACTCCGCGTCAACAGGCTTCTCTTCTCCCCAGGACTGGGCAGTTCTTAGTGAGCGGAAGCACCAACGGGGCGGTGTCCGTGTGGGACACCAGCGGGGCCGGACGTGAGGGGAAGCCGGAGCCAGTGCTGAGTTTTCTGCCCCAGAAGGACTGCACCAACGGAGTGAGGTCGTCGGTTAATGCCACAGATCTTGGGGCTCGGGCTGGGGAGGGACGGGGGTGCCGAGGGAACAGGCATCCTCTCTCAGGATGCTGACAGGCGCTGCCTGTCTCTCCCTGCAGCCTGCACCCCAGCCTGCCATTGCTGGCCACCGCGTCGGGTCAGCGCGTGTTTCCGGAGCCCACGGACAGTGAGGACGAAGGGGAGCAGCGGGGGGACCTTCCTCTGCTTTCCATGCGCCACGTCCGCTTTGAAAGTCAGCTTCAGCTCTGGTGGTGTGGGGGGGGCCCGGACACCGGGATCGCTGACGCTCACCGGGCCGGGCAGGGACAGGGAGGGACAGAGGAAGGTGGGGGCGAGTTGATATAAAAAGGTTTTATATGGTACCAAAGTCTTTGTGTCTTTGGGGGGAGGCAAATGCTGGGGATGGGGCCGGGTGGGGTACAGGTGGGCCCCCTTGTCCAGCAGCGGCGGGGGCCGGCGGCTCCTTCCCGACACCGACCCCGGGGTTGAGAGGTGGGACTAGGCGGGAGCCAATGGGGCTGCGGGGCTCGGTGTGAAGTCAAGGGAGTGGGGGTGGGGCTTCATGCCATTGACTGGCCGGTTGCTAGGCAACTCGGTAAACTGAAGGGGGGGAACCTGTTTGAAATCTCGGTCCCAAGGTGGGGGCGGCAGGGGTCAGGGCGAGCGGTGGCTGAGCAGGAGTGGCAGGAGCGGTGTGTCAGACTGTTGGGTGTGACTGCGTGAGACTGTGCAGACGGTGACAGACAAGACACCCGCTCACTCGCGCTCGACACTGTTTACCACCATCCGGCAGCAGAGGGACCATTACTCAGCTCTGGGGGAAGGGGAGCAGGAGCACCCGCCTCTCCCCTGGACTCCCCCAGGAGGCAGGCGACTGAGTGGCCAGAGTCAAGGACACATACGAAAGAGTAAAGGTGCCTCCCGAGAAACCACAGGCGTCACATTCCGTATTTCGGATAGATGCGGGACAAGGGCGGGAGTCTTCCATTGGGCAGCTGTCCCTGGTCCCGCTTCTCCATCCATCCGCTTGATTGGGGGTTGGGGTGGGGGGGGGAGTATGTTATTTCAGGCGGTGCCTCCGCCCCACCCCCTCCCTCGCCAGACACTGAGAAGGGGGCTCTGAAGAGACTGTCAGCGGGGGATCTGCTTTGGGACCTCACCATCAGAGGGAAGGGACTGGGGGCCTGTGACGGCAGAGGGGAGAGGAATGTCACCTCTGCCCAGAGATGCTGAAAGCGAGGGAGGGTTCTTACACCCAAAAAGGCAAACCCTCCTCCCTTCCCCCAGGATAATTGGAAACAGCCCTTCCGGCTGACTGTGGGTTTGGGGAAAGGTACTCCCTTCCCTCCCCCAGCCCCGCTTCTCCCCACAGCCGTCCAAGAAGGGCCCGAGTTTACCCCCTTAAACCCTCGCCTTCCACCCAATCCCAGGTAACAGGAGAGGGCCCAGGAGCCCGGGACCAAAAAAAAACAAAAACAACGACCCCAGGAGGAGGAGTTGAGCGACCTGGGTTGGGTTTCCGCCTTTACCCCAGACTCCCCGTGTGACCTTGGGCAAGTCACGGGGCCTCCCCGAGCCTCAGTTTCTCTCCCCCCCCCCCTGCAATGGGGAGCCTGCGGCTCTGCCCCTCCCACTCGACACAGGTAGTCGCGACGGCCAACTCAGCCCACTTCGCAAAGTGCGGAGCCTTCAAGGTTATTACTATTCTCTCCAGACCCGCCGGGAGCCGCGGCGGCGCTCCGGGCTGGGGGAGGAGGCGGCGGCTGCGGGAGCCACGGGGGCCGGGCTCCTCCGGGTGGCGAGGGCGAGGGCCTTTCTGGATCCGAGAGCGGAAGGTTCCAGCCGCTCGGGCGGCCCGGGGGCCGGCGGGGGAGAGGCGGCGGGGGGCGGCGGGGACAAAGGGGGCGCGGGGGGCCGCGCGGGCGGCCGGGGCGGGGCGGCGGGGCGCGGCGGCGGCGGCGGCGGCGGCGGGGCGGGCGGGAGGTGCGCGAGGTGAGGGCGGCGTGGGGGGCGTGGGCTGCGGGCTCCGCCGCCCGCTCCGCCGCGCGCTCCAGCTCCGGCTTTTCCCTCCGCCAGCCTCTCCCCCTCCCCGCCACTCCTTTAACTCCCCCCTCCTGGGCTCGGGACTGGTTTCCTCCCTTAGCCCGCTGCCCTCAATCCCGGCGAGGCTGGGGCTCCGGCTCGCGCCCCTCCCGCGCTCCCTCGTGCGGCGCCCCATGCCGCCCCCGCCCGGCCCCCGGCCGCCCCAGTCCCCCACTTAGGCCGGCGCTGCGATCCCGGGGCGCTGGAGCGTGGGCCGGGGGCGTAGGGCGCCTGCAGGCGGCCCCGGGAAGGGCTCTAGCGGGCTGAGCGCTCCGCGGCAGGGGCGCGGGCAGAGCAGGAAGCGGGTCCGCGTGGGAGCAGGGGGGCGGCCGCCACCGGGGTGGTCGGGGCCGGATCGCCGGGGCAGCCGAGGCAGGCACCGCAGGGGGGGGTGAGCGACTTTGGGGGAGTTGGTGCCCCGCCCCCCCCAGGCCTTGGCGGGGTCATGGGGGCCCCCCGTTCTGGGCCGGGGGGCGTGCGAGTCGGGGCCCTGCTGCTGCTCGGCGTTTTGGGGCTGGTGTCTGGGCTCAGCCTGGAGCCTGTCTACTGGAATTCGGCGAATAAGAGGTGAGTGGCCCCGGGCTGGGGAGACCCCACACCCTTCGGGCAGGGAGTAGGGGAGCTTCGGGGGTTCGGGGTGGGGAGCTGGCTTCTCTGAGCTGGGAGGAGGCTGGAGGGAGGGTGCCAGTGCTCTGATGCGAGCCGATGGGTAACGAGACAGAGGTGATCTTGGGAGCCAGACTCCTGGGTCGCCAACAGACACGGCTGGATGTGGGTGGTGATCGCCATGTGTCGGGAGTTGGAAAGACCCCACAGGGGGCAAGGATCGCAAAGTTCACGGGTAGCCGCCGGGAGGGTAGTGGAGTGGTTATTTGGGTTTGTGAAAGACGCGTGTCCTGTCGGGGGCTGGGCTTGGAGGGAGCCTGGTTAATGTCAGCTCTCCGGAGAGCCGCCGAGTAGGTGCCGCTGAGCGCGCTGGGGAAGGGGCAGGGTGCCTCCCTCCCCAGAAGGGACTCGGCGACGGGAGGGAAGGGGGCTCAGTTTGGGGGCTCCGGGGGACAGCTCACCCAAGGCTTCTCGACTCTGTCCACACCGTCAGTCCCCTAACTCTTGTCCACAGCCAGAGGGTCAGTGAGCCCTCGGCGGATCCAGTTCCCAAACCAGAAGATACTCCTGCCTTCCTGGCTTGGAGACTTTTTTTTTTCTGGAAGAAGCCTGGAGCCCCCTAAAGCCTCCTTTCTCTTGCATCTGGAGTCCTGAGGACTCCTTTGCCACACCCCCCCCCCCAATCTGTGTTGCAAACTCTTCCATCAGACCCCTCTGTTCCTTGGCATGCTTGCTTTGCTCTGAAAAAAGGCCAGGGGTCACATGAAGCTTCTCATCACACAGGGTAAGACAGAACCCCTGGGAGGTCATCTAGGACCCTGGCCTCCATGCAGATCCCACTCCCGCTGGGCAAGAGTTCTGTGGTTTGAAAACTTCCTGCCTCCCTGGGGAGCCTGTGTGAGGCCAAGGGAAGGGGGTCGGCTTCGGAGCCCATCGGATCCGAGGTCTTAATCCCAGCTCCGCTGCTTTCCGCTGTGTGGCCTTGGGCCACTTAACCTTTCTGAGTCTGTAGTCTCCACCCTGACACCTTTTATGAGGATTAGAGGTAAGGTGTTTGAACGTATTACACGCTCATTAGAGGAGAACTAGAATTATTGGTTGTGTTCTCTTGACTTCCCAGCCTCCCCTCCCTCCCTCCCTGCTATGTCTCTTTGGGTATAATCTCAAATGTCTTTCCTCCGGCTCCTACCCACCAACTCCCAGCTGCAGTTTGAGTATCAGGTGCAGCCTGAGGAAGTAAGTTAGGCTTATTCTGATAGGGTTGAGGAAAGGGGGGGGTAGGGTGTTCTGGGGGCTCTTTGGGATGTTGGCGGGGAGGGGGTGGGTCCTTTGGGAGTCTGGGAAGATAATGAGCAGCGGTCCCCGGGGACCCAGCTCTGAGACCTCGTGGCCGTTAATGCACAGGGAGGGGTCACAGGCATTGGCAAGTGGCAGTGCTGGGCCAGTGGATGGCTGGGTTGAGGGAGATGTGGGCTCTAGGCTGTGGTTAGAAAGGTCAACTCCCTGAATTCCACAGCAATAAGGCACTTTCCCTAGGAAGTCCGAGACCTGGAGGAGGAGGGGTGACTGAGCAGGGGGGTGTCTGGGGCACCTGGCCCCCAGACCGTGGTTCCCGTTAGCCTCACGTAGGGCCATGGCCAGGCCAGGCATTTAACTCCTGGCGCGTCCCCTGGCTGACTTGGGAGGCTGGTCTGGATTCCCCTCCCCCGACCCACCCCTGGTGCCTCCCTTGCCCTGAGATCCCTCAAATTCAGTGGTGGCCTGGGGGAGGGGAGGCTCTGCCCCCATGGCCGTGCAATAGTGAAATCACCTGGGATGGGTGGGCTGTGTGGTTCCAGAGAGGCCAGCTCCTTGGTAACTGGCATCCTGTTGCCATGGCAACGGGGCTAGTGATGGAGGAGAGATGACAGTGTGCATGTGGTGAGGGCGGGCTGGAGAGTGCATTTGGGCACCGAGGGCCTAGAGACCTGTGAGCCTGGCCTCCCACCGCTTCCGAGCCCTTAGCGTTTGCCCCGTCGGAACAGACTTTCCACTCAGACGAAGGCCGAAGGCCGGCCTGCCAGGGATGTGGGGTGAGGGAGGCAAAGCTCTGGGGGCCAGACCTTTAACACCTCTCCTTGTCCACCTCGCCCTCCTGACAGATTCCAGGCAGAGGGGGGTTACGTGCTCTACCCTCAGATCGGGGACCGGCTTGACCTTCTCTGCCCCCGGGCCCGGCCTCCTGGCCCCCACTCCTCTCCTAATTACGAGTTCTACAAGTTGTACCTGGTAGGGGGTGCCCAGGGCCGGCGCTGCGAGGCCCCCCCTGCCCCAAACCTGCTTCTCACTTGTGACCGGCCGGACCTGGATCTCCGCTTCACCATCAAGTTCCAGGAGTACAGCCCTAACCTCTGGGGCCACGAGTTCCGCTCACACCACGATTACTACATCATTGGTACTGCTGGGCGGAGGGCGGGGTCCGCGGGGAGGCTCTCCCCCACCCAACCCCAAGACTGAGGGGCAGGGGAGGAGCCGAGAGAGACCCCTGATGCCCCCCGGGGTGGTGTCAGGGCCAGGGAATGGGGGCGGAAGAGGGGCTCGACTCTGGAGTGCCAACTTCTCCGTCTGACTCTTCTCTCCCAGCCACGTCGGATGGGACCCGGGAAGGCCTGGAGAGCTTGCAGGGAGGTGTATGCCTCACTCGGGGCATGAAGGTGCTTCTCCGAGTAGGACAGAGTGAGTGGGGGGGGCCGGGGCGCACCTCCTAGGAGCCGAGGGAGGTTGGGGCAGCACCGTCAGGGTCCGGGGGCTGCTGTCTCAGCCCCTGCTGTCGGGTCTCCCCCATTTCCAGGCCCCCGAGGAGGGGCTGCCCCCAGAAAGCCTGTGTCTGAGATGCCCATGGAGAGAGACCGGGGGGCAGCTCACAGCCCGGAGCCCGGGAAGGAGAACATGCCAGGTAGGAACCGGGGGTCCAGTCTCCTGCCTTCCCCCCCCACCCCGCCCCAACCTCCTCTGCTCTCAGACCCCAGCTGCCCGCCTTCACCCTCTCCCTCCGCCTTCAGTTTTTGTTGGTTGTTTTTTTTTTTTGGGGGGGGGTGATACAGGAAACAGAAGAGGGGATGGGAGGGTGGGAGGGGAGTGGAAGCCGAGTGAGGAAAAGACTCAATTAGAAGTAATTACCCGAGCCAGTGTTTCAATCAGTGCAGTCAGAGAAGTGGGGGAAGACTGCCTCGCGCCCAGCTGAAGGGCTGGACCCACCTGGATTCTGAGTGGGATTTCGGGGGGAAGGGGAGGCGGGGTCCCCAGGGGGCTCGGGCGCTGCCGGGGAAACCCACGGGGACCCCCGAGGCCGGGTGTCCGGAGGCCCAGGTGGCTCCTTCAGCCCCTCCCCCTCTTTCCTCCTTCACCCCTTCCCTGCCAGGTGACCCCACCAGCAATGCAACCTCCCGGGGTGCTGAAGGCCCCCTGCCCCCTCCCAGCATGCCCGCGGTGGCCGGGGCCGCGGGGGGGCTGGCGCTGCTGTTGCTGGGCGTGGCAGGGGCTGGGGGCGCCATGTGTTGGCGGAGACGGCGGGCCAAGCCTTCGGAGAGTCGCCACCCTGGTCCCGGCTCCTTCGGGAGGGGAGGGTCTCTGGGCCTGGGGGGTGGCGCTGTGATGGGACCTCGGGAGGCCGAGCCTGGGGAGCTAGGGATAGCTCTACGGGGTGGAGGGGCTGCAGACCCCCCGTTCTGTCCCCACTATGAGAAGGTGAGTGGTGACTACGGGCACCCTGTGTACATCGTGCAGGATGGGCCCCCCCAGAGCCCTCCAAACATCTACTACAAGGTATGAGGGCTTCTCCTCCCCGGCTCTCCTGGATCCAGCCCTTCTCGGGTGCTCCTCCGGTTTAAGTCACGGTTGGAGGGCCACCTCTGGCATCTCCTCGACCCCTCTGCGCCCCCCCACCCCCCACCCCCAGCTCCCGTGCTCCTGGCTGTTGTCGCCCTCTCCTCCACTGTTAGGATTCCTTAAGACTCCTGCCCTCGGTTGGCCACGTGAGCCCCCTCCCCGTCTCTGTGCTCCTGGGTCCTCTTTCCTTGGGGAGGGGGCAGGGACCCAGCCTCCTCTCCTGACCGCGACCCGGCGATCCCTGTGCCCCTCACACGCCGAGAGCCAGGGGCGGGAACAGTCTGTCTTTTGTTGGCACCCCTTCCTTTCTGCCTCTCACTGGTTTTCTCTTCTTGTCTCTTCTCTCTCTTATTCTCTCTCTGTCTCTCTCTCTTCTGCCTCTAGGTCTGTTCCTCTTCCCTAGCACCCCCCTCCCTACGCCTCCTCTTACCCTCTTGGCTTCTTTCCTCCGCCTCTCCCATCTCCCCCGGGTGGGGGTATGTAAGCATTCGTGCCCTCGGCCCCCTCTTCTGACCTCTCTCACCGACCCTCCCCTCAGTCTGCCAAAAATGGGGGCCTTAATGGGGAAGGCTCTGGCACTCCACCCCAGCTCTCCGGGCGTGGGCAGCGGGGCCTCCTTCTCTGCCCTGCCCCGGGCCCCCTCGTACGTCCTCCGGCCATGTTGGGGTGGTTGGGTCATGACAGCCGCCATGAGAAGAAGTGTCCTGTTTTGTCAGTGGCCCATAGCAAGATACGAACCGGTCGGGGCACGGCGTGGATTTGGTCTGACGCTGAGTGGGCCACTGGGGACAGGAAGTGACTTGCTCCAGACGGGCAGTGGCAGAAGCAGTGCGGCAGAAACTGGAAGTGCCTTCGTCTGAAATAGGAAGTGGTCCGGCTGGAACTCCAAGTGGCTTAGTCCGGGGGGTGCTTGTTGGGAGGGGGTGGGGGGCAAGGGGGAGGCGGCTGGTTCTTACTCTGTTGGGGGGGGGCAGGAAGAACTTCCTGTTTGAGGAGGAAGCTGGAACTCACGGACTGTGAGAAGGTAGGGTGGACTGAGAAGGATCTTGCTTCCCCGGATCTCCCTTCCCTGTTCTCTGCGCTGCTTTTGGGACAGCGAAAGCGACTGCCATCAGCTGTGGTGGGCCCAACTTGTCATGTTCTTCTTTCCTTTCCCTACCCCGGTATAATCTCTGTCCATCAACGGGACTGTCCCAAGAACCCACGTGTTGTCCCCAGTAACCCGGAGGGCTGTCTTGTTCAGCACACCCTCTTACTTTCTAGTCCTTTCCGACTCCACGCGGCTCCCTTCTTAGTGACCAAAATGGTGGCCTACTGACTGGTCTAGCTGACCGTGGTACCTAGCAACCGTTTCCGTAGTGACCAGCTTGTACCTCTTCCTGCCCTCTAGTGCACCATGGGCCTCAGTTTCCCCCCAGCTCAGTCTCATTAGACCAGAGCTGCCCCTGGGCACCAAGTCGGCCACCTTCATCACCAGCCAAGATGGTTACTTTGTCCACCAGAGGTCATGTCACCTCTCTGGTGCGGTAGTTCCCAGCTCCTTCCTGATTTTTCTGATCCGCTCCTTCCAGAGAACAGGAAGTTGATATTGCCATGGGGGAGGTGGCGGGGTATGGCCGTCACCTCAATAGTTTTACTGTAAAAGGGAAATTTGAACAACAAAAACCAAAAAAAGGAAAAAAAGAATAAAAAAGAATAAAAAACTTCAAAAGTTGACAAGAAGGCTGGAGAGTGACTGGGGGTGAGTTGGAACAGAGAACTGGTAGCGGGCGGCGGCGGGGGGGGGGGCGCTTTCGAGCTGAGCTGGATCTCATGAAGCCAAGGGGAAGGGTAGGGAGACAGCTGGGTCGGAGGGGGGAGGTGGGCAGTACGTGGGGAAGGGGTAATGGGCTGGGTGAGAGGGCCGAGGCAGGGGAGGGAGAGATTGCCGATACATCCGATGGGATGCACGTGGATGCGCGTTCACGCGTGTCTGTTGCTAAACCAAAGCGCCGGAGACAAGGCAAGTGGCGGTCAGAGACACAGTGGACCAAACACGTTCGCAGGTTCGGGTCTCCCCGCCTACCCTCCCTGCCCAAGGCACCTGTGACTTGGGGAGTTTTGCCGTTGGGGACCAGTGTGGGGAGAAGCGCCGTGTGAGTACCCGCAAGACGCAGGGACCCGGGCGTCACGCGTCCCGCCCCCCCCCCCCCCGGCTCCCTGCGTACCCATCACCCGGGCTCTTCTCCCCCCAAAACCCCTGGTGCCCAGCCCCCTGGACTCAGCCCCATTCTCCGGCCACAAAAGCAGCCTGTCAGGAGCATGGCTGGAGCCGGTCGGCAGGGGTCACAACCTCTGCCCCGCCCGCCCCTCCCCTGACTTTAGGTGCCCTCCCGCTGTCTCCCATCTGCCTGGAGGTCAAGGGGTCCTCCTGCCCGGCTCTGTCCAACGGGACCCCTGCCCCTCCTCCTGTTTGAGCAGGATGCCTGGGTCCCGAGAGGCGCAGGTGCCCTGGGAGGGGAGTCGAAAACTGAGGCCAGGTGCTGGACTGTCTGGAATTCACTCCTGTCTTCTGAGCCCCGCACTGGAGGAGCCCGAGGTGGGGAGGCTCGAGGGGGGTGGAAAGGCTGGTCCCTGCCCCTTAGTGGGGGTTGGTGGTCATGGCAACATCCCCTTCTCCACACAATGGGAAGCCCCCCTCAGCCTCCCGCGTGGATGGAGCCGACAGCCCCATCGCTGGCTATCAGCCTCAGGGACTTGGCAACCGTCACCATGGCAACCCAGAGCCCAGCAACAGGGCCCAGTGTGAAAGGGAGGGGTCCCAGACCGGGGCAGGGCTGTGTGTGTGAGGGGGGCAAGGGAGCCGAGGGAGGGCCCCCCCCCGCACCACACACACACACACACACACGCGCGCACGCACACACACACACACACACACACACACACACACACATCTAGAGACACAGGTGGAGGAAAGAGAAGTGGGGATAAATACTCTGTGACGAACACCTCGCCCAAGCAGCCAAGACATCATAACGTGCTGAGAGACAGGAAGACACCTGGGGACAGATGCACAGCTGGGGAGAGGAGCAGCACGTTCAGCACCACCCCCTGAAGTACACCCCCTCGCCACTCTGGCATCCGCGGACTCCCCCCTGCACGCACGCCCGTTAACAACACGAGACCTGCCGCCTGCCCCACGCGTGGCGGCTTGTGCATCTTCCGGGCGATTTGAAAGCACTGGTGACTTCCACACGGAACGACACATGCCGTCCTGTCCTCTTTCCGGGTACAAGTACGCAAACATGCTCCCCGGGCGATAACCACAATAAAGCCAGGAGAGGGGAGGGAAGACGTTTGTTTTCTGTTTCCTGGTTTTTTGTTTTTTTTTTTTTTTCATTCACTTATCCACTCAGCATCACGTAAAGTGTCTATTTGGTCCCAGGCACCGTCTCGGGCACTGAGACTATAGATTAAATAAAGTCCCTGCTTTCACAAAGTCCGCATCCTGGTGGGGAACAACATAGTAACATCTCCGGGCAGTGACAAGCGGTGTAGACAGAACGGAGTAACAGCATGAAGAGGATAGAGATTCGCAGGGAAGATGCTTTAGGAGGTCGGGAAGGTCCCTCTGAAGAGGTGACCTTTGAGTCAGACCTTGAGTGAGGTGGGGGAAGGGCACGCCCCGGCGGAGGGAACAGCAAATGCAAAGGGTAGAGGTGAACTTGGGACATGTTTGGGAACATCCACAGCCTTGTGGATGTTCCAGATGTGTCCTGTCCTTCCCCAGCCTCAGCCTGGCGGGGAGCAAGTCACGTAGGGTCTAGAATCCACATGCGGGAAGCTGGTCTAATTCGGTATGTCCCCCCTTTTGTTTCTTGGGCGTGTGGTGTGTTTTCCTCCAGTAGAGTTTAAGCGCTGGGTGGGCAAGGACGATGCTCTGAGCTTTTGCGGGGGGCTGGGGGACCGCTGCTCGTAAAGGGTCTAGAGCAGGCAGGCAGGGAGGAACTAAAGGGACCGAGAGGCTGGAGACCATGGATTGTGAAGCTGTCCCAAACAGCAGAGGCTGTCCTGGCTGGGGGCTCACACTCTGCAGTATGTAAATTAGGTTGAGGTGTGTGTGTGTGTGTGTGTGTGTGTGTGTGTGTGTGTGTGTGGTTTATGGTGGGGGTTTTCAGGAAAGAGCTGCGGTGGGAATTTCTGATGGGGAATGGTTGACATCGTAAGTGGGATTTCAGTTAGAAAGAAAAATGGAGTTTCCTAAGGGGCTATATGGGGAATCAGGAACATAGGGCGCACCCCGCCCCCCCCCCCCCCCCGGCCCGCGGGAAAGTTTCAAGATTGGGCTGGGAGAAATGTGGCGGGCTGGGATACGCTCAGAGAGTGGAGGGGGGGGGGGGAGTCTGAAGAGGAGCGAAAACCGGGCAGGAGGAGAGAGGTCAGAAAGGTGGCAGGGAAGGTGGGGTCCTGAAACGAGTTCTGAGGGCACCGGGTCTGAGGAACCCCCCGACTCCCGCGGTGGATTGAAGCATCTGGGGTCCTGGTTCCCCCTCTTCCCCCGGTTGCCCTCAGAGGCCCAGGCATCAGCTCCCTGCAGCCCCAGTGCTGGCGGTGAGACTGAGCAGCCTTGGGGGGCGGCAGCTGGTGAGTGGGGAGGAATCTGTGTGCTCAGCAAACAGCAACCTCCTTGGTGCCCTGGTGGCTGCCTCCTCCCTCATCAATCAGCCCCAGCCAAATGTCCTAGTATTCCCACCACCCCAAGGGGACTGGGGCTGGGCCAGGGTCCCCAGGGGAGTGAGATGGGGATGCGTGGGGGGAGGTGGGGGTGGCGCCTGGCTCCCCATCTCTTGGCCTCTGTTCTCTCCTCTTCTGGAAGCTCTCAGCCCTTCGTGTCCCGGAACGACTCTCTCCTGGCCCCTACCATTGTGAGGGCATCAGCTACAAATCACCTGTGGGGGTCTGCCGGGGGACAAGGGGGGGAGAGGGATGAGTCAGGGCTGGAGAGAAATCTACTCTGGTTCTCACGGGACCGGCCCAGGGCACAGTCAGCAGGAGGCTGATGGCACAGAGGCCCGGTCCCCCCACGCTGGCCTCTCCATCCCTGACGGATGCTCCGGACAACAGGCCGGGACCCTGACTCCCTGAACGTCCTTGCTTCCCACCTTCTCCCAGCCCCCATTCCCTACTTCCCGCCAAGATCCAGAGGCCCGGCCCCCAGCTCACCCCAAATCTGCTGCTCCCCACTGGGGACTGAGGCCTCTAGACCTTAGCCTGCGGCTCTCTCCCCCTCCTCAGCCCTTGCTCCCCTCGGGGACCCAGGCGTCCTGCCCGCTCTTTTCACCATAACAACCATTCTTTTGGAGTTGCTTAAGACTTTAATATCATTTCATTAAGTCAGCTAGTTAGAGAAGGTTGGGGGCACAAAGAGACTGGGGTGGGCAAAGGACGGCCAAGGTAGGGGGGAAGCAAGGGAAGAGTCCCCCTCTCTCCGTGGAGATGGCTCTGAGACATCAAATATTGACAGTGAGAGAACAGAACTTATTAAATCTGGGACAGGGGTGTGTGTAGCTGTGGGAATGGCCGGATGCCTGGGTTCTGAGGGTAATGAAGGTCTGGGGGGAGGGGAAGGCCTGGCTGAGGCTGGGGGGTGCGGCAAGAGTAAGGGGCTTGTGGGCACAACCCTCCAGTCCCTCTCCTTTGGGAGGTATTGAGTCTCGGTACCCTGGCCGTGTGTCTCAGCTGTCCCCTTCATTCCCCCAGGGACAAGACCCCCCTCACAGCTGTGGTTGGCTCCCCTTCATCCCTCCCCCGTACCTCCACCTCTGTTGATGAGCTTTTCGGCAGCGTTTAATCGGATTGAGCAGTAATTAGCAAAGCGAGATGTTTGATTACCTATTTAGCATAATGGAGGGGGCTGGGATCCCTAGGTACAGCCAAGGTTGGGGGGGGGGGCAGGCAGAAAAGAAACGGGGTCTACACTGCATTCTTTTCCCCGGGGAGCCAGGAGCCCTGCCTAGAAGACTCCCCACCCAATGCCTCCCCTCAAATCTTCACTCCTTGGGGACTTTTCCCTGGGGGATCTGGCCAATCATGCCACCTCTCTCTGCCACCCGCTGCCTCTTTGGTTAGGGGATCTATCACCCACTTAGCCCTACTCGCTGCGCAGCTGGCTAGGGGTGTGGCAGGACCCCTCACTACTTCAATCCTGGCTTTCAGCCGGGACTCCGGCCCAGGCAGGGGGCCAGCAGAGCCCAGGAACCTACCTCCAGGATAGCAGGGGTGGGGAGTGCCCAGGCCAGGGGCTACCAATGCTGGAGATTAGGATAGGTGGGGTGCAGAGATTAGGATAGGTGTGGATTAACCCAAGGGCCCTTCAGGAGTCCCCGAGACGGCCTTGTAGCGGTGGACGGGCAGAACGAGATCTGTCAGGTGTGAACGGCAACCAGAAAAAGGGGGAACTGAGGTCCCAGCTTCTCCCCCCTCCGCATCCGGCAAAGAAAATGTCATCAATTTAGCTCCTCATGGAAATGTAATCAGTGGGCTCGCTGCTGGCTTTGTCTTAATTAGGCACTATTGATGGAAGCAGGGAGGGTGCCTACCCATTCCCCTGACTCAGCCTCCCCCCCTAGATCTCCGAGGCCTCCTTCCAGCTTCTGGCGCCGCAGGTACGGCCCGGGCTTGCAGGCGCCCCCTCCGCGGCCCCGGCCCGCAGCGCCCCCTAGCACCGGCTGAGGTCTGCCCCCCCATGGCACACCCCTCTCCTCTGGCTTCCCCAGGACTCAGCCTTTGTTCTCACGGAAAGCCGAGCCCCTCCCCGGCCCGGTCACCTTCCCCAGGGAGTCCCCGCCTCCCGTTCCCCCCAAAACGGGCGACGCTTCCCAGAGCCGATCCTCAGGTTCCAAAGACTCCAGTTCCGTTCTTCCCTCCCCTCCCCCGCCCCGCGCCGCCAGGCGCTCCGAGACCCCAGTCCGAGCTCAGACGAGGGAAACCAGCGGGAGGGCAGGGGTGCTCCAGCCCCGGTTTTTCCCCCGGACCCAGCTGCAGCCGCGGCTGCCTCGAAATCCTGGAGCGCCTTCTAGAGCGTCCACGAGCCCCGCAGGCGGGACGCCGGGCGCCACCTGCTGGACGCGCTCGGGAGCGCGCCCGCAGACCGGGGCGCGGGGTCGGTGCGGGGGCTCCGCCGGCGCTTTCGCCGTCCCGCGGGAGGGGGGCTCGTGGCCTCAGCCTCGGCCCTTCCAGACTGTCCTCGGGCCGAACCCCGCCTCCTCCGGCCTGCCGGCCACGGTGGCTCTCGCCGGCTCGCCGGGCCCTCTGGCCCCCGCTCCCCGCGGGGCGCACGCGGGCCGGGGCGGGCTGCCGGGCGGCGGAGCGGAGCTGCCCTGCGCCTGCGCCGAGGACGCCGGGCTCGCGGGCACGCGCCCGGGCCGCTCACCCGTCCCTGCCCGTGGTTGCCTTGGCGACGCGTGCAGGCGCGGGCGGGAGCGGGCCTCTCGGGGCAACTTCCCAGACGGAGCGGCCGGTCCGTCGGCCTAGGGAGGACGGGGTCGGCGTAGTGAGGTGTGTGTCGGGGGCGAAGAGGAGGAGGGGAGACGGGGGAAGCTTCGGGGAGAAGGGGCAGCTGTGGGGGAGGGGAGGGCGGCCGTGTCCGGGGAGAAGGGGGCAGGGGAGGTGGAGAAAGGGCAGTTGTGGGGGAGGGGAGAAGAAGGGGCGGTTGGGGTTGAGACGGAGCAGCGTGGGGGGGGGGGAGGCAGTTGTGACCGTGGGGTGAGGAAGCCCCTGCAAGGGCAGGTTTGTCGACGACAGGCAGCCACTTTGAGGACCTGGCCGCTGGTCCCCTGCGTCCTTCCTGAGTGACGGCGCGAGCCCTCAGGCTGCTGGAGCGGCCCCTCCTGGGGTCCGCCCTGGCGGATCTGGGGGTGAGCCCCTGGGGAGGGTGCTCCCGGCCTCGCCCGCGGACGCCCTCCCCTTCCCCCCCCCCCCCCCCCCGGGGAGGCTCCAGCCGCAGGCCGCTTCTCTGGAGGCCCCTGGCTGGGCTGCGGTTGGTTTTATCGATGCGTTGGCCTAACAGAACGCTTCTCCTTGGAGCAAAGCACGCATCCTTCAAGTCTGGAACTCATAACCTGTGACAGGTGGCTGTCGGGCTGGAGCCGGAAGGCGCGGCCAATCACACAGTGCCCCTGGGCCGCTGCAAGCCCGCCGCGGACGCCCCTGCTTCCGCCCCAGAGGCCTTCCTCCTGCCCCATTTTCTTCTCCCCCCCCCCCCACACACAATTGGAAATTCCGTGTCGGGTGACTTTTCTCCTTCCTTCTGCCAGTCTGTTCTCGGCCTTAGGAGTCAAATGAGGTTGGGCTTCACTATGGCCTAGTTCAGGGTTCCTCAGTCAACTATGCGAAGAGATCTTTTCAGCACCCACAAAACGGAGTTCCTACCCCCCCCAGCAATGAAAACCTAAAGAGATGTGTTGCAAATACTGTTTCTCTTTTTCTTTATATGTTTTGAGAGACAGCACGTGAGCAAGGGAGGGGCAGAGAGAGAGAGGGAGACCGAGAATCTCAAGCAGGCTCCTTGCTGTCAGCACGGAGCCCGACTCGGGGCTTGAACTCGCTCACGGGAGATCATGACCTGAGTTGGATGCTTAACCCACTGAACCACCCAGGCGACCCGCAAATACTGCGTTTCTTTGTTTAAGGGGGTGGCACATTTTAGCGTGGGTAGGAGGAGAATTTTCCACGTCCCCCCCCCCCCCCCCCCGCCTTGCTTGGGGTATGGCAGGAGGAAAGGAGGGTTGGAGGAGAATCATCTTGGTTTGCTTGGGTGACTTGATATCATGACAAGGGATGGGGGGACGGCCTTCCCCTCCCCGGGCCTTCTCTCCACCCATGGCCCTGAGGGGGAAAGTGGCTGAAGGTGTGTGTGACCACGCCTGGGTGGTTGATGGAGCAGGGTGAGGTATCCCCAGATATGAGTATGATATGGGGAGGGGGTTCTCAGTTTGTGAATTCAAAAGGGACCGCGTGTACGGAGCGGGGATGGGCTGGGAGGCGTGGATCCGGTTGCGGACCCCCAGCTGCCCGTGTGTCCGCAGGTGTTGCCCACGCCATGTCCAGCAAAGAGAAGCAGAGACTGAGTGGCCAGGGAAGCGCCAGCCGTGGTGCCCGCCAAAGAGCCTCCGAGGCCACCCTGGCCTCGAAGCCTGGGGACGCCGCCCTGCCTCCCCAGCCGGAGTCCGATTCCTTCAAGGAGGAGCTTGGTGGGTATACGCTGGGGAGGAGCCCGGAGGCAGAATGTGTGTCTTCAAAGAGGGTCTGAGGGTTGTGGGGGGGTTGAGTGGAGTGTCAGGCCTGATGCTGGGCTCCTGTCTCTGTGTTTTCCTCCTGGCCAGCCTTGTCCTGTTCTTTCCCTCCTCACAGTACCCCCCCCCCCCAACCCCCAACCACCCAGTGACCCCGGAGCTCACTAGCCGGTCCTTTCTTTCTCCTAGCCTCTTCTTCCTCCTCACTTCCAGTGTTCCAGGTTGCTCCGACCACACCGACGAGGGTTTGATCTCTTCCTTTTTCCCATCTTCACCCTGGGTGGCAAAACAAATAATGTTTCTCTTCCATTAAGCCCATCACCATGGAGACTCAGCCTGAGCGCTGCTTTCTCCCATCTGTTCAAGGCTCTTGCGTCTCTGCCTTCATTTTGGCGGAGCCTTGGTAGACTCAGGAGGGTCAGGTTCAGGGCCACACACACAAAAAGAAGCCCCATGTCTAGATTGAGGGAGCAGAGAGTTTAAAGAGGCTGCCTCCTGTGGCTTTGATCTCAGGGATGCCTCTCCTGTGGGTTGGAAGGTTTTTTTTGGTAGCAGTTGCTGTCGCTGGGCCGTGCCTTGGAGCTCTGGCCGGCGTAGATAGGACTGTGAACTAAGTATAGCCCCCACATTTTCCCACTGCAAGCAGCCTCTCAAGAAGGACAGAAATAGAATCCTCTTTTCATGTGAACAGTGGTTAAGCATGGGTGTGGGAGAGAGGTCCAGGGTCCACGGGATACCTAGGGTCCAGAGGTTAGAGACCAGCAAAGCGTTTTGTTCTGAGTTCTCCCAGAAGCATTAAAAATGGAAGTAGCTCCTGGAGGCTGGGCGCCTGGACCAGGGATGCGGAGGGAGCGGGAGGCGCGGCGAGGTTCAACCTGGAGACTCCTCCAGTGTGAGAAGGGAAGGAGAGTCTCAGTGGAAGCCTTGGCCATCCAAACAAAGAATCTATGACTCCCTTAGCTCTAAGCCTTTTTGTCGTTTGGTGGGGAGCTTCCCAGCTGACCCAGCAGAGGTTCAGAGGAGATGGGGACCTCCGCAGCATCCCTGCCACCCACGGTGATCCCTGTGCTCTTTGGAGCTGGGGAGGGGATTGAGGTCTGTCCCTGCTGGAGACAGAGGGGCCGGCCATGGTCTGAATGTTTTGTGCCCCTCCCTCCCCCAATTCATAACGCCCGATGTGATGTGATTAGCGGGTAGGGGCTTTGGGAGGTGCTCTGATCAGATCAGGAGGGTGGGACCATCATGGAGGGTGGGACCATCGTGGATGGGATAAGTGCCTTGGGAAGGTGGTTCCAGAGAGATCCCTTGCCTCAGTCCTCCGTGTGAGGACACGGTGAGAAGTCTGTGACCCAGAGGAAGGGTCTCGGTGCCCATGGTGCATCCTGGTTTAGGACTTGCAGCCTTCAGAAATGGGAGAGAGAAGTTTCTGCTGTTTAGAAGCCACCCAGTCTGTGCTGTTTTTCTTTTTTGTAATGTTTATTTTTGACACAGAGACAGAGCATGAACGGGGGAGGGTCAGAGAGAGAGGGAGACACAGAATCTGAAACAGGCTCCTGGCTCTGAGCTGTCAGCACAGAGCTGGACGTGGGGCTTGAACTCACGGACCGTGAAATCATGACCTGAGCTGAAGTCGGATGCCTAACCGACTGAGCCACCCGAGCGCCCTCCGTGCTGTTTTGTTATGGCAGATGCAGGGATAAAGGGCCTAAAACACACATTGGTAAAGGTGGGTAAGTGGGCAAACACCTTTTGGAGGTCTCTGTTGACAACCTTTGCTTCCTTAGGCGTTCCTCAATTCCCATTAAGAAAAGGAGGACAGGTTTATAATCCCATATTTGTAGTTTTATTTGTTTGTTCATTTGTTTATTTTGAGAGAGCAGTTGTGCGTGTGTGTGCAACCAAGGAAGGGGCAGAGAGAGAGAGAGAGAGGGAGAGAGAGAATCCCAAGCAGGCTCCGAGCCGAGCAGGTACTCGACTGGGACTCCTCCGGACGCGGGACTCCATCCCGCATCTGTGAGATCGAGATCTGAGCCGAAATCAAGAGTTGGGTGCTTAACCGACTGAGCCACGCAGCTGCCCCCATATTGTAATTTTAATTATGTATGTATGTGTGTGTTTAATTTTTTTACGTTAAGAAATTTTTTTAATGTTTCTTTTTATTTTTGAGAGAGACAGAGCATGAGCGGGGGAGTAGCGGAGAGATAGGGAGACACAGAATCCGACACAGAATCCGAAGCAGGCTCCAGGCTCTGAGCTGTCAGCACAGAGCCCGACGCGGGGCTCGAGCTCCCGGTCCGCAAGATCATGACCTGAACGGAAGTCAGCCACTTAACTGACCGAGCCACCCAGGCGCCCCCTCAAGCTTGCTAGTTACATTTTTACTGCACGTAGCCATGAACATCATATACCGGTATCATATCTCATGACTTGGATTTTATATATATAAATTGTGTTGTAGGAGACAAAACCGATATACTCTTTAAGCAGTGTTTTTTTTTTTTCTTTTTTGAGTTTATTCCTCCACTTGGAGAGTGCATGCGTGCAATCATGAGCGGGCGAGGGGCAGAGAGAGAATCCCAAGCAGGCTCCCTGCTGTCAAAACAGAGCTCTATGCAGGGCTCAATCCTACAAACCCGTGAGATCACGACCTGAGCCGAAATCAAGAGCCGGATGCTTAACTGACTGAGCCACCAGGCGCCCCCCATCCCCCACTTACCCTTGAGGTTGCCTCAGTCTTCTTCCCCTTAGCCTTGGTTCCATCTGGCATCTTGAATGCCTTCAGTTTTCTCAAAGGGCATTAGATTTCTTGGTTACCCGTCTCACCACCGCCAAGCTCCTGGAACCGTCTGTCCCATCTTTTTCATGATTTTCTTTCTTGGCTTCTGTGCCTCAGTCTCCCCTGTTGGGATTCCTTTCTGAAGTCGGAGTGTCCTGTTCCCCAAAGTCTTTTGGCTCCGTCTCATTTGCTGCTTCTTCCTTTCGGCCCATGGCAGGTGGGAGACCCACCGGCTTTACCCGTCTCTTGTGTGAGCAGCAGATCAGGAGGTAGAAACACACCCTCCTGGGTATTCTCGGCGTCCAGAGTGGGTGCGGCAGAAACGAGTGCGCCGACTGAGCGGGGCCGGTTTCCGTGGGCCCCAGCTTCTGCATGTGGGAAGAGCAATGGAAGGCCAGAAGCTGAAGGCCTAGAATAATCTTAGTACTGCTTGGCCTTCATTCCCCTGCCTCCCTCCACTCCCTCTACTCCTGCCCTTGTCAGCTTTTTCTTTCTTTATTAATTAAAAAAGATTTTTTTAACACTTATTTATTATTGAGAGACAGAGAGACACAAAGCATGGGCAAGGAGGGAAAGGGCAGAGAGAGAGCGAGACACAGAATTCAAAGCAGGCTCCAGGCTCTGAGCTGTCAGCACAGATCCCGACGTGGGGCTCGAACTCACAAACTGCGAGATCGTGACCTGAGCCGAAGTCGGACGCTTAACCGACTGAGCCACCCAGGTGCCCCCCTCGTCAGCTTTTTAAAAGAAAATTGGGATAGAATTCACTTACTATAAAATTCATCCCTTTAAATTTTTTTTCCTAAATGTTTATTTTTGAGAGAGAGAGAGACAGGGTGAGCGGGGGATGGGCAGGGAGAGAGGGAGAGAGAGAATCCCAAGCAGTCTCTGCAGTGTCAGCGTGGAACCCGATGCGGGGCTTGAACTCACAGACTGTGAGACCTGAGCCAAAACCAAGAGTCGGACACTTTACTACCTGTGCTACCCAGGCGCCCCCAGACCCTAGTCTTTTGGCAGCCGCTCCCCCTTCCCCTTGCCCCACAGATCCTGATAACCGCTAATCCACTTTCTGTCTGTATGGATTTGCCTGCTGTCCACATTTCACGTAAATGGGTCCATACAGTATATGGTCTTTTGTGACCGGCTTCTTACACCCAACATCATGTTTCTGAGCTTTGTCCCTGATGTAGCGTGGTACCTGACCCCTGTTCCCTTTCTTCTTTTAATGTTTATTTTTGAGAGAGAGCGCGTGCGTGCACGCGCGTGCTCATGTGAGTGGGGGAAGGCAGAGAGGGAGAGAGAGAGAATCCCAAGCAGGCTCCATACTGTAAGTGCAGAGCCTGATGGGGGGCTCGATCTCATGAACCATGAGATCATGACCTGAGCCAAGAGCAAGAGTTGGACAGACGCTCAACAGACTGAGCTACCCCGGCACCCCACCTCCGATTTTTAATGTTTGTTTATTTTTGAGAGAGAGAGAGAGACAGAGCGTGCATAGGGGAGGGGCAGAGAGAGGGGGAGACACAGAATCCGAAGCAGGTTCCGGGCTCTGAGCTGTCAGCACAGAGCCCGACGCAGGGCTCGAACCCACGACCTGTGAGATCATGAGCTGAGCCGAAGTCGGACGCTTAACCGACCGAGCCGCCCAGGCGCCCCACCTCCGATCCTTTTTTATGGCCGAACAATATTCCACCGCAATTTTGTTTATCTGGCCACTCGTTGATGGGCACTTGAGTTGTTTCCACCTTTTGGCTGTCGTGAGTAGTGTTGTTGTGACCGTGGGTGTGCAGGCATCTGTTCGAGTCCCCGCTTCGTTCTCTTGGGGATATACCTGGGGATGGAAGTGCTGGGCGGCGTGGTGACTGTGTTTAAGGAACGCCCTCATTTTTGAATTTTTTTTTTTAATTTTTTTTTCTACGTTTATTTATTTTTGGGACAGAGAGAGACAGAGCATGAACGGGGGAGGGGCAGAGAGAGAGGGAGACACAGAATCGGAAACAGGCTCCAGGCTCCGAGCCATCAGCCCAGAGCCCGACGCGGGGCTCGAACCCACGGACCGTGAGATCGTGACCTGGCTGAAGTCGGACACTTAACCGACTGCGCCACCCAGGCGCCCCTGAATTTTTTTTTTAACGTTTATTTTTGAGACAGAGAGAGACAGAGCACGAACGGGAGAGGGTCAGAGAGAGGGAGACACAGAATCTGAAATAGGCTCCAGGCTCTGAGCTGTCAGCCCAGAGCCTGACGCGGGGCTCGAACTCACGGACCGCGAGATCGTGACCTGAGCCGAAGTCGGCCGCTTAACCGACTGAGCCGCCCAGGCGCCCCATGGAATGCCCTCATTTTTGAATTTTTGTTCTTCCCAGAGCCAACATCGGAGGAGCCCGAGGCACAGAAAGAATTGCCGAAGCCTGAGGCGGATGTGGTAAGTTAGGGATTTCCCTGAGCCAACTCTTCCTCCCCGGGAGCCAGCCAGTCCGAGGGTTAGCTGTAAAATGGAGGACGAGGAGTTCTCTCCAGTCTGTCGCTGGCGTCTACTCCCTCTCCACTGGGAGCCTGCTTGCCACAGATTCAGCTCGCTGAGTCACGAGAAAGTTCTCCGTGCCCCGCACCCCTCCAGAGGGACGGGGCTTTGCGCGAGGGACAGGGCTCTTCACTTTCCCTTCCTTGTGTCCCCGCCTTTTTTTGTTTGTTGAGTTTTCAAATGTCTTTAATTTTTATTTTTCAGTGTTTGTTTATCAGAGAGAGAGGGACAGAGGGTGGGAGAGAGCGAGGGAGACACAGGTTCCGAAGCAGGCTTCAGGCTCCGAGCTGTCAGCACAGAGCCCGACGCGGGGCTTGAACTCGTGAACTATGAGATCGTGACCTGAGCTGACGTCAGATGCTCAACCGACTGAGCCACCCAGGCGCCCCGCCCCTTGTCTCCCCCGCTTTGAATCAAACCGGGACAGGCTCACCGCGTAAGGCCCAGCTGTGCTCGCTGTGGCTTCGTGCCAAGAACAAGAACTCTCTGGGCCCGGGTGTTAGCAGCCGAGCACTGTGTGCTATATCCGTGCTGTTTTTATTTGTACTTCTTTGATTTCAAGTGACACTGAACGGTTTTTTCATATTTTCAGTTTCTCTTTTTGCGACACGACACGTCCGTTTGTGTCCGTTTATTTCCTGGGGTGGTTGCGTTTTCCTCGTTGGTCCACCCTTGGCTCTACATGGGAGACATTTTAGAGCATGAAGTTTTCTCGACTTGGAAACTTCAGGTGAAGGAGATTCCTTCTCATCTTCCAGGAGCACTGGGAGAAGGACAGGGTGACTCCTCGCGTTTGTCCTCATGTCTTCCGGTTCCTTTAATTATTTAGAGGAGTTCTCCAGACTTTTTTTTTTTTTCTAGTCACCACTTACAATTTTTTTGCCGTCTAACTCGTGCGTTCTTCGGTGTTTCCCAGTCTTGTCTCTTCCCCTTCGTTCTCCCTCTCTGCTAATGCTAGTTTGCTTTTTTTTTTTTTTTTTAAGTTTATTTACTTTGAAAGAGAGAGAGAGACAGAGAATGCACTCACAGGAGGGGCAGAGAAAAAGGGAGAGACAGAGACAGGGTGGAGCCTGACTTGGGGCTCGAACCCACAAACCATAAGATGATGAACTGAGCCGAAATCAAGAGTCAGACACTTAACCGACTGAGCTGCCCAGGCGCCCCTGCCAGTTGGCTTTGCCTTGACGTCTCCCGTCCGGTGTCCCGGGCCGGCTGCACCCTTCTCCTTTTTCCAGCTCATCATCTTGGAGCCTGATTGCCTGCTTTAGGCTCATATCCTACAGGGTCCCTTGATTGAGTTTTACTCCGAGGTCGAGGATTGCTGGGCGAGGTGTCTTTGCAACCACAGGCATAAAGGAGATATCTTGGGAAGATCGTGTCCCCCATTTTCCTCTGTGGTCCGTTCTAGTTTCACTCGGCGAAGCGAGGGAATCTCACTGTCTGCTTTCTTCAGAAGCTTGAAACCTGTCATTCAGCTTATCTGCAGCCTTCCCTTCACCATCCTGGACCCGTCAGGCTTCTCGCCTCATGTCCTATGTCGCCACGTGCGCTTGTGAATGGGGGAAAGGACGCCTCCTGACGGCTGTACCTGCTTCGGCCCTCTGCTCCCCTCCCGTAGAAGCCCCTTTTCCTGTCCCGAGCCGTGCTGACAGGACTGGCGGGTGCGGAATGGACAGCGGACCACGATGCCGTCCTGGAACACTTTGCCCGGGACCCTTCGGAACCCATCCTCACCATCTTCATCGACCCCTGTGTGGGGCTGACGCTGGAGCTGGGCATGCCTGTACAGGTGGGTGCTCGGCTCTCCCGGACCCCGAGGTGGTCGGCCAGGGAGCTGAGGGTTTGCATCCCTCCATCATCTGAGTCTTACCTCCTGTGCCCAAGGTGTGTTGAGCCTCGTGGTGGGTCCGCTTGACGGTGGAATACAGAGGCATGAGGCAGGGTTTTGCTTTCGGCGATCTCGTGGTCTGGTGGGGGAGACAGACGTATAGAAACTATTCACAATGTGTTAGGATGCACGGGCAGAGCTTAATAGGAACTTTATGGGGACAGTACGGCCAGTGGGATGCTGGCAAGGCCTGGCGACAGAGGTGACATTCGAGCTGGAAAAGAAAGGTAAGTCCGATTTCATCGCGTCTGGGTGAGAGCTGTGTCGGCAGAGAACGCTTTATGGGCAAAGAAAAGAGCTGTGGGAGGCGATCCTGAAAAGGCGGGCTGGGGTCACTTCGCGGAGGGCCTTGTGTTTATGCTGGAGAATTTGGCCTCCCTCCTGCAGGGAACTAGCACAGCCTTTCGTGGATTAGAGAGAGAACGCTTTCAACCGTGTGGAAGACACACGGGCGAGGGGTAAGCCACGGGTAGGGAGACGGTTAAAAGATGGCTAGAGTAGAACGTTAGTGGTGGAATCTGGGCATTGTTGTAAACCTCTTGTAACTTTTCTATATGTTCGAAGCCTTTGAAATAAAGTGTTGGAAAAGAGAAAGGCCTTTGCTTTGCTTTTATTGGCAGCACGTACACAAAACGATAACGATAACGGAGGTGAACATGGCCGTGCGCCGTGACACAATTTGGGAAATGTTCCAGATCAAAAGCAAAAATAGCTTGCGGCTTTTTCCTGTACGTTGGCGTCAGGCAGCTACAAAACATCATGGAAAAAAAAAAAAAAGATCTCATTCGTAAAAGGAAGAAGAGTTTGCCAAAAATGTGTAGGACTTATATGAAAGAAAGCAAGTTTGTTGCAGGCCATGAAACCATGAGAGAAGATTTGACTGGATAGCCATATCCTGTTTCTGGGTGGGAATCTTAATATTATAAAGATCCTTTATCTAAAAAGAAATGTACCATTTTAAATTTTTTTTTTTTTTAACGTTTATTTATTTTTGGGACAGAGAGAGACAGAGCATGAACGGGGGAGGGGCAGAGAGAGAGGGAGACACAGAATCGGAAACAGGCTCCAGGCTCCGAGCCATCAGCCCAGAGCCCGACGCGGGGCTCGAACTCCCGGACCGTGAGATCGTGACCTGGCTGAAGTCGGACGCTTAACCGACTGCGCCACCCAGGCGCCCCGAAATGTACCATTTTAATGCAACTCCCATCACAGTGCCAAAGTCCCTAAACCCCTTACGTGAAGATTTAAAAATACATCCAGTCGGGACGCCTGGGTGGCTCAGTCGGTTGGGCATCCGACTTCAGCTCAGGTCATGCTCTCCTGGATCATGAGCTCGAGCCCCGCGTCGGGCTCTGTGCTGGCAGCTCGGAGCCTGGAGCCTGCTTGGGATTCTGTGTCTCCCTCTCTCTGCCCCTTCCCCCGCTCACGTTCTGTCTGTCTCTCAAAAATAAACATTAAAAAATATCTATCTAGGGGCGCCTGGGTGGCGCAGTCGGTTGAGCGTCCGACTTCAGCCAGGTCACGATCTCGCGGTCCGGGAGTTCGAGCCCCGCGTCGGGCTCTGGGCTGATGGCTCAGAGCCTGGAGCCTGTTTCCGATTCTGTGTCTCCCTCTCTCTCTGCCCCTCCCCCGTTCATGCTCTGTCTCTCTCTGTCCCAAAAATAAATAAACGTTGAAAAAAAAAAATTAAAAAAAAAAAATATCTATCCAGAAATATGCATGAAGAAGGAAAGCAATGTAGGAGAGTTGTGAATACGAAAACCTCTTCTAATTAAACTGAAGTAATTACAACAGAGCTGTACTGGGACAGGAATATACGTTGATATGCAACATTAAAGACACCAAGTACAGACGCATATATGTAAGCATTTTCTCTAAAAATTGCATTTAAAATCCGTGGGGAAGAACAGATCCTTCGGTGAATAGAATTGGGAAATACAGAAAAGTTTTCCATTAAAAATCTAATCAGCTGGGGAGAGCAGGGGGAAACAGGCAGATGTTGGTCAGAGGGCACAAGGAGATCAAAAGCAGAGGCCACAAAGCAAAAATACACACACACGGGACTACATCAAATCCAAAAGCTTCTGCACAGCAAAGCTTCTTCCATCAACAAAATGAAAAGGCAAACCTAAGGATTGGGAGAAAATACGTGTAAATCGTCTATCTGATAAAAGGTTAATATCCAAAGTATATAAAGAACTCCTACAATCCAATAGCAAAAAGAACATCCTGATCGAAAAATGAGCAGAGGGATCGAAGAGACATTTTTCCAAAGAAGACCTACAAATGGCCAACGGGTGTTTGAAAAGGTGCCTCCATATCATCAATGGGAGAAATGCAAGTGAAAATCGCAGCGAGGTATCAGATACCACCTGACACTTGTCAGAATGGCCATCGTCAAATAGACTCCCAAGAGTCAACAAACGTTGGTGAAGATGTGCAGGAGAGGGAACCCTCGTGCCCTGTTAGTGGGAATGTAAGTTGGTGCAGTCGCTCTGGAGAATGGGATGCACGTTCCTCAGAAAATTAAAAACAGAACTACCCGATGATCTGGCAATCCAGTTGTGGGTATCCATCCAAAGGAAATGAAATCGCTGTCTCAAAAAGATACCTGTACCCCACGTTCGTTGCAGCATTATTTACAATAGCCAAGCTATGGGAGCAGCCTAAGTGTCCACCGATGGATGGATGGATAAAGAAAGTTCCATGTACACACGATGGAACAGTATTCAGCAGTGAGAAAGAAAAGAAGCCCGGGGCGCCTGGGTGGCTCAGTTGGTTAAGCAGCGGGCTCTTGATTTAGGCTCAGGTCATGATCTTGTGGTTCATCAGGCTCCACACCGACAGTGCGTGGAGATGGTCTCTGATTCTCAGTTTTTTTCTCCTAAAAAAGTGAAAAACAGAAAGAAAGAAAAGAGAATCTTGCTACTTGCAATATCCTGGATGGAACTTGAGGGCATTATGCTGAAATAAGTCAGAGAAACGTAAATACTGTATGATCTCACTCATGTGTGGAATCTAGGGGGGACAAATCCCAAACTCACAGAAACAGAAGAGATTGGCGGTTGCTAGAGTCAGGGGGTGGGCAGGTAGGGGAAATGGTTGAAGGTGGTCAAAAGATACAAACCTCCAGTTTTAAGAGAAATCAGTTCTGGTGATATAATGTACAACCCGGTGACTATCGTTAGCAATAGCATGTATTTGAAAGTTGCTAAGGGAGTAGATCTTAAAAATTCTCAAGATGAGACGGAAAAAATTGTAAGTGCGTGAGGTGATGGATGTTAACTAAACTTACCGTGATCATCACTTTACATATATCAAATCACGTTGTACACATTAAACTAACAGTGTTATCGGTCAGTTATATCTCAATACAACTGGAGGGAAAGGGTACAGTTTCATTTATGCAAGGTGAATGGTTCTGGAGATCTATTAGCATGGTAACCACAGTTACCATGTGTGTGCACCTGCAGTTTGCTAAGAGGGTACGTCTTCAGTGTTCTCACTGCACACACACATGCACACGAGAAGAAAAAGAAAAAAATGGTACCTAATGAGATAGTGGATATATTCATTCGGTTGATTATGGTGATGATTTCACAGTGTATACATATATCAAAGCATCAGGTTGTATACCCTAAATCTATACATTTTTATTTGTCAATTATGCCTCAAGAAAGAGAAAATTTATTTGGTATGCTGAAATACATTCTAAACGAGATTACAGCCTTAGTTGTATGCTTCTGGGTCAAGATGGCCAATTGGACTTCCTTAAAGAATTATTACTCTTGGGGTGCCTGGGTGGCTCAGTTGCTTAAGCGTCCGACTTTGACTCAGGTCGTGATCTCACAAGTGTGTGAGTTCAAGCCCCGTGTCGGGCTCTGTGCTGACAGCTCAGAGCCTGGAGCCTGGTTCGGATTCTGCGTTTCCCCCCTCTCATGCTCTGTCTCTCTCTTTCAAAAATCAATAAACATTAAAAAAAATTTTAAAGAATTATCACTCTCGATAAAAGGAGCAAAAGGTAAAACCAGAAAAAAAAAAAAAAAACAACACCCAAGAGTAAAGAAGGAAAGAAGCATAATCCAATCTAAGAAACTTGATGAAGTGGGGACCAATGAAAGGTCTGTGCTCTGAGTGACAGAAATGTTCTTCCCAGGGGAATGGTGGACCCCCAGCAAGATGGGACCCTCAGGGCATGTAACAAAACCTGAAAAGGAAGAAAGCGCCCAGGTATTTCCTCAGAGATTTTACGTTCTTTTGAAATTAGCCTGAACCACCCGCCCATCCCCTCGTGCTATCCTCTTAGGCTGGCGAAGAGGGACTAAAACATAAAATACGCGATCCTTCCACTTGGAGGGGGAAAAGAAACACGGCTCTCCCAGCAGGACATCAAGGAGTCACCCACAGTCTGTTAGAGCAGAAAAGACGGGGTCACAGAAACTGCTCACGCATGTGGAAGGTGGAGAGGAATTGCGTGGCAACCGCAGGCATGTCACATCCAGGGGACACAAATGGAACAAAGCAGACACAGGAGGAAAAGAGCCAAGCAGAAGGAAATTCCTCACAACAGAATTTGTGCTAGGAACAAACCTAACAAGAGCGTGAATTCAATTTTTAAAAAGCTGGGAGGTGAAATGATGCAACATGGGAAATACATAAAACGGAGATTGCAAATTTTAGGAAATGAACATAGCAGCATGTGACAAAACCCAGTAGGTTAGAAACAGCGAGGGACTGACGAGCGATCGCTGCAGACCCGAGTTGCCAGGGAAGAGAGGCTCGAGATCATCATAGTGCACGAGGAAGAGAAAGCCAATGACGACACGATTAAAGGAAAGTTAATAAGACAGGTGATCTAATATAGAGTGCCAACGAATGAGACAATAGAAATTTAAAGATAAAGCACAAAAGAATTTCCTTGCCCTGCAGAAGGAACTGAATCTGGGAATTGGCAGAGCATACTTCTCTTCCACAAAATTTGTTACACGATGTTTAATGTCAACACACATCTTAGGTAAGCTACTGAACTCCAAGGGAATTAATTCTTCGGGAACATCGCCTAGGTGGTATTCCTGCCAAGAAGATTTAACCTGCATCTAATACTGAGGAAACAATCAGATAAATCCAAGTTAAGGGACATTTTGGAAAACAACTGGCCTGGACTGTTAGAAAGATCAATGCCATGGAAGAAAGAAAAAGACAGGGGTGGTGGGGGGGGTGGCGTCTGGGTGGCTCAGGTCGGCTCAGATCATGGTCTCACGGTTCGTGAGTTTGAGCCCCACGTTGGGCTCTGCGCTGGTGGCACGGAGCCTGCTTGGTATTCTCTCCCTCTCTCTCTCTCTCTGCCCCTTCCCCATCTGCACTCTCTCTCAAAATAAGTATAAACTAAAAAGAAAAAGAAAAAAAAGGAAAAGACCGGAGAACCGTGTGGAATGCAAGGAAACTGAGGAGACGCGGCTGTGTGTGATCCTGGATTGGATCCTGGGTGGCAAAGAACAGCCGTATGTGACGTTATTTGGACCACTGGGGAAAATTGAATATGGATTGTGTATTATATCAAGTATTGTATGAAGTTCAGTCTTCTGAGTGTGTGATAATTATGGTGTTGGATGTGTTGGAGAATATCCTTTTTCAGAGCTATATGCCAAAGTATTTAAGGGCTCCCTATCACGATGTCTACTGCTAACTCTCAAATGGCTCAGCTGGGAGAGGGAGCGAGCAAGAGGGTTCCCTCAAGCACAGATGTTGACAGTGATGAATCTAGATGGAGGGTGTGCTGTTCATTGGATTTTTCTTGCAATTTCTCTATGAGTTGGAATTATTTAAAACACAAAAATTTGGGAAAAGATGACTTAGCCCTCGCCAAAAAACAAATAGTCTGCCACGAGGAAACATTAGGCTAGTTGCCCACTTCTCTGATCACCAGGAAGAACACACTCAGAGTTCTCTCGGAAGGACAGTGTGCCCCAAGGGTATTATACCCAGCCGAGATGGTCAAATACAATGGCAACAAAGAGGTGGTCATTTTCTTTTCTTTTTTTTTTTTTAATTTTTTTTAACGTTTTATTTATTCTTGAGACAGAGAGAGACAGAGCACGAACGGGGGAGGGGCAGAGAGAGAGGGAGACACAGAATCGGAAGCAGGCTCCAGGCTCCGAGCCATCAGCCCAGAGCCCGACGCGGGGCTCGAACTCACGGACCACGAGATCGTGACCTGGCTGAAGTCGGACGCTTAACCGACTGAGCCACCCAGGCGCCCCAGAGGTGGTCATTTTCAATCTTGAAAGAACCCTACTTAAAAAAATGTATATTTATCATCAGTGGAAATCTATTCCATTAAGAAATGAACCAAATAGGGGCTCCTGGCTGGCTCACTCAGTGGAGCGTGAGACTCTTGATCTGGGGTCATGAGTTTGAGCCCCACGTTGGGTGTAGAGATTACTCAAAAATAAAATCTTAAAAAAAAAGAAAAGAAATAAATGAACCAAATAAAGAACTCAGGAATAAAGAATCTAGGAACGTTCAATTCATTTAAATAAAAATTAATACTAGGGGTGCCTGGGTGGCTTAGTTGGTTAAGCATCCAACTCTTGACATTCAACTGACAGCCACCCAGGTGCCGAAAGATTTTATGTTTTTATTTATTTATTATTTATTTACTTATTTTGGGGGGGGAGGGAGGGGCAGAGAGAGAGAGAGGGAGAGAGAGAGACTCCCAAGCAGGTTCAGCACTGTCAATGCAGAGCCCAACGCAGGGCTCGATCCCATGAACCTTGAGATCATCACCTGAACCAAAATCAAAAGCCAGACGCTTAACTGACCAAGCCACCCAGGTGCCTCAAAGATATTTTATTTTATTAAAAAAATTTTAATGTTTATTTGTGAGAGAGAGACAGAGTGTGAGCAGGGGAGGGGCAGAGAGAGAGGGAGACACAGAATCCGAACCAGCCTCCAGGCTCCCAGCTGTCAGCACAGAGCCTGACGTGGGGCTCGAACTGACAAACTGCGAGATCATGACCCGAGCCGAAGTCGGACGCTCAACTGACTGAGCCACCCAGGCACCCCAAAGATATTTTTAAGTGATCTCTATGCCCCAGATGGAGCTCAAACTCACAACCCCAGGTCCAAGAGTCACATGCTCTATTGACTGAGCCAGCCAGGGGCTCCTCCCCCGCCTTTTAAAAAGTTTTTATTTTAATCAGCATGGCAAGTGCTCTCCTTAATTCCTGTCACCTCTTACACCCATCTTCCCGCCCACCTCCCCTCTGGAAAGTATCAGTTTCTTCCCTATAGTTTAAAGTCTGTTTCTTTTCTCTCTCTCTCTCTTTTTCTAAGTTTATTTATTTATTCTAGTACGCTCTACATCCAACGTGGGGCTCGAACTCACAACCCCAAGATCAAGAGTTGCATGCACTCTCACTCGTACATACCACACTTACACCACACACACAGGCAAACCACACATATCCTAGAATCACGCCAATGCGCACCGCACACGTACTGCACAATATACCACACACACTCACTAATCTTAACACGTACACACCAGTAATACAGCACACAAAAGCCAGCTGAGCCAGCCAGTCACCCCAAGAGTCTGGTTCTTGGTTTGCTCCTCTTTCTCCTTTCCCCCTTTGCTCGTTTTATTTCTTGAATACTACACAGGAGGGAAATCATATGGTATTACATATATATATCATTTTAAGAAAAATAATAGTGTTAAGCTTTAAAAAAAAAAAAAAGACCCTAAATGCCAAAATTTAATTCTGGGCAGTGGGAAGATGGATGGTTATTAATTTCTTCTTTGTGATTCATTTTCAGTTTTTGGAATGAACTAAATTGTAAAGAGTAGTCAAATGCACGCCCACACGAAAGGCAGATCTGATCTTAGGGAGGAATGACCTTTCTGAGCATGTAGGGAAGTCAGGAACTTGAAAATTGTAAAGCTTTAACTACACGAAAGCTGTACATTTCTGGATGTGGGCAACGACAACAGCCACACAAACTCACCATTAACCAGGTTGAGGGGTAAATGGACAATTGGGGGAGACGTTCACGCAACTGAAATGGAAACACCCAAGTCAATTGCCTGTTAATTCCATTCCTCTCCTTCCCGCTTTCCCTATACCTACAAGTGCTTCCCCCATTCTATCCCTTTCATTCTATCCATCTGTCCAACATTTATGGAGCATCTAATGTGTCCCAGTCAACTGTACTAGGTTCCGGGACCAAGTTGGGCAGAATACACCGTCCCTCCCTCCCTTCAAGACATGCTCTCTGCATTTCCTCCCTGTGGTTCTGGGTGTGGACTCTGTTATGTCCCCTGAAAGACACAGGAAGCACACCGTGACACGTTTGGAGATGAGCCAGGATGCCCGAAGGGAACGTGGCCGAGACCTCAGCCAGGCCTTCGTGATCGGCGCCTCAGATCCTGTTGGGTACCATGCTGGGGTCTGGACGCTGATCTCTGACCTCCTGTCTTCCATGCAGACGCAGAACCAGATTGTCTACTTCATACGCCAAGCGCCGGTTCCCATCACTCCAGAGAACTTCCAGGCCACCGTGCAGTTTGGGACGGTGCGTGGTTCCTACATCCCGGCCCTGCTTCGGCTGCTCAGTGGCGTCTTTGCCCCTCAGATCTTTGCAAACGCAACCTGGCCCGAGAGTATTCGAAATCATTTTGCTTCTCATTTGCACAGATTCTTGGCCTGCCTGACAGGTGAGCAGAAAACCCCCCGTGCCTGGTTCCTGTCTGGTGCCCCACGGACGGGAGGGGCGAGCGAGGCGGGTGGGAGATTCCTCCCGAGTACCTGTGCGGCCCGGCGCGGAGTCGGTGCCTGTGTGTGTTTGCTGAACGCGTGGGTCGGGGTGCAGAATTTGCCTCCCGGTACAGGTACGGTTTTCTGCCGTCGACGGTTGACCAGATCCGCTCAAACGTAGAGTTGGGTATTTCGTGAGTACACGTGGGGTCAGGGGAAACGCGGGCGGTATGGGGCTCCTGGGGGGAGCGCATGCATCGTAGAAGAGAATGTTGAAGACGCGGTCCAGATCTTTGACCTTATTTTATGATAATCTCTTATTTTACCTCAACAAGGTTTCCCTCTTGCCTTCTGTCATTTTCCCTCTTGAGGTCAAAAAATTAGGAGTCGTAGTTTCTTTTGCCCGTTCTCCTGAAATCCCCCATACTTCCTGGGCCCTGGAATACCAACCACTGTTGGAACTGGGGTAGCATAAACTCAGTCCCGTCTGTGAACTTCCACGGTCCTTTCCTTTCCTTTCCTTAGATACTCGCTACAAACTGGAGGGGCACACGGTTCTCTACATTCCCGCAGAGGCCATGAACATGGAGCCTGAGGTGGTAGTTAAGGACAAGGAGCTGGTGCAGCGGCTGGAGAGTGAGTGGCTGGCATTGCCAGTGTGTTGCGGGGCCGAGGGGACAGCGGAGGGGCAGCCCAGAGGCCGAGGAAGGAGCTGGGTTGGGAGGGCTGCGCGGGCGGCGGCGGGAAGGACACAAGGGGGAGCAGCTTAAAGACGCGCGAGAGGTTTTGTGCTCTCCCCCGCAGCCTCCATGATCCACTGGACCCGGCAGATAAAGGAGGTGCTCAGTGCCCAGGAGTCCGTGGAGATAGGAGAAAATTTAGGTCCTTTGGAGGAGGTTGAGTTCTGGCGCAATCGGTGCATGGACCTGTCTGGCATCAGTAAACAGCTGGTGAAGGAGGGAGTGAAGCACATCGAGTCCATCCTGCACCTTGCCAAGTCGTCCTACTTGGCACCCTTCATGAAACTGGCCCAGCAGATCCAGGTTGGTGAGCGGGCCAGAGGATGGAGGCTTAAGGGGAGCCCGGGGTGGGGGCTCAGTCGGTGAAGCGTCCGACTTCGGCTCGGGCCATGATCTCGCCATTCGTGAGTTCGAGCCCCGCGTCGGGCTCTGTGCTGACGGCTCGGAGCCCGGAGCCTGCTTCGGATTCTGTGTCTCCCTCTCTCTCTGCCCCGCCCCTGCTCACACTCTCGATCTCTCTCTCTCACTCTCTCAAAAATAAATATACGTTAAAAAAAAAAAAGGATAGAGGCTTAGCAGAAAGTGGACAGTGGATGGGACAATATCAGGTGCTAAGGAGGAGCCAGAGTAAGCACCAACAGCAAAGATAGATCCACCCAGTGTTTGGACTTGCACTTGGTGGGGGGGGGGGGGGAGTACACAAGGAGGAAGACACAAGGTCCCAAGGAGCTTATGGTTTAGTTAGGGAGACTGCAGTCAGTCAACAAATAAGCACTGAGTACCTTCTATGAGACCCACCCCTATAATCTGTCTCCACGAACCCCACCCCTACAGTCCAGCTCAGAAAATAAGGCTTCCACAAAACAGAATCACTAGATGGCATGGGGTCAAAGAGGAACCCATAGGGTTCAGCCAAGAGAATTGCAAGATAAACACTTAAAAAATAAATTTAAGGGGTGCCTGAGTGGCTCAGTCGGTTAAGCGTCCGACTTCAGCTCGGGGTCACGATCTCGCGGTCCGTGAGTTCGAGCCCCGCGTCGGGCTCTGGGCTGACGGCTCGGAGCCTGGAGCCTGCTTCCGGTTCTGTGTCTCCCTCTCTCTCTGCCCCGTCCCCATTCATGCTCTGTCTGTCTCTGTCTCAAAAATAAATAAACGTTAAAAAAAATTAAAAAAAAAATTTAATAAAGTATGACGAGATGATTCTGTTAGCTTTGGGGACATGCAGAAGGGCAGAGTGATCTGTGGAATACAGGCAGAGAAGGCGGAGGCCTTCTCTTCCCGGGCAGGATTTTGAGCTAGGTCTTAAGGGAACTGAGCCACAGCTACGTGGAAAAGTTTAGAACCCTGCTCGAGACCAGGGCGGTGAGGGATACTGGGCGAAACCGTGAGGGTGTTCGGTCAGTTGATCAACAGTTATTGAGTGGTGCGGGGTTCTGAATTCAGCTGGAGACGCTGGGGGAGTGGACACAAACCCCGAGCGTAGGGAATCCCAGTCTGGTGGGAGAGATGGGACTCCCCACGGGAAAAGACACCAAGGCCCCGCGGTGGGAAGTACGAACGAAAGCGGACAGGTATGAACTCCGCTCTTGAGGGCCCACGGAGACCTGAGATGCCTGGCTAGGCTCTGAGAGGGGCAGGCCAGGGCGGGGTTCCAGATGGGCAAACGGTGCTGGCTCCGGGCCGCTTCTTCCCAACGGACGGGACTCACTCCTCGTTGGTCTTCCCTGCCAGGATGGCTTCCGGCAAGCCCAGTCAAACCTGACGTTTCTGTCGATCCTGAAAGAGCCCTACCAGGAGCTGGCCTACATGCAGCCTAAGGACATCCCCAGTAAGCTCCCCAAGTTGATCAGCCTCATCCGCATCATCTGGGTCAACTCTCCCCACTACAACACTCGGGAGAGACTGACCTCCCTCTTCCGAAAGGTGCGTGTTCCGCAGGGGTGGGGCGGAGGGCTTTAGCAGAGGGGCCCGATTCGCTGAGGAAGGGGCATCCGCAGTTCCAGGCAGTGGGGAGCGGCCCGGGGGTGGGGGTGGGGGGGTTCGGACAGAGACCCGTGGCTTCTTCAGCTCCCGCGGGCTCCGGGTGGGGGTGGGGGCCTGGGCTGGACAGCCTGCTTCCGTGGTGGGGGAGGCAGGCAGCGCAGACCCCCAGGCTGAGCTGGGCAGGAGGGGAAGGCTTCTCATCTCCAAAGCCGGACACGGCAGGGGGCGAGAGGCAGGTTTGGGAAGGGACGCCGGCTTTTGAGGAGCGGGACCCACATTCCATCTGGGCTGACCGAGACAGGGCGCTGAGGCGGGAAGTGAGCTGGGCTGCAGCAGGGAGCAGCGGGGAAGGGGCGGGTGCCCCTCGGGCCACCCATCCGCCCGTCCGCCCGTCCGCAGATGAGCAACGAGATCATCCGCCTGTGCTGTCACGCCATCTCCCTGGACCGTATCTTCGAGGGCTACGTCACTTCCAGCAAGGAGGACCTCCAGGGCTGCATCTCGTGCTGCCAGGCCTGGAAAGACCACTACCTACAGGCCGTGCAGATGCATACCCAGTACGCCGTGCGTCCCCCACGGTCCCGTCTGTCACCCCTGCCACTCCCGCTGAGTGCAGATGTTTAAAGCCTACGGATTCCGGTTCCGAGACCCGGTCCCAGTTCTCTCCGGATGCAGATACTCTAGTGCCTAGCCCTGGCTCCTCCTCTCCCTCGTCCCGGGAAGCCTTCCTGGCTCACTCCTCCTTTCTTGGCTTTCTTGGCTTTCTTGGCTTTCTTGACCCGAAAGTCTGAAGTTCTAAAACTTCTAGAACGGAGATGCTTTGCCTCCTCTCTGCTTCTCCTCATCTCGCGTCTCCTCCCTTCAGGGCTCAGGAAAACTGCCTCTTGGGGTCCCCTTTTCTAAGGCCCCCCCAAACCCAGGACTCCCAGTTGGAGCTTCGCGCAGGCCGTTTCCTACATTTTCATCCGGTCCACCTTTCTCTGGATGTAGGTTCTCCAACCGGGGCTGGGTCCTGGACCAGACCAGCATATTCGCTCAGGTGGATGCCTTTGTGCAGCGCTGCAAGGACCTCATTGAGGTGGGCAGACTGTCAGGGAGGGAGGGGCGGGCGCAGTGGACCCCAGACCCCGGCCAGGGGCCGAGGAGACAGGGCAGAGGCTGAGCCGGGAGCTTACTGCTTGGACTCTGCATAACTGTGTGCCCCACCTCTGTCCCGTCCTTTTAGAATCTTGCCTGTTATCACTGCCTGGGTGTCTTCTAGTTCATTCTGCAGCCCCAATTCATCCCAGTAGCTCCTTGTGTCTGGTGGGTCCTCCTTGGTGTTTAGACATCTTGAGCCAAACCGAAGAGCTCAGGGCCTACGAGGTCAGAAACAAGAGCAGGGAGGCCTGACGCTCGCTGACTTCGTTGTAGGTCTGTGACTGCCAGTATCATTTTGCCCGCTGGGAAGACGGCAAGCAGGGTCCCCTTCCCTGCTTCTTTGGGGCCCAGGGGCCCCAGATCACACGGAACTTGCTGGAGATCGAGGACATCTTTCATAAAAACCTCCATATGCTGCGGGCTGTCCGCGGGGGCATCCTGGACGTCAAGAACACGTCCTGGCACGAAGACTACAACAGGTGAGAGTGCCCGCCCCCCCCACATCCCGCCCCTGCCCCGGGCTGGGGAGGAGGGGGGTGGGGCGGGGCATAGGGGGCGGGGCTGGAGGAGGGGCCGCAGTAGGTGATGCTAGGCACACCCCGTTAACCAGTGAGAGCCTGTTTCCTCCACTAAAACAGAGGGCCTAGTGGTAGAACCCAACCTCACTGTATCGCTTTGCGGAACGAACGGAGTCGGGCACGTGACGCCCTTTGCGCCTGGCACCGGGGACGCCCTCGGTATCAGCCCGGGGGGAATCTCCCTCGGGGCGTGGCCTTGAGGCAGGTGAGGGCGCCTGCCAGTCACGGCTCATCACGCTCATCACGCTTCTCTAACGGCGCAGGTTTCGTTCTGGAGTCAAGGACCTGGAGGTGATGACTCAGAACCTGATCACCTCCGCCTTCGAGTTAGTCCGAGATGTGGAGCAGGGAGTGTTACTGCTGGACACCTTCCACCGGCTGGCGTCGCGGGAGGTGCCGCCCGCCCCCCTCCCCCGCCCCGCCCCGCCTGGCCTCTCCTCTGCCTCCTTCAGTTCTTCCTGATCCTTCCCGACTCCGTGCCACCTCCAGTCGTGCCCTCCCACGTCCCCCCTGTCCTCCACCGCCAGAGCCTCTTCTTCCGTCTGCTCCCTGAGTTTCCAGATGGCCCCGGGAGAAGGTGTCCTCCAGCTTGAGTCCCTGGGGGGGACCCTGGATCCGCCGGGGCGCGGGTTCAGGCTGTCTCCCTTCTTCCCTTAGGCCATCAAGCGCACCTACGACAAGAAGGCGGTGGACCTGTACATGCTGTTCAATAGCGAGCTGGCCCTCGTGAACCGGGAGCTGAACAAGAAATGGCCGTACCTGGAGCCCTACGTGGCCCAGTTCTCCGGACAGGCGCACTGGATGCGGATCCTGCGGCGGCGCATCGACAGAGTCATGAACGTGAGCGCCTGGCCTCTCCCCAGACTCGTTCTCGTGAGGCGGTGGAGGTTGGGGGCTGTGCCCCGTGCTGGCCGGGGACCCGACCCGGGAGTTTCCCCAGAGCGTCTCCACGGTGGGAGCCTGGCAGGTGCGGGGCCTGGACAGGACGAGGCCGGAGCTTGGGATTCACAGCGACGGCGGGCGTGGTGGGTGGAACGTGAGTCCCGCTAGGATTTTCCTGTCAAGCTGGAGAGGAGGAGCCGGCCCAGCATCTGGGAAGCTGGGCCGTCAGAGGAGGAATACGACCTTGGGCAGCTGTGGCCCTTGAAGGGCCTGGTCTAGAACAGCAGGCATGAAGAACCAGAAAAAACCCAACAACCTCTAAAGGGCAGTTTTGGGCGCGTAGGTCTAACGCTCTTGAGGTATCTGCCATCATGTGATTGGTTCTGGTGAGAACCAGGCGGCCTGCGGACAGCGGAGGCCGCTTCACGGTCGCTGAGCTGGGACTTGGGGAGGAAGGGCCCGTACTGGTTTTCAACGTCGTACCTCTTCCGTCCTCACCTCCCGTGATTTACTTTTTTTGCCAACTTCTCCTGACCCGAGTTTCCGTGCTTCCCCTGCGCGCTGCTGACTCCCTGGCCGCCTCCTGTCACCTGTGCGCGTGGCCCACCTCCCCCCCCCCCACCCCGGGCGGTCGGGGCCGGCCTCCGCTGCAGGCCGCACCCCGTGTGGGCCCGCGGGCGGGGAGACGGTGCCTCGGAGGACGGTGGCCAGCGGGCTCCAGCCACCCGTTGTCCCCACCCCCCCTTAGTGTCTCTCCAGTGCCCACTTCCTGCCCCACATCGGGACCGGAGAGGAGAGTGTGCACGCCTACCAGCAGATGGTCCAGGCCATCGATGAATTGGTTCGAAAGACTTTCCAAGACTGGACGTCAACGCTGGACAAGGACTGTATTCGGCGGCTGGACACACCGCTGTTACGGGTCAGCCAGGAGAAGGCGGGCATGCTGGATGTCAACTTTGACAAGTACGGGACCCAGTCCCACCCCTTTCCCTGTGCTCGGCCGTCTCCCGCGCCGCTCCCTGCGCCCCGCTCTCCCGAGGCCTTAAGGCCCTGCCCTGGGTTCCTCGCGCCATTCCCGCTTCGAAGTCTCTCTTATGCTGTGGTATGCGTGCTGTCACTTCCTAACTTCAGTTCTGCGCTTTATCTCCAAAGCGCAGCCCCCGGTAACCCCCTGGGCCGGCGATGTAGGCGTTCGGCCACTAGATGGCCACGACGGCTCAGCTAAGTCATCCGACCGCGAGCTGAGGTGCGGGCTTTCCTGGGAATCCGTCAGGCCCTCTCCTACGGCTTTTACAATGATGACGTTTTCGGGTTCCAGTGATTTAAAATGTAGTTAATTCATGTAATCGTCGCTCAGAAAGATACGCTCAGGGCCCTCTGTGTGCTGGGAACCGAGTTAGGCACTGGGACCGTGTCAGATGGCGAAGCCCGTGCCCTCTGCCACTCTGGAAGGGAACTGGGGCCGTACTGCCTTCCGTTCCGTAGAAGATGCAGACGGGAAAAATAAAGAAGGAGCTATGCAAGACATCTGTCTGTAGAGATCGCAAGCCTTCTGGTGACAGTTTTTTCTTATTTGGAAGGAAATAACTTTCCACTTGATTGGTTTGGCTCCCTCTTGTCATCAGCCAGGCCCTGTGATAAGAGCTGCTTCCTGGGCTTCTAAGGCTGTTGCCACGGGCACTGGCTTTACCTCCCAGAATGTCCTTATTTGTTGGGCACGCGTGGCAGGGGCTCTGCTAGAGAAGGCCTGCGTGGAGATGGAGTCCGGGGTGGGGGGTGGGGTCGGACGGAACTAACCAGGGGGAGAGGTCACGTCGTGGTCGAGGAAGGAAGGGGAGACCCAGGCAGTCGTTGAGAAGGGCAGAGACGCTCGAGGCCGGACATGAGTGTTGGGCTGGGGAGGGGCGTCAGACAACGGCTTTGCTCAGGCTCGTGAGGTTTGGAGGTGTAACCAAGCATGATCCTAGAGAAATGGCTTCATACATCAACACCCCGCTTTGGACGAGACAGAGGGCGAGGCCGGGCTTACCCCGGCCGTGACATTTGCAGGCGCGTAACGGGGCTGGATCTGCAGGGCGCATTGTCCCGTCAGGCTGGGTGCTCCCGAAGGCGCCGTGTTGGGAGAGGCGCCCAGACGCACCTGGCCTTGCAATGACATGAATACTTAACCCGCACGGCCCGATGGTTGTCCTTTCCCCCGGAATTCAAGGCCTGCCTTCACGTGACGGAATTTTATAAAGTCCCAAGGATCCGTATGTACGTTTTGAGCGTGAGAGAGGCCGTAGGTAAGCATGGGCTGGTGGCTCTGCCTCCGCCCCATCCTCAGGGCCAGACACAGCAGGGTCTCACCGCGGGAGGCCACCGGTCTGCCGCGTGACCTCAGGCAGGCCGCCAAGCTCCTCTGGGCCTGCGGTTCCTTATCTACCCGAAAAATCCACTTGCGAGACTGTCATGAGGAGAGCTGGCTTGTGTAGCAGCCCTCCCAAAGAACAAGCAATAAACGTTGTTTTCCTTTCAGGAGAATTGCCCGTAAAACTCGGTGAACACAGTGTATTCGAAGCAAATTTAGCAAGGTGGTAGAATACGTAATTTTATTATTTTTTTTAATAATAGTTTTGATTTTTAAAACAGTCAAACCTTTTACAAGGGGTGATGTGAGGTACACGTTACAAAATCGACAAGTTGCACTAGGGTAGAGAATGGAGAATCTCGCTCCACAGCTGCCCCCCTCCCCCGGCTTGACTCAGTTTCTCTTTAAAGAGTCAGTGTTACCAGTTTCTTGTGTAACATTTCAGAGATAAGAGTCTATATGGACATAAATAGCTTTTTTAATGTAAATAGTAGCATGCTATCTACGCTGTTTTGTATATCCATAGTGTTTTCAAAATGATTTTTTTTTCCCATTATAAAATCATCAACAATTGTAGAAAGTTTGCAAAATGCAGGGAAGTAGAAGAGAGGAAAAACATTTCCCCAAAGACAACCCCTCTTAACAGTTCGGTATGTTTTTTTCCACTTTTTTTTTTTTTTTTAAACATTCATTTATTTTTTGAGAGACAGAGACAGAGTGTGAGCAGGGGAGGGGCAGAGAGAGAGACACACACAGAATCCGAAGCAGGCTCCAGGCTCTGAGCTGTCAGCACAGAGCCCAACGCAGGGCTCGAACCCACGAACTGAGAGATGGTGACCTGAGCCAAAGTCAGTCGCTCAACAGACTGAGCCACCCACTCACCTTTTTCCACTCTTTTTTTTTAACCCCCTACTTAATGTATTTGTGTGTGTGTGTGTGTGTGTGTGTGTGTGTGTTTTATTTTTAAAATCTTTAGTGGGTATTTTAAAATTATAAAAATAGTGCATGCTCACTGTAAAAAAAAAAAAAAACTTGACGTAGAGGTATATACAGGAAACTGAAAAATCCAGCCCCCAGCCCCCTGCTCCCTAGAAGTAGTCCTGATTACCATGTAATTAAAAATAAACACCGCACACAAAATAGGATCACCCTGTAAACAGGATTTTTGTAACCTGCTGCTTTTTAAGGGTTAACAAGGTGCATGGGGGGTTTTCATTCTGTATGCGGAGAAGTATGTTTTCCATGGTTTATAGCATCCCATAGCTTGGCTTATAAGTTGTTGTACAGCTTCTGTAAGGTTTGTGAATAGTTTGTACCAGAGGATTTCAAGCGGGCCTCCTGTACCTTGTTGCCACCCCTCCACAGCGTGTGTTTGCCTGATGTCCGCGCATCCTGTCCGTCGGGGAGAAAACTTTCCTCTGTGCTGTGATCACCTCCCGTCAAGGAGCATGTTCGATACTCATCTAAACTGCCATTTGCATAATCTTTATAGCAGAGCTTCACAAGGCAGCTTCGGGCCAAATATTTATGGCCTAGGTTTAACTGAAACCCAAATAATGGCCAGACGCTTCTTCCAGAGAAAAGTGATTCCTCTGGAGTTGTTTTCCAGAGGGATCTGTTAGAAGCTGCTTTACATTTTTGTGGTTTTAAGATAAAACTGCCTCAGTAAATAACGTATGGGGCAAAAACAAAAACAAAAAGAACAACAACAAAAAAAAAAACCCAAAAAACCAAACCCGTGATCGTAGAGAAGGACTTTGAAGAGTCTGGGCTCATCAAGCCAGCAGAGAAATCCAAGGTGGTTTCAGCTCTTCTGAAGCATTACTGCTCCCCGGACGGAGGTGCAGATGACTGCGTATCAGGCTCACTCTGCTGTGCTCACGGTCTAGATAAGATCTCGAAATAAGCATGCTTCTCAGATGGCCTGACTGTTGCGCAGAATTTCCTGCCTCTGCCTTAGTTCTGGGAGCCTTCCAGTCCCTAATGGCACCTGTTTTATTTCACCGGGGGCTTTGTTACCCCACCTTATATCCCAAATATTTGAACTCCGGAGTCCGAATTGGCTTTGGCCGACGTTTTATGGCCGGACCAGCCTTGCAGACTGCACTTAACTCAAACATATCCCAGATGCCGCCTGTCCCCTGGCTGAAGAGAGCTGTGTTATCACAGTATACACAGCAGACGCCTCTGTGCAGCGCGGTGTCCCCAGAGCGGGACAGGGGCCACGGACGTCTGTCAGTGTTCCGGGTGTAGGGCTTTGACTTCCTCCTTTCCTCCCAGCCACGCGGGGCCTTCTCTCCGGGGTCAGTTCATTCTGGGCTGTCGGCACTAGCCTCGGCTGGCCTCACTTTCCTGCCTCTACTGCGTGACCGCTGCTCTGAGGATGAATTACGAAATATTTTACAGAAATAATTTCCCAGACTAGTTTTTTTTTTTTAAGAAATTTTCTTTGTCAGGGACTCCTGGGTGGTTCAGATGGTTAAGCGTCTGACTCTTGATTTCAGTTCAGATTATGATCTCGTGGTGAGTGGGTTTGAGCCCCGAGTCGGGCTCTGTGCTGACAGCTCGGAGCCTGGAGCCTGTTTCAGATTCTGTGTCTCCCTCTCTCTCTGCCCACCCCCCTTTCTCTCTCTCAAAAATAAATACAGGTTAAAATTTTTTGAAAAAAATCTTGTCAAGATGAGGAAATGAAACATTTTGATGTGCTGGTGGGTGGTACGTGCTCAAGCGGGCTGGCTGTGATGTTTAGGGAGACAAATTCAGGGCCTCCAGCTTGAAAAACAGAGGAAGATATGCTTATGCAGCTCAAAATGTTCCCATATATGTTTGTAGCCCTCTATCCTAACCTCTAACCCATCTACAATTTTTTTAATGTTTATTCATTTTTGAGAGAGAGAGAGAGAGAAAGACAGAGACAGAGACAGAGCGTGAGCAGGGGAGGGGCAGAGAGAGAGGGAGACACAGAGTCCGAAGCAGGCTCCAGGCTCCGAGCTGTCGGCACAGAGCCCGACGCGGGGCTCGAGCCCACAAACCGCGAGATCATGATCTCGTCCTCCTGCTGTAGGACGACTCTTTGGTTTCGAAGGCCTGCTACGCAGGGGTCAGCCTGGAGCTTCCCCTCTGCCCACCCCCCCCCCCCCGCCCCCAGCCTCTTTTGTTGGATTTCCTATTTCCTTGTCTTCCTCTCTCTTGGTTTGTACCCTTGTTTTGGTGGAGCACACTCTTTAGTAACTTTCTGAGAAATGGTGCGTGGGAAGCAAATGTTTTGAGTTCTTATGTGAGTGACCACGGTGGTTTCCTGCCCTCTACCTGTCGGGCGTTTGGCTGGACTTGGAGTGCCGGATTAAAAGTAATTTTCCTTTTGTTTTCACCTCCTTTACTTTGGAGGCTGTCCTTAGCTGCCTGGTAATCCACTGTTCATTCACATTTGAGACACTCTCCTTCGCTTGAAAATAATTTCCCTCGCCAGAAGTTTGCTCTCCCGTAGAGGTGAAAATATAATCCTTTGCAAAACTTCAATTGTGATATTATTTTCTTATACTGTCATTTCAGTGCTTGCCTGTAGAACAGACACAAAACATTCTGGAATTTTCACCTCAATATTCTTCCAAGTAACATTTCAGTAATATTCAGAACGTAGAGTTTTGTGAGAGCATCTTCAGATTGTGGGGCTTTTTGTTGTCTGTGATTAAAAAGTGCAATTTAAAGGAAGGAAGGAAGGAAGGAAGGAAGGAAGGAAGGAAGGAAGGAAGGAAGGAGAAAGGAAGAAAGAGAGAAAAAGAAACCACACGGGTTTTAAAAATCAGGTCATTTTTATTCAAGGTTTTTTATTTTGAAAATATTCTATGTTTCCTTCTGGTATTTTATCCTTTACACTTAGATGTTTGATCCATTTGAAATTTATTTTGATGGAGGCAGACAAGTTCAGGGGCAACTTGGGTGGTTGTTTTTTGTTCAGTCCCCAGGTGGCTGGCCAGGTGACCTGATCTCATTTACATCATAAAACAAATTCCCGAATAGAATTGTGTGTCTATTTTGGGATTCACCATTCTGTTCTGGTCTCTCTGTCTGTCTGTCTGTCCGTCCATAGGAAGGAACCAAACTGCTTACTTACTGACCTCATTGCTCTCCCTTTTCAGAATTTTCTGGGTTATTTTTAGTATTTATTTCCCGTAAGAACTTGAGAATCAATCTGTGTAATTCCACAAATAGTTCCGTGCCTATTTTTATAGGAACAAGGATTGGGTTGAATTTATAGGTTAATTTAAGAAGAATGAACATCTTTAAGATTTGAGTCTTTCTACCCAAGAATAGCATTTTTTCTTTCAATGTATTTGAATCCATATAAAATGTCTATAAATCGTTTTTTTCCAAATAGATTAACCAGTTAACAAGAAACGTCATAATATGTATAAAAATTTGTTTCCATACAAATGTTATATATAAATATTTCTTGTTAATTCGTTATTTTATTTATCTTATTTTATTTTATTTTATTTTTTTAACGTTTATTTTTGAGAGAGAGAGAGACACACACACACACACACACACACACACACACACAGAGCGAGTGGGGGAGGGGCAGAGAGAGAGGGAGACACAGAATCCGAACCAGCCTCCAGGCTCTGAACTGTCAGCACAGAACCCTACGCAGGAGCTGGAACCCACAAGTGATGAGACCATGACCTGAGCCAAAGTCGGATGCTCAACCGACTGAGTCACCTGGGCGCCCTGTACTTTATTTTTCTTGCTTTAATTGTCCTGGGTCTCTTTTCCTCCACGATAATGTTCAACTGGTTACAGTTTTTCTATTGGAAGATTGCGATTTTAATAAGCTAATTTTGTACCCAGCCACTTTTACAAATAATCTCATGGTTTAAAATAGTTTTCCCCTCCAAATAGCATTTCTTGTTGTGAGGTGTATCATGCACACAGACAAGTACTTAAAGCTTATGCTACCACTTTAACAAACGGGCACGAAATAAATGCCCTGGCAGCGATGGCCCAGCTCACGGAGAGCACGTTGCTGGCAGTTCAGAAGCCTCCATCTGTAATTATTTCTCAGTTGCATTAGTCGTCAGCGCTTAAAATGCAGGCGATTTGATATAAAAACTGGCTTTCTGGCCTCTCTTGAAGAGTCAGACCCTGCACTCAGGCTGGGCTGGGCCCCTCCTTCCCACCTGGTGGCCCGTGCCTGGAGCCTTGACTCTTTTAGATGACCTTGCGCTGTTGAACGCAACTTTAGGCCGATGTCAGCTGTCACCGAGCGTCGCACTTGGGGGACATGTGCCTTGGGGACAGCAGAAGTTCCGAACTTTGCTTTGACCGTAAAACCCGACCAAGTCGGTGGTTGGTTGGATGCTGGAAGGTGAGGCTCTGGTTCAGGCGGCAGGACGGCGCTGTTCCCCGAGACAGGGGCTCCCCCTCCCGACCCCAAGTGCAGAGCGCACAATGAGCTTGTTTCTGGACGTGTGCAAGGCACTTGGGGCAAGGTGGGGAGATATCTAGGAGGCCGTTGGGCGTACGAGCCTAGACTCACGTTAGCTCTGTAGATCTGGGGGCCAGCAGCTTCTAGAAGGCAGCTGAAGCCTTGGGCATGGACAGGATCATCCCAGGGAGAGCGCTGGATGTGCAGGACTTCCAGGAGCCTTCGCTCCTGAAGACAGTGTGGAGTGTCCAGTGCCTAGCTGAGTGGTATTTCCAGGGGACACTAGAAAGAGAAGGACACTTCTACAGCCAGGCGGGGCAGCCACAAGGACAGCTGTGGCCCAGGAGCGAGATAAGAGCGTGTCCAAGGACGGCAAGGCAGGGAGGAGTCCAGCATGAGGTTCAGGCCTGCAGAGAGAGGAGGCAGGGCCAGCCAGGCCTGAGGAGGCCGGCAGGGTTTGGTGACAAGACGTCTGGGGGAGACTTGATGCAGGCAGGTGTGGAGGTGAGGGGACCGAGGAGTTTGCGAGGACAGTTGTGTGTGGAAGGTGTGTGGTAAAGGGGCGGTAATGGGGTGCAGGGCGCGGTACCCGCGGGAGGAGGTGGAGTCCGGGCCAGGTGGGGAGAGGAGGGTGGGTGTGCGTGTGTTGGTTTTGTTTCAGTTTTTCCAAGATTGTAGGAACTTGGCCTTCCCTGACTGTTGATGGACGGAACTGGCAGGTCGAGGAAGCAGGAGGACCCCGGGTTAGGACGCGGAGCCCAGGAGGAGGGTCAGCCTTGGGTGGGAGGAAGGCTTCTTCTGTCAGAAACGGGAGGAACCCTGTGTGTGATGCGAGTACTCAGGCTCGTAGGTTTCGTAGCAGGAGGGACACCAAGTGCTCGCCTCATGGCTCCTGGATCTCTGTGCTGAAGGAGGTGAGGCTTTCCACAGAGACGGGGGCAGGGGGGTAGATCTGAGAGAGTGGGGAGGCTCTGGTGTGACAGCAGGAGGAAGGGCAGACCGGTGAGACCTCCAGGATGCAGGGTAGAGGGCCCTCGGTGCGCCCATCTGTGTGGTCCCGCCTCGCTCGGCCGCCGTCCGGGTGCGCAGCGGGGATGACAACAGATTTAGCCAGGGTGGGGGTTCCGCCAGGTGGCTTACACTGATGAGCCAGCCAAGCCGGTGAGGATGGCAGGAGGGCGGTGGAAGTGACAGATGGCAGGGTCTGTGGTGGAGGAGGCAGTGATGGGAGGGGACACATAGCTGGGAAGAGAGCCCAGAGTCAGTGGTCTGAAGGTGTCTGTGAGGTCAAAGAGCAGGTCCTTTGGGAGGGCTTGAGGGCGAGTCCCTGGACAGGGCTGTAGGGGGGGTGGGGCAGCTGGGCTCCGGCAGAGCCGAGTCTGAGTGGCTGATCCCTGAGGTGGAGGACACAGGACCTGGGAATGATGGCTGGCTGGAAGGGAAGGGGTTGAAGCTCACCGGGTAGGAGGGCCACAAATGCAGTTAAAATTTCTCTGGCATTTGGGGTTCCTGGGTGGCTCAGTCAGTTGAGCGGCGTCCAACTTCAGCTCAGGTCATAATTTCACGGTTTGTGGGATGGAGCCCCGCATCGGGCTCTGTGCCGACAGTTCGGAGCCTGGAGTCTGCTTCGGACTCTGTGTCTCCTCCTCTCTCTGCCCCTCCCATGCTCATGCTCTGTCTCTCTCTGTCTCTCAGTGACAAATAAACGTTAAAAAAAAATTGCTTTTTAGATTTCTCTGGCATTGCGTTTAACAAAGGAACAAGAAACAATTGAAATCAAAGTTTTAAAAAGTTTACTTGTTTATTTTGAGAGAGATAGAGCACAAGTTGGGGAGGGGCAGAGAGAGAGAGGGGAGAAAATCCTAACCTGGCTCCGCTCTGTTAGTGCAGAGCCTTTTGTGGGGCTCGAACTCACAAAACTGTGAGATCATGACCTGAGCCAAAACCAAGAGTTGGACACTTAACCAGCTGAGCCCCCCCAGGTGCCCCTGAAGTCAATTTTAATACTCAGGCCAATATTCCCCAAGTATTATCATTCCAGCGTGTAATATAAAACTTACTAATGGTGAGTTTTCTATGCTTTTTTTCCCCCCTTGCAAAGTCCTCTCTGTCTTCCATCTCTGTGTCTTTTTCTTTACTTTCCAAGAAATTTCTGTCAATTTTATTGTTAATGGGCTTGTTTTCGGCTATCATCTTTAACTTCCAAGAACCATTTAGGTGTTCCCTTCTAAAGCATCTTGGTTTCGTTTCACAGATAATTCTTTTGTATCTTTTATCTCTCTCAGGGTGTTAGCGACAGTTGCGTTTAGTTTTCTTACTTGGTGTGGACAGTCTTCTTTCTGTGGCCTCTGTCCCCTCTTGTTTCCTTCTCGTTGCCTTTTGTTTTTTCCTTCCGCTGTTTGTTTGTTTTGGTCCCTGCCTTTTGTGCCAGGAAGGACAGAGACTAATGTTTTGTGATCCTTGGTTGTCCATATTTAAGGACAGGGAGCTGGAAAGCAGATTGGATGCTCGGCTGAGCAGGTGAGCAGGTAGTGGGGCTAATCAACAGTGAGCCTCAGGTTTATCTGGGGGGCTGTTTTCAGGGGACTCCTGAGATCACGGTCCTTGGGACTTGCCCTCTCAGGCTGGCCAGAGGTCACAGAAAACAGTCTGAGTGGCTCCGTCGATTGAGTGTCTGACTTTGGCTCAGGTCATGATCTCACTGTTTTGTGTGTTTGAGCCCCGCATCAGGCTCTGCATTGACAGCGTGGAGCCTGCTTGGTTCTCTCTCTGCCCCTCCCCCGCACGTGTGCGAGTACACGTTCTCTCTCTCTCTCAAAATAAATACATAAACATTAAAAAAAAAAAAACAGGAAAAAAAAGAAAGAAAATAGTCTTTCAAACTTTGTTCTGGAAGGTGTGGATCCAGTGGCCTGAGAGCCGGTTGCTGGGGGGGGGGGAAAAGAAAGCAGGGGGGGTCTTAACATTCATTGTGCATATGGGCCCTTAATGTCCCCTTCTGTCAGTATGTTACCCTCTCCCTTCAGCTGGGCCTGGGGTCCCCAGTCTAGGTCAGGCACTTGAGCTGCTTTGCTTTACTTCCCCCCACCCTTGCCCCCAGGTCCCTGCTGATTCTCTTTGTGGAGATCGACTACTGGGAAAAGCTGCTCTTTGAGACCCCCCATTACGTGGTGAATGTCGCTGAGCGAGCAGAGGACCTGCGCATTCTTCGGGAAAACCTGCTCCTGGTAGCTCGAGACTACAATCGGTAAGGCGGCCTCCCGCATGCACTCTGTGCCCCCTCTGTGTCTTATCTGCCCCATGATGTCATCTAGTTCCTACACTATCTGTCCTTTACCTTTTACTGGCTCAAAAAAAAAAAAAAAACAACAAAAAGCTTTCTCCTATTCTCTGGTATGGTCCCGTGATTGCTCCTGGCCCTTGCTTTTATCTTCTAGCTTCAGAGCAGAGGGCAAAAACAACCGGGTCCCCTGCAACCCCACAGGGCACTTGGACCACGTATATCGCGGGCCTAGGTCACTTTTCCAGGAATGAAACTGGGGGCATTAGGATTATGAGCACAGTGTCATATCAGATGTGTTGAACCAAGGCCACGCTGGCACCCCTTTTCTTGATACCCTTGGTACTTTTCTCTGGAGTGAGGCTTTGTTCTGGGACGGGTACCTTTCTGGTCCCGGTTAAAGCCCAAGTGGGTGGAACCACAGTTCAAGTGTCTGTCTAGAACCGCGCTGTCCAGTATAGTGGCCACCAGTCGCACGTGGCTCTATTTTTTTTTTTAATAAAAATTTTTTTTTAATGTTTATTTATTTTTGGGAGAGAGAAAAAGACAGAGTGCAAGTAGGGGAAAGGCAGACACAGAATCGGAAGCAGGCTCCGGGCTCTGAGCCGATGGCACAGAGCCTGACGCGGGGCTCGAGCCCGCAAACCGTGAGATCATGACCTGAGCTGATGTTGGACGCTTAACCGACCGAGCCACCCAGGCGCCCCTCTTTCTATTTTAATTAATTAGTTGGAATTAAGTAAGAATTTTATTTTTTTTTATTTATTTATTTTTTTTTAATTTTTTTTTCAACGTTTATTTATTTTTGGGACAGAGAGAGACAGAGCATGAACGGGGGAGGGGCAGAGAGAGAGGGAGACACAGAATCGGAAACAGGCTCCAGGCTCTGAGCCATCAGCCCAGAGCCTGACGCGGGGCTCGAACTCACGGACAGCGAGATCGTGACCTGGCTGAAGTCGGACGCTTAACCGACTGCGCCACCCAGGCGCCCCTTAAGTAAGAATTTTAAATTGAGCTATTCACTCGCACAGGCCACATGTCAAGTGCCCCACCGCCACATGTTGTTAGTGGTGACCCTGCTGGACAGCACAAACTGTAGAAGGGTTTCCATTATCGCCAAGAGTTTTATTGGAAAACACAGCCCAGCTCGCGAACTTTCAGATTTCTCCACCGAGTGTCCTGGTGTGGGGGAGGGGTCTGCAGCGTGTGTCCGGCCGGCTGCCAGCCTTCCCTCGCACACAGGATCATCGCCGTGCTGTCCCCAGATGAGCAGGCCCTCTTCAAAGAACGTATCCGATTTCTGGATAAGAAGATCCGCCCTGGACTCAAGAAACTGCATTGGGCCTTGAAGGGGGCCAGCGCCTTCTTCATCACGGAGTGCCGTATCCACGCCAGCAAGGTGGGTCATGGTCCTGAGACTCGGAGGGTCTGTGAGGCTGACCCGGAGGCCGCTGCGTGAATCATCAGGGCCCGAGTCTCGGGTGGTGGCGGAGAGACAGAGAGAGGTGTGTGTGCTTAGAGGCAAAGCGTGCTTAGGGAGGGACTTGTCCTTTGTTCCTGTTTTTGTCTTTCAATTAAGCCACTCTAGCCAGAGGACAGGTGGGGGGGCTCGGGCTAAGCGGGGAGGGTCTCTCCCCACGCTGAAGCCGTGGGTCTCTCCCCCACGGGTGTGGCCTGCCCACAGCTGCAGACCATCGTGAATGACTTCAAGGCCTCCACTCTGACCATCGGCTGGCGAGCCCAAGAAATATCCGAGACGCTGCTGGTGCGCATCAGCGGCAAACTGGTGTACAGGGACCTGGAGTTCGAGGAGGACCAGAGGGAGCACCGGGTGGCCGTGCAGCAGAAACTGATGGGCCTGTACCAGGACGTGGTGGCCATCATGACCAACTCCTACGAAGTCTTCAAGAACGACGGCCCTGAGGTGGGGGTCCTCTGGCCAGGGCTTTGTGGCTCAGCGAGCCCCCCCCCCCCCCGGGGCCACCGGACCTGTCTCGCGGTTTCTGCCTCCTACCCTTAGTGGGTGCTTCTCAAATGTCCCGTTCCAGTCTTGGTTCCGCCCAACCTTCCACCTTTCCAACCTTCTTCCTTCGGGACTCCGCAGCCTACGGGCTCGTTTCCTTCCCCACTGGCTGGTTCTCTCTCCCGGGACCTGCCCCGTGTGTCCTGAGGGTTTCCCTGTCCCCCCCACCCCACCCCCACCCCACGCTCCCGGCCAGATCCAGCAGCAGTGGATACTGTACACGATTCGCTTGGACCGCATGATGGAGGATGCCCTGCGCCTCAATGTGAAGTGGTCGCTGTTGGAACTGTCCAAGGCCATCAACGGGGATGGAAAGGCCATGCCGAACCCGCTCTTCCGAGTGCTGGTCATCCTCCAGAACGACCTACAAGGAGGTGTGGCGCAGGTGGGGACCGCTACCCCTACCGCTCCACAACTCCAAACTTACTTTATTTTCCGTTTCCCTCAATCCTGAAACTTGGCCCTCGGCCTCGACTTTATCCTGAGGGCCTCGGGGGCCCGTGCTGAGGTGTTTTTCCACCTTGCCAGTCCTGGGGCTGGTCTCCTCCACGGCCTGTGCTGAGGCCGCCTCCGCTGTGCTCCCCCCCACCCCGCAGGTGGAATTCTCACCCTCTCTGCAGACCCTGGCGGGCGTGGTCAACGACATCGGCAGCCACCTCTTCTCCACCATCTCGGTCTTCCGCCACCTCCCTGAAATTCTCATCAGGCGCAAGTTTCAGCGCGACCCCATCCACGTCGTCGTGGGTGAGTGGGCGGTGGGGAGGGCGCCGGGCGCAGGGGCGTCAGGGGCTCGGAGGGCAGGGTTGGGCGGGGCCGGCAGGAGAGGCCAGGGCCGCTTCGGACACGTGGGGCCGGGAAACCCCGGGTGGGGGTCAGACTGGGGAAGGTGGCGAGGGCGGAGGGCGGGCCACGGCAGGCGGAAGTTGGGGGACTAACGCCCGGGGGCTCCGGGACCGGGGCGGAGGTGAGTGCGGCGCGCTTTGCTGGCTCTTGAAGAGCGAGACGAGGACATCAGGAAGATCCAGGCCCAGATAAGCGGCGGCATGGCCAGCAACGCGAGCCTGCTGCAGACCTACCTCAAGACCTGGGACTTGTACCGGGAGATCTGGGAGATCAACAAGGACTCTTTCATCCGCCGCTACCAGCGCCTCAACCCCCCCGTGTCTTCCTTTGATGCCGACATCGCCCGGTGAGGAGCCGAGGTGTCCGGGAGGCGCAGAGCCCCGGGCACGGGGCTGGGCTGGGGAGTGCCGCCGAGGCGCGTGCCCTCCGCTCCGGGCGAAGACCGCCAACCGGCAGGCGGCCCGTGCCCCCTGGGCCCCCAGGGTCCTGGGAAGCAGGTGTGACCCTTTCCTACCTGCCAAGGTTGCGAGGTCATCGAGTATACGAGAAAGCGCCTCGCGGGCCCCGAAGCCCCGTGCGGAGGTGCTCATTACCCAGGCTTCAGGGGGTGAGGGCCGTGGCTCAGGCATACGGGGCGCCGGGGCGGTGGGGTGGAAGGAGAGAGAGTCCAGCCGGGACGTCAGGAGAGGCTTCGCGAAGGGGGTGACGGGAGGCTGGGCTCGCCCGAGTGGGCAGGGTTTCCACAGGCAGACGTGGGCAGCGGGGAGGGCATTCCGGGCGGAGACAACAGCGCCCAAAAGGCATAAAGACGGGAACACGTGAGCGCGTTCAGCAGGGAGCGAGCCGTCTCGGACACAGGTACAGGAGCGGAGGTGTGCAGGGGGCTTTATACCGAGCAGACAGTGTCACCCTCCCAAGAGCAGTAGGGTTTCTGTTCACATCGCTGTGTGATCGACGGGAAATCGGGCATCAGGACAGCGTAAATAACCTGAGGTCACCGAGCCCGGGAGCAGCGGTGGGCACTCAACTCAGATTCGTGCGACTTTAAAGCCTTGAATGCCAGACTGAGGAGTCTGACTGGCGGCCCCTGGGGCAGCGGTTGGGAAAATGACGTGATCCCAGCCGTAAGGCTGGGCTGCACTGACGCGGGAGCAGGGGGATGCCTCAGAGCTGCCACACGGGTCTGGGGGGGCTGGTAAGAGACCGGAACCGGAACTGGCCGCGGGGCCGTGGGCTCGTCCGCCGCTGGCCCGGCCCGAACGAGCGGGAACGTGGGTCCTCGCAGCTACGCCGAGGTGGCTAACAATGTGCAGAAGGAGGAGACGGTCCTCAACGTCCAGTTTGTGCTGCTGGACTGCTCACACCTCAAGTTCTCGCTGGTGCAGCACTGCAACGAGTGGCAGGGCAAGTTCACGGCCCTGCTCAAGGAGATGGCGGCCCGGCGCCTCCTGGAGCTTCACACCTACCTGAGGGAGAACACGGAGAAGTAGGCGCACAGGCCGGGGCGGCAGGGGTGCGGGGAGGGCGGGCTCGGCCCCTTCCACTCGCAGGCTCCCTCCCCGCCTGCCTCCAGAATCAGCCACCCTCCCCAGACGCTGGAGGAACTGGGGGTCAGTCTGCAACTCCTGGAGACCCTGCAGCACGACCTGCCCGGCGTGGAGGCCCAGATCCCCCCCATCCACGAGCAGTTTGCCATCCTCGAGAAGTACGAGGTGCCCGTCCAGGACAGCGTGAGTTCCCGTGTGCGGTCCAGCCGGGGCGGGCCCGCACCAGCAGTGGGGCGTGCGGGACGTGGGCCCCCAGGGGCTGGGCCCCGTGCGGTCCCGGGGGACCGCTGAAGAGCCAGCCGGGCAGCAGGTGCGAGGTTCCAGGGCCCCTGAGAGCCAAAGCCAACTCCGTGATAATCTGGGTCAGCTTCTGGATTTCTCTGAGGCCCGGCAGCTCGTGGCTTCATTTCTTTGGGCCTCGCGGCAAGTGGAACTTGGCCACAGACTCTGGTCCGGAGGATCAGAACGGAGGCCTTGAAAGCATTGGTGAGAGGGGCAGACCCCCTGCTCGTGGGCCATGGTCCCCTCGTCGACGTCCCCAGGTCCTGGAGATGCTGGACAGCCTCAACGGGGAGTGGGTCATCTTCCAACAAACGCTGCTGGACAGTGAGCAGATGCTAAAGAGACACAAGGAGAAGTTCAAAACGGGCCTCATCCACTCGGCTGATGATTTCAAGAAGAAAGCCCACAATCTTCTGGAAGACTTTGAATCCAAAGGTACCCCTTTCTCGACCCTTCTCCCCTTACCTCTGTCGTGACCCAGCCTTTCTAAGCCCAGGTCCCCAGGGAGGCAGGAACAAGGATGAGCAGAGGGAGGACGGTGCTGCGGAGGGGAAGGAGCCCTGGCACCTGCCTTTGGTGCCTCCCCTGCGTGGGGGCCGCGCCTGCCATCGCCGACTGTTGGTTGGAGCGCACCCGAACTTCTGGTTTTCTCACGCCTTCCCGTGGCCTGCCCATTTCTGCTTCTCAAGCCACGTCTGAGAGTTTTTGCTAAGATTGACCGTCTTGCTCTCCCTCTTGTTTTCCTTCCCCTCCTCGTGTGAGGAGAGGGAGATGTGCCCACAGAGAGGTAGGAGAGCCATGACGGGCCTTCCAGGGGACGACGGCCTCGAGCAGGGGATCTGAGCCTCACCCTGGTCTCCCACAGGCCCCTTCACCAGTAATGTGGGACACCAGTCCGCCCTAGAGCAGATTGCCCAAATGCGGGCCATGCTGAATGCCATGCGGGACGAAGAACAGAGTCTCCGCTCCAACCTGGGCATCTTCAAGATCGAACAGCCAGTCTCCAAGGACCTGCAGAACCTAGAGAAGGTGGTGTGCCGGGCTGGGCCCTTGTGGTAACCAAAGGATGGGTCAGGGGAAGGAGCTTGCGGCCTAAGGGCCGGACCAGTGCCCACCGGCAACGTAGTACGAGGCTTCCGTTTCTCCGCGGCCTCGCGGACACATCGTCACCCCACGCCCTTTCTTGGGGCCAGCCGTCCTGCCAGGCCTGGACGTTGAGGATCTTTTCCCGGGCTTGTCACTTGACGAGCCCCTAAGGCAAGGCGGCGGAGAAAGGGACGTGACCCGATGAGGCAGCCCTATGACGCGGAGTGAACGAGGGGGGCAGAGGACCCGCGTGTCTGTCAGGGAGGAAGGTGGGGGGGAGTCCTGCCACCTAATGCATCTTCTGCCCTTGGCCGTGAAGGAACTAGACGCCCTGCAGCAAGTCTGGGAGATCACGCGGGACTGGGAGGAGAACTGGAACCAGTGGAAGATGGGCCGGTTCCTGACCCTGAAGACAGAGGCCATGGAGACCATGGCCCACGGGCTGTTCCGCCGCCTCACCAGACTAGCCAAAGAGTACAAGGCGCGTGGAGGACGGAGTGAGGGCCGGGGGATGGGCCCGTGCGGGGAAGGCGGTCAGGGCTTCTGACGTCTTCCGTTGTTTCGCCCAGGACCGCAACTGGGAAGTGATCGAAACCACTCGCTGGAAAATAGAGCAGTTCAAGAGGACCATGCCGCTCATCTCGGACCTGCGAAACCCGGCCCTTAGAGAGAGGTGAGGCCGCTCCTTCGCTCCTGGGGGCCGCCCCTCCTGGCCTGTGCCGTCACCTGGTCCTCTCAGTGTCCCCTCCCCGTGTGCGTGGCTCTCCCCGCCCCCACACACAAGCACCCGTCTCGAAGCCTTCGCGAGAGCCTGCCGCGTCCTCTGTCTTTCCGCTATCGCTGTCCCTGCTCCTCTGGCCTTCCAGCTCCGTCTGTCTTTCCTTCCCGCTGTGTCTGCCCTCATTTCATGTTCTGTCACAGCTCAGTGACAGACACCTTGCTTGACACCTTCTGTCATGCAAACGGTTGTATTCTTTTTTTTTAATTTTTAAAAAACGTTTATTTATTTTTGAGAGAGAGAGAGAGAGAGAGAGAGACAGAGCACAAGCAGGGGAGGGGCAGAGAGAGAGAGGGAGACAGACTCTGAAGCAGGCTCCAGGCTCTGAGCTGTCAGCACAGAGCCTGATGTGACCCTCAAACCCACGAACCGCGAGATCACGACCTGAGCTGAAGTCGGACGCTTAACTGACTGAGCCACCCAGGTGCCCCATTCTTTTTTTTTTTAAGTTTATTTATTTATTTTGAGAGAGAGAGAGCGGGCGGGCATGTGCAAGTGTGCACGCGAGCGGGGTAGGGGCAGAGAGAGAGAATCCCCAGCAGGCTCCACGCTGTCAGGGAGGCTGGAACTCACAAACGTCTAGATCACGACCTGAGCCGAAATCTACAGTCTGACGCTTAACCGACTGAGCCACCCAGGCGCACCCAAAAGGTTTTATTCTGATGTAGTCCAAGGTATTACTTTCTCCCTTCATAGTTTTTGGTTTTGGACCTTGTTTAAGAAGATCTCCCTTTGGGGCGCTTGGGTGGCTCAGTCGGTTAAGTGTCAGACTCTTGATTTCGGCTCAGGTCATGATCTCACAGTTTGTGAGTTTGAGCCCCGCATTGGGCTCTGTGCTGACAGCATGAAGCCTGCTTGAGATTCTCCCTCTCTCTCTGCCCCTCTCCAACTCGCACTCTCTGTGCCTCTCTCAAAATAAATAAATAAACTTAAAAAAAAAAAACAACACACCTCCCCTGCCTAGAGTTACACACGCATTTTCTCCATACTTTCTTCTAATACTTTATAATTTTATTTTGCAAGTTTTTACACTTTGTATGCATCCGGAACCCATTGCATGATATAGAAGAAGGCTTTGCAGCCGTTGAGGATGGAATAAATGGTTTTATAAGAGGCATTTTAACAATCATCTATTCCTCTAGAAGGAAGTAATCGTACTTCTTTTGCATTGTGTCCATTGCAGTGTTTCTGGGCCATGCTTCACTGTCCAGTATTCTGTGGTTAAGTACAACTTGACCGCTTCACTTGCTTAACGCCCCCTGGCCTCAGTTTCCTCACGTACAGATGGAAGAGCTAAAAGTCCGCGTGTATATGGGTCGAGAGCATTAAGTGAGCTGTTTCACGCAAAACGCCTAGCCCTGCCTGTTGTCGACGGTAAACCCGCCATTATCAGTCTCAACTGTCTCTCCAGAGAGTCACCAGTTCCGTCTCTGTATTTCCCCACCGTGCCTAAGATTGCGTTTAGGGCCCGTTTAGTAAATATCTGTTGAATCGCGAATCAATTCATGGACAGAATCGTACTGTCCCAGTGGGAGCAAGGAAGCCTGTGGGCTGATGATGCTGACGCTTTTCAGTAGGCCCTCGCGGCCGGCCTCATGGTCTGACCTCCTGTCCCTGGCTGCAGGCACTGGGACCAGGTCAGGGAAGAGGTCCAGAGGGAGTTCGATCAGGAATCTGAGAGCTTCACCCTGGAGCAGATTGTGGAGCTCGGGATGGACCAGCACGTGGAGAAAATTGGGGAGATCTCCGCCTCAGCGACCAAAGAGCTGGCTATAGAGTCGGTATGACAGAGCCCCCTCCCATACCCCCCCGCTCCCGGGACACCCTCCACCGTGCCAAGCTTTCCACGATCTAATGGCCCCTCCGCGTTCCTGTTCCCTTTGGGGACTGACTACCAGATCGCTCTGTCCCCCAATTTCTTTCCGCAGGCCTTAGAGAACATCGCCAAGACCTGGGATGGGATTCAGCTAGACGTAGCTCCCTACAAGGACAAGGGTCATCACCGGCTCAGGTAGACAGGGCCTCGGCGCGCTGGGTGAGGGCAGGGCCGTGTGGCCTGGGCTGCAGACCGGGCCCGAGGGCTGGCAGGTGGGAGCGGACTACGATTTGGATGCCTCCCCGCTGCCCCCTCCGACCCACAGAGGCACGGAGGAGGTGTTCCAGGCACTGGAGGACAACCAGGTGGCCCTGTCCAGCATGAAGGCTTCCCGTTTCGTCAAGGCCTTTGAGAGGGAAGTGGACCACTGGGAGCGCTGCCTCTCCCTCATTTTGGAGGCCGTCGAGATGGTGCTCATGGTGCAGCGGCAGTGGATGTACCTGGAGGTCAGGACTCACTGCCCGAGCGGCCCCCGCAAACCCTTTCCTCCTCTCTCTCTCTCTGCAGGTCTGACGCATTTGCCCTGTTACCAGCCTCATTTCCTCACTCTGAAGTCATTCCTTTTTTTTTTTTTTTTTAATTTATTTTGAGAGAGAGAGAGAAACAGCACACACAAGCAGGAGAGGGGCAGAGACAGAGAGACAGAGAGAGAGAGAGAGGGAAAGAATTCCAAGAAGACTCTGTACTGTCAGCTCGATCCCACAAACCCACGAGATCATGACTTGAGCCGAAATCAAGAGCTGGACACAGGGCGCCTGGGTGGCTCAGTCGGTTAAGTGTCCGACGTCAGCTCAGGTCGTGATCTCGCGGTTGGTGAGCGTGAGCCCCGCGTCGGGCTCTGTGCTGACGGCTCAGAGCCTGGAGCCTGCTTCCGATTCTGTGTCTCTCCCTCTCTCTGCCCCTCCCCTGCTTGTGCTCTGTCTCTCTGTTTCAAAAATAGACAAAACTATTAAAAAAAATTTTTAAAAAAAGAGTTGGACACTTACCCGACTTAGACACCCAGGTGCCATATCTTTTTTTAAAAGTTTATTTATTTATTCTAAAGTCATTCTTCCGTCTCAGCCCTGAGCATCTGACTCTCGGTGATTGCCTTTTGCCTTCAGTTCCCTCCTTGAAAAGCCTTTGCTCTCTTTTTGTTTTTCTTCTTGGACCAAGTGTCTGGCCTCCCAACCCCAACTTGCCTTCCACAACTTAGGGCGTCTTGCCCTTTGGCTCCTTCTCTTCCTCCCACTGTCACTCCTGGTCTGGGAGCAGGGAGTGTGGGAGACACAGCCTCTCACCGCAGTCCTTGGCCCCTCAGAATATCTTCCTGGGAGAGGACATCCGTAAGCAGCTGCCCAGTGAATCAGCCCTGTTTGACCAGATCAACAGCACCTGGAAATCCGTCATGGACCGCATGAACAAGGACAGCAATGCTCTCCGGGCCACCCACCACCCAGGTCTGTCGAGCTCCACCGCCTCTGATCTTGACCGAGCCCGGGCGGGGGCCTGCTGTGCGTGGAAGCCGGGGCCACATGCTTCAGCGGTCAGAGGACTGACAGTCGTACCTGGCCTCCGTCCCGTGACCATCGCCTCTTCCAAGCTTTAGAATAACAGTTCAGCAAAACAAACTAACTCATCTCACATTTGGGTGGAGTGTACTATATGCTTATAGAGAGCGGGATACAGAGTCAGAGTTGAGTTCAAAATCGGCCTCCTGCCTTCCAGCCAGTGTGGTTTCAGGGGGCTTCCTCCATGCCACGGTCTCCTCCCTGCAGCAGGGGCGGGGGCTCGCGGCAGCTCTTTCTTAGCCTTCCTGCGAGGCTTGTGGAGGCGTATGTAATACTCAATACGGGGTCTGGCGTGTGCTCAGTTACTAGCACTGTGCCTCAGGAACCTTCGCTGAGCTGGTTCACTCAACGGGACGATGCAGGTAAATGAGGTAACGCAAATCGAGCGCTTACCACATCAGAGGCGCAGGGTAAGCCCTTGGTGACTATTAGCTGTTGTCATCGTTACCTTGACTTTAATTGGTTTATCAGGTTAACTGGTCTTGATTGTAGATCCTTTGGTAAGCGTGGGGATGGGGTGAGGGGGTGGGGGAGAGACGCACACACAGAAGGGCCTGGTTGATTGTGGTAGGCTGGGGTAAAGAATCAGCGAGTGAGGTTTGGCGATGGGCACCGAGAACGGGTATCCTGGGAAGAGTTGTGTCAGGGGCTGTGGAGAACTTCTTTATTTTGCTTTGGGCCAATTTCACAAAATTTTTAAAAAATGTTTATTCATTTTTGGGATTCAGAGAGACAGAGCATGAGTGGGGCAGGGGCAGAGAGAGAGAGGGAGACAGAGTCCGAAGCAGGCTCCAGGCTCTGAGCCATCAGCACAGAGCCCGACGTGGGGCTCGAACCCACGAGCTCTGAAATCGTGAGCCAAAGTTGGATGCTTAACTGACTGAGCCACTCAGGTGCCCCAACAATTTTTCATTTTCCCAAGAACCTTGAGTGTACGTATTGAAAAAACCATAGTTTTAATTATTCTGGTAAAACACAAGTATTAGGCTGTGCATAGTTGAACAACAACATGCATTTGTTAGAGATAGTATTCAAGGTCATTGGCAAAATTACATTTTGGAACAATTTGTAAACAAAGCCATAGAAACAAGTATCCCTGGGCTGAAGACGAAAACCACACTCCTCTCGGCCATGGCCACGGAGTCTCCTGTGGTCTCTGCGGGCCACTTGGACGCCCAGCAGCCCACAGACTCTATTCTTGGAGGTGTGAGGATCCCCTCAGGGTTCAGATTCCAGGGCACTCATACTTTCTTCAGAATGCTAGAAATTGGGCAAACAAGGAGACCTAAGGTTAGGAGGAAGCTAGGATTGCTGAGAACCTGCCAACGTGAATCCTTTTTTTTTTTAAAGTTTATTTATTTTGAGGGCGGGGGGAGAGAGAGAGAGAGATTGAGAATCCCAATAGGCTCCACACTGTCCGCGCAGAGCCCGACATGGGGCTCGGACTCATGAACCGTAAGATAATGACCTGAGCCGAAATCAAGAGTCTGACTCTCAACCCACCGAGCCACCCGGGTGCCCCCTTGAATCCATTTTCTTTAGTGCCTTGAATTGTTCTTTGAGGTGGGTGTTGTGATTGTTTTATGGACAAAGAGGTAAAAGCTCAGTGAGGTGAACCGACAGGCTAATTAGTGGAAGAGCAGCCGTTTGAATGGCCGCCGTCTGTCCCTCGGTCTAGCGCCCCTGTCGCTACGCCTCTAGGGACACTGGCATCCCGGTGGTCGCAGACCTCTGTCACTGCGTGCGTCTGATCTACCTTTACCTCTCACGATTTAACATGCTGGACTGTGTGCACGCAGAATAGTCTCTTATTTTCCGAAGCTTTTGGGGTGACCTCAGAGCCCCGAATTCCTTGCAGGAACCGGACCATTGTTCTAAGACCGTAGGGAGATGGGATGTCGTGATGTTCACAGAATCACATACACCGTGTAACTAATGCTTGGCGTATGAACGCATCATAGTGTGTAATAAACACCGGTAATGAATTAACGAAGAGCATGGGATAAGTGTGATAGAGTGATTCGGAGACACTTCTCGGCTTCCAGAAACCGAAAGTCCCCCAACGTTCGAGGGCTATATGGCAATATGTCCCCCAACGTTCGAGCGATGGCAAAGTGCATACGGGGGGACGCCCCACCTCTACTCCAGGCGATGGTGAAGGGCCGGCAAATGTCACTCACTGCTCTTCCCCCAGGCCTCCTGGACACGCTGATCAAAATGAACACGATTCTGGAAGACATTCAGAAGTCTCTGGATATGTATCTGGAGACCAAGCGCCATATTTTCCCCCGCTTCTACTTCCTGTCCAACGATGACCTCCTGGAGATTCTGGGCCAGTCCCGCAACCCGGAGGCCGTGCAGCCGCACCTCAAAAAATGCTTTGACAACATCAAATTGCTGAGAATGCAGAAGGTCGGGGGAGCTGGCCGGGATGGGGTGGAGGGCAGGGGACAGATGCCGATGTCACCGTAGTCAAGGCCTTGGAGGGGACCGTGCCCTCCACACAGGAGGGGGATAGTCATGATTCTGGATCATCTGGGATGATCCAGTACTTGTCAGAACTGGTAATTTTGGGGGGTGGGGAGAGGAGCAGAGACCACCCCCAAAGGGCCCACGTACCTTCCAGGGGGATGTCAGGAGTGGGCAGGCCAGACCGTTAGCGCTTCCTGTTTTCGCAGGTTGGGGGCCCCAGCAGCAGATGGGAGGCTGTGGGGATGTTCTCGGGTGACGGCGAGTATGTGGACTTCCTGCACTCAGTACTCTTAGAAGGGCCCGTGGAGGTGAGTTGTGGTGAGGGTCGAAGCGTCAGGCCGATTCCTTTTCCCCTCGGAGAGTTCGCTCGGCTCCGTGAGGAGGGAACGTCCCTGGGAAGGGACGTCAGTCACTCTCCGCCTCCTGAAAACTCTAACCTCTGCCCTGAACCTGAAAAACACACAGGCCGCCCCCCTCGCCTCTGCTTCCCTCAGGGGCCCGGCCAGCGGCTGCCGGATCCTGCTTGTCCCCCCGGGCCCAGAGTCCCAGAGTCCTGTTTCCTGAGCCCCTGCCCTCTGGGGACGCTTGTCCCCAGCCCCGAGGCCCAGCCACCCTGCCCTCTTGCCTCCCCCAGTCCTGGCTTGGCGACGTGGAGCGGACCATGAGGGTGACCCTGCGGGACCTTCTCCGGAACTGCCGTGTGGCCCTCAAGAAGTTTCTCAACAAGAGGGACAAGTGGGTGAAGGAGTGGGCTGGCCAGGTGAGCTGGGCCAGGGCAGGTGGGGGGACGAGAAAGACGGAGCCGCATGGGAGCAGCAGACAGAAAAAGGCAGAACCTTGTGTCTTGTTCCCCCCACCCCGTTCTGGGCTCGGGCCTGGCTTCCCTGCGCGCCGGCCCCTTAGCTCCTGCCCTTGGACGCGTGCCCGTCCCTCGGGGCAGATATTGAGACAGGAGTAGCGCCGGGTCCTGGAAGGGGCCGGGGGCGGGGGGCAGAGGTGTGGACACCGCCTCTGCGCACCCCAGATGGTGATCACTGCCAGTCAGATCCAGTGGACGGCTGATGTCACCAAGTGCTTGCTGACGGCCAAGGAGCGGGGAGACAAGAAGATCCTCAAGGTCATGAAGAAGAAGCAGGTGGGGGGCCTACAAGTATGGGGTGGGCCTGCTGGGGGTTGGAGGGGTTAACGCCGGAGTCAGAGGTCAAGGTCAGAACGAGGGTGCTTGGTGGCGGAAGTCCAGCCAAGAAGGTCTGGCGGACGCTGGGGATCAGGCGTTTCGGGAGCTGAAAGTCGTGTGAGGCTGGGATGAGGCGTGTTGGGGTTTGGTTGAGTTGCCCCCCCCCCACTCTGCCCCCTAACCCCCCGACAGGTGTCAGTGCTGAATAAGTATTCAGAGGCCATCCGGGGGAACTTGACCAAAATCACGCGGCTGAAGATCGTGGCCCTGGTGACGATAGAAATTCATGCCCGGGATGTGCTGGAGAAGCTTTATAAGAGCGGCCTCACGGACGTCAGCTCCTTCGACTGGCTCAGCCAGCTGCGCTTCTACTGGGAGAAGGTGCGGGGGGCCCGGTGCTTCCGCTCAGCCCACGGTCCCCGCCGCGCCGGCACCCCAACGCTCCGTCCCGCCTCAGTTCCCTCAGCCGGCTCAACTCTGTTGCCTCCCGAATCAGGACCGACCATCGCTACCGTCGGTGCTCAGCGGGGCCCTCGCTTGACCGGGAGCCCGAGAGGCTGCGGCCGGCCGTTGCCGTGGGTCGGGGCGTTCGTGCGGCGTGAAGCCCCCACCCCTGTTTTCCACCTGGGCCGTAAACCCTTCCCTCCAAACTCTGAACCGAACCCCTAATCTCCTAACCGCCGCCTCCCCACCTCCTCGGTCGTTGTCTCTGTCCGGCTCCAAGCCCACCTCTCTCTTCCTCTGCCCCGTTTCCCCAGGACCTCGACGACTGTGTGATCCACCAGACCAACACGCAATTCCAGTATGGCTACGAGTACTTGGGGAACTCCGGCCGGCTTGTCATCACGCCCCTGACAGACAGGTCGGCCGTGCGCGGCGGCCACCAGGGGGCTGGGGCGGGGGCAGCACCTGCTGAGGGCGGGCTCCCGGGAGTCAGATAGGCCCTGTCCTCCATCCTCAGGTGTTACATGACGCTGACCACGGCACTGCACCTGCATCGGGGGGGCTCCCCCAAAGGTCCGGCGGGCACGGGGAAAACCGAGACTGTCAAGGATCTGGGCAAGGCCCTCGGCACATACGTCATTGTGGTCAACTGCTCCGAGGGCCTGGACTATAAGTCCATGGGCAGGATGTACTCGGGCCTGGCCCAGGTCAGTGCCCTGCCGCCCTGCCCCAGAGGCCCCGGGTTCTCGTTTAGCCCCAGAGAGTGAACTGAAAGCCGGTCTGGTTCACTACTTTGTGGCTGACGACACCGTATCGCCTCTCGCCTCGGGTGGCTCTTCCAGTCGGGGGATGTCCCTGCACCTCCCTCAGCTTCCCTCGGGGCTGAGTCTTGCTTATTTGAAAAATGGAAAGATCCTGTAAGTGTTAAGTGAGCTGATGTACGTCAACTGGGGCGTGGCTAGGCACTCGGTGCTCACAAGATCCCCTGCCCCAGTCCCTTTGCAACCCACACCTTTTCTGGCTCTCCCCGACACTGTCCCGTCTGCTGGAATGTTCTGGAATGTGGCCAGAAACCACAACAGGGCTACGCTGCCCCCAGCCCACCCCAATAGCACACACGTTTTGGAGGCCGCCCCACCTATCAGAGCGTTCCGGGCAGGGCGTGCTGGTTTCTAGCATCTCCCCGTGTGCGGAGGGGGGGTACGTCTCTCGCTCCCAGCGACTCTGCCCCCACCCCCCGCCCACAGACCGGTGCCTGGGGCTGCTTTGATGAGTTTAACCGAATCAACGTGGAGGTGCTGTCGGTGGTGGCCCAGCAGATCCTGTCCATCCTGTCGGCCCTGGCTGCCAGCCTCCTCCGCTTCTACTTTGAAGGCTTTGAAATAAACCTGGTGTGGTCCTGTGGGATCTTCATCACCATGAATCCCGGTATGGGGTGTGGGCCACGGAGCCGCTGAGGCTCTGCGGGGGAGCACTGAGTGTCTGCCCCCACCCCCTCCCAGGCCGGTGTGTTTAGCCAAGGGAGATGTGGCTAAAGACAACACAGTGTGAGACAAGGGTAAACACACGACTTTCTGGGAGAATGGGAGGCAATGTTACGTCCTCCCTAAATGGGTTGACGGCCGCTTGCGTGTGTATGTATGTCCCTGGTCCTCTGAGATGCTTCCCTGTCTTCTCCCAGTGGGCGAGCTCCCCGAGTTCTGGCCTTCCTGCCATCCCTTTCCCAGAAATAGGGAATTTCTCCCAACATGCAGACCCTCGTTCCCTGGGAACAGCTCCGGGGGAAGGGTCCGCGGGGAAAACAGGGAAGGGTTTAGGTACCGAAAGAGTCTTGAGAAACAGCGGTGATTTTCCATCAGGACTGTCGTGAGTCACACACGGAGCTTGGACAGATGGGAAATTGTTAGCTCGTGATTGGAGTTTGAAACAGGGCCACGCGGAAAGGAGGGAAGGGGCCAGAGTTAGGAGAGCAGGGCCAGGGCCGAGGTGGGGGGCGGGGAGAGCATGTGGTCGGAGTTGGGGAGACTGTGGGGCATGCCAGGGTTGGGGAGGGTGGGGCTGAGTGGGGAGTAGTTTGGGCTCTTAAGAAATGGCGCTGTTTTCCAGGCTACGCCGGGCGCACAGAACTGCCTGATAACCTTAAATCCATGTTCCGCCCGATCGCCATGGTGGTGCCGGACTCTACTCTCATCGCGGAGATCATTCTCTTCGGGGAGGGCTTCGGCAACTGCAAGGTAGGCCGATGACGTCCTTTCGGAATTCTCTTACTTCCCTTCTCGGGCTGTTCCCTGGATGGAGGAGCGCCCCAGCCTCCCAGTCAGCTTATCCTACGAGGAACGGAGGCCGTCGTCGGTAGGACGTGGGGGCGGGAGAGCTCGGAGGAGGGAGTTCTCCCCTCCGTGAAGCCCCTAACCCACGTTGGGACCGGTCCCGAGATCGTCCTGCTAGAATTGTCCACAGAGCGCATCCCGGCCGCCTCAGGTGCCGGGGCCGGGCTTCCTGTATCTGTAACCGTCCCGCGTGAAGGAGAAGGGTTTCTGGGGTGCTCGATGCTCCCCCCCCCACCCCGTTTCGGCTCCCCAGATCCTGGCCAAGAAGGTATACACACTGTACTCGCTGGCCGTGCAGCAGCTGTCCAGACAGGACCATTACGACTTCGGCCTGCGCGCGCTCACCTCCCTTCTGCGCTATGCCGGCAAGAAGCGCCGTCTGCAGCCCGACCTGTCTGATGAGGAGGTGGGTCAGGGACACGGCCCCTGGGACTCAAGCTCCGCCGTCACGGGGCCCGTGCGCCCTCACCGAAGCTTTCCAGGTCCTGTCCCCGGTTGGGATCCCCGCCCCCCGCCCCCCCCCCCCGACTTCTGCTGTCCCCCGTGTGACCTGTCGTACTGCTGAACATGCGTTGTTCCTGCCCCTGCGCTTCGCCCCTGCGCCTCGCCCCCTGCGCCTCACCCCTTTGGAGAGGAAGGGCCCGATGAGAACCCAGGCCCTGGCCGCTCAGGCCCGAGGCTCCGTCTTTTCCCGCCCAGGTTTTGCTGCTCTCCATGCGAGACATGAACATTGCCAAGCTGACCTCGGCCGACGCGCCGCTCTTCAACGCCATCGTGCAAGATCTGTTCCCCCGCACGGAGCTGCCCGTCATCGACTACGGCGAGGTATCTGTCCCCCGGTCCTCCCCCACCCTCCCGTGTGAAGCGAATGTCTTTGTTCTGCCCTCCACTGGCCGTGACCTCCTGTGGGACGGTTGACCTGTCCGGGCTTCCTCATCTCCGGGACCGCTCAGACACTCGGCTCTCTTGCTTCAGCCCCCCGCCCTCCTGACTCGCTTCACGGAGCCCTCTGAGCCCTTCTATTTGCTCTGTGCCCAGCAGCGCCCCCTGCCTCGACTTCTCTCCTCACGGGGAGGTGGGGGGGCAGGGTGCTGAGAGGCGGCCAGGAGCTGCTGATGCGTGGAGCCATAGAATGGAAGGGGTGGGCCGGAGGGTTCTAGAAAGTACAGAGATCTCCTTCTCCTGGAACGATAGTTTAGATCCCCTGAGTGCTCCTTTCTACTGCAACCACGACCATGCTGGATAGAAATACGTCTTTGTCGACGCATTGCTAAGCTGGCAAGAAAGACCATTTCTGGGACGAGGAGGGGGGTAAAAGTAGGGAGATAGTAAAACAACCTTACAAGGAAAGCGTCCTCGTTATTCCCGTTTAACAGGTGAGGAAACTGAGGCTCAGAGGGGCAACTTTCTCGGGTTCACGTAGCTGAAGCTGGGGCCCCAGGCAGGCTGGCCCGGAGCCCGGTCCCTCCACTCCACACTGGGTCCGTCCACGGCCGGAGTGCAGGGGGCCCCGGTGCCATATCTGCTGGGCTGAACGTGAGCCTCCAGGCACTGGGGACCCTGTGAGAGTCCCTTATAGGCCTCATCCCTTCTCCCTGCGTTTTGGCTTCCCTCAGCTGCGGGAGACCATCGAGCAGGAGACCCGCGATATGGGCCTGCAGGCCACGCCGTTCACGCTCACCAAGGTGATCCAGCTGTATGAGACCAAGAACTCCCGCCACTCGGCCATGATCGTGGGCGGCACGGGCAGCGGCAAGACGGCCTCGTGGCGGATCCTACAGTCCTCCCTGTCCTCCCTGTGCCGCGCCGGGGACCCCAACTTCAATATCGTTCGGGTGCGGAGTTGGGACAGCAAAGCCCCCGGTGGACGGCCAGGGAGGGTGGGGGCAGGAATGCACAGGGTCGGTGGGGGGGGGGGGCGGTGCGGACCAGGAGGGCAGGGCTGGGGGAGATGAGAGAGAGCAGGGCGGGCACAGAGCCCTGGATATAAAGGGGGCGGGTGGAAATAAGACGACGTCTTGGGGTGGTGCCTGCCGGCACCTCGATACCTCCTCCTGTGTCGGTTCCAGGAGTTCCCCCTGAACCCTAAGGCCTTGTCCTTGGGGGAGCTGTATGGGGAGTACGACCTCAACACTAATGAGTGGACAGACGGCATCTTGTCCAGTGTCATGCGGGCGGCGTGTGCAGGTGCCCAGAGGGTCACGGGGTGGGGACGGCAGGTGCCGGAGTCGCCCGAGGGGTTGGGCGGGGGGACCGGAAGGCTCACGTTTGGGAGACGACCGCGTGGGGCATGCTGAGTACAAGGGGGCTCGTGCCTGCCTCTCCGGGGACACGAGTGGGAAGGGAGATCTGGGGAGAAAGTCCTGGCTTCCTGACCGTCCTCCTCCTACCAAGACGAGAAGCCCGATGAGAAGTGGATCCTTTTCGACGGCCCCGTGGACACGCTGTGGATCGAGAGCATGAACTCTGTCATGGACGATAACAAAGTCCTGACCCTCATCAACGGGGAGCGTATCGCGATGCCCGAACAGGTGCCGGCCCTGCGGAGCTGGGGACCCGGGGCAGGAGGCAGGGCTCGGTGGGGGGGAAGGGGCAGCTCTGAGGGACCAGGAAGGGGGAGGATGCCTGGGTTCAGGGAGACCCATCTCCCACGGACGGTGGGAACAGCTGATGGGAAAGAAGTCCGTGTCGCCTTCGCCGACTGCCCGGGGTTATGTGTTCACCGGCTGTGAAGACCACCCTTCTCTACCCACCCACCCACACAATGCAAGCGAGCCATCGAGAGAGACAGAGACAGAGACAGAGAGGTTTTCCATAAGCTTAACCTTGAACAAGCTCTAAATTCTTTTAAAACGCAAGTCATTTGTAAGCCATAGGCCATCAATCACCCTGCCCCGCTCGGCGCTCGGACAGAGACACTTGGGGGCATCGAGTCCCGAGTGATTTCTCCTGATGGGAGTGGGGTGGCCGAAGGATGAAGCTCTGACCCAGCGTGTCCTCAGGTGTCGCTGCTGTTCGAGGTGGAGAACTTGGCCGTGGCCTCTCCCGCCACCGTGTCTCGCTGCGGGATGGTCTACACTGACTACGCTGACCTGGGCTGGAAGCCGTATGTTCAGTCCTGGCTGGAGAGGAGACCGAAGGTGTCCAGGGTGGGGTGAGGAGAGGGCGGGTGACCGGTGCGGCCTGCGGGACGTAGAACGAGAGCCCTCTCTCGCGGACTCCAGGCTGAGGCCGAGCCCCTTCAGCGCATGTTCGAGAAGTTCATCGACAAGATGCTGACCTTCAAGAAGGATTATTGCAACGAGCTGGTGCCCCTCCCGGAATACAGTGGGATCATCTCCCTCTGTAAGCTGTACTCGGCCCTGGCCACGCCAGAGAATGGGGTGAGTGGGGGCGGCGGAGCGGGGCCCGGGCCGGGGGGCTCGTGACCTTGCGGGGCCGACCCCGGGGAACGGGGTGTCTGAGACGCGGTTTGTACACAGACCTGAGTAGAGCGGGGACCCCAGGGGGAGGCCTCACTGACCTCGCGCACGTGCGTGGCTGTGTGTGCCTGTGCACACGTGGTCGAATGCCAGACTCAGGCCTCTGACGGCTGATGGTACACAGTGAGGCATCACTAGAATTTCCTACCCATATTGGGGAGCCGAGGAGAGTTCGTTTTGTTCCTCATTTCTCCGTCCTTTCAAAAAATAGATATTAAGTTTTGGTCTACGGGAGGCCCTGGGCTGCTGTTCCTGCGGGAAGGAGCTCCCAGCCTAATCTGATGAGGGGGCTTTGGAAATTTTCACATTAATTGACGTTTAAGAGCAACGTTATCCAGTTCAGAATTCTGGAGTAAGGACCAAAGTGGGATATCTGTCTGTTGAGCTTAAATCACTGCCTAGAAGTGGTTTGTATCGTTTTTGAAGACATCACCACACAACCAAACCCTTGACACGAGGTCGTAGAACAGTGAGGACCTCTGGCAGGGTATGTCATTCCTGGCACAGCTGATACAAACTGAACCTGTGTGGAGGGACTGGCAAGGTGATGGATGGACGAAGGACGATTATACGGTGTCAGCCGTGCGGGCGCCGAGGAGGGCTGGCCAGGTGGCGGGGCCCGGCGTCGCGTGCAGAGGCCTGGAGGGCGGGATGGTGGGACGCGTCGTGAGCTGGGATGAGCTGCACGGATAGGCCAAGGAGTCTGGACTGTGATGGACGGCAGAGCTTCGGCATGGCTCCCCACCCACATCTTGGGACTGAGGAGTGTTCGGTATTCCGGACGGGGTAGCATCTTCTGTGTCCCCTTATCTGTCATTCTCGGAGTCTTCATTCAGAACCTTTCTCAAGAACTTTTCACGCACGGCCTGAGGCTGTTTCCACGGAGCCCGTTAGAGACCGGGCGAACCGTGCCGAGTTAGCCCCGTGTGCGCCCCACGCCCGGCTGCAGCAACAGTACCTGCCACGAGCCCCCAGGGGTCTAAACGTGCTGTCTCTCGGGGCGCCTGACTGACTCAGCCGGTAGAGCATGTGACCCTTGATCTTGGAGTCATGAACTCGGGGCCCACACTGGGCCTAGAACTTCCTTAAACAAAGCCAAACAAAACAAAACAAAACAAAACAAAACAAAACAAAACAAAACAAAAAACAAAACAAAACAAAACAAAACAAAACAAAACATAAGGGGCACCTGGGTGGCTCAGTCGGTTAAGCGTCCGACTTTGGCTCAGGCCATGATCTCGTGTTTCTTGGGTTCAAGCCGCACGTCAGGCTCTGTGCTGACAGCTTGGAGCCTGGAGCCTGCTTCGGATTCTGTGTCTCCCTCTGTCTCTGCCCCTCCCCTGCTCATGCTCTCTCTCTCTCTCTCTCACTCTCTCTCAAAAATAAACATTAAAAAAACCTTTTTTTAAAAACACACAAAAAAAACATGCTGTTTCTGCTATGAACTTGGTACATTTAAAATTTTGATTTAAAAAATTTTTTTTTAAACGTTTATTTATTTTTGAGACAGAGAGAGACAGAGCACGAGCAGGGGAGGGGCAGAGAGAGAGGGAGACACAGAATCCGAAGCAGACTCCAGGCTCTGAGCTGTCAGCACAGAGCCCGGCACGGGGCTTGAGCTCACAAACTGTGAGATCATGACCTGAGCTGAAGTCGGACGCTTAACCGACTGAGCCACCCAGGTGCCCCTTAAAAATAAAAAATAAAAATTGGGACGCCTGGGTGGCTCAGTTGGTTGAGCGTCCAGCTTCAGCTCAGGTCGTGATCTCACAGCTCGTGAGTTTGAGCCCCGCATCAGGCTCTGAGCTGAGCCTGTTTCCGATTCTGTGTCTCCCTCTCCCTCTGCCCCTCCCCTGGCTCATACTCTATCTCTCTCAAAAATAAATAAACATTAAAAATTTTTTTTAAATAAATAAAAATAAATAAAAATAAAAATTTTCATATTAAGCCAGAGACCTTTTTGATCATCTCTGTCCTTGCAGTCCTGGTCTGCAACCCCCTCTAGATGAGTAACTACTGTGGAATGTGTGCACATATCATTTCAGACCTTTCCAATACATATTGACATACAGGCCTGTAGGCAGTCGTAGAAAATGTGATATTTAAAAAACACATCAGGGGCACCTGGGTGGCTCATTCGGTTAAGCATCTGACTTCAGCTCAGGTCATGATCTCACGGTTCGTGGGTTCGAGCCCCGCGTCGGGCTCTGGGCTGACCGCTCGGAGCCTGGAGCCCGCTTCCGATTCTGTGTCTCCCTGTCTCTCTCTGCCCCTCCCCCAGTTGTGCTCTGTCTCTCAAAAATAAATAAATGTAAAAAAAAATTTTTTTAATAAAAAATAAAAACCATATCACGTTATACACCTCATGTACACATACAGCAATATGGGTTTGAGTTCTGTATCGGTATCCGTAGATTGATTTTATTGCTTTTAACCTTTGCACGCTGTTCCACTGTAGAACATGGCATTTTCTTTTTTCATCCCTCTACTGGTGGACATTTAGGTCATCTCGTTTTTTGCAGTTTACAGACAAGTTGCCACGACGCCCCGGGCCCCGGGTCCTAGGGCACCTGTGGCAACTTCTTCAGGGCAGACGTGGTGTGGCCACGCCACTGCTGTGCCTTTATGACACAGCAGCAAAGAGCGTCAGGGCAGCTGCCGACTTACCAGAACTTTCAGGTCCATCTGAACGCTTTAGGTTTAGGTATACCTACAACCACACGGTGTCTCCAAATAAAACCAGGAAGGGAGGAAAACTCTAAGCTTTTGCTGCGATTTGCCACAATAGATCCCCCTCCTTTTCTTACGGATGGAGACCGAGTCCCTTCTCCTGTTCCATCCAGGTGAACCCAGCCGACGGCGAAAACTACGTGACCATGGTAGAGCTGACCTTCGTGTTCAGCATGATCTGGTCCGTGTGCGCCTCCGTGGACGAGGAGGGACGCGAGAAGATCGACAGCTACCTCCGAGAGATTGAGGGCTCCTTTCCCAATAAGGCAAGGACACTCAGACCCAGCCGTCCGACGTTTCCTGTTTTTCTAGCACCCACGAGGTTCCCTACGCCAGGCTCTGCTTGAGTTTCAGCCGTGCCAACCCGGGCCTCTTTCTTTCACCCAGCGGGCTGTGCAAACTCCCGGCCGGCCGGGGACAGCTGGAGAAGGCTTTGGTGGCCTCACACGTGTTCCCTCCTTAGGACACGGTGTACGAGTACTTTGTGGACCCCAAGATGCGAAGCTGGACGTCGTTTGAGGAAAAGCTCCCTAAGACTTGGCGTTACCCCCCAAAGTGAGAGCGGGGCCTGTGGGGGGGGTCGGGCTTGGGGCCGTGGTTGGTGGGAGATGTGGGCAGAGAGCCGGGGCCTCGAGGCAGATGTGCGCTGCAGAGGAGGGGGGCTGGCTCCCAGAGGAGGCGGCTCTGGAACGCCGGAAGCAGGACGCCCGGCCTCCGGGCCCCTCAGGAGGCAGGGTTGGTGACATCTGAGGGAGATAAACGTCAGGAGGCGGGAGGAAGCGGACGTTTGAAAGGAGGTGGCCAGGCCCCTCGGACGGGGTTTGCTTTCCTCCCTAGTTCCCCCTTCTACAAGATCATGGTGCCCACGGTCGACACTGTTCGCTACAACTACCTGGTGAGCGCCTTGGTGGCCAACCAGAATCCCACCCTGCTGGTGGGTCCCGTGGGGACCGGAAAGACGTCCATCGCCCAGAGCGTCCTGCAGTCCTTGCCTTCCAGCCAGTGGTCTGTGCTCACCGTCAACATGTCTGCACAGGTGCGTCGTGGGGCCCAGGCCCTCCCTGCCTTCCGCGCCCTCCCTCGGGATCCAAGTGCCTGACCACACTCCTCCCGAACCCCGAGTTTCTCCCGGGAGACCCAAGCATTCACCCCGTACCCCTTCCACCAGACCACGTCCAACAACGTGCAGAGCATCATCGAGAGCAGGGTGGAGAAGCGAACCAAGGGGGTCTATGTGCCGCTTGGGGGCAAAAGCATGGTCACCTTTATGGATGACCTCAACATGCCGGCGAAGGACGTGTTTGGGTCCCAGCCCCCCCTGGAGCTGATCCGTCTCTGGCTTGACTACGGCTTCTGGTACGATCGCACGAAGCAGACCATCAAGTACATCCGAGTAAGCATCCGGAGATGGGGAGGCTCCTGTGATCCTATATTCCTCTCCACACGGGTGGGGCCGGCCGCCTCCGGCCCCAGACTCCCGGCTCCTCAACGACCAGTCCCTGTTGCGAACTCACCTCGGTGACTCTGCCCTGTGCTTGGTGGCCAAAGGGTCCCGTCCTCCACCTCCATGCCTTCCCCACGCTCACGTGACTCCCCTGCTGCCGTCCAGGGTGTCCCTGACTCGGGTCCCGCCTCCCCACGTCCCCCTGTGGGGCACCCCCAGGCAGTCTGCACCCACGGGATTCTGAGCATCTTGTTTCTTTTTTCCAAATTCACGGGCAGCAGCCCTTCCATCCCTCCCACCGGGGCGGGGGGGGGGGGTCCGTCTGTCTGGCACTCAGGGTCAGAAGCTCTCCTGACGGCTAGTGTATTCTTGTGTTTCTGGGAAAGAACACGCATGCACACACACATACACGCTGAAAAAAGAGGGGGAAAAAGAAAACCAAAGTCTAGAAAACATAGTCAAACTTTTTAAAAAATCTTTTTTAATGTTTATTTATTTATTTATTTATTTTTAAAATTTTTTTTCAACGTTTATTTATTTTTGGGACAGAGAGAGACAGAGCATGAACGGGGGAGGGGCAGAGAGAGAGGGAGACACAGAATCGGAAACAGGCTCCAGGCTCCGAGCCATCAGCCCAGAGCCCGACGCGGGGCTCGAACTCATGGACCGCGAGATCGTGACCTGGCTGAAGTCGGACGCTTAACCGACTGCGCCACCCAGGCGCCCCTAATGTTTATTTTTGAGACAGAGAGAGACAGAACGTGAGCAGGGGAGGGGCAGAGAGAGAGGGAGACCCAGAATCCGAACCAGGCTCCGGGCTCTGAGCTGTCAGCACAGAGCCTGACGTGGGGCTCGAACCCACGAACCGTGAGATCGTGACCCGAGCCGAAGTCAGACGCTTAACTGACTAAGCCACTCAGGTGCCCCGTAGTCAAACGTTTTTTAAGTTACTTCCATTTTCTGGTTTTGGTACATGGATTATAATGAAATTAAAACAAATATGTCACTTTAATAATTCCGAACAAACTGTCCCTAATCCCTTCCTTCCCTTCGCCTTCCCTGTTCCCTTTCTGCTGTCCTGGCCCCTCTCCTCTCCTCTTACTGCCCTCATCCGGCTCCTCTGACATCCTCCATATTCCTGTGCCCCGTGTTGCCCCTTTCCTGCCGGTCTCTGCTCTCCAGGACATGTTCCTGATGGCTGCCATGGGCCCTCCCGGGGGCGGACGGACCATCATCTCCCCCAGACTGCAAAGCCGCTTCAACGTCATCAACATGACCTTCCCCACAGTGAGGGCGCGATGGGGGCCCGGGGAGGGGGGGCCGTAAGAGGCAAGCCATCCGTGTCCCAGAGAACCAGGAGGCAGATCCAGGAGGGGTGGGGGGACCTCCGAGCGGAGGCGTGCACAGGGAGCAGTAACACGGTGGGGGGCTGCTGTTTGTGGGAGCCCTTGCTTCTCCTGAGCCAGAAGAGTGTGGCTGGCCATCTCTGGCCTGTGCAGCCTTGTGGTCCTGGGGGAGGCGGACTCAGGGGCCCCAAAGACGCTAAGGAACGCCAGGGTTCGGGGAGGTGAGTGAGGCCTCCGGGGCACCCCAGAAGCCTCAGTCGTCAAGATACATAACATTCGAATGCAACATTCAAATAGTCAAAGCCAAAAATTCGTGGTGAACAAACACCACAATGTTAAATAAATCCGAGACCGGTGGTTGCTGAGGGATCTCAGAGCCTGAGGCAAAAGGAAACTGCAACAATCCTGACCCCATCTTTATTTAAAACGTGCGTATGTGTTCACCATGGATATTTTGCATTAATTTCAATTTTTCTTCCTTAATTTTTAAATGTTTGTTTACTTTTGAGAGAGAGGGGGAGAGGGGGAGAAGAGAGAGGGAGAAGAGAGAGGGAGAGGGAGACTCCCAAGCAGGCTGTGTGCTGACAGCACGGAGCCCGACGCCGGCCTCGATCCCACAAACCAGGAGATCGTGACCTGAGGCGAAACCAAGAGTCGGATGCTTAACCGACTGAGCCACCCGGGGGGCCCCTGAATTTGACTTTTAAGTACTGCGTTAAGATGTTATTTCTCTTGATTTTGTGGGTTTTGCGCCCCTTTATGTTCGGCCCCCCGGGATGAGTACTTAACTCCCCTCGCCGGGGTCCGGGCCCTGGCGGCCAGGCCGGCAGCCTGCGGGAGTGAGCGTGAGGGCCTGTTCCCAGGAGTCCCAGATCATCCGGATATTCGGCACCATGATCAATCAGAAGCTTCAGGACTTCGAGGAAGAGGTGAAGCCCATCGGCAACGTGGTGACCGAGGCCACGCTGGACATGTACAACACGGTGGTACAGCGCTTCCTGCCCACGCCCGCCAAGATCCACTACCTCTTCAACCTGCGGGACATCTCCAAGGTGAAGCTCCCTCGCCGGGAACGGCTTTGTCGGCTTTCCTCTCAACGCTTGGGACTTGGGACGGGGTCTCTTCCCTCCCGCCATCCCACCGCCCCACCTCTTCCCCAGGTGTTCCAGGGCATGCTTCGGGCCAACAAGGACGTTCACGACACCAAGTCCAGCATCACACGACTCTGGATCCATGAGTGTTTCAGGTGCGACGCCCGAGCCACCACCGGCCCAGGGGGCCCCCCTCCTCCGTATGCCCCGCCCCCTCCTCCTCCGTATGCCCCGCCCAGGGGGCCCCCCTCCTCTTATGCCCCGCCCCTCCACCCGCCCAGGGGGCCCTCCCTCCTCTGTATGCCCCGCCCCCACCCCACCCGCCCAGGGGGGCCCCCCTCCTCCGTATGCCCCGCCCCCACCCCACCCCACCCGCCCAGGGGGCCACCCTCCTCTTATGCCCCGCCCCCCCCGCCCAGGGGGCCCCCCCTCCTCTGTATGCCCCGCCCCCACCCCACCCGCCCAGGGGGCCCTCCTCCTCTGTATGCCCCGCCCCCACCCCACCCCACCCGCCCAGAGGGCCCCCCTCCTCCGTATGCCCCGCCCCCTCCTCCGTATGCCCCGCCCCACCCCACCCCCCTCCTCCTCCGTATGCCCCGCCCCACCCCACCCCACCCGCCCAGGGGGCCCCCCTCCTCTTATGCCCCGCCCCCACCCCTCCCGCCCAGGGGGCCCTTCCTCCTCCGTATGCCCCGCCCCCTCCTCCTCCATATGCCCCGCCCAGGGGGCCCCCCCTCCTCTGTATGCCCCGCCCCCACCCCACCCCACCCGCCCAGGGGGCCCCCCCTCCTCCGTATGCCCCGCCCCCTCCTCCTCCGTATGCCCCGCCCCCCCTCCTCTTATGCCCCACCCCTCCACCCGCCCAGGGGGCCCCCCTCCTCTTATGCCCCGCCCCCCCCACCCGCCCAGGGGGCCCCCTCCTCTGTATGCCCCGCCCCCACCCCACCCCACCCGCCCAGGGGGCCCCCCTCCTCCGTATGCCCCGCCCCCTCCTCCTCCGTATGCCCCGCCCCACCCCACCCGCCCAGGGGGCGCCCCTCCTCCGTATGCCCCGCCCCCTCCTCCTCCGTATGCCCCGCCCAGGGGGCCCCCCTCCTCTTATGCCCCGCCCCTCCACCCGCCCAGGGGGCCCTCCCTCCTCTGTATGCCCCGCCCCCACCCCACCCGCCCAGGGGGCCCCCCCTCCTCCGTATGCCCCGCCCCCACCCCACCCGCCCAGGGGGCCCCCCTCCTCTTATGCCCCGCCCCCCCCACCCGCCCAGGGGGCCCCCCTCCTCTGTATGCCCCGCCCCCACCCCACCCCACCCGCCCAGGGGGCCCCCCTCCTCCGTATGCCCCGCCCCCTCCTCCTCCGTATGCCCCGCCCCACCCCACCCCCTCCTCCTCCGTATGCCCCGCCCCCACCCCACCCGCCCAAGGGGGCCCCCCTCCTCTTATGCCCCGCCCCCACCCCACCCACCCAGGGGGCCCCCCCTCTTCCGTATGCCCCGCCCCCTCCTCCTCCGTATGCCCCGCCCAGGGGGCCCCCTCCTCTTATGCCCCGCCCCCACCCCATCCCACCCGCCCAGGGGGCCCTCTCCTCCGTATGCCCCGCCCCACCCCACCCCACCAGCCCAGGGGGCCCCTCCTCCTCCGTATGCCCCGCCCCCTCCTCCTCCGTATGCCCCGCCCAGGGGGCCCCCCTCCTCTGTATGCCCCGCCCCCACCCCACCCGCCCAGGGGGCCCCCCCTCTTCCGTATGCCCCGCCCCCTCCTCCTCCGTATGCCCCGCCCCCTCCTCCTCCGTATGCCCCGCCCCCTCCTCCGTATGCCCCGCCCCCTCCTCCTCCGTATGCCCCGCCCAGGGGGCCCCCCTCCTCCGTATGCCCCGCCCCCACCCCACCCCACCCGCCCAGGGGGCCCCCCTCCTCCGTATGCCCCAGCCTCACCCCACTCCCTCCCGACAGAGTCTTCTCTGACCGGCTGGTGGATGCTGCAGACCTGGAGGCCTTCGTGGGCATCATCAGCGACAAACTTGGCTCCTTCTTTGACCTCACGTTGCATAATCTTTGTCCCAACAAACGTCCTCCCATCTTCGGTGAGCTGGCGCCCCCGCCTCGGGCTGCGGGTGTTGGGAGGCCCCCCGGGGGGAGGGCTGGGCCATGGGGTCCCTGGGGGAGCCTGGCCACGACCGGGCCATGGAGATCTGAGCCCGCTTCCCGCGGCCCAGGGGACTTCATGCGGGAGCCCAAGGTGTACGAGGACCTCACAGACCTGGCTGCGCTGAAGGCGGCCATGGAGACGGCCCTCAGGGAGTACAACCTGTCCCCCGCCGTCGTCCCCATGCAGCTGGTACTCTTCCGGGAGGCTATCGAACACAGTGAGCACTTCCTCCGCCCGGCCCGGCCGCGCCCCAGCTCCCGGCGTGGGCTGTTCCCGAGCGAGTCCCGGGAGCTGCTTTCCTTTCTGGCCCCAGGTGGCCAGTGGCGACGGTGGGGCTCTTCCTCGACGACGAGGATGTGGTGTCGGGCAGACAGGGCTGCGCTCGCGGTGGACTCGCTGCCTCGGCCTCAGGCACCCGCCGCTCCCCCCCGCTTCGCGGTCCCTGTACTTCAGTTTCGGGCACCCCGGTCCCTAGGTCTCTAGCGTAGGGCCCGGTGGTCCCCCGGGGTGTCCCAGAGGCCTCACCGCCCTCGTCTCCCGCCCCCCAGTCACACGGATCGTGCGGGTCATCGGACAGCCTCGGGGCAACATGCTGTTGGTGGGCATTGGGGGCAGCGGGCGCCAGAGTCTGGCCCGCTTGGCCTCTTGCATCTGTGAGTACGCCACCTTCCAGATCGAGGTCAGCAGACATTACCGAAGGCAGGAGTTCCGAGAAGGTAGGCGTGAAAGATCCCCTGGTGACCGGGGAGCGGAGAGGCGGAAGCCGGTAGCCAGCCGTGCCAGGCGCGCGGGGGGCGTGCCGGGCTCGGGTCGCAGGCTGGGGCCGGGTTCCCACCTCTCAGAGGGGGGGACAAGGGACGGGATGGTGAGTCTGAAGTCCGTCTGTCCCCCCTCCCTCCTGCCCTCTTCTGGCCCAGATATCAAGCTTCTGTACCGCCAGGCGGGGGTAGAGCTCAAGCCCACGTCCTTCCTCTTCGTGGACACCCAGATTGCGGATGAGTCGTTCCTGGAGGACATCAACAACATCCTGAGCTCGGGCGAGGTCCCCAATCTCTACAAGACTGATGAATTTGAAGAGGTTCGAACCCTTCCCTACCCTCCCCCAGCTTGAAGAAGCGCAGATCCCAGAATGTGCTCCCTCGGGGCCCTCTGTCCGTCCCTCCCCCGCGTCGGGGGCGAGAGCCGCTCCTCCTCCGTCACCCCCAAGTAGCCTCAAAAGCCACACCCTGTCCCGTCCGCCCAGCCTCGGCCCCCACCCCTCCGACTCTGCCTCGGGAACCGTGGCTCCCCCAAGCGCGCCTGGCTTCCGTGCAGATCCAGACGCTCATCTCGGAGCAGGCCAAGGCCGAGCAGGTGCCCCAGTCCTCCGACAGCCTCTTCGCCTACCTCACTGAGCGCGTGCGCGACAACCTGCACATCGTTCTCTGCCTCAGCCCCGTGGGCAACTCCTTCAGGTGAGTCCGGGGACAGCCTCTCCCTGCCTGTCTGTCCTGCCCGCCCCCCCCCCCCCCCGCCTTCCCCCGCACCCTCTGGGGTCCTGAATAGCCCGCTCTCCCCCCCTGCCCGCCCTAGACCTCGGCTCCTTTCAGGTTATTCCTGCTGCTACATGGGAGTTGTCTGCTCCCTTGTGCTGTGACTGCATTGTTTCGTTGTCACTTTGTTTTGTTTTGTTTTAACATTAAAAAAAAATTTAATGTTTGTTTATTTTTGAGAGAGACAAAGGGCATGACCGGGGGGAGGGACAGAGAGCGAGGGAGACACAGAATCCAAAGCAGGCTCCAGGCTCTGAGCCGTCAGCACAGAGCCAGACGCAGGGCTTGAACCCACCAACCATTGAGATCATAACCTGAGCCAAAGTTGGACGCTCAACCGACTGAACCACCCAGGCGCCCCTGTTTTAAATTTTTGAATCATGATTTTAAAAATGCAAAATTACATACAATTTACCATCATCACTGGTTTTCAGGTGTAGGGCACAGTGTCATTAAGCATATTCACATCAGCGTGTGACAGATTTCTAGAACTTTCTCCTCTTGCAAAATTGAAATTCTACACCTGTTGAATAATCCCCCATTTCTCCACACACCACCCCCGCCCACTCCCCGCCCCGGCCTCTGACAACCACTGACCCCTTTCTGTTTCTGTGAGTGACTACTCTAGATACCTCCCGTAAGTGGAGTCATACAGTTTTTGTCTTTGTCTGTCTCGCTTGTTTCGCTCAGCTCAGAGTTCTCAAGCTTCATCCATTCCTTCACCCAAGGAAGTCAGAACTTCCTTACTGTTTAAGGCTGAGTAATAGTCCGTTATGTGTATATGCCATGGTTTGCTTACCCATTCTTGGAGTGACCGGGTTTTAAGGGCATCAGAGAGGAGGAGGGAGACAGAATTGTACGGAGAGGCCATTTGGGCCACCCTTTTGTTTGGTTTTATATTAATGGTATTATTGTGCCAGGCACTGCGCTAAGCATTTTACACGTATTGCCTCCCTGAGTCAGCTAACAGCCCTGGTTGGTATTCCTGTTGTTCCCATTTTATTTATTTAAAAAAATTTTTTTAACGTTTATTTATTTCTGAGACAGGGAGAGACAGAGCATGAACAGGGGAGGGGCAGAGAGAGGGAGACACAGAATCTGAAACAGGCTCCAGGCTCTGAGCTGTCGGCACAGAGCCCCGACGCGGGGCTAGAACTCACGGACCGCGAGATCATGACCTGAGCCGAAGTCGGCCGCCCAACCGACTGAGCCACCCAGGCGCCCCGTTGTTCCCATTTTAGAGATGAGCAAAGTGATGTTCCCTTGCTCGAGGTCCACAGCTGGGTGTGAACCAGGCCGTCTGTCCCTAAATGCTACACTGAGCCAGCTCTGAGGGGAGCCGGACCTGGACGGGTGGTGGGGGGGGGGACACAGGAGCATGAGGAGGGGACACGTGGGTTTCTGGAAAGCGGCCGGACCCGTGAGGGAGCCAGGAGCTGGAGGCTGCCTCTCTGGAGGGGACTGACCTCTTCTCGAAACCCGTCACCAGGAACTGGATCCGCCAGTACCCGGCCCTGGTGAACTGCACCACCATCAACTGGTTCTCCGAGTGGCCCCACGAGGCCCTGCTGGAGGTGGCCGAGAAGTACCTCCAAGGAGTGGACCTGGGCACAGAGGAGAATGTGAGGCCCTCCCCACACGCCCAGCCCCGCCCTCCCTCCCGTGTCCCTTCTCTATGTGCCTCCACTGTCCGTCTTGCATCCTTTTCCGTGGGCCTCAGATCCACAGGAAGGTGGCCAAGATCTTTGTCACCATGCACTGGTCCGTGGGGCGGTACTCCCAGAAGATGTTGCTGGAGCTGCGGAGATACAACTATGTCACACCCACCAACTACCTGGAGCTCGTGTCGGGATATAAGAAGTATGGAGAAGGGTGGGGGAGGGCGGGGAGGGCCAGGGAGCTTGGTAGCTTTTGAGGGCGATGGGCCGAATGATGTAATGGGAAAGATCCAGGAGCCAGCCCCCCCCCCCCCCCCCCGCCGCGGGGCTGGCTCCACGACCCAGGTGCTGACCCTGGAAGGCAGGGATGTGGGGTGGGGGTCTCCTCCTGTGCAGGGAGTTAACAAAAGAGAGACGGGGTTCCCTGGGTGCAGGGCCATTTCCAGAGCCCTCTGGCCTCGGCTCTTCCCTACACCCTCTCTGTCCTTATTTCTGGAACGATGTGTCTTTTTCCAACCTCAGTACAATGGGGACATCGCCGTATATACCAATGATATGTGTGTCAGCCCTGAATGTTTTCTAGACTTTCTACCCCCCTCAAGAATTATATATTCATTTATTAAGTCATACTGAGTATCTTTTTATGTACCCAACGCAGTAATAGTTTGCTTTGAAAGATGTAAAAGAAATGTGAAAACAAGGCTCCCCTTATTTATTAGATTCAGTGTTTTGATCAAGGTGAAGGACAAGCCATTTGTGAAAAGAATGGTCATCCCCATTCATTCATTCATTCGTTCATTCCTTCAACACGTATTTTTTTTTTAATGTTTATTTTTGAGACAGAGAGAGACAGAGTGCAAGTGGGGGAGGGGCAGAGAGAGAGGGAGACACAGAATCTGAAACAGGCTCCAGGCTCTGAGCTGTCAGCACAGAGCCCGACGCGGGGCTTGAACCCACGGACCGCGAGATCATGACCTGAGCCGAAGTCGGACGCTCAACCGACTGAGCCCCCCAGGCGCCCCTCAACACGTATTTTTGAGCATCTGCCACATGGCACTCACTGTTCTAGGCACTTGCAGCGGTTGGCAAAGTCAAGTCCTGGCCTTCCCTTGGCGCCCAGGCTTCCAGCCTGTTTACGGTTTGCCCAGACATTATGCTAAGCCTTTGATGCACATTTCCTCGCTCGGTCCAGAAAATAATCCTGCACAGATGCTATTTTTTTTTTTTTTTGGTCTGTATAATGTTCAAAACTTTTTGAGTAAGCTGTTAACATTTAAAATGGGAGGCTTAGAAAAATCCGGATTTCCAGGTTTTCTTTAAAAATGAGACATTTCAGGGCACCTGGGTGGTTCTGTTGGTTGAGGGTGCGACTCTTGATTTCGGCTCAAGTCACGATCTCATGGTTCAAGAGATTGAGCCCTGAGTCGGGCTCTGTGCTGACAGCATGGAGCCTGCTTGGGATTCTCTCTCTCTCTCTCTCTCTCTCTCTCTCTCTCTTTCTCTCTCTCTCCCCCCGTCCCCTGCTGGTACACGCGTGCTGTCTCTCTCTCTCAAAATAAATTAAAAAAGAAAATCACGCACTGTGGCAATACGGAGCCCACATTCCTTCCCACGTGGGGAAACCAGGGTGGAGGTGGGTGAGAGGTGGTCACCCCCTCGGGACAGGCTTGTGTCGTCTGGTTCACCGCAGCCCCCTGCTTGCTGTGCACGGGGTTGGGGGGGAGCAGCGGGAGAGCCTCAAGTAGGGACACGGCGATGACAACAGTGTCTGACAAGCTGCTTTGACAGTGGTGCGTGGAATAAATCAGAGGGTTGAGGGTCTGGAAGCAGGAAAGCCAGCTGGGAAGCTGTTAGCAGGGATTCAGGCAGGAAATGCTAAAAACCTGACTGGTGGCGGTGGTAACAGGCGGGAAGGGGGGGGTGCCCAGCCTCCCCAGGCACCTTACCCTACTCTGCGCCCCAGGTTGCTGGGAGAGAAGCGGCAGGAGCTGCTGGGCCAGGCCAACAAGCTGCGGACGGGATTGTTTAAGATCGACGAGACCAGGGAGAAGGTGGAGGTGATGTCCCTGGAGCTGGAGGAGGCCAAGAAGAAGGTGGCTGAGTTCCAGAAGCAGTGTGAGGAGTACCTGGTCATCATTGTGCAGCAGAAGCGGGAAGCAGATGAGCAGCAGAAGGTGGGGGGTGGGGGGTGTCCCTGTGCCCTGGTTCTGCCCCCCACGCACCCCACCACTAGTGACCGGGGGGCAGGGGCTGCCCCGGGCACCGTCAGCGACCGTGTCAGGGGACGCGGTGCCCCTCGCATCTTCTTTAAGCTTATCTCTGATCGCTATCGCTCCCCTGACACTGGCCCCCTACTCTCGCCCAGGGCGAAGACAAAACCCTGCTCCCTGTGCCTCCCTAGGCCGTGACAGCCAATAGTGAGAAGATCGCAATCGAGGAAGTCAAGTGCCAGGCACTGGCCGACAATGCCCAGAAGGATCTAGAAGAGGCGTTGCCAGCCCTGGAAGAAGCCATGCGGGTACGAAGGCCCAGGGAAGGGAATGGGACCAGCCTTCTGTGTCCTTGAAGTCCCTGGGGACGTGGGAGGAAGAGGGCGTCTCGGTGGGGTCTCGTCTCCCCCCCGTCAAGCGCCTGTCCCACCCCCCGAGTTGCACGGCCCTGCTCCCTGAGCGAGTCCCTTTGCCCAGGCTCTGGAGTCTCTGAACAAGAAGGACATAGGAGAGATCAAGTCTTACGGACGGCCCCCCGCCCAAGTGGAGATGGTCATGCAGGCAGTCATGATTCTTCGAGGCAACGAGCCCACCTGGGCGGAGGCCAAGAGGCAGCTAGGTAAGCTAGAGACCCAAGGCGCACTCAGCGCCAGTTCGCCCCGTGCCTCTTAATCGTCTGCCGTGCGCCGGGAGCTCGGAGAGGCGAAGACGAACGACGCATCGTACCGACGCTCCAGGGCCGGTGGAGCCTCGTACGAAAGAGGAGACGTAAAGATCAGTCAAGATTCTTTGGCTGTAAGGAACAGAAAACAGCTCCCCTTCATTTAAGCAAAAAAAAAAAATAATAATAATAATAAAATAAAATAAAATTGAAGATATGGGACCATATCCCAGAATCCAAAGAAAGGCAGGAATACCTCTGGGGCCCTCAAAAGCATGAGAGTCAGAAAATGCGAAACAAGGGTCTTTGTGTTTCGTTCTCGTGGTTTTCGCGGCTTTGCGCTCTCTTGGCGGAATAAAGTCTGCGGGCCCTAGTTCAGCGACCCCTGCCCTGACGAGAATGTGCAAAGAGTGGGGAAGTAATGATGTGTGTGTGTTGGGGCAGGGACTTTGGCCCAGGGCGTCCGAGGTAGGTGGCTGGTGGGAGATGGGGCTGGGAAGACTGTAGGGCGTCCTGGGGGCTTGGAGGTTCTGGGGAGGGAGGTGAGGGCCGCGGGAGGAAGTGGGGATGCGGTCAGTGTTCTGGGCTGGGGAGCCAAGCCCTGGGATGGGGGTGGGGTGGGGGCGGGGGCAGGAACCACGCCCAAGCGGTGGAGGCGAGGCCTGGAGAAGGAGGGTCAGGCCCTCTGGCTGAGGCCCCCGGTTTCCATCCCACAGGGGAGCAGAACTTCATCAAGTCACTGATCCACTTTGATAAAGACAATATCTCAGACAAGGTTCTGAAGAAGATCGGGGCCTACTGCGCCCAGCCCGACTTCCAGCCCGACATCATCGGCCGGGTCTCGCTGGCGGCCAAGTCCCTGTGCATGTGGGTGCGGGCCATGGAGGTGAGCGGGGGCGCGGGCGGGAAGCGGGGCGGGAGCCCCGGGCTGGGGTGGGGGGGGAAGCCCTGGGCGGAGGAGGGGGCAGCGGCCGCTGCAGCCGGACTGTCTCCCCGCAGCTGTACGGGCGGCTGTACCGCGTGGTGGAGCCCAAGCGGGTCAGGATGAACGTGGCCTTGGCCCAGCTTCAGGAGAAGCAAGCCGCGCTGGCTGAGGCCCAGGAGAAGCTGCGGGAGGTGAGCCGAGCCTCGCGCCCGTCTTTTCCGTGGCGGTCCCTCTCCCCGGTTCCCGGGATGCTCCGTTGCCATCGATTTCTCCCCTCCTTCCCTCTGCCTTCCAGTCCCGTCCGCCTCCCGCTCTGTGCCCTTCCACACGGGCTGCCTCTGGCTCGGAAGCTGAGCACCCCCCCCCCCCCCCCCGTGGAAGGTTACGAAGGCACGGCTGGAGCCCTTCCCTTCCCAACTCGACTCGGAGCTGGCGGGCTCTCTCGTGGGCTTTGGGGCCGGGCCCGGAGATGGGTTAAGTGACGAAATCCGGGTGGCAAATCGGTGTCTGCCAGGGCAGGGGGACAGGGCAAGAGTGTGACGCGGGGAGGGGGGGCTGCAGGCCGGGAAGACTGTGCTTGGCTGGGGGTGGGGCCGCGCTGGAGGGAGAGGGAGTTCCTCACTGGGAGCGGGCTGGACACCCGCAAGGTGACTTCCTCCAAGACATGGGGACAAGTGGGGCGCCCGGGGGACTCAGTCGGTTGAGCATCTGACTCTTGAGCTCGGCTCAGCTGTCCGTCAGCGGGCCCTGAGTTCAAGCCCCACGTCGAGCTCCACGCTGGGCGTAAACCCTACTTAAGAAGGACGTGTGGGTGAACGGCTCCCGCAGGCAGGGCGCAGAGTGCTATTATCAGGAGTCCGAGAGTCTCCTCGCGTACCCGGTACGTTTTCCACCCCTGCTTCGATAGGATTTCATATCCACGCGGGGCGAAACTCAGAGGGTAGAAAGTACAGCCTGCGAGACGCCTCCCTCTCACCCCCTGCTGCCCTTCCTTGGAAACAGCCTCTCTCACAACTTCTCGTGTGTCCGCCCAGGGGCGTCCACGCTCAGATAAGGAAGTGATTTTCATTTCTGTACCCGAGCTCGTTCCATCCTGGTACCTCGTGAGCTCGTGCTGCCCTCGGACCCTGCGCGGGGTTCCGGCGGGCGGTGCGCCCTGGCTTGCGTGGCCGTTCCCCTTTCTGACGGGCAGACGCATCGTTTCCAAGCTCCAGATCTGATGCGATCTTTGGCCGTATGGAGGCCTTTGAGTTTTCATACAGCCGAAGCCGGTCACACCGTTTCCGGACGTTTCACCCGCCACCACGTATGGACAGCACGCAGGTCTAATGTCCTCAGATCAGATGAGGACCCTGAGGCTTAGCGAGATGAAGGGACTTCCGAGGTGCCGGCGGAGCTGGGCTGGAGCACACGCTGCCTGACCCCAAGCCCCGCTCGCCCCCCCTCTTTACTGCCGAGTGCAGTGGCCCTCGGGGCCTCTTCCGACCCCTTCTGTGCAGAAGCAGCCAGGCCGGGCGAGGGGGCTTCTGTCCTCACGCCCTCCTTCCCTGCCCCGTCCCTGCGGCCGCCGTTACCCCCCCCAGCCTCTCTCGGGCCGGTCACCCTTTCACCGTCTCTTTCGAGAGTGAACAATCCAGGGCTGGCGATTGGTTTGGGAAGGTTTCTCACCCCTGGATGGTTCCTATCCTGGGACAAATAATTACGTGTGACAAGTGGGGCCGTGGGGTCGGCTGCCGACAGCATCATTCACCGGAGGGTGGTTGTAGGGCACCCCACGTTAGGTCTCTTGAGAGCCCCTAGCCGGTAAGAGGAAGCAGACGGGCACCCCAGCTTTGCCCTCTGCCTCTGAAAAGGCTGTGGAGTGTCAGAGGGAAACGCACCTTTCGACAGGGCAGGCCTGCCTCCCCGCCCATTTGCAGGTGGCCCCGAGCCGATGCGGGGCTCCCCCACAGACCGGCCGGTACATATCTCTGGCAGAGCCTGAGCATTTTGAAGGCATCTTGAAAACTTCCAAGTCAGAGCCAGCCGGGGGTGGGAGAGCCTGTACTCAGTGCCGGGGCCCAGCGGTTTGGAAAGAGGCCCCGAGCTCAACTACATCGCTTATCAACTCAAATCTGGAGTAGATAGTTACTCGCTTGCTGGGGACCCTGAAAATATATTTTCCCGATTCTGACAGGCAGCAAGGGTCACAAACCACTGGCTTAGAAATTGTCTCGGGCACCTGGGTGGCTCAGTCGGTGAAGCATCTGACTCTTGACTTCAGCTCAGGCCACGATCTCCTCGTTCCTGAGATTGAGCCACGCGTCGGGCTCTGTGCTGACAACGCAGAGCCTGCTTGCGATTCTATTCTCTCTCTGCCTCTCTCTCTGTCCTTCCCCGGTACATGCCTGCTCTCTCTCTCGCTCCATCTCCCCCTCCCCCTCCCCCACTCGTGCTCTCTTTCTGTCTCTAAATAAATAAACTTAAAAAAAAAAAAAAAAAAGGAATTGCCCCAGAAGGCCCTGAAATGGGCCAGAACAGAAGCCTAATCTACTGAACATTCACCTTCTTTCTCTCTCGCGTCCCAGTCCTGGTCGTCACATCATCCCGTATAGCGTATCGTAGGCCGTGTGCCGAGACCGTGGGATGGCAGCCAAATGCTACAGAGTAATGACACACACAGATTCCACACATTTGACTACGACCCTGAGGGAGGGTGTTAAATTTCAAAGGTTAAGTCCCTGAGTAAACTGAAGTCCAAGTAAATTAAAATCTGAAAGCAAATCATCCTGCTTTTTCAGAGTTAAAAATCAAGAAGCCAACATTCTCAAGTCAAAGTCCCCAAACCATCCAGTCTCTTATTCTGCTCGGTCTCAGCTGTGCCCTCAGTATCTGGGGAGAATCTGTTTCCTTAAGCTGCGGCCGGGACGGGCCGTCAGTCCCTGGAAACGGAGGTCATTCCTGTGGGACCTCAGAGCCTGCAGCGGCTCCAAATCCTGTCTCTTGTGAGCATCATTTGAAATTCTAAAAAGATTCAAGGGGCGCCTGCGTGGCTTAGTAGGTTAAGCATCCGACTCGATTTCAGCTCAGGTCATGATCTCAGGGTCTGTGAGTTCGAGCCCCGCGTCGGGCTCTGTGTGCTGACAGTGCAGAGCCTGCTGGGGATTCTCTCTTTCCCTCTCTCTCTCTCTCTCTGCCCCTCCCCTGCTTGCACTCTTGTGCTCTTTGTCAAATAAACTTAAAAAAGAAAAAAAAAAGGGCCCAGGAGTTAACATACAGGATTTACAGACAAAAGTACGCTCCCAGGAACCGACAATTCTTGTTGCTCCAGAGACCGCGGAGAACACTCAGTGGTGTTTGCGGGAATGAGGACACGTGGAGAAAAGCTTGGTTTTTAGCTTCACCAGAATGGCAGGTATCTGGAAACCATGACCTGTGAGTTTACGTCAAACTGCGGAGACACCCTCCCACGGTAGATGAATACGAGATACGATCCAACCAGAAAGCATTTACCCTGCCGGGGGCAGGTTGGAAGCCCACACGTGTGTATGTATTTCTTGGAGAGGGGCAGTTATTGTGGCTAAAATACACGTAAGTTTTGCCACTGTAAACCCACCGTCGCCCATCGTGAAGTGTGGGATTAGGGAGCATTAAGATGTCCCCCGTGTTGTGAAGCCACATGGAAACCCCAAACAGAAATCCCGGCTGTGTCCTTTGAAGTATCTGACCCTCCCCCCCACCCCCACCCCCGCCGTGAACACCACGTCCCCCGCTCTGTGTCGCGACCAGGCGCGGTCACCCCACACCGCGGTGGCTCATGGTGCTGGCTGTCTTTGTGGAATTGCCGAGGCCCTACAAGAACCGCCTCATGGGCAAGGTTTTCACCTCGCCCCGTGCTTTTCCTAACTGGAAAGTCACCTCCAGCACATTCCTGAACCGAAGCTGCCATTTCTGCTGCTGAAGCTTGTGCCCCGGGGGACCTGGCCAGGCACAAGTCCTCTGCCGTCCGTGTCTCAAGCCGCAGCTTTTCCCTCCAGAACCCCCAAGTTCTTCCGGCATGCTCCCTTAAGGCACAGATAATACTTGCACGCCACCTGCCCTAACTGTGTCACCGGGAATCTCAGAACGGAACCCCTCCCTTGTCCCAAGGCTGTGGATGAGCCACGATTGCCTCCTTAGCCCTGAATTTAAATTTAAATAAAATGAGACAGCTGCTCCAGTGCCACGTAGGCTTGGCCAAAGCCATTGAAAGCTAGAACCCATAGTACACGCAGAATGTACAGTCTTGCCGTTGAAAACCAGCAAATGTCATCGTCCAGCCGTCAGTGCCCGGAAACTCCCCGACTTCAAGCTGGTCGGCGTGTTGGCCGCTTCTGTGCCGAGGCCACGGCGGACCTCGTCCTGCGGCCACCCTCCGGCCCAAGCCCAGTGTCCACGAGGCTGCTCTGTTTCAAGCAGTCCTGCCTCTGCAGAAACGGCCACTCACCTGTGGACGAAGCCACGGTCATCTGTCAAGGTCAGAATATCACAGCGTCGGCTTAAAGCCTTTCACCCAGGCGACAGCCAGACCACCGTAAAAACTCAGTGTGCCCAGTGGGAGCCTGTGCAAACCCTCCAAGTCAAAGCACGCGTCCATACCCCAAAGTCTGCCCTTGAGACCCCCAAGGCCCGCCCAAAGTTTCTCAGTGGGTTTCCCGGTCTGCAAATACACTCTGAAGGGATCTGCGAAATAGCAGCCTTCTGTGCCTGGGGGTTCTAAACACACTGAGACGTGAAACCAAAGGGGTTTGGCCAAAACATCACCTTCGGAGACCAGGTGGGAGGACGCGGCTGACATTGTGGGCAGGTGGGCCCACGAGGAGTGACCCCGTCGTCAGACGGACGGACTCAGTCTTGGGCGTCGCTGGGGGGCAGGGTGGAAACGGCCTGAGCTCGGTGGAGCATTCCAGCTTATTCTTTGCTGATTTCACCAGTCAGATGAGCCACGCACCTCCCTCCGGAGAAGGAGTATGCAAAGGCGTGGTGAAAGTCTTCCCACACACCAGGGAATGGCCAAGATAAAAAAAAAAAAAAAATCATAACAAAACATGGCGCCAGAAGACACAATAAACCCGGGGATGATTCATCCTACCGAGAAGCACTTACAAAGCAGATCTAATGGAAAAATTGGTGTCACCAGAGGGTAAATAAGGAAGAGATGACACCCGGAGAGCAGAAAGAGGACGGTAAGAGAAAAATCGCAGAGAACCGGGAAGAATTGTGGGAAAACGAAAAATGATCAAAGGATGGGCTGTTTGGTAGACGGTAGAGTCAAGGAATATACACAGCCACGCCAACAAGAAACCCAAACAACATACAAGAGAGATTGGAGACACGACCCAACCGATCAGAATTTCTGCAAGACAGAAGCACAGAATCCGGGGTGATAGGAAGCTATTTCGCAACCGGCTCAGTGTGCGCAGCGGCCCGTCGGCCGGCCCCCAGGCGCTCACGGCGCCAGCCCGGTCGTGGTCACGGAGGTGCGCGCTGTTGCACTGTTCGTGGCCTTTAGCTGTTACCGTCAACCTAGAGACAGAGCGCAGAAGGCTGTGACTTCTGAGCGGGAACGTTGTTGTCAGCCTTGACAACATAAAAATGAAAGTACAGGGGCGCCTGGGTGGCTCAGTCGGTTAAGCGTCTGACCTCAGCTCAGGTCACCATCTCACAGTTGGTGAGTTCGAGCCCCGCATCGGGCTCTGTGCCGACGGCTCGGAGCCTGGAGCCTGCTTCCGATTCTGTGTCTCCCTCTCTCTCTGCCCCTCCCCCACTCGTGCTCTGTCTCTGTCTCTGTCTCCCTCAAAAATAAATGTTAAAAAAATTTTTTTAAATCTTAAAAGTACAGCTAAAAAAAAAAGTGGGAGCTGGGTGTCGGTGGGGGTGGGGTAAAGATTGGGCGATGCTTTTGAGGAGATAAAGCAGGGTTTTAAGATGGTGTTCGGCGATATGAAGGTAAGGAGTTGAAGCATTCTCATGGGCAGGAACAGGGAGGAAGAAGTGTAGTCTGGAGGGGAGAGGGTCACCCCTGCGTCCATTGTAGCATAGAGGCCATAGAAATAGTTTCAAACGGACAAACCAGGAAACGGCAGTATGGAATATACCTGAGCGTGTGCAAAACGCCTCTTGCGGAATATTCAAGAAGCAGGTCGCGTTGGCTACCTCGAGGAGGGAGCAGGGTGGATGGGGGGGGCGGGGCAGAGAGACTTTTCATGCCCATAATTATCCCTTTTGAATTTTTAAGTCACTTATTCACAAAGCAAACAAAATAAAAAAGAGGCAGCAGTGTACAAGGACGTTCGTTCCAGCATTGTTAATAATAGAACATGCTGGAAAGACACACATGTCTATCAGAAGGAGACTTGTTATATAAATTACGGTTCAGTCATTCACAAGATTATTTTGCAGCTGTTAAAGAGAATGAGGCAGCTTGACGAGAACCGATTTGGAGACAAGAAAAAAAATAAAGTACAGTAGTATGTTAGCATTTATCTTTATGAAAAAAATTCATCCAAAGAGATACTTCCCGAGCGCCGGGCACTCTTCTAAGTGCAGGGATTTGGTGGCGAGCAAGGGCCTGCCTTCACCATGCATGTATTTATTACAGGTGGACCCTACGCACGGACTGTGTCTGGAAAGCTATAGGAGAAACGGGCTGGGGCAGGGGCTGCGGCAGGAGTGGGAGGAAGTCAGATCCTTCACCATGTGTGTTTTTTTTCCTTCTGATGTGGATTCACTCTTTACAAAAAGACATAAAAGAGGAAAATTATGCTTTAAAAAAAGACAAAGTGGCGGTGAGGTGTGATAACGGTGTTACGATCGTGGGGGAGATGTCCTTGTTTTGTTCTAGATCTGCACCGGGACGTCTCGAGGCTTGACGCTTCATGAGTCTGTAACTTCCTCTAAGACACTTTGGCAAAGAACCGTGGATGAAATAAGACTGGCGGAATGTTAACAACTGTTGAATGTATGTGGCGGGCGTAGAGGTATTCGTTATGTGATTCTTTGTCCTAGGTTTGCAACTTTCCATAATTTTTGAGTTAAAAAGATAAAAACCGCAACCAGATTAATGTATGTATAAATATGCATGTATGTATCTTAAAAATAGTAGCCTAAGCATAATATTCAGAGATAGGGAGGCAGCTGCCAGAAGAAATAAAAAGAGAAATAGTTCAAAATAATTCGCTACTGAAGAACGGGACCAGGAGTGGAAGAGGTTTTGTTATAACTCCTTTTTATCGTATTATTTAGGTCTTTAACCTTATGCATACGTTTCTTGTATAAAAAATAGAAACAGTGAAGACAACACCACATGCAAAATAAGTAATGAAATCCAGAACGATCGTGGGCTGGCTGCTTCCCCACAGACACAGCTCCGCGGGAAGCCCAATTATAATCAGTGTTGCTGACGAGCCTGGACTGCGCGGGCGGGGGGGGGGGGGGGGAGGCAGTCACGTGAACCTGGCGACAGGTGGCACGCAGGGAAGACCGCCGGACAGCATGGCCTCCGGCGGGTTTAAGCCCACCTGTGCCAGTGCAAGGGCGCCCCTCTCTTTCTAGACCCCCAGCCGGTGTTTCGTCCCTGAGTGGCCCGGCTGACTCACCCCTTCGGAGTGACCCCTTCTTTCCCTGGATGTTAATGCCTTCTAACATCACTACCCAGGCTTGACCTGGAAGGCGTGCTATCACCCGAAGGTGACATTTGGGACCTCCACTTTGCCTTTTTTTTTTTTTTTTAACGTTTATTTATTGTTAAGAAAGAGACAGCGTGAGCAGGGGAGGGGCAGAGAGCAAGGGAGACACAGAATCCGAAGCAGGTTCCAGGCTCTGAGCCGTCAGCACAGAGCGTGACATGGGGCTCGAACCCCTGAACCGTGAGATCATGACCTGAGCTGAACCTGGATGCTTAACCGACTGAGCCACGCAGCTGCCCTGGGTGCTTTTGCTTTAAAGACAGTTTCTTGGGGAGTTAGTCTGTTGCGTTTCCAGGGTCTTTTGGAGGTCAACCTCAGTGGTTGGGCCCATGTCCTGCGCCCTGTGCCCTCCTTCCCACAGCCCAGATGAGGCCCGGTCAGGGGCACCAGGCCGGCACGTGAACTCTGCACAGTTGAATCCCCATCCCTGTGTGGGTCCCTGCACCTGGGCCTTTGCCCCGAATGGAGTCCCTCTTCCTCTCTCCAACAGTTTCTAGATTTTTCTTTCTCTCTCGAGGTCCTGCCTTCGGGCCGTGCCACACTGGCGTGGGGGTGGCAGTCGTTTCTGTGCCCTTTGAGCCTCTCTTGCCAGTGGGACTCATGTGGCTGATTGTGCTCCAAGGGGACTGTCTTCCTACCCGGCCTTGAGTTTCATGACAAGAAGTTTCCTGGCCCAAGAAAAGAGCGGCGGAGGGGAAGGGAAAGAAGACCTCACGTCACCATACATATTTTGTCTTGTTTTCTGTCTGCGACGGCCCTATGGGGTAGGGGTTAGCATCGTCACATGGCACACCGGGCCACGGAGGCCCCAAGGCCTCGAAACGGCAGATGGGCCACCGGAACCCCGAGCAGCGCGGCCACAAGAGTGGCGTTTGAGCCGTTCGCTCTGGTCCCTCCCAGGTGGCCGAGAAGCTAGAGATGCTGAAGAAGCAGTACGACGAGAAGCTGGCCCAGAAGGAGGAGCTCCGCAAGAAGTCCGAGGACATGGAAACGAAGCTGGAGCGAGCGGGCTTGCTGGTGTCAGGGCTGGCCAGCGAGAAGGCGCGCTGGGAGGAGACGGTCAAGGTGAGCTCTGGGGGCCCCGCCCGGCTCTCCCCCCTGCCCGCCAGGTCCCAGAGCTCCACCCCCTGTCGGCTGAGGGACCCTCGGGGGACATGGGGACCCCCGGGTGCAGGGACATCCAGGAACGGGGGACGGGAGTTCTCCCCCCTCCTATACGGTGAGAGCAGTGGAAAGCGAGTCTGTGCCATTGGGAGGTGGCTCCTGTATTTGCACAGGCCTGGGGGGCGAGCGCCAGGGCCTTTGCTGCAACCCACGGACTTGATGACTTTACAGAAACAGTCCCCCCCCCACCCCCCCACCGCATCCTGTCTCCGCCTTTATGGAGCCCCTGGCTTCAGGAAAGGGTTAGGCCTTATCACCAGAATGTAAACAGGATCACTGTGAAAGACAGCGACTCCGAAGGGATTAGAACCAGGTTGGACTCCTCAGGGCCGAAGGTTTAGGACAAAGCGCCTCTTTGATGGAGCCAGTGTGGGGGGGGGGGGGGGGAGAGCCAGCGCTCCCCAGTGCCCAGGGCCCTCCTTACACCCCCTGCCCGCCCCCCGCCCCCCACCCAGGGCCTGGAGGAGGATCTGGGCTACCTGGTGGGTGACTGTCTCCTGGCCGCCGCCTTCCTGTCCTACATGGGCCCCTTCCTGACCAACTACCGGGATGAGATCGTCACCCAGATATGGATCAGGAAGGTGAGGCAGGGCTCAGGTCCTCGTGAGCTCTTGGGCTCCGAGACCAGGGCTGCGGGGAGGACGGGGAGACACCCGGCAGGGGCCGGGGACGGGGGCAGGGGCCCCGGGGCGGGGAGCGGGGAGCGGGGCTCGGGCCTCCAGGCTGACGTCCGGGGCTCTTCCCCGCCCAGATCTGGGAGCTGGAGGTGCCGTGCTCACCGCGCTTCACCTTCGATAACTTCCTGTCCAATCCTACCAAAGTTCGAGACTGGAACATCCAAGGGTTGCCCTCGGATGCCTTTTCCACAGAGAATGGCATCATCGTCACCCGAGGCAACAGGTAAGGAGGCTGCCGGGAGCGGGGGCGGGGCAAGGGCGGAGCCTGTCTTCTGACTGACCGCCCTCCTTCAGGTGGGCACTGATGATTGACCCTCAGGCCCAGGCCCTGAAGTGGATCAAGAACATGGAAGGAAACCAGGTAAAGGCTGGCGGGAGGGGCAGGGCGGGGGCTGCTCTTGGGCCCCTGGCGTCTCTTCCCAAGCCTGCCTCTTCCTGAGGCCCGACCCGGAGTCAGATTTTACTTTGGGCCCCTCAGCGTGTCTCCCGTCTCTTTCCCTTGCTCTCTAGGGCCTCCAGATTATCGACCTGCAGATGAGCAATTACCTTCAAATTCTAGAAAAGGCCATCCAGTTTGGATATCCAGTGCTGCTCCAGAACGTTCAGGAGTATCTGGACCCCACGCTCAACCCTGTGCTCAACAAATCTGTAGCTCGAATCGGTGAGGGTCCAGGCTTCCTATGGGGTTGGGCTGGGGGACAAATCCTAGAGACCAGCCAGCCGGGCCACGAGGTGAGGGGTTGGGGGGGAGGGCCGGCCCTCAGACCGCGGCCCTCCGCTCACACAGCCCCGGGCTGGGCCCATTAGGGCAGCTGGATGTGGGCTGGGGGCTGGGCCAGCCCGCACCTGGTCACCAGGGCTCCTTTGCCCTTGACCCTGGCCCGGCTGCAGGCGGCCGGCTGCTGATGCGCATTGCAGACAAGGAGGTGGAGTACAACAGCAATTTCCGTTTCTACATCACCACCAAGCTCTCCAACCCCCACTACAGCCCTGAGACCTCGGCCAAGACCACCATCGTCAACTTTGCTGTCAAGGAACAGGTGGGGGCGGGGGCTGCAGCCTGGACCCAGCTAGCGAGGAGCAGGAAGCACCCGGAGAGACAAAGGCCCCCTGCGCTGGGCGGCAGGGGATGAGGCGGGGGGAGGCGTGACCGGGTGCCAGGGGTGTGCCGTCACCAGAGCGCGAGTCCCACCGCGCGTCCCCGTGCTCCCAGGGCCTGGAGGCTCAGCTGCTGGGCATCGTGGTCCGGAAGGAGCGGCCGGAGCTGGAGGAACAGAAGGACTCACTGGTCATCAACATCGCTGCCGGCAAGAAGAAGCTCAAGGAGCTGGAGGACGAGATCCTTCGGTGAGAGTGCACCCGCCGCTGCCACCCAACGCCCGGTCCAGCCAGAATCCCGGGTGTGGGCGGGCTGGGGCGGGAGGACTCCCCACCTCCCCACCCGCCTACCTGCGCTTCCCTTCAGGCTGCTGAATGAGGCCACGGGCTCTCTGCTCGACGACGTGCAGCTGGTGAACACCCTTCGTACCTCCAAGATGACCGCCACCGAGGTGACCGAGCAGCTGGAGACCAGCGAGACCACAGAGATCAACATCGACTTGGCCCGCGAGGTGAGCCTCGCCCCTCGCTCCACGCCCAGCCCCGTGGCCACTGCCCCCCCCCCACAATTCCACTCCCACCAGCACCATGGCCGCTTCCCCCCCCACCCCTGCCCTGACCGTCCCCACCCAGCACCGTGGCCGCTCCCCACCACCCCTGCCCTGACCCTGTCCCGCACCCACCCCCCCAGCCCCGTGGCCGCTCCCCCCGCAGCCCCTGCCCTGACCCTGTCCCCCGCCCACCCCCCCAGCCCCGTGGCCGCTTCCCCCCCCTACTCCTGCCCTGACTCTGTCCCCCATCCACCCCCCCAGACCCGTGGCCGCTCCCCCCGCAGCCCCTGCCCTGACCCTGCCCCCGCCCACCCCCCAGCCCCGTGGTCGCTCCCCCCGCCACCCTGCCCTGACTCTGCCCCTCCATAGGCTTACCGCCCGTGTGCCCAGAGGGCGTCGGTTCTGTTCTTCGTGCTCAACGACATGGGCCGCATCGACCCCATGTACCAGTTCTCGCTGGACGCCTACATCGACCTCTTCGTCCTCAGCATCGACAAGAGCCACCGCAGCAACAAGCTGGAGGACCGCATCGACTACCTGAACGAGTACCACACCTACGCCGTGTACAGGTGTGCGCCCCGCGCCTCCGGAGCCCCCCACCGCCCCCGCATCTGCCAGGACGCTCCCGCGCCAGTGCTGCCCCGGCGCCACGGCCACCGGCCTGTCCCCTGCTCCCCGTGGGGACAGAGCGCGAGCTCCTTGAGCCGTGCTCGTATCTGCTAGGGTCCACGCTGCCGGCGCATCTCCAGTGGCCACGTGCCCCGCGAGCCCTGGGAATCTCGGTGAAATCCAGATCCACATCCAGCAGGCTGGGGCGGGGCCCGGTCCCGGGTAGGGGGCGGGTGGGGGACCACACTCTTTGTCCTCCTGCTTCCTTCAGGGTCCTCCCCCTGACCAGCACCCACAGCCCCCTCCCGGCCACCCAGGCCTTGAGCCCCGCGGGTTCACTTGCGAATCTTTCTGCAGACCGTCCCTGCTCGGCTCCCCACGGCTGCTCCAAGGCCCGTTAGCTTATGCTCCGGCTCTCCCGGGAGTCCTCCCTGCTCCTCCTCTTCCACGCCTGCACCGGGCGGCTCCTCTCGGAAACTGTCCAGCGGGGGCCCCCTGCCCTGCCATCCCTCGGAGGCCCGGCCACCCCGTACAGGGCCCATCACATCACCGCTTAATCGATGGGCTCTCTGTCTGTCCTCCCTCTTCAGCTGACTTCCTCCAGGACAGAGGCTGGGGCTCAGAGATGACTCTGCCTTTAGGACCTGCACAGAGTAGGGGTCAAATCGATGCTGCGTGTTGTTTAATGGAAATGAATGACTGGTTTCACCAGTGAGCTCTCTAGGTCCCTGAGGGTTTGGCCGTTGACAAAAGGTTTGGGCTAGATGCCGATTAAGGCCCTGCTTGTGCGTGAGGCTCCGCGATTGTAGGACCCGCACTCAGTAACCATTCACGTTGTGCTTCCTGTCCCCTCCGCCCTCCGGGTGCCCGTCTCTCAGGTACACCTGCCGCACCCTTTTTGAGCGCCACAAGCTACTATTCAGTTTCCAGATGTGTGCCAAAATCCTGGAGACCTCTGGCAAGCTCAACATGGACGAGTACAACTTCTTTCTCCGCGGGGGTGTGGTGAGTCGGTCAGAGGCGTCGAGGTTGGGGACGGGGACACGTATGACCAGGACTCCGGGCCGGACCGTCAGGCCCAAGGCTCCAGCGAGCGAGCCAAGGAAAAGTGCCAGGAGCAGGTGTGTCTGGCTCCCTGGGGATGCGGGGGGGGGGGGGCTCTCACATTACAGGTGAGGACTTGGGGCCCCTCTTACCTGTGACCCACTGACAGGTGTGGTCTCTTGCCTCTTTCACTGCTGCTCAAGCCCCTCCTTTCCCGGCCTGGGTTCCCCTGGTCACCATTACATGCTCCCCCCCCCGCAGGCACCCTCAGCGCCCCGTCCCGTATTGCTTTGCTTGGTGAAACCACCACTCTGGCTGGATCTTACTCTCCTGTTCCTGTGTGGCCCAGGAGCCTGGGCCTAGCTGGAGAAAAACACTCCCACACCGAATGGACTCCCTTTAAATCCATTAGGCCCTTAAAACTGCCAGACAGGGGTGCCTGGGTGGCTCAGTCAGTTAAGCGTCCGACTTCGGTTCAGGTCATGATCTCACGGTCCGTGGGTTCGAGCCTCGCATCGGGCTCTGTGCTGACAGCTTGGAGCCTGGAGCCTGCTTCAGATTCTGGGTCTCCCTCTCTCTCTGCCCCTCCTCTGCTCATTCTCTCTCTCTCTCTCTCTCTCTCTCTCTCTCTCTCTCTCAAAAATGAATAAACTTTAAAAACAAATTTAAAAACACCTGCCAGACGGTGACACCACGTTTCCTGGGCTGGCCTCTCTCCACCCTCCTGGACGATGCCGGGCACTTCTCCTCTCATCCGGGTTACCAATAACTAAGAGCCTCCCAATGCTCCCCACCCCCAGTCTGTCAGCATGCCCACCTCCCTGGTGTCACCTCCCATGGCCTGCCCTGCCCCCCCCCCCCCCCCAGGGCTCCTGCATTCACTGTCCCTTCTGCCACAGGTGCGCCCGCAGCTCCCACTCACCAACTTTAACGCTGGACTCAGATTGCGCCTCCCCGAGACCTCCTTGACTTTCCTATTTAATACTTCAAACTACCCCCAGAACTCCCAATCTTTTGTATGCTCTTCAGCTCATTCTACTCTGGCGCGACCTTGCCATCTTTACCTAGCACTGGATAACTTAATTGTTTATGTCTTTGGCTCATTGTCTGCCCTCCCATGTTGGAAAATAAGCCCCTCAGGGGCAGAGATATGTGCCCTTTATATTCAGCGCCGCATCCCAGTGCTCAGAACACACAGTGGGTGAGCAGTGAGTATTTGCTGAAGAGGGTGAAGAAGGGAAGGGGCCTTTCTGCAGGGCGAGGTCATTAGGGCGAGAGACAGTGTCACCAGGAAGCCAGCAGAGGGCGCCAGCTCCCCAAATTTGCACCGAGAGGTGTCCGCTAGGTGCCGGGGAGACCCTGCCCCGCCCCCCCCCACCCACCCCCCCAACTGACTTCCCCAGTCCAGGCAGAGCCCAGTGCCTCTGGGACTCCCATAGTCCTTTCCTCGTGGTGCCCGATGCAGGGTCTCGGCTGCCTCATCATTAAATGCTTTGGAGGGGTTCCGGTCAGTCCCCTTCCTCCTCTCTCCTTGCCCAGGTCCTGGATCGCGAGGGCCAGATGGATAACCCGTGTACGAGCTGGCTCGCCGACGCCTACTGGGACAACATCACAGAGCTGGACAAACTGACCAACTTCCACGGGCTCATGAACTCCTTCGAGCAATACCCTCGTGACTGGCACCTGTGGTATACCAGCGCCACCCCGGAGAAGGCCATGCTGCCAGGTGCCCCCTCCCCGCCGGGCCCTTCCCCTCGTTCCCTGTCCCTGTCCCCGTCCCCTCCGAGCGTCTGCTTCCCGGCCCTCTCCGTCCCCAGGCGAGTGGGAAAACGCCTGCAATGAGATGCAGCGAATGCTGATCGTGCGCTCCCTGCGCCAGGACCGGGTGGCCTTCTGTGTCGCCTCGTTCGTCGTCTCCAACCTCGGCTCCCGCTTCGTGGAGCCGCCCGTGCTCAACATGAAGCTGGTCGGTGGCTTGGTTTCCTCCTTGCCCCCCGCACCCCCGGTCCTTCCTGCCTCGCTCTGCGGGGCCCCCAACCTCTGCTCTTGGGCAGTCCCTGCTCCCCCGACCCCGCCCCGCCTCACGTGGCCTTCTCACACCCGTGCTTCTGGCAGGTTCTGGAGGATTCCACCCCACGCACCCCGCTGGTGTTCATCCTGTCTCCCGGTGTGGACCCCTCCGGCGCCCTGCTCCAGCTGGCGGAGCACATGGGCATGGCCCAGCGTTTCCACGCCCTGTCCCTGGGCCAGGGCCAGGCCCCCATTGCCGCCCGGCTCCTGCGAGAGGGGGTCCTTCAGGGTCAGTGTCCCGTCCTGCTCCCCCACCCCCGTCCCTGGTGCGCGTCTTACTCCCCGGAAGCCCCGGCCTCCGTCACGCTACCGTGACCGCAGCCCCCACTTCTCCACAGGGCCCCCGGGCCCCCTTCCCCCAACACGCGCGGAATCGGGGGCGACGCGTGGGGACACGCGGGGCTCGGGGAAGGGCTCCCACTGAATCCAGTGCCCCCTTGCAGGACACTGGGTGTTCCTAGCTAACTGCCACCTGTCGCTGTCTTGGATGCCCAGCCTGGACAAGCTGGTAGAGCGGCTGCAGGTGGAAGAACCTCACCCTTCCTTCCGCCTCTGGCTCAGCTGCAGCCCCCACCCGGGCTTCCCCATCTCCGTCCTGCAGGCCGGCATCAAGATGACCACGGAACCGCCAAAGGTACGGCTCTCTTGCGGCCGGCGCCAGCGGGAGGCCCAGCCTTGACAGCCGCCTGGCCGTCGGGCTCTGCTCCCCTCTCGAGAGCCCCTGGCCTCTTCCCTCCGAGCGCCAGGCTCTTAGCACAGAGCGCCAGTCTCTAACACCGCTAGCCGCTTACCCGTGCCCGGCATCGTCCCTTTGCCAAATTCGTTTAGAACACACACACCCTGTCAGGTAGGTACCGTCGCCCCCATTTGACAGAGAGGAAACTGAGGCACAGAAGAGTAAACAGCTAGTCCACAGGACCTTCCTGCCTCCCGGCATTTCCTTCCACCTCTCCCCAGTGGCCCCGGCTTCCGGCCCTTCTCCCTCCAGCTCTGCTGAAATGTTTTTCTCCGGCCCGGAGGTCACCACTGAATGCAGCCACACCGCTCACGTTCCTGTGTCCCCCCCCCCCCGTTCACCTCTGCTTACGCCACTCGAGTAGCTTTTCGGTGCTTTTAGTCAAGACGGAAACCCTTGCTGACCCGGCCTGTGAGCCCCCCCTCCCCCCACCCTGTGCCTCTGGGCCCCACCTACCCCTTCTCCCTTCCCTCTCTTCGCTCCACCCTCAATTCTTAAAATATCTTGTTCCTCTTCCTCCAGACTCTGCACCGTCCTGCCCCAAGGCTTCCGCGCAAGCTGCCGGGCACCCCCACCCCCACCCCGCCGCCCCCTCCTTCGCCCCTTCGGGCCTCGGCCCTCCTCGTTGAGCTCAGCATCCCAGTGAAACACTCTCATAGAACCTTCCTGCTGGTCCTTTTACCGTGTGAGTTTGGTTCTGACGAATGCCTGCTGTCTTCTCTAGACTGGAAACTCCGCGAGGCCAGAGGACACATCTTTTCTCTCTCTCTCTCTCTCTCTCTGTCTTGCTCACCTTGTGACTAGCACCTGTACGTAATAGGTACTCAACCAGTAAGTCTGGACACATGTCTTTCATCATGTAAATCCTCCTCGCCTGCCTTGGGGCAGTTGACACAGTGAACTGTCCCCCCACCCTTTCCCTGACACGCGCTTGGGGTTCTCCCTCTGTCTCCCGCCACATCACTTATCACGCCTGTATTTCCTTTTCCTCTTGGCCTCTGATCGTATCTCCAGGCTTGGCCCTTGACCTCCAACTTGGCTCATTCTCCGTTTCCCCCTTTCACAACTCGATGGAGAAATTGTCCTCTTCCTGATCCTGCCCGGTCCTTGTCTCTGGCCCCGGGAAGCAAACGCACTCCCGGGTCTGAATTCCATCTGGCAACGAGGCGTTTCCTCCTGGCACGCCAGAACCATAAATCCCGTGCTCTCGGAGCAAGTGGCCAGCCCGCCACCGCAGATGATCTCCTCGGCCCAGTTCTGTTAGCGGCGCCTCCGTTTTTCGAAGAACCTCTTTTTGCTTTCCAAGAAAGGTGTATGCCTTGGTGGCTAGAGGGCCCTCTGTTGGCCGAGCGCCCCGCGAGGGGCACAGGTGTGTCAGAGCGGAGGCAGGTGCCACTTCTGGCCGCATAAGAAGGTGGAGGCCACCTGGAATCTGGGGGCGGCCTGGGAGGAGGGGGGATGGTCTGCGGGGGTGGGGGGGGGTGGGGAGGGGGGAGGGGAGGCTCGCCCTGGCTCCACCCAGGGGAGATTTGTCCTCACCACCCGGGGTCTGCAGAACCTCTGGGCGTGAGCCAGACCTTCAGGGAAGGCCGAACATTCACGGCATACTTGTTTGCAACAGGATTTCTCTCGGTGGCGAAGAGGGCACTATTTTTAAATGTTTTACTTGGAAATCATTGGAAACTTACGCAAGAGTTGTAAGAACAAGATTACTCTAGGGTTCCTGGCTGGCTCCGTTGGCAGAGAGTGTGACCCTTGATCTCAGGGTGTTGAGTTCAAGCCCCACATTGGGCCTGGAGCCTACTTCAAACAAACAAACAAACAAACAAAAACAGGAGAAGAAGAACACAAACACTATGTCCTCACAGCCTCACACCCGTGGACTCGTTACCCAGACTCTTCCATTGTTAACATTTTGCCTCACCGGCCTTATCATTTGATCTCTCTCCGCGTCTCCACGCACACGTGCTTTCTCCGAACGCCGAGAGTAAACTGGGAAAGACATCATGGTCTTTTCCCACTAATACTTGTGTATTTTGGCATAAAGGGCTCAATCCTGAGAAGGATTTTTATTTTTTTTCAATACACACTACAGCACAGCTGCCCAACCTCAATAAACGGGTAGAGCGTTTGAACCCCATCTATTATATATTCCAATTGTGGTAAAGGACCCGGTCATGTCCTTTTTAAAATTCTCCCCCAGCACAGGATCCGTTCTAGGTCAGGTATTGCAATTTTGTTGTCCTGTGAAAGAGGCCAGTGTTTGCATCGGGATACACGAAAGCAGCCCCAATAGTCAAGGGGACGGTGGCTCATTCGAGTCTTACAAGTAAGATGGTCCCCATGACCACAGCCCCCAGTCGCCGGTTCGGGTGCGATTCTGGAGTGGTATTCTTGGTTGGATCACTGCCTGCCTTCTAGTCCTTTCCTTTTCATTAACTATTAAGCAGATACAAAAGAATATAAAATACAAGAGGGGGTGCCTGGGTGGCTCGGTGCGTTGAGCGTCCGACTCTTGATTTCAGCTCCGATCACGATCCCAGAGTCAAGGGATCAAGCCCCGCATCAGGCTCCGCGCTGAGTGTAAGGCCTGCTTGGGATTCTCTCTCTCCCTCCCTCCGCCCCTCTCCCCTACACCTGTTTGCACCCTCTCTCTCAAAAAAAAAACCAAAATTCTAAAATATATGCAAAGATATAAAGGATCCCCGTTCATTTTTAAAAACATTTGAAACATCTTTATTTAGTTTTGAGAGACAGAGCGTGAGCGGGGGAGGGGCAGAGAGAAGAGAGAGAGGGAGACACAGGATCTGAAGCAGGCTCCGAGCTGTCAGCACAGAGCCCGACAGAGCCCCACGTGGGGCTTGAACCCAGCAACCATGAGATCCTGACCTGAGCCGAAGTCGGATGCTCAACCGACTGAGCCACCCAGGCGCCCCCATGGATCCCAATTCAGTACACACCTGTGTGCCCATCTTCCTGTGTAAGAAAGATGATTCCCATTCCCACCGCCCTCCCCACTCGGCTGCAGCCACTTTTCTCAAGGTGCGTCTGGCTAACGCACACATTCATCTGCGCCTTGCTGCTTCCATTCAGCGCTGGGTACTTGACATTGATTCACGCTGCCTATGTTTCACGGTTCCTCATATGCTCCACAACCTAATCCTTCGTCCGCTTTGTGTTTTGCGGGTTGTCTTTTTGTCCCCCCCTCTTGTTAACTATTATTATTGGTGAATAGAGATCCTTAATTTGTATGAGATGGAATTTAGCTCTTCTCTTCTTTATGGCTTGTGCTCCTAGGTCTCGTTCAAGAAATCTTTGCTCACTGCGAGGTTGTAAAGGCACTCCCTTGTCTTCAAAACCGTTTTATAGGGGCACCTGGGCGGCTCCGTCGGTGAAGCGTCCGACCTCGGCTCAGGTCGTGACCTCACGGTTTGTGAGTTCGAGCCCCACATCGGGCTCTGTGCCGAGAGCTCAGAGCCTGGAGCCTGCTTCGGATTCTGTGTCTCCCTCTCTCTCTGTCCTTCCCCTGCTCGCTCACTCTCTCTTCCTCTCAAAAATAAACAAACACAAAAAGAAAGAGTTTTATACCCTGACTTTCACATTCATGTGTCTTAACCACTTGAGACGGATCCTTGTGAGTGTGGAATGAGGCAGAAGTCTAATTTTGTTGCCCCCCAGCCCCCCACGTAGATAACCCACTCTCCCAGTACCATCATCAAATAGCCCACCATCACCCTTGCGATGTTCGATGCCTGCCAGGCCTTAACTCCCCTTTACACACACCTAGGTTTCTGAGCCCTTTATCTCTGTTCACTGGTCAGGTGGTTTATATTCAGGTCAGTATGTACCGTCTCAGTTCCTGTTTGGCTCCATAATAATGCTTGATAGCTGGTAAGGCAAGTCTCTCTACCTGATTCTTCTTCAGGCTATGCCATGGCCTTTGATTCTCCAGCAGAAATGTTGGAATTAGCTTGTCAAGTTCCACAAACAAAACCCTGTGGATCACTTTGCAGGAAATCAACGTCTTGAGTAGATCGAGTCTCCCAATCCATGATTATAGTACGTCTCTCTCCACGTAATCTTTATTTCAATAAAGTTTTGTCATTCTCTCTGTGAAGATTTGTACATTTTTACTGGACTTATTCCTAGACACGTTACATATTTTGATGTTATAAATGACAGTATTCTTGCTTACATATTTTCCCGACTCCATTCTGTCCCTCATAGACGGGGCTTCTTAAAGCACCGTTTCAACCTGTTGCGGTAGTACTCGAGACAGAAAGTGGCCCCGTGACTCCTGGTGAACCACGGCCCTTCTGACCCCACCTGAGTCCTCGAGCTTGACTTCAGTTAGACCCATCTCCTTACTTATTCTCCCCTTTGTGCCTTTATTCCCTCAATTCTTTCCATCTCCAGGAGACCCATGCCCTCCTCTCAGCCTGGTGACCTCCTTCCCGTTTGTGAGACTTAGTCCAAATCCCGACCTGTTCTCGAAGCCTGATAAATCTATCACGTGGCATGCCCCTCCTCGATGATACACTACGGCTCCTCTAATCTACACTGAACCTCTGTACCTAATGGTGTACGTTTTTGTCCGTTAATAGTTGCACGGATAGGTCCTCATGTTTTCTGGTATTCCCAAATCGAGCCGGCCTGCCCGCCGTCGAGAACATCATGGCTGAGAGGATCAAAAGTGGGGGGACAAGGAGGCAGAGCTCCCAGTAGCCCACACAGTGCCCGCGTGCAAGTTAGAGAAAGGCACCCACCCAGTCCTGTGAATCAGTGCACATCCTGGCGCGCGGGTCAAGGGCTGCACTGCAGCCCTCACTGACCTCTTCGGCCAGTGCCCTTGTGCAGTAAGCAGCCTCCACAACTGTGGCGGTGCTACCGGCAGGGCTTGGCACGATGCACGTCACCCCACCTCCGCGCTGCACTGTCCCCAGGGCCTAAAGGCCAACATGACGCGCCTCTACCAGCTGATGACGGAATCGCAGTTTTCCCGCTGCTCCAAACCTGCCAAGTATAAGAAGCTTCTGTTTGCCCTCTGCTTCTTCCATTCCGTGTTGCTGGAGCGCAAAAAGTTCCTGCAGCTCGGCTGGAACATCGTCTACGGCTTCAATGACTCTGACTTTGAGGTTTGTGGTAGCAGGGGGCCGGCATCCCAGCGCCCCCTCTCCTTACACTTCCCGCCTTGCGGCTCCTCCCCCTCCCCCCCCCGCCCCGCCCCCTGCCACCGAGGGAAGTTCCTCCCCTAACTGTGTGTGGGGGTGGGGGTGGGGGCTGGGACCACGCACAGGTGTCGGAGAACTTGCTGAGTCTCTACCTGGAGGAGTACGAGGAGACACCCTGGGATGCCCTCAAGTACCTCATCGCCGGCGTCAACTACGGCGGGCACGTCACCGATGACTGGGACCGGCGGCTGCTCACCACCTACATCAACGACTATTTCTGTGACCAGACTCTCTCAACCCCCTTCTACCGGTGAGGGGGAGGTGGCGCCGAACAGGGGGCCAGAGGACACCCGGCAGACCAGGTGGCAGGACTGGGGTTGCGGGGAGCGTTGGAGGGGAGGCCAGGAGGCGGGGTGGGCGGGGTTTGTGGGGCCGGGAGGGGAGCAGGTGCAGGTTGCTGGACGCAGGGGGCACCCGCGCCTGCAGAGGGGCCAGGGTCTTGGCCTGGCGCCGAAGCCCCAGAGTGTGGCCCACAGCGTGGTGAGAATTATGCTATGGGTCGCCAGGTTGTCAGCACTGGAGACTTACTTCATCCCCAAAGATGGGAGTCTGGCCTCTTACAAGGAGTACATCAGCATGTTGCCCACCATGGACCCCCCTGAGGCCTTTGGCCAGCACCCCAACGCGGACGTGGCCTCCCAGATCACTGAGGCGCGGACTCTCTTTGAGACTCTGCTGTCCCTGCAACCCCAGATTACACCCACCAGGGCGGGAGGCCAGAGCCGAGAAGAGAAGGTAGGCAGGGGTGGATGCCGGGTTCGGGGCGGGGGGAGTGGGGGTGCGGGGAGGAGAGAGGCCCCCCACTCAGAGCCCCTGCCGGGTCAGGTCCTCGAGCTGGCTGCAGATGTGAAACAGAAAATCCCTGCAATGATCGACTATGAGGGGACCCGGAAACTGCTGGCCATGGACCCCTCCCCCCTCAACGTGGTCCTTCTGCAGGAAATCCAGAGATACAACAAGCTTATGGAGACCATCCTGTAAGATGGAGAGGGGCTCGGTGGGGAGGGGGCGGGAGGAAAGGCGCCCCCCAGCCCCCCGCCTGAGATGGCTCTGCCAGGCCCTTCTCTAAGCTCCCACCTCACCCTGCCCAGGTTTTCCCTGACAGATCTAGAAAAAGGCATCCAGGGCCTCATCGTCATGTCTACAAGCCTGGAAGAGATTTTCAACTGCATCTTCGACGCCCATGTCCCGCCACTCTGGGGGAAGGCAAGATGACCTAGCTGTCGATCCTCCTGCAACAACGAGCTGACCTCTGGCCCCGGTGCCCCCAGCCTCCCGGTTGCAGGAGCAAAACCAGGGAGCCTGGGTTTTGGAGCCAGACAGATTCAAATCTGAGAGCTGGCTCTGCCGTTCACAGACTGGCTTTGCGGTCATTAACTCAGGGACTTAGGGCGAGTCACTAACCTCTCTAGAGACGCGTCAGGGATTCCTAGTGCTGCGTGCGACTCTCAGTAGGTGCTTCGTGAACGGTAACTGGACAGCGCTGTTGCTGGCGTGGTTAACTAGCGCTCGCTCTATGCTTCTTTCCCGGGAGGGGGCTTTTGGAGACAGCTTTGCCAGCCGTGACGGGGGACCCGGCCGACACCACGTCTCCTCCTATCTGCCCCGAGCGCACCACGTGAAGATCTGCACGCGTGAGCGAATGAACGCGTACACACGCACCGCCTCCCCCTCCCCCAGGCGTACCCCTCACAAAAGCCACTGGCCTCGTGGACACGGGACTTGGCCACGCGAGTGGAGCAGTTTGAGCTGTGGGCCAGCCGGGCCCGGCCTCCCGCGATCTTCTGGCTGTCCGGCTTCACCTTCCCCACGGGCTTCCTCACCGCCGTGCTGCAGGCCTCAGCTCGGCAAAATAAGGTGAGCCACGTGCTAAGTGTGACGGGGGGGGGGCCACCTGCGATCGCTCCTCTCTGGGGGTCCTCCCTTATTCTCGCCTTCCTTCCCCAGGTTTCGGTGGACAGCCTCTCCTGGGAGTTTATTGTTTCCACCGTGGATGACAGCAACCTCGTGTACCCACCCAAGGTGGGAGCCAGAAGTGCTCCGACTGGGAGCAAAGGCGGGTCTGGTGGAGGGGGGCGCTGGGAGCAAAGGGGGGAAACAGCTGGTTGGCAAGGGAGAAGGGAGGCCAGAGGCCAGGGGTGCCGGCAGCCTCGGGGCCAGACTTCTCCCCGTGTCTTCGCAGGACGGCGTGTGGGTCCGGGGCCTGTACCTGGAGGGCGCCGGCTGGGACTGGAAGAACTCCTGCCTGGTGGAGGCGGACCCCATGCAGCTCGTCTGCCTCATGCCCACCATCCACTTCAGGCCGGCAGAAAGCCGCAAGAAGGGCGCCAAGGGTGGGATGGCAACCCCTCCTCTGCCCCGCCCCTCCCCCCACACCTGTGCCTGCTCTCCCAGAGGCCCCGGCGCGCTGACTCCCATCCCCTCTCCTTTCCCTCAGGCATGTACTCCTGTCCCTGCTATTACTATCCCAACCGGGCAGGCAGCTCAGACCGAGCCTCCTTCGTCATTGGCATCGACCTCCGGTCCGGGACCATGACATCTGATCACTGGATCAAGAGGGGCACCGCTCTACTCATGAGCCTGGACAACTGAGGAGGCCTCCTCTTCCTCCCCGCTTGAGGGAGGGTCGGGGACTCTAGGGGCCAAGACTGATAATGCACTTCGGACCAGGGCTGGACTTAAAACTCTGGCCGTGGCCGTGGTTGAATGCGCCGCGGGATGGGGCCCTGGAGATGGCTAGCCTTTTAATAAAGGTGGAAGGATTGTCTTGGAGCTCAGAGCAGGAAAACACCCGCAACCACAAGCCTTAAGCCTCTCAATGGGGTGGTGGGGGTTCGGGGAGGGAGGAAGCCCGGATCTCACAGAGGAAGCGAACCCCTGCGAGCTACTGCTTTTGGACTGGGAAAGGAGCTTGGGAAGCGGGAGGTGTGGCCTTGAACGAGGGGGCAGGGCTGTGGGGCCTAAACCGGGTGTGGCTAAATCTCGGGGCTGGACTTGAGCGGGCGGGGCGGGGCTTATTTTGGGAAACGCGCGTGATCCGAATGGAATAGGGGTTCGTCCGGCAGGGATCGGGGCCGGACCCAGTAGGTTGCACCCAGCACCCGGCACCGGGTATCCTGTTCGGCACGTGCGCTGAGGCGAGCGGCGCAGGAGGAGGAGGGGCGGGGCCCGAGGGGGGGGGGACTTCGGCGCGAGGGGAGGCGGGACCAAGGGAAGGGGGCGGGGCTGGGGCGCAGGGGGGGCGGTGTTTGTGTTGGAAAATCCAACTGCGCCACGGGGCGGAGCGGCCCCCCCAGCCCCGGCCTGGGAGAGGGGGGGGGCCGCTCGACCCCCTGGGAGACCTTGGGGAGCCTGAGCACCTGGGACACCCCAGAACCAGGTAACGGGGGGCCGCGGGGGCGTCTGGAAAGAGGGAAACCATCTCCGCGCAGGGGGGCGGGACGCCTGAGTCTCAGACTTGTAGAGCTGGGGGTGGACGTTTCGGTCCCTGCAAAGGCACTGCAAAGAAGATCGGGGCGCAGGACGCCAGGGTTCCCCAGAATGCAGGGCGGTGTGGGGGAAGAGCGGGCGGGCAGAAGCCTTGGGTTCGGATGTCAAGAGGGGCCTGAAAGGACTCGCAGTTCCCCTGGGGCCGGGATTTCCCCTCCGCAACACTAGGTCGGGGCGGGGCGCGACGGTGCCTAACAGAAGGGCAGGACTGAAGGTCAGAGTCTGCAGATAGGCCAGGGTGATGGCCCTCTGAGGTCGGGTGTGGTCGGGCAGGGGTGCGTCTCCGGTCCCGGGGCCACTTCGGGTCTCCCTCCAGTCCCTCCCACGGTGAGGTGTGTCGCCTCAGCTTTAACCCTCGCGCCAGGAGCGCCGGGAGCCCGCCTCCTCGCGGGAGTCTTCGTGTCCACGCACCCCGCCGCCCCTCCATCCGTGGTCCTGCTACCCCACTCTGATGCTCCTCGCCCTCGCCCGGCTCGGGCCCTGCTCCGTGCGGACCTTCCCAGCGCAGCCACGAGATGGCGAGGGCGAGACGCGCAGCCCGAGCCGCGGGAGCAAGGGGGGGGGGGGGAGGTGGCCGGCGGAGGGGCTGAAGCCCCCCGCCCGGCCAGAGAGAAAGGTGGGCCGAGGTGGGCGTCTGACTTCCTGTCATCTCGGCCCCTCACAGGAAATTGTGGGCGGGAGGGCGAAGGGCAGAGGCTGGGGAGGGGGCTGGACTCCCGTCTCCGCCTCCCTGCGCTGGAGTAAATAGTGGGGAGGGGGCACGCGGCTTGGTTACCAAGCAACGCAGATTCGCTTCCTGTCTGCTGTGGCTTGTGGCTGTGACCTGGGGGCGGGGCGACTGCGGGGAAGGTCGGGGGCAGGACGCCTCGTTCTCGGGACGGTACGAGCCCGGGAAGGACGGAGGGGAGGCCGCGAGCTGCGCTGCCGCCGAAGGGGGCTCGGCGGGCGTCCGGAGGGAGGCGGGACCCGGGCGCCACAAGGAGCGCCGCTCCGCCGACCTCCCGGGGGTTGCTTGCCCCGTTGCCGGAGTAACCGGAGAGCCAGACTCGGGAGCCGGATTCCCGAACTCTCGTGTCGGGCCAATCGGCTCCCGCGGAGGCCCCTGACGTCAGGGCCCTGGCAGCCAATGTGGAGGAGGCTTTATAGAGCGACAGGAAAAGGGAGAGGGGAGGGGGAGAGGTGGAGGAAGGGAGGGGGAAGCTGCTCGGGACCCGCACGTGCACTCCCACACGCTCGCGCCCACCCCCCTCCCTCCTCCGCACGCGCCCTAGTAGCCCCCTGCGCCTGCGCGGCGAGTCGCAGCTTGCAGCACTACCGCCGCACCCCCCCCCCCCCCCGCCTCCCCGCATTTGAATGTGTGTTTGCAAACTAGTCCTGGGCTGCGCTCCTCAGCCCCTCGGGATCCAGGCGTCTGGATCCGCCTGTCCCCTCTCGCTGGGTCTCCAACCACCACTGCCCAGCCTTGCGTGGGAGGGGTCGGCTACCTGTTTCCCACCGACCCCCAGCTGGCGCCCCACTCTCCCAGGTGGGCTGGGCGGAGCTGCGGTTTCCGGCCCCTTCTGCTCCGCGGGCGCCTTCCCGGGCTCTGGCTTAGGTTGCCTCCCCAGGGGGAACGGAACGGGTATCTGCGCCCCTTTGCGAGGCTTCAGTCGCTTGGGCTCAGCTGCTGTTGGCAGCGCGGGAGGGCGCTGCGGGGAAGTCCCGGCCGGCCCAGGTGACTCCCGCCGGGCCACCACGCCCCTTTTTCGCGTGGATGCCTCCTCTTTGATGCACCCCCAACCCTTCCCATCCCTAGCGTGTCTTCCCCACTCCTCCTCGTGCTCATGCACTTCCCCGGGCTCCTCTCGGGCTGTCTGTCCCGGGCTCCACTCGTCCTTCTCGGCTTCTCCCGGTTATATAACTCTTCCTCTCGCCGTGTCCTGGTTTCAACTCCACAGACTCCGCCCTGGAACGGCGCGGGGAGGGGCAGGAGAGTTGGGGACCCAGACAGGTTCCGGCTGGCGGCCGGCTGGGCCACGGGGGATCCCGCAGATGGGAGACGGAGCCCCGCGGGACCCGGTGCCCCCGCCCCCCACCCGAGATCTCGCCCGGGAGAGAGAAGGCACAGTATCTGCGAGAGGCGTGTCGGGACTCCGTCAGAAATGTGGGTTGGGAGGTCAGGGCTGGAGGCGGGGAGGAGGAGCCGAGAAGCCCGAGTCCCTGGGGCTGGAGTGGTACTGGGAGTAAAAGAGATAAAGGCAAGCCGCCTGGGTTCCTTCTTCTTCTCCTTTTTGGGTTCCCAGAATTCCTAAGGCTATTTCCCAGGAAGCTTAGCCGAAGGCCCCTTTCCGCCCCTAGGGGTCAAAGGTCTGTGTTAGAGGTGGCCTGGGATGATGTCACCAGTGCACGTGCCCTGGGACGGTTGCCAGGCCGGAGGCCTCCTCCCCTTTCCATTCCGCCTCCCCCTCTCCCCCCCCCCCCACCTCTGCCCCGAGTCCGATTCCAACCCCGTGCCATCTTTTCCCCCTCTCCCTTCCCTTGGCCGTAGCAGCCTGCAGGTGGGAAACCCTGGCCTGGAGTTTTGTGAGGGGGAGGGGCACGGGTGTGGTGTGGCCCAAAGACTTTGCCCCTTTGCTGGGCTACGGGAACCCGGGGTCACTTTTCCCCAGGTGGGTATGAGAACTTTCCTTCCCAGCCCCCTCCGCCCCGTGAAGGAGCCTCCCAGCAGTCTTGCCGCTTTCCCACCTGCTGCATTGCTAAGTGTCCTATTGCCCCCCTCCCCATTTTGAGTTGAAGTGGGAGTGGTCGCAAGATAGCTACTCCCAGGAGAAGAGCTGTGTGTGGTTTGTGGCGTTCTGTAGACAGCAGCTCATCTCTGATCGTAATTAGTGACACCCCAACAGTGACGAAAAGGGTCAGGAAGCAGTGTTAGACTGAAGAGTACAGGTCTTTATTCTGTGTAGGTGGGTGGGTCACTTTCCTGAGGGAGGGGGACTCGGTTGATAGTTATGACCGTCCTTCCCTATGGAGTTAAGTTCCCGGGTTTGGTTATGATCTTAGAAAAAATTGGTTTTTCTTTTAAAGTGTTCCGGAGCTTGGGCTGTCAGGTCCGACCCGGATTCTGTTCCCAGCTCTGCCACTTAGTGGCCATAGGGACTTGGAAAGGTCACCACCTCCCAGAGCCTCACATTCTTCATCTGGAAAATTTAAATATCAATACATACCTTCTTGGCTGTTGGGGAGGTGGGGGGGGGGGGGATGAGATAATTTATGCAAAGCACTTCGCAAGGTGGCTGGTGCAGAATAAATACTGAATGAAGGCTTGTTATAAAATGCTTATTATTGTGGTTAAATCATGATAGTTATGATTTTTGTGACTGTAGTTGTTAGGCCTGGTTCCAGCCGGCCAGGACCTTAGGAGTTGGTTCTGGAGGAGTGGAGAGTCGGGTCTTAATTTGGCGGGTGGGAGGGAGGGGGCTGGGGATTAGCTCCCGCTGCTTTGTGCACTTTATTTGATGAGGGCTTTAGTCAGATTTGTATTGCTTTCTTTAGGATTATTTTTCCCCCCCTCTTGGAGAAGAAACAGCTAAGACTATTCCTCTGGCCGTGAAAATAAATAATTGTATTGTGGTTCTTGATTTTTAAGCAAGACCCCAGTCCCCTCCCATGTTCTCTGGAGCCTTTCAATTTTGCAAAGGGACTCTACAGCGGGGACGGGGCTTGGCTGAGGGGTGTGTAAAAAGGTTGGGGTGGGTGGGTGGAGAGAGACTAGTGCTGGGGGCTGGGGGGGGGCGGGTAGTTAAAGGAAGAGACCGGAAGGGAGGAGGAGGGAGCCTGCTGGTGGGGAGGGAGGGAGGGGAGGAGGAGGTGGAGGAGGAGGAGGAGGAGGAGGAGGAGGAGGAGGAGGGAGGGGGTTGGGGAGAGCCTGCTACAGTTCTTTGTTTGACTCCGGGACTCAGGGACGGGGAGGAGGAGGGAGGGAGGCAGAGGCTGCGAGCGCCGGGGCAGGCCCAGGAGGCAGAGGAGGGACCGTCTCCCCCGCCCCCCCAGCCCCCACTCCCCCCCCTGCTGCTCCCCCCCTCCCTACCCGGACTCCGGGGGCACCGCCGGGGGACAGACACCCAGCAGGTAACCCCGGCCTGGCTCGCCCTCCCTCCTCGGATTTTCCTCCACACCCTCCCGGATGACCCCTTTCCCCGATTCTGTCTCCCCGTTTTCCTCCGGCCTTGCCTCTTTTCCCTGGCCCTCCCTGTTCCATCTCCCCCACTTGGGCTTGTCGCCCGCTGGCCGCGCCGCCGTCTCGTGCAGCCCGACTCCCTTCCCCTCGCCCAACAGCCTGTGCGCCCCAGGTCTGCCCGCGGCACCTTTCGGGGCTCTGTCTCGCCGCTTCTCCTGGCTTTGCTTTCCTTCCGACCTGTCCCCTGGGGCTCTGAGTAAGGAGGCAGCCCCTGTCTTTTCCTCGCTCCCCCAGCTCCCCGCCCCCCCCAACTCTGGCCCCCTTTCTCCTTCTAGCAGTCTCTAGGGGTGGGGAGAGAACCGGAATTTGGGGGGCCCTCCAGAGGGGCAAGGGGCTGTGTGTCGCTGGGGAAAGGGGCTGTGAGTGTGTGTGTGGGGTGGGGGTGGGGGCGGCTAGAGACCTGGCTGTCTCTCCGTTGTCCCTTTAAATGGCCCTCACATTTCTGGGGACTCATGGGGGGGAGGTGGCAAGCCGCCTGCCTGGGGGGCAGGGCCCTCGGTTTGTCCACACAATCAGGGGTGGTAATGATTTAAAGGGACAGCCTCGGTGTGGCCGGCCGCTGCCACCCTGCGCCGGCGGGAGGGGGAGCCGGCAGGCCGTGTCTGGGGAGGCTTGGCTGGTGAGCAGGGCATTTGAGGCTGAATCTGTCGAGGGGCCTGCCAGGTCTGGGACGGTGCTGCGGCTGGGACCTATGAGGAGGGGTGACAGCTCGCGGGGGCAGGGTTGGGGGCACTCAGCCTGGGCCTTCTCCCAGGCCCCACCTTTGGGTTCTCGGACTCCTTGGCCAAGAGTCCTTGAGTCCATACTACGGAGTCTGTTGGCCATCAGGTGGAGACCACCGGCCGGTGTGCAGGTCAGCTGCCCGGCTTGGGGACATTGGAGCTGGCCCTTCGGCTTCCCTTTTGTTGTTTGGCTCTGTGCACAAGAAAGCCCCAGCCCCTCCCCCAGCTCCCCCTTCCCGTCCACATGCCCCCCCCCCAACACACACACACCCACCCCAGCTGTTGGACAGATGAATTACAGCCTCCGGCTTGGGGCCAGGGCTGGTGAGGGATTAAAGCTCTGGGGCTGGCCCTTTAAATGGCTGTGGGCCCCTCCCCCACTCTGGTGTCCAGACACCCCATACACACCCTGGTGACCCCCTTGGCTGCCCCTCACTCCTTCTTTGGTCTGTCGTGAGGCCTGCCACTCCCCTCTCTCTAGGCTAGACCCTTCCCAGCACATCCCCTTCCCCTACAACACAGCCACATACACAAACACTACAGACTGCACGCGTGTGCCCGCACGCACACGCACACACACACACACACACACACACAGAGGCAAGCACACGCACACCCTCTGGTCCCACGTTCTCAACATCCCTGTCCTGGAAGGTTCCAGCCTCAAGCTTCCTTTCTGTAGCACAAGAACTTTGCCTGCCCGGCCTCCCTGGCCTGCAGCTGGCCACTACCTGGCCTATGGGGGGCGGGGGGGGGCCCTGCCTGGGTCAGGAGTGGCTCCTCCCTGGGGGCAGTGTCATCAGCAGCCCAGGCAGCTTGCAGCACATTGCGTCATGGAGGCTGGGGGCTGGAGGCCTGAGTCTCTGGGGCAGGGGGAAGGATGCGGGCTGGCCGGCCGGGGAATGGGGGGACTAGACTGGGAACCCCAATGTCTGGGACCTCAAGGGCAGGCAACTGTGACTAAGGAAGCAGAAACCATAGGTCTCTGAGGAGTGAGTCTGAGATAAGGGCCAGACTTAGGTCTGACCCTAGACGGACACCTGATTCTTGACCCTGGACTTAGAAGACCTAGCTTTTTGTTTCGGAGGGGAGGGAAGGGACTGGGCCTCTGTCACCTTCTTGGGCCACAGAGAGGAAGGAGGTGATGGGGAAACAGGATATGGCCTTGAGGGGTGGGATGCAAGGGAGGCTTGCGGCAGAGGCCACTTTCAGACCCAGGCCCAGAGTCAGTCGTTGTGGAGGAAGGCTCCTCCCTGCCGGGCCCGTTCATCTCGTCTGGCCACCTGTGCTGCTCTCCAAGACCTGCCTGCACCCGCCTGGGGGAAGAGGAGGGGGCAGAGTCCAGAGGGTGGGGTTGACTGGTGTCTTGATAAGGTTAGGGGTAGGGAGGAGGCTGAGCTGAGGGCAGAAGATTGCAGGCCTGGGGCCAGGATTGAGGCCGACTTGGGTGCCGACGTGGGGGGGGGGGCAATCGGGGCTACTCTGGGCCCAGGGACTGTCAGCAGGAGAGTTCGGTCCGAAGGGGACTCGTGGATTGGGTGTCCACTGTGGACGTTCACAGATGCCGTAGCACGCTCCCCTTACCCTCTGGTCCAAGGCTGCTTCCTAAAGGGGAAGGCTGGAGGACCACCTTGGGGATGGCTTTTTCTGGTTGCCATGGAAACGGGTTCTCTCATCCCATCTGACCACCAGCACCAGGCTTCTCCTCAATAAGAAGACAGGGAGCACAGGGAAATTCTCCAGCCTGGGAGACCCCACTTCTAACTGGCTTTTTTCTTTCAGGTTCCCCCAGGCACCATGCCAGCCCCGTAGTACCGCCCCCCCCCCCCCACCCACCGTGGTCTGCTGCACCCCACCACTGGGGCACTGGTTCCAATGAGACAGGGCACATCAAATTCCATCTGGTAAGTTCTGCTCCTGAGCAGCAACCCCCACCCCCACCCCCACCAGTCCAGCTCTGAGCATCCCCCCACCATGTGGTGCTGGAGTGGTTCAGCCTTCCTGGTTTATGGAGCGCCCCTCTGTTGCCCCTGAATGGTTCAGCCCTGTATTTCACCAGCCTCTCCACTACCACCAAAAAATCTCCCCCCAGTGCTACAACTCAGTTACTTCTGGAGTTGAATTAAACTAGAGTTTGCAAGGCTGGAAGGTAGAGGTGAGATAACCTGGGGGGATTTTTCTTGGGGTGAGGGTGCCCTATAAGAGTTGGTGCACAGTGTGGTTCGTGCATGGTGATTGGAAATTGATTTGGAGATACCGGAGGCCATGGCCACAACAGCCTGCCGCTGTTGCCATGGCAATCGTGGCATCTCACCTTGCCTTCCAGCTCCCTTTCTGTTCCATTCTGTCCCCACTGTGCTACAGCATTTGCCTCCTCCCCGCCCCCCCCCCCCAAGTCTTACTTCTCTTCTGCGTCCCTCTCTCTTTGGGCCAGTTCTCTGCCTGAGGCTCTGTAGGAGAGGAGAGGATACCTAAGCCAGGGACTTAAGTTCTCTGAGTGTGTGTCGCACTGAATTTTTGAGTGGGACTGTTTTCTTCTGTGTTTCTGGATTTGGCAAGATGGTTTGCACATTGGGGTGCCTCAGTGGAATTGTGTTGAATGAATGTGTTAACTGAATGAGCTTCACTGCCAAGAAAGCAATGGCTTCTGAGATCTGCTACAAGTGTCCTACCCACACCTGCTGTCGAGGACAGGGGACATTTGCGATGCTGGAGATGCTGGGGGTAGAACGGGGTCGGGGCGCAGGCAGGCTGACCCAGGAGATGGCCTGCGACGATAAAACCAAGGGAGGGAGAACAGGACAGAGGCAGATAGAAGAGTGGAAAGAATGAGGCCCTGGGAAGAAGCCCAGTTCTTCCACTCTCTTGCAGAGTGAACTTGACCAAGTTACCTAACCTCTCTGAGCCTCAATTTCCTCATCTGTAAAATGGGTTAAAAAAAAAAAAAGTACTTCCTAACTCAGATTTGCGGTGGGGGGAGTTTTAAAAAGGCATGTAAAGTGCTTAAGACGGTGCCTGGTGCCTACTAGTAAATATTCACTAAATGCTAGCAATTATCATCATAATGGGAGCTGCAGGGAGCCTTGAGGATCAGCTAGGACGTTGAGGAATAGGACGGAACTTGATCGAAGGCAGACAGACGCCCAAATATCTGACTCAAACAGAAGGATCACTGATCCGGCAACAAGACGTCAGGATTCGGGAGGGGGGGGGGGTGAGGCGAGGAGTCTGCGGGGTCAGCCTGCTCCAGTGTTTCCCGGACTCTGTTCGGGAACATGAAGGCAAACACAGAAGGGCATGTGCAGAGACACACGTGATCACGCAAGTGATGCAGAGGCAGACCCAGACAAAAGACCGAGACAGGAGCCAGGCAGACACACAGACAGAGACGGCCCCTCAGAGTCATGTAGACAGGCATAATGACAGGAACGCGTCAGACACAGGCACTGAAGGAGACGAGATGAGCAGATATGCAGGTGCACACAGAGACAGACACCGGGACGACCCACACACAGCCGACCTTGTCAGACACACTGGTGAACACAGCGGTCCAGTCAGAGGCAGACACAAGGCTCGCAGTGACACATAGCGGGCCGGGGCCGGCACTGTCACTCCTCGGTGGGGGGCGGGGAGGGGCCAGCAGCGGGGGAAGGCTGGGGAAGGGAATCCCGAGCGGGCGGCCTGCCCGGGTGGCTGAGTCACAGCGGCGCCCCAGCCGGCGGCCCTCCCCTCCGCCTCCCCCCTCCCCCAGGTAAGAAGCGAGCCTGTAACCCCTCGCTTCCACCGGGCGGAACGAGGCCTGGCGGGGAGCGGGATGCGGCGGGTGCCGGCCCCGGCCCCGCCTCGGCGCGTCCGCGGACTGCGTGCGGGTGGGGAAGACCGTGTGTGCGGGGTCTTGTCTCTGGCCGGCATGTGAGTCTGCGTGCGCACGTCTGGCCCCTTCCCCCGCGTCCCGCGCGGCCGCAGCGGTGCGCGCCGGGGGCTCCTCAGGCCTGGAGCCGGGAGAGGGTTAAGTGGGTGTGATTGATGGAGTGGGTCTCTCTCGGGGCTCCGGGGGAGGGGGCCGGTTAAAGTCCCCGAGTCCAGAGCCCGGATGGAAGGGGCGGAGCTGGGCTTAACCGGGAGTGCCCGGATGGAGAGGGCGTGGCCTCGGCAGGAGAAGAATTAACCCTTTCTGGGCGGCCGGCCCCGGGGACTGTGGGTCGGGCGGGAGAGGCTGGGAAGGAATGTCTGCCCCAGAAGTATACCGTCCTCCCAGCCTGGCTGTGGCCGCGCGCGTCTTCCTCTCGCCTGCCTTCGGGGAGTCTGTGGGTGTCTGTCTTTGTGACTGCTGCCCGTGGCCGTCCCCTCCCCTTGGTTAGTACGGACACCGGGAGTCGGGGAGGGCTATTCCTGCCCCAGAGCGAGAGTGGAGGTGAGAGTGGACCGCGAGCGGGCGCCGGGGAACAGGTGTGAGCGCGGCGTCGAGGCTGGCGGGCGCGGGGAGGGGCCGTCGTGGGGGAAGACGAGAGGGGAAATTCCGCGGGACCGGTGGTGAGCGGTGTGTGGGCTGAGTTGTGTCTGCCTCTGACTGTGTGTCTGTGTGTGTTCAGGGAGGCGAGGGCTGAGTCAGTGGGAATAGGGGAAGGTTTTGTGGGTGACTCACGCTCTCCCACCCCAAGCCTGAATCAGACCCCGAGGGAGGGCTTTGTACGGGGGGCGGATGAGGAGTCAGGCGCCCGGGTCCCGGTGAATCCGAGGTGGTTGGCGAGAGTGAATGTGTATTTAGTGCACAGGAAGTTTTTGTTCTCCAGTGAGGGCTGCTGTACTCTGAGTACCGGCGTGGGGGGTTGTGGACAAAGGTGGAAAGGGGCTGGAGGGACGGGACTCAGTGCTTTAGGGAAAGCTGAGTCAGTTCCCCGTGGGAAAGGGGAAGTGGTGGAGGGGAAGTGTCATCATCGCAGAAGGGGAAGCTGCATTTCCTGGTAGCTGGCAGCGCCCTCGGCACCGCTTCGCAAACGGGGATCTGATCCTGCGGTGCCTGAACCCCCGCCCCCCCGCCCCCCGTTAGCCCATGCGTGGTCCCGGACTTGGGTGGGGGAATGTGGCCCGGGCTACCCTTAGACCGCAGTTAAGAGCTCTGCTCGTCCCAGGGCTTTGGCAACCGACCGAAAGTCAAGTGTGGTGAGCAGAGAGAGTTCGGGCAGAAACTCCGCTAGAGCCGCGGACGCCGTCCGCAGAGCCCAAGCGTTCGCAGGGCTCGGCGGGGAGTGGCGCGCCGCGACCTGTAGGGTCCGGAGCTTAGCACGTAAACAGACCACCTTGTCCTGCGGAGAGAGGACTGTTTTCACCAGAAACCCGCCTGCCCTTGCGGGCTGGGTGGAAATTTCCCCACCGCGCAGACTTCTCTCGGCGAAGGCGAACTTTCCAGCCGCCCCCAGCCCCTCGTCGCGCGCGCTCCCCCGGCTTCCTGCCCGGCGCTCGCTCCAGCTGGAGCGCTGGCCCCGCCCCCGCCGCTTTGTACTCTACGCTCGCCTCTCGCAGCTCTTTGTACTCTAGACTCTCAATGGACCGATCCCGGGAGCGGAGCCGGCTCCCTACCTGCGGGGACGCCGGGTAGGCGAGGAAGAGGCGCGGGGACGGGGATCCTGGGCTCAGGCGACAAGGAAGAACTGGGGCCGAAGGGGAGGTGCCCAGAAGGGGGGCGCTGCGCCCGTCGTGGGTCGAGGCGGCACCGACGGGAAAGGGCGGGGGGGGGGGGCGCCGCGAAGGAGGAAGTGAAACGGGTTCTGGGTTCTTTAAGGGAGTGGGCGGTGAGAGTGGGACAAGGGTGATGTCACCGCCTGTTGGGCCCCGCCCTCCTCCCTCCCGAAGGACCCCCCCCTTACACTTACACACGCCGCTTCCGCTGCGCAAGTAGCCACGTCACGGGCAACCCCCGAAATCCCCCCTCCCTTGGGGGGCGGGGGCCACGTGGGCCGTGGGGAACCGCGTGGCCCCGACGGGGAAGGGCATAGAGGATACGGGAGCCACGCGAGAGGGGCCACTCGGGACCGCTGTGCGCGTCTTCTCAGAAGTTGGGGGATTAAAGGGAGATTTTGGTTTTGGGGGTCGGTTGGAACTGAAGACCTAGAGAGCCAGGGGAAGTGGAGGAGCTCCGGGAACTAGGTAGGCTGGGGGCCCCGACCGTAGTTTGGGATAGGGTCAGGCGTGGGGGGGGGGGTGGTGGTGGTGGTGGTGGTGGTGGTGGTGGAGCGCTCGGATCTCGGCGCGGGCGGGTTTGGGTACCGAAGTCGCCGTGACCGGCCAGCTCTCAGCAGTCACAGGGGGCACCCGGGGTGGGAGGTGAGGCACGGGGCGAGGTGAAGGGAGGAAAGGCAGCGACGCCTTTGTCTGCGTTGTGCCTCCGTTTGCCGTCGGCCGGTCTTAGGGCGCCGGGGCCGGGGGCGTTTCGGGCGGTCCTGCCGGGAATACCGGCGACTCTATGGGTGCGTGGGACTCGCGGGTGGCGCCGTCCCCCAGGCCGGCCCGAGCGTGCGACGTGCCGCCTTCACCCGCAGGGGTCCCGGGCCCTGCCTGCGCCGCCGGCCCGGGTGTCGGGTCCGGGATGGAGACCCTAGGTGGGAGCCGCGGGGTCACCCCGGGGTCACCCCGGGCCGAGCCCGTCTGACCGGCTCCGCCGCCCCTCCTCCCCCGGCCGCGGCCGGGCTAACCTCGCTCTCATTGGTCCCGGCCAGGCTGTTACTGAGGCGGAGACACGGGTGATGATTGGCTTTCTGGCGAGAGAGGAAGTCCTGTGATTGGCCGGATCTCAGGAGCTCGCCGACGCCGTGCGAGGACGCTCCCACGGAGGCCGGGTAAGCCGCCGCGGCGCTGCCCGTCCGCCCCAGTGGCTCCCGGCAGCGAGCCGCCGCTGACCGGCCGTCCCGCTCCCTGCCGCTCTCCCGGGCCTCCGGGGGCTCCTTGGGCGGCGTGGCCCTCCCCTCGGGGAAAGCCAAGGCCCGACTCCCGGTGCAGATGACTGCCCGGCCGGGCCCCTGGGCCTCAGCTGTGCGCTGGCCGGCTCACGGCACTCCTCCTCCTCCTCCCCTCCGCAGAATTGGCTGTGAAGGGCCCTGGGTGGCCGTCTGGGGGCAGTGGGCACTCCTGTCAGAGCGGCTGGAGCGGGACCGTCGCCCCAGAGAGCTGGGGCAGGGGGCCGTGCCCGATCTCCAGGGCTCCTGGGGCCACTGCTGACCTGGTAAGGGAAAGACCAGGGCTGGGTCGGCCGTGTGTATGCTGCTGGCTCAGGCTGTGCCCCCATGAAGATCTTGATCTCTCCTTGACTCAGGCTGGATGCATCGGGCAGTGGACCCTCCAGGGGCCCGCGCTGCACGGGAAGCCTTTGCCCTCGGGGGCTTGAGCTGTGCTGGGGCCTGGAGCTCCTGCCCGCCCCATCCCCCTCCTCGAAGCGCATGGCTGCCTGGAGGCAGGTGAGAACGTGGGGCACCCCTCTCCCCATCTCCACTCTTCGGTCACTCTCTGGGTTTCTGCTGATCTGTGGACCCCAGTGGGGTTCTCAGCTGCTTTCCCTTAGTCTCTCAGCGCCCTCATTTCTAAGTAGGGCCGGGACCACTTCATCTTGCTGCACGTTAACAGACCCCTTCCGTCTCTAGGTGCTCTGCCGGCATCGGGCAGCCCCCACTCTCTGCTCCCCTACCCCCTTCACATGGCAGTAGCTCTGGACACCCCAACAAACCGTATTATGCTCCAGGGTGAGTACGGAATCAAAGGTGCTGTGGATGGGACGTAAGCCTGGGGCCTCAGAAGAGGTCCCCCAGGCCTGACCAGCCCCCACAACCCCTTCTGCCCGGTAGGACCCCCGCCCCGAGACCCCTCCACGGGAAGCTGGAATCCCTGCATGGCTGTGTGCAGGCACTGCTCCGAGAGCCGGCCCAGCCGGGGCTGTGGGAGCAGCTGGGGCAGCTATACGAGTCCGAGCACGACAGCGAGGAGGCCATTCGCTGCTATCACAGCGCCCTTCGATACGGAGGAAGCCTGGCTGAGTTGGGGCCCCGCATCGGCCGACTACAGCAGGTGGGATGAGGCGGGGCCCGGGGCGCTGGGCTTGTGCCTTCTGGCTAGGCGCCCTCATCCTAACGTGTGCTTCTGCCCCCAGGCCCAGTTCTGGAACTTTCACGCCGGCTCCTGCCAGCACCGAGCCAAGGTCCTGCCCCCCCTGGAGCAAGTGTGGAACTTGCTGCACCTTGAGGTGAGATGGGGGCCGGTGGGGTGGGGTGGGGTGGGGAGGAGGCCCCTGGCTGGATCTGCACATGTGTCATTCTCTCTCCTTCCTTTTTGTCTTCAGCACAAGCGGAACTATGGGGCCAAGCGGGGCGGTCCCCCCGTGAAGCGAGCCGCTGAGCCCCCAGTGGTGCAGCCCGTGCCTCCTGCGGCGCTCTCAGGCCCCTCGGGGGACGAGGGCCTCAGCCCCGGGGGCAAGCGCAGGAGAGGCTGCGGCTCTGAGCAGGTATGGTCGCATGTAGGCCGCGGGCCGCCGTGGGCAGGACTGGGCCGGGGTGCCGTTCTCACGCTCTCTCTTCTTCCAGACTGGCCTTCCCCCGGGGCTGCCGCTGCCCCCGCCGCCACTGCCCCCACCGCCCCCGCCGCCGCCCCCGCCGCCGCCCCCACCCCTGCCTGGCCTCGCCACTAGCCCTCCATTTCAGCTGAGCAAGCCAGGGCTGTGGAGCGCCCTGCATGGAGATGTCTGGGGCCCCGAGCGCAAGGGTTCAGCACCCCCGGAGCGCCAGGTGAGCCCCAATCGATTGCCCCTCGTCTCTTAACCACAAGTCCCCCGTCCCCCACGTGTCACTCGTGGCCCTTTGCCTCTCCCACAGGAGCAGCGGCACTCGCTGCCTCACCCGTATCCGTACCCGGCTCCGGCCTACGCCGCGCACCCCCCTGGCCACCGGCTGGTCCCGGCCGCACCCCCAGGCCCAGGCCCCCGCCCCCCAGGAGCAGAGAGCCATGGCTGCCCGCCTGCCACCCGTCCCCCCGGAAGTGACCTTAGAGAGAGCAGAGTTCAGAGGTCGCGGATGGACTCCAGCGTTTCACCAGCAGCAACCACCGCCTGCGTGCCTTACGCCCCTTCCCGGCCCCCTGGCCTCCCCGGCCCCACCAGCAGCAGCAGTAGCAGCAGCAGCAACAACACCGGTCTCCGGGCCGCGGAGCCGAGCCCAGGCATTGTGAGCTCCGGACTGCGGGTGGACTGCGGGTGGAGCGGGCGGTGCCACCCCCCCCACCCCCAGCAGCCGCCGACCGCCTGTCCCCTGCTTGCAGCCCGGCGCTGATCATTACCAGACTCCCGCGCTGGACGTCTCCTCTCACCAAGGCCGCCTGGGGCCCTCGGCACACAGCAGTCGGAAACCGTTCCTGGCGGCTCCCGCTGCCACTCCTCACCTGTCCCTGCCGCCCGGCCCCCCCCTCGCCGCCTCCGCCGCCCTGTCCCCGCCTCTTACGCCCTCCGCCCCCCCCTGCCTGGCTGAAGGGCCCGGCCTGCCGGGCAGCCCGCGAGGATGGGGAGATCTTCGAGGAGCTCTTCTTTGGGTCTGAGGGACGCCCCCGCCCTCCCCCACCACCCCTCCCCCACCGCGAGGGCTTCTTGGGGCCTCCGGCTCCCCGCTTCTCTGTGGGCACTCAGGATTCGCACACCCCTCCGACTCCCCCAGCCACCAGCAGCAGCAACCATGGCAGCCACAGCAGCAGCCCCACAGGGCCCGTGTCCTTCCCCCCGCCTCCCTACCTGGCCAGAAGTTTGGACCCCCTTCCCCGGCCCCCCAGCCCCAATCTGAGCCCCCAGGACCCACCTCTTGCGCCCTTGACTCTCGCCCTGCCTCCAGCTCCTCCCTCCTCCTGCCACCAAAATACCTCAGGAAGCTTCAGGCGCCCGGAGAGCCCTCGGCCCAGGGTCTCCTTCCCAAAGACCCCCGAGGTGGGGCCGGGCCCCCCCCCAGGCCCCTTGAATAAAGCCCCCCAGCCTGTGCCGCCCAGGGTCGGGGAGCTGCCTGCCCGAGGCCCGCGGCTCTTCGATTTTCCCCCTACCCCGCTGGAGGACCAGTTTGAGGAGCCGGCTGAGTTCAAGATCCTCCCCGATGGGCTGGCCAACATCATGAAGATGCTGGACGAATCCATTCGCAAGGAGGAGGAACAGCAACAGGAGGCGGGCGCAGCCCCCCCGCCCCCGCTGAAGGAGCCCTTTTCGTCTCTGCAGCCTCCGTTCCCTAGTGACACAACCCCGGCCGCCACTGCCACCGCCGCCCAGGAAGAGGAGAAGAAGCCACCACCAGCCCTGCCGCCACCGCCGCCTCTAGCCAAGTTTCCTCCGCCGCCCCCGCTCCCCCCACCGGCCGGCCCGGCCAGCCTGCTCAAGTCCTTGGCCTCCGTGCTGGAGGGACAGAAGTACTGTTACCGGGGGACTGGAGCCGCCCTCGCCACCCGGCCCGGGCCCTTGCCCGCCACTCAGTATTCGCCAGGCCCCCCATCAGGTGCTACCGCCCCGCCGCCCGCCTCGGCGGCCCCTAGCGCCCAGGGCTCCCCGCAGCCCTCCGCTCCCTCGGCATCTCACTTCTCTACCTCAGGCGGGCCCTGGGCCCGGGAGCGCGGGGCGGGCGAAGAGCCGGCCCCGGGCCCCATGACCCCCGCCCCGCCGCCCCCACCCCTGCCTCTGCCCCCTGCTCGGTCTGAGTCTGAGGTGCTAGAAGAGATCAGTCGGGCTTGTGAGACCCTTGTGGAGCGGGTGGGCCGGAGCGCCACGGACCCGGCAGGCCCGGTGGACACGGCGGGCCCGGTGGACACGGCGGGCCCGGTGGACAGTGGGACCGAGCGGCTGCTGCCTCCCGCCCAGGCCCGCGAGGAGAGTGGCGGGGTGGCGGCGGCGGCGGCGGCGGCGGTGGCAGGACCAGGCGGCAGCAGCAAGCGGCGGCAGAAAGAGCACCAGAAGGAGCACCAGAAGGAACACCGGCGGCACAGGCGGGCCTGTAAGGACAGCGTGGGTCGGCGGCCCCGAGAGGGCAGGGCAAAGACCAAGGCCAAGGCCCCCAAAGAAAAGAGCCGCCGGGTGCTGGGCAACCTGGACCTGCAGAGCGAGGAGATCCAGGGTCGCGAGAAGGCCCGGCCCGATCTTGGCGGGGCCTCCAAGGCCAAGCCACCCACGGCTCCTGCCCCTCCACCGGCCCCCGCGCCCCCTGCCCAGCCCACAGCGCCCTCGGCTCCCGTTCCCGGGAAGAAGGCTCGCGAGGAAGCACCAGGGCCACCAGGTGTCAGCCGGGCTGACATGTTAAAGCTGCGCTCACTCAGCGAAGGGCCCCCCAAGGAGCTGAAGATCCGCCTCATCAAGGTGGAGAGTGGGGACAAGGAGACCTTTATCGCCTCCGAGGTGGAGGAGCGGAGGCTGCGCATGGCGGACCTCACCATCAGCCACTGCGCTGCTGACGTCGTGCGTGCCAGCAAGTAAGTTCCGGGAGGTGCCCCCCCCCCCCACCAGGCTGCTGGCCCGGCCCAGTGGGGGGCTCCCTTCCCCATCACCCTGATATTCCCGCCCTCATGTCCCTATCTTCCCCACAGGAATGCCAAGGTGAAAGGGAAGTTTCGAGAGTCCTACCTTTCCCCTGCCCAGTCTGTGAAACCGAAGATCAACACTGAGGAGAAGCTGCCCCGGGAAAAACTCAACCCGCCCACACCCAGCATCTATGTACGTATGACCCCCCTGCCATGGGTTCTGAGACTGCGTCTGGGCCGTCGGGGGCAGTGGGGGAGGGGGCTCAGAGCCCGGGGCAAGGCTCTCACCCTGGCCCTGTCTCCTTGTCATCTCTCAGCTGGAGAGCAAACGGGACGCCTTCTCACCTGTGCTGCTGCAGTTCTGCACAGACCCTCGGAATCCCATCACCGTGATCCGGGGCCTGGCGGGCTCCCTGCGGCTCAGTGAGTATGGAAGGGCAGGAGGGTGAGGGGAGGCCTCGGAGGGCCCCCATGCTTGCAGACCCCGGACCGCAGCTCTCACGAGCTATCCTCAGTCCTCCGCAGGCCCTACTTGAGGCCTTGGGCTTTCTTCCCATCACTGTGTCCCCAGCACTGGATAGAGGGGCAGGGGATGGAACCCAGGACCTGGTTAGGGTCACTTTTGGTTTTCTTGATCGATTAGGATGAGAATACAGAGTATGCAAAACCCCTGCCGGCCCATGGTTTGGGGATTTTTTTTTTTTTAAAGTTTATTTATTTCGAGAGAGAGCGGGAAGGGGCAGAGAGAGGAGGGAGGAGAGAGTGAGAGTGGGGAAGGGCAGAGAGGGAGAGAGAGAATCCCAAGCAGGCTCCACACTCAGCACACAGTCTAATGAGGGGCTCGATCCTACGACTGTGAGATCATGACTCAAGCTGAAATCAAGAGTCCCAAAGTTGGTTACTTAACCCATCGAGCCACCCAGGTGTCCAGGGCTCTCTTTTTCAGCGCTTTATCGTGCAAAAAAATTTTTATCGGGCAGAATTCCAAACAAAGGTACTTACGTACAAACGGAAACCACACAGAAACATAAAACGCAATCGTCTTTCCTCTGTGTCCGTAGTGTTCTCTATACCCGTATATCCTTCCTTCCCACCACTGTTAGCGTGAAGCGTGTTCTAGGCTTGTACTTAACTAAATCTCTGGTTGGATCCAGCGATAACTTAAGGAAACTGCCATTCGTTGAGCACCTATTAAGTGCCAGGTGCAGTGCACCTGTGGCCTCACGCACACCTGAGGACTCTCCTGGAGGTGCCTCGACACAGAGCAGCAGCAGGAGAAAAGGGGGTCGCCCTGGGAGGGCCAACCTTCCCAGCTGCGTGTGGGGCTGGGCTGGGCTGGGCTGAGCTTCGTGAAGCTGGGGGCGGGGGAGAGACTTGGGGAGGAAGAAGGCCCTCGCTCCCTGCCCTCCGCCCTTGCCCCGACGCCCTGCTCGGTCCTGCCTTGCAGACTTGGGCCTCTTCTCCACCAAGACGCTGGTGGAGGCGAGCGGCGAGCACACGGTGGAGGTGCGCACCCAGGTACAGCAGCCTTCGGACGAGAACTGGGACCTGACGGGCACGCGGCAGATCTGGCCTTGTGAGAGCTCCCGCTCGCACACCACCATCGCCAAGTACGCGCAGTACCAGGCCTCGTCCTTCCAGGAGTCCCTGCAGGTGCGAGGGGCTGCCCTGGCTGGGGGTGCGGGTGGGGGCGTTGGGTTCCCGGGGGCGGCACTGACCCCAGCCCGCCTCCCCGCTGTGACCCAGCAGGAGGAGAAGGAAAGCGAGGATGAGGAGTCAGAGGAGCCCGACAGCACCACGGGGACCCCTCCGAGGTAGGTCCCGGTCGTCCGCCGCCTTCGTGTCCTTCCCCTTCCCTTGGCCGGCGGGTCTCCGTCAACCCGTGCTCTTTGCCCCGGCAGCAGCGCGCCAGACCCGAAGAACCATCACATCATTAAGTTCGGCACCAACATCGACCTGTCTGATGCCAAGCGGTTAGTGCGGCTGGGGGCAGGGGCGCTGCCGGACCGGCAGGGGTCGGGGGCGGCCTCTCACTTCTGTGGCACCTTCGCCACCGCAGGTGGAAACCCCAGCTACAGGAGCTGCTGAAGCTGCCCGCCTTCATGCGGGTCACCTCCACGGGCAACATGCTGAGCCACGTGGGCCACACCATCCTGGGCATGAACACCGTGCAGCTGTACATGAAGGTTCCCGGCAGCCGAACGCCAGGTGCGCTCCTCACCCGGGCGCGCGCGAGGGGGCGGGGCTGCCGCTCCGCCAGCCAATGGGGGCCCGGGGGCGGACCGGGCGCGGAGCGCAGGCCGGGCTGCCGCCTGCCATGCCGTTCTCTGTCGCCCCCTGCAGGCCACCAGGAGAACAACAACTTCTGCTCCGTCAACATCAACATCGGCCCTGGCGACTGCGAGTGGTTTGCGGTGCACGAGCACTACTGGGAGACTATCAGCGCCTTCTGCGACCGGTGCGCGCCACCCTGGCCCCGCCAGATACACCTCCTCCCACCCCCCCCCCAGTCCCGCCCCGTCCCTGTGGCTTCCGTCTGACCCTGTGGCCACCGCGCAGGCACGGCGTGGACTACCTGACTGGTTCCTGGTGGCCAATCCTGGATGACCTCTATGCTTCCAATATCCCCGTGTACCGCTTCGTGCAGCGCCCCGGAGACCTGGTGTGGATTAACGCGGGCACCGTGCACTGGGTGCAGGCCACCGGCTGGTGCAACAACATTGCCTGGAACGTGGGGCCCCTCACCGGTGAGAGGGCGGGGCCCGTGGGGGGTGAGCCCCGTGGGGGGTGAGCCCCGTGGGGGGTGAGCCCCGTGGGGGGTGAGCCCCGTGGGGGGCCGAGCTGGACGGCAGCCGCCGGCTGCCAGGGAAGGGAGGGCCTGGGGGCCAGCGTGGCCGCGGCTGCTTGAGATGCCTCCGTTTCCCCCTCTGGCCCCGCAGCCTATCAGTACCAGCTGGCCCTGGAACGATACGAGTGGAACGAGGTGAAGAACGTCAAGTCCATCGTGCCCATGATTCACGTGTCCTGGAACGTGGCTCGCACGGTCAAAATCAGCGACCCGGACCTGTTCAAGATGATCAAGTGAGCGCCCCGCTTGGGAAGAAGCCCATCTCCACCCAACTTGGCCCCGCTCTTGTCCTTTCTGTCCGATTCCGCCCCGTCTTCCTTCTTCTCTGCCCCAGACCACGTGCCCTGCGCTGTACCCGCTCCCGCTCCGAGGAGCTTTATTTTCCTGCGGCCCAAATAGACAAGAGCCACATGTCCACTGTGAGCGATGCCCAGGTCAGGGGCCGTGACCCCAGCCTGGAGCCGGGAGGCCCCGCCCCGCCGCGCTCCGTCGGCCTCACGGCCCCCCTCGCCTCCCCTCCCTCTGCCCGCGCGCAGGTTCTGCCTCCTGCAGTCCATGAAGCACTGCCAGGTGCAGCGCGAGAGCCTGGTGCGGGCCGGGAAGAAGATCGCCTACCAGGGCCGGGTCAAGGACGAGCCCGCCTACTACTGCAACGAGTGCGACGTGAGTGGGCCCGCCGCGCCCCGGAGGGAGGTGCCCCGCCGCCCCCGCTCCCCGTGACCGCCCCCCTCCCCTGCGCCCCGTCCCAGGTGGAGGTGTTCAACATCCTGTTCGTGACCAGCGAGAACGGCAGCCGCAACACGTACCTGGTGCACTGCGAGGCGTGCGCGCGGCGGCGCAGCGCGGGCCTGCAGGGCGTGGTGGTGCTGGAGCAGTACCGCACCGAGGAGCTGGCGCAGGCCTACGACGCCTTCACGCTGGTGAGGGCCCGGCGGGCGCGCCCGGGGCCGGGGCCGGGGCCGGGGTGGGGGGGGGTGGGGAGGGGGGGCGGGGGGCGGGGCGCGGGCGGAGCACGGCGCCCGCCCCCGCGCCTGAGCCCGCCGCCGCCGGTTTTCTCCCCGCAGGCCCCCGCCAGCGCGTCGCGATGAGGCCGGACGCCCCGCCCGCCCGCCTGCAGGGCGCCGCGGGGCCACCAGCACACGCCTGGGCTGGACCTAGGTCCCGCCTCTGGCCGGGAAGGGGGTGTCGGGCCCGGCCCTTCCGCCCCATTGGCAGCTCCCCCTCACTTAATTTATTAAGAAAAAAAGTTTTTTTTAACAAATAAGAGGAAAAAAGGAAAAAAAATGGGAGACGGGGGAGGGGGCTGGCAGCCCCTCGCCCGCCAGCGCCTCCCCTCACCGACTTTGGCCTTTCTAGCAACAGACACAAGGACCAGGCTCCGGCGGCGGCGGGGGTCACATACGGGTTCCCTCACGCCTGCCGCCCGCCCGCCCGCCCGGCGCAGACGCTCGCGGCTCGTGTTTGTACATAGACGTTACGGCAGCCGAGGTTTTTAATGAGATTCTTTCTATGGGCTTTACCCCTCCCCCAGAACCTCCTTTTTTACTTCCAATGCTAGCTGTGACTCCCCTGTACATGTCTCTGTTTATTCACTTGGTTATGATTTTTGTATTTTCTGGGTTTTTTTTTTCTTTTTTTGTTTGTTCGTTCTTGGTTGTTTTTGGTTTTTCTTTTTTTGTTCGTTTTGTTTTTTAATTTATAACAGTCCCACTCACCTCTATTTATTCATTTTTGGGAAAACCCGACCTCCCGCACCCCCCAAGCCATCCCGCCTGCCCCTCCAGGGACTGCCCGCCGCCGGGCTCTCCCCGCGCCCCAGTGTGTGTCCGGGCCCGGCCCGTCCGTCTCCGCCCGTCCGCCCGCGGCTCCAGCCGGGTTCTCATGGTGCTCAAACCCGCTCCCCTCCCCGACGTCCTGCACTTTCTCGGACCAGGCCCCCACTCCCGACCCGACCCCGACCCCGCCTGAGGGTGAGCGACTCCTGTACTGTAGGGGAAGAAGTGGGAACTGAAATGGTATTTTGTAAAAAAATAATAATAATAATAAATAAATAAAAAAATTTAAAGTTTTAAAGAAAGAACTATGAGGAAAAGGAACCCCGTCCTTCCCAGCCCCGGCCAACTTTAAAAACGTGGACCTTCCCCTCACACCCCTCCCTCCCCCACTTTTCTTTTTAAGCGTGAACCAGCCCAGGGCCAGGGCCTCACTGGGGCAGGGACACCCCGGGATGAGTTTCTCTGGGGCTTTATTTTCGTTCCGTCGGTGGTTTTTTTCTCCCACGCTGGGGCTGCGGAGGGGTGGGGGGTTTACAGTCCCGCCCCCTCGCACTGCACTGTCTCTCTGCCCCAGGGGCAGAGGGGTCTTCCCAACCCTCCCCCTATTTTCGGTGATTTTTGTGTGAGAATATTAATATTAAAAATAAAATCCGAGAAAAACATCCGGTTTGGATACGGTGCTGGGGCTAGCGGGGCGCGCACTTGGGGGGAGGGCTGCCCGGCCGGGCCTCCCGCGCAGACCCCGGCGGGGCGAGCCCCTCCCCGAGGCGCCTGTGGAATGTCCAGCGCGCCGGTCCGCTCCTCGGTCTGGGGTGGGGGGGGGGTGCCCGATCCCGGAGCCGCATTCCAGGATAAGGGGGGGTGGGGAGAGGCCGGGCCGGGGGAGGGGCAGGAAAGAGGGCTATAAGGGCCGCGGCCCAGGCGGGCGGGAGCCAGGCCGACCATGGCGGATGTCCCCGGGGCGCAGCGAGCGGCTCCGGGCGGCGGCCCGGAGCCCCGGGACCCCCTGGACTGCTGGGCCTGCGCCGTGCTGGTCACGGCCCAGAATCTGCTGGTAGCGGCCTTCAACCTCCTCCTGCTGGCGCTCGTGCTGGGGACCATCCTGCTGCCCGCTGTCACCATGCTGGGCTTCGGCTTCCTCTGCCACTCCCAGGTGAGCGTGCGCCCCGAGGTGCGCGGGTGACCGCGGGCCCCGGTGCTGGAGGCGGCGGTGGGGTCCGTGGGCCCGGGCCGCTCGGCTCGGGCCCGACGCCGGTTCTGCTCCCACAGTTCCTGCGCTCCCAGGCGCCGCCTTGCACGGCGCACCTGCGGGACCCGGGCTTCACGGCCCTGCTGGTCACCGGATTCCTGCTCCTCGTGCCGCTGCTCGTGCTCGCCCTGGCCAGCTACCGCCGCCTTTGCCTGCGCCTCCGCCTGGCCGACTGCCTCGTGCCCTACAGCCGAGCCCTTTACCGGCGCCGCCGCGCCCCGCAGCCGCGGCCAACCCGGGCCTCACCAGGGTCCCAGGCCGGCTCCACATCAGGGAAGGTCTGGGTTTGAGGACCCTCGAGTCGGGAAGCACCTTCACGACCGCACCCGCTTCCAGTCGCCCCAAGGACTTGAAGCCCGGGGGTCTCCCGATCTTCCCTGTCCCCACCCCTGCCCCAGCCGGGTCCCAGCATCCCCTTGGGGGAACCGGAGCATCTGTGGACCCAAAGCTGGCGGAAATCCGCCACGCCCCGGAAAACCCACTTTCTTACTACCTACATCTGAATCCTGGACATCTGGGCTGGACCCTGTGCACATCACCACTCCACCCCCAGCCCTCCCCGCCTCCCACCATTCGGACGAACCTCGCCTCCTCCTTTCCCGGTGCAGCTCCTCTAGTATTTACGGGCTGGGGGGCGAGGTTCGAGGGGTAAGGAGTGACCCCACATCAATAAAGAATTGATGAACTGAATGCGTTGCTTGGGATCCTGGGAACAGTGAGATGGCACAGATTCTATCACCCCCGCGCGATGCCCAGGAGCAGGAAACATGGGGGGGGGGGTGCTCAACAGCGCATCCTTCAGCCTCCCGGCCTTCCCTTATCGCATTAGCCCGTTCTTCCTGGCCAGACCCCAGAGCTCTCTCTGTCCCTGACCCTGAAGTCACCTCTCCATCAATAGAGAGGAGAGGGCCCAGCCTCTGTCGCCTGCCCTGCTCCCCTTGGGGACCCGAGCCCGTTCTCTGACCCCAGCTTGGAGGAACTCGGTGTTGCCAGGCCGGGGAGGGAAACAATGGGCCTTCCGGAGCAGGATGACACCCCCTCCAGTCACAATTCTGGAGCAGCAGCGTGGGAGGGAAGATGGAGGGGCCCACCCTGGGGCCTGTTAGTCCTTAGCTCATCCCCACCCCCCGAACCCCGGGGAACCTTTGGCACCCCCGGACGCCCAGGCTGGGTGAAGGAGGGCTGAGAGCGCTCCCGACGTCCCAGCTACACTCGGACACGAGCCACTTCGTTTACAGGTTTAATGGTCTGAAAAGCCTGCGCGATCGTGGTCAGAGATAGGGAGGCCCCGCCAGGCTCTCTCTTTGCACCTCAATAGAAACGATGTGGTGGCCGGGTACCATGGCCAGGCCCAGCACACGGGGTTCTCCCGCAGAGAAGGAATCTGGAAAGAAGGGTCAGAGCATCAGGGAGGCAGGCCAGCGTCGGTCCCGCCCCTTCTAGTCCCAGAAAACTGGGGTGCAGCGGGGGGGGGGGGGGGAGGAGTGCCTCGCGGTGAGGGCTCCGCCGCATTCCCCGGGGACTGACCCGACGGTTTGAGGAACTCCTGCGCCGAGCCCAGGATGACATTGCAGTCGCGGTCGGTGCACAAGAAGCAGCCGACCAGGGTCCGTCCATCTGTCATGCGAATGCGCATAGTCTTGTTGAGCAGCGCCTCCAGCTGCTGCCGGGCCCGCGCAGCCGGCGAGTCCTCGCGCTCCCCGTCTGAGTCCTGCGCGGGGCGGGACACGCGCTGAGACTGCGCCGCCCACCCACGGAACCACAGCTCCCGACAGCCCGCGGGGCGCTCACACCAAGCCCAGAGGCTGCCGGGAGCTGCAGTTCCCCCTTCCGTCCCCCCATCTTGCTCCCCGGCTGCCCCTCAATCCCAGCACTCGAGCCCGCGCTAACCCCGGCGCTGGAGCTGCTTTGACGCCGGCTGCAACAACCGTTCTCCTCGCGTAGCAGCATGGTTGGTCCGGCTCCGGCCATTTGCCCCCGGGCCTGCTGAGGGCCCTTCAACTTCTTAGGAACCTTTCGGGTCCGGTGGTCTGAGATCTCGCGAGTGCTCCCGACCTCCTTTCTTTCGCGAGATCACCTTTCCTCCTCTTAGTCTCCTGGGCAACTGCAGAGATCTCGCGAGCTTCTCTTCTCCGACGCTGAGGCTCGCTGAGGTCTATGGCGCCGGATGGCTTAACATATCGCGAGAAGTTTTGCCTCTTTAGTTTTAGACCTAGCCGTTAGGGACCCTGGAATTAGCGAGAATACCTTTTTTCGTAATCGCACTCCACCCCACCCTCCCTTGCTTTTGCTGCCTCGCGAGACAGTCAGTCCTAAATATCCCTTTGTAGCCCAGACCACTCTGAAAACGGAAGGTGTTCGCTTTCGCCCGGAACCCTTGAGCACGCAGCCCGATCCCTTGAAAGCCAGATTCGGACTACGTTTCCCGTGAGCACGCGCAGCCCACGCTCCGCCTCCTTACCCGCGCAGTGTTTGATCTCGGTGGCCGGTGGCCGGAGAGGGACAATGGTTTCCATGTCAGCAGATAAACGCGCTCGCGAGGGGGAAGAGATGCAGTGCGCGAGAGCGTGCCGAGAGCGACGAAGCAACGGGAGATGGTGGCCGATAGTGCAAGAGCCATGCCGCGCCGAGGCCTAGTGGCCGGGCCAGACTTTGAGTTTTTCCTGCGTCGGTATTTCACGCCGGCCGAGGTGGCCCAACACAACCGGCCGGAAGACCTTTGGGTATCTTACCTGGGATCCGTGTACGACCTGACACCGTTGGCTCAGGAGTATAAGGGTAGGGGCCAGCTCTGGGCCAAGGCCAGGGCGTACGTTCGGGGGGGGGGGGGCGGTGCCCCGTTCTTGGGTGGCTAGCATTGACTGCGGCTGCTCCTTCCCAGGAGACCTGCTGCTAAAACCCATCATAGAAGTCGCAGGCCAGGACATCAGCCACTGGTTCGATCCGAAGACCAGAGACGTGAGTTCTGCTGGAACCCGGGGTTGGGGGCGGGGGGGGTAGGGACACCGGAGAGCGGGGTGGGGAGGAGAAGCCGGGGCGGGCCGGGGTCGGCGATGGTGACTGCTCCGAGGCCCCTCCCTGAACCCCGCTTTAAAGGTCCGCAAGCACATAGACCCGCTGACCGGCACCCTGAGATACCGCACCCCCTGGGGCCGCTTTCTGCACGTCCCGCCGCAGCTGCCCCGTTCCGACTGGGCCAATGATTTCGGGAAGCCCTGGTGGCAGGGGTCGCGTTATGAGGTGGGGCGGCTGTCCGCCAAGACCCGGAACATCCGCATCATTAACACGCTCACATCGCAGGAGCACATGCTGGAGGTGAGAACTGGTGCCCGAGGGCAGGTCGGAGGGGACGGGGGAACCCCAGCAAATCGCCAAGGAGATCTTCAGGCCCTTAGATCTCCATGACCAGTGGGAGCAGCGTTTTCTCCCCCTCCAGGGGCAGACGGGGAGAGCAGACCACCTAGGTCTCCAGGGTGGGGAATCGGAGGCGTGGCCCGATCACGGGGTACATAAGCCCGGGGCACAGTTCAGGCACCTCAGTGACGACGGTCCTGAGAAGCTCTTACGGTGCTGTGTTTGGGATAGTGACTGTAAGCAGACTCTCTTATTAGTGTACTCGATTGTAGGGGTGAGGGGAGGCAGCAGTGGCTGTGACCCTTTAAGGCTGTTTGTTAGAAGTGGCTGCCATAAGGACCGTAACGCTTGGGGGCCATTCACTGCATGCTTCCTCTTGGGGACCGTGAAGTGCCTAAAAATACTGTCTACCAAGGGAGGCTCTCTGATCCCAGCTCTATCATCTTTTGGGCTCCTGGCCTTTGTTTGGGGGCGTGTGCGTTCATTCCAGAATTCCGGGGGTGGGGGGTGCTTTCATGTTCTGCAGGTGGGGGCCCTGGAGTCGATGTGGGAAATCCTACACCGCTATCTCCCCTATAACGCACATGCTGCCAGCTATACGTGGAAATATGAAGGGAAGAACCTGAACATGGATTATACCCTGGAACAGAACGGGATCCGGGATGAGGACGAAGAATTTGACTATCTCAGTATGGACAGTGCACCTTATACACCCGCGATACTGCTGTACTTCAACGATGACCTCACAGAACTCTAGGAAGGGAGATATATGCTCATGTAGACTTAAGATATATTTTGAGTTTGGCTGCTTCTGTGTCCTGTAGGAAAAGAGGTGCGTGTGGCGGTGCTGGAGCCAGACCCCCTTTCTGCTCCGGCCGCTGGCCTGTGGTTCCCCATGTGTCTCTGAGGTGTACAAGTCCTGTTTCCCAGGCCCACTACACTTTGCTCTGAGAAAGTCGGAGAGCATGCGAGAAGCGCATGAATTGATTCCCAGGAACGATCCAGAAGGTGCGGGATCTCGGATTAGGGAGACGTAGAAGGGGTCAGTCAGAGCTCAGGCAGAACTGTCCGACGGTCAGAGAGAGAGAGGTCCCCCACGGGGATGAGCGACGGAAGAACCTCGTGGCAGCGATGGAGACGGGCCGGGCCGCAGGGAGACAGGACCTTCCCCAGGCGGGGACGGTCCTGGCGCAGGAAGCGTCGGTCCCTGGCCAAACAAAACTGCCTTATTTCCCTTCTGAAGAGCAGTTGGCAGTCGCAACCCAAAGGGAAGAAAGGAAGCGGGCGGTTAGCAGGTAATTCAGGCTAGATCTTAACCCTACAGGCTTCGTTTGCCCTGCTTAATACGACGACCCTGTAAGAGGGACATCATCACCGTAAGGCTTTGGAAGCTTAGAAAGACTTTCTGTCCCCGTTCGGCTTTGTTAAGCGATGGATGAACCTGGCGGCATCCCAGCTAGCGAGTGGAGGGGAGCTCCCTAGGCTCGGCAAGGTTTAGTGGCACGAAGGCACACTACTTAGTGGCTGGGGGACAAACTCGAGAGAGCATCTCACCGTCCGAGGCTTGCTGGAGGGACGGGACGCCGGAGCCCTGTTGTGTGGTTTGGTTGGTTTCTGCAGTTACGGTCTTTGGAAGGGAGTCAGCAGAGTTCTGCAGTGGCCGAGCGGAGGCAGGGGGGAGGCAGGGAGGGCTGCCAGCCGAGCAGGAGCTGTTGAGGCTGCTTCCTGGTTGATCCCACAACAAAATTTTCTTTTTCTGAGGAGAAGAGGTAGATGCGGACCGGCCGCAGGGAAAACGAGTGGAGGAAGGGCCTTTAGATGGGGGACAAAAAGCAGGCAATCATGACGGGCCTGGGCCCCTCAGGGAAGGAAGGAATGTCTGCCTTGCAAGATGGCAAGCCTTACAACAGTAATCTAGAGACGAGCTAACGAGGTCAGGAAACTCATGTGACCAAGGGACAGCCAGCGTGGCGGGGGAGCAGTGGCCAGATGTGTCCCCTTCAACCTCAGCAGGGGCGGGGAACGAGAATGACAGACCGGTGGGCTTCCTGACGGTCGCAGGCCCAAAAGAATTGGGGGGAGGTGCGTGCACCTGCTGGCCAGGGGTGCCGGGGCCCGAGCAGGGGACCGTGAGGCGCTGGGCGGGCCGCCGAGGTGCTTTCTGAGGGGCTGGCCGGGAAAGGCACGGACGCAGGTGGAGACAGGTGCTGGCCTCGGCCCTTTCTGAGCTCCCCGTGAGACCGAGGGCTTCCGCTCAGTCCCATGTAACGCGAGAGGGGCCGTGAAGTATCTGGATCTTTCTGATGTTTGGTCCACTCTGGGGTTGTTTCACATGCGTCCAGTTAAACCGACGCCTCAAGAACCCGAGCCAAGCGGCTGCCCTGGGGCCTGTGCCTCCGGGAGGGGCCCACACCTGCCCCCCTTCCAGAGTCTCCTACCTCGGTGTCTCCTGCCAGAAACACACGCCTCTCCTCGCACCCTGGTCACTCTCCAAGTCATTCCCAGCTCCTAAATGTCCCTGGAATCCATCCTCTTTCCGCTTCTGCCCCCGCACACCACAGTGTGAGTGAGCTCTGGAAACCAGACCGAGGCCTCTGGCTTTCCCCCTTCAGATTCTTCAGCGGCTTCTGGTTGCTTTGGGAATAAAGCCCTCGAAGTCCAAAGATGCTGTGTAAACCGGCTTCCGCCCACCTTGCAAGTCTCACCTTTGTTCTGTGTGTTCCAGCTGCACGGCTGTCTCGCAGTCCATGAAATGTGTGCCTGCCCCAGAACCTTCACGCGTGCTGTTCCCTCTGCTCGCACACCCTTCCATCTCCCACCTAGCTGAATCCTCAATGGTTCTTCCTCAGGAGAGCTTCTGGGGTTTCTTGGTGTTGAAAGCAAGACTCTCTGCTAGATCATTTCTTAGCGCCACACACATTTCAGAGTACTTCCTACAGTTTAAAATTATGGATGTAGCTGGCTGGCTGGCAGCTAGAGAGTAGGGACCATGTATGTCCACCCTGTTCACCGCTGTGTTCCCGGTGCTGGGCACACAGTTGCTGCTCAATAAATTTTGATGGTATGACCTCAAATGTTGAGTGAATTCATCCGTCTGGAATAACTACTGGATGGGATGTTGTGTCCTGGGAGGCAAGTGAGGCCACCTCCAGCCACAGGCTTCTGTCCTGGCTCCCTTGGAACCAAGCCCAAGCCCTAGGGGCCTTCTTCTCACCAGATTTGGGGGAAACCTGTCATTCCCGCGGACGGCCACCAGGTGGCCGTACTCGCCTACGGAGTCGGCGGCGGGGGCGGGGCGGCTAAGGGAGGGAAAACCCTCGCAAGTTCTAAAAAGGTTACAATGAAAGGCGGCCCCGCCGGAATTTATAGGCGGGAGGGAAGGATCAGAAAAGAAGTTAAAACCACATGGCTACTATTTTATTAGCTTTGGGTTTACTCCTGTTCTAGATTTTTTCCACAAGCTCATGCCAGGAAAGGAGCGCAGTCTGAGAAGTAAAACCCACGGGACAGCCCAAGGTGGGGGTCTGATTACAGGGGTGGGTGTGCTCGGTAGATCGCAGAGCTGCGGAAGGGACCGACACCCACGTTTCAGAGAGAATACGGCACACGGGTTTATTAACACGTATGGGCTTTAGCGCGGACGCGAGTAAAGTTTTTCACGAGGCACCGCTTGGTTCTCTAAATACCCAAGGCTGGGTATTTGCGGGAGGAGTATGTAAATAACGCCTGGGCCTAAAATCTAGAAAGTAAATAGCACTGAGTGTAGGGTCCAAGTCCTCTCCTGGCGACCTCTTTGGTTGTGGAGGGAGGCGGGGGGGGGGGGGGCGGAATACCGAAAGGAAAGCTGCCTGTCCTCAGGAAACCACAACAGACTCAAAGGACTCAATGGGCAAGTTTCCCCTGAGCCCTGCTCCCTAAGCGCATAGCACCAAGGATAAAGACCCGGTGTCCCCGCAGGGAGCCTGCCCGCCCAGTGGGAAAAAAGACACACACACACACACACACACACACACACACACGGAAAGATAAATGAAAACAGTACATGATAAAGGACCAAATCATGGCATAGAAAAAGTTTCCACCCTCCTGGCAAATCGCAAGTGGATTCTTAACCTGGATCTCCAGAAGGGCAGAGGTAGTTTCTAAATATGGTGGGGTGTGTGTGCGTGCGTGTGTTTGCCCGTGCGTGCAAGCTCAGATACGTATTATTTTGGAGAAGGGTGGGTGCTATAACTTCCATCGGTCTCAAAACGGCCCGACCCCCTGCCCCTGAAATAGTAGACCCCCCCCCCCCACCAATTGAAAGACCTCCGGAAGCGAAATATCAGAGGCGGCGATAACCACGTGGTCCCGGGATTCCGGCCACCTGTCTCCATGCTCATCTGTTACACCTGTGTTGCCACGGCAGCCAAGCCCAACGCCGTAAGCCCTCGGGGCTAAGTTTATGGCCAGTCGGAAACATTTTCCTACCGTCCCGAATTCTGATCTGGACGTACCTCGGAGCTGAGTGGGGGGATCTACCCTTCAGGCTTGAGCCTAACGCCCCGTCATGACGTCAGGACGAGTTCAATGCTCCCAGCCCGCCCAGCGAGTTTAAGTCAACCACACGGAAGTGTTGATACTGGGAGAACGGCCACTTGCTGACGGAGCAGCGAGCGCAGGTGGAGGGGTTGCTGGTAGAGAAGCAGAGTTTGAAGCCTGAACGATCCTGAAAGTCGAAGGTTAGGCATTCCAAACACGAACAGGTACGCCGCCCGAGGACCGGGTCCTCTAGGCATAAGGGAAACACTCAAAACAACAACCGTAAAGCTGTGAGTATGTGAAGGGAGGTCGCCTAAGAGGGGTCAGGGGTAAAGAAGGCCGAGATGAGGAGCAAGGCGGTGGAGAGACTGCTAGAATGAAGTCCCCCTCTCACTGGGAATGGCTCAGTGGCCGCCTTTTGGAAGCTTGCGGTTTAGTGGGAACTCGGGTGTCCAGCGTCCGTCTGACCTAATCACCCCTGTCTGTATCCGCAACGGCCACGTCGTGCCCGGCACAGAGGGGTAATGCCTACCTGCTCCAGGAATTAACCGTACACGTGATCCCTGCTGACATGTGTGAACCCAGGACCCGAACAGACCTGCATGATGTGATGTCCCCTGCCACTTGCCGGCTCCGTGTGGGGGGAGCCTGCGAGCCGTGGACAGTAACACCTGTGCTCATCAATGGCGCCCGCCCTCCTGTAGAGCAGTAAGGAGGCTGACATATCCCCCTTGTCCTTTATGTCTTTTTAGGTTTTATTTTGTATTTGAGAGAGAGAGCAAGCAAGCAAGCAGGGGAGGGACAGAGAGACGGAGACAGAATCCCAAGCAGGCTCCAGGCTCTGAGCTGTCAGCACAGAGCCCCACGTGAGGTTAGAACCCGAGCAGTGAGGTCATGACCCGAGCCGAAGTCAGTGGCTTAACCATCTGAGCCACCCAGGCGCCGCATCCCCTTGACCTTAGAGGACAGCCTGGAGAGAACGTATTTGGCTGCGTATCACAGGAGGTCGACTGCCGGGGCCTAACTACAAAGAGTGAGTTTCTCTCAAACGCTGAGTCTGTGGCGTAGTAATTCTGCGGGCCGGGTCATCGGGGTCTCCGGGAGCTCTTCTGTCGTTCTCGGGGTCATCGCCTTTCTGCTGCTCTACCGCTAGCCTGCACGGTGGGCAGGAAGGAGGAAAAGGGAAGGAAGATCGCGTCTCTATCGAAGCAAACATCTGACCTTTGGCCACAGCTCACGGGTAGGAAGCGCACTCCACAGGGGACCCTTGGCTGCAAGGGAGCTGGGACCCCGTGTTTTCTACTGACGTCCACGACACGGGCGGGGAGCACCACCCTGGACGGAGGGTACGGATACCGGGTAGGAACCAGTGATCCTCCCGCAGTCACGCTCAGGCGCTGTATTCATCCATTCGTTAGCCAAAAACCAATGTGGTTGTGCCAGGTACTGTCTGGGGTCTTGGGGACACAGAAGGGAACGAGGCAGGCGAGGCTCCTGCTTCACTGGGACTTAACGATCTGGCGGCATAAACGGTGAACAAACGACAAGATCATCTCAGATGGCACTAAGGGCTATATGCTAGGTACGCCTGTGCTCACACACGCACAAACATATATAAATACACACACGCACACATGTGCTAAAAGTACTATAAGAACAGAGACGCCAGGGGCAGCTGGGTGGCTCAGTCGGTTCAGCGTCTGGCTTCGGCTCAGGTCACGATCTCAAGGATCGTGGGTCCGGGCCCCGCGTCGGGCTCTGTGCTGATAGCTCAGAGCCTGGAGCCTTTCTCAGATTCTGTCTCCCTCTCCCTCTGCCCCTCCCCTGCTGATGCTCTGTCTCTCTCGAAAAAATAAACATTAAAAAAAAAATTGAAAGCCCTCGCCTCAAATCCAAGGGCAGGGCACAGGCCTCACTCCTCAGAGGGAAGAGGGGCAAAGTTACATGGCAGTAAAAGCATGTTGGATGTGGGACATTACAGTGGCCATTTTGGGGGAAACCCTTACCCTTGTCCGGGAGGCCCTGCAGGCCCAGGCTCTTGTGTCCCGAGTTGGCCTTTCACTTTCGGGCCCCCCCCACCCCCACGCAAGCTCTCTCCTGTCAGGGCCTCCACGTTTGTTGTCCTCGGCATGGAACATTCCACCCACCGCTCAATGTCTGGCCAGCTCCCGCCCCTCAGAGTCTCTGCCTAAGTGTCACTTTCTCAGGGAAGTCTTTCCCGATCCCTTCAAATACGGCAAATATTTCATCGCACCGCCTCGGGTTGCCTCGCAATGAAAGTACTCAGTGTTTCATTCACTGTTTAACGTCCGTTCCCCCTCCCTTCTTAGACTCTAAGCTCCGGGAGGGCAGGCATCCCGTCTCTTATCTGCCGCTAAACACGCAGCTCCTCGCTCAGCGCTCAGCCCAGGGCAGTTACTCAAAGTTCAGAAAATGAACAAATGGGTGAAAAATGCTACACGCGGGCTATGAAATGCCTCGGGGGACGTCGCAGCCCAGTCTGGGGAGGTCAGTGGAGGCTTTCTGGATCCGGCCGAGACCTGAAGGACCAGGACGAGGGAGCCGAGGGAGGAGGCAGGGGAGGGTAAGGAGAGTGGGGAGGACAGGCTTCCCGTGAGGAATAAATAGCACAGACACTGCAGGGTTGGGGGTGGGGGGTGCAGAGAGCTCAGGAACAGAAGGCAAAGCTAAGAGACAGGAGGCGGGGGAGGGTGGGCGACGAGGGGTGTCGAGGCCAGACCAGGTCGAGGGAGGCTTTGTGCACCTGGCTGTTGTTTGTGTGCTGAGATATAGTTCACACACGATATAGTTGCACGCCTTTCCGAGCATGCAAGTCAGGGTTCAGGGTTTTCCAGGGAGAACGGCACGATCAGACTTGCATTTTAAAGACGTGACTTGCCTACAACGTCCAGAGAATGGACTGGAGGGGGAAGAGGGAGGGGAGAAGAGGGGAGACGGGAGCCCACGCCACTGCCGCGGTCCAGGAGGGACATGGGGGTGGCTGGGACGGAGTGGCGCAGGAGGTCGGAGAAGACGGACCGAAGACAGAATTGTGCGGCTCAATAATTTCCCGGGAGCACGTCCGGGGCAGAGGGAGGAGACAGGGGAGGATGACGAGCGTGCGGGTGGACAAGGGGCTCCGACTGGGGAAGAAGGGGGTGTGTGGTGAGCCGGTGTCGGGGGGTAACTCTGGGGCGCAGATGCAGATGTCCCGATCTTCCTGGCTGCGTGGCTCTGGGCTAGACTCATCGGTGTGGGGACTGTCAGCTGAGTCACTGTTGCCAGATTCAGGGGTGAAGTCACCTTGAGGAATGACGGCGAGGGGCCGGGGGCGGCGGAGGAAGAGACTCGCAAGAGCCAGAGCGGCGAGAGTGACCGGGGAAAATGGCGCCACGGAAGCCAAAGAGAGTATCTGATGGGGGGTTGGGGTAAACAGTGTGAAACGTTCCACGGAGATCAAGGCGAGGACTTGATCGTCCGTGGACGGAACAAGCAGCAAAACAGGAGTCCGGCTTCGGTTGGATGAGGCGTGAACGGCCCGGGGGCAGAAGGAAGCCGACCTCGGAAGGCTCTGTGACCGTGCACAAAATGCGTTCCTGTCTTGAGATTACGTTTCTTTAACTGTAAACTATGAACAGTAGAAATAAGGTTTCGCTAAGGATAGCAGGCATGCGCCAGGGCGCGGTCCCTCCGAGCGGGAGATCAGAGAAGGTAAGGTATGGAAATGTGCCCAGCAGCACGAAAGGCCCTTCGAACAGGCACCCCAAAATGTGAGTTGTCTCTTCCTTTCCTTGTGCCAGCCGCTATATATTTAGTAACACACGCTTCCTGTGGGATTTCCTGAGACTCGGCATTATTCAGCATCCAGGTGACCTCGGTCAAGTTCAGGGAATGGGTCGACCGTATCTGCGACTCACATTTGGTTGCCAGCCCAACAGAAGTGCGCCTCCATTAGGAGAACTGGGTCCAATGACCCGTGGATTGTCTCCTGTGGTTCCCGAGCGGGGCTTATGTCTGGGAAGCGGGACAGAGCCCGGATCGGGGCCAGCTGTCGGGAGCAAGAGAACTAGAACCAGCCCTTTGCTCCCTCAGTTTAAGGTGCCGTTCATACCTCAGGTCGCCGACGCTGTCACCTTGAGTCACCTCCAGTGAACCTCTTGGAAGTGAGAAATGGCCAACAATGTGACTGTTTAGAATACTAGCTCCCAACTATCGAGTGTCTTCGAGTCAGCACTTTTTTTTTTTAATTTTTTTTTCAACGTTTTTTATTTATTTTTGGGACAGAGAGAGACAGAGCATGAACGGGGGAGGGGCAGAGAGAGAGGGAGACACAGAATCGGAAACAGGCTCCAGGCTCCGAGCCATCAGCCCAGAGCCCGACGCGGGGCTCGAACTCACGGACCGCGAGATCGTGACCTGGCTGAAGTCGGACGCTTAACCGACTGCGCCACCCAGGCGCCCCAAGTCAGCACTTTCTTAAGTGAGCTCACGGAATCCTCACCACGACCAGGTGAGGGAGGCAGGGGTACCCTGCCTCACAGATGCGGGGCTGAGACCTGAGGGCTAAGGAGTTTGCCCGAGGTCACATAGTGAATGGAAGAACTCGGGACACCAGGTGCTACCTGACCCCAAAGCTCAAATTCTAACGGGGTTAGGGGTGGACAACTTCATTCCTTGGCTCTGGAATACGTTTTTGGAGTTACACAGTTTGGGGATGTAGAATCTTAAAAAAAAAACAAAAAAACAAAAAAAACAAGTGATTTTAAGTTGCCAATCGTATCTAATTTAGTCTAAAATTAAAATGACCCTCATTCAGAGAGCTAGATGGCGAGAAGGCCCACGAACGGGCCAAGGGGCAGGAAAAAGCCGGCTTGGGGTCAGCATATACCATGGCAAATCTAGAATCTGAGGGACAGTCAGCCAGGAAAGGTGTCAGGGCAATTCTGCTCCAACAGCCAGGGCTTGACATGACATGGCATTTGCAGCCGGCCAGCCAAGGCACAAGCGTTAAGAATTGTTAAAAGGGAAGCGTCAAAAGGGAAGAAAGGTTTGGTTTTTGTCGTTTCATACAGGACCATTCCGTTTCCATCACGGTGGTCAATCAAAGCAGGTCTAAAGGAAGCAGAGAAGAGAAAGACAATGGTTTGTGGGAAAGGCAAAGAGCAAGGGAGAGGATTTAGCTAAAAAGCCAGCAATTGGGGCGCCTGCGTGTCTCAGTCGGTTGGGCGTCCGGCTTCGGCTCGGGTCATGATCTCGCGGTTCGTGGGTTCGAGCCCCGCCTCGGGCTCTGTGCTGACACCTCGGAGCCTGGAGGCTGCTTCGGATTCTGTGTCTCCCTCTCTCTCGGATGCTCCCCTACTCACACACTCTCTCTCTCTCTCAAAAATAAACATTAAAGAAAAATTGTTTTTAAAAAAGCCAGCAATCGAAGTAGAGGCAGATGTGAGATCACAGAAGGCAAGCAAAGACCATTTCCAGAAGGGCGTAGCAAGTTAAGAACTCAGAAACAGCCTCTCTGTCGGCAACCAGGAGGCTATGGATAGTCTGGTGGCAGTGGCTTCAGAGGACCTGGAAAGCGAGAGTGGTCCAGTAGGACAAAGAGGATGCGGCGAAATACACAGGCTTCGTGCCCATGTCTCCGGGGAGCTCTCTCTGATGTTCTGTCTCCTGGAGAGAGCTGATAAGGTCTCCTGCCGAAGTGGAAGGTGGAGGAGGTGTGGCAAATGTGAGGAAGCTTTGGAAAAGTGGCCACGGAGACCTGAAAGAAAGCGGACCAGGGAAAAGGATTTCTGAGCCGGGACGCCGGTGGGCACGGTCATGGTGTTCTCTTCAGCAGCACTCTGCACGCTGGGTGTGAGGGTCACAGTTAGAGGTGCGCGGGCAGAGGCTCAGGAGAGGACACGACACTGGCTGAGATGACAGGCCACAGACTCTACGTTGGACAGGGAAGGAGGTGAGGACCCGGTAGAGCCCGATGAGGGAGGGACTAGAGTGTCTTATGGGTCCAAGAACAACAGAGAAATGAGCTAGAGGGACAGAAAGTTGTGGGCAATGCGGGGGGGCTTGAACCCAGTTATTTCAGAAGATGTAAGTCCTGAGCCACCTCCACCGGTGTGGAATGGACAGAAAGGCCTCTGGTCAGGGTGTCAGGGGCAGGACTGAGCCCGTGTGAGTCTGTAGTGAGTGAGGGGAAGGATGAGGGCAAGCAGATGCAGCCTGAGAGTGAAGTGCAGGGCTATACAGCCCATAGGAGCCTTGGACAGGGGCCTGTCACCTGACATGGGGGAACCTGGGATCAACCGCTGGTGTAAAGAAATAGATTCCTTTACGTATGTGGTTTCCAGACTTATCTGCCACGTCACCGAACTTTGTAACCAAAAGTTTGATCCATTCTCCTATCTTCTCTCTTTCCATATACTTTTAATTTTTTTTAAGCGTAGTTTTCTTTTTCATTGCAGAACATGTGTTCTTTACAGAAAATTCCAGGTAGGCAAGCATAAAGATGTCAAAACAAAAGCACTCAATTCCTATCACTCAGCAGAAACCAGTGTGAACATCTTAACCACTTCCTCCTAGTACTTTCCTATCTGGCTGCGATTATACTACATGTATGACTTTATATTGCTTTATGCAACTAACGTTAGATCTTAAGTTGTTAAAAAGGAATCAGGATAGAAGAACAGTGGTTTTCTCTAGAAGGGGCACAGACTGGGAAGACGCTGGAAACTTCTATGGTGGTAGACATATATATTAAAAAATTTTTTTTAATGTTTGTTTTTGAGAGAGAGAGAGACAGAGCACGAGTGGGGGAGGGGGCGAGAGAGAGGGAGACACAGAATCGGAAGCAGGCTCCAGGCTCCGAGCTGTCAGCACAGAGCCTGATGTGGGGCTCGAACTCACAAACCATGAGATCATGACCTGAGCTGAAGTTGGACGCTTAACCGACTGGTGCTGGTGCTTGACGTATTTTATATCTTTACCTGGCTGGTGTTCATACAAGACTACGCGTATGTAAAAACTCAAAATGTACACCTGAAAAAAAACCCAACCAAACAAAAAACAAAAAGAAATTAGATCATAAGCATTTGCTTGTGCCATTTTGTCAATGTGGAAAAAGCTTAACAATCACTAAATCTAGAAGAGTATACAGGTATCAGCAACACAAGAAATGACGGGTGTTGGCAAGGGTCTGGAAAAAGGGGAACCCTCATGCGCTGTTGGTGGGTGCGCACACTGATTCACCCACTCTGGAAAACAGTATGAAGGTTCCTCAGAAAGTTAAAAATAGAACTACCCTACCATCCAGCAATTGCACTGCTAGGTATTTACCCGAAGAATACAAAAATGCTAATTCAAATACCCCGAAGTTTAGAGCAGCATTGTCTACAACAGCCAAACTATGGAAGCAACCCAAGTGTCCATCGACTGATGAATGGGGAAAGAAGATGCGGTACAGGGGCGCCTGGGTGGCTCAGTCGGTTAAGCGTCCGACTTCAGCTCAGGTCACGATCTCGCGGTCCATGAGTTCGAGCCCCGGGTCAGGCTCTGTGCTGACAGCTCGGAGCCTGGAGCCCGTTTCAGATTCTGTGTCTCCCTCTCTCTGACCCTTCCCCGTTCATGCTCTGTCTCTCTCTGTCTCAAAAATAAATAAACGTTAAAAAAAATTTAAAAAGAAGATGTGGTACATTGTAGATACAATGGAATATTACTCAGCCATAAAAAAGAAGGAAATCTTCCCACTGGCAATGAAATGGATGGGGCTATAAAGTATTATGCTAAGCAAAATAAGTCAGAGAAAGACAAATACCGTATGGTTTCACTACTATGTGGAATTAAAAAACAAAAACAAATGAGCAAAGGGGAAAAAGAGAGGCAAACCGGGAAACACACGCTTAACTATAGAGAACACACTGGTGGTTCCCACAGGGGAGGGGGATGGGGGTGTGTGTGAAAGGGGTGATGGGGGTTAAGGAATGCAATTGTGACGAGCACAGGGTGATGTACGGAAGTGTTGAACGACCGTACCGCACACCTGAAGTTAATATCACGCTATCCTGGAATTTAAATTAAAACTTAAAAAACAAAAAAGAGTACACGGGGGTCCACAGCACTCTTTCAACTTTTCTGTTGGTTTCCTTCCCACCTCGACTCACCCGGTATCCTGAATTTTATGTCATTATTTCCTTGCTTTTTCTTTGCGATTAGTTCCCTTCCACCGAATTGGAAAAATTGGAAAATTTTCAAACCTACAGAAAAGTTGAAGGAGGGCCGTGGACACCTGCATACTCTCTTTGTTCGTTTCGTAAGTTCAAAAGGTTGAGGTAACATAACATCAACCACGAAGAATATTACAATGAACACGTGTGTCCATCATCTGGTTTAGTAAATATAACAATAGTCATATTTTTTAAAGCCTTGTCTGACCTTCTTTTGAAATTATGAAATAGTTCTCAATAATAGGTAAAAATTTTAAAAACCTCCATAACATTTTAATGGTTTCTAAAAATTCACCCATAAAATTCATGATTTCTTTTGAAAAACATTTTTTAATGTTTTTGAGAGACAGAGACAGAATCTGAAGCAGGCTCCAGGCTCCGAGCTGTCAGCACAGAGCTCGATGTGGGGCTCAAACTCACGAACTGTGACGTCGTGACCTGAACTGAAGTTGGACACTTAACCAACTGAGCCACCCAGGCACCTCTAAAATTCATGATTTCAAAGTGTACAGGTCAGAAGCTTTCAGTATAAGGTTTACAAAATTGCATGGTTGTCACCACTACCTAATTCCAGAACATTTTCATCATGTCCAAAAAGAAATCTCATACCCGCTGGCAGTCATTTCCCCATTTCTTCTCCCCTCAAATTCTGGTCAATCACTAACCTGTTTCCTATCTCTGTGAATTGATCTATTCTGGGCATTTCATGTAAGTAGAATCATACGATATGTGGCCTTCCGTATCTAGTTTCTTGCACTCAGCATGATGTCGGCTAAGTTCTTCCATGTTGTCGTGTTTATCCCTACCTCACTCCTTTTTATGGCTGAATAATATTCTACCGTATGGATATACTGCCCTCTGCTTATCCATTCATCGGCTGATGGGCATCTGGGTTGTTTCCACTTTGGGGTTATGATGAATAATGCTCCCACGAAGATTCACATACAAGTTGTGGTGGGGACACACATTTCAATTCTCCTGGGTGTACACCTAAGATTGAAATTGCTGGGTCGTACGGTAACTCTGTAGTTCATGTTTTGAGGATCGGTCGGCGATCTTCTTGCCCTCCAGGAAGCACCTGGCGATACTGGTCATGCTTCCTTCCAGAAGCTGTCTCCTTGTTCCACGATAACACTATCTGGTGCACCTACCACTCTAACAACTTCTGTTTCTTCCTTTGGCTTCTCTTCTCCCTTGCCCATTCTTCAAAGTACCCCCAAGTTCTGGCCTCTACTCTTCACTTGATGTGCTAACCATTCTTACTGTTTAAAGAGGTACCAACACCTACTAGAACTTTCTACCATGAACTTACCCCCCCCCCAGCCTGATGGGGTCAACATACTACTCGCTAAGTACTTTCTCAATCAACATAGACCACCCTTCTTCCCTCTATCTGCTCCAAATTTTAGTGATCTTTTGGGGCCTACTTCAAATACAACTACACACGAAAGTTCTTCAGTGATCCCCCTCTCCCTACCAAGATCTTTCTTCTCTGAATTCTCAGATTTTATAGCCCATAGCAATTATCACGACCGCATATTGTTGATTAGTGTTTCTGATCTCAAAGGTCTCTCCTCCCTCCACCTCGCTGATCCTTTGGTCACTAAAAAATTTACAGGCTGCTTTAAAAGATGTACAGTGAAAAAAATAAGCTTTCCAGTGTAACTACTACAGTTTCTCGTATATTCTTCCAGGAATATTCCCCAGATATTTACATATTTTTTTTCTTTCATCAATGCTATCATTATAAATATGTTCTTCTATACCTTTCCTTTCTTCTCGTTGTACCCCAATTAGTTTTTTTCTTAATTTTTTAATGTTTGTTTAGTTTTGAGAGAGAGAGAGAGAGAGAGAGAGAGAGCATGAAGAGGGGAGGGGCAGGGAGAGAGGGAGACATAGAATCTAAAGCAGGCTCCAGGCTCAGCTGTCAGCACACAGCCCGATGCGGGGCTCGAATTCACGGACCATGAGACCATGACCTGAGCCGAAGTCGGATGCTTAACTGACTGAGCCCCCCAGGCGCCTCTACCTCAGTTTTTAAACTAGAACTGCACTAATGTTTTCAAAAGTTTAATTTCCATTACATCCGCTGATTATACTTTGCTTATGTATTTTTCTCCTCAAAAACCTAGATTAATGAAGAATAATTTCTTTACAGAAATCATACTACTTTTTAAGCCACTTGGTTTCATTTGCTAAGGTGATCACGAGGCTACTTAAATTTGTTTACACAAACAATAAATATTTTCTCATTGTAAAAGTTCAGAATTCTTTTTAAAAAATTTTTTTTCTTAAACATTTATTTATTATTGAGAGACACAGAGACACAGAGCATGAGCAGGGGAGGGTCAGAGAGAGGGGGAGACACAGAATCTGAAGTAGGCTCCAGGCTCTGAGCTGTCAGCACAGAGCCCAATGCAGGGCTCGAACTCACGAACTGTGGGATCATGACCTCAGCCGAAGTCAGTCACTTAACCAACTGAGCCACCCAGGTGCCCCTAAAAATTCAGAATTCTAAATAGAGGTAAATATTCCCCTTGACTACTCTTTCCTAAAAGTGGCCACTATTTCCTATTTGATACGTCCAGAATTTAAAAAAAAAATTTTTTTTAACATTTATTTTTGAGAGACAGAGCGCAAGCAGGGGAGGGGCAGAGAGAGAGGGAGACACCGAATCTGAAGCGGGCTCCAGACTCTGAGCTGTCAGCACAGAGCCCGACGCGGAGCTCGAACCCACAAACAGTGAGATCATGACCTGAGCCGAAGTCAGATGCTCAACTGAATGAGCCACCCAGGTGCCCCTGTCCAGGATTTTTAAAGGCATTTATAGATAGGTTAGATAGATAGATGACAGATAGATAGAAATGTATCTGTAGAAACATACAGCATTTTGTTTCTTTGAACATAAACTAAATGATATGATAATGTATATATAGTTCTGCAGCTTGCTTTTTGCCATTCAGTAGTAAAGAATCTTACCACATAGATGTAAATCGTTTTCTTAATTTCTTTTTTTTTAATTTTTTTACATTTATTTATTTTTGATAGACAGAGCACAAGTGGGGGAGGGGCAGAGAGAGAAGGAGACAGAATCCGAAGCAGGCTGTCAGCACAGAGTCCGACGCGGGGCTTGAACTCACAAACTGCGAGATCATGATCTGAGCCGAAGTCGGACGCTTAACCGACTGAGCCACCCGGACGCCCCGTTTTCTTAATTTCTTAATTGCCGTTTTCTCATATTTCTTAATTGACTTAGCTGGTCCTCACTGTTGGAGATCTGGGGCATCTCCAATGTTTTGCTATTCTAAGCAACGCTGTAATGAATATGTCTGCATGTTTGACCTTATATACACCCAAGTGCGAGGACTGTTTCTCAGGGTAGATGGTAGGAGGTGGAATTCTGTGTCAGACAACATGTAACTTTGCAAGTGTCCTAGAGGGGCAGCTGGCTGGCTCAGTCGGGAGTCAGCGTCATGAGTTTGAGCCCCGAGTTGGGCAGACACATTATGAAGGAGGAGGAGGAGGAGGAGGAGGAGGAGGAGAATGAGGAGGAGGAGGAGGAGGAGGAGGGGGAAGGGGAAGGGGGAGGAGGTGGGGGAAAGTAGCGGCAGCAGCAGCACAAAAGTGTACTAGACACAACTGAATGGACTATTGCCAGTTCTGGTACAGTTGTAACAGGTAGTAAGTCATATACGTGGCCATCACTTTCACGTATTAGCTCCTTTAAAACCCAAGGGCATCTCATTGGCCTTGACATCGTCTCGTCTCGTATATAGTAGAAAGAACACCAGACTAGAAATTGGAAGATAGGCTCAAGTCCTGGTTCCGTCCCTACCAACCAACTTGATCCTAGGCACTCCTTTCAACATCTGGGCCCCCGTTTCTGCACCTACAAAATTAGATGGAAGCGATGTTTCCTAAAATATGGTACCTACACCATCGGTAGCGGGCAAGATGCTGTTATTTTCACTGATTTTTGTTTCAATAATGACTTGTATTTTAAACTAAGTTAGGAAGTGATTACCCCATCGAATCAAGGATTTTATAGATATTATTTCTCAGTAATATGAAATTTACTTTATTTTTTTTAACGTTTATTTATTTTTGAGACAGAGAGACAGAGCATGAACAGGGAGGGGCAGAGAGAGAGGGAGACACAGAATCTGAAACAGGCTCCAGGCTCTGAGCGGTCAGCACAGAGCCCGACGCGGGGCTCGAACTCACGGACCGTGAGATCGTGACCTGAGCCGAAGTCGGGCGCTTAACCGACCGAACCACCCAGGCACCCCTGAAATTTACTTTTTAAAGGGTATTTGTTTGGGGCGCCTGGCTGGCTCGGTTGGAAAAGCACATGACTTGTGATCTCGGGGTTGTGAGTTGGGAGCCCCACGTTGGGTACAGAGATTACTAAAAAAAATACTAATAAATAATAGAAAAAAATTAAAGGACATCTGTTTAACTTAAAAGTGAACTGGCTTGAAGGAAAATAGCCCTCATCTAACAGTGTAGGTGGTCGGCAAGTAGGGCACATCATGAATAGGATACATTAAGAACTGAAGTTTCTTTCTTTGCCAAATCAAGAGGTTAGATTAAAGCTGTAGGTCCCAGGGGCGCCTGGGTGGCTCAGTCGGCTGAGCATCAACTTCGACTCAGGTCACCATCTCGTGGTTCGTGGGTTTGAGCCCCACATCGGGCTCTGCACTGACAGCTCGGGGCCTGGAGCCTGCTTTGGATTCTGTGTCTCCTTCTCTCTCCACCCCTCCCCAACTTGCGCGTGCGTTCTCTCTCCAAAAATAAATAAATGTTAAAAAAAAATTTTTAAGCTACAGATCCCAGACTTTTGGATTTCAATAACCAGAAAAAATGTAAAAAGAAAACAAGAAAGTTAGTGATCAACATGGAGTTGGGGACTTTTTATTGTCCTAAACACATCAATGACAACAACAAATATATGCCCATCACCATTATTTAAGACAGATATTTAAAATGTTTTGGATTATAAAACAAGTACATGTTGAAAAATTCTCCAGTTGTACAGAAGTATGAAAAGTCATTCCCTTTCTCTGCCTTCATAAAGTCTATTATGGACCTCCTTCCATTAGAAAGGACATTTTTTTTTTCAATGTTTATTTATTTTTGGGACAGAGAGAGACAGAGCATGAATGGGAGAGGGGCAGCGAGAGAGGGAGACACAGAATCGGAAACAGGCTCCAGGCTCTGAGCCATCAGCCCAGAGCCTGACGCGGGGCTCGAACTCACGGACCGCGAGATCGTGACCTGGCTGAAGTCGGGCGCTTAACCGACTGCGCCACCCAGGCGCCCCAGAAAGGACATTTTTAACAGATTTATAATTAAATACATAAGCATGCATATATGTAACATATTAATACATATGTTAGTATATGTATTAATAGTATATTATATAGTATATTATATATATAAAATGTATATAAAATTATATATATATGTATATATATATGTATATATATATATATGTGTGTGTATATATATGTATACACACACACATATATATACATGAAATGTATTATCTCAGGGCACCTGGGTGGTTCAGTCAATTGAATGTCCGACTCTCAGTTTCAGCTCAGGTCGTGATCTCACAGTTTGCGGGATCCAGCCCCGTATTGGGCTCCCTGCTGATGGTGTGGCGCCTACTTGGGATTCTCTCCCCGCCTCCCTCTCTGTCCCTCCCCCAGTCGTGCTCTGTCTCTCTCAAAATAAATAAATAAACTTAAAAAAAATGTATAATCTCAAAACAAAGGACAGATCTTCTCCGCAAAGGGCAGGTGGCAACCTTAGCCATTTGGAAGCCACTGGTTTAGATGATCTTCTCTCTAAAATTCCATGATTAAGTCTAGGATATCCTTAGTACTTCCATGACTTCCATTATTATCACCAATCTATATATTTCAAAAGACAATTAGGACCCTCTTTAACATTTCCTTGAGTGGGAAATCACAGATGGCAAAGCGCTTTTTCAGTCCTTTGACCTGCCTGTTCCACGAGCGCACGTCTGTGCTCTACCAGTCACTGTCACTGGTTCCCTACGTCAGAGTTGTAACCTGGGGTCCACAGATCTCAGGGTGTTCGTAACACTGTGAAAACATATGTGGTATTTTGCATACACCAGCTGATCCTGGAGCATGAAGGTCAGGGGCGCTGACCCTTCGTGCCGTAGGAAACCCGCGTCCGACGTTTGCCTCCCCGTAACGTAACTACCAATAGCCTACGGTTGACCAGAAGCCTTGCTGCTACCATTAACGGCTGATTAGCCATGTTTTGTCTGTGTGTTATATACTGTGTTCTTACTATACGGCGGTGAGAAAATAAAATGGTATTAAGAAAATCATAAGGAAAATACGTTTACAGTCGCGTCCTGCCTTGATCAGTACCGTAAGTTTACGTCGCCTGTTTACAAGATGAATCATCTGTCAGTCCCTGCGTCAATGCACGGGACTAATACTGGGCGTCAAAAATGAAAACGTGACATATGGTCTCTAAGTGTTTTTGTGCATAAGTTTGAACTTTTAAAAATAGATTTGTGTAATATTTTAAGGTAGGAGATGATAAAATACACTAGTAGCTACGCGTATTTTGTGCATTCATCTAATGCCCTTTTCTTAATTTTGTCGATGTTTCTAGGCCATGCAGTGCATCCCCAAGTTTTCTCAAATGATCCCACGTCTCCAAAATATCTTCGATATACTTATTGAAAAAATCCAGGGGCGCCTGGGTGGCTCAGTCAGTTAAGCGTCCGACTTCCGCTCAGGTCATGATCTCACAGTTTGTGGGTTTAAGCCCGCATCCAGCTCTGTGCTCACAGCGCAGACCCTGGAGCCTGCTTCGGAGTCTCTGTCTCCCTCTTTCTGACCCTCCCCCACTCGCCCTCTGTCTGTCTGTCTCTCTCTCTCAAAAATAAATATTAAAAAAAATAATTAAAAAAATGTACATATAAGTGGATCCGCACAGTTCAAACCCACGTTGCTCAAGGGTCAGCTGTATACTGTTTTTCTGGGGGAAGGGCTGATAACTTTCTATGAACCAGAAAAAGAAAAACAGAAAACAAAAAACAAAACTAGAAACACTTGCATTGGGTAAGTTTCTTGCTTTGGCTTTAAAGAAATAATCTTCCTATGGCTTAGGAGTCCCTTACAATTTTCTTCTAGTTCTTTCTCGGGGAGGGGGCCCTCCAATTCTGGTTTGCATTGGACAGGCCGCGTGCCTAAGGTCCTTTTTCTCACCTCAATGGTCTTCTCATTAAAAACAGGGACCCTTCTCCTCTGCCAATTAGTTAGTCATATGGCACCTTAACTTTGTATTTGGTTTTTATTTTTTGAAGCACAGAAAGATAGAAAAAGGCAGGGAAGTGGTGTCCACTTTGAAAGCGACTAGCAGCCCAGAGACAGTGAGACGTACAGGCACAGAGCCTACGGACGGACAGAACAGACAGATAAGAGAAAGAGAGGAGCCTGAAAACGCAGGAGAGACACGAGAGTGGTGTAGACAGACGATGGCAGACAGACAGGCTGGCAAGGACAGAAAGGAGAAGGAGTGACAGAGAGGCGGGAGAGAGCACCAGGCAGGCCGGCAGGCGTGGAAAGAGAGGGAGAAGGCCGAGCAAGAAAGGAAGAAAACAATAAGGATGGCGGGAGAACGACGTGGGAAACGGCGTTCCATGCCACACCGGGCTCTGTGGCTGAGAAAGTGCGGTCACATACATTACTGCAGGCAGACAGGGAGAACCCAGCAGACAGATGGGGTGATGGAGGGACGCAGGCCAATCAGACAGAAGAGAGGGAAGGTGGCCAATCAGAAGGAGGCTAGAAGGCAGCCCAAGACAGACACTTAGGAGGAAAGACAGAACCGAGAAAAGAGAGGTGAGAGATGGAGGGAGGGGAAGAGGGGAGAGACGTGGACACGGAGGCCGAAAGAGTTAAAATCAGGAGTCCAGGCAGTGAAAAAGCAGACAGGGAAGAATAGCGCATTCTCAGTAAAAGTTTCACCACGGTCTTTCCGAAGGGGCCTGGATGGAGCCTGTGCCTTTGTTTCCCCCCACCTCCCCCCACCCCTTCCCAAGAGTTAGCGTCACCATCTCGGAGGTGGCGGGGGAGAGGACCCAAGGAAGGAAGAAGAGGGAGAAAAGTTTTTGTGAGAAGCAATTTCTTAGACTAGAGGAAGACAGACTCCTTGGACGGGCCGAAGTCAACAGCCTGAGGGTGCTGCTGGGCCTAGAAGGATCTAGAGTCACATGCCTGTAAAGACTTGGGGGGAAGGCAGAGCAGGCCCCCATGCACAGGAGCCTGTGCTGACTAACCGGACCTGTGCGTGCACCTGTGGGCGCTTCCCCGTTTTTTTTCTCGCTTAATCCATGGTCGGTGATGAAGGGCCGGGGAGCTGTGCCCTCTCCCAGATAGCCCGGCGTGCAGACGAGGGCCCTTGGGGGGAGCGGGCCCTTCCAGAGCGCGCCGCACTGGCAGGAAAAGCGTGCTTCTAGCGACCGATCAAAAAGACAGGTGCCCGAGAGCAGACTCAAAATGATAAGGAACAAGAGGTGGCAAGCCAGGGGAGGCAGGAAGGCCTATGGACAGACTGACAGAGAAAGAAGCGTCCAGCAGAACTGGGAGAGGAGGAGGAAGGAGTGCGGCCCAAAGCGAGGAGACTTGCAGACGTGCAGCCCCTTCTCTGGAACAACGTCCAAGAAATGAAGAGTAGTGAAGCCGGCCTCAGGGAGAGGAGCAGGGCCCGGGGGAGAGGGACAGGAGGGAGGCTTCCTCTCCACAGGGTACTTGTAGCCCTCGAAAAATCCTGTACGTGTGTGTGCGTGCACGTGTGTACCATCTACTCAAAAGTGGGGGCGCCCGGGTGGCTCAGGTGGTTAAGTCTCCGACTCCCGATTTCAGCTCCGGTCATGATCTCCCCGTTCGTGGGTTCGAGCCCCGCGTCGGGCTCTGCGCTGACAGCGCGGAGCCTGCTTGGGATTCTCTCCCTCCCTCTGTCTCTGCTCCTCCCCTGCTCGCTTAACTCTCTCAAAAGAAATAAATACACCTTAAAAATCAATAAAAATTTAAAAAGCTGAGTGACGAGAGAAGACGAGAAAAGAGAAAGTGAGCGGAGATGTGGACGGCCAAGAGGCCGGCAGGCAGACAGCCGGGCCAAAAGGCAGGCAGACGCTCTGAGGGACCAGAAATACAAGAAGGGAAAGGGATGGCCGGCAGGAGGGCGAGAAGCGAGAAAAGGTAGGGTTGGAGGGGGTGGGGTATGGCCAGAAGGCAGGTAAGGCTTTGGGGCCTGGGGGTCACTGACAGGTGCGGGCAAGAGCGACCAGCGCCACTGACGGGACGCTGATACTGCTGGTATTGAGGAAGCCAAGGGGGAGGAAGCCGACGCGCAGTCAGACTGAAAAGATACAAGCATTAACCAGTGGGATGGCAGCAGGCGAGCGGGGTAGACAGGCGAGCAGACAGACGTAAAGGGCGGCAAGGAAAAATCATGAACTTAACAGGCATAAGTAAGACGGGAACAAGTAGGAGATAAGAGGCAGACCGAGATAGGGAGCCACGGCAGGGCCTGGAAGGTAGACAAACCAAGAGACGAGGGCTAAAAAAGTGACAGAGACAGGCAGGCGGGGAGACAGATGGCTAGAGAGAGAGAGAGAGAGAGAGAGAGAGAGAGAGGGGTGGGCAAACAGCCAGAGAAGCAGACAGACAACCAGAGAGAGGAAGAGGCTGCCAGGCAGTCGGGGAGGAGCAGACAGGCGGGCAGGCGGACACCAGAACAGGAGCAAGCAGGCAGAGGGGCAGGCGGAAGCAAGGAGAGCAGAGGGGAACCGGAGAGGTCAGCAGGAGAGGAAAGAGAACAGGGGAGGCGGGCGGGCAGAGGGGACACGGACAAGAGGGAGAATGGAGTGAACGAACAGATCTGTCTGCAAAGCACACGAGAGGGTGACGGACGTGTGGCCGGAGATCCACACCTGCAGCTCACGGGCACAGGAGGGCAGGCGGAGGCGCTCGGCGCAGGGGGAGAGGGCACCGAGGCAGGGGGACTGGGGCGCACATGATGTGCAGGGCTGTCCACATACACGTGGGGACACTCTTCACACGCACACATGCGCGCGCGCGCGCGCACACACACACACACACACACACACACACACACGGACCAGAAAGAGGAGGGAGGCAGGCACACGCGGGGAAGAGAGAAGTAAACAGAAACAAGACAGGGCTGGAAAGTCACTTCGAGGTAGAACAGCCTGAGCGGCCAAAGGGACGAGAGAATCAGTCTTGGAGAGAAAACACAGACACACACAGAGAGGCCCACACACAGAAAGAGGGGGACACCCACACGGGCTCGCACAAAGACACCGAGGGAAGGGATGGAACAAAATGGAACAGAAGAGGGACAGCAGTCAGACCCGGGCGCAGGGATGATACAAGAGCGGAGACGAGAGGATTCCAAAGGCCGGGTTCAGAGAAGGCTGGAAATCAATGCTCAGTCTAGTGCGTTAGTGTGTGTGTCCGGGGAGGGGGGTGTATGCCAGTAAAGAATGTTTCAGCCTCCCAAGCAAAAACTGGCAGGGTATTCCCTGTCCTGAATCCTGTCCCCCTTGCCGCCTACCTACCCCTCCCTCGTAAGGTGCTCCTGAACACTGTGGGGGGGGGGGGGCTGCTGGGTGGCTCCAGGGGGAGAGAAATAACCCAGGAGAGAAACTATCCCTCCGTGCCAGGGGCATGGGGTGGGCCTCAAGGAAGGGGCAGAGTGCGATAGAAAGAACCGGGAGGGAGGTGGAGTTCGGAAAGGTGACCAGAAGAAACAAACAAAAAAAGGGTAGAACGGAACCACTGTGCCTCCTTCCGCTAGCACTGCTCAACGGGCAAGTCCCAGGACTTCTGTGATCCAGTCTCTGGATGAGGCAGCTACTTTGGGGGACTCCTTTTCAGGCTCCCACCTGATCCCCCGAAGCCACTGGGGTACAGTGGGAAATCCTGGGCCAACCGAGTCAGAGGGAGACGTAAGGGTAACCCCTACCTCTTTCTCTTGCTCAGTCCCAGTACTTTTCTGTGGCAGGGTACCCGAGTTCCTTCCACTTTACCAGTGTCGGAGATCACGGAGGAAGGGAGGTACACTGCAACGCGAGAAAAAGAGAAAACAATTTCACAATTCTCAGACTTGACTCTTTCCCCCCTTATTCTAAAAATCTGTTCTACCAACCCCTAAATTAATTTCCCAAGTCAGATGAATTTTAAGAGTCGAGCAGTTGGGGGAGGGGGAGGGGGAGGTAAAGCAGCAAAGAGTGAAGATAAAATTTACAACAATTATAAATCACCGAAAAGGCTGGGCAAAGGGGAGAATCAAACATGGACTCCTTTGAAAAAAAAAAAAAAAAAAACTCAATCATCGGATCTATTCATATCTCCCCCCCCCCCAAGTCACTGGGATTTCTATCACTTTTTTTAAAAGAAAGGGGGAAAAAAATCCAGTACCGCTCCTCACTTGAAAGATACGTACACAATTAAATGCGTTTTGACTTCAGTGAGGTATGGAGAAACACAGTTATATATAAACATATATTTCATCTTTTCCTTTTCAATGCCTGAAGGGGAAAAAAAAAAAAAAAACCCTTCACATCAAACCACTCCCTTCTGAAGTATTCAGAAAAAAAAAAAAAAGCTTTTCTTTAAGAGAAGGGAGGTGGGGAGGAAGAGACTAGTAAAGAAAAGAAAAATATTTAAATCTAGTTGGACTAGTATCTAACTAGTTAACCTTTAACAATTTATGCTGATGTCAGACTGAGCATGAGTACTGATTAATGCCCCCCCTCAAATATTTTTTATAGGGGGGGGAGTTAGAAAGAGCAGCCATTTTTGTTTTATGCAGAAATCCTTCATGCCCCCCCCAACGTGCACACACACACACACACGCGCGCGCGCGCGCACACACACACACACACACACACACACACACACACAGTACACAAGGAAAATATCTCTATTAATCTGTGCACTAATCAGTTATGAAAAAAGGGAGAAATTTGTGGGTTTCTGGGTAAGGGCTTGGAGATGGGGGTGTAACAGGGAGGAGAATGGGGGGGCGAAAAATGAAATATTAAGCCAGCCATTTTGTTTTAAAAGGGGATTTTTCCCCCCTCTCCCTTTCTTCATGGAGGGGGTGGCGGTGCTGGGGGGGGGTTGTTTTAAAAATAATTTCAAGGCGGCCATCTTAGTGCCTCAGCTCTGAGAAATATTTCTGAGCGCCCCCCTCAGAATTTAAATATATTTAAAGCAACGGAGAGGGGGGCCGAGAGAAGTCGAAAACTTTTATATATATATATATATTTTTTTAATCCCCCTTTCTTGTTCTCTTGGGAGGAAGGGGAGGGGGGGGAAAGTCTCTCAATTTTTTCCAAGACAATTTTTGGGGGTGGTTCGGCCCCCCTCGTGAGCCGGCGGCCCCGAGGGGGGGTCTGGAGGGGGGTGGCCCGGGGGTTTGGGGGGCTGGGGGAGGCGGTGGGGAGGAGGAGGAGGACGCCGCCGCCGAGGAGGAGGAGGAGGAGGAGGAGGAGGAGGAGGAGGAGGTGGTGGTGGTAGCGGTGGGGGAGGCGGGCGGGCGGTGGGTGGGGGGGTGGTGGGGGGGCCAGAGCCACAGGATGGCTTCCCCTCTGAGGGACGAGGAGGAGGAGGAGGAGGAGATGGTGGTGTCGGAGGAGGAAGAAGAGGAGGAAGAAGAGGGCGACGAGGAGGAGGAGGAGGTGGAGGCGGCCGACGAGGACTACGAGGAGGACGACGACGAGGGAGTGCTCGGGCGCGGGCCGGGCCACGACCGGGGCCGCGACCGCCACAGCCCCCCCGGCTGCCACCTCTTCCCGCCGCCGCCGCCGCCGCCGCCGCTGCCCCCGCCGCCGCCGCCGCCGCCCCCGCCGCCAGGTAAGCGGCCGCCCCGACTCCCGCCTCCCCCCCACCCGCCCCCCAGCCCGAGCGGGAGCCGCGGGCGCGCGAGGCCGGGCGGGGGCGAGGCACCCACCGCGCGGCCGAGCCGAGGCGAATCCGGGGCGCCGTGTCGGGCCCGTGGCCCCGCGGCGGGCCGGGCGGGCCGGGGCGGCGGCGGGCGGCGGCGGCGGCGGCGGCGGGCGGCCGCGGGGCCAGGCCTCTTCCCCTCCCCCGCCGCACCCCTCCCCCGCCGCCGCCGCCGCCGCCGCCGCCCGCCGCCGCCGCCGCCGTCTCCGCCGCCGCCCCGGCTGGAGAGCGCTGGGCGCGAGCTGCGCGCGCGGACCGGGCCACTCGGTCGCGGCTTTCGGGGGAGGAGGAGGAGGAGATTTTTTTTTTTTTTACCCTCGGCGGGGAGGGGGTAGGCAGGAAACGGCCGCGGCGAAGCCAGGGCCCCCTCCCTGGCCGAGCGAGGGACCGCGGAGACCCTGGCGGCCGGACGGCGGCGTGGAGGAGGGGCGCGTGGGGGAGGGGCGGCCGCGCGGGCGCCCCCCGAGCTCCGGCCCGAGTGGGGTGGCACTGAGGTAACGGGGGCTCTCCGCGTGTTGTGGAGCGGACCGTGGTGCCACCCCCCCGAGGAGTTGGGGAGACGGGGATGGGGGGGGTCGGTGTCCGTCGGACCCCCACCTGCGGGGACCTCAGCGCCCGCCAACTCCGGGGCGTGCGGTGGCACGTGGGGGAGGGGTCGTGTGAATGTTTGTGGGCGGCTGGCGACCAGGGGCAGGTGGTGGCCACACTCCAGGCAGACCACTTCCTGGAGTCAGACCTGAGCCTACCGCCTCTCCCGCTCCCCCCCCCCCCCCCCAGCTCGCCATAGGGAGAGCACTCCTTTAAGATTGGGGAGCGAGGGGAGAGTGCCTGAGAAACCAGATGCCCCCAACTCCACCCCCTCTATCTCCAGTCTGCTCCGGGCTCTTTTGTGTCAAGTGCGGGGGGTGTGGGGGGGGGTGCCCAGCGTGACCCCGGCAGTCTGGGGTGGCCGAGCTGCCCAGCTGTGACTCTCACGTGGCTGCCATTCACTGTCACTCACTCTCTCGCGGAAACCACCCGCACCTTGATCACGCTGGGGGGCGTGAACTGCCCACCCAGCTGTTCTGCAGCTTGACCGTCACTCAGCACCCCTCCCCCGGGATAAGTCCCCCGGCTCGCTCTGGGCATTTCCACCGGTGGTGGAAGGGACAGACTGCCGCGTCGCATGGGGGGGGGGAGACAGCAGTGGCCCCACTCAGACCACCCTCCTAGTGGACTGATTTTTAATCTTGTGGATAGGGGAGCATCCTCAGGGTGTTCACATTTTCTGCTTGGGGATGAACGGGGACATCCGCACCCCCAGGCCCCTGGGTGACATGAAGCACAAATGCACCAAACTTCAAGACGTCTCACATCACGCTCTTTGTAAAACTGTCATATTGATCTGCGTGGTTTAGGTAGCAAATGTTCCCCTTGAGTTGAGACAAGCTTTGAGGGAGTGTGGGGTGCCTTCTTGGGGGGGGGGCGGCAGGAGACTGCGTGTCTGATGGAAACAGGACCCTCCCCCACCCCAGGCTTGTCTGAAAAAGGGAAAAGTTTTTAGAGAGTTATCCCAGAGAACCCAGGGATTTGCAAGAGGGGAAAGGAATAAAGAATCATGGGGAGGGGGGCGCCTGGGACACAGCAGACGAGCTAAGAAGAGGGAAAGGAAGGATGTCAGGTTGTGTTAGGGCACTGGCGGCTCTCACCTATTTGTACTGCGAACTTGGAATGTGGCATTCGGGTGTCTTTGATCCCGGATTTGGGTACGGGAGAGAGAGGAGCATGAAAGAATCTGAGGTCGAGGTGGGTCTTTGTGTCAGTTCTCCCTCCCCCTTTCCCCCCTGCTCTCCGAATAGCCGAGGAGAAACGTCAAAAAAAAAATTTTTTTTTTAAATTTGTATTTGCAGTGAAAACCCACCTCCCCGCTCTCCCAGGGCTGTCTTACCCTCCCCCTCCCAGCCCTCCGAGTCAAAGGAGTGACCCAGATGCACCCCCCCCCCATGACTTTCTGAGGCAAAACTTTGGGGAAAATATTTTTAGTTCGCTCGTTATTTCTGTCTGCCTGAAGTGTGGGCAAAAGAAGCCTCCTCGAAGGAAATTTGTGCGGGCCGCCCCCCCTCAGCCTTCTCCAGAATATGACTTTGGACGTATCCGAGGTCTATTGTTTTTCATTCTGCTTTGATTCTCACCATTTTGTTTTACATTCTTACCCAAGACCAGTTTGATCCCTTCCCCCCTCTCGGCTCCTTACATTGTTAAACGTCTAAAATAATAGCGCTCGTGTTGGTGGGGGAAGGGAGCAGGAAGCCCAAAAACTCATTTCTTCTCCCTCCCCCTTCTGGCAAGTCTCGAGAAATAATATAACATAATATATAGATGTGATTCCGTGGGGGTGGGGGTGGGGAATGATTGTGGGTGGTGCGGAAAATTCTGGTAGTTTCTTTGCAAAAGGTCTGAAAATACAAACCCACCCCCTGCGTGCAGTACGCATGTGCAACAGACCTATTATGGTGGTGCGTTGTGGGGGAGGGAGGGGAATTTGAGAAAAAATAAATATATGTGTGAGAGATTGATGGCGAGATTAGGAGGGGAGCGGGGCGGGCGGGAGGCGCGGCCCGGGGCCTGGCTCCTCCCGCCTCCCCCCTCCCGCCTCCCTGGCGCGCCTGGCCCCGCCCCCGCCGCGCGCCGCCCTCCGCCCCCGCCCGCTCCGGGCTCGGAGCCGGGGTGTGGGAGAGTCTGGGCGCCGGGCCAGCATTGAGTGGCTGCTGAGACCGAGGTTGGGACTTGGATTTGCTTTATTGCCCTCCCTTTCCTTTCCTCGCCGTTGCTCCCCGCCTCTCCCCGCCGCCGCCGTCCTCCCCCCCCCCCACCCCGAGTCCGGGAGCCTCCTGCCGGGGCGGGGAGTGCGGTGAACTGGCGGCGAGGTCCCGGGGCAGGTGCCCCCATCCCCGGCGGGGCGGGTGGCGGCCCGGGGCCTCTTCCCTGATGCGGAGCCAGTTGGCCTGCCCTCGCCACCGCCCCGGCGGCCTCCCGTTTCCATGTTCACATTAACCCACGTCTGGGGGGGGGGGGTTAGGGCGAGCTGGCCACGGGGCAGGACGGCTCGGTGACTTCCTACTCCAGCCCGCAAGCGGACTTCACGGCCCCCCGGGGCCCTTTACGGGCTCCCCCCGCCCCCAGCCCCGTCCTAGAATGCCTCCCTGCACCAGGGGGACACGGGATGTTTTGAGGACAAGTGACATTGAGGAAGGAGGTGCTGGGATCCTGAGGCAGTGGAAGCCCTGTTAATTGTGGCTAATTTCCCCTTGGCCCTTGTGCCACGAAGGATTGTGTGTCCTAGAGCAAGGGGCTGGGCCAGGCCCAGGCCCAGGCCCAGGCCCAGGCCCAGGCTTTCCTCCTGCATGGCTGCCTCGGCCCAGCTGGGACAGGTCTGGCTGGTTAGGCTGGTGCTTGCTGGAGGGGGGAGGGAGGCCATCAGTGTCTTCCCCAGACTGGCAGGGGTCATGAAGAAGGGGGGGAGCATCAGGGAAGCACCCCCCCCCCCCCCACACCCCGCCCCTGCCTGGGGAGAAAGCCAGGGACCTAGCCCTTTGCAGGTACAGGCTGTCCTCTGGATTTGCGCTCACCAGTATGTTCGAGTGCTGGTGCCTTGGAGGACGCACGTGCAGGGTGTGTCTTTGTCTCGTATCTTTGTTTGGGTCTCCCTCACGGCTTCTGTGTGAATGGGACTAAATTTGGAGACTGAGGGTGAGACCAGGGGACAAAGGGTGGGGCCCCTGAGTTCTCTGAGAGAGCAGGGGTGTGGAAATAGATCTGAGGGAGGGCTCCAGGCTACTTGGGAAGAGGAGGAATGTTCAGGGAGTTGTGGAGACTTTCGCAGGGTTAGGGTGTGACGAAGGAGCCAGACACTGCGGTCCTGCGGGCAAGACGTGAAAATGACTGGCGAGGACTGCTTTTCCTCCAAGGCTGTGTTGGGGTGACAGGAGGCTTGGCGATCGTCTGCGGAAACATAAATAGAGGCCTCCCTCGTGGCAAAAAGGATGTGAGGGCCCCGGGGTGTTAGTGTGAGAACCCAGGTGTCCACCTTTGGCTCTCCCCTCTCAGCATCTGGCTTAGGGAGCTGCCAGCTTGTGTCTCCCCACTCCAAGTGCTGGGGTCAGGCCAGGCCAGCAGCTGGGCATGGCTTCCCCGGTTCCTGGGCAGGGTGCCAGCTGGCTGAGCGAGGGGGAACGCAGGAGGGGCCCTGGCGGCGTCTGAAAGGACCTGCCACAGTCAGAGCCCATGGCCTAGAGCCTGCTCCCTTGTTAGTAGGAGGGGAGAGGAGGGAGTGGTTTGGTTGCTCTTCCCTCCTGACCCCTGACCTCCCATTCAGAACCCAAGCGCCCCAGAGTACTCGAAGCGCTCTCTGTGCGCATGCAGCGAAGGGAGGCAAGGTTTGGAGGAGTTCATGGCCGAGTTCCTGGAGAGTTGGGAACAGAAGAGGTGAGGGAGGGTGAGGTCCAGGGGCCGCCGAGACTGGAGGCTCAGGGTTTCTGGTGCTCTCCGCTCCAAAGATAAGGACGACCTTCGGCTGCTGCCTTCGGCCTTGGGCGTGAAGAAGAGAAAACGAGGACCCAAGAAGCAGAAGGAGAACAAGCCAGGGAAGCCCCGAAAACGCAAGAAGCTCGTAAGTGTCGAGGACTCCCGTCTCCACAGCGAGGCTCGGCAGACCTGTTCTCCGAGACCCGCGTTACCTCTGGTCCCCATTATGGAGGGGGGGGGGGGATCCTGAACTCAGGGAGGTCTGACGCCCCTCCCCGCTCTTGCTGGCCTGGAGCTCGTGGATGGCGGGGACAGGGGGCGGTGGGGGTGGGGGTGCTGACTAGCCTCACTCCCTGCAACCCAGTAAGAGCCCAGCTGCCCCCGGGACTTGCCTTAGCAGCAGGGAGTAGCAGTTGAGAGCAGAGGCTGCGGAGGCCAACGGGAGCCTGGTAGTTCTGTGTCTTCTTGGCGGCTTGTTTAGTTGTCCGTGCCTCAGTTTCCTCATCTGCCAAAAAAAAAAAAAAGTGGATAAAAATAGACGAGTTACTATCTCCAGGGATCTGTCGGGAAGACGAAAAGAGAGACGGTGCACGTTGTGTGCTAAGAACAGTTCCTGGCACGTGGTGGGACTGGAGAAATGTTATTTTTACTTCCCCTCCCTTAGGACAGTGAGGAGGAATTTGGCTCTGAGCGAGATGAGTACCGGGAGAAGTCAGAGAGCGGAGGCAGTGAATATGGAACCGGACCAGGTCGGAAACGGAGACGGAAGCACAGAGAAAAAAAGGAGAAGAAGACAAAGCGGCGGAAAAAGGGGGAGGGCGACGGGGGGCAAAAGGTGAGTGGGATTCGGGAGCGAGGGGGACAGGCCCGGGGAGCGAGGGAGGGCCGCAAGGAGGGGTGCGCAGTGGAGAGGCTGTACGGGGATGGGCTGGAGAGCCGGTGGGTCCGTGGGATGGTGAGGGCGGGGGAGGGGGGCCAGCGTGGGGGCTGGGGAAGCACCTGCCTCCCAGAAGCTTCGTGTCTCCCAGCAGGTAGAACAGAAGTCGTCAGCGACTCTGCTGCTGACCTGGGGCCTGGAGGATGTGGAGCACGTGTTCTCCGAGGAGGATTACCACACGCTCACCAACTACAAAGCCTTCAGCCAGTTCATGAGGTGTGGGAGGGCTGGCGAGTCCTGGTGACCAGACGCGTTCACTTAGGGAGGCCCTGAACCCCTCTAGAGTCAGATAAAGGCTAAGAAACTGCTCCCCAGCGAAATGCACAGCGCAGACACACAAAACTGCGCACAGAACTCCAGAGATGTCCCAGACTCCTACAGACCCGGGGACCGCAGGCAGGACCCCTGCACGGGGTGGGGCGGGGGGGGGCGGGTGTCATTCCTGCGCTAGGTGAGAAAACTCTCTAGCGACAGAGCACAGCGAGGGCCGACAGACCCAGTTTTCCCGAGTCACTTCTCCCTAGACTGAGGCTCAGAGAGAATATCAGTGTGGCCCGATTGCCTGGTTATCCAGGCCCCCGGCCCTTCCTCAGGACCCCGTGAGCATGGAGAACGCATCGCTGGCTGGGGAAGCTGAGCTTCAGTGACTCCCCAAGTAGAACAGGCCAGAGCGGACAGGCCTTCCGGGGAGCAGGCGCTTTAAATAGTGGAGTCCTCTGCGGGTACAGGTCCTGGCTCCGTCTGGGGCCCAGTTTCTTCTTTAATGTTCAGTTTCTGAGTCTGTAAAATCAGCACCGTCACACCATGTCCCTCATAGGGGGTCTTGCGGGGAGTTGCTGGGGTAAAGAAAGCCCAGGGCACTCTCAGGGTCTTCCCCGCCCCCGCCGGCCCCGGCCCCTCCGGGGCGTGTGCCATACTGGGTAGCTGTCCTCGGTACTGTGTCTCCCTTGCCTCACTGCTTAGGACAGTGCTTTTGTGATCACCGAGGTCACCTGTGTCCTCATGAGACTTTAACACTCCACCACAGAGCTCCACCTGCCACCCTTTGGGCTCCACCTGCTGGCACCCATTCATCAGGGCCCCTGGAGCTTACTAGAAAAATGCAGAGGATCTTGGCAACATGCAGTATTCGTTAAAAAATAGTTCTTTCTTAATGTTTATTTGCTTTTGAGAGAGAGTGTGAGCTGGGGAAGGGCCGAGAGAGAGGGAGACCCAGAATCAGGCTCTAGGCTCTGAGCTGTCAGCACAGAGCCCAAGGCAGGGCTCGAACTCACAAGTTGTGAGATCACGACCTGAGCCGAGGTCAGACACTTAACTGACTGAGCCACCCAGGTGCCCCCACATGCAATGCAGTATTATCTTGAGTATGAAAGGCATGATGCATGAGAAAGTGTTTTATGAACTATCAGATAGTCTAAGTATCTTTACTGACATCTTTTTTTGTTTGTTTCATCCTTTGTTATTTTCCGCGAATTTGTTTTCTTTTTCCCTTTTTTTATATTTTTTTATATTTTTTTTCTTTTAAGCTTCTTATTTATTTACTTTTAAAGTGACCTCATTCCTGGGGCACCTGGGTGGCTCAGTCGGTGGTTAAGTGTCAGACTTCGGCTCAGGTCATGATCTCGCAGTTCGTGGGTTCGAGTGCCGCATCAGGCTCTGTACCGAACACTTGCTCAGAGCCTGGAGCCTGCTTCGGATTCTGTGTCTCCTTCTCTCTCTGCTCCTCCTCCGCTTGTGCTCCGTTTCACTCTGTCTCTCAAAAATAAGTAAATGTAAAAAGAAAAGCAAAAAACTTAAAGTGACCTCATTCCTAACAGGCCGTATTTTCGCCACCCAGGAACTCTAGCTCGTTCGCAGACTTGGTTGCTGAGGGGAAATGGCAGTGTTCCCGGACCATCTGGGAAGGTTCCGAGTCTTCTGCTTCTATGTTTCCAGGCCCCTGATTGCGAAGAAGAATCCTAAGATCCCGATGTCTAAGATGATGACCATCCTTGGGGCCAAGTGGAGAGAGTTCAGTGCCAACAACCCCTTCAAGGGGTCGGCAGCTGCCGTGGCGGCGGCCGCGGCGGCGGCGGCCGCAGCTGTGGCTGAGCAGGTGTCAGCTGCCGTCTCATCGACCGCCCCCGTAGCACCTTCCGGACCCCCCACCCTTCCAGCACCTCCTTCTGCTGATACCCAGCCCCCACCCATCCGAAGAGCCAAAACCAAAGAGGGCAAAGGTGAGGAACTCTTCGCTCAGAACAGCGGTCACCCTGCTGTCCCGACTGCGCAGCCTCAGATCAGAGCATACAATTGTCTCCTTGGCCCTGACTGTCACCGCAGAGACGCTTTCCAGGAAGAGGCTGCAGGGAGACCAGAGGCCCCCGTGACCTCCGTTATTCCAGGGTGTCGTGACCTCTGCTCTTTCTCCCTCACCCCACTCCTCGTTCAGGTCCAGGCCATAAAAGGCGGAGTAAGAGCCCCCGAGTGCCCGACGGACGCAAGAAGCTTCGGGGAAAGAAGATGGCGCCACTCAAAATCAAACTAGGGCTGCTGGGTGGCAAGCGGAAGAAGGGAGGCTCGGTGAGCGGCCCCTGAAGTCCGCTGAGCACTGGAGGGGGGGGGGGGTGTCCAGGGCTGGGGGTCCGGACGCAGGGGTCCACGAGGGAAGCCGGAACAGGAGCCAGAGGCCTGGGGCGGGCAGCGGCGTGAAGCCGGCCTCCCTGACCACCACGGGGCTATGGGCAGTATGTCTTTCAGAACGACGAGGGCCCCGAACCCGAGGCTGAGGAGTCAGACCTGGACAGCGGCAGCGTCCACAGCGCCTCGGGCCGGCCTGATGGCCCTGTCCGCACCAAGAAGCTAAAGAGAGGCCGGCCAGGGAGGAAGAAGAAGAAGGGTGAGGGGTGCTCGCTGTGTGTGGCTTTGACAGCCTGCCTTCCTGCCGTTCGTCCGTGGTCTTCATTTTTCCACGCTGTCTCCTTTATTCAACCCTTCTCTCTCCCCGTCCTCCCTCTCTCCTCCTCTCTCCGTGCCCCGTGCCTCCCCTGGTGTGCGCAGCAGTCCTGGGCTGTCCCGCAGTGGCCGGGGAGGACGAGGTTGACGGCTACGAGACGGACCACCAGGATTACTGTGAGGTGTGCCAGCAGGGCGGGGAAATCATTCTGTGCGACACCTGCCCTCGTGCCTACCACCTCGTCTGCCTTGATCCTGAGCTTGACCGGGCTCCTGAGGGCAAATGGAGCTGCCCCCACTGCGTGAGTACGCGGTGCCCTCGGGGACCCCAGCCCCACCCCCCATCTTCTTCCTGCCCACCCCCCCCCCCCCGCCACCATGCTTGGGTTGTTCGGTGCCAGATGCGTGAGGTCCCGGGATCCTGGTTCCTCGCCCCCTCCGCCTCCGCCACCCGAATCCACGGCCTCGGAAACTGAGGCGTCCCGCCCCTTCGTTCGCACCCACCTCCTCTGCGCCTCTAGGGTTCAGGTGGCCCGTCTTGGCCTCTGGCTCCCGGTCTCGCCGCTCACGTCCTTCCTTCCTTCCACCTGTCTCTGTCTGTCCCTGGCCTCCCAGGAGAAGGAGGGGGTCCAGTGGGAGGCCAAGGAGGAGGAGGAGGAGTACGAGGAGGAGGGAGAGGAGGAAGGGGAGAAGGAGGAGGAGGACGACCACATGGAGTACTGTCGCGTGTGCAAGGATGGCGGCGAGCTCCTGTGCTGTGACGCTTGCATTTCTTCCTACCACATCCACTGTCTGAACCCGCCCCTGCCTGACATCCCCAACGGTGAATGGCTGTGTCCCCGATGCACAGTGAGTGCGCCCGCCCCACAGCGTCTACTGGCGGTCTGACTCCTCTCCCCCCTCTGGGATCCAGACATCCAGCGCTCTCCCCTCCCCTCCCCTCCCCTCCCTTGCCCTTTGACTCCCCTGTGGGACCCCTTTTCTCCTGCTCTAACGGTGGGCTGTGTTTGCCTCTGTGTCTCCTCCTCGCGCGTGTCTCCCCCCAAGTGCCCCGTGCTGAAAGGCCGCGTGCAGAAGATCCTGCATTGGCGGTGGGGGGAGCCACCCGTGTCAGTGCCGGCGCCCCAACAGGCGGATGGGAACCCGGATGCCCCACCCCCCCGCCCCCTTCAAGGCCGATCCGAGCGAGAGTTCTTTGTCAAGTGGGTGGGACTGTCCTACTGGCACTGCTCCTGGGCCAAGGAGCTTCAGGTACGAGGCCCCTCCTCTCCCCCTCCTGTCACCCCCTTGGCCGCTGCTGTCACTCGCTCGCCCCTCGGGCGCCGTGGTCCCACACCCCTCGCTCGCCCTCACGCTAGGCCTCTGGCCCTCCTCCTGCCGTTGTCTCCACGTGTGGTTCTCTGGCTCTCCGATCCTGTCCACGTCGGCCTCCCTTAGCTCTCCTCCTTCGAGAAAACCTAGCCTTCCTTAGCTCACTCTCCTTCTGTGTCTGTAAGCACGTGTTACCAGCACCCTCAATCTTGCTGACCTCTTCCCTGCGTCGTTTTGCTCGTTAGGCCCTCCTCGCAAGGCCCTGCCTGTCCTGCCTCGCGCACTGTCCGTTCTCCCGCTTTGGCTTTCCGCGTGTCTCGCCCCCTCTTTCACAGCCCCTTCCCCGGGCCGCTCCCCCCCCCCGGGGCCCTTCCCTGACCCCCCACCCCCCCCACTTCGTCCTCTTCGGATGCCGGGACCATCTCTCCCCCCGTCCTCTGCGTCCCATCAGTTGGAAATCTTCCACTTGGTGATGTACCGGAACTACCAGCGGAAGAACGACATGGATGAGCCCCCGCCGCTGGACTATGGCTCTGGCGAGGACGACGGGAAGAGTGACAAGCGCAAGGTGAAGGACCCACACTACGCAGAGATGGAGGAAAAGTACTATCGCTTTGGTATCAAGCCGGAGTGGATGACCGTCCACCGCATCATCAACCACAGGTGAGCCTGTGGCCCGTGGGCAGGCCTGCCGGGCTGGGCCGCTCGTGGTGGTGGCCGTGACCCCGCGTTCGTATTTGTCCGGGAACCAAACGCCTGCTCCCGCTGGATGACCCCCTTTGGGCCTGTGTCCTCAATGGGACAGACCAGGAGGAGAGTCCGGGCGGGCGCGACTCTCCTGTCGTCGCCTCTAATCTGATGACACGCGAGTCTGGGTGTCGGGGCATGAAAGCAAACATGGGAAACGTGGTTTAGCCAGGCCGCTGTTTGTAGTAGCGGTCCTTTCTTGCCGGGACTTGTTACCGCCCGGCGTTATTCTAGGTGTTTACCCATTTCGTTGCTGCCTTCCGCAGCAGAATGTGAGCTCCGTGAGAACAGGGTCACTTGTCTGTTTTGTTCACTGCTGGATCACCCCTGCCCGGAACGGTGCCTCACCCGTCACAGGCGTTCAGTCGATACTGATGAGACGAACAAACGATATAGAAGCCCAGGGATGTTTTCTGATAGTTGATTTTTAAATTTTTTTTGAAGTCTTTATTTTGAGAGCGAGCACGAATGGGGAGGGGCAGAGAGAGAGAGAGAGAGAGAGAGACAGAGACAGAGACAGAGAGAATCCCAAGCGGGCTCCGTGCTGTGTCAGGCACGGGGTCTGAACTCACGAACCACGAGATCATGACCCGAGCCGCGACCACGTGTCAGGCATTTAACCGACCGAGCCACCCAGACGGCCCTGATAGTTGATCGTTAAGAAGCCATCCGGAAAAAGTTAGGGCGGTCCTCGGCCATCCTGAGTTCCCCTGCAGTGTCCCGCCGTTGAGGATTAGGTAACAGATGCTACGTGTTTGCTGCTGACCGCGTTTGTTAACGATTTCCGTCTATTTGGTCCGTGTTCTTTTTCTCCTCCTGCTCCCCCTCTTGGCCTTCTGCCCCACAGTGTGGATAAAAAGGGGAATTACCACTATCTGGTGAAATGGAGAGACCTGCCGTACGACCAGTCCACGTGGGAGGAAGATGAAATGAACATCCCTGAATACGAGGAGCACAAGCAGAGCTACTGGCGACACCGGTGAGGGAGGCAGGTCGTGGGCTAGAGGGAGTCTGAGGCCGGGGCGCGAACGCTAACCCTCAGGCTGAGCGGAGGTACAGTAGGGACAGGCGCCCCACCTGGCGTGAGGGCAGGGGGAGCCCGCGCGGGGTTGTCCAGGGTGGGGCCGGTAAAGAGGCGGCGTGAGGAACAGAGGGAAGATGCTGAGTGATGGGGAAGAGGGTGCTGGGGCCGGGGGAGGGTCGGCTCCGGAGGTGAAATCTAAGGGGTGATGGTGAGGAGCCCCGGGGGAAAGGAAACGTGAGGAAGTCAGGTTGAGGGGAAGCGGGATGTAGGTCTGGAGGGGTTCAGAAGAGGGCGAACCCTCGAGGAGCAGGCCTCGCTCAGACCCGCTCTGTCCCCAGAGAACTAATTATGGGGGAGGACCCGGCCCAGCCCCGCAAGTACAAGAAGAAGAAGAAGGAGCTGCAGGGCGACGGGCCTCCCAGCTCTCCTACGAATGACGTGAGTCCTCCCGCCTGGCCCGTCTCCCGTTTCTAGAACCACGCTGATGGACAGCTTCCCAGGGGCTGTGGACAGGACTGCCCAGTTTCTGCGAGCTCTCTGAGCGGTAGCCCCTCCCTGCGGTGTCCAGCCTTGTCCCGGGAGTGGCGGGGAATTCTGGCAGTTTGCGAGGAAGCCGCTGGAAGCAGCAGCACGCAGGGCTCTCCCGCCGCCAGCCACCTCTGTCGTGCTGCCGGGGCTGGCTTTCAGGAACGAGGGGGAGGTCCTGGAGACTAGAACGTTCACAGGCTCGGGCCTAGTGGAGGGAGTCGTCGTCCACCTCCACGTCGGTGCCAGGGCGAGGGCGGAGGAGACCAAGGACCCGAGGGGCCCCGACCGTCCCCTTGAGTGTCCGGACTCCTTGCCTCCGCAGCCCACGGTGAAATACGAGACTCAGCCACGGTTTATCACGGCCACGGGAGGCACGCTGCACATGTATCAGCTGGAGGGCTTGAACTGGCTGCGCTTCTCGTGGGCTCAGGGCACCGACACCATCCTGGCTGATGAGATGGGGCTGGGCAAGACCATACAGACCATTGTCTTCCTCTACTCGCTCTATAAGGAGGTGCTGGATGCTGGGGCCCCCGAGGGGAAGAGCGGGGAGTGGAGGGCCCTCGAGGGCAGAGGATGGCAGGGAGGAGCGTGGCAGCCAGAGGACTGGGGTCACATCCGGACTAATGGTCCCCCCTACCCTCGACCCCCCAGGGCCACACGAAGGGTCCCTTCTTGGTGAGCGCCCCACTCTCCACCATCATTAACTGGGAGCGGGAGTTCCAGATGTGGGCACCCAAGTTCTACGTGGTGACCTACACGGGGGACAAGGACAGCCGGGCCATCATTCGGGAGAACGAGTTTTCCTTCGAAGACAACGCCATCAAAGGTGGCAAGAAAGCTTTTAAGATGAAGGTAGGCCCCTCGACCTTGTCTTCTCTAAGAGCCTCAGCTCCGTTATTTCTCTGCCCCAACCCCAATTTTAGTTTCTCGGCGCTCTCCCTCCTTTCCTCCACCTACTCTCACGCTTCTGCTCTCCTGTCCTGGAGACGTAGGGCGTCCATTCTGTCCTCACTGGCCATGTGTTGGTGGTTCGGGGGCCACGTTCAGTGATCCCTGCGTGGAGTCAAAGTTGGAGGACAGGCTGTCTGGATCCTCTTTGGCAATCACGGCCAGGACGGGGGGTGTCTGGTAAAGAACAGGGGTGGAGGTCTAGGCGCCTGGGTGTCGGGTGGCAGCCGAACGGACAATGGCTGTGTTGGCAGAGGGAGGCCCAGGTGAAGTTCCATGTGCTCCTGACATCGTACGAGCTGATCACCATTGATCAGGCAGCACTCGGTTCCATCCGCTGGGCCTGCCTTGTGGTGGATGAAGCCCATCGGCTCAAGAATAACCAGTCCAAGGTGAGCGAGATACCCAGAGCTCAGAGTTTTGCTCTGCTTCTAAAAAGGAAAGTTCTGGACTTTCTGTGGTCCGGAAGGCAAGATGCCTGGGGACCTCCGGTGGGGAGAGAGGGACAGACTAGGGATTCGGGGCCTCTCATCCTAAAGGGAACCGGAAAAGTGGATACCGTGGTCCAACCACTTGCCACTAACGGGCCCCTTCTCCTGCCTTTCCTTGCCCCACTTTCTAGTTTTTCAGGGTCCTCAATGGCTACAAGATAGATCATAAGTTGCTGCTGACAGGGACTCCATTGCAGAATAATCTGGAGGAGCTTTTCCATCTGCTTAACTTCCTCACCCCCGAGAGGTTTAAGTAAGTGACTCAGCAGGGCGGTCTGCAGAGATGAGAAGTGGAGGGACGGGGAACCTGAGTGGGCAGAGGATTCATCTAAGTGAAGCATGGAGCCTGAGGTCAGGGGCAAAGAACCTGATGGGCATTTCAGTTCCTTATCTTCTTCTGGCTGCTAGCAATCTGGAAGGCTTCTTGGAGGAGTTTGCTGACATATCCAAAGAAGACCAGATTAAGAAACTGCATGATTTGCTTGGGCCGCACATGCTGCGCAGGCTCAAGGCCGACGTCTTTAAGAACATGCCAGCCAAGACGGAGCTCATCGTTCGGGTGGAGCTGAGCCCCATGCAGAAGTGAGTTGAGAGCCGGGTGACCTGGATCCGGGGCTGGGGTTTGGTGGCAGCTTTCCAGGACGTGGCGACCCAGGGCGCCCTCATCACCGCCTCCTTTATTGTGTGTCTTCCGCGCCCTGGTCTTTAGGAAATACTACAAGTACATCCTGACTCGGAACTTTGAGGCCTTGAATTCACGAGGTGGTGGGAACCAGGTGTCGCTGCTCAACATCATGATGGACCTTAAGAAGTGCTGCAACCATCCCTACCTCTTTCCTGTGGCTGCTATGGTGACGCACGCACTGGGGGCTGATGGCGCGCTAGCTCTCTGAAAACGGGGCGGCGGTGGGGGGGGGGGAGCGGAGGCGGGGCGGGGGGCGTGGCACGGAGTTTCTGGGAGGAGTGGGAATGTGCAAGGCGTGGACGCTGGATTTGGGCTTTGGGCATTCTGGGCACAGTCAGAACACGGGGACGGGTTTCCTGATCTTCCCCTCCCTTCGCAGGAGTCCCCCAAACTGCCCAGTGGGGCTTATGAGGGTGGGGCACTTATTAAGGCATCTGGGAAGCTTATGCTGCTGCAGAAGATGCTGCGAAAGCTGAAGGAGCAAGGACACCGAGTGCTCATCTTCTCGCAGGTGAGCCGGTCTGTAGCTGTGTTGACCTCGGGCCGGTCCCTTACCTCGGTCCTGTGGCCACCACGGTATGAGAGGCTAGGAGGTCACACCCTGGAGGGCGTCTGGTCTGGCTGCGTTCATCTTGGCCTCTGATCCCTGTTCTTAACTAAGGTTGTGGAAAGTCGTCGGCCGGCTTCTTTTAAGCCAAATGGGGAAAGGCGGAGGGTGGGTCATCTGTCTGCTCAGGGTCGTCCCTGGGACTGGAACTGTTTCTTAACCAGGAGCGGGACAGGAGAGCCCAGAGCTCTTACAAATCCGATGAAAGCGATAGGTCCGCTCTCTGGAAATCTGCACGGACAGACAGTTATGTGCAGATTTTCTGGGCATTCGTAGGTTTCCCCGAAACCTTTTGGTGGGTCTCAGAGGAGAATCTCTGCCTCAGGAGACACAATCCTGAGCCCAGCAAGTATGACCAGAACGTGGGGCTTGAAGAACGTGAAGAGGGACTGGGCGGGGGGGGGGGGGGCAGCACCAGTGGAGCACGGGACGGGGCTGGCGGAAAGTGGAGGGATCGTGGTTGGGGTAAAGACGGGGCCCATCCTGCTGCTCCGTCATTCCAGACTCCGTCCTCTTCTCTTGGCATAGATGACCAAGATGTTGGACCTGCTAGAGGACTTCTTAGACTACGAAGGCTACAAGTACGAGCGCATCGACGGCGGCATCACTGGGGCCCTGAGGCAGGAGGCCATCGATCGGTTCAATGGTGAGCGGGAGAGGCCTAGGCCCCACTTTGCGGGCAAGGCCCATGCCTCCTGTGCCTAGGTTCCCAGCATGGCGGGCATTTATTTACCACCCCGCTTCCGAGCTGGGGGTGCGGTTGTCTGCGGTCAAGGAGTGTCTAGTTAGCAGGTGCCCAACCCCTTTCTCTGCCCCCAGCTCCTGGCGCCCAGCAGTTCTGCTTCCTACTGTCCACCCGGGCCGGGGGCCTGGGCATCAATCTGGCCACTGCCGACACTGTCATCATCTTCGATTCCGACTGGAACCCTCATAACGACATCCAGGTGGGAACTCGCCTCCTGGAGCCTCTGCCCCAGTTAGCAGGGAAATGTGGGCTCTGGGCAGAGAGTGTTGTGTCCTGCGGTCAGAAAGGAACCTCTCGGGAATAGATGAGCCTCCGTTCCCAGGCACGTGAGCTGCGTCACAGGCCCTGCCACCCCCCGACCCCAGTTCATCCCCACTGTCTCCTTGCCCCTGCAGGCCTTCAGCCGTGCTCACCGGATCGGCCAGGCCAACAAAGTGATGATTTACCGGTTTGTGACTCGAGCGTCCGTGGAGGAGCGCATCACACAGGTGGCCAAGAGGAAGATGATGCTCACCCACCTGGTGGTGCGGCCTGGGCTGGGCTCCAAGGCGGGCTCCATGTCCAAGCAGGAGCTGGACGACATCCTCAAGTTCGGCACCGAGGAGCTGTTCAAGGATGAGAACGAGGGTGAGAACCTTTTCCTGTGGTTTCTGGAAAGCAGCCCCTTGCCCTCACGGGAGCACTTGTCTTCTGAAACCCTTCCAGAAACGCTCCCCTGTGCAGCCTGGGGAGGAAGGTTGGCCTCTCTTCTTACACGGAGGGTTGAAGACAACCACAAATCTCTAGACTCCCGGGGAAAGGGTCTTCTCCCCTTTGAGCTCCTGGGAAAAGGAAGCAGATTGGAGGGCTTTTCACTGACCCTTTGCTAAAGTTCTGCCCGAGGTTCTGGTTGGAACTCAGGGTCCCCTCTCGTTCCCGGTCTCCACCAGGGGAGAACAAGGAGGAGGACAGCAGCGTGATTCACTACGACAATGAGGCCATCGCGCGGCTGTTGGACCGGAACCAGGATGCGACAGAGGACACCGACGTGCAGAACATGAACGAGTATCTGAGCTCCTTCAAGGTGGCGCAGTACGTGGTGCGGGAGGAGGACAAGGTGAGAGGCTTGGGGTCACAACGCTGTGTAGCCCCGGCCACCTCTGAAGGGTAGAGTCCCTCATTGGACCTCGAAGTAGGAGGCTCCCCTTCCGCTCCTGTCTTTTATGTGCTCTCTTCCCGTTGCACCCAGCAAAGGGCAGTAGTGGACCTCAGACAGGTTGTTTCCCTAACGGGCGAGAGCAGACTTTGCGGAAGACTTAGGCGAAGAAAGTACCGATAAACACAGAAGGCGGTGCCGCGGTGGCTCTGGGTGAGAGCGAGAGGGACGCAGAGGGCGCTGGAGGAGAGGTTTAGGAGACAGGCAGGTGGGAGCAGAGGAGAAGCACGTCGCTGGTAAGAAGGAAGGAAGGTGTGCGATGCCCGGGACATTCACGCAGAGTCCAGGAAACCGGGCGGCCGGGGGGCAGGGGCTTTGTCGCGGGGCAAGCACCGGGCGGGCGAAGAGGGAGGCTGCCAGCATTCGTTCTGCTGCCCTTCAGATTGAGGAGATCGAACGAGAGATCATCAAGCAGGAGGAGAACGTGGACCCCGACTACTGGGAGAAGCTGCTGAGGCATCACTACGAGCAACAGCAGGAAGACCTGGCCCGGAATCTCGGCAAGGGCAAGCGGGTTCGCAAGCAGGTCAACTACAACGACGCCGCTCAGGAGGACCAAGGTGAGGACCGCCCCCGACGGAGGAGCCGGAGAGGGCCGAGGAGGAGTCTGGAGGCCGGGGTGCATTTAGAGGGCCGTGGAGGGGCAAGAGGCTGGGAAGGGTCCGCGGGACCTGCCAGGAGGCCAGGCGGCTCATGGGCGGCCTCAGCCAGCTGGTGGCTGCAGAGGCCCCATGTGGGCACCCGGGGTCCTCGCCTAGTGCAGGACCTGCGGGAGTCGGAGGTGAGCAGGGATGAGGCGAGCGGCGAGCGGCTGTTCGGGACGTGGCCCCCGAGTCAGACTGCGGCAGTCACCTGGCGTCACCAGGGGGCCCGGGGCCGGAGAAGGGGAGGCCTCCAGGCAGAAAGGGCTTATCCCGGGAGCCGTCGCCAACCACTGTGCTGCCTCCCCACAGACAACCAGTCCGAATACTCCGTGGGATCGGAGGAGGAAGATGAAGACTTCGATGAGCGTCCAGAAGGTGGCACCTGTTTTCCTGATTTTCCACCTTAACCCTTCCTGTTTCCCTCCCGGAGCCCTTAAGTCCCCTGCTTTTGTGCAAACAAGTGCTTTTCTGGAGACGCGCTAAAAGGACGAGATTCCACCGTTAAAACTTGGAGTATGTGAACACATGGGCTTAGATGGCTGGATGAAAAATCGAGAAAGCTTTACATTCCCACGGGTAACCTGGCTCGCATCGAGTGTCTGTTGCCAGGGTGTTAACGTGCCTGGCTTCTTCCAGGCCTGCTGGGTTGGTAGGGCTGAAAGTGCCACGTGACCCAGGCCTTGCCTGGGTTCTGCGTCTTGTGGGCCTGGGGTGCTGAGAAGGACTGAGGGGTGGAGGAGGTGGGGGGCCCACTAACCAGGTCACCCTCCCCCTCCACACACACACCCAGGGCGTCGACAGTCCAAGAGGCAGCTCCGGAACGAAAAGGACAAGCCGCTGCCTCCCCTGCTGGCCCGAGTTGGGGGCAACATCGAGGTGAGAGCCGGGCCCAGGCCCCCGCGTGTTCCTTAAGGAGAGGATGAAGCCGGGAGTGGGGGACCGAGGCCGAGTCGCTGAGGGGAAGGACCAAGAAGCGAGATGCCGGGACGCTCACGGCCCGCTGCCCGCTCGCCCCGACCCTCAGGTGCTGGGATTCAACACCCGGCAGCGGAAGGCCTTCCTCAACGCCGTGATGCGCTGGGGGATGCCACCACAGGACGCCTTCACCACGCAGTGGCTGGTGCGGGACCTCAGGGGCAAGACCGAGAAGGAGTTCAAGTGAGTGCGGGCACCCGGGGTGGAGCTGCACGCGAGGGTACGAGCCGTGCGTGTCCGCTCCTTCCTCTTGGCCGCCACGTGATGTGACCTTACTCAACCGATTCATCACGCTCCCCTGCCACGCGGCGTTTTCCGGCTTGGTTTCCTGGGGCGTGGACTCAGCCTGCCCACCTCCCCTCGGCCGAGCCTAGAGCAGAGAGGCCTGGCTTCCTCCCCCACAGGGCAGGTGGTTAAGACGGGAACCTGGCCCCGGGCTGGCCTCGCCTCACATTTACTCGGTAGGGGAGCTGGTGGACAGGACGAAGAGCTGACTGATGGGGCCTAGGAAGGACGCACCAAGGCCACGGAGACTGTGGAGACACAAGGGGAGGGGCGGAGGCGGGAGATGGGGTTTGGAGGGCTGGTTGCGGTGCGATTGAGCGGCCCTGGGAGGACCGCTGGGGGCACCCTGGAGGCACCGTGGGAGTTTAGGGTTCAGGGGATGAGGGTGACATCCTCGCTGGCTGCTTGGGCCCCTCCTGAAGCTCTCCTAACCTGCGTCCCTCCCCACGCTCCCCAGGGCCTATGTGTCTCTGTTCATGCGCCATCTGTGTGAGCCCGGGGCAGACGGTTCTGAAACCTTTGCTGACGGGGTCCCTCGGGAGGGCCTGAGTCGCCAGCAAGTGTTGACCCGAATTGGAGTCATGTCTCTCGTCAAGAAGAAGGTACTCGTCTCCTTGGCCAGAGTCAAGCTGGCCACCTAGGCCCCGTGCCCCCCTCTGCCTGGCGACCCCGCGTTCTGGATTCAGGCTGGCGGGAGAGGAGACCCGGACGGGGCTGAGCTTCCTGTGTGTCCGGCGCCCGCAGCTGACCCCTGTCCCCCACGGTCCCGGTGCCCCTCTCAGGTGCAGGAGTTTGAGCACATCAATGGGCGCTGGTCGATGCCCGAGCTGATGCCCGACCCCAGTGCCGACTCTAAGCGCTCCTCCAGGGCCTCCTCTCCTACCAAAACGTCTCCCACCACCCCGGAGGCTTCTGCTACAAACAGCCCTTGCACTTCTAAACCTGGTAACGGGGGTCGGGACGCAGGAGGGGTGGGCAGGGAGCCAGCGCCCCGCGGACAGAGGAGTGGGAGACAGCGTGGGGTCTCTGCCTCCCCCCTGCAGCTACTCCGGCTCCAAGTGAGAAGGGAGATGGCGTCAGGACACCTCTTGAAAAGGATGAAGCGGAAAACCAGGAGGAGAGGCCCGAGAGGAAGATCGAGAAGATGGAAACAGAGGTGTGTGGCTGCCTGGCTCCCCCAGAGAAGGAGACAGTCAAGGTGTCCGGAATCTCTGCTTCATCCTGACCCCATGGTCGTCTTCTAGGCCGACGCCCCTAGCCCAGCCCCGTCGCTTGGGGAGCGGCTGGAGCCAAGGAAGATTCCTCTAGAGGAAGAGGTGTCTGGAATAGCAGGAGAAATGGAGCCTGAACCTGGGTACCGGGGGGACAGAGAGAAGTCAGGTGGGTTCATGGGCTTAGGGCTGATGAGGGGCTTCGAGTGTGGGAGTTCCCTCTTCCGGGGTCAGGGGATGAGGGTGACATCCTCCCTTCGTGTCCCCTTCCCCCTCCCACAGCCACAGAGTCAACGCCAGGAGAGAGGGGGGAGGAGAAGCCATTGGATGGACAGGAACACAGGGAGAGGCCGGAGGGGGAGACAGGGGATTTGGGCAAGAGAGGTAATGGGTGGAAGGACTGGACACCTGCGTCCCTGGGGAATCGGGCGGTGGAGTCTGGGGGCCAAATGCCTGGGTCCTGGGGGCGGGGGTACCGTTCCAGGGCCTGTCTGGTGCAGGGCGGGGTCTTCGGGGCTGGGAGGAGCCCCTGCCGAGGTGTGAGCTCTGCCCCGTCTGCCCCAGCAGAGGACGTGAAAGGGGACCGGGAGCTTCGACCGGGGCCTCCTCGGGACGAGCCACGGTCCAACGGGCGGCGCGAGGAGAAGGCGGAGAAGCCTCGGTTCATGTTCAACATCGCAGACGGCGGCTTCACAGGTGGGGGGCTGTCCCTGCCGCCTGCTCCTCACTGGGATGCGCTCGTCCTCGTGGGCACTGTCCCCTCCCGCTGTCCACACTCCGCACCTCCGCCCGGCTGCCGTTCCCCGAGTCCTGACGCCCGTCTCTGTCTTCTGCCCGCTTCTCAGAGCTTCACACGCTGTGGCAGAATGAGGAACGGGCAGCTATTTCCTCGGGGAGACTCAACGAGATCTGGCACCGAAGACACGACTACTGGCTTCTGGCTGGGATTGTCCTGTATCCTTTGATACGAACGCAAGAAAAAAAAATAGTTCTCCCAGCCCGGAGCGGGGAGTCACAGAGAAAGAAGAGTCCGCACCCAGGGAAGGGGGGGCCGTGCCACACTTTGGGGGAGATCAGGTCAAAGGGCAGGAGTGTTTTTTGGTCCTTAAAACATTTTCTTTTTTTTCAACGTTTATTTATTTTTTTTGGGACAGAGAGAGACAGAGCATGAACGGGGGACGGGCAGAGAGAGAGGGAGACACAGAATCGGAAACAGGCTCCAGGCTCTGAGCCATCAGCCCAGAGCCCGACGCGGGGCTCGAACTCACGGACCGCGAGATCGTGACCTGGCTGAAGTCGGACGCCCAACCGACTGCGCCACCCAGGCGCCCCTAAAACATTTTCTTAATGTTTGTTTAAATTTTTGAGAGGGAGAGAGACAGAGCATGAGTGGAAGAGGGGCAGAGAGAGAGAGAGGGAGACACGGAATTGGAAGCAGGCTCCGGGCTCTGAGCTGTCGGCACAGAGCCCGATGCGGGGCTCGAACTCCCAGACCGCGAGATCGTGACCTGAGCCAAAGTCAGACGCTTAACCGACTGAGCCACCCAGGCATCTCGAAAGAGGCGTTCGTGGCGCAGCCCATCCCTGTTAAATTCCTTGACGGCCCCTCCCTCGTCACAGCCATGGCTACGCACGGTGGCAGGACATCCAGAATGATGCTCAGTTTGCCATCATCAATGAGCCGTTTAAAACCGAAGCCAATAAGGGGAACTTCCTGGAGATGAAAAATAAGTTCCTGGCCCGGAGGTTCAAGGTGGGGATCGGAGAGAGAAGGAACAGCGTCGAGGAGGGGGTTGGGTCAGAGGTGGGACCAGGTCTGTGGGGAAGGTTGACGCCGTGAGGGTGGCAGCGATGCCGGGGGCCCAGAGCGGAGCGTGACCTCGTGGCCGTGCTGGGTTGTCACGGTCCATCCCGGTGTGAGGCTGGGGTGCTCTGGGCCGGCAGCGAGGGCAGCGTGGGGCCGCGGCGCTGCCCCCCCGCCGTCCCGCGCTCACCCTCCCGCCGGGCCCCCAGCTCCTGGAGCAGGCGCTGGTGATCGAGGAGCAGCTTCGGCGGGCGGCCTACCTGAACCTATCGCAGGAGCCGGCGCACCCCGCCATGGCCCTCCACGCCCGCTTCGCCGAGGCCGAGTGCCTGGCCGAGAGCCACCAGCACCTCTCCAAGGAGTCGCTGGCGGGGAACAAGCCGGCCAACGCCGTCCTGCACAAGGGTAAGGGCCGCGGCGGCCCCGCGCGGGGGAGGGCCCACAACGCTGCGTAAGTCTTCACCCCGCACCCCTCAAAATCTTCCCACCCCTCTGACCCCTTTCCCCTCTGAACCACCCCCCTCTGACCTCTAACCCCACCCCGACCCACCCGGCCACCCCGTGGTTCTAGCCTCTAGGGTTTGTGCGAGCCAGCCCTCGTCCGCGCCCACTAGCGGTCACACCAGTGCCCAGTGGAGGGACCCTCCCCCCTTCCCCAAACTCCGTGAGACTGTGCCGCGTCCCCTCCACAGGGCGGAACTTCTTCGTTGACCCACACGCCTGCCATACCGCTAATAGCACCCTCTCCGGGGCCTTGGCCTGTGTGTAGCCCCCAAAAATCCTTCCCGCCCCCGGTCCCACAAATCACGTTCCTCACGTCTCGCTCGCCCCACAAGACAGAAACTGCCACCGTCCCACCCTCTGACCCTGCCCCATGAAGCTTCCCGTTGACCTTCACCCCTTTCTCCCCAAGCCTCTCACCCTACTGATAATAGATTAAGTTCCAAAGCCCTCTAACCATCTAATCCTGTCTGACGTAGTGACTGACTCCTGGCCCCCTTGATTCCTGTTCTAATTCCTTGAATCTGTAATGCTGATCCTCTAACCTCCCTCCCCCTTACATATTAAAACCCTGATTCCTCGAATCTTCGACACCACTTACCACCTCCCACACCTCCTGACTATTTCCTCCCCGTCCTCCCCACCCCCAAAACCTCACTCTTGCAGTATGGGATGTTCTGACAACTCCCCGCCCCGTGTCTTCCAATGTCTTCCCCCCCCCCCCCCATCTCCCTTTTCTCCGTATTCCCGTTTCCTTTCCTCTCTCTCCATCTGTGTTCTGGTCTCTCTGATTCTTCACCTGATGCCTTTTCTCTCCCCCCCCCCCCCCCGAGTCACTCTTTCTGTCTACTCTGTCATTTTCTTGACCTCTGGTTCTTTGGTATCTCTGACCTCCTCCTCTTTCTGTCTTCCTGACTGTGTCTGTTCCTCTGACTCCTCGTCTTTTCCTGGCTCCACCTCTCCCTTTCCCTGTCTTTCTCTTGCCCCTCTTTCTCCGTGGCCCGGGCCCCAGTTCTGAACCAGCTGGAGGAGTTGCTGAGCGACATGAAGGCGGACGTGACCCGCCTGCCCGCCACGCTGTCCCGAATACCCCCCATCGCAGCCCGCCTTCAGATGTCCGAGCGCAGCATCCTCAGCCGGCTGGCCAGCAAGGGCACGGAGCCTCACCCCACACCGGTAACCCTCGTTGTCCCAACTCCACTTTTCCCCGTGGGCACTCTCCTGCCCACGTTCCCATCGACTCTAGACCGTGCGGAAAACCGCCTTGCTCCAACACGCTCCCCACCCTCGAGGCTCCCTGCGTCTATGCCACGCGCTCCGTAGTTCTGGAGTTGACCCGTGTTCACCTGACGGCGTCTTTTCTCTCTCAGGCTTTGGCGCCTCTAACGTGGGCTTGCTCTCTCTTGCAGGCCTTCCCCCCGGGTCCGTACGCTACACCTCCGGGGTACGGGGCGGCCTTCAGCGCCGCACCCGTAGGGGCCCTGGCCGCCGCAGGCGCCAATTACAGCCAGATGCCTGCAGGGTCCTTCATCACAGGTCAGCCGGGGACTCCTCCCCGCTCTTCCCAGTTCTCCTCTCCGAGCTTCAGCCCCGCTCAGCTGCCCGTTTACTGCTCCGGCCCATCCCGCTTGCGGGCACGTGTCCACTGTTCCACGGAGTGGAGTCGTGCTGGGCTCTGGCCTTCCCACCCTCTAATTTCCCTTCCAATCCCGTTGCCAAAAACCTAAGGCTTTCAGTGGTTCTGTGGCTTGGTCCTGCTTACCCGAGCCTCCCCCGTCTGGGTTACTTCTGGGGAAGAGAAGGTGAAGTCAGGAGGGTGGGTAATGGAGTTGGAACATGAGAGGGGTTCGCCCTCGTCTTCCCACCCCTGCTACCCTGGAAGATCAGAAGGGGCACGAGGTAACCTAGCAGTGAAGTGCTCTGGGCGGGAAGCCATGTCTGGGAGCGGAGTCAGGATTGACCCTTCCGCACCCCCTTCCCACACAGCCGCCACCAACGGCCCTCCGGTGCTGGTGAAGAAGGAGAAGGAAATGGTGGGGGCACTGGTGTCAGACGGGCTGGATCGGAAGGAGCCCCGAGCCGGGGAGGTGATCTGTATAGACGACTGACCGGACCCCAGGCCTGCCCATCACCCAGGCCTCGTGCCCGGGGCCGCCCCCCAGCTCAGGCTCTGGGACCTGCGGCCAATTCTCCACCTTCCCCACCCCTGGGGCCACCTCTGGGCTAGGAGCCCCCCCACCCCTCTCTACGACTCCTCTCTTCAAGAAGGGCCCTTTGTCTCTCCCTCCTCCCGTGCACCTTTCCCACCACGCTTTGAAGGCCATGCTGGTGCGAAGAGGTCTGGGTGGGAGGCGGTTAGCGGGGTCTTCTGAGTCCCTTTCTCCCCCCCCCCCCCCCACCCAACACACAGCTTCTGGATATGTGGTTGTGGGGAGGAAAGAGGTGGAGCCTCCCCAGTCTTTACTCCTGCAGTACGAGCTCCATCCCCTGCGGAGGTGGGGGTTAGCCTTGCCTGGCCTTTAGGAACTTTGTGGGGGGTGGGGGGGGGGACAGCTCTGAAGAGAGGAGGGGGACTTGAGAGAGGGAGGAAGGGAAGAGGAGGGGTGGCTGCATGTTTCCTTCCCTACCTCCCCCCCCCCCCCATGCGGAGGGCGAGCAGTTAAAGGGAGGGAGCCCACTCCCGGTCAGCCTCGGAATAAAGCCTCAGAATCACTGGCTGTTACCTCCTGCGCACCGGCATCTTGTGTTGGGAATCTGCCCCTCTCCCCAGGGACCAAGGACCACCCCCCACAGAGAGAGTAACGGTTGGGCGATACTCCCTCAAGCCAAAGAGGAGCTCCCCAATCTGTTCTAGGGATCCGGGTAACCTAGAAAGGGTGGGAGAAAATACTACAGGCCAGACATGGGGGAGCCCCCGGCTCTTGGGTTCAGGTTCTCGGAGGACTTCTGCCCTCCCTCCTGAAGGCCTGAACACGGACTACATTTGAGTGGGTCAGGCAGGGGGCCTCGTCAGGGGGACGACCTTGCCTTTGGGACCAGAACGAAACAGCGGGGGGCAGGCTGGGGAGACACGGGCATACCCTCCCCCCCCAGGAGGGGCCGGGGAGGGGGGCAGTTTGCATGGCGAACCCCTACTTCCTCTTCGCTGCCCCTCACTTTCTTGCTGCCCCCTTCCCAGTCTCTTCACTCCCCACTCCTGGGCTGTCCCCATCCCCTCTTCTGTATCAGGTGTATTGGTTGTACATATAAATTATACTTTCCTTTCTGTGTGCTCTGTTATTTTTGAGTGGGGGACTTCTTTGGTGGTGGGGGGGGAATAAGGAAAGAAAGGGTACTGCTTTCTGCCATTTCGTGTTACCCATCTTTCTTTTCCTTTCTTTTTTTTAAATCTCCTGACTTCCTGTTTCTTATTGTTTCCTTGGATCACCAACTAAAACTCCGAGGCTCTTTCTCCCACCCCAACCCTGGTGTGATGAACTCAGTGTAGAGATGGAGGGTGAGGGAGCAGCAGGCTACCACGCAGCCCTCAGGCTGAGATCAGAGACCAGGTAGGGCTTCCTGGGCAGGGGCGAAGTGGGGGGAGGGGACTGGGCACGATTCCGAACTGCCTCCCGTCCGTCCTTTTCATCACGCTTTCCACCTTCAAGTTGCTGAGTTCCTGCAGGAGTCAGTAGAGGTCAGTCCAGCCCCGCAGGCTCAGTTCCAAGTGGGGGGCAGAGCACCTTTTTTTAAAAAGGAGTTGGAGGGGTCATACTTGCCAAAGATCTGAACTGCTAGATCTCTCCTTGACACGTACTGTTCATGACCAGCGACGCTCAGAGGTTGAGACCAGACACTTAGGTTTTGAGGCTAATGTGTTAAAAAATAAAAGATCTACCCAACAAGCATTTATTGAGCACATACTATACATTAAACACTGCTTTTCGCCCTGGGGGATACAAGTCACAAGTCAGCCATTGCTCTCCTGGAGCTCACACCCACGAAAGGCACACACTACCTGAAAACAAAATAACAAGTTGTGCAACAGAGCACCTGTGAAGGAAGGGACCGCATTAGGTGGATGAGAAAGGCCTCCCCAAACAGGGAACATTCAGGCTAAGACAAGGACAGGAAGATGCTAAGATACAGTTATAAAAACTGAGGTTTGATATTTCATAAATTCACATTTTTAACTCAGGAGAAGTGCAACATAATAAGTGCGCACGTGAAAGATTTCTTCAGCAACAGAAAGTCCCTTTACGACCTCCAATAAAATGCAGATCGCTTATCCCAACTGTTTTCAATACTCCACCGCAGATGGTGATAGCCTCGCAAGTCTAGGATGTGGACCGCCGTTCTTAAATGTTTCTATGCGTACAGATCACCTAGGATTCTTGTTAAAACTCAAAAGAGTCTTGGGGCACCTGGGTGGCTCAGTCAGTTGAGCGTCCGACTTCGGCTCAGGTCATGACCTCGCGGTCCGTGAGTTCAAGCCCCGAGTTGGGCTCTGTACTGACAGCTCAGAGCCTGGAACCTGTTTCGGATTCTGTGTCTCCCTCTCTCTCTGACCCTCCCCCGTTCATGCTCTGTCTCTCTCTGTCTCAAAAATAAATAAATGTTAAAAAAGAAATTAAAAAAAAAAAACACAACTCAAGAGTCTGAAGTGGGGATCCTGAGATTTTGTAATGCCACTGATGCTGCTGTTTCTAAACTATAATTATACTCTCCTAACGTAACTTACAGGATTTTAAAATAGAATCCTGGCATAGGATAGAAGCTGTCCAATTATGGGGCACTAGTTTAAAATTCTGTGATGAGCATCTTTTTTATTTTTTCAGTAGCGACCGTGTTTTCCCTGTGACTGTGACAATGACAGATAATATCACAAGATTAAAATGTGATGCCTTCACCAAATGGCTCTCCTACCCTTGATAGGCCCTAATTAGGTGCCTCAGATAAAAAACGCCCTCTGGACCTTCTGATACCTGCCCTAACTGGTTGAAGGGAGATTGTGAAATGAAGCAAGGCAGACAGGCATCTCAATAATTTTACCAACACACCACTGGGAATGGGGAGACAGGCATACCAGCACTGGGGGGGGGGGGGGAGGGGAGAACCAATACGTCTTATTTTTCTCAGCTTTCTAAGGTGCCAGAGAGACGGGATTATTAACAGCACACAAAAACCGGCCTCCCCTCTTCCATTATGTCTTAAAAAAAATTTTTTTTCAACCCCATGGGGCACCTGGGTGGCTCGGGCAGTTAAGTGACCAACTTCAGGTGGAGCGCCTCCAACTGCAGCTCAGGCCGGTTCTTGGGTTGGAACCCGGCGTCGGGCTCTGTGATGACAGCTCAGAGCCTGGAGCCTGCTTCGGATGCTGTGTCTCCCTCTTTCTCTGCCTCTCCCCTGCTCATGCTGTGTCTGTGTGTCCCTCTCTCAAAAATAAGTAATAAACATTAAAGAAAATTTTTTTTTCAACCACTGGACACAGAATCGCTAAAATAGGACCTACTGTGCCTCCACGCTTCCCTGGACAAAAGCCAAAGTCACAGCTAAGGAAACAATGTCTCCTTCCCCCGGGGATGTAGATTTTGTTTCCACCTTCCCGGGAACGAGGCGGGCGCAGTCCGCAGAGAGAGGGGCGATTTGCTACAAGCCTCCCAGCTCGGCGTCCACACGCCTCGATGCGGTCCCTCCTGCCCTGGGCTCAGCCCCGGGAAGGGGGACGGGGGTAGCCTTGGCATCCCCCCATCCCCGCTCTAGAGCGTGTCCCGAGAATGCAGCTCCCACCTTTCTTCCGCCGCAGCTTCCAGGCTCCGCCGCTACAGCGTGCAGCGGGTCATGCGGGCCAGGTCCTTAATCTCCGGGCAGTACAGCACTAGGGGGGACAGACGGAGGGTCAGTGGCGGCAGGGGGACGCGGCCGAGGCCCTACGAACCCGGGCGCAACCCCCTCCCCGCAGCCAACCCCCCCCCCCACACACACACTCAGGCGGCCCCTCACCGTTGCTAGGCAGCGGACGCCGCCAGCGGCGCGCGGGCGCCAGCACCCGATGCCACAGCCGCCGGAGCGCGCGCCAGCCCGCGCTCCTGGGTCCCGTCCCCTCCTCGCTCTCCTCCTCGTCGTCGGCGTCGCCGCCTCCCCGCACCGGCCCGCCCGCCTCGTCCGGCTTGCGCTCGGCCCGTGCCCTTTCCTCCAGCCGCGACCACAAGTCCGGGTCCACCGCGACCTCCGCGGCCCCGCCGCGCGGCAGCGGCGTGGGCGCGCGGCAGAAGGGGCACGTGACGACTCGGCGCAGGCGCACCACGCCGCCGTCGCCGCGCGCCGCCAGCTCGCGCAGGCACGCGGTGCAGAGCGTGTGGCCGCAGCGGGCGCGCGCCGTGCCGGGCAGGCGGCGGGGCGCGCGGCCCGCGAGGTTGAAGGGCCGGTAGCAGATGCTGCAGTCCAGCTCGCCCCGCTCCGGAAGGGACGGCACCCTCGCCAGGAGCTGCATGGTGTCCGCCGCGGACTCGAGGGCTTCGCAGGCTCGGCCGGCTCCGTGGGCTGGACGAACAGGCCCTCCTAGTGGCCTGGGTCGACTCCTGGGGCGGGCGCCGCGGCCTCTCGCCGGTTTTAATAGCGACACCCCGCCCCTCGAGGCGTCACCCCGGTGGTTGGGTCGCTCCCCGCTGCGGCACGCGTGGGGGCGGTGGAGGCGCGAAGCCGGGAATGCAGGTGACGGCCGAGCGGGGTAGGTAGGTGACGCCCCGGGTGGCGCGGGGACTGGGCCGGCGGGAGGCACACCACCCCGCTCTCCCCGCGCCTTCCTTCGTCCCCCAACACTAAGCCAGCGCCCCCTCAATTCTGTGTGCAGATCTCTAGGCCCCTTGCGGCGCTGGCCCTCAGCCGCTGGCCCAGGGCGCTGCCCCGGTCTCTGCTGCCCGCTGGGCCTGTTGGTTCAGTTGCTCAGGCTCGTTCACAACCCCACCCGGACTTCCTGCCTAAGTCCATGACACTGCCCATTCTGCCCAGTCTTTAGGGGGCTCCTGGGCAATCTGCACGGATGCCGCCCTCAACTCACTTTATTATGCACGTCCTGCCTGTGTTCTTGTAAGGCTGGCCTCCCAAACTCATTCTCTTCAAACTGCTCACCTCTCAGCTGACATCTCAACTTAAGGAGGCACCTAGATGCCGGGACCATGGATGGCCTTCCTCCTAGGAATGCTGGGAATCCTTTCCTTCCTGAGGAGCCAGGCCTGTCGGACACCCACACACCGTGATGGTTTCAGCAAAGCAGCCCAGCATGAGTTCTGACTCAGGGGTCTGACTTCCCCCCACAGGTAAACAAGACATAACACAGCCCACATTCCCTCCTGGGACCACACCCACCCCAGCTGCCTCCTGGCCCTACCGTTCAGGTTTTGCTTGGAAGGTAATAGCACAGACGCTAAGGCCAGCTGGCTTGAGTTCAGATCCTACCTTGCAGCACTTAGGAGTTGTGACACTTTGAGCAAGTTACTTAACGTCTCTGGGCTGATTGCTCTCCTCGTCTGTAAGATGTGGATAATAATAGTGATGAATTTGTATATGTAAGGTGCTTAGAACCGGGCCTGGCCCACAGGAAACACCATGTGTTAGCTATTTTTATCCCGTGCCCCCAGCCTATGTTGTGTTGGCTTCTCAATACCCAACATCTTCAACACCCATCTCTTTTGATCAATACAGGTGGGGGGGGGCTGCTATATGCCCATGGCATTTGCTAGTTTTGACAGGCAATGTAGAGCTGCTTTTTTTTTTTTTAATTTTTTTAAATGTTTTATATTTGAGAGAGAGAGAGAGAGACAGGGCATGAGCAGGGGAAGGGCAGAGAGAGAGGGAGACACAGAACCCGAAGCAGGCTCCGGGCTCCGAGCTGTCCGCACAGAGCCCAACACGGGGCTCCAACCCACGAGCAGTGAGATCATGACCTGAGCCCAAGTGGGACGCTCAACCGACTGAGCCCCCCAGGCGCCCCAAGCTGGTTTTGTTTTTTAAGTAGACTGTTAAAGCTCTAAAGGATACTCTTTTTGCGAGGAGGTATATTATTACTTGTAAGCAAATATTTGAGAACTTCTGAGTTGTAGTGTCTTCGTGGTCACTTGGGGGAAGCTATCTACTTACGCCAACGATGCTGTCATAATTCACAACTTTTTTTGGAACTTCTCCTTGGACTGTGGTTCAGAGGCCTCCTCGCATCCTTTCTTATTTGCAGTTGGTGATTACGTGTTAACCATTTCGGGCAGATGTGATTATATAAGTGATTCCGAAGTGTTTGATAGCCAAAGCCTTAGACTCTAAGCTCCCAGACCTTTCCTTTCTCATTTGTCTTCAAAAACCCAAAGTGGTGCTTTCCTTGTCCAAATCAGCACCTCTTCCAGTGTTTCCCACCTCTTTCTTTACCCAGCTCCAGAAACCCAGGTGTCTTCCTTGACCCCACCCACTTCCTTTCACCTTCCTTTGGCAACTTCTCAGCAAGCCCTGTAGCCCTGTTAGTCTTGCCTCCTAAATGTCTCCCTGACCCACCTACTTTTTCCCCGCCTATAGAACACCGCAGCAGTCCCAGCTGCCCTCGTCTCTTGCCCAGACCCTGGGAGGAGCCTCTTGGCCAGTCTGTCCACAGCCATTCTAGCCTTCTCCAGGCTTCTCCCTACATGGCTTACAGTGACCTTCCCAGATCTCAAGCCCAACCAGGTCCTAACCACGCACCACTTCCATTCCTTCTCAAAACCTTTTAATGTCGTGATAACTTAGTGGCCTCACGTTCCTATGTCACGTGACTCTGCTGCTTCTCCCGGCAGGAACGGGAGTCTGTTCCCCTAGCCCTTGAATCTGGGCTCACCTTGTGACTCACTCTGACCGACAGAACATGGCAGAAGTGATGTCGTGGTCCTTCAGAGGCCTTGAGCCTCTGCCTTCATCCCCTCGCGCTGCCCTGAGTCTGTTATGTAAGGGAATTTACCAGCAGATGAGGCCGCGTGGAGAACCGAGGAGTTCCAGCCAATAGCCATCTGATCTCCCCACTCAGCGGACCTGCCAGCGGGATCCAGCCACGTGAGTGAGCCCAGGTGAAAACAGCAGAGAAAACAGCCAAGCTAATTTTGGGGGTGAATTGTGTGTGTCAGTGGATAACTGATAGGGTTTCCTATTGCCCTTTGGATGAAAAGAATATTCCAAAGTGCCCTATAAGGTCCTGTATGCCCTGAACCCACCCATGTCTCTCAGGTGGCTTCCATTCTCTTTAGACCCTCTAGCTTTGACCTTTGGCATGCATGTTCCTTTCTGCCAGAAAGCTTCTATTCCCCTAACCCTCTTACTTTCATGTGAGTAACCCGCACTCCTCCTCCAGCGCCCCGTAAAGCCTCCTCACCTCATCAAATACCACTGTAGCCTCAGGTAACACCACATGCTTGCCTCTGGACTTTGACCAACAGAAATTTGTGTTTTTGGAGGGGGGTGCCTGGTTTGCCTCTCCCATCTGTAAATTCCATGCAGGCTGTTCTGGGTCTGATTTTGTTTACCGCTGTATCCCTGTGCCATACCACGGTGGGACTCGATAAATAAATACTTGTTAAATTAGTGAACAGGGTGCGTGATGAATACAGTAAATGAGGTGTGACTACAAAGGAGGATTTCTTATGACCGCTTTACAGACAGCCTCTGGAGGGAATCCTAACAGGGTTGTTTGTTTTTTGTTTTTTGTTTTTTAAATGTTTTGACCAAGGGTTGGGGGAGACATTATTAAAGTAAATGGATAATCCTCCGAGGTAACCATTTAAAGAGAATACTATTTTGAATTTAGAAATCCTTGCATGTTTGTTACAGAATAAATAATCATCACGGTTTAGTCATACGGTTTACCTCCTTGTTTCCGTCAGCCTTCCAAAATGAGTGGGAGATGTTAGGCGTGGATGTAAGTATTCATTAGTGGATCCGGTTGGTTGCTAGCCAGCAAAGGGGAGGCTGCTGACTCTTCTCTTTTTGGAGATGGGTTTTACTCTGCTCCCTCCGCTTCAGGATCAGGAAGGGGCGAGGATGGGTAGAGAGGAGATGGTGAGGTTGTATTTTAAGGCAGGCAAAGCTCATCCTTCTCCCCTGTCTTGTGATCTGTGGAACTTTCCGCCCACTTTGTGTCCCAGGGAAATCAGAGTCCTGGGGGGGGAGGGGGGGAGATTAAGGGGTAGTGTCTGACATAATCCCATCTGAGGCTTTGCTTTTCTGCCACCCTCGTGCCTGATCTTTCACTGGTTTTCTCTTTTCCTTTATGATGCCTCCTTCCCTCCCTTTCTCGGCATCATCTCAACCGTAGACCGGTTTCCACTGCACCGTTTCTTCACCAAATCCCACAGCTTCAACCTCAGAGGAGCCCCTGCCGTTCAGCCACAAGAAAACCACCCAGGTGGTTCCTTGGCACACGTGTGCGTAGCAGGAAAAGGGAAATGAGATATACAAGAGGTGTGGCTAATGTCAGCTTTAAACACAAAGGCATGGGTGTCAGAGGGAGCGGCGACAGAACGATGAAGCCAGAAGGCTGGGTTCTGAGGCATGCAGAGACTGAAGGAAGGAAGGAAACTGGGGCCTGGGGTGTCGGGGCCTGGGTCCCCGGTGAGGGCAGTGACTGGAAGTGACTAGCAACGTGACGTCTCGGTCAGTGGAGAGAAAGCTAATATTGGACTTTCTAAAGGCAGGGAGCTAGGTGAAGGCCTGATATCTGAGACTGAGACCCCTTGCAATTTCAGACACCGTGAGTGGGGATCAAGCTGAGATTTTATTTACAAGTTCCCTGGGAAGTCTTACAGATGAGGGGCCATCATTATTGCTTTAAGATTATTGCCAGAAGGAGGACTGCAGGCCTCCACTGCCGGGTAGGAAATCCTGCTCAAGGCTCAAAAGTCTACCCCCGGACATTTTTATGTCAGCCCCACGTCTTTGCCGTGACCTAAAGGCTGTCACTATGTCCCCCTCCCCCCGCAAAGCACAGCCCAACTTTTCGGAGAGGCCCCCCCAACCACTTTCGCCAGCACATGCTATATGTATACATCTGCCATCGAATTTCCTTTGATCTGCGTCAGTGCTATGTCACAGTATTTCCCACCAGACCCCCTCTCGGCAAGAGCAAAGTACTGACACTGGTGCTAATTTTGAGCCTCCCCCCCCCCCCATCTGCTGGGAGGCAGCGTCCTCAAAGATGATCATTTCCTTCCCGCCAGGACCAGCCTGGCTGCCTTTGTACCAGATACGGTCACAGCCCCATTTCCTTTGTCCCAGATGACATCACAACTCACTTCTTATTAGGTTATTACCCCTTGATGACATATGAAGGGCCACTTTTGAGGTAATCTGCATGTCTCCGGGATCTGCCCTGTTTTTGTGTCTCCCCCTCCCCCGGGCCTCGGCGGCGACTAGGAGAAGAGAGAAGGGAGCGAGACCAAGTGGCAGAGAGGGGATGGCTCGGTAACTCATGCCCGGGGTCAGCAGGAAGGCCTAGAAGGACGCAGCGGGCGGCGGCGCACTACTTGCCCTGGCGAGCCCCGTCGCGGAAGGATATGGCTTTGTTCATGCGCAGCGCTACTCGAAGCCGGGACTCGTTAGTGGGCGGGCCTCATTAGTGGGCGGGGCCTCCCGGTTCCGGCCGGCCGCGGCGTGGAGGGATCCGGGATCCGGGGCGGGAGGGGGGCGGCTGCGGGGAGGCGCTCGCCGGCGGCGGCGGCGGCCCCGCTATGGGTGCCTGCGCCCCTCGACGGACTATTTCTTGGAATGCGGTTTGTTCCCCAGAAGCCCGTCTATCTCCGTCACCGTCTGCGGCGTCAGCTGGCTCAGCACCTGTAGGGAGGCAGTGGTGGAGAGGGCGCTGAAGGGCGTACGGTTCGGTTCGAGGGCCAGAGGAGCAGCACAGCGGGGCCAGGTGGCGAGAAGAGAGTCTCAGCCGCGCCCCTGCCTCGCCCTGTGTCCCTATGGGGCCTCTCCTCTGCAAAGTGGGGCCTCTGTAGTGGTTGAGCTCCCAGGTCCATAACGGGTTGGACAGCGAGGCCCTGACTGTTGGGGAAGGGGACAGAGATGGGCTCCGCCTCTGAGTCCCCGGCTCACCTGTATGGCTCCCAGGTGTTCTATCAGCTGCTCTGCACTTGACACCCCCAGCAAGACCGAGCTGACACCCTCGCTGCGGAGACACCACGCTGGGGCCAGAGGAGATAAGAAAGAGAACTGATGGAGAACAGCGGGCATACACACCTCAGAAGTGTCTCTGGGGAAGAGGGTCCTCCTTAGGGACAAACCAGTGTTGGGTTTGGGGGTTTCCCGGCAGGAGGTGAGGCCCGGCGGGGTCCAGGGCTGGCAGTGTCTCACCGATAGCAAGCTGTGCCACAGTGCAGCCCAGCTGGTGGGCGATGGGAAGAAGGTCCATGACTTTGGCTTGTCGCTTCTTGCCGTCCTCACTCTGCGCTTTGTCCTTGAGCCACTGGTAGCCCTGGGGGCCAGGGACAATGGGCAAAAGGCCACTCCCCCACCACCCAGAGCGGCCCAGATAGCCCAGTCCTGCCGTCCTGAGCCCCCAGATCTCACCTTGATGGCCCTGCAGGTATCTGGGACTCGCCCATCATACTTGCTCGTGATGAGGCCACAGGCCAAAGGGGACAAGGTGACTGAGCCAACACCTAGGAGGAAGAGGACTGGATGTGGGGAAAGGGATCTAGGTGACGGTTAGGCCAAGGGACAGGCAGGGATGGGGGGCTGCGAACCGATCTTGTGGTAGAGCTCTGGCAGTTGCAGCTGCACCTTCTCTCTCTGAAACAGACGGTGCTCCGCTTGCTCACACACTGGAGGGATCAGATTGAACTGTCTGGCCATGGAGTAGGCCTCCTGGGTTGGGGTGGGGAAGAGATGGAGATCAGAGCACTCTTTTCCCTGGGTTTCCACTCCCCCTCCCCCGGTGCAGTGGGGTTTGGAGCAGCCGCGTGAAAGGTGGGAACCAGTCGTGGGACGGGGGGGAGGGGGTAAGCGGGGCGGCATGCTCACCATGATTTCTGCAGCTCCCCATCGGGATGTCCCCCAGTACAGGGCAAGGCCCTGGTCAATGACATAGGTCATGGCCCGCACGATCTCTAGGCACACGGGAGAGAGGGCATCTCACTGTCAGACCCCTGGCATCCAGGACTCCGTATCTGTAGCCCTCTGCCTACCCCACCGAGACCCCAGGCGTCTCTGTGTAATCAGAGAGGTTGGTAACTGCACTTCACCTCCCTCCCCATCTAAGACCTGGGGTCTGAGCCTCCACTGTGCAGATTGGGAGGCCTCCTGAGCAGGGGCTGGCTTCCTGCTGAGAGTTTGAGGAAGTGCTGCTTTGGGGGATCGTCAGGGCTGGGGTGCTGGTTTTACCCTCCATGGGACTATTGGGGTCTGAGCGGTTGGCAAAGACGATGTCCACGTATCCCAACTGGAGGCGCTCCAGGGATCCTTGCAGGCCTGGGGAAGGGGTGGGGAGAGGAAGGTAAGCACTTCAGCCTCAGTTTCCCCGAAGGATTTAGACATTACCCCCTTGCCATGGCCACCTAGCTCCCCACTCCCCTACTCAAAGCCTCCAACTCAGAGTCTCGGAAGACGTTCCCAACTCCTCTGGCTTCTGTACCCAGCCCCGGCAGATTCCCAGCCCCTAACTCTCACCCTCAATGATGTGTTTGCGGCTCAGGCCTCGCTCGGTCTCTGCCCTGCAGAAAAAGATAAGTCAAAGATGAGGTGTGACAAAGATAGGGGACCAGGCCTGGCCTGGTGCCATGAGAAACTGGGACAGCGTGGGTCCTCACGGGCAGGACGCAGACCTGGGGTGGCAGCCGTACCCACACCTCTCCCATGCACCTGCACGCATTCTCTGTAGATCTCCCCACATAGAGTGTGGCGGCCACTTACTGTCCTCCCCAAAAAATCTTGGTGGTGACGACATAGCTTGATCTCCTGGAAAAAGCGAAAGAGAGACAAGCAAGAGAAGGGATGTTGGATGATCATTTCCCCAGCAACCCCTCAAAACACGGTCTCACCTCCATCCTTTGCTCTTGAGGATGTTGCCTAGGGTTCTTTCAGCCCTAGAAGAGAGACAACGCAGAAGCACTGATCCCGCCAGCGTGGGTCAGTTCCTTCCCCTCCTCCCGACCTTTCCCTTCAATGGATTTCCTCTCTCGTAAAGTGGACCATAAGCCAGGAGCCCATTAGGCTGTCAGACCATCCTGGACAAAATAAGAGGGGCTCCCAGAAGGAGGGGTACAGTCCTTTAGCTTTCATTCACACCACAAATATCAGTTGCACATCAACTGTGTACCAAGTTCTGTTCCAGGCGCCAAAGGGATAGAAGAAGATGATGAGAGAAGAACAGAGTAGTAAAGTGGGGGGGGGGGGGGTGGAGACACCGCATCATCTGGTCTGGTTCCAATCACCTGCATTGCCCTCTCCCTTCTTCGATCCTCTGCAAAATCCCCCACAGCGTCCAAGGCTCAGCTTGGATTCCGCTTCACTTTATTGAAAGTGTTCTCTGATTGCCACAGTCTACGGTCAGCCCTTCTTGTCACTTTCCATAACTTTTATTGACCCAATTGTTTGGCACTTAATTAGGAGCTAACCAACACGTGACAAGTCTTAAATGGTCTCGGTGGACTATTACTTTAGTTTTCCTGTTATTTAACCTTGCGTATCTCCCTGTGTCTTGGGTTTAACCATTTCAACCGTGAGCCTTAGGAGGGTGTGTTGTCATCCCACAAGCAGTGACTGCTCTGTGCTAGGCTCTGCGTAGCTACGTAGGTGACACGAGGAAGAGGAAGACAAATTTCACGGAAGGAGGCGCCTCCCAGTTGGGCAGCAAATATGGCTACATAAACCAGTAATTGACAGATTGTGCATCAGAGGGCAGTATAAAGGGCTTTGGGACCTGAGGTGAGTGGTGACCAGTTTGGGGAGCTGGACAATGGCTTCTCGGAGGAGCTGACATTTGGGCCAAGTCTTGAAGATAAGCTGAAGAGTTAGCCAGATGGAGAAGAGGCCAGGGGGAGGGGGGGGGGTGTTGGTGAGGGAGCTCATCTAGGGTTTAGCTACTCCCAGCGTGAAGCCATGGGTATGTGACGCGTGGCCTGGCATGTTTGAAAATTCAGCTTTGTAATCCTCACATCGTTGCATATAACGGATGCCCAGGATATAGGTGTTGGTTTTATTTCAGTTTTATTGCACAGGACGCCCTTCGCCCTCTAAGCTGAAGATGAACTTGTTGGGACTACAATTCCCATAGTGCTTTGGGGGCCCCTTGGCCGAAAGGTTGGAAGTTCGCGGTTACAGAATTCCCAAGGTCCCCCAGAGGGAAAACAAGAAGCCCCGAGGTTCTCTTAGCCTTTCAAGGGTAACTTGGCTTTTTCACCCCAGTCCTTACTTTCCCGCTGCGTACACTTCAGCCGTGTCAAACAGGTTTACACCATGCTCATAGGCTACTGTCAGCACGTCCTCTGCTGTCTAAGGAGGTGAGAGAAAGAGATGAAGACCAACCACTGGCCCTCAGGGACCCCCCTCACTGCACTCCCGCCCATGGCAGCTCAGCCCTGGCCTCCACATTCTCCCCCCCCCTCCCCGACCCCAGCCTCAGGTCCGCCATTCTCCCTGTTTGTTGTCCAAACCGCTCTCCACGTCCACATCCCTCTTTTCTGGCTCCCTCACAGCCCCTGGCCCTGCTTCCAGGTCCCATCACTGATAGATACCTCATCCGAGATTTGAGAACCAAATGTGACCCAGGTGCCTGCAAGAGAGAAGTCAGGTGGGAGGCAAGCCACGAAGGCCCCCTCCCTTCATTCCTCTTCTTTCGAACTCACCTAGGCCAAGACAGGATACTCGAAGACCAGACTTTCCCAGGTTCCTGCAGGATACAGAAGCGGCAGGAAGGGGTGGAGCCTCCATTAAGGGCATATATTCTCAGCCCCCAGCTCCTCTCCTTCCAGAATCAGAAGCCCTCAGTGTATCTCAGTCCAAAGGAACTAGATCCAGTGGGCCTACCGCAATGGGCAGTGCTATGCCCAAAGCCTAAGTGAACAAATAAATGACTCTGGAGCCGATGTCCAGTGCCCCTGTCCCTCCTAGCACATGGGAGGTGTGCTGCCCGGTTTGTATTTCTTCTGCTGGGGTCTTGTCTGCGTTCCAGGCATCTCTGGGATGTGGGGAGTTCAAGGCTGGGAGGAATGTGACAGGCTGATTGTGGTCAGTTGGTGAAATCAGACCCTTAGATAGAGGGTGCTATACCACAGGGCAGACACTGAGGTGGAAGGGGGTAAACCAAGTCAAGTTCAGGCACTCAGGCAGGCAAGGGTCCTTGGACAGGCTAGGCTGATGGGCCCCCAAAACGCAGCTGGGACCACCTGAGTGGACTATGACAGGAAAGGCCAGCTCTGTCTCTTCCTCCCTCCACTGCTGTGGGCTTGTGGAGTCTTGTCTCTGAACCAGAGAGCCCCCTCCTCCCAAGGCCTCCTCACTCAAAGCCAACACATGGAGGAGATCAGATTGCTCAAGTGACAAAGTCAGGTCAGATCAGTGACCTCTGCTCACTCCCAGGCAGGAGCCCCTCCCTTCTGCCCTAATGCAAGTTCTGAGAGCCCAGTGGGTCTCCGAGAAAGTCGGTTATGATTCAGTCCACCTTCTCCACCAAGCCCCTGTCCCTCAGCAAGGGGTCGAGAGATGTGCCCCATGCTTCCAAGAGCCCCACTCCCCTCCCCACCAAGAAAGGTGGCAGGAGACCCAGCCCTTGGGGCAGGGAGGGGGGGTAGTATCTGGGTCAGGCATCCTGAGCAGGCCAGAGTGAGAAGCCGTTTCCTTCCCCCCTCTTCCCAGGACACGGACCCAAGGACACTCCATCCCAGAGGGGGCCCAGCCTGGAGATCCGTGCATCCCTGGACTTCCTGGGGGTATGGAGGGGAGTTCAGGGGCATCCCTTGGCTCTGACAGGACCGGTCAGCCTTGGTAAAGTTGGTTTTCTCCTACTCAGGGGATCGACGAAGACAAAGAGAGAGGGACCGAGTAAGGGAGAGCCCCGGTGAAGGGAAGAAGAGGTGGAGTGAACTGGGATCTTCTTAGCGAAGATTGACGGGTCCTGGAGGCATCCCAGGAAACCTCAGGGGTCCGGAAAGGGGAGCAGATGGGGTGGGCTGCTCGGCCACCCCCATACCTGTATTTCATGCCAGTGCCTCGGCCGGTGCTCTCTCGGAGGGCCCCCGCGGGCGCTGGGGGTCGGGGCACCAGTGCGGCCCGGGCCTTAGGGACCGACCCTCCTCCCCCTGGAGGATTCCCATGCCCCCCGCCGACCGGCCCGCCGTTACCGCCCCCGGGGCCCGGCCGGGGTCCACACAGACGGTCCTCACTGCTCCGGCTGCGAAGGTTCTGCTCGGTACAAGCGATAGACACCTGCATGTCTGCTGGCCAGGGCGGGGGAGGGGGCTCCGAGGGGGCGGGAGGAGGAGGGAACAGGGAAGCCCGCGCGCGGACGGCCGGGGGGTGTAGTGGCGCGAGCCCTGGGAGAGCGGGAAGGCGGAGGAGGCTGCGGCGGGAGCCGCGGGGCGGGATCGGGCCCACGGGGGCGGGCTGCTGGAGGTCGCGGGGTTTGCGGCGGGAGGGGAGAGACGCGGGGGGCGGCACGAGTGCAGATACTCAGATACGGGGGCCCTGGTGCGGGGAGGAGGGGGAAATGGGTGAGGGTAAAGGTCGAGGGCGGTCCTCGGAGGATGGGCACCTAGGGACGAGGGGTGGCGGTGTAAGAGAGATGCCACCCCAGCCCAAACCGCAGCGGGACCGCTAGGCTCCCAGTAGCGTCGGCAGCGGGCCCAGATAATCAACATGCAGGCACCGCCCCCTCATCTGCATAAAGCCGCCCGCCTCCCAGCCAAGCCCGCCGCTCATCTGCATAAGCCCCTCCTCCGGAGGCTCCGCAGCTTGAATATTCTGTGTGCTTAGCGAAGCCGGGAGGAGGGTGGAAGCCGGGAGGAGGGAGGCTGGTTATCGGAGCCCCTGGGACCCGCAGCAGGTCGGCCTTCCTCGGCACAGTGGGTCTCAGTTGGGGGCGATTTTACCCCTCGGGGTCGTGTGGCCAGGTCTGGCGACAGTTTTGACTGTCACCCCTGGGGTTGGGGGGTGGGGATGTGCTATCAGCAGCTAGTGAGTGGCGGCCAGGACAAAACGCAGGACAGCCCCTTTGCCCCTAACAAGGGTTTATCCAGTCCAAAATGTCAACGCATATGGTCCCCACTTCTGGTTTGACTTACATTTTTTTAAATTTATGATGGTGCAAAAGCAATAGGCATTCAGTAGAAATCATACTCTGAATTTTGATCTTTCTGGGCTAGTAACATACTGTATGATACCTCTCTCCTGATGCAGGGCTGTGGCAGGAAGCCTCAGCTCCCAGTCAGCCACTGGATCACAAGGGTAAACCACTGATACACTTACATCGTGCTGTTTTTTACTTTCAGTATAGTATTCAGAAAATCACATGAGAGGCACCTGGGTGGTTCAGTCTGTTGAGCGGCAGTCCAACTCTCGATTTCACCTCGGGTCATGGTCCCAGGGTCGTGGGATTGAGCTCCGTGCCAAGCTCCACGCTCTGCGTGGAGCCTGCTTAAGAGTCTCTCTTTCTCTCCCTCTGCCCCCTCTCCCCTACACTCTCTCTCTAAAATAAAAACATAAATAAAAAACATAAATAAATCACATGACCTACTCAACACTATTATAAAATAGGCTTTGTGTTAGATAATTTTGCCCAACCATAGACTAATGTAAGTGTTCTGAGCACATGTGAGGTAGGCTAGGCTATGTTATGATGTTTGGTAGGTGTATTACATGCATTTTCGACTTATGACATTTTAAACTTACAACGGGTTTATCTGGACATAACCCATGACAAAGCCTCTTTACAGGCTCAGGGGATGTGGCCACCCTGGTTAATGCCTTCGTGAGTGGGGCAGGACCCCAATCAACCACTCAAACTGACACGCTTAGGCTGCAAAGGGTTACCAAAAGTTTATTCTGTACTTTTGCAGCATCAGGTAGGAGATAAAACTGGAGAGGGCCTGGTTTGGAGGTGTGAGGATTCCTGCGGGCTTCCTGCCTGGGCCGGGAGGGCACCAGGGAGGGCTTTAGGCTGTTGTCCTGGGAGGGCTGCTGGGGAGCTTGAGGGGGTAGAGGGGCATGCAGTGGGAGCCCTCACGTCAAACAGGTTAGGCAGCGCCCCAGGCAGACAGCGATTCTCCTGGCGGGTGAGGTAGAGTGCTTCCTTCAGCCAGCCCGGGCAGAGAAGAAAGGCAGAGAGCGGACGTAGGAGTCCAGTCGGGAGCGGAAGAGCTCACTTTGCACAGTTTGGCCCAGCGGGCACAGGGGATTCTTCACCACCAGCTCCACATACAGCTATGGAGGGGAAGGGTGTTAGAGCCAGGCTTTGTAACTTCTTATTTTCAACCCCAAACCTGGTATATAACCTCAGGGGTGTGTGAATGCAAAAGGATTAAGGGCTGGGAGTCAAGCCCTTCCTGAGGAGAAAGCAGTGGTGTTTAAGGACATAAAGAGTCCCCAGGAAACTCCTGACTTCAACAGAGCTATGATACAGTAAGATTAGGGCAGGGAAGCGGAAGGAGTCTTGAGGCTCTAAGTGGCCCTGGCTGTTGAGGAGCTTTAGGGGAAGGAAGGGTCCCGGGGGCTGGCACTGACCGCACTGTAGATGTGATGCAGTACATCTCGGATGGGTCCGACGCCCAAGTCAGTATTCATGACAACCTTGATCCCAGTGGGTGTCTCGTAGTAATGAAGTTTGTAACGGCTAGTTTGGAAGGCCAGGAAGCCGTCCTTCCTGCAGAGATGATGAGGACGTTAAGGAATGGGAGCATAATCTCTCCCAAAGAGATACTTTAGATCCCGTCTAGGTGGACTCCCTAAACACCTCATTTGTAGGAGCCTCATTTGGTAAAGACACCTCCCATTTTCACCCCTCAATTCGGCCCCTGCATGCAACCTCTCTACCTTCAGATTTCCCCCCCCCACCCCCCCCCCACCCCCCCACCCCCGTTCTGGCCAGCCCCAGCACTCTCGCTCCAGGCTCAGCCCCTCTCTCTCTGTCTCCTTCCCCTCTCTTGGGGTCCAATGTCTCTTCCACTCCACAAAGTCTCCCGCACTCCCAAATTTCCAAGACTGGCCCTCCTTCCCTCAACATCCCTTTTGACTCAGCGTACATGTCTAGCGGGGACATCTTGCTGACAAAGGAGCGGATAGAGAAGAGCATGCCGTACATCAGCTTGTACTCCTAGGGGAGAGGGACAGAGTTAGTTAGCTCTCGGTTGTTGAAGGAGACGGGGTAGGGGTGGGAACCAGCCGGGGTTTGGAGAGGAAGGGCTGGGCTGGGACTGTGTGCGTTTGGAGATGCGAGGTCACCCGGATTGCGCGGGGCCCTCTCGTCACCTCCTCTTTGGGGATCCCCGCTTGCTTCTTGCGGTGCCACTCGCTGTAGTGCAGACACACTCCATTCCGGTCAAACAGGTACAGGTTGTGAACAGTCATCTGCAGGGCAGGGAATGTAAGCCTCGCTCCGAGACCGCCCACAGCCCCGGTGCTCCAGCTTTCGGCCCCTGACTCCCCCAGCTGGCGGGGACCCCTCCCCCGGACTCACCGGAACTGCTCCCAGTGCCCGTCACTAGATACTTCCGGTTTTTTGCGGCGCCCCGCCCAACCCGCTCCCCAACCGCAGTGGCGGGGCGCTAACTCCGCCCCATACTTCCCCCAGCCAATCCGTGCCGCGGGAGCCGCGCACGCGCGTCTTGGGCTCCCGGGCTCCAGAAGCCGTCCGAGCCGCTGCGAGGAAGAGCTCTGGGCTGGTGACGTCATCAAGCCGTGCGAGGCGGGGCTGCGGACGGTGGGCGGGAGGCTGCCAACGGTTTTGAGCGCAGGGAGGGCGGTGAGGGTGGGTGTGGAGGCGTCCTTGGTCTCCCGGACCGGGGCTCAGGGGAGGAGGATAGCCCCTTGTCGACACCGTGGCAAACTGAGGGGGCTGAGGTCCGGCGGTGTGGCGAGGAGTCGCGAGGGGTGGTCGGGGTAGAGGATCGCAGGCTAGGCTTGAGGGCGGCGTACCTTTTAGAGACGTCTGAGGAGGTGACCGAGTGTTTACGAAGTTTCTCTCGGGAGAGCGAGGAGGGAGGGAGGCTAGGGAAACTTACTATGGTTTTCTTGCCAGAAGGGGTCGGAGGGGATATACAAGAGGGTTGACCGTGGGTGGAACAGGTGCATGGCGGAGGGGTGTGAGCCGGTGGGGAACCTGAGGTTCCTGCCTCTCTGAGACCGGGACCAGGTGAGGGGCACATAAGGCGGCTGGAGGGAAGTTAGGCCCTTATTGGGTTTGCGCCCATTTCAGTTTGCACGTTGAGTTCAGTTGACCCGTGATGGCCGGTGCCAGAAGTTGATCTACAGCTTTCAGCCCTCCAGGGAACTGCAGGGGTGCTGTCGCTCCTCCGTCTTCTGTCCCCACCCACTCCTTGCTGCACCCTCCTTTTCCACCGTTCCCAGGAGCTGTGGAAGGAAATGCTTTTGCCCTCTCCCATGGCCTCTGAAACCGCCAGAAACCTTTCCTCTAACCAGAAAGCCTCCATACCGTTAGTCACCAAGGATCCTGGGCTTGGAGCCTTCCTCCTTTCTCCCAAATCTTCTTCTTCCGTGTACTTTCCTCCCTGGCCTGTCCTACAGCAGGACCAGAAGTTCCCAGCTGTACAGTCTGCAGTTGTCTCTTCCTTGTACCCATGGCGACATCAGCTACGGTTCCCAGTTCACCCCTCCGGGCTGAGGATCTCCTGAGTGATTCATCAGAAGCCCCTGGGCTGAACCAAATGTCCTCTGAGGTGACCTCCCAGCTCTATGCTTCTTTGCACCTCAGTCGCCAGGCAGAGGCCACAGCCCGAGCCCAGCTGTATCTGCCCTCCTCCTCCCCACCTCCTCATGAGATGTTAGATGGCTTGGCCCAAGAGCTGAGTCACAGCTTGTCAGTTGGATTGGAGAACAACTTGAAGAAAAAGGTGAGAGAGGTGTGTCTTGGGGACCTCCAGGGTCTTGGAATTGGAGGTGGTTAAAAAAAAATGGCTTTGCTGAGATTTGAACCCCTCTTGTTGGATTTCACATTGCTTTTTTTTTTTTTTTCTCCCAACGTTTATTTATTTTTTTTGGGACAGAGAGAGACAGAGCATGAACGGGGGAGGGGCAGAGAGAGAGGGAGACACAGAATCGGAAACAGGCTCCAGGCTCTGAGCCATCAGCCCAGAGCCTGACGCGGGGCTCGAACTCACGGACCGCGAGATCATGACCTGGCTGAAGTCGGACGCTTAACCGACTGCGCCACCCAGGCGCCCCTCACATTGCTTTTAACTAGAGTCCTTTATGCTCGTTCCTGGGAGCAAATGTTTATGAGGCAGAGAGTGGCCCAGGGACACCATACTTGGGGAAATTATGAAACTTAACTAGTGTTTTTTGGTCAGAGACACCTGCACTGTGCTTTGATTGGCCCCCCGGGCACTAAGAGTGAGGATAAGGACAGCAAAACGTGCTAAGCTCCTCCCAGCTCAAAGCTATTTTGATTGTATGGTGTAAAGTTTGGCATCTAAATCATTAAAACAGCCTGATCAATCACACGTGCTACAGAAAGGATAGTTATGCGTGTTGCTAGAAAAAGTGTCGTAAACAATTTGCAGACCAGTTGGGTCTCTCGCCACGGACTGTACGGTCTTCGGAGAAGAGGTTTGCTCTCTAGCTGACAAGCGTCCTCACCAGTCTTGTCTTAATGTGCCTAGTTAATTCATTCCCACTACCTGTCTGGCTTCTGCAGACATTTGAGTTGAGTCAGTTCTGTTTTTCTTAGCTCTCCCAGGTGCCGGAGTAAAAATTCTTGGGTTGGCGGGGTGGGGGGTACCGGATGCCATCTGCCCTGGCGGTAGGTCGAACATAGGTTTTTCAGTGTGCATCTGATTTTCATGTTGCTTTTTTTTTTTTCCCCCTAGGATGGTTCGAAGCATATCTTTGAGATGGAAAGTGTTCGGGGTCAACTTCAGAGCTTGCTCCAGACCTCCCGTGATACAGCCCATCGTGAGTAAACCCCTTGACCATGAAGAAGTGCACAGACGTAAGGGGCGGGAGAAGGTGGAGAAAGGAAGACTCAGGTTTCAGGAGAGGCTCCGGTTCTTTGGGAGAGGGGCCAGAGGAGTGGGTGCAGTAGAAAGGAAGGCCCTCTCCTCTCTTCTCCTTCAAGTGGTCCCTGTTCCAAAGTCTTACCTGACCCTGGCTCTGGGGTCTCTCTGGCTGCCTGCAGGGGACCCCCTCACTCCAGGTGCTGGCTCAGAGAGACGAGAAGAGGACTCCTTTGACAGTGACAGCACAGCCACCTTGCTGAAGTGAGTCTCCCTTGGGTTCTGCTCACTTGCTTGCCTGGAAAGCCAAGTGTTCCGTTCCATAATTCTCTCCTTCCTGCTTCTGAACCTCTTAAGGCCCTAAGATGCTTGTCCCTTACCTTTCAGTTTTCATCCTTTCTCTCCTGGCTTCTAACTCCTTTACTTCAGGAACGTGGGCATCTCCTGCCTGGTACCTGGCTTTCTCCCAGGTATCTTCTTCCCCCGGAGGAGTTGGCTTGTTTCTGCTAAGACTGTTACTGCGGGGAGCGTGGTGTGCAGGAAGGAGCGCTAGAGAGTGAATCACAGGACCCAAGTGCTGTTGAGGGCCCTGTCACTGTCTAGCTCCGTGACTTTGGGCAAGTCTCTGGCCCTTTCTGAGTTCCAGTTTCCACGTTTGTAAAACGTCACAGTTGGACTAGGGGATCTCAAAAGCTTTCCCCACCCTGACATTCTCTACCTGGTTTGCTCAGCACCCGGCCCCTGCAAGACTTATCTCCGTCCAGCTCGGCCCAAGCCCTGGAGGAGCTGTTTCCGCGCTATGCCAGTCTTCGGCCAGGACCCCCGCTCGATCCCCCGGATTTCCAGGGCCTGAGGGATGCCCTGGATTCAGAGCACACCCGTCGCAAGGTGAGTTACCGAGGCTTCCTTTTGAAAGCAGCGACGATTAGAAATAGGCCGGGTGCTGAACAGGGCTGAGGGTTAAGGGCCTGCAAGCCGAGACTTTGCCTTCAGGGTGGTCGTCTTTGACCATCTGACCTAAAATGGCACATTCCTCCTCCCGGCGTTCAGTCGGGTTGCTCTGTTCTTTCTTTCATATAGCTGCTTACCACGGCCCGATACATCTCATTTCTCCCCTCTGAAATCTAAGCTCCACGAGGGCCATACCTTATCTCGTTCCGCCCTGTCTTCCTAAGGTCTAGAACATGCCTGACGCAAAGCAACGTCCCATAAGCGCGTGGTGAATGAACAAGCCTCGCTAGCTTGTGCGAAGGCTTTGCAGTTATTGGTGACCTAGCAAGCTTTATCTCCAGCCTATCTGAGGTGGGCAGAGAGAGGGACTAGGCAGAGGAAGCGTCAGAATCACTGGTTGTGTTGTCTCTTCCTTGATCTTAAGTCACTGGGCACGGATGAAAGGCTTTCTCCTGTCTTTGCCGTGTTTCATCACTGTGCCCGATGAACTTCTTGAGGCAGGAGTGACCTCCCACTCTTTGCCGTGTGGGCTGTCGCGCTGCTACCAGAGGGTTCATGGGAATTCTTCTCGGGAGAGCCAGGAAAAGGAAGAGCCTGGAAGCTAAGCCCCTGTCTCCTGAGATGGTAGGGGAAGGCGTTGGAGGCTTCAAGTTTCCTGCTCCAGAATTCCTGATTCTTCTTCTCCAAACCTCCTCTGTTCTGGGGACCCAAGCTCCCTGTGTCCAGCCCGTTTTCACCGAGAAGACCTGGGAAGTTTGACGCTTTGGTCAGCTTAGGGACGGTCACCCCCACTTGTCACCCTTCTTCCCAGCATTGCGAGCGCCATATTCAGAGCCTCCAGACCCGAGTGCTGGAGCTTCAGCAACAGTTAGCTGTGGCTGTGACTGCCGACCGCAAGAAAGATGTTATGATCGAGCAGTTGGACAAGGTGCCAGGGGGGCAGAATGCGGGCGGGGCTCTCCACGGGGGGAAGAGTAAACGGGGTGGCCGGCCGGCATTTCTGTGCTCACTCTGGGAGCTGGGGCCCGGTGTGGATTTCCCGATCCTGGGAGAAGGTGGCTGTTGACCCCGCTCCTGCGGGCAGAAAGAGGGCAAAACAATGATTTTGAAATGCCATCTGACTCTCCTCTCCTGAGACCCTGGCCCGCGTGGTGGAGGGCTGGAACCGGCACGAAGCCGAGCGGGCAGAGGTCCTTCGGGGGCTCCAGGAGGAACGCCAGGCAGCCGAACTCACCAGAAGCAAGCAGCAGGAGGTGGGCAACCTGGATCAGATGGCATTAGAACCGGGGTCACAGATTGGCAGGTGGAAGGGGGTTGAAGTAGCTCCGAAGCAGGGTTCCCGACTGATTGAGCCAGGGTTGCAGAAACCGACCTGCTCTCTTTTCACCATTTTTACTGTCAGAATTGCCTCATCTGTGTCTTCCCGGCTTTCCCCACACCCTGTGGTCTTCTCTTTGGCCCTCAAGTCATTTAGTTAGGTCTTCTTTTTCTTTTTTTTATTAAAAAAATTGTTTTTAATGTTTATTCATTTTTTGAGAGAGAGAGAGAGAGAGAGCGCATGCACAAGTGGGGGGAGGGGCAGAGAGAGAGAGAGACACAGAATCTGAAGCAGGCTCCAGGCTCTGCGCTGTCAGCACAGAGCCCGACACAGGGCTCGAACCCATGAACCGCGAGATCGTGACCCAAGCTGAAGTCGGATGCCCAACTGACTGGGCCACCCAGGTGCCCCAGGTCTTACTTTTAAAGTCTATCTCATTGACGCTTTTTGAACTATGAGTTCGTCAGTTCCCCTGTCTTGTGTCCCCCTGTCCCTGAAAGACAGTAACCCACCTGGAGCAAAGCCTTTCTGAGGCCATGGAGGCCCTGAGTCGTGAGCAGGAAGGCGCCAGACTGCAGCAACGGGAAAGAGAGACGCTGGTGAGAACGCTGGACTGGGTTGATTCCGGTGGAAGCCGCTAATTACTTCTGGAGGGGTGCTTGCCGTTGGCGGGTTGTGGGAGCTGCACTGGGGGAGTGTTTCCCGAAGACTGATCTTAGAACACTTGTTCTGCAAACAGGGCTCTGCCACCAAGTTAGCGTAAGAGACTCGGCAAATTATTTCCTCGTTAGAATTACCTGGGGGATTACTTTAAAATGTAGATTTCGGGGACCCACTGCCAGGGGTTTTGATTCAGTAGGCATATGGTGGGGCTGGGAGCCTAAATGTTTTCAGCAGTGTCCTAGCTGATTTTGTTCAGCCAGGCTTGGGAACTGTGGCGTAGGGCATGGCGAAGCCGGGTGTGGGACAAGACTCCGTCAGGTTTCTTACTGCTGAAGTGACAAGAGGATTACCCACGTGAACGAACAGCCAGGTTTGGAACTCACCGTGTGCATGACGTGTGCCTGCTACATGCAGGCTGGTACTTGTCATCTTTTAGTTTTTTTATTACTTTTTTTAATGTTTTATTTGTGAGAGAGACAGAGAGAAACATGAGTGGGGGAGGGACAGAGAGAGAAGGAGACAAAGAATCCAAAACAGGCTCCAGGCTCTGAGCTCCCAGCTGTCAGCCCAGAGCCCGACACGGGCTCGAACTCTTGGACCGCGAGATCATGACCTGAGCCGAAGTCGGCCGCTTAACCGACCGAGCCACCCAGGCGCCCTTGGTACTTCTCATCTTAACAGGCTTTGTCCAACAGTATGGGTGATGGGTGCTGGTTGGCTAGGACATGACTTTGCGGGCTGGATTTTCTGGTCTCCGTGGAACTTCTCTTGATGATGATAGTGATGGCTCTTGTGTACGGAGTGCTCACCGTGTGCCGGGCCCCCGTGCTAATTACTTCCTGTGCGCTTTGCACCGTAATCCTCACGAGGTAGACCCTGGCATGATGCCGTTTTGCAGATTGAGACGCGTGCCTCAGAACGCATAGGAAGGGACAGATTTGAACCCAGATGTACCTAATTCCAGAACAGAAGCTCTCATTTACTATATCCTAATCCCTTGGGCTGGCCAACTGCTGTGTTTCTCGTGGACGTAATTCTCAGGGCGCTGGTCCTCTGTGTGGGGCGAGGGGACAGATTGCTGGCGTTGGACGGGCTCGTAAGGAGCTTGGTTTCCCCTGGGGCCATAGGAGGAGGAGAGGCAGGCTCTGACCCTGAGCTTGGAGCTGGAACAGCAGCGGTGCCGGGCTCTGCAGGAAGAGCGGGACGAGGCCCGGGCCGGGCAGCTCAGTGAGCACCGGCAGCTGGAGACACTGAAGGTGGCCCTGGAAGGGGAACGGCAGGCGTGGGCCGAGCAGGAGCGCCAGCTGGAGGAGCGCCACCGGGCGCTGCGGGACGACGTGCAGGCCCAGCTGGAGCAGGAGAAGGTAAGAGTGGCAGGCGGGGAAGAGGGAGCAGGTGCGGGGCAAGATAGCGGAATGAGACGCGATGTCGGAACGTGGCGTGTAGGGGACTGGCACGGAGAGCGCAGGGCTGTCGCCGCGGGACGAGGCTGAGGGTGTTAGGCCGGCGCGAAGGGCTGGGGGGCGGCCACCACGCGGAAGGCAGAAGAGTGAGCTGGAACAGATGAGGAAGTAGTCACGTGTGAAAGGGAGAGAAGCAGCTTGGGTTTTAGGGTCGGGGAGGCTGACGCGGGGCCCGGGGTAACGGGGCGCGGGGACACGCGGCGCGTCCTTAGGTTTGATGTCCTCCCGCAGGGGAACACACAGAGGGAGGCCCAGGCAGCGCGGGAGGCCCAGCAGCAGCTGGCGCTGGCGCAGTCCGAGGTGCGGCGCTTGGAGGGCGAGCTGGACACGGCCCGGAGGGAGAGGGACGCGCTGCAGCTGGAGATGAGCCTGGTACAGGTCAGGGGGCGGGGCGTCTGGGGCGGGTTTCCTGCTGAGGGGAGGAGGGTCTGAGGCACAGGGACTCACGACTCCCAAGAGGAGCCCTGGCGAACGCTCCTCCCGGTTTTAACCAGAATTTTGACCTGAGCTTCTGCTTTTACAGCAGCTCCCCCCACCCCCAATCACAGGATGCAGTGCCTGGTACCCCAGGTGGTACTAAAGCCCGTGTGTGCCCCGGGTTTCTTGCCCACACGCACCTGCGACGGGGGGTTCCTTTACAGAGTAGTCACAGTAAGAGACGAGCAACAGTAACTCATTATAAAGTTGAACGCTCATGGGGCTCCCGGGTGGCTCGGTCGGGTGAGCGTCTGACTCTCGATTTTGGCTCAGGTCAGGATCTCGGGGTTCGGGGAGTTCGAGCCTCGACTCGGGCTCTGGCTGACAGTGTGGAGCCTGCTTGGGATTCTCTCTCTCTGCCCCTCCAAGATAAAAAAAAAATTTTTTTTTAAATTGAACACTTCTAAGTACGTACTGTAATAAAGTCATGTGAATGTTGTCTCTCACTTTCTCAAAGTATCTTAATGTCCTGCACTCACCCTTCTCCTTTTTTTTTTTTTTAATTTTTTAAAAAAGTTTACTTTTGGGGCGCCTGGGTGGCGCAGTTGGTTAAGCGTCCGACTTCAGCCAGGTCACGATCTCGCGGTCCGTGGGTTCGAGCCCCGCGTCGGGCTCTGGGCTGATGGCTCGGAGCCTGGAGCCTGTTTCCGATGCTGTGTCTCCCTCTCTCTCTGCCCCTCCCCCGTTCATGCTCTGTCTCTCTCTGTCCCAAAAATAAATAAACGTTGAAAAAAAAATTAAAAAAAAAAAAAGTTTACTTTTGAGAGAGCATAAGCAGGGGAGGGGCAGAGAGAGAGGGAGACACAGCATCCAAAACAGGCTCCAGGCTCTGAGCTGTCAGCACAGAGCCCGACGCGGGGCTCGAACCCATGAACTGCGAGATCGTGACCTGAGCCAAAGTTGGTGCTTACCCAGCTGAGCCACCCAGGCGCCCCTCACCCTTCTTGTGAGGATGGGGGAATGACAGAATGCCCCGGGATGGGGTGAAGGAGGTGGATGGCACAGGCGTTGTGACACAGTGTGAGGCCTCTGTTGACCTGACGATACTGTCCGAAGGGGGATCACCTGCTTCCCGACCGCGGGTGACTGAAACCGCCGAAAGGGAAACCATGGATGAGAGGGGACCACTGTGTGTGTAAAATGTGTGTTAGGGGAAGATTAATGAGGATCTGAGACCAGGTCAGTCTGCGAGGTTTTCCTTATTAACGGTTGACCTAAGGGGATACACCCAGTTTCTCCGTCAGCGAGACCTGTGTTTGGGAAAACAAACTCCTTTCACTTTGCACCAGCCGCTTGAGTTGGTGGACTGACCGCATGGAAACCAATGTTATGAACGACCAAGGGTGTTAGTTCCGTTCTGTAGCTGTTTGTAAGCTGCTGTCACCTTCTGACCTGGCGGGTGTGTGTTCACTGAGCCTGCCGAACGGCCCCTGCACAAGCTCCGTGCTGGGAGCTGGGAGCAGTCCGGGCCCACAGGAGCTCGCCAGCTAGAGCGGGAGTCTGTCTGGCACACAATTCTCAAAGTAGCATGCTAAGTGATAGTTGAGGGACAGGAGAACTACTCTTCACTCGGATGTCGTCTCGTTAGTGAGGTCTTCCCCAACCACGCTGAGTGAAACGTGCAACCTCTCACCGTCCTGTTCCCCTTCCCTGCTTGATCTTTCTTCTAGTACACTACATACTGTACTTTAAAATCTTGTGTATTTTTTGAAGGCAAGGGTTTTTGTGTCTTTGTTGTTGAATCCCAGAATAGTGCCTGGCTCTAGTACTATTCAAGCCCTTGATTTCATATTCTTCTATCCATTTTTTTTTAGGTTTATTTATTTGTTTTGAGAGAGAGAGAGACAGAGAGAGGGAGAGACAGAATCCCAAGCAGGCTCCACGCAGAGCCTGGTGTGGGGCTCAATCCCACAAACCATGAGATCATGACCTGAGCCCAAATCAAGAGTTGGATTCTTTTTTTTTTTTTTATGTTTATTTATTTATTTTTGTGTGAGAGAGATCGAGCAAGCACAAGCAGGGGAGGGGCAGAGAGAGAGGGAGGGAGACACAGAATCCGAAGCAGGCTCTGGGCTCCGAGCCACCAGTGCAGAGCTTGGTGTGGGGCTCGAACGCACAGACCGCGAGGTCGTGACCTGAGCCGAAGTTGGACACTTAACCAACTGAGCCACCCGGGAGCCCCGAGAGTTGGATTCTTAATTGACTAAGCCACCCACGTGCCTCTGTTCTATCCATTATTGAAAGGGAGGTGTTGACGTTTCTAGCTATTACTGTAGAACTGTCCGTGTTTTCCATCAAGTCTGTCAATTTTTTCTTTATATAATTTGGGGTTCTGTTAAATGCATATATGTTTATATGGTTATGTCTTCTTGATGTCTGTTTTTTTGGCTTAAATTTTTGTCTAATGATAACATAGCCCCACCCTAGCTCGCTTGGTTGCTATTTGCATGGACTATCTTTTTTCATCTTTTTATTTACAACCTCTTTGTGTCTTTGTATCTAAAGTGAGTTTGTAATCCAGACAACATATGGGTGGATTACGTTTTGTTTTTTAATCCATTCTGCCAGTTTCTGCCTTTTAATCGGAAAGTTTAATCCATTTCCATTTAAAGTAATTACTGGAAAAGAACCACTTATATCTGTCATTTAACTATTTGTTTTCTGTATGTCCTGCTTGGTTTTTGTTTTTTGTTTTTTCAATTCCTCCATTACTGCCTTTCTAAGGTACATTGATATTTTGTGTACCATTTTGATTCTCTTCACTTTTCCTTTTCTGTACATTTTAGAAGTTTTCTTAATGATTACCTTGGGATTACAATTAACATCTTAACAGTAACCCAGTTTGAATAATACTAGCTTTAGTTTCCATAGTCAGTGATCACTGTTGCTACACATCTGTGTCCCTCTGCTTTCGTGGTGTTATTGACACAGATTTATAATTACTGTTTTATGCATCCGCCTTTTATATCATATAGGGGAAAAAAGTTCCAAACTGAAAGTACAGTAATACACGGGGCGCCTGGATGGCTCAGTCGGTTAAGTGTCCGACTTTGGCTCAGGTCATGATCTCACCGTTCGTGGTTCTGTGCTGACAGCTCAGAGCCTGGAGCCTGCTTCAGATTCTGTGTCTCCCCCCTTCTCGCTGCCCCTCCCCCCTCTCAAAAATAAACATTAAAAAAATATTTTTTTCAAAGAAAGTACAGTAAGACAGACTTTTGCATTTACCTACGTAGTAACCTTTACCACTTTATTTATTCATATAGCTTCAAGTTACTGTTGAATTTCATTTCATTTTCGTCTACAGGACTCCCTTCAGCATGTTTCTATAGGTCAGGTTTGCTAGTAATGAGTGCTCTTAGCTTTTGTTTATCTGAGAATGCCTTAGTTTCTCCTTCATTCTTGAAGGATTTTTTAAAATGTTTACTTAGGAGAGAGAGGGAGAGAGAGCATTTGAGCGAGCAGGGATAAGGGGGTAGAGGGAGAGAGAGAGAGAGAGAGAGAGAGAGAGAGAGAGAGAGAGAGAGAGAATCCCAAGCAGGCTCCACACTCAGTGTGGAGCCTGACACCGGGCTTGATCCCACAACCCTGGGATCGTGACCTGAGCCGATAGCAAGAGTCAAGATGCTCAAGTGACTGAGCCCCCCAGGAGCCCCTTGAAGGATTTTTTTTAGTTGACGGTTGATGTGATTTTATTTCAGCATTTTAAATATATCATTCCACTACCTTCTGGGCTCTCTCACTTCTTACAAGACCTCAGCTGTGTTACTGAAGTGCTTTTGTAAGTGACAAGGTCCTTCTCGCACTTTCTCCGTTTGACTCTTGACAGTATGACTGTGATGTGTGGTAGTGCAGATCTCTTTGAGTTCATTGTGCTTAGAGACTGTTGAGTTTCTGGAGTGGGTGGATTTATGTCTCTTATCAAATTTGGGAAGTTTTTGGCCATTTCTTCAAAAAAATGTTTTTCTGTTCCCTTTCCTCTCTCTCATCATTCTGGGACGTCGCTGTTGCAGATGTTGGTATGATGTCCCTCGGGTCCCTCAGGCTCTGTTCATTTTTCTCGGTTGTTTTTTCTTTCTGCTCATTAGTTTGGGTAACTTCAACTGCTTATCCTCAAGTTCAGTGGCCCTTTCTTCTTCTTGTTGAAATCGGCCATTGAGCCCCTTCAGTGAATTTTTAATAGCTTTTATTTTTGAGAGCGGTTTTATGTTCCGGGCAATGTTGAGCAGAAGGCACAGAGACTTCCCACATCTCCCCTACCTCCGCAGGGACATAGCTGTGTCTGTACATGGTCAACATCCCCACTAGAGTAGCGCGTTTGTTACAGTCCATGAATCTCCACTGACACGTCATTATCACACAGAGTCCATAGTTGACATTAGGGTTTTCTCTTGGTGTTGTACATTTTATAGGTTTGGACAAATTTATAATGACACGTATCCACCTTTACAGTATCGTAGTTGGTAGTTTCACTGCCTTAAAAATCCTTTGTGCACTGCCTGTTCATCCCGTCTTCCGTCCGACCCCTGGCAACCACTGACCTATTTACTGTCTCCATAGTTTTGCCTTTCCCAGAATGCTATACAGTTGGAATCAAATGGCTTGTAGCCTTTTCAGACTGGCTTCACTTAGCGCTCTGCATTGAAGTTTCCTCTGCGTCTCTTCAAGGCTTGAGAGCTCGTTCCTTTTTAGTGCTGGATAATATTCCGCTGTCTGGCTGGACCACAGCTCATTTATCCATGCACCTGCTGGAGGACATCTGACCGCCTCTGACTTCTGGCAGTTATAAATAAAGCTGCTGTAGGGGCGCCTGGGTGGCTCAGTCGGTTAAGCGTCTGACTTCGGCTCGGGTCGTGATCTCACGGTTCGTGGGTTCGAGCCCCGCGTCGGGCTCTGTGCTGACCACTCGGAGCCTGGAGCCTGCTTCGGATTCTGTGACTCCCTCTCTCTCTGCCCCTCCCCCTACTCGCACTCTGTCTCTGTCTCTCTCAAAAATAAATAAAACATTAAAAAAAAAAAAGAATTAGGGGCGCCTGGGTGGCGCAGTCGGTTGAGCGTCCGACTTCAGCCAGGTCACGATCTCGCGGTCCGTGAGTTCGAGCCCCGCGTCGGGCTCTGGGCTGATGGCTCAGAGCCTGGAGCCTGTTTCCGATTCTGTGTCTCCCTCTCTCTCTGCCCCTCCCCTGTTCATGCTCTGTCTCTCTCTTTTCCGATTCTGTGTCTCCCTCTCTCTCTGCCCCTCCCCTGTTCATGCTCTGTCTCTCTCTTTTCCGATTCTGTGTCTCCCTCTCTCTCTGCCCCTCCCCTGTTCATGCTCTGTCTCTCTCTTTTCCGATTCTGTGTCTCCCTCTCTCTCTGCCCCTCCCCTGTTCATGCTCTGTCTCTCTCTTTTCCGATTTTGTGTCTCCCTCTCTCTCTGCCCCTCCCCCGTTCATGCTCTGTGTCTCTCTGTCCCAAAAATAAATAAATGTTGAAAAAAAAAGAATTAAAAAATAAATAAATAAAGCTGCTGTAAACATCTGTGTGCAGGTTTGGGCATGGACCTAAGTTTTTAGCTCCTCTGGGTAAATCCCAAGGACCGTGGTTGCTACATCATACGCTAAGAGTATGTAAGAGACCACCGCACTGTCTCCGGAGGGGCGGTACCCTTTTGGCCTCGCGCTGAGTGAGCGTTCCTGCTGCTCCGCACTTTCTCCAACATAGGTTGTGCCCAGTGGGTGTTGGTCATTTCAGTAAGCGTATGTAGTGGCATCTAAGGAAATTTTCGTATCATCGGTTGTACTTCGCAGCTCCCCGGGTTTCTGTTTGGTTCTTTTTTATAACTTATGTCTTTTCAGTGAGGTTTTCTATTTGCTCCTATATCATTCCGATTTCAGTTTGTTGTCCAAATAGTTCACGGAGCATATTTAAGACTGTTGACTTAATGTCTTTGATTAATAATTCCAGTGTCTGGGCTTCTCCAGGAAATGTTCCTGTCAGAGTCTCTTCTTCCTTTGTCTTTTATTTTTAAGCAATCTCCACACCCAACATGGGGCTCAAACTCACAACCCTGAGATCAAGAGCCGCATGCTCAGGGTGCCTTGGGTGGCTCAGTCGGTTAAGCGCCTGATTTTGGCTCGGGTCATGATCTCATTGTTCGTGGGTTTGAGCCCTGCATTGGGTTCTGCACTGACAGCATGGAGCCTGCTTGAGATTCTCTCTCTCTCTCTCTCTCTGCCCTTGTCCCACCTGTGTGCACTCTCCCTCTCTCTCAAAATAAATAAAAAGAAAAAGTTACCTCCTCTACCAACTGAGCAGCCAGGTGCCTCTAATTCCTTTTTTCCTTTGAATGAGTCATATTTTCCTGTTTCTTTCTACATCTTGTAATTTGTTGTTGAGAACTAGACTTTTTTTTTTAATGTTTTTATTTTTGAAGGAGAGAGAGAAACCGAGCATGAGTGGGGGAGGGGCAGAGAGAGAGGGAGACACGGAAGCTGAACCAGCCTCCAGGCTCTGAGCTGTCAGGACAGAGCCCAGTGCGGGGCTTGAACCCACCGACCGTGAGATCATGACCTGAGCCGTAGTCGGAGGCTCAACCGACTGAGCCACCCAGGCACCCCAAGAACTAGACATTTTGAATATTATAATGTAATTATGGAAATCATATTCTCTCTCTCCCTGGATTTCTTTTGATGGCTACAGCCGTCCAGTTGTTTGGTGACTTTTTCAAATTATTTTTGCAAAGTCTGTATTTCTTGTTGTGTGTGGTGACTGACAATTCTGTTCTGTTATCTGTGTGATTAGCCTGTGACTTGACAGATTTTCTTAAATGTCTGGATTCCTCTCCCAAATAAGTATATACGTTTCTTTAAATCTTTTTTTAAAAAAATGTTTAACGTTTATTTATTGGGGCGGGGAGGGGCAGAGAGGGAGACACAGAATCTGAAGCGGGCTCCGGGCTCCAGCTGTCAGCACAGAGCCCGACTCGGAGCTTGAACTCATGAACTGTGAGATCACTGAGCCGAAGTTGGACGCTTAACTGACTGAGCCACCCAGGCGCCCCTCTTTGAGTCTTATAACTGATGCCACCAGGGAGGCCTCTGCAGCCCAAGGCACGCAAAAGAAAGGTGTTCGTTTGGTCTGGTTCCTCAGGGAGCCGTCAAACTGATCAAAACACACAACCCCACATTTTTGGAGGACGGGGTCCTTACTCCCCCCGCCCCGCACTTCAGTCAGCCACTCTAGTTTCCCGGACCACAGTTTCCCTGGCTGCGGAGGGGCTGAGCGCTGGGGGATGGTAGCAGGTTGGCATATCAGCTCTGGTACCAGAGTTCAGCAGCCTCTGCTTTCGTCAAGCACTCTCCTGGTTGCTTAAGTGTCTGATCTGGTTCCAGAATTCCCAAATAGTGGATTTTGATCATTTTTTTTTCTCAGCTTATTGAAGATGTTTCAGCGGAAGGACCGACCCCTGCATTTTCCTACCCTGCTGTTTTCTGGGACATCACTGTTTTTAAATTCTGTTTCAAGTAAAAAAAAAAAAAAAAAAACACCATACAACATTATTAATGTTCTCTAAAGTCAACAGTCATTTAGAGGGGTTCATGTTATTTACTATTTTCTTTGCTGTTCTAACTTTCTTTGAACTCGGACCTCCTATCTGGATCTTTTTCTTGGTGGAAAAAAATCTCTCGTATGTATGTGTATGTGTGTGTTTTCGGTTAGTTATTTTAGTTTGAAAACGTCTTTATTTCACATTCATTTTTGAAGGAATTCCTGGATGTAGAATTCTAGGTTGGTAGTTATTTCAACATATAGAAAATACCATCCTGACTTTCATTATTGCTGTTGAGAAGTCAGCTACCAGTTGACCACTGTTGCTTTTAAAATTTTCTCTTTGGGGCGCCTGGGTGGCGCAGTCGGTTAAGCGTCCGACTTCAGCCAGGTCACGATCTCGTGGTCCGTGAGTTCGAGCCCCGCGTCAGGCTCTGGGCTGATGGCTCGGAGCCTGGAGCCTGTTTCCGATTCTGTGTCTCCCTCTCTCTCTGCCCCTCCCCCGTTCATGCTCTGTCTCTCTCTGTCCCAAAAATAAATAAACGTTGAAAAAAAAAAATTAAAAAAAAATAAATAAAAAAAAATAAAATTTTCTCTTTGTAGTTTTTATGTTTTACCTGGGTGCATGCATATATATACATACATATACATATATATATATATGTATATGTATGTATATACATATATGGATCTTTTTAGGGATTCATTTGGCTTCTTGAATCAGTATGGTGTCTTTCATCAGTTCTGGAAAATTCTCAGTCATTATCTTTGCATTGCCTCTGCTCCATTGTCTCTGCCATCTGTTTCTGGAACCTGATTAAACCTAATGTACCTTAGCTCTTCTTCTAGATCTTGTTGTTCGGTTTATATTTCCCATCTTTTGTGTTTCATGCTCACTCTGGATAATTTCCTATCTTCCAGTTCACTAATTCTCTGTTCAACCTTGTCTAATTTACTGACTGAGGTTTTAATTGTATGTATCGTACTTTTTCATCTTACAAAGTTCTCTTTTTATCTTCAAATTTTACTGTTTCATAGTTTCTTGGTTTCTGATATTTTCACATTTGTCTTTGATTACTTTAAATAGTTTTATTATCTCTAGATAATAATTTCAGTATCTGAAATGTTTGAGGATCCTTTTCTGTTGTTTCTTGTTCTTGCTGGTTCCCATGGAATTTCCTCGGGTCCTTTTCCTTTTTCTCTCTCCTTCCTTCCTTCCTTCCTTCCTTCCTTCCTTCCTTCCTTCCTTCCTTCCTTCCTTCCATTTTTGGTTTAATTTTAAGTAGGCTCCACACCCAGTGTGGGGCTTGAACTCATGACCCTGAGATCAAGAGATGGACCCTCTACCGACTGAGCCATCCAGGTGCCCTGGGTTCTCTTTATTTCTGATCGTATGTTGGAACTTTGTATTTGAAAGATTGTGGGGATAAGTTGAGGCCTGCAGTGAAGATTTGCATTTGCTTCTACCTGAAAGACACTACAAAACCAGGATTTAAACCACATTTTAAAGGTTGGGATTGCTCTATGATTAAAGCTGAGCTTTACTTTCATATAGGCTGTTCCACTTCTGTTCACCTTCATCCTGAGGATGATACATACTGGAGTCTCAATTTATTGTGGGGAGGGTCTCCACTTAGATATCAACTTATATGGGCCTTGGCTTTTGATTTCCGTTCATGTGCTCTTGAAAGACAGTCCAGACCGGATAGGCAGATACCTCCAGGGCAAAAGTGACTGTCTACCCTGCTGGCTAACCTGGCTAGGCGCCCATTTCCCTTTGCTTTGGCCTAGTAATTCCATGCTGGTACATCTTTGGTGCTTTTTATATATACATACACACACATACATACATATACATACACACACATATATGTACACACATGTATATGTATATATACAGATACATGTACCCATATACATATATGTGTATATGTGTGAATATGTACATATATATGTATACATATGTATATGTGTATCTGTGTGTGTGTGTGTGTGTGTGTGTGTGTGTGTGTGAGTATACATACATATACATACACACTCTCTTGAACAACTTCCCCTGCCAGTATTAGGAATGTGAAGATCTCATGCCTGTCTTGTACTCTAAAGTAGCTTGTAAGGTTGGATTTCATATGTATTTCTTTTCTTTTCTTCTTTTTTTTTTAATGTTTATTTACTTTTGAGAGAGCGACAGAACGTGTTTGGGGGAGGGGCAGAGAGAGAGGGAGACATAGAATCCAAGGCATATTCTAGGTTCTGAGCTGTCAGCACAGAGCCCCACATAGGGCTCGAATCCACGAACCCTGAGATCATGACCTGAGCTGAAGTTGGATGTTCAACTGACTGAGCCACCCAGGCGCCACTGTTTGTAAATTCTTACACATTAAAAAAAATTTTTTTTTAGTGCTTATTTTTGAGAGACAGAGACAGACAGAATGCAAGCAGGGGAGGGGCAGAGAGAGAGGGAGACACAGAATCTGAAACAGGCTCCAGGCTCTGAGCTGTCCATACAGAGCCCGACGTGGGTCTCGATCACGGACCGTGAGATCATGACCTGAGCTGAAGTCAGATGCCCAACCAACTGAGCCAGCTGGCTGCCCTCATATGTGTTTCCTGAATATTTGATATTTGACGGCCAATGTCCTTTCTTTAACGTTTTTGGAAATATTTAGGCTTTCTCTTTCTTGAATTATTTTTGGCTTTCTGTTTCTGTATATCCCTCTAGTCTAAACTTTCTAATTTATCGACTTAAAGTTGTACTTAATTTTATTTTTTTAACGTCCTTGGCATCTTTTCTACTCTTTCTTTCCTGATACTGCTCTCTTGTGTCATTTCTCTCATCCTTTCTTTTTAAAATCATCTTTGTTGTAGTTGAATTGAATGAGTTTTCAGAGAATTAACTTTTTTCTTTGGTTTTATTCTGTTGTTGTTTTAAAAATCTTGTTAAGATGGATGCTTGCTTATTCTTTTTCAGTCTTTTCTAAATTTCTCTATGAGTATTCATTTAAGTGCATCCTACAACTTATCCTATATGGTATTTTCCTTACTGTTTGGTTCTGAATGATATTCAGATTTTTAAATATGATTGATTTTTGACCTCCTGGGTTATTTCCAAACATACAGGCTTTTTCTTTTTATATTTTATTGTTGATTTATAGCTTAACTTTGTGATTAGAGAGCATGGTCTTTTTAATAAATTACGTATGTGTATTCCACACAGCTTTTTGTTTTGGAATATTTCTGTCTCAATGAACTGTTGCATGAATGGTATAACGAATGGCACTTAGATTCACCCATTGACATTTTACGATGTTTGTCTGTTGTCTGGTTCACTGTCCCTCTCTCTCCCTTCCTCCACCCCAGCACTGGAGAGTTTGTTGTAGACATGAGGGAATATGTTAGTACAGATAGATAGACACTGTGATTTTTAAGAGTTTTATAACGTCTCAATGAATGGGTGAATCATAGTTTTCTTAAGCATTTTCCTTTCTACGAGAAGTCTACATTGACTCTGGTTTTTTCACTATTAAGAGCAGCACTGCAGTGAACATTATTGCAAGTAGATGTTTGGCACCCCTTCTGTAGGATAGATTCCTTAAAGTGGAATTGTCGGCCCACAGGCAGTATATATTAAATTTTCCAATAGAAGAATTTAGGGGGGCACCTGGGTGGCTCAGTCGGTTGGGCATCCGACTCTTGATTTTGGCTCAGGTCATGGTCTCAGGGTTGTGGGATCGAGCCCTGAGGCTCCGCGCTGAGCGTGAAGCCTGCTCAAGATTCTGTCCCTCTCCCCTTCTTGCACTCGCTTTGTCTCTCTCTAAAACAAAAATAAAAATCAGCTTGTAAGAAGGTAAGTTTTATACGATGTGGGGCTTTCTTCCCCACAATTTTTAAAAACTAAACACAGAAAAGAACGTGTGTTGTTGCGAAGGGTTGATGCAGAATTGGAAACTGTCTGGGAGAGGGGAGGTGGGTGGGCGGCAGGAAGACACGAAGGGCCGTGTAAGCCATTTCAAGCAGCCAGAACTTTATTCTTCAGGCCGTGGGGGGCATTTGGACGGTTTCAAACAAGGAGATAAATTGAGCCCATCTGTATTCTAGAATATTCACTCAGGCACAAAGTGGGAGATCTGCTGGGGCCGACGTGACTGAGGGTGGAGGGTAGAATAGACGTGAGGAGATCAGCGAGACGTGAAATCATACTGAATTACTGTAGTAGCGAGTGAGGAGTAAATTTGCTAGCGTTTAGGAAGTAGAATGGAACGAGCCGGTTGGAGGCAGAAAGAAGCAGGAAGGGGTCTGGGATGACTCTGGGTTGAGACGGCTTGGTTGTTTCGGTGGAGAGCCGTGCCACGAACTAAGGCACGAAATACATCCTAGGAGGGAAAGGACTGAGAGTGGAAAACCAAACGAGCTACATGTCGAATGTTTTATTTGGGATGTATCCAAATACACATATTCAGTAGGCCTCTGTGTGAGTGGGCTTAAAGCCTGGAAGAATGGCCCAAGACAGATTAGGAAGTGTTTTAGGGTAGAAACAGTAGCAAAAAATATGGCCTAGAGGCCACGTGTTTATTATTGACATGTGACCCGGAGCGTCAGCTGCTGTGTGGTCAGGAAGAAGACTGAGGACCTTTCTGGGCAGCTGGGGCCGAGGAGCAGTCAGAACGGGCTCACGGAGCTGTGGCGTCGGGACCGTGGCTTCGGAAGGAAAGGTGGACGTGGGTGGTGGGTGTTCCAGAGATATCACCGGATGGGCTGAGACCCAACCTCTGTGGGACTTCGGAACGGCTGTGAGCGGAAACGAGGTTTCAGCGAGCGGGAGGAGGACTGTGAGGTGACAGACCAGAGACCACGCCGCAGCCTGATTGTGCTTTAGGAGGAGGGGACGGTGCCTCCTGCCGGGCGCCCGCTGAGCGTCAGGCCCTGGGCCGCCTCAGACACGTGAGAGGTCTCGTCACCCTGCCCGACCTTTCTTTTCGTTACGTGTAGATTTTTCTGCCCACGGCCCTCTTGACTTGTGTGTGCCACGTGCGTGGTGTGGGAGGACCTCGCGGCCCCGGGAGGAAAGGGGTCCTCTTTGAGTCCTCGTGACAGAAGTCTTGTTCTTTGGCCCTTAGGCTTGTGAGGGGGGTGCCGGTCGGTGGGCTTTCTGTCGCCTGGCGCCCTCCGTCCCGGGAACCGAGCCCTTGCCTCACCCTCCTTCACCACCAGGCCCGGTACGAGAGCCAGCGGGTCCAGCTGGAGTCGGACCTGGCCGTGCGGCTGGAGCAGCGGGTGACGGAGCGGCTGGCTCAGGCCCAGGAGAGCAGCCTGCGGCAGGTGGCCTCGCTGCGGGAACATCACAGGTGCGCGGCCCTCACCGGGTCCCCTGGTGGGCGACGTCACACGTCCATGTCCCCTGCGGTCCCTCTGCTGGCTCCCAGCCTGCTGGCTGCCATCGGGCCCGGACCGCGTGTGTCCGGGGCAGAGCTGCCGTCGGGTGAGCGGGGAGGGCGCGGGGGCCCATAACTGACGGGTGCGACAGATCTCCAGCCCCCCGGCCTTGGTGGGGACAGTGCCGAGCTGTGACCTGTGCCGTCTCCAGAGCTGCCCCGAGGCCTCGGACCTCCTCCTGTGCCAGATCCCTTCTCCCCTCCTGGATTTTTCTGGAAATGCCTCTTCAGTGAATCACCGTCCCGTAAATCTTCGCCGCGGCGTCTGCTCCCGGGGTCCCCGTCCCAACACGCCAGCTCTGTCCTTCCCCCTTTCCCGAACCCACCATGCCTCGGCCGGGCCGGCCGGCTCTCGGCCTGTCACACGCACGCCTTCCGCCTTTTCTCCCTTGATGGCGTTCGTCTCCAGACTCCGTCCTCCTTCCTCCCCCTCGTCCCCCCAGGAAGCAGCTGCAGGACCTGAGTGGACAGCACCAGCAGGAGCTGTCCGCCCAGCTGGCTCAGTTCAAGGTGGAAATGGCGGAGCGCGAGGAGAGGCAGCAGCAGGTGGCGCAGGACTACGAGCTCAGGTACCGTCCCCCCCCCCCCCCCCCCCCCGGGTCCCTGCCAGCCCGGAGCCCGCTCCCCCCGCCCCGCCCCTGCAGGCCTGTGGGCGCCGCCACCGGACCCCCGCCGCCTGGCCTGGCCTGCCGTCTCAGAGGCCGCGCGCCCCCCGTCCCGTCTCTCTCTCGTCAGGCTGGCCCGGGAGCAGGCGCGGGTGCGGGAGCTGCAGAGCGGCCAGCGGCGGCTGGAGGAGCAGCGCGCTGAGCTGGTGGAGCGGCTCCAGGCCATGCTGCAGGCCCACTGGGCAGAGGCCAGCCAGCTGCTCGGCGCCACCACCCTGCCCCCGGACCTCCCGGTACGCACGGCCCGCCCTCCCGCTGCTAAGTTCTGTCCTAGGGCCTGCCTGGGGGGAGGGGGACCCGCCTGTGTACCTTCTCGAAGAGGAACTGCCTCCTCAGAGGTCTTTTTGCCACGGTCACGGCTCGCCCCTACTGGCCCCTCGCCTCGGGCACGGCTGTCTCCCCCCAGCCCGGGGTGGGGGGGGGTGGCGGGGGGGTGAGTGGTACCTGCTACCAGTCCTGCCGGGTGGCCGCTGAGTTATGACGCGAAGGGCCGAGAATTGTCGCCCAGTCTTGCCCCAGAGTAGGGGAGGGGGGGTCTCACCCCAGCCCGTCTTTCTTTTTTTTTTTTTTTTAATTTTTTTTAATGTTTATTTATTTTTGAGAGAGAGAGTGTGAGCAGGGGAGGGGGGCAGAGAGAGGGAGAATCCGAAGCGGGCTCCAGGCTCCGAGCTGTCAGCACAGAGCCTGACATGGGGCTCGAACTCACAAACCGTGAGATCATGACCTGAGCCGAAATCGGACGCTTAACCGACGGAGCCACCCAGGCGCCCCTCACCCCAACCCTTCTTATGTTGGCATCTCCTACTTCCTTCTCATAATTACGAGATTTTTCTCTTTAAGCGAAAATATTTTTTGGAATAGACAATAATATGCACATGGTAAAAACAGAAATCCAAACAGTTCAAGGAGGTGCACGGTGAAACGTAATCTCCATCCTGCCCTGCACCGCGGTCTCTGGGCACGCTCCGCTCTCCCCAGAAGCAGCCTCTGCTCCTGACTTGTGTGCACACCCCGCCCTCAGTGGGGGGGCCTTCCCCACATGGCTGTGCGACTTTTCATTTGACCACGTGTTTGTCGTGAACATCAAAGTCGTTTCCTGTATTCTGTTTCTACTCAGCAGTTCTCAAATACCGTTCATCCATGCCTTTGTGCAGGCATCTCTCTAAAGTCTCTAGAAATGGAAGTTTAAGGTCGAAAATACACATTTTTAACTTTGATAGAAATTTGATAGACATTACCAAACCTCCTCTTATTTGGAATCTTAAGTTTGTAATCAAAGCGTCTGGGCCACATCTTGTCTCCTTAAATGCACAGGGCGTTGATCCTTGTTCTGTGTCTGTCTTGTGCCCAGGTCCCCGCCACCAGCCCCTCCAGCCCTGGGCCTCAGGAGCCAGAGAAGGGCGAGAGGAGGCTCTGGACTCGGCCTCCCGTGGCCGTGGCCCTGAAGCCCGCCTTGCAGCAGAGCCGGGAAGCTGGGGCAGAACAGCCACCGCGGGTTCTCCGCAGCCCCTCCCCAGACCTGAGCCCCCTGCTGGGCCCCCCTTTCCAGAGCCAGCACTCCTTCCAGCCCCTGGAGCCAAAGCCGGGCCTCACTTCGTCTGTTACCTCTGGTAACGGGGGACAGAGTCACTGGGGTGCCCCCTGTACATGCACTGCCTGACTGGCTCCTCTGACCCAGCTCCCTGTCTGTCCGGGCGGGGCTTGAGTGCTTGGTTCCCCAGATGTCTCGGGGACCGTAAGGTGCAAGGAGCCGAAATCCACTCAAGTTGGCTCAAATAAAGGGAGTGGGAACTCGCGGGGATCGGATGTCACTGGACTTCAGGAGAGCTGGCGTCGGGACCAGGGGCGTTCTCCAGGCTGATCTGGGGCCATCCGGGCCCTTGGCTCTGCCTCTCCCCGCACATCTTCCGCTGGTAGACCAGCACTCTCTCTCAGGTCTTGCTCTCATGACGTTGGTTCGCATGTGGGTTTGACCAGCTGTGACACTCCAGCCGATACTCTAGACCATCTTTTTTTTTTTTTAATTTTTAAATGTTTATTTGGAGATAGAGTGTGTGCGTATGCGTGTGAGTGAGTGGGGGGGGGGTCAGAGAGAGCGAGAGAGAGAATCCGAAGCAGGCTCTGCGCTGTCAGCACAGATCCTGACGTGGGGCTCAAACCCACAAACTATGAGATCATGACCTGAGCCGATATCAAGAGTCAGGCACAACCAACTGAGCCACCCGGGGGGCCCTAGACAACCTTCTAGAGACCTCAGTGTCTCTGTTTCTTGGGTCCAGTTCAAGGAGAGGCGATCTGATGGGTTGGTGACCACTTCTTGGACTGGCTGACCTTGAATGTGGCTCTCCCTGGCTCAGTCAGCTGCGACTTGGGTGGATGGGCACGCTCTGTGTGGTGCAAACATGACCACCAGGTCGAGTGAAGAATGAGGGCCGAGTTACATCAGGATTTTAAATCCAAAAATTGTGTAACCATAATTAAAAAGAATGAGGGCGTGTTCTGGTGAGGGGGACCAGAACATGTCTGTTAATCGTGAGCCATTCTGAGTATTGGTTTCTCTACTTCGAGGAGTTGATGGTGGGATTAATTTATTTAGAGCCTGAGCCCCACAGCTCTCTCCTGTGTCCACACTTTGTGGAACTCAGCTGTGCCACCTGCCAGTCGCCCCCAACCTTCTCTCTCCAGCTGTTCTAAACGTTGGTTGTCCTCCCCCAGCTGTGATGCCCTCTTACGTTACTGGGCCTCTTTCCTTGGGGGCATTTGGAGGGTTGATATGTGGAGGAGTCCCCTCCCCGCACAACACACGCTGGGCCGGTTCGCTTTCCAGCCGGGGCTTTCTCTACCGCCGGCGCCTTCCACCCCGATCACCGCCCAGAGCGGCCGTTCCCTGAGGAAGATCCTGGATCCGACGGGGACGGCTTCCTAAAGCCGGGGCTGCAGCCCCCTTCCCAGCTGGACGGCCTCAAACATTTTTTGCACCAGGTAAGCGAGGGCCCACCCATCCTACCTCATTTCCTTCTCCCCTTCCTCATTCTCTCTCCCCTCCAGGAGTCCAGGACTGTGGCTGCAGCCGCCTTTCGGGACTGACAGCTTCTCTCGCGGTCTGTCTAGATTCCCATCGCCTAAGTTCTGGAAGGCGGCCATCCCCGGCCCTTTCTTCCCTCTGCCTCCCTCACATTCCCAGGGCTCTTTCTTCACTGGTCCTCAGGGAGCCTCACTGTCTTGTCCCCGCAGCTGCTGGAGATAGTACCGCAGAGCAGCGAGGCCCCCTCTGTTGAGCTGTTGCCCCCAAAGTCTGGTGAGTGGGGAAGGTGGGAGCCACAGAGGTGCGAGAGCCTAACGGAGGCGAGGCGATAGGGCTTTCTCGGCTCCTGCTCTGTTTCCCGAGCCCTGCGTCTCTTGCCTTTCGCTAGGCCCCCTGACTGTCCCGTCTTGGGAGGAGGCCCCGCAGGTGCCACACCTCCCGCCCCCTGTTCATAAGACTAAAGTGCCCCTGGCCATGGCGTCCAGTCTCTTCCGGGCTCACGAGCTTCCCTCAAGCCATTCACAGAGCAGCGGCCTCCGGGCGGGCTCCCCAGAGCGCGATGAGCGGCCGGGAGGTGAGGAGGAAAGGTGCTGGCTGCGGGGCCTGGGGAGGCGGAGCGAGGGCCCTGGCGTGACGAGCGTCACCGTTGCGCCTCAGGTGGGGACGGGCTCGCACCAGCGCGGCAGCTGATGGATGTGTCGCAGCTGCTACGACTGTACCAAGCTCGGGGCTGGGGGGCTCTGCCCGCTGAGGACCTGCTGCTCTACCTGAAGAGGCAGGAGGAACACGGCAGGTACCAGCCTGGAGGGAGGGGAGGAGGGTTAGACGGATGGAGCCTGGACCCTTGGGAGATGGCCCAGGCAGGGGAGGGAGGGTTGGGTGCTGTCCACCGAGAGGCATCCGTTCTCTTCCGGGGCAGCCGGTGCGGGCAAGCGGAGGCCCAGCCGTCCCCTCTCTTCCTCTGCGACTTGCTGTTCCCGCCACTGTTTGTTCTCCTTCCCGAGAGACTGGGGAATAGCTTTCCCTCCGATGTCGGGGAGCCCCCCGTCCTCACCCTCCATTTGTGTGGCAGGACGGACAGCCGGGGGGATAATGTCCCCAGAAGGAACACGGACTCCCGCTTGGGTGAGATCCCCCGGAAAGAGGTGAGGGAAAGTGAGGCGGGGGCGAGGGGCGTGCAAGGGCCCTCACCTCTGTTTCCCGTCTGTCTTCTGTAGCGTGGTCTCCCCTTGGCTGGCTGACTGTGGCCCTCTCCATGCACGGTGCCTTTCTGGGGTGGTGGGGAGGCTGACCCCCTTCTCTCCTCCCTCCCCTCCCAGATCCCCTCCCAGGCTCTCCCTCGCCGCCTGGCTGCTGCAGCCCCTAGGACGGACAAGCCTCCCGCACGCAGGAAGGGCGGGCACCCGGCCCCCAGCAGCACGAGGAGTCGGGGGGGCATCTGGAGATGAGCCCCTCGCCCTGTCTGCTCTCCTCCTAATAAATGTTCCAGAGTCTGTATTCGGGTCTCTGACTCCTCGGAATTTGACAAAATGGAGATTTTATAAGAAGCTACTTTGTAAAGAAACCTCATTCTATTTAAGTATGTTTTTTACATGTTACACGTTTGTTTTCTCTTCGGGGGAAAAGACACGAATGCTTCGAAGAAAGCCCGCCTCTGGCTGGCTTTGAGAACACTCAGTGAGCTTAGGCCCGGCGTGTCACGAGCGGAGCATACAGGGTGATTGGCTGTGGTTGGGAGTGGAATTATGGGTGATTCTAATTTTCTTCTTCAGACATTTCTATATTTTCCACATTTTCTAAAGCAAGTTTGTATTAATAATCAGAACAGACAAACTTTTAATAAAAGAGTAAGTTAATTGTATGAAGAGTTTGAGTAAATATTTGATTCGTGGGGAGGCTTTTGGCTTTGAGGAGCAGTGACCCTTGCGGACTGCGTTAGCAGGGTGCAGACTGACCGTGCGCTCCGGCTCCAGGAGGCGGGTTACAGACTAGACCGCGGGCCGGAAGGAAAAGCCGCTATTGCAAGACCTGCCGCCTCGTACTCCCCAAAGCGAGCAAAGAAACAATATTGAAGGAAAAAAAACGACAGGTATGTGCACCTGGGAGGCCCCGGCCTCACGGCACAAACCCTTAAGGGCACGGAGTAGAGTTGAGCTCAAACTGCAGGACGACACCCGGGGACCCGGCTGAGGGCAGCGAGGACGGCAGTTGCGGCCCTGCGGGGCTGGCCGTGCCCCCTGCGTGTGGAGGGCAGCGCTCACCAGGCCTGAGGGGCGCGAGGCCCTTCCCTCGGCCCCCGCGTCACTTGGTTGGCTGCAGAACCGACGTGAGCGCACACGATTCACGGTGTCGGTCAAACGTGTGGGTCTTGTCCCCGCCGCCACCACGACGTCACTGTAGCCCCCAGGGGAGGGGAAAGGGAGACAGACAGTGGTCCTCGCCCCGCCCTTCCCAAGCCCCATCTCTGCCCCCCGGGGGAATGTTTGCTCCGCTGTTTTTTTACCCCAAGTGCATAAAACCAATTTGAACAAACTGTGATTTGTGCCACCCCCGTCGCCACTGGGAGGAGGTGGTTCTGTGCCATTTTTCAAAGCTGGTAGAATGAACGCCGAGCCTCACCTCGTTATCTCCTGGGTTCTGACCTGCCACCATCAGTCAACGTGCCCCACATTTTTCTTGACATGAGGGACGGTGTGGAGAATGTTGCCCAACTCTCCGGAACAAAATTAAGTCAGCACAGTGCTGACTTAACCATTTTGTGAGCTAAATCTAGGAAAGACCACTTCCGTTTTTAAAAAGCTAAATCGGACCCACATTAAAAGCCTATTCCTTCACTGAAGGCCAGCAAGGAGGCCGGGGAGGAGAAGACCCACAGACAGGCAGCCCCCCACCTTTTGCTTCCATAATCATCTCGGGAATATTCCGAGATGCGGAAAATGAGAGACTCTGCAAGTTCTAGAAAAGCCCACGTGCAGGGGAGGCGGGTGCAGCCTCTCACTCGGGTTTCGCTTAGTGTGGACGGCGTGTGACGTGGGACTTTGTCTCCTGAGAACTCCCACAGCCCCGTGAGGGTGGGGCGGGGGTTCTGGTGGTGGAACAGGCCGGGGTGAAGACTGAGCTACCCCAACAGCCCCAGGGGTGCACTGGCTCTGGGGCAAAGCGTATCTGCCTGGTAACCGCCCGGAGCAGCGGGGTGGTCCTGCTCCTTGTGGTCACCCGGGGTCGCCGGTTCTTTGGTCTCCTCGCTCTCACCAGGTCAGCGTCCACGGTTGTGTGCTTGAAGCGCATCGTGGTCCCGTGGGACTCCCAGCTGCCGAGGAGGGCAGAGAGCCACGCCCGGTGTTTTAAGTCGGGTACTTGGAAATGCCACACATCAGTATGGCTTCTAGGTCACTGGAAACAATTGCTGAGACAGCCCGTGTCAGCCCTCGGCGCTGACCCCGCGCGCGGATCAGGAAACCACTCACCCCATGGGTAAATGACCAAGGAGCTCAAGCGTCACGGGGGCCTTGGGGCCACGGAAACTCCGCCCGCGCTCTGCCGGTGGAGGACCCAGGAGAGACTTGGCAGACCCCTCCGGGAGACAGTCTGGCATTACCTGGCAAAGGTGGGGACGTCCGCGCTCTAGGACACGGTGAATCTGTCCCCGGAGACGTGCCCGTACGCACCAGGAGAGCAGCACGAGCCTGTGGTGGCAGAAACCTGCCAACTGCCGGGTGTCCGGCCGCAGCGGTGGCCCCCACGCAGCAGCCCAAACCGACGAGCTACAGTCACGCGCATCGGCGCGCATGAATCTTGCAAACGTGGAGCGGGAAAAGCCGGTTGCGGAAGAAAGTGCACAGACGTACGCTGTTCACGTCACGTTTGAAAGCAAGCGGTCCAATCCGGCGTGGGGGTGTTGGAGCCCACGGGGGTGAGTGGGGGCCCTGGCGGGGGGCGGGGGGCGGGGGGCGGCCTGGCTCGGTGCTGGAGGTGAGGGGCCGGCAGGCGTGGGAGCGCGGCTGGGAGACGCAGGGCATCTGCCAGAGAGGATGTGCTGGCGGATCAAGTCCGGGGTTGCGCTGTGGACAGCGGGGGGCTGGGATTTTCCCTACGGGAGAAAGGGTTTACAAACGCGGGAAGGGAGAAAACTAGAATTCTGCGGTGTTGGATTGGGACTCAGTGCGTCGGTGTGGACTCCCGGCCTCACACGTGTACAGATGGTTCTGGAAATTCAGACAGGTAGATTGGTGTGTTATATACGCATTCACATATTCCCCAGCACACCCCACCCCTGCTTAGTTTCCCAAGAGTGTTCTAATTATCACAAAACCGTGGCATCACGGAATAGAAATTCGTTCTCACAGTTCTGGAGGCGTCGGCAGGACGTGCTGCCCGCAGACGCTCGGGGAGGGTCCTTCCTCACCTCCTTCTGGTTTCCACTGCTGCTTGTGAGCGATCCTCGGCGTCCCTTGGCTTGTAGACACACGATGCCACTCTCTGTTGTCACGTAGGGTTCCCTGTCCCCCTGTGTCTTCACCTGGCCTTCTTATAAGGCCACCAGTCATTGGATTTAGGGCCCGCCCTAATCCCGTATGACTTCACCTTAACTGATCACATCCACCTTCTTTCCAAATAAGGTCACGTTCAGAGGTATTGGGGTTTAGGATGTAAACATACCTTTTGGGGGGATACGATTCAACCCATAAAAAGCCCGTTAACCATGAACACGCCTAGCATCCGGCCCTTGCCTTTTAAACGCCATTCTGTACTAAAAAGGAAGGGATCCTTGGGGAAATGACCGGTGCCAGGTCTGCATCAGGGAGAGGACGAGGTGAATCCGGACACTCTCTGTCCGGAGATACCGTCCGATCCCACAGGCTGAGGGTTCAGTCCCACATGACTGCCCCCCAGTTCAGAACCAATTGCGAGTAAGTGGGTGCCCAGGTTACCCACAGCTGCCGTCTGATTTGGCTCCAAGTAGGAGGTGCCCATGACCCCCTCGTCGGGTTCCATTAATTTGCTAAGCTCCCAGTCGTTGCCTGGTCTTCCTGGTGAGCGGCCCCCACTGGGAGCCCACCCAGGGTCACCTCAACAGAACCCAATTCCCCTCCCCCCCCCCCCCCCCCCCCCCGCCACCCAGGAGCTTACAAGGATTCCAGAGCCCTGTGTCAGGAACTAGGGGGCCGAGACCCACATATATTTGTCTCTGACTTCACAATAGTGCTCTTTGGCATTGTTTTTTCTTTTGCTGTATCAGAAGCCTCAAAAAAAAATTTTTTTTTTTTTTTTAAAAGGAGGTGTCCTGGGTTTCTCCCTGTCTTCTGAGATGCTCTCACTAGGAGAATTTTCACTCGGTACTGCTTTTTACAGTTTGAACTCCGTTTTTACCACGTACGTGGATTTTCTTCTAAAATTCGAATATAATATCTAATAGTTGAGCGTCAGGGAACAAAACGTCTCATTGTGTCTGCGCTGAAATGATTTAAGGCTGGCTCTGGGCTCTAAAGCCAGGATGACTAACCGCACGGTTTAACCACGCGGTGCGGACCCAGCGCTGGTGGCTGTGGCCGGGCCACATCAGTGCAGGAAGTCGGTGCTGCCGACGTTGATAATCATTTATCACCCCTGCCTGTTGGCTTGACTGAGGAAGAAAGACCAACAGCCACAAATTAAGTGTTTGTGTGCAGCATAATATTAAGGCTCCTTTTGCACTGGGAGGTCTTTGGTGAGGGTTAAATATGGAACATGAATATTTATAGGTTGTATTAGCCCGGGTTCTCCAGAGAAATAGAACCCACAGGATGTGTGTGTGTACGTAACTAAATACGTGTGTATGTATATAAAGAGAGAGATTTATTTGAAGGGATTGGCTCATGCAGTGGCAGAGGCTTGGCAAGTCCCATTCTGCAGGGCAGGGCAGGGCAGGGCAGGGCAGGGCAGCAGGCTGGAGACAGGAGCCAGTCGCCATTCGGGAACAGAGGCTGCTGACCGACAAAGCTCCTCCTTGCCCGAGGAGGCAGCCTTTCTGTTCCGGCCTCCGTCTGATAGGATGAGCCCACCTACTGTATGGAAGGCCCTCTGCTTTACTCAAAGCGTACAGACTTTAAATGTGTTATTTATTTATTTTGAGAGAGAGAGAGAGAGAACAGCAGAGGCCAGAGGGAGAGAGGGAGAGAGAGAATCCCAAGCAGGCCCTGAGCAGAGCCCGACTCGGGGCTCGATCCCACTGACTGAACCGTGAGATCATGATGAAATCAAGAGTGGGATGCTTAACCAACTGAGCCACCCAGGCGCCCCTCAAAGTCTACAGACTTTAATTTTTTTTTTTTTGTAACATTTATTCATTTTTCAGAGACAGGGAGAGACAGAGCGTTAGCAGGGGAGGGGCAGAGAGAGAGGGAGACACAGAATCCGAAGCAGGCTCCAGGCTCCGAGCTGTCGGCACAGAGCCCGACACGGAGCTCGAACCCACGAATCGTGAGATCATGACCTGAGCCGAAGTCGGAGGCCCAACGACTGAGCCACCCAGGCGCCTCTGACACTCTACAGACTTTAAATGTTAATCTCAAAAATGCCTTCACCGCAACGTCTAGAATAACGTTTGACCCACTGTCTGGGTTCTGTGGCCTAGCCGTGTTGACACATCAAATTAACCTTCACGTAGATTCTGGACCAAAAGATGGTTCTCATTCACAACTGTAGAAAATCTCCCAGCATTTCAGGTTGTCCTACAGCAGTCGTGCAGAGGCGTGTGTATATTCGAATAACCTATCACCTTTTGTTTAAAAAGAGTAGAAAATAGAGAAACACAGCTGTGGATCTTACCGAGGAGACAGTTGAGACCCGCGTGGAAAGCATTAAGTGGGCCCAAAGAAGCAAACCCGTTGCTTTACATGGGCTCCCACCGGGCTGACGCGTAAGAGCGTGCGTCTGTGGGCACGCAGTTCAGAACATAACGGTTTTTATGTCAATTGCTTTCACTCAATCTGAAGCCACTTGAGAACAGAGCCTGTGTCCTTCAGCTTTGTAAAGATTTCCAGGCTTAGAGCACATGGCCCGGCAGAGAGTATTTATGTGCTCCGTTGAGGTTTGTTGACTGAAGTTTAAAAATTTTTATATTCGGAGCACACGGGCGGCTCAGTCAGTTGAGCGTCCGGCTTCGGCTCGGGTCATGATCTCGCGGTTCGTGGGTTCGAGCCCCGGGTTGGGCTCTGTGCTGACAGCTTGAAGCCTGGAGCCTGCTTCGGATTCTGTGTCTCCCTCTCTCCCTGCCCCTCCCCTGCTTGCACTCTGTCTCTCTCTGTCTCTCCAAAATAAATAAACATTAAAAAATTTTGTATTCTCTTATAAAGCTTGCCCTTTGCAGAAGGTATACAAAACAAAATTATAAGAAAATACAAATTGCCTGAAATTGTATCACCCGGACAATCACATGTTCACAACAACATCTAGAATATAATGTTTGACATTTTCTTTCCATTTTTAACGCACATCCCAGAGGCTTCTTTGGAGCTGATGATTGTGGTGGGAATCTCCGCGTCCTTCTCTGGGGCCTGAGGATTCAGTCAGCTGCTCCTGGGGCCCTCTGGGCTGAGGGAGGCTGGGGGAGGGAGGGTCCTAAGACGTTTGTCTCTCTGTCACAGGCAAGGCCTCCGCCCCAGGTTCCTGGGCCTCAGCGAGTCATTCCACCGTTTCTGCTCTGGGTTTCTCCACCTTGGGCTCCACCCCAGGTGTCCCCCAGACTTCTCTGGGATTTCAGATTCTGTCCCCCCCCCACACCTTGAGGTTGAGCCTGGTGTTGGGGTGAGGGCCGGGTGCATTCAGCACACACTCAAGGCCTCTCTCCCCTCCGCCTTCCTGTCTTGGGGGAGAAGAGCTCAGCTGCACCCCATTTGCCAGAATCCTCCCTGATTCCCTGCAGGGCCCTGACTTTGGAAGGTTATGAGCCAGTAGACTTTTTCCCTTTCCGCGTTCACACAGTACCACTCTTTCCCTGAGGCAGTAAATGCAGATACTACACGGGAGAATGAATGAGGAAAGGGCTAGTGTTTAACAGGGAAGATGGGGAGAAGGTGGGTAATATTTCAAAATATTATCCTTCTATGCAAGAGAACGGGTCCAACTTATACCGCGGTGCCATAAAACTTATTTTGAGCCAAAGACTTTTGAGAATTAACAGATGCGGGAAGGGGCTTCGTCTGAACCCTCCCTTATCTGACTAAAAGCAGACTATCTGGGAGGCGATGCTGTCATAAACCCCCTCTTTGGGGTGGCTTCCTTCCCGAGAAGGAGATCAAGCGTGAAACTATCATAAATCCCCTCTGGGGAGGAGTTTCATGGCTTTGGAGGAGATAAAGAAGACCACTGAACCTACATACACAAGCATTATCACAAACCATCTTATCTCCCGCTTTGTTTCCAGAGAAGCCCATTTGTTCCTAAAGAAACCCATTTGTTCTTTGAATAGAAGCCTTTTCCTCCCTTCCCCCTACTAGGTATATAAACCCCTGTCTTTAGTTATTGAGCCAAATTACTTTCTGTGCAAACTCCTGCATGCATACCTGAATAAACTTGGTCTTTTCTCTTGCTGGTTTATCTTTCCTCAGATTAATTCACAGGCCCCCAACACTGAACCTAAGAGGGTAGAGGAAAGGTTTTTTTTCCCCCCTCCTCAACATGAGTAATGAGTTTAGGGTTTTAGGTAGAATTTGGACTCCAGCTTCCACAGAGGAATCCTAATCTTGGACAACCCACCACCGTAGAGCATTTTCTATCAAATACCTTAAAAATGATGATGACGCTTGCTTAAAGCTGAGGGAGGAGAGTCACAAAGGAGGCCTGAGGTTTTGGGGAGCACTGAGGCCACCTCGGTGCAGATCTCAATTAATCCTAGAAAAAGAGGTCACTAGTGGGAGACATTTGCATGCAGGCCCAGGACCAAAGACAATGCGGTATTAGGTATGCTTTTTCCAATTTTTTTCCTATGCTTATCTACTTTCGTTTTCTACATAATTGGACTCAGACTTGTGTGCAAACTGTTTTGCACTTTTAACTTATTTATTAGTTAAGTATAAGTTCATATTGTGAATGTGACCATTTTTTTCAGACCATTAAACATTCTCATACCTCCTAAATTCTGATGGCTACAGAATATTACATCACATGGCTGTCTCCTAACTGTGCGTAATAAGTCCCCTGGAGTTGGATAGTAAGGGTTTCTGGGAAGGTCTTGAAGTGATACATTGTTGTTGCATTGAACATCTCTGTACAGAAATCTTTGTGCTAGGATCCTAGGTTATTCTTTAAAAAAAATTTTTTTTATGTTTTATTTTATATTTGAGAGACAGAGCGAGCAGGGGAGGGGCAGAAAGAGAGGGAGACACAGAATCAGAAGCAGGCTCCAGGCTCCGAGCTGTCGGCACAGAGCCCGACGTGGGGCTCGAACCCACAAACCGCGAGATCATGACCTGAGCCGAAGTCGGACGCTCAACCGACTGAGCCACCCAGGCACCCAATCTTAGGCTCTTTCTTTAGGGTGATTTCCCAGAAGTAGGATTAAAGTAGGGTATACTTTTTCACTTAGCTTTTTATTGAGGTGTAACTTGCATAAAGCGTAAATCTCAAGCTTGACAAAATCTTACATACGGAAACACCCAGGTGGATGCTGTCCAGACCAAAATAGAGTGTTTCCGTGTCCATCCCTTAGCCCCCTCCCAGTCAACGCTCACCCACTCCCCGGCAGTGGCCACCGCGACCGGTCACCAGCGAATATTCGGGCCTCTCCTCGCACTTCGTTGAACTTCGTATAAAGAGAATCATCGGGGCGCCTGGGTGGCGCAGTCGGTTAAGCGTCCGACTTCAGCCAGGTCACGATCTCGCGGTCCGTGAGTTCGAGCCCCGCGTCGGGCTCTGGGCTGATGGCTCGGAGCCTGGAGCCTGTTTCCGATTCTGTGTCTCCCTCTCTCTCTGCCCCTCCCCCGTTCATGCTCTGTCTCTCTCTGTCCCAAAAATAAATGAAAAAAAAAATGCTTTAAAAAAAAAAAAAAAAGAGAATCATCAACGCACTCTCTCGCGTCTGACTTCGTTGCCTCAACGATGTCTGTAAGGTTCATCCGTGTTGTCGCACGTATCAGTTTGCCATTCTGTCTTTTCTCCCCTGCAGTGGAGAATCCAGTTGTTGGAATCTACCAAACCTGTCCGTTGTCCTTCAACAGACATTTGGGGTGTTTTGGTTTGGGGATGTTACCAGTAAGACCGGCGAACGTTCTCGTACATGTTTCTAGTAGACGTGTGCCCTTATTTCTGTTGAGTATTTGCCTAGGAATGGGAATGCTGGCGGGTCTGTTTTAGTTGACAGCTGAGAGGTGGTTTTCCAAAGCAGCTGAACCAGCTTATACGCCTATTAGTAACGTGTGAGAGTCCCCATTACCCCCTCTCTCACTTGACATTGTCAATCTTTTTCATCTTAACCATTCGGGCTGATGTGTCGTGAAATCTCGCTGTGGTTTTCATTTCCGTATGCATATTTTTATTATTAGCATAGTTACATATATGTATTGGGGTGCCTGGCGGGCTCAGTCGGTAAGCGTGCATCTCTTTATTTATTTTTGAGAGAGAGAGAGAGAGAGAGAGAGAGCTGGGAAGGGGCAGAGAGCGAGGAAGAGAGAGAATCCCAAGCAGGCTCCACGCCACCAGTGCAGAGCCTGATGTGGGGCTTGAATTCATGAACTGTGAGATCATGACCTGAGCCGAAGTCGGACGCTTAACCGACTGAGCCACCCAGGCGCCCCAACGACTGACTCTTGATCTCAGAGTTGTGAGTTCAAGTCCCACACTGGGTGTGGAGCCTACTTAAAAAAATAAAATAAATACATCTTTGTAGAAAATTTGGAAGGTACAAAAAAGAAACCAAAAATTGAAAATCATTCGTATCCCACCCCCCCCCCCATCTTCTTCCTTCACTGACTTTCCTGGGTTTGGGATGTGTTCATGCAATTTTAAGTCTGTCCTGATTCCCATTCCCACCATCAATACATGAAAAGCACCTGGGTTTTTTTGTTTGTTTATTTGTTTTTTGTTTTTCCTCTGAACTGGGATTCTTTTTTAGATTGTCAATTTGTTGGGGCACCTGGGTGGCTCAATCGGTTGAGTGTCTGACTTCGGCTCAGGTCATGATCTCACGGTCCGTGAGTTCGAGCCCTGTGTCAGGCTCTGTGCTGACAGCTTGGAGCCTGGAACCTGTTTCGGATTCTGTGTCTCCCTCTTTCTCTCTCCTCCCCCGCTCGTGCTCTGTCTCTCTCTTCTCAAAAATAAATAAACGTTAAAAAAAATGTTTTTAATTGTCAATTTGTTGTTTTGGTTCTATTTAACATTTCTTTTTTTCTTAATGAGGTTGGAGCTTTACAATTTTTTATTGCTATTTATTGCACCTTTCTGTTTTCTTCCCTTTGATGAAAGACATTTTTGATCATCACCCATATCTAAAGAATAACATCTAAAAAATAAAAAGCTTATGTGGTAATCTCATGAATTAACAGATATGCAAACATTCTAGATAAAATTTTAACAATCAGAATATAGTATGACTTTAAAAGGAACATACACTTCAGCCATTTCTGTTTTTCCCCCCCACTAAGGCTCAAGTCGTCAATACGATCAATAATGTTATTGGGAAAAAAATGGTAAAATCATATAATTATTTCTATAAACGCCAAAAGGGAATTCTTTATTGAAACTCTTCCTGCAAGCAATGAGAGGTTGTCTCTTTAACATCACAAAGGCTCTATTGAAAACCAGAAGTCAAAATTATACTTAATGGAGAAACATGAATTATTCCTCTTTGAAACAGGAACAAGACGGCACATTATCAGCACTATTTAACTTAGCTCTAAAAATTCTGACAAAGCTCTTTGAGAAGAGAATGAAAGCTCTCCATAAAGAAGGGGAGGAAATGAAACCATCGCGTCTTGTAAATGAAGTGAAAAGCCCCTCAGAATTACAAGAGCTAATAAATGAAGGGCATCAAAGAAACAAGGTATAACACAAACGAATTTAGGAGAATCTCCATCTTTACAAATGCCCACCTCTTTGTTATTTCTTTCCATTTATCCATTTCTTTTTTCTTATTCTTTAAAAAAATTTTTTTTAATGTTTTATTTATTTTTGAGAGAGAGAGAGAGTATGAGCAGGGGAGGGGCAGAGAGAGAGGGAGACACAGAATCTGAAGCAGGTTCCAGGCTCTGAGCTGTCAGCACAGAGCCCGACGTGGGGCTTGAACCCACAAACCACAAGATCATGACATGAGCCGAAGTCAGACGCTTAACTGACTGGGCCACTCAGGCGTCCGTAAAAAAATATTTTTAAGTTTTATTTATTTATTTTGAGAAAGAGCGAGAGAGAGCATGTGAGCAGGAGAGGGGCAGAGAGAGAGAGAGGGAGAGAGAGAGTCCCAAGCAGTCTCCACACTGTCACCGCAGAGCCCAATGTGGGGCTCGAACCCACAAACCGTGAGATCATGACCTGAGGCGAAATCAAGAGTTGGCCGCTTAACCGACTGAGCCACCCAGGTGTCCCAGCAACCAGATTTTTTTTGTTTGTTTGCTTTTGGAGAAGGGGGAGACTCTGACTTAGGAAGATCCCCTCCTGGCGCTAACATCCCTTTCCTAACGGCCTTATTGAGTTATTCATATGCCTTATAATTTACCCATCTGAAATGTACCATTCATGGGTTTTCATTCTATTTACAGAATTGCACAAGAACAGACACAATCAATTTTAGGACATTTTTATCACCCCACAAAGAACCCTTGTACCCTTAGCCACCGCCCCCAACCTTCCCATCCCTAACTGCTCTAAAAAACACTAATCTGCTTTCTGTCTCTATCTTTTTGCCTGTTCTGGACGCTTCGTACTAATGGAATATACACACCATGTGCTCTGTGACTGGCTTCTGTCCCTTAGCATAATGTTTTCAAGGTTCATTCCCGCTGAAGCTTGTATCATTGCTTTGTTCCCTTTTTTTTTTTTTTTTAATGCTCATTTATTTTTGAAAGAGACACAACATGAGCAGAGAGAGAGGGAGACACAGAATCCGAAGCAGGTTCGGGGCTCTGAACTGTCAGCCCAGAGCCCGATGCGGGGCTTGAACTCAGGAACCATGAGATCATGACCTGAGCCAAAGACGAAGACGGATGCCCGACCGACTGAGCCCCCCAGGCACCCCCAAGCAGTATTATTCAGAAAAGCCAAGCAACAGAAACCGCCCGAGTGTCCATCACTGGTGGGTGTGTAAACCAGATGAGGTACATCCATGCAGAGGAGTATTACTTGGCTATCAAAAGGAACAAAGCACAGGAGCACCTGGGTGGCTCAGTCGGTGAAGCGTCCGACTTTGGCTCTGCTCGTGATCTCACGGTTCACCAGTTCGAGCCCCGCGTCGGGCTCTGTGCTGACAGCTCGGAGCCTGGAGCCTGCTTCCGATTCTGTGCCTCCCTTTCTCTCTCTGCCCCTTCCCTGCTCTGTCTCTCAAAAATAAGTAAACAATTTTTTTAAAAAAATACTGATTGGGTATTTGCGTGTACGTTTTTACGCAGACCTGTGTTTTCATTTCTCAGGAGCACACCTAGGATTGAAACTGCTGGGTCATAGAGTAACTCTGTGGTTAACCTTTTGAGGGATGGCCAGACTGTGTCCAAAGCGGCTGCAACATTTACATCCCCATCCAAAGCAGATGAGGGCTCCCGTTTCTCAACAACCTTACCCAAACCTCTCTCTCTCTCTCTGATTCTAGCCGTCCTGCTGGGTGTGAGGCGATGCCTCATTGTGGTTTTGACTTGCAGGTCCCTGGTGGCCAGTGATGTGTTCGACACCTTTCCACGTGGTTGCTGGTCATGTGTAGGCCCTTCTGTAGAGAAATGACTGTTCGGATCCTTTCCCCCATCTTAAAAGGGGGTTATTTTTCTTTTTATCATGGAGTCCTAGCACGAAAATTTAGAAAGAACAAATTGCTAATTCCCCGAACTGCCCAGGAAATTAGGCTCACGCCTGACTCATTTCCCAACCCGCTTTTGAACCAGACCAGATTTTTTTTCCCTTGACACTTGCATGTTAGCATTCGTGTGGAGAGAACGCAAGCCAGGTTGAGAAGAGGTGTCCTCTGCTCTCGGCTGGCCGAGCCCTGGGGGAGGCAAGGAAAGGTAACGTCCCATAGGATCATTTGAAGAAACAGTACTTAAAAGGTGTCAGCTGATTCTTGACTTTTAACACCGGAGCTGTGTGAGTCTTAGAGCGTCAGCCGAGAGAGCCCCAGGCACAGACAGGGACTAGACGAAGGGCCTGGAGAGTCGATCTTTGACTCAATTAGGCTGAATCAATCTTGCCATTGAGTTCCCAAGGAAATTCAATTACAGGTCAAGTGTAGGAAGCCCAGTAATTGTGGCTTAAGCAGCAGAAATGGCAGGTGATCAATAGTAGCCTGGGGATGAGTTTGACTTCAAAGCCCCTGAATCTCTAGTGGGCAGGAAAGGCGGGAGAGGGGAGAGAGGAGGAGGCTCCCAGAGGCTCCCAGAGTCGGAAGGCCAACCGTCGAGAGGTTTGCCCCAAGCCAAAGGGCCACAGGACAGACGGGGCGGGGCGCTGAAAATGACACTGCCCCCCATGCCTGCCCGGCCAGCCGCTGACCCGAGTGTGTCACGGGCACAGGGGCCCTCGGTGGGAGCTGAGGGTGGTGACAGGTGGCCAGAAACGATGCTCCCCAGGCTGGCTTCAGAGGCCGAGGCTGCCAAAGTCGGCTGTGCGGGGAGAGCGCGGTCGTGATGTGGGACTGGAGGCAGCTCCTGGGGAGGAGGGGCTCGCTAGGAGACCCTGTAGCCTGCTCACGGAAGTAGGAGACCGGAAGTAGGAGGCCGGAAGTAGGAGACCGACGGAAGTGCCTGCTTCTTCTGGCCGTGACACAGATCTTATAAGAGGGGCTCTGTGGTTGCATCAAAATCCAGGAGCCGTCAGTAGATGGATAGATTCCACCACCTCAAGACACAAAGAAGGAAAAAAAACAAAACCCAGACTTTAGTGCGACCAAAAAAGAAAAAAAAAATCAGAAATATATGGCACTGATATATATTTGGGGGAGACTGGGGTAAAGTGTACGGGAGATGGCGATCTGCTATTTTTTGCTACTGTATGTGAGTCTACACTGATCTCAACGTAGAAAGTGTAATTAAAACTCTGCGAGTAAAGTCAAAAGACACACCACAAGCGGTGGTTAATATGTGCAGCTCATGCCACAGACCGAGGGCTAACTCATATACAAAGAGCTTCCACAAATCAAGAAGAAAAAGACCACCACATCCAACGGTGGGGGGAAAAATGAGCAAAGCAAAGGATGCAAAGAGTTCACACACACACACACACACACACACACGATAAAATAAGTTTTTAAGTACATGAAAAGAAGCTCAAACTTGGTCGAAGAGAAATTCGAGTTAAAGCTATAATAAGGGGGTGCCTGGGCGGCTCAGTTGGCTAAGCGTCTGACTCGCGATTCCCACTCAGGTCATGAGCTCAGGGGTGTGGGATTGAGCCCCGTAGGGGCTCCCTGACAGCATTGAAACTGCTTGGGATTCCCTCTCTCTCTGCCTCTCTCTGTCTCTCCCCCCGCCCCTCCCCCACTCGTGCTCTCTCTCTCCCTCCCTCCTCCCTCTCTCTCTCTCTCTCAAAAATAAACGTTAAAAAAAAAAGAAATGAGAGGAGATGAATGAAAAGAAAAGATGAATGAAAAGGGTGAGGTCCAAACAAAGGTCTTCGTGCAGCATTCTTGGGATTTTCCTGGATACGAGGTAACTTCTCTTCTGTTCCACCAGCATCACAAGATCCTAAACAAACCTGCTTTATTCGCCAGGGTGTGGAGAAACTTAAAAAGCCGGAAGACAAAGATGACTAAAGCCTCCCTGCAAACTGCCTGAGCCCACGCTCCCACAGTCTAATCGGATAAGGACCTTTTTTGGAAAGGGCCTGTGTCCCTGGGCCCCACTCCTGGCTGGGGAGTCAAGGCCATACGCTCACGAGTGGGTGAGACTCTCAGGGCACAGAGAGGAGACGTTTCTGGGACGCGTGGGCATCAAAACCCCGGACGCTATCGTTCCCAAACCGTGATGAGTCCTCACGGGGGCCACAGTTAGCCCGAGAGGGTTCAGGGTACAGATCATAGGACGAAAAGTGGAAGCTTCGATGCAAATCGCAACGCCTGAACAGACGCCGTGTGCCGTGGTCTTGTCTCCTTCGCCTGAGCGTGTGACGGGGACGGCCGTCGTGTCTGACTGGAGTCTGCTTCCCCTGCCCAGCGTGGTGAGAGGGAACACGCGTACATAGGCGCTTCTGCCCATACCGATTGGTCGCGCTCCATGGGAACCCATAAAATTGCCGGAGCCCACACAGGTCGTCGGTTAGAAACAGTGTGGAAGGGCAGGCGGACGAGAGAAGATTACCTCTGCAAGGAGTGCCCTGTTTCTCGGGGCTCCTGAGTGGCTTAGTCGGTTGAGCGTCCGACTTCGGCTCAGGTCACGATCTCACGGTTCGTGGGTTCGAGCCCTGCATCGGGCTCTGTGCTGATGTCTCGGAGCCTGAAGCCTGCTTCAGATTCTGTGTCTCCCTCTGTCTCTGCCCCTCCCCTGTTCTTTCTAGAAAAGAAATAAATATTTTAAAAAATAAACATTAAAAACAACCACCTTTGTGTCAGAATTTCTATACCGTCTTAACGTTGACGCTTGGCGAGAGGGAAAAACCACCTCAGCTTGACCACAGCCAGGCCTCCAGGACCCTGTGAGTCTTTGGCACAGAAAGATCCCTTTGGAACCTTCCCCTGGATTTTACCTCCCCCCCCCCCCCCGCCGCCCCCACCAGCTGCCAAGTACACAGTCGGTGTCTCTTCATGGTCCCTGAGCAGCTCTTCCTGCCCACGGGGTCCTGTCCCCGGGCTTTAATAAAAGCACCTTTCGGCACCAAAGACGTCTTCAAGAATTCTTTCTTGGCCGGCAGCCCCGAACCCCCCCATCACCCCGAAACCTCATCACCTCGATGCTTTGAGAGAAGCTCGGAGCAAGAGGTGATCCTGCCTCTTGGGGGCAGTTCCACGGGACGTCTGGACGCGCGAAGCCAGACGTCTCCGAGACCAGTCCTTCTCTGGAACCTAACCAAGTCAAACGGAAGCCCGCAGTCCTGACTGGCCTTGATCTGAGAGAAGGGGTGGGGTGGGGGGTTGGACTGACTGCTGCTGACTAAGCTGGCCCTCGTAGGTGTGCCGATTATCTTTCGGCTCCGTTTTTTTCAGGTTACGTGTCCCTGACCCCATTGCCAGGACGCAAATACCTTATGCAGGCAGGTCTTATGATAACAGTGCTAACAAGACTCAAATGCATGGGGGGGGGGCAGGAAATGACTGGTCTGGGGAAGAACTGGACTGAGCTAACCATCAGCTACGGTGCCAGCAGCCGAGGCCACATGGAGGACAGAGGTCCTCGCCCGGCAGCCCGGCTGAGCTACTGGACAGGTGCCTCGGCTGCCGGCCGTGCCCGTGAGCCATCTCGGGTGCCCAGCCAGCATCGCGGGGAGCAGGAGAGCTGCCCAGGGCAATCCACAGATTCCTAGAATTACCAATGGCTGTTTGTACTAACCAGACAAGCCGCTAAATATTGGGGTATTTTATTACCTGGCCATCAATAGAGAGAACACCTGTTCTTTCCAGTTCCTGAGGCTTCTAGGATTTGTTTTTAAGTTTATTTATTTATTTTGAGAGAGACAGACACAGCACAAGTGGAGAAGGGGCAGAGAGAGAAGGAGAGAGAGAGAGAGAGAGAGAGAGAGAGAATCCCAAGGAGGCTCCACGACGTCACTGCAGAGCCCGATACGGGGCTTGAACCGGCAAAACCTTGGGATCGTGACCTGGACGGAAACCAAGAACCAGATGCTTAACTCGCTGAGCCACCCAGCGCCCTTATGATCCTGCTTTGTTGAGGCGGGTCCCCACCAGCACTTGGGCTTAGCTCTGTCCTCTGCCGAATCAGAGATCATCCACACTCTCCCCGGACTTAACCGACTGAGCCACCCAGGCGCCCCTCAACTTCGTTTTTTCACCCAGGGGCTCCTCTGCTCAGAGGGTGCCTCCAGCCTCCACATACCCCAGAGTCTGGGGATCAGTTGGGAGTTTGGGGATCAGAGCCTTCCTGACTCCCAGTGCTTTTTCAGCAGCACGTCATTTGTTCATCCCAGTCCCTGGTGACAAGGGACCAAACTCCAGCTGAGTCCTCTCCCTGGACCGCCCCCACCTCTGAGGTCATTGCCAGCACTGAGTGCTCATCGCGGGGGCCGGGGAATCTCTCCTCCGGCCTGGAGCAGATCCTGCAAGCGTCTGTCCCCGTGTCTGCATGATACCATTCCGTTTTCTGTGTCTGGGGACGGCCCAGCACCTGTTCACGCAGCTCCCAGAAGCACAGCCTGATTTTGTCCCTAGACCCCTCCACCCTCACCCTCTGTGTCCTCCAGAAGGGCCTGGCTCCAACCTCAGCCCCGTGTGACCGAGTCCCTGCCGATCGTGACCGCGTGGACGACTGACCAAGGTCAGGCCAATGGGAGTCAAGAGACTCAATTCTTGGACTTTGGTCAAAGCCGTCGGGTGAATGGGGTCTTTGCTTGCTGGATGGAGGGCCAGAGCCCGCGGCAGCCACTTTGCCACTATGAGAGGAGAGCCCTTGGGACAATAAAGCCAATCACAAAGGACCGCAAAATCCGAGACGGGTCGTCTACACCTGCAGCTGGCTGTGCCTGGAGTGGGCCCCGTCCCTCAAGTTTTCAGTCATAAGACCCCATGGAAGCTTTCTGATGGGGCCTGTTTGGTCTCCAGGCCCTCCCTGCACCTACCAGGAGAATCCGGTCTAAAAGTATCAGAAAGACACAAAGAAACAATTCTTCTAAAAATCTTCAGACGTGGCCTACAGCTCCCCCTAGTGGAAAACATTGTGTTTTCAGCGTCTGGACCCAAGGCCTTCATTTCAAATCACCGCGTCCCCACAGTCTGTCTATATCTAGGTGACCTGGGAACATCTTTCCTAGTTCAAAAAGTACGTAATTTCTGCTGTTTCTAATCTGGATTTCGGACGTTTCCCGTAATACTTTGTAGCTGAGAACCGTAATCCTGAACAAAACATGTTCGTGGGGCTTTCCCAAAACCACAAAGTGGATTTAGAATGCGCTAGAGCCCTTAGGCTCTCAGCACCGAGGGCTGCCGCCCCCCCCCCCAGCTCTGCTAAGTGAGGGGAGAGAGGCGCCCGATGGAAGAGGCAAAACCGGATGTGTGCAAATACCCAGGTGCTTTCACGGCCAAGCTGAAGTGTCATCAGACGTCGGAGAACCACCTTTCGAGTAAGGATGGTCCGCGTCCTGGAAAAGGTGGATGGGGAAGGACATGCGGGAAAGATCGGTCCCCAGTGGAAAGGAGGGAATACAAATGTACCTAAAATAATTCAGTGAACACCTCAAACATGCCTGCAACAGAAAGCCACACTCGTAAAAGACCTACCTGGTTTGTTGTGTTCCCACACAGTGAGGTGTTATCCAGCCGTTAGAAGGAATACCATTTTGACATGTGCTAGAACATGAATAGACCCTGAAAATGTCACAGCGGGATACATGGACATCATTTTAAAAACCTTGTGATTTATAAGGCCAGCCAAGGAACTCTCTTAGAACATTTTTGAGGACTGTCTTTTTTTTTAAGTTTATGTATTTATTGAGAGAGAGAGAGAGCGCACGCGCATGCAAGGGAGGAGCAGAGAGAGAAGGAGAGAGAGAGAGAGAGAGACAACCCCAAGCAGGCTCCACACTGTCAGTGCAGAGCCCGATGTGGGGCTCGAGCCCACGAACCGCGACATCGTGACCCGAGCCAAGATGGAGAGTCTGATGCTTAACCGACTGAACGACCCAGGCACCGCTTGAGGACTGTCTTTGGGTTTCTAACTATTTCCATCCTTAGTTAAGTCCTGTTTCCAGACAAGTCTGCGGTTCCAGTATAAAAAAACTCAGGCCTACCAACGCAAAGGCGTAGTGCTCATTCGTTATAATGAATCTCTTGTACCTCACCGAGGCTTAGGGTCCCGAAGAGGAGGAAGGGGAAGGATAGGGCAACCCACTGAGAGAGCGAGAGCTTAGCTTTTCCTCCTTCGGAAGCAAAGCCTAAGTCTTCAGGCGCTGGAGGATAGGGAAGGGGGAGAAGGAAGGTGTGCAGACAGATCTCAGGCCGGAACGTTCTTTTTCCTTCTTGGTTTGGAACGGGGGGAGTCCTGGCGGGGCGGGGGAACCATCCAGATGGGTATGGGGGAGCTCGTGGACACGGACAGGGATATGTTTCAAACCAGAAGAAGCCCCCCCCCCCCCCGTCGCTGTTCCAACAGGGATCGGAGAAGGAGCACAGAAGAGGCGGAGGCAGGAGGGAACAGGGAAGAACTCTCAGGATGTGGCGTGAGACAGGGGATCCAGGGCTCCGGGCTTGACACTGAGGCGACGCCAGTCTGCGGAGAAGCCAGTTGAGGCCTGGGGTGGAAGAGGGGAGGCATCGATGGCCATGGGCATGGAGGGGCAGCAGTGGACGCCATGACCTGCCCCAGGCCAGGTGGGACCTGTTGTCCCCAGCACACGCCAGCCCAGAGACCAGCCCAGCCTGGGTCAGGAAACAGCTGAGGACGGCACAGAGACAGCCACCGCTCTCCCCCCGGGCCCAGATACCGCCTTGGGAGAGGCGATGAGAAGGGGGGAAGGATAGCCTTGGGGAGAAGGCAAACTTGGAAATGACTGTGTACTTGCTCCAAAGAGAGCGTCTAATCTGGAGGAGACAGACTCCACTAAGCATCACGTTAACGGATTTTCTCCTGCTGCCAGCAGTGAGAAAGGAAGGAAGAAAGGCCAGGCGGACATAAAGTGCCTCCATCATACGCACATCTGAGCGCGTGGAGATTTACAACCCGGCTTCATAAACACGAATCGGAATTGAGAACACGATAAACGCTAAAACACGATAAACCAGGAACAATGGTGGGAAAGGAAACCAGTGAGACATGTGGTTAAGTCTTAACTGCTGCTCCTTAAGCATTTGAGAAAATGCAATTGACTAGAAAGAATCACAAAGACAGAAAAGACTTAATATTAAGACGTAAAAGATATATATATTTTTTTATATATTATGTATTTTATGTATTTATATATGAATGTAATATATAATATAATGTTTTTATTATATAAATCGTATAATACTAACATATTATATAATATATTACTACATGTTATACATAACATATTATATAATATATTACTACATGTTACACATAACATATTATATAATATATTACTACATGTTACACATAACATATTATATAATATATTACTACATGTTACACATAACATATTATATAATATATTACTATATATTACACATAACATATTATTACACATTTGTAATTATACATTATACATGTATACACATATATAATTATTACATTATATATTACACATAACATATAATATATTATATATAATATATACTATATATTATACATAACATATAATATACATATAACATATGCATATATATGCATAACATATAATATACATATAACATACACATATACATGTAACATTATACATAACATATAATATACTAACATTATACATAACATATTATATAATATATTACTATATATTACACATAACATATTATATAATATATTACTATATATTACACATAACATATTATATAATATATTACTATGTATTACACATAACATATTGTATAATATATTACTATATATTGCACATAACATATTATATAATATATTACTATATATTGCACATAACATATTATATAATATATTACTATATATTACACATAACATATATAATATATTACTATATATTACACATAACATATTGTATAATATATTACTATATATTGCACATAATATATTATATAATATATTACTATATATTATACATAACATATTATATAATATATTACTATATATTATATATGACATAAATATATAATATGTATAAATATAAATTATATAATATTTATAAGTAGATAAATACATATATTTTTTAATCCGGAACTAAAATTCTAGAATTTAGAGTCTGGTTGGGGGTGGGATGAGTGGAAAGGAGGAAAGAGAAGTGTCAAAAGCTACACCTGTTAGATGACTGTCATCAAAAAGACAAGAAGTGGTGAAAATGTGGAGAAAGGGGGACCCTCGCACACTGCTGGTGGGAACGCAGACTGGTGCAGCCGCTGTGGAAAACGGTATGGAGGCTCCTGAGAAAATCAAAACTACCATATGATCCAATGTTCCCACTTCTGGGTATTTAGCTGAAGAAAATGAAATCGCTATCTTGAAGAGTTCTCTGCACCTCCGTGTTCATTGCAGGGTGATTTACAATAGCCCGGATGAATGGATCAAAATTCGATACACACACACGCACACCCTGAAATATTACGTAGCTATAAAACAGAATGCAATCTTGTCATTTGTGACAACATAGATGGACCTGGAGGGAATTATGCTAAGTGACATAAATCAGACAGAGGAAGGCAAACACTGCATGATCTTGCTTACTTGTGGAATCTGAAAAAACCCAAAGTTATAGGGGCTCCTGGGTGGCTCAGTCAGTTAAGAGTCCAAATTCGGCTCAGGTTATGATCTTGCAGTTCGTGAGTTCGAGCCTCGCGTCGGGCTCCGTGCTGACAGCTTGGAGCCCGGAGCCTGCTTGGGATTCTGTGTCTCCCTCTCTCTCTGCCCCTCCCCCACTCACACTCTGTGTCTCTCAAACATAAATAAACATTTAAAAAAACACACAAAGATGCAGATACAGAGAACAGGTTGGTTGTTGCTGGGGACGAGTGTGGGGGAAGGACAAAGGGGGTGAATATGAGCAAAGGGTTCAATCTTCCCATTATAAGATAAATCAGTCCCAGGGATGTAAAGCAGACTGGTCACTACAGTTAACAATTCCGTGCTGTGTATTTGCAAGTTGCTAAGGAGTAGATCTTAAAGTTTCTCACCATAAGAAAAAACATTTTTGAAGTTTATTTAAAAAAAAAATTTAGGGGCGCCTGGGTGGCACAGTCGGTTAAGCGTCCGACTTCAGCCAGGTCACGATCTCGCGGTCTGTGAGTTCGAGCCCCGCGTCAGGCTCTGGGCTGATAGCTCCGAGCCTGGAGCCTGTTTCTGATTCTGTGTCTCCCTCTCTCTCTGCCCCTCCCCTGTTCATGCTCTGTCTCTCTCTGTCCCAAAAATAAATAAAAAACGTTGAAAAAAAAATTTAGTAGTTTCTACACCCAACGTGGGGCTTGAACTCACGACCCCGAGATTGAGTCACATGCTCTTTGGACTGAGTCAACCAGGCGCCCCAGGAAAAGAAATGTTTACATTCTGTGTGGTGACGGACGTCACAGTATCACTGACTGTGATAAGCATTTCAAAAGTGTACACGTACAAGACCATTATGCTTTACACCTAAAAGGAATACAACGTGAGATGTCAACTACATCTCAGTTACAACACACACACACACACACACACACACACACACACACAAGCCAAACCAAACTAATACAGTGAAAGAAGAAAGTGGTTGCCCTGTGGCAGGAACTGGGACAGGACTGGCTGCAAATGGTCACCAGAGAACCTTCTGAGGTGACGAAAATGTCCCGTATCTTGGAATCTGAAACAGGTTCCAGGCTCCGAGCTGTCAGCGCCGGGTCGGACGTGGGGCTCGAACCCACAGACCGTGAGATCACGACCTGAGCCGAATCCAGACGCTTCACCGACGGAGCCCCCCAGGCGCCCCTCGACAGCTGTGGTTGAAAAGAAAAACCACAGGGGCGCCTGGGGGGCTCAATGGGTTAAGCGTCCGACTCTGGACTTCTGCTCGGGTCACCACCTTCCCTACAGCGTGGTGGCCTCGGGACAACCAGACTGCTTACGCGGTGGCTCTTACGGCCTCACCTGAGCACCACCTCGGCCATAATCACAAGCCCGCCCAGAGCCGGAGGAAGGCAGATGGCACCTCTACCGGAAGAGCGCCTAAGTCACCCTGTGGGGCCCGAGGGTGCTGGTGCCTGCCACAGCAGCTCACAGCCCGCCCCCAGGCCAGCACATCCCCTTCCCCCTACAGACACCCCTTTCACAGACGGCACCAATCCAGCCTCTAGGGTTTTACCATTGAAATCAGGTCTGGACGCTGGATTCCATGGGGTGCCCTTCACCCATTTCCTGAAGCTCTGGGTGAGGGTGGGGGCGGCAGGGGAGTGTGGGGGGGAGGGGGGGCGCTGGTCCCTGTACCTGTCCTGGATTTCAAAAGAGATCACCCCAGCCCCGTGGGGGAGGACAAGGGTTCCCGTTGGACTCTAGCTTCGGGACATTCTTCCGGCACCCCCTGAACACTTCTGCAAGTATTAAAAGCCGCGGGGAAACCCGGCTGAATGAGAAATATCCAGAATCTGCCAGCCCAAGGTGCGGTCTGGCCTTTTCCCTGTGGCCCTCAGTGGACTGGCTCTACTGCCTGGGGAATTGGGGAATTGGGGGTTCCTTCTTCGGTCCCCTGGAACAGCACGGATTGGAACTTCACGAGCCCACTTAATATGCGGATCCCCCCCCCATAAATACAGCACAGTACTATAAATATTTTCTCTTTCTTATGGTTTTCTTTCTTTTTTAATTTTTATTAATTTTTTTAAGTTTATTTATTTTGAGAGAGACAGCATGAGTGGAAGAGGGGCAGAAGGAGAGAGAGAGAGAGAGAGAGAGAGAGAGAATCCCAAGCAGGCTCCTCACGGCCAGCACGGAGCCCCACGTGGGCCTCGAACTCGTGAAACCGTGAGATCATGACCTGAGCTGAAACCAAGAGCCATCGGATGCTTCACCGACTGAGCCACCCCAGCTCCCCAAGCTGCATCCCTGCTACTCCTTGGCTCATGACCCCTTCCTCTGTCTTCAAAGACAACAGAATAGCATATTCCCAGTTGTCACATTGCTTCCTCGTATGGTACGTACATATTGTGTAATATGTTATATTCTATATATTGTGTATAATTGGATTCTTATAAGGACACCTGTGACGGCATTTAGGACCACCTGGATCATCTCTTATCCCAAGGTCATTCCCTTTGAATGTTTTATGTACATTCAAACAGAGGAACGCTACTTAAGGAAATGAGGTAAATCTATATCCAAGAACATGGGAAAATGCCCAAGGTATATCATAAAGAGAAAAATAGAAATTAGCAGCGGCGCCTGGGTGGCTCAGTCGGTTGAGTGTCCGACTTTGGCTCGGGTCATGGTCTCACAGTTTGTGAGTTCGAGCCCCGCATCGGGCTCTGTGCTGACAGCCGGGAGCCTGCTTCGGATTCTGTGTCCCCCTCTCTCTCCGCCCCACCCCTGCTCACACACTGTCTCTCTCTCTCTCTCAAAAATAAATAAAGATTTAAAAAAATTAAAAAAAAAGAAATTAACAGCAACAACCAGTCAGAAGATATAACGGGAAACTACAAGAGCAATTGAAAGACAAATACCTTCCAGAAAACTTAATAAGAAACGCATCGAATCTATTTAAAGAGGAGTTTAAAACTTTTCACAAAGGGACTCTCGAACAAATCGGCCTATATGCCATATTCTTGCCTCGAGAGATTGAACATTATAAAATAGAAATCTTCCATAAATCCATTTTTAAATTTGATACAATAACAGTGAAAGTCGTCATGCTTTGGAATAAAATCCTAGACGAATTGATTGTAAAGGTTATATTCAAAAATTAATGCGTAGGAATAGCCAGGAAATTTCTGGAAAAGAAAAGCAATGAGACAGGGGAAGGGGGTGGAGAGTAGCTCTATTACTTATTTTGAAATATTATTTCAGTAATGAAAACAGTATGTTACTGGTTCATATTAGACAGACTGACCAATGGAAGTGGAGAGAAAGTCCAGAAATCAATGCAGATAGATTCAGGAATGTCCTTTATGACGAATATGGGGGAGAATTAAATTACTCAGGAAATAAGAACGAGACAGTTGGAGCCAGCAGAAGAAAATCATGCTAGATCCGTAACTGATGGCAGACAAATTCCAAGGGGTCAAAGATTTAAACATCAAAAGTGAAATATAAGTCCTTGAAGGAAACAGTGGGAGAATTTGTTTATAACCTTGGCCTGGCCAAGGCTTGTTAAATAATGACCCGAAATAAAAAAAAAATTTTTTTAAATCTTAAAAGACACACGTAAAAACGTGCCTGTCGAAAACACACCCGTGTTTAAAGCAAACAAAACACACCCACACACATGGGTAAAATAGTTTTACATGTTTTTCATGCTTATTTATTTTGAGAGAGAGAGAGAGAAAGGGAGAGAGAGAATCCCAAGCAGGCTCTGCGTTGGTATCACAGAGCCCGACATAGGGCTCGATCTCACAAATCGTGAGATCACAACCTGAGCCGACGCCAAGAGTTGGTTGCTTAAGCAACTGAGCCACCCAGGCGCCCCAACACACTCTGGAAAATACTTTCGCAGATCATATCACAAATGTGTAATTCTCCTAACATTTAAAAAGCTCTAAAAAAAAAAAAACTGTAAGAAAGATACCAATAACCCAATAGAAAAGTGGTAAATACACCGACAATTCTCAGAATATGATATACAAATGGCTTATAAACACGCAGGCGGGGCAATTTATTGGAGCAGAGCTAGTCATAGGCAAACAGGTAACTGGTCAACCAGATGATGTGGCCTCCGTTCAGTGGAATACCATGTAACTGTAACCATCTCTTATGAAACAAGACAGGAAAAGACCTCCAAGATCTGTCATCAAAATCAAAGAGCAAAGTATAGACCCGTGTTACCTTTTATGTCAAAGGGAACCGTAAGAAAATATGTCTTATTGGCTTGTGTACCTCGAAGGATCCCCGGAGGATAAATAACAATCTAACGGTGACTGCCTATTCAAAGGGGCAAACTAAGAGGGCACAGGGAGGGGGACTTTTCACAGTATTCTTTTTTTAATTTATTTTATTTTTAATCCTATAAAATGTTAAATGTGTTACCTTCTTATGCAACAAATACAAAATAAAATATTTTTGAGGAGAGAATTGAGAATTACATAAAATGATATATTTTCTTTCTTTTTTCTAACGTTTATTTATTTTTGAGAGAGAGAGAGAGAGAGAGAGAGAGCAGCAGAGGGGCAGAGAGAGAGAGGGCGACACAGAATCCGAAGCAGGCTCCAGGCTCTGAGGTGTCAGCACAGAGCCTGACTCAGGGCTCAACCCCATGAATGGTGAGATCATGACCTGAGCTGATGTCAGATGCTTAACTGACTTAGCCACCCGGGTGCCCCTCTCAAAGATTTTTTTTTAAGTTTTATTTATTTAAGTAATCTATATGCCCAAAGTAGGATTTGAACCCACAACCTCAAGATCAAGAGTCACACGCTCTTCTGATTGGGCCACCCAGGAGTCCCCAAAAATGGTGATTTAAAGTTCATTTTCTAATTGCATAGGGAAACACGATCTATTTCCATGTTCTCTCATCACTATTCTTTATGACAAACTGCAGTGTAAGCCTGGCTTTTGCCTTCTATTTTAGATTCAACGTCCTTTTCTAACTCAACTTGAATTGTTTTTTAAGAATCAGACTCCCCCAGGACTTGCCTGCTACTCTCAGATTCAAGACAAATTGGATAAAAAGTCCTTTCGCCTCATTTAAACTTTAAGGAAACATGGTTTTCCTCGTCTACTGCTGTAGCAATTCCACAAACAGAAACTTCTCATTCCTTCTGTCAAGTCCAAATTTCATGACTTCATGGGGGGTGGGTGAGGGACTAAAAATCCCAGAAGAGGGACATTTTCCCTTCTCTAAACAAGGAGAGAAACCAAGACCTTCCAGAGGGGGAGCTCCACCTGTGGCTGAGGTTATTTATAGGACTTGGATTTAAATTTAATTCTGCCCTCTGGTAACTCCAGTGGCACCTGCTACTTTAAGAGCTGGCCCCACCCTCTACGTAAGAGAGCTGTTTAGCTCCAGTGCGTACAGATCAAATGCAAGTTTAGCAGGCAAGACACGAGAAACACAAACAAGTTCTGCAATGGGTCCCTGGAAGAGGGGGGCCAGTGTGGTGGCTGGAGTCAGGCTGTGTCACCTGGGCACGAGGACCAGGATGGATTTAAACTATTCTGCCCCTAGAATATAAAATGGGGCGGCCGCTCCGAAAAACATTGCACATATGGTCCAGCCATTCCTCTTCTAGGTACAGACTCAAAAGAATTGAATGCAGGGACTTAAATGGGTATTTGAACAGCCACGTTCACAATAGCCTAAAGGTAGAAGCAAGACAAGAGTCCATGGACAGATAAATGACTAAGCACAATGTGGAATATGCACACAGTGGGATATTATTCAGCCTTTAAAAAGTAGGCAATTGTGACACCTGCTCCAATACGGATATACCTTGAGCACATTACTCTGCGTGAAATAAGCAAGACATAAAAGGACAGATACTATACGATCCCACTTCTACGAGGTACGTAGAGTGGTCAAAGTCATAGAGACTTTGAACGGTGGTTGCCGGGGCTGGGAGGAGGGGAGATGGGGAGTTATTGTTTACTGGGTATGGTGGTTCAGTTTGGGATGATGGAAAGTTTTAGGGATGGATAGTGGTGACAGTGAATATATTTCATGCTGTTGGATTGCACACGTAAAAATAGCTAAAATAGTAAATTTTATATTATGCACCTTTTGCCACAATAAAAAAAAAGTTTAAAAAAAGTTGGACAGTTAACCGACTGAGCCACCCAGGCACCCCTCAAAATGTTTTTTTTTAATTTTTTAATGTTTATTTATTTTTGAGAGAGAGAGAGACAGAGTGTGAGTGGGGAGGGGCAGAGAGACAGGGAGACACAGAATCCGAAGCAGGCTCCAGGCTCTGAGCTGTTAGCACAGAGCCCGACGCAGGGCTTGAACCCACAAACCATGAGATCATGACCTGAGCTGAAGTCAGACGCTTAACCGACTGAGCCACCCAGGCGCCCCTCAAAATGTCTTATTTAAAACTTATTTAAGGGGCTCCTGGGTGGCTCAGTCGGGTAAGCATCAGACTCCTGATTTCGTCTCAGGTCGTGATTTCACAGTTTGTGAGCTTGAGCCCCGCCAGAGTGAAGCTCTGCTCAGATAGCATGGAGCCTGCTTGGGATTCTCTCCCTCTCTCTCTCTCTCTTTCTCTCTCTCTGCCCCTCCACTGCTCTCTCTCGTTCTCTCTCTCAAAATAAATAAATAAACTTAAAAAAATAAGTAACACTTATTTAAAATCCCTGAATATAGTGATTAAGTGTTCACCTCCGTGAGGTCTTAAAACTCTTCATTCGCATTGTATCCCTAGAGCCTAAAACAGTGCCTGTCACAGTGGAAATTCATGAGTGTTTTTTGAATGAATGAATGATTCCTTATTCAAGTTGCTCATGCACAAATAAATGTTTTTCCAAGGTCGTTCCTGCAAGTGGGGTTGCTTTGACTCTGCTAAGTGTTGCAAAAACAGTCCACCAATTTACATCTTCGTCACCAATATGAAGGGATTGCATCTTCTATTTCTACCAACATTTGCTATTCTCACACCTTATTTTTTGCCATCTGATAGATATTAAGGGTATTTCACTGTTTTATTGTGTACTTCCTTGAATATTAGTGAGGTTAAACATTTTTCCTTAGGCTTTTCTCATGACTTGCCTGTTCATATCATTTGCCCATTTTTGTAGTGGGTTGTTTATCTCTTTCATATCATGTATGTTTGGGTACTCATCCTTTGTTAATGTTTTGCAACTATCTTCCTGTCTTTGGCTTATGTTTTCTCTTTGTTATATGCTTTTCTGACCAGAAATTTTTAAATTTTAAAATATTTTTAATCAAGTGTGTGGTTTTTGTTTGGTTGTGTTTTTTTGCTCTCTTTTGTTTTTTAGTAATCACTACACCCAACATGGGGCTTGAACTCATGATCATGAGATTGAGAGTTGCATGCTCCTCTAACTGAGCCAGCTGGGCGCCCCCAGAAATTTTAAATTTAATGTTTTCAAATGTGTCAGTCTTTCCCTTTATGGTTTGTACTTTATGCATCTTGTTTGAGAAATCCTTTCCTACTTTGAATTGATATAGATATTCTCTCTTCATCCACACGTTTTTTGTTAACTGTATATTTGGAAATAATTTTAAACTTACAAAACGCTGAAAAGATAAAAAAGGTACGAAGAACACTCCTATACCCCTTATCTAGTTCACCTCATTTTAACATTTTACCCATTCGTTTATTATTTGATATATATAATATAAACAACGTAGCAAATGTAATACATGTGATGTATAGTATATACATAGTATTTCTTAACTATTTGAAGGTAAGTTACATACATTATGGTGCTTCACAGCTAAATGCTTTAGTGTGTATTTCCTATGAGTAGGGAGTCTCCTACATAACTATAGCACGGTTATCAACTTTATAAATTTACATTCATAAAATAACTTTATCAAGTCTCCCATTCATATCCCAATTTTGTCAGCGGACATATTTGATGTTGATGTTCCCTATGGCATTTTTATAACCCCATAAGCCATTTAACCCTATAAACCCTATAACCTTATAGCAGTTTTTTTTTTTAATTTTTTTTTCAACGTTTATTTATTTTTGGGACAGAGAGAGACAGAGCATGAACGGGGGAGGGTCAGAGAGAGAGGGAGGCACAGAATCGGAAATAGGCTCCAGGCTCTGAGCCATCAGCCCAGAGCCTGACGCGGGGCTCGAACTCACGGACTGCGAGATCGTGACCTGGCTGAAGTCGGACGCTTAACCGACTGCGCCACCCAGGCGCCCCCCTTATAGCAGTTTTAAAAACCCTATAGTGTAGGGTCCAAGCTAGGAGAAGGTATTGCATTTAATCGTCATGTCTTTTTTGCTTCCTTTAATCTGGAACAGTTCCTCAACTTTTCTTTATTTGTCTTTTAGAATACTGATGTTTTTGAAGAATACAGTCCCATCCCTGCCCCCCCACCCCCTTTTTAGTAAAATGTTCCTCACTTTGTGTCTATCTGATGTTAGCTCGTGATTAGATTAGGCTTGATGAGAGCACTTTCAGCCGGACCTCTGCACAGCTGCAGTGATGTGCGATTTTGCATCCGCAATATTACGAAGATTGTGTCTTTCTCAGCGTATCACGTCTGGAGGCTGAATTTGTCTTAATTACCTTTGTCATCCAGACGTTATATTCTTTATCACAGGTAATTTTCACAACAACCTTCAGAGAGATTAAGCAACTTTCCCAAGTTTACCAAGCCAGGAAGGAGGAATTTGAACCCAGGTCTGCCCAAGCCCAGAGGTCTTTGCATTATTTCCTGGGGTTCTGCCTTCCCATAGGCCAAAGGGACGGGTTTCTAGGCACAGAGAAGTGGAAATCGGAGAATCGAGGGTGGGCAGATGAGAGAAAAGGGTATCAGACTGGTTCGGGTTTGGGCTCCGGGGTTCAGACTTTGCCAGCCAAGGGATGGGGCTTGGCCTTGGCTGCCGAAAGTGGTAACAGGTGATTGGAGGGAATGAGACAGAGAACTCCCACCCTGAAACTGGTCACCCATAGGTGTCCAGGGGCACAACTCATCGCTTCCCAGGCTGAGAAGAGTAATGTGGCAGCAGCTTGAAAAGGCGAACCTGCAGGTGCTTTTGTTGGGGGTGGGGGGGGTAGAGGGGAGGGGAGGGGGGCTGTTGAGAGGCATGGAGGAGAATCTGCTGGCGGCCTGGAAGCCAGGACAGCCTCCTCTGTAGGGAGCCCCATCCTCCACCAACTCCTCCCTGCCTGATTAAGGGACCTTAATCAGCTTGAGGAGATTAAGGACTCTGGACAGCTGTTCCCACACCCCCGCCCCGGCCGGGCTGGCAAAGGAGACCTGTGGGAGGGCGCCAGAAGGGGGATCTGCCCCGTGACCCCTCACCCCGGGCCTGGGCCCGAGCCCCGGACTTTCCGGTGAGTGGCTAAGGCCCCTCCGCAGGCACGGATTCGGGTCCCTTCTGCCCCAGAGGAATCCAAGGAGGGCGTGGGCATGTCTCCGCTGACCCCAGACGGCTCCGATGAGGGAGGAGGGGCGGGCAAGAGGGGAACAGGAAGCAGGAGAAACGGGGTGTGGGGGGTGCGGCCATGCCCTTGACTCCCGTAGAGTCGTCCAAGCCAGAGGAGGGGGCTGTGGAAGTGGGGACATGCCCCGGGGTTAGTTGGGCTTTGAGAAGCTGGAGGTTGCGGACAGAACCCTGAGAGAGTTGTGCCCCCCCCCACCGCCCCCCCCCCCCCGGCCGCTCATCCGGCCCTGCTTATGCTCCCAGAAGCCGGCAATGACGGCGTGCGCCCTCCCCGCGGGTGGGTGTCCGGACCCCCGGCGCCGCGCCCCCGCGCGGCGGGTTCCATCCCCGCCCGGCGTCCCCCGGGCCCTGCCGCTGCTTCTGCTGCTCCTGCCGCCCTCCGCCCGGCCCGCCGTCTTCACAGTGGGGGTGCTGGGCCCCTGGGCCTGCGACCCCATCTTCGCGCGCGCCCGCCCGGACCTGGCCGCCCGCCTGGCCGCCGCCCGCCTGAACCACGACCCTGCCATGGCAGGGTCCCCCCGCTTCGAGGTCGCGCTGCTGCCCGAGCCGTGCCGGACGCCGGGCTCCCTGGGGGCGGTGTCGTCCGCGCTGGGCCGCGTCTCGGGCCTCGTGGGCCCGGTGAACCCCGCGGCCTGCCGGCCGGCCGAGCTCCTGGCCCAGGAGGCGGGGGTCACGCTGGTGCCCTGGGGCTGCCCCGGGACGCGGGCGGCGGGCACGACGGCCCCCGCGGTGACGCCCGCGGCGGACGCCCTCTACGCTCTCCTCCGCGCCTTCCGCTGGGCGCGCGTGGCCCTGGTCACCGCGCCCCAGGACCTGTGGGTGGAGGCGGGACGCGCCCTGTCGGCCGCGCTCAGGGCGCGGGGTCTGCCCGTTGCCCTGGTGACCACCATGGAGCCGTCGGACGTGTCCGGGGCCCGGGAGGCCCTGAGGAGGGTCCAGGACGGGCCCAGAGTCAGAGGTAGGCTCCGCCGCGGGGTGCGGGGTGCGGGGAGGGAGGGGCGCGGCGGCGCGGGCAGCGGGGCGCAGCAGTGAGCCCGGGGTCTCGGTCCCCAGCCGTGATCATGGTGATGCACTCGGTGCTGCTGGGCGGCCAGGAGCAGCGCTGCCTGCTGGAGGCCGCCGAAGAGCTGGGCCTGGCCGACGGCTCCCTGGTCTTCCTGCCCTTTGACACGCTCCACTACGCCCTGTCACCGGGCCCCGAGGCCTTGGCCGCCCTGGCCAACAGCTCCCGGCTTCGCAGGGCCCACGATGCGGTGCTCACCCTCACGCGGCACTGTCCCCCCGGGGGCAGCGTGATGGACAGCCTGCGCAGGGCCCAGGAGCGCCAGGAGCTGCCCTCTGACCTGGATCTGCTGCAGGTAGAGGCACCTGGGAGGAGGGAAGAGGGGAGGGGGGGAGAGGGGAGAGGGGAGAAGGGCATGGAGTCAACGGGAGACGGGAAGACGGAGGCAGTGGGGAGAGACTGAGAGAGCAAGCTCTACCTGTTCTGACGTTTCCTGGGTAAACAGAGGCGCTGGGCTTGCTTGGGGCATCTTGGTGTATTGGGATTGCTTCCAGAGTGTAGGCCAGGGGACCCCCTCCCCCCCAAGCCCAGCTCCAAGCAGGAAACCCTAGTGAAAGCCACACTGTGATGTCTTGCGGTCAGCTTCAAAGTGAACCCGCTTCCAACACCACTGGGACAGGCAGTCTATAATACACTGCTGCTGTGTGTGTGTGTGTGTGTGTGTGTGTGTTTAAATTTTTAAATGTTTATTTATGTTGGAGAAAGAGACAGAGTGTGAGCGGGGGAGGGGCAGAGAGCGAGGGAGACACAGAATCTGAAGCAGGCTCCGGGCTCCCAGCTGTCAGCACAGAGTTTGGGACTCGAACTCCCAAACCGCGAGATCATGACCTGAGCCGAAGTCGAAGTCGGGTGTTCAACCGACGGAGCCCCCCAGGCGCCCCTGCGCTGCTGGTGTTCTTAAGAGAACGGGAAAGGAGGACAAAGGCAGATGCAACCTCCACGCCCAGTTTAGAGGTGTTTCCTCTGGGGCTTCGTCAGGTGGTCGTAACTTTTGGAGAGCCTTGACAAGTCTTGAGAGAAGCAGAAAGGACCCTAGGTGGGGCCAGGGGCTTCCATAATTATTTAGATCCACGGCTTACTGCCAACAACCCCAATACCCAGGATTCCCTGAGAATCCAGAATCCTGGGTCACACCATCTAACTCGAGACCGGTCACAAAAAGGGGAGGGGCCGGGGGCACCTGGTGCCTCAGTCGGTTAAGCTTCCACTTTGGCTCAGGTCATGGTCTCCCGGTCCATGAGTTCGAGCTCCACGTGGGAGCCTGCTTCGGATTCTGTGTCTCCTTCTCTCTCTCTCTCTCAAAAATAAATAAGCATTAAAAAAATTTTTTAAAGGGGGAGGGAGCTGGAAACCACTAAGATAGGTGGGAATTTAGATGGCAGTGGGCAGTAAACTAACCACCACAAAGACCTTCCTCAAAGGGTTGCACTTGAGAGAGGGCCGTGAATCAAGGGGGTGGGGGTTGGAATATTCCCCACCAACGCCCCTAGTCTCCTCCAAGAGGACCTGGGGTAGCCAGTGGGAGAAAGGATGGGAATAGTGAGCGAGAAGAGGAGAGCGAGGCGGTTGGGACAGTGGTGAGACTGGATGGGGGGCAGGTGGAGGAAGTGGTGACAAAAACCATCTTCAGCTCTCTGTAACTAGCACAGGTGAGACCCCGGGAGTTACCTTCGATTCCTCTTACCTCCCCCCTCCCACGCTAACCCTAACCCACCCACCGACCCCCCCACCCACCCACCCATCCAGACATCACGTCCTGTCAGTTTTACTTTTTAAAAGTCACTTGAATCCATCCTCGTTCTCTATTCTCACCGTCATTGCCCCGGTTCAGGCCGCAGCACCTCCGATCCAAAGCCTGAAACAAAATCTCCCCAAAAGGTCTCTGCTTCAATGCTCACCTGCCCCGGCCTTTCTCCACCCAACAATCAGTTCAAGCTTCAGACACCTGACAAATCTGACTGTGTCACACCCCTGTCCCGAGCCTCCCAGGGGCTTCCCTCGCCCTGGATAGATGACGGTCTCTTCAAAGGGCTTATCACGTCTCTCATGCCTTCCCCTGTCTTCCATCGTCCTTGAACTTCAGCCAGACGGAGCTACTCTGGTCTCCCTAAATGTGCCCGTGTCTCTTGCCTCTGTGCTGCTGGGTGCGCTCTTCCCTCTCCCCTGTCCCTCCCCTCCCCTCCCCCCAGATAACTGACTCACCCCCTCAAGGATGGTCACTTCTTCCGGAAGCCTTCTCCTCCTCCCTCAGCCTGGGTTGGGACCCTCCTTTCCTCCCTCTGCAGCTCCCTAATCACCCCTACCGTCACATGGCACTACCCTAACATCCCTGTCTCCCCAACTAGAAGAAAGGTTCCTTGGGACAGGGACTCTATCTCGTCAATATCTCAGTGTCACCTATTGCTTTACACACGCCTGGCACTGTGAGAGATGGGAACTGGGAAAAATAAGCTTGATCGCCTTGGGGAAAGAAAAGAAGGAAAAATAGAAATATAGAAGCCAACCAAAAGATAGGAAAGGAGGCTTTTAGGTAAATGAGAAATAATCATATTAAAAATACGAGCAAGGCAACCAACAGGAAGGGGAAGAGAGGAGCTGCAGGTGATGGAGAATAGGAATAACCAAGGTTGAGAAGAGCCTAAGAACCCCCGAAAAGAGGGAAGGTCAATGGGGAGGAGGGGAGAGAAGAGAGCCAATAGGGAGAGAGGAGGAGAGAGCCAATGGGGAGAGAGGAAGAGAGAGCCAATGGGGAGAGGGGAAGAGAGAGCCAATGGGGAGAGGGGAAGGGAGAGCCATTGGGGAGAGGGGAGGAGAGAGCCAATGGGGAGAGAGGAAGGGAGAGCCAATGGGGAGAGGGGAGGAGAGAGCGCTGAGCTGAGGGATCGGGGAAGCACCAACGAGGTGTGAAGGGTCTGTGCACGAGGGGCCTGAGCACTGGAGAGAAGCAGTGCAAGGCTAGGTGGGCCAGCGGTGACCCCAACCCTGAGCCCCTACTGCCCTCCCCCAGGTGTCCCCACTCTTCGGCACCATCTACGACGCGGTCTTCCTGCTGGCGGGGGGCGTGGCGCGAGCGCGGGCGGCCGCAGGGGGCGGCTGGGTGTCCGGAGCAGCGGTGGCCCGCCACATCCAGGACGCCCAGGTCCCCGGCTTCTGCGGGGCCCTGGGAGGAGCCGAGGAGCCCCCGTTTGTGCTGCTGGACACGGACGCGGCGGGGGACCAGCTGTTCGCCACATACGTGCTGGACCCCACCCGGGGCTCCCTCCGCTCCGCTGGGACCCCGGTGCATTTCCCTAGAGGGGGAGGAGGACCCGGGCCTGACCCCTCGTGTTGGTTCGAGCCAGACATCATCTGCAACGGAGGTGAGGGCGAGCACCCCAGCCCCCACTGGGACAGTCACCGTGGAGCCTCCACTAAGTGGTGAAAGAGAGTGAACTCTCGTCCTGGAACTCCTTCCAGGTCCTTCCTCAGACCCCTGGCTTGTGCGGAACCTGTCTCTTGCCAAGCCCCCAAAGCCCTCTTGGAACCTTCCTAGCATTCCCAGATGCTCCCTTTTGCAGAACCCACGACCTTTCCCTAGATCTCGTTCTGGGCTCCCATCCACCTTTCCTAAGGCCTCCAGGATTTGACATGACTCCATCCCCCCATAGAGAGGGTGCCTCCCCCTGGCCGCGGTCCTCAGAGTCCCCCCTCTCACTGCCTCTCCAGGAGTGGAGCCCGGCCTCGTCTTTATCGGCTTCCTCCTGGTGGTTGGGATGGGGCTGACAGGGGCCTTCCTGGCCCATTATGTGAGGTGAGTATGGGAGTGGGGTAGGTAAGGGATGAGCCTGCCTGTCCTGCCACAGAAATGCGTCTGTGCAGCAAAGACAGCAGGCTGGGCCCACTCAAGAGTAGGGAAAAAAAAAAAAAAAAAAAAGGAAGATGGGGAACATGGGGTTGCCCTCAAGGGGGTGGCAGACCAGGGGCTGTCTGGTTTGGGGATGACTGCTCTCCCCTGAGCCAACATTATCCCTTGCCGGCCTCCTGTCCTGGACCTTGGTCCCTTTTGCGCAGATGACGTCCTTTCCCTACCAGGCATCGTCTAATTCACATCCAGATGGTCTCTGGCCCCAACAAGATCATCCTGACTCTGGACGATATCACTTTCCTCCACCCGCAAGGGGGCAGCTCTCGAAAGGTGGGAGAGGCAGGGAGGCAGGGGCTATCTGGCAGGGAGCCAGCTCCCCAAGTGTCCTCCACTGTATATCTGTTCCCCTGCCTGGGCCAGCCCTCACCCCAGCCCCGAGGAAGGCCTGGTTTCTGCCCTGGCTCCCTCTCAGGTCTGAGCTCTGGGGACCAGCACCCTTAATGTGCAGTGAGAGGACCAGCCCTGTCCCGGCTGCTCTCCTGGGACAGCGAGAAGCTCCAAACAAACCCGCTGGTTTGTTTTGTAAACTGTAAACCGCAGCGCAATTGGGAAGCATAATGTCAGTATCGTCTTCCCCTAATTAAGATTTCTTCCGTCTGTAATCCCTGGAACTCAGCCTGACCTCAACCCAGGACTCTGACCCCACAGTATATTCTGATCCCTTGCGTTGACCTCTACCCTCCAGGTGGTCCAGGGGAGCCGATCGAGTCTGGGTGCACACAGCGTGTCAGACGTTCGCAGTGTCCCCAGCCAGCCCGCGGACAGCGCCAACGTTGGCCTCTACGAGGTGAGCCTTACCCCGTCCAGGCCGAGCTCTATTCCTGGAGTTGCGTCATATCCCGCGGGCTCCAGAAAATGGTGATAGGAGCCCAGAATGGGCTCTAGGAAGAGGTCACGGGTTCCCCAAAGGGAGCGTCCGAGAATCCTTCCTGCCCCAGGATTTTTCCCTTAGCCTTTATCCAGATGAGGGCTCCTCAAAGGCCAATCACGGTGGCTCCGAGGCCGGAGGCCTGCCTGGTGGGGGGTGTTCCGGCACCAGCATGCAGCCGGGTGTGGCCACTGAAGCCATCCCCCTCCCCGTTGGGAGCCCCTGGCCCTGCCCCCTCCGTTGATCCAAGACTTCAGGCTACTGAAGGGCGTGGGCCTCCCTGGAAAGGTTGGGGCATCTGGGATGCGGCATCGTGGTCACAAAAAGGACATTTCCAGGACACGGGTTGTTCAGGATGGGGAGGTCCCAGACGGGGCTATCCTGACTCAGAACAGACAGACCCGCGTCCTGGTCCTACCCAGCGTTTCCACCCAATTCAGATCAGACTCAGGAACCGTGAGCTTACAGGGGATGGAAGGAGAAAGTCACGGAAGGGCATTAGGACCTTCACTATGGGTCAGCAAATCTGAATGCTGTAGGATGTTTGGGAATCACGACAGACCCAGAAAGAGCTGAGGGAGCTCAGCTAATCAAGAGCGGGGTGGAGGCTTGGAGCTTCCAGATGTCAGGTCCCACAGAGCATGCAGAGGGTCCCAATATGTCACCTACAGGCCACCGCGGCCACTTGTCACTGGGGGAAGTTGTTGTTAATCATTTGAATGGGCCTACCCTGTGCCTTGAAGAGCGTTTAGTGTCTCTTGTCCCACCCACAAAACACATCTCCCAGTTTGGGGGACAATTAAAAATGTCCCCTATGTATTTCCAAAGGCTCGTTAGGAGTCGACACCAAACCACCAGAATCTCCTGCCAGTGCGGCCAAACCCCTCACCCACGCACGAGGCCGGCTACAGAGATTGCAGGGTCTAAGGCAGAATGACACCGAAGGGCTCCCTGTTGGTTCAGGACGGTGGAGCGGACGGCTGAACCGAGCACAGGCCCTCGTGAGCATGGGGCCCGATGGGACCGCGTTCCCATGGACCAGCCCTACCCACAGCTGAGGACAGTGAGGCTCCGAGCCTGGAGGGGAACTGCCTGTGCGTCACAGTCAGTCTATCATAAAAGCCTGATCTCCCCAGACTCCTGACTCCCAGCACAGTGCTCTCTCAGGGCAACAGATGGTGAGGAGGGCTGTGGCCTCAGTGACATTTGTGGTGCTAACGGCTTGCTTACTAAGGCTGTGGGTGGGTGCGTCTGCGTTGGTGAGGACAGCCACGCGAGGGTGGCCCCCATCCCCCCCAGCTGTGAAGTGGACTGACGGATGTCAAACGCTTTGCTTCTGAACCTCTGCGTCACAGGCAGGATGTGTCCTGAGGCAGTAGGCCAGTGGAAACGTGGGGGCTCTGCGACTTTTCACCTCACGGGCTTTTAAGAAACTGAGTTCACTGCTCCCATCTCTGGGGCGCCTGGGTGGCTCAGTCAGCGTCCACCTCTTGAGTTCAGTTCAGGTCACGATCCCAGGGTTGTGGGATCGAGCCCCACATTTGGCTCCTTGCTGAACGTGGAACCTGCTTAAGATTCTCTCTCTCCCTCTGGCCCTCTCCCTGGCTTGTGCGCATGCGCTCTCTCTCTCTCTCTCTCTCTCTCTCTCTCTCTCAAAACAACAACAAAAAACTACTCCCATCTCTGCTCCAGGGAGACTGGGTTTGGCTGAAGAAATTCCCAGGGGATCAGCACATAGCTATCCGCCCAGCAACCAGGACAGCCTTCTCCAAGGTGAGCGTTGAGCCCGTGGTGGGGTGTGGGGTGTGGGGTGGCCGTCATTTCCTTCCCTCTTGGCCTTCTCTTTGCAGCTGGGGACAGAGATAGACCCGAATCTAGGAGAGACCAACAGGTCTCAGTGGAAGTGCCCTCTCCCAAAGCAGGTGTCCCGTTATGCTCTCCCATTTTTTTCTTAATGTTTATTTATTTTTGAGAGAGAGCGCATGGAGGGGGGTGCAGAGAGAGAGGGAGAAAATTCCACACAGGCTCCATCAGTGTAGAGCCCCATGTGGGGCTCGATCCCACGAACCCATGAGATCACGACCTGAGCCAAAACCGAGAGTCAGATAATGCCTACTGGGCGAAGCGGAAAGCTGGCAAGGAGGCGGTGGCCTGGCTTATTCTGATCGTCCCACCTCGAGGCCCCCCCTTACATCGTGCAGCTTCCGCCTGGCCTCCTCTGACGCCTCCACAGAAGCTCTAGTTCACAGCTGCAGAATGACTTCGGGTCCCCAGATTAAGTCACCATTTAACCTCAGGCATCTAGGATGAAGGGAAGCCCCTCATTGGACCAAAGGAAAGTTGGAAGGGCAGTAGTCACCCGCTGGCCCCCATTTCCCAGCATGCTCGGATTGTGAGGGCGCCTGTCCTGTGGCATGTGCTCCGCTAGGACCACAGTGTGACTGCTCAGTCCCTTCCTCCCTGCCTCGGGGATGTTGGGAGTCTCAGACATGAGCAAAGCAGGCCTGGGCCGTGGCCCGCACGGCCGTGTGTGGCCTCGGGGAGAACCTGCCTGGCTCCTGGTTACCAGTGCAAGGTAGTCTCTTCCCGTATGACTTTAAGCTAAACCATACTCGGCATCTCAACGGTGACCTTTGACCCACGTGTCTGTTCCGGAGAGAGAACTTACCCTTTGAGGAAAGCGCCCCCCACCCCGTGCCCCCATAGACCTTTCCAGTCACCCCTCTCATCCCACCTTCCGAGCGTGGACGCCCCAAACCAGACCTGGATACCCCCACGGTATCCACGGTGCCTCCAGGGCAGAAAATGCCCGTTGGCTCTCTCCCTCTCAGCTCCAGGAGCTGCGGCACGAGAACGTGGTCCTCTACCTGGGGCTCTTCCTCGGCAGCGGAGCGGGTGGCACCATGGCCCCCGGGGAGCGCATGCTGGCCGTGGTCTCCGAGCACTGTACCCGGGGCTCCCTCCACGACCTCCTCGCCCAGAGAGACATAAAGCTGGACTGGATGTTCAAGTCCTCCCTCCTCCTGGACCTCATCAAGGTGGTGGGGGGTGCGGGGGTGGCAGGGAGGAGGGGGCAGGGGAGCCGCAGGGCTCAGGTCGCCTCGTATCCCACCCCTTCCAGGGAATGAGGTATCTGCACCACCGAGGCGTGGCCCACGGGCGCCTTAAGTCACGGAACTGCGTGGTGGACGGGAGGTTCGTGCTGAAAGTCACCGACCACGGTCAGGGGCGCCTGCTGGAAGCGCAGAGGGTGTTGCCGGAGCCTCCCAGCGCGGAGGGTAGGATCCCCCCCCCCCCCGCTGCCTCCCGCGCGGACGAGCATCCCCGGGACCCCCGTTATCTCAGGGGCCCCTCCCTCCATCCCTCCCTCCGCCTTCGCGTCCTCTCCGTCCCACGCCCACTGCACGTGGCCCCGGCCTCGGTAAAGGTCTCAGGTCTCCGGACCTCAGAGAGGAGAAGGGGACTGGACTGGGGAGGCGGGGGCTCGAGGGGGCGTGGCTTGTGCCCGAGGGGCGGGGTCCTCTGAGCCCCGCTTTGCATAAAGGGCGGGGCCTATTTGTGAGGACGGCGCTTTCTCGGAGACCCGCGTCGGGTTTCCGGTAGTTTCTCCGGGGGATAGCTGCGGGCAGCGGGGCCACACTCGGGCTGGGAGTTGGTGAGTGGGTGCGAGCCTGGGCTTTTTGGTTAGGGCGGGGGTCTGTCCCCAGCGTCCCCAGGCCCTCCCGCATGCCCACGCCCCCTCCCCCGACCCCAGACCAGCTGTGGACAGCCCCGGAGCTGCTTCGGGACCCGGCCCTGGAGCGCAGGGGAACGATGGCGGGTGACGTCTTCAGCCTGGGCATCATCATGCAGGAGGTCGTGTGTCGCAGCGCCCCCTACGCCATGCTGGAGCTGACCGCCGAGGGTACGCTCGCTCGCTCGCGTCGCGCTTCAAGCCTGCGGCCCGGCAGAGCCTCTCGCCAGACCCAGCCTCTCTGCCCTAAAGCCCGGAGCTGAGGCTTAATTATGTGGGCCTCCCTTATGTGGATCTCAGGGGTCAGGGCGGGGGAGAGCAAGCGTCAGGATGGGAGGGGGCGGCTCTTAGGCTCCCGGACATCAGTGGTTGTCTCCGTCCTCATCCTGGACCCAGCCTGCTCCTCCGGCTGAGGGAGCGGGCTCCCCTCTGGTTCTCAGGGACGGCAGGGAGGCAGCAGTGTCGGGGGAAGGGGGCGAAGGCAGTGGGATCTGGTTCAAATCCGTATGACTTACCATCCAGGAGTCAGCAAGCTACTGGGCCACCCCAACCCTCACTCTCAACTGCGACAAATGTTAGCTCTGCCTGTCGCCTCTAACTGCCCCCCGCGCCCCCCACCCTCCCACCCCCAGGGTTCAGGATCCTCCCGTTCCTTCCAGCAACGCCCTCCCCTCCCTCCCCGCGCTTCCCCACCTCCTTCCGGAAGCTCTGATCGCGGGCTTCAACAGTCAGGCCAGAGTCAGAGGTGGCCTCTGTTGGTCCCCTCTTGCCTCCAGAAGTGGTGGAGAGGGTCCGAAGTCCCCCTCCACTGTGCCGGCCCTCCGTGTCCGTGGACCAGGCGCCCACGGAGTGCATCCAGCTGATGAAACAGTGCTGGGCGGAGCAGCCGGACCTCCGGCCCTCCATGGACCGCACCTTCGAGCAGGTCAGCGGCTGGCATTGGGCAAGGGCTGGGCTGGCCGCTTGGCAGCAACCCCGGGAGGCTTCAGGAAGGCAGACTCGCGGGACCTCTGACCTCCAGGCCGTTTCCCAAGGGGCAGCCTGAGGACTGGGATTTAGGTGGGGACAGAGTTAGAACGGGGGCTGCGGGGCCCTTCGGAGCAGGAGATAGACCTCTGGGTGGGAGAAATATTTCACTCGATTCGAATAACATTTGAATCGCTTGGCCGGGTGTGGCCACAAGACCCTCGGCCTGGGAGTCCAAACCCCAGTGTCTTGTCAGTTACCAGCTGAGAGCAGCTGACCTCTGGGACACCCCCCCCCCATTTCCCATATGGCTCCTGGTGTGTGAAGGCACAGGGCCTGGCCTTGGGGGGGGGGGGGGGCTGATGCGTAAACGATGCGTGGGGTGGGATGCCTGGGGGTGGGCGCGGGGGGCCAGGCGTAAGAGGGCCCCACGCAGGGGTCATGGCAGCCCAGGTCCTCAACAGCCCCCGCACTCCCACCCCGGCTGCCTCCCCCTACCAGTTCAAAAGCATCAACAAGGGCCGGAAAACGAACATCATTGACTCCATGCTGAGGATGCTGGAACAGTACTCCAGCAACCTGGAGGACCTGATCCGGGAGCGCACGGAAGAGCTGGAGCTGGAGAAGCAGAAGACAGACCGGCTGCTGACGCAGATGCTGCCCCCGTGCGTGCCCACGGGGAGGGGTGCGAGGGGGAGGGCCCGCAGGCGGCCGGGGGCGCGACCTCCACCTAACGCCCGCCCCCCTCTCCCCGACGTCCCTACCTAGTTCTGTGGCCGAGGCTCTGAAGACGGGGACACCTGTGGAGCCCGAGTATTTTGAGGAGGTGACTCTGTACTTCAGCGACATCGTGGGCTTCACCACCATCTCGGCCATGAGTGAGCCCATCGAGGTGGTGGACCTGCTCAACGACCTCTACACGCTCTTTGACGCCATCATCGGCTCCCACGACGTCTACAAGGTGGGGTGTGCCGGAGCGGGAGGGGGGAGAGGGGGGAGCAACCCTCCTTCAGCTCCGCCCGCCCCCAGTTCAGCCCCACTGTCCCCGTCCCCATTTGGAAACCTCCCCAGGATCCCCGCGCTGCCCCCCCCCCAGCTTAGGCCGCCTGACAAAGGACAGTCGCTTGGTGGGAGAGGGGTGCTCAGTACCGAGACTTGCACCACCCTTTCCGTCAGGTGGAGACAATTGGGGACGCCTACATGGTGGCCTCGGGGCTGCCCCAGCGGAACGGGCAGCGGCACGCGGCGGAGATCGCCAACATGGCTCTGGACATCCTCAGTGCCGTGGGCTCCTTCCGAATGCGCCACATGCCCGAGGTGCCCGTGCGCATCCGCATCGGCCTGCACTCGGGTACCTCCCGGGCTCTGGTGGCCCCCTCCCTCCCCGTCTAGGGCCGGTTCCGCATTCCCTGGACATTCGTGGGGCGGGGGGGGGGGGGGGGGACGGGGGCAGTGGGATTTGCTGTGAAGCCGCCTCGGCAGGCACCCCGTCGTGATTGAGAGGCACCCTTGGGGAGCTGGTGGAGACGATGGGGCGCTAGAGAGTCCCCCGAGGTGCCAGGTGCCACCCAGCCGCCAGCGCGGCCACCCACCCTGCGCGTCTCCGCAGGCCCGTGCGTGGCGGGCGTGGTGGGCCTCACCATGCCGCGGTACTGCCTGTTTGGGGACACGGTCAACACCGCCTCGCGCATGGAGTCCACGGGGCTGCGTGAGTGGGGCGGGGCGGGGTCCGGGGGTGGGGGGCGATTCACGGAGCGAGGGGGAAGTGGCTCGGGGAGGGGGACGCGGGAGGGGAGTCCCGAAATCACCACGTCCCCTGTCCCCTGTCGCCCCAGCTTACCGCATCCACGTGAACATCAGCACCGTCCAGATTCTCCGCGCCCTGGACGAGGGCTTCCAGACGGAGGTGCGCGGCCGCACGGAGCTGAAGGTGAGACCGGGCCCCGCCCCCTCCTGGGCCGCAACCTCGGGGATCTTGGGTGCCACTTAGACCTCGAGATCCACCCGCCCTCGCCCCAGCCGCCTAACTCCCCACCCCCGCCCGGTGTCTCTCCAGGGCAAGGGCGCCGAAGACACGTACTGGCTGGTGGGAAGGCGCGGCTTCAACAAGCCCATCCCCAAACCGCCGGATCTGCAGCCGGGGTGAGGAACCAGCCTCCGGGCCCCTTCTCCCGGCCTGACCCCGCCCTCCGCCTGCCCCTCCCTGAGGCCGCCGCCCCCCTCCCCGCAGGGCCAGCAACCACGGCATCAGCCTGCAGGAGATCCCCCTGGAGCGGCGCCTGAAGCTGGAGAAGGCGAGGCCGGGCCAGTTCTCCGGGAAGTGAGGCGCGCAGCGCAGCGGGAACAGGTGCTGCCCCCTTGCTCTCAAGCCAGCTGCCGATCTCCCAGGGGCCTCCTCCCCAGCCTTAGGGCCTGGCCCTGCCCGCTGAACTTCCCACCCAAGCCAGGTGTCCCAATTCCTGTCTGAGTGAGCCCAGGCTCTTTCCTAAACCCAGGAATTTTCCCCTGGGAGGGGGGAGTTCTGGTTCTGTCGGTCTGGAATGGCCCAGGAATCCAGACTTGAGAACCCTTGTACTCATGACCTTCTGAGACCTCTCCTCTGACAACCCCTCGCCCCCACTGCGCTGCATTAACGGGGCCTCCCTGCCAGGCCCCACAGGCTGTGCACTGCACAAAAGACAGAACTTTCGGGAGCACCGTTCGCCAGAGGACAAGATGAATGTTGTCTCTAGCATTCTGTCAGGGCAGAAGCCCTGCCCTCTACCTTCCTTGAAGAAACTGTGATCCATGACCCTCCCCTTCTTAGGTGAACCCCCGTGACCCCTTTCTACGATTTCCCTCAGACACCCCTCTTTCTCTCAGGAGTATTCCGGAAGGTCCTTTTCCTGAAAGTTGCTGCTATGGGTGACCAACAGTCTGGCTGATACCAGTGGCTTCTGTCCGGCTCTGCCTCAAAGGATTCTGGGCCTTTACACCTGTGTGTGACCTCGGGAAAGTCTCGTGCACTCTCTGGGCTTGGATTTCCGTCATGATGAAATAAGGAGTGGCCTAGGTGGTTTCTGCGCTCCTAAGCTTCTGGATGGCCTGGGTGTATGGGCGCCGGCCCCAGTAACTCTGAGCCCATCAGGAGAGGTGGGGCTGGGGATTCTCCGCTTTCCAGGGCCTCCCAGGGCCCCAGGAAGGAAGGTCTGGGGTTGGAATCCCCAACCCCAGAGGAGGCAGAGACCTGCGGTTCCCCCGGAGCAGGGGTTTGTGGCCTGAGGATTAGCCTCTGCTTAGCCTCGATAGTCCTTCCCTTCTCCCGCCACCCCCCCCCCACCGCCAGTCAGAAACCGGCCCCTTCTGTGGGCATCGCCGTGTCTTGCCCAAGTGCAGAGAAAAGCTGGCTTCAAGGCTCTGGGGAGAGAAGAAGGCAAACAGGCCTCAGCACACCTTTACTCACCAGAACGCCCGAGGAATGGTAGGATTTTCTGTTGAACTGGACACTTGCCGAGCGCACAGAGAATCCTCTCTGCTTAGATCTCTCCAACAGGCGTCTGCAACCACTGCCCGTCCCCCCTCCCCCCCACCGGTCCAACTGAACTTTCTTTTGTGGAACAGCGACGTTCCAGAGCCCGGGCCTTGACACTGTCGAGTTGGGGTGTCCTTCGGCGCCACTGGAGGCCGTGGCAGGAGTTAGTGGCAGCGGCAGCCGCCCAGAGCGTCCCTACAGGTGTAATGAGTGTTCAGTCCCTCCCAGGTCAGCAAGCAGGCGTGGCCAGGGATATAGCGTCCGAGAGAATTTCCAGGTGGAAGGGTGAATGCTCACCACGCACAGTGTGGTTCCCGGGCCAGGGGCAGGGACATGACCTGAGAGCCTGTTAGAAATGCAGACTTGCGGGCCCAGACCTATCGATTCAGAATCCGCATTTTTAACAAGTTCCCTCAGGGTGTTTCTGTGCACCTGAACGAACGTTCACGAATCATGTCACTAAGTGAGCCTAAAAATCTCTAAGATTTCATAAAAACCAGGCTAGAAACTCGCCGAGACTGGTTTTGTTGGCCTACGGGGGAAGTTTTGTTCTAATTTTGAGCTAACGTTTAGCAATCAAGAGATTCACATTTTCTAAAAAACGTATACCAAACTTCCCTCTTCTCTGAAATCAAAAAGTTCCACTGCTGGCTTTTCTGCTGGAGCTAGAGAGCCACTGATCATTTTCTCTGGGGCTTTATTCTTTAGTTCTAATGGTCCCCACCCGCCAAGACCCAAGAGTTTCCGGATGTCCCTTACGTACCTGCCTGGCGCCCTTAGGCATTTAGCTCAGGGCCCTTGGGAACTGCCACTGGGACTGCAGGTGCTTCTGGAGGTTGTTTCTGCCCGACCTGTGAAATCCACGGCCTAGCAGCCTTCCCGTCCTTCCTAGAGGTAGAGAGAGGACATATAACAGACCTCAACTGCAGCACTTGTAGGTTCTGGTCACTTGAGGTGGTGCCGTAGGGTGAGTCAGTCAGTACAACTTATAAAACATTTTTCGCCGAGTTGGGAGACGATGAGTTAAAGATTTTTAAAAACCCTGCACGTTTTTTTTTAAAGATTTTTAAAAACCCTGCCTGCACGCGCACACAATTTTCTAAATTCTGCACATTCTTAAGCATCTCTCTTCAGATTTTCTCTGGACTTCGGTCCCCGGGATGGAGGGCAGACAGCCTCTTCCCAGGCAGCGCCCCCACCCTCCCTGCTAAGCCCCTCCCCATCCCCCACCCTGACTCTTCCTCTCGCCTTCCATCCCACCTGGGGGACGCCTGTGGTAGTTCATGGCCTGTGATTCAGGGGAGCCTCAGGGCAGCATTGACCTGGGAGGAGACTAGCGCGGACAGGCTGGGGCAGGACACTTCCCAGGGGAGGAGGAGCTGGGGCCCCGAATCCAGTTTGGGGTAGAGGTGGAGGCCGCAGGGCTGAGCGCGTCCCTTCCCACCCTCCATTCTGCCTGGTCCCAAGACCCCGGTCGCAGCTGGGCAGATGTGAGCCGGGAGGGGCCTGGTGGAGGTTGGAGAGCTGAGGCCCACCCCAGGGCTCACAGAGCTGGTGGGAGAAGGGCGGGGAAGGTCTAGCCGCGGTCTCCTCTCTGCTCCTCTGCCCCTGTCCCTCCCTCTCCCTCAGTCTCCCCCGCTCTGCCCACAGTTTTTCCCTACCTGTCCCCGCAGCTCCCCCATTTCTGCGCAAGCTTCCTTCCTGGGTCCGGTCCGTCTCCTAGAGCCCCGGTACCCTCTGACTCAAGCCCTCTTCACCTGCTCGCTCCTGTTCCTCCAGGGTCCCGGGCACCTCCCAGCCCCAGAGAGCACCTGGCTTGGCCATCAGGCGCTCCCCACCTTCAGACGTGTTTACACTACCTCTGCCAGGTGGCCTGAGCCAGGAGCCCGCGCCTGGGGCTGTCCTCGCCTTTGGGATGGCTCCGTAGCTGGGACCAGTGACGGCCACGGCAGGGCCCTCCCGCGGCTGCTTCCACCCCGTAGCTGGGACTCCGCATCGCGTCCCGGGGCTCACTTGGCACTTTTTCTCTGCTGCTCCTCAGGGTCTGGGCCGTGCTCCCCCTCCCCACCTGCAGTGGACCCCAGGCACCCCTTTTGGGAGATCTGTGGTGCCGCATTGTGGGACCGTGTGCACTGGGATCTTCTGGGCTGTGCGCCGTGGATGCCAGGCCACGTGCCACGGTGTTGGGAGAGTGGCGGCTGAAATAAAGGTGTGCTTTCTTCCATCTCGTGGTGTGTGATCCTTTTGGCCTGGATGGTCTCTACACCCTCTTCCCTGCAGGACCCACACCTGGGACTGCTAGGGAGGGCTTCAAAGAGGGGGAGAGCCCTAGAGATGCCCGAGGCAGGGGGCAGTGAGCTGCCATCCCGCTCAGGGGGTCTGCTCTGAGGGGACCGGGCAGGGAAGCCCCAGGCTTTTCAGGCTTCGAGAAAAGACCAGGGTCTCTGAGGCTCTGGAAGAGGGTGGTGTGGTCTCATCGTGTGATCGCCGGCAGGGGAGGGGAAGGGAGGTAAGAGCAGTTATTCTATGACCATGACCCATGGAAGCCAGAGTCCAAGACTGAAGGAGCAGGGCCTGTGAATGTAGAAGCTAAGGTCTGTAACAGCAGACCGGGCAGGACTTCACAACCCACATTCCACTTCTCATCCCTCAAGAGCCTGCCGTCGGGCATTCAAGCTGCACAGACCGTCCCAAAGTCACCAGTGGGTGACCAGCCCATTGGTCATCCATTTTCTCTGAGCCCCACTGTCTCTGCCCCAAGCTTGATATTTCCAACATGCTGACTCATGAGGGGCATTGGTTGTGGTGCCTTCCTGTCCTCCCCCAGCCCCAGCCTCAGTCCCCATGGAACTGACCCCAGGCCCTATCCTCCCCCCACCTCCAATCATTCCATTCCTCTGCTGCTGGAATTGCCCCAAGGGCAGGCAGATGACCAGGGCCAGGCTTAGTGCTGAGACACAGCCGGAAGCTAGGTGAAGAAGTTGCCTGTTTCCTCTGGGGTTGCTGAGAGGGCAGGACACCGAGCAAAGATGACAGGGCAGAGCTGATAGATGGGCAGAGACCATGTCTCGCTGCCACTGCTGGAGTCTCTCCACCACTCTGGGCCTAAAGCCAGATCCAGTTGGAGCACCACGGGCTAGTTGTTGGCTTAATCCAGATTGAACTGAGTTCTGTTTTGTGCATCCAGAAGTGTCCTGACACACTCCTCAGGGTTATGGTGGAGTGGGGATGGAACTGGTTTAACAAGCAAGAAAAGAAGAAAAGCCTGGCTTGGGAGGGAGCCGGTGAGAGAAGGATGAGCAACCAAGAGGAGATAGTCTCCACGCCCTTACTCCATCAAGAGTCAGCCAGGGCCCTTCCCCTGTGGTATGACTGGTCCTGAAAACTGCAGTTATGGGAAAGGCCAGGACCGGAAGGGGGAGAAAACGCAAACAGCCTTGTAGCCTCGTCTGGACCCTGGTGCTGGCCCAGCAGTTAGAAGGTGGAGGAACCTCCAAGTCCTGCCTCAGAGACAAGGCACATGAGAGCGTGGTGTGGTCTGAGCTCAGCACAGTGCTGGCCATCAACGTCTTCCAGAGTTAAGTGGCTGGACCTTGACGGGCTGGTTGGGGTAGGACAGATGGCTTCCCTGCTCCCCACGTGGGGAAGGAAGTAGGCAAATCGGGGGAGGAGCAGTTGTGTCATCTGGGACACATAGTTTCCTAGAACTTTTTTCTCAGTCTAGAGACTCACCCCTTCCAAAGCAAAGCCATTTGTCATCTCCGCCAGGGGTATTCGACCTCATCACCCATCCCTAAGCCTGTGTCTTTGGCCCTGGACCCAGAGACGGGCACGCTGTCCAAGCATTTCCACATTTTCCACAAAAAGCATCTCCCCATGTTCTGTCATCCACAGATGACCCATTTGACACACATGAAACCCAGGAGTTCAGACTCTGGGCTTTGGGGTGCCTCTCAAGGGTGCTCTGGAGATGTCTATCTGACAGGCAGTCCTGCTCCTTGCCCTCTTGACTCTTTTTTGCAAACACACGATTTAAACTCTGAATCAATGTCTTTGGAATCAGATTATTAAAGAGTCTTGGCTCAGAGGTGCCTGGGTGGCTCAGCGGGTTAAGTATCTGACTCTTGATTTCGGCTCAGGTCTCGATCTCACAGTTCATGAGATCCAAGCCCCACATCAAGGTCTACACTGACAGTGCGGAGCCTACTTGGGATTCTCTCTGTCCCTCAAAACAAATGAATTTAAACATCAAAAAAAAAAAAAAAAGAAACTTTTGACTTGGTAGGATATGGACATGAACACATTTTACATTTCTCCAATCAGTGCCTTCAAAAGGCCAGTTGAGAACTCCAATCCCCTATCTGCTCCAAATGTGGGCTCACCACATGGGTCAAGGACTTGGGGGTGTGGGTGGGGTTGATAGCACATGTCTGCTCCTTCCCTACTCCCCCAACTCTGGCTCTTTGGTCAGGAGGGGAGGGTCACGGGGACATAATCGAATCCTAGAATCCCTACCCCCTCGCTCTTCAAGTGAGGAATGCAGAGGAAGCTGAACTGGCCACCTGTTGGGGAGACTCCCCTGGTGTCACTTTGGCTCGGCTACTGCTGCCACCAGCTGGGGATACAGTCCCTGCCCACACGCACGCGGGCTCACCACAAAGCTAAGAAAGCTGAAGCTTTATGGTCCTTCACCTGCACAAGCCCCTTTCAAGCACCCTCCCCCACCAAGTTTTGTATTCGTTGTCTTAGAGGGGACCTCCAAAATTGGATCAGCTTGAAGCCACAACATTTGGATCTGTCCTGGATGTGGTCCCTTGGGGTTCGGGGATCAGCCCCGTCCAAGCCTTCCTCATCACTGAAGACCCATCAGAAAGCAGCACCATGTTTTCCTTTAGCCCCACAGTGGGGGACAGCCCCACGACCTTGTCTGTGTACCAGAGCCCCTTGGGAGTCCCCTGGCTGCCTGGGAAGCCCGGACAGCCACCAGCTTTAGCTCACCCTGTGCCCTCTGTCCTCCACTATGAGGAGCTACAGGAAGTGTCTTCTTCCTCATGCTCTCAGGCCACAGGGGACAGGGCGAGGGGCTACCATTGCATGACTGCTCAGAAAGCCCTTGGGATGGGAAGGCCGGGGAGGGTAGCTGAGCCAGCTGTTGGCTTCTCTGTTTAGAATGTGGATTACCTCGGGGGCACCTGGGTGGCTCAGTGGGTTGAGTGTCCGACTCTCGGTTTCAGTTCAGGTCATGATCTTATTATGGTTCCTGGGTTCGAGCCCCGCATTGGGCTCTGCGCTGGTAACGTGGAGCCTGCCTGGGATTCTCTGTCTCCCTTTCTCTCTGTGCCCCCCCCAACCCCGCTCGATCCCTCTCTCCTTCCCTCTCTCTCTCTTTCTCTCGAAATAAATAAACATTAAAAAAAAAAAAGAATGTGGATCACTTTGTACTCCATGGTTTCAGCTGTAGACACTAGTTCGAATTCCATGGTCACAGGAAAAGTTAACTCAACGTCCTAGTGTGGCATGGGTCACATGATCAGCCTTATTGCCAAACTCCATTTTTTAATGCCGCACAAAATAAACTTCTGTTATATACCACAAAGCTCTTGTGATTCTTTCTTTTTTTCCCTTAATGTCTGTTTTTGAGAGAGAGAGAGACAGAGAGAGAGCAAGCGGGGGAGGGGTGGGGAGGGACAGAGGCTAAGAAGCAGGCTCTGTGCTGACAGCACAGAGCCCGACGCGGGGCTGGAACTCACGAACCGTGAGATCATGACCCGAGCTGAAGTCCGACACTTAACCGACTAAGCCACGCAGGTGTCCCTCTCATGATTCTTTTCACCGTGACAAGATGTCGGTCCATTTGACCGAAGGGTGCTCCTGACTACAGGGGCTTCTCCTCCGACTCCACCCCATCATTAAGCCACCAAGCCAAGCAAAGGTTCGCATGTTCAAATGTTCATAACCACCTACCTTATGGCCTTGCCTCCCCTTCATTCTCCATTGTCACTGGCCGGTCAGTAGCACATCAGCCCCTCAGCCCTCTCGCTCAGTCCTGACCACTCGTGCCCAAGCCATGTGCCTCCTTCAGAGCTTCCTTGTTGCTACTATCAACAGATGGTCTGACTTGGGGTCACACGGGTTCTCCCCCGTGTCATTGGTAGGTCCTCTGCCTCAGTCCCTGAAGTCATCTCCTCCAGGGCTTAGCTATAATCCCAGGATGGAGGAATACCCAGAACCCTTGCCACACTCTTCGCCGGGATAGCTGGTGGCCCCAGTTGAAACAAGGCCTGAAGGATTGTGTCATGGCCTTCAAACACTGTCCACAAATCATGAAAGCCTTCCTGGCCCTTGGAGAATAGACTGCCCCCCCCCACCCGGTCTCCCATCTTGGTGGCTTCCCAGGCCCCGGTGCCCAAGCCCAGGGCAAGGGCCATAAATGCTGAGGTGGTTGGACTGGACAATCATGAAACATCTCAAGACCAGAGCCAATCCCAGAAACTGGTCCTTCCAGGAGTCAATGCTTTCTGGAAAAAGCCCTGAGGACACACCCTATGATTATACAGCTGTATAAGACATTCCTTCAAGAACTAGAAAGGACACAGCGTCGATAGTCGATAGATGTGTTATGTTTCTCTTTTGAAAGGAGGGAGACGTTTTTGCCCATCAACAGCTGATGGGCAGGAGCGAGTAGAGAGACAGAGGCTGGAGGAGGTGACAAGGGAGCCAGGTTCCTGTGTCTGGCAGGGTAGATCCACAGGAGGAGGGATTCCCTTGGATGGGAGGAGGGGAGCTCCTTGTAAGATAATTAGAGCAAGGCAGGATGGGCCTGGGAGCAGGTACATTTGGGAAATAGGTAGCTCCTGGTTCTGGGAATCTCCACTGGCAGTTTCTGTTTTCCAAGTGAAGTAGGGGGTGAGGTCATCTTCGGAGCATGTAGGGGAAGAAGGAAAGAGCACCGATTTACTGAGTCCTTCCTATAGACCAGCAAGTGTACTAAGCACTTTACTCATGAAAGTTCATTTAATATCCTCAACAACCTTATGAGTCAGATACTATTAAAACCCATTTCACAAACGCTAATGTTAAGGCTCAGAAAGGCACACGACCTGCCAAAGCCCACCTGGTTATTAAGTGATAGTCAGGATTCTAAGTTCCCCCAAGGTCCTAAACTCTTCATTAATAAAGAGGCAAAGAGAGGTGCCTGAGGGGCTCAGTCGGTTAAGTGTCCGGTGCTTGATCTCAGATCAGGACTTGATCTCAAGGTCATGAGTTCAAGCCCGGCGTTGGGGCTCTGAGTCCCTGAGGAAACGGAGGAAAGTAGCTTTAGGGAGCAGTGAGCCTGCCTCTCCTCCACGTAGGAGTAGGAGAGGTGCAGTCCGAAAGTGTTTGCTGGGACAAACAGTCTGTTAAAGATCTTTCCTTCCTGTGTCCTGGGCGTGCTCACAGCAGTAGCAAGGGGAGTCAGGTGAAGATTTAAGGTGACTCTGGTGAGTGTGGAGCTCAGCGAAGGAGCTCAGGAGGAAGAGGGTCCCTCTGGGATGCCAGATCCTCTATGACCCGGGCCCACCCGCCCAGGGCCCAGAATCCCTGCGTGTGGAGACCGTAAGTGAAGAGCCATCCTCTCGGGTTAGGGTCCTCAGACCTTGAAGACCCAGCACGGAGCAAAAGCAGGGGGTTAACAGACCAAATAACACGTGGACAAGAGGGGTCATCCCAGGGCTGGGGGAGGGGAGGCGGGCGTGGGCCAGAGGTCTGGGCCCTACGGGCAGTGCTGGGGCCAGTTCAGCCTCTGCTGGGGGCGAGGGCCACTTCATCCCCACGCTAGCCCAAGCAGACTGGGATTCTGGATGACTTGGATGTACCAGTCTGGGAAATGTATAAAGGAACCCCCAGCCAGTTTAGAGCAACCGGCCTTTCAGCTGGAGTCCCTACATGTGCGGAGACCCCACGATGCACGGCTGTTACTTGCTCTCGAGCAGCCCCACCGCAGGGGCCAGGAGGGGAACGGAGCCCCAACAGGGCGTCTGGTACAAGGAGGGCTGGCAGGAGGGTCCAGGGTGTTGGGAAGACAGTGGTGACCCGCGTCAGACACCAGGAGGACGAGGAGCTGGCCCCGGCCTCCCTCACTCTCAGCCTCCCCTTCCACCGCCTGCGCACCCGCAGTGGCTGGCGGCCGACGTGGCGGTCACCGCGCGCCAAGCCCACACCCAGGGGTCACCCCGGTGAGAAGTTCGGCCCGGAGCACCTGCTTTAGCGCGGTTCTCCCCGCTCTCCTCCGCCAGCCACGCGTGTGGGGGCGTGGCCCTGCCCTCGGTCAGCCTCCGCTGATTGGATCAGGGGTTACCACCTGACTCAAGCCCAATCAGGCCATTGGTTGATGCGTGACCAATGACGCGCCCTGGTGCAAAAAAAAGGCTCCCGCTGTTGGCAGGTGGATCGAATAAATGCGGTCGGATTCTTGCCCTCCGCCCCCCACCCCCCCCTCACCCGCCACCTACCCAGGTTCCCACCGTTCTGTCATTGTGTCTTGATCCTGTGACAGACTGCTCAGGGAGACTTTGGGAGATAAAAATAGCATTGTTTGCACTCCTCCCACTGAAAGATACAGTCTAATTCTCCTCCCCTTGAATCCGCCCTGGCCTTAGTGACTTGGTTGACCAATGGAATGTCAGAAGCAACATTCCGGGACTTCTGAGATCAGGCCAGATGATCGTAAGAAACTTCTCACCTCCTGTCGGAGCCTCTTGGACTGTCTGTGATCCTGAGCCTCATGTGTTAAAAAAAATTTTTTTTAATGTTTGTTTTTGAGAGAGGGAGAGACCATGAGCAGCGAAGGGGCAGAGAGACCGCAGGCTCCAAGGGCTGAGCTGTCAGCACAGAGCCTGACACAGGGCTCGAACTCAGGAACCTTTGAGATCGTGACCTGAGCCGAAGTCTGTCGCTTCACCGACTGAGCCACCCAGGCTCCCCTAGCCTCATGTGTTAAGAAGTCACCATGCTGGAGAGGCCATGGGCGGCTGTACCTGTTAACTGACTCAGCTGAGTGCAGGATTCTAGCCATCCACTTCCTGTTACCAGACACGTGAATAAAGTTGCCTTTAGCCTGTATTCCAGCCCATCTGCCCTGAATATGACCCAGTATCTTTGTTAGTGCCATGTGAAATGGAAGAATCACCCAGCAGAGCCCTGCCCACATTCCCATCCTGCAGATTCACAACACACCTCTCTGTTTGGGAAGACCTCTAAACCTTTGCTGAGAGCGTTGAAGGACCTCAGCTCAGCATCTCACCAACAGGTGGTTTCTGAGAGGGGACTCTGCCCAGAAAAGGCAGAGTAGACAGGTGTTGTTATTTGCCTACTTTTTCTGATAGCCACATTGGATTTTCCTTTGGGGATCTACCCATCTCTACCCTCAACCCATGTAGCTTGTGTGGAGCTAATTCCTGCCCCACCTCAGGATCTGTGACCAAGTCCCTTTCAATGAGGGTCAGCCCCTAGACCTTTGTTGGAAGTAATAAGAGGGAGGCTGGTCTTTGAGCAGGTTTGCTAAGCTGGAAGGATAGAAGTCTACAGCTTTTGCTAACCATCTGTGCCACCACTTGGGAAGAGTCTACCTGAGCATGAGTCAATACAGTTCAACACAGAGGAAAGCAGAAATGAAATGTTGAGGGGGAACAATTCCTGACACATGTTTTGGGCACTGGGATTCATCCAGACCTGAAGCCGGTTACTGTTGAACTTGCCAGTTACATAAACTGATATATTTCCATAATTTATTAAGCTAGTTTGAGGTTGGACTATCCTGCTCTTTCAGCTCTGCCTATTAAAATTGTACCGATTTTTCACGACTAGCTTAAAACTCACCTCCTACAAGAAGACCTCCTTAAATTGTACAGGGGGTATTTATTATTTGGGGTTTTCTATAGTCCAGGAATGAATTTTTCATACTTCTGAAAAATCTGCACTATCCCCACAGCTCATCAGCACTACCAACATGGCCAGACACAGCCAGCCAGGCACCTTGTCTGACCCCTGCCTGCTGGACAGGGGAAATTGGGCCAAGGGTGGATCCCCATCCCAAACTGGGTCAATGAGGATCCTTTGCTGGGGAACCTTTCATTTGAACCAAGACACTCTAAACCTATCCACTGTTTAGATAGAGAATATATAAACATGAACTGTGCGGACTGGGAAACAGAAAGAACTGGTCAAGGGAGAAGAGACAAAGGAGACAAAGCAGACATGCAAAGAAGGGAGTTGGAGAGAGAATCCCCTGAGTTCCTACAATACTCTGGTCTCTGCCTCTAGGCTGTTCCTGAGACTCAGCTGTATTTCTGGCCTTTGGTCCTTATAATAAATTCGCCTTCTTACTCAAGTTTTCTCTCATGGGTGTGTGTTACTTCCAATCTCCCTGGTCTCCAAAGTGTTTCAGTCCCGTCTCCCTTCTGTTCTGGATCTGTGTTGTCCTGGACCGCACCTTACCTTGAGATGACACTAGGTTCCATCTTCAATGCCATCTCCGATCAGTTGGCTGTGCCTGTCTTGAGTGCTACCCTGACAAAGATTCTCGGGCTACTTCGGGGCTCAAGAAGAAGAGTACACGGATTGATTGGCAAGGTCTTCCGTGAGCATGAAATGGGAAGGGGCTGAATGCCCGCCATGTTTGTTCTCTAACCTGTCACACATCCTTCCCCTTCCGTACAACAGCCAGCTTAACGCCTCACCTGGTCTAGACTCATAGATACTTGTTGAACGGATACATGACAAAGATGACTGTTTAAGAGACTCATGTGGTGGGATGAGTGACAGGAAGTGGACAATGTGAGTTTGAATGGGACAGAAGAGTCAGAGGCATCTGGTGCTCTCAATGTGGGAATCAAATACACAAGCATGGCGGCAGGTGGGACAGAGTGCTTTCGTCACCTCCATCTAAGTCTTGCTTATCCTATGAAATGCGATGAGAACATCCTTGCCTGAAGGGGACGTTCTCTGACATGCCTCACTCTCATGTCTGAGATGGGTCTCCGCACTAATCAGGATTCTTCTGATTGAAAGAGTTCAAAAGTCCAAGAGTATTATAAGCATGGCTCCAACCAGGTGCTCACATGAGATGTCTCTATGTAATCCATATAATCCATTGTCTTCATTCCCAGGTGGGCCCTCCCAAAATGGTTACAGAAATGGCCAGCAGCAGTTTCAAGACTTCCTTATGTCCTATCGCCTTAGCGACTCTGAGAAATGGAAGTACTTAAAAAAATAAAACCAGTTTCAACAACAGAAAAGCCTGGGGCTCATTCTTACTGGCCTGGACAAAACCACCCATTCGTCTCTGAACCAATTCCTAAACTTGGCCCAAATCTATTTGGGCAGAGCTGGACCCTGTGCGTGCCCCTGGAGCCAGAGGGTGTATCCATACGGACTGAGGATGGGAAAGGGGCGACTCTCTACAGAGAAACGAGGGTGCTGTCACCAGAATAAGGGCCACGGGTGCTGCCATCCACACACCGTCTTCTATGTTCCCTTGGGCCCTGCAGTTTTCCCACCAAATCAGGAGCTACTGGGGAACAAGGGTTTGTCCTATTTCCGCTTTTGCCCCTTGGCCCCAGCACGGGACCTAACACACAGAAGTTCCCAGATCCCTTCCAGCTGAAGACTTTGCCCACATCTCTGTGACAACGTGAAACGACCAGAAAGGAGGTGCCACACCATCCTCTACTAGACAATAGACCCTCCTGCCCCTGCACCGAACTACCCCCCCCTGTCTACTACCTCAGAAGGGGTGTCTGCTCTCTTGTGAGGGTGCTTTGCTGCCCAACCTTTGTTCCTCCTCCTGGGACCATCCCTTCGCATTTCTCTTATGAAACCACCCATTGTCACATTGAGCCGTGTCATTTGAGTATAGTTGGGTGGCACTCACCTTGGGATACACCTTGGTTGACTTACCTCACCCAGTGGGTTCCATCCTCCTGGCCACACTGGTTGGTTCAGGGATCCTAGTGTTACCTGTTTAGAGCAAGGAAAAAGGAGGGGGTAGGGAGACATCTGACAGAGTTTTGGGAAAGGGAAGTGTCAGCCCTCTTTCACGGTGTTACCTACAGAAACTCCCTCTGATCTCCTGGGTGGCGGGGTGTGAGGGCGTGAGGTTGGGAACTGCCCCCATCACAGCCGCGCCGTATGGAGCTTGAGGCTGAAGCGAGTGCTGCGGAAGGCAGAGGGAAAAGATGGAAAAGATAGCAGGTCTTAAGTCCTCTCCGGAGCAGCCACATAACAGCCCCAAGGCGGAGGAGGCAGAGACTACGACTGTCACCCTTGGTTGGCGTGACACAGTTAAGCACCGGGGCTGGCCGCCTTCCTACCCTGAGCCAAATTGGAGTTCCAGGAGGAAGGCAGAAGGGACAGCGGATATTGGATGGGAAATTCATTGCGTCTGTCATACTCTCTGCCTCTGGGTACGGCGGTTGCAATGGTCCACCTGGACTGCCAAAGTCGACCTGGGCTGGAATTGTCTATTGCTTGTGCCCATGGGAGGCCAGTGTCCCCCACCTGGGTTCTGGATGCTACCCTTTCTCTTTCTCAGCATTTTACTTCCTGGGACTAGCCCTTCCTCCTGTCAGTTTCCCTCCCTCACTCTGGACGATGTAAACACGCTTTAGGGGCTGTGGTTCTCAACCGTGGGGGCACCTCGGAATCACTTGGGAAGCTGTAAGAAAGATACTAACACTTGGCTTTAACACCCAGACCCCCGGCGAGACCCCTGAGCATTGGTTTTTCGAGGGCCCCCTGGTGGTTCTGATGTGAAGCCGGTATTGAGACTCATCCTGAGGATCGCTCTTCTGGAAAGTTCTCCTCTGGTCTCATATCCCCAGTTATTGCCGCGTTTCTCTGCCCCCCTTCACAGCAAAACTTATTAAGAGAATATTCTGCCCTCACTGTTTCTAACTGCCTACCTTCTGTTTGCTTCTTTTTATAATTTTGCAGGTTTAAAAAAAACCCAGATAGGACAAATGCCAAAAATAAAATAAAGACGAATACAGACATTTTACGGGTCCGCATCTGTTTGTTACGGCTCTAACGCCCCACAAAATTGCCCACGGCTCAGAGAACGTAAGTGTTGCCTCTTTCTTATTTTTTTATTCTTTAAAAGAATTTTTTTAATGTTTATTTATTTTTGACAGAGAGAGAGAAAGAGAGACAGAGGCGTGAGCAGGGGAGGGGCAGAGAGAGGGAGACACAGAACCCCGCTGGCACTCTGTCTCTCTCTCTCTCTCTCAAAAATAAATAAACCTTAAAAGAAAACCCAGGGGGCACCTGGGTGGCTCGGTCGGTTAAGCGTCCGACTTCGGCTCAGGTCATGACCTCACGGTCCATGAGTTCGAGCCCCTCGTCGGGCTCTGTGCTGACCGCTCAGAGCCTGGAGCCTGTTTCAGATTCTGTGTCTCCCTCTCTCTCTGCCCCTCCCCTGTTCATGCTCTGTCTCTCTCTGTCCCAAAAATAAATAAATGTTAAAAAAAATTTTAAAAAAAGAAAATCCAGAATTAAAACTGAAAAAACAATCAATAAGCAATATAGGCATGCCGTTTTGAGATGTGACAGTAAATACTAAGATTATCAACTAAAAGACCAGAAAGTCACGGTCTTTGATGAGGGGAAAAGCAGCAAGGATGAAGGGGGCAGCTGTTGGTGGTGAGAAACTTCCAGAACTGTTTGTCTCTTTAAATCATGTGTGTCTATAGTTTGGACCACACTTTTATTTATTTATTTTTTGTAATTTTTTTTTAACATTTATTCATTTTTGAGAGTGAGAGAGACAGAGCGTGAGCAGGGGAGGGACAGAGAGAGGGGAAAACACAGAATCCGAAGCAGGCTCCAGGCTCTGAGCTGTCAGCACAGAGCCCGACGCGGGGCTCGAACTCACGGACTGCGAGATCAAGACCTGAGTCGAAGTCGGATGCTCAACCGACTAGGCCACCCAGGCACCCCTGGACCACACTTTTAGAATTGAAAAACGGGGCACCTGGGTGGCTCAGTCGGTTAAGCGTCCGACTTCGGCTCAGGTCATGATCTTGCGGTTCGTGAATTCAAGCCCCGCGTCGGGCTCTGTGCTGACAGCTCAGAGCCTGGAGCCCGTTTCAGATTCTGTGTCTCCCTCTCTCTCTCTGACCCTCCCCCGTTCATGTTCTGTCTCTCTCTGTCTCAAAAATAAACGTTAAAAAAAAAGTTTAGAATTGAAAAGCAAAGGGCCACAGGGTGGCTCAGTTGGTGGAGCATCTGACTTTTGATTTCGGCTCAGGTCACGATCTCGTGGTTCATGAGTTCGAGCCCCACATCGGGCTCTGTGCTGACAGCATTGAAGCTTGCTTGGGATTCTCTCTCCCTATCTCCCTCTTTCTCTCTCTCTCTCTCTCTCCACCCCAGCCCATGCTCTATCTCTCTCAAAATAAATAAACTAAAAAAAAAAAAAAAGAATTTAAAAGCACGAAAAAGAGAAGGCAGCAAGAAGGAAGGAAGGCAGGGGACGAGGGAGGGAGGGGAGATAAAGAGATATAGGCAGGAACTCCCCATTCAGGGATTCAAAGCGGGCCGTGAACTCAGTGACATTTTTAAGCCTTGAGTAACTTCCTTCCCCAGGTGGTACTCTGATTTCTTTCTCTGTATCTCCAAGCGTCAGATGACAGGTCCCAGAAGACCTTGCCAGGTCAGATCAGCCCGGGCGGCAGGCCGGAACAGAGACAGATATACAATACAAATGCCCGAGGGCAGTGGGTCTGAAAAAGACTCCTCCTTTGTGTTTATTTAAAACAGACATCCCCCAAGTTCAATGTCTGGAGGCTGCCTCCCAGCATGAAGTAGGTCGGGAGAAGTGGCATTTTTACAGACACCCTGATGCAAGCGGTCCACTTGGCCTTGCCTTAAGCAACAATGCTCTAGGCCAGAGGGGAGGATGTTGGGGGGGGGGATCACAGGTCACAGGTGTAGCTGATGTTGAATCACAGGACAGCTCACATTACAGCAGGGAGAGAGTGCCAATTTGGCGTTTGTTGTTGCTTTAATATCCTCGTAGCACCTGGTAATCCCTCCCCTGGAACAAGGAACGAGTCACTGGCAACAGAATTCACCTAGAGTTGAGTAACCTGGTTTTTATTGCACCCATGTCTATTATACTCTCTTAGGGGAACAGTTCCAGATCGTCAATTTACCGTATTTAAAAAAATTTTTTTAATATTTATTTACTTTGAGAGAGAGAGAGAGAGAGAGAGAGAGACAGAGCACAAGCAGGGGAGGGCAGAGAGGGAGACACAGAATCCGAAGCAGGCTCCAGGCTCCGAGCCGGCAGCACAGTGCCTTGATGCGGGGCTCGAACCCATGAACCGTGAGATCATGACCCGCGTCGAAGGCAGACACTTAACTGAGCCACCCAGGCGCCCCTCAATTGACAGTATTGACACCAAGTTTCCTTTAAAATAGATTTATTTAAATTTCTAAAAGGGAAAAGGAAGAGGAGAAGAGCAAAAAAGGGAGTCCAAGGATCTATTTGAGGGCGGGAAAACAGTAAAGCATTACTACCTTTTCTTAGCCTCACTGCGCCTGGGGACATGTGTACGTGCCATATTGATTAATATCACAAGTGTGACCTACAAATAAAGAAAATATTTAATATATTTAGAAATGTGTAGCTCTTGCATGATTTACCTGGCACATGGAAAATGTGACCTGACAATGGATCATAATCCATGAATAGATGGCTTGAGTAAAGAACATTAAGTGACATTGCTTCACGGGAAAATCTACAAATGGCCATTAAGCACATGAAACAACGTCCAACCCCAGCAGACGCCAGGAAAATCCAGGTCAAAACCACAATGAGATCCACTTCATAGCCATTAAAATGGCGATATCAAGTGTGGGTGGGGATTTGGACAAATTGGAACCCGTAGAAAACAGTATGGCGGTTCCCCCCGCCCCCGCCGAAAAACAATTCAACAGAGAGTTCCCACATAATCCAGCAATCCTACTTTTAGGTATATACTCAAAAGAATCGGACAGGAGTCAGACATATTTGTACACCAGTGTTTATAACAGCATTATTCACAACAGCCAAAACAACATGGAAACAGGGGCACCCGGCTGGCTCAGTCGGTGGAGCATGTGACTCTTGATCTCGGGGTTGTGAGTTTGAGCCCCAGGCTGGGCACAGAGCTTCCTTAAACAAATGGAAGAAATCAAATGTCCATTGATGGATGAGTGGAAGAACAAAATTGTGTATACACACGATGGAATATCGCTCGGCCTTGAAAAGGAAAGATATTCTGACACCTGCTACAACAGGGGTGAGCCTTGGACACATTATGCTAAATGAAATATGCAAGACACAAAAAGACACATACTTGATGATTCCACTTATAGGAGGTGTCTAGAGTCCTCAAATTCAGACTCGGAAAGTAGAAGGGAGGGGATCAGGGGTTGGGGGTGGGGAGAATGGTTGTGTTGGGTTTTTTTTTTTTTCAATGTTTGTGTATTTTTGAGAGAGACAGAGCATGAGTGGGGGAGGAGCAGAGAGAGAGAGAGAGAGAGAGAGAGAGGGAGGGAGGGAGACACAATCTGAAGTAGGCTCCAGGCTCAGAACTCATGATCTGAGCTCCTGACCCAAGCTGAAGTCAGATACTCATCTGATCGAGCCACCCAGGTGGCCCTGTTGTGGTGGTTTCGATAAATACAGTCTCAGTTCGGCACGACGAAAAAGTTCTGGAGACAGGAGATGTTGCTGGTTGCTCACCAAAGTGAATGTATCACCCACTACTGTGAACTGCACACTTGGAAATGGTCAAAATGGTGGGGCACCTGGGGGGCTCCGTCAGTTAAGCATCCGGCTTTCCCTCGCGTCATGATCTCATGGTTCGTGAGTTCGAGCCCCGCGTTGGGCTCTGTGCTAACAGCTCGGAACCTGGAGCCTGCTTCGGATTCTGTGCCTCCCTCTCTCTCTGCCCCTCCCCCTCTCACACTCTCTCTCTCTCTCTCTCTCTCTCTCTCAAGAATAAATAAATACTTAAAAAATTTTTTTAAGAAAATGGTCAAAATGGTAAATTCTATATTATCTGTATTTTACCACAATTTTTAAAAAAGAGGAAAGAAAAGAATGGATGGTTTATAAAATCCAAACATTCTGCCTGGGAACACTCTTTCCTATAGCCATATGCTCTCCTCTCTCTGCGGATACAAATTATAATTTTGGGGTTTTTTTGGAACATTTCTTCTGGTCCCCGCATTGTCTGTTCCTTCAATCTTGTGTGTTTGGGTCTTGTCTTTTATACGCTTTTTAAAAAATGTTTTTATTTATCTATTTGTGTGTGTGTGTGAGAGAGAGAGAGAGAGAGAGAGAGAGAACGCGCGCGCGAGAGCGCTAGTGGGGGAGCGGCGGAGACAGAGAGAGAATCCCAAGCAGGTTCCCCACTGTCGGTGCAGAGCCCCATGGCAGGCTCGAACCCACAAAGCTTGAGATCACGACCTGAGGCGAAATCAGGAGTCGGATGCTTAACCGACTGAGCCACCCGGGTGTCCCCGGTCCTTGTCTTTTAGGTAAAAGCCTTCCTTGAAGGTCTGGTGATCCTAGGCCACTCATTCATCTGCAAGTGGCTCAACAGAAGCCGACCAGAAACTGTGGGGACAGGGCTGTCAGCCGGTGGGCTTCATGTGGCAGAGCTACTCCATTGGAGGAGCCCACCTGACACTTGAGCTGGTCGGTTCTTCTAGCGAGAAACGGGCTGGGGTCCCCACTGCTCCGTGTGTGGTCTTTCACCCCACTCTCCAACTTTAAGTTTCGTGTCCCACCCTCAGCTCTAGCTGGTGTCCCCACGTCCAGATTCCCCCGAGATCCACCTCTCCCCAAAAGAAATCTCCCACTGTCTCCTCCCGCTGGCCGTGTCAGGTGTAGGAGGGTATCTGGGGGGGAGGAGGAAGGGTCCTGATTGCGTCTGAGAAACTGTTCTGTCCCATCAACCTGTTTTCAGTGTCAGCTACCTGCCACTCTCAGAGCACCTGTCTCCCGATTCCTAAGACCTCAGGGGATTTTGAGGCGGGGAGGCTCAAACTCCGCACTCTCAACGCTTGTTCGTGCTCTTGTCCTCGTAGGTTTATTACGCCTTAACCTGGGCACGTTAGTGGGGTTTCGGGAGGGTGGAGATAAAGGGACGTGGAATTCTATTCCCGGTCAACTTCACGCTTCAAGGGCTCCCACCCGCATGCCGCCACCAGAACAGCTCTTGTGATGGTGGGATTCGGTCACGTGCCAGCCAGGCTTCGGTCACCCGGAACCCGGCTGGTGGCCTTCGTCGCGCTCATCAGCTCGTGGCCCAGACTCAGAGGTGTCCTTGTTGACAGACCCGGGAAGTAATCACTTCTGTCTTCCTCCCACGCAGCTCTTAGCTTCGGCCAACCTCTTGGCTTCCAGTCTCTTGGCTTCCAGGAGACACCCACTCTGGGTCCTCTGGGTCCCTCGCTGACTGAGCCTCCCTGGGCCTCTGTTGCATGAGCTCCAGGTGTCAGAGAACTGACAGGTGCAGCCTACTCCCTTTCCCTTTCCTCCAGCTATGTCCCCTGCCTCGGGGGCCTCTGTGACACTTGTGTGCCAATTGATGCTCAGGTGCAGAGTCTAGCCCTGAGCTGCCCGCTCCACTTGGATGTCTGACGGGCATGTCAGACGGCATTTCCAGGCCAGAACTCCCAAATCTGTTACCCCCCCGCCCCACAATCCAAACCTAGACCTCCCCGCCCCCATCGACCTCCCCGCCCCAATCGCTGTGTCCCTCCTTCACTGCATTCCTGCCTCGTCCCCTTATTCTATTTTCGCTCACACTTGGTTTTTTAAATGATTTTTTAAATGTGTGTTTATTTTTGAGAGAGAGAGAGAGAGCAGGGGACAGAGCCCGAGGTGGGGCTCCAACCCACAAACTGTGAGTTCATGACCAGAGCCCGAGTGGGACCCTCAACCGACTGAGCCACCCAGGCGCCCCTCTCACGTTGGATTTTTTTTTAACCTCCAAGGAGGCTAAGACTGGGTCTTGGCTGGGGGGTATTCACAGCACCTAAGGTCGTAGTGCCCGGCACAGAGCTGGCTCTCAAAATTATTTACTGACTGCAATAAAATAATGACAGTAGTCCAAGAAAGTGGGGGGTGGGGTGGGCCTGCGGAGGCTTTTAAGGGCTAAGAAGGCAAAGAAACAAAGGGCGGGGGGCGGGGAGCAAATGTATCTCTGACCCCCACTGGACACCGACTCTTTCTGACCCTGTTCGGTTACCCAGGCCTCGGGACGCCCAGTGCCTTCTCGGCCCAGCACGGCAGAGCCCCCCCACCTCTCCCCCGTGCACCCCTCTGCAGCCCCCCCTGCACCGCTCACCTCCAGCCTCCCAGCCCCACCCCTTTCTGCCCAGAGCTGGGTCCTGCTTTTGGGGCGGCTCTGTGAGCACCCTGCCTGGGTGACCTGGACGGATGGAGGAGGATTGGCTGACCCGGGCCTGGCGGGGTGGGGCAGGGCGTGCCCCTGGAGGTGCCGCCAGGATTTTAGGTCTCACCGACCGGCAGTAGACATCCAGACTCGGGCTGGCACCATGGCCGAGTACGGGGTGAGAGTGTCCACGGGGGAGGCCATCGGGGCTGGCACGTGGAACAGAATAGCTGTCAGCATCGTGGGGACCCTGGGGGAGACCCCCCCACTGCCCCTGGACCATTTCGGCAAGGAGTTGAGCAAGGGCGCAGTGAGTGCCTGGCGGGGCAGGGGTGAAGGCGGAGCGGGGAGCCGGGGACCGGCCTGCGGGTTACTAAATCTCTCCCCTCCAGGTGGAGGCCTTCCGGGTGGCGTCGCCCCAGGACGTGGGCCGGGTGCTGCTGCTGCGATTGCACAAGGCCCCCCTGCTGCTGCCCAGCCCGGTGGGGCCGCTGGCCCGGGACGCCTGGTTCTGCAACTGGCTGCAGCTCACGCCGCCGCAGGGCGCCCCCCTCCGCTTCCCCTGCTACCAGTGGATGGAGGGCTCCGGGATCCTGACGCTGCGCGAAGGGGCGGGTGGGCAGGGCGGCGCTGGGGAGGGCGCGGCGGGCGGGGAGGAGCGAGCCTGCGGTGGTCGGGAAAGGCGAGGGGAGCGGACGGCGAAGCTGGTGTGGCCGCTGGGGAGGTGGAGGGGGTAGCAGCCCGGTGTGGGGGCGGGTGACCTGATCGAGGGTGGCTGGACTGGAGGCCAGAGCAGCTGGGGCCAGAGGGGGGCGGGTCTCTGCCCTCCTCACCCCTTCCTGTGCCCTCACAGGCAAGGTCTCCTGGGCAGACGATCACCCCGTGCTCCAGCAGCAACGCAGGGAGGAGCTGCAGGCCAGGCAGGACTCCTACCAGTGAGGAAGGGGCTCCCGCAGGGTGGGAGTGGGGCAAGGGCGCGGAGGGCGGGCACCGCTCAAGGGATGCAGGGCAGCCTGGCCAAGTCCCTGCCAGTCCTCTCCGTTGACACCAGCATCCTGTGGGAGCTTGTTCGAAACGCGAATTCCCTGGCACCTTCGGACACTGAATCAGATACTGGGGGTGGGGACGGCAATGCTGTTTGAACAAGCCTTCCAGAGGACTCTGGTGCCCGGCGAAGGCTGAAAACCACTGCTGGAAATGCCTCACCCTTGCTGGTGCCTTCCTCGCCCTGGGGCTTTTTCTTACATCCTCCTTCCTCGAAATCTGGGCAGAACCAGAAATGCACCACCCCAAGGCCCAAGAAACTCACCTCGCGGGGTAGGTGAACCGAGGTCCCTGTCTCTGCTCTGGGCTCAGCCGGGAGAGCTGGGGTCCCAGAAGCCGCCCCGGCGGTGGGGCGGCCGTCCGGGTTGCAAGGGACCTGGGGCTACGGGTGAGGATCCCCGAGGCAGAAGGCCAGGGACTGTGTTCAAGGGGCGGGTTTTCAAAAGATGGTGGTCTGGCCAACTCAGCCCCCGCTGGGGGCTGCTGTGTGCAGTCTGGGCCTGCCGGCTTTTGAGCAGGTCTCTGGAGAAACGACACACGCAGGCTCATTTGGTTCCTGTCTGTGGGGTGGCTTTCTTCCCTTGTGCCAAAACAAAGACCCAGGGGTTCCGAGACCTAGGGCTAGTCTGGGCCCCACGGAGGGGAGCTGTGACCCCTTAGGCATCACTTAACCTTTACGATCTTTATTTTCTTCTGCCAAAGAAGTGAAGAATACCAATCTGATGTGTGTTATTAGCAAGAATAAATGAGAAAATGGTTAAGAACACACCTAGTCGGGACACCTGGGTGGCTCAGTCAGTTGACTGTCAGACTCTTGATTTCGGCTCAGTCACCATCTTGCGGTTCTTTGTGAGTTCAAGCCCCGAATCGGGCTCCGCGCTGACCCTGCAGAGCCTGCTTGGGATTCTGTCTCTCTCTCTCTCTCTCTCTCTCTCTCTCTGCCCATCCTCCTTGTGCGCTTTCTCTCTCTCCCTCCCTCTCTCTCAAGTGCCAAGCCTTGCACAAACGTGTGCCGTTACCGTTGTCCCTCAGCCGCCTGTGCTGCAATTGTCTAGACCCTCAGGATCGAAAGCGTGGCCTCAGGTGACCGTCAGCGTGACCTGGGAACTTGTTAGAAATGCGGCCTCTCGGGCCCACCCACTGCAGACCTACTAAGTCAGAATCTGCGTTTCGCCAAGATCTCTGGGTGGATCCCGGAGGAGCAGGGTTCAGCCACCACCTGGTAGCAGGGTGCTTTAACGACAACTTGCTCTTTGAAGTTGAAAGTTCAGAGCCAAAGGCAATGATTGATCGAGGGGAGGAAAGACCGGCTGGGGGTCGTCAGCTCTGCCGGGATGCGATCCTACCATTTCGCCCAAAGGGCTTCAGGCCGTGTTGTGCTAGCTCGACTTGACCTGCCGTAGGCCAGGGCAGAGTGAGTTTCCGGGCTCCCCCAAGCTCCGGGAGCCAGAGTGTCTCTCCATGGGATGCCTTCTTGAACTCCTTCTTCACGACGGCCTCCCTCTGCGAGATGCGTCTCTGTAAGTCAGAGATTCTGTGGGCACAAGCACGAGGCCAGGCTACCAAGCAGACAGGAAGAAACGGCCTGTGTCAAGAGGGCGCCGAAGTGCTGGACGTGTAGTCAGATCTCATAGGCCAGAAGCCAAGGTCATTCCCTCCCTGCGTCCAGCGGTCTAGATGCTTTACTTTTCTGTCTCTCTGCAGAACAGCTTTCTGTGGGTCCCAGTCCACACAGCGGAAAATGGCCCCAAGTAAGAGTCCCCACGTGTACACGCGCTAGTCCAGATACCCAGAGAGAGACACAGCCTCTCTGGGGGTTGTTAAGAAACAACATTCAACCGAGTACGTTTTTTTCTTCGGCGATGCACGAATCAGGCGGCGTCCCACCCAGCAGATAGAAGGGAGCTCTGAGGAGCCCTGCCAAATGGAAGGCTTACTTCATAGGCAGATGCGGAGCAGAAAAAGGAAGTTTCTAGCAAAGAGCAGATTGGTTCAGGCAAGGTCACCTTCCTTTGGGGAAAGGTGGGAATCTGTCAGGCAGATTACCTTACGGATGCTAACCAGGTAATTCCAGATTGACTGGTTCAAGGTCACATACCTGGGAGAGGCTGAAATTGCAAACAGATTAGGTGTTGAGTCTTGGTTTGTTGACGAGGGCTTAGCATGAGTGACTCCATTTTGAACCTGATGTCTCTCTCTCTCTCTCTCTCTCTCCCTTTAATGTTTATTCATTTTTGAGAGACAGAGCTTGAGCAGGGGAGGGGCAGAGAGAGCAGGAGACCCAGAATCCGAAGCAGGCTCCGGGCTCCGAGCTGTCAGCACAGAGCCTGACGCGGGGCTCGAACTCACGGACCGTGAGATCATGACCTGAGCCAAAGTCGGACGCTCAACCGACTGAGCCACCCAGGCGCACCCCGATGTCTCTCTTTTAACAGCCCCCATCCCTACTTCCCCCGGAAGGACTTTGCTTGGCCTACCTCTGGTTAAGTGCCCAGCCCTGCACCGGTCAGCTGTGGCCAGGGGAGAAGTCTCACTGAGGGAACACAGTGGCTCCCCCGAAGCCCTGTGGCTGTCAGGCAAGGGCAGAGCGAGGAACACCCTTGCTTGTAGAAGGGTGCTGGCTCTGCCCAGGTCCTCCGAGGGCCTACCTCTCCCTTTCCCCTAGTCAGCGGGTTCCCCGAGGCTTCTCGGTGACCGCCTTCTTGCTCTTCCCTCCAGATGGAAGACTTACCGCCCAGGCTGGCCTCGCTGCCTGGACGAGAAGACCGTGAAGGACCTAGATCTCAACATCAAATACTCTGTAACCAAGAACGTCCACTTCTACCTGAAAGCTGGCTCTGGGTAAGAAGGCCCACCCTCTCCCGACCCTGGGCCTCAGATGCCCTAGGACCCCTGCCTTCTGTCCTCCCCCACCATCAAGGATGCGGGTCACACAGCCCTACCCGGGGCATAGCCTCTGCCCGCCACCCGTCCTCCTGGGACAATGCCTCCCTCCGTCAGGGGTAGTGGCTACTTCGGGCCCCGGAGGCTGCTTCAAGATTCCAGAAAGGATAAGGCCAGCTGCCAGGGGAGGGTCTCCCGGGGCCCCTTGCCCCCCGCCCACCCTTGACATCCTCTGACAGGTTTACAGAGATGACACTCAAGGGCCTGCTGTGCCGCAAGGGGCCCTGGAAAAGTCTGCACGAGATGAAAAGGATGTTCAACTTCCATAAGTCCCCGGCCGCTGGTGAGGGACGTGGGCTGGGGCTCCTGACTTCTTCCCTGAGACATCCGCTCTCGTAGCCGTCCGGAGCCTCAGAAAACTGAGCGCCGAGTCACCGTGTGACCCTGGGCAGGGGCCCTGTCCCTCGCTAGACCTTACCTTCTCCACAGATACAAAGGAGAGTGTAGACGGGGGCATCCCTAATCTTCTAATGCCTCTCAGTCCAGCCGTGTTTGTTGGGCAAGTACCCATCAGACACTGAGTTAGGGGCTGCGGACACTCTCTTTGTCCCCGCAAGGCTCCCATTTGAGCCGGCGAGTGGACATGAGGCTCAAAATCAAAATAATGAGCTTTACTTGTGAAACCAGTTCGTTGGCTCCGGCGAGAGTACATCAAAGGAGGACCCGCCTCGTCTAGGGGGTGTCCTGTAAAGCTCTCCCAAGGAGGGGACTTTTATGCCGAGGCCTCCAAGCTGAGGGGGTGTCGACGGAACCAAGAGTGGTGTTTGAGGGGGGCGCCTGGGGGGCTCAGTCGGTTGAGCGTCCGACTTCAGCTCAGGTCCTGATCTCATGGCGTGCGGGTTCAAGCCCCACGTCGGGCTCTCTGCTGTCAGCTCAGAGCCTGCTTGGGATTCTCTCTCTCTCTCCCACTCTGCCCCTCCCCTGCGTGCACTCTCTCCCCCGAATAAATAAACATGTAAAAAAGAAATAAAAAAGAAATGGTCATCACAAGATGGTGACCTCTGCGAGGCAGTGACAGCAGAGGTGGAGTGGACCGGGGGGGGGCCAGACCTACCCAGGAGGGAGCGGGAGCGGCAGAGAGAGCCACCCCCCCCCCGCTCTGCCACATCAGCCAGCTGGATGGGGGTGCTGTTCCCCAGATGTCAGGTGACAGGAGGGGCTGGGCCAGAGCAGGAGCCCGCGGTGGGTCCCAGATGTGCTGCGTTTAAGGCTGCTGAGTCCCGGCCTTGGGCTATCGGGTAGATGGTGGGACAGGTGCGCTGGGGACTGGGATTCGCTGCTTGGCCAACAGCAGTGGCTGAAGCCGAGGGCTGAGAGGTCGCCCCGAAGAAGGTATAGAGAAGCAAAGGGAACCCCGCATGGCCCCGGAACAGCTCCGCCTTGAAGGTGACCTTGACCTAGTCCCCTCTTCCCCACCCCCACAGAGTACGTGTATGAGCACTGGCAGGAGGACGCCTTCTTCGCCTCCCAGTTCCTCAACGGCCTCAACCCTGTCCTGATCCGCCGCTGCCACTCCCTCCCAGAGAACTTCCCCGTCACCGATGACATGGTGGCCCCCGTGTTGGGCCCCGGGGCCAGTCTGCAGGCTGAACTGGAGGTGAGGGGCCCCGCGTCCAGGCTCTGCACACCGCCCCCTGCTGGAGGCTCAGCGTTCCTAAGGGCTGCGTGCCTGGAGCGCCCTCTCCGGGCACACTCCTCTCCCCTCGCCCATCCTCTCCCGGCGCCGCCACCCCTGCATCCTTCAGAAAGCCAGCCGGCAGCCCCTGCTCCCCTTCTGTCTCCCGCAGAGGGGCTCCCTGTTCCTGGTGGATCACGCCATCCTCTCTGGCGTCCGCACCAACGTCATCAACGGGAAGCCTCAGTTCTCCGCAGCCCCGATGACGCTGTTGTACCAGACCCTGGGGGGAGGGCCTTTGCTGCCTCTCGCCATCCAGGTGGGCAGGGGGGCAGGGGAGGGAGGGGGCTCGACGGAGGGGCCGGCAGGCACCCCGTGGCCTCCTCTGCCCACACCGGCTTCTCCTACAGCTCAGCCAGACCCCTGGACCCACCAGCCCCATCTTCCTGCCCAGCGACAACAAGTGGGACTGGCTGCTGGCCAAGACGTGGGTGCGGAACTCGGAGTTCTCTGTGCACGAGGCCCTCACGCACCTGCTGCAAGCGCACCTGCTCTCTGAGGTTTTCACCATGGCCACGCTGCGCCAGCTCCCCCACTGCCACCCGCTCTTCAAGGTCGGTGGCCCGGACCGTGCCCTAGGCCTGCAGGTCCCCGTCCCTCGCGGCTCTCCTCCGCCTGTCCCCATGTGGCTCTGTCCTTCCAGGCTGGGGGTGCAGCGCCCAGCCCCTGCGAGCCTGCTTTCCCACGGCCGGAGCCTGGGGGAGGGGGATGGGGACAGGGGTGAGGGAGGAAACTGCACGTGAGAGCCAGCTGTACCCCAGAGAGGGCCCCTTCTTAGAGGAGAGCAGCTCACAGCCAGCTGCCATCCAGAAGCCCAGTTTTAGGAGAGACCTGGGGCTGGCAGATGCCAAAGTGTGAACTTGGCCTTGAGAGACCCACGGGTTTTCTGCAGATGGCGACAGGGGTGAGGGAGCCCTGGGAGGGGAACCCGTGTCTCGAAGGTGGGCTCTGTAGGTCCCCTGGGCTCTGCTAAGCCTTCAGGTGGCCCAGATTGCTTTCCCCCAGGGACCCGAGGCCTTCTCTGAAGGCCACGAATATTCCCCACGGGTTTTTGGATTCTCTGATTCTTGCTTAGTCTCCTCGGTCCCAGACACAGGCCCTTCTCTATCCGCTTCAGTCCACGCTGACTCTTTCCGATCTGCAGCTCCCAGGGCCCGGTGCCCTGCGAGATTGTTCCAGTTTGCGCCACACGCCCTGGTTTCCATGGCGCGCTGCCAGCCCAGGGACTAGGAAATCACAGAATGCCAGAGCTGGGGGGCTTGTAATGTCCATCCAGGCCAGAGAGAGCAAGGTGCCAGGCCCAGGTCACAGCACAAGATGCCGGTGGAGCCCAGCCCCTGGTCCTAGGTCTGGAGCCCTGATCCCTGGCCCAGGCCGCCCCTCTGGTCCCCATCATCTCTTTCCAGGGGGAGGTCTGAGGCCAGAGGGAGCCAGGCCTCCCCCACCTCTCTCTTCTCCCACCCCTCCAGCTGTTGATCCCACATACTCGCTACACCCTTCACATCAACACTCTTGCCCGCGAGCTGCTCATCGCCCCGGGCCAGGTGGTGGAAAGGGTAAGAACTTCCTTAGGGAGGGTACAGGGGAGATGCCTGCCATTTGGAGAAGCTGAGGCCCCGGGGTGGGGGAAGTGGCGGGGGGGGGGGGGTGCTGTCTCTCCCACCGGTGCTACCGCATGCTTCTGGGTCCAGGGCTCTGGCACCCACAAGTCCTGTCTCCCAGTCCACAGGCATCGGCCTCGGAGGCTTCTCTGAGCTGATACAGAGGCGCATGGAGGAACTGAGCTATACCGCCCTGTGCCTGCCCGAGGATATCCGGGCCCGAGGAGTGGAAGACATCCCGGGCTACTACTACCGGGATGATGGGCTGCAGATCTGGGGTGCGGTGGAGAGGTGAGGGGGCCAGAGAGCTGGGGGTCGGGGGAGGGCGCAGGGAGTCTCCCGACAAGGAGCAGGGCCGGACGTCAATGACACTGAATAGCGGTTGCTCCTCAGAGAGGGTCAAGGTCAAAAGTGGGGCCTGAACCCAGTGCACCTTGCAGCTTTGTCTCCGAAATAGTCAGCATCTACTACCCGAGTGACGCATCCGTGCGTGACGACAGTGAACTCCAGGCCTGGGTGCGGGAGATCTTCTCTGAGGGCTTCCTGGGCCGAGAGGACTCAGGTACGGAGACCACGGCCCTCGGGCCCCACCCTCAGGCGCCTGCGGTGTGGCCCTGAGGACCCCGGTAGCCCCACGTCCATCCGCGTCTTCCCGCAGGGGTGCCCTCTTCGCTGGACACCCGGGAATCCCTGGTGCACTATGCCACCATGGTGATCTTCAATTGCTCTGCCAAGCACTATGCTGTTAGTGCAGGGCAGGTGAGACGGGGCAGTGCCAGGGTGGGGGGATGGAGGGGGCCAGGCTCCGGGCACTCACGTTGCCTTCTCTGCCTGCAGTTTGACTCCTCCATCTGGATGCCCAACCTACCTCCCACCATGCAGCTGCCCCCGCCCACCTCCAAAGGCCAGACAGAGCCAGAGGGGTTCATAGCTGCCCTCCCAGCGGTCAACGCCACGTGTGATATCATCGTCACCCTCTGGTTGTTGAGCAAGGAGCCTGGAGACCGAGTGAGTGTGGGGCCGGGGGGCCAGGCCAGGTCCGCTCTGGGGGATGCGAGCAGATATTGTTCCCCTCCCCACCGCCCCGGCCCAGACCCCACACTGCCATCAAGGAGCGGGGTCCCTTCACCACACGGAACCTTCCCGGGGGGGGCACATGAGCGTGGGACATCTCATGAGGAGGGGCAAATGATCGAACGAGTTGATCCAGAGTCACCCTGAGCTGCAAGGTGACCATGCTGGGGTGGGAGGTCGCGGCACCCCCTGTAAAACTCCAACGTGAGCTTTTAGCCCGGTCCCCAAGAGCTACCCGCGGCGGTCCTCAACTGTTTGGAGGGAGGGGCAGAGGTGAGGCTCTGTGGGAGGCTTCTTCCAGGTCCCCAGGGTGGAGGGCCAAGGCGGGTCACAGCTGCTAAGCAGCCCCTACATCTGACCTTGCCGTTGCCTCCCAGCGGCCCCTGGGCACCTACCCGGAGGAGCACTTCATCGAGGAGGCCCCCCGGCGGAGCATCGCCGCCTTCCAGAGCCGCCTGGCCCAGATCTCGAAGGATATCCAGAAACGGAACAAGGAGCTGGCCCTGCCCTACACCTACCTGGACCCTCCGCTCATCGAGAACAGCGTCTCCATCTAAATCCCCTGAAGAACAGGGCCCCGTGTGACATCCCTGTGACCCCATTGATCTAACCGCCCCCCCCCCCAGATAGCCAGGCCCCCCGTATGCCTCTCCTGGGACGACCAAGCCACGTGTAACTCACCCCACACCCGAGAGAACAACAGAAACAAAACAGAGAAACAGCCCCTCCCCCCTCCCTCCTCCCCCCAGAGAACAGGACCTCATGGGACTCACCACCACGCCTTTTGAAGACTCCAAACCTCAAAATGCCCACAGCCCCCTGAAAGGGTTTTAGGACTTTGTTTTGCTTTGCATTTTTGCATTATATTATTATATCGTGGGGCGGGGGGATATAATCCTGCCCCTGACCCCACCCACCACAGCTGAGCGGACCTAATGGTCACCTGACACAGGGCAGCCTCCTGTAGCCTGTCCAGCAGCAGAAGGACAGGCAGGTCGAGAAACTGCCCGAGAGGTTGATAGTGACCTCTGGCCGCAGCTTTAAAATGAACAACCCACTAAAAAGGGGCCCCCGGAAATAGGGCAGACAAGTGTCTGGGGACGGGCAGGCTGTGCCCGTGTACCCTTTCTTAAAACCCTGCTTCCAGGTCGGGCGAAAAGCTTGCCTCTTCCAAAGCAGGGTTCCACTTCCAGAGAATCACGTTGCCTTCTAGATTCAATCCTCGGTGACGGGCTTCTGGAGTTCCCTGGGCATTCTGTCATCTGCGTTTCTTTTTTCTTGCTCCAAATCAATGAGCCTTCCAAATCGATGTGTCCCTTTGAACCGACCGAATGATTCCCATCTCTGTCTCCTGTTGGAGGTTATTAGTGCTTTGGTATTTCGGGTTCACTTGTTTTTAGAAATCCGCATGGACAAAATGCAACATACACTCAAATCACTGCCTAAGCGCAGCTGTTGAGACAGAGCGGTGCTTCAGAAAGTGCCAGCACGCGGCTCCTGAACTGTTCGCCCTCTGTTGGGATTGTGTAACACAAATGAGTCAGGGGCATATAGCTGTTAAGCTTTTTGGCTTCAAGCAACAGAAAACAATTCCTGATGATCAATTAAAGAAAAAAGTCTATGGAAAAGAAACTGTCTCGAGGCGTTAAAAACAATTAAATACGGTCCTCAGGAAGGACTGCAAACCCAGGAAGCTCTGGGCACAGGAACCAATGGAATGGCCAAGCTCCTGCCACTTTCTGCCCTTGAATTATTGGCCTCGATATTCCAATTCCATGAGGAAGGGCATGTCTGACTGAACTTGGAGTGGCAGAAACTAATAGTTGCTGTGGCAGAAAGAGTTTGGGCTCATTAAATATCTCAGGTTGGGGCGATGTGACCCATTCTGGCCAATGGACTATGGAGGAAGCAACGTATTTCACGTCCTAGATGAGGCTGTTAAACACTGGTGTGCCTCCCCCGTCCTTCTCTCGCCCTTGAGGTTACCTGGGAGGCATGTTCCAGAAGACATGAGCCCCATCCTGCCCTTTATCACTAGACTGTGAGCTCACGAGGACCGGGTTCACAAGTGCCCACCACAGTGTCTGGCATACCGCAGATGCTTAGTAAGTAGGTGTTGAACGGAGGAGTTAATACACAAGTGAGTCCTAACACCCTTCTGTGCCCCTTTTCATTTACCTGTGTGTCTCCCCAACTAGACCATGAGTTTCTTGAAGGCAGGAGCTGGGTCTCATTCAGTTTATATGCCTGGTGCCCAGTGCTGTGCTGACACATGAGAGATATCCAACAAACATTTGCTTGATGGTGGATAAAAGGAAGAATGATGGGATGGATGGATGGATGGATGGATGGACGGATGGACGGATGGACAGATGGATGGATGGATGGACGGACGGATGGATGGATGGATGGGTGGGTGGATGGATGGATGGACGGATGGATGGATGGACGGATGGATGGATGGATGGGTGGGTGGATGGATGGACGGATGGACAGATGGATGGATGGACAGATGGATGGATGGATGGGTGGATGGATGGATGGATGGATGGACGGACGGATGGATGGATGGATGGATGAGTGAGTGGGTGGATGGATGGATGGACACATGGCTGGCTGGCTGGATGGATGGATGGATGGATGAGTCAGTGGGTGGATGGATGGATGGATGGACGGATGGATGGATGGATGGATGGACTACTGAATTGGAAGGCAGTTGTGCTCCAGTTAATAAACCAGTATTTGCTTCAATCTATGTCTTTTGGGAGCAACGATCATCTCCTGGAGAAACTAGAGAAACCAGCACAGCTCAGTAGTAGAAATCCAAGCAATCTCCAGTCCTCTTTGGAGAAACCCCCACCACCTCCGCTGCCCAGCCCTGTGAGCCCCACTGGCACTCTCTCTCTTTCTCCCTGTCTCTGTCTCCCCTCATCGCTCACATGCACACCTCTAGTCCTTGAACTCTTGGCTGACCAGCCTTGAGAAGAGAAGGTTGTTACAGGTAGCATTCACTTCTAGGGAATATCCAGTTAACTCTTCAGAGCGGTGGTCCCCTTGGCCGAGGGTGGGGACTTCCTCACGGACAATAAAGCACTGGGCATCCAGGTCCCAAAACCATGCTGTGGAGACCCTTACCCTAGTTGGGCTTGCTGGCCAGAGTGGGAGGAACTACTCCCTCTTTACCACCCCAACTCCAGCCTTCCAGTGAGGGAATGAGGGAGTCATGGAAAGAGAAAAGAGGAAGGAGGGTAAGGCAGAAGGTTCTAGAAGTGGTGCAGAAGCCCAGCTTACCCCTGCTGCTCCCTGCCCAGTGTTCCAGGACTGGGTAGAGTGAGTCACCCAGTTCCAGGACTGGGTAGAGTGGGTAGAAGGAGGGGAACAAAGGCATGGGTAGATGTCAGCCACCCTAAGACATTAGCACGGAATGGGTGAGGGACAATGCAGAGGTGAGGCACCTCCAGGCATAGCAATTACAGGCGAACGACAAAGAGGGTTAACTATTTGCCAACAACAGTAAATATCTGAGATATATAAAGAGCTCATACAAATTAATAACCCCGTGGAAAAGACGGCAAATCATATAACAGGAAAGTCAAAAAAAGACAGCTCATAACATAAACCTGGAGGTCTAACCTACAGGTGAAAAGATATCCAATCTCACGGGTCACTAGAGGTCTATTCAGAGTCATCAAGGGTGTGAAGCAACCCAGCCCTAGTATATAACAGCGTAACAACTGTTTTTCAGTCGTTCCACTGATAGAGTCCAGACAGAGTAGAGCTAGCACCATCCGAAGGGCCCTGGGATTTCTGGAATGGCCAAGGAGCACTGACTTCACCTTGAAGTCACCAGCTGCATTAGCCCCTAAGGAGAGAGTCAGCCGGTCCTTTGAAGCTTTGAAGCCAGGCGTTGACTTCTCTTCACCAGCTCTGAAAGTTCTAGATGGCATCTTCTCCCAACAGAACACTGTGTGGTCTACCTTGAAGTCTATTGCTTAGGGGAGCCACCTTCATGAACTCTCTTGGCTCGACCTTCTGGGGAACCTGCTGTAGCTTCTGCATCAGCACCTGTTGCCTGACCTTGCACTTTGACGTTGTGGAGACGGCTTCTTTCCTCAACCCTTCTGAACCAACCCCTGCTAGCTTCAGGCTTTTCTTCTGCAGCTTCCTCACCTCTCTCATCCTTCATGGCATTGAAGAGAGTTAGAGCCTTGCTCTGGATTGGGCTTTGGCCTCAGGGAATGGTGGGGCTGGTGTGACCTTCCATCCGGACCACCCAAACTTTCTCCCCATCGGCAATAAGGCTGTTTCTCTCATCCTTCTTGTGTCCACTGGAGAAGCACTTTCCATTTTCTTCCAGAACCTCTCCTTGGTGTTCACAACCTGGCTAATTTTGGTACAAGAGGCCAAGCTTTCGGCCTCTCTCGACTTTCAACACACCTTCCTCACTGAGCTTCATCGTTTCTAGCTTTTGATTTAAAGTGAGAGACAAGCGACTCTTCCCGTCACTTGAACACTTAGAGGCCACTGCAGGGTCATTATTAATTGGCCTAATTTCCATTTTTCTGTGTCGCAAGGAATAGGGAGGTCAGGAGGGAGAGAGAGAGAGACAGGGAGAATGGCTGGTCGGTGGGGTGGTCAGAAGAAGCACACTGTCTCATATGGGCGCAGCCCAAGCCATCCCAAAGCAATGGCAAAGATTACTGATCACAAATCCCCATAACAAACAGGGTGATGAAAATGTTTGAAACCCAGGGGCGCCTGGGGGGCTCAGTCGGTTGGGCGTCCGACTTCGACTCAGGTCACGATCTCGCAGTTCGTGGGTTCGAGCCCCGGGTCGGGCTCTGTGCTGACAGCTCAGAGCCCGGAGCTTGCTTCGGATTCTCTGTCTCCCTCTCTCTCTGTCCCTCCCCTGCTCTCTCTCTCTCTCTCTCTCGAAAATAAATAAAGGTTTAAAAACGTTTGAAACCCAGTAGAGCCTTGGTCTGGGAACACGCTTATCATCCGAGGCACTTGTATCTCTAAGAGAATTTCAAGAGCCATTGGCTCAGTCGTGATCATGTGACATGTGGCACCGCGTGCTACTCCTTATCGCAAGACATCGCTCGTTCATCAAGGTGAAACTTATCAGACGGGTTTGCTCGTCTTGTGGAACCCTCGCAGAACAAGGTACTCGCAACCCTAGGTTTCGCTGTACACGTCTTGCGAGAAAAGTGTGGCACAGAGATGTGGGGTGAGCAGAGGGCACGGATGGATGGACTCGCTCGTTGCAGGGTTACCACAAACCCTCAGTCTGTAACACAACCAACCAACAAAACACCAGGTAACACTTGCAAAGGGCGGCACAATTCAGCACGGCACGTCTCTAAATGCCGCTCAACTCGCAGCTCCCCAACAGTCCTCGGAACCAGCGCGCCCGCCTCACCCACTTGAATTAAATCTCTGACTTGTGTTCGCTCTGATTGCATGAATCGTGTTTGCAGTTTGGAAATTAGGCTTTGACAGGTTGGAGGGAGGGCCCAGCCTCCTCCCTGCCTTTGTGCGCGTGCGCGCGCGCGCACACACACACACACACACACACACACACACACACGGGGCGCCCCGGCCTGCAGCCCTGCAAGGCTGGGGGGTGAGGCGGGGGGAGAAGGGGGCCTCTGCTCACCACCCTGGGGGGGACCCCAGGCAGACCTCGTGCATTCCACCCTCATCGACCTGCGGAAGCGCTGAGGACCCGCCCGGGCAGGAGACGCAGAAATGGAGAAAGGAAAGACACGGGGGTGTTTCCCGGACACTGGCCTCCAGGGCTGGGAGTGGACGGGACAGATGCAGGAGGAGGAGGCGCCTCGGAGGAGGGGACAAGGAATGTCCCGGAGCCAAAAGCAAACCCAGATCCGGCGAGGAGGCGGCGAGCCAGGGCCAAGGGCCGGTGCGCGCCTGCGCAGAGGACAGGCGCCTCGGGGTCTCCCCAGAACCACCTGCCGGCAGCCCCAGCACCTCTCAGACCCGTGCCAGCCGCCCACCTGTCTCCTGCTGCGCTCCCAATGGCAGGCGGTCGGGCGAGGACCCGGGACCTGCTAGTGAGCCCAGCGAGCCCGGGCGGACGGGCAAAAGGAGCATCACAGGACCTGGGCCCCGGTGAATCTTGGACTTGGAGGCATGGCGAGAGAGCAGACGCTCAGGACGGACGGACCGGCAGGCCGGGCTGTGCTGCGGTCCGATTTCCTCATCCTGATTCTCTCACACTGCGCTCAAGTCCCACACGCAGTCCTGGCCCGCATCGAGGAGCACTTGAGCTGTACCCCAGAACGGGCGGGGCTGGGGGGACTCAGGGGCTCCCCACGCAGAACCCAAGCCTCCAATCCCCTTCCTTCGGAGGCACCACTCGCGAGGACAGTCATCCAACCAGCTGGGGTGGGAGAAACGGAACATCAGGGGTTGACCGCGAGGAGGCAGCTGGCGATCCGGGTCCCCAGGGTAGTGGCGATGCGAGAGGCAGGGGCTTGGGTCCCCGGGGACCAGGGCGGCCCTGCCCACACCCGCTCTCTGCAGCGTGTGTTTGAACGTGGGCGGCAGGACACCGCCTCTGCCTCCTGGTTTCTGAATGGCCCCCTCCCCATCCTGGTCCAACGACTTCAGTTTTCCCGAAGAACTTACCCATCACGGATGCCATGGGGCCCTTGTGCTGGACCAGCCCCGGGACCAGTCTGCAGGCTGAGCTGGAGGTCAGGGGCCCAGGGGTCCGGCCTCCCTTCCTTCCATCCCCGGTGCCTTCGGAAGCTCAGACTCCCAACGCCCTTGACCCCCCTCTCTTCCACCCGGCCCTCGCTGCCCTTCCTCCCCTCCTTCCCCAGCAACTTCTCTGAGCCAAAGCTTACTGCTCACCCCTGGAAGGAGGGGCCCTTTTCTGTGCCTGCCAGGGCTGAGGGGGTGGGGCCGAGTGGGGAATGTTCTCTCCTGCTACTTTGCCAGGATCCCTGCCAGTTCCTGGTGACGGAGGATGCCCTACGGCTGGTCTGCTGAGCGCCCCCCTAGAGCTCTCTCTCCCCCCTGTGGCCCTACTAGGATGAGCGGTGCCTCAACCCCAGGAAAGTTCCGCTTCACAAGGCACTGTCCTGAGCAGGGCTCACCTCCCTGGTGTTTGTTCTTGAAGCCTGGGCCTGACCACACAGAAGCATCTCCAGTGCTCCGGTGAGAGGGCTCTCTTTCTTTGGAACCAGAAGGTGGCTCTGGGCTGGGGTGCCCCCTTGGCTCCAGGGAGGAAGGTTCCTTTAAGTGAAATCCTTTGGGGTTCAGAGTAACACCCCACCACGCCCTCCTCCTAGCTCCCCAGAGCTGCACAGGGCTGTCCCCTCCGTCAGCCCTCTTCTTCCTCCCCCTCCGCTCCCCCAGAAAGTTCTCTGTACCCGGTGGGCCATGCCAACCTCTTGGGCCTCTACCCCAGTGTCATTAACAAATTGCCCCAGTTCCTGGCTGCCCACCCCCCGCCCAGATCGACGGGTTCCTGCTGTCCCTCACCATCCAGGTCAGCAAGGCAGGGCCTTGGGAGGGCTGGGCACAAAGGGGCCACGTCCTACCCTCACGCTGACCGAAAGATTCCTTCTTCCCAATGCTCCTGTTCCAAGTGCTAATCATCACGCCTCATCTAACTAGGTTTTCTTCCTAGTTTTTCCCATCTTGTCCTCTTATGTCACTATCTTTTTAAAAAAAAACAACATGTTTTTCAATGTTTATTTTTGACAGAGTGAGCAGGAGAGGGGCAGCGAGAGAGGGAGGGAGACACAGAATCCGAAGCAGGCTCCAGGCTCCGAGCTGTCAGCACAGAGCCCGACGCAGGGCTCGAACCCACGGAGGGCGAGATCATGACCCGAGCCAAGGTGGGAGGCTCAACCGACTGAGCCACCCAGGAGTCCCGTGATCCCTACCTTGATGGGAATGTTGTGATCGTCGGTGTCAGAGAAACAAACTACCTTCACATGGGGTTCAAAATGGACTCTACTGGGGGCGCCTGGGTGGCTCAGTCGGTTAAGTGTCCGAGTCAGCTCGGCTCATGATCTCACGATTGGTGGGTTCGAGCCCCGCGTCGGGCTCTGTGCTGTCAGCACAGAGACTGCTTTGGACCCATTCTCTCTCTGCCCCTCCCTTGCTCATGCTCTCCGTCTCTCAAAAATAAATAAACATTAAAAAGAAAAATAGACTCTACTGAATCATGCACCTTTGACCGTATGACCATGTTCCGAACAGTTAAAAACAGAACCCCTTCTGGAAGGGATCTCCACACACTCCCTTCCAGCCTTCTAGACTCTCCCCCGTCTCTGTCCCACACCACTGGGTATCTGGGCAACTCTGGGCTCGTACAGGGAGCCCTCAACCAGACTCCGCCAACAAGGGGGACTTAGGTCGATTCACCTCCCAACTCGTTTCCTTTCCCGATGCACTAGAAGCAATCAGAATAGGAATCATTCCTATAGCGCCTAGGATGTGCCGTGTATTTCACCAGAACTAACCCATTTAATCATCAGAACAACCCAGGGAGAAAGGGGCGAGGGTCACCAACCTCACTTTATAGACGAGGAACCTGAGTCACAGAGAGGTGAGTTCACTTTCCTGAGGAAACACAGCTGCTAAGGAAACGGACCACGTGATTTGGCCCCGTGCGCAGGCTAACGGGTTGCATCTCTGCAGCCGGTTTCTGCCAGATGCCCACCCTCCCCTGTGACCCTCCCCCCACCTCCAGCTCTCTCAGACACCTGGCCCAGGCAGCCCCATCTTCCTACCCAGTGACACGGCTGAGGACTGGCTCCTGGCCAAGACCTGGGCGCGATAGTGCGTTCCCGGTACACCGGCTGGCCCCTCATCTGCTTTGACCCCGCTCTGTGATGGGGACCTTTTGCCTCTGTGTGGCAGCTGCCCAGGGGCTACACGTCTCCTACACGAAGGGAGGACCCCCCCCCCGCCCCAGTGCCCGGAGCTGTGGGGCCCCCGTGGCTGCCTCATCTAACCTCTCTTCTTGTCCCTTGCTGTTCATTCCTTGTTTCTGCCATACCCTCCACCTCGACACGCAGGCCCACGCTTTGCGCCGGGAAAGCCCATCAGCCGGGTCAGGGTCCGGGAGGCCCGGGAGCCCGGCGGGGCTGAGCTGTGGCCCTGAGTGGCGGGACTCTCTGCCCGTCACGGTCAACTTTGCTGGAACGGGCAGACTTTCTGGAGCCCATCGCCAAAGGGCCAGAGGCTGGCGTCGTCCGCTGCCTCCTCCCGCCCCACCAGCTGGCTGGCCGAGACGTTCAGGATCCTGCCCGGGACTACTGCCCAGACCGCGGGCTCTGGATCTGGGCGGCCGAAGAGAAGCGAGGCCCTCCTGGGGCCCGAGGGCTCCGGGCCTCACCTTCAGCTACATCTCTGTGAGCTTCTTCATCCACTGCCCCCCCCCTTCTGCCCAAACGCACTGCTATTTCGCAGTGCCTTCCTGGTGCCTCATCTTTCCCTGCTGTGTGACCTTACGCAAGGCACTTAGCCTCTCTGTGCCTGTTTCTTCATCTGAAAACAGGGATTACAAGAGCATCTATCCCACAGGTTACTATTAGAATTAAATGGAAAGCCCTAAGAGCAGACCTCGGGTGGATAGGACGTGCCCTCTGAGCATGAGAAACGTTCACCCCGCGGCCATTGATTCAACTTGAAAATAGGAACAAAGAAGAAACTTGGTAACCAATCAAAAGCTACCTGCAAACCGTCTAAGCTCCCGGGTCCTAGATTTGCACCCCCTGGTGGCGAGGGAGGTCGTGAGCTCAGCAGTTCGCGCCGTGTGTAGTTGGCCATTTTCCTTCTCCGGCCTCACTTTCCTCCCTTGGGGGCAGCTGATCTCAGTGGCCTCTTCCAACCCACACCCCTGGGCACCTCAGACTCCCAAGCGTTAGTCACCACGAACTCCTGAATCTCCAGCTTTGTGTCCAATATTGTCGGCATCTATTACCCGGACGACAGTGCCGGGAGCAGAGACTCAGAGCTGCAGGCCTGGGCCCGAGAAATCTTACAGGAGGGTTTTCTAAGCCGCGTGAGCTCAGGAGAGGTGTCCGCACCTGTCTCCTGCCTCCCGCCCTCCAGACCCCTCTTCCCCAGGGCAGCCGACCTTGACTTTCAGCTCTTTTCTCTCCACCCCACCCCCAGGCACAGGATCCTCCCCCTCCCCCCCCCCCCCCCCGCCCCAGCACCGTGATCACCAACTGCTCAGCTGACCATGCTCCCACTGACAGCGGCCAGGGGGTGGGGGGGGGACCCCACGCCAAACCTGGGGGAGAAGCAGGGTCACAGGAACGAATGGGCCTTAACAGGAGCACTGGAGACTCTGTGCTTCCCGGGTTTGGGGGGGGTCCATTCGAATTCAGTATGGGGGGCCTGACGTTGCCCCCACCGTGCAGTTCCCCACCCCCACCCTCTACCACCAAAGGCCAGACGGGCCAGGTGGACCCACTCCCCGAGGTCAATTCCACATGCCAAGCCCATGTGCCCCTCTGGGATGTCAGCAACGAAGCAAGGCCCAGGGCGGGGGCAAGAAATGGGGGGCGGTTCTCGGGTTCCAGAAGAGTGGGTGGGGAAGGGATCCTGGAGACAACAGGTTACTTGGAGGGCGCACTGAGCAGGCCGCGCTCCTTGGTGGGCAGAGCCTGGGGTGAGATGGTGGCTGGCAGTGTGGTTTAGTATAACACGGGTTCACGGTAGGTGGAGCTTAGGGCCCTCGGGCTTGAGCGGCAGGCTGGGCTCAGGGTGGTCTCTTGCCTGGGCGGATGCATAGTTTGAAGTTGGACTAGTCTTGGGGGGGGGAATCTGTCTGCCTAGGTGGGCGGGGGGCAGGTGGTGCTCTGCCCTTGGGTAGGTATTCTGGGGAACTGGGGCCCTCAGTGGTCTGGGTCCCCAGGCAGGGGGACTTAAGGTGGACCAGAATCGCTTTGGGTTGCAAGACAGGGCCGGGGTATCGCATGGGGTGCAGAGGTCCCGGCCTGCTCTCCCGCTACGGTCCCCAAGAGCACCTTGTCACCTCCCAGGATGTCACCGAGGAGCCCCGGTGGCAAGGCATCACCGCCTTCCAGAGCCTCCTGGCCTGGACATGGGGTGGGGGGTGGGGGCAGACGAGGGGCCTGGTGCCGCCCTGAGCCTACCTGGACCCCGCGGCGGTGAAGGGCACGGCAGTGTGGGCGCCGGGATACCGCAGCCCGCACCCCCGCACCCCACAGCACCCTCCGTAAATGGCCACACACACTGGCTGACCCACGGCCGTTTGAAGTGACAATTTTTTTTTTTTTTTTTTTTTTTTTGGAAAACGGGTGCAGGCGAGGAGGAGAGGCGAGGCGGGAGCGCGGCCCTAGATGGAAATGCTGTTCTCTATCAGCACCGGGTCCAGGTAGTAGTAGGGGACCGGGAGGTCCTTGTTGCGCTGGCGGATGTCGTGCGAGATCTGGGCCAGGCGCTGGCGGAGGACCTCCATGCTCCTCCGCGGGGCCTCCTCCACGAAGTGGATGTCAGGGAAGTGGCCCAGGGGCCGCTGCGGACACGGAACGGGGCAGCTGCGACCGACCGGCCCCCCGCTCTCCGCCTTCCGCAGCCTGCCCCTCCCCTCCCCCCCTTGGCACCCCTCCCCCAGCCCCCAGCCCTCCCTCCCCCTGCCCCCCCCCCCCGCCCCAGGGCACCTTGTCGTCAGGCTCCCGGCTGAGGGTCCAGAGCACCAACAGGGTGATGCACGTGGTTTTCACATCCGGCAACGTGTCCATGTAGCTGTCCCGAGTGGTCAGCCCCTTGGCCTGCATGGGTGGGTTCCTCATGGACGACGGGAAGTTGGGCATCCAGGCGGTGTACTCCAGCTGGAGGTGGGGCAGCGGCGGGGGGAGGCGGGGGTCAGAGAGCACCCCGGGACGCTGGGGGTTTAAACTGAGCTAGGGACGGAAGCTGGGACTTGGCGGGGAGGAGGCCCGAGCAGGGATGACGGCTGAGGTTGGGCTTGAGGTTGGGGCCGGGGCTGGGGGGCGTAGGTACCTGCCCGGTGTTGACGGCGGCGTGCTTGGCGGAGCAGGTGTAGATGACTATAGTGACATATCGGATCAGCTCAGGCACTGTTCGCAAGCACTGAGGGAAGCCTGGGGGGGGGGGGCGGAGGGGCGCGGGGACGCCCAGGCGGCGTCAGTCCCGCCTGGTCCCCGATGGCCGGCAGAGGGCGCCAACAGGCCTGGCTCCCGCGCGTCCGGCCCACACTCCAAGCTGCCACCTCCCTGGGGCGCTCATCCCGCCCGCTTGGCCCTCCTGTGACCATAACTCCAATCCCCCACCCACTCACCCGCCCCCCGTCCAGACCACCTTGGGAGGCGGCCCCAAGTGGCCTTGACCAGAGGTCCTCCCGAGCAGCTCCGGGCACCTGTCTGAGGTCGGGCCCTCCTGTCTTTCTTCCAGCTCCCTTAGGGGGGCCTCTCTGGTCCCAGGACTCAGGAGGGGAAAGGCTTTGGAAGAATCCTGGCTTTCCTGCCCTGACCCAGCACAGTCCCCTCCCACCACACACACACACACACACACACACACACACACTTCTGAACCTTTGCACTCACGCCAGATGGATTTCTCAGTAGCCTGGCCCTTGGTCTCACACCCAATGTAGCTGCCAGCTTCTCTTACCTGTTACCCGCCCCCCCTCCCCTGCTCATGCTCGCTCTCTCTCCCTCTCTCTCAAAATAAAAATAAACTTAAAAAAACAAAACAAAACAAAGCTGATCTCCTTGCAGACGCCTCCATGGCTCCCTCTAGTGTTCAGGGTAATTCCAACCTCCTGAACCAGGGCCCGCGACTGTCCCCCGCTCAGGGCTTCAGCCTTAGTTCGGCCCCACGGAGAGCCTGGCCAACCCCCACCCTCAGAGCAGTAGCTGGGGCCTCTGAGCTCTCGGTGCTCCCCCTGCCCACTCTGGCTTCCCACCAAGAGCTCTTCAACCCCCCCTCCAGCCCCTCCCGGCTAACCTCCCCGTCCTGCAGGTCCTGGCCAGATGTTAGCCCAGATGTTGCATCTCAGCATTCTGCTCTCCCCCTGCTCTCCCTCCACCCGGATTACTTGCCTCCCCTGGGTTCCCGCACACGGCCCCGCCTGCAGCAGTCCCGAGATAGTATAATTGCCCGTGTACTTGAGTGGGCGCCCCACCCTGGAGACCGTGAAGTTGAGGGCAGGCACCTGTATCTCTCCTTCCCTTTGCCTCCTAGCAACCAGCACGGCGTTGTCGCATCACAGATGCTCACTGAATATTGGTTGAGTGGTACCCAAGTGATGACCTCAGGATGTTCCTGCCCGCCCTCCTGGGCCCTCCCAGCCTCCCCACCTCCAGCACGCACCAGCCTTTCCTGTTTGAGCTCATGCCCCGTATCTCAGTCCACAGAGATGACCCTGCCCCCCACCCCCAGCCCCTGAGTTCACACATGGACCCACGGGCAGTCACGTTTCCTTCCCCAGCCTCTCCGAGACTTGGCTCCCTCGGTCCCCAACAAGACCTGCTGTGGCCCAGCCGGGAGGGCCCATCCCACAGCCCCGGGCCCCTACCTGAGCTCTCACGCCCTAGCAGGCACTGCTTAAATATCTCCTGCACCCAGGACTGCAATTCTGGGTCACCCTCCACGGCTGCGTCACACGGGTAATAGTAGGTGATGATCTCGGTCACATACCTGATGGGGGGGGGGGAGGCAGGCCTCAGTTTGGATCTTCCTCCTGCCCTCCCCACTTTTCTTACCTCCCCCAGGATGCCCTGGCCTTGGCCGCCCCAGGCCTGGGGGCGGGCACGTGCTGTGGGGGAAACACAGCATCAGACCCAGGCTCGGGTCAAGTCCTTAAAAGCTCCCTGCGCCCTGCGAGGGCGTCCGCCCGAGTGCCACCCACTGCGGGCCCGGCCTCACCTCTCTAGCGCGTCCCACACTGCCAAGGAGTCGTCTCGGTAATAATATCCCGGCAGGTCCTGGACCCCACGCTCCACAAAATCATTGGGGAGGTAGAGGCTCTCATAGGTGGTCTCTGACAGAGCCCGCACCATCACCTCCGCAAAGCCTTCCAGGCCTAGGGACATGCCCTGTCGGGGAGGAGGCAGACTCTGAGGCTGGCAGGGCCTCCCTGCTGAGGGTCACACCCGTCACACACACAGCCCAGCGATGCCCCTCCAGCCCCCGCCCCATGCATGCCCACACTCCGGGCCAGCGCCCCCCTCTGCACCCCTGTAAACCGGTCCCGTCCGGCCGTGCCCCCTCCCAATCTCAAGTGGGAAATTCGGCTTTTCGCCTCCCCACGAAGGCCGGCAGGGTAGCAGGTGCCTTGCTGGGCTCGGGGCACACGTCTTACCCTGGCAGACAGCCCCCCCTCGTTGAGGAGGAGGGCGCGCCCGATGCTGTTGATCTGGATGGTGTAGCGGGTGTGGGGGACGAGGAGCTACGGGAGACAGACCAGGAGAGAGGACCACGGTTACCCCCCAGAGGACGGGGCACCCCCTTCCCTGTGCAGCGCTACGCCCTCTGACTTTAGGAAGTCCCCACCCGAGCCCGCTCTTGGGGGTCCCTGGCTGCCTCCCCGAGTCTCAGTGGAGTCCCTCTACCTGCTGGCGAGCCAGGTGCCTTTCTGAGGCCCCCGGGGCCAAAGCCGTACCTTGTAGAGAGGGTGACACATGGGCAGCTGTCTCAGCATGGCCAGGCAGAAGGCCTCCGCGATGAGGTGCGTCTCCAGCAGGTGCGAGATGGCCTCGTGGCAGTAGAACTCGGCGTAGCGCACCCACGTCTTGGCCAGCAGCCAGTCCCACTCCGAGTCACTCGGCAGGAAGATGGGGCTCTCGGGCCCCGGGGTCTGGCTGAGCTGGGGACGGGGAAGGAGGGAGAGTTAAGTGAGGACACACACACACACACACACACACACACACACATGGGCCCCCCCTGCAGGAAGGAGGTAGAGAAGAGCCCGAGGAGGTAAAAATGCCACTCCATACACTCGAGGCCCTCTGGTCCCCTGAGCACACCAGGGCCCTTCCTCCTGCCTCACATTTGTTCTTGATGTCCCCTCTGCCTGCAGTGCCTTCCCCCCCCCCCCCACCTGGAAGCTCCCACTCATTTCTTAAGAAGCAGCACAAGGGGCACCTGAGTGGCTCAGTGGGTTAGGCATCCGACTCTTGATTTCAGCTCCAGTCCTGATTTCTTGGTTCGGGAGTTCGAGCCCCGGGTCAGGCTCTGTGCTGGCTGTGTGGAGCCTGCTTGGGATTCTCTCCCCGCCCCCCGTTCCTCCCTTGCTTGTGCTCTTTCTCTCTCTCTCAAAATAAATAAACTTAAGAAAAGAAAAAGAAAAAGCAGCTCACAAGTTGCCTGAGAAGCCTCCCTTATTTCAACCCCACAGTCGCCCCGTTCAGCTGCAGGAGTTGTGCACTGCGCAAGGGTACCCAGCCCCCTGGGGCAGAGGAAGTCCCTGGAATCTAGCCTACGCTGTTCCACTAATGAACCAGGAACATCAGAGTTTGGCTGAACCCCCTCCCCGGAGGGATGCCTTTTTCTAATTTGGACATGATGCTGGTGGAGGCCCCTGGAAACATAGTACCTCGGTTCCCTTTCCTGCCAGGCCACTCTCTCTGAAGAAGGCGGCCACGTCTGATTAGCTGTGTTTCCAGCAGAGGGCTGGCCCAGGGCAGGTGTTGGCTTATCGAGCAAATGGATGACTGGACCGAAAGAGACAAGCTTGAACAACCAAGCACATCCCCATCTGGTCACCTCTGTGCGCGCACACCCAGTGTGCCCATTCTACGCACGGGGACTTGCACACAAGTGCACGCCCAGAGACCCGAGTTCGTGCACCGGCATACACGCATCCAGTGGTCTGTAGGGCCACCGGGGCCTCAGTCCAAGGCCCACACACAGGGCCACACGCCAGGCTCTCGCGTTGGCCACACGCTCACACAGCGGCCCCCCCGCCTGCACCACAGGCACCTGGATGGCGATGGGCATCATGTTCCCTTCTGGGCCAAAGTGCAGCAGGCAGAGCGGGGCACAGTGATGCTGCTTCCTTCCGTTGAGCTCGATGCTGGGGATGCCTTCCAAGATGCGGTAGTCGGCCAGGTAAATGTTCCCCTTCTGGAAGGGGGCCGAAAGGGGAGGGCAGGTGAGCGCCAACGCGCCGGACCTGGGACTCACGCCTTGGGTGCGGAGTGCCCCGCGCCCCCACGGGGCAGGGGTTGGCCAGAGACCCGAGCGGGGAATGCAGGAGCGGAGGGCACTCTGGGGGCAGCAAAGGTGGGTGGGGAGAGACGGGGAGGCCAGGGATCCCCTCCGGATGGGGCCTCACCTCCAGCTCCGCTTGCAGGCACGTTCCCTCGCCCAAGAACGGGGCCACCATGTCGTCCGTGACGGGGAACTTGTCTGGGATCTGCGTGCAGCGGCGGAGCAGGCCTGGGTTGATGCCGTTGAGGTACTGATACCCAAAGAAGCTGTCTTCCGTCCAGTGCTCGGCCACGTACTCTGGGGAGGGGGAGACGGTACCCCGGTCATCCTCAGGGACAGAGAAGCGTGGGGCTGAGGCCCTGGACAGAAGAAGACCGGGGACCCCAGAGAAGCCCCCAGCCTCCGCTTGAGCGGCTGGAGACGCCCAGGGCGGCATTTTCCCTGAGGCCGCCAGGGGGCGCGCCCGCCCTCCTCGTCCCCTCGGCCTCGGCTTCACCCCGCGCCCCGCCTCCCGCGGCCCCGACGGGGGTCCCGCCTCCAGCGCGCGCCCGCCGCTCCTCCGGCCGGAGGCCGCGTGGCTCCCCTGGTTCGGTGCGCGATGCCCCTCGTACCGGAGATGATGGACTTGTTGGCAGGGAAAATTTTCTTGATGTCCTTCAGCCTCTTCCACGACTGCTTGCAGTCCACCAGGCCGCGGAGTTTGAAGCCCAGCGCCCTAGGGACGGGGTTCGAGGGGGAGACGCTCAGAGAGGCAGCCGCCAGCCCCGCCGAGGCCCCTGGCCGCCTGGCCTCCGGGCCCGGAGCACCAGGTCCTTCTGCGGCCGGGGGTCTGGCGCCACCTCCCGGGCTCCCCGGGCCTGGCTTCTCAGCTCTCTGCCCGCCCGGATGGCGATCTGTCGCGAGCTCGTGGGGGGGCGGGGGGGGGGGGGGTGCTGCGGTGGAGGCGGGCCCGGAGCCGGGACGGGGACCCCTCACTCGCGCACACTCACATGGGCCCCAGGCGGAAGAAGAACGAGGCCGTCTTGATGAAGGAGTAGCGGAGGTTTGAGTTCAGGAACTTGGTGGCCTTGATGTTGATGAGAATCGGGAAACCGGGGATATAACCATTCCACCTGTGGGAGAGAGTGCAGGGCTGGGGCCTGGCACCTGCGGAGCCCCGGGGAAGGTGGAGGGGGCAGAGCCCAGGGGTCAGCCACGGAAGGGGCCCCAGGGCAGCCTCGGGTCCTCACTCAGGCCGGTTGGGGTTTCTCCGCGCAGGCGGGCGGTAACTGGGGATGTGCACGTAGTTGGGTAGGCCGGGAACGAAGACCCTCCAGCTGCGGTGCGGAGAGAAGCCGAGACTGTGGGCCCTGATGCGCATGCGCCAAGATGGGCCGAAGGCCAAGCCATCGCCCCGCGCCCCCCTCACCGCCACCACCCCCTGACCTCCCGCAGCCCCGGTCGCCCTCTCCTCACTGGTAGAAGTCCTGTTTGGCTCTGATCTCTTCCCGGCGGTGCTCCAGAAGGATCGGCAGCGTGTCGTCCGCTGTCGTCTTTCCTGCCGGGAGACCAAAGAGGAGGCTCGGGGTCTGACCCCCGCCCATTTCAAGGATCCGAATTCAGCTCCAGCCCTCTAGACTGGCCCTGGGGCCCCAGACCAGGAATGGGAAGGTTTACCCAGGAAGAGGGGGCGCGTGTCTCCTCCCAAAAACTCAGAGGAGAGGATCAAGGACCACCCTCCGCCCCCTCGCTCTACGAAGCTGGGTGGTCCGTTTTCTGGACCGACTAAAACGCTATTGAAGAACAGTTATTTAGCGCTTACTAGTACCCGGCACTTTGTAAACACTTTACTTCTGTTAATAATGTAATCCAGGGACACCTGGGTGGCTCAGTCGCTTAAGCGACCGCTCCTAATCTGGGCTCAGGTCATGATCTCACGGTTTGTGAGTTGAAGACCCGCGCCGGGCTCCGCACTGACAGCACAGGGCCTGCTTGAGATTCTGTCTCTCCCTCGCTGTCTGCCCCTCCCCCACTTGCTCTCTATCACTCTCTCTCAAAATAAATAAACGTAAAAAACAATCATAATTTAATCCACACAGGGACAACCTTGCAAGGCAGGTGACTCTTTGTATAGGCCGGAGAGCCAGTTTCCACAATTCCAAAGTCCAAAAGACCATAGAAATCAACTTCGTCTTTTCCACAAGTTAGGCGCAAATACCTTGGCGGGCAGAACCCGAGGCTCTACACAGTCTTTATTGAACTCACTTGGTGTAACTATCCATAGTTTTGGCTGCAGAAATATTCATATGTTTGACTAGGGGATGCGCCTGTGGATGCAAGGCATAACGTATGGAGCGTGTGAATGGTATATATCGGTATAGATGGATATGTGCGCACATGCTCTAAATGAAATCTGAATTTCAAAACACCCCTGGCCCCAAAAGTTTCAGCCAAGGGACCAGATGGCGTGCTCATTTTACAAGGAGAAAACGGTCAGCTGGGCTCCGAACTTTGTCGGACGTCCCGGCGGGTAGTCCCAGGCTGGCACGTTTCTACACAGCAGCCCCGTCATTTTCCCGTGAGGCCCTCCTCGCCACCCTCCCCTTCCTCCACGTCCCTCAGCTTATGCTGTGTTCTGGGTGGACAGTGTCCAACCCGGAGACCCAGCTTGGCTTTATCCCCCGGTGAGGGGCCCAGCCAGTGACTCAGGCCTCCCCGCCCTGCTCTCCCCCGAGGCTGCCCCGCCCGGCCCCCATTCCTGCCCTTCCCCTGCTTCCCATGCACTCAGACCTATGGCTGCGGGAAGATGCTCCCGGCCCCCTGTGAGACCCTCCCCTTGGCCCTCCCCACCCTCCCCCAGGCCTGCCTTCCCCCCCACCCCTGCCTCTTTCCCCAGCTCGCTCAGTGCCCCTGCTGCCGGGGACACAAGAAATGGAGGAAGGTGATCAGCTGCCCGGGGGGGTGGGGGGGGGAGACCCAAGTGCCCTGCCCTCCTGTCCACTTTGAGGGAGGCTAGACAGAAGCTGGGACGGTGGGGCCATGATGACAGAAGAGGACAAGCCTGTAGTCCCCATGTAGCAGCCGAGTATCAGGAAGCAAAGCCAAGGCCACCAGACAAGGGCGGTGGCAGGGGGTGGACGCAAGGAGCTTAGACACTCCCTGTCCCTCTTCCAGGGCAGTAACCGAGTGACTGGGAGAATAGCCCGGCGGCCTTGACCAGGCACCAGGGAAAACCCAGCCTCGTGCTGGGCCATGATGGAGCCTTGATGGAAGAAGGGGGGCCTTCTGGAGCAGCACTGAGCCCTGCTAGAGATATAAGGTGTCCTAATGGGGCGGTAGGGAGGCCTTTGGGGCCACAGGACATCCCCTCAAGTCCACAAAATGCGCAGTTAGACGCCCAGGGCTCCTATGACAAGGTTCAGACCCTCACGCTCTGTCCTGTGGAGACGTGTTGAGCGAACACGGCTTCCTGACAGAACGTGCAGCAGCTGGGGCGATGGGGCCTCCCCATCAGAGTGACGAGGCCTCGTGCTGCAGGGACGGACCTCGCTGGAGTCACGGGGGGTCTTTCTGGAGCGGCAGACACGGCACGTGGCACAGACAGGGCACCCGAGGCCCGTACTCAGCGCAGCCACGGGTCTCCGCAGTGGCGGGAGTCAGGGGTAGGACTGCGAGGGAGCTAATGGAGAGCACGCTTGTCTCAGCCCGGACCTGGGGTCCTGAGACCCTGAGGGTGGCCCCAACCTCCTTCCTGTCTGTCCCTGCAAGGCTGCAGCCCGGCGCTGGGCCCCGCGGTGGCAATGACCCAGGGTGATGCGCGAGAGCGTCAGGTGTTCCCGGGAGTCCCTGTGGGGGCCCGGCGGGTGACAGGTGGGAGCGAGGGGCCCGGCGGCACCGGGAGGGGTGCCGAGGGCTTGCCTGTGGCCTCCCTGAGCGCCAGGGTCTCGTAGCCATCCATCCACTGGTAGGCGGGGAAGTGGTACACGCGGCCGCCGGGCGCACAGATCTGCACGTAGTTACAGTACCAGGAGTTTTTGGGTAAGAAGGAGTGACGCTCCTTGTGCAGTCGGATGATAATGAGCTCCCCCAGGTCCTGCTGGCACCGGACGGTGTATTCATCCACCTGGCCAGGGCACAGGGCCGGGTGAGCGGGCAGGACTGGCCCCCGGCCCCTCGGGCCTCCCGCCCACCCATCTGGGCCCTCACCCAGGCTCCGCTCTGCTGAGGGGGTGCCGCGCTCGCCGCGCTGGGCTGGGACGACTCCATCTGGATCTGGTTTCTCCTCCCCCCACACCTAGTCGGCCGGCACCTGCTGGGCCCTTCTACCCAGGGCTGAGCAGGAAGGATACCCCCCCTCCATTCACAGCCACCCTCCCCAGGCCCCACCCTCCCGCCCTCCTTAGCCACTTGAGGCTGCAGGAGGCCATGCGGCCCCCCAGGGGGTGGACCCCAAAGGGGTCCAGGTGGGGTCCAGGGCCCCCCAGACCTCCTACAGGCTTAGAGCGAGGCAGAGGTGGTCCCGCCAGCCCCCTTTGCTCCTACTTGTCAGTGAAGATGTGGAGAGACAGAAGTGGCCATATAGACAGAGTGCCCAATTAAGAGGATGTAGAGGCAGGTGGCTGGACCTGACTCGGAACCAGGGCTGAGGGACCGGCAAAGGGTGTCTCCCATCATGGAGCAGGTGGGCCCCGCTGGACAGGCTGGTCTGATGCCATTTTCAGCCACAGAGAATCCAATGTGCATTTAAGCCAGTTATGATGGAACTTACCTTAGGAAGAGTAAGGGTGGGAGGGAGAGGGATGGGGGGGAGGCCGAGACGAGGGGTGCGGATGAGTGATAGAGAGGAAGCGAGAAGAGGTGAGAAAAGGCAGGGAGAGAGGAGAAATGGCCACGCAGGGGCGGGAGGTGACAGACCGGGGATGAGGCAGTATGGCCCAGAGAGCAGAGACCCCTGGGAGCCAGGTCTGGGGGGAGGGCGGAGGGGGGAGGGCATCTGGAGTTGCCCTTGGGAACTTTCAGAGCCCCCCCCACCACACGTACACACCCATTCACCCCAAACACACTCCTATGCCACACACATACACACTCACACACATCACACGCACTTACATACACACACCACACACAGACTCACAAATCACACCCATGCACACACACACCATACTCACCGCCCCAGTTGCAAAGTCTCTCCCAAAATGGTTCAGCAGCTGCTTGTGGCTCTCTCCTTGGGTCCCCACAATGGTCAGCGAGATGGAATCCATCGTGCCCGACAAGAGGTCGGTACCCGTGGCCACCTTGACTTTGTAGGTGGCCATGGCTACTCCTCAGGAGGCAGGAGGGAGGGCTTGAGTCCAGACTCCTCGGGGGCCGCACGGGGGCCCAGACCAGGCAGGGGAAGCCAGACGGGGAGCCGTGGACGGGGCCAGCCTCCCGAGAGGGAGAGGTGAGGCAAGGACGTCTGGCCCCCAGGGCAGCTCGGAGCCCGGATCTGCGCGCTGGGAGCCGGGCCGGCAGGGCGCTGGGCCTGCTTCTGAGAGGGCGGACCCAAGACGCCCTGGATGAAGGAGGCTTCGGGGCGGGGGAGCCAGTCCAGCCTGCGCCAGGGCCCCAGGGAAGTTAGGGGACAGGGCTGGGCGGGGCCCCCAGATCTGTATCAGCCTAATAAGCGCCTTCCTTCTGCCCGCCCCCATGGGCCACGGCACAAGACACCCCTGCCAAGCAGACCCATGGGCAACGGGGTTACCAGCCTCGGTTCCGGGGCCCCCAGCGGGTGGGAGCGAGGGGACGGGGCCCGACACAAACTCGCCGTCCAACTGGCCTGCTGCCTGGCCGTTCCTCTCCGGGCCACAGGGCAGGCTGTGGCCACAGAGGGGAAGGCTAACTGATCCTCCTGCCCCAGCGCCCTTGAGAGAAAGGGTGACAGGTGCCGACCTTGACCTCGGGTCGCTAGGGCACAGAGAAGCTCCAGAGAGAGGTGATCAGGGAGGGAGAGAGGGTGTCTGTCGCTCTTTGCAGGGCCAGGATCAGCTGGGGAGGAGGGGGGGCATACAAACATAGATGACAGAGCAAAACTGGGGGCACAAGAAATACACTAAGGGGTGGGCATGTAATCTGTAGTTTAATCATTACGGAATTCTACGCCGCAATTTAAAAAAAAAGAAGAAGAAGAACAAACCACGGTGATGAATCTCGCAAAGATTATATTGAGTGAAAGATGCCAGGCATAACACAAAAGGGTACACGCTGTATCATTCCATCGACACCAAATTTGAGAACAGACGAAACTATGCAACTCTTTTGTTTTTCAGTTTTTTTATGTTTTATTTATTCTTTCGAGAGAGAGAGACAGAGCACGAGCAGGGGAGGGGCAGAGAGCGAGGGGGACACAGAATCGGAAGCAGGCTCCAGGCTCCGAGCTGTCAGCACAGAGCCCGACGCGGGGCTCGAACCCACGAATCGTGAGATCGTGACCTGAGCCAAGATCAAGATTGGATGCTTAACCAACCGAGCCCCCCAGACACTCCTCTTTTGTTTTATAAAGTACTCATCCTCACCTCCCCCACCCCACCCCACCCCCCCAAAAAAACTGATGAAGCTAAACAGAGGATTGGAATAAAGGTTGGGCTCCAAGAGACTTGGGCTCGTCTGGAACCAAATCATTCCTTCCTGCCTTCATGCATTCGGGAGATGTTTCTGGAGCACACAGGGTTCCAGGCACCCTTCTAGGCACTGCAGATGCACAGAACAAGTGAAATACTCACAGAGCTTCCTGAAGCCGGAACAGAAGGAAACAATCATTCCTCTGTTTGGACAGGAAGCGCTCTGGGGAAAATTTGGGGCGGGAAGAGAGGTGGGATTGGGGGCTAGTGTCCCATAGAATCGCAGACGCAGGAGGCATGAGGACTGGGGTGGGCCGGGGCCCCAGGACACAGCTGAGTGGAGGGAGGTGCGGGGGACCGCAGTTAGATGATGGGAGAGAGTGGGAGAGTGAGGGGAGGGTCACACTCCCATCCACCCTGCCTGGACCTGCCTTCTAGCCTTCCGCCCTTAGAGACAGCTGGGGCCAACCAGGAAGCACCTTCTCAGATGCCCTCTGGGGAGTCACCCTTCCTCACTGTTGAGGGAAGTTCACACAGCATCCCGGGGCCAAGTTAGGGCCACAGCGGGCTGGGATTCTGAGATGGAGAGAAGATTCCAGTAGGTTCTGGATTGGGTGAGGGTGCGATTCAGGCTGAGCTTAGAGACAGGGATGTGGTTGGGGTTAGGGAGTGAAATGACCTTCTTAAGACCCAAATGTGCTCAAGTCACCCGCACCCCGTCCCACCCCAGCTCAAGCCTGGAAGTGGCTCCCTCTGACCTTCCGGGTAATGACGGGTAATGACGTAGCTCCCACGGCCTGTCTTATAGACTTCATTCCCCCAAGTTCCTCTGAGCTCTCTTCTGCCTGGACAACGTGCCTCCGGCACCACCAACAGATGCTAACGGAGCCCCTACTGTGTGCCCAGAGGCACTACGTCAGGCCCTAGGTGCGTTCTGTAAACAAAGCAAATTGCTGCCCTTCCCCCTGGAGCTTACGTTCTAGCTCTAGCGGAGGAAACAGATAATACTGTGTACAGATGAAGCAAATACAATATTATGTTCAATGGTGATAAGCGTTGAAGAGAAAAAACAAAGCAGGGAAGGAAATTATAAAGTATGAGGGAGCAGGGGCGCCTGGGTGGCTCAGGTCACGATCTCACGGTTTGTGGGTTCAGGCCCCGCGTCGGACTCTGTGCTGACAGCTCAGAGCCTGGAGCCTGCTTCCGATTCTGTGTCTCCCTCTTGCTCTCTGCCTCTCCCCTGCTCGCCCGCTCTCTCTCTCTCTCAAAAATAATAAAATAAACATTTAAAAAATTAAAAAATGTATATATATTTTAAAAAAACGGATAAGAAGCAAACTTTAGATACAGAGGGGCCAGGGAGGCACTCTTTGACAAGGGGACTTTTGAGTAAAGACATGAAGGGAGGAGAGGGAGAGAGCAGGGGAGGGGCAGAGAGAGGAGGAGAATCCCAAGCAGGCTCCATGCTGTCAACACAGAGCCTGCTGTGGGGCTCAGACTCAACAAACCATGAGATCATGACCTGAGCTGAAACCAGGAGTCAGATGCTTCACCCGCGGAGCCACCCAGGTGCCCCGAAAACATGATTCTTAATGGTTGGATGGGCTGGTGATGAGGACAAGGTCAGGGCTGGGAAGTGCATCAGTGGTGGGACTGGAATCAGGGGTAGGACTCAGAGAGGAAAGCTGGATTGGGGTTAGCGTGAGGCCTGAGGCCGGGAGGGGGGGGGTTGGCGTGGTGATGGCGGGGACAGGAATGGGGTACGGGGATGGGGGCAGGACTGGGAGAAGGCTGAGGGTAGTCATGCCTGTGCTGGGTGACTGGCAGGGCTGTCTCATCCGCCTGGGCACAGTGCTGCCCTTGGGCCAAGGACAGGAGCTGTCAGGCAGGTCAGGCCTGCCCTCCTGGGCTCTGCTCAGCCACCCAGATGACTCTTGGGGGATGCTAGGAGACTGATGGTGCAAATTTGCATCTCAAGATGCAAATTCCGCGCGAGCTCTCCCAGCCCCCTACTTTGAAGCCACGCCCCTTTCCTCGAGACTGTGCCCCAGGGGGCTGCTTATCTGGGTGAGGAGCAGGGCGGGGCGGCATGGGAATCGAGACTCAGGGGTTTCCGGAGCGGCCCTTCCAGGCCCCTCTGGGACAGAGTCCAGGGCAGTAGGGGTGAGAGGCCCCGCCTTGACCTTCTATTCCAGTGGTAAAGACAGAGGAGGGGCGGGGCCGGGAGCTGACCCTGGGTGTCACCACAAACGGTGGGGATCTGCCTCCTCAAATCGGAACCCATCCTCCACAGATCTCCACCCCCGCCCCCCGCCGATCCCTTTGTCCCCCCCCTCCCCGAAAAACGCCGGAGCGGCGGCTCTGGGTTTGATCAGGGCAAAAGTCTCGAGTGGGAATTAGATCCCCGGGGGGAAACAGACGGAGACGAGGGTGGTGGGGATGGGAGCGTGGCCGCGGACACGGATGGGACAGGCACGAGAATGTGGCTGGGCCAAAACGTGGCACCGAGTAGATGCTCACGGGGCTGAAGAACTGGTTCTCCTGGGCCAGGGGTGGACCAGAGAGCAGGGGAGGCACCTGGGAAGGATGCGAGCTCGCTGGCTTGGCTCACTCACAATGGCCACCCACACAGGAAGCTGAGTCCCTTGCTGCTGGGGGGCCCTCCACTGCTTGCCCCACCCCAGCCCTGCAAGGCAGGGAGCAAACCCTGGGGCCCCACCCCCTCCCAGGACACAGAAGAAAAAAAAGGCAAATGGGGCCACTCTCATGCTTAAAACTCACCAGAGCATAAAACGGTATTGCCCTTAGGTCAAATCCAAGAGTTTACTATGGACTTGGGGACGGGGCGTGACCATCTGGTGCCCACCCCCGGGTCACCTTATCGCAGCCACCTTGACTTTCTCTCCGGTCCTCAAACACATGCCCTGAAGGGGTCTGGCGCCTGCCCATCCTGGTCTGTAACACCTTCTCCCCCAGACCCATCCTCCCCCACCATGTCGCCCCCCCAGGTTGGGCTAACACACCACAGCGGGCAGGGGCGGGGCGGGGAGTCATCTCCATCTCCGCCCCGCCCCCTGAAACCCTCTGGAAGGATTGTGCGCTGCTTCCTGGAGATCCCGAACAGTGTCTAGGGACACAGGAGCCGTGAGGCAAGCAGATCCTGGAATGTCAACCCTGGAAGGGACTTTCCAGGTCTTCTTGTCCCTCCCGTTTATCTGAGACATTTGGGCCACCGAGGTTGAGGCACTGGCTCAAGGCCAACTGGGAAGAGAGGCTGGTGTGCGTCCCACAACACCAGTCTCCTTCCAGACCAAAATAGGGGTTCAGCATGCAGGCTGGAGAAGCCCCCTATCTGATAGGCTCCAGCCTCTCTCCCGCAGCCTGTCCCCCAAGTTTCCCAGAGCCCGGGCAGAATCCTATGTGCCGCCGGGTTTGTCTCCCCAATAAATTTTCCTCCAAGCTGGCTTTCTGGGAAACCAGATTCCAGTGATCCGCCTCTGTCCCTCCCTCTCCGGCTTGGGGGCATTTTTAGCACGGCATGCCTTCCAATGCTAACTTGGTGCCTGCCAAGGATTGTCTGGCTATCTGGAGGGACAGGCTGCCTGAGTGGTTTTTTTTTTTAAGTTTATTTATTTATTTTAAGAGAAACAGAGGCAGCGTGAGCAGGGGAGGGGCAGAGAGAGAGAGGTGGGGGGGGTGGAGAGAGAGCCCCACCGCTCTGTCAGCGCACAGCCCGCGGTGGGGCTCGAACTCACAAACCGTGAGATCGTGACCTGAGCCGAAAGCAAGAGCCTGCGCGTGGTCTCACACCATGGCAGGCTTCCTGTGGTCCGAAGTCAAAGCCCAGGTTTAAGGGGCCTGACCGTCCAGCCTCTGCCACAGTCCCGGCCACAAAGGGCTGCCTCGGGGTAGTTCTTAGTCCTCCGACCTTGTTCGAAGGTGAACAAAATCTGGGGATTTGGGCTAAATTCTTCGATTGGAACCCGCCAGCGAGATATCCCTGAACACACCTCCTCATGCACGATGGCACACGGGGACCCTCTTCTCTGAGGATCACGGGCACAGGAAGGGAAAACCCGACCCCCTTCCTGCCCCCAACCCTCGTCCCCTCTCACCCGCCCCGTTCACGAAGGGAGAAGGAGTTTGGTTGAACAGGGAGAAGATTCCTCGGGCCTGACAAGGAAAAGGACGGGCAGTGTTTTTCTCTGGGTCTGTGGCACAGCGGCTGCTCTAGAATTTCCACACAGCGGAGGAATGAGGCTGGGAGAAGAGACTGGTGTGCTTTCCTCCCCCGGGGGCCCCGGGATGGCAGTTCAGGAGACGCGTTCGGTCCTGAGCTTCTCACGGATCTGCGTCTGTACAGCAAGCTCTTTCTGGCGGCCAAGGCCAAGGCGGCCACTCAGCGGGGGAACGAACACGGGCGTTGGTCTGCAGTGGGGCCTGGGAGACTCAGCGGCCTAGCAAAGCCCTCGCCCAGGCGACTCTCCCGATGGGTCTCCAGTTACTGTGACAGTAAAGCCGTGGGATTGATTCCCCTACCACCGGCACTATAGGGTTGGAGGAACAGTTACCCTGTCCGAAGACACTGGGACTCTGGCCACAGAGAGGCTGTGACCAGGGTTTGGTCAGACACAGAATTTGCCTCTAGAGGCAGAGGGGGTAAGGGGGCTCGATCTGGATCTGAAGTCAAGGGACACGGGGTACAGGGAAGGCGTCGGGGGCCGTGGAGAGAGAAGATATGGATGACTGACCTGAGGGAGATCCCTAATTTTTTTATTTATTTACTTTGAGAGAGAGAGAGAGAGAGAGAGAGAGAGCAGGGGAGGGACAGAGAGACAGGGAGAGACAGAGAATCCCAAGCAGGCTCCAGGCTCCGAGCTGTCAGCACAGAGCCCGACGCGGGGCTCGAACCCACGAACGGGGAGATCATGCCCTGAACCGAAACCAAGAATCGGACGCTTAACCGCACCCCAACACAGATCTAATTTTAGGAGCTTCAGGGCTGGACGGGAGAACATCAGCCTTCCCAGATGACCACCTATGTCGGGATGGGTTTGATTATGCTGCATGACAGCCAATCCCAAAATCTCCGCGGCGGGACCCAGTGCAAAGTTCTCTCTTGCTCCGCTCCACGTCCAGCCCTGGCCCTCAGGAGGCTCTGTCCTGCTCCCGCAGAGACCGGAGCTGGTGGGATCGGCGTCTAGAACAGCAGAGGCAGAGAGGCGCCAGCCTTGGAGGGGCAGGGCCAGGACTAAATGCTCCGGGCCAGAGGTGAGCCGCCTCCCTGCGGAGCTCATCGTGACCCCACCCACCCGCAGAGGGCTGGAGACCCAGTCTTCCCTGTGTCCAGACGGGTGACCGCTCCCAGGGGCACACCCAGCAGCTGGCTTCCTAGGCTTTGCAAAATACCAACTTTTTTCCTATCAGCCCTTTGAATGGAAATTCCTTCACCTCCGGATGGGTGACACTCTCTGGGAGGTGACAGCAGGAACGTGGGGCCTGGCTAGGGGCTGACTTGAGCCGGGAGGCTCCCTGTCTCCAGAACAGATGACCCAGGGACTCACCGCAGCCCCTTCCTCCTCCCACCCCCTGCTACCCCAGCCGCACGCACGCACACACGCACGCACGTGCATGTGCCAAAAACAACAATGAAATGGGAACCAAATCTGTTGGGTTTTATTGAATTCACTGGGCTCAAGGACAGAAAAAAAAGGAAGGAGGGTAGAGTAGGATTGTGGGGTGAGGACAAGAGCTGGGGAGGGACCCCCCCCACACACACACACACATATCCAGGCCAGGGAGCTAGCCCGGAGAAGAGCTAGAGGTTAGGTCTAATTCTTTTTTTTTTTTAATGTTTATTTATTTTGAGAAGGAGAGAGAGAGAGGGAGGGGCAGAGAGAGAGGGAGAGAGAGAATCCCAAGCAGGCTGTGTGCTGTCAGCACAGAGCCCAATGCGGGGCTTGAACTCACGAACCATATCATGACTGGAGCCAAAATCAAGAGTCTGATTGAACCACCCAGGCGCCCCAAGTTGGGTCTAATTCTAACCCTCCCCTTAAAGATGCTCCATCAAAGGGGACCACATGGCAGACTCAGGACACATACCCTTTCTTGCCCAGTTTCCAGGCTTTTCCAGAGAGGGAAGTTAGATTGGTGGGCCCTAGGTCCGGAGGAGAGTGGAAACAAAGAGCCAAGGGGAGAGCGGGAGTTTGGGGAGGGGGCAGGACTGGAAAGAGAGCTCAGTGTCCCTATGGGGTTCCTGGTGGGAGGAGGTAGGTTTTCACAGGAGAGGGAAGTAAGAGGCTGTCCCAAGTAGAGCAAAGGGTGACGGGGCTCCCCCTCGTGAAGGGCCTATTGTGCGTTTGACGTTAGCCAGCGGCTTCTGGCCCTGGACGCCCTCCTCACGTCCTCATGCTTGAGCCTTTCTCGTAGGGAGGAAAGGAGGAGGGGTTAAATGGAGACGCTGTTCTCGATGACGGGAGGGTCCAGGTAGGCATAGGGCAGCACCAGGCCTTGGTTCCGCTCCCGGATCTCCTGCGAAATCTGGGCCAGGCGGTTCTGGAAGGCCGCGATGCTCCGCCGAGGGGCCTCCTCGGTGAAGTGCTGATCCGGATAGGTGCCCAGGGGCCGCTGGGAGAAAATCGGGTGGCGGTCAGGACGATGTTCAGGACGGGACGAAGAATGGAGGGTTTGCCAATATATAGTTAAGGTGGCTTCTAAGGGCATGACCCGGCCCTGGCTACTGCAAAGCAAACCCGCAGACCACCCCTCCAGACGACCTGCTTGGAGCAGCCTCCCCCACCCCCACCCCCCACACCCCCACAACACCTGCAACACCCGGGGAGTGTGGGACCTGGGAGTGCTGGGAGCCTAAGGTTAGGGCTCCCTCTGCTGGTAACCCTCTGCCTGTCACTCGGAGACTGTTTCTGCACCCGGAAGGGGGGGATGGATTGTTCTAGAATATCTTTTTAAAGGTCCCTTCCAGGGGCGCCTGGGTGGCTCAGCTAGTTAAGCGTCCGACTTCGGCTCAGGTCATGATCTCACAGTCCGTGGGTTTGAGCCCTGCCTTGGGCTCGATGCTGGCAGCTCAGAGTGGGGAGCCTGCTTCGGATTCTGCGTCTCCCTCTCTGTCTGCCCTTCCCCCACTCGCACTCTGTCTCTGTCTCTCTCAAAAATAAATACACATTAAAAATCTTTTTAAAATAATAAAGGCTCCTTCCAACGCCCGGTCCACTGTTCTGTGAACTAAAAGAGCACAACCACATCCTTAACACAAATCAACATAACGTGTTAACATGTTATGAGATCCACATAAGCACGCTCCGGCAGCCATGGCCAAGAATACACCTGTCGCCTCCCCGATTCAATTCAAAATGCAGCTCCTAAAGACACCCCCATTCTGAGGCACCTTGCCAGTCATTCCCACGCCATTGCCACACGCCGTCACGCTTTACAGGGTGGCCAACCACAATCGGGAAATATCGCGGTGAACTACAGCGAGCGCCAGCCTGTGGCAGCAGGGGATGGCCCCTGTCTCTGTGACCAGACCACACGGTCGGCTCACCTCCGCAGTTCCTGGGGGCGCCCGGCCTTCTAACCAGCGTGCGCCTCCCGTCCAATAGAACCTTCATACAATACAACTATTGCCAATAATCCTGATGTTTACAAATCCTCGGTCTGGTTTGACTGCCCTGACGGGGACCTCCAACCGGGCCTCCCAGGACAGTGGTCACGGCGCATTTAACTTTGTCGTGCCTGACTTTCTAAGGAGATCTCTGCTGCCTCACCATAAATGCAGTGTTTTCTGAAATATACTTTTTTTTAATATTTATTTTGAGAGAGAGAGAGAGAGAGATCGAGTGCAAGCAGAGGGGTGGGGCAGAGAGACAGGGAGAGAGAGAGGATCCCAAGCAGGCTCCGAGCCAATCAGCGCAGAGCCTGATGCGGGGCTCAGACTCACGAACCGTGAGATCATGACCTGACCTGAAACCAAGAGTCGGACGCTTCACCGACTGAGCCACCCAGGCGCCCCTCCGAAAGACACTTTTTCTCAAAACTCAGCTTGGGAGTTTCACCTTACACTGAGTTTTTATCAGCAATGACTATTCACGCTTATCAAGGCCTTCTTTCATATATCCAGATGATTATACGGTGTGTTTCTTTACCGATGTAATAAATCACACCGTCAGATTGCATAAGGTTGAATCGGCCTTTCATTTCTAGAATAAACTAGACTTCCTCATGGTGTATGATTTGTTTTACTATTTAGTAGTGGCCTTCACCGGCTAATGATATATTTCCAAGATGGTTGCAGCTGAGTAGAGCAAGTTTATCATTTTATTTTCTTAATTACAGTTAACGTGTTGCAAGCACTTGATATGGAGTGTCAGGACGGCACAACAATCCTGTAAGACAGGCGCTCTTATCATTCCCACCTTACAGATGAAGAAATTGAGGCTTAGAGAGGCCCAATTACACACCCAGGGTCACATAGGTGGGAAGCGAGGATCTGAGGCTGGAACTTTCCCCCTTGAGACCCACTTCCCTTCTTTTTTTTTTTTTTAATTTTTTTTAACATTTATTTATTTTTGAGACAGAGACAGACCACGAACAGGGGAGGGTCAGAGAGAGGGAGACACAGAATCGGAAACAGGCTCCAGGCTCTGAGCTGTCAGCACAGAGCCCAACGCGGGGCTTGAACTCACGGACCGTGAGATCACGACCTGAGCCGAAGTCGGACGCTTAACCGACTGAGCCCCCCAGGAGCCCCCCACTTCCCTTCTTAAAGTCACCACCTCTGCCGGGTGCCGGCATCCAGCTTCCCAGCAAAAAGATTTGGGAAGCTTCCGCTTTCTTTTCTGTACCTTCAAGCAGCTTGAACGATTTAGGAATTACTTGCTCCTTGAAAGCTTACCAGAATCTCCCTTTGAAAGGAGGGGGATCCGACCTTTTACACCTTCTCCATGTATGGTCATGGTTTTCACCTCTTCTGGCGTTCTTGTTATTGTTTTCCTAGAAAATCATCTCTTTCAAATGTGTCTGCATAAAACTGGAGGCAGTGCTTTCTTGGCATTGGTCCCATTTTCTTAACTGGTGGCTGGATGCCTTTCCGTTCCTAATGCTGTACGTCTATGTCCCCTCTTATTTCTCATGATTAGGATTGTCCCTGGTTTATCTTACTAGTCTCTTCGAAGAGTCCGTTTTATGTCTTATCTATCAGATTGACATCTAAGTTCTGGAACTATAGTGGATCTGTCCAAAAAAGCAGAACACAGAGGGGCGCTTGGGTGGCCCGGTCAGTTGAGCGTCAGACTTCGGCTCAGGTCATGATCTCGCGGTTCATGGGTTCGAACCCCGCAGTGGGCTCTGTGCTCACAGCTCGGAGCCTGGAGCCCGCTTCGGGTTCTGCGTCTCCCTCTCTCTCTGCCCCTCCCCCACCTCCCTCTCTCTCTCAAAAAGAGATAAACGTTTAAATTACCTGACACCCAGCTGGTGTCGGAGAATCATGTGATGTGGGAACACCCCCCACACACACACACACATTTAGTGGCCAGAAGTACTGAGTGAGAGTACTGAGAATGGGAACAGAGTACTGTGTGAGTAGAACAAAAACCCCAGAGTTTTTCCTTTCTAACAACAAAAACGAATGTCTCCGAGTCCTTGGCAAACGGAACCAGGAAGGAGCAGGACCCAGGTACTCGTCCCTGGCGTCCTCAAGCTCTGATAGCACCTCTGCACCAAACGGAGCCAAGCACGAGAAATAAGGATATTCCCCAGACGTCAGAGGGCTTGTGGACAAGACCAGGGGGGCAGAGGCAGGGCCAGTGCCCCAATATGTGAACGAAAATGATGGTAACTGGTGATCAAAGGGCTGTTCCCCTGGCCAAGCCAGGTTCCTGCCTCCAAAGCTGCCCCTCCCAGCCATCCACACTGCCAGGAAGGCGCTCTTGCTGAAACACAAATTTAGCCATGTCACCCCTGGCTTAATGTTCTTCAGTGGCTTCCCCATCGTGCTCTGAATGAACGCTGTGCCCGCACCGAACCGTTTGCAGTCGCACCAACACCCCAATGGACTGACCTTCACTTCTTTTCACTTGGTTGTGCCTTTCCTCCTGCCTGCCAGCTAACCCTGCCCTTCCTTTGCCTGTCAAGCTCCTACTTGTCCTGCAGGTTTTAGCTTAGATGTCACTTCCTCCAAGAAGCCTTCTGGGGTTCGCCCACACTCGGTCAGGTTCCACAAGTCCCCATTCTCACCTCTATCACGAGACTAAGCTCATGAGGATAGGGTTTGTATCTGCCCACCAACATCTGACACATAACAAATGCTCAAGAAGTACATGTTCGTGCATAAATGATTCTGACGACGCTGTTGTGCCCTTGTCCGCTTCCCTGTGTGTCTCCTCAACTAGGCCACAGGATTCTTGAAGGCAGGGAAGTCTCACTCAGCTTCCTATGCCTGGTCCCCAGTGTCATGTTGACATGTGGGAGGTATCCAAAATAACGTGTGTTCAATGTTTGGATGAATGGATGAGGGATTAATGGATGAATGGTTGATGGATGGATGGATGGATGGATGGATGGATGGATGACTGAGTGGATGGATGGATGGATGGATGAGTGAGTGGGTGGATGGATGGATGGATGGATGAGTGAGTGGATGGATGGATGGATGGATGGATGAATGAGTGGGTGGATGGATGGATGGATGGGTGGATGGTTGGCTGAGTGGATGGATGGATGGATGGATGAGTGAGTGGGTGGATGGATGGATGGATGGATGGATGGATGGATGAGTGAGTGGGTGGATGGATGGATGGATGGATGAGTGAGTGGGTGGATGGATGGATGGATGGATGGATGGGTGGATGGATGAACAGATGGGTGGATGGATTGGTAAACTGGTGAATTCAATGGACATTATGCCCTAGCCACTAAACTGGTATTTGCTTCAATGTATGTCTTTGGGGATCAACTATCACTTCCTAAAGAAACTGAGGAACCCAAGACAGCTCAGCAGTGGACATGAATGGCAGCACTCAGTCCCCAATCCCCCCTGGAAACCATTGCCACTGCCCAGGCCCCGTAAGCCCCCCACTTCTACCCCACCCCCACTCCACCCCATCCTCCATACACACCTGGTCCTTGGGCTCCTGGCTGACCAACCAGAAGAGGAGAAGGTTGTTACAGGTGACGTTCACTTCTGGGAGGGTGTCTAGATAACTCTCCAGGGTGGCGGTCCCCTTGGTCTGGGGTGGGGGCTGCCTCATCGATGATGGGGTATTGGGCATCCAGGCCCCAAAGTCATGCTGTAGGGACCCCGCCCCAGTTGAGTCAGCTGGGCAGAGCAGGGAACCAGCTCCTTCATCATCCCAGTTCCCACAGTTGGGAAATGAGAGGATGGTGGAAAGGGAAGACAGGGAGGAGTATAGGGTAGAAAGTTCCAGAAGTGGGGTAGGAGGCTCACCCCTTGTCACTCCCCATCCGATGTTCCACGACTGGGTAGAGTGAATCACCAAGGAAGGAGCAGGACCCAGAGAGGAGGTAACCCCAGCAAAGGGCCTTGGGCTGGCATGCCACCCAGAGTGACCTGATACTCCACCCGGCTGCGTCCCCGCCATGATGGGGCCCCATAAGTTCTACTTCCTACACAACACCAACTGGAGTCACCACCACAACTTTGGACCCACTCCACCCGCTCACCACCAGCCTCAGCCCCGATCGTAAACCCACCCCAACCCTGACACACCCACACTCTCAACCCCAACTCTGGCCTCACGTCCATCGTTGAGCCCAACCCTGCATAGCCCCGTCCCCGCCCCACCCAGGCCTGCCCCCTGCAGCCTCACCTGCCCACTGTTGACCGCGGCATGCTGGGCCGAGCAGTTGAAGATGATGGCAGTAAGGAACTTCACCAGCTCTCCCGGAGTGCACAGCCTTTGCGGGAAGCCTGGGTGCAGGAGGAAGGGGAGAGGGTGTAGAGGGAGGGCATGGGCTTCCCAGGGGCAGCTCGGGGCCGGGGCTCACCCCAAGGGGCGAGTGAGGACACGAGAGCTGAACATTTGGCCACTGTTGTCTTCTGACTAAGATTAGGGTTGGGCTGAGGTTAGGGATGGTCATCTCCAAGGCTTGCGGTCTCTAAAGGGGGTCAGGATAGGAGCTGGGTGCTGGGATCAGACCAGAAAACGCCCAGCCAGCACAGCTCACACTGGAGGAGCCAAGTTCAAGCTGACAGTCAAGGTGCCTCTGCTCCGTGACTGCCAAGGCACTTCTATCCACAGCCCCTCATAGCACTTAATGTTCAAATTCTCCCCAATTCACCAAGATTTGTCCACGCACCCAGTAAGGGATCATCCACTGTGGGGCTTAGTGACAGAAACAGATGACCAGAGTGTCACTCAGAAGCTCGCAGTGATAGAAGCAGAGGTGGGGGGCGTGGGGGGCCCGGGCTTGGCTCTTTGGGGAAAGCGAAGGCAGGGAGAAAGAGGCACTGAAGCTAAGGCACTGAGGGGAGACTTCCCTGGGGCAAGAGAAGGGGCCCCCTTGAGTTGGAAGAGTGGATGAGCTTTGAACAGAAAAAAAGATGACAGAGGAGGGCACGATGTGAGCCCTCTTCTCCCTGTACGTCACTGCTCACTGATCTCGCGCAAATCAATGGCTTTAACCGCTTCCCACTGGCCGGTGACCTCCAAATTCACGCCTCCGGCTCCGCCTGGACCCCGAACTTGGCGTAGCCGTGGGCATAAATCGCCAGCCGCTACCTGACGCTCTGACTTGGGTGTCTACGAGGCCTCTCCAACAACATCCGCAAAACCTGACGCTTGACGCCCCTACCCCACATATTCCCCAAGCCTGGCCCTCCCCCAGGGGTCTCATTCTGGTATCTTTATTTATTCTTTTTTTAACGTTTATTTATTTTTGAGAGAGAGAGAGAGAGAGAGGCAGAGCATGAACGGGGGAGGGGCAGAGAGAGAGGGAGACACAGAATTGGAAGCAGGTTCCAAGCCATCAGCCCAGAGCCCGACGCAGGGCTCGAACTCATGGACCACGAGATCGTGACCTGAGCTGAAGTCGGACGCTTAACCGACTGAGCCACCCTGGCGCCCCATCATTCTGGTATCTTTATACAGCTGCTCAGGCCGAAATCTGTCCACTCCTTCCTCTTTTTACCTCGGATCAGCAAATACTCCCAGAGGCCAATCTGGTCTTTTAGAACCGTAAATCTGATCATGGCGCCCCTTGCTAAAACCCGCTATGGGCCTCCCACCCCACTCACCTTACCACTGCCCTGCTTGATCTGGCCCTCGCTCCCTCTCGGGCTTTATTTCCTTCCTTCCTGTTTTCTCTCTCACCTTCTCTACTCAGCCACGCAGGCCTTCCTGATATTCTGCAAACCTGCCGTCACGCATCTGCCTCAGGGCCTTTGCACTTGCTATACCTCTGCCTGTATAGTCTTAGGCCAGTTATCCACCGAACTATCTCCCTCACTTCCCTAGTCAAACATCACCTCCTCAGAGAGATCTTCCCTGACCACCTATCCGAAACCACCCCCTTCCTCAACACGCGTCTTCACGTTTCCGGGGGCTCATAACCAACCACCGAACATATTTATTTATTATCAGAGTCTCCCCACTAGAATGTTAAGCTCCGTGAAGGCCAGGATTTCTGTCTGTCGTGCTCACCGCCAAACCCCAGCACCTAGAACAATACTTAATATGAAGAGCCCAGTAATTATCGGTTGAGTGTAGTGAATGCCTGAGAAGGTAAGAAGGCAGGGTGGGAAGGAATGTGCCAGGCCAGGCGGTTTCTGGGCACAATTTCAGAGGATTACCAGGGCGGTGGCCCCTCAGGCCTGGCGGGCAAGCAGCAAGGGGCTGAGAAAGGTGAGGCCTGCAAAGAGACAGCTGCTATAATGCAGGGACTGGGTGGTGACAGTACGAATTAATGGGGACAGTAAGAACTGGACACCCAGCTGGGTTTAGGGAGACAGGAAGACAGAGAGGACATGAGCCAAAGATGACTTCAAGGCTTACAGTCAGGAGAGAGAGAGAGAGAGAGAGGCTGGTACAGCCGAACAGGCGAGGCTTGGGGGAAGGACCGGGCACCTGATGGGTGGGCGTGTGGGAATTTTCTGCAGGTTCTCTTGGTGGTGGATATTCTAACCTGGAGGGCTGAGCTTAAACGGCAAGGAGGTCAGACGAGCTGTGGGGAGTTTTCTGTAGCTCCTAGTGTTTATTTGTTCCCCTTGAAATATGGAAGCAAAAGTCACACTGACCGAAGCTGATTGATCAGTGCGTCTTGCCTTAAACCAGGAATCTGGGATTAGCTCGCACTGTCGGAAGAGGTGTTTGTCAAGCTGAAGAATGCTCTGATGTATTAAGTCAGAGACAGGTTTAATAATGTAAGATAGGAGAGGGGCGCCTGGGCGGCTCAGTCGGTCAGGCTTCCGACTCTTGATTTCAGCTCAGGTTAGGATCTCACGGTTTGTGAGTTTGAGCCCCGTGTTGGGCTCTGTGCTGAGAGCGTGGAACCTGCTTTGGATTCTTGCTGTCCCTCTCTTTCTCCCTCTCTCTCTGCCCCCCTCCCAGCTTGTGCTCTCTCTCTCTCGAAATAAATAAACATTAAAACATAGCAATAATAATAGGGGTGCCTGGGTGGCTCAGTCGGTTAGGCATCCGACTTCGGCTCAGGTCATGATCTCACAGTTCATGAGTTCGAGCCCCGCGTCGGGCTCTGTGCTGACAGCTCAGAGCCTGGAGCCTGCTTCTGGTTCTGTGTCTCCCTCTCTCTCTGCCTCTCCCCTGCTCGCACCCTATCTGTCTGTCTCTCTCTCTCTCTCTCAAAAATAAAATAAACATTAAAAAATTAAAAAATAATAATAAAGTAAGATAGGGGAGTCAACCAACAGTAATTAGACTCCCCCCATCCCAGGTCTCAAATAGGAAACAGCCCCAAATAGGAAAAACAAAACAAAAACTGCCTTTGGGGGAGGAGCATTCAGGACCAGGCCAGCCCAGGATTAACAGTGGGCTTGCAAAGCAGGGGATGGGTCATCCTTGAAATATCCCAAAGAGACCTTGTCACCACCTTAACCCAGAAATCACTCGGCATCACTAACAGTGAGACAACCTGACCCTACTTGCCTCCCCGTGTGACGCAACGCAGGGAACATAGCATCACTTGAGAAATATTCTTGCCCCAACATTTAACCTTTAGATGTTACTTCCCATCGACAGAACACACAGCGAGTAGAGTAGCAAGCTGAATGACCTCGCGAGGAAGCCACTGGATTCACTCGGAAGGCGACACATTCTGCAGAACAGCTAGTCCCTCGTTTTCAATCCAGCCACGGCAGATGTCACGTGATTTAAAGTGGGGCGTCCGGGGGGCTCAGGGGGTTGAGCGCCCGACTTCAACTCAGGTCATGATCTCATGGTCCGTGGGTTCGAGCCCCGCGTCAGGCTCTGTGCTGACAGCTCAGAGCCAGGAGCCTGCTTCGGATTCTGTCTCCCTCTCTCTCTGCCCCTCTCCTGCTCACGCTCTCTCTCTCTCAAAAACAAATAAACATTAAAAAAATAAAATTTGTTGTTTAAAGAGGCGGGGAAAAGCCTCAGGAAAAAAAGCATAGGATGTACTTCAAAGGCTGGTCCATAAGTAAGAACTAAGTAACAGGTGAGGCCAGGGAGGGCACCGAGTCCTTGGGAGCTTGTGGTTGGGGGATGGAGAGGAGATACCTGAGCTTTCCCGGCCCAAGAAGGCCTGAGCAAAAATCTCGCCGACCCAGGCCTGCAGCTCCGTGTCCCGCTGCACAGATGCGTCGCTAGGATAATAGTAGCCCACGATTTCTGAGACAAAGCTGCAGAAAAGACAGGCAAATGCTACGGGCCTGACCTTGGGCTCAAGGCTGGCCAGAAATCCAAGGCCCAGTGCCCTGAGGCTGGGGAGAGCCAGACAGCCAGCACCCACTGGGAGCCTACCAGGGTCCAGCGGGGCCCCCCAGATCCGGATGGAACCCAAGGGCCCAAGTTTGGGCACTCCCGAGTCATGGGTACTCGGGGCCTCCTTTGCACACAGGCGTCTGGGGGGACAGTGCACTGACGAGAGAGCCTGGGGTCCCAGCCTACACTTCACCTGCCCTGATTCCTCTGGACACCCTGCCCTTTCCTTTCTCCCCCGCATTCATACACAGCCCAGGCTCTGCCCAGGCCACAGCTACCTGTCATTTCACTGAGGACCCCAACCCCAACTCTCACCCTTGGGGTGCTCCGTGCTGGGGCCTGAAACACAGCCACCACCTCCAGCCCCAAGCGCCCCAGCCCGCATGCGTACAGGCGTCCACCCTGTCCCTGAGCCAGGAGGCCCTGGTGAGGCCAGACTGGCTGCAAGGTCCCAGGCCCGCACCCCGCACCTCTGAATGGCCGCCCAGATCTTCAGGCCGTCGTCTCGGTAATGGTAGTTGGGGATGGTCAGGACGCCGCGGGCCCGCAGGCTGTCCGGAAGGCAGAAATCGGTGTAGGTGAAGTGGGCCAGACCTGTGCTTATGAGGTAGAGGAGGCCTTGCCTCCCGCCGGACGTCACCTGACAACACAAGACAGCTGGGCTTGGGGACGGCCCAGACCCCACCCCAGTGCCTGGGGGCAAGAGGAGGCTAGTGACTCAGCAGGGGGGAATTATTCAGTTAACCAAGGAGCCCTTGGTCCCCCATCGAGGGGCCTGCGCGGCCTGCGGAGGTGGCGGGCCTCCTACGTGCGTGGGAGGTAATCCTTAGGTATTTGGTAACTAACGCCGGGGAGGCGGGGACGAGAGGGCCAGCTCGGCGCAGGGTCAGCGGAGGATGTGGTCAAAGGGGAGCCGGCCACCCCCACCTCCAGAAACTAAGAAGCCAGGGGCCTGCAGGTGCGGAGCCCGTGGGTGGGACAGAGGGGGCGGGGACAGGGTTTGCGGGCGGGGCAAATAGGGGCCGGGGCGTGGCTTGTGGGAAGGATCTGGCAGGGACCGTAGAATGGGATTGGAGGCCGTAGAGGCTTATGGGCGGGGCAAGTAGGGAACCAATGGGGGGAGGCAGGCGGGGCTTGTGGGAAGGGTCTGGCAGGGACCGTGGAATGGAATTGCAGGCCGTAGAGGCTTGTGGGCGGGGCAAAGCGCCCCCGGGGCGGAGCTTCAGAGACGGGGGCTGCAGGGGTCGGAGGGCTCACGTGGTCCACCAGGCCGTCGGGGTTGAGCAGCGTGGCTCGAGCGATGGTGTTCACCTGCAGCGTGTAGCGAGTGTGGGGAAGCAGGAGCTGCGAGCGGGATGAGGGCGCAGGAGCCGAAGGTCAGGGGAGCCGGCCGAGCTGGCCCGCCCCCTCTAGCCCGGCCCGGGGGTCTCACCGACCTTGTGGACAGGATGGCACAGCGGCAGTTGGCGCAGTGTGGCCATGGAGAAGGCCTCGCACAGCAAATGCGTGCACAAAAAGTGCGTGTTGTGCTCGTGCACCAGGAACTCCGAGTTGCGCACCCACGTCTTGGCCAGCAGCCAGTCCCAGTAGGAGTCAGTGGGCAGAAAGATGGGGCTTTGGGGCCCGGGGTTCTGGCTGAGCTGCGTCCAAGAATAATAAGGGGGTTGAGGCTCGAGGCTGCCGGCGTGCCGCCTGAGCCCGCCCCCGAAGCCCGCCCCAGGTCTCACCTGGATGGCCAAGGGCACCAGCGCCCCCTGCGGGTTGAGCCACAGCAGGCAGAGCGGGGCGGCCACGTACTGCTGGCGGCCGTTGAGGCAGTGGACGGGGGCCTCCTCCAGGATCCAGTAGTCCGCTAGGAAGACATTCCCCCTCTGGGGAAGGCGCACAGAGGCTCACAAGTGGCCCCCGACCCGCGCTCCACTGCCTTCTCTGTTCTCCGCCCACTCCCACCCGGATTCGGGCCTCAGTAATACTTGGCGCTTGCGCTCACGTCCAGAGTTAGATACCCAACCCTTCCCAGCATGTCCGGAATGAGGTCCAGCTGAGTCCGGCGTTGCACAACCTCCCACCTGTGTAAGCTGGCATCCTCTCCCGACGCCCCTGCCTGGTCCCTCCTGCTCTCTCCGCTCAGTGACCCTGTCAGTGTATCCAACAACAGCAAGATAAACACACACAGACTTGACTGCGACGTTTCCAGCCTCCTGGAGGATGCCCGAGGGCTTGGCTGCCGCAGAGAGACTGGCCCATCATTTTCTCCCAGACCCTCAGAGCTCCTACTGCCCCGTGATTGCTCCTCCTGTGTCTCCTTGCGCTGCCTTCCCCCTGTCCTAACATAGCTTTCTTTGGGCCTCAGCTCTGGGGATCTTGGAAGCCCCAGACCACGGGCAGGGCCTTCTCCTCCAGGCTGTCCTGCCCGCTCAAACCACTTCACCAGGCCCCATCTCAGGCTTCCAGGCACGGCTGAGCCCCTCTGGCCCCCACCTCCGTTTGCACCAATTCGAAGCCGGCGCTGCCCAGCGGATGAGGCCTGCAGACCGGAGGTGGCCCCAGCCGTCCGGCCCTTACCGGCCACGCCCATCCTGTATCCATGACGACAAATCACCCACCTCTAGTTCTGTCTGCAGGCAGGTGTCCGGACCCAGCGAGGGGGCCACCATGTCATGGGTGACAGGCAGCTTGCTGGGCAGGCTGGAGAGGCAGTGGAGCATGACGGGATTGACACCATTCAAATACTGGTACCCAAAGAACGGGTCCTCACACCAGTGCTCGGTGACATACTCTAGGGGGCAAGAGAGGGGACCACTGGGTCTGGAAGCCACATCCCTAGATCCTCCCCGTGCCCAGTCCTTTGCTCCCTTGGTTTAGGCTCCCCTCCCAGCAGCCCTGCGAGGCAGGTGAAAATAATCAATTTCACGCAGGACCCTGAGAGTCAAAGAGACGGAGTGACTTGGCCCAGCCGAGTGGCGGTGCAGAGACCCGAATCCCAGCCCGGCCCCAGTGACAGAACTCGCGATGGTCGCAGTAGGGGAAGAGAGGCCAGTGCCCCTGGTCAGGATTAGGACTCCCTAAATGACCCTTGACCCTCTCCCAGGCAGGTGGAGTGTCTCTCTGTCCTCACTCCCCTATTCCTGTCCCCTCCCAGGGAAAGGGGAGACGGCGTGAGCTCCTAAGGGGCCTCTGTGATGGTTGCCACTCACGAAACCAGGAGCCCCACGCACTGGGACCCCACAGTCTCCCTGGAACGGCTGGAGGAGGGCCCCTTCCCAGAATGGGGCTGAGGGTTCTGAGCACGGGGTAGGGGCGGGGGACAGACATCTGCCCGGCTCTGCACACCTGAAGTGACGGTCTTGTGACACCAGAAGATATTCCGGATGTCATCCAGCTTCTTCCAGGAGCCCTTGCGGTCCAGCAGTCCTCGAAGCTTCATGCCCAAGGACCTGAGGGGGGGAGGAGAAGCGAGGTGGGGCCTGGGACTGCCAGGGGCACTGTGCCCCCAGCCTAGGGTCCTGGAGGGACCAGACAAGGTCAATTCCCGGAGCAGAGGAGCCTAACAGTGTGAGCGCGAGAGAAGTCTAGTGGCCAGTTGGGGCTTCGTCGGGGTGACTCCACATGGATACGCACAGGGGTGCACGGGGCTACGTGTTGCAGACGAGTTGTCTTTATTGGCGTTTTGGCTTTTCTCCAAGTTTCCATCTTGTCGCAGACCTTCACTGACCCCTGACTGCCTACAGGACAAAGCCCCAGCTGCTAGGGCTCGCTCGGAAGCCTGCCACCAGCCGGTCCCTCCCCACCACGGCCTTCTCGCGAAACTTTGCTTTCTACACCAGACTGGTAAACGAGGGGTTGGCAGCCTGGGGGGCCGTGCACTTTTCACTTTGTGGGCACCCGCACTGCTTGAATTTTTTTACAGCAAGCATGTGTTATTTTATAATCAGGAAAAAAATGCTTGGGGCGCCTGGGTGGTTCCGTCAGCGGACATATCGGTTCATTTTAATCACTCACTAACAGAGTCAAGGCCAACGGGAGGGAATGCGACACCCAGCAGGTGGGTTTGCCGTGCGCGGTGGGGAAGGCGGCTGTGTGAGTCTGCTCAGATGCCACGAAGGATGCGGGCAAAGGCGCATCTGTGACGTCCCCAGGGACAACTTCCTGAGTATCTGCTGAGCTGCCCGCCCCTCAGGCCACAGCATTTGCTGAGCACCTGCCCAGGAAGGCCCGGAAGAGGGGAGGAAGCAGGCGAGAGCTCCGTGTTAAAGCAGAGAGTGAGGAGGCAATGAAGGAGAAAGAAAAGGTCTTCCTTTTCCGAGGGCCTGGCGCACCCCTCCTCCAGAGTGTCCTGTCACGGCCCCGCACTGGAGCCCGGACACAGCCCCTCGTCTCCATGAATCCCCCACGGCTGTCAAACACCAGCTCCCTCCGCCCACGGCCGTCTCTGAGTCCCACGCAGGCTGTCCTAGATCTCCGGGGCCTTCCCTCGCCTCGTCCAGACCCACACTTCCATCCGGGGACCAGCTCAGGTGACTCTCGTCCAGCAACCCTGCCACATCCTTGCCCTGAGGCCTGAGCCACCTGCAGCTGTCTCCAGACGTTCCCGAGCTCACTCTCACCTCACCTCTGCTCCCCTCCCACTAGTCCTGCTCCCAGAGAATCGGTCAGCATAGGAGCCCCGAGGATGAGGATCCAGCCTCTTGCCCTGGACTCTTCTGGACCTTCTACTGCACAGATGTCCAGCCGAACCTGTCCGTCCTCCCTCCAGGCCAGCCTGGCTTTGCCCAGAACCGCCCCCCCACTCCCTGCTCAGCTCTACTCTCCGTGGCCCAAAGCCGGCTCAGTCCCACTTGCCTTCTCGGGAGGCACCTGCCGGCCCCTACTCAGCCCTGCCGCCTCTGGCCCGGAGTGTCCCCTCTACCCCCTCCACCACATCACACTCAGAGCCTCAAGCTGACTTGAGCTGCCAATGGCCCCTCCGATCCCTAATGAACTGTGCCACATGTCCCCCGGGGGACACGGCCCCTCGTGGCCGTAGAGCACATCCTAATACTACTACTCGGTCACATCCACCGAGACTGTTTCGTAACGGGTGTTCTCCTGATTACTCTCCCCCCAACCTGTGAGGTAGGTATGCGTATTCCTGTCATCTGACAGATGAGGAAAGTGTTAAGAGGCTAAGTGAAGATCAAGGTTACACAGCTAGAAAGTGTTGGTTCCGGGGTCTGAACATGACATGGTCTGACTTCACTTCCCTGAAACTTCAGGGCCTGGCCTCCCTGCCCCACTCAACATGGTCCCACCAACAGGGCCTGGGACTGAGCTCTGCACTGAGGAGGTGCTCAGTTGATTTCCTAGATTTGAGGAATGGAGAAAGGGGTGATGACAAAGGAAAAACAGGAAGTGATGGGGAGAAAGAGAATGGGGGGGAACACGGGGACAGAGAGGGGGACATGGGAACAGAGAGGAGGAGATGGGGACAGAGAGGGGGACATGGGAACAGAGAGGGGACATGGGGACAGAGAGGGGGACATGGGGACAGAGAGGGGGATATAGGGACAGAGAGGGGACATGGGGACAGAAAGGGGGAGACGGGGACAGAGAGGGAGACATGGGAACAGAGAGGGGACATGGGGACAGAGAGGAGGAGACAGGACAGAGAGTGGGACATGGGGACAGAAAGGGGGGAGATGGGGACAGAGAGGGGGACATGGGGACAGAGAGGGGGCATGGACACAGAAAGGGGACATGGGGAAAGAGAGGGAACATGGGGACAGAGAGGGGACATGAGGACAGAGACAGGGACAGGGAGGGGGACATGGTGACAGAGAGGGGGACACGAGGACAGAGAGGGGGACATGGGGCAGAGAGGGGGAAGATGGGACAGAGACAGGGACACAGGGACAGGGAGGGGGATATGGGGACAGAGACAGGGAGACAGGGACAGGGAGGGGGATACGGGGACAGAGACAGGGAGACAGGGACAGACAGGGGGACATGGCGACAGAGAGGGGGACACAAAGACAGGGGCACATGGGGGCAGATAGGACAGAGACAGAGACACAGGGACAGGGAGGGGGACATGGGGACAGAGGGAGGAGATGAGGATAGAAAGGGGGACACAGGGACAGAGAGGGGACATAGGGACACAGATAGGGACACAGGGACAGAGAGGGGACATAGGGACACAGATAGGGTCACAGGGACAGAGAGGGGGACATGGGGACAGAGGGTAGAATGAGGACAGAGAGGGGGAGATGAGGGTAGGGAGGAGACATGGGGACAGAGATGTGCAGAGGGGGACACGGACAGGAGGACACGGGAAGAGCGGAGGCAGAAGGCAGACTGAGCAGGAGTGTAGGGAGGGCAGTGGCCTCACGCAGGGATGGCGTTGAAGAGCAGGGAGACCGTCTTGGTGGCCGAGTAGCGAATATTGGGGTCCATGTGCAGCAGGGACGGGAAGTCAATTTTCATGGGGAAGCCAGGCAGGTACTGATTCCCGCTGCTGTGGGGGGGGGGGCAGAAAGACAGACACCAGTCAGAGGGACCTACAGCCCACTCCCCTTAATTCCCTCCCTCTGCCCTTGCCTTGCTCTGGACCCCTGCCCAGCCCCCTCCGCTCTGGCCTGAAGCCACCTCCCCGCCAGACCCTTGGGGTCACCTCTGCCCCTTCTGTCCTGACTCCTGGATTAAACCCTAGTTGTCTTCTCTCCTGGCTGCCCGGGCCCCATCGTCCCAACCTTCAGGTCACGCCCTCCACCTTCCTCCCAAGCCTGGGCTCCCCTGTCACCTGTCCCCTTGGTCTGTGCAAGGTGCCGTCTTGGTCAGGGCAAATTTCTTGTCTGTTTCCATCTCCTCGAAGTTGCTGACGTCTATGATGCCAGGGAAGCCAGGGGCATAGACCTTCCAGCTTCCAAGGGAAAGAAAGAGGTCAGAGGTCCGACTGAGAATAAACATAACCTTCTTTAGATTTTAAAGACGTGACTTTAAATTAAAACTCCCAGAAACCACCCACTTTCTGGGTAGGTGACCAAGAATTGGAATTTCCTCCCTGAAGTCACTGGGCTGCGGGTCAGAGAGGCATTTGGGGACAACGTGAATGTCCAGACTGGTTTGGAGCTGGGTTTGCATTCAGATAGAGATCGTGGCCGCTTTGGGGTGGGGGAGAAGGGGGGCAGGGAGCTGAAGCTGGGCTGAGCCCGGTCAATACCAGGGTCGTGTCTGACATCTGGGTGACATCCAGGGTATCTGTGGGTTGAGTGTGGATTCGCTGAGAATTGTTGGTACTGGTGTGAGTCAACCTCAGACTGATGTGAGGTTCAGATGAAGGTCCTGATTGGATCTGAGGTCAGAGTGAGTAGTAGCCTGATTAAGGCTGAGAGGGGACAGTAAAGATGGGGGAAAGAAGTCGAATTAGGCAGGCTCACCGGTAGCATTCCTGTCGACTCTGGAGTTCCCGTCTCCTGTGATCCAGAAGGAGGGGCAGGGAGTCCTGACAAATAGTTGTGGCTGTGGGGAATGAAAATCCCTCGTCCTATGAGCCTCTTTTCAAACAACACCTCCTCCAGCGAAGCTTGCCTGAACCCCCTAACCCTTGAACCCAATCCCTCTCAGCAACATGGATACCCCACGTTCTTGTGTGTTCATCAGCAGAAGGGACTCAGGACAACCTCACCCCGAAATTGTAACAATCAACCTAATCGCCTGTATGTTTATCTCTTTCCCAAGAGTCTTTGGGGGCAGAAATTACCTTGCAGTCGTGTTTTGTGTTCCCAGCATCTAGCGTGTGCCCCCACGCCGTGCATGTAACATGCACTTGACAAATGACTGATAAACGGATATATTTGGGGAAGCGATGGGCAGATGGATGTATTATGACGATAGATGGGCATTTAGACGTCTATGAAGAACCCACTAGGGGGCGGAGGGGGGTAAGTAAAGACCCCTCGCTTTATCTTGACCTGGAACATCACCTCTCATCTCTAACACGTTAACACCCGGACCAGCCCTGATCTTGCCTCTCAGTGATCTCAGACAGCTCAGGAGATCTGGGGGTCCAGAACCTGAAGGAGCTCGAGCTGGGCATCCTTGGAAGCCCTTCCCCCCCCCCCAAAGGCAAGAAAGAATCCTAACAGCACCCACAGGGACTTCGTCCACGCCAGAAAAGCCAGTAGTAGTTGCCAGGGCCTTTCCAGCTGATTATTCAGGCCTTCCACACCTGTTGACTCAGTTGACTGTGGTCTGACCCCACGGTGGGCGCCAGAGGGATTCACTCTGGGGAAGCACAGAGGGACTCTGTGTGTGTGTGTGTGTGTGTGTGTGTGTGTGTGTGTGTGTGTGTGTGTCTAGGAGAAGTATGAGTGTGGAGACTGTGTGTGAATATTGCCCAGAAATTCAGGGTTCTAAAGGCTCACTTTTTTCAGAAAGCATTTACTGGGGAGTTCTGAGTTCTAGGTACCCTAACCCCACCCCTGTTCCCTACGGCCTGGGCTTTGTGAAACCCCACCCGTCATTCCATTTTTTTTTTTTAATGTCTATTTACTTTGGAGAGAGAGACAGAGCAGGATCAGGGGAGGGATAGAGAGAGAGGCAGACGCAGAATCCGAAGCAGGCTCCAAGCTCCGAGCTGTCGGCACAGAGCCCGACGTGGGGCTTGAACCCACAAACCGTGGGGTCCGAGCTACCCAGGCGCCCCATGCCCACCCTAATCCCAACAGACAGCGGCCAGCCCCTGCCTCTGGCCCACCTGTTCCTGGTCTCAGCTCTACGGTGCAATAGCCCTCAATCCACTGATAGCAGGGGAACTGGGTGCAGGTGCCATCGGGGGCCTTGACACAAATGAAGCTGCAGTACCAAGAATCCTTGGGGAAGAAAGCATAGCGTTCCTTGTACAGACGCAGCAGCAAGAGCTCCCCCAGCTCGGCTGGGCAGCGCACCTTGTATTTCTGCACCTGCGGGCGCGGGGGGGACCAAAAAGCAAGCAGGTGAGAGAGGCCAGGAACCGTGGGGGGGGCATCCTTCCACCTTCCAAGGGGCATCTACGCCCCCACCTGTCCTGGCATATAATTAAGCCACGCAGTGCCTTTGTACGAGTTGGGAAAAGGCACCCCCTTCGTCCAAGCAGTGGCAGCCACAGAGACACCGGGTGCGGGCAGAGAGGGTTCTGGATCTCACCAGCCTCCTTGGCTCCCACACCCTCGTGTAGGCCACCAGCAAAAATCCTGGGGTCCTGGTGGAGGCAGGCAGATCCCCTCCGGAGAAGAGGAAACCCGGACTCAGAGAGGGCAAGCCACTTGCCCAAAGCCCACCTTCAGTTATGGGAGGAGCCAGGGAGCAGGTGAAATTCTCCTGACCCTCCCCCCAGCCCAGGGCCCCTTCTTCACAGCCCGGCCTGAGTAGGGTTTATCACACCCCAGGAAAGACAGGATGGTGAGGAGGTCAGAGTCGGAGTCCCGAGTCCCCCCCAAGGCTGGACGAATGACCTGGGGGAATGACCCCTCCCCTCCTTCAGGGTCCCCTGCTGGCCGCGACCCTCAGAGGTCGCCCCTCCCTCCCCTCCCCTCTGTACTCACCGATCCAGTGGCGAAGTCCCTGCCCAAGCGATCCAGCCGCTGCTTGGGGCTCTCCCCGCAAGTGCCCAGCAGGGTGACAGAGATGTTGTCCAGGGTCCCCGCCATCAGGTAGGGACCGGTGGTCACACACACGCTGTACACGGCCATGGTGGGAGGGAGGGAGGGAGGGAGGGATGTCCCCGGCAACGATGACTCCAGCAAGCAGCGCCTCGGAGGAGGGGAGCGGCGGGCGGGGCTGAGCCGAGCTGTTGCGCTGCAGGGCCGCGGAGTCTGGGGGCAGGGGCAGGGGCACCTGGAAGGAAAGGCCCAGGGTTCTCTCCGTGGGGTGCTCTCGGGCTCGCTCTCCTCCCCGGAGCTCCCGGTCTCCGTCCTTGCTCACCGCGGGCTCTCTCTCCTCCCCTTATACTTGTTTGCTGACCTCTGGCACAGCCGGTCTCTCTGGCTGGCAGGACCGGGCTCACCCAGATGGATATCAAGCGCCAGAGTCCCACTGGGAAGGGAGGGACCAGACGCCAACAGGGAGACGAGGAGCAGGTGACACCTGTGTGGTTGGGACACTGTCCCGCCGACTGATACCCTGGGGCCCCGGCCCGCCCACTCCCCAACTTGCCCCGAGACCCTCTCCTCCTCTCTCAGCCGGGACTGGGCCCAGGGCACCCGCATTGCCTACTTGTGAATCATCCACGTGAATCACTGTGCACAGGTGAGCCGTACTCGGCATCAGCCACACATGACTGTCGACTCACGCAGGTGAGTCGCCCCGAGTGCACACCGCACCGGAGTCAGCCGAGCACAACTTTCCTGTCGCTTCCCCTGCGCGCCGCGGTCCCTACGCCCGGGCCTCTGTGTCGCCGGTTCGCCGCACGTCCGATCTCGGTCCCTCCCTTGGAATGGGGCGGATCAGGGGGCCAAAGCGGACTCCGGGCTCACGGCGTCGGGAGGTCCCCTGTGGCATCCGTTCCGCTCCGGGCCCGCCCGGGGCAGTCAGGGCGGCGGCATCTGGGTCACCCCGCCTGCTGGGAGAGCGATCCGCCTGGGAGGCCCGCAGCCGGCAGCGGCCCCGCGCGGCCAGAGCCGGTACTGCAGCGGCCCCGCCTCCGCGGCCCTTCCCCCGCAGCGGCCAGACACCGGCCGGTGCTGTGCCAGACGAAGGACGGGAAAGCGCTGGCAGCAGCCGCGGGGCCCCTTCTGCTCCCTCCCGGTGGGCGCCAGAGCCGCTGCGCACGTGCGTGCAACTACCTACCGCCTCTAGGAGCCTGGACTTCCGTAGACGCACAGCTCATATAAGTAGCAGAGCAGCTCTTTGACAAGAGCCCGGATAGCTCAGTCGGTAGAGCATCAGACTTTTAATCTGAGGGTCCAGGGTTCAAGTCCCTGTTCGGGCGTCTCGCTTTTTCTTTCTTTTCCTTCCCCCACTACGAACCTACAGCTCTTTTTGAATACAACTCATCTCTGTATTCCTTTAAAACAAAACGAAGGGAAAAAAAGGGTAACGAAAATGCTGTGACATGACTTTGAAAATGAAATGATAGTAACCCCGTCGGGATTTTACTTTTCAGAAAGTAGAACGAACGATAGACATACAGTGGAGGGAAAGCAGACATGTTTTATGTGAATTTAAGTTTTCCAGTCAGCCACATTGGAAAGTAAAAAGAACCAGGCGAAATTAATTTTAACAACACATTTTATTTAACCCAATGAAATCTTATCATTTTAACACGTACTCGATATTTTAAAATTGTTAATGAAATTTTAACGATGTTCTTTTCAGTACGTACTATGTCTTGTAACTACGGTGTGTATTTTTTCCTTCACAGCACGTCTCCATTCACAGTTCAGGTGCTCCGAGGCGGGGGTCCACCGCCTCCAGCAGGTATTTGTGTTTCCGTTTTCTGTGAATGGCAGACACGCAAAATGAGAATATCAGTAATATGTACCCTCTCAAAGAAGGCCCGTTGCGAGTGGGTTCCATGGTGTAATGGTTAGCACTCTGGACTCTGAATCCAGCGATCCGAGTTCAAATCTCGGTGGAACCTTAGGTTTTGTACCACCGGAGTGCTGTTATATTTATGAGCTTGGGGCAGGAGCCTCATTCGTCACCCGAGAGGGTCTGAAAAGCCAGCGAGGATGCTGTCCTTTGTTTTTAAAAACAGACCAGGTAGTTGGAGCCTCCAGCACACCATCAGAACATACGGCCGTCGCTTAAATGTATAGCAAGTTGCGCTAGTCTTGGGAGCTACTGGTATTTGAGGACACGTTTAGGCACAGATCAGCTGTGAGGCACTTCAGGTTGCTTCCGCAGGTCCCATCAGGTCGTGGCTGACACAACCCGAGGCGGTCTGGAATACCAGACCGTGGAAGGCGGTGGTGGCTTGGCTGCAAGGAGTCCTCGTAAAAACAAGGGGGGCGTCCCACCGGGGCGGCGGCGGGCGGTCAGGACTTCTATATGGGGGTACACAGGCCACCAGAAAAACTCCATCTTGGCAGCGGTGGGATTCGAACCCACGCCTCCGAAGAGACTGGAGCCTAAATCCAGCGCCTTAGACCGCTCGGCCACGCTACCTGCGTGGAAGACAGTCCTCCCTGTAGTCCTCCTAAGAGACTAGAAGGAGACCCCGGGCTCGGGATGGTTGTATTAGATCGGCCGGCCGGCCCTCTTGGGAGATCGCGGACCGGGAAGCAGTGGACGGCGAAACGGCCCGGCCGGAGGAAACAAGAGACACACCGATGTTTTACAACGACACAAGTTTATTTTCCTGGATGGGGCCGCATCTGGGAGTGGGGTGCGTCTGGGCCGGGAGCATCCCCCAAGCGGGCAGCCGCAGCTCTGTGCTCGCTCACATTCGGTTGCTCTCTGTCCCCGTTTCTTCCACCCGTGCGCGTCCGCACTCCCACCTGGCTCACGTGCTTTTGTCCCGCTACTTCTCCCAGGCAGGCCTGCGAGGTCGCAACCGGGCGCTCCTGGCATGCCCCGCCCAGAGCCCTCACACCCCTCTCCCTCCCCGCCCCCCCCACCCCCCCACCCCCATGCTAGTACCCGTAAGCCGTCAGACGCCGCCGCCCGCCAGGTGGCTCTGTGGCGCAATGGATAGCGCATTGGACTTCTAGTGACGAAAGAGCGATTCAAAGGTTGTGGGTTCGAATCCCACCAGAGTCGATTTTATTTCACGTTTTTTTTTTCCCCCCCTCCCCTCTCTCTCCGACTTTTTCTTAAAGGCTCCCATCCCCTTCTCCCCCTACCCTATTTCAGTGTTTTCCACCTGGTTTCAAGCTCCAACCTCAGTCTCCGCTCTGCTCTCTTCTTTACTTACCTGTCTGCCCCGGGGCTTGGGCCATGGAGAGCAAGACTGGGGGGAGGGGCGGGAAACAGAAGGAAAGGGAGACAGAAGTGGGCGTGGACGCCGAGATAAAGGCAGGCCCCTGGCTCGGGGACACACGGGGATTGAATAACCACTTTATTCCATGCACTAAGGACTCGGGAAGGGGCTGGGTCTGGGCCGGGGGCAGAGAGGGTACAATCCTAGTCGCAAAGGGGGCAGGGAAAAGGGACAGAAACCGGGGAAATATATATTTATATAGATACTCTAATATAGACCACATCTCACCCGCGCGCTGCGCCCGCGCGCCCCGCCGCCCTCCCCAACACCTGCTCGCCCCGACGCCCGGGTCCCTCTGCTGCCCTCGGGCTGGAGTCTCTACCTCACCCCCAGCCCCCACCCCCACCCCCCGCAAAGCTCAGGGCCAAGGTCTCCAGAAGGCGGGCGGCGGGGGCGGCGGGGCCTTGGGCGCCCCGTCTTGTCTGTGCGGCGGCGGCGGCGGCGGCAGCAGTCCGGTGAGGGGCGCCGGCGCGCCGGGATCCCCGGCGCGGGGGGAGCAGGGGGACGGGGACCAGGCGCAGCGCGGGCTAAGGGGGCCCTGGTGCACTGGGGGGCGCTGGTGCAGCGCGGGGCCGGGCACCGGGGCGGCGGGGTCCAGCGGTGGGCGCGGCGCCTGGGGCCTCGGATCTACCGGCTCCAGTCGGGGCGGCTTGGGGCGCAGGTAGACGTGCAGCGCGGAGAAGAGCTGGGCGCGGGCGGCCGGGCTGGCGTCGTGCGCGAAGGCCGCCAGACGGAGCAGGCACTCGCGGAAGCCGGACAGGTAGCAGCTGGCGAGCGCCTCGGCGTCCTGGGCTGGGGACCGGGGAACCCCTGGAGCCGCGGCCGGCGGGAGGACGGGCGGGCAGGGCAGGGACCCAGCAAGGGCGAGGGAAGGGGCGGGGCGCAGAGATAACCGAAGCCCGACAGACGCACAGAGACAGAGACCCAGAAGGACGGACAGAGGGAGAAAATGAGGGAGACACAGAGACAGACACGCGCGGGTGTTATTAACCTCGCCTCGGAGCAGAGCCTACCGCTCCCCAAGCCCACCGTCCATCGCAGGGTCCGCCCCAGCTACCCCGGCCCCGGGCCTCCGTGAATCCCCCCTCCCGCCCTCCGCTGCCCCACCCCCCCGCGCTGTACCCGGGGGCTCCACCCGGCTCCGCTCCCTCAAGTAGCCCACGGCGAACTCCAGTATCTCTGCTTTCTCCAGCTTCGGGTTGCGGAGGTTCTACAGACGGGAGGGGGAGGGCGCAAAGACAGAAAGGGGTGGGGAGAGAGGGGGAAGTGGCAGGGGGAAGAAGGGAGGGGGGAATGCGGGAGCTGGGGGGTGCCCCCGATCGCGTTTGCGCGCCGCTCACGGAGCGCGCGACCGACCGAATGCGGAGTGGAGATGACGAGGAACGGCCCTGGGAAACCTCGAGCCTGGAGCGTCCAACCCGAGGGGGTGAAGCCCACCCAGAGTTGAGGAGCGGATTGTAAACAGCAAACCCCAGGGACTGAAATTAACCACCCTGCAGGCTGTTGGAGCGGGTGCGGGGAAAGAGGAGGGAGCATTTACAGACCCCAGAGGTGGAAGACTGACCCACCCTGGGAGTGAAATTTACAGAGCCGGGTGTGAAACTTACAGACCCCAGGGGTGGCCATGAAGAGCACGTTCTGAGAGCGAGAGGGGGTCTGGGATGGGACTCCAAAGGCGGGGCTCGGGTCGGGATGCCTTGGGGCCAGGGTCGCCAGTGCAGCACGTGTCCCCACCCCGGTAGGAAGCCCTGGGACGCGAAGACCGGATGCCTGGGGGTCTGGGGACGGCGGAAGGACTGACCTGGTCCCGGGTCTGCTCCAACAGCAGGAGCCTCAGCTCTTCCAGGCTGCGGTTGATGCGGTCCCGGCGCCGCTTCTCCACAAGCGGCTTCAGCATCTGCGACCGGCAGGAAAGGGAGAGCTGGCCGACCGGACCGAGACTCAGCGCGGCCGCGCCGGCGCTTGGGTCCCGCCGCCGGGTCGGTCCCGCGCCCACCCCTTCCCCAAGACCCCAACGAGTGCCTAGGGCCAGGCCCATCGGATCCCTCTCCGCTCCCCCTCCCAAAGCCCCTAGGGTCAATTTCTGTAGCTCGCCTCCTCTCTCTCCCGGGTCTTCTGCATTCTCCTCTCTGTCTTGTCCTCCCTCCTCCCCTTTTCTCTCTACGTCTCCGTCTCGTGCAGTGTCTCTGTCTCAGTGGAGAACTTTGGGGGGGGGGCCTCTTTGCGCCCAGACACGTGGACACGTGGCCGCAAGGTGCCGGCCTCTGAGTCGGCGGCCCTGAATGTAAAAAGGGAGATCCTCGGGGCTACCGCGCCTCTTCTCCCGCTAGCCCGTCTATGCAGTCGTCTTTCTCCACTGGTTCTAAAATCTTCCTCCAGAGGTCAGGCCTCTGGGGCCAATGCCTTCCCGGCCTTCTCTGTAAGGCTGCACTGGGTCAGCTCTGCCTCGCGCAGCACGCGCCGAGCAAGTGCCTATCCTCCCCGCTTTTCGTTTCCACCCACCTCCCTTAGCTTGAGCCCCCCTTATTTATTCCACTCGAATTCCGGCCCCCTCCCACGCCTTGCAAGCCGCAAGGTGCCAAAATCCCATTACCCAAACCCAAGACCAGTACTGCCGCCCACGCAGCCCCTGCTCTGACCCCATCCCCATCCTCATCTTCCCGCTTCCTTCCCAGCTCCTGGTTCCTTGGGTCCCCCGCACGCACACCTCTCCCCTTTCCAACCCTGCGTCTCCAGCCTCTTCCCTCACCCAGGGTCTCAGGGACGCGGTCCCCTGGCCGGACCAGGGACCTCTGCTCCCTCCCCTCACCTCTCACCTTGGGGCCGTCCCTATTCTCCGCTCGATCCCGAGTGACCATCGCTCCTCCGGACCCTGGTGTGGACCGAGCCCAAGCCGGCCTTGCACCTTATATCCCGCAGCTCCTGAGTTGGGTGGGGTGGGGGTTGGAGCCGGGCCCGCCCCCTTCGGCCCCCGGATCCCCCTCCGCTAGGCCAGGAGCACCAGGCTCCCGGAAAGGGGAGGAGCGCAAGGGGGGAGGGGAAGAAATGAAACTGACCTAGGAGTGTGGGAAATGAGGGGCCAAGGCAGCATTGGCTGATTTAAGGACCCTAAGGCTGTATAATGAGGCGGGACTCCGCTGAAGGGAGAGGTTATTAGGGAGAGAGGGAGTTGAAGAGATTTGGGGACAGGACTCTGGAATGAAGTTCGGAGTTCCCCTCCTCCACCACCAAACGAGGCTCTCTTGGGAGCTCACTGTTCCCCCACCGACCCTGAAAGAAAGGTTGGCACCCCTCAACCCTCCAGACTGGATCTTATACACCTTCACCCCAAATTCACCTCCCGCTGGGTGGCTCTGTCCAATTCAACTGGGGCTCTGCCTGGAGGCCAAAGAGACGCGCAGTTCGATCTAAGCGAATCTTAATTCCATCCCCCCCCCCCACATTGCGCGCACCGGTCTAGGCTTTGGGATCCATACTGAGATACGTACTAGAGACCCAGCAGATCCAGTGGAAAAGAGGATGTGTTACCAAGCAGCAATTACAAAGGCAGAGCGAAGTAGGAGCCGGGGAAAGGGTCATACAGACAGACGGCTGGACTGGGGAGGAAGGGGACCCTCGAAGAAAAAAAGGAAGCAGGGCTTGGAGTAGGAGGTGGAGAGACCTATCCACTTAGAAGTATTTGACTCAAAACTAACTATAGGAGATCCAGGCCTTTGTCCGCCAGGACACGGGACACAAGGAGTGCTCGTGCCGCTTGCTCCCCGGGGACCCCCGTGAGGCTAGGGGACCAGGGAGCCGACAGGTTTTGTTTTGGTTTTTTTTAGGGACCAGAAAGAGATACAAAAAGGGATCAATACCCACCTCAAACCAAGAACATGACCCTCTGCAGAATGATGCGTGAACAGTCGGAGGCTTCAGGATAAAGTGTCTGAGAAGAAAAAAATCAGAGATTTAACGGGACAACCAGACGGCCCCGGACAAGGACACGGAAAGACAAGACTGCAGACCGGTTGGAAGATAAGCTGCGCAGTCAGAGGCGGATGAGGCCTTCCGAGCCGTCCCAGGGCCTCTCCACACGTTGTGTTGTTGGGTTTCTCCCCCCCCCCCAACCCCCCGCTTTCTTTCTTTCTCCCCACCCCCCTCCCCGCCCCGCAGCCTGCCCTGCCAAAGCCCGAGCCCGGAGAGACACAGACCTTGGGGAGAGTGCTCCCATTTGGGGTCAGGGCCGCCAGCACATCCCACCTCCCCCCTACCTGGGCCAAATGGGAGCGCAGATGTGTGGCTCCCGGCAGCCCCCGTCGCCCCCCTCCTTGGGAACCTGCGCTCGGGCGGAGTTTTTCTCACCTGCACGCGAGGCTCGGGGCCCCGGGCTGTTCGCACCCGGGTGTGGGGCCGCCCCCCGGCCATATGGGGCCACTTTATGGCCCGGCGGCCGGATCCGGGCGGGAGGAAGGATGGCCTGGCGCTCCACCCACGTCAGCCATTCGGGCCGCTCCTTCGCTGAGCCCCTGGCCCACACCTTCTCCCGGACCGCGGTGGCCTCAACGTCTTACAAGTTCAGGTAGGGCCACCAAGGGCTGGTTGTCGCTTGCATTGGTGGTTCAGTGGTAGAATTCTCGCCTGCCACGCGGGAGGCCCGGGTTCGATTCCCGGCCAATGCACACGCTGACCTTTTTTTTTTTTTTTTTTTTTTTCCCCTCCCGTTGGCCCCAAATGGGGAAGAAATCTGCCTGAGAAGTTTGTCTATTTAACTCATCTTTTTTACCATAAGGTAGAGCTTGACGCTCTGGATGGAGATCCGGAGGCCGAAAGTCCTCCCACTGCCGTCCTCCCAGCCCGCGAGTCCTGGGGCCTTCCACACCCCTCCCTCCGCCCCCGGCCCCGCATCTCCGCAGGCGTCACCCTGAGAAAGGACACGCCGCTCGGATCCCTGCCCCGGGGGTCCTCCCACCCTCCGCGGGGGAGGGGCGAGGCCTTCCCGCCCTACGCGCCCTAAGTCCCGGGCCCTTCCGGCCATTTCTCTTCCTCGCCCTCTCCATTTTCTGTCCTCCCTGAACTGCGCTTTCTTTTTCTAAGTCCGTGGGTCCTGGTCTTCCTGTTATCGCGGTCTTTCTGCGCCCCCGCGGCCGCCCCGGCGTCTCTATCTCGGCATCTCTCGCGGTCCTGCCAGCTGTCTTAGCGACGGCCGTGCGCCCTCTCTCGGTCTCCAGCTGTCTCCGTGCGTCTCTAGCTCCGGGTCTCTCCGGCGCGCCCGGGTCTCTCATCTCTCTCGTCTCTCCGGGTCTCTGTCGCCTCCCGGCACTCTGCGCTCCCACGCTCCTGCCAGCCCCTGGGAAGCTCGCTCACACCTCCGTCCCTCCCCGCCCCGACCCCGCCACCTCCCGCCCCGCCCCTTCCCGGCCGCTTTGATCCCGCACGCGTCGGGCCGGCGGGCGGCCGGGTGTCCCCCGCCAGCTGCCGGCGGCCACTTGTGAGCAGAGGGGAGGTGGGAGAGGGCGGGGGCGACCCTGGGCCCCCGGCCTGCCGCGCTGCTGCCCGCTAGCCTCCCTCCGCGCCGCTACCCGGGCTCCCGCGGGCCCGGGTCCCTGGTTCGCGGAGTCTGGGTCTCTGTCTGGAGCTCGCCCTGCGTCTGTGTCTCGGCCTCCGGTTTCTGCCTCCTGTCTCTCTTAACCTGTTTCGGCTGCGGGTCTCGTGTCTCTGGATTGTGTCAGTGACCAGGGATGCTCTCTTCTCTACTCAGGCGCGATAGCGACTCCCAGAAGGAAACTGTGCGACAATCTGGGCATCTGTACATCTGTGTGCACAGCCTCTCTGTTACTCATTCAGTCGATATTTATGGAGTGCCTCTGTGTGCCAAGTATGGTTAGGGCTCTCCCGAAGCCCTACATCTTGTGGGGAGGGGAGCGTAGAAAATGAAACATCAGATGGTCATGGGGGGGGGGAGGGGAGCGGGGGGACAACCGGACATGGCAATGGCTTGAGAGTAAAGTGCTGCTTTCCTCTGGGGGGGTCAGAAACCAACTGGAGGAAGAGATGGTATTTAAGGCCAAGGAAGAAACAGGCGAAAGGAAACAGCAGGTGCAAAGGCCCTGAGGCAGGAATGGAATTTGCGGGTGGGCCCTAGAGAAAGAGCGCCAGGGTTTCTGGGCGGGAGGATTTGGAGTACATCAGAGGCAAAAATGGGGAGGCAGGCATGGCGCACCACACAGGGCTTTGCAAGCTCGGAAATGACTTTGGGTTTTATTCTTGAGGGCAATGGGAGGCGAGGGAGGGTTTACCAACTTCTGTTTTAAAATGACCGCTTCGGCTGCCGTGTGAAATTGGGAGCAGGGACGACATTTGGGTTGCAGGAGCGGCCTCCTAGGCCTGGTGATGGGATGGCGGCTTGCGTGAGGTGGTGGCCGGGGCGAGACACGTGAATGGGCTCCCTCTGGGGTTTGGGCTTCAGTCACTGGGCGGTTGGTGGTGCCTTTTATGGAGGTGAGAGGCACCAGGGCAGTGGGGCCGTGGGGAAAGTTCGGTCGGTTGAGATCCCCTTAGACATCCGAGCGGAAATCACAGGTAGGCCAGGGATGTAGAAAGTTGGGGGTCAGAGATGGAAGGTAAATATGGGGGAGTCCCGGGGAGAGAGGCGGCTTTGAGAGGGGCTGGAGCAAGGAGCCCTGGGGCACCCCAACAATTGCAGTCCAGGCTGAGGAGGAAGAATTGGCAAAGCGCCTAGGGGGTTGGTAGCGACGAGAAGGGGCCAGTGTCCCTGGGACAGAATTTGGGAAAGGAGGAGCAGTGGGCGTATGAAGAAGGGAACCCCGGCCCTAGCTAAGCTGCCGGGAGGTCAAATAAGGAGAAGAGGGCGAAGTAAGCATCAGTTTAGCATCTTGGATGTCACAGGTGACCTGGGGGGGGGTGACTGTACACAATCCCAGGCCCCCTCTCCATCCAGTTCTGCTGTGAACAGTGAGCGGTACACGGTGTGGCCCGTAGGGGCACAGGTGCCCCGGGGCTGCTCTTGGGAGGTGGAGGGGTGCAGGAGGGCAGGGGCGGGGGGGGGGGGCCGGGAGACTCCAGGACCAGGTAGGAAACTCAGCCTCAGGTGGTAGGGGAGACTCCTCACCCACAGGGAGATGGGGGGAAACCAAGGGCGTGCGTCAGTTGGGGTGCAGGAAGGGTGACACGGGTTCTCCCGGTTCCTCTCCTTTCCTCCGAGAAACACGAGTCGGGCTCGCTGCTGGAAGGGAGAGGGCTCAGGCGGTTTGAGGAGAAAGAGGGCGTGACGGGGTCATTTTGGAGAGGCGGCCAAACCTCGGGGGCCAGAACAGTAGGATTTCTAGGCAGGTGGAGAGTCCGTTGGAGATGTGGGATCAAAAGTCTCAAGTTCAGGGGCCAATTTCACCACGAGGAGAATTAAGTGCGTGCTTCAGAAGCCCCCTCGCTTCCCCCCACAGGTTCCTGGAAGGGCCCTAGCGATGCATCCACCTTCTGGGTGATGCTTCTGGGGCACCTGCGAAAGTGAGACGTTTTAACTGTAAATGGTAAAGACCTCTCTGTCTCTTCCCGCTCTGCCCGCCTCCGGCGCGTTGGAGTGGCTGCGGCCAGTTTGGAGATCCAAGTATGGAATCAGTCAGCCTGGCTACCCCGGGTGTCGGAAGGGTTTCCGGGAAGCTGCCATCATCACCCGTGTCCGTCACGGGGCTTCGTGCCACGAAGGCCCAAAGCCACGAGACACGTGCGATGGGAATGTGTCCAGTGGCTCGCGTCACTCTAAGCACGTGGACGGTAGGCGAGAAGCAAAATTTGAAAAGGAACCAGCAGCTGGTCTGTGGAGGTACGATAGGGATGGGCCAGCAGGTCGGGAACACACATAGAAAGCGGGGTTTCTGGACTTCCGTGACCTCTGCCAGCGTTTTCAACTTGTAAGTTGTCGGGATCTCGTTTCGCTCTAAGTAATGACTTGTGTACCCGCCTTTGTATTCTTTTCCTTAAGAGCCTCTCTCCAAACCGTGGGAGTCTTCAGGCTCCCCAGACTGGGGCCCAGTTGGCACGGGGCTGCACGATTTTCTGATTTTCTCCGGCCTTTGCTCCTGTGCCGATAAGGATCACGTGGCTGTGAGGCCACCCTCCAGGCGGATGCCCAGTGTTTCGGGGGGTGGGGGGTGGGGGGGGTACGTGCGCCCCCGCGGGCCTGGGTGCGTGTCCTTGCACCTGGTGTGCGTCTGGGTATCTGGGCCTCCAGCCTCTTCCTGGCCTCCCTCTCAACAGCGGGCCTCATCTGGGCTTGGGGGAGGGGAGCTCGTGTCCCACACGCGCTGGGCCCCTAGGGAGGCGGGCCGGGAACTGAGACAGCGCAGCTGGTGAAGTGTCCGGGCTTCCCCTCCCCCGCTGAGACGTCTCCCCAGGCCAGGGCTCCAAGACTCAGCTCCTCCCTCTTTGTTCTTCAAAGGGGAGGCTGGCTTCCTGGGACCCCCCCTGGGTCCTGGGTAGGGGGAGTTCCTGGAGGGTTGGGTCCTGGGGGGGGTGGGTGGGAGGTTGGGGGTTGGGAAGTAGGAGGACCAGGCCCCTGGGCCAAAGGAAGAATCAGGACAGAAGACCCCAAGTAATCCAAAACAAGACAGGCTCATCCTTTTGTTCCCTTGCGGGGCCAACCGTTCTTGTAGGGGAACCGGGCCGATGAACGTTGTGTAAAACCGATGTGTCCAACGGTGGTAAGTGCGGTGGAGAAAAGTGAAGCAAGGGGGTAGAGAGTGGAAATTGTACTTTCAGAGAAAGACTCATTGAGAAGGTGAAATTTAAGAGGTGAGAGTAAAAGCTACTGGGACGCCTCTGGGAAGGGCGCTCCAGGCAGAGACCAGCCGGCAGGAAAGCTTTGAGGGAAAACACGCCTAACTGGTCCAAGGAGCAGAGGGCAGCCTCTGACCGGTGACGGTAGTGCGGGAGTTGAGATCAGAGAGAGAAATGGGGCGGGGGCACTGATCGGCTAGGACCTTCTAGGCCGTTTCCGGTTTCCCGGGAAGGACTTGGGCAGGACTCTCCCACTCCTAAAGAGAGGAGAAGGCTTTGGAGGGCTTCTTCCTGCTCTCCCCCCCCCCCCGCTTTTTTGTTTTGTTCTATTTCTAGCATTTTTAATTGCTATATAATGTCAAACCTCCGCAAAAGCCCATTGTTTCCGTTTGTCTCATTTGCTTTGTCATTTCTCTCCAAAGACAGCAAGCATAGAAAATACTCACTTTCCAGGGTTGCTTGGGTGGCTCAGTCGGTTGAGGGTCCAGCTCCTGGTTTTGGCTCAGGTCATGATCTCATGGTCGCCGAGATCGAGCCCCGGGTGGGGCTCTGTGGCTAGCAACGTGGAGCCTGCTTGGGATTCTTTCTCTCCCTCTCTCTTTCTGCCCCTCCTCCACTCCTGCTGTCCCTCTCTTTAAACAAATAAACCTAAAAAAAAAAAGAAAGAAAGAAAATATTTGCTTTCTGAACCATTTGGAAGTACACTGGAGACATTAGGCCCTCTTGCCCCCAGTTACTGGGTGTGTCTTTCCCAAGAACAAGGACATTCGTAACATAACAGTACAGTTATCAGTATCAGGATATTAAAGTTAATATAATACCATTATTTAATCCCCAGTCCATCTTCAAATTTCCTCAAGTGTTCCAGTGATGTCCTTAATAGCTTTTTTTTGTCCTGATGCAAGATGCGGTCCAGGATCGCATGGTTGCATTTAGTTACTGCGTCTCTGCGGTCTCATTTAATCTAGAAGAATCTATCGTTAAACCTTCACAGTTTTGAAGAGACCAGCATGATTTTGGAGCTGGTCCTTCCGTTTAGTTTGTCCGATGGCTCTTCACGGTTAGAATTAAGTTGTTCAGATTATGTATTTGGGGCAGGAACATCCCAGAAGCAACGGCGTGTCCTTCTGAATCACGTCAGAAGACACGTGTCAATTTGTCTCAATACCGAGACGCTGACTTTGATCACTCAGTTGGATGGCATTGGCCACATCTGTCCACTGTAAAGTTATTAACCCCCCCCCACCCCGAATAGTAATTAATATGTGCTTTGTGGGAAGACACTTTGAGACTCTTCGCTGCATACAGCCCATTAAAGTTCAACCACTACTCCAGTATCCATTGATGACTTCTAACTCCAGCACTGTTTCTACGTTTATTAGTTGGGCAGTTGACTATAAAATATAAACAGAGCTATCCCCTTCCTTCCCATTTTATTTCTTTTTCCTGTTATGAACCTTGGAGTCTCGATTCAGTGAATCATGGTCCACCACACTCGTATTTTAATGCTCAGATTGTCCCAGATTTAGCCAATGGGACCTCCTTTAACTGTAACCCTGAGCCATTGGGTCTCTTTTTAAAATAGATACGCGAGATTCTTTGAGCATTTCTTTCCTTTCCTGGGCAACAAGATGTTCCAAGATCGTCTTATAATTCCCTAACCTGGAACCAGCCTTTTTTCCTAGGAGCCCTGGTTCATTCGAGCGGAACGCGGTATTTAGTAACCAAGATCTGGGCACTTGGTGTGCTTGTTGGTTCTTGTGTATCTTTCCTTCTAGGCTCTCTCAGTGGAGCAAGCTAGGAGATATATGTATTTCTATATGTGGTGTATGTGCACACATTTCTTTCTGTATCTACACACATTAAAAGCCATGAATTCATTTTGATATCCCATTGGAAGGCTTCAAAGAGAGGAAGGACAGAATCTGATGTATGTTTTAAAAGGATCACTAAGCCCAATGTGTTCAGAGGAAGAAGAGAAGAAGCAAGGAAATAATTTAGGGGCTATTGTAACAATCTGGATGCAAGATGTGGGGGCTCGGACCAGGGTGTAGTGGTGATGTTTTGACAAGCAGTCACGTTTTTTTAAACCCGTTTTAATAAGAAATCGTGACTGATTTGATGTGGCGTGGGTGTGTGACAAAGAGAGAGAATCGGGGGTGATCCTAAGGCTTTTACTCTGACCAACTGAAGAAATGGAATTTTCCATTACTGAGCTAGAAAGTGCAGGTGACGTTCATTTTGGGGAGGCCAAGAATTTGGCCAATTTATTTGTGATTCCCTATTAGATATCCAAGTGGAAACGGTAAGTAGGTAATAATATATATGCATCTGTAATTCGGGGAAGAGTTCTGGAGCCGGAGATGAACATTCTGGATGTACTAATGTGTTTTTCGTTGATATTTATGAGTGAGTACAGATAGAGAAGAGGTTGGAAAAGCGAGCCAGTGGGAACACTCCGACATTCAAGGATCCCGAGGGTGTTGACCCACCAAAGGAGTCTGTGTGGGAGCTGTTCACGATGTAGAAGGAGTATCAGAAGAGTTAGGGTGTCCTAGAAGGCAGTGAAGAGAGCGTTTCTAAGGGGGAGAGTAAGCATCCGTGTCAGCTGGTGCCAAATAGCGATCAATGGGTTTAGCAATGCGACGGTCACTTGGTAAACTTAACAGGAGCATCTTGGAGGAATGGGGTGGGGGGAGGCACTTGATTAGAGGGGGTTCCAGAGAGAATGGGAAGACGGCATGGGGGAGAGTGGGTGTATGGTAACATGCTTTGCGGGAGAGGGGAACAGAGACGTGGAGTGGTAGATGAAGGGCCTCGTGGAGTGGGGTTGAGAGGAGGGAGACAGAAACAATCTCGGAGGAGACGGGCAGGGGCGTGGGTCAGGGAAGCGGAATACGCCGGCGGTATAGCACTGGGCAGCGTGCTGGGCTCGGTGACGGGGAGGTACTCGGAGAAGCGGTTCAGGGACACGGTCGCCAGAGCGTGAGGCCCGCGAGGGGGCGCTCGCGGGCTGGCCGCGGGTGGCTGAATCCCGAAGAATAAAGGCCGGATCCTTCCCGGGGAAGGAGGCGCTAGAAAAACAAAGGCCTTCCTCCTTCGAAGGCAAGGATAGCCACTCCCAAAAGTACACACGCTGTGAGCAGGATTCGAACCTGCGCGGGGAGACCCCATTGGATTTCGAGTCCAACGCCTTAACCACTCGGCCATCACAGCCGCGTGCGGCTTGGGGCCTGCGCCACTATAGCTGCCTATCAACGGGCCCGCCTCCCGCCGGCCCCGCCTCTCCGCCTCGAGACGTCTGTGCGCGTGCGCCTCCCCGCGGCAGTGCGGGCCTCACCTCCTCGCCAGCCGCCGGAGGCCTGCGGAAGGGGCGGTTCTCGCGTTCTCGCTCCCTGCCCCCAGTCTCAGGACGGCCCCAACAAAATGAGGTAGAACCCGAACCCAAGCCCAGGGCGCCGTGCCCTTGAACGCATGGGATGCCCGCGCCACCCTGGTTCCTGAAAGAGAAGTGGGGGTCGGCCTTCCGATTCACGCTAAAAGTGCGCGGGAGCGGAAGCTCACGGTGGAAACGGCTTGGTAAGAATAAGAATCTCTGGAGAGGCGCCCCAGCAAGACCCTTCGGGAAGATTGGAGAGACGCGTTGCCCTCGGAGCAATAATATACCGCTTTCTGCGGACCCAGGCACCGCTGGGATTCGAACCCAGGATCTCCTGTTTACTAGACAGGCGCTTTAACCAGCTAAGCCACGGCGCCGGCGGAAGGCGCCGTGCGCCTGGAGATAGATCAGCTTCTCGCGGGAGTCAGTGCGTGAGAAATCTCACAGACCGAACGTTGCCGCGGGTCCCCCGTGACCCCCGTTCCAAGATTTCTTCCTCCCCACCCCCCCCCCCCCCGGCTCCTGAGCCGAAGGGTTAACTCCCCGCCCCTCCTTTCTCCCACACCCTGGGGGACCAGTTCGACCATGGATGGGCACGTGACTTCCCGTCCCTTGGCCACCGAGACCCGGCCGTCTCCGTGTGTTGGCCGGCTGGGTGGGCCTCCCTCCCCGTGGGGCACCTGTCCGCGCTGGAACTCGCTCAAACCCTAGACTCAAGTTGCCCTTCATCTCCCGCCCAGGACAAAGCCCAGCTGGAAAGGGTGTGGAGGAAGGCAGGAGGTCGCTCACCCTCGCCGCCACCTCCCTGGAAGCGGGGCCACACCCCTCCACCAAGAGCTCCCTTCACCCAGTCCCCAAACTTCATTGCACAAAGTCTTTTTTTTTTTTCTTTTTGTATTAAAAAATAATAACAGACACAATATCAAAAACACAAATGCCATCGGTAGAGGGTACAGCTGAGAACACCTGGGTCCCACCTGAGGGGCAGCACCAGGGACTCCATGGTCCACCAACGTCCCCCACCCTGGAGCAGCTAGGGGTTTGGACCGCTGGGTCCTGCTTGGGCCTCGGGCCCTCCTCCTCCCTTCTAGGAAGGAGGTGGGAGAGCGAGCTGTCTCCCCCAATAAATAAGTGTAGCCCCAACCCTCAGGGACCTGGACTTGGGCTCAGCCAGGGCTTGGAGAGACCACTTCAGCAGCTCGTCAGCAGCCTTGTCCACGGGAAGGAAGGCCTCCTCACCAGCGGTGGGAGAGGAGGCTTCGCTGGGCTGGGCTGGCTGAAGGGTCCCACCCTCTGTACCCTAAGAAGCCAGAAGCTGCCCCTGGATCCTGGGCTGCTGATGGGGGTCCGGCCCCCTGAGCGGGAGAAGCTGGGGCAGTCTCCTATCGGTTGGTCCAGCCACGGCTGGTTCTGAGAGGTGGAAGAAGGGAGAAGGAAGCTTCTCATGCACTCCCAGAGGTGGCCTCAAAATGTGGTCTAGCTGGTGCCATTTTCCGTGGCAGGTAAGGCTGGACTGGATGGGCTCCCACCTTGTTCCTCCTCCTCCATGGCCAGGTCTTGGGAGCTTGAGGCCCTGGCCCCAGCTTGAGCGCCGGCCTCCTCTCCGCCCTCACCCTCGCCACTGCCGCCACCACCACCACCACCCTCGCCTCCGCCCTCCTCCATGGGCTCCAGTCCCAGTCCGTCCAGTTCCGAGAAGAGCGGGTCATCAGGGTGGCCGGGGTCTCGGGTGCTACTGCCGCAATCCACACAGGCCTCGGAGGGAAAGGGGAGGAGTCAGACGAGGTGCTCCCTGCTAAGCTGCCATCCCAGCCCGGGAGGACTCCCCCAAAACGTGCTCCCAAAGAAGTACCAGTCCACACAGACAAGCGTGGGCCAGTGAGACTGAAAATGTACCGCTCCCTGTTGTCTGGACCCCACTATAAGACAGTCACAACATCCGTTAGCATAAAATTGGCCCGAAAAGGTCTGTAAAGACTCATGTAATGAGATACTATCTGACCCAGCAGAAAACTTGGTGGAATTAACATCCTTCAGGATTAAACACCCACGGACAGACAATGGGGGGCGGGGGGGGGGATCAGCCCCTCAGCCTCTAACCTTTCAACCCAAGCTCAATCCCCCTCCTTCTCCCTCCCGGCCCTAACATCTCTCACCATCACATCGAGGGCCCGAGGCAGCTGACCCTTCCGGACCCAGGAGTGCACAGCACCCAGTTCCCTGCGCTGGTCCTCTGAGAAGCGAGGCTGTTGCTTCTGCATGGCCCGGAGCCGCTCCCGGTCCTGCTTCAGCACGGAGGCCATGTCCCTGCCCGGGGAAGGGGTGCAGAAGGCAGAGGCTGGAAGCCAGGGCCAGAGCCTGCGAGGCGGCCCTCCTTCCTCTATGGCGGGTGCCCACCCACGGCCTCACGCTCCGCTCAACCCCGCGCTAGGAGTTCAGGGCTTCCAAGAGCAGAGAAGCTGTCCTCAGCGTGGCAAGAACGAGTGCGGGGTGGAGTTCCCGGGGCCCAGGGACAGGGCAGGAAGTCCCAGGACAGAGCCAGCCCCGGAAAAGAAGATCCCAAGCTCGGCGGGAAGGGAGGCGTAGGCGAGCCTCCCCACACCTCTGAAAGGGGAGGCAGAGGCGGCCCCTGAAACTCCTCACCTGGAGGGCACCTGGTAGGTCATCATGACGCGCTGGTCGGCGTTGGCCATGAGCAGCCAGATGGGATCCTGGAGCACGTACTTGATGACCTGGTCCCCAGGCTCAGCCCTGGCCGGGGCGGCCCCGGCTTCGGCCTCGGAAGAGTCAACGCTGCCAAAGTACTTGCTCGTGTGGCTGCTCTGACTGCTGCCTGCGAAGCGGAGGGGCCACCGCCGCCGTCAGGCCTCCCGGGCCCGCCCTCCAGGCCACACCTGTAACCCACCGGCCTGAGGAAGCAGGGCCTGGCCTCCCAACTCCCCCAGTCGCCGGCCTCCCCGGGGTCAGAGCGGACGTGGGGGGGCGGGGCACGCACGTGTGATGCTGGCTGAGGTGCTGCCTCCCTCGTGGGAGCCTGCCCCGGACCCGGACCCGGAGCCCAAGCCGGAGCCCGAGGAGGCGGAGCCCGTGCCAGATCGAGAATCTTCTTGCAGCAGCAACTCCAGCAGGTCGCTGGAGCCCGACAGGGCGTCCTGATTGGAGGACTCCGTTACCTCCACCTGGGCGGGGGTGAGGGGGAGCAGGGTGGGATTAAGGGGCCAACACCCAGGCGTCCCTTCAAGTGCTTCCACTGGATGGGGGACACACCCAACCCCAGTGGCCTCTGCCGCCCCTCTGTGACAGCGGGGCCGGGATGAAAGAGAAGAGAGCTGGCCCAGAGTAGGGGCGTGACGCTGGACCCTTTCCAGGAGGCACGTGCGCTCTCAGAAGTTACGGGGACGTTCTCGCCACCTGTCGGACAGGATCGTCCCTACTCCACAGACCAGGCGGCCGATTTCGCCCTCATTCAGCAATTCAGCTGGGGTCTCCCACCCCACGGACACCATCTCCTGGAGACCGAAGCCCGGCAGGCAGAGGGGGCGAAGCGTGAGGTGGAAAAGGAGTGAAGGGAAGGGGGCTGGAGGGGAGTGCTGGTAAAAGGACGCAGGGGGGTCAGTGCTCACCAGTCTGGCCTCTGGCTCAGCAGCTTCCTCGCTGGGAGGCGGGGGCCCAGCACTGCTCCCAGTGCCCCCTGCAACAGCACCCCCTTCGACACGGGGGGGCTCCTCAAGCTGCAGCAGATTTAGCTGGAGTGGGGAGCTGCATCTCGAGTTGAACAGGGGAGAGTCGGGCCGGTGGGGAGGGCTGGGGGGCGGTGGGGGCAGGGACGGAGAGGGGGAGTGGGAGGCCGGGGTTGGAGGCCCTTCGGCGGGAGTCTGGGGTACCCCATAGGGATAGCCGGACGGGGTCGGGAACAGGTAGTTAGGGAGCACCAAGGCTACCATTGGGGTCACTAGGGGGGCGGGGAAAGCTGCAGGGGGCCCGGAGGCAGGGGCGGAGGGAGGAGGGTGGGGGCCTCCCCGTGGGAACACCGGGAGAGGGTAGGGCTGGACCACGGCGGGGAAGGGAGCAGTGGCCGGTGGGGGCGGCCAGGGGGCAGAGGGTGGCACGGGGGACGGGTGGGAGGTGAAGCAAGGGGCTTCAGCCCGGGGGGTCTGGTGGTGGCGTGAGCGCTTGGCTTTGGATCGGCAGTGGTGTCGGCGACCGGGGGGTGCGGGGCCGTGGTGGCAGCCTGTGGGGAGAGACCAGGGTTAGCGAGGGCCTCAGCCCGGGGGTCGGCATCCCTGCCACCCACACCGCCCTGCCACTCCGACCAGGGAGAGGGCAGAAGGCCCCGAAGAGAACCTGGCTTCCGGCCACGCAGCACAGAGGGGACGCCAGGGAGGAGAGGGAACCTTCAGGGAAGAATCACAGGAGGCAGGACGAGGGGGATTTATTGCAAAAGGAGCCAGGAAAGGAAAGGTTACAAGTGGGGTGGAGCAGAGGGTACACAGAAGACAGAGGCGCGCTGGCAGATGGGAGGAAGCAGGATGCGTCCGTGGGCGAACGGGCAGGCAGCTCCGGTCCATCCCCCAAACTCCCACAGTAACGCCAGCCTGGGCGCTCCTCCGGCCGGTCGAGGCCACGCTCGGCCTGGCTTGAGGTGGAGTGATGAGATGGCCGGGAAAGCCCAGTCCCGAGTCCCGCGTCCGCCTGCAGGGAGCCTCTCTCAGGCACCTGGAGGGCTGACATCCTGCCCCTGAAGCCCCGACCCCACAGCAGCTGTCCCGGCCCGCCTGGCCTGTGTCTGGCCTGCGGTCTATAGGGGCTTCTTAAGCAGCGACAACTGGGTCACAAGTGGGCACGCTTCAGCCCCTGCCCCCAAGATGGGCTTGAAAGAGCTTACCTGGAGCAGAGCACTCCGCCTGCCTGTCTCAGTGCCAGCCCCCCAGGCTGCCCTCCTCTGGCTGCAGCCCGGAACCCCCGCCTAGTAGGGAGACGCTAGCGAGGGGCCTGTCCCTAAGCAGGGCCCGGGGGCCCTGGAGCAGGAATGTCTCCCTCGAGAACCCCCTGCCCCCGACCCCCGACAGTCTGGTCCCAGACTGGGCAGAGGACGAGGCTCAGGGCTGTCCTGGGTGGCTACCTCGCTCGCCAGGGGCCAAGGGGGCCGGGGAGGAGCCGTCAAGTCCACGCAGTCGGCCGAGATCTCGGAAGCGGCTGAGGAAGGCCTGCTCCTCCTTCTGTGTGTGCAGGGACAGCACGGCCTTGGTCAGGCCCACCGGGCGGTAGGCATCTGGGGCTGGGTCAGGGGCTACCGTGGGGCTGGGGGCTGGGCTGGGGGCTGGGCCTGGAGGCAGGCCAGGCAGGTCCTCCATCATGATGATGTCTGAGGAAGGCGAGACGGAGGAAAGGTCACTGGAGTCACCTCAGGGGTTAGTACATCCATACCACACCCTCCCCATCCAACAACCCAGCCAACCCCCGGCCTCTGCCCCACAGCCAAGCCTGTGCCCCACGTGCACCCCTTGGCCTCCTCCCTGCTGAGGACTGGTTCTGGGCCCTCTTCTCCATGCAAAGCGGTCCCAGGGTGAGAGAGAACACTTAGTCCCCTCCGGTGACAGTCCCCTAGGATAAGAAACACCTCCAAGACTCTCCTTGGAAGGGAAGCTCGCTCCTTGCCCTCCCCTCACACGTCCTCCAGGACAGCACCCGGCGACCCTTTAGGGGTTCCCAACAGTCCCTATCCTCGGACCCTCTGTGGACAGCACCACGGGGTCGGGCCCCCCACCCTAGACCTTGCGTGCGAACCGACAGCGAGAACACGGAAAAACAAAGCAGCGAAGGCCGGCGGGGGTGAACAGCGGGCAGCGGCCCCAAGCCAAGACGGAGACCTCCTCCTCTCCGTTAGGGGCCAGACAGGGAAGGGAAAGGTGGGCAGGAGGGAGATCTGGCCAGGGGGCCGAGTGCAACCCCCTCACTCCGCGCCCATACCCGACTCCGGGGGCTTCTTGTCTCCCACGTGGACGATGGTGGAGCTGAAGCTACACTGACTGGTGACGGACACCACGCTCTCTGCCTTATTGGCCAGCGCGAGCGGGCTCAGGGCGCCTCCCACCACCGGCTCCTTCTGTGGGACGGCCCCCTCCCCGGACAGCACTGCCGATGCATCTGTGCGGAGAGATGGCACGTCACCCCCGGGAGATCGGAGGGGAAATCCCAGAGAAGACGTGGAAGGACAGACGGGACAGAGAACTCCGCAAATCTGAAGGCGGGGAGGGGGACGGGGTGGAGCAAGGTGGGGGCCCCAAAGGCAGAAATGCAGAGACACTGGGCCAGGGCGCCAGGACGGGGCAGCGGGGACAGGGCGTGCACGGGGTCCTTACCTTTCTTGGCCCCCAGAGGGAGCGGACCTGTCCTCTGCTTGTCATCGTCGGAGGCTGACGAGGTGGTGCAGGAGGAGGAGGCACATTTACGCTTGGTGGTGCTGGGAATGTTACAGCTTTCCAGGTACCTGCGGGGCAGGGGCGCCAGAGGGCATGAAGGCAGGGCTTGAGGTGGGCCGAGGCCAGGGCCCAGGTGGGAGAAGGTTCCGGGGTAGCCTGACCTGAGGATGCTGTCCAAGCAGTTGATCTGCTGGTAGGAACAACCATTGGCTTCTTTTCTCTCCACCTCCTCAGGGGTCAAGGTGAGTGGAGCCTGGACTGGAGCAGGGACCATCTCCAGCTCCGGGTCTGGGGACTGGCAGGAAAGGGTCTTGGCCTTGAAGGTGCCTGTGGCTGCGCCAAGGAGAGAAAAAAGGAGAGACAAGCTCCTCTGGGTTGGGGTGAAGGTCAGGGGGCCCCGGGGTCTCACTGCTCAGCCACACCCTCACCAACTCACCAGGGAGGCGGGGCCGGGGCGGAGGCCAAGCGCGGGACTCGATGAAAAGCTGCTGTCCCTGATGTTTCACCAGGTGCACATCCTTACAGATCTGCTGGAAGGTCACCTGCAGGACAGGGCAGGGCAGTGTCACTGGTCCAGGGCACAACGCAACGAGGGGTACTAGAGGGGAGGCACAGGGACCACGGTGAACGCAGCACAGGAAGGAAAGGCACAGGAACTGGGCCTGGACAGGGGAACGTGACACTAGAGGGCGAAGCAGGGGAGGGACACTCACCGGGGCGGGAGGCCCGGGCCCCTCAGCGTCACCCCCGTTGCTATCACTGGAGGAGCCAGGGCTGAGGAGAGGGCCCGGGGAAGCGGCGGGGCCGACCCCACAGAGCCCGGTGGGACTGGGGCTGTGTACCGGCTGAGGCAGAGAGACAACCTGGTTAGATGTCTCAGCCCTCCTCCCCGCGCCCCTACCCCTGCCTCATCTCCGAGCCCCGCCCCTTGACAGTCACCTGTAACAGCAGCCTGTGGATCTGTTCGGACAGCTCCTGGATATCAGAGTCCAGAGACAAAGCCGGGCTAGGGGCCGGAGGAGTGAACACGTCCTCGTTCAGGGGTGCCCTGCAGGGCGGAGAAGCCTAAGTCGGGCCCTGCCCCCTCCCGCGTGCTCCCAGCCCACAGGGCCAGCTCTGGGGCCCACTTACGTGCGCACTTTGTGGCGTCCCAACACAAAGGCCACCTTGCGGCTCCAGGGGTGCACGAAGCCAGCCCAGCTGGTGTCCATGGTGACGTACTCCCCGTTCCTGGCGCAGAAGCGGATGGGGGAGTGATCGAAGGGCTGGCCAGCCAACTGCAGGACTGAAGGAGTGAGAAGTGAGGGGAGGGGAGGGTGGGCAGGAGGCAGAGCCGGGCAAAGCAGAGGGCCGCCCACTGGAGATCCAGGACACCGAGGCCCCAAGGGACAACCACAAGCACAGCCACTGAGAGGCCCCGCAGACAGCGGAGGAAGGAGAGCAGCATAGAGAACTAACTCACTCTTCTTGTGGATGGCCAGCATGAGGGGCCGGTCCTCAGGGTGCAGGAACAGGAGGACTGGGGCCCCCAGGAGGTCCTGGGGAAGGTAGCCCAGCAGGGGGGCGGCCCTGCGAGGGGAGGAGGCATCAGAGAGTAGCCATGGCCTCAGCCCTCCCCACCCCCTTCCCTCCAGGTCCTGAGCAAACCTTTCGTCCACATCCTGGAAGAGGCAGCTGGGCGTGTGCCGAGTAGTGAAAATCCTCTTGTCAGGAGGGATCCGGGGAGCTGGGGCACAGAGAGTGAGGCCACTGAGTTTTTCTCCAGAACGGCCCAACTTCTCAGCCCCAAGCCTCAAGCTGGCTGGCAGGCGTCCGCACAGCTGTGGGAGCCCTCTAGCCTGCACAGACGGTCTGGACCATTCTTTCACCCCACGCCAAGAGTGAAACGGAGAACCAGAGCATTCAACCTTCCCTGCTCCTAGCTCAGGACGCTTATTCCACTCTCCCCCCGCTAAAAACGGACTCAAACCTTCATCCTTATGGTTCCTTCTCTGTCCCAAGATTTTGAGGGGCTGGGACCTGCCTCTCAGACTCACGTCCTACCTCCCCACTACCGTAGGGAAGTCACCCTTCTTCCTACGCCCCACCAGGCCAGGCCCATTGCCCACACACCTTCGTAACCCGAGTGGATGCGCTCTGCAATAAGCAGGCAGCATGGCTGCGCGGGGGCCCCATCCGAGACCCGGATCTTGGTCACATACGGCGTTAGGCGGAATGGCTGGTACCGAGGCCCTGAATCCCGGTCAGGACCCCCTCTAGCAAAGGAGACAGAGAGGCACTAGTGACTCTTAGTGGAGGACCACCCACCCTTCACCTCAAGGTCATGGATCATGCAGCAAAACAGCGGGGGTGTGGATGGTGGGAGGGGGTCTGCCCCCACATCCCCCACCTACCTGATACGGCAGAAGACAGACTTCTCCTGGGTGAAGTCCTTGAGGCCTGAACCTGGAACAGACCAGGAGGGTGCTAAGGACAGCCCCCCACTTCCTCCCTGGCCCCTCAGAACAGGGACTCCCTGGGACTGCTGGTCCCTGGCCCCGAGCACTTGGGGACCTCACCTGCTGAGGCCCCGGCGCCCCAGGTGGGCAGGCGAGATGGGGCAGTGGAACCGTAGAAGACGCCCACATCCTGGGGGGCCAGGAGCTCAGAGAAGCGGGCGCCCCGGAACACGTCCCGCTTGCAGCGCAGCAGGGTACCCGCCTGCTCTGAGATGTAGACGATGCGGCCCGTCAGGAAGGAGACCGCCACGGAGAAGGTATCCTGGGCAGGAAAGAGAGGGCGAAAGTAGACTCAGGAGCCTCGCGACGGAGGACGGGTGGCGCGGCGGGATGGAGAGGCCGGGCCGCAGCTGACCTGGTTGCGGAGCGTATACTCAGACGTGATGTGCTCCAGCTCCTCCAGGGTATAGGTGGACATGTCCATGGCACAAGGTTCGCCCTCCTCCAGGCTCCACTGCTGGTAGTATTCTTGGTTGGCTGTAGGGCGAAGGTAGTGAGGTATCTACTGAGGAGACTGCCGCCCCCCTTCCCGCCCCCCCCCCACCCGGCCCCGGTGGCCCAGCGCCCAGCCACGGCCCTCCCAGGAAGCACCACTCACCCTGCACCTGCTTGACACAGGCCAGAGCATACTGAAGCGTGGCCAGGGTCCCGGAGCGGCCCTTGCCCCGACGCTCTGGCGGCAGCCGAAGCTTGAGCTCCCGCAGAGCCGTCATGAGTTCCTTCTGGGTCCTGGCCCGGGCGGACTGTTCACTGCTGCAGGGCCCACAGGGAGGTAAGGGGTATAGCTCTTAGGCCCAGATCGTGGCCCAGGCCCCCAGCCTTCTTCTTTGGCCCTCACCCCCACGAACCTGCAGCCACTGGTAGACGGGTTGTCCTGCTCAGAGCTGGCGCTCAGGAGGCTGTAGGCAATGGAGCTGCTGGGTGGGGAGGGACTCTGAGAGTTTGTGCTGGGGAGAAGCAGCAGGCCCACAATGAGAAGGCACCCAGGAGCAGGGCTCCCCCGCCCTGGCTCAGCCTGCGGGCTGGACCACCCCCAGACCCTGAGGCACTTGCCCACACACCTCTTGCTGCTCTCAGTGGTCTCCAGCAGGGCGGAGTCCTTGCCGTTGCCAGAGGAGGAGCTGTGTGAGCTCCGCTGGGATGCGCCCCTGGACTCGGGCCCGTTGGACTCATTGCCGCTGGAGCCATTGCTGTTGGCATCCGTGTCATCAGCCAGGCTGGGGCCAGGGCAAGACCGGTGCTGTGGCGGCCCAGGGGATGGGGCCCCTCCAGGGCAAAAGGACTCCCCCGGTCCGGAGTCCCCTCCCCCATCAGCCCCTTCCAGGGGGCCATTCATGTCTGCGCCATGGGGAGGGCAAGGGGGAAACAGAGCAGGCAGAGAGGCCACCACGAGAGCGCACGAGGGGGCCGGGCGGCCTGGCTGGGGGAGTGAGGTGGGAGACGCAAGCCTCTGAGAACTGAGAAGTTCGATCCCAGGCAGTACCTGGACAGGGAGACCAAGAAGAAGGGCGAGCTGTTAACTTTACAATCCTGCCGGCTTCATTCAGACCCTGCTCTGTCGGCCCCCAGGCCCCTAGGCCCCACGCTTGGGAGCCCGGGTAAGTTCTGTTTTCCTATTCCCACAGGCGTCTGCAGATGGGAAGGGGCCTCTCTCCAGCCTTCCCCCACTTCCCCCGCCAGCGTGGCCTGGGAAAGTAAGAGCCTGAGTATTCGACGAGAACTATGACCGTGAACCAAAGCCTGGACACTTCCCATCCTCAAATTCCCTTCAGGCCCCCACTCCTCGCCGGACTCCCAAGGCCTCAGAGCAGGGGGTATGCCTGTCGTCTCCTATATTTAGGCCTCCAGGCTAATTTTATCCGGGGGCGGTGCCACCCCCGCTGCACATGCGCACAGACATGCGCGGACCCACCACGCGATTCCGCCGCCGCCGCGGTCGCCAGGGAAACCGACGTCAGCAGCTGAGCTCAGCGGTTGCTGGAGGGACCACGGGAGGGCGGGAGGGGCGACCCCTCCCCCATTTCCCGGCGGAGCCAGGGATCGACCCACTCCCACGCTGGCGGGCGCGGCCCGGGGTCGCCCACCTCTAGTACACCCCCAGGCCCTGCAGGGCTCGGTGGCCGTAAGAAGAAGGGCTGCCCATGGGGTTTCCAGAGGCTGGCCTTGCTCCCCAGGGCAAAACACAACCGCCACCGCCCTCCGCGCAAAAGCTCCCCAGCCTGGCCTTCGCCTGGATCTCGGTCATTGTGGTCAAGACGACCCAGCCTGTCCTCCTCCGGCCCCCGCACCCTCTCCCGACCCACAGGACTGAAGCCGGCACCTGCCATTGTCAGGGACTCAGGAATCCTCTCTCTTCGGTCCTCTACTTTTCTAGATTACCCCCCCCCAACACACACACACACACACACACACACACACACACTCCGCCCCCATCCGAAGCAGACACTCAGCCCTGAGCAAGGGACGCACAAACGCCAGCGGATAGTTCTTCCCCTACTCCTCGTCCAACCACACCCCCAACCCCCGAGCATTTTCTGAGCGCCAGGAGAAAAAGGAAGGCTGTGGCCAACAGCAGGAACTAGCGCCGGGAACGGGATGTTCCAGCCCGAACCAGGCTTACATCACGGCCGGCGCGGGGCCAGGGCCTGGAGGGGGGAGCGCGGGCAGCGCGGAAAGCCTGAAGGGGTCCCGGTGCCGGGGCAAAACCGAAGACCCCCGAGTGACAAGAGAGGCGGCGGCGGCAGGCCTGCCGAGGGTCGGACGTGGGGCCGGGGTAGCTGGAAGGAGAGGTCAAGGCTGGAGGTAGGGTAAGAGGATCAGGAGTGCGGACAGCCGGCACAGGGTTGCGAGGAACACCCATGTTACACCCGAAGGCAGAGAGAGAGGGGGTGGACAGCGGCAAGGAGGGCGGACTGCGGGTGAGCCGTCCGAGCGCCCGGGCCGAAAGCGGCGCATCAGGCTGGAAGTGGCGGCGGTCCGACTTGGGGCGGGAGACCGGTCCCCGGATGGCCCTGGAGATGCCTACCTGGCCGCGCGAGCGCCCTCCGGCCGCCTGCCCGCCGCGGTTGCAGCCCTCAGCCGAGTGGAAGCTTCGCGGGGCCAGGAGGCGGGTTGCATAATGCCAGGCACTGCCCCTCATTGGCCTCCTGCCGGCTGAGCCGCAGGCCCCGCCCCCGATTGGCTGGGGATCTCGTCCCGGCGCCTGATTGGTTACTGGCCCCTACTGAGGTCAGGGCTGTGTCACACACACGGGCGCACGTGGACCTGGGTGCTGGCGCTGGGCTGAAGGGCCCCAGACACCACCACCCAGCCAATGGGCGCAGGACGCCTTGCACAGTGAATAATGGAAGGGTGGGGAGGGGACGTAAGCTCCCCTCTTCAGGGAAAATGCCTGGGCCGCGGTAGGTGCTTAAAGATGTCTGCTTCCTGAACTGTCCAACCCAGCACAGCAGGACACCTTGGCCTTGCCAGAGGTGGGAAAAGGAATGCGTACTCGGGGGGGGGGGGGGCCGGGCCGGGGTGGGGGGGGGGCAAGCTGGATGAGATGGCTGGTCCCCGGGAGGAGCAGAGCACACAGAAACTCGGCTTGGCTTTTCCTGGGTTCCTCTCCCCAGCCTTGTCATCACAATACAGCCATTTTACCCAGCCCCTTCCTCTGACACTTCAAATCCTGTGGACAGCTGGGAGGATGGCAATTGAGGGTCCCCTGTGATAGGGGGTGGAGTGCAGGGCAGGATGCAAACAACAGAAGGGGCAGCCAGAGCCAATAAGGGCTGTAAAGGGAAACAATGGCAGGTGCTTCTGTACCCAATCAGAGAAAAGGTCTCCGGGCAGCCTACGTGGTGACTAGTGCTTCTTCTCTCCTCAGGATGCAGCCACCCACAGTTAGGGCTGCCCCAAAAGTGGGGGCCAGGAAGGCAGGACTATAGAGAACAAAGCCCGTGGCTAAGAGATCAAGGGGGACCCCACAGAGACACAGGTGAAGTGGCAAGGGCTTCAGATCCCCACCACTAGGACAAGAGAAAGCCAAAGACCTCGTTTGCCACCTCTCTGTATTCCCCAGAACCCCAGGACTGGACCTGACACATGGTAGATGATCAATAAACATGATGATTTTGTTGTTGTTAACAAGGATAGATGGGGGAGGGGAAGGGGCCCCAGCAATGGAAAAGGTGCTGGAAATTATGTTTTTTCAAGGAGGGGGCAGAGCAGACCACTGGAAGTGCCAGGCTGGGCTGGGGGAAACTGCAGTGACAGACCCCTCCATCCAAGACGGTGGGTAGATCCTCTCAGGGCTCCCTGTTAACGTGGGCAGCAAGTGAAGAGACCCCCAAGCTGATGCTGACACAATCAGCTGTCGGTGCCCTTCCTCCCTGTCACGTGGCCTAAGCCTTCCTTAACAATGCTGTTCCCCGTGGAGGGGCCAGGAGGAGGGCTCCGTGGAAAAGCTGGGACACAGGGATGTCATAAAATAACCCAGAAAAACCAAAGCCGGAAAACAGAGAAAACAAAGGATTCAGGTCTCGTCTCCTGGAAAACGTCCTCCCAACTCATATACTGTGGCCCAGTCCCCAGGCGCATTTTCAGACTCCTCTCCTCTGGAAACATGGTTTTTCTTCCTCCCCAGTTCTCCCCCTGGGATCTGGATGTGATCCCCGCTGACAGAGGCCCTGCCGGCTCTGCCACCGCCCACCTGCATATCTACACTTTGCATCGACAAAGGGGTCCAGCGCCCCAGCAGCCCCCACCTGCTCGCAAGGCCCTGGTCGTCCAGCCTCACAGTCCCCACAGTAACCGGGCCCCGCTGCCGTCAATGGAGGAGAGGGGGCGGGAGAGAGCGGTGACGTCAAAGCGGAGGAAGAGGGCGGAGCGAGGCAGCCGGGGAATGTGGGACAGGGAGGCTGGAGAGGCAGTGGTTTGGGAGGCGGCCAGCCCGAGAGGGCGGCGGCCCGCGCACTTGGGAACATCGTGTTCTCTTGGCCGGAGGCCCAGGACATGCACCCGGCCCGGGCGCCTCCCCCAGCCAAAGACAGCCGTCCTGTCCCAAAGCCAGGGATTCCTGGAGAGAGGATTAGGAGGAAGGGGTCCCCCGCCCCCGCCCCCGCCCCTACGTCTGGCTCTCTCCCCGAGATTCACATCCGCCCTTCCCTCGGCCCGTTCGCCCCGCTGCTGGCACGGGCTCCGCCCTCCCCTCCCAAACTGTACACATCTGCTGGCCCAGTCCCAAAGAGCTAGGGCGGGGAAGTTGGAGGCCAGGTTCTGCGAGAGCACACGCACCTTTGCTCCCTCCCGGAGGCCCCCTCAGCGCCGGAATCTCGTGTTACTATGGCAGCAGAGAGAGGGAGGAGGGGCAGGGAGAAGAATGGGTCTAGGATGAGGAAATCGAACTAGGACAGAGCAAGTGGCCCGGCCTGGGGCCTGGATCCTGGAAGACAGACATAGGGTGGAACGACGGTTTGGGCTGGTGCCTGACGATCAGAAGAACCAGGAAGAGGGAAATGGAGAGGGAGTCACCAAAACTTGGCCGAAAAACTTGAGAACGTGAGATTATAGTTCCCAACCACCAGCATTCCTGTCACTGTTGTTTTGACATCCTACAGCCATTTTTTTTAGCTAAACACACACACACACACACACACACACTAAAACATGAGGCACTGTGCTAAGCACTAAACGTATATTCTCTTATTTAATCCCCAGAACAAGCCCGTGAGATGGGTATTATTATCCCCATTTCCACAGAGCCAGAAGTTACTAAACTTGCCTCCTAATATGTTCTCAGGCTCTTAACAAACAAAACCCAGGGGTCAAATCTGAGCTCTGATAATGATTTGTCATTCTGGCATCTCATCCTTTGGGAACCTGGGAATCTGGGCCTCTCAAATATCCAGCCGATTCTAAGTTTGGTGCCTGGGACACAGTCTCCATCCAGTCCCTCTGCTCCCTGGGCCTGGTCTCAGACATTCCGTATGCACTCCCCACATGCTCCCAATCACCTCAGCCCCGGTTTACACATGCTCCCAAAGTCCTTGAGGTCACCTTAGTGGCCACCAGCCCCAGGGATCTCCTAGGAACCCCACCTTGTCACTCTTCCACCTTAGCCCAGGTCACTTTACCGCAGGCCTGTTTGCAGAGATAGTAGAGTACCCTGTTTGTGCCTGCTCACCGCCAGGGGCTCCAGAAGACACGTGCAGAGACAGTCGGCACAACCCTGTCCTCCCTCTCAGGACCCAACAACAGCTGCTACTCCACCTTTCCTCCCGGGGGCGGCTCCAAGGCCCAACCCCTCCTCTTTAGACACAAGAAAGACATCCAGAGCCTCGATGTGACTGGCTCTGGGTCACATCTCCCCTCGCCACCTCGCCATCCTTTCTCAAATCACTATGTCAACCCTCTGGCACCTGCCCTACGGGGGACTCCCTGAAGCCTCAGAACCCCGCTCTTTCAAATGCTTAAGGCGCCTATTCAAACACTAGCCAAGCACTGGGACGTCCCCCACCCACCCTCAGGGATCCTGTCCCCATACCTCCCTCGCCAAGGCCCACCCTCCCAGGATCCCCTGGATCAGTCGGGGTCCAGGTACCTAGGGAGGTGAGGAATGTACCCGGTGTCCGAGCCTCCCTCCCTCGTCCCTCGAGGGCTGAGTTCGCCGTCCTACTCCCCACATCCATCAGAGCTCCCACAGCGGTGATCCTGGATTCGCATGACCCTCCCCCAACTCTGTGGACAGCGTCCCTGAAAGAACACAGCACCCCGGAGAGGCGCGCGCTGACCGCCGCCCACCTCCCCCCACCCGCGAGCACTCACCCTCCGCAAGCGCAAAGAGGCTACAGTGGCTTCCCTGCCCGGGCGCCAGCGCCTGGGACCAGCTCCTGCAGGCCCGCCCCCCCCCCCCCCCCCGGCGGCGCGGCCACGCCCCTCGAGCTCATTGGCCTAAGGGTGCCGACCCATGCCCCGCGCCGCGTGCGTCCGCCCGGCCCTCGCATAGCCACCATTGGCGCCACCCGCCGCCGTCATCTCCTCATTGGTCAGTTTGCCAACCCGCAGTGACAGCTCCACGTGCGAGAGGGGCCGCCCCGGCGCGCTGATTGGGAGTCCGCCGGGAAGTCACGCCCCCATCCACTTCGCGAGTTCGTATTGGCTGTGCCGCCATCCTCAGACCCGCCTAGTTCGGGAACGCGAACGCTAGTCCAGCCCTCCGAACTTCCTCATAGGCTGAGAGGTCTCGGAGCTGTAGAGGACACGTGCCGGCGCTCTCACGCGGCAGCTTGTTTACCTGGAAGCTGGGGATTTTCCTTGACGACACTAGTACCGGAGACCGCGGCTCTGCGCAGGCGCAGCGAGGGTGACCTGCACGCAGGCGCAGATGTGAGCGGCGGTGGCGATGGTTGGGGGAGCTTTATGCCAAGACTCGGGCTGGCTGTCCCGGGCGTGACAAGAGCGCCCCCAGCGCTGGGACTCCGGCCCTGGGTCCCTGCGGCCCCGGGAAGCTGGAAGGTGCTGGCCTAAGAGGGTCTTCCTATCTCGGCGCCGCGTGTTGATGAAGATGATGGTTGGCTCCCGATGGTTTCCTGTGGACCGAGCCAGGCGCTTCTCACAAATCCGGAGGCCGTCTCACTTACTACTACTCCGCCCTACAAATGAGACTGAGCTCCAGGGAGGTTACATAATCCGTCTGGATTAACACTCCAGTCCATAACGGGGCCATGATTTAGATCCAGGTCCTTGACACTTATAAAGAAGGTGGGTCCCTAGGGCGAATGAGAACCTTAAACCTGGAAAGGATTCAGTAGATGAACGGAAAAACGCCCTGAGCACGTTATGGAACATAGTAAGCCCGAAATAAATGGTGGACATTACTATAATGACTGCCTACCTAGTTCTAAGAATCACCTGGGCCTCTTAGAACATCTATTTGTAAAAGCGTCCTTGGCAGACAAGTTTGGGCAACACTCTCTTGATTTCCCGTACTGCTGAATCCTCCCGCTGCATCCCAGAGAAGTCGGCCCTCCAGAGCTGGTCTGGCACCCTCCACTCATTGTTGAAGCAGCTGGGGTCGGGGATGCTAGGGTGTCACATCAGGGACGTCAAGGACCTGGAGACTGTGGGGGCTCAGCGTGGGGTCTAGAGTCACCAATCCTACAACAAGGTGCAGGGGCGGCAGGCCAGTCTGTGGCCTGCTCCATACCACACTCCGCTGGGTCTCTCTGAGCCAATTTGTTCCGTATTTATGAACCCCTTCTGGATGCTGGCACTGCGCTAGGCACCCAGGGGAAGGGATGTTGCGAAGAAGACGGCCGTCTACTTCAGGCCTAGGAAGGAGTAAATGACCATGGGAGCAAATGCAGAGCATCCGGGAATTAAATCAAGGGGTAGAAAGGGATCCAGGAGCAGGAGAAGGCCTCCAGGGAAGAGAAACGGGGCAAGCTGGGAAGCCCAAGCCTCCAGGTTCACCAGGCTGACACAGGGATCAAGACGGCTTCCCCTTATCAGCGCCTGGTGCCCACCCGTGGCCACTGTGGGAATCACACTTTGCTGTGCCCAAGGTCAGGCCCTCCAGCAAAGCTCAGTCCGGTTCCAAATGGATCTTCTCAACTTTCCTGTTAAACCTGCGGATCCAATCCCCACCCCACCCCGCCCCCACTGGTTAAGAAAAGGTCTTAGAACACACACCAGCTGTACTCATTACACATTTATTGTACATTTTCACAATCTGGATGCGTCACAGAATTGGGGGCATGGGGGAGGGAAGGGGGGCAGGGGACACTGGGATAATATGGGGGGGTCTAGAACACAACACCCCCACCCCAGCATCTCTCCCTACCCTTTCACACCACAGCTCAGATCTCCCTGCTCCCCCGTCCACACAGAAACCTTGAGTGTGGGGGGAAGAAAGAGTTTGGGGGGGTCCCCTCCAGCAGATTAAGGGACTGTACCCTCAGACCCCTAAAATTGTGCCATTTAAAAAGACATTAGACCCTTCCTCTATCACTTCACCTAAGGAGGAGACAACGCTCTGGGCTCGACTGCCCTGGAAAGGGGCGAGAATCCCCATCTTCCAGCAAGTCCCATACACTCATTGGCAGTGACTAGTACCCCCGCCCTGACTTCAGGGGGGCAGTCAGAGGAGCTGGGCAGTGATGGGAGCCACAACCCCCCCAAATTAGGGAGGGGAGTTTTCAGTCCAACCCCCAGCAAGGGTGGGGCCAGATCTCAGGCAGGAATTGGGGGGATTCTCTGCCCTGCCCCACTCCTCCCCAAGGCAGTGATGACCCCCCACACACTGGTAGCCATCTCTCCCAAAAGAGTCAGATTGCGGCCAACCCCCAAACTCTCCCGGCAGGAGGAGGAGGAGGAGGCAGATCAGGCGGATGGGAGGGAGGGAGACCCCGTGGGAATGTCGGTTGAGTGCCCCACATGAAAACTGGGGAGCACGAATGTGGGGAGAGACTCCAAGTGGCAACACTATTGGTCCTTCATGACACACTGAACTCCGAGACACTTCCACACCAGCTGGGGGGAGGGGGGAGGGAGGGGAGGGGACAAGAGGTTTGGAAAATGGGGGTAGGGGAGGCAAACTGGACTAGAGGGGGCTAGGAGGGGGTGATTCTGGGGGCCAGAAGGTTCTGGCTCCCCAAAAGCCCAGGCTCCCACCACCTGCAAGTAACGTCATGCAAATGAAAGTGATACAAGGACCATGGGGACTAGCGCCTCAGTAAAAAAGCAACACGGGTTGAAAGAATGAAGGATGATGGAACAAAAGAGAAGGAAACCAAAAGGGATGTCAGTATGTAAATGAGGCTAATTAACATGCTGGAAGCTCCCAGAAGACCTTGGGATTCTTAGGACCAAGTGGGGCCAGTCTCAGGGCCTCCCGACAATGCAAAGATGCACCTAGGGAGGCCTGGACAGTTGCTTTTTGTTTTTTGTTTTTTGTTGGGGGTGGGGGTGCAGGGAAGGCCAGGGTGGGAGGAAGGATCAGCTAAATCCAAGGGAAAGAGGAGAGGAAGAGGGACTATTGCATAGCAGATGCAAATGAAAGGACTAGGGGCTGGTCAGGAAGAGAGGGAAGGGGCGGGAGGAAAAGAGAAAAGAGATGGGAACTTCAGGAAGGGGTGTTAAGGACAACCGGAAAAATCTTCTAGTAATAAAACTACAAACAGACCAAATATATATAATATTATATATGTATAAATAACAGCTGGCTATTTACAGGGGGGGCACACACACAGGGACACACACACGCGGATCCAGGGGAGGGGGGGCTGGAAGATATGGCTGAGAGGTGGAGGAGCGGCTGGGGATGGGGGGGGGTGGGGAGAGGCCCTTCTCTGGGCAGGGCGGGCTCCTCGGGGGTTTAAGAGCTGAAGTAAACTGTAGAGAAGGAAAGAGAAGGAAGAAGAGAGAAGGGGAGAAAGAAAGAGAGAGAAAGCAGTGTGTCAGGCCTGGCCCTGCTCCCATCCCCGCCCCCCACGGCCCAGCCCTCTCAGCCTTAGGGTCTTCATCTGTAAAGCAAGGGGCTGGACTGGTAGGTTCCAAGGTCTCTTCAAGTCCATGGTATGGCCCTGGGGCCACAGGCTCTTAATCCTCTGGGCCTCTGGGCCCACAAGCGCTCAAACAGTAGGATGTCTGGCTTCCTAGCCGTGTCTCAAGCCCCTGGGCTTTGCCTGCTCTCCCACTTCCCAATTCCAAGGCCCCCAGACTGGGCTCTTAGGCCCAAAATCTATCCTCAGGGAGCAGTGGGGATTCACCAGCGTTCCTGTTTCCAAAAATCTTAACAAAAGTTGCCCAGAACCAGGCAAAGTGAAGACTAAACAGCATCGAGGTTTTGGGCTCTAGATGGATCAGAGCTGCGATCGGCAGCTATACGTGCTTTCTGCTGAATAGTAAAATCTAGGTTAATGACCTTCAAAACCTAGAAGGGGAAACCTCTCCAGAGAAAGGGCCCTAGCCACTGCTGCCCTACTCACCGATGATGATGATGAGGATGATGGCGCAAATCACTCCCAAGATGATCATCATCTGGGGACGAGAGGGGGGGGGGTCAGCAACACAGACCGGGACACCCCCATTCACCCACCAGTTCTCTTACCAGCCCCCTCCTGCGTGCCTCCAGTCCACCCTCACCTTGAGGTTTTTCCACCAGTATTTGCGCTTGAGCTTGGCTGCACTTGTTTCAAACTGGGAGGCCCCTGCCTGGAGGGCATCTGCACGGTCGTCCAGTTCTGACAGCTTCTGGTCCCGCTCCAGGACCTTGTCCACGTTCACCCTCATGATGTCCACCACCTGGGGGAGGGGCCCGCGAGGCAGGGGGTGTGCCAAGGCCGCCTCAATGAGGGCACTCCTCAACCGTGCACCCACAGAGAACATGCACCCCGATGGTGCCAGGCTAACATGCCAAGGACACACAGAGAACATGCCTAGCAACCTGGGGACATGCAAGGAGCACACATCAGGGGCATGCTGAGGGCCAGACATCTCAGATGTCACAGCAGCACCCTCTATGCACTGAGCCTCAAGCAGCCTGTCCATCACCGGGCCACACCTGCCGGGGCCGAAACACCCCAGGACAGCAAGGCTGACTAATGCCCCAGGGCCGTTGCAAGTGCATGCTCAACAGGGAAGGGGCATGGCGTGTCTTTGTCCCCAAACTCACAGACTCACCACCTCCAACCAAGATGGGCCCCCACACCGCTATGCCAACCCTCAGGGTCCTTCCCGCTGCCGTTGACACCCCTCGCACTCACCTCATCCACCTGGGCCTGGGTCTGCTGCAGTCTCCTGTTACTGGTGAGGTTTGGAGGAGGCGCAGGGGGGCCTCCCTCCCCAGCTGGGGCGGCGGGGGGGGCGGTGGCAGCGGTAGCCGACCTGAGGGGCAGGGGCGGATTACGACCCAGGGCCTCCAGCCACAAGCCCCGCGGCCAGGGCTCCGCCCATCCTCCTGTCCATCCATCCGTCCCTCCCTTTCTCCTTCCCGGGAGGAAGGCCGCCGATGGGAACCCTGGATTTCGTCCGGCCCCGCCGCCGCCAAGCCGCGTGACCTTGAGTCGGGCCCCCTCCCCCCCCACCTCCGGGCCTCAGTTTCCCCGCCTGTCAAATAAGGGCGACCTCAAAGACAAGGTCCGGGATCGCCCCGAAATGACTGGCGGCAGCATGACAGGGGCGGGCGGACGCCGGGGCCGCTCCATCCCGGGGCCATCGCCCGCGCGGCCAGCCCGGGAGCGGCGCTCTCCAGCTACCCGCGCGCAGTCACGGGCGCCGGCCTAGCCTCGGGGCGCGGGCCGAACCCCGGGCGACCCCCGCACCGGCTCCCAAGGGCGGCGGCCGGCGCAGGCAGACAGGCCCGGTGCGGGCGCGGGCGGCCGACTCACATGGCGGGGGCGGCGGGAGGACGACTCGGCAGCGGCGGCGGCGGCGGCGGCGGCGGCTGCGGCGGCGGCGGCGGCGGCTCGCGCTGGCTCCGACTGGCGCTGGCTGCCCGGGACGGGAAGATGGCGGCCGCACGTCACCCACATCCGGGCACTGCGGGCGGGGGCGGGGCCGGCAGGCGGCGCGTCGGGAGCCTGGGCGGTGGGGGCGGGGCCGGCGGGGCAGCGAGCCCGCCGCCCTCCACCGCCGCTCCCGCACCTGCGGCTGCACCGTGAGCCCCGAGCCCGGGTGCTGCGGCTCCCCGCGCCCACCGCCAGCCCGCCCCGTCGCGCCGCAGCCCTCCCAGCCGCCCCTCGCCACTGCCCTCTGCTGCTGATGGCGCCCCTGAGCCCCGGGCCACGTCCTCCCCCACCCGCGAAACCCGTAAACCAGTCAGCACTCCACACACACACCGCCCCCTCCCCCGCAAGGCCTCGGCCTGCGCCCGGGTCCCGACGCCAGCGACCAGCCTCAGTGTTTGTAGGGGGCTGGGGTGGGAGGTTAGAAGGGGCAAGCGCAGGTCTCCGGACCACGCCGCGGAGGTGGATGGGGCGGAGGGAGTTGGTCCCCTCGGCCCGCCCCGCAGGTGGAGGGCTCCGGGGAGGCCTGGAGCCCCTGGCCGCTGAGTAACGGGATGTAAAGAAAGGGAGAAGAGGCAGGCTCTCCCCACCCCCACCCCCACCCCAACCAAGTCACTGCAGGGTGTGGGGCTCAGACCAGGGGTGCTTGGCAGGCCGGCCCAGCTGAGGTAGGCCAAGGTTAAGGCCAGGGAAGAGGGCACGAGGCTTCCCCGCGGGGCTGCTTCACGTGGTGGCCACAGACCCGCAGACCGGCCAAAACCCAGCTCTGTCCCAGAGTTGGGTCAGCTACCCGGGCGACAGGAGGACTCAGCCTCTGGTCCCAGGCTGCGACAGGAGGGGGCTTTGGGGTTTTCTGTTTGTTTGGTTTGTTTTTCTTTAGGGGGAAAGACAGTCGGCATGAACTGCCCTGCAGTGCCCAGGTACATACTACTTTACACGCGGATCAGCCTCATAGGTGTGACCTTGGCCAGTTCCTGTCCTGTCCCTAGACCCCAAATACATAACATCTGTAGGCACTACACATATAGTTGTTAAAATGCCTTGATCTGGAACATGGTGAGAGATTATTCACATCCCCTTCCATCCCTGACTGGTCTCTTTAGGTCCCTCTAAACAGCAGCTGCGTCCAGTCCGCTCATCCCCAGCAGGCCTGGCCCTTCGGAGAGAAGATGGGACCAGATGAGCTGACCGTCTTGTGGGGTGGGTCAAGACAAGCCCCAAAAGTGAAGAAAGATATGTCTTAGGGGAGGAATAGCCCTGGGGGGGGGGCGGGTTGCTCATTGAATCCCTGGAAGGGGAGCAGAGGGAGGCTGCTGGCCTTGGTCTCAGCTTCTTCCCTCCCCCACCCTGGCCTCCCGTGTGAGAACCTCCCTAATGCAGCGCCCCCACCCCCTCCCAGCCAGCCGAAGCCTGGGGACTGGCTGTGTCACCAGAGGTGTCATTTCCCAGCTGTCTGGAGAAGGTGAGTGAACTGGGAGCTCGTGGTGGGTGTGGGGACTCAGCAGATCTAAGATAAGATCCTCTCGGCTGCTTCCCCTTCCCAGAGCAGCCACTTGCCTGGCCCTTGTGCAGCGGCACAGGACGCCCAGGACGTCTGGGCGGCTCAGCCTCTGTGCAAAGGAAGAAAAGAGCAGCCTCTCTGAAGACTCAGATGGCACTGTGGGGTGCTAGCTTTTGCTTTTTGGCCTCGAGACTACTCTATTTTCTAGCCAGAGAACAAAGATGCCAAATTCCAGCCTTTTAAGTTCAAAAGCTGCAGTGTCCGGGTCTAAGACAGGGAAGGTTGGAAGGAAATAGGCCCCTCCGCCACCGGCCCGGAGACCCTGCACCGGCTGGGGAGAAGCTGTTGGAGGACCAGACCAGATGTCAGACATTGCTTTAGGAGTGATCCTCATTTTCCCCAATGGCCAAATCCAGAGGACATGGAAGGGACAGAACCCAGAATAAATCCGGGGAGCCAAGGCCGTGAAGTGTGGCTTGGAAAGCTGGCACATTGCTATTGCGTCCTGGGGGCAGGAGCACAAGAGCAGAAATGAGGGCCCGTATGATCCACGGAGGTGGGGACTTACGAGGATTTATCTCAGAGGAGTCTCACTGAGCAGCCCACCCAAATTTAGATCAATGGTGGAGGCAGGAGAAGGGGTGGCGTGGGATAACTGAGTTCACCTGGAAATGGGTAAGGGAATGTTTTCTGCAAGCCGTAGAAGGGAGACCCAAAATAGAAGTTGAACTAAAGGAAAATAATCTATTTACAGACTGAGATGATGGAGGTTTCTACATTCTCCTGCGTTTGATAGCCAGATCTCTGGGCCCCACTCCCCAGGCTCATTCAAAAGAGGTTGGGGGGGGGGGCAAGTTCATTTCTAACAAGCACCTATGGTGATTCTGATGTAGGCGGCACAGAGAAAAACTTTAATAAAGGCTTTCTTTTATTGCGGTTTCCTCTGCTAACAACAACTGATTTAGAAGTTGGGATGGAATGGGGTGGGCCGGGTCATTCCCACACCGACTCATGAACTTGTTCCATCCGTGAGTCAAACCTGACCAAACAGTAATTAATTTCAGAAACTTTGCCCCTCGATGCTAGTAAAGAAAAGGCCTTCTAATTAAGAGTAGGAGCAAATGCCACCTGGAGTAGAGCCCCAGGGGCTAGCCCCACCTCTGTCACAATCAGCTGGCAAAACCTGTGACCGCTGTGACCTCTGGCTGAGCCCTCCAGTCCCGAAGGCTCAGGGGCTGCCTGCCAAGCCCTGGGCTCCTGGAGAGAAAGGAAACCACCAGGAGTCTACCAGGAGCCCACTGTGCCAGGAGCTTCAGGTGGATTGCTACAGGCATGGTTGTTTTTTGTTTTTGTTAAATATTTATTTTTGAGAGAGAGAGAGAGAGTGCGAGCGCACGTGCGCAAGCAGGAGAGGGGCAGAGAGAGAGGGAGACACAGAATCTGAAGCAGGCTCCACGCTCTGAGCTGTCAGCACAGAGCCTGATGCGGGGCTCGAACCCACAGACTGAGAGATCATGACCCGGGCTGATGTCAGACGCTTAACGGACCAGGCCACCCAGGCGCCCCTACAAATCACAAGTACAAAAGAATGCACAGCAAACCCTCACTCTGAGCTCCGCCCCCACCACCCTCTGCAACACGGCTGCTGTGTGCAGTCTTGTAAATCCTCCAGAATGGTTGGTGCAGATACACAGACATAGATGCTTTTTTCTTTTGAAAAACACAAATGCTCAGACGATATGCGTGAAGTTGCCCCTTCCTTTTTTTAGCTTTCTAATTATAGGCTATTTTTTTCTCTTGTGCAACCTCCTTGTTATCTGTCTCTTCCAGTTTCTTTTGTTTGTTTTTTTAAAAAATGGGAGGATTGTCTTTCTCATTTCGCAGGCCTATCTCAAATGTCTGCTGGTTCCTGCCTTTATAGGGAGGCACCAAGAAGCTGATTGGAAGCTGTGTGTGTGTGTGTGTGTGTGTAGGGCGGGCATTCACTGACCACTGGCTTTCCTACAGGACAGTGGAAAACTTTTCAAAGGGGCTCCCCAGTGTTGATAGATGGCAGGATTTCTCTGGGGCTGTTCAGTTTTTTGGGAGACGCATACCCTGGATGTTGCATCTCTGCCCTTGCTGTGTACGGAGGGAGCAGGATCTGGAACGGCTGGGGGCTCAAATCAGGATGCGGAGGGGTGATGTGTGCGACTCAGGTCTTCTGACAGGTGACAGAGCACCAAGAGTCCCAACATTCTGAAAACAGGCCCTCGGCCACCCCCCCCACCCCCCCTCCCATGTTCAGCCAGGCCTTGACCGGGGGATCTGGTGACCTCCAGGACCTTCGGACGCCATGCCCTGACTCCCTCTGCCCTTGTCCTTGCGTGGTCTGCCATCACCCTTCAGCCACTATGTAGCCTTGAGCGCCTTGTTGAAATCTCATGTCCACAGCTGTCTCGGGTCTCTTGGTCCTTGTAGATTTATCCACCTTTGACTTCTCTCGTTATTTAATTCAGATTTGGAAGGGAGGGAAGACAAATGTTCATAGCCAATCTCCCAGATTATCCAGAAAACTTACCACACTTTAATCCTTCAAGGACCAGCTTTTTAGGTTGTTTCTTTTTTTTCTTTTTTTTTGCTATTATAACAGTGCTCTTAGGAATGCTGTTCTATATACTTGCCATGATGAACTGACTCTCACGACAACCCTATGAGGTTGGTATTGTCTTGATTTTACATTAGGGGAAAACTAGGCTCAGAGAAATGCCTCGATGGAGTCTTTTTAAATTAATGAATCAACTCCCCCCCCCCCCACATACAGAATGATACCTGTTTTTAAAAGTTTTTGTGTGTGTGTATAAAACAATATACATACACAAAGCGGTACCTTTTTAATCTATTCTCCCTGCATGAGTCCCAAGCACAGTGCCAGAAACAAGGCAGGCCGATGAATAATGAATGAATGATGGTGAACTACAGTTTCAGTGAGGAGTGTTTTAAAAGACAAACACACAGCACAGCAGGCAAATGGACCGCTAACGGTGAACGCCTAGGCTCCTGTTTGGGGAGAATGGGTTCGGGCAGGGCCTGTGTGCCCACCGTTCCTGTGAGGACAGCCCTGTTTGAGCTGATGAAGCTCCGATCGTCTGCGACCAGTGTGGCCAGGGAGCTGGCTCCCGTCACCGCAGCAGGACAGGCCCGGGCCTCCTGCCTCCGGGAAACAGAGCAGCGTGGGCTTGGGTGGTGGGGAGGCCACACGCCAGAGCCTGGTGTGGGGAAGACGAGACGCAGGCAGATCCCAGTCTTCTGGGCCTGGGAGCCTGGGAGGCCTCCTGGTCGCACATCCGGACTCTGCAACCCTCAATTCCTTAGAGGCTCACTGGGGTTAACGAGTTCCTCTGTTGGGGGGAAGGGGGATCCAGACTGTACGTGTGGTTGGCAAGGGGCCACATCATCCTTATTTCCTTCCGTCCCACATGCCATGTCCGGAGCCTGGCAGGTGGGAGATATTCAACGAAGACTTGTCGAATCGAGCGACTGATTTGGCCTGACAGCCAGGAAACTTGGGACCTATCTAGCCCCAGCTCTCCATATTTGCGTGAGGCAAATGGCTTTCTCCCGGCGCCCCGTGTTCCTCATCCGTGAAACGAGGGCTCCTTCATTCTCCGATGCCAGGCACTGTGCTGACACCAGGAGCTACGATAAGGCACAAGAAAGATCATTAAAACACAGTGTGTTTGTCGGTTATACCTCAATAAAGCAGGAAAACGAAACGAAACAAAACCCAAAACCCATCGCGGTCTTTGATGCACGTAACCATCGAGACACGCGCCAACACAGCTCACACCGATTTAAACCAAAAAGGAGGATCTGAGGGCTCACGTACTGAAACCCACCTGGAAATAGCAGGAACCAGGCACTCCTGTGACATCATCGGGGAATCTGCTGTCTCTGTTTCTAGCTTTGCGGGACTCTGACTTGGCTTCGTTTCCAGATGGGGGGCACCGGCAACCGCAGGCTCACATTCTTCAAGAATGTTACGGTTTGTCTTTTTAAAGGCCATGTGCTTCAGAATTCCCAGAGTTCAAAAGAGCACACGGAGAAAGTCCCCCTCCCGCCCAGTCCCCCAGGCACCCGGCTTCTGCCCTCAGCACCAGTCTTCCCAGGTACCTTGGCTCCTTCCAGAGATGGTTTTCCCACGGGCCGGTCTGTGCTTTCCCACTTTTTACACAAACGGAAGCAAACGACAGGAGCCATTCCACAAAGTCCTTTTGTCACAATCCTGGACATTGTTTCTTTCCCGGCTGCCCAGGGCTACGCCGTTAACGCGACTCGACCGGTCTCCTGTTGACGGTCACACGTTTGGGACTCCAGCAAAGCCATAAGGAATAACCGGCACGTTCCCATCTCACCCACATGCAGGACTACCTCCCAGCGGTGAAAATCCTGGGTCAGAGAGGAGGAGCATTTGTTTTGATTGCTTTTGATTTGCGTGGATATTGCCAAATTGCGCTCTGTGGGTGGGTTACTCCCACCCACGAGCAGGTGAGGCCTGTTTACTTCCACCCATACCCTCTCCAACTCTCAATGAGACTTTTCCGGTGTTACCAGTACAAGTCAAACACCATCTGCGTTTATTTCTCTTATGCTCAATGAGCTTAGGCATCTCTTCGTATATTTGAGAGTTTTTTAGATTTCCTTTCCTGTGAAATGTCCATACAATTTTACTGTGCCTTTTTCTTTTTTAATTTTTTTTTAAATTTTTTTTTAATGTTTTATTTATTTATTTATTTTTTAATTTTTTTTTTCAATGTTTTTTTTTATTTATTTTTGGGACAGAGAGAGACAGAGCATGAACGGGGGAGGGGCAGAGAGAGAGGGAGACACAGAATCGGAAACAGGCTCCAGGCTCTGAGCCATCAGCCCAGAGCCTGACGCGGGGCTCGAACTCACGGACCGCGAGATCGTGACCTGGCTGAAGTCGGATGCTTAACCGACTGCGCCACCCAGGCGCCCCTAATGTTTTATTTATTTTTGAGACAGGGAGAGACAGAGCATGAACGGGGTGGGGGGGGGGGTCAGAGAGAGGGAGACACAGAATCTGAAACAGGCTCCAGGCTCCGAGCTGTCAGCACAGAGCCTGACACGGGGCTTGAACCCACAAACTGCGAGATCATGACCTGAGCCAAAGTTGGACACTTAACCAACTGAGCCACCCAGGTGCCCCTTACTGTGCCTTTTTTTATTGGGTTGTTGGTGTATTGCTTATAGACTTGTAGATTTTTATGTATGAAAATGAGCCCTTTCTCTGCAATGTGAATTACATTTTCCTTAGATTGTCATTTATCTTTTGCTTATGGTTTTTTACCATGCATACTTTTTACATTTTTAATACATAAAATGTTTCGGGGTTTTCTTTTCTTTTTCTTTTTTTCAAAATGTTATTTAAATTCTAGTTAGTTATGGGTTTTCTTTTAGGACTTCTGTGTTTTGTTTTCATACTCAGAAATGTCCTCTTCACTCCAAACTATTTTTTTTTAAGTTGATTTATTTTTGAGAGAGAGAGAGAGTACGTGCAGAGGTGGGGCAGAGAGAGAATCCCAAGATCTCGGGGGTCACAATCTCACGAACCATAAGATCATGACCTGAGCCGAAATCAAGAACGAGACACTTGGGGCGCCTGGGTGGCTCAGTCGGTTAAGTGTCCAACTTCGGCTCAGGTCACGATCTCACATTTTGTGAGTTCGAGCCCCATATCGAACTGTGGCTCTGTGCTGACGGCTCAAGAGCCTGGAGCCTGCCTCAGATTCTGTGTCTCCCTCTGTCTCTGCCCCTAACCAGCTCACGCTCTATCTCTCTGTCTCTCTCAAAAATAAAAAGAGGGGCGCCTGGGTGGCTCAGTCGGTTGAGTGTCCAACTTCGGCTCAGGTCATGATCTCAGTCTGTGGGTTCGAGCCCCGTGTCAGGCTCTGTGCTAACAGCTCAGAGCCTGGAGCCTGTTTCCAATCCTGTGTCTCCCTCTCTCTCTGCCCCTCCCCCAGTCTCACTTTGTCTCTCAAAAATAAATAAATATAAAATTTTTTTTTTTTTTTAATAAAAAGAATCAGACACTTAACCGACTGAGCCACCCAGGCCTCTCCCTCACTCCAATCTCATCTAATTATGAGAAACACCAGACAAATCCAAATGGAAGGACATTCTACACAACCACTCACCAGGACTTTCCAAATGTGTCAAGATAGTGAAAGGAACGAGAAAAAGAAAAAAGTGGTTGGAAAAGCCTGAGAATGACAACTAAATGCGATGTGAAATCCTGGATTAGAGCCTGAATTGGAAAAAGGGCATTAAGGAGAAAGCTAGTAAAATTCAAGTAAGATCTGTAGACCAGGTAATAGTTCGGCATCAGCACTAACCTTCTGGTTTCCATGATCGTGACCTGACTTTGCAAGATATTAACATTTGGAGGACCTGGGTGAAGGGCATACAGGAAATCTGTATTATTTTGCACCTTTTCTGTAGGTCTAAAATTAGTCAAGAAAAAAGGTTTAAAATGTCAAGTTTTGTTTTAGTAAACATTTTTGAAGGTTTGATTAATTAACTTATTTAGAGAGAGAGAGTGTGTGTGCAAGCGAGCAGGAGAGCAACGGAGAGAATCCCAAGCAGGCTCCACACCGTCAGCCCAGACCCCTATGCAGGGCTCGATCCCACGAACCAATCTGTGAGACCACGACCTGAGCCGAAAGCAGGAGTCGGAGGCGTAACCCACTGAGCACCCCAGGCACCCTTCCGCCTTTGCTCATTTTCAAAGTGCACAATTCAGTAGTGTTAGTACATTTATACTGTTCTACAACCAATCTCCGGAACTCCAATTTTTCATCTTGCAAAACAAACTCTCTACCGCCGAACAGCTCACCCCCTTTTGTTCAGCCCCTGGAACCCCCCGTTCTACTTTAAGTCTCTATGTGTCTGACTACCCTTGGTACCTCGCGTAAGCAGAATCAAGCAGTATTCGTCTTGTGGGATTGGCTTATCCTGGTTGACAAGCCACTCATTACACAATAAAATGAAAAACCTATTTCGGATGCTAATTGGCAAAGCCTCTGGTGTTGACTAAGAGACAGATGGTTAAAGTGCTTGTAGTACCTGTTTCTGGAGTGTGGGTGAAGGAACTGAGGCACAGAGAGGTTAAGTGACCCGTTGCCAATCACACAGCCACGAAGGAAGCCGGGTGCACTTTGAACCCGGACTGACCCCACGGCTCGTTCCCACAGTCTTTGCTCTGGACTGGGGCTCACATAAGAGAGCCAACACTTGGAAAACAGCAGCATCTACATGGTGTCTGAAGACAAGAGGCAGCTACAGGTATCCAAGGAGCAACAATCAGCAACACATAAGGGCAACTGGGGGAAGTGACCCAGTGGCATCTCCCCAGTGACTGACCCATTGTAGGCACACAATCAATATTAGATGAGCCTGAGGGGCGCCTTGGCGGGGGGGGGGGGGGGGCGGCGGGGGGGGCTCAGTCCGTTAAGCGTCCGACTTCAGCTCAGGTCACGATCTCACAGTCTGTGAGTTCGCGCCGCACGGCGGGCTCTGCGCTGACAGCTCAGAGCCTGGAACCTGCTTCCGATTCTGTCTCCCTCTCTCTGCCCCTGCCCTGCTCGCACTGTCTGTCTCTCTCTCAAAAGTAAATTAAAAAAAAAAAAAAAAAATTAGATGAGCCTGAGAAGAAGCAGCCAGAATAGTGGGAGGTAAACCAAGGGAACTATTTTTCAGAGGCCAAGAAAGAAAACCTTTCAAAAGAGTAGTGGTCAACATATTATGTGGCGAAAAGAGGCCAAGCCAAAGGCTGAGGAGTGCCCTCTGGATTTAGAAACAAGGATCCGCGATGGCCAGTTTCTTGGGATGAGAGGGGCAGGAATCGCTGATAAATATTTAACCGCCAACTCTCCAAAAGCAGTACGTATTTATACATGTACATAAGTTTATTATCAATCTTACTGACACAAAGGATATGTAACAGAATTTACAAATAATATTGAAATATACAATATTCTTTACTGTAAATTCCACTCTTGTATCCATGACTTCCTAAGTGGAATTATACCCTACCAGTGTAATTCCAAAATGAATGTTGGTTGATATTTGTATTTACATTTTGGAATGACACAAAATGAAGCAGTGAAGATATGTTGTACTTTCACTGGTTCCTCAGGGACTGGACTGACTTCTTCACTGAATCTGTTAACAGTTTTCAAGTTCTGGGAGAATATTTCCTCTATTTTCGGTGCTATTTGCAATGTAACAGTTACAGACATGGCAGTTTTATGTGTAACCTGCATTATTAACATTGTCTCCGTCATCTTTTTTTTCAATTTTTTAAAAATTTAACGTTTATTTATTTTTGAGAGACAGAGCAGGAACGGGGGAGGAGTAGAGAGAGGGGGAGACACAGAATCCAAAGCAGGCTCCGAGCTCCGAGCTGTCAGCACAGAGCCCAAAGCGGGTCTCCAACCCACGAAGCGAGAGATCATGACCTGAGCTGAAGTTCGACGCTTAACCGACTGAGCCACCCAGGAGCCCCCAACATTTTCTTAAATCTAGGTAATCAACAAAGCCCCATATGCCGCAGTTGCCAATCTCTGTGGAGTAAATACTCCTGCGGGAGCCAGTTTCAAAATACCAACTTGATGTCTCCACATGAGCTGGGAAGAGATACACAGTAGGAGCACATCATTATATAGCACTCCCACGATACAGATACAGTAAATGTAAATAACCTCAAGAGCACATAATAGTAACATGTAGAAAATAATCAGGAACCTGAAACTAGTGTAACATTGTGTGTAAACCACACTGAAAAAAAAATGAATAAAATAAACTCCTACAAAGTAAAAAGAGAGGGAGGGAGAGAGAGAGAGAGAGAGAGAGAAGAAAAAACATAATCAGGAAGTAATGAGTTTTGAGTATTTATGACCTCTGTTTTTAAATACAATTTAACTGTTTGTATCATTTCTGATAAGAGCTGTTTCACAACTCGCCCACAATGTTTCTGAAACACAAAAGGTCGGCTTTCACAAATCGGTGAAGCACAAGACCGCAGTGGGATGTGACTTTCCCCAGCCACACTCCAGGACCTCAACTCCAACTGCTCCTATAGGAGCAATACTCCTGCCACCTTGGGCAAATGAACCCCTGCTCCGTAGCCTCTGTAATTCTCCTTTGCGGCTCTTACCACAATTTGCTCTGCAAGTACTCTGCGAGGAGGGGGAACTTGTTTCTGGTCGGTCTCCATGCGCCACGATGGCTCCATCGTGAGGCTGAGCACGGACCATATTCACACTCTTCCCTCAGTCAGTACTTCCTACAGAGCTTTGCATATAGGAAATGCTCCAGAAGTATTTATTGAAGGAGTGCTCGGGATGAAGGGCTGCCAGAAGGGACGATCCTCCAGAAGGGAAAGGGGGGGGGGGGCATCACCTGAGGGGCCTCACCAGAAAGCATCTCCTTGGATGCCTTCTGCTTATTTCGAATGGCCAGGGCTCCCCCGTTTGGGACTGAAAAAATGCACAGAGGACCTTCCCAACATACACTGAACCTTCCCTAGTAAATACGACCCTTGATCTGAAACAAGGTGGCACCTCAGACCCTGGCAGTGTTTGTCCAATGCCTAATAAGCGTGTTTAAATAATCTCCTTTTGGACGTGTTCTTGCCATGTGCTGGCAGGCAGAGGTGGGGGGTACTCATCAGACCACTGAGGAACAGCGGCAGCTACGCCCAGGTGGCCCTTCTGGCCTCGGTGGGATGGACGGTCTGGTAATAAACCACTGGCGACACCAAGTTTGATAAAATATTAACAGCGACTTCACGGAAACCTGGTAACCAACCAGTTCTTTACTTGTAACAATTAACTAACCTCGTGGAACACTAATCGGCTCCTCCCTTAAGGAGCCGCCACACTAAGACTGTGTCGTTCAAAAACACGCCAGGACCAGTCATCGGATGATGGAAGTTTCCGGAAAACCGGCAAGCCATAGCAGGAGAATACGAATCCCAAAATACGAGCTACTGTCAGTAAGACTCCAAGCAGTCACCGTCCCTCCCCAGCCACAATACGCGGCATAACCCGGGTGATTGCACCCTTTCGCACCCAAAGCTCAAAATCTATCACTTCCCATAAAAACAAAGGTGAGGATCGTCAGGCAGAATCAGATAGGAGCAATCAGGGTGTTGCAAGTCCTGATTACGCAGAGACGTTAATCACGAGTCATGCGATCTCCAATCATCATGTTCCAATCTGCCCTCCCGAAGGAGGAACAGGTAAGGATTATCCTACCTGACGATAAGCGGAAACACACGTGCGTTCCTTACTCAGGGAAAAAGGCCCCGCTTGCAGCTAGGGTGAGTAGTTAACGGGCTAGCCCGAGCAACCCGATGTTATTCAGGGTCTTCCGTTAACGTTGCTCGTTTATTTGCAGAATGAAACAATATTTCTTTCCCGATTTGACTGCCAAAAAGAGACAATCTAATTCCTCCCAGAATGCTCCACTCACGAGCTTGGCCCCAAAATCGCGGGGACTTTATTTACATATCTCCGCCCACCGGCCCCCTTCCGTCAGACGTCTACCGTAATAACCAAAATAAAAGCGACACGTATTATCTTACAGTCTGCAAGGCTGGAAAACAGCCTTCCGTTTCTCTAGCAGTTTGGCCGCCCCAATTCTCCCCTAGAATTGTCGTAAGTCTTGATCTTACTCTAAGATATATTTTATTACAAGCACTAAAGAAAACGCTGATAATCCCAGACTCGAGTGATAGTTACCCTAACACTGACATCCTCCATCAAATGCAATTTGAGGGCTGAAGACTGCCTTCCTCGGTCCAGGAATGGTGAGTGGTCCCGTGTTCCTCGAACCATCATCCCTATGTTCCCGTCACGAAGGTCTCAGAAAGGTTTCTTTTTCAGTCCAAAGACGCTGATGAACAATGCCACTTCAGTGACAGCTGGGAGGGCACTGTGGACAGTAGAGTAGTGGGTGGTTGGTTCAAGGCCCCTTCCAATAAAAATCCCCAAATCCCCAAACTGGAGACTCCACCCCCAAAGTGTAGGAGAAGGGGAATTCAAAAGACTGCAGGATGTTGAGTGGCTCTGGTATCTCATACATGGAGTAAAGGACTGAGTGGGGGAAACCTTCAGATTGAGTAAACCTTCCTCCCCTACTCCCAAACATTGGTGGTACCGTACCTGCAGAAGACGAAAATGTACCAGTACGTGGTACACTCCCAACGCTCGAATATGAAAAAGGACAGGGCCACAGATGCACTACAATGAGCCCCAATGGCTTGGGAATGCACCAGAGTCAAGGAAAGCCTTTGGTTCAGTAGTTAGCGATGAGCCAGAAAAGGCCATTGGTGGGGCAGGCATCTGCTCTCAGGTTCACCTCTTGCTCCCTTACCACATTCCCAAGGCCACACTTCTGCGTTTTCGGCAGCCCTGACTTCTGAATTTTAGGACAGCTATGTGAGTAGAGACCAGAACTGAGCCTGCACAGCTGGGACCCCAGGCTACCCAACCCCATATCTAGGGGGCCAGCCTGGCCCCTTCAGGTAGAAGCAAGTTCCCCATTGCACGCCGTCAAGGTGCCTGGGCAGCTCGGTAGGTTAAACTTGCAGTTTTTTATTTCTGCTCAGGTCATGATCTCACTGTTCTTGAGATCGAGCCCCGCATCGGGCTCCACGCTGGCAGTGCGGAGGCTGCTCGGGATTCTCTCTCTCTCTCTCTTGCACTCTCTCAAATAAATACATTTTAAAAAAAGAAAAGAAAAGAACGTTCGCAATGACTTAATTCACTCTGCTGGAATCACTGTCCAGCGCCCCTGGCCCTCTCAGTCTACAATTCAAGGGTCAAGAAGCTTCCCTGATCTCCATCTTCCTTATTTCTCCATCTCTTCTGAGTTTCCATAGAGCGTCATATCTTCACACACTCCTGTAGCACAATGCTTATCACACTGAATTACAGATGTCCTGTCCGCATACCTGCCTCTTCCGCAAGTTAGAAAACAGAGTTTTACTCCCAGATGGGATCTCCAGCGCCTGGTGCACAGCGGGAACTTAACAAAGGATCGAAGGGCGTCTTAAACTTTCCACGTTGCCTAAGAAGATCTATCAGCCGGAGGTGCTGTTTGCCCGCTAGAGCACACACTATTGTGCCAGAAAGGCCTGGTTAGGTGGCTGAAAGGGAGTCCAGATGGAAATGGGCCGTGTGGAAAAGGCGCGCAGGCAAAAAGGATACAGATGAGGCTCTGGGTGCTGTTGAACATGGAAACCCCTGAGAAGAAACCGGCCAGCTCCACTGCAAAGAGGCCCAGAGTGACGGACAGCGCTGCCACGAGCCTGCAGACACGAAGGGGGTTGGCTCAGGCCTCGGGGACTTCTTCAAAGACCCTTCCACCCCCACCAGTGCTGAATTCTGACCACCCTGCCCCAAGTGCTCACTGAATGTCCTGCTTCTCGTACTCCTCGGGGGTGAACGTGAGAGGCAGGCAGGCGTGGATGTTGCTGTCCTGGGGAGCGGGGCGGAGAGGAAGAAAATGAAAGAAGGGAGCGCAGCGGGGCAGCCCTTGGGTCCGAGGGGGGATGGGAAGACACGCCCGCGTAAGGCCCTGGGGAAGGGGCGTAGTGGGGCTGGGACCACCCCAAGGTGGGAACGGGGTGGGAACGGGAGGAGGGTGGTCGTGGGTCTTACCCGCGACCAGAACAAGGTGATGACGACCACCAGATGCGCCAGGAGCGTCAGGAAGCGAGAGGGCACGAGCCCCGAGATCCGGCCCATGGCCCCCCTGGGGCAGGAGTACCGACTGGAGCAGAGGCCGTGGTCTGTGGGGCTCAGGAATGACCACGCCTGAAGTCTCCTCAAGTCTCGCAGGCTAGCACGTAAAAATTCGACGGGCGCCTCCTTCCCGCTCGCGCTGGCGCCGCCCGGTTGCCTTAGCAACCGCGTAAGCCGGCGCTGCGGCGGGATCTCGGAAAATCTCGCGAGGGCTGTAAAGTCTCGAGCGGCAGCCACCGCCGCGGAAAACGCGAGGCGGAGCTCTGCCGCCAGGGGTGCGGTGCGGTTCCGAGTTCCCCGACTAGGTCTCTGCCGCGAGCCCGGCAGGTCCCTCCGACCTAGGTGCTCGCTGCAGCCCGCTGTCCCCGTCAGGCCTAAGGCAGGGTCTCTTTCTCCCTCCTCCGCATCCCTTTAGCCCCCGCTGCCTTGGGCACGTGGGAAAGAAACGTGCAGACGCGGATGTCCCCGCGTTGTCCCGCCGTCACTTATTAGATGGCCGCCGAGCCCCTGGTTGTCCGAGGACCCCGGATCGGAACCTTCCCTGATGCTCTTCTTCTCCCCTCCCCGCCCAGCCCCAGTTTAGTGAGAGCATCGCAGAGAGCGGAAAGTGGCCCGTTCTCTTCACGTGGATGAGGGGCGCTTTTGGGGAAGAAGGGCATGGAAGCGAGGAGCGGACGGATTTTCTGATCTCTTTGAGATATGGGCACCGGCCTTTGCCCAGCTACATTCCCAAGTACCTCTTGCTATCACCGTCCTCACTGACCTTGGGCCCTCAACTGGGATCCTTGCAGAACAGAAAGTTCTAGCCCGCTCGCTGCTCACCCTCAGGTCACAGCATCCCCGGGACCTCCCCCTGGGCCGATGACCAGATCATCTCTCTCCCTACTCTCCATCTGAGTGTTTTTAGGCCGGTCTAAGCTAAACACCCAAGCCCAAGGGACATTTCTGTTTTCTTCATTCATTCGACAAATATTCATTGACCAGCTAGCATGTGCTGGGCTCTTGTTCTGGACAAACAAGACCCAAGTCTCTACCTTCCTGGAGTTTCTATTCTAATCAGAGAGATCCAGAGGGACAGCAAACAAGTCCCCCACGGTAATCCAATACTGTAAATAACATTTTTAAAAAGGAAACTCTAGAATAATAGAGCAAACAAAAACTCTTTGAAAAAAAAGTCCTTTATCCTTAAACTTTGTTTTAGGAAATGTGCTCAAAATTGAGAGGATACACATCTATTTGAGGACCCCACTCAAATAGATAGATTTCCTTTTTCTAAACCAATAGGTAAAATCAGAACTCAAAGAGATAGTGAAAAGGTGTTTCTTCAAAGTCACGAAAGACAAAGACTGAAGAGCTCTTCCAGATTTAGGGAGACTAAAGAGATGTGACACATTTGACATGAGAAATAAAATGTGTGATCCTAATGGATCTTGGACCGGAAAACAAAAAACAACCATTTTCTTTTATTGTGAAGGACATTAGTGGAACCATTGGCAAATTTGAATAAGGCTTCCAGTTTAGATATCAGTATTATCGGTGTTAATTTCCTGGTTTTTGATAAATTCTACTGCCTTTATGGAAGAGAATGCCCTGGTTAGCAAATACATGCAGTTTTAGTGGTAAAGGAGAATCATGTCTGCAATTTACCGTCAAATGATTAAAAAAAAATATATACGCGTGTCTGTAGAGATAGAGAGGTAATGATAAAGCCTGGTCTTGAAGGCACATCAGAATTCTCTTATTATATATGTATTTTTTTTATCTTTTATTTTATTTTTTTTAAGTAAGCTCTACACCTAACCTGGGGCTTGAATTCACAGCTCCGAGATCAAGAGTCACATGCTCTACCGACTAAGCCAGCCATCCACCCCTGTCTGTATTATTTTCGCAACTTTTCAGTAAATCAAATTATTTTAAAATAAAAAGTTTTAAATGATAACCCTTTCTAAGTTTTCCTTCTGGGTCTTATATAGTATTATTATTGAGACGTTAAATTGCTTTATAAAAAGAAGAAATATTTTTCAGATTGATGTTCCTAAATGTTCACTTCCTATATATTGAAACTATGTAATGACATTTTCATACAAAACCACTTCTTTCGAGGGTAGTACAGCCTTATCCTCCTAATGGAGACAATGTGGTCACCAAAACTCATAAAACAATAAAATGCCATCATTTAGATTTTTCAGAGGAATTATCTGTATAAAGACTGAGATTCAGCAAAGTCTCTTGATTTTTTTTTTACTCCCAAAATACTGGCTGATGATCGAATACGACCCACACTGGTTTCTCAGCTCTCGGATGTGTAGGGGAGACTCTCTCTTTAATCGTTGCACCATTTCAAAATTCTGAAAATATTTTCAAACCTCCGCCACCTCAGGAGGGACAGGCAAAATACAGTGACCCCATCTGCTTCTCTCCTTTGAGGTGACACTCGTTAGGAGACCCTCAAAACAAGTACAACAAAGACATGGAAAGTATAATGAGGCGGGCTCTGTGCGCGTAATTACAGCGTAGCAAGCCTGGAAACCTTCTGAGCACACGGACAAGACGCAAAGCACTGAAGGCCTCCTTCCGGTGCCTGCGGATCACATGACCTTTCTCCTGGGATGAGGAAGCCCAGGCCTTCAGAGCCAAACTCCCCCAGTGACAGTTGATCAAGTCTGACCGTTCGCAGAAGAAGGTAGCACTGTCATCCAATGAAAGGAAGCAAAACCCAACACATGCCTTTGCAAGATTTTCCAAGTTCCCGGAGCAAATAGAATGAAGAGAAGGAGTCAGCCGGGGAAAGATCTGGGGAAAGAACTTTCCAGGCAGAGGCAAGTGCAAAGGTCCTTAGGTGGGAACAAGGCCAGTGTGTTCGTGGGACACAAAGGAAGCTAGTGTGTCTGAAGCCTAGTATTGGAAGGGGAAGAAGAGATCAGGGGGATGGGGGATGGGTGGACAACACATGTGGCCTTGCAGCCATGGGGATGGACCTGGTCAGGTTAGCATTCTAGAAGATGACTTTGGTTGCAATATGGAGAATCGATTTTAAGATGTTAAGTAGAAGGCTTGTGAAGAATCGGTATAGTTATCCAGGACGGATGGAATGATATTGGACCAGAGTGGAATAAGAAAGTGGAGCAAAGTGTAAGGAATCAAGAGAGCATGAAAAAATAAGGTCTAAACATGAGACTATGGGTAGGTGAGAAAAAAGGAAGGGGTCAAGCATGTCTCTTAGAGTTTGGGTTCCTGCAGATGGAAGTTTGGGGCATTCTGTTTATTACAGGCTTCCTGCCTAGGGGAGCCTACTAGATAGTAAGCACTGGTAGTCACGTTTCACATTAAGAATTAATAAACAGTGATGGGGCGCCTGGGTGGCTCAGTCGGTTGAACAGCTGACTTCAGCTCAGGTCACGATCTCACCGACCGTGAGTTCGAGCCCCGCGTCGGGCTCTGGGCTGATGGCTCAGAGCCTAGAGCCTGCTTCCGGTTCTGTGTCTCCCTCTCTCTCTGCCCCTCCCCCGTTCATGCTCTGTCTCTCTCTGTCTCAAAAATAAATAAACGTTAAAAAAGTTAAAAAAAAAAAAAGAATTAATAAACAGTGAGCAGGCGTTTAGGTCTGTCCTGTCACTTTTCCATGACCTTGGTTCCCAGAAGCTTACTCTGCAGAGGTCACACAAAAGTGAGTTTTAGAACCACCCTGTGGCCGTAGGAGGTACTGCTGATGACATGGCGTGTCCTTCACTGGTGGCGGTCCACTGGCTCCAGGGCTGGAACCCACACATCCTAACATTTGATTTGATCTGGTCAGAAAAGAGCTTGGGGGCTGGGGGGGGGTGGTTATCATGGAAAGACTCAAACGTATGTACAAATAAAATAGTATGACGAACCCCGTTTGAACCCTACCATTCTGCTTCAAAAATACCACCACGTGGCCAAACTTGTTTCAGCTGGACTTCTCTCTCCCTCTCAGCCCCACTAGGTTATTTCGAAGCAAATCCCAGACATCACCGAATAGCTGACATTGCCCAATATCCACTGGCAATATCCATGTATAGATGATGAAGTCCACACGCTGCACTTGGTTAATGTGTCTCTTTCGTCTTTTTTTTTTTTTTTTTTTAATCTTAGATTCTTCCTCCTCCCTCCCCACTCCTCCTTGTTTCCTTTTCTTGCAATTTCTGTGTCGAAGGCACTGGGCCATGTGTGGGCAGTGTTCTGGTCTTCTCATTTAACATGTTCCTCTGTGTCCTGCGTTTCCTGTAAACTGGTCGTTAGATCGAGCATACCCGCCAAGAGTGACCAATTCATTGCTTTTAGGATCATCGCAAACGGACAGATTTAACATCTATTGTGGCTTTTGCGAGGCAGCAGCTACTCGGCTTTGCTCAATTGTTTTGAGGAAGGAAATAAAAGTGCAGTGTTGCCAGATTCCTGGGGGTTTTGTTGTTGTTTTAAGAGAGGCCAGAAATCCAGTTTCTTACTCCAGTTATAAATGTGAGTATCCAACTTAAAAGTGAAAAAAAAAATGAGAAGGGGGAAAAAGATGACAAGAGTACACACTGGATCAGTGCTGTCCGGCAGAACTTTCTATGATAATGGAAATATTTCGTATTGTCTCTGTCCAACGTGGTAGCCGGCTACTGAACACTTGGCTAGTGGGGCTACGGAACTGAATTTTTTTTTTTATTTTTTATTTTTTTATAAATTTTTTTTTTCAACGTTTATTTATTTTTGGGACAGAGAGAGACACAGAGCATGAACGGGGGAGGGGCAGAGAGAGAGGGAGACACAGAATCGGAAGCAGGCTCCAGGCTCTGAGCCATCAGCCCAGAGCCTGACGCGGGGCTCGAACTCCCGGACCGCGAGATCGTGACCTGGCTGAAGTCGGACGCTTAACCGACTGCGCCACCCAGGTGCCCCTGGAACTGAATTTTTAAATTTCTACTTAATTTCTTTTTTTAAATGCTTATTTATTTATTTATTTTGAGAGAAAGAGAGAGAGAGAAAGAGAGAGAGCATGCTCTAGCATGAGCAGGGGAGGGGCAGAGAGAGGGAGAGAGAGAATCCCAAGCAGGCTCCCTGAAGTCAGCATGGAGCCCAACTCCGGGCTTGAACCCACGAACCATGAGATCATGACCTGAGCTGAAATCAAGAGTCAGATGCTTAAGCGACTGAGCCACCCAGGTGTCCCTCAACTTAATTTGAATGGCCCCATATTGAACAGCCACTCTGGTGGCTACCATATTGAACAAGGCAGATCCGGACAGAATCATCTGTTGATTTCTAAAGTTTGGAAACTGGTGGGATACATGGAGACTTAAATGTCAGAGAGTACCCTGGATGGTGACGCTGGACTGATAATACCTCACACCTGCTGCAGGACCTTTCCGAACCTAGAGATCAAGTCCACGTTCCCCAGTACCATATTCACTGACCCTACTTCCCTTTCTAGCAAAAATTTCCACTTCACCCCACGTCCTTGAGCTACTCAGACACGTCTCCTTCCTCTACAAAGCAGGCTCTCCCCTACTCTGGTGCTTCTGCCAAAGCGATCCCTCGTTAATTTCACCAATGCTTATTGAATACACACTCTACTCCAGGAATTGTATGGGGTGCCAGGAATACATACTTCCTTCTCTTGAGTAACTTAGGATGTGGTGAGGGAAACAATCAAGGAAACAATTACAAATAGTGTTTTAGGGCGCCTGGGTGGCTCCGTTGGTCAGGCGTCCAACTCGATTTTGGCTCAGGCCATGATCCCCGGCTAAAGCCCTGCATCAGGCTCCAGGCTGAGTGTGGAGCCTGCGTGGGATTCTCTCTCTCCTTCTCTCTCTGCTCCTCCCCTGATCTCACACACACACACACACACACACACACACACACTCACACCTCCTCTCTCTCTCAAAATAAATAAACATTTTTTTAAAAGTAGTGTTTTAAGTTATCTTGGAGGAGACACATCAAAGGCCTCTTCCTCCAGATTGGAGTGGGGGAGTAGGGAGGAGGGAGCTTCTGAATTGAGTGTTGGCGGGGGGCGGGGGGGGGGTATGTAAGGGTCAACCAGGTAAAGAAGGATCAGCAGAGGAGAGTTGGGACCGAAGTGCATGTAAGCATCTGTAAATGAGTCAGCAGGGTTGTCACATGGGAGGTGAGGAGGCAGTGGCTGAGGAATCACGCAAGGACCAGACATTAATAATAGCAGTTGTAGTAACTGAGCGATCATGACCAGTCAGGCCCTGAGCACTTTATCTTAGCAAATGAACTAATAGTGATCCATTACAATCTTTACTATTCTCCACATGGAGACATTGAGGCTCAAGGAGGTTCAATAACCAGCGCAAATTACATAACTAGGAAGTGGCAAAGCCTATATGTGAAACACTGGCAACATCCTCCCAGGGCCCTCTTAAGAAGTGTGCAGCCTTGGGGGCCCAGCCCATAAGTTAGGACTTAATCTCAAAGGTGCTGGGGCACTGACTGTAAGCCACAGAGTGATGGGATCAAGTTTGCATTTTAGAAATGCAAATCAAGTTTTGCAAAAACTCTTTGGCTATTCTGGAGGCAGAGACATCAGAAAGGAGTCTGTTACAATAATCCGGCAAAAGAGGAAGGGGGGGGGGGCAGTGGAAGTGGAAGAATGAGGGCTGGCAGGAGAGTTCTGGAGGAAAAGGAATGGACAGGACTTGATGACTGGAAATGAGAAGGAGGGAGAGGGAAGAGACGGGATAAGACACTGGCGGTGAGCCCTGAAGGACTGGGAAGGAGGGATGACAGGGTCCAGTGAAGGTGCCTGGCAGGGGCTGGCCGTCTGAACCCAGAGGTGGGAGCAGGCTCCAGGAGCCCTCAGCACACAGATGGCTGACTTTAGAGAAAGCGTGTAGTGTGAGGAGAGGAGACAGAACTCGGAATTAAAGGGACAGAAAAAGAGACTGGGGGTGGGGATGGGGAAAGGCAGGAGAGGAATGTCATGACAACCAAAGGAGAAGAAGGCTCTTAAAAGAAGATGTTGCCTTGAGTCAAAGCCAGGCCCTAGAAACGTCCATGGGCTTTGACATCACTGTGGTCCCTGTGACTTTCAGAAGAGCCACTGTGCCCAATGTGCAGACATTTGACTTGGAAAGGAGAGAGTGAGACACAGCATGACCTCTTTCGCCATGTCGGCCTGTTGAACCCCTCTCCTCTGTCAAGAGGCAAACGGGGGGGGGGGGGCTCTGCTAGCTTCCGGTACCCCTCTCTAGAAGTTCCCAGCTCTTTCTCACCTGGAGAGCTCTAAAACATACTGATGTTTATGATGATGGAAATCAGAACAGTGGTTGCCCCTGGGAAGGGACCGGGGAAGAACTTTCTGGGGGTGGAGGAAATGTCCTACATCCTACATCTTAAAATGGTTTGTGGGTTGAATTTACTAAAACTGATCAGAACACACACTTCTGATCTGCGTGTTTCACTGCATGTAAATTATTCCCCAACACTGTAACAAGTGACACAATTATGGAAGCTGGGGCTCTGCTCTGGACTTTTAAATCAGACCTCCGAGCCTGGGGCTGGGGCCGCGCCGGAAGGCCCCGCAGACGACGGTAAGGTGCACCCAGGAAGAGACGCAGGCTTGCAGGAGTTCGTCTCACCCACCAGGTGCCGGGGCTCCGGCAGCGCTCCCTCACGCTCCGCCAGGCGTCCGGCTTTCTACGGGATTCTTCGCACTCCGTCTCCGCTGGGCTGTGGGCGGGCGGGGGAAGGGGGGGGGTCCCCGGTGACAGCTCGCGGCCACCTGCTCGCCCGCAGGACGACCGCTGCCCTGCCGGGCGCGCCGGGTCCCCGCAGGTCTCACGAAGCTGGCGCCGGGACGGCGCAGGCATCAACGCCACCGGAGTTTAGAAGCTCTGGGCGGGAGGAGGGGGGGGGGGTCCCCGCTCTCAGTCCCCAATCGCCGGGTCCCCGGCCAGCCGCCAAGTGGCCATGGGGAGACCTGTCCACCTCCTTGGCCGGCCGACCTCGTGGCGCAACGGTAGCGCGTCTGACTCCAGATCAGAAGGTTGCGTGTTCAAATCACGTCGGGGTCAGCTCCTTTTCGCCGAGGCTTCCACCACTTTTATTTATTCGCCTCCCCCGTCGTGACTCACTACCCCGGAGCCCCAGCGCCCAGGCTGAAGCGGCACCTCGTGGGGGCCGGGAGAGGAGGGCTCCTGGCGCCCAGTCCCGAGCCGCCCCGTCGGGGGAGCCCAGATCTCGCGGGCTCGTGCGCGCAGATCCGGGGACCCAGAGCCTGGGCGCGTGGCCGGGCTCCGGCGGACGGGCGCGCGCGGCGGGGCCCTCGGTTCGGCGCGCGGGAGAGAAGGTCGTTCGGCTGGCGGTCGCCCTGTGAGTCGTGCTCGCGGGGCTGCGCCGGGTCCCCGGGCGCGCGCTCCCTCGGCCACGTGGGTGGGCCCCGCGCGCGGGAGGACGAGTTCAGGCCCCAGAGAGAAGAGCGGAAGCCGCAACTTCGCAGACGAGGTGGCCGAGTGGTTAAGGCGATGGACTGCTAATCCATTGTGCTCTGCACGCGTGGGTTCGAATCCCATCCTCGTCGGCGTGCGGCTGTCGCAGCCGGGGTTCAGTTTTGTCATCTCAAGAATTTCTCTTGTTACCTCCTACCCGCCCCGACTCAATTTCCACGTCACCCCTGCGACTTGTTCGTTTGTCCTCAGCCTTGGTTTTCGTCCCTTCTACTCCGTTTAACAGAACAGCCAGAGGTTGGTGCCAAGGGGCGTCTAGGCACCTGCCACGAACCTGTCGCGCACCTGCCGTGGAGCTGACCTGGCCAAGGAAAGAAGGTGCCAGGTACCGGGCGGTGGGCGCCGTGGCTTAGTTGGTTAAAGCGCCTGTCTAGTAAACAGGAGATCCTGGGTTCGAATCCCAGCGGTGCCTCCATAGCCTACTGCTTTTGCAAGGTGTCTCAGGACATCCTGCCTGTGCAATTCCACCCCCCACTCCCCACCCTCCCAGGTCCACCACCGTCAGCCCGGGAATCCACCGGGAGGCTTCGGGCGGCGCTTTCCGCCTCTGACGTTTCTGGTTGGGATGGCGGACACCACTAGGTGCGCGCTGTCCAACGCGGGCTCCCTACGCACATCCCGACCTGCAGCCGAGCAGGGAGTGGCGTCTGTATTTACCCGTCACCCTTGCTGCGCCTTGCTGTCGCTTCCCGAAGTGCCTGGTGATTCTGTTAATATCGTTTTCACGTCCCCCCAAATGATCCTACCCATTTTCAAATTTGCCTACAGACAGGACGGACAAACAATATGAATTTTACAAGGTTCCAGTTTGAGGCGCTAGCACCAGCTGGCCGGTTAGCTCAGTTGGTTAGAGCGTGGTGCTAATAACGCCAAGGTCGCGGGTTCGATCCCCGTACGGGCCAGAATCGGTTCCTCTCTTTTCCTTTCCTCCCCTCTCCGTAAAACTTCGTACTGGTAATTTCTTGTTACCGGGGAAGGTTTGCAGAGCAACGTTTTGAATCCCAGAACTTTTCACACCCAAAATAGAAACGTAATGAGATTCAACCCAAGATGCTATTGCCTTGGGGGCGGGGGAGGAGGAAAGGTTCATAAAACTGGAGTTTTTTCTTATATCTCTATTTGTAACTCTCCTGCCCATAACCTGGGGGCTCCGGGATCTTACTATATGAACTGTGAACAGAAGGCTTGGAGAGGTTGGGGCAAATAGGACACTGAGCAGCAGCATGTGGGAAACGGGGTCAGGAATGGAGGTAACAGGTGTTTGCAGTCTTCCCAGCCAAGAGGTCACCCAGTCCTTGCCTGTCCGCTTCAAGATCTAAGAGGACCCCTTCCCTACAGACCTAAGGTCCCGCTTCAAGATTTAAGAGGGACCTGACAGATAGTGGGGCACCCTGCTTGTGTTTCTGCTTTAATGGATCTTTGAGCCTGTGTCTGTGTCTTGCACATCTCCCCAGATGGCAGGGCTGCCTAAGAGCAGGAGCCATACCCTTGCCCAGGTAGCCTGGGACCCCCGCCCCTCTCCCAGCATCTGCCAGGAGAGCTCCGTGAAAAAGACCGACCCTCATCCCCGTTCCTTCAGCTTATCACCCCTGTGAGCCCACACAAACACACCTGAGCCTTAGCAGCAGGACTTTAATTCCACAAAAACTCAGAAAGCCAAAGCTGATTAGAACACTCCACAATAGGTGGGCTTCAAAACCAGCAACAATTCTGCCTGAACCCTGAGAGCAGCGAGACCCCTCCCACCTCACCCCCCTCTACCATGCGATGCATTCCGTCTAGCTCCACCCCGGGTCTGGCTGGGGAGGTGGGATGGTAGGGGGCCAGAGGGCAGAAGCAGGGGGTTACCCATCTGCGGATGTGCATCCTTGTCTGCATGGTGTGTGGCCAAGGACCACTCAACCTCCCACAGCCCCTGGCACCTGAGATGTGACCACGGGAATCAGGGTGGCCACAGTGGGGGCTGGGGCCTCCTCTGTTCTCCTTCCTGGACCACATATGGCAGTCACGTCTCCCAAGCCGACACCTAAAGCCCTGGGTTCCCAGAGACGGTGCTCTAGCTGGAGAAGAGAGTTGAGAACAAGGTAGCTACAGATGGCCAACTTAATAGAAGCAGAGCATCATCCCCTCCCACCGGGGAAGGCTTCAGAACTTCCCCACATACACCTGAATAAGGCCCAGCGAGTGGTCGCAGGCCTGCTGAATGCATCTGGAAGACCCTCCAGTATATAGGCCTCCCCCCGGCGGGCAGTTCCCACCAGGGCTCCTTGAGTCCTTAGGATCCTGCCGGGCCCCGGCTTGGCCGGCCCTGTCCTGCCCTCCCGGTCACTTGCACAGGGCCTCCAACACCTCCAGGGTGCGTCGGATATCCCGGACTTGGCGCGCCAGCCCCTGAACTGGCTGCAGCGCCCGCTCCAGCTCCTCACAGCGGGCCAGCAGGGTGTACATGCCCTTGATGCTCATGTCCACGGCTTCGCCGAGGGAGTCCACGGCGTCGCGGTAGGTCTGGATGCAGCCCACGCTCAGCGCCGTCAGCTCCTGCACCGCGCCGCCCAGCCCGCGCAGCAGACGGTCCACCCTGCCGCCCAGCTCCCGACTCAGCCGCTCCAGGTCCCGCAGCACGTCGGGGTCGATGGGAGGAATGGCGGGAGTCGGTGCGGGCGCCGCGCAGGGCCGCGCAGGGGCAGGGGGCGGGGGCTGAGGGGCGCCGCTCAGACGAATCTTGAGCTGCAGGTTGTTGGCGACGAAGTGGGTGAGGTCGCCATGGCGGCTCACGGTGCCTTCGAGCTCCAGGGGGCTGGAGATGGTGGCGCGGCGCCCGCCGCCCGCGCCGGGCTCGGCACCCCCTGCGGACCCGGTACCGCCGCACGCCCCGCTCAGCCCGTCCAGGCTGCGGCTGTCCTGAAGGCGGCTGGAGAACGAGCGGCCAGCCCTGCCAGCCGCCGCCGCCGCCTCCTCGTCTTCCTCCTGCGGCTCCACCTCCATCCCGCTGCCTCCCGGGCTCCCTCGACGGCAGCCGCTCTCGGATGCAAGCTCGTCCTCCGGTGGCTCCGGGTCCTTCAGCCGGGAGGACCCGTGGGGGTCGGGCTCAGGGCCCGGCGCCCCCCGGCGGCTACCCGGCCCGGACCGCGTCCCTCCGCGGCCGGGCTCGTCGTCCCGAGCCTCCCGCTCGGCCCGGTGGACGGCGCCGCGGCTGGAAGTCTTCGGGGACGCCCCGGGGTGGCGGCTCGCGCCCTCAACGTTCTCGGCCTCTTCCTGCCCAGACGCCGGGAGGCCTGAGGGCGGCTCAGAGGGGGTTCGGCCCGGCCCGCCGCCGAAGATCACGGCTTGCTGCTCCCCTACAGCCGGGAGGTCCGCCTCGGGCCCAGGCCGCCCCTGGGACGACTCCATGCCGCAGTTGGGGGCAGGAACCGAGAAACTGATCAGCCCCGGCTCAGGCGGCGTCGGCGGCGCCTTTAAGGGGCGTTGGTAGAGGCGCGCGATTGGCAGCCGGCTGACAATGGTCAGGACAGGAAGAGCACTCTGATTGGTCGCGGCGACCAGGAAGTCCCGGAAGAAGAGCTGTTACTGAGCGGCCCAACCCACGTGAGAGCCGGCCGGGTGGTGCGAAGGCGGTGACAGCTGCCCTCGTCGCTCCGCCCCTTCGAGAGGAGGCGGGGCAAATCTTAAAGATCAAGGTTCCAAAATACGCGAGTCCTACGGGGCCCGGCTCAGACTCTTTCCACCCACAACTGTCACGCCCACATTTGTTGCTTAGCTGACCCACAGAGTGGGCACCAGAGATGCGACCCCTTAGAGAGTTTGTGGGGGACGAAAAGAGTCTGTCCTGCTTGGACCATCGGGATTGAATCACGCTTGGTCCATCAGGAGGGATGAAACCAGAATCCTCAGCAGAACTCGGATGGTCCGTTGCATCATCCTCGGCTCACAGACCTGGCACAGGAACTGGCCAGAGCGACTCCCGCTGGACAACGAAGCCGGCTTACGGGCTTTCCTGTGCTTCTGACACTGTTCGCTGTCTCCGGCTCCCTCCACGTATGAGCATCTCTCTGCTTGGAGGATGGTGTGTGATTTTGCCACGAGGTAAAATATTTAATAAATGAATGGCTCGGCATGGAAAATTTCAACCTCCTTCCTTATTCAGATACCACCCTTATTCAAATAACTCCCTGACCACCTGTTTAAAACTGCAGTCACTTTCCCCAGCAACTCCCTATTTCCCTTCCCTTCCTTTTGCGTATAGCCCTTATTGCCATCTAACACACTCTGTGTTTATTTGCTCATGTAAGCTCCGTGAGGGTAAGGTTATTTTGTCTGTTTTGATCTGTATCCTCAGTGCTTAGCACGGTGCCCAGCATATGGTAGGTGCTTCATAAAGATGTATTCAGTAAATGACCCCAAACCATTAATTTCCCCTTTGTGACTTGAACACATTCAAGATGTGTTTCTGTCAATTGCACCCAGAGGCCTGATTAATAAATCATCAGCCCAATGGTCTACTCTAAGCTTCTTCCCCCTCTCTGGGACTGTTACCGCTACCCCCCACCACCCACCCCCGTCTTCCCTTTACCCCTCATCAGACAGGGGTTCTTTATTCAGCAAGTGATAGAAAAAAATGCAAATCGAACCAACAACAACATTAAAAGAAGGGGACTGTGCTGCGTCGTGCAATAATGGTCTCAAGACAGAGTGTGCATCAGAGAAGCCTGAATCCAATGGGCTAAAGATGTCACAAAGGACCTGGTTTCAGTCTCTGGGGGCAGCCTTATTCCAAGTTCGCTTCCTCATGGTGGCAACATGGCTGTGTTCTTTGTCATTCTTCAGAGGTTGTACTAGTCTCTTTGGGCTCCTATAACAAAATGCCATAAACCAGGTGTCTTATACAACAAACATTATGTCTGACACTTCTAGAGTCTGGGAAGTCCAGGACGCCAGCTGATTGGGTTCCCTCTTCCTGTCTTCCCCAGGCATCTCACACCGCAAAGAGAGCTAGTTCTCAACTTCTTATAAGGCACTAATCCTATCATAAGGACTCCGCCCCCTTATGACCTCGTCGAAACCCTAATTATCTCCAAAGGCCCCGCCTCCAAATACCATCGCATTGGGGGGATGGCACCTCAACACATGAGTTTTGGATGGACAAAAACCTTCAGTCCATGACAGGGGTCATTTGTCAACCTTTTTGGTCTCCCAAGATCTGAATCTCAGTGTTTAAGGACTCTCCCACCTCATCAGGCAGAGCCCTCCTCCCGCTACAGAGGCTGAGATGTCAAGCCACCCGCTTGAGATGTCAAGTGTCTCCGCTTTCCGGGCACACGTCTCCGGCTCCACTGTGGTCTACAGCAGTGGAATTTTCCCTGGCTGTTCAGACTCCAAGCCTCTTCCTTCTAGAGATTCCTACTGCTCCTATAGAGTTTGTGAACTACCCAGGACCCTCATAATAAAGTCCATTTGTGCTTCAATTGCACCGAATTATTTTTTGTTTCATGCAACCAGGAACCCTGAATGATAGGCTCCCACGTCTTCCAGAAGGGGAGAAAGGAACAGCGTCCAGTAGGCCTCCCACAAGAAGAAGGGTGCATCTTTCCCCAAAGCCCCAGTTAATCTCCCTTTGCAACTCATTGGCCTGAACTGGTTCAGGTATCAACTCAGTCACACTGGCCGGGGTGTGATTGACTTAGGGCTGAGTATCCAGGAGCAATCACTCTAACAAGATGACAAGAATCAACTTTTTAGGTTAAAACAGTTATGCTCTAGAGCTAGGGGGGCAGGTCAGTTGCCTCCAAATCTGGCCGCTAACACAATGGGGGAGAGGGCAGGGGCCGTGGGGGAGCACCCACAGGATGTACGTTAGGGGCCAGCGAGGTATGGCCCATGGGCCAAATCCAGCCCATGTCCATTTTTTTTTTCAGTTTATTCATTTGTTTTGATAGAGAGTGAGAAAACGAGCAGGGGAGGGGCAGAGAGAGAGGGAGAGAGAGAGAATCCCAAGCAGGCTCCACACCATCAGCACCGAGTTCAAGCAGGGCTTGAACTCACGAACTGTAAGATCATGACCCCAGCTGGGGCGCCTGGGTGGTGCAGTCGGTTAAGCGTCCGACTTCAGCCAGGTCACGATCTCGCGGTCCGTGAGTTCGAGCCCCGCGTCGGGCTCTGGGCTGATGGCTCAGAGCCTGGAGCCTGTTTCCGATTCTGTGTCTCCCTCTCTCTCTGCCCCTCCACCGTTCATGCTCTGTCTCTCTCTGTCCCAAAAATAAATAAACGTTGAAAAAAAAAAAAAAAAAGATCATGACCCCAGCCAAGATCAAGAATCTGATGCTCAACCGAGTGCACCTCCCAGGCACCCCCAGTGAAGGCTTTTTAAAGTAAGACCAAAAGTCAGATACCATAAAGGAAACAGATGACAAGACTTGACAATATAATACTAGAAAATTCCAAGATAGAAAACCACCCAATAAACTACATTAAAAGACGAATTGCAGAGAGGGAAAAAAATATCGGCCAAGTGTATGACAAATTGTTAATAGCCCTTGATCTTACAAGCAAATCAGCCAAAGATATATATATATAACGGGAAGGTGGCCGAGAACTCCAGGGTCGGTAAATTGAGTAACTCCACAAAACCACCGAGGACCTTGGTTCTTTCCATCTTTATGTTCTATCGCTCTCTGTTAATCTTTTTTAAAAGATTTTTATTTTTTAATTTTTTAATGTGTATTTATTTTTGAGAGAGAGAGAGAGAGAAACAGAGTGTGAGAGAGGAAGGAACAGAGAGAGAGGGGGACACAGAATCCAAGGCAAGCTCCAGGCATCAGCACAGAAACCCGCGGGGCTTGAATTCATGAACTGTTTGATCATGACCTGAGCCAAAGTCGGATGCTTAACTGACTGAGCCACCCAGGCACCCCTCTGTCAATCTTTTTTTTTTTTTATTTTAAAATGAAACCATGTAAAAAGTAATAAAATAAAATGAAATCACGTGTATGTAGTCGTATTCATAAAGATAAACACACTAATCGAAAGTTATGCAACATTAATAGCAGATCCAAATACAAACCAAGATAATCCTCTGAATTTTATATTTCATCGAGCCTCAAAAATAACCAATCTTTTAGTCCTTTTCTTGTACATTATTCTGTATCCACATTCTCTGCATCTGATCGGATTCCCGGATTTTACCTCAGTTTTCTCTGTGACGTTCTCTGCGGGTATGTATCACGGGCTGCTGCTTTGGGGGTTGACGGTCTTTCTGGGCGTCCACTGATAGTCCCTCCAGATCCCAACCAGCCGATTCCCTACCCACGTAGCCCCGAGAAACTTCTCACTCTGTGCTTCGGGACAGATTACTGCCAATCTGTGTCGACCTCAGCTGTCCCCGTGGGCACAGAATGTCTGCCACACATCCGGTTATCTCAGGAACTAGTTTCGTGGTATTAGAGGTCAGTTGGTCAGTCGGATCAATACCACCCAGTTCTGTTTCAAGCCACATCATTAGGAGACAGCGTGTGACACTCATACAGCTTTCCCAACTACTAGTCTCATCCATTCACGTGATCAGCTGAGGTGCACAATATATAAATCTGGGTAGAAAGCGTGATGCCACAGATAAGACCAGACAGGGTTTGGAACTCTGCAGAGCTCACTAAGGTACGGGGACCCTGAGGAAACGTGGCCTTTCTCTTCAACCTATTCCAAACATAGAAAGCCACTTCCTTGGGATGCAGCCAGTGTGTGGGAATTTGAGAGAGCCAGCAGGGGAGAGGCAGAGAGGGAGAGATAGAGAGAGAATCCCAAGCAGGCTCCACACGGTCAGCACAGAGCCCCATGCAGGGCTCGAACCCACAAACCACGAGATCGTGACCCCAACCGAAACCAAGAGTCCGTTGCTTAACTGACTGAGCCACCCATGCGCTCGAGACTAGATTTTTAAATCTAGTTACGACTGCACTTGAGAACAGACTGTTATCAGCAAGGTAGGATTGTTATTTCCATCTTAAGTGCTCATAAAGATTGAACAACACGGCCAAGGTCACATGACTAAAAAACAGTGGAGAAAGAACTAGAACTCAGGGGTGCTGGCCAGAAGCGAAAGCTCGTTCCTCCATAGAGCTCCCCCCACGGTGAAGGGAGCGGATCACTTCTTATTGGTCTTGCCAGTGCCCGCACCACCCACAGAAATGCAGACCAGGAAGACACCAGATCCTCCCCCGTCAAAAGAAGAGGGGGGTGGCTTGTCACTTTTCTGTCGTCGTCTGTTCAGTGGAAAGGTAAGGGGATCAATCAGCAAGTGCCCAAAGAGAACAAACGTTCCAAGATCAGCTGGAGTCGGCGTAAGGATAGCTTTAATTTTTTTTTTTCAACGTTTATTTTTATTTTGGGGACAGAGAGAGACAGAGCATGAATGGGAGAGGGGCAGAGAGAGAGGGAGACACAGAATGGGAAACAGGCTCCAGGCTCTGAGCCATCAGCCCAGAGCTTGACGCGGGGCTCGAACTCCCGGACCGCGAGATCGTGACCTGGCTGAAGTAGGACGCTTAACCCACTGCGCCACCCAGGCGCCCCAAGGATAGCTTTACTTAAAACAACATCAACTAGGGCAGCTGTCGCCCCCCAGGACACCCCCGGACACAGGCCCTTGTGTTCTTTGTAGGGTTGGTCAAGTAGGGTGTTTGTCGAGTGGGCTGAGGGGTGGAATGTAGCGTTATGCGGGATATAGACTTGCCCTATTCTCCCCTCATTTGGATAAGGGGGTGGCTCTCGCGGGAACAGGTGGAATTTTCATGAATAAGGAGAGGGTGCCTCTTGGAAAAGCAAACGTCACGGACCAAAGGTCGTGACACAGATTGTTCCCGTTACTCAAAGGAGGCTGCGGGGTGGCATTCTAGACAGAGGCAAGAGCAAGGGCAAAGGCCTGGAGGTGGAAACAAACTTGGCAATGCCCAAGGAGCAGCCAGGAGGCCATCAATCAATTAATGACTGATGGAAGGGGGAGGGCAGTTGGGAGATGAGCTTGGAGTCGTTTTCAACTCGGGCGTTTGGTAATCTTTTAAAGTTTATTTATTCTGAAAGAGGCAGTGAGAGCAGGAGCTGGGGCAGGGGAAGAGAGAGAGAGAGAGAGAGAGAGAGAGAGAGAGAATCCCAAGCAGTCTCCACGCAGGGTCAGTGCAGAGCCCAACATGGGGCTGGAACCCATGAAAACGTGAGGTCATCCCCTGCACCGAAATTGAGAGTTGGATGCTTAACCGACTGAGCCACCCAGGCACCCCTCAACTCAGACTCGTAAAACAGATGGATGTCTGGGTCTCCACCGAGGGCACTTCAACCTGAATTTGCTAGGCTGATGTGTGAGCGTTTTTGTTTTCTTTGTAAGCCCCTCCAGGTGATCCTAAGACATGTAGGCAGGGTTGAAAATCGGTAGATGACCGTGTTGAGGAACGAGGTTGGACTGTATTCCAAGTACGCTAACTTCCCATGTGGAGAATGCGCCGGGAATAGAAACAGGCAGAACAGCTAGGAGGTGGGATGAACTAGCGTGAAAGGAGCCGAGTTTGTCAGGAAGGTGGGCCGGGACCTGGCAGGTTTCGCTGGCGGTAGGAAGGGTGGGGTTGGCAGAGAAGAAAAGGGAGAGGGGCGCCTGGGTGGCTCAGTCGGTTAAGCGTCTGACTTCAGCTCAGGTCACAATCTCCCAGTGTGTGGAGCCTGCTTTGGATTCTGTGTCTCCCTCTCTCTCTTTGCCCCTCCCCCACTCGTTCTCTCTCTCTCTCTCTCTCTCTCTCTCAAAAATAAATAAACATTAAAAAAAATTAAAGGGAGGGGCGCCTGGGTGGCGCAGTCGGTTAAGCGTCCGACTTCAGCCAGGTCACGATCTCGCGGTCCGTGAGTTCGAGCCCCGCGTCGGGCTCTGGGCTGATGGCTCAGAGCCTGGAGCCTGCTTCCGATTCTGTGTCTCCCTCTCTCTCTGCCCCTCCCCCGTTCATGCTCTGTCTCTCTCTGTCCCAAAAATAAATAAACGTTGAAAAAAAAAAAATTAAAAAAAAAAAAAATTAAAGGGAGAGAAACTAGAAATTAAAAAAAAAGGCCTTATACATCATTCGATCATTTTATTTATTTTTCAAAATGTTTAATTTTGAGAGAGAGAGAGAGAGCAGGGGAGGGGCAGAGAGCAAGAGAGAGACAGAGGATCCAAAGCAGGTTCGGCACGGACAGCCAAGAGCCTGACACGGGGCTCGAACTCACAAACCATGAGATCATGACCTGAGCCAATGTCGGCCACTCACCCGACTGAGCCACCCAGGTGCCCCCGAAATAAGAACACTGATTTTAAAAAACAATTTTTTTAACTACATGAAGTATAAAAAAGGAAATTTATTCACATACTTGGCCTTGACCAAAAGAGCAAATAACCAACAGAGGCAGAAAAAGCATTTGATGAAAGTCAACACCTGTTCGGGAGACCAAAAAACCAAACCCTTCCTTAATCTGATGAAGAAACTTTTTTCCCTTTAGACTACATGGTAGCAGAAAACACTGAGTTCATGTTCCAGTTCTGTGCATCTATAGATGCACAGAAAATAAATGTGTGCGCTGTGGAAGGGGATCAGTACACCACTGTAGCATGGCGTTCACGAATACGGACGTTAAAAGTGGGCTCTCCCATCACGACCCTTGTGACTTCCGGTGGACCAGGTAACCTCCGGTGGACCAGGTAACCAGATTTGAGCGGCGAAACAAAGACAACTTCTAAGGGACAGCAACGTTCAGTTGGTCCTAGGTTGGTGGAGACTGAACCAGAAGGAAAGGCTTAGAGGGGCAGCATTTGAGAGAAGAGGAGGAGGGGAGAGGCAAGTGATGTTCAGGGGCAGCAGAGGGGATCTGAGGCCCCAGCGGCCAGGCCCTGGGGGCCAGAGCAGAGGAAGAAATGACGGGGGTGGCTGGGAACAGAACGAGGGTGGCTGCTGGCTGGGGACGTCGGTGCAGGGCCTGCCTGGCCCCCATCCCCTCCCTCTAGGGGAAACGCCCCCACAGCAGTCTCTACCTGGGAAAGTCTAAACTCGTCCCCATAAAAAGCTTCCATAGAAATGCTTCTGTATAAAAAGCTTCAGCCTTTATTAAATAAAAAGGAGGTAGAAGACAGACAGAGGAACAGGCCGGGTACCCCTCCTTCCAAATACACAGATACAGGCATACAGACAGACACAACCGAATGAATGGCAGGGACAAGTCACGGGACAGACTGAAGGGCGGAGGGAGGCAGCACCCTCCGAGAGTGGGCCCGGACCCAAGGGTGGGCTGAGACCTGGGCCAAGGGCAGCCGTTCGGAGGGGTTATGCTTGAGCAGCTTGGAGATGAGGTCCTGGGCTCCCGTGGGCACGGATGGGGGGAACTTCAGGTCTACCTGCAGAAGGAGAGGAAGAAGGGCCCCAGTAGGTTTATCCCTGACCACCCAGTTCACTTGGACAATGACCTAGGGCCCAGGCCCTGCCGGCCCCTGACCTCTGCGCGAAGCCCCCGCCAGGCACTGGGGCCCACCCTCCTACCTTGACGATGCGCCGATAGGTCTCATTGTGTGATGCGCTCTCGAAGGGCGGGTTTCCCACCAGCAGCTCATAGCAAAGGACCCCGATGCACCACAGATCCACCTTCTCGTTGTGCGTGCGCCCTTCAATCATTTCTGGAGGCAGGTAGTCCAAGGTGCCGCACATCGTCTTCCTCCTGGGTGGATTGGGGAGGGGGAAGAGACCCCAGATAAAGATGGCCTCTCTTTTCCCCGCCATTCGACAGACAGCCAAGCGACCGCCAGCATATGCCAGCGGGGTGTCTCAACCAGACTCTGACAGGGCCCCGGGGGCAGGACTAGGTACAACCCAAAGTGGGGCGCCTGGGTGGCTCAGTCGGTTAAGCGTCCAACTTCGGCTCAGGTCATGATCTCACGGTTCGTGAGTTCGAGCCCTGCGTCAGGCTCTGTGCTGACAGCTCGGAGCCTGCGAGCCTGCTTTGGACTCTGTGTCTCCCTCTCTCTCTCTCTGCCTCTCTCTCCCCCCACACCTCAAAAATAAACATTACGAAAAAAAAATAGAGGTAGAATGGCACACAGGGGGATGTACCTGGAAATAATCAGATCTAAGGGCGACGCTCATCTTAGAAGTAAAGGAAAAACGGGGGGTGAAGGAAAAACTGGGGACATGTCAAAAGTCCAGGAAGCATGGCCCTGCTGAAATAAATCAGGTTCCATGTCTATCGTGCAATACTATGGAGCCATCACAGATGATGTGGGAACATCCTCAGCAACATGGTAAGAGGGTCCCAACATATTCAGCAGGAAATCTGGGCAACAAAATTGGGGGTCTCCGATTCTTGGAAAGATATTGCTGTGTCTCTACGGACAGGAGGACAAACCCACATGTGTCTAGGTAACGAGCTCTGCAGTGGTATTATTTTGACCGCCCCAGCCATTCACCCGTAGGGCAGGGCTCCTGGCCCACCATACCTCAGGGAGGGGGCATGCACAGACCAGCCAAAGTCGGCGATCTTCAGCTCTCCCTGGAGCCCCAGGAGCAGATTCTCTGGCTTTATGTCTCTGTGAATCACCTTCTTCCCGTGGCAGTACAACAGAGCGTCTGCCAGCTCCTCCATGATCTGGGGGGTGGGGGTGGGGGCAATGACAGGACGTCAGACAAGGCTGGACCTCAAGCTACAAGCAGCGGGCCCCCAGCCTCGGGCCCCTGCCGGTGCCCCAGGCGCCCACCCGCCCGGACCGTGGCTGTTCGCTGCTCGTCAAAAGTGCGGCTCTTCTGCAGCTCCTTGTAGAGCTCGCCCCGGGGGGCATACTCCAGAATCAAGTAGATCCTTCGGCGGTCGTAGAAATAGTTGTAGAGACGCAAGATGTTGGGATGCCTGGAGGAGGGAAGGGAGGACTCAGGCTGCACCCTGGCAGAAGGAAATGGGAAAGACAACAGTGCCACGTGGGGCAAACCGGGGTCCCATTCGGGAGTGGGAGCTCCGGGGCGCTAAGTGGCAGCGGAAGAGGCAGTCTGGATGGGGCGGGGGGGGGGGGGGGGGGGGGTGAAAGGGGAGCGGAGGGAGGAGCAGGGAGGGGCTTGGGTCGGCGCACAGGGGCTCGTACTGCAGATGGGCCTGGATTTCGATCTCCCTGCGAAGCTGGTGCTCCACACCCTCCTTTTCTATCTGAGACTTGAACAGGACCTTGAGCGCCACGATGAAATGGCTTTTCTTCTCCCGAGCCAGGTACACGTTGCCAAACTTGCCTTTGCCCAGAGGACGCCCAATCTCAAAGTCATCGATGGTGAAGGATCGCCTGCTTGGAAGTGGGAGGAAGGCAGCCGAGTGACGGCCGGGCAGTCCGCCGAGGTGGGGACTCCCTGAGCCCTGTTTCCCTCCGGAGGGAGTCGAGGAGGGACCAGGCGCTCCTGCCCCGAGCGGCTACCTCTCTCCTCTCTCGTTTCCTACCTATTCGCTGTCCTGTCTCCTCCCCCGCCACCCCAAGGCTTGGGTACTCACATGGAGAAGTTGGGGGTCCCACTGCTGTTCTCTACCACCTTCTGGCCAGGGGCGGCTAAGCAAACGACAGGGGAGTTGAGGCCCTCCTTTGATATCTTCATCCCTGCACCCACCCCCTAGACCCTGGTCCGCCCAGCTCAATCCTCTCCCGGGTCCCGGTTACCTGTGGGCTGGGTGTTGGAGCGGCTCATGAGGACAAGCGCGGATGGGGTGGCAGGCTCCTTCCGGAGGACCCTCTGGGGCAGGGTGTTCAGGCCAGGCTGAGTCTGAGAAGGAGCAGGGGGAGCTCTGAGGGTGCCTTTGTTCCAGGGACCCGCTTGGAATGTGCTACCAGCAGCATTTCAGTACTTGCTGAGGGTCACCCAGCCACCCACCTGTTCAAAGAGGAACACTGAGACCACAGTTTTGCTCAAAACTCCCAAAGCTCCGCTCATCGCTCTGTATTAAAATAGGTTCTTTTTTTTTTTTATGCTTATTTATTTTGAGAGAGCAGGGGAGGGGCAGAGAGATAGGGAGAGAGAGAATCCCAACCAGGCTCTCCATTGTCAGCACAGAGCCCAAAGCGGGGCTCGATCCCACGAACCGTGACAGCATGACCTGAACGGAAATGAAGAGTCAGATGGTCCACCGACTGAGCCACCGGGGAGTCCACAAAATGGGTTCTTAATAAGCAACCTAAGGTGGCCTGAGATAAGAAGCAAAGGACTTGGGGCGCCATGGCCCTGTCGGTTAAGCATCCGACTTCAGCTCGGGTCATGATCTCACGGTTCCTGAGTTCGAGCCCCGCATTGGGCTCGGTGCTGACAGCTCCGAGCCTCAAGCCTGCTTCGGATTCTGTGTCTCTCTCTCTCTCTCTTTCTCTCTCTGCCCCCTCCCCCACTCACACACTCTCTCTTCCTCAAAAATAAACATTAAAAAAATTTTTTTTTCAACGTTTATTTATTTTTGGGACAGAGAGAGACAGAGCATGAACGGGGGAGGGGCAGAGAGAGAGGGAGACACAGAATCGGAAACAGGCTCCAGGCTCTGAGCCATCAGCCCAGAGCCCGACGCGGGGCTCGAACTCACGGACCGCGAGATCGTGACCTGGCTGAAGTCGGACGCTTAACCGACTGCGCCACCCAGGCGCCCCCCCAAAAAAATTTTTTTTTAAAAAGGACTCAAGTCACCCCAACACCGAACATTTCACCTCTTCGGCCCTGGCCCACACCACATTCTCAGGCACGAAACTGTCCAACCTCTACAGTCCGGTCCATCTGCAACCCCACGCTCATTCACACCAGCTCCCATCCCAGCGGGCAGTAGAGGGCAGGTTAACAAATGCCCCCAATTCAAGGATCGGCAGAGGCACCCTCACTCTCCCTAAAAGGCTCAGTCTAATAAGGCTTAGATGAGGTCCTGGAGGTCTTGAATGTTGCAACAAATTCCAGTATTTACCCCTTTGCAACAAGAGGCTCTGGAGGCAGCGAGGGCCACTCTGATGCCCCCGGACCACTTCTCACTTGCTATTTCTCAGAGTAATACATACAACTGCTTTTTGTCACTGTAGACGTGACAATGGTTTCTATTTCAGTCTCCGTTCTTTTTTTTTCTTTTAAGTTTATTTATTTTGGGAGAGACAGAGACAGCGTGAGCAAGGGAGGGGTAGAGAGAGAAGGAGAGGGAGAATCCCAAGCAGGCTCCATGCTGTCACCGCAGAGCCCAATGTGGCACTGGATCTCATGAAACCGTGAGATCAGGACCTGAGCCGAAACCAAGAATCGGTCGCTTAACCCACTGGGCCACCCAGGCGCCCCTCAGCCTCCATTCTTGAGAGCCTCGATAAGTGCTCCAGGAGGATGCGAGCTGGTGGGCAAGGGGATAGATGGACGCTGCAGGATACCCAAGCCCCACCGACGAGGGAGCAAAGCCTACGAGAGCCCCTTCCTTGTTCTTAGCCAAGAGAAGAAGAAAACCTGGTGCCCTAAAAACCCATTCCCGAGCAATGATACGAGCACAGAAGTTACAGATGAGCAAGCTGAACAAAACAGGGTCCAGAAACAGACCCACATACAGGGGGGCATTTCATACAATAAAGGTGGCATTTCAAATCAGAGAGTAGACTCGCCACTGAAAAGGTCTTAGGACAACTGGAAAATAAATCTCTTTAGATCTTTCCTTCACACCAGTCGTTAAAACAGACTCCAAATTATTAATCTTTTAAACTTACATACACCCGTTCAGAGTCTATTTCTATTTCCTACTTAGCCTATTATTTCGGGATAAGGGTTGGGAACCACGGAACCTGTCTGCTCGGCCGAGATAGCATGTATACGTGACAAGGAGGCTCAACCCTGTAGAGGGTCCTCGCAGGCGGGTCAGATTCAAGTTGGCAGCGCCTGATAGGATGTAGTTGCAAATGACCGGACCGGGTTCCAGCCAGCAAACTCTTGGGACCCAGACGTCGGAGCAAAACCGAGGGCGATTTGGAGGATTCCGCCCGGCCCCCGGCCCCCGCGGGACCTCAAATCCCCAGGCAGGAACGCTCCATGCGGGTGGGGGGAGGGGAAGCGGGACAGCCCTTACCGTCTGCCGGCCGTAGGGCCAGGGGTAGGCGTTCTCCTTCTGGGCCATCCTGGGAGGGAAAGGGGGGAGGAGAGCTGGGCAGACAAGGGAAACAGGGCTGTAGGAAGCAGAAAAAAAAGAGGGAGCGAGAGAGGGAGGGATCGGACCGATCTAGCCGGAAGCGCAGGCCTGGGGCCGGTGAAACGGAGCAGGTCAGCTCGCTGGCTCATCGGGGCGCACTGGGGTGTTGGTCTCGCCGCCCCCGCCCTCTCCCTGCGCACCGCCAGTTCGGGACCCTCCCTCTACCCTGGAGCTCCCAGCAGCCCCACGGGTGCGCGCGGGCCCGCCCAACGGACCCCCGACCTGCCCGATCGCCTGGCCTCTCCCAGCGCAAGACCCGCGAAAGGGAGCCGGCTCACCTGGAGCCCGAGCACGGCCACCTTCCGGGCCCCGGGCAAACGACTGAACCTGCCAGGCCCTCCCCCCGCTGAGGCCCTTTCAAATCTCCCGCCGTGACCCCATTGGCTGAGCGCGCTGTCCATGCCCAATTCTCATTGGCTGGACACCCCGTGACGCAGCGGGTGGGGCCCAAAGTTAGAGGCGGAATATCGCTGGGGTTCTGGCTGAGCAAAGTTTGCCTTGTCCGGGAGTCAAAAGATCTCGTATCTTTTTCCTTTAATTTAAAATGTTAATGTATCTGGGATGTATCCTTCTGTATGTAGGGACCAGGGTCTTTGTTTCGGACACACGGGGAGTTAATTATGCCAGCGCCGTTTGTGAAGCAAACTCCCTGGTTCCCCCCGCTACAATCTACAGATTCCATGCAACCTCCATCAAAATTCCAGTTACATATTCTACAGAAGTGGGAAAACAAAACAAAACAAAACAAAACAGTAGCAAATTTGTACGGAACTGCCAAAGAATCCAACTAGCCAAAGCAATGGAGAAAGAACAAAGCTAGTGAGAGACATCACGCTCCCAGATTTCAGGCTGTATTACAAAGCTACAGTAATTCACACAGCGAGGTATTGGCATAAACACCGCCACATAGATCGATGGGACTGAGCAGAGAGCCCAGCAATAAACTCACACATATATGGTTAATTAATTTATGAAAAAGTTGCCAAGAATACACAATGGGGAAAGGGCGGTCTCCTCAATAAATGGTGCTGGGAAAACTGGACAGGTACACAAGCAAAAGAACGAAACTGGGATCACTTTCTTACACTAGACCCAAAAATGAACTGAAAAGTGATTAATTAAAGACTGGGACGTAAGACCTGAAACCATAAAACTCCTATAAGAAAACACAGGCTGTAGGTTTCTTGACATAGGTCTTGGCAATAATTTTTTTTCTTTTTTAACTCTGACAACACAGTCAAAAGCAAGAGCAAAAACAAAGAAGCGTGACTTCAGCAAACTGAAGGCCTCTGCAAAGGAAACCGTCGACAAACGAAAAGGCAAGGTGGTGAATGGGAAAAAATATTTGCAAAGCGTATACCTGATAAGGGGCGGATACCCCCAATACCTAATGAACTCATACAACTTTTTAACAGCAAAAAACCAAGCTGATTTAAAAACGGGATGAAGATCGGAATAGACGTTTCTCCGAAGAAGACATACGGATGGCCAAGAAAGACGAGAAAGATGCTTGACATCATTAATCATCAAGGAAATGCAAATCAAAACCACAATGAGACATAGCTTCACACCTGTTCGAATGGTTATCATCCAAAAGATGGGAAGTGACAAGCACCGGTGAGGATGTGAGAAAAGGGAGCCCTTGTGCACGGTTGGTAGGAATGTAAATTGGTGCAGCCACTGTGGAAAACAGCACGGAGTCATCAAAAACTTGAAGATAGGACTACCATAGGGGCTGGCAATTCTATCTCTGAGTATTTGTCCAAAGAAAAGGAAGGCAAAATTCAAAAAAATATCTGTATTCCCATGTTCACTGAGCAGTATTTATAATAGCCCAGGTATGGAAACAACCAAGTGTCTACGGATTCCACTCTAGTGGTTTCTGTTTCTGCCAACTCCTCATCTCCAACTTGGTGGAGACCTCTTGTGGACAACGTGGTTACCTAGCCAGTGTCCATTCTCCTAGCCATTCCCACTTCCAGAAAGCACCCAAAATGTTGTGGATCTGAGAGGGAAGCTGACACCATCGCAAACCCAGGATTGGATGCTGATGGATTTACACCACGACCAGAATCATGGTCATGGTTCGGGGGATAAGCGTGTGACCCAAGTGACCCAGTTAGTGGGACTTTTAGGATTCTTGTCCAGAATGCTGGGCAGAACTCCTTTTCTCCACAAAGCACACCTTGCTGCTGGTGGTACTCCTGAAGGAAGCAGCCTGAGAATGAAGCTTGACCTCATAGAAGGCAGAAGAGAGGCCTGGGAAGAACCCAAGACTTTGATGATGTTGTTGAGCCTCTGGACGCCTATTCTGCACTTTCCCTAATGCATTGACTTGAGGGTTTGGTTATTTGGGGTCAAAAGAATACTCACGGACACACATCTACAGACCCAGCCTCAAGGGTTCTTAGTCATCGAGTTTGAATAAATGACGTGAAACTGTTGAGAGTCAATCATTTGACCTACAAAAACACCAGTTTCATATAATTCAGCCAAATGTAAATCCAAGAAGTGCTTATGGGTTTCTCGATCATTTCCTAATGCTTTTGGCTGCAAGATGCAGAAGGCCCAGTTAACAATGGCACAAACAATAGGGATCTATTTTCTCCTGCGTAGCAAGAAGTCAGCAAGTACGTAGCTGTTTTGTTAGAGATCTGGATTGCCTTTCTGTGATTGTCTTCACATGTTCCTTATGAGTGCAAGATGGCAGCCAACGGTCTGTGCCCCTTTTATCAGGATAAGCAGAAGCCTTTCCAGAAGTACCCAATAGATTTCTCCTTGGCCCAAACTGTGTCACATGACTACTGCAAAGGATCCTGGTAAAGTGAGTATCTCTCGTAGCCACTGCAGTGAAAACACCAAGGGGTGGGGGGTAGAAATAGCTGTGTGTCACAAGCTGTGTGGCTTGCAATTTCATTCTGGGGAGCCCATGGTTAATACAAAAGTTCAGAGATCTGTGTGTGATGAGGTATCTCCAGAGATTTGGCAACCAAGGGCACCCCTCTGCCATTTGTGAAAAAATAATTTTGCTTCTGGAGGTGGATTGTTTTTACTTAGGGTCAGCTTAACCCCGCTTCCCGAGATCAGGGAGAGAGCCCACCTCAACTGTAGTGACTTCATCAACGTACTTGGCCTAGAGAGACTAGCTAATGAAAAGCTTTGTGAAAATTCTATCCCCTGCAGCCTCCTTTATTCCTCATGACCTAGCGAAGGGAGATGTTTCCGGAATGTGTCAGGAGACGCAGTGCAAGGGTGGGATATGCCTGATCGATCCCATACAGTGTCCCCGTCCCTCCACGGTCTTTAAACTCCCACTCGCACATTTTGCCAGAAGATATTTGGCCTTTCAGGAATATTTGACGGGGCCAGCACAGGACCGGGATTTGCATTATTCATAAACCACAAAACAAAACAAAAACTATCTGTTCTATCGGCTAGGCAACCATCAGCTGCCTGTTCAAGTTAGTGAACAAAATCCCTGTTGTTTACCCCAGAGCTTCTGGAGAGGTCAGTGAGGGGGAGTTGTCAGTGACCTCCTTGCTGGGGCGTATTTTCCCAAGACTGGGAAGGGGCAGGATTGGATCGTGTTCCAAAGGGACAGGATGTGTTCAGGGCAGGATGGCTGGGATACTATAACGCTCGGGATGCATAGATGTTAGTCCCTTGTATTTCTCATAATGGAATCTCCCCCAAAGAAATGTCAAGACACGAATTCTCAGTATCAACCAATAAGCCTCTTTCAGGAATGAGGAGTAGACTCAGAAGGATCTGGAAGGGGCTGGTTTGGGGGGAGCCTGGCCAATACTCCCAAGGGGGCAGGGGAAATGGGGAGGGATGGCCAATGGCTACAGGGGTTTCTTTTCAGAGTGATGAAAATGTTCTGGGGGTGCCTGGGTGGCTCAGTCAGTTAAGTGGGGGACTTAGGCTCAAGATCTCACAGTTCAAGAGTTCGAGCCCCACATCGGGCTCTCCACCAACCATGTAGAGCCTGCTTGGGATTCTCTCTCTCCACTACCCTCTCTCTCTGCCCCTCCCCAACTTGTGCTTTCTTTCTCTCAAATAGACTTAAAAAAATGAAAAATAATAAAAAAAGAAAACATTCCGTAATCACATCGTGGTGATTGGTGAACAACTGTGTAACCATACTACAACCCCCTGAGTTGTACACATTAAAATGGTTAAGATGGTAAATTTTATGGTAAATGTATTTTACCACCAAAAAAAATATGGAAAAAAAAGATTACAAAATATTTCAAATACCAGGAATACTTTTTTTTTCACACCAAGAAGTAAAATTGATCTTTATTATTATTTTTTAATGTTTATTTTTGAGGGGGAGAGAGAGAGAGAGAGAGAGAGAGAAGGGGAGGGGCAGAGACAGAGGGAGAGAGCAAATCCTAAGCTGTCTCCACAGAGTCAGCACAAAGCTGGATGCAGGGCTTGAATGCACAAACTGTGAGACCATGACCGGACCCAAAGTTGGACGCCCAACCAACTGAGCCACCCAGATAACCCTAAAACTGATCTTTAAATGAGCTTTTATTTTGCATGCTATCTGCTATGATTTTATTTTTTTTAATTTAATTTTTTATTTTTTAAAATTTACATCCAAATTAATTAGCATATGGTGCAACAATGATTTCAGGAGTAGATTCCTTAATGCCCCTCCCCCATTTAGCGCATCCTCCCTCCCACACCCTCCAGTAACCCTCAGTTTGTTCTCCATATTTATGAGTCTCTTCTGTTTTGTCCCCTCCTTGTTTTTATATTATTTTTGTTTCCCTTCCCTTATGTTCATCTGTTTTGTCTCTTAAAGTTCTCATATAAATGAAGTCATATGATTTTTGTCTTTCTCTGACTAATTTCATGTAGTGTAATACCCTCCAGTTCCATCCATGTATTTGCAAATGGCAAGATTTCCTTCTTTTTGATTGCCGAATAATACTCCATTGTATATATATATACCACATCTTCTTTATCCATTCATCCATCGATGGACATTTGGGCTCTTTCCATACTTTGGCTATTGTCGATAGGGCTGCTATAAACATGGGGGTGCATGTGTCCCTTCGAAACAGCACACCTGTATCCCGTGGATAAATGCCTAGTGGTGCAATTGCTGGGTTGTAGGGTAGTTCTGTTTTTAGTTTTTTGAGGAAACTCCATACTGTTTTCCAGAGTGGCTGCACCAGCTTGCATTCCCACAGGAATACTTTTTAAAGCAATTGCATAACTACTATTCAATTATTTCAATCTTGACCAACTTTTCCCTGTTTGCTTCTGGTGTGTGTGTGTGTGTGTGTGTGTGTGTGTGTGTGTGTGAAATAAAAGGCATCCAGGTGAAGCTTCAGTGCAAAAATGTAATAATTAAGTCTATGTATATTGTTTGTTTACTATTTTCTGTTGTCTTTTTTCTGAAACTCCTCTGGAGGTAATCAGAGCTTCTAAATCTATCTTCCACATCAGTTAGCTTGTTTTTTCATGCTTTTGAAATTTCTCGTCCCTCTGTTCTGTGCTGTGTTTTGGATAAATTCTTGAGTTCTATTTTTTTTTTTTAATAGCTAAATCTCTCTCAGACTGTTCCCAGCTTAAGATGTAAGATAGACTTTTTTTTTAAGTTTATTTATTTTAAGAGAGACAGAGAGGGGCGCCTGGGTGGCTCAGTCGGTTGGGCGTCCAACTTCGGCTCAGGTCATGATCTCGCGGTCCGTGAGTTCGAGCCCCGCGTCGGGCTCTGTGCTGACAGTTCAGAGCCTGGAGCCTGTTTCAGATTCTGTGTCTCCCTCTCTCTCTGACCTTCCCCCATTCATGGTCTGTCTCTCTCTCTGTCTCAAAAAATGAATAAACGTTAAAAAAAAAAAAGAGAGAGACAGAGACAGTGTGAGTAGGGGAGGGGCAGAGAGAGAGGGAGAGAGAGAGAGAATTCCAAGCAGGCTCTGCACTGTCAGCGCAGAGCCCAATGTGGACCTTGAACTCAGGAAACCACGAGATCATGACCTGAGCCGAAACCTAGAGTCGGAGGCTTAACCGACTGAGTCAGCCAGGCACCCCTACCTAGACTTCTTTTATTACATCTGTCATCCATGTGTGAGATTTCTAATTGGTCAGTTGCCTATCCATATGACTTTATTGAATCTTTGTCTTTTTGTCTCATGATTTGATTTTGTTATTTATCTTTTTACATATCCCAGTCACACTTACTTTAAATTCTCTACCGGACTGCCCCGTAGACTTATTTTCATATCTTCCAATTATTGTCTCTGTTCCAGTTATGCTTCTTCATACGTTTTGGGATTTGGGTTTGTAATGTCATCTGGGCCAGAAGAGTGTTTCATTTTGTTGTTTTCTCTCTCTCTCTTCATGTCACACATTGCTCCCTGACCTACAATCTGGCCATAGCTGTTACCTCCTCGCTCCCAGTCAAAAAATCAGTTCTTATCATGGAATTTGGGGGCTCCTGCCTCACTGTGATATTGAGGGTATCTCAAATGCAATCATGGGGGAGAGGGAAAGTTGGACGTGTTTCTGGTCTTGAGCCACATCTGAGTCCTCCTGCCCTTTCGGGCCTGTGGTTCCAGGCAGGGAGTTGGTGGTTTGTTTTACAGCCTCCTTTTTTATTTATTTATTTATTTTTTAATTTATTTTTTTATTAAAAAAAAAATTTTTTTTTTCAACGTTTATTTATTTTTGGGACAGAGAGAGACAGAGCATGAACGGGGGAGGGGCAGAGAGAGAGGGAGACACAGAATCGGAAGCAGGCTCCAGGCCCTGAGCCATCAGCCCAGAGCCCGACGCGGGGCTCGAACTCACGGACCGCGAGATCGTGACCTGGCTGAAGTCGGACGCTCAACCGACTGCGCCACCCAGGCGCCCCTTTTTTTTTTTTTTTTTTTTTACAGCCTCCTTTTCTGATACAAGAATAGCGCTGAGGCTCTGGCTTCCCTCTCTGTCCCCAGTCAGCATCCCATTTCCTTCATCAGCCTAGTTCAAGGTTTTGCATTTAGACTACTGAATTGTTCATTTGTAAGCCTTTCTATGGCCTTTTAGTTCTCTATATTTTATATCTTATCTATCAGTGCTACGTATCTGAAGCAAAAGGGGTCAGGGTGGGAACTCACTGTCCTGTTTCTGCCAAAAATCCAGGCTTTTTCCAAACCCCAGGTTTTTTGGATCGTCCCTAGGTTGGTGTATGATGGACCTCAGCTTCCGTGATGGGGAGTGTGTCAAAGAGGGAAGGCATGTCTGAAAGACAGAGGCAAGACTCCGCTCTAGTGGATTGTTACTATGTGAAAGCATAGCCCCCAGGTGTGGACGGATCTTTTGAATTTCGGATCATGACCTGAGCCAAAGTTGGACGCCCAACCGACTGAGCCACCCAGGCGCCCCTCTCTGTCTCTCTTAAAATAAATAAACTTAAAAAAAAAGTCTAGATTTACGTGTGAAATTGACTGAGCTGTCAATGTTGGCAAATCAGTCACCAAACATGTCTGTGGACTGGATTTGGTCTCTAGACTACAAACATCCCATCCCTAATCCCAGGGCTCTTCTGGACCATAAACCACACTCCGAGGTCATCCTCCCTTCCCCTGGGGCCACTAACCTTACCTGGTCACTCCTCAGATGGGCTCTTAGGGAGCACCATGCAGGAGAAAGCCTGTGGGCTTGGGCATTACATGTTTGCCTCTGAGCCCACCACTTGCAATCTGTGTTGCTTGGCAAACGGATCAATCCTGCTGAGTGTCAGCTCTAAGATGGGCATGGTTATACAGCCTTGCAAGCTGGCTATCAGGATTAATTGAGGAAAGGTCTCTGAAGCGCTTGGCTCCGTGGCTGGCCCACAGCAAGCCCTCAGTGTCAGCTATCATTATGACTAAGGCATCACCTGGCCCCAGTGGATGAGAGCAAGAGGTTCTTTACGAATTAAATGCAGTTCACTGAACCGGGAGAGCAGACAGGGAGCGGAGCAGATGGGGAGGGCCAAACATCGTGCAGGTGTCTGCCCTGTGCGGGGTGCAGAGCTGGCTCAGCCCAGGTCTGGTACTTTCAAACAAACACTGTTAAGGAAAGAGATGTCCAGGAAGAATTGCCTGCTGGGAAAGACAAGGCTTATAGAGTGGCTGGCCTGTATTTCTTTGGTCCCCCAATAGACCAGAAGCAGCAAAAATGCAGGTGGCTTCTAGTCACCATTGAGAAGTCTGGAGAACATCTCTCTCTTTTTTTTAATGTTTATTATCGAGAGACAGAGAGAGACAGAGCATGAGCAGGGGAGGGGCAGACAGAATCTGAAGCAGGATTCAGGCTCTGAGCTGTCAGCACAGATTCCCTAGCGGGGCTCCAACTCACAAACCACGAGATCATGACCTGAGCTCAAGTCGCAGGCCGAACCGACTAAGCCACCCAGGCGCCCCTGGAGAACATCTCTTTAATTCATTAATTGTTACTTATAATAATTATCAATTCTTGCTACATCCCTTCCAATAAAGAATCTTTATTGTTCCAAGTATATTTTCTGAACAAGAACTCGTAGCTCCCCATGAAAAATTTGTGTTGGGATACCTAAAATATCTGAGATTAAAAGGATCACTACTGGAAAGCTGCAATAGACGTTCCAACATTTGTATTTTAGGAGAAAATCCACACACTTTGGGAAAAGCAAAATCACAGGAACGCTGAGGTTTGTATTTTTTTCATATGTAGAAACAAATCTTTTTCCCCCTTTCTTTCTCCGAAAAATATCAACATACATCTAAAATTGCAAGCTTTCGTGACCCCGACGTGATTTGAACACGCAACCTTCTGATCTGGAGTCAGACGCGCTACCGTTGCGCCACGAGGCCTCCCCGAGCCGGGGGCTGCACGGATCTCGTGAACAGATCGATCGTCAGCGATAAGGGGTGGAGCCACAGACTCAGGACCGGCCCCGAAGGTTCTGTCCGAGTCCTTTCGAGAGCCGGGAGTGAACACCTAGGAATCAAAGCTCCTACTGTGGGTAGATGTGCTCAGGCGCGCTTGGCGCAAGGCTCAGTTCTTCAACCTTGCGACACGTGGGGTTCGCCCAACAGAGAAACGATGTGCGTTTGGGACTTGTTTCTGGGGGTGACAAAGCCCACGCGGTGTCGCGGCAGTCCTGGCCCCCAGACAAGTCTTAGATATAACCGAGGCTCTCCCAGTGACTCCGAAAGCCCCTTCACATAGGTCCTCTGAACTTCGGTTTCTCATCTGTAGGCTGCGTGCCACCTGCCGCCTCGGTCGCGGCTTCGTTGACGTGCGTCCTGCGCTCGAGCTCGGAGGGGGCTTCTCTCAGGCCCCGCGCCTGCGCACGTTCGGAAGTTCTAGCGTCGGGAGCAAGGTTCGCCAGCGGGCGTTGGTGGTATAGTGGTGAGCATAGCTGCCTTCCAAGCAGTTGACCCGGGTTCGATTCCCGGCCAACGCAATAGCCTTCAGTTTTAGAACTTTTCGCCGCCCTCTCCGGGATCAGGGGTCTGCCGGGATCCTCTGGCCACCACAGAGGGCCGCGCGCCGAGCTTTTAGAACGAGTGAGGACCCACTATCTTTTACCTTCTTCCTTCCCTTTCCTTCCTCTTATTAAAAAAAAAAAAAAATCTCCACCCCACAGCCCAGGACGGTTGCTTGGTTGCAAGTGGGATTTGTAGGAAGAAGAGAAAAGGGCAAAAGGCGACCCGCTTCTCCCCGTCGGGGAATCGAACCCCGGTCTCCCGCGTGACAGGCGGGGATACTCACCACTATACTAACGAGGAAGGAGCTGAAGAGCGCACTCTGCGACTCGAGGATCTGGTGCCCAGCGCGCCCTGGGCCGGGGCTTTGCTCCCTCCGGCCGCTGGGACAAACCTGCGAGAGCTCCTGACGGCGACTGAGCGACTCGGGAAGCAGACCGCCTGCGAGGCCGCGGAGACCCGACTTCCGACAGGTTCCGCCCCCACTCGGGTCCACCCCACGTCACGCACAACCCCAGCCGCCGCGCCAGAATGAGCGGGGCTGGCCCGGGTCCGCACGCGGCCCTGCGCACCCCGGCCTGGACCGGCTGTGCCCCGCGAGCTCCCTACGGCCGCCGGGTGTGCGAACAGAACAAAAGAGCTCCCAGCGCACCTGTTCCAGGCTGTCCGCTCGCTTGGCGGGGTCGCGGATCCGCCTGCACGCCGGGCGCCGTTCCCGCTCGCCAGGCCCCGGCCGCACTCGCTCTTCGCGCCAAAACCGAAGCCGGGCTCGTCCGGGATTTGAACCCGGGACCTCTCGCACCCGAAGCGAGAATCATACCCCTAGACCAACGAGCCGACGTGCAAGTGCGCTCGCGGACGCCTTTAGAGGTCGTACCAGGCTCGCCGCGGTCCGAGGGCCACGGCTCACGGCGGGGGAGCGGCCCCGGCGCGCCCGCAGGGACCACCCGCCCGGTACCGCGGACTCGCGAGCCGGGTCCGGGAATCACCGCTCCCGCCAGCGAACGCCGACTCCTCCCAGGAAATAACGTCGGGGAAGTAGGAGGGAGTGGTCTCGGCCTCCCCCCACCGCCGCGCGGCTCTCCGGGACTGCCTTGAGCACCCGAGTTTCCGCTTCCCTGTGGTCATTGTCTCGGTGCCACTCCATAACCTGGGGGCTCAACTCTTGCCGCCTGCTCCCGGCGTCCTCGGACCCAGTCCTCTGGCGCAGAGCTTTAAAGATAGGCGGTGGAGATGCCTGGTTGGGGACAATGAATGAGCCCTGAGATTCCTAGGTGGACATCTGCTCCTCTATCTGTCCTGCACCTGTCCATCCTCCTGAAGCGACGAGCAGGGCAGGTGCCCAGGCAAGGGAATAATTCCCGGGGCCAAGAAGACCCACGGAGGAGGAGTCATTGAGATGAGTGGCTGGCGGGGCGGGGTAGGGGACAGGCTTTCCAACCTGCGTGATTGGGGACGAGGTGCCAGGTCTGACGACCAGGGCCGTCCCTGCCGTCCAACAGCCCCACCAGCACTGCCTCCAGGATTTCCCGCCTGCACAGTCAGGCACCCCCTCCCCTCCCGTCCACCCTCCGCTGTCCGCTTACCTCCTAGGATGGCCGGGAAGGTGACCCTTCTACCTGCCGTCTAAGACCCCCAGAAAGGTGCTCGGAGGCAAACGCCGGCAGGAGTGTGGTCTAAGGCCAGCACACCCGGCCTTGGGGCCTCGCAGGGTCTCCCCGGCTGCTATCCCCTCTCAGGGTCTCTAAGCTCTAACTACACTCACCACGCTCTCACCTGGGGGCTGCCTGGAGTCCCCGCAGGAGCTGGTGGAGTCCGCTGCCCGCCACCTGCTCTGCCTTCCCTGCTCTTCCAGCGGGGATCTGGGAGCATCTCTGGGCTGAACCATTTTGCTCCATCGCCCAGTCCTGTGATTTGTGGGGCCCTTCCTCATGCCCCGCCCACAGGCACTTTGGTGAGGAGACCTCAGTTCACTGCTTGGCTTTTTTCTTTTCCCAGTGTCCCTGGCCAGGCGACGGGGAAGGGGAGCAGAGGGCAGCCCATCCTGTCCCGTCAGCGTCCCAGGCCTTTTCAAGTGGATGAAGCGCTCGGGGCTGGTCTTCTGACATCTGCCTCCCCTTTACCCTTTCGTCATTTCTCTCTCCTCCCCTTGGGCGCCAGCTTTCCCCCAGGTCTCTAGTTACCACTCTCTCACCTGGTCTCAGGCACCTAATCTACGCAGAGGCCGAGCCCTACATTCCTCAAAGAACATGGTCCTTTTCCCTAGAAAAACGCATACAGCATCAGAGAGTTCACCCACTCCCTGAAGCCCCACCCATGGACCCCACTCTTAGGATCCAAGAACTGAGGTGTAAACTGATTACTGTTGAATTTGCTGTGTTTTAGATTTTAACAGGAGCCAAAGCTTTGCCCGGAGAAATGGAGTTCTAAGCTGCGGCTTCGGGTAGTCACAGTTGCTTGAAAAAGACTGGGTGGGAAAGAGCGAAAAAATATTCTTGGTGAATTGGAGTTGTTTGCACCTCTGCCCCCAGCACTTCGCTAAAGTGCTAAAGATCTGCGGCTCTATCCTGAATATCTGCCTCTTTTCAGACTCTACATCCGGCCATTTACTACATCCGACCATTTACCGACCATAAACATGCCTTGCATTTAACTCCTCCTTTCCATGTCTTCTACAACTGCCCTGGTGCAAGCCTTTGACATTTCTATCACCAACCGTCTCCGCCCTCCCCCCCCACACACACACGCACACTCTGATCCCTGTGTTATTCTTTTACGTAGCATCTATCTAGTGTATTGTCTAATTTAATATTTAAAACACTTTCGTTGTGTTTATTGTTCCCTGCTGTATTTCCAGCACCTGGAACACTGGCTGATATACAGTACTCGTCGTTTAAGAGAACGTGTGGCAAATTTCCACTGGTCTTCAAGACTTAGCTCACCTCCTCCAGAAAGCCTCCCCTGATCACTCTCTACTCTTAGTCCCCATGAGATGCTCCTTCTCTCCGTGTTGTCACAGCATCCTGTCCCTGCCCTGAGCGCATTGGGTTGTGATTTCCTCTTCCTTCTCACGAGCCCTTGGAGAAAACGGGGTGTGCCTTGACGCACATAATGCGGTCCACGTTTTAGCACGAACTTTGGGTGGTGCGGCATCGAGACCTGTCATCTCCAGAGAGCAATTCCTTCTAGACCATACTTCTGCTCAGACATTTTAGAATGGTTCGGGAGCCAAAGGCTTGTATCAACGTATCGAGATCTTTCTGCCTGTCTTCCAGGAAGGTTTAGGCCCTGCCAACCGCCTACTTCCTGCCTCCTCCATCCACAGCCTTTCGAGATCGGCTTCAGGGTTCCAGAAGTGCGCCCCCAGGGCTTCCGCGCTTGACCTTGTGGAACCACCCCCCCCAACCCCCCCCCCCCCGCAAAGACCGCTCTTCTGCTCTCACCCTGCCCGCATTCGTGGTGCCAGCCCGTCAGCACCCTCTTGGAGGAAAGCGGATGGCACGGTTTCTCTGCTAACTCCTAACCCTGACTTTCCGCTAGTATAATAAGACCAATGAAGGTAACTGTGCGTGAAAGAGCAGCATATACAATATGCACCGTCCCCAAATTCTTTCTAATGAAAAAAAGTATTAAAAATACATATGTACATATGTAATTTTGAGGCCCCAGCCCCCCAAAATACAACGAAGAACCACACCAAACAAGGCGGCTCAGGCGCCCCGGGGAGTCCTGGGGTAGAGACTGGGCGGGGGCGGGGGTGGGGGCTCCTCTCGCGGGGTTCGAGGCTAGCCCACCCGCACAGCCGGTGCCACAGCAGCTGCTCAAAGGAAGACGTAGGCCGGGTCGGAGGGGCGAGCTTTTGGAGCGGTGGTGTCCCGGGAGTGGCAAGTCGTTTCAGCGGGGAATCTGGGTGCTCCGAGGGCGGAACTGGAGCCCTTGCTCCCCTGGTGTAAAAAGCACCCCATACACCCATTAAAGAATATGGATTTACCGACAAAACGTTAAAAACCCCCGCTAGGGCTGAAATAAAGGCACCGCTGGGATTCGAACCCAGGATCTCCTGTTTACTAGACAGGCGCTTTAACCAACTAAGCCACGGCGCCAAAGACGCCCAGCTTCCTTCCGAAGCTGCACTACAGGAATAGAGCGCTCGGAGCGCGGCCGCGGCACCTTCAGACTTTTCTAAAACTAGTTTCCGCAGAGCGGCGGGATTCGGCATCGCCCTCTCGCCGTGGGATGCCCACAGGGTCGAAAGGAATAAAACAAACGTATGAACCCTAGGCAGAAGCGCTGGCTCGGGGTACCCCCGGGAGTGTAGGATCCCTGACATCCAGATTCTGCGGGATCGGTCCCTGACCTTGGACACAGAGGGACGCGGCCAGAACGTCGGAGAAGCAAAAGCATGCGTAGTCGGCAGGATTCGAACCTGCGCGGGGAGACCCCAATGGATTTCTAGTCCATCGCCTTAACCACTCGGCCACGACTACACCGTCTGAGGGAAGTCCTCGTGCTAGCCTTTCTCAGTTCACAAACCCTGCAGACACGGCCCCAAGCAACCTTGGGGTTCGGGAGCCGAGAGCGCGGATACAGCACCAGCAGGGAACTTGGCGCCGCCGCGCCCCGCCTCCCTGGGCTCCTCCGCCGGGACCTGACCCTGTCCCCCACCGCCTCCCGGGGAAGGCTCCCTCCGCCCGGGCACCTCCCTTCCAAGCCTGGCAGTGTGCTAGCGATTTGAGAGGCGGTGGGTGCCATGTCGTCTGCGATCAAAAGTCATCGGTTCCGCGCAGAAACTTGTGGGTTGTAAACAGCAGGTGTGCGGAGGGGAGGAGGGATGGGTAAGGGGGGTAAGAAAAAAAAAAAAAAAAGATAAAAAGACCGCTGTGGCCCGTACGGGGATCGAACCCGCGACCTTGGCGTTATTAGCACCACGCTCTAACCAACTGAGCTAACCGGCCAGCTGCGCCAAAAGGGTGCCTCAAGTCTCTACATATGCATCACTCAAGTATAGGCAATGCCACCAGAAGACCCACGACGTCACCACCGAAGTTTCCCAGATGCGAACTGGAAGCGACCCCTAACGGCCAGTTAAGGACGCCTCTGAACGCCTCTAAGAGGCGACATGGCTGTAGGTCTCCAAGTAGGGAGCAGCTCCCAAGAAAGAACCAGACCACCAGCCAGATGCATCATCACCCTCAAATTTACTGCTCCTGCCAACTCCTGAATCGATGGGTTCTGACTTCAGAATTCCTGCCGGTCTCAGGGTTTTGACCAATGATCTGCCTGGCCTATAAGAAACCCTCAGCCCTGATAGCGGGGCGGCGGGGGGGTCCCCAACACAGGCACCCCAGCTTCCTCATGTGTCCTGCTAGTGCTTGGCACCCCCCTTCCCCCGTACCCATCGTGTTCTCCCCAGCCCTCTAGGCTGGTGCACTTGACTTCTCCCTGGGCCCAACCTTGCTGGCTGAGACCGTCATAGCCACCTCGTCTACCCTGCCCTCCACTCCCCAATTTCTTCCCTTTAAGGCATGACTTTTGGTTATCTTTGTTGGACCAGAAGCTCTTCTCTAAACCGATTTTGCCACTAGCAACAAACAAGAACTGAAATGATGGGCTGGCTGCCTGGAGGTCAGGAGGCCTGGGACCCTGAGAAAAGCAAGAGTGAGATACATCACCAGAGCTTTATTGCAGGCCAAGGGGCCTATCACAAATACCCCCCACCAAGGCAGAACCCAGGTGCTCAGGGCCACCTGTCAGGGCCAATGCCTTGACCCCTACCAGAAAAGAAGTATCAAGAGTGCCAGGATTTGCCCATTTCAACAATTTCAAGGCAGACTGGCATCAGGACGGAAAACTGTAGGAGGACAGCAGTTTGTGAATTCAGGGACCTGGGGTCCCAGTGCGATCACAGAACAGGTAAGGGGACAACGAGGGGAGGAGATGGGCAGGGGCCTCAGGGCCTCCAACACCGCGGGAAGGACTTCCAGGCCACCCTTGAAGTCCCCGTTAGCAGGACAAGGAAAAGGCTCCCAGGGAGCTGGGGTGCTTGGGCTCCTGGATGGAAAGGCAGGACAGCTGGATCCTGGGAGTCACACGCGTCAGGAGAGTCAGCTCCCCACACTGGAACCGCTGTAGCCGAGGAGGTTCTGCAACGCGAAGAGAGGAAAGCGTATGTCCTCTGCGCGTGGTCTGTCGTGCCCGTCCGCTGTCTTCCTCCCCAGTTCTGGAAATGCCCCCAGCAATCGCTCGCTCTTCCCCCTTCCTCCTGGGACCCACCTGTCTACACACCCCTCCTCCCTTACCCAACACGGTGACCATGGAGGATTTCCTCTCAAGCTCAAAGGAAAGCACAACAGGACGGAGGACAGAAAAGCTGGTACAAAGCGTCCGGAGGAAGAGGACCAAAGGCTCATCAATCTTGGCTGAAGACTAGAAAGGCAGACTCAGGATTAAGCAGAATTCAATTTTTTACTTTTTTTTCCCCCAGAAAAAAATTTTTTTTTCAAATTCTTGAACTTTCTACCAAACCCGTGGGAATCTGGGTATCCAGCCCCCCACCTTCCAGCCACGTCTCACCTCCACCTGGGCTCCAGGACCTGTAAATTGCAAGGCCACCTTCCCCGGCCCACGGACACACTCCAGGAGGGACGTCCACTCACTGGGACAGAGCCCTAGAGCCGTTGCCACGTGATGATTCTTACAGGTGACCAAAGCCTCGGCAGTGCCGTCCTCTACCAGGAGCCTGGGGGAAGGAGGGGCCGGGGAGAAGCAAGAACTCCCACGGCAAACCCCGGTGCCCTGGGGGGACCCGACACACCTCTCTGCCCGCCCCCCCCCCCCGGCCCCGTCTTAACTCATTTTTCTTTAGTTCATCCATCCCCAAATACTTATGAAGCAATTCCCACAAGCCAGGAACTGTGCTAACAACAGGAGAGCAGACAGACGAAGCCGCGTAGAAAAGAAATCAAAGGAGCGATGGGTGCCCACCTTGTGCGCTCACCTGACGCTGGCCTGGATTATGGACGTCTGTGTGGGGCAGGTCGAGCCCTGACGAGCACACCTTCCCTGCAGTGAGGACAGAGGTTGGACAAACCCACCTGGGCCCATCACAACTCCCTGCCACCCTGTGCCCGGCTCGCCTGGCCCCGCCCGTACCTGGGGGCAGAGGCTGGTACAGTGAGCACAAACCCACAGGAGCTGAAGGCTGAAGACAGAAACGATATGGCAAGAGGCGGTGGCCTGGAACGGGGCCCGGCTCCCCTGCAGTAGTTCAGCCAGGAAGATGCGGGGCAGGGGAGCACTGAAGACAGGGAGAGAGAGAGGTCGAGAACAGCCCACAGGGGTGAAAGCGAGCGAGGTCTGGGTCTGGAAGGACCGAGCGGGCACAGAGACGGGGACAGCGGTGGCTTCTGTAGTCTCCGGGAAGCCTCATGACCCATTTTGCATCCTGACCTCTGACCACTGATCCAAGGTGTCAGCCAAGGAAGACAGCTCCATTTTAGGCTGAAAAGCCTGGAAGGGCTTAGAACACTGAATCTTTCTGGGTAAAACAGTAATTCTCAGCATTTTTATTCAGGGCAGAGGAAACCCTTCTGACTCAACATGCCCCACTAGCACTGGAGACTAGTTAGGGCAAAACTCCCAGAGCCAGGACCACATGGAGGAAGCGGACGCAAGGCCACGAGGTCTGGGGATCGGGGCCTGGGGCACCGACCTGATGCTGGTCTCCGGGGGGAAGCTCAGGACCTGCAGGTAAGTGGATGGCCGGAAGCAACAGTAAACATTATGGGATCTGCAAGCGGAGGAGGAAGAGCGATGAGGGAAAGAAGGCAAGCGAGACCAGAACAGACACCGGGTCACAGGCTCAGACCCCTGAGGGACGCGCTCTGGCCCCGGCCCCGCCAAAGCAGAGGGAGGAAGGAGGCAAGGACCGGCCCGGAGCGTCCCTCGAGGGGAGAGGGCACGCACGGCACGCGGACAGCACGGACAGCACGTCAAAGGGACGGCGGGAGAACCGCGTCAGCGGGGAGGGGAGGCAGAGCCAGCCCCACAGATCCGCACCTGGAAATCTTTTTCTCCAGCTGGCCAAAGTAGACTCGGGCTCCTGGAAGGAGTCCCAGCGGGGGAGGCAAGTGTGGGTCTTTGATGTAGATGTCCAGGTGAGGGGGGAACTGACAGTCGGCAACCCGCACAGCTACGGTCAGCTTCACGCACCCCCTCGAGGTCCGAGCGGTGCCTACGGAAGGAGAGGGGAGGGTCGGTGGCATCTGCGAGGACCACAAAGTCCCCGCTAACCTATTTCTCACCCCCCAAAGGAGGCATCGTTACCAGGCTTTGTCCAGAAAGGGGCCGGAAACGGTTCACACAGTGTGCGTGACAAAACCTCAGCTGAGAAGGACACCAGGGAATTGGTGTGGCTGTCGGGTCACAGAAATACAGGAACGACAGAGTAAGAAAGCAGAGAACGGGAAGAGATTTGAGAACAAGCCACCGCTTACACTAAAAAGGCTCTTCCTTGTCAATTTCTTCATTTTTTTTAACATTTCCTTTTACTGCTACAGCTTTTCCTCAGTTGTGAGAAAGTCTGCTCACGATCTTCTCAGAACAAGAACTTGCCAGGGGGGAAGCCAGGCCTGAATCACCACTTCCACCTCCCGAGGACGCCATTCCTCTAGGAGCTAAAGCACGCCCAAGAGACGCACGCTACGGCGGAGAACGCTGTCCACCCAACCCAGCCGCGGGGGGAGGAGAGCGAGCGGCCAGAGCGGCCGGCGAGGCCGGCGGACATTTACTCGCCACTGAGCAGGTCGGCCAGCGAGGTCTCGGGCAGGGCCTTGTTGGCGTCAGGCGCGGCGGGGAGGTCCCGGCTGCTCTCAAGTTCCACGGTCCACTCGTCCCGCACAGTGAGGCAGGACGTGCAGCCGGCCAGCTCCAGAGGACGCTGCGGGACGCAGGACGGCCCGCCCTCCGCGAACAACAGTGGCGTCTGCCGGGGACAGGAAGACAACTTGGTGAGTGTGTCCTGCTCCAGAGGGAGGCTCACAAAATACCGGGGCGATTTTGCGTTCCTTCTGGAGCCTGGTGAGAGAAGCCGTCCAGATTCAGACAGGCTTTCCGCCTTTCCTCCGGGAGACCTCGACACTAGCCGGGCACTGCCGCTTGCTCTCCAGACCCCAAGCCGAAAAAGCCGTCCGGGGAAGGGTGAATGAAGGACGAGGCGGGACACTCACGGGAGGGCCAGGAGCCACCAGTCGGTACACTCGACCCGGGTGCAAGAACTCGAACCAGCGGATGGAGGAGCCACGGAAGACTAAGAGAACCTGGGGGGGAGGGAGGGAGGGAGGGAGGGAGGTGCTGGGGCCTCCGGCAGGAGCTAGGGGCACGGGATGCCAGGCCCCAGATCCCCACAGTCCAGGTTACCTTCTGATCCTTGCTCTCATCTCCCTCGGGCTCAGGTGGGCCCCATGCAGTCCCCTCCTTCCTCTGGGTGCCCCCAAGCCAGCGCCCTGATACGTAGAAGCTGAGAATGGGCTTGGGCACCTCTGGACTAGCTCCTGGGGGGACACCGAAGTTCCTCTTCATCAGTGCCTCCTTGTGGGACAGCAAGAACAGTCGGCTCTGTTCTGTGGGAGGGCCCTCTGGCAGGGCGGGCTCTGTCTGAGAAGGTGCGAGGGAGGCGGCTGAGAGAAGCAAGGGTCTCGGCACAGGCAGGATCAGGGCGTCAGCCAGGAAGAACTGGATGTAGACCCTGTTGGGAGAGACAAGGAGGAGAGGTTTCTCAGAGGTGCAGGCGCTGGGTGTCGTGGGCCCCAGACGCCCGCCACCCGCACCAGGCCCTTCCCTTCCCTTCCCCTTGGATGCTCGGGGGATCGCCGCCGCCCGGAAGGGCCGACCTGGCCTGCTGCTTCTGGATGAAGCCCGCCATGCTCAGCTCCTTACAAGAAGGGAAGGTGCTCCTGACGTTCCTCTCTATGATCAACTGGAACTTCTCTGTCCGCACCAAGCAGCCTAGAGAGAAAGTTTTCTCTTTTGGCGAGGGGAGAGAGTGATGGGCTGGGAAGTGGAGGAGACTACCCGGCAGGCCTCACCGCCCAGTCCAGGCCCGAGTTGCTCCCCTAACACAACGTGAGGGCCCAGGCCTGCCCCCCTCCTGAGATGCCATCCCCAAGGGAGAAACTGTCCTGGCCACGTGTCCAGGCCTGCCCCCGGCCTCCTCGGCCTCAATTCCACTTTCTCACAAATCCCTACAGGGCCTGTCCCTTGGTCTAAAAAACTTCCCTTTACAGGAACTTTCCCGGTCTACAAATCTCAGCAAATCCAAAGAAGACCATCACTCTCCCAAACTAAGAAGCGTCATCTGCCGTGCACATCAGGAGCTACGGTAGGAGAGATGAACACTGGGAATTGGAGTCCTCGCTAGAAAAACCCTGACTCCGGTCCTCTGCCAGTACTGGTGTCCCGGACTTGTCTCCGAACTTGTGGTTCAACATATGCCACTTCGCATCTCGAGAAAATCCCAGGAGATGCCCCCACCCCAACCCTGCTGTTCTGAGACCCTCCCCGTCCACCATCTTCTCGCCACTTCTGAACTCCAAACCTATGAGCCGGGAGTCGCTGATGGGCTGAGAGTGCTTGGCCAGGATTACGCAGGGGAGGGAACCGCTTCTGTCCCGAAGCTGCAGGCAGCCTTTGTGAGATGAAGCCGCCAGCAGCCCAATTAAAATCTGCAGGGGGACGAAAGACAAGGTATCAAGTATTTAGCAAACACTCAGCATCTACTATGCTCCAGACGCCGCCAAATGTTAGCTACAAAGTGAACAGAAAAGACGCAGTGTCTGACCTCAAAGAACTCGTATCGGGTGGGGAAGACAGATATAAAAAAACACACACGCACGTTCACACGTTCAGGAGCGGGGCAGAAAGCATACGAATCAAGGTTGGAAGTAGGAGACCGTACGGGGCCTCACAGGACACAGGAAGGAGGGTGGGTTTATGTCACGAGCACTGGCAGAAACAAAAAAGGATTGAGAGCAAGAGAGCTTTGTGAGCCCAGGGAGGTTTTAGCCCACTCTCCTGTCTGCCGCAGGGAGAACGAACGGATCGGGTTGACAAGAGACGGGTGGTGTAAGTAGAAGGCTAGTGCGGCCACAATGACGAGAAAGGGCGACGACAGCGGCAGGGAGGGCGGCAAAAACAGGGGTCCCTGAGCCCTGCTGGCGCCCCACCTACCTGGGGCGGGTGGAAGGTGGAGGGCAGCAGAGAGAGCCAGGACCACGACAGACGCTGGTTGAGCTGGCCGCTGGTCAGATGAGAGGCCTCCGGGAGGGGCAGGAGGGTCTTAGCGTCAAAGGCGGCCCAGGCCCTGCACCGGCCTTGGTCTTTCAGGGTGGCCAGAGTAGGGAAAGAGCAAGGGGTCTGCAGCCGCGTGTACTGTCGGGGAGAGCAGAGCAGTCACACCGCGCGCCCCGCGGTACGCTGGCCCTGCCACCCACCTCGCCTTCCCCGCACACGCTCGTACCTTCTGTAGGGGACAGTGATGTGGATCTTCGAGGATCTCCTTGTGGGCATTGCGACGGCTGCTGCCCGGCGGAGCTAGAACGTCCAGGACGGGGGCCAGAAGCTGCAGTCCCGGGCTGGGGTTCCCAGGACAGGAGTGCTGCAGGAGCTGGTGGTGTCTCAGCACGTGGGGACACAGCCTTGGCCAGGAGGAGAGGCGGTCGTGACCCCCAAAGGCAGAGGCGCCTCTTCCACTCCCAGGAGGCGTCCTACCCCCCGGGCCCCCGCCCAGACCCCTGTCCTCACTTGCAGGCCAGCTCCTCCAGTGCCTTGGTGGCCCACAGGTACAGGGGGAGTCCCAGCTGACGTTCCCACACCAGCTGCTCATACAGGGAGGCCCCCTGGGCCTGGTGGAACGACTGAGTCTCAGGCTTCTGGCAAGAGAAGCCCCGGAGCAGGATGGCGCCGTGGAGGCAGGGGGCCAGCACCGGCCGTCTCGTCCCTCCGCCCACGGACTGCAGCAGGTGAACGTCCTGGAGCTGGAGGAAAGCAGGACACGTCAAGAAGCAGAGGGGAAGCCCTCAACCGAACGAGCCCGGCAGAGTCACCGCGGTCCCCCAGCCCGGCCTCCGGGGGAAACGTGACTTCTCCCGCACCGGCACCTCCTTCCGGCCCCCCTGCGCCTCGCCCCGTCACAAACCCTCCCCTGCGGAGAGCCCTCACCTCCCACGAGCTCTACTCTGCTTTTCGGCGGCCGGGAGGCCCCTGGCGGGTGCTGGGCCACCACTCAGCAGCTGCCTGAGACCGTCCTGGCCCCACGCATGTCGTTCGGTCCCAGCATCACCTCCTCTATTCGAAGGCCCTTCCTGACCTGAGCCCAAACTGTTCTTGGCACAAGTCTGCCAACCCCACCCTCCAACACACAGTCTCTTTCTATGTTTTTGCTGTAGACGTTCCTATACCCTGCTGCTAGTGCAAAAAACAAAACAAAACAAAAAGCCCAGTCCATAAAGGCAGGGGGAGTTGCCGAGAGGACCTCTGAGCCGACCCCTCACCTACCTCCAGGGAGACTCCCGGCCGCACCACCTTCCTGAGGCTGTGGAACTGCTGGTAGGCGAGGCAGAGCGCCAGCTGCCCGTCCATCTCGTAGAGGCCGGCCGGCTGACTCAGCACGCCAGTGACCTTTCCCTGCCAACACGCCAAAGGTCCCGTCGGTCGCGATTTCCTCCCTCCTTGGAGACCCGCCTTTCCTGCCCCCCGAACTCTCGCGCTCACCGTGTATGACAAGAGCGTAGAGTTCCGGACAAGAGCTGCTTCCCTGTCCCCGTCCTGGGAGCTGCTGGGCGCGGGGAGTGGCGGGGGGTCAGCCTCCAAGAGGGGTCCATCCAGCTCCAGCTCCAGCTCCCGCACACACTCCGGTCGCAGGGGCAGCAGATGGGAGGAGGGGCTGGTCGTCCAAACGCGGTAACAGTGGCCGCGGATCCTGACCACTCGCAAGGCTGTCAGCACATAGGACCTACCAGGCCAGAGGGCTCGGTGCCACACCAGCTGGGCAGGGATCTGGCTCGTGCAGGGGCAGGCAACACGGTACATGAGACGCTTCCCACGACACTGCCCCTCTGCCAGAGTCTCTTTCCATCATGACTTGACTTCCAAGACCTGCTCCTCGTGAATTCTGTTCTGCGTCTTCAGCGGCCCTGTCTGCCAGTTAACTCTTAACCTTCTGGATCTCTTCCCTCTCACAGAAGATGCCACATGTTTCCCAATCCCTCCCTGAAGATACAAACCATCCCACCCAAACAGGGAAACATCCCATCCCAAAATTACAGCTTTTGCATTTCCCCATCCCACCTTGTAACATACAGATGACTCTCGTTTACTTAACCCACACGTACGGAGCACATACGTATTCAGTGTTGGAAAAGACGTTAAGGGAAATACAATAGATTGGACCCTCTTTCCCCACATACTTTAAACCACTGGGGAACGCAGACACAAACTCAAGTAATGATACGGGGCCATATGCGATCAAGTGTCAAAAACCACACACATTCCACAAGGTTCTGGGGAAAGAGAGAGGTGACCATGGGTTGGAATGATCAGGAAGGCTCAGTGAAAGAAGCTGGCCCCTGCCCAGGGTCCTGAAGGATGTCTCTGCTTTGTCAAAGCGGAGAGGAGAGAGAAGGGGGATTCGCGCAGGGGGCAACATAAAGATGTCCGAAACTCAGGACAAGCAAGGCAGTGAGAACATGGTCCAAGATGGAGAAGGATCGCTCCTGGGAGTCTCAGGACACAAGATGGGAGAGCCAAGAGGAGAGAAAAAACCCAGAAATGACAAGCTGAAAACTTCATTTTATAGGAAAATGAGAGACATCAAAAGTACAAAAAGAAAATAAGCCTCGGAGAGCAGGGTATCCTATGGACTGGAGCAGTGTGGTTGTTGAAACTCACGCACCAGGGGAAGACAGACGGTTCTCAAATGCAACAACCTTCTAGGGCCGAGAGAACACACAGCCGTTCGCAGGAGCTTTGAAACCCTCTGCCTACTCGGGACACCTGAACCCCCCGGTCTCCTGTGCTCCACCTCACAGACCTCCATCTGTACTCTGCAACTAGGTGAGACCACCGACCAGAGGCCACCGACCAGACCGTGGACGCGAGGTATTGACGCCTCGTCGCGAGGTATTGCTAAGACCTCACCTAAGCTTACGGCTTGTGCAGCACAAGTAGTTAAGAGCGGTTTGACTGCACAGATGGTGCCTCTGCTCCTCCCCCACTGCCCTCTGCTCCACAGACTTCCTTCCACCTCTCACCAGGACGGCCAATCCGCAGCCCCTCCGCCTTCACTCAAGACGCCGAGCACTTCTTTCCTCTGTGTGAGTGCCAGGATCTGAACGCGGACCCCGAGCCCTGCCCTGTCGGCCTCCCTTCGCCCCGAGCCTACCAGCAGCACACCGGCACTGCTCTGTTTCCTCAACTCCTCTTCTAAGGCAAAAGCCCCACTTGAGGAAGTCGGGCCCCCGTTACCCCAGTGCCAAACACTCTCCGGCGGGGCCGCTGTTTAGCAGCCTCGTGTCCCCAGATACCTAGCAACAGCAGGGACCCTGAACCTTTTCTTCTCTTTTCAGAGTCCAGTCCTTCATTTTCAAGAGATGATCTCAGCTCCTCCATCACAGAAGAGATTCCCTGGGGTCATCTAGGGCGACAGTACGTCTCCAATATGTCTCCTCCTCAGCCTATAAATATAGCAAGATCACTCCTCCCCTGTTCAGGCCAACTCTGCCCTGAACGGCATTTCCCGTGGTCTCTAGGGGACGGGAAACAGTCTAACGTAAAGAAAATACAGAGGCTCCTCCATAACCCAGGAGGAAAGATCAGACCAGAAATTTAGGCGGCCTCTAAGCGGTTTTAGTTTTAGTCGTTGCAGGTTCCTTGAACACACTAATAACTGCCACTTAAGCTCATGACACATACGGACACGAGAATTCTGACCGCGCTACCACGTTTCAGAACTGCCTTTCCTGACATGCACAGAAGAGAGTCTTTTTAGCCTTTAATCGTTTCGAATGCTTTTGAAACACTATTCAGATAATCATGTGAGTCGTAAGACAGTAAGTACCAAGTTTTCAAAAAAGTGCACACTGCAAAAAAATTTCAGGAAGCACACATACTTGGAGCGCCTGGATGGCTCGGTCGGTCGAGTGTCTGGCTCTTGATTTCAGCTCAGGTCGTGATCCCAGGCTCGTGGGATCAAGCCCCAGGCTGGGCTCTGTGCTGAGTATGGAACCTGCTTAAGACTCTTTTCTCCCTCTCCCCTGCCCCTCTTCCCCACTCGTGCTCGGTCTCTCACTCTTAAAAAAAAGAAAAAAAACAACCCGCACGTATTTGAGGTCTTAACGGTGCTAAAACATATCCTTTTCTAATGCAGGGGAAAGACAAGCGATTCTGGCAGGTCTGAAAGAGTCACCCACGGTACACAAGTCATCCACTCAGACGAACTACACAGCAGAGAAGTCTGCCCCCTGCTTCCTGTGCGTCGGAATGGTGTTCCCTAGACTCCTCCTTCAACAACGCCGTCCCAGAAAACCGCTCCCCGAGTTGCCTTCCTCTCCTACTGCTCTCTCTCCTGCAAAGAGCCCTGACGGCCCCTCCGCGACTCCACAGCCCGAACGGACCCCAGTCCTCACCTGCACGACGACGGACACGAGGCTGCCAGCTGGCGAGGATCCACCAAGAGACAGGACAAAGTGAGCTTTCTTCTGACTCCTCACCAGAGCGCTCACGCGAACCAGCTTCCCGGCCAGGTTGGGCTGCACGCCTCTGAGCTTGCCTCTAAAGAAGGAAGAAAGAGGAGAGGGAGAAGTCCTTTCCATTTCTTTTTCCCTGTAGATGCCTTCCCTTCCGCCATAAATAACCTAGTGGTGATTTAAAACTGCCAAAGCGATCATTCCCAAGACTCCCTTCAAACTCTTCCTGACCTTAGATGAGGCAAACTTCACGTGAAGACACCCACTCCCGATACCCAGAGAGGCCCCATCGCCCCCCTCATCTGGAACACTCCACCCGTCCTGCTCCCAGAACCTTTCTCCCCTCCTCCCACCAGCCCACCCCCTCCTCCCAGCTGCATGGCGCTCTGTCCTCCCCCCGACAGGGAAGGACTACCTGTGCCTGAGCAGGCGGGAAGCAGTCTCTGGATAGAGAACAGAGAGAGGGCTGAGGGAGCTCGGACTGCTGGTCAGGGGGAGCACTGGCACCGGAGCACTCAAGAGCTCCAAGTGTCCTTCCCCTGAAGAACTCCACCTGGGAGGAGGGAGGTAGCTCCAACTGGGGAACAGAAAGAGATGGCCCAACCAAGAAAGGTCCAGATCTATGAGCTAGAAAAAACCAAGAGCAAGGGTTAGCCAGGACCCTAGCGTCCCATCCACCCTTCTCCACCTTTCTTCCCTCAGAGACTTAATTTCCTCGCTCCCTAGATACCATTCTTGTTAGGATCTGAGCATCCGACCTTCACCTTCCTACTCACCTCACAGCCCAGGACACCAGTGTTATCTTTCACATAGAGGTCTCCTTTCCTGCACTCTTGTTCCAAGTCCCCTGACAGGTCTGTTAGTGTCCCTAAGAGTAACAGCCGCTCCCGGGGTAGGGGAGTCCCACTTGGTCCAGCCTCTTGGGCCCAAGCCTGGTATGCATTACTGCTCCAGGACAGGTGGCTGCAGCATGGGAGGTTTTGGTGGGTCTTGAGGTCCTGTACTGAGACAAAGCTGCAGAGGGAAGGGAGCAGAGGTCCTGCAAAGCCATATCCAAGCCTAGAAAATTATCCTTAACCCCAACAAATCCCCCAAGTTCCCAAAGAAAAGTCAACAGAAAACATGGACGAAGAGAGGAGTTTGACTCAAGGGCAAAAGCCCCAAGGGCGGGGACGCTCAGTCGGTTGAGCATCGGATTTTTGATTTCGGCTCAGGTCGTGATCCTGGGGTTGTGGGATCGAGCCCTGAGTCAGGCTCCGTGTTGAGCATGGAGTCTGCTTACGATTCTCTCTCCCTCCCTCTACTCCTCTCCTCAGCTCACTCACTCTCTCTCTAAAATTAAAAACAACCAAGGGGCACTTGGGCGGCTCAGTCCATTAAGCATCTGATTTCAGTTCAGGTCCTGATCTCACAGTTCATGAGTTTGAGCCCCATGTCGGGCTCTGTGCAGACAGCTCAGACAGAGCCTGGAGCCTGCTTCAGATTCTGTGTCTCCCTCTCTCTCTCGCCCCACCCCTGCTCAGGCTCTGTCTTTCTCTGTCTCAAAAATAAACATTAAAAACAAACAACAAAAAAGCCTTAGGGCTAAAAGCCTAAGGACATGAGGATGGGGTCTAGGCCCAAAGACTAGGTAGTAAGGCAGGCAGGAAGAAAGTCGGTGCTGAGTGACATTTTGAACAAGACGGAGCTACAGGGGACCCAGAAACACAAAGGAGTAAAAGAACAGCCCGAGGGCAGGAGTGTGGGGATAACAATGGCCACACTCAGCTCCCCTGATGGTGTCTGGTTTCTTAGCTCCACAGAGAACTCCAATGCAGCCACCATGGCCTGTGCCTGATGGCTCGACCTCAGTGGCCCCGGCCAGGCTTCCTTCCTGGTCTGGGAGATCACAGAACTCTCGACTGGCGGGGAAGCAGAGGCTGAGACGGGAGTCGCTTTCAAGAGCTCCCCGATCTCAGAAGATGCTTAGGATCAGCCGTTCCCAAGGCAAGTGCTGCAACACCGCCCACCACTATCCATGACGAGGCGGGGCGTGGATAACGTGGTAACAGGCGAACTTATCACGGTCGGGACAGATTCACACCTGTAATCCTGTGACTGCACACACTGGCATGCTCACCATCTTCTGAGCAGAAAGAAGAGAAAGGATAAAGATACAGAACGTCGTAACTCACCCTCCTCTGTATCACGAACATGACCCCCGTGTGGGTACCAACAGCGGGGAACGCTGTCCTAGACGGCCCACTCCCCTTCCACACCTGCTTCCTTCTCTCCCACACGGATGTGCACAACATAAAAGGCACAGATGGTAACTAGTATGTGTCGAGTCCCTGTTACGTACACACGATACTGGGCCCGTTCCCGCTCAGTGATTCACTGAAGCTTCACCCCAAATCACTGTAAACACTACCAGCGAGGAAACTTTGAGAAGTCAGGAACCCAGGGGCGTAGGTGGTAAAGCCAAGGGTGCCTCGCTCAAAAGCCCATGTTCTTTTCCTGTTTCTCTACTGCTCTAACGGCCCGGGACAAAGCAAGTGGAGACACCTTCAGGACAGAAAACAGTAAGGACAGGGGTCACTCTCCCCAGACTCTTCAGGGTCTAGGTCAGGAAACTGAAGGTGAGAACTTCAAATCCTTGCATCTGTCACTGCTCTCCAACTTTCACTGCCTAACATACTGCCTGGCACACTGCAGGCACGTGACCAAGGAGAAAGGAAAAAGATGATTAAAATCTTTGAACCTGTCAAACAATTCCTGTTTGATCCCCACCCACCGTTCTTTACAGACTCACTTCTACGTAACCTGCCATCGATTTTCCGTTTATCTTGAAAACAACAAGAAACTTCAAAAAGCTTCCAACTTTCCTAACAATTCCTGACTTCCCGCTTCTCCATTGTTCTAGCAACGCCAGAATCTGGAGAGATTCGGATCTCTTTTGTCTTAGACTGATCGCAGAGGCCACGAGGCGCATACTCGGCTCACCTGCGGGAGACTCTACGCCACTGCCAGAGGCTGCACAACCTCCTCTACTAGGACTAATCAGTAAGTAGTTCTCTGTCCCCGGGCCCTTCCCATGTAAGCAGGACAGTTTTGTCCTGAGACTTCATCCCGTGTTTACATAAACAACGTATTTAACCTTAATAGTTACGGACGTGGACGAGAACTGTAGGAAAAGATGGGAAACCAGAGGCCCATGGATTAGGATGAGAAGAGTTACACAGGAAGAAAAGTGCCCCCAGGCAAGCGTGTCCTGAGAAATTACTTTGGGATTCAAATAAGACATCATTTCATACCCATCAAAGAGGCAAAAAAACCCATTTTTTTAAACAAACCCCAGATTTGGAAAAGGTTCCGGATGTAGACGTATACCGCTACGTGTATCCGCTGGTACAACTCCACCCACGGGAAAGCAACGTGCAAACGGCTAGTGAGGCCACTGTGTGCACACCCGCGGAGCCTGCACTCCCCTTCAGGACGGTGGGTGCTGCTGGAGAAGGGCAGGGAACCGGATCAGGGTAGAGCGCTTAGGAGACTCCACCGAATCTGTCACGCTTCACTTCTCGTAAAGAAGAACTGAGGGGCGCCTGGGTGGCTCAGATCATGATCTCGGGGTTCGTGAGTTCGAGCCCCAGATCACGCTCTGCAACGACAGCGTGGAGCCTGCTTGAGATTCTCTCTCTCCGTCTCTCTCTGCCCCTCTCCTGCTCATTCTCTCTCACGCTCTCTCAGAATAAATAAACTTGAAAAAATAAAAATAACAAAGAACTGGAGCCAACACGGCAAACGTGAAGGTTTTCAAAAGGTGAGCAGGAGTACTGACTGTATGACGCAGCAAGCGCACTGCTTTATCGGAGGACTTCCACACGCAGCACCTTCTCAACGAAGGAAGCAGTGCGTTGATTTACATTCTGGCGGACCAGCATGCGTAGTTACCATCGGCTTATAACAAATCCACGGCTGAGAAAACAATTCAGAATTCTGAAAATGACGTTTCGGATAACAGAGTACAGTTAGGCTGTCTTCTCACCAAAGATCCCTCGCCTTTGCGGAGACAGAGCACAGGGCCGAGTGACGTCAAACGGCCATAAGCAGGGTCAGCCCAGGGAAAAAGTATCCTACGCTCGAGTAAGTTTGGGAGATGCCTAATTAAACAAAGCTAAACAGATCTGCACCTTTTTTTATTTTTTAGAGGACAAACAGTGATACGTATATTCACATCATAACAGAATACCATGCAGCAGTAAAAGAGAGGAGCTAGAGCCATCATTAGGAGTGAGTCTCACGAGCACGAGGCACAAAAAGCAAATTGCAGAGGATATATAAGGTATGGTGCCATTTATATAAAAGCAAAAAGTATGCAAAACTCTACAGTATACTGCTTAGGGACAGACACACGTGCAATAAAAACATACTGGGTGGCTCGGTAGATTGAGCGTCTGACTTCAGCTCAGGTCATGATCTCACGGTTCGTAGGTTCAAGCCCCACAGTGGGCTCTGTGCTGGCAGCATGGAGCCAGCTTCAGATCCTCTGTCCCCTCTCCCTCTCTGCCCCTACCCTGCACACGAGTGTGCACGCACACGCTCTCTCTAAAATAGACCTGAGAAAACATATAGACGTACGTATATGTAGAATGCGTATACATTTATATAGAAATAAAAACACAGGAATTAACACACCCCATATTTGAGATAGTGGTTCCTTCCGTGAGGAAGTAATTGAATTTCTTTTCACAGGCCTTTCAGAGCCTTTAATACGTTAATCAGCCTTGTGACTTTCCCAGAGAAGGTTATCACATGTTCAGTGTCTCTTAAACTCATTTAGCCATGGAACCCTTTTCTTGTGGTAACTTATTAACACTGTCTTGAACAGTTTAAGAAACACAAGCGTTGTAAAAAAACAAAAACTAAATACCTTCAGAAGACTTGAAACTCCAGTTTCAAACACAACTAATCTGCACTTGCTGACGTCTTAATGCTCCATACCTTAGTTTCCTAATACACAAAAGAATATCAACGTCTCCACCTTGGGGGTCCTTTTTCCAAATTTTCTGTCTTTCCGTCTTCCTCCCTCTTCTCCTTGTCCCTAACAAGACTGATGTCCCTTGACATCAGTCAATTAAGGAGAACCACAGGTAAGGAAAGCAGCGTAATGGAGGCTGGAGGAACCCAGCAGAAGGGGCTCGATAGACCTTTTCCTCCTGGTAGCACAGCTTCCCCTCAGGCTTGTCATTTTCCCCTTAACTACAGGTCATTCCGTTTCAGTCCCAAAGTTAACTTCCTCTCTTAGAGAGCCCGCCTCTCCTTACCTGTAGCTGAGGGGCAGGGGAAAACCCTGGTTCTTTCCCTGGGACAACCAGATGGTCTTCACACAGTCAATTACCAACTGAGTCAACTGGACATCGGGCTCCGTGCCAGCTGGACACAGGGTCTCTTGGATGAAGGTCCGGGCAGCCTCAAGCCAGGCCTGCTCCTGAGGAAAGTGAATCTAGTTAAAACATCTTCCTAACCGACCTGCCCACCAATGAAATTTGGGGAATAAAGTAATAAAAAGAGAAATTAAGAGGGCACGTAAATAAAGAAGACAAGCCGCAGAGTTGAGCCATTAGAAGAAACCTTAGGCGTGACGTAATTCAGTCACACCTCAGGTCTGACCTCCTTCTCCTGTAGGTGCCATGTGATAACCAATTGCCCCGCTGGAGCTATGCAGGTGGCCTTACACTGCTCTGTGACACCCCCGTGGGTCTCCCCCAACATCTTGGACATACGTCTAAGATCCATGATCACCAGGTACAATATAGTGGTATCCCATCTTACGTGGGGTCTGGTTCTAAAGCCAGCAAGTTGAGAAATACTCAAAATCACCCTTGAAAAAAATCCTTTCTGTTGCTCATAAAGAATATGACAAGGGGGGGGGGCGGGGCGCCTGGGTGGCTCAGTCAGTTAAGCGTCCTACCTTGGCTCAGGTCATGATCTCGAGATTCGGGAGTTCAAGCTCTGAGTCGGGCTCTGTGCTGACAGCTTGGAGCCTGGAGCCCGCTTCAGATTCTGTCTCCCTCTCTCTCTGCCCCTCCCCACTCTGTCTCTGTGTCTCTCTCTCAAGGGTAAACATTTAAAAAAAAAAAAAATGACACAGTATCCTACGGTAACAAGTATATTTAAACATACCGCATTATAAGCAGTATATAAAAAGGACACAATATATTTTTTTTAATTTTTTTTTTAACATTTATTTATTTTTGAGACAGAGAGAGACAGAGCATGAACGGGGGAGGGTCAGAGAGAGAGGGAGACACAGAATCCGAAACAGGCTCCAGGCTCTGAGCTGTCAGCACAGAGCCCGACGCGGGGCTTGAACTCATGGACCGCGAGATCATGACCTGAGCGGAAGTCGGACGCTCAACCGACTGAGCCACCCAGGCGCCCCAGGACACAATATAATTAAAAAAATTTTTTAAATATTTATTTTTCAGGGAGAGAGACAGAGACAGAGCATGAGCAGGGGAGGGGCAGAGAGCGAGGGAGACAGAATCAGAAGGAGGCTCCAGTCTTTGAGCTGTCAGCACAGAGCCCGACGTGGGGCTCGAACTCACAAGCTGTGAGATCATGACCTGAGCCAAAGTCGGATGCTAAACCAACTGAGCCATCAAGCACTCCTAATTTTTAATCATTTATTTTTTTTAGTCAAGTATATACACGTGAGTTCCCATAAGCTAAATCAACGTTAAGATATAATCCCACTGGATTTGTTTTCTGCTCTGTCTTTTCAGCTCAGATGTAGGCTTCCTAAAGAGCACATGAACCACTTTATATACCTACCACACATTCTGGACACACGGTTGTCTGTCTATAGGTAGCTCTAGAAAAGGGGACCAGTTTGGCCTACTTCCAATGCTGGTTTCCTTCGTTTTAAAATTCTGACAGAGTTCAACAGTACTGAGGGGCAGGACCTTTATTCCAATCCCCAGTGATAATTCTAAACCATCACAGCTCAATCCCTGTTCCTCCAGCGCTCTTCTATTAACCTTCTGGTCAATCCTCCACATTCAGTCAATCTTTAGCAGCCTGAGAAACCAGTCTTCACGTTCTAGTGACTTCAGTGTTCTTGTAAACAGCCCTACCACTAAACCTCACCTTCACTCCACCTTCGCTAAACACTGTCACTCATGGCCATGGATATCAAAATTGGGGCACCTAGGGGCGCCTGGGTGACTCAGCTGGTTGAGCGTCTGACTCTTCATTTTGGCTCAAGTCATGATCCCAGGGTTGTGGGATTGAGTCCAGGGTCAGGCTCCGCGCTGACAGTACAGAGCATGCTTGGGATTCTCTCTCTTTAAAATAAAACGTAAAGGGCACCTGGGTGGCTCAGTCGGTTAAGCATCCGACTTCAGCTCAGGTCACGATCTCGCGGTCTGTGGGTTCGAGCCCCACATCGGGCTCTGGGCTGATGGCTCAGAGCCTGGAGTCTGCTTCCGATTCTGTGTCTCCCTCTCTCTCTGCCCCTCCCCCGCTCATGCTCTGTCTCTCTCTGTCTCAAAAAGAAATAAACGTTAAAAAAAATTTTTTTTTTAATAAAATGTAAAAAAAAAAAAAAATTGAGGCACCTGGCTGGCTCAGTCAGTAGAGCAGGTGACTCTTGATTGTGAGTTGGAGCCCCCACGTTGGGTGTAGAGACTGCTTAAAAATAAAGTCTTTAAGAGGCACCTGTGTGGCTTCATCGGTTAAGCTTCCAACTTCAGCTCAAGTCATGATCTCATGGTTCGTGAGCTCGAGCCTCACATCAGGCTCTGTGCTAACAGCTCAGAGCCTGGAGCCTGCTTCGGATTCTGTGTCTCCCTCTTTCTCTGTCCCTCCCCCACTCACGCTGTCTCTATCTCTCTCAAGAATAAATAAGCATTTAAAAAATTTCAAAATAAATAAGGTCTTTATTTTTTTTTAATTTTTTTTAACGTTTATTTATTTTTGAGACAGAGAGAGACAGAGCATGAACGGGGGAGAGTCAGAGAGAGAGGGAGACACAGAATCTGAAACAGGCTCCAGGCTCTGAGCAGTCAGCACAGAGCCTGACGCGGGGCTCGAACCCACGGGCCGCGAGATCATGACCTGAGCCGAAGTCGGACGCTTAACCGACTGACCCACCCAGGCGCCCCTAAATAAGGTCTTTAAAAAAAATTGGAGGGGCACCTGGATGGCTCAGTTAAGCACCCCACTTCACTCAGGTCATGGTCAGTGGGTTCCAGCCCCGTGTTGAGCTCTGTGCTGACAGCTCGGAGCCTGGAGCCTGGAGCCTGCTTCGGATTCTGTGTCTCCCTCTCTCTGCCCCTCACCACTCATGCTCTGTGTCTCTTTCTCTCAAAAATAAACATTGAAAAAAAATTTTTTTTAAATTGGCCCATGCCATCATTCAGCACTGCCTCACCAACGTAAGGAGAGCCTCACCCAGACTCTCATATTTTCTGTCTTCTTTTCTAGCTCCTGAGGGCCTGTCCACTACTTGGCACTGAATATACTACTTGGCATTGAATGTACTACTGTTTTTCAAAGTGTTGCCACTGCCTCGGAATCACCCAAGTTTCTTTTTGTTTTTTAATGTTCTGAGCTATCAGCACAGAGCCCGACGCGGGACTCGAACTCATGGAACCGCGACATCATGACCTGAGCCGAAGTTGGACGCCTAACCAACTGAACTAACCAGGTGCCCCAGAATCACCTAAGTTTTATTAAAAATGTGAATTCATGGATCTCACATGCTGAATCAGAATCCTGGCAGGAGCGGGGGACACAGAAATCTCTATTTTAAATACGCTTCCCCAGATCAGTACTGATAAAAGCTGAAGTTTGAGAACACTATACATTTTTCCCTCAACGACCTCAGCCACTGGATGTCTTTAGTAGCCATCCATAGATGCGAATTTAGCTGAGCTCTATCTCAAGCTCTAATAACATCCGTCTGCCTACCCGATTCTCCACCTCGCCAACGTACAGGCACCACACATCCCAGCACTGTGCTTTTCAAAAAAAAAAAAAACCACTCCTCTTCCAACGTTCACTAACTGGCAAGTTGCACCCTCACCAAATAATTCTACCCTGAAACCCCAAGTCCTCCTTTAATGCCTTCCTTTCCCTACACAAGACCCAAGTCCTTTAGATAGACTCTATCTCCTTTTTTTTTTTTTTTTAAACTGTCTTCACTTCTGGAACCTCAACATTGCTGCCTTGGTCGGGGTCACCATCCTCTCTCACTGCTTTTCAACCACAGCCTTCTAACTGGTACTCTGCACCGCTATCTCAGGAAAGGAAAACTCCAATCGCTCTTCTGCTTAAAACTCTCCACTAACTCCCGATTATCCTCAGTTTAGGGTCGCTATTTAGCAAGACTTCTAAGACGGTCAGCTCTCACTCCTCCATCACCACCCAACTGAACTTGAGTTTTTCAGAGATACCTGTTTCTATCTCTTGCTTCTCAACATGTCTTTGCCTCCGCCTTGAAACCTCTTTCAGCGCTTTTTCTGCCTGGCTAACCCCTACGTGCGCTTCGGGTCTCAGACGTTTTTTCTCGATCGTCGTTATTCCTTCACCCTGCAGCTGCGTCAGGGGCCTCCCCCCCGGAACCCTCAGCCCCACCGGGCTCCACGAGTCCGCTCCCGGCTTCGCCACGGGCTGGAAGCCTGCAGAGTGGGCGGAGACGTGTCCGAGGCTCCCAGCTGGCGCCCCGGGAACAAACAAACACATTCGCAGAAACCAGCGACGGTGGGAGGAAGGACAGCCTCCCAGGCCCCCCTCGCCCGGGCGCGGCCGGGGCAGGCACGGAGGCAAAGAAACATGGTGGAGGGAGCAGGAGAAAGGGGAGAATCCGGGCGCACGAGGAAAAAGGGACGAGGGACGGAGAACGGCACTCACGGAGTCGGGAGCCGGAGCCGTGGCGGCCTCCATGATGCGCCCGAGGCTACGCCCAGGGAGAGCCCGCTAACGGCCGTCGCGCGAGGGCTCTCGGGAAGGCCGCTCCGTGACGTCATCGGTGGGCGCGGCCGCGGCTCCGCCTCCGGCTCCGGGTGTCGCTGCGCAGCCGCGGTGACTCTGGTGCCCCCCCAAGCCGTGCTCGCCTGTGGCTTCCTGTCTGGCCTCCCCCGGAACGGGGTCTAGCGCAGCCCGCCTGGTTGGTCGCTCCTAAGCATCTTTCGATCTCCCTGATCTTACCAACCAGAGAGAGCTGTCTCCTTAGTGCAGCCTGAGCACATCATTCATACTTATGTGACGGCCTTGACTCACTGCTGTAATTGTTTCTCCGCTATGCTGTACCTAGAAGCTTTATCCTACTTATTCTGTTTTTCTGTGTATCCTGGTGCCTAGAACAGTGATTGTTGCTAATAAGAGCTGGGGGCGTCTGGCTGGCTCAGTCGGAAAAGCATACGACTCTTTTATTTTTTAAGTTTATTTTTGAGACAGATTGAGAGAGAGGAGGGGAGAGAGAGAGTGTGCCAAGCAGGCTCCGAGCTGTCAGCACAGAGCTCAAATTCAAACTGAGATCATGACCTGAGCTGAAACCAAGAGTCAGATGCTTAACCCACAGAGCCATCCAGGCACTCCCTGGGTAGAGATTACTTACATAAAACTTTAAACCATGTCTTTCTTTGAAATATATATGCATATGAACTGGGTAAATATTTGTGGCTCAACTAATGAAAGCCTTTTGCTCTTTCTACCTCAGTCAACCAACCAAGCATTCCCTGGCTTAGTAGGCAGTGAGTAAGCAGAATTCAGGCAACTATGCACCAGGCACTGGGAGGGGAAGACAGGAGATTAGAAAGGTAAAGTGAGGAGGTTGGGGGAATATGCGAGAGAAGTAAAGGGGGTTAAGGGGTACAAACTTCCAGTTATAAGTCACAGGGATGAGTCACAGCATAGAGAATATAGTCAATAATATGGTAATAGCTTTGTGCTGACTTACCGTGGTGAGCATTTCGTAACGTATATGCTTTCTGAATCACTCTGTTGTTTGATTGAAACATAATAGTATTGCATGCCAACTATACTCCAACTAAAAATTCAAACTTTAAGAAAAAATAAAGTACAGCGAAAGAGGGGCATTTAAAGTTGTAAACTTGTAGCAGCTTCCAGTTGTTTTTGGAACAAGATAGTAGAATATTCTAAGTATGAACATTGTAGGGGCTCCTGGGTGGCTCCGTTAAGCGTCGACTTCTGCTCAGATCATGATCTCACGGTTTGGAGTTCGAGCCCCGTGTTGGGCTCTGTGCTGACAACTCAAAGCCTGGAGCCTGCTTCAGATTCTGTATCTCCCTCTCTCTCTGCCCCTTCCCCGTTCATGCTCTGCCCCCTCCCACTCAAAAATAAATAAACATACAAAAACACTGTAGACAATAAGAATGCTCTAGTCATCATTTAACAGGAGAACATAGGCTTTAATTCTACAACTTATGGTATCCCCTAATTCAATTGCACATTCGATGTAAGCTCTCTATTCCTGCAGTGCATTGCAATGACAAATTGTGTAGAAAGGGAATCTTTGCAGTCACTCCCCATGATTACTTTAGATATGTTTCTTGCCTTTTCACCGAAACAACAAATTCCCCCCAAAACACCCTTGTTAAAACGCCTGTCAAAGCCTGAAGTCCCAAACCTCATCATTCCTTTTGCTTTCAATGTTTTCTGGACTCTGGAAGACTCCCTGTAGTTACCAAATCCATGAAGATATGCCCTACATCCTGGGATTTACTTTTGATGGTTCACAGAAGGGAGCGTTGAGTATCAGTGACAGTGATCAGAGAAAGTTGTACTTCTCACCCTCACCACCCTCCCTTCACTGGTGTCATTTAAATGTCAGGCTAATCTGGCGGCAGCATGCAAAAACCAAATGAGAAGGGCACAAGAGAATAACAGGACACTGAAATAGATCATGCTTGATTTAATAAGCATCTTAAAGGAAAAGGGTGGGAGAGGGGAAGATGTTAGGGAAGCATGGAGAAGAGTGGTTTGTCCGTCACACAGGGAAGGAAGTGTGGTGCTGTCCTCTAGACCTGGTGATTTTGAACAGGCTATTCTTGTCCAAGGGGCAGCTGGATATATGGGACCAAAGTCAGGAGAGGGATTAGGGCCCAAAGGATAAGTCTGGAAGTCACTATATGGAGGTGAAAGCTGAAAACTTACGATACACCGGGAATACTAAAATGTTGGGGAGAGGTGCCTGGCTAGCTCAGTTGGTAGAGAGGTGACTCTTCATCCCAGGGTTGTCAGTTCAAGCTCCACGTTGGGCAAGAAGCCTACTTAAAAACAAAAACAAAAACAAAAATAAAAACAAAAACAAAAACACAAGAAAATACGAAGTAAATAGGATCAGAGAGAGAGTTGAGCAAACTAAGGCTCCTGGAAGGCTCTGGAAGGTACGTACTGGGTGGAGCCAAGGAGCGCCTAAAGGGAAAGAAACCAAGAGGTGCTCAGATGTCAAAAGATTAATACATGACCTCTGTCAGAAGTGAGCCCTGAGAAAACTCATTTCAATAACCTGGAACTTTACACATCAAACAGGTAGCAACTATTATATCTGGGGCACGGCTGGAATTAGGGTGAATGAACATTTGAAGTATCTCCATAAGTTTTGCACCCAGGTACTCACGTGCCTTACCTCCCTTTTGGCCCCTATATAGCAGAGGGGAATAAATAAGGAAACAGATGAGGATCAAGACTTTCACCTTTTACTCGGAACATTTCTCTGTTAAAGATTCATTAAAAAGACCTCTGGGCCATTGGCCCTGGCACAGCTCTCCAGCTTACTTGCCGTCAGGCTTCAGGCAAGATTTAGCTAATGAGAGGCAGAAACAGTTTGTGTGGGAACTTGGCCCGAGAGAGAGAGAGCCCAATGTTTATTTCCTTTCTCTTTCAACACTGTAATTGTGCCCTCGGATGCCCTTTCATGGCTGCACCTCTCAGCTGATGGCACTCTTCCCTCCTTTGTCCCTTTAAGCCTACAGGTGGTAAGCACTTTCTGCCAGCCTCTGGATGCCCCCACCCCCCACTGTACTTTGTTAGTTCCCTTAATCCTGCCCGTATCTCTGTAAAATACACTCTATTGAATTCCTGTTGTTAGACCTTTTCGAGTGTGCCATTCATATTCTGATAGGATCCTCACTGATACAAACCATGTATCTATGTATTACGAGGGTTTAAAAAAATGCACAAAAAAATGTGTACATAGGTAGAAAGTGCCAAGTGACAAAACCAGGTAACAAGTCGTTGCGAGGAACCTCAGCTCCCACATCTGTACACCAAGGGTTTTTGTGAAGATCAAACGAGATCCTGTCAAGTGCCTTAACGGGCGTTTAGTGAATGTCTTCCTATCGTTGTCATTGTTACTGTCACTGGCGAGAGTGTGGAAATTAAAAATGTAGGCCTCCCACTCTGCTAAGAATTAAATAAATCTAGGGGCGCCTGGGTGGCGCAGTCGGTTAAGCGTCCGACTTCAGCCAGGTCACGATCTCGCGGTCCGTGAGTTCGAGCCCCGCGTCGGGCTCTGGGCTGATGGCTCAGAGCCTGGAGCCTGTTTCCGACTCTGTGTCTCCTTCTCTCTGCCCCTCCCCCGTTCATGCTCTGTCTCTCTCTGTCCCAAAAATAAATAAACGTTGAAAAAAAAAAGAATTAAATAAATCTATTCATTTATTAAAGAAAAAAAAAGTGAAAGAAAGCCAAAGTAGGAGGGAGAGGGAAACTGAGTCCTGGACAAGGACGATGCTTCTCGTTCCGTTTCCTGCATTCAAAGTTCCTGTCTCCGTCACAGTTTATAAGGACACCGGGGAGGGCAGGCCATGGGACCTACCGTATTTCCAAAAAAACAAAAACAAAACCCCCCAAACCAAGAACTCAGCCCGTTACTGAGCTACACAAGCTGGAGGGGTGCGGGGGGGGGGGGGGGGGGGGGGGGGGAAGTACCGGAAGTTGCTCGGCGGCCCCGCCCACGGGAGTGAGCCCCGCCTCTTCCGGGCTCCACGGCGGGCTTGAGTTCGAGAACCTCTGGACCCGGGATCGTGGATTCCACGTGCGTATGGCTATCACGCGTCAGTCCTGACACCTTGTTTGCCACACCCTTTCGCCACCCTCTCCAGGTCTGACTCAGGCCACGTCCGTGTCCCTAGCGGGTCCCGCCCAGCTGTGTCCAGCTGCGGCGCATTCGTGCGACCTTGCGCGCCTTCCCGAGCCGCGCGGCAGGGCAGACTCCCCGCGTACCCTCAGCCCCTCTCGCCCGGAGCGCTCGGCCAACGCAAAGCCTGGGACCTCCTCGATTATGTCATGCTAGCCGTTGGGGATGCAGCCCTGCCGTGGGCAAGCCTGTCCCTGAGCTCTTGGGGCTTCTGTTTACGGAGTGATAGACGAAAGTCAGATGGCTCACGTGTGATAATTCCTATAGGAAGGACGGTATAAAGGACGACTGGGAGGGGGCCCAGTTTCAGAAAAGGGTGATCAGAAGCGTGGGGAGCGCTGAGAAAGGCGGGGATCGAGACTGATCGGTCAGGAGCATCATCGTTCACGGAAATGAGGCCTGGCCCGAATGGAGATTTTGGGCTAGTGGGGCAGGTAGAGCTTAAAATGAATTAAAATGTCAGGTACTGATAAGCACTGGATTAATAATCATTTAAGCTAATCATATATAATTCTAAAGCTTATATTTTATAATTAGTTAAATTTACATTAGTTGTAATTAACTTTAGTTATGACTAATTATATGCAAATATTAAACATTAAATTAGGCTTTCCTGGGTGGCTCCGTGGGTGAAGTGTCCAACTCTTGATTTCAGCTCAGGTCATGATCTCAAGGTTCGTGAGTTTGAGCCCCACATCCAGCTCTGTGCTGACACCACCAGAGCCTGCTTGGGATTCTCGCCCTCCCTCTCTCTCTCTCTCTCAAAATAAATAGACTTGAAAAACAACCTAAATTAATTAAATAAAACAGGGCTGTCTGAGAGGGGCTAGTTCAGAAGGGTGGATCAAGGAAGTCCCTTCCAAGAAGGTGATTTCACCAGGAATCTAAGTCACAAAAGTGCTAGCTGTGCAAATATCCACGTGAGAAAAACACCTTCCAGAACTGAGATTGACAAGTTAAGAGAAACAGAAAAGAAGCCAGTGTGGTGGGGCCTTGGGGATGAAAAAGAGTGTGGCATAAGATAGGGTTGGAGTAGTGGGCAGTGGCCAGACTAGGAAAGCCAGGTACTGGGTTGGAAGGTTTTACCACGTGTGATGAGAAGCCATGATCTCATTTATGTTGAAATATGCCAAGTGGCTGGTGGCTAGGGCGGGAGTGGGATTGGGGTGCTATTCAGGAGGTCCCAAGTGACTGATCGTAGTGACAGATGGTAACAGGGATGGAAGGGTGTGGACAGATCCGGGGATATGTTTGGAAATGGCTTTGCTGGCAGATTGGGTATACAGAGAGGGCTCAGAGAAAGAAGAATTAATGTAGACTGTATTTTTGGCTTGAGCAGCTGGTTTGTTAGTGTTGACCGGAGGGAGAAAACTGGGAGAATAGCAGGTCTGGAGGAGTGAGGGATCAAAATTTGTGTTTTGGCCAAAACGGACAATCATCTGTGTTTATGGCACATCTATGTGGAGATGTCACGTAAGCATTTCGTTTTATTATTTTATTTTATTTCTTTTTATTGTTTAAGTTTTGTTAATGTTTATTTTTGGGAGACAGAGACGGCATGAGCGGGAGAGGGCAGAGAGAGAGAGGGAGAGGGAGACCCAGAATCAGAAGCGGGCTCCAGGCTCTGAGCTGTCAGCACAGAGCCCGATGCGGGGCTCGAACCCACGAACCACGAGATCGTGACCTGAGCCGAAGTCGGACGCTCAACCGACTGAGCCACCCAGCCGCCCCGCATTTTATTATTATATTTCAAAGATTTTATCTTGACGTAATCTCTCCACCCCACGTGGAATTCGAACTCACAACTTGAGGTAAAGAGTTGCACGTTCCACTGACTCAGCCAGCTGAGCACCCCAGTCATGTGAGCATTTTAACGTACTGCTTTGGCGTTTCAGGGAGAGTCCAGATTGAGTTAAGTTAGGGAATCTGTTGGCAGGTGGCAACTCAAATAATATGAAATTGCCGTTTTTGGTTAAAAGAAATGGTTGAATGCTGGCATTTTCAGTTGCTCAGTCTACCAGACGGTATTTAAAGCCACGAGTCTGCACAAAGTCACTTAGGAAGAGCATGTAGAGGGAAGAGAATGAAGGACAGGTTCCCAGCAGGCGCCTCAGAAGGCAGAAGAGTGTCAGAAGAATGGTGTCATCTGACTTCAGCAGCTGGGCCCAGTCCGGCTCATCCTATAGATTTACACTTAGATGCTATTTTTCCCTGCAAGTCTTCCTTAATTCCTAAAGTGCTAGGTCGGTACCCACAGTCTCTTGGCCCTAACCACAGTGGCCTGGAAACGTTTGGGTCCTTGCCTGTCTCCCTCAATAAAATGTAACCTCTACAAGGGCGGAAATGGTTCCTAAGACCGTGCGTGGGGGCCCGGCAAGGAGCATGCGTCGAGAATGTACCTGTTCCTACATTTTGCAGGGTTAATTAAGACCCCCAAGCTTCCGTTTTTCAGAGTACCTCTGAAAATGCCCCTCTCTCCCCCACCCCATCCCTAACGCCTCCGAAGCCTCATCTGTCTTCGGAACGTGAAATCAGTTTGACAGGTTATAGTGGGTGTTACTTTTTAGGAACCTAACGCCTCCCTCCAGTACGGGACGCCTGCAGAGATGCCCTCAGTCCTTCACTTCTATGTCCGTCCCTCTGGCCATGAGAGGGCGGCCTCTGGACACACTCGGAGGAAGCTGCAAGGGAAATTGCCAGAGCTGCAGGCTGTCAAGACCGAGCTGTGCTACAACGTGAACTGGACAGGTTGGGCCAAGTATCGGATTCTTGGGGGAGGTCTACCAGGCCAGGGGCCGTGTCTCCAGGTATCCTTGCCCTGTCCCTCCGTGCAGCGGACTCCCTCCCAAGCACCGAGGAGATGAAGAAGCTCACGTGGCTCTTTGGCTGCCCCTTGTTACCGGGTGATGTTGCCCAGGAGTCCTGGCTCTGTTCTGACTCCAGCGACCTACTGCTGGAGGTTGGGCCCAGGCAAGTGTCTCAGCCCAGGGCGATCCATTCCGTGTTCTCGGGCATTCCTCCCTTGCAGGCACACTGCCCACCCCTTCTGCTTCCATCCCTCTCCTTCCTCCCATCTCGATCCTCGGCGGATCTGTACTTCCTTCGTTCCGTCCTTCTCCCTGCCCGGAACGCCACACCCCGCCCGGAAAGCCACTGAAACCGGGGGCTCTGGGGTCCTAACCATCCGGTCCACTCCTCAGGCTGAACTTCTCCACCCCAGCCTCTACCAACGTCGTGTCCGTGTGCTGGGCTGCGGGGCTGGGGGCCGTGGATCGCGTGGAGACTACCCGGCGGTACCTGCTCTCGGTGAGGCCTGAGATAAAGAGATGAGGTCCTGACTTTACAAAGGTAGTAAAGGAGAAACGGGGAGGAGCTCTTGGCTTTAGGCCTGTCCTGTTTGCAAGTTGTTCACTGCCTGAGGCTACCTGGTCGAGGGCTGAATGGGACGGAAGTCCAGCCTGTGCGCCCCTTACGCGGACTCGTGCCCGGCAAGGGCGTGTTGTTCTGATCAGAACACGGGCACCACGGAGACAGCAGTGGGCCGGCCCTGCGTGACTTAGAGGACCGGGGTGCTCCATTTTGTCCACTCTTCAGCTCTCCGCCCCCTGCCCTCTGCGTGTGTCTCCACCCCTAGTTTGCCAAGCCCCCTTCCTCCGAGGCGAAGACCCTGGCTCTGGCTACCCTGCATGACCGGATGACGGAGCAGCACTTCCCGCGGCCCATCCAGAGCTTCTCCCTTCGGAGCATGTCAGCACCTCTCAACGGCCAGATCGACATCCTGGCAGAGGGCCGGTGTGCCCTGGAAAAAGCCAACCGGGAGCTAGGTGAGCAGGGGTGCCCGGGAGGCAGGCCCAGGCGAGGCCAGTCGGGATGCCGGGACCCGTGACAGTGGGGGCCTGCACCCCACCGTCCGCTCTTCCCGTGGTTGTCTCCTAGGCCTGGCCCTAGACTCCTGGGACCTGGATTTCTACACCAAACGCTTCCAGGAGCTAAAGCGGAACCCCAGCACCGTGGAGGCCTTCGACCTGGCTCAGTCCAATAGGTGGGAAGGAATGGGGGCCATCCTGATGTCTGAGCCCGTGGAGGTTGGAAGGGGAGGGCGCAGGGACCCGCCTTCATGGCTGTCTTTTGGCACGGGGGCGTCCCCGAGTCTGTCTGGGGGCCCGGGCTCCACGTCCATGCAGTCGTCTCCATTCACGTCTTGACACCCTGTTCACTTTGAGTCCGAGCGGTCCACAGTGAAAGAACGTTTGAGGCTTGTGGGTTTGGGAATCTGGTGTGACCTGTTATCTGAGTGAGAGCTGGCTGTACCGTAACAGTTGCTGACGCTGGTGGGGAGAGCCAGCACGGTGTCCGACGTGACCCGTGTTTCTGCCGGCCCTCCCCCCGCTCCCCCGTCACCCCTGCAGCGAGCACAGCCGACACTGGTTCTTCAAGGGCCAGCTCCACATGGATGGGCAGGAGATGACGCACTCCTTGTTTGAGGCCATCATGAGCACTCAGGCGTCCTCGAACCCCAACAACGTCCTCAAGTTCTGTGACAACAGCAGGTGGGCTGGGTCCTAGGCTGGGGTGGCCTCGGGTCCAGGAGAGGGGAGGCCCCAAGCCTTCACGGGGTAAGCGCAGACCCCAGGAAGGAAGCAGGGTCCAGAACCAATGTGTCCACAGCGCAATCCAAGGGAAGGAGGTCCGATTCCTACAGCCCGAGGACCCCACGCGACCAAGCTGCTTCCGGCAGCAGCGGGCGCTGAGACATGTCGTCTTCACGGCGGAGACCCACAACTTCCCCACAGGTGAGCTGGGTCCTGGGGACAGGTGAGGGAGCTCGGAGTGTAGGGTAGAGTGAAGGTCCTCGGCTGGGTCTGGGAAAACAAGACAGGCTGGTTGTCCTGAGTTTTAATGGGGTGGGCAGGGTTGGGGTCTCTCTCTGTGGTACCTATACCTCTCCCCCGTCTCTTTACAGGAGTAGCCCCCTTCAGTGGGGCGACCACAGGCACCGGGGGCCGGATCCGAGATGTCCAGTGCACGGGCCGTGGCGCCCACGTGGTGGCTGGGACTGCTGGCTACTGCTTTGGAAACCTGCACATCCCAGGTCCTGCCTCTTTGCTCCCTGCCGTCCCTTCCCTGTCCCGGCAGGCCTGGAGCACCTGTGTTTCTTAAGGTCATCCTGGGTGCCTTTTCTTGGGAGGCAGGGCTCCATTGTAGCTGGCCTTTCACCGACTGTGGCCGTGAGGACTCTTAAGCCCAGGGGAGACCCAGGTGCCCAGATAGGCTTTGCAGAACTGCAACGTTCTTTCTTTTTTTTAAGTTTATTTATGTTTTGAGAGAGAGCGCAAGCATGAGTGGGGGAGGGCAGAGAGAGACGGAGAGAGAGAGAATCCCAAGCAGGCCCCGCGCTCTCAGCACAGAGCCCAACTCACAGCTCATGGAATCATGGCCTGAGCCAAAACCAAGAGTCTGATGCTTAACCGACTGAGCCACCCAGGCGCCTCCTGCAATTTTCTTTATAAAAAAGCATCTGCTCAGCAACGAAACATGGTGTTGGGTCAGTCTTAATGATCACCACCTGCCCCCAAAGTCTAATTTCTTAGAGAGCCCTAAGAACTCTGATCCCAAGACTCAAGAAAGGCTGGTGTGGGAGGTGGGGAACAAGATCGGCGCTTAATCACAGGCTCTACACCTCCTTGAAATAGAACTTCCAGAAGCGGGACATTCCACCCACACGGGTGGTCCTTGGTGGATTAGACTCTTCCCAAAGGACCCTGGCGCCTCTGTCTTTTTTTTTTTTTTTTTTTTAACGTTTATTTATTTTTGAGACAGAGACAGAGCATGAACAGGGGAGGGTCAGAGAGAGGGAGACACAGAATCTGAAGCAGGCTCCAGGCTCTGAGCTGTCAGCACAGAGCCCGACGCGGGGCTAGAACTCACGGAGTGTGAGATCATGACCTGAGCTGAGGTCGGACGCTTAACCGACTGAGCCACCCAGGCGCCCCTGTCTTCTGTCTTTACAGCCAACCTTCCCCTTTCCTTCCAGGTTACAATTTGCCCTGGGAGGACCCAAGCTTCCAGTATCCTGAGAACTTTGCCCGACCCCTGGAGGTCGCCATTGAGGCCAGTAACGGGGCTTCTGATTACGGCAACAAGTTTGGGGAGCCAGTGCTGGCCGGTGAGGCTGGGGGTGTGGGGGTTAACGGACACCTAGTACTAGAGGTGGGGTGGGGTGAATGACTGAGAGCGCTGGGTTGTGGGGGGCGGTACTGACTGGCCTCTGTCCCCACTGTCTGTGGTGTCCACGCTCCAGGCTTCGCCCGCTCCTTGGGCCTCCAGCTCCCGGACGGCCAGCGGCGTGAGTGGATCAAACCCATCATGTTTAGTGGGGGCATTGGGTCCATGGAGGCTGAGCATGTGAGCAAGGAGCCCCCAGAGCCAGGTAAAAGCCCACCCCCTTTCTCCATATCCAGCCGGCTTTGTCCGCAGCACCCAGCAGCTGCTGGAGGGGAATTTAGAGGCTATGCTAGGGTTCGTTTTTATGTGTTTATTATTTATTTATACACACACGCACATATTTTTTTTTTCTTATTCTCAAGTTATTTAACATACACTATAGCCTTGGCTTCAGGAGTAGAACCCAGTGATTCATCGCTTACATACGGCACCCAATGCTCATCCCAACAAGTGCCCTCCTCCGTGCCCATCACCCATTTTCCCCACACCCATCAACCCTTAGTTTGTTCTCTGTATTTAAGAGTCTCTTACGGTTTCCCTCCCTCTCTGTTTATATTTTTCCTTCCCTTCCCCTTACGATCAAGGGGTTTGTTTTTAATCTCCCAGCTCCTGTGTCTTCTCCCCAGTATAGGTTTTCAAGGCAGGACGGCGCTTTATGCCCATGGGGCTGTCTCCGTCTGTGTTGCCTCTGTGTGCACCTGTTTCCTTCTACCCGCCAGGGGCCTGCCCTGCTAAGTCGAGGCAACCAGCGCTGTCCTCCAGGGGCTTTTATCTGCTCGCTCAGTTCAGGTGGGCAACCATTTGTCAGGCCCCACCCTGTGCCGGATCGTGGGGTACGATCAAGATAGGAACCAGGTCCCGTGTATTGAATAGGTGACCCCGTCACATGGTTCAGAATTTAAAAGGCAAACAAGGTTATACAGCAAAAACTGTCCTTCCCTTGACCTCCAGCCACCATGTTTCTCTCCCTAGAGATAATCACTGTTAACCAGTTAACTTGCGTACCTTACTGGAGATATTTCCAGCATATATAAACAGACCTGGGGCGCCCGGGTGACTCAGTCGGTTAAGCACCCGACTTTTGATTTCGGCTCAGGTTATGTTTTCACAGTTCGTGAGACTGAGCCCCGCGTCGGGCTCGATGCCAAGCGTGGAGCCTGCTTGGGATTCCCTCTCTCCCTCTCTCTGCCCCTCCACTCATGCGTGCTAAAAGGAAAGAACTTGTTTAAGAAAACAGACCTATATGGGGGCACCTGGTATGCTCAGTCGGGTTAAGCGTCCGACTTCGGCTCAGGTCATGATCTCATGGTTTATGAGTTCGAACCCCTCGTCGGGCTCTGTGCTGACAGCCCAGAGCCTGGAGCCTGCTTCCGATTCTGTCTCCCTCTCTCTCCGCCCCTTGTCTGTTCCTGCTCTGTCTCTCTCTCTCAGAAATAAATAAACATTTAAAAAAAAAAGGGGGGGAAAGAAAACAGGCCTATATGTATATTTGTCCCTTTTTTTAGATAAAGAATATGCGCACACTTCAATTTTTTAATAAAATAGAGATGTAATTTGTGTATCATAAAGGTCACCCTTTTAAACCCACATCAGTGGGGTTTTTTTTAGTGTATTCACAAAGCTGCGCATCGATTCCTACCAATTCCAGAACATTGTCGTCACCACCATACTCCTTAGCACCTTCCCCCCTCAGCCTCTGGCGGCTGCTAATCTACTGTCTGTCCTTGTGGATTTGCCAGTTCCAGATACTTCATGTAAATGGGATCAAACGGTCTGTGACCTTTTGTGTCTGGCATCTTTCACTTAGCATATTTTCAAGACTCATCTGCACCAGAGCGTGTATTAATATTTCTTTTTTTTTTTTTTTTTAACATTTATTTATTTTTGAGACAGAGACAGAGCATGAACAGGGGAGGGGCAGAGAGAGAGGGAGACACAGAATCTGAAGCAGGCTCCAGGCTCTTAGCCATCAGCCCAGAGCCTGACGTGGGGCTCGAACTTACGGACCGTGAGATCGTGACCTGAGCTGAAGTCGGACGCTCAACCGAGTGAGCCACCCAGGCGCCCCTCTTTTTTTTTTTTTTTTTTTAACAGTCAAATGATACTCCGTTATGTAGACCTATCATGTTTATCCATTCCTCAGTCCGTAGACATTTGAGTTTCTTCTACTTTTCAGCTGGTGTGGATAGTGCTGCTATAAATATACGTGTACACGTTTTTCTCTCTTTTCTTTTTTTTTAATGTTTATTTTTGAGAGAGAGAGAGCGCACAGGTGGGGTAGGGGCAGAGAAGGGGGAACAGAGGATCTGAAGCGGGCTCTGCACTGACAGCAGGAAGCCTGATGTGGGGCTCGAACTCACGAACCGTGAAACCATGACCTGAGCTGAAGTCGGACACTCAACTGACGGAGCCGCCCAGGTGCCCCAAATATATGTGTACACATTTTTCTGTGTCCACAGGTTCTCGTATCTCTAGCCTGTATAACTAGGTGTGGAATTGCTGAGTCACTTAGTCACTATGTGTAACTTTTTTTTTTTTAACAATTTAACATTTTTTTTATTTTCATTTTTGGGACAGGGAGAGACAGAGCACGAACAGGGGAGGGTCAGAGAGAGGGAGACACAGAATCTGAAACAGGCTCCTGAAACAGGCTCCAGGCTCTGAGCCGTCAGCCCAGAGCCCGACGCGGGGCTTGAACTCACGGACCGCGAAATCATGACCTGAGCCGAAGTCGGCCGCTCAACCTACTGAGCCACCAGGCGCCCCTACGTGTAACTTTTTGAAAAATGGCCAGACTGTTTTCCAAAGCAGCTGGACCCTTTCATACTCCCCCCAGCAATGTAAGAGGGTTCTGATTTCTCCACATCCTCACCACGTCTTGCTGATCTTTTTTGATTCTAGCCATCCCATGTCATAAAGTCGTGTCTCGTTGTGGTTTTGATTTGCATTTCCCTAATGACTGATGACGTTGACACTCCTCATATGCGTTTCTATGTCTTCCGTGGTGAAATGTCTGTCTCGATTCTTTGTCCATTCTTTTTTAAATTAATTAATTTATTTGTGAGAGACAGAGTGTGAACGGGGGAGAGGCAGAGAGGAAGAGAGAGAATTCTAAGCAGGCTCTGTGCCCAGCGCAGAACCCAATGCGGGGCTTGATCTCTTGATCTCACAACTGAGATCATGACCTAAGCCGAAACCAAGAGGCAGACACTTAACCTACTGAGCCATCCAGGCACCCCTCTTTGTCCATTTTTATTTTATTTATTTTTATTAATTTTTTAAATTTACATCCAAGTCAGTTACCATATAATGCACTAATGATTTCAGGAGTAGATTCCAGTGATTCATCCCCTACATATAACACCCAGTGCTCGTCCCAACAAGTGTTCTCCTTAATGCCACTTGCCCATTTAGCCCATCCTCCACCCATAACCCCTCCAGCAGCCCTCAGTTTATTTTTTTCTTTGATTATTTTTAATTGGTTTTTCTTTAATTTATTTTTGAGAGTGAGAGAGCATTAGTGGGGGAGAGGCAGAGAGAGAGGGAGTCACAGAATCCCAAGCAGGCTCCAGGCTCCAAGCTGTCAGCACACAGCCCGACGTGGGGCTCGAACCCACAAGGTGAGACCATGACCTGAGCCGAAGTCGGACGCTTAACTGACTGAGCCACGCAGGCGCCCCAGTTTACTCTTTATATTTAAGAGTCCCTTATGTTTTGTCCCCTTCCCTGTTTTTATATTATTTTTGCTTCCCTTCCCCTATGTTCTTCTGTTTTGTATCTTAAATTCCACATACGAGTGAAGTCATATGATACTTGTCTTTCTCTGACTAATTTCGCTGAGCATAGTACCCTCTAGTTCCATCCATGTTACTGCAAATGGCAAGTTTTCATTCTTTTTTACTGCCAAATAATTCTCCATTGCCTATATATACCACATGTTCTTTATCCATTTGTCTGTCGTTGGACATTTGGGCTCTTTCCACACTTTGGCTATCGTCGATAGTGCCGCTGTAAACATGGGGGTGCATGTGTCCCTTCGAAACAGCACACTTGTATCCTTTGGATAAATACCCAGTAGTGCAATTGTTGGGTCGTAGGGTAGTTTTATTTTTCATTTTCTGAGGAACCTTCATACTGTTTTCCAGAGCGGCTACACCAGTTTCTTTGTCCATTTTTAAATGGGGTTGTCTTTTTTGTGTAGTTATAAGAGTTTTATATATTCTAGATGCTAGACTTTTATCGGGTAGATACATGATTTGCAAATATATCCTATTCTGTGGGTTGTCTTTTTACTTTCTTCGTGGTGTCTTATGAAACCCCAATGTTTTTAATTTTGGTAAAGTCTGGTTTATCTATTTTTTCTTTTGCTGTTTATGGTTTTGATGTCACGACTAAGAAATCATCGCCTAAGCCAAAGTCCTTAAGATTTACAGCGGTGTTTTCTTGTAATACTTTTTATAGCTCTTAACCTTTGTATTTAGGAAGTCCTAAAGATTTACAGCTGTGTTTTTTGTATATTATTTTTATAGTTTTTAGCTCTTACATTTAGGTTTCTGATATGTTTTGAATGAATTTTTGTATATGGTGTGAGGTAGGAGTCTAACTTCTCCCTTTTATTTATTTTTTTTTTTTTTAATTTTTTTTCAACGTTTATTTATCTTTGGGACAGAGAGAGACAGAGCATGAACGGGGGAGGGGCAGAGAGAGAGGGAGACACAGCATTGGAAACAGGCTCCAGGCTCTGAGCCATCAGCCCAGAGCCCGACGCGGGGCTCGAACTCCCGGACCGCGAGATCGTGACCTGGCTGAAGTCGGACGCTTAACCGACTGCGCCACCCAGGCGCCCCTAACTTCTCCCTTTTATATGTGCATATCCAGTTGTCCTAACACCATGTTTTGAAAAGACTATTCGTACCTTCTTGAATTGTCTTGGGACTCTTGTCAAAAATCAGTTGGCCAGGGGGTGCCTGGGTGGCTCAGTCGATTAAGCGCCCGATTTCGGCTCAGGTCACGATCTGGCAGTTCATCGTTTTGAGCCCCGTGTCGGGCTCTGTGCTGACAGCTCAGAGCCGGGAGCCTGCTTCAGATTCTGTGTCTCCCTCTCTGCACCTCCCCCGCTCACACTCTGTCTCTCTCTCCTTCAAAAATAAACAAACATTAAAAAAATTTTTTTAGGGGCGCCTGGGTGGCGCAGTCGGTTAAGCGTCCGACTTCAGCCAGGTCACGATCTCGCGGTCCGTGAGTTCGAGCCCCGCATCGGGCTCTGGGCTGATGGCTCAGAGCCTGGAGCCTGTTTCCGATTCTGTGTCTCCCTCTCTCTCTGCCCCTCCCCCGTTCATGCTCTGTCTCTCTCTGTCCCAAAAATAAATAAACGTTGAAAAAAAAAAAAAAATTTTTTTTAAAGAAAGCTCAACGGTATTTCCTCTCTGGTAATACAAATAATACTGCAGTGTTTAATTTTGTACAGAGGTGACTTTGCGCCTACGTGAATAAATCCGGAGCGTGAATTCCTCAAAGTGTATTTATCCAAAGAATACTTGCGTTTGTAATACTGATTGCTGTCCCGGTCTGTCTGCTTCCCTGTATCCTTAACTTACTCGTGCTGACACTTGTGTGGGATCTTGACGCCGGTGTTCGGACTCTGTCTTCCTTCCTCCCAGGCATGGACGTTGTAAAGGTCGGGGGTCCCGTCTACAGGATCGGAGTCGGGGGTGGAGCCGCCTCGTCTGTGCAGGTGAGGAGAGTAGCTCAGATGCAGCCTCCGGGACGTTGTGGGGCCCTGTGCGCAGGTGGGGCGTGAGCTCCCGGACCCCCTCGCCTGAGCTATGCCATGCGTTCCCCCAGGTGCAGGGAGACAATTCCAGTGACCTGGACTTCGGGGCTGTGCAGCGGGGAGACCCGGAGATGGAACAGAAGATGAACCGTGTGATCCGGGCTTGCATGGAGGCCGCCAGGGGGAACCCCATCTGCAGCCTCCACGACCAGGGTGCCGGTGGCAACGGTGAGAGAAGGGGTTCGGACAAGGGTCCCGGCCGCCCCGGGCTCTTGCCAGATTCGGCTCAGAGAGGGGCATCGAGGATCTGCGACTGGCCGCCCGGCCCCGGGTCCCATCCTCCACCCCCTGTACCTTCTGGAGAGGCTCCGCTTTGGGGCGTTGGGAGCCTGCTGCCCTGGGGTGGTTGGTGGGGAGGGTGTGGAAGTGATCCGTGCGGGACACACAGCATCAGGGGCTCCCTGGGAGGCCGGGCACTGCCCTCTGTTCGCCGGGTCCCGACCGTGGCCAGGTCACCACCTTCCCACGCACCGTCTCACCAGGCAACGTCCTGAAGGAGCTGAGTGACCCGGCTGGAGCTGTCATCTACACCAGCCGCTTCCAGGTGGGCCTTGTCCCCCCGGGCCTGGCTGCCTCCCCGTCCCCGCCGGCCCCCGCCATCTTCTAGCAGAAACGTGAGCCTGGGGAGTGCCCACCGACCTCTTCCTTTCCTCCTCCCCCGTGGATGCAGCTCGGGGACCCGACCCTGAACGCCCTGGAAATCTGGGGGGCCGAGTACCAGGAGTCGAATGCTCTTCTGCTGAGGCCCGTGGACCGAGACTTCCTCAGTCGTGTCAGCGCCCGGGAGCGCTGCCCAGCTTGCTTTGTGGGCACCATTACGGGAGACAGGAGGGTGAGTTGGCCGCATGGGTGGGCGCGGAGCTGCGGGGGGTGGGCTGGAGCAGGGGGTAGGTGCGGGGAGTGGGAGGGCGGGAGTCGGTGGCTCAGCTGCGGGCGGTGGGCTGGAGCAGGGGGTAGGTGGCTCACATACTGGGAAACGGGGTGGGGCGGGGCGGGGGGCGGGCCCTCGAGGGGAAGCCCAAGCAGAGGGTGGGAAGCGCACCTCGCCGCTTTCTAGAAGTGGCCCCTGCTGGGCCTCACGGTCTCGTGCCCTCTGGGCCATGTTCCCATGGTCTGTAGATCGTGCTGGTGGACGATCGGGACTGTCCCGTCGGAAGAAATGGCGAAGGGGACGCCCCCTCGCCCCCGACCCCTGTGGACCTGGAGCTGGATTGGGTGCTGGGCCAGATGCCTCGGAAGGTGCGTGTGGGTGGGTGGGAGGGAGGCTGGTCTCCCTTCCCCACCCCGGCCCTTCGGACTCCCCCTTTGCCGACGTGCGCCTTCTCACCCGTGTGCCCGGGTGCTCACACCCCTGCCGCCTTCGGTGTCCTAGGAGTTCTTCCTGCAGCGGAGTCTCCCCGTGCTGCGGCCCCTGGCCTTGCCCCCGGGGCTGAGTGTGCGCCAGGCTCTGGAGCGCGTCCTGAGGCTGCCTGCTGTGGCCAGCAAGCGATACCTCACCAACAAGGTTTCCCTGCACCCCTGCTCTGCCCCTCGTCCCCCGCGCCCTTCCCTCTGCTCACCGCCCTGGCCTCCCACTCTTTGGGATTGCCGAGGGGGCTCAACAGGCCCAAGGGAGGAGTGACGGGGCCCGGCGGCCGCCCTGATGGCCTGGTGCCCCCGCGCCCCGGCGTCCCTGTCCCTTGGCCTCTTGCCGACCCTGCCTGGTCCCGCAGGTGGACCGCTCCGTGGGCGGCCTGGTGGCGCAGCAGCAGTGCGTTGGGCCCCTGCAGACCCCTCTGGCCGACGTGGCGGTTGTGGCATTGAGTCACCAGGAGCTCGTAGGGGCTGCCACGGCTCTAGGAGAGCAGCCGGTCAAAAGCCTGCTGGACCCCAAGGTTGCCGCCCGACTGGCTGTGGCCGAAGCCCTCACCAACCTGGTGTTTGCTCTGGTCACCGACCTCCGGGTGAGTCCCCTGCGGCTTCTGCCCTGGGGCTGCAGGCCTCTGCGATGCACCTCCGTCCACCGCTCACCTTTTCCTCCTGCCCTTCGTGCCCGGGACCTCCCGGTGCCTGTGCCCCGGCCCGGTCTCCACGCGGCTCTCCCTCTTTAATGCCCGGTGTCCACCGCTCCCCAGGACGTGAAGTGCAGCGGGAACTGGATGTGGGCGGCCAAGCTCCCGGGGGAGGGCGCGGCTCTGGCCGACGCCTGCGCGGCGATGGTGGCGGTGATGGCGGCCTTGGGTGTGGCGGTGGACGGTGGCAAGGACTCCCTCAGCATGGCCGCCCGGGTCGGCTCTGAGACCGTGCGGGCCCCCGGTATGGCCTGGGGGGTCCCGGGGAGAGCGGGGCAGGGCCTGCGGAGCGCGGCTGGCACCTCACTGTCTCACTCCTTGCCCTGCAGGGTCGCTGGTCATCTCGGCCTACGCTGTCTGTCCGGACATCACAGCCACCGTGACCCCGGACCTCAAGCGTCCTGGGGGCAGAGGTAAACGCGGATGCTTCCCCGTCCTCGCCGCGTCATGTGTTCGGGGGTCTGTGGGTCTGTCCGCGTGCCGGCCGCTTTGGCACTCGTGAGTGTGGTGGGGAGTCCTGAGCCGCTCACCTCCCTCACCCCTTCCCCGTCTCCCCAGGCCGGCTGCTGTTCGTGCCTCTGAGCCCCGGGCAGCACCGGCTGGGGGGCACAGCCCTGGCCCAGTGCTTCTCGCAGCTGGGCGAGCAGCCCCCGAACCTGGACCTTCCCGAGAACCTGGTGCGTGCCTTCCGCATCACACAGGGGCTGCTGCGAGGTGAGCGGGGCCCTGGCGGAGACGGTGTGTGTGTGGCGGATGCGTGGCGGGCGTTCCCCGGCTGAGCTGGCGAGGCTGGGGCAAGAGGGATGCGGCGTCCCCTCTCTCTGGTTCCCACACGTGGCCTGCTGGGTGAGGGCGCGGGGCCGTCAGGTTTGGGCCCTGAGCTTGCTGAGCGTTTTTCTCCTTCCTCCAGACCGTCTCCTCTGCTCAGGCCACGATGTCAGTGACGGGGGTCTCGTCACCTGCCTGCTAGAGATGGCCTTTGCTGGGAACTGTGGGATAGAGGTGGACGTGCCTGCCCCTGGGGTCGATGGTGAGGAGCCGGGGGTCTGGACTCGGGCCTGAGTGGCCTGCAGGGTGGGCCCCGTAGACCCCATGTCCTGTGAGAAAATGGAGCATCCCACCTCCATTCCCTGAGTCCTTTGCCATCTCCCTGACCACTGAGCCAGGTGAGTTCCCCGCCCCTGCCATCTGAGATCTCCCGAGACCCTGAGGCCACATCCTCGGTCTTGGTCTCCCAGGCCTCACCCCACCCCTGATCCTTGCCTGCGCTCACTCAGCCCTTAGCCGCCCCGCCCCCCCCCCCCCCCCCCGCCTCGGTTGTACCTCCGCATCCCCGGTGGCACCCTTGTCACCCTCCCGCCCCCTCTGTTCCCCCAGCGCTGCCTGCATTGTTCGCCGAGGAGCCGGGCCTGGTGCTGGAGGTGCGGGGGCCCGACCTGGCCCAGGTGCTGAAGCGCTACCGGGACGCCGGCCTGCACTGCCTGGAGCTGGGCGCCACGGGCGACGCTGGGCCCCACGCCCTGGTGAGGGAGCGGGCAGCGCCTCGCGGGGGGCCGCGGTCCGCCTGTGCCGGCCCGGGGGCGGGGGGCCGGGTTGGACGTCCTCGCTCTGGCCTCTCCCCGTAGGTGCGAGTGTCCGTGAACGGGGCTGTGGTTCTGGAAGAGTCTGTGAGGCAGCTGCGAGCCCTCTGGGAGGAGACGAGTTTCCAGCTGGACCGGCTGCAGGCCGAGCCGCGCTGTGTGGCGGAGGAAGAGCAGGGGCTCAGGGAGCGGACGGGGCCCACTTACTGCCTGCCCCCAGGCTTCCCCGAAGCTTCCGTGCCCCGAGAGCCTGGTGAGGCAATGTGTGCACAGTCGTGGCTTCCCGGACACTGGGCCGGGGCGGAACCCACGGCCCGACGCCAGGGCCTGCCCTGGAGCCGCGTCTGGGGGGATGGCGGTGGGGAAGGAGCCCTCCGGCCCAGAGACCCTCCTTCACCCTCCAGGTGGTCCCATTCCCCGGGTTGCCATCTTGCGAGAGGAGGGCAGTAACGGAGACCGCGAGATGGCAGACGGCTTCCACTTGGCCGGGTTCGAGGTGAGCGTCGTCGTCAGCGGGGCCGGGGCTGGGCCTCGGGCTCTTTGTCCTCCTGAGCTTCCCCTCCCCGTCCTGGCAGGTGTGGGATGTGACCATGCAGGACCTCTGCTCTGGGGCGATCGGGCTGGACACGTTCCGCGGCGTGGCCTTCGTGGGCGGCTTCAGCTACGCGGATGTCCTGGGCTCTGCCAAAGGTGGGCGTCAGGCTTCCGCCCACGGCCTCCCCCGCCCATTCGCGGGGAGGTGCCTTAGCTCCCTTCTTGACCGAGAGCTGGCCTCTCTCCTCCCAAGTCCGGGGAGAGAGAGCACATTGACTCTGGGCCGGCTGCCAGCACAAGGCCTGTGGCTAACCGACATGAGGTGTGGGAGCGCTGGGTGGCACATGACTCAACCAAAGGGCACCACTCAACACCAGCAGATTGTGCTGTTAGAAAGCCGGCTCAGCACGGCCAGGTCTTTGTTTTCGAGAGAAGCCAAAAATCCAGATTTTTTTTGCACAGAATCTTGTTATTTTTAAAAACGTTTATTTATTTTTGAGAGAGACAGAATGTGAGTGGCGGGGAGGCACAGAGACAAAGAGAATCCCAAGCAGGCCCCACGCTGTCAGCACAGAGCCCAACTCAGGGCTTGAACTCACAAACCATGAGGTCATGACCTGAGCCGAAGTCAATAGTCGGCAGCTTAACCGACTGAGCCACCCAGGCGCCCCTATATGAAATTTTAGTTAAAAAAATTGTTTTTAAATGTTTTATTTTAGGGGGCAGGGGAGGGGCAGAGAGGGAGGGAGACACAGAATCCGAAGCAGGCTGCAGGCTCTGTGCTGACAGCACAGAGCCTGACGCTGGGCTCGAACCTGTGAACCACGAGATCGTGACCTGAGCCGAAGTCGGACACTTAACCGACTGAGCCACCCAGGCGTCCCACAAAAATCTTATTTTTAAATGTTAGGCAGTGAAATAAAGTGTTGCACATGCCCCGCTGGCCAGGCAAGAAACTTACGGGCCATCTCTGGTCCAGGACTTGGCAACATCTGATTTAAGCAGATAAACCTATTTCTTCCCCTTGGATTTGCCCTGAGTTGCGTGCACGTGTGTGTATTTTGGGTGCTGGGGAGGGGCGGGGGTGGCGGTCATGGCAGGGCTGGAACCGGAAAGCAGCCATCCGCCTCCGTTCCGGGTCCCTCCGTGACTTCTGTGTTCCCTGCTAGGGTGGGCCGCTGCTGTGACCTTCCACCCGCTGGCCGGGGCTGAACTGAGACGCTTCCGGAAGCGGCCCGACACCTTCAGCCTGGGCGTGTGTAATGGCTGTCAGTTGCTGGCTCTGCTGGGCTGGGTGGGAGGTAGCCCCAGCGAGGAGGCAGAGGGGACGGGCCAGGACTCCTGGCCGGCCCGGCCGGGCCTCCTGCTTCGCCACAACCTGTCTGGGCGCTTTGAGTCCCGCTGGGCCAGCGTGCGGGTGGGTCCTGGGCCGGCCCTGATGCTTCGAGGGATGGAAGGAGCTGTGCTACCCGTGTGGAGCGCTCATGGCGAAGGTCAGCCTCCCAAAGGCAGGGGAGGGTCTGGCCGGGTGGGGGGCGGGGCCAGAGGGGAAGCTGTGATCTCACTTCCCTCCTCCTCTCCCCACCCCCCTTCCCCAGGTTACATGGCTTTTTCTTCTCCGGAACTCCAAGCCCAGATTGAGGCCAGGGGCTTGGCTCCGCTGCACTGGGCCGACGACGACGGGAACCCCACGGAACAGTATCCCCTGAACCCCAACGGGTCCCCAGGGGGCGTGGCTGGCGTCTGCTCCCTCGACGGCCGCCACCTGGCCCTCATGCCTCACCCTGAGCGGGCTGTGCGGCTTTGGCAGTGGGCGTGGCAGCCTCCTCCCTTTGACACTCTGACTACCTCCCCCTGGCTCCAGCTCTTCATCAACGCGCGAAACTGGACCCGGGAGGGGGGCTGCTGAGCAGGGGGGCGTCGTGGGGGGCACCCGGGCCCAACGGTCTCCGCCCGCCCCATCCCCATCTTCAGAAGCACCCCCACGTCATCTCCACAGACGTCTGGGACAGACAAGGACCAAAGCGCAAAAAAAAAAACCTCAGCTAATGTTACTAATCAGCCCGCTTTTGCCTTACGTTGTGGGATGTGTTCCTCTCTGCCATAGTTTGTTCTTTGTGGACCCGGGAAGCCGCATGTGGTTCTGAGGCAGAAGCCTGCCTGCAGCAGGGGGAGGGTCCCATCGCCCCAGGCCACTCGGGCCAGTGATCGAGGCGTGCCTCCTGTCTTCCTCCGGGCTCCGGGCTCGGGGGCATGTTTTACGTGCCCCTTCCCCATACGTGGGATTGTGGGGCTGGGGGTGTGCGAGAGCACGCAAGTCGGGGCCTGAGTGTTCTCATCAGAAAAACTGCAGAAGGAAGCTTTCGAGATTTCTCTTTTCAAAATGTAGTGCTGGTCGCCTGGGGCCTCAGTCGGTTACACGTAGGACTTCAGCTCAGGTCGGGATCTCCCAGCTCGTGGGTTCGAGCCCCGCGTCGCCGCGACGGGCTCTGTGCTGACAGCTCAGAGCCTGGAGGCTGCTTCGCATTCTGTGTCTCCCTCGCTCTCTGCCCCTCCTCCACTCACCCTGTTTCTCTTTCAAAAATAAATAAAACCTTAAAACAAAATGTAGTGCTGTGTGGTGCAAGCAATTGTTTGCGGACGTTTCTGCAAAACCGGTGTCCAGCTGTGGGGTAGGGCTGCCCCAGTGCGGGCCTCTGAACTCAGCATTTGCTTCTAGATTTAGCAGATCCCTTCCTGGCAGAAAAGGGCAGCACCTGCTTCCCTCGGATTGAGCCTTCAGTATCCAGTCATTCGGTCATTCATTCCATTAATGTGTGGTGATTAGCCACAGGGCCGAACGTGGTCACTGCTCCCAGGGGTCTTCTGGTGTGAATAGAATTTAAAATCACAGCTGTAGGGGCACTCAGTCGGCTTGGTTTTGCCTCAGGTCAGGATCTCACAGTTTGTGAGTTGGAATCCCTAGCCGGGCTCTACAGGCAGCCCAGAGCCTCTCAAAAATAAAGAGTATACCAGGAACTAAGCGTGTGTTTGGCATTTTAAATGTATCTAAATTATGTCACAAGAATTCATCAAGATACTTGAGAGGCTACCCTCTTTGTTCTTTTGTTTTTGGGTTTTTTTTTCTCAAAGGTAGAATTAAGGTTAAATAAATAGCCTAGGGAAACACATCTACGGGCCAGCCGGGAGGCCGGGCTCGGCCTACAGCTGCTGCTGCCTTCCTGCAGTCACGCCGGAGGCGGCGGGACCCAGAGTAATGCTGACAGCCGTCCATCGCCTCCTTTGCTTACAAGACTGTGACTGTGTGCAGAGGTCACTTCCCCAGGACTTGTGCAACTGGAATGCGTTTGCCCCCTGGAGAGTTCAACATCTTTATCCAGGAAATTTCATTCACCAAGGGGCGCCTGGGCGGTTGATTTCAACTCAGATCTTGGTTTCAACTCAGATCGTGATCTCACGGTTCCTGCGTTCAAGCCCCCGAATCGGGCCCCATGCTGACAGTGTGGCGCCTGCTTGGGATTCTTCCCCACCCCCCTCTCTCTCTCTGCCCCTTCTCCATTTGTCCTCTTTCTTTCAGAATAAAAGAAGAGACGGGGCACCTGGGTGGCTCAGGTGGAAGTTCCTGGGTGGAACTTCGGCTCAGGTCCTGATCTTGAGGTTCATGGGTTTGAGCCCCCTGTCGGGCTCTCTGCTGACAGCTCAGAGCCTGGAGCCTGCTTTGGATTCTGTGTCTCCCTCCCTCTCTCTGCCCCTCCCCCACTCATGCTGTCTCTCCCTCTCAAAACTAAAAAGCAAAACGTCAAAAAAATAATAAAAAGAAGAGACTGACTAATGAAACAATTTTAAATTACGGCTCTGGGGGCGCCTGGGTGGCGCAGTCGGTTAAGCGTCCGACTTCAGCCAGGTCACGATCTCGCGGTCCGTGAGTTCGAGCCCCGCGTCGGGCTCTGGGCTGATGGCTCAGAGCCTGGAGCCTGTTTCCGGTTCTGTGTCTCCCTCTCTCTCTGCCCCTCCCCCGTTCATGCTCTGTCTCTCTCTGTCCCAAAAATAAATAAACGTTGAAAAAAAAAATTTTTTTTAAATAAAAAAATAAAAAAAAATAAATTACGGCTCTGAAGACAATAAGCATTTCAGGTCTTTTTCTTATTGCTTTGCAAACTGACCTACCCTGAGCAGCGGGAGGGGGTGGGGCGAGTAAGGGTCATTTTTGGCTTTTGCTCATGCCTCCCTGATCGTGGGAAACTATAAGAACCATAGATATGCATATACACATACACATATACATATACATATACACATACATATATACATGTACGTACACATATACATATACGTATACATATGCATACACATGGAAACAGCAGGCCCCAAATGACATTGCTTAGACCTAGTCCCCAAAAGGGGGCTCAAAACTTAATCTCATTGCATTGTCGACCTCCCCACAAAATGTAGTCTTAGCCGGTCAGTAATTTTCTGATGGGTGCCAGTGAGTCGGCCACATGGGCCTCCATATTCAAAGGAAGCCATTGTCTGCGTGATAAGGCCCCTGTTCTTCCCTGTAAGGGAAAGTATCCTTGCCCTTGCCGGGAACAATCCATTTCTTTCACATCACTTTCTTGCCCCCCACCCTCCTTCCATTTGTATGGCTCCTGGGGGGGGCCCCCTCTACTCGCTAGATGGGCTGCTCCTGGATTCATGAATCATCTCATAAGGCCAATTAGATCTTCAAATGTAATTTGGTTGATTTTTTTTTAAGTTTATTTATTTTTGAGAGAGATTTTTTTCCAACAATGTTTTTTACATTTAGAGATGATCTCAAATGCACAATTTGGGAGCCGATACCAAAACTTAGATGTCAAGTTTACTTAGCATTTGATGCAAAAGAAGGGTGGTTCGTGACTGGCTGTGGCAGAGAAGTTTGTGCATCTGTAGATAGGTTTCGGTTTGGATCACCCTGGCCAAGCAAGACCCACCCTTGGCCACTGCTGAGACTGAGTCCCTGCGGCTTCTCAGCCCGGTCTTTGTTGGTCCTTGACCCAGCTCCTGACTCTGCCCATCCCCTTTGCAAAGATCTTCTAGCAAACTCCAGCAGACTACCTGTTCTCTGCCCCTCGTTGTCTCCACGGGAAATGGGCTACTCCAAAATCCACTCCACACCCCTTCCAAGGGGTGGCTTCCATTCTCAGACTTCACACGCCTCCCAGAGAGTTGGAGTTGGGTCCTCCCTGTACCCCTTCTGGATTGTTCGCCACCCCCTTTGAAGAACACCTTGCCCCATTTTAGGCTCATGCCATCCTTTTATATCACCTTCACTCCCTACTTTGTGTTCTGGCTTCCCCATCACTCTGGAAGAGACAGTCACTTGTTCCCCAATGTCTGGTTCCCCTTCTAGAAATAGAACCCTTGAGTATTTTAGCAGGGGTTGTGACCTCTCATCTGACCAATGAGAGAGAAAACCGTGTATACGACTTCCAAGTGTTCTTAAAGGAAGGGTATATGCTTCTCTTCAGCTATCCTTCCTTCCTGATGTCTAGGTCAAATGTGTGATGGCCGGAACTCCAGCACCCAGCACCACATTGGGCCACGAGGTAGCTTTTGGAATTGGCATCACATGGAGCAGAGTAAGAAGATAGGAGACTGGGTCTCGACACTGAAGACTACATGTGAGCCCTGGATGTCTTTTTTTTTTTTTTTTCAAGTTTATTTATTTGAGAGAGAGAGCAGAGGAGGGGCAGAGAGAGAGAGAGAGAGAGAGAGAGAGACAAATGATCCGAAGCAAGCTCTGGGCTGACAGCAGAGAGCCAGATGCAGGGCTCGAACTCACGAATTGTGAGCTGAAACCAAGAGTCAGATGCTTGACCGACTGAGCCACTGGGGTGCTTCAAGCCCTAGATGTCATGCTTCTGTCTTGTTTAGCCATATTTGGTTGTTTTCTAACACTTGTAGCCAAACCTTATCCTATGCAACCCTTCCTAATTCCCCCTCATCCTTCAAGGGCATTGGTTCCTGGTTCACATCTTGCTGTCCACCCCAATCCCTTCGGTTATTCTGGATTCATGTCGATGACCATTTAACACTCCGGACCTTTCTCCAATGACTTCGTCCATTCCGCCTTGGCCAACCTTGGGTTTCATCATCACCCAGATCTGCCACACTGGTTCCACTCTTGCTTATTCAAGCTCCCTGCCTCTGACCACAGCCTCCCTTCCTCGCATCTCGTTTCTTTGTTTCGTTTTTAATTTTTTTAATGTTTATTTATTTTGAGAGAGAGAGAGAGAGAGAGAGCAAGCTGGGGAGGGGCAGAGAGAGAGAGAGAGGGAGAGAGAATCCCCAAGCAGGCTCGGAGCTGTCAGCACAGAGCCCAACTTGGGGCTCGAACCCACGAACTGTGAGATCATGACCTGAGCCGAAGTCGGACGCTTAGCTGACTGAGCCACCCAGGTGCCCCTCAGCTCTCTTGTTTCTTCATCTTCGGTACTCTGAGATCTTCAAATCATCAGGACCTCCACCTCAATAACCTTCCCCCCAAGCCACTTCCTTCTTCCCCTCTCATCCAACCTCCAGGCATAACCTGTCCAGCGTCCTTTAACTTTGACCGAGTATCTTTTCGTCATTCCCATGTGACAAAATCCCAACCATCAGCTATCTCATAAATTCATCATTATCCCCTTATGGGGGGAACAAAATGGGAATTAGAGATCAAAGGCGGTAAGAGAAGGCCCTCCAGTCGGGCAATGATAATATACCATGAACCGAAGGGGATGATGACAGCTCTCCACACCTGAGGTCTACAAAAAAGCCACCTATAAGGGTTCCTGGCTGGCTCAGTTGGTAGAGCGTGTGACTCTTGACCTCCAGGTTGTGGGTTCAAGCCCCACGTTGGGGGCAGAGATTACTTAAAGATCTTTTTAAAAAATCTATAGCAACATCTAAAGCTAATAATCAAGTCCTGTCCTTTTTTGGGGTTCCGCCTGTCAACAACTCTCTGATGAAACCCTCTGTTAGACACCGGAAGCTCCACACACCCAAGTCACTGTTGTAATCTATTTTTCTGTGTGCTCCTTCGATCAAAAATCTGTCTCCACCGTGGAGTGTAAGCTCCACGAGAATGAGAACTCCGTCTTTGCTCTCCCCTGGATCCGACCACCTGGAAACGTACCTACCGCCTACTAGGTGCTCAATCACTATATGCGGAATGAATTAATAAATGTGAATGTTAAAATTAGGAAAGGTTGATACACTTTTTTTTTTTTTTTTTTTTTTTTTAAGAGAAGAGCAAATTTAGTGAATCTGGCTTGGCTTTTCAGGTCCTCTCAAGGATTTCCCTTTTTTACTTCATCTCTCCAGTCATTCAGAGTGGCAACTTCTTGTCATCACATTAAATGAGGGACACTGTGTGTGTGTGTGTGTGTGTGTGTGTGTGTGTTCAGGTGGGATGGAAGACACGAGAACCCTTAAGTCTTACTGTTTTCCCAATTTTTAAAAACATTTTTTTTAAAATTTTTTTTTTCAACGTTTATTTATTTTTGGGACAGAGAGAGACAGAGCATGAACGGGGGAGGGGCCGAGAGAGAGGGAGACACAGAATCGGACACAGGCTCCAGGCTCTGAGCCATCAGCCCAGAGCCCGACGCGGGGCTCGAACCCACGGACCGCGAGATCGTGACCTGGCTGAAGTCGGACGCTCAACCTACTGCGCCACCCAGGCGCCCCTAAAAACATTTCTTAATGTTTATTTATTTTTGAGAGAGAGAGAGACAGAGAGACAGAGTGCGAGCAGGGGAGACGTAGAGAGAGAGGGAGACACAGAATTTCAGCCTGTCATTGGATATGTGGGGGCAGCACACAGCCAGATGGTGGAGGGCCAGGTACTGCTGGGGTGGGGCTTGGGTTGGAGTCCCGTCTCTGGCTTCGGGAAGGACCTTCAGGGAGCAGCCCTGGCTTCAGGGAGCAGCCCACTGGGAGTACTGGCCACTGTGAGTCAGTCCCCCACCCCCCAGAAGGGGTGGGTGTGTGCGGCTTCGCCTGTCCTGTGGCCACAAAATTCGGCCCAAGCTTTCAGGCTCAGGGAGGGATTCCCCGGAGTGGCTGAGGCCTGAGGGAGGACTAACCTTGTTACAGGAAAGCTCGGGGCGGGGTGGGGGGGGGGGGTGGAGACTTGACTCGCAAAGATGGTGATGTAAGGACTTGAACGAAGGGGTGTCTGGAGTATTAAGTGGGAGAGAGGACAGGCCTGGGGAAAGACCTAACAAGCATATTAGGGAACCTGGAATTTCTCCAGAGAGCAACATGGAATCTCTAGAAGGGGTCTGTTTCGGGGTAGAGATGGGACTACCACTAGGGCTGCAGGGGAGGAAGACAGAGGAGGGTGTGTGTGGTGGGGGGGTCCGGGGAAGAAGGCGTGGCACTCTCCAGGCAGGAAATGCTGGCCCAGACTGGAGATGGAGAGAAATGGAAGGGTTCCAGGGACACTAGGAGGCAGGACTCACCAGGAACTGGATGTGAGGGGAGGAGGAGAGCGTGGGGGGGGGGGGGGGCAATGGTGGAGCCCAGACTTCTTGCTTGGACCGGCCCCATGATAATCTCATTAACCGTGATAGGAACACTGGGGAGGGGGCACGCTTGGGTCAAGAGGCTGTGCTGTGCTCAGGACGCACCGACGGAGGTATCCAGTGGGCGGCCAGGACACATCTGGGATGGAGGTGAGGATCTGGGAGGCCCTGATGTACTTACGGAAAAGGTTATCCAGAAGGACCCATGACTCACTCTGAGGCTGTGTGCCGTCCGCTAGCTCCGGGCAGAGGGTCCTCAGGAAGAAACGTCACTGAGCCCTGGCACATGGTACTGTCGCCTCCGTGTGACTGGCTACGGACAACCCACGGTGACAAGGAGGAATGGCAGAATCATAGGCACCTGCACTCCACCGTTGGGAGCTGGAGGAAAGGATGCTGTCTCTTCCTGGCCCCACAGCCAAACCCTTCGGTGCCCGTGCCCTATTTCTGTCATCGGTGTAGCCATTCTTCTCGGCCAGGCCTCCATCTTGGACACTGATCTCCATGTTTCCTTCCACCTGGGATCACCCAGGTCATGGCTTCCCTTGCTCATGGCTTTTCTGGTGCCGTCTCTTCCTCTCCCTTCTCTACCAGCGCAGAACAGACCCTCATCACCCTGAACTTGGGATATCACACTGACCTCTTATTCTATGTCACCCTAACTGGTCCAACACCAACTGGAAGGTGGCATCAGGTGCTACATGTTATAGATTGTTTTCCACAAGACCACCTTCACTTCAGATGCCAACTATAAATCTCCTGGGTCCCCAAGTCACCCACATTTCTGGCCAAGTGGTTATAAATTCCAGGCTTCCTGCAATGCCCACAGGTTCGATATTTCACTGGAATGACTCACAGAACTCAGGGAAGTGCTCTACTTAGGACTGCTGTTTCACTGCAAGGGTCTGGAAGGGTCCTAGAAGCAGACCTTCTAAGCCCATTCCCCCAGGGGACAAGGGGTATCGCCCTCCTGGCACATCGGTGTGTTTACCATCCAAGAACGTCTCCCTGAGCCTCAGTGTCCAGAGTTTTTACTGGGGCTTGGGGTCTGATTGGGCTGATATCAAGTGGCTCGAACATGGTTGGTCTCTACAGTGTGGCCTGCGCTCATCCTGACTCTTCCCTTTGCATAAACCATGTAGTCGTCCCATTAGTGCAAGCTAGCAGGGCCCGCCATGAGTAACCAGGAACCCCCGTCACTTGGAAGATCCCAAGGATTTAGTTTCCCTCTCAGGAATTAAGAAGGAAGGCCAGTCGAGTTCTTTATCTTATGACATCTCTTGACTGGTTTTAACTGGTAAATAACTGCTTGTCTCTTAAGCAATATCCATTCGATAAATATTTATGGACCAGGCCCCGTACAACTCAGTGGGAAGCTAAAGGTGAAAGATGGGTATGGTTGGGGCGTCTGGGTGGCTCAGTCGGTTAAGTGTCTGACTCTTGGCTTTGGCTCAGGTCATGATCTCACAGTTTGTGGGTTTGAGCCCCATGTGGGGCCCCACATGGCTGGGGATTCTTTCTCTGCCTCTACTCCTCTCCCCCGCTTGTGGTCTCTCAATCTCTCTCTCTCTTAAAACAAAACAAAACAAAACAAAACACAACACAACAAAACAACAGAAACCTCCTGGTGCTTAGAATCTACTGAGGATTAGAGCATTACAGTACAGTGAGTATCTACAGTGGGGACAAGGAGGTCAAGCATCACAGGAGCCCTCTGAAGGATCAGTGAACCCTGAGAATGAGTTAGCCAGGGAAGAGAGGGAGAAAGTTCTAGGCAGAAGGCACATGTGTAAAAGCACTAAGGCATGAAAGAGAATGACTCAGCCAAAGGGCTAAAGGAAGTTCAGAGTACCTTGCATATAGAGCATGAGGGGAGAAGGGGGAGATACAGGGCTGGAAAGGTCCGTGGGGCATGGTGGGGGGGGTTCTGGGTGACAGCTATAGAATCATCCCCAATACAAGGGTACATGGTCTTCCTCAAACACTGCCTTCACGATGCCAGGTCTTTAGTTAGAAATCTCCCAGGGCTACCACTGGCTGCCCCAGGACCGTGGGCACCTCTCCGAGGCAGCTTCAACCGGGAAGTGAGGGCACTAATGTCTATAACCTTACGGGATGGAGACTGTTCACCCCAGCTCTCTCGCTCCGCTGGGGGCTCAGAAAGTGACACCGTGTTTCACACATTTTTGGATTTTTTTTCTCAGAGCCTAGTCCACGGCCATGGCACGTACTTCATAGCCCGGTTTGTCTTTTCCTCTTTTTATTTAAAAAAAAATTTTTTTGGGGCGCCTGGGTGGCGCAGTCGGTTAAGCGTCCGACTTCAGCCAGGTCACGATCTCGCGGTCTGTGAGTTCGAGCCCTGCGTCGGGCTCTGGGCTGATGGCTCAGAGCCTGGAGCCTGTTTCAGATTCTGTGTCGTCTCCCTCTCTCTCTGCCCCTCCCCCATTCATGCTCTGTCTCTCTCTGTCCCAAAAAATAAATAAATGTTGAAAAAAAATTTTTTGAAAAAAAAAATAAAAAATAAAAATAAAAAATAAAAAAAAATTTTTTTTTTTTTAAGTTTTATTTAAGTAATGTCTCCACCCACCCTGGGGCTGGAATTCACAACCCTGAGATGGAGAGTCGCACGAGAGCTAGCCAGGCGCCCCCACAGCTGGGTTCCTTACGCTCCGATCAATCAACTTGGATGGGGAAAGAAGTATGCTTATTTCCAATGACCAATCGGAAACGCTTGTTATGCATTTATGCTTATTTCCGATTGAAATTCAGCAGCTCCTACAGTTGTGACTGTAGATACCACAGTAGCAGGAACAGTACCAGAGGCTCTGTCACAATGGCGGCTGCAGATACCGTCACATTACAGGGGTTGCTGATCTCTTGAGGTACAATGTATGTGCATTGCCAGTTTGACGTCACACTTTCCAGACCTGCTGTTAGATCTTGTGAACGTGATATCAGAGAAGCACATCTTGACTCTAACAAGAACCTGGGGGCTTGGGGGCGCCTGGCTGGCTCAGTTGGTTAAGCATCTGACTCTTGATCTCAGCTCAGGTCATCATCTCACGGTTCGTGGCACGGAGACCCGCGTTGGGCTCTGCGCTGACAGCGTGGGGCCTGCTTGGGATTCTCTTTCCCACTCTCTCTGCCTCTCCTCTGCTTGCAAGCACGCTCTCTCTCTCTCTCTCTCAAAATAAATAAACTTTAAAACAAATCTGGGGTTTTCATTTTGATTATTATATTTACATAGTTTCATTTCCTTTGTAGTCATACATAGTTTACTTTATGAATTTGAAAACATTTTCCTGAGTAGGGGTCCATGGGCCTCACCAAACGGCCAAGGGGACACACGGTAGAAAAAAAAAAGGTAAAAAACCTGTGCTTAATAGAAGTATATACGTCACCCTCATTCTTCCTAAAATTGATGTTTGACTTTGGATACTGAGGTCACCTCTCTGGTCCAAGTCCATCACTTCCAATCCCTGGTGCCCTCAAAGGTGCTCTGGGACACCTGTCCCCAAAGAAAACAGCTGTATCAAGTGCATGCAGGGCATCACCTAAGGGAACATCCTAGGGGTACGGAATCCATCAGTTGCAGATCTCTTTCAACCAGTGAGCTGAGAGCCGGACAAACCCTCACACACACCCTCCCTTGGGCCACCTGGGTCTACTGTGACTCGTCCCATGATACCCTTCATCCTAGCGACGGCCAGCTGGACCAGGGATTTCACTCGTGTCTGGCTAGTGGCCTGGGAGGTGGCCAAGCACGAGGGCTTGCCAAACAGGTACTTTCCAGTTGGATGACCCAGTTAGTTTCTGTCTCTTGGGAGACTGCACTTGAACATGCAAGGGCTCAGCAGTTGGGAGGGCCAGAGGAAGTGACCGGCACAAAGACAGAGGTAAACGGTGAGAGAAGGGAAACAAAGTCCAAGGTGGAGCTTGCCAAGTGAGGATGGGGGTCTGGCCCCGTGCCTGTGTCACTTCATGAAGGTCTGCCTCTCACCACTTGCAAGAGCGGACCTAACCTGAGCCCCCAGAGAATTGTGGCGGGCCAGGAATCCCCAGTCTCACACAAGGCTCACAGCACAGCATGACTCCTGGCATGCCAGAGACCCAAATAGATGAAGTGGAGGGCTTTCTCCTCAGTCTCCCTAATCCTGGCTCAGTAGGCCCCCACCCCCTGTGCCCAGTGCCAGGGCCCCGTTAACCTCTTTGTCCTTGAAATCCCCTTTCCAAGGGTTCCCTATCTGCTTGACTGCTCACAAAGCAGTTAGAGCTGGTACTGCGCAGGTGGGGTTGGGCTGGGGGTGGGGGGAGGTGGCAGGCAGAGATGGGGAGGGAGGGACCAAGAGGTCTGCCACTCCCCACCTGACAGAGGCCACATGGAGTAGACCTCTGGGATCTGGCCCCCTTGGTTTCCCTTGCCCAAGCTCCTTCTCTCCCTCTGGGGTCTGTAACACTCCCCTCCTCTCTAGAATTCCTCATGGATCAAACCTAGTCCACTCTCCTTGCCCAGAAACAGATCCAGAGATGCCGCTACGTCCATAGCTCTTTTAATCCTAACGTTTTAGAGACGAGGACGTGAGGCTGAGAGAAGTCTGATGCCAGCAGTCAGAAGAGAACAGGCCAAGCTCCTTTGGATGCTCGATAAAGACCCTGCACAAGGCAGCCTCTCCGGCGTCACTGTTCACAGCTGCCCGCTACCTGTTCCTCACCGCACCCTTGCCAAACTGATACGCTAGCCTCTCCCAAAATATGCCGTTTCATCTCCAAGTCTTGGCTCCTGATGATGCGCTGGCTAAAATACCCCTAGGATGCCCTAGTGAATTTTGGGTCAACGTGTACTCCACGGGATCGGGTCTTAATTGCCTCTGTACCCTCCAGCTTTGGTAAGGGGCCAAAAATGAGGTGTCCCCTGACCCCAATGCCACTAGATTATTAGGGTCCGTAGTATAGTCCCACTTGGAACCCCGTGGGTGGGGTTTATTGAATCATTTAACAATACATAATGGGTCTATTATGTTCTAAACACTGCCCGGTGCTGGGGATCAAACGTGAATGGAGACACTAGCTGGCAGGATATCACTGAGCAGACACTTTAAGAACATTCTAAAAATCTATAAAAGAGAAACAACAGAGGGTTTAATCCGTGTTTTCCTCCAGGTGCGTGTTGGGGCGGCCACCCTCCCCACTCCCCACCGCGTTCTCAAGGCAAGATTTGAGAGGGATTAAGCATTATAATCCCCGGGTTGGGCCTCGCGTCCAGGAAAGCATGAGGCCTGAATCCTAACCAGGCCCCACACCTGGCCCCACTGTATCCCTAATTCCCCGCATCCGGGAATTAGCGGTCTGGTTTGCAGCTCGCTGCCATCAAGGGGCCCCACAGAGGGAGTTGCGAGACCCTCAAACTATTCTCCCCGGACTCAGGAGACCCCATCTAGGCGCCGGTCCCTGGCACGAGCAAGGGTCCCTAACGAGGGTCTCAGGCGACAATCTTAGGAGGTGCAACCCTTTTTAAAAGAGGAGACGGGTGGGCGCGAGCTCGGGAGCAGGCGGGCATCATTATTCCCAAACCGAGATCAGAGCTCTCGGCAGACGCCGGGGTCGGGGGTGGGGGGGGTCGGGGGTGGGGGACCCCCGGGAGAGCGTGGCTTCCGGGATCCGCCCCGCCGGGCACCGCCCCGAAGACGCAGGCGCCGATTGGCCAACGCGACCGCGGGGCGGGACCAAACGCTAAAGGGGCGGGACTAGGGTGGCCCGGAGACGGCCGGGGCGGCGGCGAAACGCCGGAGGGGAAGCGGCGGGGCCGCACGTGGGTTTTTCGTGCATCTCTGTAATGCCCGAACCTAGTCCCAGGCGCATGGAGCCCACGCGAGACTATCCGCTGTTTGGGGGGGCCTTCTCCGCCACTCTCCCCCCCGGGGCCATCGACGTGAGGTGAGAAGGCGCGGGCACCGCTGGCCGACAGGGTGGGATGCGGGGAGCGGCGGGGGTCACCCCGGGGGTCTGCCTCGCCTCTCTCCAGCGATCTCCGGCCCGTCCCGAACAATCAGGAAGTCTTCTGCCACCGCGTGACGGACCAGAGCCTGATCGTGGAACTTCTGGAGCAGCAGGCCCACGTGCAGGGAGAGGAGGCTGCGCGGTGAGGGAGGCGGCGCCCGCGCGGCTGGCCAATGGGAGGGCCGGAGCTGGAGGAGCGGGCGGGGCCTGCGGCTGGACGTCTAATCGGGGCAATGAGAACTCCAAGGGCAACACTTTATCACCGGAAGCGAGCGAAGCTCAAAGGACTCAAAGATGCTGGGGGGGAGGGGAGGAGCGGAGCGGTGAGAGATGCCCCTGCCTGACCCTGCTCCCCCTACTCTAGATACCACTTTGAGGACGTTTGCGGGGCGCAGGAGGCTAGGGCTGTGCAAGTGGAAACTGTGCAGCCCCTCTTTTTGGAGAACCTGGCCCTGAGGGGCTGCTGTCAAGAAGCCTGGGTCCTCTCTGGCAAGCAGCAGGTGGCTAAGGAAAACCAGCAGGTGAGGGCAGGGAATGTGAGATTCCTGGAGGGGTGAAGGGAGTGGCCCCGGCGGGGCGGCGGGGGGGGGGGGGGTGAGGGGGTGGGGTCGGGTAAGCATCCTGACCCTGATCCCTTTAGGTAGCAAAGGACGTGACGGTGCACCAGGCCTTGCTGCGGCTGCCCCAGCACCAGACTGATGTCCTGCTCACCTTCAGTCAGCCCCCGTAAGGAGGACAGATAGGACACATGGCTCATGGCTCGGTCCCCAGGAGGATCTGCTGGGAGGGGAGGAGCAGGGAGACTGGCTGGTGGGGTTCTCCTGGAAACAGGAGGTGGGAACTTCCAAACCCAAGCCTGGATGATGTTCTCTCTCCATCTGTTCCCCCACCCTCAAGCCCTGACAACAGGCCATTTCTTAGCCCTGAAAATCTGTCCCTTCTGCCCTGGAGCCTGGGTGACTTTGAACAGCTGGTGACCAGTCTGACCCTGCACCATCCCGGCATCTTTGGTCCCCAGTAAAGATCCTGAAGTACCGCGTGACGCTGCTGAAGCACGTGGGGGCCCTGTTCTGCAAGGGGAGCGAGGGTTTGGAGATATTCCCCTAATTCCTTCCCTGTGCATAAACATAAGACACCTCCTGTCTGCAGAAATAAACTTGCTTTATACCCAAGATAATCTCTGTGCCATTGCATCTAACAAGACACCTGGACCCCCCCCCTCCCGCCGGGTTCCCTTTGGTCTTGGAGTGGGGAGTGTAAAGTTTGTGCATTAGAGCAGAAGGGACCCAAGGCTGCCCAAATAAAAGGAGGAAATACTTTGGAGTGACCGGTTCAGCCCTGAGAGAGGGGTATGAAGTGTCCAGGGGGACGGGTAGGGAAGGTTTAAAGAAAGTGACACCCAAGAAAGGGAGGGAAACTATCCCTTGTAGTGATTCAACCCTGAGAAGACAGTTAGGGAGTGGCGTAGGCGGTTCCCTTTGGATGGACGAAAAGATCCGCTGGTCAGAAGTCACGAGAACACAATAGTGGAGGCAGAAGTGTCTAAGGAGTGCTGATGTGGTGGTGTGGGAAGGACTGGCTGTTATTTGGTGTACGTGTGGTAGAGGGTGCGTAACTGGTCCCAGAAGAAGAGGGAAAGGATGGTGTGGGGGCCAAGGCGGAAGTAGGAGGCACCTATACCCTTGTACATGCCAAAAATGCCCTCTGTCCGAGCGGTCTGCCGCAGAGCATCCAGCATCCCCCGGTACATGAGGCCCTGAGAGCAGGTTGGAGAGGGAGGGAGAGCACAGGGAAGGGGTCTGTCAGAGCCCACCAGGGGGCCTCTTCTCGGCAGGCTGCCTTTCTGGCTGTCCCACCTGCCCCCACGATCTGCCTTCGCCCACCCCCTGGCTCTCCCTGCCTGCCGACACTCCAGAGCACTCCCTTACCTTGCCCTGAGAGTCCGTGGGCTGGTTGTAGAGCCTCGTGCTGACCACATCAAACGGCGTCATGGCCAGGACCACCGCAATGCCACTCACCATGGCAGCTGCCAGAGCCACTTTCCAGCTCTGGGGAGGAAGTATCTAAGAGTGGAGGGAGGGAGAGTTTTGTCAGCCAATCATTCGAGGCCTAGGGAAGGCTAGGCCCCGTCCTGGGGACACAGGAGAGAGCTGGTAACTCGGGAAGCTCCCATGCCACCAGTTGTAATACAGCGTGATGACACTTGGAGGGAGGAAGGGCAGGCTGCTTGGGGACTCAGAGACGACTTCTGCGAGGTAAGCGAGGTAAGCGACAAGAGGACTGTGGGAAGGGTGTCAAGAGTCAGTGAGCCCCAAGCCTTTGTTCCCTCACACTGAATGTCAGCACTGTCCCCTCTGGGGAGTGGGGGGCCCTTCAGCTTGCCCTTCCCCCCTGCCCACGTTCCCGGGGTGGCCCCACCCCTTTCCCAGGCAGTACCTCCCACTGCATGATGAGGTCCTTGGTGGATGAGAAGGTGCACAGCTGGGTGGAGGAACCGATGATAACTCGGGGCAGGCCGCCCAGGGCCCCACGCCACAACCCCACCAGACCATGTTTCTGGCCAATCTCGCTTAGCGCCTGAAACATGCCCTGGCAGGGGGAAGACCACGGGGGCGGGCTTCAGTCCCCCCAGCATCAGGGGCTGCCACCTAACACTGCCAGGGAGGGGTCCTTAACAGGCACCCGGTGTCTGGACAACCAGTTCCGTGTGGACTTAAGAGTCGGCATGTGGCCCCTTCAGGGATCTGCCACCCCCCGTGGTTCCTTTCTTCATCACCTCGGAATAGGGGCAGGAAGCAAGGGAGGACATGAGCAGCTCAGGAGAATGGGATGGGAGAAACAGGTGCAGAGACGTGGAGGAAGTGGGGACCATGTGGGAAAGAGGGTCTGGGCAGACTCCAGGGACGCAGTGGGGCTGAGCTGGTGGACCAGGCAGAGCCGGGGCTGGGTTGCAGTTGTCGGGGGCAGGCAGAGAGCTGGGGGGCAAGGGGCACGGGGGGCAAGGAGCCAGTGGGGCTGGAAAACCCTCACCTGATGCTTATACTGGTGCCCTACCGCAATTTCCGAGGCTGCTTGTGCCTGTAGGTGTGTCTTCACCTGGGGACGAGAGAGTATCACAGCCTCCAGCCCGGGGGCCACCCTCCCACCCCAAAGACCCGAACGCCTGACCCCCTCACACTTCCTCTGGGGTGTTCGGCAAGGTATATCCTTTTAATCTGATAGTTATTGTGGTTCCCACTTAACAAATTGGTCATGAGACTCTGTGTCCCTTGGCTCCAGTCCCAGGGGATGGATCTCTTAGCACGGAGAAGCCACCCCACCCCCTCTACATCCTCCTTCCCTTGGGGAGGCAGGGTGGGGGATGGGGAGGTTGGAGAAAGGCAACATTTCCTAAGACTGTTCCCGTATGGCAACACTCTGGTGTTCGGCCTCTCATGCCAGCTCTTATTCTCAGACTGGATCTCCGGCCACCACTGTGAACCAGCCTGCCCATCGAACTGGGGCAGGTTGTGAGGGGTCATCTGTAAAACTTGCTCTCTGGCCCCCGAACCCCACGGGGGCATGTGGAGGCTGATTTTTGAAGGGGTCACTGTCCCTGAATCTCATACCCTGAGAGCGAGACCAGACAGACTGCCTCTCTTACAGAACTGACTGCCTCCCAGGATCTTCCAAGAGGAGCCCTAAGCAAGGCCTAATCCTAGCAATAAGCAGCTGTGTGACCTTGAGCTGGTCACTTCCCCTCTCTGGGCCTCAGGCTATTGACCCTTCATCTATTCCAGAAAACTCAAAGGAGAACACTGCGGGATTCTAATTCTGTGATGCCCGGGACTTTCCTTGATCCCCTACACCCGCTGATGTATGGTGCTCAAATTCCCCATCATCCCCTGCGCGAACCCACTTCCAAGCTCAGTATGAGCTTGTGCAGGCCCGGGCCCACCCGACACCAAGTGTCTGCCTGAAGGCCCCAGGCAAGATCCTTCTTCTCACCATGTAGATGGGGCTCCCCAAGTAGGCTCCCATGACCCCAGCCAGGGCCCCAGCTGCTGCGCTTCGTGGAGGGCTGAGGGTGCCTTCGGCAGTGTGCAGGTAGCCCCCAGCCTCAGCCAGCCCGTAGGTGCCCAAGCGGATGCCATTCATCAGGAACTGGTATAAGAGGGCGGGGGCCAGTCCCTTCTGCAAGGCAGCCAGGCCGTCCACCCTGCCGATGGTGATGAAGGCGTGGAAGACGTTTCGGTAGTGCCGCTGGTAGGTGCCCGGGGCCTGCAATTCTCCCTGCAGCTGCATCCTGGTCTTTACCACTTCCAGGGGGTTGGTGAACAGACAGGCCCCGCAGGCTGCCAGGCCGCTCATCAAGAAGTCCATGGTGGGGCAGCAGTAACAGGAAGTGGCCCGGGAGTAAAAAAGTAAAACTGAGCTTCAGAAACGGGGGGGGGGGGGGGGGTCAGAAATCAGGGGGAGGGCCTCAGTCTTAGCAGTCCGGGCTGCAGGAGATAGGAATTGAGAGGTCTGGAGCGGAGACTGTTAGGGTCAAATGTCAAGAGGTCAAGGGTTAGCTGGAATTTGGGAGTCAGGAGCTGGCAAAGAGAGAAGAAAAAGGAGTTTAGGAGAGCCTGGTGAGAAGGTTATGGCAGGGCTCTGTCGGTCAAGGATTTGAGGCCAAGGAAGGGCGGAAGTCAGGAGGATGGCAGGTGGAATGATGAGGATGGTCGGCTACGGGGGCCCAGGAGCAGGGGAGGGAAATGCGGATTCGGGAGATGGGAGCCGGGAGGAAGGAAAAAGAAAAACAGCAGGTTACGGAGGAAAAGGATCCTGGAGAAGATCGGTGGCGTCCCGGGGAAGGCAACGGGATCGATCTGTATCGGGGAAGCAAGTCGGGACTCCAGCCCGGGATAAGCGTCCCCGGGCAGCTGCCGAAGCCCGCTGCAGCTCCGGCCAGGGGTAGCCAGCGGAGGCCGGGCCGCCACACTCCAGTCACTGGAGCGCGGCGCCCAATCGGGAGCCGGGGAGAGCCGCAGCCGGGAGCGCCAGCCAATCAGCGCCGAGCCGGCTCCGCGGCCAATGGGAGGTGCTCTGGACGACCAGGCCCCCGGAATCCTGGGAGAGGCTGTTGAAATTAACTCTCCCCACGCCGGCGCCGGCGCCGGCGCGGCGGATGGGAAGCTCCGGGAGGGGCGTTGGGGGAGCAGAGCTTGTATCTCCCGCGGGGAGGAGAGGCTGGACCCAGGGCTCCTGGGCTGGGGTTTGGGGCCGCTCCTCTCGCGGGCCGAGGGCGCCCCTCCCTTCGCCTTCTGTCCGGGTCTGTGTCAAACTGTGGATCCGCTCCCTCCTGGGTTCTGGCGCCAGGTGAACCCGGAGGCTGCGGCTACGCCCGCAGGTGCAGATGGGGGACACACCTGCTGGACCGGATGGATCTCTTGAGGCTGTGGAGAGTATTCGTAGGCTCCAGCGCCGGGGTGTGGTGGCTGCGGGCCCCGCAGGTTGGCGTGGGAGCGCAGTCAACCCTGAGCTCTTGATCCTCGCGGCAATCCAGAGGCGAAGGGCGGCAATCCAGAGGCGAAGGGCGGGGGTTAGTTCCCTGGGTTTAGGTTTACACTGTCAGCTGGTGGGGGGGGGGGGGGAGTAGCCTGGGATCCTGGACCCCTGTCTTTGCTCATGAGTCCGCTGACAGTTAATCACGGGAGAACTGAGGAAAGAGGTTGGGTTAGCTAGCAACCCTGGGAAGGGGTGGAAGGAGAAAGAAGGCTTGGGAGAAAGAAAGCAGGATGGGGGATGTCATCTTGGGGAGGGAGGGAGGGAGGAGGAGGAGGAGGCAGAGGCTGCCTGCCTGTGTGTGAGTGAGGCAGCGACCAGATTTAGACTCAGCGCCTCTGGCGTTCCAGTTTGGGTCCTGTTGTGCACCGGGTCAGTGACCTTAGGCAGGTTACTTAACATTTCAGACCTTCCTTTCTAAACAGGAACGATAATTATCTATTGCACCTACCTGAGTGCAAGTGTTGGACCTGTACTAAGTGCTCAGTTACCAGGTTTCCAGAAAAGCCGGGAGCTGTCAGACTCCTGTGCCCTGTGCCCTCCAGTGTCTTGTTCCCACTGCCCGGAGGAATGTCCCTTCCTTCTTTTGGCGATTCCCAAACCATTCCTCACCTTGACCTTTACTTCTCCTGACACTTGAAGCTTTTTCAAGTTCCCTACTTTCAGCCATTTCCATCTGGCTTTGCTTCTCAAGCATTTACCCACATTTTTCATTTTAACTAGCAATTGTTTACTCCCGGACTCCTTCACCTCCCTGGGAGTTCTTGGATGCCCCAGCCCACCCCTAGACCCTGTCTGAGTCATATCTATCTCACCATTGTACTGCTACCTCATTGAGCAGTTCAGGTGAGGCAGGAGGGGTGGAGGGTAAAGTAGCACAGATAATGGGGCTTCTCAGGAGGGGCTCTGAGTCTTCTGGAAATTTCCAAAGAATGCTCTTAGAGTTCTCCACCTGGTGGATGGGATGAGAATTTTTTTTTTAATGTTTTTATTTTTGACAGAGAGAGAGAGAGAGAGAGACAGAGGCAGAGCATGAGCAGGGGAGGGGCAGAGAGAGGGGGAGACACAGAAGCAGGCTCCAGGCTCAGGCTCTGAGCTGTAAGCACAGAGCCCAACGCGGGGCTTGAACTCACAGAGTGTGAGATCATGACCTGGGCTGAAGTCGGACACTTAACCAACTGAGACACCCAGGAGCTCCGAGAATTAATTATTATTTTAATCCTGGAGTTTACACCAGTGGTTCTCAAAGTGTGGTCCCTGGAGCAGCAGAAGCACCTGGGAATTCACTAGAAATGCAAATTCTCTAGTCTTGCCTTAGACTTCCGGCACCAGGAACTCAGGAGGCGAAGACTGACTGACTACTCCGTTCAACAAGCCCTGCAGGTTATTCTGATGTGTGCTGAAGTTTTAGAACCATTAGTTTGGGCCTTTTGTCTTTAATATCTAGATACCCTAGAGATAGACTACTTTTATAGTATTATTTTTAAAAATACCTTAATTTTGGGGTGCCTGGGTGGCTCAGTCAGTTAAGCGTCCGACTCTTGGTTTTGGCTCAGGTCATGATCTCACAATTCGTGGGTTCAAGCCCTGCGTCGGGCTCTGTGCTGACAGCCTGGAGCCTACTTCAGATTCTGTGTCTCCCTCTCTCTCTGCCCCTCCCCCCTCATTCTCTGTGTCTCTCTCTCTCAAAAATGAATAAACATTTTTAAAAAGGGGTTTTTTTAATAGCGTAAATTTTAGAAGTGTTAAATTTACAGAAAAGTCGTGGGGCACCTGGAGGGGCTCAGTTGGTTAAGTGTCCAACTTCGGCTCAGGTCACGATCTCACGGTTTGTGAGTTCGAGCCCTGCATCGGGCTCTGTGCTGACAGCTCAGAGCCTGGAGCCTGCTTTGAATTCTGTGTCTCCCTCTATCTCTCTCTGCCTCTCCCTGGCTCACACTGTCTCTCTCTCAAAAAAATAAACATTAAAAAAAATTTTTAAAAACAAATTTACAGAAAAGTTGTAAAAGTTGTAAAGATACTATGAGAGTTCCCATATTACCCCCATCCAGTTTCCCTTGTTATTAACATCTTGTGTTAATATGATATATTGTTATAATAATGGACTGATATTGACACATTATTATTCATTAGAGTCCATATTTTCTTTTCTCGGATTTTCTTCATTTTTGCTTCAACTTCTTTTTCTGTTCCAGGATCCCATGCAGGGCACGTACCACATTACACTTCATTGTCATATCTTCTTAGGCTGGAAATCTGTCTTAGCTGTGACAATTTCTCAGATTCTCCTTGTTTTTGATGACCTTGACAGTTTTTTGATGACCTTGACAGTTTTGAGGAGTCCCGTGTTAAGGATTTTGTAGCATGTACTCTGCATTCTCAGGATTGACTGAGGGCTTTTTGTCTCATGATTTTCTTTCTTTCTTTTCTCCCCCTCATGATTGAACTGAGGTCATGGGTTTTTGGGAGGTAGACCACAGAGGTAAATGTCATTCATCACATCGTATCAAGGGTGACACTGGATGCATACTGTCAAAGTGGCTTCTCACTGTGGGTGTTGATCTTTTCTTTTTTTTACATTTATTTATTTTTGAGAGACAGAGAGAGACAGGGCACTAGTCAGGGAGGGCTAGAGAGAGAGGGAGACACAGACTCCAGGCTCTGAGCCGTCAGCACAGAGCCCGATGTGGAGCTTGAACTCACGTACTGTGAGATCATGACCTGAGCCAAAGTCGGATGCTTAACCGACTGAGCCACCCAGGTGCCCCTGTTGTGTCGATCTTGATCACCTGGATCAGGTACCCTTTGTCAGGGGTCTCCGTTGCAAAGCTATGATTTTTTCCTCCTCTGCAAACTGTACTGTTTGGAGGGAAGTCACTGTGCACAGCCCACACTTAAGGGATGGAGAGTTAGACTCCGCCTCCTCAAGGGAGAAATATCTGCACAATTTATTTGGAATTAATGCACGGAAGAGTTGTCTCCCTCATTTATATATTCATTTATTCAACTATTGATTTCTATCAGTATGGACCCACGGGTATTTATTTTATACTTTGGGTTATAATCCCATATACTTTATTTTGTTGCTCAAAGTGTTCTAGCTTTAGCGTTGGGAGCTCTTTCTTTCATGGACCATGCTTTTCGTGTTGTATCCAAAAACATATCGCCAAACCCAAGGTCACCTGGATTAGCTCCTATATTTTTCTTCTGGAAATCTCAGAGTTTTACATTTTACGTCATAGGTCTATAGTCTTTTTTTGAGCCTGGATGATGTAAGGCCTGTGTCTAGATTCATTTTTAAAAAATTTTTTATGTGTATTTATTTTTCAGAGAGTGAGACAGAAAGAGCATGAGTGGGGGAGGGGCAGAGAGGGAGAGACACAGAATCCGAAGCAGGCTCCAGGCTCCCAGTTGTCAGCACAGAGCCCGACGTGGGACTGCAAACTCACCGGGGTTCGAACTCACGGACCGTGAGATCATGACCTGAGCCGAAGCCGGACGCTCAACTGACTGAGCCACCCAGGCGCCCCTTTTTTAAACATGGATGTCCGACTGTGCCAGGAACTTTTATTGAGAAGAGTATCCTTTCTCCACCCAGCTGCCTTTGCTCTTTTGGTTAACATCAGTTGAATATATCCGTGTGGGCCTATTTCTGGGCTCCGTATTCTCTCCCGTTGATCCTTGCATCATTTCTTTTGCTAACACCGTGTCGTCTTGATGACTATAAACTCACCATTTTTTGCTGGGTGTGAATGTCCTGAGACAAATTTGAGAGGAGCGGAGGGGGGGACCCAAAGGTGGACCCCAGGTGCCCGGGGGAAAGGGTGGGACCACAGAGAGGGGTAGGGAGCATGATACAGCGTGTGGAGAACACTGGGCTGTGCCTCGTCTCCACCTGTGCTGGGGTGGCCTGGACACTGATGGGTTCCTTTGGCGGCCAGGTCCCACACCTGAAGTGCTCAGACTCCTCCACCTGGTGGCAGTTGGACCGAATCCTTTATCCTTACCAACATCAGAACCTATCTCTATGGGGCGCCTGGGTGGCTCAGTGGGTTAAGCATTCCATACAGAAAAGGACGCCCGGGGACTGTGTGCTTCCAGAAGGTTTCTTCATTTTTTTTTAATTACTTATTTTTGAGAGAGAGAGACAGACAGACAGAGCATGAGCAGTGGAAGGGCAGAGAGGGAGAGGGAGACACAATCTGAACCAGGCCCCAGCTGTCAGCACAGAGCCCGACGGGGGCTTGAACCCACAGACCGTGTGAGATCTTGACCTGAGCTGAAGTTAACCAACTGAGCCACCCAGGCGCCCCACTCCCGGCAGGATTCTATTGGAGTTCAAGGTCCCGGCCCTACCAGACACCAGTGGGACTCAATATTTCTTTCACCGAGAGCTCCTCTCCCCTCATAAGGAATTTTTTTTTTTTTTTGGCTATAAGTGATGGAAACCCTACTCAAACCAGCTTACAGAACAGGAATTTGTTGACTCACATCACAGAAAAGCGCAAACACAGATAGGATTTCAGGCCAGGGGGATCAGGGACTCACCTCTGTGTCTCAGCCTCTCCCTTGTGTTGGTTTTATTCTCAGGCACCCCACGGAGTAGCCCTAGGCCTGTGCCTCATCAGCTTAGCATCCCCAGAGGAGAGACAGCGCTTTGGTTGTCTATCTCTGCATAAGGAATCAACCCAAGACTTAGCGGCCTGACACACAAACCATTTCTTTGCTCAGGAGTCTGTGGATCAAGAATTTGGGCTGGGGCACCCAGGCGGTTAAGCATCCGGCTTCGGCTCAGGTCACGATCTCACGGTTTGTGGGTTCAAGCCTCGCGACGGGCTCTGTGCTGACAGCTCGGAGCCTGGAGCCTGCTTCGGATACTGTGTCCCCCTCTCTCTGCCCCTTACCCACTCATGCTCTGTCTCTCTCTCTCAAAAATAAATAAACGTTAAGAAGAAGAATTTGGGAGGAAAAAAAAGGATCTGGGCAGGGCTCAGTGTGGATGCCCTGTGTGGTATTAGTTGGGTGGGGCTGGAGAATCCAACATGGCCTTCTCACGTGTCCTAAGATCTCCATCCTAGCTGATGGCTGGGGCATCCTGGTTCTCCAAGTGGCTTCTCCCTCCACATGGCCGGGCACCATTCAGCAGTCTCACCGACATTTCTGTGCACGACGGCTGGCTCCTAAGAAAACAAAGATGAAGCTGTCAGTCCTCTTCAGGCCCAGGCCCCGAACAGGCACAGTGTCATTCTTCACGTTCTCTGGATCAAAGCAGGTCACGGGGCCAGCCCAGGTTGAACTGGAGGGAAAATAAATTCTTCCTCTCTCTTGTCTTTAAGTTTATTTATTTGGAGAGCGAGAGCACACAAGCCGTGGACGGGCAGAGAGAGAGGGAGACAGGATCCCAAGCCGACTGCACACGGTCGGCATGGATTCTGACGTGGGGCTCGAACTCGCAGACTGCAAGATTGTGACCTGAGCCGAGATCAAGAGTCAATTGCTTGGCCGACTGAGTCACCCTAAATTCTTCCTCTTAATGAGAAGAGCGTCAGAGTCCCATTGCAAAAGGGAATTTGGGATGGGAGGGAATGTTGCAACCATCTTCGGAAAATAACCTACCAGAGAGCATAGAATGTCTTTTTCAATGATTGGCGCCTACGTCCCGCGTGGATTATGCTTTGGCCCTGCGTGTGTCACAGGCTCACCCCTGAATCAGTCTCGGTGGCTAGGGAAGAGAGCACGTGTTGACTGGCTGCTTCTGGGCCACGTCGACTAGAATGATGGTGGCTCCCTGAAGGAGAACCAGGTACCAGAAGGTGGGGCTGGGTAAGGAAATGGTCAAAACCATTTCTCTCCGCCCCCGCCACCCCCACTCAGAAACCTTCTGTGCCTGTTCCTCCAGCCTCCTAACCTTCTTTCCATTTCAGCCAAGACTCTCTCCCCACAGTTCTCCAGATGGGCCCACTCTCTGTGGTTCCCCCAGATGGGCACCCAGCCTCGCCTCTTGGCCTGGCCAAGCCCTACCTGATTTTCAAGGAACAGTCTAAGTGTCTCCTAGGGTTCCTTCGTGAATCACATTTCAAATTGCAAGTGTTGTGCACAGAAAAGGATGTGCATTGCAGCCTTGATTGTAATGACAAAACCTGAAAGCGACCCACACGTCCGGCCCTAGGGAATGAATTACGATAGTCAAGATTCTTTCAGCAATAAGTGACAGAAACCCAGCTGAAACTATCTTAAGCATGAAAGAATTTAGTGGCTCAGGAAATGGGGTGGTCCAGTGGACAAAAATGAGTTGTCAGCCCCCCTCCATCTCTTGTCTCTGCTTCCCTGGGGTATGGGGCTCATTTTCTCCCCATTGAATTGACTAGGGTGGGGATGGCGGGCGGGGTGGGGGAAAGGCCAAGTCTGATGGCGCTAGACTTAACCTTGTTCCTGCTTTGTGCCCTTGGAGGAAAGAGAAAGCGGCTCTTTCCCAGGGAGGCTGTCCCTGCTTGGGTGACTCCCGCATTCCTGGGCCATTCTCTGTGGCCAGAGGATTGACCAAACCTGGGTCAGATGGCCTGGAGGAGACTGCTGTGGTTGGCTGTCCCACTGGAACCATATGGAGTGGGGTGGGGGTGGGGGCGGGGGCGTGAAGCATTTCCTAGAAGACTTTTACTGTTCTTACCAAGGTGGTAAAACCTAGTTGATGCAATATTATATTCCAGGAAAAGCTGCAGTTAGGAAGACCGTGTAGCAACATGACAAAGGGTCATAAAGCAATGCTAAATAAGAGAAGGCAGAATACAGACTCGAAACGATGATGGTGTCCCTGGAATATGGAAAAATAGAAAGCTTTTGCCTTGGTAGGGGTGGGACGCTGTATTACTACATGAAAAAACCTTCACTACCTTTGCAGAAGTATTTGCACAACAAATACGTGTCCGTACAAAAATAATCTGGTGGGTGTCGCACGGTATGATTTTCAGAGCTCAGTTTCTTTTCGAATGAGACGGCGCACACATATAAATAAACAGACGGTGATTTTATAGCTCTGAAAAGTCGTGTGTTTTTTTTTTTCGTCCTTGTGGTTGCTTTGAGCAGTGGGGCCCAGTAGAGCCTCTTGGTCAGGAATGTTAGAACATTCCGAGTGCAGTCCTAGGGAGCTTCAGTTTGGGGGAGGAGGGGACATCTCTCACCAACAGCTAGGCAGATAGGAGGCCTCCGGGTGGGTCAGTCAGGACAGAGAGAGGCAGCGGGAAAGTGAGGGAGGACAGCGAAGGGCCCAGGGGGGTCCAGTCCACTCCATTCCTCTTCTGCCGGCATCCCCACTCACCCCTGGGTTTTAGAAAGTGTCAAGTGCCATTCATGTTTGCAGCTAATAACCAGCACTTTGGGGTTACACTATTTATTTATTTGTTTATTTTAAAAGTTTATTTATTTTGAGAAAGAGAGAGAGAGAGAGAGAGAGCAGGGTGGGAGCAGAGAGAGGGAGAATCCCAAGCAGACTCTGCCCCGTCAGCAGCATGCAGCCTGACGTAGGGCTCAAACCCACCAACCACAAGATCATGACCTGAGCCGAAACCAAGAGTCGGACACTTCACCGACTGAGCCACCAAGGCGCCCCTATTATTTATTTATTTTTATTTGAGAGAGAGAGAGAGAGAGAGAGAGAGAGAGAGAGAGAGAGAGGGAGTGTGTGTGTGTGAGTGGGGGAGGAGAGTGGCAGAGGGAGAGAGAGAGAGAATCTTAAGCAGGCTCCATGGTCAACTCAGAGCCCGACACTGGGCTTGATCCCACAACCCTGGCTCAACCCACTGAGCCACCGAGGTGCTGTCCTTATTTTTATTTTTTAAAGTAAGCTCTACATCTAATGTGGGGCTTGAACTCACAACCCTGAGATCACGAGTTGCACGTTCCACCGACTGGGCCAGCCAGGTGCCCCTTGGGTTATCTTTTTTTAATGTTATTTTTGTAAGTAGCAAAATGAATAAGATATTCCCGTTTCGGTTAAAACACACGCGCACACACACACACACACACACACACACACACACACACACACACCAGGATTCTTTTGGCTACTTACGTGTATTCAGCTTTCTTGATTGGGTCTGTGAGATACTCTTGGAAAGATTTCCTCTCCCTGAAAGTCCAAAAGGATTTAGAGATGAGGGCTGGGAGGTTAGATTCCTGGTCCTGGTGTGTGTGTGTGTGTGTGTATGAGTGTGTATGGTGTGTGTGTTGGGAAACAGGTGGGATCAACAGAATCATGGAAACGGTCTGTAGGGAAGGAGAGTCAGAGACTAGTAGACCTATGGGGAGGATTCAATTTGTGTCAATTCCCAAAACATTAAGCACCTATTATTATTATTTTTTAATTTTTTTAACATTTATTCATTTTTGAAAGACAGAGTGAGAATGGGGAAGGGGCAGAGAGAGAAGGAGACACAGAATTTGAAGCAGGCTCCAGGCTCCAAGCAGTCAGGAAGGAGCCCGACGCGGGGCTCGAACTCACAGACCGCAAGATCATGACCTGAGGTGAAGTCGGCCACCCAACCGACTGAGCCACCCAGGCGCCCCTAAGCACCTATTATTATATGCCTGACCCTGTTCCAGAACTTGGGGATAGATACATCAGTGAGCAGAACATAAAGATCCTGCCACCAGGAAGCTTACTTTTTAACATGGAAAGGTAATTAACTATAAACAGAATTTGTCAATTTGAGAGCACAGATTTTGGTGCCTTACAAGCAATGGTTGCCGGCGGGGAAAGAAGGCAGGTCGGGAATGGGGCAGGAGGCGGCGGCTGGCAGTTTCAGAGTGGTGGGGCAGGCCTCGTGAGACGGTGGTCTCTGAGCAGTGACTTGAAGAAGGGAGGGACTCACCCATGGGGATGTCTCCGGAGGCAGGTTTCCAGGCTGCAGGCCCGGACAGGGATGGGCAGAGGGTAGGTAGGGTAGCGCCTGGTAGGTCGTTGCGAGAATTTTGCCTTTCACGTGGAGGAGAAAAGGGGTCAAACGCTTTTATACCAGTTTTCCGGCTTTTCTTTCCAGTATCTTGTTTGGGTGTGGGCGCGAAGATCTAGAAAGAGCGGCACTGGGCGTGGGCAGAGGCCCCCGGATTTCATAACCGCCCTTGTATCTTCCTCCCACCAGCCTGAATCCAGGCTAGGCGGGGGTTCGCTCCACCCTGTTTTTATGGCACACCCCCAGCCCCTCAAGCACAGAGCAAATTAGAGGGGAGAGGGTCCCCCGCCCACCCAGCCTCAGGGGGTGCTGACTGCACAGGCCAGTCCACATCAAAGCCTCCCAGTGGGAAAGGGAGAGTCAGGGGCTGGGACCCAGAGAGAGGTGGGCAGAGAAGGGTGAACAGGCAGGGGTCCCAGCAAATGTCACACCCACCTGGAGGAGACCGGGGTCTCAGGTCTCCGACCTCCTTCCCACTGGAGGCCCTCTCCCCCTGCCTCCCTCCCCCCGCCCCCCCCCATGCACACACGCACACACGCCTGACACAATGGCCGGGTGGGGCCAAGGAACTGGCTTCCTCTGTGGAGATCTCAATCTGGGCCCTCAGTTCCCGCCCCAGGAACACAGGAACAGGCATTCGGAGACCTGGCCCCACGCTCCTCGCTGCAAGGGGTAGGCAGGACAGGCTGAAAATAGAAACAGCTTCCAGAAAGATAAAGGTAAGTTCAGGGAGGGGGGCACTACAGGGAGCGGGAAGCCTGGGTGGGGGTCCCGTGGTGTGGCATAAAGACTGGCTCACACCCAGAGGGACGGGTTAGAAGCTTAAGGGACAGGCTCTCATGTGTGGTGTGGGAGAGATAGACACGTCCTGGAGGGACACACACACCGTCCCTCAGCTGATACAGAGGTGTCCAGACGCCCGTGCCCGGTGCCCTCCCACCGGCCCGGCCCTGTGCCATTGCCAGCCCATCCTTCATCCTCACCCCAGGGCCCCGTCAGCCCCCAGTCCACGCAGCCACGCAGCCACAACCAGACCCTGTGCATACAGAACAGCCCACTCTCCCATGCCGGCGTTTCAGCCTTTTTCCGGGACCCTTGGGATCCTGGGTCCATCACATCTTCCAGAACCCTAGTGTGCGCATGTGGAGTGCGGTGTGGTTTGGGGAGGGGGGGTGTCCGGTTGGGAGGAGGATCCGATTCCTGTTTCCTGCCCCTACTCACTCAGCCCTGGGAGGTGACAGAGTGGAGAGGACTGAAGGGTGAGTGCGTGGGGCCTGGTACCTGGGTCCCTGTGAGAGAGGCCTGAGTGGGGGGCGGGAAAGGAAGTAAACGCAGGTACCTTTGGCGGGGAGTGGGGGGGGGAGGGATCCCTGAAGGGGGGCAAGGCTGGGGAGGAGCCCGCCAGCTGGTGAGGCCACTGCCTGGGTCACCTAAGGAGCTTCCTGCCAGAACACAGAGGCCATTGAGCTGCAAGATTCACAGCCTCCGGCCCCCAGCCCCCACCCGGCATCCTTTCTCCAGAACCTAATCCGGGGCCTGGAGGGGTCTGACTCTCCGGCCGCCTCCTGTGCGGAGTTTGGGGCCACCGCCCTGACCCTGCCGCCTTCTCAGGATTGCAGCCGCCTGCCCGCAGGAGGAGGTGAAGCCCGGGTTTCGGCGTCCTGGCCCCACTGGTCCTCACCTTCAGTCCGGTCTCCCGACCACCCACCAGGCATCCTGGCAGGACCCAGGCCTCCCACTGGGGCCTCTCTGACCAGATGCGGGGCGGGGGCGGGCAGGGATGAGGCCGGGGCAGGAGAGACCGTGCCCGGGGCCCCCTGGTCTCTTGGGGTCAGAGGCTCCAGGAATCTTGAGGGCAGGAAAAGGAGACTAAAAATAATCCGGAAAGGGAGAGTCCGGAGAGAGGAACTGGGAAATGGGGGGCGGAGGGCCCGCTGGAGCAGGGAAATAGTGATGCATCCCTCGCTTCCCCGGGCCCGGGCGGCGCGCCTGCGCACACGCGTCCGCTCGCACCCCGCCTCTCCGCCTGCACCGCGCCGCGGCCTGCGCTCGCCCCCTGCCTGGCCGCACGGAGCGTGCGTTCTCAACACCTCTCGCGCGCTGGCGCACGCACGCACGCACGCACGCACGCACAGCTCTGCAGCCGGACACGTCTGGCCATAGGAGAAGCGCGATGTACCGGGGCCCCCAACCTGGGTCTCCAGCTGGCCGCCCCCGCGCCGGCCTCACTGCCCCCTGTGGCCCGACTGTGGCAGCAGAAGCCAAAAGACAGAGAGAAATGGAGGCTGGGAGGCTGGGAGGGGTGAGAGGTGAGGAGAGGAAGACAGTGGAGATGAGAAAGAAGCAGAGGGAGGGCACTAGCCTTTCCCCCTCCCGCGCCCCCCCCCACCCCGAAATCATGTCCGCATTTGCTTGCAAGCAGTTTCTGCTGGGAGGCCTCCGTCTACCCATGGCGGGGGAAGGGGGTGGGTGGGGTGGGGTGGGGTGGGCATTAAGGGTCTCTTCCTCCCTCTTCCTCAGGGGATGACTCCAGAAGAGTATCCCACTCCTTTGAAGAGCCCAGAGGAAGATGTCAGCTCAGTCTCTTCCTGCAGCGACACCCCCTACCCAGAAGCCCCCTCGGATCATCCGCCCCCGTCCTCCTTCTCGCCCCAGGGCTGCCCAGTCCCCAGGGCCCCACCACAACGGCTCTTCTCCACGAGAAGCTCCCCTCACCTCCAATGATGCACCAACCCCGATGTGCACCCCCATCCCCTGGGAGCCCCCAGCCTCGGCCCTCAAGCCCCCTGCCCTTCTGCCCCCCTCGGCTTCTAAAGCCAGCCTCGACTCCCAGACTTCCCCAGACTCGCCTTCCAGCACCCCCAGTCCAGTGTCCAGGCGCTCCGTCACCCCAGAGCCCGCTCCCCGGTCTCCAGTTCCCCCACCCAAGCCCTCCGGGTCACCCCACACTCCGCCCATGCTCCCCAGGGCTGAGGTCCTGGCCCAGGGTGGCTCTGCCTCGGCCCCAGGCACTGTGCGGAGATTGGCTGGCAGGTTTGAATGGGGGGCTGAAGGCAAGGTCCAGGCTGGGGATGCCCTGGAGCCGGGTGCCCATGGGGCAGTGGATGTGAATGGCGAGAGAGAGGTTCCACAGGGCAACCTTGCCGGGAGCGGGTCACAGGAGAATGGCGCTCCGGGTAAGTGCATTGTGGAGCCCTGGGTGGGCTTCTTTGTTTTTAGTGCTTTAAGACTGGGTCCTTTCAGGGGCTATATATATTTTTTTTTTTAATTTTTTTTTTTTACATTTTTTAAAGATATATTTATTTTTGAGAGACAGAGAGACAGAGCACAGGGTGGGTGGGGGTGGGACAGAGAGAGAGGGAGGGACACACAGAATCCGAAGCAGGCTCCAGGCTCCGAGCTGTCAGCACAGAGCCTGACACGGGGCTTGAACTCACAACCTGCAAGATCATGACGTGAGCTGAAGTCGGTCAGACTCTTAACTGACTGAGTCACTCAGGCACCCCCAGGGGCTACATTTTTAAAAATGGATTTCATGTTGGGAAAAGTCTGATTGCCATGTTTTTTTGGGGGGTTTGAGGAGAGTCAGGGTGGGGAAGGTAAAGATGCCTGGGGCTGGACCACCTTGTCCCACTGCTTGGTAGGTTAGGGGGAGGGAGGAGGCCCAGGCAAGGTGGGGCCAGGCCCCAAGGGCCTTCTCCTTAGGGCACCCCTGTCTCCCCCAGATGCTGTCCTGGCCTGCCCTCCCTGTTGCCCCTGTGTCTGCCACATAGGCCGGCCTGGCCTGGAGCTCCGCTGGGTACCTGTGGGGGGCTATGAGGATGGCCCCAGGGCTTTCTGCCGGGCCTCCCCACTGAGGACCTCCCGCTCCCGCCCCAGCCCTCCAAGCCTCAGTCTCCCCCCAGTGGTCCTTACGTCCTACCGCTCCACTGCCGAACGCAAACTCTTGCCACCCCTGAAAGCCCCCAAACCAGCGTGGGTCAGGCCAGACATCACCGCTTCTGGGGACCCCCCGCAGCCAGATCTCCATTCGCCCTCGGAAGACGGAATCCCGACAGGTACAGAGCCCGGGTGAGCGCGTCTCTGGGCGGGGAAGGGAAGGGCTGGAGGTGGATCTTTGTAAAAGCCGAAAAACTACCACCCACAACCCGCTCAGGACTCTTTGTTCTCCACCAGCTGCTGCTCTGGGGCTGACTGGAGTTGTAGTTTTTATAGTGAGCGTCTCCCGCTGGCGGGTGGGGGTGGGGTGGGGGCTGGAGTCAGGAGTCCGCTGGAGATTTGTTCTCTTGACCCTGGGCTCTCTCTCCAGGGGACAATCCTGATGAAGCTCGTCAGGACACTCCTCCAGCATCTATGGAGGGCAGGTACCAAATCCCCACACCCTTACCCCTACCCCAGCGCAGGCTAAGCTTCAGGCCCAGCGAAATCTCATCTTTGCACATGTGGGGGAAGGACGTCTAGGGCTCTGGAGACAAGCGGTTCTGTCCCTTACCAGCTGTGTGGCCTCAGACAAGTCACTTAACCTTTCTGGTCTCAGGGTCCTCATCTGTGGGTGGGGATAAGACACCAGCTACTTCAGAGTTGTTGAGTGCGATATTGGTAAAGAGCCCCGCCCACAGCAATTGCTCTGGTTTACTTCCAGGACCTTGAGCCTCTATTGCAATGGTCTATAAATCTGTTTAGCACCAGGGACGCCTCTCCTGTGTTATGTGGGTTTGTTGATCATCTTAATATTCATTTATTTTATTTTGAGAGAGAGAGAGAGAGGCAGAGAAAGAGAAGGAGATAGAGAATCCCAAGCAGGCTCCGCACTGTCAGCACAGAGCCCGATACGGGGCTCAAACCCACGAATCATGAAATCGTGACCTGAGCCGAAATCAAGAGTCAGATGCTTAACCGGCTGAGCCACCCGGGCACCCCTATTAATCATTTTAGATTCACCACCCCTATCGGAGCTAGTGAGGCCCCACTCACTTATTCAGCCCTTGCTGGTAGGAATTCTCCTAGGTGTTTAACTTGGTTGAATGCGGCAGAGCAGGGAGGTGCGATTCTGGGTTTGATCATGCTGAATTTCACTGAGACACAAATAGGACACACCAGATAACCATCCGCACCTGAGCGATCTGGAGAGCTCTGGAGAGAGAGACTTGGAAGTGTGTGGTACCCAGTAGTTGAGATTGCAGGAATGGATGGGGCCTGCCCAGTACAGGGCCTCGTATACAACAGGCACATAAATAATTTTTACAAAATGTTTATTTTTCAAGAGAGAGAGAGCAGGGGAGGGGCAGAGAGAGAGGATCCCAAGCAGGCCCTGAGCTGTCAGCACAGAGCCCGATGCGGGGCTTGAACCCACAAACCGGGAGATCGGGACCTGAGCCAAAGTCAGACGGTCCCCCGACTGGGCCACCCAGGAGCCCCGCATAAATAATTTTGTGTCTGTGGTTCCATCGGGGTCCCTGCACACTACCTGTGTGCGGATCGCACACTCCCTTACACTAGCATGTGAATAGCGCCCCCTGGGGGGTGTGTGATCGTGGTGGCTCTGGGGCAGTCCCTCTGTTTCTCTCCGCAGGGACAAGGAGGGGCTGGAATTGCTGAAGGAACAGAACTGGGAGCTGCCCCTGCAGGACGGTGAGGGCCTCTGGACCTGGGGTCCCCTCTGTGCCCCCCCTTCAAGCAGTGGGGAAGGGTTCTGGGGCGCTGGGCTTCCCTGATGTGCTGGGTCTGTACTCCAGAGCCCCTGTACCAGAACTATCGAGCGGCTGTGCTGTCAGAGGAGCTCTGGGGGGTCGGCGAGGACGGGTGTCCCTCTCCAACAAACCCCGGCGAAGCTCCCACCTTCGCACGGCCCCCTGGACCTCGCAACACGCTGTGGCAGGAGCTGCCGGCTGTGCGGGCCAGCGGCCTCCTGGACACCCTCAGCCCCCAGGAGAGGCGCATGCAGGAGGTGGGCACGCCTGGGGTCCGGCAGGGCTGGCGCGGGGCGGGGGGAGGAGGGTGGAACCTGGGTCCGGGACTGGCGGGGAGCCGGGCTTTCCGCCCACTGCCCTGCCCTTCCTCCTCAGAGCCTGTTCGAGGTGGTGACCTCCGAGGCCTCCTACCTGCGCTCCCTGCGGCTGCTAACTGACACCTTCGTGCTGAGCCAGGCTCTCCGGGACACGCTCACCCCCCGGGACCACCACACCCTCTTCTCCAACGTGCAGCGAGTCCAGGGAGTCAGCGAGCGGTCAGTGGGGTCCTGTCGGAACAGCAAGCGGGGCCTCTGGCCGCTGAGCACTCCCTTAGCTTTCTGCTTGTCCCAGGTCCTCCCTTCCAGGGGCCCAGATAGCGCCCAGCTCTTCGCTCGGACTCCTGGGAGACCTGGCTGTGTGCCCCACCTCCATTGCGTGTTCCCCTGACTCCCTCAGGTTTCTAGGGACGCTGCTGTCCCGTGTGCGCTCTTCCCCCCACATCAGCGACCTGTGTGACGTGGTGCACGACCACGCCGTGGGCCCCTTCTCGGTGTACGTGGATTACGTGCGGAACCAGCAATACCAGGAGGAGACCTACAGCCGCCTTATGTGAGTGCACGTGGCGGGGAGGGGTGGACGGGAGGGGAGCAGGGGCGGGGGCGGAGCCTCCAGGTGGACGCCGCCATCCGCGGGGACCGCTTTCGCAGGGACACGAACGTGCGCTTCTCGGCCGAGCTGCGGCGCCTGCAAAGCCTCCCCAAGTGCGAGCGGCTGCCGCTGCCGTCCTTCCTGCTGCTGCCCTTTCAGCGAATCACGAGGCTCCGCATGCTGCTGCAGGTACCTGTGCCCCCCGGGGGTAGGGGCGGGGAGGGCCCTCGCGGGAGCACTCTCCCCCTCCCCCCCCCAGCGGGGGGGGGGCCCTCCTGCCCGGCTTCTCAACTCAGGACCCACCCAGCCTGGCTGGAGCCGACCGACCGTCCCTGGGAGCAGTCTGGGTGCCGCGAAGGAGCCCCTGGCTGGACGCGCGGGTTCGCCACTTAGCTCGGCCACTAGCTGGCCCAGTGGTCTTGGGCAGGTCCCCTCCTGTCCCTGGGTCTGGGGGGAACGTGAGGAGTGGCCTTTGAGGTCTCCCGCCGCGTGCCTCCCCAGTGGGGGTGATAGCACTCCCAGCGAGGCACGGATGAGCTCTTTGGGGGTGAAAACAACCTTAACTGGTCCAGTGTTTGCGGGGGCACGTCGGTAGACGCGCAGCGTATCTGTGGCATTAACATTCCACGCGGGCAGGACGCTGCGGGGAAAACGTGTCTAAAAAGGCGCCTTGGCGGAGCGATACCGGGGATGGGGGTTAGGTTGAGACACAGAAACGCTCTTCTGTTGCAAAGCAGGAACTTCTCCCTAAACCAGGTCACCTGCTGTGGGTGACCCGGTGAGAGGCCCCATCTAGGGTATCAGCCTCTTCGTATCGTATTCAGCTTTCTATATCCCCGGTGTAGACAGTGCCATAATCATACTAATCGTAATAGCTAAACGGCTGTGGAGCGCTCTGTCCTGGGCATGGTTTTAAGTGTTGTCTACCTGTTTCACATTACCGGCCACTGTAGGTGGGAAGTGTTACTGACCCCACTTTATGGATGAGGAAACTGAGGCACCGCGAGGTTACATAACTTGCCCCAGGTCATACAGAGAATAACTGAGAGCGGCAAAATGGACGCCCGGGCGCTCTTAACCACTTGGCTGCATTGTTTGCGCTAAGAGCTAACGATGAAAATAGTAGCTGTCTTCTTTTGTGTTTACTGCGGGCCAAGGAGTACTTTTCGTAGATTTACCTCGTTGAATCGTTACAGCAGTGCTTCTGGTCTGCTGGGTGGGTATTATTGTCCCCATTTGACAGATGGGGAGACTGAGGCCCAGAGAGGTAACATGACGGGCTCAGGGTAATGCAGATGGGGAGTGGCGAGGTCTGTCTGCCTCCCTGAGGTTGGTTCCCCAGCCCGGTGAACCCAGAACAGTTTGTCAAGCTACGTAGGGTCCTCTGAACAGCAGCCCCTCTGAATCCCAGGGCGGCAGAGCGGGGCGCCCAGTCCCTCTTACCTCCTTGTCCCCAGAATATCCTGCGCCAGACAGAGGAGGGGTCCAGCCGCCAGGAGAATGCCCAGAAAGCCCTGGGTGCCGTCAGCAAGGTGGGCAGGAGGGATGCTGTGTGTGTGTGTGTGTGTGGGGGGATAGGGGATCGGGAGGCAGGCGACCAGGTGGTTGGGGCGGAAGGAAGGAGGGGTGGGTGACACGGCTCCCCCGACCCCAGATCATTGAGCGCTGCAGTGCAGAGGTGGGGCGCATGAAGCAGACAGAGGAGCTGATCCGGCTCACCCAGAGGCTGCGCTTTCACAAAGTCAAGGTGAGCCCCTGCCCGGCCCCCCCCCCCGCCCCCCCCCCCCCCCGCAGTGCGGCAACAAGCCAGAACCTCCCCCTGCTCCCCCACAGGCCCTGCCCCTGGTGTCCTGGTCCAGGCGCCTGGAGTTGCAAGGGGAGCTGACCGAGTTAGGGTGCCGGAGGGGGGGTGTGCTCTTTACCTCGCGCCCCCGCTTCACCCCCCTCTGCCTGCTACTGTTCAGTGACCTGCTGCTCATCACTCAGCCCAAGAGGTGGGTCCCAGGGAGGGAGGGAGCCCAGGCTGGGGTAGGGAGGCGGGGAGCTGGGGGTCCAGCCGGATCCCCCATTCTCCCTCTGAACTGCCTCTTCCCTGGGCAGCGGGCAGCGGCTGCAGGTTCTGGACTATGCCCACCGCTCCCTGGTCCAGGCCCAGCAGGTTCCGGACCCATCTGGACCCCCTACGTTCCGCCTCTCCCTTCTCAGCAACCACCAGGGCCGCCCCACCCACCGGCTACTCCAAGCCTCCTCCCTGTGAGTCGTGTCGCCTTCAGAAAACACCCTGGGACCCTCACTTGGATTGTCAGGCCCCGCCACCCTCTTCCTCAGTCTCTGTCCTCCACGGCCCCTGTCTGTCCCTCAGAAGGACCTCCTGGTTCAAACGTGACCCCTCCCTATGTCCCTACCAGATCAGACATGCAGCGCTGGCTGGGAGCCTTTCCTACCCCCGGCCCCCTTCCCTGCTCCCCGGACACCGTCTATGAGGACTGTGGTGAGTGTCCTCTGGGAGACGAGGGAAGGGAAAGTGAGGCTGAGAGGGGAAGATGGGGGAAAAGCTACAAAGGGCCTTGATCCCACTGTGTGTCACCCACCCCCAAGCAGACTGTTCCCAGGAACTGTGTTCAGAGTCTTCTGCACCGGCCAGGACTGAGGCACGAAGTCTGGAGTCCAGGGCTCTGCCCAGGCACCTGCACAAGAGCCCTGAAGGTGAGAGATTCTTTTATTTATTCATTCGGTGAATTAAAAAAAATAAGTTTATGGATTTATTTAGAGAGAAAGGGGAGAAGGAAGGGCAGAAAGAGAGAGAATCCTGATGTGGGGCTCAGACCCACAAACTGATAGATCATGACTCCAGCTGAAGTCAAGAGTTGGACACTTAACCCACTGAGCCACCCAGGTGCCCCCTGTAGGAATTACTTTAAAAAAAAAAAAAGTAGATGATACAGTGTCTGAGGGTTATAAGTGTTGTGGGAAAACACATGTAGAACAGAGTCAGGGTCAGGCGGTCCCAGGGTTGGATAGGATTACAATTTTTTTTAATGTTTATTTATTTATTATGTTTATTTTTGAGAGAGAGTGAGAGAGAAAAAGAGAAAAATAGTGAGTGGGGGAGGGGCAAAAAGAGAGGGAGACACAGAATCTGAAGCAGGCTCCAGGCTCTGAGCTGACCACACAGAGCCCAATGCGGGGCTCGAACTCATGAACCATGTGCGAGATCATGACCTGAGCCAAAGTTGGACGCTTAACCAACTGAGACACCCAGGTGCCCCAGGATTACAATTTAACATAGGTCAACAGGGTGCTGGCGCTCTCTCTCTCTCTCTCTCAAAATAAATAAATAAGCTTAAAAAAGTAAAAATAGGAGAGCCTGGGTGCCTCAGTCGGTAAAGTGTCTGACTTCGGCTCAGATCACGATCTTACAGTTCATGAGTTCAAGCCCCGGGTCTGGCTCTGTGCTGATAGCTCGGAGCCTGGAGCCTGGTTGGGATTCTATGTCTCCCTCTGTCTCCGCCCCTCCACTGCTCGTGCTCTGCCTCTCTGTCTCTCTCAAAAATAAATGAACATTTAAAAAATTTAAAAATAAATAGGAGGTCGAGGTGCCCCTCCACAAGGAGGCACCGTGTGAGCAGTGACTTGACAGAGGTGAAGAACTTAGTTGGGCGCATGGTGTCTGGGAAAAGAGTGTCCCAGACCAAGGCAGGAGTCGGTGCAAAGGCCCTGTGGCCACAGTGTTTGAAGAATCATAAGGAGGCCAGCCAGCGTGGTAGACGGAGTGAAAAAAGGCCAGAGAAACAGATGAGGTCACAGAAGTAAGGGGGACCAGACCGTGCGGGTCCCGTAAGAACTCCAGCTCTCCCTTGCGTGAGATGAGCAGCACTGATGAGAGATGAGCAGGGCTGGACAGGAATGACACACATCTTCTGTTGCTGCTGCTGTCTCCACCTCTAATGAAATGGCCTTTCTACTGCCGCTCCAGGCTTCTCCACTCATCCCCACATTCACCGTGACCCTCAGGCATCAGACCCCGTCGGGCCTCCTTTTCCTTCCTGTCCCGTCCACTGCCCTGGCTCCACTTGGGCCCCTGTCTCTCTTTTCCCAGGCTGGCTAAAGGGCTTTCCTGGGGCCTTCCCTGCCCAGCTGGTGTGTGAAGTCACAGGGGAACACGAAAGGAGGAAGCACCTTCGCCAGCACCAGAGACTCCTCGAGGCCGTTGGGCCCTCTTCAGGCCCCCCCAGCGCTCCCCCACCCTAAGGCAGGCAGGGCGGCAGCGGTGGTGCACAGGTTGGGACATCTGGCGCTTGGCACCGGGAGGGCAAAGCCCACCTACCCATTGGATTCGCTGTCAGTGGGAACGCTACCTCTATTGGCAACCAATAGGGACCGAGCTTCAGGAAAGAGCAGCCAACGAACACGCTCGAGTGAGCGGCCAATGGAGAAAGAGGCTTAGTGCAGAGCAGCCAATGGGTGCTGAGCTGGCTGAGCCCCTGGCCAATGAGTATCCCTGCTACGCTCACAGCCCAGGAAGACTCAGCTAGGTCAATAAAGCTTTAAAAAGGGCTGCGCTGGAGATAAAGTCTTAGAATAAAATAGCCAGTGGCGATAAGCAGGGAGCCATCCGGCCACGCAAGATGGGGGTCTGGGCCCAAGAGACCGGTAGTGACCCTGCCTCGTTCTCCAGCCACGACTGTCCTGCCCTTTGAGTCTGGGAAGCTTTGGATTCCACTCCTGGGGTGCCTCCTGTGCCCTTTCAAGCCACTTCCTCTCTTCTAGAAGAATCCAGAGTGTGTGACTCAGAGAATGTATGTGTGTGCGCGTCTGTGCATGTCTCTGGATGTATCAGGGAAGGTGATTCTGCTGAACATGGTGTGTGTGTGTGTGCGGTCTAGCCCCCCCCCCCCCCCCCCCCCCCCGTGACCAAGTGCCCCATGCCTTCCCTCACCCCCTGTTTTTCCTATTATTCTCTCCAAGAAGACAGGAGGTCTGAGCTCCAGACGAGATGTGCTGGGTGTGGCTTGGCAGCCAGAAGCCAGAGTTGGGGGTGAGAGGCCTGGGCGCTGGGCCAGGGGTCCATGGCAGCCTGGTAGCGGACGAAGATGGCCAGTGGCTGCGGCCTGAAGCCCCCTGAAGCTTCCTTGCCCCAAACTTGGCCTCCAACCCAACCGTATCCAGTCACGCAGCCCCGGCTTCGGGCTTCAGACTGGCTCTGGGTTTGGGTGAAGAGACTGGAGCTGTGGATCGCGGGCCCTCCGGTGAGCCTCCTGGCCTTTCCCGCCGTCATCCTGGCCCTGTCACAGAAACACTGGGCCAACCAGTGGGGAGAGGACAAAGAGCCAGTGTAATCCCCTCCGGAGCATCTCCTTCCAGAGGAGAAACGGCCCTGCAGGATGCCACAAGGACATGAGGGATGGGGCCAGGGCAGAGCAGACAGTTGCTGGCGAGGGTGGGGGGTGGGGTGGGGGGGGGGTGCCCAGGCCTGGCACCAGGCCTCCCCTGAACTAGACCATCACTCTGTCCTTTCTGCTCACGCGTGGCAACCGGCCCAGGACAGCAACCGCCACGCCAGCCACAGGAGGTGGAAGGACTCTGGGAGACTCGGAGGGAGAAAGGGACTGGCATTTGGCCGTCCGGGTTTGCACAGTGCCCGGTGAATGAGAAACCCTCAGTGAACGTTGGTGGACCTGTATGGAGGGGAGCGTGTGCTTAAAGTTTCCCAAACGTGGCTTTGTAAGGGGGTGGGGCTGCTTGGAAAGAGATTCTTTGAGAGCCGGGGTCGGTTCTGCTGGGCCTGGGGCTTGGAGACCAGGAGCATGGCCTGAGGGTGTTGGCCCCCACTCGTAGTTCCCCGGGGGATCTAGGCAGTGGCGGGGAAGGGTCTACAGCTGGAGCAGAGCGCTGTTGCGGGTTGGGGAAGAGGACAGGGCAGGGCCAGGTATGGCTGGGACTCCAGCAGGGGATGAAGACATAGGGAGAAAGGCAAAAAGGGCAGTCAGTCAGCAATAAATGTCCTTTACTGACCAGCCAAGCATCTGTGTTCAATTCAATTCAGTTCCGTTCAATACAGTACCTATTTGTGGAGCGCCTTCTATGCATCAGGCACTGTTCTAGGACACAGGGGTACAGAGATGAAAAAGACTAAGGCTCCTCTGGGTTGAGGGAGAACAAATGCCAAGTAAACAAATTAATAAGTAAGGGAGCAGTGAGTGCTGTGAAGAAAATACAGGAAAGGGCTGGAGTTCAGAATGATTGTGTGTGTGTGTATGTGTGTGTGGCTTTGGGGAAGAGCCTAGAGGAGGTGATGTTTGAGCTGAGGTCCAAATGACAAGAAGAAAGCAACTCTGGTAAGATCTGGGCAAAGAGCATTCTGGGGTTGCAATAGGGGGACTGAGGTTCCGGGAAGAGGAGGTTAGTGGTCATGGGAGGGGGCCGGTGCGCACGCTCCTTGAAGTTTCCTGGTGGGGGAGCCCCTCCCCACTACGCTCCCCTCTTCCTCTGAGATACTGAGATAGACACGCAGAGGCAAACAGCCACACACGCACTCTGTGTACATTCCCTCCAGGCTCCTCACCGCCCCCCGCCCCATTCCTGCTCTAAGGAAGCCTCCCTTCACCAGTTCAGAAGTTCTGATGCTGGGATAATGGGGAAATGGAGAGCAGACAAGTGTTGTTCAGGGGACACGCAGACACACAAAGTACAACCACACGTTCCAAAGGAGACTGAAAAGACAGGGAAGAGGGCTGTTACCCTTCTGTTACCTTAGGGACCCCTTTCCATTCTGGGGTGACCCCAGTGTGTCTGTGCAGTCCTGAGGGGTCTGCCCTCTGCGGGCCTGTGGGAGAGGGCAGAGGGCCACGACGCCCGGCCGTAATGGGAGCGGTTGGTGGATGCGGGGAGTGAGGACCGCGGTAAACTTGGAGAAAATGGATGGGAGGGGCGCCTGGGGGGCTCAGGCGGTTGAGTGTCCAACTTCGGCTCAGGTCATGATCTCACAGTTTGTGGGTTCCAGCCCCGTGTCGGGCTCTGTGCTGACAGCTGGGAGCCTTGAGCCTGCTTCGGATTCTGTGTCTCCCTCTCTCTGCCCCTCCCCCGTGCACACTCCGTGTCTCTCTCTCTGGTTGCCTCCTGCAACTTCCTTGTAGGTGCGATAGGAGGCGCCAGGGGAGAAGGAGGCTCTCAGGGCTGCCAGGGTTGCCATTCCAGGCATGGTGGTGTGGGTAGCAGGTACGAATGTCCCAGGTGATGATAGGCTCGCCGACCCACGTGGGGAGTCCTGGGGCTGCCATTACCCCCATTCCTTCGCATTCTGTCATGCTGGGGGGATTTAGGAAACAGATATTGTCAGAGGCCCCGGAAAGGTGCAGGTGGGGAAGCTGGGCCGCCCCGGGAATCTCTCTGAGTCAGTAAGTCCTTTCTCCACCACCAACCTTGCTCCTCGTGTTCGTGGTCTCCACGTTTGGGGAGTCGATGCCAGTGAAGATAGGACAGGGCACCTGCCTCTCTTTGGGCTGGCCCTTTTATGGCCTCTGGGTCAACATCGTCGTGGCGGAGGGGGATGCAATCGTGACCACAAGCAAGAGGTGGACGAGAGGAGCTGCCCCCTTCTCCTCACATGCTGCTCACTGGCTCTCTCCCCTCTCCTGGCCCCACTGAGCCCTCCAGCCCACTTCTACCTGAGATCCTTTCCAGAGCCCTTCAGCCGGGCTCTCTGTCCATCCCTGAAAGCTAGTCTCTTTCCCCTCCTTCCTTGCTCGCTGGGCTCGCCTCCTCTCATCAGGGACAGGGATAAGTGCCGGTTCCTGCTCTCTGGGTTGGCCAGTTCACCAGACGGGCACCCCATCCGGCGCAGGAGTAGGGTATCCGCTCCTCCGCCTGCCTGGCGAACCCCAGACCTTGCTCCGCAGCACGCCCAGTCCGAACTGCGGACTCGCCACCCAGCGGCCCCAGAGAGCCACGGGCCAGGGGTAGAGGGGTGCAGGGGGGCAGAACTCGCCCTGCGCCCGCGCCGGGACGGCTGGCACCCTCGGGGGCGTGGCCGCGTTCTCCCTGGGCTCTGCGCTCAGGGATTGGCCCCGTCCCCAGTCCTGGCCCCGCCCCTCCGCGCCGGGCCCCGCCCTTCTCTGCTCCACGCTCCGCCCCTCCGTGCCGGCACCGGCACCTGCGGCGCGAGGAGGGCTTCCTGCCTTGGGTCCGTGACGCGTCCTACGGCTGGTGCTCCGGCTCCGGGTTCGCTGTGCTCGCCTGTCGCGCGAGACAGGATGGGGGTGGCGCTCCCACACACCCCCCTCCCGCCGAGGAGCCTCTGAGGAGTTGAGGAGCAGGCAGAGGGCACGTGCGGGGCACCTGCTCCCCGGGCCCCCGGGCCCTCCCCACGCTCGCGCCCCTACCGTCTCTCCGTCTCCGGCGGTGGTTCTGGGCCCTGGCAGAAGCTTGGCATTTCAGCTCTTCCTTCATCACGATTGAGTTCTTGGGCGTGAATGTCTGCCCCCACTCTTCTATGAAGTAACATCAATCTTGTTTTTCTTTTAAGAGTTTTAAGTAATCTCTGCATCCAAGGTGGGGCTCGAACCCACAACCCCAAGATCAAGGGTGGCCTGCTACACTGAGCCAGCCAGGTGCCCCTAACATAAATCTTGGTGGGAATTATGCCACCCTCCCAAGAACACAGAAGTCACTTTTTTGCTATTTGTAAAATATGGTCTCCCCCCCTCTTTTTTAGGTATAATTTTTAAGGTGCATATATATATATTTCCCATTTTAAAATTTTATCTATTTCCATTTTAATTCCATCATAGTTAACATACAGTGTTATATTAATTTCAGGTGTACAATATACTGATTCAACAATGTTTTATTTTATTATTAATTTTTTTTAATGCTTATTTTTGAGAAAGAGAGAGAGACAGAGACAGAGCGTGAGCAGGGGAGGGGCAGAGAGACAGGGAGACACAGAATCGGGAGCAGGTTCCAGGCTCTAAGCTGTCAGCACAGAGCCCGATGCAGGGCTTGAACGCAGGAACCCTGAGATCATGACCTGAGCGGAAGTCAAAGGCTTCACGGACTGAGCCACCCAGGTGCCCCATGAGGGTATATTTTAAAGGCACAATTTACATACAGGAAAATTTACCCTTTTTAGTGTAAAGTTCTGAGGTTTTTGGCAAACATCTATAGTCACGTGACTACCACCATGCTTGAGAAACCAAGGACTTGCATCGCCCCTCCTTCCCCAGATTCCCTGTGCCCCTTTGTGGTGAACCCCTTCCCAATTCCAGCCTCTGGCAACCCCGGATCTGTTTTCTGTCCCCTGGAATGTTGCCTTTTCTATAACGTCATATAAATGGGATCATACAGTATGTAGCCTTTCAAGTCCGGCTTCTTTTGCTAAACTTAATGTATTTGAGCTTCATCTATATACTTCATTACTTTTCGTTGTGGACTAATATTTCAGTGCACGGATATCAGACTTTGTTCATTCCCTAGTGAAGGGACGTTTGGCTTGTTTCTAGTTTTAAGTGATTACAGATAAAGCCGTCATAAATATTCTTGTACAGGGTTTTGTGTGATAACTATCACTCTACTTGGGTGTACATGTAGGATTGGCCGTGCCGGGTCACACGTAAGTGTACGTTTTAACTGTTTTAAAAACTGGCAGGGGCGCCTGGCTGGCCCAGTCGGTACAGAATGCAACTCTTGGGTCTTGGCTTGGGGTCATGAGTTCAAGCCCCACGTTGGGTGCTGAGCCTACTGAAAAAAAAAAAAAAAAAAAAAAAAACCAAAACAAAACAGAACTGGGGGCGCCGGGGTGGCTCAGTCGCTTAAGTGTCTGACTTTGGCTCTGGTCATGATCTCATGTTCGAGCCCCGCATTGGGCTCTGCGCTGATTATCTTGGAGCCTGCTTCGGATTCTCGCTCTCAAAAATAAACAAGCATTAAAACAAAGAAACAGCTGGCAAACTGGGGGTGCCCAGCAGCACCATGTTACTATTATTTTTTTGACTGCTCGGCTTCCTTTCTTTTGGGGGGCTGTCGCTCCCCAAGCCTGTGTGGCTCTGGTGGGCTGTCGGTCCGGGCATCCGCCTTCCCACCTCCAGAGGTGGAGACGTGCCCCAGTCGAGGCCAGTCAGACTCTGAGATTCGGAATCCCGATCAGGAACGGGCAAGGGTGGGGGTGAGTGGGGTCACCTGAGGGGAAGCAGTGAGCAGAGGGGCCACGTTCCCTGGCTCCCATCGAGACTCGCCTGGACGGTCAGCTTCCTCTCTGCGTCTGTGTTCGCCCAGTATTGCCCCGAGGCATTCCTTCTTGCCCAGCTCAGCCAGTCTGGGTTCGTGCTCGCAACCGGAGAGCTCTCGCTGATACACCAGCAGCTGGTTGGCCAGGACTGCTAGCCTGTCAGGCACCTTTGTGCCTCGAACCTTGTGGTCAAAAGGCAGCCCCTCTGAACAGATGCTGGGGCGGTTGTCTTGGGGGGAGGAGCCCCTTTAGGAGACAGAGAACAAAGTACCTCTTCCTCCTGGTCAATGCAGCCCCCTTGGAGGGGCATCGCTCATTGAGCAGAATGCAGACTGGACCTCAGTTCTCACCCACCCCTTCCGCTGTGCGCTCTTGTGCAGTGCTCACCCTCCCCACCTTTCTGCGGAGACCCTGCTGTCAGGTCCCCCACTCTTCCCTTCAGCTCTCTTCTCCTCGCCCCCTTCCAGTTTACCTCTTCTGAGTTTTTACTTGGACCACATCGAGGCTGATAACGGCTATGTTTACTTCTGTAGCCATAGTTAAGTCTTCCGTGCTTTGTCTGTCTGTTGAGTCTGAAAGTTGAAACTCTCACTAATAGTGTTTACCTTATATATTGTGACTTTATACATAGATTTCCCTGCAGGCCTATAATCACTAGGATTGCATTTCCTTTCTTAAACTATTTTTTAAGTTTATGTATTTATTTTGAGAGAGAGAGAGAGCATGAGTGGTAGAGGGGCAGAGAGACAGAATCCCAAGCAGGCTCCAAGCTATCAGTGCTGAGCCGGACCCGGGGCTCGATCCCACGAACTGCCAGTCCATGACCTGAGCCGAAATCACGAGTCTAATCAAGCCTAACTGAGCCATCCAGGCTCCCCACTCTTAAGCTATTTTTAATTACCTTTTGAAAAACAGCATCTGATACATTCACAGGATTATATGACATATGTGTTGGTTATAAATTATTATAATATAATAAATGCCTGTGCACCGAGCACCGGAATGAATAACCTATTACTAATAACCTGTGTGCCTGGTGTAATCCTCTCTGCCCCATTTTCCTGCCTTTCCCGGGAAATAATCACTACTCTGTATTTTGTGTTTATCATTCTACTGATTTTCATTTTTGGGTTTTTTTTTTCCAAATTTTATTTATTTATTTTAAGTAATCTCTGTACCCAACGTGGGGCTCGAACTCACGACCCTGAGATCAAGCGTGGCATGCTCCTCTGATTGAGTCAGCCAGGCATCCCTCTGCTGATATTTATTTGTATTTATTTATTTTTGAGAAAGAGCACAAGCAGAGGAGGGCCAGAGAGAGATGGAGACAGAGGATCCCAAGCAGGCTCCACGCTGACAGGCCGGGCTCGATCCCATGAACCATGAGATCATGACCTGAGCCGAAATCAAGAGTCTGACGCTCAACTGACTGAGCCACCCAGGCGCCCCTGATTTTTACAACGTACCATGCCATCATAGTAGTGTGTATACTTAAACAACGTTGCGTTTAGTTGGGCTTGTTTAGGAACTCTCTAGAACTGGGATCCTATTTATAGCATAGACTCCTGGGAGTTACGTTTTTCAGGAAACATATTTCCAAGATTCTTCCATGTGGTTTTGTGTGGCCATTAGGATGAGAAGCTCTTAGAAACTCCAGGAGAACTAAACGAGACCCAAGGAAGGAAACAGAATCCTGAAATCACTCGTTCTGCTCAGCCTCCTGGACCTGGGTGCCTCCCGACCACGGCCGATGGTTCTGAGCATGGCGCTTGTCCCCGCCAGGGCCGGAGCTCTGTCCTCGCCAGTGGGATTGGCGTCTTAGGCAAGAGACCCCACAGGGCTCCCTGGCCCCACCTGAAGATATAGCAAAAAGCCCGAGACCTCGAAGCGGGCCCTCACCGGACCATGCTGGACTGCCACGAACTTGGACTTCCAGCCTCTGAAAACGCGAGGGACACATTTCTGTTGTTTTTCAACATTTGTTTATTTTTGGGACAGAGAGAGACAGAGCATGAACGGGGGAGGGGCAGAGAGAGAGGGAGACACAGAATCGGAAACAGGCTCCAGGCTCGGAGCCATCAGCCCAGAGCCCGACGCGGGGCTCGAACCCACGGACCGCGAGATCGTGACCTGGCTGAAGTCGGACGCTTAACCGACTGCGCCACCCAGGCGCCCCAACATTTCTGTTGTTTATAAGCTCCCCCGTCTGTGGCATTTTGTTACGGCAGCCGGACAAACTAAGAAACGGAGGAAGAGCCCTCACGGGATCTGAGTTCCTGATTCTGGCTGTACTTCCGGTCCTGCTGAGCACGTGACCTTGGGATTCACCATGAACTCCCCTTTTGCTTAGGCCTCTTTGGGTTCCTTCCATCATTTGTAGCCACTCACAGGCGCAAGGATGCCTTCCAAAAACCTGTGTGCTTTTGTTCCTTCTCCGTATCCTAGCGAGAGAGCACGAACCGATGAAAATGATAATGTAATTGTAACAACTATCACTGTCTGGAAACTGACTATGCAGCAATGAGTGCTCATTGTTTACTATCCCATTTGATACTGAAACGGAGTCTGCGAGGAGGGTTATTGTTCCTGTGTTACAGGTGAGTAAACCGAGGCACAAAGAAGCTGTTGGATGCATGCAGGTTCGCTGGCCCACATTCCTCTCTCTGCCTGTTGGACCTTAAAGCCTATGTTCTTAACCACGTGGATCACTACTGCCTCCTCAGAGTGAACCAACTCTGATAGGATTCAAACTCACATCCCAAATCTGAAAGGCTTTTTCCTTGCCAGAGCTCCTGGGGTCTGAGGTCTAGAAGCGGCGATGATCAGGCCGCCCCAGGTGATTCAGATTTATTTTCTCCTAGCTGAGAAAAATCTCAGACTGTGGGGCTCCTGACTGGCTCAGTGGGTGGGTGGGGCGTGAGGCTCTTGATCTTGGTGTTGTGGGTTCGAGCCCCACGTGGGGTGTAGAGATTATTTTAAAAAATAAAAAGAAAACCATAAAAAAAAAGAAAAGAAAAATTTCAGCTCGTGTGACACTCCTTTACCCCCTCCTTATCCTATGTCCTCCCCTTCTGGTGCTGAGGGGAAGTAAGGAAGGGAAGAAGATACAGAGTGGAGGCGGGAGGGAGGTGAGGGGTTGGGGGGAGTAGTGAGAAGGTCGGTCACACCTTCGGAAGACATTTCCAAAGAACTTAGGGAGGCTGCTTTTCTGAGGACCGACTCCCTCTCCTTCTCCCTGCTCCCTCTGTCAGCATTTCGGGGTGGGGTCAGGGCCGAGGATGTGGGAAGAGAAGAGAGGACCCTCAGAAACCGCAGCTCTTGGGGGGTGGGGCCCGTGACCTTGGGCCCCTCCCCCACTTGACTGTCCCGCCCCCGGAATATTGGAAAGTTCCATGGCAGTTAGGGGCCCGGTCCTACTGAATAGGTTGTTTCTTTCCCAGACCCCAGGCCCTGTGGTGGCAAGGACTCTGCCCGCTACAAATATTTAAAGGATGAGGGGCCACTGAGCCCAGCAAGGGAAGGTGGAGATGGGGTGGAGGTTAGGAGGAGAGACAGGGAATGCTCAAGATGGGGGCAGGGGCCTTTAGGGCTGGATTTCCCGGGCCGGTAGGAAAAAAGGATGAGCATCCAAACCCTGGCGAGGGAAGGGGGGGCTGGGAAGCAGGACGGGGCCGAGGGGAGCCTGGCCCAAGAAGAGAGCTGGCCGGCTGACCCCAGCGGTGACAGGCGGGTGCCCGGGGAGCACCCCTCAGAGCCCCGGAGAATCTCCGTGCTGCCCCTGTGGTGGAGGATGACGCACAGCTCCCGCTGGGTAGCGCGGGTGCTGGCCTCGGAGCTCAGCCTCGTCGCCTTCATCCTGCTGCTGGCCATGGTGTTCTCCAAGAAGTGGCTGTGCCTCTCCGGGAGCCGCGTCTACCAGCGCTGGCCCACCAACGTCAGCGCGAGAATCTACACGTCGGCTCGTCTCATGTCCATGGGGCTCCCGCACATCTGCAAATCCAAGAGCTGCTCCAGCTCCGAAAACGGGAAAGGTGAGACCCTCCGCGCCCCCGTCGCCGCCCCCGGGGAACCGGCCCGCCTCGGGGTCGCGCCGTCTGCGCCCTGTGGCCTCGTCCCCTCCTTCTGGTCGTCCCCAGTGCTGTTTCCCTGCAAGATGGCCTCACCGGCAGAGACCGCCGAGGATCGGTTTTCATTCTCCCGTCCGTCCCGGCCGGAGGGTTCTGCCTGACCCAAGGGAAGGTACCATTGCTCTGGAGGAGCTCAGAGCCCAGTCTGCGCCTGTGACAATGTTGCCAGGGACACGACTCTCAGGGAATGTCCATCATTCAATCACACAACACCCGTTGTATTGGGAGAAGAGCCTCCTTGGAGGTGGGGATTTCCTTCCTCTGGGCTTGCAAACCCCAGCTTCAGGGGAGTCCCCAGAATGCTCTCTCCCAGGCCCGGGTCCCAGCCTCTTTTCTTCCCTTCTCCCTCAGGCCCTGCTTTTCTGGGCCAGCTCTGGGTTTCCGTGTCTGGTTTCCCTGCTCCTTCCTTCCCGGCGTCCTTGCAGCCTTTCACTTCTAGTTCTTGTTCGTCTGACGTCCCCTCTCGCGCTGGGCCTCCTTTCTCAGCTCTCGTGCAAAACCAGAGCGTTTTTGTTTTGTTTTTTAACGTTTATTTATTTTTGAGACAGAAAGAGACAGAGCATGAACAGGGGAGGGGCAGAGAGAGAGGGAGACACAGAATCTGAAACAAGCTCCAGGCTCTGAGCGGTCAGCACAGAGCCCGACGCGGGGCTCGAACTCACGGACCATGAGATCATGACCTGAGCTGAAGTCGGACGCTTAACCGACCGAGCCACCCAGGCGCCCCTGTTTTGTTTTGTTTTGTTTTTAATGTTCATTTATTTACTTTTGAGAGAGCGTGAACGTGCAGGGGAGGGGCGGAGAGAGAGGGAGACGCAGAATCCCAAGCAGGCTCTACCCTGTTAGCGCAGAGCCTGACGTGGGGCCCGATCCCGCAAACTACGATCATGACCTGAGCTAAAGTTAAGAGTCAGATGCTCGACCTACTGAGCCACCAGGCACCCGTCAGTTTATTTATTTATTTATTTATTTATTTATTTATTTTGAGAGAGAGTGAGAGAGAAAGAGCGTGAACGGAGGGGAGGGGCAGAGAGAATCCCAAGCAGGCTCTGCAACGTCAGCACAGAGCCGGCCCCGGGGCTCGATCTCGCGCACCGTGAGATCATGACCTGACCTGAAATCAAGAGTCCGCTGCTTAACCCACTGAGCCACCCAGGCGCCCCTATTTATTATTATGTGTTAAAGAGTTTATTTTTAAGTAATCTCCATGTCCAGTGTGGGGCCCGAACTCACAACCCCGAGATCAAGAGTTGCACACTCCACCGACTGAGCCAGGCTTTAAAAAAAAAAAACAAAAAACTGAACAAATTTTGAATGGTTTTTACGCAGCTGTACTCAGTCTTCATAAACAATTTTATATCTTCTAAATTATTTTAATTTAATTTATAGTGTTTTAAATATGTCTATAAAGATACAGGAAACGTTTCCATATTATAATAGATGGGACATTGGGTCAGTCAGTTGAGTGTCCGACTTCGGGTCTGGTCATGATCTCACGGTTCATGGGTTCAGGCCTCACATTAGGCTCTGTGCTGATGGCTTGGAGCCTGCTTCGGATTCTCTGTCTCCCTTTCTCTGCCCCTCTCCCACTTGTGCTCTCTCCCTCACAAGTAAACATTAAAAAAAATATATGAATTAATAGATACATATCAAGTAAATGGATTGTCACCTTTTTACTTGACTTTTATTCTTCCGTTCTTGGCAAAGTTTATTTCCAATGTCGTATTTGTGAAAAAAGGAGCAACAAATTTGTTAATCATAAAGTTTTTTTTCCCCCCTGTGTTTAGTATGAATTCTTTGGTATAGATTTCCCAGAGTGGCTTGGCTGGATGAAAGAATGAAATATTTTAAGTTTTTGGGGGGTTTTATTTATTTATTTGCTTATTTATTTTGAGTGAGAGGGAGAGAGAGAGAGCTTGTGGGGAAGGGGCAGAGAGAGGGGGGAGACAGGGAATCCCAAGCACGTTCCGTGCTGTCAGTGTGGAGCCTCCTGTGGGGCTTGAACTCACGTACTGGGAGATCATGACCTGAGCCGAAGTTGGACACCTAACCGACTGAGCCACCCAGCCACTCCTCCCCAACCCACTTTTCTATTGAGTTATTCATTTTCGTGTGGTTGGGATTTTCAAACAATCTCCGTGTTAAGACTCCTTGCCGGGGTGCCTGGGTGGCTCAGTCGGTGAAGCGTCTGACTTCGGTTCAGGTCATGATCTCACGGTTCGTGGGTTCGAGCCCCGCGTCGGGCTCTGTGCTGACAGCTCGGAGCCCGGAGCCTGCTTCGGATTCTGTGTCTCCCTCTCTTTCCGCCCCTCCCCCGCTCATACTCTGTCTGTCTGTCTCTCTCTCTCAAAAATAAATAAATATTAAAAAAAAAAAGAACCCTTGCCTATTTAACAAGTGAAAGTCACATTTCATTGTTATCTCAAATGTGCATTTCTTCGATTATTAACTTTTTCTCATAAGTACTCACTTGATTATATATTTTTTTTTCTCTTGTGAATCCTGAGTTCGTCCTGTATTCTCATTTTCTCCAGATAGTTTTAAGCTGTGGGAAAATCACCCGGTCTTCGGGGTGGCCCGGATAACCTTCTGCCTGACCCTGGGGCTGGGCTTTGTCTTCACCGTCTGGTTGCACCTGCTGTGTCTACCTGGTCTGAAGAGACTGCCCTTCTTTAGCTGGGTCGGGACCATCCTGTGCTTCTCTGAAGGTACCCCTAGCTCTGGGAATGGAGCAAGCCACATCTTCCTGGGCACTCCTCCCTCTTCCTTCCTTTGGGGGGGGTGGGCGCTGAGAACGGAGTCCCCCCATTCCCCCCCCCCCGTCCCTGGAGAGGCGAGTTGGGCGGGGCTGCGCTAACTCAGCACAGAAGGGTGCATCCTTGGGGGATTCTTAGGTGAGAAGGTCTCTCGGCTTCCTGTCTCCCAGTTACCTTTATCTTCTCCACCCTCCTGCTGTTCCCTATTAACCTCTGGATCTTTGAGTTGAAGAGGAATTTATCTGTCCCCATCGGCTGGAGCTATTTCATAGGCTGGCCGGTGTTTGTCCTGTATGTCACCTGCGGTGAGTGGCCTGGGCCCTGGGAAGGAGGTGGCTCAGGGCAGAAGGAGTGTGGAGGGAGGGAGGGGCTGGTAAGGCCCGGAGGTAGGGAGGTAGGTTCTTAGGATTCACGTCCCCTGTCCCCTCGGGCCTCACCTCGCCTGGCCTGCCGCTTGCTTCCCTCCGTTCTCCACATTTCCCGTCCCCCATCCCTTTGTCCTTTGCCAGCGGCCCTCTGCCACTTCAACCACAAACACTTCTGGAGCGTGATTATGCACTGTCCCAGCCGGGCCGCGTCCTGCAGCAGTGGTGCCAGCTCAGTACAGAACTTTCCGAGCGAGCCGGGGGTCTCACCCGCCTCGGTCAAGCAGGAGGAAGTCCTGGATCCGGAGCGAAAGAAGGCATCTCCGTAACCTCTTCCGAAATCCTGGTGCCAACTTCGGCCGCCTCCCGTCCGAATCCCTCTCCTCATCCTTTCTCGAAGCCCTGGGTAGGTTGGCTCTCCTCACCTCGAGGACTTAGAGAGGGAGGATTTTAGGTCAGCCTCGCACTCGCCCTCCTTGTTCCTGCCGGCTGACAGCGGGGCCGATGGGGAATAAATTGTCTCTTGCTTACCGTGTCTGGGAGTGGTTGAGACAAGACAACAGCTTGAAGAAGGCGAGGAAGGGAGAGAGAACAGCTTCGTTTCCCGACTCTCCCTGCCTAGGAGCCTTTGGGCCCGTCCCGTTTCTCCCACAGCACACTTGTGCCCAGGTGAAAGGCGTCTACGCCGTTCTACACTTCGTTACCCGCATCCCAACATTTGCTAGGAGGCAGGGGGCGTGATGAGGAGAGATCACTTATGACCAGTTGGTTTATAGGGAGTGAACGACTCAAGAGCACACTGGCCACAAGGTGAGAGGCAGGTTACCTGGGCTGTGGCTGTACCCTGTGTGCTGGGCAGCCATCCCACCTCCTGTGTCCTCAGGTGACCAAGAGGTCCCAGCGCCCTGGGCCAGGGTACCACCGGCACCGACTCCAACTCCAATTGGACCTCCGTCCACCCCTTCTCCTCCGCCACTCCATCACCACCGCCCTCAACTCCACCAGTTCTGACACCCCTCTGGGCTGCTCCTGCTCTCCGACCAAGCTTCCCGCGTAACGGCAGGAATAAAACCGTGAGAGTCAGGCCCTACGACCGAGACACAGATTGCCCTTTTGGATTACGAACTTCGTCTAGCCTCACGAACACGTGCGGCACCTGCCTGGGGCAGCGCCGGCAATGACCACTGGGATTCAGACATCCCGCACGGAGAGGCTGGTCTCCCAGGAGAGCCGCCGTGGCCCATCTGTCGAATCCTTCCAGATGGAGCCGCCATGCCAGCCAGCTAGAGGAGAGAAGGCACAAAATCCGAGTGGGGTGGGTAGATGAAAGCTGTATGTCTTAGCGGGTCGAGCCGTCCGATACTGCTGTTTCCGCCGTTAAATGCTGCCAATTTCATAAGGTTCAACCTAATACGTCTGACTGGTTTCCGTTTGATTTTTTTTTTTTTGGCTCTTTTGAGATTCTCGTCCCTAACCATACCTGACGAGCGGTGTGCAGCTCCTTGGCTCCAGGCAAACAGTCTGCGCAAAGAATATGTGGGCTTGAAATCTGGGCCGAGCAGCACCCCACAAATCCAGACTCATCGTCTCCCTCGTGCTTCTTCCCCCGGCAGCCAGGATCTATTGGTCTGGTCATCCTTGGGGAAGAAACAACAAGCAAATGTAGGTCGTGGTCGGAGAAAGGGATTTGGTAATTTGAAAGAAGTCATAAACTCAAATGCCTACAGGGATGAGACCATCTGCCTCCTACATAAATAAGGGGGGCTATGCTTCCAGTCTATGTATAATTTTCCTCTTTTGATAAAGGCCTAATATAATCTTTTGCTGGATAGCAAATTACCCCAAACTTGGTGGCTTAAAATAATAAACATTATCTCACGTAGTTTCCGGGATCAGGAATCTGGGAGCAGCTTAGCTGGATGGTTCTTGCTCAGGGTCTCTCACGGGGTCATAGACAAGATGTCAGCTGGGGCTGCAGTCATCTGAAGGCTTGACTGGGGCTGGAGGATCTACTTCCAGTGTGGTTCACTCGTATGACTGTCGACGGTTCCTCGCCACAGGGGCCTCTTTCGTGGGCTGCTAGGTTGTCGAGAGCTCGTGTCCCCCAGAGTGGGTGATCTAAGAGAGAACAAGGAAGGAGGGAGAGGAGGAAGTGTCCGTGCCCTTTATGACTTAGTCTTGGAAGAAATACACTGTTACTTTCACCAGATAAATCCGCTGAAATTTCAGAATTGCACTGTGTTGCAAGGGAGGAACTAAGTCCTCCTCATGGGGCCTTTAAGGATTATTCCAACAAAGCTGTGGAAATTGCACTCAGAGAGGCATCTGAAATTGCAGGATTCATTATATCCACAGGTCCTAGAAGAGGTCCACATTCCACACGGAGGCCACATGGAAGGAAAGCCCAGAGAGCAGGCTCAACCACGCAGATGGGGAGCTGAGAGAGTGAGGACCCGTGGCCAAGTGCCTTTACTGGGGTCAAGCAAACGTCTGAGGGATTTTCATTGGTGCGTTTGGATGTCACTAGGTTATAGTCAGGGGAGGGCCAGAAGAGGAACTTGTGGCAGGAGCCAGCCTTGTCACACTTGGTGCACCTGTCACCTGGTAAGGTGCTCACAGTCTCATCGTGGAGCTGTTGAGGCATCCGGCAGAGATGAAGTTTTAAGCATTCGTGACACACTGGCCATCTTATGGGCTGAGTTGTGTCTCCCCCAGAATTCATACGTTGGAGCCCTAACCCCCAGTACCTCAGAATGTAACTAGCTGGAGATAGGGTCTTACGAGGTGCACAGGAAAGACCAGGGGGGAAGGTGCGCATCTGCAAGCCACGTAAGAGAGGACTCAGAAAGAGACCAAACCTATTACACTTGACCTTGGACTTCCAGCCTCTAGAATTGGGAGAAAATAAGTTTCTGTTGTTTAAAGGACCTAGTCTGTGGCGCTTTGTTACGGCTGCCCTAGCAAACAAATGTGCCGCCTAAATTAGGTCCAGGTGCAGGTAAGGCTCTTTAGATGCGATGCCTTAAATACAGGGAGTCAAGTGCAGTTCCTCTCAATCTGAATACCTGTGAACTAGAGAGACATGTGACCACCCCCACACAGCCAGAAACCATGGCAGGGCAGTCAAGGGGTAACCCTGACAGACGCTACTGTTTAAAAAGGGGGATAATGACATATAATGAACACTGAGTAATGTATAGAATTATTGAATCGTTAGGTTGTACACTTGAAACTGATGTAACACTGTATGTTCATCATACTCCAAAAAAAAAAAAAAGCAGGGAGGGGAATATGAATGAGAGACACAACAGGGAGTCATCGGTTCATAGCACTTCTGAAATCCAGCTGGGAAAATGTTGAAATGTCCTTGACTGAGACTCAGTCCTGGAGTGTCCGGGTGGCTCAGTCGGTTGAGCGGCCGACTTTGGCTCAGGTCATGGTCTCATGGTTCATGGGTTCGAGCCCCACGTCGGGCTCTGTGCTCACAGAACAGAGATTCTGTGACTCACTCCCTCTCTGCCTCTCCCTGCTTTCGCTCTGTCTCTTTCTCAAAAATAAATAAACATCTGAAAAAAAAAAAAAAGATTCAGTCCTATTTCTCCCCAGCTGCAAGTCTCCATGGGTTTTTTTTTTTTAGATGTAACACACATGCCATAAAATTTACCACTTTAAAGTACGCGATTCAGTGGTTTTAGTATATTCACAATGTGCAACCATCACCACTATCCCATTCCAGAACACTCTACTGCTCTAATTACTCCCCCTTCCCTCCATCCCCCGGAACTAGTCTACGTTCTGTTTCTCTGCATCTGCTCATTCTGGACATTTCATATAAATGGAATCATACAATACCCAGCCTCTTGTGTCCAGTTTCCTTTGCTTAGCATAATGTTTGCAAGGGTCGTTCATGTTGTTCAACTCCGTGATGAGAGGCAGAGCCCTCCCAGCTGTTAAAGTTGGAGGCTTGGAGGCAGTAAGAGACCAACATGGGTATCGGTCTATCGGTATTGAGTTCTGGCTCAGCCTTGTAGGTTCTACTGTATTTTTTGCTCTCTTCTTTTCACGTCTTCCCTTCCTGACTGCCTACACTGATTAACTTCAGGTTCCAGAATTAGGCACGGAAGCGACAGCCTTACATAGACTATTTAACTGGTTCCCCACCTGCAAAAAATAAATCCCTTAGTGGTTCTGTTTCTTTGGTTGAACCTTGACCGATAGGCCAGTAACGCCATCTGGGCCTGCTATTCAGCCCATCCTCTGAGTTTTAAAATTTCATTGTGTTTTTTTTTTTCAGTGCTAAAGTTCCCATTTAGTCGTTCCATGTATCTCCTATCTCTTCGTGGAGACTTTCTATGGTTTCATTTGTTTTAAGCCCATTTGTAATTGCTCGTCGAAGCATTTTTACGCCGCTCCTTAAAATCCTTGTTGGAAAATCCCAATGTCTAGGTCATCCCAGGGTTGGCATCTGCTGGGTATCTTTAACTCATTCAAGTTGAGCTTCTCTGGGTTCTTGGTATGATGCATGATTTTGTATTGTATCCCGGACATTCTGGTATTACATCATAAGACTGTGGGTATTACTGAAACCTCCCGTTCCAGCAGGCCCTCTCTGACATCGTGCCATGGAGGAAGGGAGTGTTTCCTTGCTACAGCCAGGTGGGGATAAAGGTCCTGGCTCCCCACTCAGCGTCCTTGGACACCCTGGGCAGGGGAAGGCATTCATCATTACTGCTGGTCCAAGGCAGGATTTCAGGTTCCCCACTAGGCTTCCTAGGTGGGAGGGGGCAGGGCGCCCTGATACTCCTACCCATGTGGCCTCTCTGTGATGTGGGCTGGAGGCCTTTTGTGCTCACTGGATGATAATGAAAGTTCCAGCTTCCCACTCAGCCTCCTCTGACAGAGGCGGGCGGCTGGTGAAGTCCAGGATTCCCATGTGGTCCCCGTTCTTCCTGTGTGTATGTGTGTGAGGGGGGGTTGTTACCTCTTGGTTGGAATATAAGTCTTGGTTGCCCCCCGGGTCTTGTCTGCTACCACCCCGGCAGGAGGTGGGGGTGGCGGGGGTGCTAGGAGAGGTGTCTTGTTATAGTCTGTTGAGGGTGGAGGTCCAGGCTCCCCCACTCAGCCTCTGCTGACCAACATGGCAGAAGGGCCACGGTGTTCTCCATGGTGTCGGCTGGATTAATGAAGTATTTTCTATAAGTTTTCGGTCTTGTCAGGTTGCCTCTCTCCTGGTCTTTTGGCTAGAGAGAGCAGATCTTTTCTGTGTGTGTGTGTGTGTGTGTGTGTGTGTGTGTGGTTTTGGTCTGCTCCCACTGGCATTTCCAAGTTACTGGCTTGTCCAGCACCCAGTCTGCGATACTGTGAGGCAAACAGTATTGCACCACTCACTGTGGTGTTGTTCTAAGCATCCAAGATGTCTAGCCAGACCTTCTTGACTCCACCTTTCAGAACTTTCTTGTATTTGTTCCTTTAATGTTTATTTATTTTGAGAGAGAGACAGAGAGTGAGCAGGGGAGGGGCAGAGAGAGAGGGAGACGCAGAACCCGAAGCAGGCTTCGGGCTCTGAGCTGTCAGCACAGAGCCCGACGCGGGGCTTGAATTCATGAACTGCAAGATCGTGACCTGAGCCGAAGTTGGACATTCCACCAACTGAGCCACCCAGGCGCCCCTCGTAGATGTAATTTTAAACCAAAGAGTCTGCTGGATTCAGTAGGAGCCGTTGATCTTCCTGTGGTGGTCATTCGTGCTGTTCACCAAGTATTTCTAGGTTTTGCCTTCTGGGGATATGCTAAGATTGCACCTTCTGGCTCCGGACGGAGTCACGTGACTAGATCTGGCCAACCAATTGTGCAACATGCTCCTACCTCTGGACCAGAGCATTTACTTACCAGCCTGAACCCCCCTGGAGATCTCATTGCCTCTGCGCATTCAAGATGGTGGCTGATCTGTCACCCTGAGTGCTAGAATGAGGACACCTGGCGGAGAGTCCATAGGCAGCCCTTGAGGGACTTCACCAAGGGCTTCTCCCTCCCTTGAGGGAGGAGAAGGCAAGCTGACAGGCCCCAGGTGGGATGTGTGTGCTATTCCTCGGGCACTCCCGGCTGCCCAAGAACAAAGGAAAGGGGGGAAACGAAGGGTTAACCGATAGAGCTCACAGTCGTGCAGGACCCGAGTCTCCATCTATTTACAAAGATCTTAGCCAATCACAAGAAAAAGGCAGTCTTATCAATAGCCTCATCTCCAGAAATTTGTAGACTCAGTTTCCTGGAGCCCCAACATCACCCTCCCCTCCATAGTGATGTGGGAAACAGAGGCAGAAGGAAATGGCAGATAGAACTCACTTTCCGTATAACCTGCAGCCCATTGACGAATACTTGAGGCCGGCAAGAGCCAAACACTTCTCTAGGAACTCCCTATGTCTTAATGTTAATATTTTGCTAGAGGGGGGGGGAAAAACCCTTAGCTCGGCAATAGCTAGGCCTCCACCATCTTGGGAGTGTTCTTTAGCATATGAAGATCTCACTGGAAACTTCCTCCTGATTTTACCTCCCCCCACCCCATAGTATATAACTAGTCTCTCCTCCTGGTCCGGGCAGCTGTTTCCGCCCACGGGTCGCGTCCCCGTGCTTTAATAAAATCACCTTTTTGCACCAGAGACATCTTTAAGAATTCGTTCTTGGCCGTCGTCTCTGGACCCCCTGAGCCCCACTATCACCCCAAAAACCTCATCCGACTGAATTGTGGCCCCCTGCCACCCTCCCCCCAATTCATGTTGAAGCCCTGACCCCAGTGTGGCTGTATCTGGAGATGGGCTTTGGAGAGGCAATCAGTTTACATGCGGTCATAAGAGTGGGGGCCCTGATCGGATAGGGTGAGTGGTTTTACAAGAACAGATGCCAGAGAGCCACTGGCTCTCTTCATGTCCGTGCACGTGCAGTAAGGAAGGGCCACGTGAGGACATGGCCAGATGGCAGCTGCCCCGCAGGCCAGGAAGACAGCTCTCGCCACAGACCCGATTGGCCGGCACCTTGGTCTTAGACTTCCGGCCTCCAGCACTGTGAGAAAATGAGTTTCTGTTGTGTAAGCCGCCCGGTCTGTGGAAATTCCTTATGGCGGCCCGTGAGGACAAAGATATGCAGAGTGAATGGGGGTGCAGCTTGGTTGCTACGAGATTGTGCGCCTTGAAGATTTTGGGGTTCTCTGGGGCGCCTGCGGGGCTCCGTCGGTGAAGCGTCCGGCTTCGGCTCAGGTCACGATCTCGCGGTCCGTGGGTTCGAGCCCCGCGTCGGGCTCTGTGCTGACGGCTCAGAGCCTGGAGCCCGCTTCCGATTCTGTGTCTCCTTCTCTCTCTGCCCCTCCCAGCTCGTGCTCTCTCTCAAAAATAAATATTTAAAAAGTAAAAAAAAAAAAGATTTTAGGGTTCTTTATTCCCTCAGCATAACTGAGGCTCTTCTGGCCGACACAACCCTCTTGGCTAAAAGGGAAAGAGAGAGAGCTGCGGCGAAGCTAAAGTCACTCCATCCCACAAAGACAACTGCATTTCCCATAGAGCTGGGATTTGCGGACCTTGGCTCCAATGACGACCAGATGGCAAGGCTTGGAGAAGCTGCTGGTTTTGCACAAGAGATAACAATAAATGTCTGATGTCAGAATCACTAGAGAAACATTATTTTCACGATTTTATTTCATTAAAAATTTTTTTAGTGTTTATTTTTGAGAGAGAGAGAGAGAGAGAGAGACAGACAGACAGAGTGGGAGCAAGAGAGGGGCAGAGAGACACACACACAGAATCCGAAGCAGGCTCCAGGCTCCGAGCTGTCAGCACAAGGGCCCGACACAGGGCTCGAACTCACGAAACCGTGAGATTATGACCTGAGCCAAAACCGAGAGCTGGGTGCTTTACCAAGTGAATCCCCCAGGCACCACCCCGGAAATTCTTTTTTAGACATCATTTCAGACTTACAGGAAAGTTGCAAGAACAGTACAAGGAATTCCTATATACTCTTCAACCAGATTTCCCTGCACGTTAACATTATCACATTGTGTTTATCTCCCCCAGCCTCCTCTCCACACACACACAACTTTTTCTCTACCATCTGAGAATAAATTACAGACACGATGCCCCTTTACCCTCAGATACTCTAGTGTGTATTTCCTAGAGACTCTTACATAACCATAGTACAATTCTCAAGATCAGGAGATTAACCCTGATAAAACACTATAACCTTCAGACAATGGTCAGATCTGGCCAGTTGTCCCAGTGATGTCCATGATAGCAAAAGAAAGTCCTGGAACTGGGACAGTTCCTTGGTCTTCCTTCCTTCCTTCCTTCCTTCCTTCCTTCCTTCCTTCCTTCCTCCCTTCCTCCCTCCCTCCCTCCCTTTCTTTCTTTTCCCCCCTTTAGTCTTTGTCTTTTGTTAACTTTGGCCTTTTTGAATTTTTGAAGAGTACGGACCAGCTGTTTTGTAAGCCCTCAATCTGGGCTTCTCTCTTGTTTCTTCATAATGAGATTCAGGTACTGTATTTTGGGTAGAAACAGCATGGAAATGGTGTTGTGCTGTACGAATATGGGGGCGGGGGCGGGGGTGTTAACTTGATCACTGGGTGAAGGTGGCCTCCGGCCAATCGTATTTCTCCTGTAAGAAGTCCTCTGATCCAAAGTGGGCGGAACGGAGAACATTGGTGAGCGAGCTGCAAACCATCTTTTCCACACTCCGCTTACATGGCCTCTGTGCGGGGCGTGCACTGCGCAACCTTTCACAGACCCAGACGTCTTTGCCGGGTCTCCATTTCGGCACCGGGTGCATTACCATGACCGCTTACGGGATGGTGCCTCCGAAGACCAGCATGAGCCCGGCACACAGTTGTGTCTCTAGACACTGGAGGGATGGATGAAAGCGACAGGCCAGGGAAGTAGAGGGTGTGAGGAGGGACGGAAGAGGACAAGCCGAGCCTGACGACAGATTTCGGGGAGGCCCTCTTCCTGCCACAGACAGTGGCTGCATCTGGAGAAGCTTCCCGGCGTCCGGCCCGGCCCAATCCCGGTTCGGGCAGAGGGGCAGTGTTTCAGGACTGGGTTATTCCTGGTGATCTGGGTTGTGCGTGGAGGCCAGATCCTAGGGTCCCTACATTTAAGGCAGCCATTTCCGGGGTTCCTGCCGTCGCATCAGGAGGAAGGCGGAAAGAGAGGTGATGTCCTTCAGAGAACCGTGTACTGCTGTACTCAGTGCTGAGGTGGAAGGGAGGGGAGAGGAGGGGAGGGGAGAGGGGGCCACTGAATGACTCACCAAAGCTAGGGGTGACCCATCTGTGCGAAACCCCAAGAGGCAAGGCTCACAGGAGCTCACCTGCTGATCGCTTATGTTGTCACGTCAAGGGAAGTGGCTCAAAGTGACCAGAAATCTGAGGCCAAAGTTCTAGGTGTGGAGAAGCTATTTTGAGCAAGGAGCTCGCCAACAGAGCCGGTGTCGCGGTTCAAATTCAACACAACGGTGGATACTACGAAGGAGACTCAGGGAAGCAAAGGGCAAAATATTAAGACTAAATTTTAAATGGAAAAAGGTAAAATCTAACTAGATCCAAATTAAAAAAAACCTGTTTTTTTATCAATTAGAAATAACAAAAGTAGACACAAAATAAACAAGTTTCTAAAAGACCAAGCCTCCGACTAAAACAGAAAGCCAATTTGTTCAGGAAACTCATACTTCCTGCCCACTTTGTTTGCTTGGAAAACACAGGAGAGTAGACCATCTGGGGTAATTAATTCTGGAGTAAAAATGTCAGAACCTGGGTAAACAAAGATTAGCGCCAAGATAAAAACAATAAAAGGAACCAGGAACTAAAAGAGAAACCACATTTCAATAAATTCAAAGGGGTAGAATTCCAGACAAAATTCAGAAGACGATTCCCGGGATTCTGCCATCGGTTAACGTTCTGGACAAGACTCTTCTCAGGATTCTTGCTCCTTCATATCTAAAAGCATCTCAGGTTTTAAACGGACTTCTGTAAAATGTTCACAAATCGAGCGGAAAGGTGTGTAAATAACATTTAAGAACAAACCCTTCGAAACCTCCCCCTTAAAATTCTCCAACCCGAAGCCACGGAACAGGAAAAGGTTAAGGTAACTGTGCAGAGGTAGTAGCCGACACAGTGACGGAACTTGGCTTTGGCAAACCCTGCTTTCAGGGTCTGTTGCACTGATGTCCAAAAACCATGCAGAAGAAGAGCTGGGAAGCAAGTGTGTGAGTCAGGTTCTCAGGCTCCTTCCCTTCCTCCTCCAAAGCTTAGCTTCACAAAACCACTGGGAACAGTGCCTTCTCTGAGAGCTGCAGAAAAGATTTTATTCCCCGACCTAAAGCTAGTTCCGGTAAAGTGGTACATGGAGAACATTCGCTAAAGCATCTGTCTCTGAGTCTGGCATCTTCCCAGAAGTGGGGACGTGAGCCCCGACGGGGAGCTCAGGGGTTGCGGTTCTCGGAGAGGCAGGAAGCACAAACGTACAAGAGGCCAGTTTCCACATTACACAGAGTCAGAGCTGGAAGAGAACTCTAATATGAGCTGGTTCAATTGTCTGTTTTATGTTTTTTTAATGTTTATTTATTTGAGAGAGAGAGTGAGCGCGAGTGTGTGTGTACGTGTGTGTGTGTGTGTGTGTGTGTGTGCAGGGGAGGGGAAGAGAGAGAGAATCCCAAGTAGGCTCCACGCCGTCAGCACAGAGACAGACACGCGGCTCGAACTCACGAACCGTCAGATCATAACCCGAGGTGAAATCAAGAGTCGGACACTTAACCAACTGAGCCACCCAGGTGCCCCTAGTCTCTCGCTGGTTGAGGAAACCAAGTCCTGGCAAGTGTAAGTGACTAGGGCCAGTGCCTAGACTGGCCGCCAGCCTTTCTTCCCACCACCCCGCATACGACAAGTGCAACGGGAAAATTCACAGGCCACAGCACCAAAGCTACACGTTGTGTGCAAGTTAGGACCACACCCTTTCCCAACTTGCACACCAAGTTTAGAGTCAGGTTTAAGTCATTTTCCCAGAAGCAACGGGTGCCGCTAGCCAGTTGTGAGCAAGGAAGGTGGATTTAAGACCTGACCTTGGACTTGGAAAGACTTGGGCTTGAATTTGGGGCTAGTTCTTAACCTTTCTGAGCATCATTTCCTCCTCTGTAAAAGAAAGGGATTAGGTCCTTAAGTTACTTTGCTACTTAAACTTATTCCTTCAGCTTCAAAGCACTTGGTAGAATTATAAGGATTAAATAACATAATATATTCAAAGTGCTTAGCATTGCAGCTAAATTGGCATTCAGTCGTGCTTACTATTATTGTGAGCAGGCCTTTACTTCCACAGATTCGTTAGGCAGATTGTCTCTTAATTAAGGAGGTGATGGGGGCCTGACCTGTGGGAATGGAGAGGCAGTAACGGAATTAAGAGACATTTCAGGGTTAGCACACCAGCTATCCACTACTATGTAACAAGCCACCTGCAAATTTGGTAGCTTAAAAATTCATATTTTTCGTATGAATCCGCAATTTGGCCAGGGCTTGTCTCTGTTCCCCACGGCGTCATCTGGAGGAAGATCAGTGAGGGGCTGGAGGGTCCTCTTTCCAAGATGGCTTACTCACACGGTTGGAAAGTTCGTTCTGGCTACTGACTAAGCTTAGCCGGGGCTGAAGGCTGGGGACGTTGGTTCCTTTCCAAGTGAGCCTTTCCACAGGAAGATCTTGAGCTTCCTTACGGCATAGCGATTGGGTTCCAAGAATGAGCATCCAAAACAATGAGGTGGTATTTTTGTGACTTCATCTCAGAAGACAAATAGCACTACTCCTTCTCTATTTTCTCGGTCAAGGCAGGAAGGCAGGTCTATCTAGGCTCTCTCTCTCTTTTAAATGTTTATACAGTTTTGATAGAGAGAGAGAGAGAGAGAGAGAGAGAGAGAGAGAGAGAGAGCGCGCGCAAGCAGGGGAGCGGCAGAGAGAGAGGGAGACACAGAATCCCCAAGCAGGCTCCGGGCTCCAAGCTGTCAGCACAGGACCCGATGTGGGGCTCGAGTTCACGAACCGTGAGATCATGACCTGAGCCGAAGACTCAACCAACTGGGCCACCCAGGCGCCCCGATAAAATCTCTCTCTTGACGGGGGTCTAGAAGGGCAAGCATTATAGATATAGGTTGCATCCATGTCTGGAAAACATGACCTGCCAACGATTGACGATGGGCAGTGAGGAAGAATGAGTTCCTGGGGAGACTGAAGTTTCTACCTTAGGTGACCCCATGGCGCCATTAATAGAATTCAGGAACGCAGAGGGTATTGCTAAAAGTGTCCAAACAAGGAGGCCATTAGACTGGGGATGGCTCTAACACCTTGGTAGCCCACATAAGCAAACCAAACTTAAGCCAGAGCCAAAGCGCTCAAATCCAGGAAAGTGAAACTTAAGAGCAACCCATCACACGGAGCCCAAATAAGGCAACTGCTTAAGCCCTAACCAATGAAATAACTGTTTCCCTTTGCTTTGGTGACTTCCCTGTAAAAACCTTGCCCCAGCTCCTGTCAGGTGAGCACTTTGGGGTTGGCACTGCTCCTCTGAAATCCACGTTTGTGCCAACAAGCTCTTCCCAGTGTATCTTTTACAGCATTTTGGAGCACAGGATCTCAGTGGGGATAGGAGCGTAGCAGCGAGGGAGGAATGAATGAGTGACCCCAAGTAGGACAAAACCCACTAGAGTTCCACTTCATGGAAACCAAAAAGAAGGTGGGATGAGAGCTGAAGTGGATTTAACGTCCCAAAGAAGTCAAGATGGTTTGGACTGCGAAGGAGACACGGGCTAGGAAATGGGGGTACCCTGGTGACCTTTGGGAGGGTAAAATATAGCACATACCATTTAGCAGCTGTGATGCTTTCTAGAAACCCTTTCTAATGTTTAAAGCATTTCCACACATGGGAGGAATGCCTTGCTGGAAAATAAGCTTTTGTGTTTTTTTTTTTTTTTTTCTCTGTTAAGAGCAGAAGTGAGCGGGGCCCCTCGGTGGCTCAGTCATTTGAGTGTCTGACTCCTGATTTGGGTCCAAGTCATGATCCCAGGGTTGGGCTCTGTGCTGAGTGTGGAGCCTGCTTAATAATTCTTTCTCTCCCTCTGCCCCTCTCTCCTGCTTACTCTCTCTCTCAAAAAAATACATATACAGCAGAAACGAATGGATTAAATACGTAAATGTTCAGACCCGGGACTAGAAAGCTCCCAGAAGAACACACAGAAGGAGCGCTTCATGACATTGGACTTGGCAGTGATTTCTTGGGTATGACACCAAAAGCACAGACAACGAAAGCAAAAAATAGACAAGGGAGACTACATCAAACTCGTAAGTGTCTGCAGAGCGGAGGACTGAGAAAAAAGGCAAACGACGGAATGGAAGAAAATATCTGATAAAGGGTTAATATCCAAACAATGTAAGCAGCGCCTTCAACTCGAAGCAAAAAAACCTCCCTAATAGCCCAATTAAAAAAAAAAACAGGCCAAGGACTTGAATAGGCATTTCTCCAGGAAGACATACAAATGGTCAACAGGTATATGAGACGATGCCCGACATCACTGGTCACCAGGGAAACGCAACTGAAGGCCACAAGCAGGTATCACCACACCCCTGTTAGGAATGTTATTATCGATAAAGCCCAAAAGGTAACAAGTGTCGGTGAGCATACAGAGAAGCTGGAACTCTGGCACACTGCTGGCAGAAATGTAGGATGGCGTAGCCACCGTGGAAGACAGCATGCAGGTTCCTAAAAAAATTAAATACAGATATAGCATAACAGAGAAGCAGGGGAGGGGCGGAGAGAGAGGGCACAGGATCTGAAGCAGGCTCCGGGCTCTGAGCTGTCAGCACAGACTGGTCCAGCCAGGCGCCCCCATTCCTACAAATTTATCCAAGAGTTGAAATCACGATCTCGGAAAGAGATCTGCACGCCCAAGTTCACTGCAGTATTATTCACAACAGCCAAGATGTGGAGACAAGTCAAATGTCCACCGATGGATGAATGATGAAGAGAAACGTACTATATACCCGCAGTGGTTTATTCTGCTTCAAAAAGAAACATCCTGCCATAGTTGACAATGCGGATGAACCTTGAGGGCATTAGGTTTAAATAAGCCAGTCGCACAAAGGCAAATACTGCACGATTCTGCTTACGTGAGGTACCCGAAATGGTCACGCACGGAGAAGCAGAGGGCAGAACGGTGGTCGCCAGGGCTTGGGGGGAGGGGGAGTGGGGGCTGCTATTCAGTGGGGGGATAAAGTTTCAGTTATGCAAGATGATTACATCCTAGAGATCTGTATATCTTGCCTCTAGTTAACAATAGCATATCGCGCACTTACAAATTTTGTCAAGAGGGTAGATCTCGTGTTAAATGTTCTTGCCGCCAAAAACAAACCAAAAAGCTTGCAAAAAAAAAAAAACCCTAAAAACCCACAAAAAGGCAGAAGTGTACTTGAGCAGCATAGCTTTTGCCACCGCACTTCTGAACTCAAGGGTAGGTGAGCTGCGGGGGTGCGCTCGACCTCGAAGGGTGAAGGAGATCCCGAGCCAGTGCTCCAGGGCCAACTGTGGCTTGAGAATGTGGCCACGCATGCTAACAGGCAGAGGGACAGTGGCCAAGGGCTGGGCACTGAGCCCTGTGCCGACAAATACCCATAATGCCCTCTTATAAACCTCATCACAGCTCTGTGAGGTGCGGATTATCGTTCAACAAATACTTAAAAAAATTTTTTTCCAATGTTTATTTTTGAGACACAGAAAGTGAGCGGGGGAGGGGCAGAGAGAGAGGGAGACGGTAGGGTCCGGGCTCTGAGCTGTCAGCACAGAGCTCGATGTGGGGCTCGAACTCACGGACTGTGAGATCATGACCTGAGCTGAAGTCGGACGCTTAACTAAGCCACCCAGGCACTCCCACAAATACTTTTTTAATTGAAGCATCATCAACTTACAATGTGACACTCGTTTCAGGTGTATGACATACCGATTCAGCAATTCTATATGGCACTCAGTGCTTTCCATGGTGGTACCAGGGGCAGTGAGCACCTGAGGTTGGGATTATTACCTGCTCCGTTTCACAGTTAAGCTTGGAGTTCAAGAGGCTGTTAAGTGAATTTTTTTTTAGCCCACTGTCCATTGTATTTTCTAGTAAAATGGAATTTCACAGGCCTCTTAACAGAATTCTAGAGATGAGCCTGAAAAATGCAAGTCTTCGTAAGTAATGAAGAGTTTCTGAAAGATACGGCAACATTCCCTCCCTCCACTAGGTGTGGAGGTAGGTGCCGTGCTGCATCATAAAACTGAGCCAAATAATCCAGTTGGACAAGGTATCTTCCCTAAGAATCTCCATCGGCTTCTCCTGTGCAAAACCAAGACTTGCGTGAACGTTGGTAACTGGTTATCAACTTTTTTCTGTTTTCTGCTAAAATAATCTGCTCTTGCAAGTGTTATTTGAACACAGGGACTTTGTAAGCCTTCCGAGACTTAAGAAATTGTTGCTACATCTCCTAAAAATTACCTCTGAAATCGACAGTCCTTCTGATTGGTTGCTGCTACAGGCTGAACTCTGTCCCCCTCACCCCTCCCAAAAAGGTTGCAGTCATACCTCCCAGTACTTTTGAATGTGACCTTATTTCCGCAGAAAATGGAGTTAAAAGGACATCACTAGGGTGGGCCCTCATCCTACACAACAGGGTCCTCGTAAGACGGGGGCTCTTAGACACGGAGGGAGACAGACATATACAAATGTGAAGGCACAGAGAGAATGTCATCTGCAAGTCAAGGAACACCCGAGTCTACCAGAAGCTAGGAGAGACGCAAAGTCTCCCTCACGGCCCTGGGAAGGAACCAAACCTGCTGGCACCTCGATCTTGGGACTTCTGGCTTCCAGAACTGTGACACGATACATTTCTGTTGTTGAAGCACCGACCTGCCCCCGTTCGTTAGGGCAGCCCCAGGAAACGAATACAGCTGCCTTGAAAATAATGGAGCAATTACTATATCTCCTTACCAGTCAGGTTTGTTAAATATAGAAGCACCAGGCACTTCTCCCTTCTCCCGTGTGCACAATGGAAAAAGTAAAAACCTTCAAATAACTGGAGTCTGTTTCATCTAAACAGACAGCCCAGGGGCGCCTGGGTGGCTCAGTCGGTTGAGTGTCTTGACTCTTGATTTCGGCTCAGGTCGTGATCTCACGGTTGTGGCATCGAACCCCGGATCGAATCCCCCTGCCTGAGATTCTCTCTGCCTGTCCCCCGTGGCACTTTCTGTCTCAAAATAAACATTAAGCTGACAGCCCGGATCTGATTCCAAGCCACGGGGTCTCCCATCACACCACAGCCACACGCAGGCACGGCATTAAACAGAACTACCCGCTGATTTTTCTTCTGTGGTTAGCCTTTGCTCGCTTTTTTTTTTTTTTTAAATATATGAAATTTATTGTCAAATTGGTTTCCATACAACACCCAGTGCTCATCCCAAAAGGTGCCCTCCTCAATACCCATCACCCACCCTCCCCTCCCTCCCACCCCCCATCAACCCTCAGTTTGTTCTCAGTTTTTAACAGTCTCTTATGCTTTGGCTCTCTCCCACTCTAACCTCTTTTTTTTTTTTTTTCCTTCCCCTCCCCCATGGGTTTCTGTTAAGTTTCTCAGAGCCTTTGCTCGCTTTCTATTGGCTGCTTCTTTTCACTAATAATTTCTAAGTACGCTTTTAAAAATTAATGCCTTACGTGTTTTAAGTGTTGCAAATTTTTTCTCCCGATGTCAGTTATCTTTTCATGTTTCAAATGGCATTATTTTCCATAGCCATTTGAACTGTTCGTTAGGGCAAGTAGGTTAACTTTCTTTTATGGCGTTTGAAGTTCATGCGTTGCTCGCAAAGGCTTTCCCCATCCCGAGATCACAAAAACCCTCCGTTTTCCCCTCCCCCATATTTTTATAGTTTTGTGTTTTGCTGAAGAAACAGGCTTCACATTTCCCTGATGGATAGCTAATTGATCCAGCACCATTAACTGAATAATAGAACTCCTGCCCACAGATGTGGAATGTCAATTTTACCACAAATTCTTTTTTTCCTTTTTTTTTTTTTTTGCATGTTAAATTCTTTCTCAACGTTCATTTATTTTTGAGAGCCAGTGTGACGCTGGCTTGAACCCACGAACCGCGCTGAACCGTGAGATCACGACCTGAGCCAAAGTCAGAGTCTCAACCAATGGAGCCACCCAGGTGCCCCATCACAAATTCTTAAAGACACAGAGGTCGGTTTCCGGCCTGGATTCATTTTCTGACTTCACGGGCCAGTCTTTAGCAATGGGCCGGAAATGCACGTGCACGTATTCTGGGGCGCCCTCCCCACCACCCCAGGAAGACAGCGATGCCGTGGCTCACCTCACCTCTCACCCACACGAGTTGACCATGTGGCTCCTGGCTCGCGGGCAACGAGGAGGTAGTCGGTCAGTATGGGGGAGGGGCGGTAACATTAGAAAGCTCGGCCTCCCAGACCCCCAAACAAGCTGCAAAATGGTATCACCTCCTTTCTAGGGATAACGTGGCCTCCCTGGATACCCATCGAGGCAATGTTTAACCAGCAAAGGAAAGGGGGAGGTCTCCGGCTTTCACGTGAGGGGTGGGATCTGCTGGGGGCAGGGACAACTCCCACTTCGGTGTTCAGAGAAGGCCCCTTCACGCACATTGTCTCACGGGCTCTCACAAGCACCCAGTGTCACTAGGCGGGCAGTGTCTCCCCTCCTGAAGGCGGGGGTCGGTGCCGCCCCTCACGGAGGAACCTGGCACTAGGGGGTGAGCAGAATGGGCTTCGTTCGGATGGCTCCAGGACATGCAGGAAGGGTGGCCCGGGAGAATGACGACTTTAGGCCCCTCCTTCCCGGTACCCGTCTCTGCAGAATCTCCTGTTCCCACAACAAATCCTTACCGAACACCTCTGATGGGCTAGGGATTCGTCTGGGCCTTGGGAATACAGCAGAACACAGATCCAGGGGATCTTCGTTCTCTTCGGCCAGGCTGGCGATCCCTACTCTGAACCGTGACCCAGACTGGCCTTTGCTCCATTCTCTGGGTGGAGCCGTGACCTCCGGCCAACGTCTGCACTTTGCTCCGGTCTCCGGTTGCTTCCCTGGCTACTGGTCACTTCCTAGAACGCACTGACCTGCTCCAGACAGACACGCTTTTCTATTCTTGAGGCATAGACCACTGGCGGATTCAGACCCAAATCCCAGCCATGCCTTAATTCTGACCTTTTAAAATAGGTTTCAGGCAGGTCACAGTTGCCTGCGCATGCCATTGTGACAGCAGGGGTGGCACATACAGTTCTTCTTGCAGCAGGAAATAGAGCTCAGATGCCGAGGTGGCCGCTCTCCTCTTTTCTCACTACACCTCTTCCTCCGATGCCCCCACCCTTCGGGATGTTGTCTGAGGAAGGGGGCTTGGCAGAAGGAATACGTACTAGATGTACGTAGGGCACCACACTTAAGACCCCATCGGTTCATGTTCTGCAGGCAGAATTACTCTTCTACTGGCTGTAGTTGGTAGAACTGTGTCCCAAGAAAGGTATGTCCAAGTCCAAATCCCCAACACCCGTGAATTGGACCTCACTTGGACAAAGGGTCTTTGCAGATACGATTAAGGTGAGGATGTCGAGAGGAGATCATCCCTGATAGGGGAGGACCTTAAATCCAATGGCATGGGGTTGGTATGCCGTGGTGTCCTTTTAAGAGACAGAAAAGGAGATCGCAGAGAGACAGAGGGGGAAAGGCCAGGCGAAGCTCCACGTGAAGATGAGGCAGAGACTCGAGGAAGCCAAGGAACGCAGAGGACTGCCAGCGGCCACCAGGGAGAGGAGAAAGGCACGGGACGGATTCTCTCCAAGCTTCCAGAAGCAACAAGCCCTGCCGACACCTTGATCTTGAAATTCTGGCCTCCAGAGCTGCCAAAGTGTATATTCCTGTTAAGCCGCTAAGTTTGTGGCCATCTGTTACGGACCCGGCCCGCTTTTCCCCTCGTTGCAAGCACTGCCGTGGACAACGTGAGCGACTGTGGAGAGCGCAGCCTTCATGTTCCTTTCCCCGGGGAATCTGGCGACAGTTCTCAGATGGCTGGACAGCACCCAGCAGGCGCCCGTTCACCAGCAGAAGAGGCCTGGGGCCCCCTGTGAGGTGCTGGGCTCTGTAGGTTCCGGGGGCGTGGGATCGATGTCCTCATCCATATCAGATCTGTCTGCTTCCATCTCAGTCCTTTCTTCCTGCCTGATCCAAAGGCTGCTTTCTAGCTGTTTTTCCGCAATTTCCAGCTCTTCCTCTGTCTGTAAGACGGCCACGGTTTCGCGGGGTAAGTGTGAGGAGTACAGGCCGAGTTTGGCCTTACAGCCAAACATCGCTTCGTATGGACTTTGCTGCAGGGAAACGTCGAACACCTGATTCCTCGCCAGCTGCACAAATCGCAGGCCTTCGGCCCAGCGGCGTGAGCGGTGACTCTGCATCCAGGCACGTATCATGTTCTTGACGTCACGGCTTGCTCGCTCCAGGGAGCCCTGGCCTTGGCCAGGGTGGTGCTGACCACAGACGATCTTCAGCTCCGGCCATACCTCATTGAGCTCATTAACAACCTGGTTTGTGAACTCTACGCCGCTGTCAGATTCTAACACGCCAGGGGTACCGAGAATTGTGAAAATATCCAACAGGACGCTGACCACCTCGTGGGCCTGTTTAGCTCTTAACGGTCGTAAGATGATAAACTTGGTCAAGTGGTCCTGGTAATACAAAATAAACTTGAACTCACCATCGGCATTTGACTGCATGTCAAGTACTTCAACTTGGCACCTGGAGTCGATGTCCTTAAAAGGCATGGGCTTGGGCGCAAGACCTCTCTTGGGCACTGGGTTCTTCTGGTGGCACTGTTTACACAGTGTCAGGTACAAGACAATGACTTCTTTGGTGACATTCCCGTATTTTCCTTGTAGCTCCTTGAGCATCCGTGTCCGCCCACCGTGTCCAATATTGAGATGTGTGTCGTGAAGAATGTCAAACAACTCTTCCTTATGTACGTAATACCGTATCCGATCACGTTCCCTGTGAGCGGCCTCTATTAGCTTCTCCGTGCCTTGCACGGAGATCACGTCATATTTTGCTGCGCGGCGGTAGTCACGTGATGACTTCTTCCCCTTTTCCTTGGCTTCTTTGACTTCCTTTATTGTTTGAAAGTACTTTTCTTTGGAAAATACCTTGCTGTTGTAACTTTTGCTTTCTACTAACTTTGTCACACTTGTAAGAAACTTTTCTCTCATGTTACTTATCTCCATTTCCGTTTCACTTGTGCTGGAAACACCAAGGGAGTCATTTCCAGCTTTCTGGGGCATCATGGAGAGCTGTAAGAAGGATCCTAGGAAAGGGAGAAAGAAACAGAGTTCGATTCACTGATATTCCATCTGAAAGACTTTCCTTCCAGAGTTCTGCATTCTTCCATCTGATATTTGAAGACGACTACATAGAAGAAAGATAACACGATAATAGTACAAAGCAGTAACAGAAAAAGGCAACTAAAAAGCCAAGCAAGGGGCGCCTGGGTGGCTCAGTCAGTTAAGCGTCTGACTCTTGATTTCGGCTCAGGCCACGAACTCACAGTAGTGGGATCGAGCCCCACACTGGGCTCTATGTTGCGCATGGAGACTGCCTGAGATTCTCTGTCTCTCAAAATTAAAAAAAAAAAAACTAAAAAGCCAACGAAGACCATCCAAAACCAGAGCATGTCAAAAGAATTTTACATCAGTAAGATATATATGCAAATATGTAGTAATTTTAGACTTCAGGCAAACAGAACAAATGAAACTGTTAGCTCATATGGGGAAACCTGATTAACTGGTCTTCATTAATTGAACAGGAGACAGGATAAATGGAAATGCTTAAGGGCAGTGGACTAATACCTTCCTTCGGTAGCTTTTTTTGTTTGTTTTTAAAAAACTTTTTAGAGGCGCCTGGGTGGCGCAGTCGGTTAAGCGTCCGACTTCAGCCAGGTCACGATCTCTCGGTCCGTGAGTTTGAGCCCCGCGTCGGGCTCTGGGCTGACGGCTCAGAGCCTGGAGCCTGTTTCCGATTCTGTGTCTCCCTCTCTCTCTGCCCCTCCCCCGTTCATGCTCTGTCTCTCTCTGTCCCAAAAATAAATAAACGTTGAAAAAAAAATTTTTTTTAAAAAAATAAAAAAAGAAAACTTTTTATGTTTATTTATTTTTGCGAGAGAGAGAGACAGAGTGCAAGCAGGGGATCAGCAGAGAAAGAGGGAGACACAGAATTCAAAGCAGGCCCCAGGCCCTGAGCTGTCAGCACAGAGCCCGACGCAGGGCTTGAACCCATGAATCATGAGATCATGACCCGACCCGAAGTTGGACACTTAACCAACTAAGCCACCCAGGCGCCCCTCCCTCAGTAACTTTTAAAATAATATAAACAGGAGGGGCGCCTGGGCGGCTCAGTCAGTTGAGCATCTGACTTCGGCTCAGGTCACGATCTCAACAGTTTGTGGGTTCGAGTCCCGCATCAGGCTGTGTGCCGACAGCTCAGAGCCTGGAGCCTGCTCCAGATCCTGTGTCTCCGTCTCTCTCTGACCCTCCACGGCTTGCATTCTGTCCCTCTCTGTCTCTCAAAAATAAATAAATGTTAAAAAACATTTTTTTTTAAATAATATAAACAGGAGAACATTGCTAGAAGGTTATCACACGATAACAGCAAACTTTGAAGTTCACGGCAGAGAGGGCTCTTCAGCCTTTCCACAATCAGCATAATCAATTTCTTGTGGCCCAAGAGCCTGTCCTTGCTTTAGGAGAATCGAGGAGAAGGTGGTAAGAAATTTTACGACGATGGTTTTCTCCTGTTGACCATACACAGGATTAGTGAATGAAGAGTTTGAGTCCTTACCCCGAGGGACCACATTCTCATGACTGTCCAGCATTGTGTCCCTGCACCCTTCAGCAGTCCTTCCAGAGGCTTCCAAACACCTCTAGTCTTCGGTCATACCCGCCAAAGGTCGCTACCTCTTGAGACAACGCCAGCTGCAGCCACAGGGACCATTCCTGGCAGCCACATCGGGACTGGGGAAGGGAGAGCGGAGGGTACCTGGAATGAAGCCACGCCAGCATAACTGACTTGGCACGTGAGTCATGTGAATATTATATGGAAGATCCCGGAAATAAAGACAAGGTCTCCTATCCAACCACGTGAGTCCTGCTTCGTGGGTAACAAAAAAAAGTTCTGCCCTCCTGGGAGGTCTGTAGGCCTGGGCTGTTTTGACATTGCCTGAGCTGAGAGCCACATATTTCCGGAAAAAAACAAAACAAAACAAAAAACAGTGAGTCCAAATGAACCTGGGTGCTCCCAAGGCTGGGAGACACTTTCGGGTACAGGCTTGATGGCTCTGAATTGAGGCAGCAGGGTGTTTCCAGAAATGGAAATATTATACGTTATGTACAGATTTGTCAGGAGAGTATCATGCCAAAAAGAGATACCCCAAACAGAGTCCACAGTCCACCAAGGTCGGAGAATTCCTCAGGGACAGAACTTGATACTCAGGTGTCTAAACCCAGATTCCTTAGCACAACTCCAGATGGTGGGATGGTGATGTGGCCGGGGGAAGTATTCATATGATGGTAACAGGAATCCCAACAGTCAGAGGAAAACAAGATCCCCAGGATCCCAGCCATTAAATGCAGAGCTGAGGGACAGGGCAGAATCCTGAAAAGCAGAGAAAGATGAAAAGGGTTCAGAGCTCTGAGCAAGGGTCTTAGCTGAGCCGAGGTCCTGAAGGTTCTCCACTAAAAAGGCTTCAAACTCCCTCGCTCAGCATCACTGGTTGACCGTGGAACATTCCCGATTCTAAGACATTACTGATGACAAAACCACTGCCTTACTGATGGCCTTCTTTTGAGCGGAAAAACAGAGGACCTTTATTAAATGAACACATCCAAATTAAAACATGTGGAAGACACACATTTTAGTAGTGAAGAAATAGAACGTTTGCAAGTGCTGTTTGAGTCTGAACTCAAGATCCTCAGTGTACGATGATGTTCTAAAGGCTCTGAGAAGTTCTGCAGTAAAACAAAGTGTGCTTCATCTACCAGTCTCATTTAATCCCGGACATGGCGCTTTGTTTCTGAAGGAGTATCTGTTGTCATCTCACAGCCTTAGTGGTCCTTAGAACAGACCTGAAAACCACAAGATATTCAACGGGATCCAGTAAAGTGCCTTCCAGACTCCTCACCGAAACCAGCGTCTCTCCGAAATTGAGTGGCTGCCCTGGCAGCTGTAGGAGGCCCTTCAGGGGACTGCAAAGGAAGGAAGGGCCTCATTTCCAGCTTGTAAAAGAAAGAAGACAGGCTGGAAACAATTTATAATCAAAAGATGCAAAATCTCAGTCTTTAATATGAGATACGGTCCTTACACTATAGCAGGAAATTCTGAGGCACAGCCCAAAAACCACATTTGGCTAACAGACCTACTTTGGTTAGTCTACCCAGTGTACTTTTTTTTTTTTTTTTTTAAATTAGAACGATTTACCTATACTTAGAGATTGGGGGATTTCACAGAAGCATCTTGACTGATGTGCTTGGGAAATGGGAAGATCTGGATACGCTGGGAACTTTGCTGCTTGGCAACAACTGGCTGGAGTGGAGACAGCAGCTCCCGTTAAACAGTCTGCACGCTCCTGTTTCTCAGGGTCCCTAAGCCACCTGCTACCTTGTTCAGCTTACCCGCCCATCCCTGCGGCTATCTGGGTTTTCAACACCTGTTCCACGGCAGCAGGAAAGGACTGTGTTCAGCTTCCCGGTGCGATCTGTGCCTGTTGGGGGGAAACTGATAAGTGACCTTTGGTTAGAGAAAACTGGAAACACCTCCCTTCCTCACCCACCTGTGAGTCTTTGCTTTGGCGCCCCAGATCTGGAACGTCCTTTCACTGATCTTCCGGGTCACCCCCAGCTCAAATCGGCCTGCTTCCCGAGGCATTCGGCAACTCCAGCTGATGGCCACGCCCCCCTCCCTGGGGGCGGGGCACTCAGCGGAGCCCTTCGCTTTGTATTTGTAGCGACTGGTTCAGGTATACGCAACCTAGCGGGCAGGAGCTGGGCCACCCACCTAGCTGTTTTCGCTCGGAGGGCCAAGGAATACAAAGCCGAGACAAAAGATGCTCAAAGGACGTTTGCAAACACTTCCCGTCCGGGTGCAGCGGCGAGGCCGTGCAGAGGGAGGGCCAAGGGTGGCGGCGTGGGAATTCAATTTAGGACTCTACCACTCGCTGTGTGTCTGCCTCCGGCAGTTACTGAGGTTTCAGTGTCCTCCACCGTCACAGCGGAAGTGCCAGTTTCCGGATGAAGACTCGGCGGTAACGCCGGATAAAGCGCTAAGCCCAGTGTCCCCGCACCTTCCAACACGGACACTCCACCTCCTCCTGGGACCTGGTTCGGGCACCACCTACCCCTGCGCGGCCTTCCTCCCCGCACTCCCGCGGGCTCCGCCCCTCCCGGGCCCGGCCGCGGACCCGCCCCGCCAACCCCGCGAGGCCAGCGGGGAGGACCGGACGCCCGGGCGGTGAGGGGTATTTGCCTGGGGCCGCCCACCCCGCGTCCAGCCACGGTCTCTTCTCCCGCCCGCGCGTGCCCAGTCGGTCCCTCAAGCCGCTCGCCCCGGAAGCTGCTCCGCGCCGGCCGGAAGCCCCGCCCTTGACGCCGCGGGCCAGCCGGCACCCTTTCCACGCTCGGGAGGGGGGCTCGTGAGGGTCCTGCCCCGCCTGTCGTTGGGAGGTGGCGGGGACTAGAGATACGCGAGGCCGGCATGCGCGTGACCTTGGCAGAACAAGCCACGGAGCTCGGTCCCCCGCGGCAAAACCGGTTATTTTCCCACGTTGTTGCAAAGCCTTCAACTCTCGAAGTCAACTTGCAGTCAGCATTCCGAGTCCGGCAGCTTAATCTAAAATGAGGGCAGAGGCGTCCGCGTCTGCAGTGCCTCCACCTACTAACGTGGTCGCGAGAACCTGCGTTTCATTCAGATGGACAGCGCTTACTTCTAACTGCCGCCCGAAGATTTGTTTCGTTAAACTCTGATATAATGGCCCCCTTCCGTGCGGCACCAGTGCATTAAAACAGGTTGGTAAAGGGGGCCCGCGGGCAGGCCAGGGATCCTGCAGCTTCTCACTGTAGGGGAACAGCCTGGGGCAGGGGACTGGAGGCTGCTGGGAAAGCCTAATAGCTCCTGTCCTCCTGACAAGACTTTCAATCCAATGGCAATCTAACTTTCAGGAAAAAAAATTTAAAAATAGGCTACTACAACATAGACGTGCACATAGCATAACAGGAGACAGGTTCAAGAGGCAGGATCCCACATAGCTTCCTATCTAGGCCTTCTTCTCAATGAGCCATGATGTCCCCCAAATACTGCCTGCTGTAAAAACGAAGAGGGGCCCCGGGCTGGCTCAGTCCATGCAGAGTGACTATCTCAGGGCTGTGAGTTCCAGCCACATGCTGGGCACGGAGCCAACTCCAGGAACGAAAAGAAAAAAATCACTACCTTAGCAGTCCTGATTTCAGAATATTGTTAAATCCCAGTTGTTAAAAGAACTGATGCTCACATGAAAAAACCCGAACAGTAAATCAAGCCACAAGATAGGGGCGGCCTGCCTCCAGATGGCAAATGCCACCTAACTTCCCTGAAAACGGGTCCCCTGTGAAGTAGGTAGTATCTCCAGGCACCACACAGAAATTAAAGGCTCATCATTTTATCATTTTAACAGTTTTTATTTAAAGTTGAATATAAGATTACTTTATTCCTGCATCTTCTCAATTGTTTCTTCCTTATATTTGCCCTTTTCCTTTCCTACTTGGCGAGATTTGGCTTTGCGTTCAAGGATCTTTTTGCGGTCTTTGTCCAGTTTTAGTCTAGTGATAACCACCTGCAGAAAAACAGAAACATTTCTAAGCTTTAAATAGTTACTAGTTTCACAAGCTAACCATATGTATTTTTGTTTCTATTATAACCTCAGAATCATAAAGTTGGAAACGTAGCCCCTATTCACGCTTCAACCCACAAAATCATAGTACAGACCTTGTTTCAATAGATCTAATTGTTAAAGACCTCCAGGTTACGAGAAATTTTAGTTTTATGAAGGAAGGTGAGGGAAAGGGGTAAAGGGCACTGAACCAGGTTTGCAAACACAGCACAATGACCGAAAAGAGAATCTCTGCCATCAGAGAGCTTGTATTTTAGTATGGGGAGAGAGAAAACAAATTAAGTGAATGTATATCAGACTCTGACATAGAGAAAAACCGGGCAACGTGGGGAGGCGAAGGAATGCTGGCAAACAGGCTAAGTCATAGGGTGGTCAAACAAGGCCCTACTGGTAAGGCTCCATTCAAACAGACACTTGAAAACTTGAACACATTCCGGTGAGAGAAGTCAGAGACCTGTACTGTATGGCTCATGAACACGTGGAATTGTAAAATCAGAATAAAATGGTGGTCACCAAGGGATAGGAGACAGGATAGATGTTAAGGGTACAAAGTTACAAACAGTAACCCCCTAGAGATACAACGTACAGCACAGTGATCTCTACACAATACTGTATCATAATCACCAAACTTGCTAAGAGACTAGAACTTAGTTACTCCAATTACTAAAAAGGATAGCTATGCACCACACAGAGGTGCTCGTTATAGCTACAATGGCAATCATATATATAAAGCTATCAAACTAATAGCTCATACACCTTGAATTTACACATTGTCACATATATTTTATTTTTTTAACGCTTATTTATTTTTGAGAGGGCACGTGCGAACAGCGGAAAGGCAGAGAGAGGGAGCGAGAGAAGACCAAATGGGCTCTGAGCTGCCAGCTCAAACTCCCGAACCACGAGATCATGACCTGAGTTGAAATCAACAACTGGATGCTTAACCAACCGTGCCATCCAGACACCCAACAGATTCCAATAAAAAACAAAAAAGATAAACACCTGGAAAAAAAGGGGGTGAAGAGCGATTCTGGTGAAAGTACAGCAAGTCCAAAGGTCCAAAGGCAGAACTTAAAAGGTTTATACGTACATGTTTCTCAATCTTAAGTGTGTCTAAGAATCAACTGGAGAGCTTGTGAAAACAGATTAATGGTGCTGCCCCAGTAGACCTGGAACAGAATCTGGAACTCTGATCAGGCGGCCAGGTGATGCTGCTCACAGCAGACATGCTGTGAGCAGTTCGGCTGTACGAGCAAGGAGGCCGGCAGACTGGATCACGAAGAGTGGACGTCTACAAGCGGCTGCTGAGGGGATCGGGTAAGGTCTTAAAAGGCCACTCTGGGGCACCTGAGTGCGTCCGACTCTTGACTTAGGCTTGGGTCATGATCTCATGGTTTGTGAGTTCTAGCCCCACACCGGGTTCTGCAGGACGGTGGGGAGCCTGCTGGGGATTCTCTCTCCCTCAAAATAAACAAACAAACTTCTGTAAAAACAGAAACAAAAAGGCCACTCTGATGGGAACAGACAGGATTCTGGACAGAACAGACAGGGGGGTGTAAAATGATAAATGACATTTTCGTCCTGAGCAACTGGGAGGACAGAGCTGCCCTACACGGCGATGGCGGCAAACTGTGAACCAAGTCAGAAGTTTAATTTTTTTTTTTTCAACGTTTATTTATTTTTGGGACAGAGAGAGACAGAGCATGAACGGGGGAGGGGCAGAGAGAGAGGGAGACACAGAATCGGAAACAGGCTCCAGGCTCTGAGCCATCAGCCCAGAGCCCGACGCGGGGCTCGAACTCACGGACCGTGAGATCGTGACCTGGCTGAAGTCGGACGCTTAACCGACTGCGCCACCCAGGCGCCCCCCAAGTCAGAAGTTTGAACACACTAGGTCTGAGGTCATCAATCAGAAATCCAAGCTGAAATGCAAACTAGGCCACTGGATGCTGAGGTCTGGGTTGGAGTCACCTGCCTGTGTACGTGTGACGCCCCCAGGCGGGAACTCAAGACAGGAAGGTGATCACTGCACCACAGCGAGGAAGTGGGTATGTCCTCAGCTGTGCTACCTTGAAAAGACCAAGATCTCCTCACCTGGAATCCAGGTCCGCCCGCCTGCCAGACTAAGCAGCAGCAAATGCACGTGGCAAAGAACCCAACTCTTTCCCGAAGTTCAACAGTCCGGGTAGTCCTAGCGATCCTGTTCACCAGGAGGCAACCCAAAGGGTCTCTGAAAGAAACCCAGAGGTTTCTTTCCAGATGCACATATGACTGGCGAAGGTTAGAAAACGAGAAAGTCCTTGCTCTTAAGAGAACATGCAAGGATGTGTCAAGACGCTTGTAATCCACTGGGGGTATTGAAGAGGGGTAAAGAAAATGCGGGAAGATATTTATAGTGAATTCCAGGTGAAAGATATGCAGGAATTTTACCACACCAGTCTTTCAACTTTCCTGTGGTTTGAAAAAGAGATTTACGGTGGCAACATAAAATGTTTCAAAACAAAAAACACAAAACTGGGGAGCCATCAGTAGCTCAGTCGGTTAAGTGGCCGACTCTCGATTTCAGCTCAGGTCCTATCTCTGAGTTCGAGCCCCACGTCAGGCTCTTTGCTGCCAGTGCAGAGCCTGCTTGGAATTCTCTTTCCCTCTCTCTGCCCCTCCCTGGCTTGCTCTCTCTTAAAACAGAGAGCAATCAGAGACTGCTGGATCAGAGAATTCACATCCAAGTTCCAGACAGGCACCTGTTATGGGTTATTAACAGACTGGATTTTCTATCCTGGCTCAGACACTATCATCACCATCCAGGAGATCTTCGCTTCTGTGCTCCGGTTTTCTTCCCCATTTGTAAATGTATGAAACCTCTGCAAGGCTGTAAACTTGCCATACCGACTCCACTTTAATATGTAAAAGCAAATAGGGGATCAGCTCCATTTAATCTAAAAATTACCCTATTTCCTAGCAGCGCCTGGATGGCTCAGTCACTTAAGCATCTGACTCTGGATTTCTGCTCAGGTCACCATCTCACCGTTCATGAGTTCAAGCCCCACACTGGGCTCTGCGGGGACAGTGTGGAGACTGCTTGGGATTCTCTGTCTCCCTCTCTCTGCCTCAAAATAAACATTAAAAAATAAAATAAAAATAACCCATTTCTTGATTTTGAATTTTGTTGTCAGACTGATCAGTTTACTAATTGCTACTGACCAAAAGGTACATTAAAGATACAAAATGACTGTTACAAACAACTTGATCTCATAAGAATTTTTATTTTTTTTTTTAATTTTTTTTTTAACGTTTATTTATTTTTGAGACAGAGAGAGACAGAGCATGAACGGGGGAGGGGCAGAGAGAGAGGGAGACACAGAATCAGAAGCAGGCTCCAGGCTCTGAGCCGTCAGCCCAGAGCCTGACGCGGGGCTCGAACTCACGGACCGCGAGATCGTGACCTGAGCTGGAGTCGGACGCTTAACCGACTGAGCCACCCAGGCGCCCCTCATAAAAATTTTTAGACTGGTTTCCAGGACTCCATTCAAATATGGTATTTGCCCTAAGACTGGTTTCTAGAACCTCTAAAATCAGGAGTCTATTTCTATGGGATTGCCCTGCAAACAAGCAGTCCCACCTACCAACACTTGCTGTAATTTCCTTCTCTCACGCATTCTCAGAAACACCCACCTTGCTGGGGTGGATGCCCACGTGGACAGTTGTGCCATTGGCCTTCTCTCGCTGCACTCGTTCAATGTAGATGACGTATTTCTTCCTGTAAACCTGGACTACTTTGCCAATCTGCTGACCTTTGTAGTGTCCTCGCACAACCTAAATACAAATTCACGAATGACAGAAATATTAAGAAAGTCAACCTTGCAAATCAGGAAAACTAAATCACGTAAATGTCATTTACTCTCTCAGATCTGTAAGACCCTTCAGTTTTGAAAGATGTAACGGTTACTGGAAACATGGGAGTAATTCTCTCTGGCTTTAATTAGCCTGCAAGTAAACCCTGCCCCCATATACGCCTTGTGATGGACAGTACGCCCATCAACTGATGGTCTGCAGTGGTGGGCTTGGTAGGTTAAAAACGAGTCCACTCAGGCTTTTTGTAGCTGGGTGACCACAAGGAACTTTACTCCGTCTCAGAGGAAGCGAGAGGCCACAAGATTTAATTCACAACCCAATAATGCGTCCCACCCGGTCACAGAGTAGGCAGCAGCAAATACATGGGAAAAAACCCAATTCTTTCCCAAAGTTTAACAGCGTCCTACCCGGCAGCCCTAAGATCCTGTTCGCCAGGAAGCAACCCAAAGTGCTTCTGAAAGAAACCAGAGATTTCTTTCCAGAAGCACATCTTCTCGCATGAAGACGATCTCAAAAACAGGGAAGACCACCTCCCACATCTAGTGGCAATTCTAGCACCAGCCCAGTAGCAACCAGGGGCTGTTCGCAACCTGCACCACTACTTGGGAACTGGCTTCATCTTTAAATGGGTATTAACCTCATCAAATAGTACGGGGGACAGGCGAGTTGCTTTAGAGACAGCCTAAAATCTTGCAATCGACAGCGGCATGTTCCAGCTAAATAACGTTCACAGAAACGTTCGCTTAAATAGATTTGGCAAGATATTCACCTGTAAATGTGAAACCACCAGAGAAGACTACGGTTCAGTTACAGCTTCTGTATCTGGACCCTCGACAGCCTCTTCAATGACCAAACGCACCAAGAAAAAGAGAACCGCGGGGTAACGCTCTGGTTCCGAACCACCTTTCCGCTTTCTGATACTTGGGGCAATTGCTGTTTTTTTCCTGTTTGGGTTCTTAGTGCCCTCGTGCAATCCTGCTCTGGGGAGCACGGTCTCAAGTGCATCTTTCTCAGCAGATGATCCCTCTTCTATGCCAGGTGTGGGGGTATCTGCCAAGACACCCGGGCACAGCACATACCTGTACTTCGTCGTCCTTCCGGATGGGCATGGATCGAACGTTGTACTTCTGTCGTAGCTCTTTGGAAAGAGGGGAGGACATAATCTTCCTGCGAATGTGCGAAGGTGCATTGAAATGCCTTTTACGGTTCTTGCTCCGATCGGAGGTCACAAACGGATTGAACTTCATGTTGGCTAAAGAGAGAGTGAAAAGAGGCGTAAACCCTTAAATGCTCAAAATCTCATTCAGCGTCCCAACAAGTGACATTCCCAACAACTTCATCTTGAAGGTTCAGAAGCCCACACTGTCGTGCTTTCTATATTCGTTTATGGGACAAAGAGTTGTTTTTTTTTTTAAACGTTTACTCATTTTTGCAAGACAGAGCGCAAGCCGGGGAGAGGGAGACACAGGATCCCAAGCAGGCTCCAGGCTTTGTGAGCTGTCAGCACAGAGCCCCACGCGGGGATCAAACCCACTAGCCGTGAGATCATGACCTGAGCCCAAGTCGCTTAGCCTACTGAGTCACCCAGGCGCCCCCGACAAACGATTTTCCATTCGTAACAGACTTGTTTTAGTTCTTAAGCTTTTATTTTAGTTCACAGCCTCCAAGCACCTGAAATATCGGGTAAGGAACTTAAAACAGGACTTGCATCTCTGATGAAGGCAAAGCGGTCCGACAACTCAATTACAACACTACGCTTTACAAAGACCAACCAAAGCCAATACCCTACGGACTCGGACGTGAACACATTTAGCTCCGTTCTCCCCAAGCCTGGGAAACGCTGCACATCTCGGGTCCAAGAAAACCTTCTAATGAGCGCGGCCTGCAAGTTCCCTGGCTTTGCCAAAGTTATTTCGAGGCTCTTCTTTAAGGAACGACACTGAATAGACTTGAACCATCTGCGCAGAACCCCTCCTCTCCGGGCTCCGATTCCGAGTTCCCAAACCCCTCTCCTCCCTTCCCGAGTCGGCCGCCCCTGGAATTAAGAGGAAGACAGGCTGGGGACCATCCTAGCCCCTCTCCCTCGGCGCTACTCGTTCGCCGGGAGAGCATCGGGCCCCTAGGGCCAAAAGACAGCACACCCGCGAACGGATGGCTACGGATTACTCGCGCTCGGCCAGCGAAAACTCACCCGCTGCAGCTCCAGCGATGGCCGCAAAAGGGAAGAGAGCTACACGCTACTTCCGGTTCTGTAAGTTTATGAGAGATCTCGCGAGACCGATCGTCTCTTGGCGCGAGAGAGGCGCTGGGTTTGAACGAGAAGAGGAAACTGGGAAAGAGATTGGTGACTAGTGTCCCCCAGCGGCTAGGAGGGGAACTGCTAGGACCTGCAAAACTGCCCTCTTCAGGGCCTGGTGTCTCCCGGGGTAGGTTTGGGTTCTGCAGCGGCGTTCTCTGAGAAGGCTAGTTCCTGGGCGGGGGGCGGGGATTGCTCAGGGTGTGACTGTCCCCGTGAGTGGTGAGGGAGCGGGCGGCCCATTAGCCAGGTGGCCACTGGCGACCTCGGTTCCCTGGACACCGCCAAGGCTTCCCGGGCCCGTGGCGCCGGCGTGCCGAGCGCGCCGGTCCTTTAATGGGGTCCATCCGGCGTGTGCTGCCGGCGCCGTGGGGCGCTCCGACCCGCCACGGACCTTGCAAGGGCTGGGACCCGCGATCCGTCCCCGCCCAGAGCAACGAGATTGAACCTGAGTTTCTAACGAGCTCGAAGGTGATGCCACGGGGTGCCGGTCCACACTTGCAAGGAGGCCTTTGCAAGCGGAGCGCTGTGCCCCTTTCTGAATTGTACTGCATGCTGTCTTTCGGTTCAGGGTCTGATGGAGGCAGGGCGAGAGGGTGCCCTCCCCAGCAAACGGATTCTGGGGCAGGCTGCAGTTGGGGTGTGTGTGTGTGTGTGTGTGTGTGTGTGTGTGAGCTCCCGCAGGGTGCCCTGCCGTCGCATACTCAGTAGGGGATCGGTTTCTGTTGAATGAGTAATGCATTGTCATTGAATGAATGATGCAACGTCCAGAAGACATGCATTTCATAATAATTCCTGAGACATAGTGAGCTTGCGTGAGCTTGCGGAGCACTGGAAACGCTCTTCTCCTTTTCACGTTAACTCCTTTCATCCACCAAATAGCCTTGTGAGGCTGGTACAGTATTATTGTTCCCATTGTACAGATGGGGCCATTGAGCCACAGAGAAGTGGGAGGAGCTTGTACGCGTTTTGTAGAACCCATAGGTTATGGTGGGACCCGTGTAGGTGCTTCCCCAGTCCCTTCCCTATATGGTCCCAATTTCTAGGACTCCATTTGGTCGAGTCAAAGGGCAAGAAACCGTGTCCTTGAGGGGCCAGGGTAGAATCAGTAAAGAACCTGTGTTTTCGTGATTTAAGAAAAGTTGTGCTTGAAATATGCTGTAAGGTAAACAGCCCCAGATTTTTCTAACTGAAAGATTCAGATAGAGTATCTCTACTACAATTCTTTTTTTTTTTTTTTTTTTTTTTTTTTTAAGTAAACTCTGCATCCAACCTGGAGCTTGAACCCATGACCACAGATCAAGGGGCACATGCCCTACCAACTAAGCCATCCAGGAGCCCCCACAATTCTTTTCAACAAATGTTTATGGAGCATCTTTTGCAAGCCATCCCTAAAAGGGACACTGGAGCTACAGAATGAAATTAGTCAAACCTTCTGCCTGCGGGAGGCTCACTGTCTCAGAGGAGAGAGAAACAGCGAAACCCCGCAATCACGGGACCCCAGGAAAAGTGCTGGTTGAGCCAGCCACCCTTTGTGTGCTCCGGGAATCGGACAGAGCTCTGGGGTCAGGGAAGACTTCTGGGGTGAGATCACCCTTGGCTGAGTTTTGGAGAATGTTAAAATTAGCTCCACAAAGCAGTGGGAATAGCTGGAGGGGAGGCTTGGAGGTGTGAAGCGGCATGATGTACTGTCTCCAGGAGCCAGGTCCTGGTGGCTGTAGTGAAGACACCTTCAGAGAAAAGCCCATGGGGCTCCGGGGCTGAGCTGAATTTGATTTGGTGGCTGAAAGTTACAGCCGAAGCCTTCCTACTTTGCCTTCCTTTCTGATCTTCACGGAGTCACCTTAACTCTCTCTCCTTGTTCTTAGGAGTTTCCTTAACCCCCTCTTCTTAAGGTCTCGCCTAACCTCTTCCTCTCTTCCCACAAAGAAGGAGCTTCTGTTTCCTCTTCTGTTTCCTCTTCCTCCCCATCACTCACTGCTGACACCCTTCCCTCCAAGGCCTCCTTACCACCACCCTCCCTCCACCGCCGTGCACAACACTGACTCATGGAGATTAAACCTTCAGGCCACCATTTGGACAGCATAACCACTTTATACGGCATGAAGAATGCCAGGGTACAAATTGTGTGCACAGATGCAAATTACTGGTAGCCTGGTTGAGAGTCTGTTTATCCGCATAAATGTCTTGGCTCCTCCCTGCACGAGAGTCCGGGCACCTCACCTGGCTGCCCGCCCCCCACCTTCCTTACGTGCCTCTAACTTGATTTGAAAAAGTTCCTTTAAAAAAGTTTTTTTAATATATTTTTTTAAGATTTTGTTTTTATTTATTTTTATTTTTTAATTTTATTTTTTAAAATTCACATCCAAATTAGTTAGCGTATAGTGTTTAATATTTATTTTTGAGAGAGAGAGAGAGAGAGAGAGAGAGAGAGAGAATGAGCGGGGGAGGGGCATAGAGCAAGAGAGACACAGAATCCAAAGCAGGTTCCAGGTTCTGAGCTGTCAGCACAGAGCCTGATGCGGGGCTCGAACTCACACACCGCGAGACCATGTCCTGAGCTGAAGTTGGACGCTCAACTGACTGAGCCACCCAGACACCCTGAAAAAGTTCCTTTTAAACTGACTCTTTTGGGTCCTTTTGAAACCAGTCTTTGTGAAGTCCTAAGTCAAACCAGCTATCCAGACTCCACACCTAAGTCCCTTGGACTAAAACTTTTTTAGTCCTTAGACACCTAACCATCCCATTTACCCTTCCTTCCTTCCTTCCTTCCTTCCTTCCTTCCTTCCTTCCTTCTTTTCTTCCTTCCTTCTTGATTGCCTGCCTTCACTTATACATTCTTCAAATATTTCTCTAACTCTTGCTCTTTACCAACTCCTATGCCAGGCACTGAGATACGAAGATCAGTAAGATTGGGCACCTGGGTGGCTCAGTCATTAAGCATCTGATTTAGGCTCAAGTCATGATCTCACAGTTTGTGAGTTCAAGTCCCACATCGGGTGAGCCTCAATTCTTTCTCTCTTTCTCTCTCTCTCTCTCTCTCTCCAACTGCCCCCTGCTCAATTGTGAGCTCTCTCTCTCTCAAAAAGAAAAAAAATCAGTAAGATCTAGCCTCCCCTCAAGGAGCATACCGTCTAGATGGAAGAAATGGTGAAATGGCCATGTCAACAAACAGGCATAATAAAGTGTGCCTGGAAAGGTAATGGGGTGCAGTCGATTCTAACTGAGGTTGGGCTCAGGGAAGTCTTCACAGTTAACCCTTGGATTATTTCTGGAAAGCTAGGTAGGAGATCTCCCGGGAGACAAGGGTGGGGAAGTATCTTCCAGGCAGAGGGAACCACCCGAGCAAAGCCCAGAGCCTTGCGCCCAACACCATTTTTTGGAACTGCCAATAGTGTGTTGAGAATTAGTTGTGGTGTTCATTTGCACCAGGTAAAAGGAGGATGAGGGAGAGTGTGGGGATGGGGCAAGGTTATTTGGGGCCAAAAGAGGACGTCTGGGCTGATAAGGAAGTCAGAGAGAGAAGCGAGGTGAGCCACAGGGCTGTCTGAGTCATTGCAGGCTTTGCCAAAGGTAGAGGTCATGGGAGGGTGTCTCAGGAGTGCAGAGGTGCTATGTGCCCAGGCTCCTGGCATCCGTGGCCTGGGTTTTCACTAGAAATAGACGGATCCTTAAGCTTGCTTGGTAGGGCTAGACTCTGCAGGTATATGTTAAAATTAAAAGGGTTTTGGGTTGTTGTTGTTTTTTTTTTTTTGCATGAGTCTTAAATTTTATTAATGCTTTCAGTTTGTGTGTCGTTTAAAACAAGATATGTGCTTTAAAAAGCATTCTTTTTTAAAGTTTATTTATTTTGAGAGAGAGAGGGAGAGAGAGAATCCCAACCAGGCTCTGCACTGTCAGCTCATGAACCCATGATGAGCTCGATCCCATGAACCCTGAGATCATGACCTGAGCTGAGATCAAGAGTTGGAAGCTTAACTGACTGAGCCACCCAGGTGCCCCTAAAGAGCATTCTTATACATCCGGCTTTGGCTCAGGTCATGATCTCCCAGTCCGTGAGTTCGAGCCCCACGTCAGGCTCTGTGCTGACAGCTCGGAGCCTGGAGCCTGCTTCGGATTCTGTGTCTCCCTCTCTCTCTCTCTCTCTCTGCCCCTCCCCTGCTCGTGTTCTCTCTCTCTCAAAAATGAATAAACATTAAAAGCAAAAGACATTTGGAAAGTACTATTTGGGAATGCCAGATGTTTTCCTGGAAGAACCGTGGTTTCCAATAGGAAATGCTGATGAAATTAAAAGACATCGGTGTTGTTAAAGAAGACCAGGAAAGGTTTGCACTAGGATCTAGTTCGAGAGGGGTTTCTGCGGAGAGTGGACTCCTACCGGCACAGCTGGCTGCCAGCCTGGGCCTTGGTGGCACAGGCCCCGGCCCGGCGATTCCAGGTGGACCTGGAATCTGGGCTGTCCCCCCCGGTGACCGTCGCCTTTGTTATCTACACGGACCAGGCTGGACAGCGGCGGGTACAGTGTGTGCCCAAGGAGCCCCACTCATTCCAGAGCCGGCTGCCCCTGCCAGAGCCATGGCGGGGACTTCGGGATGAGGCCCTAGCCCAGATCAGCGGGATCCCTGGCTACATCTTGGTCCACACCAGCGGCTTCACTGGTGGGCACCACACCCGAGAGGGTGCCTTGAGCATGGCCCGTGCCACCCCGGCCCAGCGCCCAGTGCCGATGCCTCCCGCAAATCCCCTACCCCGATACAATGCCGTCTGTCTTATAAAAAAAAAAAAAAATTGTGTGGGACCGCGGAGAAGGGCTCCTGTGGGCCTCCGGTATAGGTCGAGTAGATGAAATCAGATAGCATGAATCAAAAGGTTGAGATGGGAGAGAGTTAGCGTGAGCCAGATGACGTGACACATTTTTTTTGGTCAAGGCACGTGACAAGGATTACACAGGTGGCCAGGTTGTATAGACTGCTTTGCTTTTTCATTTGGAAGGTAGCCAAATGTAATATAATTTCCATGTATTGGCATTGATGAATACACGCTATTAGATTAGGGCATTTAGATTTAGGTGGCCAAGTTGTGTGTGCATGCGTGTGCGTGTGTGTGTGTAAGGGGTACGCCCCTGGACAAGGGAAGGTAGGGAGGAGGAACAGCTCATGTTTAATCCCAGGCATCCATCGGTCTGTCTGTCCATCTCTTTATTTATCTAATGGTATCTCTCTGTAGTGCCCTGACCTCAGGGCGGTTTACTCAAAGCCAAAGCTTTTCACTTGACAAAGGAAAGGAAGGGTAGAGAAAAATCAAAACAAGCATAGTAAATGATCCAGCGCAAAGAAGTCCATAGGAGCTAAGAAACACTGAGTCAAATATTAAGCTTCTTACCTTCCTTCCTGGTGTGCTTGTTCAGCATAAGATGTCACACCTCTAAGCAGACAAACCAGCCCCACTGAGCCGTAGCTGACACCCTTGAGCCACAGGACAGGTAGTCCAGCAGCTCTCAAACGTTTTGGGGGCCAGCTCCTCACGGGGCAACAGGTATGTGCCCTGAAGATATCTTTGGCATCTAATATCATTTTTAAAAAAAGATTTAAAAAAATTTTTAAGTGTTTTATTACTTATTTTTGAGGGAGAGAGAGAGAGAGAGAGAGAGAGAGAGAGAGAGAGAGAATGAGTGGGGGAAGGACAGAGAGAGAGGGAGACACAGAATCCAAAGCAGGCTCCGGGCTCTGAGCCATCAGCACAGAGCCCGATGCGGGGCTCGAACTCACGAACCATGAGATCATGACCCGAGCCAAAGTCAGATGCTCAATCAACTGAGCCAGCCAGGCACCCCTGTACTAACATTTTTCAATCTAATTCTTGAATAAGTAGTATGTTTGCTTGGTTCAAAAAGTATCAAAGGGGAAGGGGGAAATCTCCCCAGGCCCTTACTGATTGTCACGTAGGGTTTTTCCAATCCTTTGTGATGACAAAGTTGCAATTATAGAACACTGCCCATCTCCGCAAGTCTGTCTACAGGATATGTTTCTAGAATAGGACTTGCTGGGTCAAAGTGGAAATTTTGATAGGTGATGTCAAATGTCCCTTCCTAGGGTTTGTTACCAATATACATCCCCAACCACCTCACCTGCTTTCCCTCAGCTTGGGCAGCAGAGTGGGTTTTAAATCAGGGTCTGAGGGGCACCTGGGCGGCTCAGTCGGTTGAGCGTCCAACTTTGGCTCAGGTCACGATCTCGTAGTCTGTGGGTTCAAGCCCCCCTTCAGGCTCTGAGCTATTCTGTGTCTCCCACTCTCTCTGTCCCTCCCCCACTCGCACCCTGTCTGTTTGTCTCTCTCTCAAAAAGTAAATAAACATAATTTTTTTTAAAATCAGGGTTTGACGGGCTAATAGGTGAAAAATGGTATATATACCGGCAGAATTTTAATTTGCATTTCTATCACAAGTGTGGCTGTTTTTTAAGACCCATTTGCCTTTGTATTTTCAAACTCATTCGTGTAAAGTGAATTTTCCCAGAAAGTCCAAGCTCAGAGCTCCCCGTGGGTGTTGGCAATGTCTTTGGAATCTTTGGGAAAATATATACCTTTATTTAAAAAATAACTTTCGGCGTTCTTTGAAAATAAAAAAAGTGCCAGCTATGAGTCACCACTGAATGAATGACATGAAAACACCACAGGTTTTTTGAAATTAGCCTTTGGCAAACACAACAGAATCTGAAAAGACTAGAGTCAAGTCCCCAGAAATTCAATGACGCTGTTGAAAGCAGTCTGACCGAGCTTAAATAAAACAGACTCATTAGAGTCTTTGTAAATTTAACATTTTGAGTCTTGTAATAAATATGTTTCCCATGAATCCACCTGTTCCCTACCCCCCCCCCCGCCCCCACAAATAGCACCTATGCTCTTTTTGAGTCTGGAAAGGAGCAAAAAGAAGTCCATAAGTGTTTTCAATCAGCCCTCCCTGCTTCCCAAATATCCCCTATACAGTGGAGCCCTTCCCTGGCGGTCCCCTAATGGACACCAGCCACCACAGGGATTTGGGAACTAGATAAGAGGCAGGGCGTTATTTCTTTCCCCATAGATAGCGAACTTTGCCATGAGGCATAGGCTGGGGGGGGGGGGAGCGTTAGCTCTTGGCACAGCTGGGGTGTGAACAACCGCCTATCCCAGGGAGCAGCTGAGAGTTTTTGTCGTTGTTCATCCTACAGTTAAGATTATGGCCCGTTGACGTATGGGCAGGACCCCGTCCGAGGCTTTCGGAGTGGCCCTCCTCACGGAGCCGGGCCACAGTCCAGGGTGGGGACTGTCTCATCGAGACAGTAGAGTCCCTGATGAATTCAGCTGTTTGCTTCCCCACCCGTCCTTGCCCGGCCCAGCCCAGCTGGGAATGGGCCTGGGAAACTGGCCCGGCTGGTGTGACCTCTAATGAGTGGTTGGGTCATGAGGACCTGGGCCGGCTGGGAGGCGGGAGCCCCCAGGGGTTAATTTGCCCCCATAGTTGCATACTTCTCGGCTGACTCAAGTCTCGGTCAAGCTTCCCCTGCACTCCCCGCCCGCCAGTCCACCCTTGACAACCCCAAGACTCAAACTTTGGACCATTCACGGGCCCGCGAGGCTTGCGGAGGCCTCTGGCTCTGTTTGTGGGCCATTTTGCCAGCCTCGGCCTCAGCTCCCCTTTTCTGTTACTTCCCCCAGAGGTCCCCGGGGCCACAGCCCCTGAGATCAGCTCCTCCCCACAAGGGAAGGCCTTCCAGGCCGGGGACTTGGGGTTCAGGAGGACTTGGGGGGCGGGAGGGCAGCCGTGAGGACGTTTGCTGAGATTCTGGGAAGGGCGCTTTCGGGCCCTGAGCCACTGCTTCTGTTTGTTCCCGACAGCAGACTAGAGAACCCCGGGTGGGAATTCTGACGTGGAGGGGTCCTGCCATGGGGCCCCCAGCCAGCCACCAGTGAGCCCCGCCTGGCTTCGGGTGGGTCACCTGGCAGAGAAGGAGGACGCCTCAGGGCTGGTGACCCCACAGGAAGGGGGAAGCCACCAGCTCTCCATTTTGCTCAGTACCAGCCTGGAGGAGGTGGGGAGGATCTGCTGAGGCTACCGCCAACCCCCACCCGGGGGGTGGGGGGCGCAGCTGTGGTTCCCGAGGGGCCTCCACTGCCTTCTGCACCCTGGCCCGGAACCTGGTGTTCCTGTTTGGGCCCAGCGCTCAGCCCCAGCCTCCCTGGGCCCCCGCCGGGCGGGAGGAGCCAGAGGTGAGAAGGGAGGACGCCCGTCCAGGCCCCGGTCGGCCCAGGGCGGCTGTCAGGCCTGCTTCCTCACCAGCAGCACCCAGGGCAGGATGGCGGCCACCACGGCCACCACGGCGATGAGGGTGATGAGTAGCAGGGCCCGCGAGCGGCAGCAGAAGGCCCGGCGGGAGCTGGGGGCCGGCGAGGCCTCCGACAGCTCGGCCAGGCTGCGCTGGGGCAGCACGCTGTCCTGCTCGCCCAGGGGCATCCCGTGGCGGCTGATGACGAAGACCTGGGGCTCTCGGGCCAGGCCGGGCGGCGGGTCCGAGGGGAGCTGGGCGCCCTGGCTGGGGGGCGGCCTCCAGGCCGTCGGGGAGGCGGCCAGGGGGCCCACGGGCACGGCCAAGGTCTGGGAGCTCCTGTCCAGCATGGAAGCCCAGCGGGAGCTCTTCTTACTGAGGAAGGTGACGTAGCGGCAGATGGGGCAGACGATGGTCCTCTGCACCTGGCCGTCCACGCGGGTGGAGAGCAGGTACTTGACCAGGCAGTCGTGGCAGAACACGTGGCCGCAGCTCAGGGTGCGGCTGGCGCCGTCCAGGTCGCGGAACTTCTCGTAGCACACGGGACACTCGCTGCCCGAGCTGTCCTTGCTCTCCCCTTCTGACATGGCCACTCTGCCGAGGCAGGGCCTTAGCTGTGGGGGGCAGGGGGGAGAAGGGCTGTGAGCACCCCCGTGCCTTTCCCTCCTTCCCAAGTCCCTCCCACACCTCCTGGCCCCTGCCCCAGAGTCTGAGACCTGGAGCCAAGCCCCTTAGGAGGAGACGAGGGAGCATTTCTGGAAGGATGGGGAGACAGATGAGGAGGAACCCCAGCCCCCAGAGACTCTGCAACCAGGGGCGTGGATTGTGATGAAGGCGTGGCCTCCCTGATCCCTCACCCCAACCGTGACATGCATGCGTGGTGAGGTCATCACCTCTCCTCTTCCTGCTTTGATGGCGGAAGCGAAGGCAAGGGGGGAACCCGCTTCCTGGGGGAAGCGGGCAGCTAAACAGATGCTCCCCCCTCCAGATTCAGCGCAGTCTCCAGTATGGGTCTGTACCCAGAGTGGCCATCTTCCAGAAGATCCTCTGCTGTTCCTCTCTCTCTCCCTGCTCGGGGACTCGGCAGGGCCACTGGATTGTACCCAGCCATCGGACTGCATTCCTCTCTGTGCTGAGCGTGGCTATAAAGCAATGACTGTTTTGAAAATAAAGCTCAGAACTTACACATCCAAGTGCCCGCTGGCCCTCTGTGTCGTCACGGCAGGGAGCTGTGGGCTCCTACGTCCACCTGCCACAGCCCACTCATTCTTCAAATTCTTCCTGGGCTGCCTAAGGCAGCTAGAGAACCTTCTGATTAACCCTGGCAAAGGCAGATTTTCACGCTTCGAGGATATGTCTGGTATTTTGGAAATGGCCACAAGTCACTGGGAGACAGGCCTGGTGAGAAAGTACATGAATGATCAAGTGCTGTGATGCTGTTTTGCATTGAAGATACAGAGGGGCCCCCGGGTGGCTCAGTCAGCTAAGCATCTGACTCTTGGTTTCAGTTCAGGTCACGATCTCACGGTTCGTGAGGTTGAGCCCCCCCCCCCCCCCCGTCGGGCTCCGTGCTGGTGGTGCAAAGCCTGTTCGGGATTCTCTTTCTCTCTGCCTCTTTCCGCCTCTCCCCTGCTCGCTCGCTCTCTCAAAATAAATAAACTTAAAAAATGATCTAAAAAAATTAGAAAAATAAACTGAAGATACGGAGTCACCGTAAAGGAACAAGTTAGGTTTTAAATATTATCTGAAAGCAAACGAGAGCCCCCAAAGATGTTTTCAGCAATGGCAGAATTGTTGGATTAAGCACACAGCTTCCCAAATGTTGACTTTGAAGTATGGAAACACCTACTTGGGTACGTGGTGAGGTCCAAGGTTCCTCACTTACAAGTTCCCGGTATCCTAGCTGGGTAGCCTCAACTCATCTAGATCAGCCTCTTTGGAAGGAACTGTGATGACCTGTCATTGACATTTTCTTCCACCAGTGACATAGACAAAGACACCTGGACACGCTGACAAATGGAACTCTGTGGCACCCCCACAACCAAGAGATGACATAATGGGCACAAGGTCAGTTATTAGAAAAGACTATAGTTTCTCAAATCACAAATCTTTTGGAATCGCTCCCCTCTCTTGGCTTGGTTCTGAATACATTTTGCCAAGTTGAAAATGTCCCGGAAGGAAGAAGGAGCAAAAAAACCATGTAAAGGTGGGGACAGGGGACCTGGGACCCTGGAGGCAGCACCGAAATCTTTTCAGAGGTTTTCAAGCTTTGGTCTCTGGGTGATCAATGTGGCCCCCAGGCTGGGTGAGGATTTCAAGTGCTCAGACTCTGCACCTGAGTTCAAATCCTTGATACGCCCATTACTGTCTGTATAGCCTCAGGCAAATTGTTTAACCTGGAGCTTGGGGTTCACAGCACTGCTTTCCTCTCAGAGTTGTTCAGAGCGTTAAGTGAGCCAATGTGACCGAAGAGTCTGGTACACAGTACGTGCTCAACAAGTGGGAGATGTCATTGCTAAGACAGGCGCCTAGCATCTGCCTCCCCCTCCGCCACGCCTCACGAGTTGTTCCTTATTAGTTTTTGAAAAGATTTTAATGCTTATTTATTTTTGAGAGAGACAGAGCGTGAGTGGGGGAGGGGCAGAGAGAGAGGGAGACACAGAATTTGAAGCGGGCTCCAGCTTCTGAGCTGTCAAGCACAGAGCGTGACACGGGGCTCGAACTCACGGAGTGTGAGATCGTGACCTGAGCTGAAGTCGGATGCTTACCCCACTGAGCCACCCAGGCGCCCCAGTTGTTCCTTAGTATGTAGATTACTAAAAAACTAGCACACACCCCTAACAGAGGCCAGCTCCCCTCAGATTAGAATAACTGTACAAGATGATGAAGAGATGATGGGATGGACTGGGCAACAGGTTCAAGGGGAGATCAGGGAAGTGATGGGCAATAGATAACAATTAAGGTGATCATTCCAATGTTTCTCTGTCATTTTTGTTTCTGAACACACTCGCAAATGTCTAAACTGTGCATTATTCTCAAGGATGACCATGATCCTCTTAAGCCAACCAACTACTCACAAATCTCCCTGCATTTCACAACCTCCACAGGCGTATGGTGGCAATTCCATCCATCCATCCACCTGTGTACCCATCCATCCATCCATCCACCCACCCATCAATCCATCCACCTATCCTTCCATCCATCCATCCATCCATCCATCCATCCATCCATCCACCCACACACCCATCCACCCTTCCACCTATCCTTCCTTCCTTCTGTCAATCCATCCATCAGTCCATCCATCAATCCATCCATCCGTCCATCTATCCATCTACCCACACACCCATCCACCCATCCATCTATCCTTCCTTCCTTCCTTCCTTCCTTCCTTCCATCCATCCATCTACCCACACCCATCTACCCACACCCATCCACCCATCCACCCATCCATCTGTCCTTCCTTCCTTCCTTCCTTCCTTCCACCTACCCACACACCCATCCTCCCATCCATCCATCCATCCTTCCATCCATCCAATTATTCAACAAATAGTTCTTGAGCTCCTGCTGTGTGCCACAAACTAAGCTTTGGCATTGAAGATAAGCAGGATCAAGAAGGTCCTTCATGAAACTTTAGAGCCCAGGGCACGTGTATAAATGTTCTTGAAAAAGAGATTAAAAAAAAAAAAGGAGGAATGGTGATTAATAGCTGAAGTTGTTTGGGTCACTGAGAAGTAGGTATCAAGGTATGCAAGAGATTCAAGCAGATGGTTAAGAGAATGTTAGGGGAAGGAAGGACTTTTGAGGTCATTTAGTTAAATCTAGTTTTATAAGGGAGGAGACCAGGTCCAGAGAAGGGGAAGTGACTTGACTGAGGCCACCCAGGAAGATGACAGAGAAGGAGATGACGGAGAGACAGACACGGAGAGAGGAGATTCCATAGATGATATAGAGAGGGTTATTAGAATCAGTAGACGAGTTGGGTGAGTAGCTCTTTAGCTGAGTTGGGAAGCACTATCCTCCCTGAGGTGAGCAGGAGACGGAGGAGGAAAACTCTAATTTTCACTGGAGTTTGAGGAAAAGTAAAAGGGATCCAGGGGTGCAGAAGGACATCCTGGTCCCCACTGGTGGCCTCCCTGGGCAACCTTTTCTTCTTCCCGTGCTTCAGGAGAGCCACACCACCCGTGCCTGGACAGCGCCACCCTCCTCCCCCACCTCCTTCTCACCTCCCTTTCTCGGTCTTTCCCTGCCCTCTCCCTCCTTGCGTCCCTCCCTTTCTCTTAATTCCATTTCATTATTCCTTGAGTTCTTCTCATGGGCCTGACCCTGTACTGGGGTGCTGGGGCCGGGGTGAGGGCACTCAAAGAAATTCAAGGAATGTGCTCTGATTTGGGCACAGACTAGCTCAATAACAACGTAAGACGTTATATGCCCAAAGGCATCCCCGCTGGTGCTTTAGGAAACTGTGGGGAGAGTAGGGTTGGAAAGTCTTCCTAGGTGAGGTGGGACCAGTGTCGACCCAATAATAAATAATTATAACAGCGACCATTTATTGAACACTAATTACGTGCTTGGTATATTATATCTCTTCCTCGTGTAATCCTGACAACAACCGAGGGAGGTAGGTATTATTTCCACTTTACAGATGAAGGGACCGAGGCTCAGGGCTGCAGGAACTTGTTCAAAGCCACACTGCCAGTACAGGGTGGACCCAGGAGACAGGCCAGTACAGGGTGGACCCAGGCCGCCTCTAGTGAGGGTTTGGATATGCCTCCACGGAGGACGGTCCAGACCTTGGTCAACGGAGAGCAAGATGGTGGAAAAGGAGGTCCCAGCCCTCATACCCCCGCAGAAACCCTGATTTAACAAACACCCATGGATAGAAATCCCTTCTGAGAGCTCCAGAATCCAGTTGTATGTGTTAAACACATACAGCCTTCTTATGTCTAGCCTACCTCGTAAAGTGGTTTAAAAAGGAGATGAAACTCGCATCACCTTGGTAGAGACCTTCCTCATAGTGACTCTAAACACGGCTGTCACTCCGGCCACCTGTGAGGCATGGGGAGGACCAGGCTGGCCCAAGGGGAGCTGACCTCATGAAACCCCAGCACCCACAGTAGCAGCCCGTGGTGAGGACTGATGGGGGGTACTGTCAGCCCAGGGGATTCCCGCCTCCCCCACCTTGGGACGAGGAGCCTGTTAGGCAGAGACACGTCTAGGCAGCTGGGCTCCCCTCCTGGTGTCCCAAAGCGAGACCCTGTGGCTTCGGCTGTGACCACTTCCCCACCCCTAGACACTACGCACACACGCACACACACACACACACACACACACACACTCCCACACCCCTGTGCCACTCCAGTTTTGGTCCAGAACCTCGCCAAGCTCTGATTGGATCTCCCTCCTTCCCCGCCCCCAGCCAGTCCCCCAGACTCACTTTGGCTGGGACCAGGGAGAGCAGCGTCCGCCTCTCCACCGCGTCCTCCGCGGAGCAGATCTGAGCCACCCACAGGTGTTGGGCAGACGGCACGTCTTCCTGCTGCTGTCACTGTGACAGCCGCCGCTGAGGCATTTCCTAATGACTGAGCAGGTCGGGAGGACAGTGAAGGGAAGTGAATGTCGCCCAACCCGTTTGAGGCCAGGAGGCTCTTGGCGTTGGCCAGGGGATTGGCAGCTTCTGGAGTCAGGTGATCTTGACGGGGATGCTAGGAGAGGAGCCCCCGGGTCTGCAGAGGAGCCCGGGGATGGGTTCCCAAGTCAGTCAGGAGGTCTGGCAATGGAAGCCAGGATCCAGGACCCCTTTGACTGAGGCTATCAGAGGTGGGTCTCCCCATCCCAACAATAAGAAATGTGTCTTCAGGGCACCTGGGTGGCTCCGTCGGCTAGGTGTCAGACTTCAGCTCAGGTCATGATCTCGCGGTTCGTGGGTTCGAGCCCCGCATCGGGCTCTGTGCTGTCAGCTCAGAGCCTGGAGCCTGCGTCGGATTCTGTGTCTCCCTCTCTCTCTGCCCCTCTCCCGCCGCCTCAAAAAAAAAAAAAAAAAATTAAAAAAAACTTTACAAGAAATTTATCTTCATGGTCCTTCACCGTCCTGGGCCCACTTCAGTTGTCTTCCCCCAGACCCCTGTTCCCCTGCCATGCACAGAGTGAAGGGGTCAGATCAGCCTCAGCAAGGCTACAACACCCAAAGTAATATACAAATATTTGAGTGACGTGCCCACGTGCCTTCGCCATTCATCAAACACTCAAAGGGGCTCAGAGCTCCCAAAGACCAAACACCATGGAGAGGAAGAACGAGGCAGCGTGAAAACCAATGAATTAGAAACGCAAACCTGCCTGGAAAGAAATCCCTGACACCATGGGAAATGGAGGTAAGTTTCAGGACCGTCCGTAAAACGTGATTCTATTTATGGAAATTGGGTAATTTCTTATAGAGAAGGATCTGGAATAAGACACATCAAACCTGATCGTAGTTATCTCTGGAGGGACTCTCTAACTTCTACATTTCTGTGATACTTGAATGTTCCCCTGGAAGGTGTGTTTCTTCTGTGATCAGGAAAAAATAATCAAAAACAAGCCAGGAATAAAGCGAGGGGGTGGGGGTGCTGAAAACTTTTGAGGGATTCCCTTGTAGTTTGCTCAGGACTGGAGGCCAAGTCCTCAAGAAGGTGGTTTTCTTCTGGGGCTCCTGGGTGGCTCAGTCGGTTGAGTATCCGACTCTGGTTCAGGTCATGAGCTCAAAGTTCGTGAGTTTGAGCCCCGAGCCCTGTCTCGGGCTCTGTGCTGACAGCTCTCAGCTCGCAGCTCTCTGCCCCCTCCCCCACTCACACTCTGTCTCTCCATCTCTCTCTATCTCTCTCAAAAACAAATAAATATTAAAAAAAAGGTGGTTTTCTCCTGAAAAAAAAAAAAAAGGAGCTTCCTGAATCTAAGGCTCAGTCAAGCATGAGTTTGATTCTATAGGGCGCCCCAGGGTGGCCCCTCCTTGACCTGTCTAATTGTGGCCTGGCTCCATGGGCACCTTGAAGCTGGTTGGGGAGGATGGTCAAGGGAGTGCTCCCGGCCACCTCACCCAGGGACACAGGGATGACTGCCATGACAGTCTTGTGTGTTCTTCCCCGAGGAGCTGAAGGTGTGGTGTTCCAGGCAGTCCCAGATTTAGCAAGCGGAGAAAAGGTATCTGTTGTTTCTCTAAAACTCAAATTTCATTGGGCATTCTATATTTCATTTTGCAACTCCAGTCCCAGAGGTCTCCCCAAATGTCTCTCCTTCATGAGCATTTCCAGGGGTCTGTTAGGTAGGTTGACTCATGACTCTGCCTAGGGCTTCTGGGGGTTCCGGAAAAGGAGACTCAAATACTTATCATCAATGCCTCGTGTGTCTCCAGGGGAGGGGACTGAGCCAGGCTGGGCTTTTTTTTCCTTCTTTTTGAATGTTTATTTTTTTGAGAGAGAGAGAGAGAGAGAGAGAGAGAGAGAGAGAGAGAGAGAGAGAATTCCAGGCAGGCTCCACATTCAGCATGGAGCCCAATCTCACGACTGAGAGATCAGAACCTGAGCTGATACCAAGAGTTGGACGCTTAATGGGCTGAACCACCAAGGTGCCCCCAGGCTGGGCTGTCTTTAGACTAATGTGATATGACTTTGGAATAGCATGAAGTTCCCGGGGCCCCCAAATCTCTTCCGTTGGCCCTGTCATGAAGCTTGACTTTGAAAATTACTTTCAATATACAGATATTTATTTCCATAGTTTGTTGCTTTTTTGAGAGAGAGAGAGAGAGAGAGAGAGAGAGAGAGAATCCCAAGCAGCCTCCCTGCCCAGTGTGGAACCCAATGCAAAGCCAATTCCCCATGATAGTGAGATCATGACCAGAGCCAAAATCAAGAGTCGGAGGTTCAACCCACTGAGCCACCCAGGCACCCCTGTCGTGGTTTTGTATTCCAAAATAAGAATTCAATTTTATTTTATTTTATTTTTTAAATGTTTATTATTTATTTTTAAGAGAGAGAGACAGAGTGTGAGCATCTACACTATAGGATTTGATAGTAGGGAGCTCTGGGAAATGAAGACCACCGTCCAAGAGTTCACACTTGGCTGTGTTTATATAAAGAGAAGGTGCCATGCACCTTTGGGTAAATGACCTAATCCTTTTGTGCCTCAGTGGCTTCATCTGAAAAATGGGTATAAGGTTACCTACTCTGTAGGATTATGGTGATTACAGGAATGGGTGCAAGTAATGTGCCTGGAACCACACCTGTCAGCTCAGGGCAGGAGGGCGCAGTGGCCTCTCCTCTGGTCAGGTCACATTGGAGAGTTGTGTCCAGTTCAGCAGGGGAGGCATCGCTGGGGGACTGAAGCACGTTCTGGGAAAGAGGCCAGCTGGGTTGGGATGGGTCTGGAGACCACTGTGGCCTCATAAGACCTCCCTTGGAGAGATCTCTCTGAGGGTAGGGAGCTTCCAGACAAGGAAAGAATCCTGGCTGAGGCTGGCTGACTGCTGAATGGGCAGGTGTTGGGAGGGGCCTAGGAGTCTATATTCTATATTAATTTTTTTATTTTAATTTTATTTTTTTAAATTTACACCCAAATTAGTTAGCATATAGTGAAACAATGATTTCAGGAGTAGATTCCTTAGTGCCCCTCCCCCATTTAGCCCATCCCCCCCCCCCCTCCAGTAACCTTCTGTTGGTTCTCCATATTTAAGAGTCTCTTCTGTTTTGTCCCCCTCCCTGTTTTTATAGTATTTTTGTTTCCCTTCCCTTAAGTTCATCTGTTTTGTCTCTTAAAGTTCTCATGAGTGAAGTCATGTGACTTTTGTCTTTCTCTAATTTCACTTAGCATAATACCCTCCAGTTCCATGCACGTAGTTGCAAATGGCAAGATCTCCTTCTTTTTGATTGCCGAGTAATACTCCATTGTATATATATACCACATCTTCTTTATCCGTTCATCCATCGATGGACATTTGGGCTCTTTCCAGACTTTGGCTATTGTCGATGGTGCTGCTATAAACATGGGGGTGCATGTGTCCCTTCGAAACAGCAACCTGTATCCCTTGGATAAATGCCTAGTAGTGCAGTTGCTGGGTCATAGGGTAGTTCTGTTGTTAGTTTTTTGAGGAACCTCCATACTGTTTTCCAGAGCGGCTGCACCAGCTTGCATTCCCATCTATGTTAATTTTTTAATTGGATGGATAAATGAGCAGATAGATACATGATAATATAAGAATAGTGAATGGTAATGGTGGAATCTGGGTATTGCATATATGGGATCTCCCTGTGAACCTCCTCGAACTTTGCTGTATGTTTGGAAATCGTCAGAAAAAAATGCTAGAAAAACTAATTTCTTGAATAAGTAATGCATTCAGATCATTTGAAAATGAAAAAGTGATGGGGTGCTGGGTGACTCAGTAGGTTGAGCGTCCGACTTCGGCTCAAGTCACCATGTCATGGTTCATGGGTTCGAGCCCCACGTCGGGCTCTGTGCTGACAGCTTGGAGCCTGCTTTGGATTCTGTGTCTTCCTCTCTTTTTCTGCCCTGCCACTGCTCACACTCTGTATCTCTCTCTCAAAACTAAATAAACATTAAAACAAAATTTAAAAGTGAAAGTGTTGGGGCACCCGGGTGGCTCAGTCGATTAAGCGTCAGACTTTTCACTTCAGCTCAGGTCACCATCTCTTGATTGGTGAGATTGAGCCCTGCGTCGGGCTCTGTGCTGACAGTGCGGAGCCTGTCCGTCTCCCTCTCTCTCTGTGCCTCCCCAGGTCGCGCTCTTTCTCTCTCAAAGATAAACGTTAAAAAAAGAAAACTTAAAGAAATGGTTAAGATGGTAAATTTTACGTTGTGTATGTCCTACCACAATTCTTAGAAGAGGTCACCACTGTCCTTAGTGGTTATTCCTGTGCGTTTAACTTTATATCTGCACGAGCAAATATAGATACTGATGTGTATTTCTTCCCTGCTTTTTTTTTTTTTAAATCAAAAGATAGCACACTACGTGCACACGTCTACATCTTCCTTGTCTTACTTGAATCTCCATCCTGGAGCTTTCTCCATGATCATACATGGAAAACGAGTTTTTGGACTCCAAGTTGTTGTTGTTGTGTGTGTGTGTGTGTGTGTGTGTGTGTGTGTGTGTGTGTGTTTGAGAGAGAGACAGAGCACGAATGGGGGATGGCCAGAGAGAGAGAGGGAGACAGAGAATCCCAAGCAGCCTCCACACGATCAGTGCAGAGCCTGACGCGGGGCTCGAGCCCACGAAACTATGAGAACGTGACCTGAGCCGAAACCAAGAGTCGGACGCTTAACCGACTGAGCGACCCCGGTGCCCCTGGAATCAAAGTTTTTCGCAGTTTCCCCAGGGAATGTCAAGGGGCAGCCTGTTTGGGAACCTCTGGCCTGGGAGATGGCTGGGGTCGAGGGTGGCTTAGAGATTTGCTTCTGCCTCCAGGCTGGATGGCGGAGGACCAGAAGCTGAGGTGGCTCTTTTAGACAGTGCTCCTCTGTCCCCACCGTCTACGGTGTCCATCTACGGTGTCACTGCCCAGGGGAGTGAGTTTTTCCTGCGGGTCCTGGGTCTCTTGCTCCCCGGAGAGACTCTGGGTGGCCAGCAGCAGGGACACTCAAAACTCAACACTGTTTCTACCCTTTCTCCACCTGCTGTGGGGACGGGGTGGGGGCGGTGAGCCGGAGCCACCCTAAGAAGATGGTCACTCCTGCCATTCTGAACCGGGGCCAACACTTTAATAAAAGTGAGTCACTCCAAATATCAAAGGTCAAAAAGGCTGGGGGGGGGGTGCGGGGGACGTGAATTTGGAGCCAGAAACTGCAGGCTGCACCCTGAGGCAGTGGACGGTTGGGGGAGGTGGGGAAGGGGACGGAGAAGAAGAATGGGATCAAGGGGTAAGGCAAACCTTTGCTAGGGCAGAGGCTCTTGGGCTTTATATCACTGCCCTCCGTGAAGAGACACCTGACAATGATCTTCCTCAGCTGAACATGCTTGTGTGGGCACACCTGGATCATTGACCGGGGCCTGATCAGCGATGCCGAGGGCTGTGTTGGGTCAGGAGAAGGGAAGCCGTCGCATTGACTGTTCATATTGGGCCAGTGGAGGCTTGCTCAGTCCTGGCTCTCGATGAGGGTGGAGTCATAGAAGGGGTGCAGGGCAAAGGCCGGGGTGGGGGGCAAGCTGGCTGTGCCCCTGTGTATGCTCATGGCGGTTGCAATTAAATGACACTTGTGAGATAGGAGGTGGGCATCTCCTTGATTCTTGAGTGTGTGTGTGTGTGTGTGTGTGTGTGTGTGTGTGTACGTGATCCTTGACCTTCCTCCTGCCCTGCCTCCGCTCATGAGCCTCTTGATCGGCCTGAGGATTATGGGCAGTTGGGAAAGCCTAGCCATCCCCAGGTAAGGAGCGGAAGATCCCCTGGTCCCCAGGGAAGCCAGGGCAGAGGCCAAGGCTTTAGTGACCCCTGAAGATGCGCTGCTCCAGCCAGCATAGCCCGGCCCCTCAGGCCTCCCCGGTGAGGCCACACTCCCCACAGGGAGGCCCGGGGAGGACCCAGAATTGAGCGCAGCCCTGAGGGTCTCTCCACCCCTGTGCAGTTATCAGGCCTTGACCTTGCTTCCTTCACAGCTGGCTCTGAGTCCTGCTTTGGGGTTTCAGTTTATTCGCGCGCCTGTAAATTTCCTGGGCTCTCCTCCTCCCCACAAGGCTTCCCTGGGGCCTCTGAAAACTCTGTCTTACCTGTTCCCTTTGTGCCACCCCCTGGGGCTCTCCCCCATTTATGACACAGCCTGGGGCTGCTGGTAGCACAGGCGAAACCTGGGGCCTGTGAACAGAAAACAAAGATGCCCCTTGTCCGGGTTAAGGGCAGCCCCACCAGGGCACACGGCTTGGTAGGCGGAATAAGGGCCACTTTGCACTCCCAGCTCCCACCTCGGCCCTCAGCCCCCTTAGCCCCATGGCACCAGGGTCTGCAGAAGCCACAGAGTGTTTCCACAGGTCTCTCCCTGTCCCTCCCTCCCTCCGAGGACCTCTGGGGCTCCCTGCTGCCCTCAGTACAAAGCCCACACACTCAGCCTCCACACAAGGCCCTCACTGCCCTGCCCTCGCTGTCTCACGTCATGAAGCGTGGCCACAGAGGTGGCTTTCAGTTCAGATGCCTTGAAGGCCTTGGGCTATTGGAGATCTGTGATTTTTTTTCATGCTCTTTTTCTTTCTGGCTCGAATGCCTTTCTACTTCATCACAGCCGGCCCCCCAGCGGCGCCCCCATCTCCATCTTTTAAGACCTTGAAGGAGGGGGTGATGACTCACCTCTGTAGCACGGGGCCCGGTATCATCAGAGCCCAGCAAATCAATGTTTGTTAAATGAACAAATCTACCTTCACAAGCCCCTAGCTCAAGTGTGTGGGGCTGGGGGCTGGGGCAAGGGAAGCTCGGGAAACACGGTCGTTCATCTTTCTATTCGAAACTCCTTTGGGAGCCACACCAGAGTTCCCTCCTCAGAATCCTAATGGAGCGAGAAGCTCAATGAGGCCACCGCGGGGTCAGAGCCATACTTTGGTCGCCGACGTTCACCAGTGTTGTCTTTGAAAAAGCATGATCTTAGGTAGATTCTGCAGGAGCTGAGTCTGGGAAGGGGAGGAGGGAAGATGGTCTGGGCAAGGGGGAGGGACTTGTGGAGGAATGTGCCATTATCTAGCCCATTTGTCCTGGTATTTTTTGCCATATCAGAGTGCCACACACGTACAACTGTTTACTTGATTTGTCTTGAAAAAATAAATGGAATCACATTTTAATATATAAAATATACATATAAATATATAAATATATATTTAATATATACAAAATATTAAAAAGTATATTTTTAAATACATATTTTATTTTTTAAAGTAATCTACCAGGGGAAAATGGGTGATGGGCATTGAGGAGGGCACTCGTCGGGATGAGAACTGGGTGTTGTACGTAAGCAAGGAACCATGGGAAACTACCCCCAAAACCAAGAGCACACTGTTCATACTGTATGTTAGCCAATTTGACAATAAATTATATTAAAAGTATTTTCTTTTTTTTTTCCAACGTTTATTTATTTTTGGGACAGAGAGAGACAGAGCATGAACGGGGGAGGGGCAGAGAGAGAGGGAGACACAGAATCGGAAGAAGGCTCCAGGCTGCGAGCCATCGGCCCAGAGCCTGACGCGGGGCTCGAACTCACGGACCGTGAGATCGTGACCTGAGCCGAAGTCGGACGCTTAACCGACTGCGCCACCCAGGCGCCCCTAAAAGTATTTTCTTTAAATAAAGTAATCTCTACTCCCAAAGTCGGGCTCAAACTGGCGACACCAAGATCAAGAGTCCCATGCTCTACCCACTGAGCCAGCCAGGCGCCCCTAATCATACTTCTAATAAACAGCACATTTAATACATACTGGGAATTGGGGGAGGGGGGGCGGAAGAAAGGCTCGCTTTGCAGACCGCCTGAAATGGTGCACACAGACCTTGACGCGCTGACTTGGGACGTGAGAATAAGGGACGGTGGCCTGGGAGGTGGGGGACAGAGGCCTGGGATCTCACGGCAGGAAAGAAGCCACCTCAGGCTGAGCTCAAGGCTGGGTTTAAATGCTTGAGAGCCCTTTGGTCCTGAAGCCGGAGTAGGATCAACGAAAAGAATCCTAAGAGAAGGAGGCACAGAGCTTGGACGTACGTGAGGATGAAACTGGCAAGAATCGGGGTGGTGGGTGCGGACTCCGGGGCGGAGGGAGAGAAGCAGGGGTGGGGCAGCGGGCGAGGCGAGCAGGAACGCCCCAGCGCGGAGCTGCGCACCTGCAGCGCCCCTGACCTGCGTGCGCTCCCGCCCCACTGCCTCTCGCGATGGTGAAACTCACAGAACGCCCTTGCCTGTCGCCAGCCCCCGGTGCGCAGGCGCGCTCTGGGACAGGTGCCGGCAGGGAGGCTAAAGAAGCGGGGACAGAAGTTTGATCGCAGGGCCCTGAGTGGAAGGGAAACTTCTTCCCACTTTCTGGGGGCTCTGGCAGCTTCAGGGGGAAAGAGAGCTGGAAATGAGCCTTTCATCCCAGAACTGAAAGCCTCCCTGACATTTGAGAGCCCTCAGCGCTTGAGACAGGTAAGGCTAGAGTCAGGGACAGAGTCGGGAGTGAAAAAAAAAATGTATATTTTTTTCTGATTATAAAAATAGAACTGCTGTTGGGGGGAAAAATGTAGAAAATTCATAAAAGGCACATGAAGAAGAAAAACATAAGCTCTACAACACCTGTCCGGATAGCCACCATAAATATTTTGGTGTTTATTCTTCTAGCCTATTTATGTATAATATATATATATATATATATACACACACACACACACACACACACCATATATGGTTATGTTAAGGTAATGATGTATTATATAATGTATAATTATAGTAAGATAATAAGTGAGATTGCATTGTATAAATACTTTTAGGGCCTGATTTTTTTTTTTTTTTTTTTTTTAGTGTTAGCTTGTGGTCCCCAATAAACATTCTTTTTTACCCGTATTTATTTATTTATTTATTTATTTATTTATTTATTTATTTATTTATTAATTAGAGAGAGATGGAGCAGGGGGAGGGAAGGGCAGAGGCAAAGGGAAAGAGAGAGAATCTTAAGCAGGCTCCACACCCAGCATGATGACCAAGGTGGGTCTCTATCCCATGACCCTGAGATCATGACCTGAGCTGAAATCAAGAGTTGGATGCTCAGCTGACTGAGCCACCCAGGCACCCCTATGCCCTTGTTTTTAACAGATGTAGTCATTTATTTAATGTATTAATTGACATTTAAGTTGTTTCCAATTTTCTCCTAGTAGAAAAAGTCTCTGCACCATTTTAATTTGCAAAATCTTGGTGTTACTTCCTTAAAATAATTATTTGAAATGGAACTGATGAGTCAGAGTATAATATAATTTTAAATACTTGTGATAAATATTGTCATATGTCCTTTCATAAATGTTATACCAGTTTAGGGCCGCCTGGGTGGCTTAAGTCAGTTCGTGATCTCTTGGTTAGTGGGACCAAGCCCTGCATTGGGCTCTGTGCTGATGGCTCAGAGCCTGCTTGGGATTCTCTCTCTCTCCCTCTCTCTCTCTGCCCCTCCCCCACTCATACTTTTCTGTCTCAAAGTAAGTAAATATATTTTTTAAATGTTGTACCAGTTTAGACTCCCTCCAGCAGCATGTGGGATTGCCTCTTGTCACCCTATACTCACCTCACCTTGGTATAATTATAACTTTATCTTTACCAAAAAAAAGAAAAGTCTTGAAATCTTCCACTTCTGTGATCACTGTCAATATCCTAGCTCAAGACACTATCAGCAACTTGTTTGGAATTCAAGATAGCCTTTTAACTTTCCTTCTTCCTTCCCCTCTCCTCCCTCACCTGGCCCCCTATGGTCTGTTTTCCACAGAAGAGTCCGAGTTATTCTTGAAAAAAAATGTGTCCTCGTTGAGTTTTGCCTCTGGTCAAGACACGGTGGCTTATATCAGACTAGGATTCCTTTAGAGAACAATGTAAAAATTAGGTCACACACATAAGTACCCACACCCACTCACATTCGCATGCACGGCTGTTTTAAGGCTTCAGAGAGTAGCTAACGTGGGCAGAACTTAAGTAACCAGGATCCTGTAGAGAAAGAAACCACTTTGAGGTAAGGGGCATCTTCTCCACTGCTTTCCTTAAAGAAATTCCTTAAAGAATTTGCTGATTTGCTTGGGAGGCCTTGAGGCTGAGCAGAAAATGGTGGCCTAAAATTGGAATTCAGGATCTGGCGAGAAAGAAGAATCTGGTCAATCCTCTAGGGTTTCAGTTGAGACTCCTGCGGGGCTATGACCTAGGAGTAAGGACGAACCAGACATGGGCCAGCCCATACAAAGCCTGGTAGTCTCAGTCCTGATTGGATCATATGATTTGACCCTACTCTAACTGCCTGGAAGAACGTCAACCAGAATTTATATATCTTCTGGAAAAATAACATCCCGTGGAGCCTCTACAATTTTTCATTCTACCCAGCATTCAGCATGTAACAAAAATTAATGGGGAGCAGGGGGAGGAGTATGTGTGTGCACCTGGCTGGACTCAGTTGGTTAAGCACCCAACTCTTGATCTCAGCTCAGGTCTCAACTTCAGGGTTGTGAGTTCAAGCCCCATGTTGGGCTCTGTGCTGGGTGTGAAACCTACTTTAAAAAAATTAACAGATAAGCTAGGAGACAAGACTTATAGAAACAAAAGCCAAGAGAAAAGCAGAGGATAGAATCAGATCCAAAGGAGAAAAAGATATTACTATTATTGTAATGGACTCTAATGTATTCAAGAACATAGAAGAATAACTAGAGACACCGAAAAAGTTTTTAATTTGAGTATAATTGACACACAATGCTACATTAACTTCAGATGTACAACATAGTGACTCAACTTTTTTTTTTAAATGTTTATTTATTTTTGAGACAGAGAGAGACAGAGCATGAACAGGGGAGGGGCAGAGAGAGAGGGAGATACAGAATCTGAAACAGGCTCCAGGCTCTGAGCTGTCAGCACAGAGCCCGACACGGGGCTCGAACTCACAGACCGTGAGATCATGACCTGAACCGAAGTCGGATGCTTAACCGACCAAGCCACCCAGGCGTCCCAGTGACTCAACTTTTCTATATGTTATGCTATGCTCAGCACAAGTATAGCTACTACCTCTCACCATATGATGCTAGTACAATATCATTGTCTATATTCCCTATGCTATGCCTTTTATTCCCGTGACTTATTCACCTCATAACTGGAAGCCTCAACCTCCCACTCCCCTTCACCCACTTTGCCCATCCCCCTAGAAATAGTTTTTAAAAAGAACCAAGTGGAAATTCTGAAACTGCAAAATACTATTACTGAAATAAAAAAACTCTATAGATGGGTTTCACAGCAGATTAGATACAATAGAAGAGAGGATTAGTATATGGAAAGATAGGTCAGTAGAAAATATATCGTCTGAAGCATGGAGTAGGGGAAAAGGTTGGAAAATAAGGAAATATGAAATATGGTATAGAGGTCTAAATACATTTCCCTGGAGTCATTCAAGTAAAGGATAGTGAGTGACTGGTTCAGAAGCAGTAGTTCAAGAGTTACTGATTACAAATTTTATAATATTAATGCAAGACATTAAGCCACAGATTCAAGAAACAACAACCCTCAAGCAAAATAAATACCAAAAAATCTCCCCATAGGCACATTGTAGTCAAACTTCTGAAAACAGAAGAAAAAAGAATTTTAAAAAGTTGGCTGAGAGAAAAAAGCCACATTACTTGTAGAGGAGTGATAACAATACTGAGAGCTCATTTTCAAGATAAATGATGGGATCCAGGAGACAGTGGAAGTCAAGGCCACATGGCCTATGTGCCTCAGAAATGAGCAAAAGGCTACATGGTATAATCTTTAAATGACTGAAAGAAATAGCTGCCAATCTAGGATTTTATATAGAGAAAAATATTCTTCAAAAATGAAGGTGGAACAGAGAGGTTTACAAATGAAAACAGGGAGAGAAAATGTTCCCAATGGGAACAAAGAATGAAGGAATGAATGAATGACAAAAGGTAACTGCATTGGATATATACGTGAATATTGGCTGTATAGAAAAATAATATGTTAAGAGTTTAAAAATATGTGAAGCATTAAAATACTTGACAATAATAACCAGAAGGCAGGAGGGGGTAGGTGGAGTTCAATTGTAAGATTCTTGCACTATCTGGGGAGTGGTAAACATACAAGTTATGGTAGATTAATATTTCAAAGAGGCACATCATTTTTTTAAACAACAGTCATTTCTTTTTTTTTAATGTTTATTTTATTTTATTTTATTTTTTGAAGGAGAGAGAGAGAGAGAGAGAGAGAGGCAGAGTGTGAGTGGGGGAGGGGCAGAGAGGGAGACACAATCCGAAGCAGGCTCCAGGCTCTGAGCTGTCAGCACAGAGCCTGGCGTGGGGCTTGTACTCATGGACTGCGAGATCATGACCTGAACGGAAGTTGGATGCTCAACCAACTGAGCCATCCAGGCTCCCCCACATAATCTCTTGATAACCATTAAAGGAATGGTAAAAGAATGTGTAATTATGAAGCTAATGGGGAAAATAGAATAATTTTTAAAATCAAATTTAAAAGAATAGAAGTAGAGATGTTTCTTAAAAATGCCCTTGCCTATTTGTATTTCTTCTGCTATGAACTTATCTATACCTTTTGCTGGTTTCTAGTTGGATGCTTCCCTTTTCTTATTTGTTTTAGATGGATGTAAGTATAGGTAAATAGACATATGTCCATGTGGATGTTGCAAATACTTTCTGATAGGGATCAGTTTTTTTTTTAATTTTTAATGTTTACTTATTATTTTTAAAAAAAAATTTTTTTTTTCAACGTTTATTTATTTTTGGGACAGAGAGAGACAGAGCATGAACGGGGGAGGGGCAGAGAGAGAGGGAGACACAGAATCGGAAACAGGCTCCAGGCTCCGAGCCATCAGCCCAGAGCCCGACGCGGGGCTCGAACTCACAGACCGCGAGATCGTGACCTGGCTGAAGTCGGACGCTTAACCGACTGCGCCACCCAGGCGCCCCAATGTTTACTTATTTTTGAGACACACACACATACACACACACACACACACACACACACACACACACACACACACACACAGAGCATGAGCAGAGAGAGGGAGACACAGAATCCAAAGCAGGCTCCAGGCTCTGAGCTGTCAGCACAGAGCCTCACGTGGGGCTTGAACCCATGAACCGTGAGATCATGACCTGAGCTGAAGTTGGACACCCAACCAACTGAGCCACCTGGGCACCCCTGGTAGGGATCCATTTTAAATCTTTATGCCTTGGTTGGAACGCTAAGTGCCTGGCTTGACCCTTTGCTTTAATGTTAGTGAGATAAGGAATGTTTGGTTGAAGTCATACGCTTTTCTCCCAATAGGAGCTCAAGAAATGCCTATTGAGCTGAACTCAATTGAGGTCAAGGAACTCCTCAAGCGTGGGGTACCACATTATCGTTTATAGAAGAACGGGTTATCTGAACCAGTAACAGAAATAGTGAATGGTGGATGCTGAAGGCCAGAGAAGGAGCAGAAATAAACCAGGCTGGCAAGGACGATGAGAATCCCGGAGACAGCTCAACCTGAGCTGCGGCTCTCTGGAGGGGGATGAAACGTATCATGAATACCTAAACACAACCAGCAGGTGGCGCTCTAAAGATGTGTTGTTACCATCCAGACTTGAGGGCCAAGATCTTGCCTTGAGCACCTAGGAAGTGGAAACTGAGGCAGGGGGAGCCTTGAGCCCTAACATTTTGGCTCTGTGCTTCCTCCAGCGGTGAATCCCCCAAGATCAAGAGCCCTGTAAGGGTGTTGTTGTTTTTTTCCCCCCTATATGTTTGCTTTCTCTGTGGCTGTATAGTGCCGTCTGTTCAATTCAATTGAGAGCGCCGTGGGTTGAAAACTTTGATAAACCAACTAACTGGTTCCCTTGTGAAAATACAAATTTTTTTTTAATTTAAGATTTTATTTTTATTTATTTTTTCTTAAAAAATTTATTTTATTATTTTTTAAATATGAAATTTATTGTCAAATTGGTTTCCATACAACACCCAGTGCTCATCCCAAAATATTTTTATTTTTTTAAATGTTTATTTCTGAGAGAGAGAGAGAGAGAGAAAGCATGGGGGGGTGGGGAGAGAGAGAGGGAGACACAGACTCTGAAGCAGGCTCCAGGCTCTGAGCTGTCAGCCCACTGCCCGATGGGGGCCTCGAACTCACGAACCACGAGATCGTGACCTGAGCCGAAGTCGGATGCCCAGCCAACGGAGCCACCCAAGCGCCCCCTAAGATTTTATTTTTAAGTAATCTCTACCCCCAAAGTGGGGCTCAAACTTACACCCTGAAGAGTTTCATGCTGTAGTAACTGAGCCAGCCAGGCACCCCATGAGTTTTGATTCAGTAGGGCTGGCCCGGGACCCGAGGTCCTGCATTTCTAACCAGCTCCCTGGTGATGACTTATGTTCAGTAGTTTTAATGTTTTGAACACACTGCCTGCAAGGTCTCATTTCTGTGCAACATGGGAGGTGGGAGAGGAGCAAACCTTGGCTCTGTCCTCAGAGTTTACAGCCTCCTAGAATGAAATGTCATTGAAATGTCTGCAACGCAAGTTTGAGTGTGAGTCCACTTACTGTGTGACCTTAGGCAAACTGTGTGGCCTCTTTGGGTCTCAGTTTCCTCGTCTGTACAATGGGAAGAGGGGTGCTTGGCTGGCTCAGCTGGAAGAGCATGCAACTCTTGATCTCAGGGTTGGAAGTTCAAGTCCCACGTTGGGCGGAGAGATTATTTAAAAATAGCAACTTAAAAAAATGGGAAGAGGGGCGCCTGGGTGGCTCAGTTGGTTAAGTGACCGACTTTGGCTCAGGTCATGATCTCACGGTTCGTGGGTTCGAGCCCCACGTCGGGCTCTGTGCTGAACACTTGCTCGGAGCCTGGAGCCTTCTTCAGATTCTGTGTCTCCTTATCTCTCTGCCCCTCCCCTGCTCCTGCTTTGTCTCTCTTTCCCTCTCAAAGATAAATAAACTTTAAAAAAAGAATAAGCTAGGTGGGCACCCTGGGGAGTGGTACATTGGAGGGAGTAATCTTGAAGAAGGTGTCATCATCTGAAAAGAAGGAGTTTTGGGAGGTGAGGACAGAAAGCTGGGAGGAGGGCTGGTCTTCTGATCTGGTGACAAGCCTAAGAATTGCTTTTGACGGGGATTTGAGCATTACTTCGGGCTCAGCAGGGATCCTTCTGGAAATGGATAGGGTGGGTAGGAGCTAGACTTCCTGGCACATCAAGCTTTGGTTTATTGCCCCATTTCACATCTTTAGGGCTTTCGGGGGTTGTGAGAGAGGCGCTAAGAGGAGCCAAGGCTTACCCTGGTCCTGCCCTCCTGTAGGGCTTTGCCACAGCCTCCTGCCCACTGGTGTGGGGTCCTCAGCCCAGGCTCCTGAGTTTGCCTGCACACTTTAAATACGGTGGTGTTTCCATAGCATCTGGAAGATTCGCGACATTTATGGATTAACTTCTAGCGTTCTGCTGAATGTTCCTGGGGATACAGAGACAGATCCATGCAGCCTCTACGCTCACTGGGTGACCCCGGGGAGGTCACACATCACCCTGGGAAAGGAATGGTCAGTATAGGGCCTCAGTAGTGATTCTTAAAAATGATGCTGAGGGGCATCTGGGTGGCTCATTCGGTTGAGGATCGGATTCTTGATTTTGGCTCAGGTCATGATACCACGGTTTGGGAGACTGAGCCCCGTGTTGGGCTCTGCGCTGACAGCACAGAGCCCGCTTGGGATTTTCTGTCTCTCTGCCCCTCCCCTGCTCTCTCTCTGTCTCAAAACAAATACATAAACAATTAAAAAAAAAAAGTGCTTCTCCCATATGGTGCGACTAAATGATATGTGAGGCCTGCAGGCAGCATTCAGGGTGAGTCCCCAGACCAGGGGTGGTCTGATCTGGTCATGATTGAGGAGTGGGGGCAGGTCTGGAGAGGCAGAGAGGAGGAAGGACACCAGCACCCACTGAAGGGACTCCAGGGGACATACGTGAAGCCCGCTGCACACATGACCTGTGAGGCCAGCCCTGGAATCACCCCCATTTTGTAGATGGGGAAAGTGAGACTCGGACCCCCAAGTCTGACTTCACCCTCTCCCGTGTTCTGTGCGTCTCCCGTCCTTAGTGAGTGACAGCCTTTCCCCTGCCCTTCCGGTCCCGTCCAAACACGGGGACGGGGGCGTGCATGCGTGTGTAGTGAAAATGGGGAGCCGTGAAAAAGTGTGGCCGAGGAGGTAAGCGAGGCTTGATCTCTCTCTTCCCTTCCTCAGAGGCCAGGGAAGGTGGAAGGGTTGCCTCTCTTCCAGATGCCAGGCCCCAGCTTTCAGGCCACAACCCACTTCCTGTGCCCGTGTGCTTCTGTCAAAAGGTGATTCCCACGCTTCCTGTTGACTTCCGCTTTGTTTCAGCGGGTCCAGCCTGCCCCCCCCAGCGTGCTGCTCTTGGTCTGATCGGTGAGCCCTGGGACACAGGACCAGGTACCGTCCTGCTACTGGGAGGGTAGGGCGCACGAGGCGGGGTGGGAGAGTGTGATCGGAGAAGTACTGGGCCAGGCGAGGGTGGACCCGAGAGACACCAGGGCCGAGGGGTCCTGATGGTCTGCGGACCCTCTTCGTCCATGGTTGGGGTTGGGGGGAGCTGTCAAAGGCTGAGGTCAGTATGTGAAGCTGGTTATTTCTCTGGCTGTGACGCGAGAGTTTTGCTTGGGTGGCTTCCTGAAACCACGCTGCCTGTCCACGTCTCCCCAAGATCCCTTGATTTGTTTTCTATTTCCTGGGCTGCCCGGGTAGCTTTTTCCTGGGGTGCAGAGAGAGTTTCCGGGGTTCAGACAGGTTTATCTGGGACTGACTGAGACACCGTCCCTGTGATACTTAAAAAATCACACTGAGCTGACCAAGTTAGGAGATTGCCACAAATCCTGGCTCCTTGTCTCACTCATGGGTAGATTTCTCCGAGCCCATGAGCCTGTTTTCTCGTCTACGGAGTGACACGGTGTCTCTATTTTGTGGGATTTCTGTGATGCTGAAGTAGGACGATGATGATGAAAGTGTTTTGTAAACTGTAAGATGATATCCTTCAGGACTTGAGGTTACTTTTAGTTCTTTTTTTTTTTTTAATTTTAAAGTTTATTTATTATGAAAGAGAGTGCAAGCAGGGGAAAGTGAGAGAGAGAGAGAGAGAGAGAGAGAGAGAGAGAGAGAGAGAGAGAGAGAATCCAAAGCAGGCTACATGTTGTCAGCACAGCACAGAGCCTGACTTGGGGCTCAAACCCACGAATCATGGGATCATGACCTGAGCAGAAATCACAAGTCAGACACTTTACCGACTGAACCACCCAGATGCCCCTACTTTTATTTCATTTTCTAAATGGAACTAGACCTTTTTTTTTTTTTTTTAAACTGGTATGATAGTTGCTATAAACCCCAACAATACAGAGAAAGTGAAAGTTTTTGCATGATTCCATCCCCAAAGATGACTATGGACATTTTTGGCGTACAGATTTCTAGACTAAAAAAAATTAAAAAACAATTTTAATGTTTATTCTTGCGAGAAAGAGAATGCAAGCAGGGGAGGGGCAGAGAGAGAGGGAGACAAAGAATCCAAAGCTGGCTTCAGGCTGTGAGCTGTGAGTACAGAGCCTGATGCAGGGGCTCAAACCCACAAACCCATGACCTGAGCTGAAGTCGGACACTCAACCAACTGAGCCACCCAGGCACCCCCTTCACACAGTTCTCAATTGAGTTGTTGTTGTTGTTGTTGTTGAGTTATAGGAGTTCTTATATTCTATATTCTGGAAATTAACTAGACTTCTACAATAAATATTTCTTATGTCCAACTCTACTTACTTTTCTCCTTTAATAATATCCTTTAACCTTTAACCTCGTTTAGCCTTTTCTCCTTTAATAATATCACTTGAATATCATCTCATGTTAGTTTAAAAAAAAATTTTTTTTTAACATTTATTTAGTTTTGAAAGACAGAGGGAGACAGAGCACTAGAGTCAGGGAGGGGCAGAGAGGGGTTGGGAGACACAGAATCTGAAACAGGCTCCAGGCTCTGAGCTGTCAGCACAGAGCCTGATGCTGGGCTCGAACCCATGAAACCACGAGATCATGACTTGAGCCAAATTCGGATGCTCAACCGACTGAGCCACCCAGGTACCCCTCATGTTAGTTTATAAATATCTATCTTGTCTGTCTTTTTTTAATGTTTATTTAATTTTTTTATTTTTTAATTTATTATTTATTTATTTATTTATTTATTTACTTATTTATTTATTTATTTTATTTTATTATTTTGAACGAGTAAGACAGAGTGTGTATGTGGGGAGGGGCAGATAATGAGGGAGAGAGAGAATCCCAAGTAGGTTCTGTGCTGTCAGCACAGAGACTGATGCATGGCTCTATCCCAGGAACCCATGACCTGAGCCGAAATCAGGAGTCAGACACTTAACCACCTGAGCCACCTGGGCGCCCCTCTAGCTTGTCTTTCTTAACAGCTGTGTAGTATTCCAGTGTGTGGACATACCATAATTTATTAACTCAGTCTCTACCAATGGATGTTTAGGCTATTTCCTATTTATTGGTATAATAAGAAATAATTCTCCAGTAACCACCATTGAACATACACCTTTGCATATTAGCCCTATTATTTCCTTAGTATAAAGTCTTTTTTTTTTTATTTTTTTAAAATGTTTTTATTTATTTTTGAGACAGAGAGAAACAGAGCATGAGCAGGGAGGGGCAGAGAGAGAGGGAGACACAGAATCTGAAGCAGGCTCCAGGCTCTGAGCTGTCAGCACAGAGCCCGATGCAGGGCTCAAACTCACAGACTGTGAGATCATGACCTGAGCTGAAGTCGGACGCTCAACCGACTGAGCCACCCAGGAGCCCCTCCTTAGTATAAATTCTTACAAATTGACTGCTGGATGAAAGGTTATGCATATATTTATAGTCTTAATTCATTCATCCAAATTCCTCTAATAAATGTCATACTTTTTATTTATTTAAAAATTTTTTATTAAAGCCGCACAATAAAAAAAAAATAGCGTTTCCCTGTGTCATCTTCCCACTTCCAAGTTCTCCCTACCAGACATAAACACTAGCAATTATTTTTGTTGTTTCTAAAGTGGTTGTATGGCTGTTCTTTTTTTCTACTGTAGTCATTATTTATTTATTTATTACGAAAGGTAAGGATACATCACCCTATCTATATCATTGCTCCCACATCTTCCTGGTATGGTTATATCACAAATTTTGGTTAAATCAGCGTTCAGTTTACATTATAGAAGTATGTTATGCCATAACTATGTAAGTATTGTTCTCAGAGCTATCTAGTTTATTGTTACTATTTCCTTCCTTTTGTTTAATTTCTCCCCCCTGGAGTTGACGGTTGCTTCGGTTTTTTGTTTTCTTAGTTTTTACATATGTATCACTGATTCCCCTCCAACAGGGCTTTTACATTTTCTCATTAGGAACAGACACATCAGATCATCTCTGTTGCCATCTTTTTTTAAACTGCATATTTTAATTTCAACCCTCATTTAAAAAAAAAAAGGTTCTTGTCTTGCTCCTTTTTTGTAGCACCACGTTCTTGTTTTATGGATGTGATGATATCTTTATTTCTCTGAAGATATTAAAGTCTTTCTTTTTTGGGGTTCTGGGGTGTCTCCGTCAGTTAAGCATCCAACTTTGGCTCAGGTCATGATCTCACAGTTGGTGGGTTCAAGCCCCACATTGGGCTCTGTGCGGACAGCTCAGAGCCTGGAACCTGCTTTGGATTCTGTCTCTCCCTCTCTCTCTCTCTGCCTCTCTCTCTCTCCCTCTCTCAAAAATAAATAAACATTAAAGGTAAGGATAAATTTTCTTTTTCTGTTTTATCTCTGCTCCCTCCATTGTATCTACTACTCCTGTTTCCTTTGTGTGATTTTGTTCTATCTTTTATATTGGAGGCTTTTTCAAATGTTTGTGGGTTCCTTGCTAAATGTTCATTTTTATGATCAAGGAACTAGAAGCTGATTGGAGGCTCCGTGTGGGTGTGGGGGGAGGGATTGGGTGGAGGATCCTGTTGGCTGTTGGGCCTCTCCCTGAGGCAATCTGGTGGGCAGACCAGGTGCTGTGGTTGGGAGACCTTTCTGGAGCCAGTTGGGTTCTGTTGAGAGAGAGTCTCTGATCTCCTGCCTGGAGGATACAAGCTAGGATGTAGGCATTCTTGGGGGGCTGTCAGGGGAAGGAAGCTGGGATCTCATCATTCAATATGCAGCCTTTGAAGGATCTGCCCTCCCTCTATCTCCCTTCTCTTTGTGGTATGGTGACTAAGCCTTGCCCTCTGGTCTGGAGCTTCTCTGGTTTAGTTTCTCCAGAGAATAAATGTCCTCCTTCTGCTAGGGTGGGAAAGATAAATACCTTGGCTTATCAATTGCCTGGGCTGTGAAATCAGCCTCTGAGTGTTTTGTAAACACTCTGTACTTTCAACAGATCTTCCTGTTTTTAGCCCCACCCCACACCACCTTCTGACATAAGCTGTCACCTCCAATTCTTGAGCCTGTCGGTAGGACAGAGGCACAACACTGCTTGCTTCTGGTTGGCATTCAGTTTCCAGACTTCTCTGATCCACTCCAACAGCTACCATTCACCCTTCCATCTCCCCAGATTCTGGTAACATCTTGTGTCCACCGTTGTCTCCTCTTCTGTGCACTGTCCTGCTGTCCTGGTGGATTTCTGCCTTTTAGGATTCTTGTCCTGTCTTTGTTGTGGTGTTTCAAGAGGAAGTAAAGATACAAGTATTCAGTCCATCCTGGTAACTGTGATAGTTATATTTGCACTCTGACCAGTGTTGTACAAGAGCATTGGCTTTCTCATACTTTTTTTTTTTTAATTTGAGAGACAGCACACATGAGTGGGGGTGAGGGGAAGAGGGAGACAGAGAGAAAGAATATTAGCCCCATGTGGGGCTTGATCCCACGACACTGGGATCATGACCTGAGCTGAAATCAAGAGCTAGACACTCAACTGACTGAGCCACTCAAGCACCCTGGCTTTCTCATACTATTAGCAGCACTGAGTATTATCATTTATTTTGTCTTATTATTATTTTTTTAAACATTTTTTTAAAGTTTATTTTATTTTTGAGAGAGTGAGCGAGTACAAGTTGGGGAGGGGCAGAGAGAGAGGGAGACACAGAATCCGAAGCAGGCTCCAGGCTCCGAGCTGTCAGCACAGAACCTGACACGGGGCTCGAACCCACAAACTATGAGATCATGACCCGAGCCGAAGTTGGATGCTTAACAGACTGAGCCACCCGGGCTCCCACATTATCATTTCTTTTACAGTTTTCTAATCTGATTAGCAGAAAGTTATATCTCATTGTTATTCTAATTTTTAATGATATTTTTCCCTTCCTTCGATTAAGAAAGTAATCTGTATTTGCTGTAGAAAATTTGGAAAATACAGGTATGCACAAAAAAGAAAATATAAATCAATTTTTCTATAGCCATGTACTTACAAAAATAAAAACAGAGTCATCTTAATTTGTAGTCATGCTTTTGACTTACTAATCCTGATTTGTCCTCATATTATGATACGTTGTTCTATGACGTCATCGTTAGTGGTAACATGATACTCCATTGTGTGGATATATTTTTATTTTATTTTGGGAGGAATTTTATTTTATTTTATTTTATTTTATTTTATTTTATTTTATTTTATTTTATTTTAGAGAGAGAGTGCGCGTTGAGTGGGGGAGAGAGAGAGGGAATCCTAAGCAGGTTCCATGCTCAGCGTGGGGCCCGATGCAGGGCTTGATCCCACGACACTAGGATCATGACCTGAGCCTAAATCAAGAGTTGGACACTCAACTGACTGAGCCTTCCAGGTGCCCATTGTGTGGATATATGATCATACCCTACTGATGGGCATTTAGGTTCTTTTGGGTTAAAATTTTCATTAACAGGCTTCCCTTTTGATCATGACCCCATTTAACCGTGTTCCCACTGTGTTATCTGCTCAGCAATCTGTTTTTTTGGGGGAGGAGAGAAGAAAGGTAAAGTTTAATCCTTTTCTGGTTAAATAATTACTAATTCCAAATCAGTGAATACAGACTCGCAGAGATTTTCTAGCACTTTCTATCTTTTTTTTTTTTTTTTCTTTCCATGGGTCAGAGGAAGAGCTAAAGGGTCACTTTGCGGTTCTCATTAGATTTCTCCACAGCTTTCAACTCGAGGGAAGATGATAGAGGGACAAAAGCACCAGGGAGGACTGAGGTTTGTGAGTGATGAGAGCACAGAAGCATAGCAGGCAGGTGTCTGACGAAATCATCCAAGAAATAGTAGCTTAAGAGAGAAAATCGGAAAGAATGAACCGGTCTGGGCGTTGAGGAATCCTGAATCCTGTTAGCTGTGTGTCCTCGGGCAGCTTGCCCAGCCTTTTTGGTTCTCCACTCTTCCTCCTCATCTCAGGTGGATTTCTTCGTTCTCTCGTGTCTTCAGAGGCTCTATGAATACAGGCTTTGTCATGCCTGCCCGGTGATCCGGACAAGTTGCTTAACTTCTCTGAGACTTGGTTTTCTCATCTGTAAAGTGGGGACACGAAGAGCTACTTCACAGAGCTGCTGTGAATGGATGTTTGGCGGGTACTTATCACAGGGCCTGTCCCATACCGAGTATCCAATAAATGAAAGCTATTTTTATTGCTTCTCGCACGCCGATTGTTATGTAAGAGGAGAGTAATTATATCATCCCACGCCGTGCATATGGAAAGCAATGCTGTCTTCTCTAAAGTGGTTTTTGAGGTCCAGCCTGCAGCTGGGACAGACTCCAGGGAGCGCAGTCCAAGGTCACCACTGGCCACCGACCTCCGTTTTCAGCTCATTCTTCCTCGGCGCTTGGGTGCCGTCCAAATGTGCACCAAGTTAACATGCAGCTGTTTAGCACAGATGAATAGGATGCCAGGAATGTTGGTCGACAGGGGAAGCCATAGGACGCTCCACTTTCTAAATATAAAATACCCAGGAGTGTAACCGAAGGGGACCTGAGTATTAGACGATATGAATCACCAATGTGGGAGGGCTATTCAGAAAACGTTGACATGCTTTCAAGTTGTGATTAATGAGCACGGAGACGGGGGAGAGAGGTTGTGGGTGTTGCTGAAATTTTGCTCTTTGCTGCTGTGCGCTCTTGGACAAATCACCCTCTTCTGTAAAGCCAGCAGGCCGGATTCTATTTTTGTCCCCCAATGGATGGGCTTTGTATGACTGGTGGCCTGCAAAGTGATGTTATATGGTACAGACACAGACACTTGGTATTTTATCTTATTTCTTTATTTTTAATTTTTTTAATGTTTATTTTTGAGGGAGAGAGAGAAAGAGAGAGAGAACACAAGCAGGGGAGGGGCAGAGAGGGAGAGGGAGACGCAGAATCCGAAGCAGGCTCCAGGCTCTGAGCTGTCAGCACAGAGCCCGACGCGGGGCTCGAACTCACGAACCGTGAGATCATGACCTGAGCCGAAGTCAGAGAACATGGTTTGTGGCAGCTAGAAAAACAGTGCCCCAAAGCTGTCCACATCCTTAACCTCCAGAGCCCGTGACTGTGTTACCTTCTAGGGCAAAAAGGGCCTTGCAGATGTGGGTAAGGCTTTTGAAAAGGGAGATTATTCTGGGATATCTGGGTGGGTCACACAGAATCGAAAGAGTCCTCAGGAGAACAAGCCGTGTGTGTGTGTGTGTGTTTGTGTGTGTGTGTGTGTGTGTGGCAAAATCAGACAATGTGACCCCAGAAACAGCTGCTGGAGGAGACAGTCAAGAGCTCAGAAGCCCTGAGGTCTCTAGAAGCTGGGAGTGGCCAGAACCCATGCTCCCCTGGAGCCTCCAGCAGGAACCAGTCCCTGCCGACACGTTGACACGTTGATTGCCCCCTGTAGGTCCCATTTTGGGCAAGAACTGTAGGAGAGCACACGCGCTTGTGTTGTTTTAAGCCACGGAAGGCTTGTGGTAATTAGTGGCAGCGGCCACAGGAGACGAGAACACCAGACTTTAGATAGTTCTCTCGGCAAGTTCAGGGACTCCCCAGGGCATCGCAAAGGAGCGTGACAAGAATAGGACCTGCCCCCACTGACCTAGGAATGACTGTAGGGCAGACTGGCCAAGGAGAGGCAGAGACCTCAGGTCCCTCGGAGAGGGTGCTTGGGACCTCCATCCTGACTCTCAGCCACTGACAGTGAGTATCATCGGGTTCAACCTGCTCGTTTTACAGAGGAAGAAACTGAGGCTCCGAGAAGGGAAGTAATGAGCAAAATCAAGTGTGATGGGGCTGATTTGGCCAAGAGGAATAAATTCCTGAATTCCTAGGGCGGTGGTTGGGAAGGGCTCCAGGCAGAGGCTGACTGGGCTCTCACACCAGGGTGGGGAGCCCTGAGGAGGGGCGGGGCCTCCCCTCTGGCTGGGGGTGGGGGGTGGGTCTTGCCACCCTTGACCACCTTTTGCATTTGTCTGGGCCTCTTGCTGTCACAGCGCCTCAAAACCCACAAAACCCCCTTTTGTAATTTTTAAAGTGGACATGGGGACCTGTTCCCGTATTATACTGAGTAGGAATCGACAAAGGCTAGTGTGAAATGTCCTCCGAGGTCCCATGGACTCAGGTTAGGGTATAACCGTCAACGGTCAGGGTATTGTTCCCCTTTATTGAGACAGTGGCCTCCAGATACGTGAGCTGCAGAAAAGCAATCCTGATATTCCAAGTTAGCGATAGTTGACCTCCAAGATAGTTCTACCATTCAAAATCCCAAATATCATTACGTTGTCAGTTAACAGGTGTTTAGAAGATACGAAGTTGAAAAGATTGTAGGGTTGAGGGGCGCCTGGGGAGCTCGGTGGGTTAAGCATCTCACTTTGGCTCAGGTCATGATCTCGTGGTTGGTGGGTTCAAGCCCTGCGTCAGGCTCTGAGCTGACATCTCAGAGCCTGGAGCCTGCTTTGGATTCTGTGTCTCCCTCTCTCTCCGCCCCTCCCCCGCTCACGCTCTGTCTCTTTCTTTCTCAAAAATAAATAAACATTAAAAAATTTTGTCAAAGAAAAGATCGTAGGGTGGAAACTAGACTTCTGCAGAACTTATGTTTACGGGAGGGAACCCCATCAGACGGGGCTAATTAGGGAGCCCTAGCAGAAGAAATTAATTCTTGTGATCTGTGCCACGCAAGCGGGAGCCTTCCTGTCGAAACGTACCCCAGCGTGTCCACGTTGACTCTTGTATCTGAGAGAGTGGCTTGGCTTCAAGGCTGGAGTTTAAAAAGGTCCTAAAAGGGGCGCCTGGGTGGCTCAGTTGGTTGAGAGACCGACTTCAGCTCAGGTCATGATCTCACGGTTCGTGAGTTCGAGCCCCGCGTCGGGTTCTGTGCTGACAGCTCAGGGCCTGGAGCCTGCTTCCGATTCTGTGTCTCCTTCTCTCTCTGCTCCTCCCCTGCTCACATGCTGTCTCTCTCTCAAAAATAAATAAAACTTAAAAAAAAAAAATAAAATAAAAAAATAAAAAAATAAAAAGGTCCTAAAAGCCACAGACTTAAGAAAATCATTTGCAAGGAATTTCGAGCAAAATATCTTGCTTTGAGTTTGGATGCGTTCTTTTTTTTTTTTTTTAATAAAAAATATACATTTAATTACTTTTGGTTAAAAAGTACCGAAAAGTGTCTGGGTGGTTCAGTCCGTTAAGTGTCCGACTTCAGCTCAGGTCATGATCTCACAGTTGGTGAGTTCGAGCCCCGCTTGGGGCTGTCAGCGCAGAGCCCTCTGTGGATCCCCTGTCCCCTGCTCTCTCTGCCCCTCCCCTGCTTGCACACATGCTGTTCTACTTGGAATGTGTTTGATTAGGAGCAAGGTGGAAATACGATATGTGTGTTAGCTGCCTGAATTTTTAAATTTTGTCAACTCCTTCTTGTTAGTCTTTTTTTTTTTTATGGTAGGGTTCTTTATCGGAGTTCTAAATGGTAAGACTGCTTCGACAAAAAGGAAGAAAAAAGGGGAAGTGCTCAGCAGCAGAGAGCAATGAAAATATGTTAGAACTTAAGAACATTCGTTGCAAGGTTATTTCTCCATTCAGCAAATGTTAAGTGCCTGCTCCGTGCCAGGTGTCGCCCTAAATGCCACCCTAAATATAAAAACGCTGAAAAGTTCTAGCCTATTCGTTTCTTCTCAGTAGCTTTCACTACCCCGACATGCTAATGTTTCTTTTCTGTTTCCTTTCTTTTCTGTAAGCTTGTTTCATGACCTGCTCTATTCCTGGAGCCCAGAACAGGACAGACACTCGGTAAGTATTTATTGAACGGCCATTCCGTCCCATCTGGGTAACTTTGACTCACTGGCTTCCCTGGGAATGGGTTTTGGCTGAAATTGGCTGGTACAATCAGCACAGGTTGGTAAGAAACACTCCCATTTCCTTAAAGTCCCGTCGTTTCATTAGAATGGTTTGGGAGTGAGCAAAACCAGCGCCACTTTGCCTCTGTAAAGGTATGTGAGCAGGTATTGCTTCTGTCTGGGGACAGTCACACTGTTTATGTAGGTGTGATGTCAACAGCCCTTGGGGTTGCCAGGTGTTACCCAAGCTAGCAATTAAGAGTGTGGTATCATCCTTCTCTGTGTAGGCAGCTGGCGCTCTGGGGTGTGGGCAGTGACACAAAGGGCTGGGTGGGAGCCGGGCTGACAGTGAAGACAGAGGCTTGGATGGCTGGGGGAGGCTCTGAAGCCAGGAAAACCAGGAGGCTCTAGATGGTTCCAGAATGGGAGGAAGTCCGCCGTTCAGGTAGGTTGCTGGGGAAGAAATTGGGGCAGTTCCAAGAGATTCATGGCAATGTGGCAGGATATCAGGTTCCATTAATGGTGGGGGGGAGGGTGAGGGAGGCTAAGCAAAGACTCTTCAAGCCTCAGTTTACCCCACCCCGGATAAGGACGAGGGCCCTTTCCCTCCAGGCACCAGAGCTGGACTCTGACAGGAAGGCCTGTTTCCACCTCAACCTGGATTGTCCTCTTTCTCACCTGCACGGGGCCACTTCTTAGCAAGCCAGCCCGGAGGCCTGCGGAGGGTGGGGGGCCCTGGAGACATGTGGTCCTCTGGCCGGAAGCAGGCGGCATTCTTAGACACAGTGGAAAGGGAAGGAGCAGGAAGGGAGTTTGGAACCTAAACCAGAGCCAAGTCATCATACCCAATCCCTGCCTTTGCGTGGACTCACAGACGCCTGGAGTTTGGAATTTAGGGGACAGAGATTCAGACAGCAGAGCTGAGGTTTGGAAGGCCCAGTGGCTTTGTGTGGTTGGCGAGCACTGTTTGTTCTAGAAGCTACTGAGGATGCAAGAAAGGCAACAAAGGAATTTCCTCTTGTCTTCAAGGTGGTGCAGGATTACCTCGGGCTCGGCCGTTCGGGCTCCAGGGTCAAGGACCAACCAGAAGGGAGCATTTTTGAATCAAACGTAAACTGGTTACCATCCCTTATCTTGGGGGAACTTATCTGGTTGAAGGCTGCGCATTCTGCAGACCCCTTAGCAGTCATGCATCCAACCAATTTTTATTTATGTAAAACATTTTTAAAAATTAAGTTTATTTTGGGGGCGCCTGGGTGGCGCAGTCGGTTAAGCGTCCGACTTCAGCCAGGTCACGATCTCGCGGTCCGTGAGTTCGAGCCCCGCATCGGGCTCTGGGCTGATGGCTCAGAGCCTGGAGCCTGTTTCCGATTCTGTGTCTCCCTCTCTCTCTGCCCCTCCCCCGTTCATGCTCTGTCTCTCTCTGTCCCAAAAATAAATAAACGTTGAAAAAAAAATTAAAAAAAAAATTAAGTTTATTTTGAAGGGGGGAGGGGCACAAAAATCCCAAGCACAGAGGCGGGGCTCAAACTCACGAACCCGTGAGATCATGACCTGAGCCGAAATCAAGAGTTGGGACAACCAACTGAACCACCCAGGCGCCCCTCCAACCAATATTTATTGAATGACCCAGTTTAGTAGGCCAGAAAGTAAGATAAACTTCTCTATTCAAGGCATTTGCATATATTATGACATTTTTATTTTCATATCTCTGTTGCATTTTATATAGCAGCCCTTTTCTTTTTTCTCAACGTTTATTTATTTTTGGGACAGAGAGAGACAGAGCATGAATGGGGGAGGGCAGAGAGAGAGGGAGACACAGAATCGGAAACAGGCTCCAGGCTCTGAGCCATCTGCCCAGAGCCTGACGCGGGGCTCGAACTCATGGACCGCGAGATCGTGACCTGGCTGAAGTCGGACACTTAACCGACTGCGCCACCCAGGCGCCCCATAGCAGCCCTTTATCTTAAGAGCCTTGACAATTTTATGGAGGAAGGCAATCAATCCTGTGACATCAAACCCTATATTCACTCAGGGACCAGCCCCTGCCACACCGCATCCTCCCACCCTGGGTATGTTTCTTCACAGCACCTGTCGTGATCTGACAGAAATAAATTTGTCTGCTTGCTTATTGTCTGTCTTCCCCATTAGAATAGAAACTCTGTGGGGGTGGGGGTGGGGGTGCTTTTTAGAGTGATGTGGTTGAATCCCCAAGGCCTAGAACAGAGCAAGCACTACACTCAGAGCTGATGAATGAAAGACTTGCCACCTTCTAGAAAGCTACTCCTCACCTTGAGTATCCAAGAGTATAATTTTTAAATAAAATCCCCTATTATTATTATGGTTATTCATAATAACCATATTAAGGGGATTGTAGGTACTGTAGGCTGGGTTTAAGATTTGGGCTACAGGGGCATGTGGGGGCTCAGTCGGTTAAGCCTCCCACTTTGGCTCAGGTCATGATCTCGCCATTTCTGAGTTTGAGCCCCGCGTCGGGCTCTGTGCTGACAGCTCAGAGCCTGGAGCCTGCTTCCGATTCTGTGTCTCCCTCTCTCTCTCTGCCCCTCCCCTGCTCATGCTCTGTGTGTGTGTGTCTCTCTCTCTCTCTCAAATATAAATAAACATTAAAAAGTTGAAAAGAAGATTTGGGCTACAGAAAAGTCATAATTGCCCACGACTTGGAGTCCAGTTTCTTTGTAACCTGACATCACCTAAGTTGAGCCTTTTATACTAGTGAAGCTTTGTATAATGTATTTTCTTCTCAGAATTTGGGGCATTTTCCAGAATGTGCTGTCGGTCTTGCATTTGGAGTTATAGCCACCAAACTATTGATTCATTCTTTCACTTTTAATTAAAGCACATTGAATTGAGTGTTTGCTAAATGCCTGTTGCTGGGGGATAGTAGGACAATCAATATTGTCGCTGTGGTCGGTGAGCTTTGGTTCTTTGTGGGGAGCTCAGACACCTCTATGACCAAAAAGCTGTGTTCAGTAAGTCCCCTGCGAGCTATGTGAGGTTTTACTTGAACTCAGAGGAAGGAGCATTCATTTTGGGGCTTTAGGTATTCAGGGAAGGCTTCTTGGAGGAGGTGGCATATGAATGAGACTTCCAAAGGCAGAGAGGAAGGTGGGCTGGCCAAGTCTAGAGAGCATCAGTCACATGCAGGGCAGTGGGAGTCAAATAAAAGCCCAGAGAGGGGTGCCTGGATGGCTCAGTCAGTTGAGCATCTGACTCTTGATTTCGGCTCGGGTCATGGAGTCGCGGTTTGTGGGATCAAGCCCCGTGTCACACTCTGTGCTGATAGTGTGGAGCCTGTTTGGGATTCCCTCTCCTCCCTCTGCTTCTCTTTCTCTCTCTCTCTCTCTCAAAATAAATAAACATTAAAAAAAAAAAGGCTCAGAGAGGCAGGGAGCTGTTTGGGGGACATAGTGGAGGGTCTAGGGGAACTGTAGGAAGTAGACAGAAGTGGGTTGGAGTTGCTTTGGGAAGGCCTTGAATGCTAGGCTTTGTACTTGACCACAAAGGCAACAGGATGCTGAAACAAGCTTTGGAGGCAGTGGTGCTCTGTACACGGAGGGATTTTAGAAACATGATTCTGATGGGCTGGAACAAGACGAAATTCAAGGGAGAGAAGTCTGGGAAGGGAGGGGGCAGAGACACAGGAGACTCTGCACTGGGGAGATCCAGGGAGAAAATAGTGGGAAAATGGATTTGAGGGAGTCTTTTGGGTTTGGTGCCCTCGAGAGTAAAACGGAGGCCGGGGAAGGGGATAATTAAGGGTGATTTGATGAGGCCTTTGTATCTTAGTAACCAGGAAAGTGAGGATGTCATTGGCAGAAACCTGAAACTCATTTTGAAAATTTCAGCTGGGGCCAAAGGAGGATGTGTTGTGGGGGGGGGGTAGGCAGGAGGTAGAGGAGGTGGTGGGACATCTGGTGGATGTGTCCAGCAGGCCATTAGTAACCAGCTAGCCATCGGGAGTCCCTTGCCCAGCCTGGGTACGGAAAATACCGGCCACAAAAATAGGGAGGGATTCACCTGAATCAAACCTTTGATTTTGAGGTGTCCGCTCACCTGATTCAACAAAGGGCTGCATATACCCCATCTTCTCAGAGTTTTCAAGGCAGGCCTGTGTGCACCGCGTCACCTTTGTGTGTGATGTGGCTGGAGTCCAGCACTCTCGTTAGCTGGAGTTGACATTTGTGTCCAAAACCTCTCCTGAGGCAACTGGTCAACCCCCACTACCCCGCAGTGGAAATCAGCCTCTGTTTCCCGAGTCTCTGAGTGTGTGGGTGGCAGGGAAGGTGGGGGTGTTTGTGCATCCTCTCAAGGACTGTGATATTGACCCCTTTAGCTCGATCCCAGAGGGACCTTGTACGGGGACCCATGCTTCAGCATCCCCCTACTTGATAGTTGATGAAGGTAGAGACTGGAACAACTTCGCTCATCTTTTTTACCTTCACAGAGCTGATTTTGTAACTTCGTTTGCTTTTAGAGGCTGCTTTCGGTCGTCGCTTCTTTATTTTCTCTAGATGGGCATAGTGGAAGCAGGGAGTGGGGCAAAGGTCCTTGACCGCTACCTGAGAGAATGCTCAACAGCACAGAGGAAGGAGATCAGTAAAGGGCTTTGATATTACCGAGAGCCCGGCCAGGCAAAGCCCATTCGTTAAGATGGGGCCCATGCACGAGTCCTGACAAACACCGGTGCAGGATCCACACCGGGTAGGACGGGATGGTGGCCTGCAAGATGACGCCAACATTTTCTGTAGGGCCTGGCCTGCCATGAGGTGACTCAGTGTATTTCCTAGGACTTCAGCCAGGAGGCGGGGCCAAGGATTGCAGACTTTATTTTTTCCTCTTGGGCTGGGACTGCTCTGTCTTGGCACTAGGTCCACAGGAAGGTCTGCCTGCTTAATTAGCTCTTTGCCTGTGACCTCATCGGTCAGAGCACAGCTTCAGCCAGGGAAGCAGAGCCCCAGACCCTGAGAGAGCTTCCGCAGTGTCCCAGGCCACTGGGCTTGGACAAAGACCTGCTTGGGTTTAAACTCTACTTTAAACCCTCAGTTTTGCAGCATATACACTCAAGGTAATAATTCCAGCCTCCCAAGCTGCTTGGGTGGACGGAGGGAGGGAATTGATGTAAAGCACTTAGCACAGTGTTTTAGCCCAATAAACAGCAGTTATTATTAATAGACCCCCTAGTTGAGTGGCAGTGTAATCGGGGTAACAGTGTGGTTTCTGGAATTAAACAATACAGATCAGTTGGGTTTGGATCTCGAGTCCTCTCTTTTTTTTTTTCCTAGTTGACTGACCTTGGGCAACTTTGCTTTTGCTGAGTCTCTGTTTCCTCGTTTGTAAAGTGGGAATACTAACAGTACCTATGTCGCAGGGTCATTGTGAGTATGCAAATCAACATTTTGCATAATTATCAGTATACACACATGGCACAATGAAGGTGAACGACTCTTACAGCCAATATCATGATCTTTCAACCCTGAAGCTTTCCGAGCCTAGCTCAAGGTACCCTCCTTAACCCATTGATCTCTTCTCCAATATTTATTATTTGGACACCTCTTACAATCCATTTTGCATTGTTCCAGTTTATGTCCATTTCCCCCCAAAACACAGCTGGACTTCCCAGACTCACCTTGCCTTTTTGCCTTGAGGCCTTTCACATCATTATTGTGTCCAAAAAGCCCAAGGATCCTATCCCAGCAGTACTGACATCAGAGAGATAATTACACTGCACATTATAAAGGTTCCTAGAGTTGTTTTCAAAACAGCTCTGTTCAAGTTTCCACTCCCCAAGCGGTTGCTCATCCTCATTTCCCCCCTTTCTGAGCTGAGTGCCCCCCTCAACCCTCTTCCCTCGCGAGTCCCCTAGGATTCCATTCTTCAGGGGCTCCAGAGGCATAAACACACAAACAAAACGACGCTTAGACACGTAAAATATATGTGGATATATTTGTATTCCCCTCAAAGAATCCATTCATTTATTCAGCAAGTGTATTTGAGTGCCCACTCTGTCTGGGACCAAGCCACCTGTTGGGATGAGAAAGACAGGAGGGTCTAGCTCTCCTGGAACTTCACAATCTGCCGGAGGAAGACAAGCACGGGTGTACAATTTCGGGGTGTGGGGGGGGAGTCCCGTAAAAATTACACAGGTCTTAGTGGGAAGGACGACGAGAATACCCCTGTTAGTCTGCTAGGTGGTCGGGGGTCGGCGGGTGGGGTCGGTGGTGAAATCTGAGCCGAGAGGCATCTTACAAATGAGCGCTCTGAAACACAAGATACTTGAAGGACCTTGGTAGCTGAAAGGCCGGGAGGCAGGAAGGTCTCACCCCTGCGGGCGTCACTTCCCCGAACCTCACCGTGTTCTCGGGGGAACCGCGGCGCCGCGGGGTCACCTGCGCGGAGGCCCTCTTCCCCCCGCCCCCACCAGCCTGACGTCAGCGCGCCCGGCCCGGCCCGCCCCCTCCTCGTGACGCCGTCCCCGCCGCAGCCCCGCCCCGGTCGTCCGCGCCCTGGCGCGCATGCTCCGGGCCCCGCCCCGTGCGTCACAGAATGGCCTCGGCCCGCCGGGCGTCCCCTGACGTGTCGGGGAGGAGCCGGGCGCCGAGGTGCGCGGAGTGGAGCTCTGGGCTGCGGAGGGGAGCGGAGCTGAGCGGCTGGGCGGGCCTGGCCAGGCCAGCGGAGCGGAGACGTCGGTCGAGCGGCGGCGAACATGCGCTTTTGACACATTGGAGGTGAGCCGGCGGTGCGGGGCCGCTCCCGAGGGGGCCGGGCCGGGTGGCGGCGGCGGCGCCGAGGCCTGTCCCCTGGGGTGGGGGTGTGGGGGGGGGAAGCCTGCCCGGCCCACGGGCCGGCTGTGAGGCCCCGCCGGGCCGGGCCCGGGCTCTGGGGGCGGCCAGTCCGGGGCAACTGTTCCAACCGCTCCAACTGCCCCCTGCCCGCCCTGGTCCGAGGTGCGGCCCCCGGAGGGCGGCCTGTGGGGCTGGGGTGAGGGGTGCGCGGACGCAGGCCGGGACGTGGCACCGGGGCCGGGGCGCTGGTGGCGCTAGGAGTGGTCGGGTCGGAGGTGGCAGCGGCGTGCCCAGTCTCCCCTCACCGCGCCCCCCCCCCCCAGGTCCCTTCGTCCTGGAGGGCTGTGCGCTCGGATTCCCAGCTCGCGTGGCCTCTCCCCGCTGGGGCGACAGCGGAAGCAGCCCACGTCGGGCTCCGGTGACACTGCCGTGACTCCTCGCCCCTCCCGGAGTTGGGAAAAGTGTCTGGGTTGCTTGTGCTCGCCCTTCCCCCCCCCTTTTTTTGGTGGTTAGCAACAAAGTAACCTTTTAAGTTTTGCCAAGGAAGTGAGGGTTCTTTGAGCGCTGGTGATTAAATCCCAGTTCTGTAGCGCCCTGACGCATTTCAGAACCCTCGTTGCTGCCTGTTTGGAACCTCATCGCCCAGTCGTTGTTGTGCCTGATTCTGTTCTTGCCGGATGACAGAGAGCACCTCCACCGGCGGAGGGGGGGTCATTGAGCCCAGGTGGGGTGGAGGGCGGTAGGTGGTAAGTGATTTCTCCTGGGCTTTGGAGTCTTCAAGTGGTGAAAGGCTTCATGTGGATCAGAATTTAACGTCTCTGGGCTCGGTCTCCCTTCCAAGTACTAACCAGGCCCGACCCTGCTTAGCTTCTGAGATCACACAGTGTGTTCAGGGTGGTATGGCCGTAGACACGTCTCTGGGCTCGGAATCACATTTGTGTGTGTGTGATTTTTATACCCTTCTCAACTAGAAAGCAGAGCAGAAAATCTGGCTTGTCTAAACTGTGCCGACAGCTAGGAGAAGGTGCATTCACCTGTTTTTTGTTTTTGTTTTTGTTTTTTTGAGCACATTTACCTGCTTGCTGCCCAGTCATAGAGAAGATTCTAACTCTGTCTGGAACGTTCGTGGGTTGTGCTGGCTAATGGTTTTGTATCCTCCACCTGTGAACCAGAGTAATTAGTGGCTTCGCTCAATCACGAAGTGCGGTAAAATGCAGCCTTAAGTTCGTGGGTTGAAGAGAACCAACGGGGAGCTGAGCAAGATCTCTCTTCCGAATTTTTACTAAAATTCACATCTACGACTGAGAGATTATAAGGAACAAGAGGAAAGTTGGGTTGGCCCTGGTTAGAGGTTGGCCCGGTCCAGGTGGCAGTGGCTGACTCTTCCGAAGCTGTTCTTTTTTCGGTTCTGTTTTGGTTTGTTAAATAAATGGAAGTTGGATAAGGGACATTCAGAGTAAGTAGGAACCTCAGTAAAAACTTAGATCTTGCTTTCACGACATCTGCAAAACTTATTTTTATTCTCATTTTAAATCGCGCTAACATAAATGCAGTTACTGACGCTTAAAATTACTTCTGGCAGAATTTCCTGACCACTTTGTGAGGTAGGAGAAGAAATTTGACAGGACTGAAAAAGGGAGAGCATATTTATGATAAACTTTGAAAAGTAAAAAAACAAACAAACAAACAAAAAAACCCACCAAAAACTGTAAATGTCACCTTTGGGAGAAGTACAAGATTTTGGTTAAAATGCATGCACATTACCTATAGTGAATTCCAAAAGAACTCTCTCAATCTCATTAAGTCCCTAATACAACCATTAACAAGATGACAACATCACATGAAATGAATTTTCTTATTTCATTGCACAAAAAGTAGGTTCTCTGTAAGTACAGCATTTTGGACAGGCTGTTTTCATATCCAGATGAGCTGATTTGTCAGTTACTAGATATCCAAAGGTCACATACAGTATGATGTTGCCCCCATGTAAAAGTTGTCATACTTTTGAGATCTGTACCCCATCTGTGTGAGACATGGCATTGAAAGAAGATTTGGGTAGCAGGGGAGAGGACAAATTTATCAGCTTTGATTGCAGCTTCCTGAGATTATTGACGTGTCATTAATAGCTTTAAAAAAAATTTTTTTTTTTTTTAGCAGTGTAGTTTTCCATATTGGCTAACTCTGTATAGCCTTAGTATCTCCAGTTACATAGTTTCAAGTAACACAGTAAACACATCCTCCCGCTGTAACCTGAGGCAAACTGAACAGACTTCCTCTTCACAGCCCCTAAGAAGATCTTTTGAATATCGGCAGTGGTAGCAAGTGTTTGTCATTTGTAAAAATTCTGATTTCTGGAAAAGGTTATTTCTCATGAATAAAATCAGAATGATAAAACTGGATAATACCAATCAGGAAGCAGTAAGAACGAGGTGTGACCACAAAGAAGTAACTGTTTTGTTTTTTTAGTTTCTAATCTGGGTCTTCAAGGCTATTCCAAAAGAAGTTTTAAAAATGTTTTCAGTAATGGTGGTATCACCAGACTGTGTGTATACCTTCTGGAAGAGATTAACTTTTTTTTTTTTTTTAATTTGTTTTTCAACGTTTATTTATTTTTGGGACAGAGAGAGACAGAGCATGAACGGGGGAGGGGCAGAGAGAGAGGGAGACACAGAATCGGAAACAGGCTCCAGGCTCTGAGCCATCAGCCCAGAGCCTGATGTGGGGCTCGAACTCACGGACCGTGAGATCGTGACCTGGCTGAAGTCGGACGCTTAACCGACTGCGCCACCCAGGCGCCCCAGGAAGAGATTAACTTTTAAGGAATCATTTGTATGTTATAAATTCTTTTTTATTTAAAAAAAAAATTTTTTTTAACGTTTATTTATTTTTGAGACAGAGAGAGACAGAGCATGAACGGGGGAGGGGCAGAGAGAGAGGGAGACACAGAATCGGAAGCAGGCTGCAGGCTCTGAGCCATCAGCCCAGAGCCCGACATGGGGCTCGAACTCACGGACCGTGAGATCGTGACCTGAGCCGAAGTCGGACGCTTAACTGACTGAGCCACCCAGGCGCCCCTGTATGTTATAAATTCTGAAGCACATTTATTTTGTGGTCGTATTTCAAAGGTCCACTACTGAACAATTTTTTTTTTTTTTTTTTTTTACAATTTAACAAAATTTATGCTACGTTTACTATGTGCCAGGCCCAGTATTAAGTACTTTACACATATTAATTCACTTAATCTTCATAACAACCTTATTTTAGTTATGACCCCCATTGTACAGGTGAGGAACTGGGGGACTGTGGTTGAGTAACTTGCTCAAGGTCACCCAGTGAGTGAATAGAGGATTCTGATTCAAACCCAGGCAGTTTGGCTCCGGGATCTGGGCTTTCAGCTACTATGCTGTGTTGTTTCTACCCCATGTTCCTGGGTTAAATGTTTTTAATTGGTTTGTTCCGGAAGAGATGATGGTCACTTTAGTAAAAGGTTTCAGGTGTAGATTTTACTGTTTCAGGGGCCAATAAGCACGTTGTAAAAGCAGCCTCTAATTGCAAAAGTCGTAGTCAACATTCAGTTCAAATAAGAATCAAGAGAATAAGAGACACATGTGTGAAGTAAAAACACATATTAATTTTGCTAGTGTTATTTGACACTGAACTAAGTAGTTGGACAAGGAGGACGCAAGAAATAGAGCTAGACGTTCAAGAAGTTTCTCAGGAAAGTCTATTTAAAACCTGAGTCACCAGAGAATACTGATGGAAACGTTGGTAGTTTTGAGAAGAATATGGCCCTATTTAAGAACCAAAAATCAGGGACAAATGGGTACTTTATAGCACACTCCCAAGTGTAAATAGTGAGATTCCTCAGGGAACACTACTAAGTGCCCTTCAAAGTCCTAACCGCATTCGGGTCTTAAGATCCGTGTAAATGGGCCGGGAACAACAGAACAGCCTCCCCCAGAGAAGTTTCAGATTTGGCAGTTTTAGATTAAAAACAACTGTAGAAGGATTGACTCCACATTAAAACACATTCAAAGAAATGTCAGTTGCCCAGGACGGCATCTGATGGTCATTATGAACTTCTGTAAGGACTCCAGCCCGTGGACCACACAGTCGACCCATAGCAATTGCTGTCCTGTAGCAGAAAGAGTACTGAAAACTTAAAAACATGTTGAAATTCTGAGGGGGCACCCATCACTCAATTTCAGAAAGGCGTATATGTAATCTAGAGAAGGTCCAAAGCATGACAGTGAATTTTGAAGGGACAAAGATGGCTGCCAAGTGAATATTAGCTACAAAGACAAGAAATACTTTGAGAAGAAGTATTATCCTCAAAGTCTACAAAATTAAGGCTTAAAAAATAATACAAACTTGTTCACCAAATCCTAGAACCTTACAAGGGAGCAACACACAGAAGTTATGGCAATTAAAACAAAAACAAATTTTTTTAATGTTTGTTTATTTAAAAAAAAATTTTTTTTTTTTAACGTTTATTTATTTTTGAGACAGGGAGAGACAGAGCATGAACAGGGGAGGGTCAGAGAGAGGGAGACACAGAATCTGAAACAGGCTCCAGGCTCTGAGCTGTCAGCACAGAGCCCGACGCGGGGCTAGAACTCACGGACCACAAGATCATGACCTGAGCCGAAGTCGGCCACCTAACCGACTGCGCCACCCAGGCGCCCCTAATGTTTGTTTATTTTTGAGAGAGAGAGAGAGAGAGAGAGAGAGAGAGTCACAGTCCGATGCAGACTCCAGGCTCTGAGCTGTCAAGCACAGAGCCCTATGTGGGGCTCAAACCCACAAACTGTGAGGTCATGACCTGAGCTGAAGTCGAACACTCAACCGACTGAGCCACCCAGGCGCCCCTAAAGTTATGGCAAATTTAAGGGAAAAAAATGGGAATTTCACTGATGGCTATAAAATATGGAACTTGTCTCATTTGCATAAAATAATGTAAATCAACAAATTAAACATTGTAGACTTGAAATCTTTTAAAATGTACATAAAGCTTAGGACTTTCTAACAGTGTGTTTCAGTTCTCGTAAGTTTTTACTTTTTTTCTTTTTTAAAAAAGATGTGAAGTAATATCTATCCCCAGCATGGGGCTTGAACTCACAACCCTGAGATCTGAGAGTCACGTGCTCCCTTGACTGAGCCAGCCAGTGCTCCTACTTTTTTTCTTACAGACATAGGAGTGATGTGTGTTCATCACAACCTTACGTTTTTCCAGCTTCCCACTCAGATGGTCTGTTACCTGGGATTCCTCATTTTTTCTGGAGCCGTCCATCTGGCTGAGTTACTCCTTTGGCCTGATGGACTAGGCTTCATCTGGGGACCTCTCTTTGCAGTCCTACGTTGGAGCCACCGTTTCTTGTATCCTTTGCTGTCCAGCCTAGGTCTTGGTTCTCTCTCCCCTGGAACTGTCTCAGGAAGTGTGTGGGAAGTGACCCCCCTGAGATCTTAATGTGAGAAAAAAATTCTCTCATTGTCTGAATTTACCTGTTTCCTCTGTGTTCAGTAGGTCCTGGGGTTTTCTTATTCACACCGCTGGGTTTTCTCATTTGTCTGGTGGTTCTTGGTTGTCCATTTATATTTAAGACCAGAGGGCTGGATGGTGATAATTTTATTTATTTTTTATTTTTTTATTTAAAAAAGTATTTTTTAAAATGTTTATTCATTTTTGAAAGACAGAGACAGAGCACAAGCAGGGGTGGGGCAGAGAGAGAGGGAGACACAGAATCCCAAGCAGGCTCCAGGCTCCCAGCTGTCAGCACAGAGCCTGACGCGGGGCTTGAACTCACAAGCGGTGAGATCATGACCTGAGCCGAAGCCGGACGCTCAACTGACTGGGCCACCCGGGCGCCCCTGGGTAGTGATCATTTTAGATGGCAAGCTTGTGGTGGTGTCTCCAAAGCTGTCCCCTGTACGTCCCATAAGCTCCATATTCTTCGATGTGGAGCCTGTTTGGAGGCTTTTAAGTGACTACGAACATGGCTTGGCATGCATCGGACAGATTATTCTGTCTAGCCAAGAACGATAGGTTTTATAATCCCCATTTAATACATGGTAGAAATAAACTCACAAATCTTTTTACTTAGGCCATTCCTGGAATAGGAATTTAGATATTAATAAAGGAAAGCATTACTTTGGAAAGTAAAGAGGGAATAACGAAAGAAAGGTTATAAATCAGTGTGAATATTTGTTGAATTTCTACTGTGTCGCATGTTTCTGGTGATGGAGGAGGGATTTATAAATGAGACACTGGTCCTGCCCTCAAGGAACTAGCTGGGAACCTTTCCTTTTCCTGCAGATGTTTATCTGAGCTAGAGCAGGTAGCAGCAAACTTTGCTTCTTGTGTTCCTCTGATCTTCATAACGTTTTGCAAAACCGTAATTTATTGGATTGTGTATTAAAAAACCGAATGTTTGAATTGCACATTGGTATGTGGTTGCCATTGTTTAAGTGACCAGTGCATCTATCCAAAATTGAAGACCTGTGCCTGTGAGTTTCTGTAGGGCTGAATTCATAGATTTCAAATGTAATCCACATTTTTGGGGGCGTTTTGGGGAAAGACCGTGCGTAGAGCATTCAGAGGACACAGCGATTGTTGCCTCATGTTTGGATGCTCGCTCTCGTGTGCTGAAGTTATATCTTCATCTGGCTTGTTACTATGAAATAGGTCCCTTCCCTCAGTGACTTAGGCAGGAACTCTCAAGAGTTATTGATAGCACATGGTGATGCCTTCAGGGGCTTCAGATACTCTTTTGGGATACAGATACTTCTGGACTGGCCTCATCATTCACACCTTACTACATATTGTAGCTACAAACAAGATTGCCCCTACAACTGGGAAAATGGAGTGGGGATGGGGAGCTTTGATGAAGGGATGAAGGGATAGGATTATAAAATTAATCAGTAATGTTTACTAGTCAGTATACCCACTTGAAGAAACCTTAAGTCATCTAGTCCAAACTCTAATTAGATGAAAAAAACGGTTAAGAGGGTAAGCATATCACTTAAGGAGTTTAATGGCAGAACTGGAGCCCTGGAAGCCGGTCTCAGCAGGACTCCTCACTCCGTGCAGCTTACATTTTAATGTGCTGTTGGGCCATAAGGGCATCTCCAAGAGCAGGGTAACACAGACAGAAGTGTGCCGTGGAGGAGTGATCGCATTAGAGGAGGGGGCACTTGGTGCACTCGATACTTCTCCAGTGCTCAACAATGTCTGACGTGTAGCAGTTGCTCAGGAAAAGCTAGAAAGCACTAAGTACTTTCTCTGAGCAAAGTGTTGTGCTTGGTGCCATGAGAGAGGCGGAGTGTGTCAAGAATCCATCTGTTTTCGGGGCGCCTGGGTGGCGCAGTCGGTTAAGCGTCCGACTTCAGCCAGGTCACGATCTCGCGGTCCGTGAGTTCGAGCCCCGCGTCGGGCTCTGGGCTGATGGCTCAGAGCCTGGAGCCTGTTTCCGATTCTGTGTCTCCCTCTCTCTCTGCCCCTCCCCCGTTCATGCTCTGTCTCTCTCTGTCCCAAAAATAAATAAAACGTTGAAAAAAAAATTAAAAAAAAAAAAAGAATCCATCTGTTTTCAAAGAACTCTTAGGCTGATTGGTAATTTCAGATAATTGGGAGATTGACTAACATGTCGAAAGTAATACTGGGTGGTGTGGTTAGGAGAGGTTGGACTGAAACAGAACACTGCAGTTGGCCTCAAACCAAGTGTGTGAAGTTATATGTTACTATCATTCCATGAGAAATCACTCTTGTACCTACCTGTCTGGTATACCCACCCTGAAGTTGGAGTTTCCTGTTTGTGACTTCTTGCTCAGCCTTTATGAGTGGATCGTGCTCTGTGAACTCCCAAGTTCTCTGCAACCCCAAGTGTCTATTCATTTACTTCTAAAGCTGGTCTTTAGTTCTTGCTGCCCAGTATGGATTAGGTTGTTCCAATTTTGGTTTAATTTAGTTAATATTATTGAGTATCTTGCTATTGTGCAGGCATTGTGTTGGGCTAGAAATAAGAACAGTGCACAGCCTGATGGTTTAAACAAATGCATTACTGTGTGGTAAGTATATTCAGGAAAGCAAGTGTGGGGTATAATGGCAGACAGGAGTGTAGGGGATTTTAGTGCTGTCTGGGTGAGGATAGGAAAGGCTTTCTGGAAGGGATGGCAGCGAGGTTTGAAAGGACAAGTAGACCCTTTCCAAATGCACAAGGACGGGAGAGCCATTCCAGGTAGAGGGGCATCTAGATCTGAAACAGAATGTCACGTTAAGACAGTTTTGAACAGTATTGCTGGAATATAAAATGGGATACTTGGGAGGGGGTCGTAGGAGGTAAGACACTCTAGTTAGGAATGTAGAGTGAGCCCAGTGACCTTGGTATTTCATTTTCTGGCCAGTTGGAGTTTTTAGATAGTCCACATGCAAAGTTAAGTGAATAGATTCCCCCCCCCCCCAATGCTTTGGGTGAGCAACCAAGATTAGAGAACATTGAAGTTGGGGGATTAGTGAGCTTATGGAGGAAGCTTTGGACTTAAAAGAAGTGTAATAATAGTAAATTATTGAGAATGTGGTACCCGATTTCCTAGTATGGTCACCTGGCGTGAAATGTCCCAGATAGGTCTTTTGAAGCAATCGTACCCCAGAGGGGGACATGCTATAGTAGCATCAGCTCGGGCAGTAAACTTGGTTCTGTCACTCGATTCCCAGAAGATCAGCTGGCTGGAATGCAGCTGCCGGAGCCCGGTGTGCTGGACGATTCCGCGGGGCCAGTTCCTGTATAGCCTAGGGCTTTGACCCAAAGTGCCTCGTGTGCCTCTATACCAGAGCACGTTGTTGATGTACTCTCCTGACTTTATCCAGAACATTGGGGGTCCCTGAGGTTGGGCAGTAAGATGATTTGTGGGTCCGAGTTATAATAGTTAATCACCCTCAGGGTCTGTCATGTTTAACTCCCTCCAAAATGCTGTAGATTTCATGTTGTCCCAGATTTTCTACTTTTAGATTCCTATGTTCTCTATTGTTTTAAAAAATTAAAAAAAAAATAGCTGTCAGTTATCTATCAATTTATTGTATGCTCTCTGCCCAGTGTGGGGCTTGAACTCATGACCCGAGATCGAGTTGCACACTCCACCGACTGAGTCAGCCAGGTGCCCCGTTTTCTATTTAAAAGTTTGTCTTTAGGGGCGCCTGGGTGGCTCAGTGTGTTAAGCTTCAGACTATGGCTCAGGTCATGATCTCACGGTTTGTGAGCTCGAGCCCCACATTGGGCTCTGTGCTGACAGCTCGGAGCCTGGAGCTTGTTTCGGATTCTGTGTCTTCCTCTCTCTCTGCCCCTCCCCTGCTCTCAAAAAAAATAAATAAACATTAAAAGTTTGTCTTTAATATTTCACAGGCTTTCTTGATCATGGATGGTGAAGATATACCAAATTTTTCAAGTTTAAAGGAGGAAACTGCTTATTGGAAGGAACTTTCCTTGAAGTATAAACAAAGGTAATGATATTGAAAAGCATCCTGAAACTAGGGGAAGGCGTTTGGAATACCAGTGCCAGTGTGTGCAGATATGTGTATATTTTAACATAAAGCTAAATTTAGAGTTTCGGGGTTGGGTTTGGGATTCTGGAAATAGAGCATTGCTTGTATTTACATAGTATAAAAATGCCATAAAATTTTATTCAAATTATTAAAACAGTAAGAAAACTTCATGTTTGTGATTTCTTCTGGTAGTTGACCTCCTTTTACATTTGGCCTGCTGTGTGTGTGCTGATTCTGTCTCATCCTTTGGTCTTTGGGAGATTCTGATAAGCTGTCTAGGGCTTCATACAGCTAGTTCTCTTCAGGCAAGTGCTGTCAGTGTTTGGAGCTAGCGAAGCTTTGGAGAGGGGAGGAGAGCTTTAATAGAAATGGAGTGTTTTAATAGAAATCTCAATTATTCTAATTAGTTGGGGAAGCCTTTTATATTAATAACCCTTTAAGCACCAAATTTGTCTTTAGATTTCTTTCTGGCTCTTTATCTTTTATTTTTAGAGAGAGAGCAGTGAGTGCAAGTGGGGGAGAGGGGCAGAGAGGGAGAGAGAGAGAATCTTAAGCAGGCTCCATGCTTATCAGGAGGTCGATGCAGGACTTGATCCCATGACCTTGGGATCATGACCTGAGCTGAAAAATAAGAGTCGGATACTCAACTGATGGAGCCACCCAAGTGCCCCTTAGATTTCTTTTTAAAATGCAACTTAACACACACACACTTTCCTACTTTGGTATATAAAGCTTGTTAAGCCTTATCAAACCTTTCATTGCTATTTCATCGAAGCCAAGTAAATTATGCTGATGGATATAGGAGGGGGTCTGTTTATGTCAGGGGCTCTGAATCTTTTTTTGTGTCATAGATGCCTTAATTGGCTGGGGAAACCTGTGGACCCCTTCTCAGAACAATGTGTTTTTGTTTGTTTTGTTTTAAATATTTATTTATTTTGAGAGAGAGGGAGTGAATCACAAGCAGGCTCCCTGCTTCAGCACAGATCTGATGCGGGGCTCAATCCCACGAACCACGAGATCGTGACCTGAGCTGAAATTAAGTCAGATGCTTAACTGACAGAGTTACCCAGGCGCCCCAAAATAATGTTTTTCAGTGCATACAATTAAATAATAAAATTACAAAGGAAACCAGTTGTATTGAAAAACACTTAACAGTACTTTGTGGCATAGTAATGTGTGTTTCTTAATACCTTAAATAAGAAAGATCTAGGGGTGGGGCACCTGGGTGGCTCATTCAGGTTAAACATCTGACTTCGGCTGAGGTCATGATCTCATGGTTCATGAGTTCGAGCCCCGCATCAGGCCGTCTGCTGTCAATGTAGAGCCCACTATGGATCCCCTGTTCCCCAAGCTGTCTGTCCCTCCCCTGCTCATGCTCTCTTTTTCTCTCTCAAAAATAAATAAACATAAAAAAAAAAAAAAAGATTTAGGGGTGAGTGTGTAAAATGTGAGTCCTTTTGGACCTTTTAAGTCACTTTCACTGAACCCTGAGCCTAGAATAAGTGATGTAAGACGGACTGTCTTTATCGCGTAGTATATTTTGTGGTAGCACCAGCGTTCGGGCACAGTCATTGACCTGACCTGCAGTCGTCTTCCCCGCGGACCCTGGGACTCCTCCTGTAACTCCTCTTTCCCACTCTGTCTATGATCAGCTTCCAGGAAGCTCGGGATGAGCTAGTTGAATTCCAGGAGGGAAGCCGAGAATTAGAAGCAGAGCTGGAGGCACAGTTAGTACAGGCTGAACAGAGGAACAGAGACTTGCAGGCCGATAACCAGAGACTCAAGTATGAAGTCGAAGCACTAAAGGTAACTGTGGCAGCTTTACAAGCTGGTGTTGAATGCGCTGGGCTGTGTTCACATGAGAGATACGGTTTTTGGGTGGAGCTTAAGAGCAGCAGGCAGAAAAAAAAAAAAAAAAGCCTTAAAGTGAGTTTTCGGAATAAACTCTTCTTTCATGGAACCAAGGGGAAGGTGGTTTGGGGTTTAGGAGTTCACTTAGAAACCCTGTAGCCGTCCGGTTTTTAGCTATCGTGTTCTCATGACACGTGGCCATTCTGTCATTTTCCAAAGCTGCCTGATTTGCTCAAGATTGCCTCATTTGGTGGCACTTTAAAATTATTTTGTATGAAATACACATTTATTCCATTATTCATAGCCTCTTTACTTTTGAAGTTCATTTGGGGTTAAAAAAAAATCCCTTTTTAAAAAGGGATTTCTAGGAGTTAAAGGATTAACCCCCTTTGTTGCTGTCCATCACCTGCCTTAGCCAAGTGCTTGAGGGTTTCTGTGCCCCTGGGTGTGGGGTGGGGTTATGGTTTGGGGAAGGGGGGGGGGACACAGGTGAGAGCTAGGGCAGTGGGGCTCTGGGTGGTGGTCTCCCTCTCTGTGCTCACCCGGGCCGCGTTTAGCCTGAGAACCCAGAGTTCACCCCCCTCCCCAAGTGTGGGGTTGAGGCAGTAGTTTCACAAAATAGTGAAATAACTTCTTTTCAGAGAGGTCATTATTAGATTTCTTTCTGAGGGGAGAATGGTTGACTCTCTAAATTTATGAGTTAAGGTGCTTGGAATGAATGTCTTTTTTTGTTTGTTTGTTTTTGATATTGTAAGGAGGAGAGGAGTACCATCACCTCAGATTGCGGGTAATTTCCTTGGATCCCTGCCCTCATAGTTTGGGTTACTTCCTTTGCTAAGGACAACTCTATATTAATCACACACACTTTCCTTCCTATACCCATGCCTTCAGGAGAAACTAGAACATCAGTATGCACAGAGCTACAAGCAGGTGTCGGTATTAGAAGACGATTTAAGTCAGACTCGGGCCATTAAGGAGCAGTTGCATAAGTATGTGAGAGAGCTGGAGCAGGCCAACGATGATCTGGAGCGAGCAAAGAGGTAAATGCATGCTGTGCACTTGGTTAGAACAAGCAGACTTGGCGATCAGGGTTGAAGATCTGTCAACTCTCAGCTCAGCCTGTCACCTAGATCTTGGTCCCAGAACGTTGCCTTCTGGTATTTCATCACATTGGTGCTAAATCGATCCTTCTCTCTCCAGATAATGCCCTTCCAGGGTTTTCTCCCTGTTTGTCCTTCTTCTGTCCTTCATTACCATCGTTGGTCCTATTGGTGTTCTGTTTTGTTTTTTAAACACCTCTGCTTTACTCCTCTGTCTTTCCCTCTGTGTTCTTAGTGCTGCCACACTTATGGCAGGCCCCACATCTTCTGCCTGAATTCTGTAGTGACTTCCTCACTGATCTGTCTTTACATCTTTACTCCTTCTCCTTCTCTTCAGTTTAAATGCTAACCTGTGGATTTTCTCAGAATACTGCTTTCGTCACGATTCTGCCGCACGGCCTAGAGTGGCTTGCTGTTGTTACTGTTGCTGAGCTTTTCTGCAGTCTGTAATGAGTTGTTTCTGAACCATTCCAAACTTGATTCCTGTTACTTTACAATTACTGTCTGGTAGTTCTTTCCTTAATGTCTGAGTGACTCCTACATGCCTGGCTTGATGCTAGAGCTGAGGATGACAGAGGTAAGCTAGCCGCTGCCCTCGGGTGGGACCGACGTGGACCTTTGACACGGTCAGTACTCGAGCGAAGAGAGTGTCCAAGCGGCTCCAGGGCACAGAGGCGGCGGCTGCTGGCGTACCGTGGGGGAGCAGGGGAAGCCTTCGCTGGCACTGAAGCTGGAGTCTGCGAGGAGGGAAGAGGCCAGCCAGGGGAAGAGAGAGGTGTAAAGGCAGAGAGGCAGGAAGGCTCAGGAGGTGGGAATATCTCACTTTGGTTGACGTGTGTGGAGACAAAGTGTGGCTGCACAACATGAGATTGAAAGTGGTTGGGGCCAGATTGGGGAGAACCTTGTGTGCTGTTTGAAAGCCGTTCTAGAGGCAATGAGGGCCTCGTGAAGAATTTTTTAAACAAAGGAGGGACACCAGACTTTGATGGGATAGGACTGAGGAACTGGAAGTAGGGAGGAAGACCCTTGAGGAGTAATCCAGGTGATGGATGAGGAATTAAGCCGGGGGCAGAAGGTTGGGGGAGAGCGAGTGGAGTTGAGAGACATTTTGACAGCCGATAGGACTTGATAAAATTGGCCACAGGCATTAAGAGTTCTAACTTGAGGTTAGGGAATTTTATTTCTGTAGCAGGCTGCACGCAGTGGGCAGGGGGCACGTAGTAGGTGCGTGTTAATGTCTGTTGAATAAATGAGCACGACAAGAAATGCAGGAAGAAGAGATGGAAGGGAGTAAATGGAGCGGGACCTGGGACTTGGTGTTTTAAACACATTTTTAATTCTTAATGTACTCTAAAATTGTTGGAAAGTCTTCTTGGAAATGTGTCAACGTGGTTGTTGTGTTTACAATCCAGGGGGGAGATAAAGTGTGTAATAGGTGGCCTTCCTTTAAGGAACCGTAAGGAATTTTGGTGGGCATTTAAGAGAATACATTGAATGGCCCAAACTAGCCACAGAGATACTAAGTGCCACCAGAGGTCACAAGGGGGTGGAGACCATTCTCTTTCAACTGGGCCAGGCTTTCTAGGTCAGGAAATGGCATGAGCTAAACGGACAGTTTCCTTTTGTATTAGCTGTTTGCACGCTATTTATTTAATTCATGGACTCCCAATTTTTTTTTTCTTCTTTTTAGAGCAACAATAGTGTCACTGGAAGACTTTGAACAAAGGCTAAATCAGGCCATTGAACGAAATGCATTTTTAGAAAGTGAACTTGATGAAAAGGAATCTTTGTTAGTCTCTGTACAGCGGTTAAAGGATGAAGCCAGAGGTAAACCTAAAACTTGAAGAACACCCTCTACCCCACTGTCCCTAAGCCCTGGTTCTAAGCCAGCTCCAGGAGCAAGGTTGAAGGCTGTGTGCACGATCCTTTAGTCAGGCACTGTGCTGCTTTTAGTCTCTCAGCACCTACATCATCAACTCGAAGAAGTAGGTAGTATTATCCCCCTTTTACAGGTCAGAAAACTGAGCAGAGAGAGGTGGAGTTGTGTCCAAAGTCTTAGAGCTTTTCAGTGGGGATTCAAACCCTGGTCTGTTTTCCAGAACCTTAACTGCTACCACTGTGTGTGTCCTGCTTAGTTTCTTTGGGTCTTCTCCTGTGTTACGCACATAATAACACTGCGTGTGTGCACATATGATAAAGAAGAGACTGCTTTCTTTATAATCTGCATTTCTACCATGTGTTAAACAAAAGACGGAGGGAGAATTTTAAAAGGAAAGTATGTATTCACTATATGCTTGTACAGCAGTGTAACTCCCTGGCCCCCTGCCCCCAGGCCCTGGCAACGCCGTTCTTCCTTCTGTGTCTGTGAATCTGACTCTTCTAGGAACCTCACAGAGGTGGGGCCGTACGGTATTTGTCCTTTCGTGACTGGCTTGTTTCCATTCCGCATAACGTCCTCAGGGCTCATCCCTGTAGTGGCACATGTCAGAATTTCCTTCCGTTTTAAGTCTGCATAAGACCCTGTTATATGCACAGATCACATTTTGTCTATCCATTTATCCACAGATAGACATTTGGGTATATACCCAGGAATGGGATAACTTTGTATACTTCTTTTTTTTTTTTTTTTAATTTTTTTTTTTTTCAACGTTTATTTATTTTTGGGACAGAGAGACAGAGCATGAACGGGGGAGGGGCAGAGAGAGAGGGAGACACAGAATTGGAAACAGGCTCCAGGCTCCGAGCCATCAGCCCAGAGCCTGACGCGGGGCTCGAACTCACGGACCGTGAGATCGTGACCTGGCTGAAGTCGGACGCTTAACCGACTGCGCCACCCAGGCGCCCCCCTTTTTTTTTTTTTTTTAACGTCAGTGTTCTGTAGGTCAGTTGAATAACTGGAAAAGGAAATGTTAATTTGGGCTTAAAAATTCTAGATTTGAAAGCAAGAAAAAAACTGCGACTGTTTTGAATGCTTCCTTTCTATAACAAAATACTGCATTTGGTAATTAATAAAGCATACCAACCCACTTAAAATTCTAAAAGTGTACTTCATTGATTTTGCAGTAATCCCAAAAGAACAGAATAAAAGCAAATGAGTTGAAAAGAGCATTTATTTTTGTGTCCTGTAGGTTCAGTGTGAGTTTTGGTTTGGCCTCCATCCTGTTTCTTTTTGCACGTGAGCATAGTTCGCTGTCCTCTTAGGTTGTAGCATTTGTATTGGCTTTTTTTTTCCTTTTTCTTTTTTTTAAATGTTTATTTTTGAGGGGCACTTGGGTGGCTCAGTCAGTTGAGCATCCGACTTCAGCTCAGGTCATGATCTCATGGTTCATGAGTTCGAGCCCTGCATCGGGCTCTGTGCTGACAGCTCAGAGCCTGGAGCTCGCTTTGGATTCTGTATCTCCGTCTCCCTCTGCCCCTCCTTTGCTTGCACTCAGTCTCTCTGTTTCCCTCTCAAAAATAAATAAACATTAAGAAAAATTAAGAAAAAATGTTTATTTTTGAGAGAGAGAGAGAGAGAGAGAGACAGTGACAGTGTGAGTGGGAGAGGAGCAGAGAGGGAGACACAGAATCCGAAGCAGGCGCCAGGCTCCGAGCTGTCAGCACAGAGCCCGACGTGGGGCTCGAACTCATGAACTGATCGGCTCGAGACCACGACCTGAGCCACAGTCGGACTCTCAACCGACTGAGCCCTCCCAAGCGCCGCAACGTGTTTTAGTTCTAAAAGGTCATTTAGACGGTAGGGTTGTCATTTTTATACCCCAAGAAATAAAAAGCGTTAAATAGGAAACTCGTTTTTGGGAAATAGTCATTTAGGAGGAATGTCTTTACGGCTTTTCAGATGTGACTTTGCTGGGTGTGTCTGCCTCGTCGAGTGAGTGTTATTCCCTGTGCCACATTTTGCAGATTTAAGACAAGAACTGGCAGTCCGGGAGAGACAGCAGGAAGTCACCAGAAAGTCGGCGCCCAGCTCTCCGACCCTGGACTGTGAAAAGATGGACTCTGCCGTGCAGGCGTCGCTTTCTTTGCCAGCTACTCCCGTTGGCAAAGGGACGGAAAACAGCTTTCCTTCACCCAAAGGTTTGTGCTGTCTTTTCTTTCTGCACCTGTGGTGGATTAGCGACGGAAGGGCGTCTGCTGAGGAAGCAGGGGTTGCCATGGGGTGAGCAACGATTTCAGTTTAGAAGTTGGTGAAGTCAAGCACTCCGCGGAGCAGAGGAAGAGGTTGGTTTCCCAGGCGGCTGCTGCACAGGGCAGCGGCGCCTGCGTGTACGATAAGAGCAGCTCGATGCATTGAGTCTTTAAGAAGTTGCAGGTTTTTCAAAGCAACGTTGAGTTTTTGATGGTAGCAGGAATACAGGTTCACGTTGAAAAGTTGAAAAAAAAAAAGACCCACGGCAGTCTAACCGCTGCAAGGCAGCTATTGGTTTTTTTTTTTTTTTCCGACATAATTTTATTTTTTTAAATTTACATCCAAGTTAGCATATGGTGCAACAATGATTTCAGGAGTAGATTCCTTGATGCCCCTCCTCCATTTAGCCCATCCCCCTTCCCACACCCTCCAGTAACCCTCAGTTCTCCATATTTATGAGTCTCTTATGCTTTGTCCCCCTCCCTGTTTTTATATTATTTTTGTTTCCCTTATGTTCATCTGTTTTGTCTCTTAAAGTCCTCATATGAGTGAAGTCATATGATACTTGTTTTTCTCTGACTAATTAGCATAATCCCCTCCAGTTCCATCCATGTAGTTGCAAATGGCAAGATTTCATTCTTTTTGATTGCCGAATAATACTCCATTATGTATGTGTGTGCGTGTGTGTATATATGTATGTGTGTGTGTGTGTGTGTATACACACACGCACACACCACATCTTTATCCATTCATCCATCGATGGACATTTGGGCTCTTTCCACACTTTGGCTATTGTCGATAGTGCTGCTGTAAACATGGGGGTACATGTGTCCCTTCGAAACAGCACACCTGTATCCCGTGGATAAATGCCTAGTGGTGCAATTCCCGGGTCGTAGGGTAGTTCTGCTTTTAGTTTTTTGAGGAACCTCCATGCTGTTTTCCAGAGTGGCTGCACCAGCTTGCATTCCCGAGGGCAGCTATTGTTAATGCGGAATTTTTTCTGCTGTGTGTGTGTGTTTGCTTGTGCCACACCTCCTTGTTACACATAAGCTTGGGGATCGTATTTAAATACAGTTTTATTTCTTGGGCCACTTCACATATCACCGAAGACTAGAGGCCTTTACACATGGCGTGTACAGAGAGACTCCCTGAGTTACCATTCGGCTCAGGTGGGCGTGGGCTTTCTGTTACGTGCCTCGGTGGCTGCCGTTTTCAGAGGTGACATTCGGAGTAATCCACGAGCAGTACGTGAGAATGTTCCTTTTGCTGTCAGCCAGTATGGTTTTTTATATCCAGCTAAGCAGAAACACCACTTAGTGGCCACTACGTAGAACCTTAGAATGGAGCCCCCACAGGGCTTCATTCAGATTTGTTTCATTTTTGCAGCTTGCAGATACTTCGGCCACTCCTACTCCTCCATTCTTTTTTCTTCCCAGACTGGAGCTCTTTCTTCCCATCCCTTTTTTAAATAAAGGATCTTCTCTTTCAGAGTGATAGGAGAAGATTTTCTCTTCAGACAGCGAAGTAAGCTCTCTCTATCTGTCCTGCCCAGTAGAGTAGCCGCTAGCCCACGTGTGACCGTTCACGTTTAAGTTTTTATTACAGTGAATTAACATTTAAAATTCAGTTTCCCAGTTGCAGTAGCCACGTTTCAAGTGCTCAGTAGCCCTTCAGTAGAGAACTTCTCCTACCTTCACTTAGTTATAAGGTGAAATTGGCTCAGGAACGGGAAAATGCCATAGAGTCGTTAGGGTGGTGTTATTTGCGCTTGTGCTGGGGTTTCTGCCGAGGACATAGAGCAGGCAGGGTGCACATGGTCGCAGGCGTCAAAAACTCTCACTGTCCGTTTTGGAGAATGGCTGCTTGTGTATTTGAGGATCTCAGAATTCCTAACATTTGAGAATGAACAAAGGTTTGCTTTCTGGTACTGATAGAACTGTGTGGCTAAGTTCTGAGAATTCTTCAGTTGAGCCCTAATCAGAAGAATCGGGAGCTCAGTTGAGGTAAGACCCAGACAGGTGCGCGTCCTGTCATAGCTCATTAGAGTTTTAATTCAGGGACTTGGCTGCGGTGAGCAGGGCAAGGTCAGTGGGACACAGAGCTTGCTTGCTCTGGCACAGGATTAAGATTGTCAACCCCGAGGCAGTGCTATTTGTCCAAGTAGGCTGGGACGTTTGCAGACTGGGACTGAGAGCGTGCACTTTAACCAACCTGAAAGCTGCTGTGTGCCAGATCACCGCACTTGTGTGACAGATGAGTCAGCACAGACCTGACGAGAAGCCGGAGATTAGTGAAATCAGTGCAAGCCTGAAGGGCCGTCCTCTATGAAGTGGTCTGTCTTTAATTGTATTTTAGGAGTAACACGGCCGGTTTCCAAAAAGCATCTAAGACATCTTTCCATAAAAGCACAGATTTAATAATTTGAGGATTATAGGGAAAAACGAGGTCTGGAAATACCTGCCGAGAAAAGTACAGCAGTTCTTGCCCTGTTCTGTGCCATGCATTATTCTAGATGCTGGGAGTCTAGTGGTGAATGGGACCGCGTCCCCACCTTCAGTTAGATTGTATTCTGGAGGACGAGGACAGTGAACGGCAGCAACAAAGCGTTTACGTACTGATCAGCGCTCCGTAGCATTGAGTGCTTCCTATGGGCAGGTGTTTCGAGAGTGTGTTAGCTAACTTAAACTTCACAACGACTTTGAAGTGTTCTTATTAGCCCTCTTCTACATATGGGCGGCTTACTAAAGCTCACACACTCACTCAGTGGCAGAGATGGATTCGTATCTAGCAGTTTAGCCCAAGAGCTCTTAACTGTGGTAGACAACATCTCAAAAGTAAACGGAAGAAATGTGCATGACTGAAAACGTCTGCTGAGGGACGTGCAAGAAGGTGTGAGTAAATGTCACACTAAATAACCCCATTCCGAGTGGGGAGACTGTTGGAGCATCCGTTCTCCCCAAATCAACGAGTAATTTAAATTGCTAATGAAAATCCCAAGAGGGTCTTTTAAATTGGCAAGTTGATTTTAAAGTTACTCTGGAAGAGTAAGTGTGCCAAGAAAAGCTTGAAATAGGCTAATAACAACAGGCTTTTCCCTTCAAGACAGCAGAGCATGTTTTAATGCTGCAGTAATGAAAGCAGCCTATTTCTGGTGCAATAGACTAATAAGTCAGTGGAACTAAAATATATAGGGAATGCAGTGTATGAAAAGTGCCATTTCCGATGAGACGAGTCGTCTTCATGTTACGGTATCAGGACATTTGGCTATCCATTTGAAAAAAGCTTCGATATTTGATGGATCAACTGATGTAAATGTTAAAAAAAAATTAGGAAAACCTAAGGAGGACATAAGAGGAACATATTTATGATACCAAGGTGAGGAAGCCCAGGCTTCCCCCACCAAAACAAAAAGCTTGGAAGATGAATGTCACACTGAGAAGTATAAGACCTAGAAGAGAGAGGGTGAACGTCTACAGTCGATAGGGCCCTTGCACGTTGATTAAAGGAAAGACCACCCAGTAGATAAAGCGTGGAGGATAAACAGATGATTTCCAGAAGAAGAGATTCACATATCTAGTTAGCAGGGAAACAAAAACACAACAGAATGACTATCAAATTGGCAAAAAAAAAAAGAAAAGAAGACAAAAAGATAATGTCTCGTATCGTTGATGGCATTGCCATGCAGATTGCTGACCTTGGCACAACCTTCTCAGAGAGCATTTTGGCAGTATCTCCTAAGGTGGACGACATGGGCATATCCTGTGACCCAGCAGTTCTATTTTTAGGAATCGCTTCTCCAGAAATCCTTGTCTAGATGTTTGAAGGATATATGTCCTTTTAGCATTGTTTGTAATGTAAAATTAGGTGTAGTCTAAATATCAGTCAGTTGAAGGAGACAGTTCAACATATTGATGGTGTCCCACTTTGTACTTCCTGTCCATGGTTTGGAATTCTTTTTCATGGCGTGTATCCTGCTTTGTAACGTCAACAACAAAACCGGCAACAAGATGTAGAGGGAACAACAAGTGTAACCACTCCTCTCTTCTTTTTCTCTAGCTATACCAAACGGTTTTGGTACCAGTCCACTAACTCCTTCCGCTAGGATATCAGCACTAAACATCGTGGGGGATCTCTTACGGAAAGTAGGGGTAAGCATTCAATTATTTACCCCCGCGTATTTCAGCTGCCAAGGTGTTGAATTCTTAATTCGGAGGGAGGGAAGAAAAAAAGGGGACCTTCTTGTGCTGAAGGCCTTGATTAAGCAGAGAGACAGAAGCGTCTGGTGATGAGCCGAGACTGCTCCGGGGAAGAGTGTTGGGGCTCGGGCCCGCTAGTGCTTCTGCAGACGGCCCTGCGCGCTGAGCTCTTGGCCCCCCCACCCCCACCCCCCGGGGGTGTTCTGTGTGTCCCCATGGCCGTTTCCCCATTGTGGCCCCTCCATCTTTTTCTACACTGATTGCTCTGTGGCCTGCTATGTGTTCTGTGCCACTCCTGAATCCTGTTCCTGCTGTAGTCTGCCCCCCTGACCACCCCCTCGGCTGTCTCTGCAGGACTCAGCACTGGCTCGCGACGGGCCTTCCTCGTCTTAGTCACGTCTGTCTTACTGCTCCTTGGCCACTTGAGCTTCTGTGCTGTCTCCTTGGCTCTAACCCGGTATTCCAGAACAGTTGGGCTTTTGAAATATTAAACTCGTTTTACTGCTTATTCAGTTATTTCCTTCTAGAATACCTACTCTCTGACCTTACAGTGGTGGGAGCCTCTTGGCCTTTTAGCCATCTCTTGCTTTCATTTCTTGTGCTCATCCGTGATCCCACAGATGGCTTACTCTGTCACTGCTGACTCGTGATCTTTTTGGCCATGGACGAGACCTGCCGTCTGGATCAGTCAAGCAGTTGGACCTCTCCTTCCCTGAACCTGGATCTCAGGAAGCAGTTACGTAGCTGTGTGGATTTATGCCACTGTGAAGTTAGCGTCTCCTGCTTTGGTTCCCTTTCCTGTTTCCCTCGGCGACTTCTACCTCTCTTCTCAGTGATCTGCCCCTGAAACTGCCCGCTATCCACTGCCCCTTCACATGCTTTTTTGTGAGAGATATTTTCTGAAAAAAGCAGAAATTGCATTATGCGTCACATAACGAAGAGATGGGAGGCCACGGTACAGGGTCCCGTGTCTGCCTTTTCTGGCCGATACAGTGATTTTCTGACCATCAGAGTAATTCTAAATCTGCATTTTAGCCTAGCATAAAAAACAATAAAAATTATTTCATACAGTACATCATGTTCTCTCCTAACCATCTTTATTTATTTATTTATTTATTTTTATTTATTTTTTTTTTCAACGTTTATTTATTTTTGGGACAGAGAGAGACAGAGCATGAACGGGAGAGGGGCAGAGAGAGAGGGAGACACAGAATCGGAAACAGGCTCCAGGCTCTGAGCCATTAGCCCAGAGCCTGACGCGGGGCTCGAACTCACGGACCGCGAGATCATGACCTGGCTGAAGTCGGACGCTCAACCGACTGCGCCACCCAGGCGCCCCTCTCCTAACCATTTTTAAAATCCCATTTGTTACAAGAATTATGGTATTTAGCTCCATAACTCAAATAATGTGCTTATTTTTTGGTGTCTTGACTTCTCAGCTTTAAGCAAAAAGATGAAGTTAACTCACATCCCCCCAGTTTTTATTTTTTGGTCTCTTGGTTATTTTTATAACTTTAAATGACATGCTTAAACCTCTGTTTCTCAATTTATTACACTCTCAGCTCCTTGTTGTGTTTGTGAGTTCTCTGTCCCATCTTGCACTCTCCACTGGTTGGTTGTAAAAACTGAAAACTTGTAGCGTCTACAGTGTTCTGCCCCCCCCCACCCCGTGTGTACTGTCCATCGTAGAGCAGGAGCTGGGCTCTTGGGTCGTTTTGTTTGCGCCACTCAACCGTGTGTCAAGCATTTGGTTTTTTATGGTTTACTCAAAATATGCCCAGTTTTTTCCTATTTGTATCCTAGCTGGCCTGTAGGCCTTTTTCCTTTTCCTGGCACTCTCAATTACCACCTTCTTCTGGTGGGTGGAAGAAGCCAGGCCTTTCTTTGCCAGGTCTCGTGTCTCGCAGCTTCTCACGGTCCCTTCCCGCCTGCGCTTGGATAGGCTCGTGGCTTCTCTGCTGCGGTTCTCTGCCCTTCGCCCCTGGGTTGGCTCTGCGTGTTCCTGGACTTCCTGTCCGCAACTTTCTTTGTTCCTTGTTTGCTTTGCTTATTACGTTAAGTGATCTATTCAGAAATGGTGCCCGAATGGTGACCTTGGGAGTCCCTGTGTGGTTTATCCATTGAGTTGACAGCCTGCCTCCCAGACGTCACCAGAGCTTTTGGTCTGCGGTTACTTGCCAGCCCTGCGTGCTCTTAGGGATGTTTCATTTTCCACTTCTTTGTCCTCCTTTGTCCGCTGACTTGAACTGGAAGCTTCATCCCCACTCCTGCATCCTCTTCCACTGAGAAATCAAGGCCATCTGATTTCAACTTCTTCATTTCCCCTCTTACCTTCTTTTGTTACTCTCCTCTCATCGCCTGTGTTTGTAGCCATTCTCCCTTTTTATCTCCGTGGTCAAAGTATCATGTTCTGCCCATGGCTGATTTTGTCCCTCTGTGCCTTGGATCCCAGGTCTTCCAGCCCTCTTGTCGGTGTCTCCTATATTTTTAGCGTTTTACTGTGTTGGCATATTTGTATGTAATCTTTCTGGGTTACACATTATGTGTTATGTACATACTTTGTATGTGATATTTGTGTATTACAAATCCTACAGTGTTTAATCCAAGTAAAAGCATCCATTCTTTCCTTTTACCCTATATCTCTCTTTAACGGTCACCCTCTTTCTCCCTTCCCTTCACAGCAAGGCTTTTTGAAAGTGTGTCTTCATTTATTGTTAGCATTTTTTACCGCGTTCATGCTCCCCAGACAGCCCAGTCTGGGCTCTGTCCCCTGCTCATTGATGATCTCAGCACCGCCAAACCCAATGGATGCTCTTTGTTCTGCCCTACTTCTTGAAACATTCAACACTGACTTTTTTATAAATGCCTTTTTTTTTTTTAAGTTTTATTTTAGAGAGCGAGAGTGCAAGCAGGTGAGAAGGAGAGAGAATGAATCTCAAGCAGGCTCCATGCTTTGCGGGAGCTTGACGTGGGGCTCGATCTCACTAGTGGGATCATGACCTGAGCCGAAATTAAGAGTCAGCTTAACTGGACACCCAGGCACTTCCCCCCTTTTCTCTTTCTTTGAGAGAGAGCGAGCATGTGCACGTGATGCCTTCTTTGCTTCTCTGATCCTGTGTCAGGTCTGCTTCCTGCCTTCCTGCCCGTTCTCTTTGTCATCTTGGTGGGTCTTCATATGCGTGCCCTTTCAGGGTTGATTTTACTCAGAGTTCTGTCCTTGAATTCCTGATCTCCTTCGCAGCCGTGACCTTGTCTGCTCCCTGGCGTGAATGTCTTCTAAATCTTCGTTTCTAGACCACTCTTTTCCCGAGTGTCAGACTGCAGGTCTGTACTACTGATCCCTCAGACACAGGTCGTGCTGTAGGACGGTGTTCACTCAGCAAGTATTTGAATGAATGTCTTGAACGTAGGAAATGAATGGCTCTCTGATAGTCCACAACCCAGAAAGGAACCTGGCATCTGTCTCTGTCTACTTGCGCCACATTCTTCTTAGTGAAGGTCAGGATTATAGCTGTAATCCTTGGTAACACTGAGGGGAATAACTTGTTCTGAGCTCATGATGTCGGAGTCAGCATAAATATCCCCTCTTTCTGTTAGTGAGGTGATTGTGGCTTAAATGGCTACCATTATCCACTGAGAAAGTACAATTTTAGTCTTGAAATAGAAGTGTCTTAAAATGCAGATTTTTATGTACAGCTACTGTTTTGACAACCAGATCATTCCTCTTTCTTTCCGTAGGCTTTAGAATCCAAATTAGCGGCTTGCAGGAATTTTGCAAAGGACCAGGCATCACGAAAATCCTATCTTTCAGGGAATGTTAACTGTGGGCTGATGAACAGCGACAGCACAAAGTTCCCTCGATCAGGACACACGTCTTTCTTTGACAAAGGGTAAGTCTTGGACCTTTTAAATGACAGTTTGGAGCAGTGACGTTGCACGTTATTAAGTGAGCTTATTGAACTTCAGAAAGGTAAACTGTGTCCGGTAAACCTACCTGAGATGGTGTCACCCAGATCTCAGGGGACCTGAAATCTGTTGTCTTCAGATCCCCATGGAGTCTGTTGCCCTGGGAGCTCTGAGGCTTCCGTCTCGGGAGGCAGACTCTTGCGAGGCAGCAGTGTTAGGCTCTGGGTATTCAAGGTGGCCGTGGTACCGTCCTTGTCGTCAGGGTGCTTCAAGGCTGGGAGATGTTCTCGGCCAGTTTGTGGTAAGGGTGGACGAGAGCACTGTGGTCGTGACCGTGCGGACTCTGCGTTTTAGAAAAATATGAACCCTCTGGATCAAATACAGTTCAGGAGGCACCGGTTCAGTATGATGAGAAGGTGGTTTGGGGGAGTTGAGAATTAAAAAAAAAAAACTGGCGTAAGTTGGAAGCAGTCGTACGCCCTCAGTTTAGCAGTTTCCAGCTGGTACAGGTGTGTAAACACCCCTATGCCTGTTCCTAGGCACGTAGGGTCCTGTTTTTCTGCGTCTGCCGCATGCTTTTGAGAGTCTGTAGGGCTGTACCTTAAATATTGCTCTGCTGCCCCCTAAACGACTTAGGCTTTCGAGATCTTTCCATGTCCGCACATATTGTCGTACCTCGAGTGAAAGAGACCGACGCTGCACGGTTATCCTTTGGATGTGCCTTGATTTAGCTACAACCGGTTAGGACCGTGGTCTGGGTAGGCTGACCACGTCACCTCACGCGGCTGTTCCCGGAACAGCGGCTGAGGCACCGTGAGCCCTTGCTTGTTTTTTGAGTCGTACGTAGAGGCTGTTCTTGTTCTATGAAAGCGATACAGATGCAAGTCTAGAGATTTTCAGCCTTTTTTTTTTTTTTTTTAAGAGAGACAGAACAAGAACTGGGGGAGGGGCAGAGAGAGAGAGAGAGAGAGAGAATCCCAAGCAGGCTCCATGTTCAGCACAGGGCCCAACGCTGGACTTGATCCCATGACCTTGGGATCATGACCTGAGCTGAAATCAAGAGTCAGACGCTCAACTAATTGAGCCGCCCAGGCGCCTCTAGAAATTTCAGTTTCTTAAAGGAGCTTTCCTCACTATGGCACATTTAGGGAGTACTGGATGTGGCACACAGTCCGCTCTGAACAGCGCCTTTTGTCCACCCTTGTGGAGTGTTCTGGGTTCTCTCTCTCCCTTACGGGAGTTCTTCCTTCAAGTATACACATTTCAGTAAGGAGCACATTCTAGAATAGCAGTATATGAATCAGAGCTTCATTCTGACCGTTGGGATTCCTCAGGGAGCGTAAGTATAAAATTAATTTTCCTCAGGTTTAGGGGTTTCGGGCAATCTTGAGGAGTGCCTGTTTTCATACTGTAATGGCAAGCGGAATAAACAGATATTTTACGTGAAAGTTGCCATTCACAGGGGGAGTTTCGGGGTAGTTTTCCCGAACGATGAAAACAGTACCTAGTTGTTTTTTCCAACTTGTGATTTTTGCAACTTGTGATTAACCTGCAATAGAGTAGTTATTAGTCTTTATCTGGCATCATACTTCTTGCCTCGGATGCCCTGTGACGTGAGAACAGGCGTGAACCAGAAATGGACTGGTTGGAGGGATGCTTTTGTATGTAGAGGGTCCTTAGAACAGTCACGATGAGGGGGAGGGGTAACATGGTCAGTTCAGGGTCGCTGCTCCTGGCTTCTTCCTGAGCGCTGATGCAGAGCCCCGGGGCAGGGATGCCTAGAGATGGACCAGTGTAAGGTAGTTGTGGAGGATTCGGAGTAACCTGGAACCAGGCGCGGGCTTTGGGCACCGTCACGGAGCCCCTGTCCCCTGAGGAACATCCTGGATGCACGCGTAGGCTTTATTTTCGGAACCGAACCTGGAGGCGTGCCTCCTGAGAGAAACAGTTACAGATGATGTTTAGTTTTGGCTTAAATAGTACGCATTTTTAATAGAACTATTTATGGTAAGAATTAAATGTGCTTATTGTGGGCCTGCCTTTTCCCAAGTGCTTAGTTTATATGGATTGTACATACACACCCGGATATTAACCTCTTTCTGGAATTAGGTTTGTCTAGTTGCCATATCCCCGAGGCTCACTCTGGTGCTTTTGCTGTGTTCGTCCTTCCTTGCCCCTTTGCTTGGATTCTGGCTTCCTTCTGGCCTGCCTGGCTCTAAACTCTGCCTTTCTTCCTGCTGCCGCAGTGACTAGGTAAAATCTAACGATGCAGAAGGAAGGGGGGGGGAATATCCCACCTCCCAGTTCCACTTTTCAGTCTGCTGGGTTAAAAGAAAAAACACCATTTCTTACAGAAGCGTAGAAGTGTGTAGCTTGGACTTTGAGCAGCAGGAAAAACTTCATTTTAAAAAGCCTTTGGCTCTGGAACCTGCCTGTCCTGCGTCCCGCTCCGGAGGAGTGTGCCTGTGGCTCTGTCACTGAGCTTACCAGTGCCCCACGGTGAGGGAGGGGCTTCAGTAGAGGAGGTGCGTGCGCGTGTGCCTGCCCCTCCCCGCCCCTCCCCGCCCCTCCCCGCCCCTCCCCGCCCCTCCCCTTCCCTCAGAATCCTGAGATGCAGTGAGGCCTGACCACATGGAACCACATGATACCGCCTTCTCCTCAGATAGTAGTGCATGTGATTTGAAAATAATCCTGTAAGTTCTGGCGATCTGAGGGCTTCCCAGAAACAGGGTTTTATCTAGTCTGATCGCTTCTGCCGGTTTCTAGACTGTGGCTCGCTGGACCTCCTTCCCCGGCATGGCTCCGTGTCCTCCAGCCACCGGTGGCCCTTCGTGTCGAAACCTCACATGTAGCACAGCCACCGGACTTCTCTCGAAAACGTTCTGTTTTCTTCATCCGCTTTCGCTTCGTCTCTGTAGTAGCATGTACCCTGGTCTGTAAGCCGGGCTCGTGTCGTTTGGGCTGTGTGTAGGTGGGTGTAGACTAGACCACTTTGAGGACACGCTGTGAAGATCGTACTTGTATTACTGTGTAATGTTTTTTCCTTTTTTTTTTTTTTTATTAGGCAAGAAAAAGTCATATTTCCCACGTTGTTCATGGGTAACTGAATTTGTTTGCTGTGCTCTTTTCCTTCTTTCGCAGTCATGGTATATGGTGGAAGACGCATTAACAGAGTGGTGTTACTAACTGCATGGGGCTGACTCTGCTTTAACCAACTTAACAGCCCGCGAGTGGCCTGTCAGGTTCCCGTTGGGCCGACTGTCCCCCTTCGTACTGGCTCGGCCACGCAGGACAAGACAGTTGGTGGTGGCGGTCCTGGGGCCGTTGTGGCCAGCAGGCCTGTGACCCCTGTGATGTAGGGTCAGGGGCTGCGGTGATGACGCTGGAAGTCTGGGCGAGGGGGTGGAGTGTCCCTGTCAGGCCCGGGGATCACATCTGATTCGACTTCATGGAACTAGGGTTCTTCCTGCTGCCCGGAGCCCTCTGTTTTCTCAAGGCAGGTGCCAGTGCTGGTGGGGGCTCTCTCCTCCACACTCACTCGTGTATCCCCAAGTATGCTGGAATGTTCTAGACGGACTTGTGCGTGTACGATCTGTCCTGTCAGGAATGCACCTTTCAGTTCGCAGAGCTGCTGGGGCTTGTGTGAGCATCCGTTCATCTGGGAGCCTGCACTCACGCAGCACCTCCGGCCTTCTCTCGTCCTGTCCTTGCTGCTGGGAAGGGTTCCGTCTCCATGCTTTGTCTCTGTCACGAGAGATTTCTTGCCCTTCTGACTAGCTCTGTCCGCCTTCTCACTTCTTCTGTTGCCATTTTACAGCCGACCTTGGTATCTGCTCTTAGCTAGATTCTCCGTTTTTCAGACTCTCGAACCAGACTATGGTGGTAAGACCATGACATTTCATAGCTTCTGGAACCTTTTTGGTGTAGGTGATTCCCAGATCTGGTTCGCCATCCCTGCCCGTTCCCTCTCCACTGGGACATGTCCCTTTGGCTCTTTTGCTGCTCCTGAAACCCGATGTGGGGGGCAGGGGGTGTTGCTTCTCTTGGAGCCTTTTCCCCACTGCACAGCTTTCTGTTCCCCAGAGGACCTCGGCAGACACCCTCCTCCTTCTGCTCCTCCTCCCTTCCTCCTCCCCCTTCCTTTTTCCCTTCCTTTGGTTTGTTTGTTTCTTTTTCTCTCTCTCTTCCCCTTCCTTCCTTCCTTCCCTCCCTTCCTTCCTTCCTCTTTCTTCTTCTCCTCCCCCTCGCCCCCCACCCACCCCCACCCGGCCTTTTACTTCCCACACCTTGACTCAGGTGCCCAGAGAGGCCCTGGCAGATTGTTACTCTCTCTGTGCGTCATCCTGCCTTCAAATCAAGAATTCGCATTTCTGCCCACACAGAGGATTCGCCCACCTACTTGTTTTCCTCTTATATTCTGGATTGCACTGCTGCTTTCCCCGTTAGAGCTGGGCGGCATCGGGAGCACCGGAGTTGTTGCCGAGGGCTGTCAGGTGCCCTCTGACCAGGCGCAGACAGGGAAGAGAGAATGTGGCCTGCGCCCCATTGACAAGTTCACGGGGTGAGCCTAGACTGGGCTTGGGCTTGCTTTGGTCTCTTTAGTAATAGAACGATAGGGATGAACTTGGCGTTTTTTAAGGTCTATCTAGCTTGAAAATGCAGGAACCCCAGCCCTAAACCTGCATGTGGGGCCATTCTCCTGGGGTTTTTGCACGTCCCTGGGGGAACAGGTGCCGGCCGCTGCTTGGTGCCCAGCGGGGCCTGTGCCGTGCTCTGGGACCGGAGTCTGGTGGTCACATGTTTAAAGCGGAGGCCTGCCTCGTTGTTGCTGAGCGTCTAGGACTAGGAAGTGGGTCCTGGGGCCCTGGGACTGGCCGCTTGAATGACAGCCGGGGCTTGTCCCGTGGAGGCTGCAGTGGCAGGCGGGGTGCGGCCCTGCCCTGAGGAGAGTCACAGGCAGAATGGAGAGGGTGATCTGAAGTTTTCACAGGTGATGAAGCCTGGATGTCCGCCCTCCCCGAGCCCAGAAAGGAAAGGGGAGCTCCTGGGTGTGCTCGCTGGGGGAGGAAGTTGGGGGGGGGGGTCACGCCTCCCAGAGCCCCTCCTCTTGCTCTTGGTCTGAGTGTACCCCGCTTGATTCCAAAGGCAGCATCTCTGCTCTGAGCTTGGTTACTTCAGAGTTCAGCTGTTAACTCTTTCTTCAGAGCGGTCAGGGTCATTTGTCGTCTCTGTGCATGCCCGTTTCTCCGAGTTGCTTCTTCAGTGTATGAAACGATGAACCTGTAGGGTGTGTGTGTCTGTTCTCGTTCCTTTGAAGAGAACCTCTCTCCTTGAGCCCGTGTTCAACTCCCCGGACCCCTGTGATGAGCAGGTGGTGGCGGGGGGGGGGGCGGGGGACAGCGATGGCACGCGTGGCACGGTGCAGGCCCCGCGCTTGGCTGCACCTCTCAGATCGCTAGTGGGGCGGATTCCCCGGGAGCGTGTTCAGTATGGAAGGGCTGCGTGGCTTCCTGAGAGAGGTTCCAGCCCTGTGCTCCTTCGCTGGCTGCTTCCTGTGGCTGTGGGGGCCGCTGGGCGGGGCTGGGGCGCTCTGCACCTTCTGGGCCTGGGTGCCGGGTGCTGGCTGCAGGCTCTGGGGGCTGGGCTGGGCACGGCACTCAGGCCTCTGCAGAGAAGCCTCCCCTGTCTGGCTCTGCTTGGGAAACAGTTTAACAGTTACTTCTTCCTCCATCTTGTTAAGATATTCACGTGTAGTGTAGGAGATTGGGAGAACAAAGAAAAAGTATAAAGTATTAAACAAAATTTACCCGCTACCCAGATGGAGGAAAAGTAACTCGTTAAATTTTCTTTCTGTAACATATATGATTTTATATGCATATATGTGTAGCGTCCCCCTCCCCGCACATTCTAGCACATTCTAGATGTAGCTGCCTAGAAGTAACGTCCATTTATATAAGAGGTTGCGGTTTAGAATCTAGCACCTAACTACTTTTTTCCTTCACGTCGTTGAACACATACAGGTCGGTAACTGCTCATTCTACCTAGTGTTAATTACATTCTGAGTATTTCCCCGTGCTATTAAGGCTGTGGCATGTGTCTTTAATGGTCGTATAGAATTCATTGTTGAGTCGCACCATCGTTTATTTAGCGACTTCCCGTTGGCAGACACTCAGCCCAGCTCCGCAGGGGAGAGGTCAGGGCTGTGGCTGGCAGGATGGAGTTGCCGAGCGGGGAGCATGTAATCTCGCTCCGGCACCCCCGAGTTCTCAAGGCTCTGACGGGCTGGCGCCTTCCCGGCAGCCTCTCTCCCCGGGCCCCACGATCCTGCTGTGGGCCGGAAGGGGAGTGCCCGTAGAGGGCATGTGCATTTCTTGTCGGGTGTCGAGTGATTTTAAATGACAGTGTCTCTCTCTCCCCTTCCCTCCCTTCCCTTCCCCTCTGTGCTCTGGTCACCCCCACAGGGCAGTAAACGGCTTTGACCCAGCGCCTCCTCCTCCTGGTCTGGGCTCCTCGCGCCCGTCGTCAGCACCGGGTATGCTGCCTCTCAGTGTGTGAGTGCCCGGCCTCCGGGTGGGGGCGCCTGCCCTCCTCCAACAGCCCAGGACACCCACGCCTCGTCCCTCGGTGCCTGGGCCCGGCCTGGGCCCCTGCGTCTGCCTCCCCACGGCTGGCAGAGGGCAGGCTGCATGCGGCGGCGGCTGCTGGGCCCTGCCTGGCCCCAGGACTCTGCGCGATATCAATACTGGCTATTTTCTCTTCTCGCCGTGGTGCCGTTGGTCTCACATGATTGCACTTTTGTGGGTCACAAGGTGGCACGTCCGTGTACTCCTTGGTCACTGGATGCAGAAGTACCCATCATCATCACGCCTGCCCCATAGCTCCCACCCAGCTGTACGGATAGGGTTTAGTTGTGTTTAAGACATTGCCGACCTTCTAGAAGGTCTCCCCCAGATCAGGTCAACACGTGCCCCCGCCCCTCCCCCCAGCTCCCGCCAGCTCCCGCCCACGCTTCTTCAGCGCTCATGATCGCGTGTTCTCCAGCTCCACTCCCCACCGTGTGACCTGCTGCTGGTCGGGGGTCGGGAAGGTCACTGAATTAGGGAACATTTTCTGCACCTTCTGATTTTACTTTAGCGGTTATCATTCCATAGACTTGCCTCCCAGAGCAGCGAAATGCCCGTCTGGACCCCAGCTAGCGGGAGCCTCTGGGGCCGGGGCACCATCTGCTCCTCATCCGTGTGCCTCAGACTCGGGGTGAGGGGCGGGGGCAGCCTCCTTGCCAGCTCTCTGGTCCTTCAGTTAAGCGACATCTTTCAGGGCGTTTTGTTTTGTCCTCTGAGGGCCTGTCCACTTGTGTTAGGAAGCGTCGAGCGGCCCCATTCAGGGGGCTTCTGGTGGGCAGACTGGCCGTAAGTGGTTGCTCCCGATCATCTTGATTACTCTCATGCTGCATTTACTGTTTACATTTGTTTTATTGTACATAGGTTTGTAAACATTATCGCCTAAGATATTTGTATATAACTTGGGCTTTGTAGCTTTTATTTATTCGGAACTCACACGGCATGTTAATGACTTACGATGGTGTCCTACTCTGGGCAGCTGCATAGGATCATCATGTGGTTAAAAGAAAATACTTCCCCTCAAAAAAGTCTTTTAATGTGGAAACAATAAATTTCACAGAAAAAACCAAAACAAAACGGATTGAGGTTGCTTTATTGGGTTTCTGCCAGCCTGGGAGAGAAGACCAGAGTTGCAAAGCCCGGTTCAGAAATGTCCCTTGGGTTCTGACTCGAGGTGTGCAGACAGATGGCAGCTGTGTGTGTGTGTGTGTGTGGGGGGGGGGGCAGTGCAAAGAAAAGCTGGGCGGTCTCCCGAGGAGGTGTCTGATGCAGGTGTTCTCATGCTGGTTCTTGGTGCCGGTCTCTGCTCGTAGCTGTGATTTCCAGGAGTTTCCAGGAAGGCCTGGGGCTGCACATGGTGGTCTGGGAAGAGGGAGGAGGGAGGGACAGGGTGGTGGATCCAGGAGCCTGCCCTCTGGATGTGTTGCTTTTAGGACATGTGTCCGTGTTCTGCGGCTGGATGTCACTTGGATCTGGGCTTCTCTCCTCATCCCTCAGGTTGATGTTGGCTAGTGAGAGAAGATGCCGGGTGTTTGGGAGCAAAGACACAAAGTGACTGGATTTGAGGGATGGGGAGACTGGGGCGGCTGTACGAATGTGTCAGGTTCCGAACCCTAATGCTTGTAATGATGAGTGAAAATAAACCAGATAGTCTGTAGTCTTAAAACTGTAAGTGAGGGGCGCCTGGGTGGCTCAGTCGGTTAAGCGTCCGACTTCAGCCAGGTCACGATCTCGCGGTCCGGGAGTTCGAGCCCCGCGTCAGGCTCTGGGCTGATGGCTCAGAGCCTGGAGCCTGCTTCCGATTCTGTGTCTCCCTCTCTCTCTGCCCCTCCCCCATTCATGCTCTGTCTCTCTCTGTCCCCAAAATAAATAAACATTAAAAAAAAATTAAAAAAAAAAAAACTGTAAGTGAATGAAAAGTGAATCCAATTTGTAAGCAAATAAGAAACAGGAATAAGTCCGATACCTTTGTAAAAATCTCTTCTGTTAGTACGGGGCAGGAATATCCTGTTAGTCGGTTCTGAGATTGTGTTGTAAGCGGACTCACCGAGAGACCCTCGGGGTGCTGGGTGTGCTGGGCCTGGGTGCGCTGGCCGAGCAGTTGCGGAGAGAACTCGTCTCTACTCCCAGCTTCTATCCCAGCCATCTCTGCAAGGATTGGATCCGATCAGAGGTTTAAGGACCTAGCAGGTCTCTGTATTCATGCAGGAGCCTCAGATGGAAAACAGAAGTAGAGCTAATGCAGTTAAGGCACGGATGAGTCCCTGAGCCCTGAATCCTGGCCCCTGGCTCCCAGGTGATTTCTCACTTCCCTTCCAGCTAGACGCCCCTGGGATCATCCCCTGCAGACTGCTGGTCAGTGATGACTGGGGGGTGGGGGGGCGCTGGCTGCAGGAACCCATGTGTCTGTCATTTACCAGATGTTGCCACCTCTGGGTCCAGGAGAGCATGGGCCAGGTCCGTGAAAGGGCCGTGTAAGCTGCAGGCTTCAGGAGGAGACCCTCACGTATTTTTGGGTGTTTTTGTAGCCGCAGCGGCCCCTGGCACGGGAGCCCCCGAGGAAGCCGGCTGACTTCTTGGTCTTATCCTCCGCCTTCCGTTTGGATCATTTGGCTGAAGAGCCTACTTTGTACTTGCTCAGATAGTACGTTATGTCACCAGGCATGAAAGTTACCACGGACTTTTTAAAAAATATTTATTCTTGAGAGAGTGTGTGAGCAGGGGAGGAGCAGAGAGAGAGGGAGACACAGAATCCGAAGCAGGCTCCGGGCTCCGAGCTGTCCGCACAGAGCCCGACGCGGGGCTTGAACCCAGGTACCCATGAGATCGTGACCTGAGCTGAAGTCGGACTCTTAACCGACTGAGCCCCCCAGGCGCCCCGACCCTGGACTGTTTGCCCATCCAGCTGTCAGCCGCCCGTCTCAGTGTGCTCTCTCGCCAGGACTCCTGATGCCCTGCTCAGCCCGGCTCTCACGAACCCTTGAGGAGCGAGCCCTCCCTGCGCTGGTCCCCCCAGGTAGTGACACGCAGCTTCGCCGCCCGTCCCCACCCCTTGCCCCCCAGACGCCTTCCTACAGGCGAGCAGGGGCCAGTGTTCTGCTTCCTTCCAGCCCAGAATAGCCAGAAACTGCACCCCATCAACTCAGTTAAGAGCAGAAGCCAGAGGTGTAATGCTGAGCTCAGGAGAGGACGGGAGAACGAGATACAGGTGGCCCGAGAGCAGGAAGGGCTGGCTCAGCCCAGCTTTCAGATGGGAAGGGGGGGCACAGAGTTTCCGTTTCGGGCCTGAGCTCACACAGCAAGGTCACAGAAAAGCCGGGACTGGAAACCAGCTTGGGGCTTTTCTGCTGTATGCTCCACTTTTCCAGGCTTGGGGCCTCGCCGGCTGGCCTCGACTCTGTTTCGTGTCTCAGGAGATGAGCCGGTTTTGGCTGCTTGGAAACGATGAGCCGTGGGGGCTCACACAAGCTTGGTCTCCCAGGCCTGTGCCGGTCGGGTACCGACTCTGCTTCTCCCAGCCGGGCCTTCCGAGGGCCAACGTGGACACTGGCTCTGGGAAAGGGGAGGTGTCCGGGGGCGGAGAGCCGTCCTGCCTGGCTGCTGGCTGCTGGTGGGAACGAGGCCAGCCCAGGGATGGGTCCCAGCAGTGAGGTTAGAGGACACTAAGATGAGCCTTTTCATCATTCCAGCTTTACTTCATCGACTGTGTTCCTGTCTATATTTGCCCCAAAGTTTGAAGCAAATTGAGAACATTAGCTGGACCTTAAAAACGGAGGCTTGTTACTTGAGTCTTTCCTAAAAATGGGGGCCGGGTGAGGAGGCGTGTTTGTGAGTCACTTCCCTGTGACTTCACGCGTCTTACCTGAAAACTGGTCCCATGGCAGTTAAAAACATGATACACGGGGGAATGCGGTAGCCCTTTTGTAAGGATTAACGTGGCGGACTTCCTTTATCAGCTAGCGCGAGTCAAGAGGCAAATTTGAAACGAGAACACAGCTTGCAGGTGCTGGGGCCGGGCGACCACGTGGGGTTGGCCATTCAGGGTCACGCTTGCCCCCACAGGTCTTCTGCTAGGGTTTCCTGTCCACTCTGAAGCCTCCCCGAGGGAAACGAGGCACGCTGAACCCAGATCTGTCCGTCTGTGGGGTGTTTTCTAATACCCCCGTCGCGATCCGTCACGATCCGTCGGTGGGAGGCGAGGGAGGAGGGCGCTCGGCTGGCAGGCCTGGGCAGTAGGTTCTCTGGCACGCGCTTGGATTCACGGTCAGGAGAGTGAGGTCTGAATGAGTTCAGAGCCCCATTGCTCCCTGTAGGTAGTCGGTGGAGTTAAGAAACACGTTTTTTTTGTCTCCAAAGATAGTGATTGCTTTAGCCAGGGAGGAAAAAAAATCAAGTTCCGTTGTCACCTAGGATTTAGGAGAATAGGTACACTTTTGCATTACTGGTGTCACTAAGTTACTCTCTGTAAGCTTTTGATCAGTGTAGCAGTGTGATCTGCTAGGAAAACTCTTCTCTTTCTCCTTTTGGGAAAATCGCCCATAGCAGTAAGGACGAATAAAACAGTCTCAGCGGCATTAACGTGAATGTCTGATGGCCGGGGATGGTCACGAGGACTCTGTAGCCGAACAGGATACCACGGGGCCGTTGAGATGTGGGCGTGCGGACGTGCTAACACACGGGGATGGGAGTAGCCACTGGGAAATGGACACGGATGAGCATGTTGTCTGCAGCTTTATTTAAAAAAAAAAAAAAGAAAAGAAAAAGATGCAAATAGTTTGTGTGTTCTACAGTTTCCTGTGAAGTTGCCCAAATTCATTTTTCAAAATGGAAGTGACGAAACATTTTCTTTCCTGGTCCAAGTTGGCCCGGAGACCTCTGTGCTGAGAATTCGGGCCGGGAGCACAAAGCAGGGGCTCCCTGACCTCTGCCGGCCGACTGGCCATCCCTGTTGGGCAAGTTAAAAATACACATACCCCTCAGGCTCCCCAGAATCTCCTAGAATCTCAAACCCAGCACACCTGTAAGATACACCTTTATTTTGTGACCCGTTAAGAAAACTGCGCCAAGGGAAATGCTCGTTTAGACTTTTTATATTTATTGAAAGAGCTCTTTCTGACCATGTTAGGCACGTTTCCGTATCACGGTTCGTAAATAAAAAGTAAAACAGAAGAGGTTTTCTTGAAATTTTGCACTGTGGTTCCGGCGCTCTGAACTGTCACCGCCCAGAGTTCTGTTGTGTTTCCCCAAACAGCGTCGTCCTCTGGGCCATGGTGGGCGTTGGTGACGTTCGGCACTACTGAAGAGCTTTATTTTGCTCTCGGCTCCAGAAGTTTCTTCTAAGTTGCTGATACTTACTCTGCAAGGTCTGATGTCGGGCTTTCCCGACCTGACCAGGAGGAGCCTGGCGATGACAAGGTCACAGTTGCCCCTTGTTGATGGCGATCGTGGGAGATGATGCCCATATGTGAGAACATGGGCATCTCAGAATCTGTGCAGCACAGCACTTCGAGGGAGGGCTCTGTCAGAGCCAGTGTTTCACGGTCTTGATTGTGTCACGTGACGTCATTAAATAAGGTTTCATGACATCCGGGCAGCAGGGAGGGAGCCATTAGGCTACTCAAAAAACAAACAGACCTCCCTGACTTACTCATGCGAATTTCTGGTTCCGCATCCTTGTTAGAGAGTTTTGCGTTTGATTTCTGGCAAGAATTGCATGAGACCCTTTCACGCGATTTGCTAGATTCCCCAATGGCAGCCGGGTGTGCAGGGTCCTCGGCTGGTCCTCCCAGCTGGCACGGGACACGGCGTTTTAGCCAACGCTTGGGATGTGGGAAAGCTGTCGGTGCAGACGTATCCCTCCCAGAGTGACTGGAAGCCTCCGCGGGTTGGGACTTGGCTCTGGTCTCAGCTGCAGGCTTCACGCCCTGTCCTGGAACCAGGGGAGAGAAGCCACCGTCTCACTTTCTAAACTTTCCAGCCCACGGCCTGTTCCACTATGGGTTCTTTCTTTTTTTTTCTTCTTTTTTTGAGGTGGTCAAGTTCCACCTGACAGGGTGTGGTGTTTCCTGGAGTGTGACAACTGTGGGCACTTTTCTTCCCCAGCCTTGACAACAGCCGCCTCTGTGTCCTGACCACACTGGCTTCAGGAGGAAGGGGCCACGGGTCGGTCAGACCCAGAGCCATAGGGAGGGCCGGCTGGGAGCAAGTTTGGTGCTCTGGCCCATACTTCATCGATGTTGGGGTTTCCAGGGATGGGGAAGATCGGTGGCGGTACGGAAATGTGACAGGGCTGGTCTCTCTGATGGCGGGGTTTCAGAAGTATACTCTCGGGGCTCCTGGGCAGCTCAGTCGGTAACGCGTCCGATTTCAGCTCCGGTCATGATCTCGTGGTCTGTGAGTTCGATCCCCGCGTCCGGCTCTGTGTTGACAGCTCAGGGCGTGGAACCAGCTTCGGATTCTGTGTGTCCCTCTCTCTCTCTGCCCCTCCCCTGCTCATGCTCTGTCTTTCTCTGTCTCAAAAATAAAATGAAAACATTAAAAAAAGTATACTGTCAAGCCAGCCAAGCTAGGGACAGGTCTGTTATCCCCACTAAAGCAAATTAAAATAATCTCTGGGCCATCTGCATTAAAAAAGGAAGCGCCTGCGGTGTTCTGCATGACAGCTCGCAGATAAAACCCCAGCAGAGCCCGACTGCGTCTAAACCTCGTCCGGCCTGAAATCTTCCGCACGATGTGCCAGGCCCCTGCTGGGTGGCAGCTGGCTGGCTTGAGTCTCTGACCCGCTCGGAGCCCCGCTCCTGCACACCCTCTTCCTTGGGCTGCCTCTCCTTGGACTACAAAGCGGTGGCTAGTTAGGAGAGGTTCCTTCTGGGGAACATCTTTGTGGAATCTGGAATGGGACCGGTCCACGCAGGTGATGTGTCCCCTGATTGTGCTGGCGCGGGACGGCCGAGCGGTGTGGGAAACACCGTTACCGCTGTCGACGTAACACCAGTCAAGCCGGCCACCAGGCAAGGGTTCCTGCTTTTTGCGAAAAGCTCCAAGTCCACAGACGCCTGGTGGGATGTTGAACGTGAGGGTGAGGACACGCGTGAAACATGGTACTGCACTCCTCCTCTTGTGTGGTAGTGACACAGGACAGAGGGAGCGCTTTTGCCTTTTTTTTTTTTTTTTATTACATTCCCACCACAGCCAGGCAGCCTGGCCAACCAGAACCGGCCTGACCGGAGACTGTCACGGAATAGAAAAAAAAAATCCACATTCTCTGGGGGGTTGTGTGTTCCCTCGTGTTTCATTTCAGCCTCTCCTCATTGGCCCACACTAGGGAGGCTGCCCTTGGATCTCACCCCTGAATCCTCCCCAAAGCATTTTAAGAAACATTTTTTTAACGTTTATTTTTGAGAGAGAGAGCGAGCGCGTGAGCAGGGGAGCAGCAGAGAGGGGAGGCACAGAATCCGAAGCAGGCTCCAGGCTCTGAGCTGTCAGCACAGAGCCCACGCGGGGCTCAAACCTGCAAACTGCAAGATCACGACCTGAGCTGAAGTTGGACGCTTAACCGACTTCAGCTACCCAGGTGCCCCCCCCCACCCCCCGTTTTTGTTTTTTTATTTTTGAGAGCGTGAGCAGGATTTGGGGAGGGCAGAGCGAGCAGGAGATGCAGAATCTAAAGCGGGCTCCGAGCTGTCAACACAGATCCCGAAGTGGGGCTCGAACCCACAAGCTGGGAGATCGTGACCCGAGCCGAAGTTGGACGCTTCACCGAACCACCCGGGCGCCTCTACCCAAAGCATGTGCGGACGTCCTGCCCGAAGCCATAGTCTGAAACGGCTTGAAACACGGAATCCGGTAATGAGCACTGGTTGGTGCCCGAAACCCTCCTGAAGGCTTCATCTCGCAGCCCTGAAGTGCCCCCTTTTCCACTAACCGTTGGGTCTCCAGCCCCAGCGGCCCTTTCCCCCCGCCATGCGTCCACACGCTGGGGCCACTGTGTGAGCCGGACTCCTAGCCAAGCCTTGCCCAGAGAGCCAGTCCGTCACCCCTCAGCTTCTGGGAGCACAGCGCCCTCGGAAGCGGCGGGCCTGGCCGGCCGCGTTCAGAGTCTGGAGTTCACAGCCTCCAGTCAGAGCCCAGGTGGGACGTTGAGAACAGAAGATGAAAACAGATGCCACGTTTACACGATTATTGTCGTTTATTGAGGTCTGTTTATTCTCAACGGGTGCTGTTTCCTCCAAGTAAACAGAGCAGGCGTAAATATCTATAATGAATAAATTTATTGTCTTACAAAAATCATTGTCTAGAAATATGGGAATACAAGAAAAAAGATTCTTTGCAGTCAGGTGTCTGGTGGTCAACAGCCAGTACAATTCGTAAAGGGGGGGAAACCAAAGGTTCCGAACCCACATGACAAATTCTTCCTAACAGATGTTAAAGCTTTTAACCCAAAAGGTTGGTGTTTTCAAGCACGTTGCAGAGGATCAAGGATTTATAATTAACACTGATTCATTGTCACTGAATGTTTATAATACCACTTTGACTAGAGAGGTACATGATATGAAGCAAAGTCAGAACTTATACAGTAAGTTGTTACAGAGGCAAATAATGTATTTAACGTTGTCTTAGTACTGTAGTGTCTAAGGCACTTTCTGTAATGTCAGTTTGCTTAACTATCAACCAAAAACAGAATGCTAAATGTTCACTGTAACACTGTCCGGGGGGAAGGGAGGAGGAGAAATGAAAAAAGATTCGCGTCCACGGGCATGTCAACATTCAGGCAGATGGCATCGGTTCCCGAGGTTCGGTAAAACCTCCTCGACAAACTTGGAGTGAGTCTGGGACACAAAACTACTGTTTCCATTTTGGGCTCAAAGCAGCGGCTGAATTTGCAAAGGTCGGCATGCGAGCCTGGCTGGGAGGGTGGGGGCGGGAGGGGGGGGTGCTTTGCGCCACCCTCTGCGCGGGGCTATACCTGCGCCTGGACCAGGACTAGTGAGTGCACGGGCAGGGCCTGGGGGTGGGGGGCTCAGGGTCCGCGTGGGCCCGCCACCCGCAGCCGCACAGACCGGCCCTGGCCGGGGACCGATCACAGGGAGAGATGTGGCGACATCGCCAACTCATGGTGACCCCGAACGGATGGCGCTTCCCCCCCAACGCGACCCACCCTCCTGGTCTTTCCGAAGCCCCCTTCACAGTTTGCTCACTGAAATAGTGTCGATCGTTATTCGGAGGAAATACAAGGAGATACGAGTGCAGCTTACGTTCCACAATGTTCTAAGAGACTGGATGTGGCTGAGGAGTCAGGGGCCACATGAACACAGAACTAAATTACCTGTCTGTCGACAGAGAGCATGCAGAGCGACTGGGCAGCCCCGGGGGGGAGGGGGGGGAAGGGGAGGGCTGCCCCCCCGACCCCGATAACCCAGCGACTGGCAACGAGGGTCTGGAGTTGGTCTGGAAAACGATTTCTCTTCTTAACATGGATTATAAAATGGTCTCTTGGTGGATATATGGAAAATAGATGCAAGGATGAGACAGTCTGTTTAATAGGTGTAGGTTTTGTGTACGTATATATATAAAAAGGGGAGCAACTGTACTTAAATCTGAAGCAGGATACGGTATGTGGAGGCCGGAAAGCCTTAAGACACAGTTGATCTTTCAGGAAGGAATCCCAGAGCTCGCCAGCTTCCTCAACGTGTGGGAGGCCCCGAGGCAGGCTGGCGCCGGCCGAGTTCCCACTGTCCCTCTGTACCGCCTCCGCTGGCTTCCTGGGGCTCTACTCGGACTGGGGCGGCTGCGTCTCGTTGACGTCGCTGGTCTTACTCTCCGTGTCGTCGTCCGACAGCTCCAGCGAGGCCCCTTCGATGTGCAGCTGACGCCGGCCAGACCGGCTGGAGGAGAAGCTGATGGGGCCGCCCCGCCTGGAGAGGACACAGAGCAGACGACGGGGCCGTGCGGTCGTTCCGCCATCTCCGGACTCGAACCGGGCGCCCTTCCTCAGGACGCCATGTGGGGTGGGCGGGCGGGGTCGGGAAAGGCTCTGCGGCCGCCTCTCCTGCACCCCCGCCAGCACGGGGTGCACCCAGCGGGAGGGCCCCGGTCTGGGACGCCCGAGCCAGCTGCTGTGACAGAGACGGGAAGGAAGACGGACAGAGGCAAGGTCCTACCTGCTGACCAAGCAGCAGCATTTTTACAGCGGCCAGACAGTCCGTGTTTTAATTAGGCTCTGGGGGCCGGGAAGGTCTCAGGTGCACGTTCTTGTTTTGGCTTTTTTTAGAACCCTTTGTACGTAAAAACGTTCTTAGCTTGCTGTGCACAAAGCAGCGCACGGCCTGTTTGCTGACGCCCGTGCTGGCGCGTTCTGAGGGAGAGAGGTAGGCTCTGGGGCGGGCGGGTCAGAGTCCGTGTGGGGAGGAGGGCGATGGCACCGGGGCCCCCTTGCTGCGGATGCCCGGACAAGGACGGGCACCTGGCCTGGCCCTCCAGCTTCGTGCTGGGGATTTGTGTCGTCCGCTAGTCAGGGGCGGAGGACCGCCGAAGGCCGGGAATCCCGAGGGGGTGAATGCCAAGTGGTTCGGGAGCGAGAACGAGTAACCGCACGTGAACCTAAGGGGGCCTCCGGCCCAGGCGCTAGGCCCACAGACGCGGCTGCCGGCCAGGCTCCCGCCACGGACTCTCCGACACCCAGCGCCTGTCCCGGAAGCCCCTGGGGTCGCTCACCTCAGCCGGTTCTTGAGAGTGCTGACCTCGCGGCTCAGGCCCTCGTTGGCCTCCGTGGCATCATCCAGTTCCCGCTGGAGTTTACGCCGAGACGCGTTGGCACGCGTGGCTTCCTCTTCCGCTTCCTCCAGCTGCCGTTTCAGCTGCTTCATCCTGGCGTTGGCCTTCTCCATCTTGGGGAGGTCACGGGACCAAGTCGGACCACACCGGGGAGATCAGAGTCAGCACGGCCACATCCTGAGCATTTAGCACAGCTCACCACCCCGAGAGCCACGTGAGCGCACACATGTACGTCCGTGTACACACACACACACACACACACGCACACGGGGGATGGGCTGAGCCTCTTGGTCAGCCTGCCGCTCTCAGCAAAGCCAGTGTCTACCAAGCAAACCATATACTAAAGGAGACTTAAAACATGTAAGATCCTACCCCCCCCCCCCTTGAGTTTTCCGCAGAAACGACAGTTTAGGGTCTTCACGGGAGTGCCCCGTGGGATCACGAGGAGGAATCCCTCTTCCTGCAGAGTACGAGAGCCAACGATGTGGACGGTCTCCAGCCCTAGCAGGTGGCAGTTTCTACAGTCCGTTCAATGCGGGTGTCTCGGAGGGTATGTTTGGATTCAAGTGCAGAGCCGTCCGGCGAGCGGACACTGGAACTCTGTGACGCAGACACGCGCCAGTGCCTCGCGGGTCTCCCCCTCCCGGAACTGCCCTGGGTGTTGCTAGGTCCTGAAGGTGGGGGATGGAGGGAGAGCCTGAGTGGAGCCCGCCTTCCCTCCCCGTGTCTGCGGTGACAAGTCTCATCACGGCAGAGGGAGCCAGAGGGAGAGCAGGGCTCCCCAGGCAGCAGACCGAGCGGACGTGGCCGCGGCAACCGGTCCCGTTAGCGCTTCCCCTCGATGCGGAGACAGAGGTGCCTGGGTGCACGTGAGAAGACCCCGCAGGTCCCGCACACGGCACGTTTCTTCTGTCCGTGTCCACCCTGAGTCCAGCCAGTGCCCAGGAGCTGCTCTGGGCCTTCAGGGGGAGGATGGCACACGTTTGTGACGCTTTCTTACCCTCGCCAGTCGGTCGGTAACGCCGGGCCCGCCTTCTTCCCTTACCTGTTCTTTGTACTGATCTGCGTGGCGACGCTCGTCTTCCACCTGCATGAAGATCTCCTTCAGCTTCTTCTCCGTGCGGCGGACTAGCTTGTTGGCGGCTGCCCGTTCCCTGTTCAAGTGACCAACGCGTTAGTGTTCGCAGCTCTAGAAACGACAGCTGAACGAGGAGAGCGTTTTTAAGGTCCTTTTTGTCCGGGAGAGGACACAAGCTAGACTTTTTCCAGGACCTCTGACCAGAATGATGGTGTAATTGCTGTGGCCCGGAAACCTTTGTTTCCCCTCTGCTTAAAGTATGGGTTCCCTCTCAGGTATCCTAACGGCGCCAGGCAGAAAACGTGCATGTGTCGGGGCTTGACACACAGCTGTTGGTCGCTTTATTCAGTGATGATCTCAAGGGCAAAGCTACCTGTCCCATAAACTGAATTCAGAGTTTTTGAGGGCAAAACTTTGGTTACTCTAATTACCTAACTTTTTAGCCTGAAAACCAAACTAAACCAAGACCCAATTTATTAACTGACCGTTTCAATTTAAAATTGACGGACTGCCTACCAAGACCCTAGGGGCTAGTGCGGCTCTAACAGTGACTCTTGTTGGAGCCAAGCTAATCAGCAGGCTTCTAGACGGGCCCACACAGGCCCTGATAGGCCACATGGAGAACTGCTCTGAGAACAGAGAATATTCTTTTGTTCCTTCACAAATGTGATGCAAAAATGGACAGCCAGGGAGCTAGCTGGAAAGGGCAAGTCATGTTAATTACGGCAGCCGCCAACAAGCCCTTTTATCCAGATGCAGTGGAGTCTGGACAGCGGGAAGCCCGGGGTTCCTCTGGCACCAGGAAGTCACCAGCACGGGCCGACACCACCTTCTGTCTCCCACTCGGGTGACAGGTGTCCCCGTGCCACCAGAGGGCCAGGGGCGTGTGGCGGTCTGGGCTGCGACTCCCGGGCTCGGCCCGGACCCGGCCTGCAGTGGAGACGCAGGGAGGTCTGGGGGTGAGGGCGGCCGCACCCTCTTACTTGGCTTCCTGCTCCAGCTGCTCCTCCAGCTGCCCGATCTTGGCTTCCAGGGCCGAGATGGTGGCCTTGAACTTGGACTTGACGGTGCCCTCCAGTTCCTGCAGCTTGGCCTTGAGCTCCTTGTTCTGCCGCTCCAGCTGCTGGCGCGCGTTGTCACTCTTCTGGGCGGCGCTGCGCTCGGCCGCCAGCTCTGCGTTCAGCGTGTCCACCTGGAGAGGAGAGCCGGGTTTAGTCGCTCGCGCCACGGGGACAGTGCAGCCCTTCCCGGGCGCCGGGCCGCGGCGCGGGCCACCTGCAGCGTGGTCTTGCGGAAGCGGTCGTTGAGCAGCTCCGTGTTGCTCTGCTCCTCTTCCAGCTCCTCCTCCAGCTGCGCGATCCGCGCCTCCAGACGCCGCTTCTCATCCAGCAGCGCAGACCTGGCCGGGCGGGGAGGGGACAGCGCTCAGAGCAGGGGCCGCGGCACGACCCCGGGGAGCTCACCTCCCCGCCGCTGGAGCTTTCTGGGCTCTCCTCTCTCCCCCGCACCCATCCCCGTCCCCCAGTCTGTCCACAAGCCCCGGCGGGGACGCTTCCGAACCCGCCACCCCAGCCCGGGCCCCGTCCCTTCTCCCTGCCGCACCTCCCTCTGTCCTCCACGGCCCGGGTCCACCTCCAAAGTGATCCTGGCACCCTCTACCCCGGACTGTGCTAGAAGAGGACCGTGATGAATCCTCAGGGCGGTAATTAAACGGAGAAAGAGTCTTAACTGGAAAAAACTAGGACTTCACGAGAAACGCGTTCAAAGTCTTAAGGCATCTGCTTGCCAAACCTCGCGAGTCTGGGCGTGGAGACCTGCGCGGCCGGGCCGCACGGCCTGCGCCAATCGGGCTATAGCTCCAACTGTGCCTCCTTCGCGCCTGCGGTGGGAATGGCCGGTGAGGGGGTGGGGCCCGCCTGGGTTGTGCGGCCGACCGGCGCCAAGGCCGTCTGGACGCTCAGCAACTTGTGCCCGTCCGTGCAGGCTCCGAGCGGATGAGCAAGTCAACCACGGACTTCTAGGTGCCAGACGACCCGGCCTTCCCGGGTGACAGGTGGGCCCCGGGGGGATGGGCTGCAGGCGCCTGAGCGGGGAGGGTGGCACCGTCGCCGGTTTCTAGCCCATCCTTCCCGCCCGCTGCCAGGAGACTCACTTGCCAGAGGCGCTGTTGGCGATCTCGTCGGCCAGCTCGTCCCTCTCCTGCTCGGCGTGGCGGCGGGCTCGCTCAGAGGAGGCGAGTTCCTAAGGAAGGTCGGAGTGGGATTTAAGCTCCGGGTAACGGGTTCCTCAACCGTGAAGCCTGCCGGCCGCGGCCACCCTGGCTCCGGCCCCCTTGCTGCTGCCGGGCCTGAGAGATTAAGCCACAGCCTGGCTGAAGACAAGCCGGGTGACGTGCTACTGTCCACGTCCTTCCGCACAACTGTCCCCAGAGGGGACTCCCGCCATTTCCAACGGAAGAGGCAGCTCTGTTCCCACCCTCCCTAGAAAGCGGGTGTTTCTTAATCCTAAACGCGGCACAGACCTCCTGCAAGCCCGCAACTATACCGGCTCACGGTCTTGAAGGACCTGTCACGTACACAGTAGTGCAGTTTGGAGGTCAGGTCCACGGGACTGACCGGTGAACACCAAGGTCCCAGGAAACGCGGTAGTTGTGCAGGGAAGTGAGGACCACAGCGCCCGTGGGGAGTGTGGGCGAGGGTGAGCCCTCAGGCTTGTGCAGTAAGCAGGGCCTGGCTCCCGAAGGAGGCGGGAGTCAGGCTCTGAGGCGGTGCGGGCGGCTCTCTGTGAACCGCGGGCCGGGCCCGTCCTCTGGAGGAAGAACTGCCTGGTGCAGCTTTTCCACAAATTTCTTCGGAAGAGGGTTCGCCACAGGAGGCAGCCAGGGTGCGTTTCTTAGCCCACGTGGGTCAAGACTAAAATCCTGTTCTCAGGATTTGAGAACCGCGCCGTTTCCCTTACTGCACAGGTGAGGAAACGGAGGCCTAACGGATGACGCGATTCGCCAGGTGCCAAGACTGGTCGGCGGCAGAAACTCGGGGTTCTGACTCTCCCCATCTGGGCCTCTTGCCACCAGCTGGCGCTTCCTGAAAATGCCGTATTTGGCAAAAGCACAGCTTTAAAGATGCCCGTGGAGCAGGGCCGCATAAAGAGTTCGCCCGTGTGCTTGGCATGTGTGTTCGCCTCTTACGTCAGCGCACGGGACGTAGGCGAAAGGCCCGGGTTCCGGCACATGCCGTCCTGACCCGTGGGGTGGAGCGAGCCCAGCTGGGAGGGCAGCAGCCACGATACTCTGGGCCCGACCCCAGGGCCTCAGATCAACAAACACCGAGCATCAGCTCTGCCATCTGGCCTCTGGTGCTCCGTCCTTTGCCCACTGGCCGGGCGTGCCGTGGACACCCACTGGGAGAACCCGTGGGAGAAAGGGGAGGAGCCTGAGGGAAGGAAAAAGAAACAGAAGGGCAGGGCTAGCTTTCCAGGGGGTCTCTTCTCCCTTATCTAAAGTCTGAAATAAACACTTTCTGAAAAGGCTGGGAGTGTGCTTGGGTACGCAGCTCGTGCCCTGGGGGCCTCCGGGAGGCAGGCTCCCAGAGCCCCCTCCCCTGAGCGTGTCCCCGTCAGCTCCACGATGAACCACACAGATCTTGAACATTTGCTTCACGGAGGAGCAGGTGTTCTTTTAAGCAGACGTGGAGCATTTTTAAAGACTGGTCATGTTCTAGACCCTACAGCTGCTCCGGTCTCTATTCTCTAGCCACAGTGCAAGAAAACAGAGATCAACAAGAACAAAAATCCACACATTCGGAAATTTAAACCACACTTTTAAGTTGCTCATGGAATGAAGGAAACCATTATTGAAATGAGAAAAAATTGGAATTAAATGGTGACGAGAGCATAGATTTTTTAGGACACAGTGAAGACAGGACTTGGAGGGGAATGTGCAGTGTTCTAGGAGCAGAACCGGACAAGAGAAGAAATGGAAAATTAACGTGTGTGACTCAAGAAAGCAGAAAAAGAAAAACCCAAAGGAAGTAAGGATCAGAGCAAAAATCAAGGAAACAAAACAAAGAGGGATCCAAACCGAAAGCTGCCTCTCCCAGGGACCTTGGGGTCTGCTCAGTGTCGACTCACTTGGTTTTTAGTCCCTTCTCCATCCCCGACACCCTTCTTTCTTGCAAGCTCTGCTCTACATTCAGGGTCTTTGGTGACAACAAATCCATCATTTCTAGGTGTTTGTGTGGGCGTGTTTTCGTATTAACGGAAAACAACATTTCAACTCAAGTGGCTCTTCCCTTTCCTAGGTTGGAATACTTGTGCTCACCGTTCACACAGCGATGTGTGGACACACACATTGTGTGTGTGCAGTCCTTTGTACGTCACTCACATCTCCATAAAGCTGTTAAAATAAACCTGCATGGTCAGGTGTGGCTACCGCGGACGTGACCCCATAGTACACGTAAGCCCCCATCAGTCCCTCTTCAGGAGAACTTCCAAAACAGATAAATGAAAGAAGTGATCAAAAGATGAATCACTCGGGGAGTCAATGAAACCTGCAGCTTCCCTTTTAAGTACCACAGGAATAGTGCTTCTATGTAAACCAGGGCGGTCGTAGAACACTTAAGAGTTCAACCATCCCGATGCTTCCCAACACTAAATCAACACCACTGCCTTTTATAACACATGGAGCATGGCCTGGTAAGTCGCTCCAAAAGTGACTAACCAGTCCCCTGGCCGTTAGCCAGGTAGAGGAATATACAGGGTAAACATTTTTTGAACAAATGGATGAGGAAGTAAGTAAACAGACCTCTTGCAATTGAAGGATTTCGGCTTCTAGACTCTTGAGTTTCTTTTCACTCTCTTTGGATTGAGCAAAAATCTCATCCCGGGATGCACGAGCTTCTTCTAATTCACGTTGGTAATCCTTCATCTGAGCCTAAGATTAAGTAGGAAGAAGGTTTTAGAGGACTTTCTGCTCTCAGATTTTAAACATATTGTTTCCGGATTATAAAAGTCCAAGTACAGTCACTGTAAATATGAAAGCATACGGCGGGGCGCCTGGGGGGGGGGGCCTCATTCGGCTGTGTCCGACTCTTGATTTCGGCTCAGGTCATGATCCTATGGGGATCCTTGGGGGATCGAGCCCCAAACTGGGTTCCTCAAGCAGCATGGAGCCTGCTTGAGGTTCTTTTCTTTCTCCCTTTGCCCCTCCCCCGCTGGTGTGTGCACGTGCAAGCTCAAAAAATAAAGTACATGCCAGTGACAAAGGTATCGCAAGAGAACATTTAGAACAATATCCCTTATGAAAATAGATGGAAAAATCAACAAAATAGTGGCAGACTGGATCCATCAGTTTGTATAATCCAAAAGAATTATACACCATTATATCCCAAATCAATTAATACAGCCGTAGGATCATCTCAGTAAATGCAGAAGAAGCAGGTGACAAAATCTAACACCCTTTCATTATAAAAACAACTCAGTAAAATGAATAGAAGGAGACGTCCCTCAACTCTGATAAAGGGTATCAGTGAACAACTAACAGCTAACATACTGAATGGTGAAAAGACTGAGTGCCTTTCCCCTATGATTAGCAATGAAGCAGGAAGTCTGACTTTGCCACTTCTGTCTAACCCTGTAACAGTTCTAGTCAAAGCAGTTAGGCCATGGCAAAAACCAGAAAAGATGTCCAGACTGGAAAGGAAGCAAAAAACCTAGCTTGATTTGCTGATGTGATCTTGTATACTGAACATCTTAAGGAATCCACCAAAAAACCATTAGAAGAAGCCAGTTCAGCAATGTTACAAGATCAATATACAAAAATCAACTGTATTTCCATATACTATAAACATTCCAAAAATCAGGAAAGCAATCACACGTATAAGCCTCAAAAACAAAAAAAACAGGGTGCCTGGGTAGCTCAGTTGGTTAAGCATCTGACTTTGGCTCAGGTCACAAGATCACGGTCTGTGAGTTCAAGTCCCGCATCTGGTGAGCTTGAGCCCTGGGTGAGTCCTGCTTCCCTCCCTCTCTCTCTGCCCCTTGCTCAATTGTGTGCACGCTCTCTCTCTCAAAAGTACTTAGGTATAAATTTAGCTAAAGTATATGACTCGTACACCAAAACTATAAAATAAGATCATCACTGAAAAAAGAAATGCTAAATAAATGGAAAGATAATCACGTTCATACACTGGAACATACGCTGGAAGACAGTATTGTTAGGATGGTAAGTCCTCTCCAGATCAATCTACGCAGTCAACAAATTATCGAAATTCAAGCTGGCCCACATGCCGCTTGCAGGTTTGATCATAAGATCTGTAAGGTTTTAAAATGTGTAATGTTTAAGTTGATCATAAAATCTGTAAAGAATTGTAAGAAACCAGAAAAGCTAAACAGTCTTGAGAAAGAACAGCAAAGCGAGAGATGTTACGCTTCCCAATTTGAAAACTTACGAAGCCGCGGCAATCAAGACTGTCACACTGGCATAAGAAAAGATATATAGATCAACGAAAGAGAGCTGAGTCCGGAAATAAACACATAAATCTATGGCCAGATTTTTGACGGGAGTGCCAAGAGCCAAGATAATTCAATGGGGGAAGGAAGAGTCTTCTGGGGTGCCTGGTTGGCTCAGTCAGTTAAGCATCTGACTCTTGACTTTGGCTCAGGTCACGATCTCATGGTTTGTGGGTTTGAGCCCACATTCAAGTGTGGAACCTGCTTGGGATTCTCTCCCTCCCTCTCCCTCTTCTCCGCTCATGTGGAAAACAACAAACTTAAAAAAAACAAAAAACCAACAAAAACTAATTCAACGGGTTAAAAAAAAAATCTGAAAGTGTAAAACTCTTAGGAGAAAACATAGGAATAAGTCTTTATGATCTGGGCATAAGCAGTAGTTGCATAGATCGGATGACAAAAGCACAAGAAACAAAAAATTTGTATTGTACACAGCAACACTGAGTGAATAGAGAATGGAATACTTGGAAATCATAGATCTCACGAGAAGCATCTAGAATATATACAGAAATGTTACAAAACTCAGTTATTAAAGACAACTCAATTAGGAAGATGAGCAGAGGATTAAGAGATTTTTCCCAAATAAGATAAGGGCCAATAAACAAGTGAAAAGATGTTCATTAGTCATTAGGGAAATGCACATCAAAAACCACAATGAAATACCACTTCATACCCACTGGGATGACTATAAAAAACGAATAGCAGATATTGGTGAGGACGTAGTAAAGCTCGAATCCCCACACACAGCTGGTAGGAAATGTAAAATGGGACCATCACTGTGGAGAGGCGGGGCAGGCAGTTACACAGAATTCCCACATAACCTAACAACAACCTATCTACCGAAGAGAACTTGAAAGCACACGTCTACACAAATGTTCACGAATGTTCATAGCAGCAGTATTCAGAGTGTCCGAAAAGTCAACCCAAATATTCATCAACTGTTGGATTAATGACCTGTGGGCAGTGCATACAATGGAACGTTATATGGTAACAAAAAGGAATGAAGTCCTAATGGATGCCACGCTACGGGTGAACCTTGAAAACACACTAAGGGAAAGAAGCCAGGCACAGAAGCCACATATTTTACGATTCCATTTATATGAAATGTCCAGCATACGCAAATCTCGACACACAGAAAGCAGACGAATGGTCGATTAGCGCCACACAGGGCAGATCGTGTGCAGTGACCGCTGCGGGGTGCAGGGTTTCTTTTCGAGGGATTTAAATGTCCAAAATTGCATAGAGGTAATGTTTGTAGAACCCTGTGAATGTACTAAAATACACTGAAAATAAGCAGGTAAGTTGCATGGTCTGTGAATTAAAACTCCCTACAGCTGTTATGTAAACAAAATCACAGTTACGTATAGTCTCTGTAATATGCTTAATAATCTTTGTAATAAGCTCGTCAGAATAAGAGCTTTGTGCTGGCTTTTTAAAAAAAATACAAGGAAGCAGTTAAGTTGCTTTTAAACTTATTATCCAGAGTTGGCTTTTCCTTTTCAATGTTTTATGTTTGTGTCTGTCCACGAACACCTTTCTGCGTGTGTGGCCGTGAAGGAAGCCGCCTGCGCTCCGTCCTCCTTTATGGACTTAAGCCCCTTCCTTGCATCCGTGGCCCCACCATGGAAATGGCTGGCAGTCCACTTACATTTAGGCGGTTTCCCTTTGTTGCTGTCACAAATACCACTTCAGCTGTGCTCTTTGCTCATAGGTGTTTCTTCTCAGATTTTGCTAGAACACATTCATCTTAAGTTTGAGAGCGAGAGAAGGAGTGCATGCGAGCGGGGGAGGGGGAGACAGAATTCCAAGCAGATTCCACGTTATCCGCACAGAGCCCGACATGGGGCACGCGATCCCGCGAACTGCGGAGATCGTGACCTGAGCCATCTGGCGCCCCTAGAAGACATTCTTAAGATGTGGAATCACCACGGCCAGAGAAATGGAAATTTTCTCAAGCTTGTCATAACTGTTGAGCCCCCCAGAAAAGGGCCTATTATGAGAGAGGGTCCGTTCTATCCCACAATAGCGGGAGATATTCTGGAAATCGGTCACCGCGACAGTGAAAACTGGCACATCACTCGAGCGGCCGAAGTGCTAAGCCACGATTGGAAAGAGGACGAGAGCCCGTGGCAGTGGGAGGGAGGGGAGCACCACCTTCCTGTTGGGTGGCTCGCGCGTAGCTCAGCGTCTCCAGGGGCCGTGTCCCGGACTTGCTGAGGGGCCACGCGCGGCCCGCAGACACGAGATGCACGCGTGCCGCCTCTGTGGCCCGCAACCCGGCCACCGCGTGCTCCGTCAGAGCCCGCTGGCCGCACGCACCTGAAGCTTGCGGAGCTGCTTGACCACCTCGTCCCTGGCTTTGTTCGCGGCCTCCGTCTGAGCTTCCAGGTCCTTCAGGTCTATTTCCAGTTTCTTCTTGGACGCGACCGCCAGCGCCCGCTGCTTCCGCTCGTCCTCCAGCTCTGCCTCCAGCTCCCGCACCTAACGGAGGCACCGGGGTTATGTCTGGCCAGACCCAGGTGTCCCCACCCGGGGATCGGCAGCCTGTCATCGTAGGTGCTCTCTGCTCCGGAGCAGCCGTCGTTAATAACAGAAAAGCCCAGGAGCTGCAGTTTGTTCAAAGAGGCCTTTAAGCCGAAAACCCTGTACGCACCACTCCCCCCCCCCCCCCCCCCCCCCCCCCCGCCACGTGATGGCACACAGGAGGCAGAGCCCTTCCCCTCCAATCTCCAGCTCCCGGCCGAGGTGGCATGACATAGTGGAAAGCCAGGAGACATTTTCTTGGGGTGGTTTCATCCGGGGACGCCCAGGCGGCCAGGTGCCGAGGTCTCAGGCCCCAATACCCGAGGGGAGCCAGCTCGGACGTGGGTCCCCGAGCCCAGGCCTGGCCTTCAGATGATGCACCCGGCCCCGTCGGTTCAGAATTACTGACCCACAGAAACTGGGAGCAAAATACATGCTCTTTGAAGTCACCAAGTAGGAGGTGACTATCTGGCAAGAAGTGACTAGTGTGCTAAATGCTGGTGCAGTGAAAATAACAAAGTAAGACCAATGTATTCCAGATCCAAGACCCGATACCACGAACTCCAAGGGACTGTCAAAATATCCACAATTAGATTTTAAACTAAACGTTTAAAATTAGAAGTTTTACATATGTTCGGAAAACTATACAAAATTCTAAATGCCCAGCAACTTTTTAAAACCAAAAAATGTAAGCATCCGGTTTTCCTTTTCCCAACAAGGGATGCCCAGCAACTTTTTAAAACCAAAAAATGTAAGCATCCGGTTTTCCTTTTCCCAACAAGGGATGTCAGGCGAACTTCCCCTTGCAAGGGGTGTCCGGGTTCTTTCCTTCGCCCGCACGTTTTGACAGTCACGGAATTTGCACCCAACCACATGTTCTCGGACATCCCACCACACGAGGCCTATTGAGTCATCGGTAAATCTCCTGGTTTGTCAACAGCAGTGCTGTTGTCTGAGAAACAGGAAACCAAAAATAATTACATTAGATTTCAGAGAATAAGCTAATCAAACGAGGACATAAATGGATTTAGCTCCAGCTGACGTGGGCCGACACGAACCAGCAGCATAAGGACCCACAACCGGACTCAGAGACCAGACAGGCTCGTCCCCGGGGGCCCTGCGTCCTTCCGCTTACCTGTTTAACCAGCAGCCGCTTCTTCTCCTCGTTCTGTTCATCTCTGGTCTGCAGGTCCCTCTCAAACTGGGCCTTCATGGCCTGCATGTTGACCTCTAGGCGAAGCTTGGCGTCCTCCGTGGCCTGAAGTTCATCTTCCAGCTCCTCCAGCTGGGTCCTCATCTCCTCCACCTGCTGCTCTAGCGCCCGTTTGGACTTCTCAAGTTCGTGCACCTAAACCACAGGAGGCAGCGGCACAGGGCTGAGCCTTGGCAGAGGCACGGACAAGGACAGTGGTCTGTGTTCTCATCGGTTACAGGCCCCCGCAGGGCACGAAGGCCGCTCTGGTCCCTCCTGGGCCAGCTTCCTGGCCCCGCTCCTGCTACGGCCCTGCCGTCCCCCGTTTTGGAGCACGCTATTCAGACGGCAGCACGGAGCTCCTGATGGATCACTCGTGCTCTATCATCAGTAAGGTCTTCTCCGGTGACCTTGAAGTGGAGACGTATTTAAAAGCCAAAGAACGATGAGCAGAGCACGGTGTCCGAGGAGCCCGTCTGTGGACTGGCCATCTGCCTGCTGTCTGCGCATGAAAGGTGCCGTGGGAGATCCCGTCTTGCTGTGAAAACCTCACCTGTGCTGCAGATGTACGTGGGAACTTGTAACTACTTAGGCGTGTCAGGCCTGTGGAGCGGGGGACGCGTGAGAAGTGGCCGGACCTTCGCCACCACACACCCCCACCTAGTTCTCGGTGCGGAGCGCGTCTGCCCCGCGTCCCCTCTGATCCGTCCCCGAGACACCTCTCAGGTGGCCACGCCGCCTCTCCCAGGGGCAGCAGGAGACGTGGCAGGGGAGGCCCCGCAGCCCCTGCTGCTGCTTAGGCACCAAAGTGAGGTCTGTGGAATGAACATGTCCATTATTCTAGTGAAAACTAAAAAGAACGAGAAAGCTGGGTGCCTGGCTGGCTTAGTCGGTGGAGCGTGAACCTCTTGATTGTGGAGTTGTGAGTTTGAGCCCCACATTGGGCATAGAAGGTTACTTAATTAAAAAAAAAAAAAAAAGAAAAGAAAAAGACAAAGTCATTGTGGAGTCGTCTACGTACGACTATGCCATCATGGCCACTTCTAGTCTAGGCAGCCTCTTGTCCGTGGGGCTGACCCTCCGGGCACCGGGCTGTAGGAGACCCAACAGGAAGGGAGGAGAGTCTTCCCTCCTTTATGATGTGGCCAGAGAGCCCCTATGTCGCAGCTTCCTGAGACAGGGCAAGTGCAACACTGTCTGGCAGATGATACAGATCAGGAGGTTAAGTGGCTCCTCCTGGGGAGAACGCACTGCTTCCGGCCCCAGCCCGGCCTCACAATCCTCCACACCTCATACACCTGAGGGGTGTGGGACAAATAAACATCACCCCGGCTCTTGTAGAGCGTGTATGCAGTAAAGGACAGCATCACAGAAACTTCCAGACTGTCAACGAGCCCCCAAAGCACTTGAAGCCTTCAGGGAAAACCAAGAGTCTCAGCTGGGAAGGCCCGGGCCAGGAAGGACAGGGGCCGCTGTCCTTGGCCCGGGGGGACCTCGTGGTACCTGTGCTTGGGAACTCCCTGTGACTCGGGAACAGTGACATTCCTGCCAGGACGTAGGGCGGGGGGGGGGGGGGGGACGTGAAGGTGACAGGAATAAACCAAGCGTCACCATCGGTCAGGGCCGCCACGAGAACTCGTGGCTCAGGCACCGAGAACCGAGCACAGACCGCAGGGTCCGACAGCTCGTCCCGGGAGACCTCAGTCCCCATCCGTGCACAGGCCAGGACGCCGCCATGCTCCTGCGCTGTCAGGAGACGCCTTCCCAGATCCTCCCCCGCAGGGGGCCGGGTCCCTGGGATACTCACGTTCTTCCCCACGTCGTCCTTGGAGCTCATCAGGTCTTCCATGTCCGCTCGAAGCTGCTTGTTCTGCCTCTCGTACTCCTCCTTGGCCTCCAGGGCCTCCTCGAGGGCCCGCGCCAGGGACAGGGCTTTGGTTTCCTTCTCCCTGGCCTCTGCCTCCGCGCGGTCTCGCTCCTCTGCATAGCGAGCAGAGATGTTCTTCTCTTCTGCTAACAGCTGCACGGAACGGTGTCGGGACACGTTAGAAACAACGCGAAAGCGACAAACACGCTTCTCATTCACTGTGTGTCTGACTTCCTGCTGAGCCCCCTACTGTGGTTCATGGGTGCTGTTTCTTTCTGCTTTTCTCCCTTTCCAATTACCTACAAATACGTATAAACACGAAGATTGTTTTAAACCACGACAGCAAGAGCGTCTGCCGGGAGGCGGCAGCGTGTGGCACTGGCCCTGGGACGCAGGGACGCAGGGCCCACCTGGTCGAACTTCTTCTGCTTCTTCTCCAGGTTGGAGGCGATCTGGCGCTGTTGGTCCAGGTCCACCGTCAGGTCGTCGAGCTCCTGCTGCAGGCGGTTTTTGGTCTTCTCCAGCTTGTCGTAGGCCGAAGCCTTCTCCTCCAGGCGCTGGCCCAGCGCCTCCGCGTCCTTCAGGAGCTTCTTTCTGGCTTCTTCCAAACTTTCAATTGTTCCTAAGTCATCGTCTACTTTCTTCTTGGTATCTGTCAGCTGGTTGTACGGGAAGAGAGACCCGCGTTAAACAACCCCAGTGACTTTTACAGGTGAGGAACAGAGAAAGCTCGTTTTCCGTATTTGGAGAAAAGACGTATAAATCAATACGTGACTGCGAGCAAACGAGGCTCAGACTGTAACGATGTCTTAGCTCATCATCGTTAAGAGGATGGCTGGTCTGCGTCCTTGCACAGCGGACCCAGTCCGAGGTCACTGTCGAGGCTTCCCACACCCTCACCGGAGTACCGGCACTTGGCTGGGTCAGAGAACACGCTTACGGGGCTTAGTTTCGTACGACCTAGTTAACTGTCCCAAGCGGAGAGGACGTCAGTCGCTAAGCGCACACGTCCAGGCCCCCGCGGCGTCCGCGGGCACACGCGCACCTGAGACTGCAGGGCCAGCACTTGTTTCTCCAGGTTCTTCCTGGCCTCCTCTTCCTCTTCCTGCTGCTCCTGGAGGCCGTTCTTCTCCTCCTCCAGCTGCCGGATGCGACTGCTCAGGTTCAGCTTTTGGCGCGTCTCCTCCTGAAGAAGCTCCTGTTTATTTCACAAGAGGTCGATACCGGAGTTACATTGATCACTGAACAGAAACACCTTTCTTAAAAACAAACTCACGGCACAAAAAACACAGCGCCTCAGTGGGTCACAACTACCCCGTGATCTTAAGAAACAAATGATTTAAAAACACGCCTGATAATTTTATAGACGATCTTAACAGAAATATTGCTTTTTAAAAATCTTGTTTTAAATGTTTATTTGTTTTGAGAGAGACAGTGAGCGACTGGGGAGGGGGGTGGGCAGAGGGAGAGAGAATCTCAGGCAGGTGCCTACGTGGGGCTCAAATTCATGAACTGCAAGATCACGACCTGAGCCAAAATCAAGAGTCAGGCACTTAACTGAACCACCCAGGCGCCCCCAAAATACTGCTTTCAACTTGTCCTTGAGGAACAGCAGTGCCGTTCACCGCAGGCACCCAGGCCAGGAGCTGAGTGGCCCGAGACGCCTCCGTCTCCAGCATCTCCGTACTTCTGGCAGACCTTTCTCCCCACTCCTCTGTCCCGTAGTTGAGGCACTTGGCATTTCTCATTATGCTTACCTCCAGTATCAGGCAACTGTCAGCTGTCTGTCCTTTACAAACTTCCTGCCAGACTGATTCCCGTGACCTGCCCCTGGTCTCCCACAGTCTCACTGACCAGGATGTGCCCTGTCATAGTGTAAGCTCCAAGAGATGTTTACCCCTGTATCCCCAGCATCTAGCAAATCAACGTTCTTATAAAGTTAGCACATTTAATAAAAAGATGTAAAACTCCAAGAAGAAAGTGCTGTGTTACTTTCATATCAAAGTTGTCATCCTAACTTCTGTCTGACGTGAAGACATCCCTAACATGTTTCGATAAGAAGGCCTCAACCTACCTTTTTACGAAATGGACTATTAGGTCAGTGTAACGTAATTTCAACCACAAAAAAAAAATCTTATTTAAAACAGCCGGCTATACTTGTGTGCGCAGTAGGACCGCTGCTCAGTGAGCCATGTTCCAGGCGGTGCCCGCTGGTGCCCACAAGCCTGCCAGACGCTGAGGGCTCTGCGTCCAGATAACTGAGCCTCAGAGACTTCCTGAGCGTCAAGGCCCGTTAGGATGCAAGATGGTTCCAAATAAAAGTTGAGCACAAAATCAGAGATGGTAAGAAAGCAATTGTGGGGCTGGCCTGTTCCACGGACTTGTAGATTACAGAACCGGCGGAGCTGTGACCAAGGGCCTTCACCCCCCAGAATACCTGTGTGTCCTGTAGTTGAGATTCCAGACTGGCTGCGTCCTTGGCAAATTTAATACCCTTCTTCTCGGCTTCTTCCAGAAGCGTGGAGACATTATCCAATTCATTCTGCAAGGAGGAAGGAATACAAGATTCAGTGTGATGCGACAGGAAGCAGACAGAAAGGTCCGGCCTCACCACTCTTCAACGCACACAAATACAGCAGTGTTTCCGGGGGAGGAGGAGGGATCCTGAAACCCCCAAACCCAAGGAGGACTTCCATCACAGGCGTTGCCTCCCAACAGTGCCCACAGAGGCAGGCACCGTGCCAGCTGCCGCAGACAACGTCAGAGTCCCTGCTGGAAGGACAGGGAGGAATGTAACGGCAGAGCCCGTGCACGGAGCGCGGTTCTCTGCATTCCTGCTCACCGTCTTGTTTTTTATCATGAAGAAACAGAGACTGCACTAAATTCTCTCTGTGGCTCCTCTGCTATGTGAAGAGGCTCCCAGATCAGCAGGCACTGTTATTTAATCCTTTTTCACACTGAGATGCATTAACCCTGTGTTAGGGGTGCAAGTAAATTCCTAGTTTTCTAGAGTTACAGGGATTTAGAGGAGTGTAAGTTCTCGTACCCCATCTAAAGTTCTTTTTAAGCTTAAAAATCTGGTGGTACAGATTTATCAGGAATATTTAACTATAGTCTTAAGGCCAGATTTCATGAACGACGTGGTAAAAACATTGCTGCCTTTTCCTCCTTCGTGACGGCTCTAACCTGCTCCTCCCCTACCAAATCCCCACGGTAGGAGACCTTTTGTAATTCTTTGTGAGTGGAGCAGGTAGTGGGGAGAAGGGTAGGGACGACAGGTGGCCCTTCACTCCGGTTTGACCCTCGGTCGCATTAGCGAAGGGAAGGTGCGCAGACAGCGTCTCCGTACACGTAAGGCAAGCCAACGACATTCCTGTTTTTACTCGTTTTAGCAACATCCTCTGGAGAGGGCACGTGCCAACAGTCTTGGCGGCAGTGTGGTGGCGGAAGGCTCTGGACTCACCAGAGACAGACCTCCAGCCTTCAGCTCGGACTCCGTCACCTGCAGGGGAGCGGCCAGAGGGCCGCCAGCTCCTGACTTTAGCTTCACGTTCCTCATCAGCCCGACGCGCCCAGGGGGTGACGTAAGGACGGAAGGAGAGAGCGTCCACAGGTGCCCACGAGGGTCAGTTGCCTCGCGTCCTTGCCACCCGGACGGTAACGTATGATGACGTTAGTAACACTGTGTAACGGCCTCTCTCTGGAGAACACCTCCCCGGACAGGCAAGAGTTAACAGGGGAGGCCCGAGACCGCTCCCCTTAGAAAGGCCCGTTGGCAACGCCGGCCCGGCCCTCGGCTGGATTTCGCGCGAGCGCCTACCATTCCCTAAAATAGAACGGCTCCCCGTGCCGTTTGCACAAAGCGGCTTGTGTAAACACCGTGCTGTATGCCGAACGCGTGCCTTCCTTCTGGGAGTCAGGCAGTGGGGCCGTCGGGACCAGCCCCCAACCAAACCGCTGGGCCCCGAGGCTCCGCGAGCTTCCGCGTGGAAAGGACGGCCCACGTGCCGGCCCAGCTCCCTGCCCCCAAGGGGGCCTGCTGGGAGCTCGCACCTGGTTTCCTCAGGGCCTCCCGCCTTTTCCCTTTACTGATTCGCTCTGTATCCTTTCACTGTGATAAATATGGCCGTGGGCAGGCCCCCGTGCGGAATCCTGGGAGTCCGCCCGGTGGTCTCGGGCGTCTGGCATAGCTCGGCTCTGGAAGCCGTTTCTAGTGCAGCACCACGGAACGTGCGTCTTTTCTCACCCACAGACATTGTTCTATCGTCTCGTCTTTATTGGTGGCGTAGGAGTCCACACTTGGACATGAAAGTTATTCCGATTACGCTCTTTCGTACATATTTCTGCAACGAGCATTCTCAGAAGCAGAGTCTGTGTGTGACCCTTATCTCCCTGGGTTACGTTACTAGACATCACTTTATTGGACTGTAGGGTATCCTATACGTACACGTGTCTTTGTCTTTCGTATGTATACGAACTGTCTTTTCTTTTTCAGGATTTTAATTTTGTAAGTATTTGAGAGAGCGCGTGGGGGTGGGGGAGAGGGAGAGAGAGAACAAGTGGGGGAGGGGCAGAGAGGGAGGGAGGGAGAGGCTCTGCACCATCAGCGTAGAGCCTAAAGAGGGGCTCAAACTCACAAACCATGAGATCACGACCTGAGCCGAAACCAACAGCCAGACGCCTAACTGACTGAGCCAGCCAGGCACTCCCAAGATTTTACTTTTAAGTCATCTCTACACCCAGTGTGGGGCTTGAACTCAAAACCCTGACATCAGGAGTCACACACTCTACCCACTGAGCCAGCCAGGCGCCCCAGGGTATTCATATTTTTAAGGCCTGTGGCACCAAAACTGCTGACCTGTTCTTTAGAAAACGTTGTCTCAATTTATACTTGGACCAGCAGTGTATAAAAAATCCAGTTTTCGCAAGTTAGCACCAACACTAGGCACCCGTTTCTGCACCCACTGCCCCACTTGTCTTACTGACTGGTCTAATGGAGCAGCTGAAGTTGTGTTTAAAGCCCAAAGCTATACCCACTGTTCAGTGTGGGATTTACTACAATTAAGGCCAATTCGTGCTGTCCGTCCCTGAGACACCTAGTAGGACTGAACTTAAACACACCACGCGCCCTGGACGGCAGCGGTCCCCAAGGGGCTCGACGGTCGCGGACAGGCCGCCGCGGGGGCGTCCCGAGTTGGGTTTTCCGGGCTCACCTGTAACTTGTTCGCCTTCTCGGCCAGCTCCACTCGGAGCCTGTCTCCTTCCGAGACCTTGGCGTGGAGCTCCTGCACCTGCGCGTCCAGTTTCTTCCTCTTGTGCTCAGACTCGGCCTTGACCTGCTGCAGCACCTTGACCTCACACGCCAGCTCTTTGTTGTCAGTCTCCAGGCCCTGCTTGTTCTTCTCCAGATTTGCCTTGAACTAGGAGGGGAGGGAAGAGAAATTTGCCAGTATTTTTAGAACACTCCATACAAGGCGCTGCTTTTTGTATCAGCAGGATGGTGCCCGATACCCGGGCTGCACTCAGCATCGGAGTGAGCGAATGAGAACCTCCGCTCTCCCCTGAGCACGGAGATCTCTGTGGAGGAAACGCCCTGGACTCCCTGCCCAGGGTAGGGGAGCCAGACGCGTGGGGGCTCAGTACACCACGGAATTCATCCTGGTCAGCGTGGGGGCGACTCGGGGTACGTCCCGTCATGTAATCATCCACTCGGGTTATCCTTTCTAGAAAACGTGTTCCGTCGAGAAAACTATTCTTAGTGAGGAGCTGAGACCCCTGTTGCTGGGGTAAGACTAACACAGGGGTGTTAGCGCAGGGGTGACCACAACAGGTCGCACGGCTGCAGGGATCGCCTCGTGGGGGGCCTGGGCCTGGGGATGGGCTTTTGAGGTGGTGCAGCTGGGGGTCGTGTGGGGGCTCTGGGGCCTGAGTGCCCGGCTTCACTCTGCCGTTCCACGTTCTGGCTGTGTGACCCTCGATTAGTTTCCTGACCCTGCCGGCCTCAGTTTCCTCATCCTCTGAACGGAAATGATAGTCGAGAGTCTACCGCACAAAGGTTGTGGTGACGGTTAAAGGCAACGCACGCGGCGTACTGAGCATGGTGACAGACACATGCAAATGTGCACGTCCAGTCAACGTTAATACCGAGAGCGCACGTGTGGACCCGCGGAGGACAGAAGGGGGCCCCGGAGCGGGAGCAGAAGGCACGAAGGAAGGGCGACGGGGAGGAATGGGGAAGGACGCCCGTCTGCCCCGGGGGTCAGCGGGGGGACGAGCTGCTGTGTTGTCAGGACGGAAGCCTGTGTGAGACTCGGGACGGGGATGGCGGCGAAAGGAGGGCGACACCGCGTGTGGTGGCTTCAGACTGCCAGAGGCGGGAGGAAGGAGGAGAGCGTGAGGGACACGTGAAATGGCCGCGGGGCCTGGGGACCGGCTGGCCGCAGATGGGGACAGGCACAGAGCGCTCAAGGGTTTTGAGCGTGGCCATCGGGAGGGGGGGGGCGCTGGTGGAGGGCAGCCCTGGGAGGAACGGGATTGGAGACGGCCGCCGGGTCCCCCCGGCTATTGAAAAAAACAACAAAAAGTCAAGGGCCCGTGACCCCTCGGGTACGCAGCGCCCTGCGAGCTGCCGGCCGTGTCAGCCCCCACGGCCGTGCCGAGGCCGGGCTCAGCACCGACTGGACGCATGTGCGCCCGATGGCCGATCTCCTGCAAGACACGGGCCCACGCGCCTGCCCCTCTCACCCTCTTGGCCTGTTCCAGCTGCTCCGAGAGCTCCTCCAGGGCTGTGGCGTGTCTCTGTCGCATGTCCTGGATTTGGGCTTCGTGGTTCCTGGTCTCTTCCTCCAGAGCCTTCTTCAACTCTGCCACCTCTTGTTCACGTTTGGTGCTAGACGGACACATCGTAGAGAAAGCGGCTCAGAATTAACCGACGGACCGACTTAGAACACGATCAAGCACACAGTGAAGCTGTGGTTTTGTTTCACGCAGGACATCAGTTTCCCCCCGAGGCGACGGACACGGTGTGATGCTTCCCAACTCCGTGACCCCGCACGACGTTAACCCTCAACCTCGGCTTCTGCACCCCCAGCACGAGGGTCACGACTGAACCCCGGCCTCACGAGGCTGTGAGGGTCACACGGGGGAAGTACTGGGCACAGGCCCTGGCCTAGAACGGCCCTCACTATGTTTGGGGTGTCGCCATCGTCACGCAAAAGATATCCCCTCAGTTCCTTTGATAACTATCTGGTCTGGTAGGTCCCGGAAAGCCGTGTGTCCGCTGTGACCCTGGGGATCCCTCCAGAGAGAGTTCAGCTCCCCTCAACTCCTCCGCTTGACGTACGGTCAGACACAGTACTCGTCCCTACGGTCACCAGACGGTGGTGGGGGGCAGGAGCTGGTTAAGGCCAGATGGCCAGCTGCCTGCCACAACCCCAGCGGACGTCTCACTGCAGCTAGAAAAGGTGGGTCCCCAAGTGGCTTTCCAGAGCTAAGGGTGGGGGAGGCCGCATCACAGGACAGCGTGTCCCGACGGAGGCAGGACTCTCCCCGTCCCTGTGACATAGCTGTAGTTAGGATCCTGAGATAAATCGAGGTCTGCTCTAACCTGCATTTAGGGAACGAAGATCATGTTAATATTAAATATCTTTACGTGGTTTTCCAGCGTTTTTGTCATTTGCTGTAACAGGTGTAGGGTGGTGACCTCGCTAACTGGAAGAAGACTTCACAGATCTGTCCGTCCCAGTGCCATCTTTACCAGAAGCGTAGAGCTTGATGAAGCCCGAAACCAGCACGGCAAATCCCACCCCCGCACAAGCTGCAGACATCAGGGGTCAGAGTGGCTGGGGCTTTACGACCGGTCTGAAGAACTCTGGCAAACTCGCGCCGAGGTTCGAGCACATCAGCAGTTAGGACGGGGACTCGGGTGCTGACTCGGGGCACGTTCTCCTCCCTTGACCGGTGCTCACAGGCAGCCGGACAGAAGGGATCAGAAGATTCTCTGTGGTCTCACTGGGCTCGACCCGGTGGGTGGGGGCCTGTCCCTGAGTCTCCTCCAGGGGAAGGACTTGGTAGAGGGGGGAGGTCACCGGACGTAAGCGTCAGCCCAGCCAGGCCGGACACCGCATCCGGCCACTTTGGCCTCGTGAATGATCCGTGCTGTCGGCCGTCACACGGCAACATCATTTCTCCCGCTAGCGGGGCACGGTCCTCCGGGTACGAATTCCTACATGAAACCAGGAGTCTTGCACGGCCCCCCCTCCAGGCTGAGCCACCCAACTGTTTTTCGTCTTTCACGGGAAGTCCTCCAGAGAGTTTGTGCCAAGTTTGGTTACTTTCACACCGACCCGGGGAAACACGCACGGGGAGGAGCCGGTGGGGAGGCAGGGGGGTCCTTGGCCAGAGCGGCTCACGCCAGCACCAAGACCCCGGAGCTGCGGGCAACCGGAAGTCTCCACAAAATGGCACCCACGAGCACTACGTTTGAGCCTGTCCGTGGTTTTAATAAACGTGCGCGTGTTATCAACTTATTTTCAAGAGGGGAGTGGGAAAAAAGGACCGGAGCCTTTTTTTCTATCGTGGTCAAAAAACCAGCTGAGAATTGAGAATTGACAATTCAATAAGGTCTAGTTCAGTGGTTTCCAGATTAAAAAAGAATTTTTCTTTGACGTTGGTTTTTGAGAGAGAGTGCAAGCGGGGAAGGGGCAGAGAGAGGGAGACACAGAATCAGAAGCAGGCTCCAGGCTCTGAGCTTTTGTGACAGCACAAAGCCTGACTTGGGGCTTGAACTCCGGACCGTGAAACCATGACTTTAGCCAAAGTTGGACGCTTAACTGGCGGAGCCACCCAGGCACCCCCGTTGCCAGATTTTTAAAAGCAGACCTTCTACTGGGAAGGCCGGGACTTAACCCTGCTGACAGCAGGGCTGTTCTGAAGAGGGGGAGGAGGCCTGGCCCGGCCTGGCTCACATGGGCTTCGGCTCTCTCTGGGGACGTGACCTGTTCGTCCCTGCCGTGGTCTTACGTGTTCATGGGCAAAGCCCCAGACACATCGCGAGGCTCCTCCATCACCGACCACTCCCTCGCCGACACCCACTATCTGACAGCCACCTCACCCTCAGAGTGGCCTTCTCTGCAGACCCGGTGACGTCCCCCTTTCCAGATCCCCCCCACCCCCCACCCCGCCGGGTGAACACACGCTGGTCCTTCCCTACCTCCCTGACCACACTTGTCTTCACAGGTGACTCCCCTTCCGCCCTTCGTGTTTCATTCCAGGCCTTAGCTCAGCTGCCACGTCAGAGCGAGGACACCCCGGAGAAGCGGGCAGAGGGGCGTGTGTGCGCGCACGTGGGTGCATGTGTGCATGCCTCTGTTTGCACGCGGCTGGCCGCGTCTACCAGCCCCTCACGCCCGGGGAAGCTGGAGTCTTGAGGAGCAAACAGATGGGCGGGAAGAGGCCAGGGCAGCAGTCTGGGAGGTCACAACCCAGCGGCTGACGTGAGGACACGACCGAGTGCCGGCAGGAGCCCCCAGTCAGCCCCTCCCCTGGGCCGCCTCCCCGAGGCTTCCACATGCCCCTGACTCTTCCCGCCTGCGCTTGGCTGTGGCCTTGCCTGTCACACGGCACGTGCCTCTGCCGTGCCTTCTTTTCCGTTTGGTAAACGTGAACCTCCCTTCTCTGCTGACCACGCCCACAGCCCCGCCCATCCCGTCTGACCCATCTGCCCCTCCAGGCTTCCGGGTCTGGTACCAGCCTCCGCCCAACTCTCTGTGCACCTGCCCCTGGAGACGTCCGTCACGGAGTGTGGCTTTTCCCGATCCCATCCCAGCCCGCACACGTCAGTCTGCTGGTCCTTCCCCACCAGCCGCCCCTCCCCCACCAGACACGGGTTTGTTTCTAACCACAGCTATCTCGTCCCTGTTCCTTGGCCATTATCGCCCGTCCCTGTTCCTTGGCCATTACTTCCCGGAGGGAAAGAAATACTCAGAACAACAACGAAAGGAAAAGCCCCGTGTCCCCAGGGAGGCCACCGCGCCCGAAGCATTTCTGCCAGACGCCAGGGGGTGCCCGCCTGTGCGCCACTCACCGAAGTTCCTGCTGAGCCGCGGTGGTGTCCAGGGTGTCCTCCAGCTCCGTTTTCAGGGCCTCCAGCTCCTCACTCAAGTCCCGCTTCTGCTTCTCCGCCTTGTTCCGCGAAGCCTTCTCCGATTCGAAGTCCTCCTGCAGCTCGGCGATCTGGGCTTGCAGCTCGCGCACCACCTTGAGCGCGTTGTTCTTGTGGAGCGTCTCGTCGTCGCCCCTGCGAAATCGCCCAGCACGAGAAGGGCTCAGCTGGCGGCCGCCAGCGCCCCGGGGGGAACCCACCCCCGCCGTGCCCCTCTGCGAGCGGACCCCAGTCACACGTCCCTCTGCCCGTGGCCGGGGCTGGGCCTGCTGGGCAGGGGGAGGAGGCAGGGGGGTCGATGACCTGAAGACCCCAGAGCCAGAACCAGAACCGGCAGCATCAGAACCAGAGTGGAACCCTGCCCCCTTTCCAGAGAGCTGCGGTTTTCCATTAAAAGGACAGACAAGCTCATTTTAATGATCAGAATATAAAAAAAATCGCTCCAGAGTAAAATGTTAAGAGCACACTGCTCAGGGCGGCAGTCCAGTCCAGCCTACAGTGAAGCAGCAAATCCGAAGAAGTTCTTGCAAGTCAGTAGGAGGCCTGCTGCCTTCACACCTGCTGTGCATGTTAGCTCAGTGCTGGCAGAGTTTCTGACTGGAGGAGCTGGGATACTTGGGGTGAGAGACAGGAATCCAGAATTCCGGCTCTCGCCTCTAAGAGGAAAAGCAGAACATCTGGCCAAAATGGGACCAACTGTGATAGAGGGCAGAAAAAGAGGTCTGTTACGAGATTTACTGGCTTAGGATAAATGGTAAAGTTTAAGTTCTATGACCATGTAACCAAGTAATTCTTCTTTAGAAAGAAATATTAGATATAAATATATTTACTAGGCATGATTTCCATTCTAAAATGATTTAAAACTCAATAGGAAATCATGCCGTGAGCGAGGGGGATTCATTTTTTTCTTAATGTTTATTTACTGAGAGAGAGGGTGAGAGAGGAGGGGAAGAGACAGAGAACCCCAAGCAGGGTCCACACTGTCAGCACAGAGCCCGATGTGGGGCTTGAACTCACGAACCGTGAGATCATGACCTGAGCCGCAATCAAGAGTCGGATGCTCAACTGAATGAGTGGCCCGGGCGCCCCTAGCAGGGGATCATTTCCGAAAAGGGGTTTCCCCTCAACTTCTAAAACACGCTGTGGAATTACTCTCTAACACACGGAGACCAAACGCTGGGTGTGGTAACAGGACTTCTGGGGGGAGTTTCCAGGGACCTCGGTGACCAGCGATCCCTAGGCGTGGACACCGACGGTGGTTCACGAGTGCTCCTTGCTGCCCTGACACGAGCCGTGGACTCCCGGCTCTTTCAGCCTCCTGTGCCACACCCGCAAGGAGACTACGCGTCCCCGTCTCGGGGTTTTCGTCGGCGCCCAGCCCCGGACGCTCTGCCGAGCGCACAGCCCGCGGTAACGGCCCCGCGCGGGGGGCGGACCTGGCCAGCGCGCCCTGCAGCTCCTCCTCCTTCTTGGCCAGCTGGACCTTGAGCTCGTCGATCTGCGCCTGCAGCTCCGCGATCTGGTCCTGCAGGTCGGTGGTCTCTCCGTCGAGTTTTCTCTTGGCCTTTTCCAGCTCCTGACGGGTCTTTTCTTCCTTCTTTAAGCGTTCTGAAAGGCAAGGGCCAAGAAGCTCTTTAACCGACAAGTGACAGGCCACATGAACGAATTCGAGAGAGAAACCGACCCGAGCTGAAAATACGCCATTTCACTGAAAAGTGGCCACTGCCTTGACCCCACCGTGTCTACAGCTCAGTCGTCAGAAACCCACGGAGATCAAGCTGCAGGCGAGAGCGGTCGGTGGGAGGATGGTATTTTCAGGAAGAAACTGGGTGGATTCTGTCACTTCGTGGGAAGGGAGCCCACAGCCATCGCTGGGCCCAGGTTTGCAGAGGGGCTCAGCAGAGGCGAGGGCAGTGTGCCCGGAGCCCCATCCCCCTTCCCTGGGAGTTCCTGGCAGGACCCAGGACTACAGGTCCTGGGCACGGAGGCAGAGGACAGAGTGGGGGCAGGTGTCACAGTCCCGCGATGATTCTTCAACTACGCCGGCGCTCCCTCCCTTCCCAGGACTGTCCTCCAGCAGAGCCAGTGTGTGGGAAGGCGGAGACTGGGCACCACGGGCTGATCACACGGCCAAGACAGAGCAGGCACGTGTGCTCTGTGCTCCCCTGAGCGGAAGAGCCACGCGCTGGCAAAAATGGCTCATGAAAATCTCTCCCGCTGCCATCCTCTCTCGTCTGTGCTAAGCGACAGCGAGACAACAAAACCTGAGATAGGTTTTGAAAAACCCTCTCGTTTTCTCCCTACTGCGAAAGCAGTGCGCTGGGAGAGCGCGGTCACGGCCACGCAGGTGCTGTAGGGACACGTGACAGCCGGGCGTTGAGCGCCGTGCGCTGCTCTGATACAGACACAGGGTCGAGCCGCTGACACGGCAGATGCGTGGATGCCTCCCCAGCTTCCACCCTCTTTCCCGGGTTCTTGTGTAGAAAGCCAGGGTCCGCTCTGTAGACACCCTGGGATTTCCCAACACAGCTTCTGCCGTCTCCGTAGGATGCGATTCCCCTCAGCGGGTTCTCTGTCCCCAACACTTTCCGTGGCAGTAGCCATCAGTCTCTTTGTGAAGTGAACCCTATACGCCCTCACGCAGCTGTCAGATTAAACACAAAGTCCACTGGCTTCTACGACTCAAACTTAGAGCCCCGCTGCGTCCATCAAGGGGGCAAGGCGTTTCACCGTGGGATCTAACTTCATAAAATCAAAGTTTAGGTTAGCGCTACCCCATCATAAATACTTGGAGACTAGGCAGCAGATAATAACTCAAAATACGCCCATGTAATTGAATCCAAACTGATTAGTAATCGGCACGCCCATTTTCCATTACCACATGTTATGATTTAAGTAAAATCTAAACACTCACAAGCCCAGTCCCACGTTTCTCTGACCCCAAATACTAACCTTCTAAATCTGAGATCATCACTTCTTGCTTATTTCTGATTTTGGCCAAATTTTTGGCCTTTTCTTCCTCTTCAGCCAGCTGAGAGGAGCACTCCGCGATGCGATCCTCCAAGAGTTTCTTTTCCTGAGTAGAAAGTCACCGTTTCAGCGAAGACACGCACAACCACGCGTGGGGTGTGGTGTCACTCAGGAAACGGGCTTGTGGCACCACGTCCCCCCGTGGCTCCGATCGCTCCCGAGAGGTGGGAGGTTCACTCATGTAGGCCCCCCCTGCGCCACTCCCCCCCCCCCCCCGAGTCCCGCAGCCCACATGGAGCAAAGCTGTGCGTGCGCGGGCAGGACCTGGTCATCAAGGAGGGACCGATGCACACAGAACGTGCATGTTACACATCTGAAGGATCAGGAGGCTATTTGGTCCCAAGATCTAAAAAACTAAAGACTTTCTACCTTTACAAATCTATAGAAGTTGAGTGTTAGAAAAAGTAAGTAAATGAACCTGAACTCTTGAGAATTTCTTGAAGGAAGCCCCTTTCAGCGAGTCTGTCAACATACGGATTTCCCACATTCTAAAATCCACTTTAAAAAAATTTTTTTAATGTTTATGTATTTTTGAGAGAGAGAGTGAGATAGAGCACGAGCAGGGGAGGTGCAGAGAAAGAGGGAGACACAGAATCCGAAGCAGGCTCCAGGCTCCGAGCTGTCAGCACAGAGCCCGACGTGGGGCTTGAACCCACTAACCGTGAGATCATGACCTGAGCTGAAGCCAGACGCTCAACCGACTGAGCCACCCAGGCGCCCCTCAAAAATCCACTTTTTAAGGAGGCTCCACGCCCAACATGGGGCTTGAACTCACGATCTCAGGCTCTACCCACTGGGCCAGCCAGGCACCCCCAAAATCAGCTCAGAGGCAGTCTCTTACTTTGATAAATTTGGAGTTTTGGTCCTCGAGAAGCAGGATCTCCTCCTCCATCTTCTTGGTCTTCGCCTCTGCCGTCACCTTCTCCAGCTGGAGTTTCTGGCGAGCCCCTTCCTCCTCGTCCAGCTGCTCCTCCAAGTCCTTGGGAAGCAGAGCACACAGTCAGCCGCCCCCCGCTCTCCACAGGACGCCACCACGCGCCCCTCCACGAAGGCGCAGGCAAGTGAAACGCTGAGGTGTGGTGAAACGCCGAACGGCAGGGGTGTTTTTACAGACGTGAAGCACAGGGAAGAGAAGCAGACGTTTGCACCCACTGCAGGCTGCAGCCCAGCCCGGGTCTATCCTTCTGGAAGCCAATGTGGCAGAGGACAGCAAGCTCCGAAAACCAGCATTCCTTTCACACCAGCAATTTCGGGACATAGCCATAGGTGCGATGTACGTAAAAAGGTCATTTATAGTATCAAAGGACGGTGAACGTGCCACAAAATCTCTTGCTGAGTAGAGGGTGTATTTGTGAAGGGGAATAACATAGGAATTAAAATTCGTATTTGAGAGAGGGGTGGTCTCGGCTCAAGCCTGCCTCACCGTGTGAGCCCATCCCCAAGTGGGGTGGGATTCTGGCGTGTGCAGTTTTCTAAGGTAAGACACACTTCCGTGTCCTGCCCTGCCTCATCATATGTAGTACACACGTACGTTATGGACCAGGGCTGTACGGACACATCCATGAACGGTCTGTTTACAAAACCTATCATGGTTGACTCGGGAATGAAACCCATGCAAGAGACGGTCATTTTCTCATGGAAAACTTCAAACACAGCGGCAGAACGAGCCGGGAGGGCGCACCCGTCAGCCCAGCTTTGACAAGCGTCGGACTCACGGCCAGTGTCCTCTCCTCTCTACCTCCACGGTCCCCCTTCGCCTCTTGGGTTATTTTGCGGCAAATCCCAAACCTCATGTGTTACTGTAAAACCTTCAGGCTGTACCTCTAAAAGATAAAAAGTGCTTAAAAATACATTTTGGGGGCGCCTGGGTGGCTCGATCTGTTAAGCGTCTGACTCTTGATCTCGGGTCAGGTCACGATGTTGCAGTTCGTGGGTTGCAGCCCCACGTTGGACTCTGCACTGACAGCATGGACCCTGCTTGGGATCCTCTCTCTCAAAATAAATAAACTTAAAAAAAAATACATTTGTTTATTTGAACTGGAATCCAAACAAGGTTCACACACTGTGACTCCAAAGCCTCTAGAGACTCCTTGTTCTCTAGGCTCCCGTGTATCTCTGCCTCCCTTCCTTGCCATTTATTTGTTTTTGAAACAGAACAGGTCATTTGTCATACGGTTTCTTTCCCACAGTCTGGTTTTGGTCAGGTGCATCCCTGTACCGCACGGTCCTAAATTCACAAAAGCAATGAACAGAGCAGTACATTCAGTATAATTTCAACTATATCTGTATGTCTGGTTAGAAATACAGGCAAGCAGAAAAAATGTCGGTAATGGGGGTGATGGGAGGGAGGAGACCAGAGGTGCTGTGTTCCCTAGGTTTTCTACAATAAGCATTTATTGATACCGTAATTAGGAAATTCATCTTAAAATCAAACCAAAAACAGCTCCAGTTGTTTGGTTGAAAAAGGTACACATCAGAAGTCCCTCAAAGGCTCACAGGTCGGAAAGGAACAGAGGAGGGACCGACGAGGTTGAGTTTTCCCAGCGGCCATGCGGGGACTGCAGGACCTCTGATATTCTGACTTCTGGATAGGATTTCCTCAGATGGAGGAAAATGGGGAAAAAAAAGAAAACAAAAAACAAAATAAAACCTATTACCATCAATATTTTTAGAATGTGTTTGAATGAACTTACATGTCACAAAATGAGATAATAAATTCAGAGAACAGTGCCAACACCCGAGAAGCCCCAAAGGAATCTAGAAGGGAAGGGGAGGATAGGAAGTACAGAACAAGCAAAATACAACACTAACTCTGCTCCCCCAGGACAGATCTGTTTTTCTGCACACGCTGAAGAAACACAGGCATTTCACACGAGGGTGTTAACAGCTGGAGCGTACAAAACCAGGCCTGGGGACACTGGGGGGGAGGGACTCTGGGCACCCTTCCCCCACACGAATACATGTTATTTCTCAAACGAGCACATGCTCTTAAAAAGAAAGTCCCAACTATGGGTAACAATACCACCAAGGAGAGCTCACTATTGTCGGCAGAAACTCTAGGTATCTGTCTGGTCCCACATAAAATCACGCATATAAACTCGTTAAGTCGCAGAAACGTATTTTGACGTCGATCTTCCCACACACACTTCTTAGTAATGCACTAGGGATCCCCGTGACAATAAGCCTCTTTTTACCTGTAACTGCACGGAACTGCCGTGGCCTAACACTCCTGACTGGTACATAACCAGCTGGCTTGCATCGATTTACGCTTAGAATAAAGTCCCAGAACTGGACTTGCTGAATGAGGGCGCACTTTTTACAGGTCTCGTTATCTTCTGCTAACCTATCAGGAGGCACCGGGAAGCCGAGTGCCTTGAAGGATGGAAAGTGTCCAGATGAGTTATTGCACGCGGTCTTTGCCAAGGAAATAACGTGAGATCTTCTGCGGTTTTGAGAATCGTCTGAATTGTCTGAGCTTTGCCAAGGTAAGCTATCAGGGGAGAGAAAATTCAAGAAGAGACCTGGACCAAAGTCTGGTGCTGGACCCACGAAGCAATGGTGGCTGAGACACAGACACCGTGACACTCAAGAACATATTCGGGAGGCTGGGTGTGGGAGACAAGGAGAAAAAGAGAAGGGAGTGTCCTAGGCCGTGGGCAGAGTTAGCACTGTCTGAACCGTGTATTTGCACTACGCGGGAGGACAGCCTGTGTCTCCGTAACATGGTAACTCCGGGGAAGGGCTAAGTGTTTTATTCTGATTCCTGGCCGCCTCCTGTGTTGGAGCTGAGCCCTTCTTATGAACCAAACTCCCGAACAGAGGCCTATCTAGTGAACGGAGCGAGCAGTGCCGTCATTAGTGACAACACAAAGGACAAACGGGGTCCCCTACAAAGTGTTCCAGGCCCTGCGATGCTCCTACTCTGAATCACTCGGCACGCTGGAAGACGCTCGAAGACAGTCTGTTATGTGTGTGTTTTTAGTGCTGGACGTCTTAATTTTTTTAAGTTTATTTGTTTTGAGAGAGAGAGAGAGAGAACGCGCAACGTGCGAGCGAGCAGGGGAGGAGCAGAGAGAGAATCCCAAGCAGGCTCCATACTGTCAGTGCAGAGCCCGATGGAGGGCTCGAACTCACAAACTGTGAGATCACAACCTGAGCTGAGACCAAGAGTCGGACGCTTAACCGACTGAGCCACCGGGCGCTCCCATCGCCGGCCATCTTTGAAGGGCAGGACCTGGAACGTGGACTCCTGTTGCCCCTCAGGGGACACAACGCAAACCCAGAGCTTCCATTTGTTTCTTCGGCAGGGCCGCTCGGAAAACCCAACCCGGTTCTGGACGGAGACCGTCCTACGTACCTGAATGTGTGCTTGCATCTTCTTCTTTTCGTTCTGGAGGATTTGGTTTCTTTCTTCTTCTTCTTCAACCCTGGATTCCAGGTCGTGGAGGATCTCCTCCAGCTCCTGCTTCTTAGCGGCGAGCCTCGCCCTCATCTCTTCCGCTTCGGCAAAGAGCTCCGTCTCCGCCTGCAGCTGCTCCGCCAGGATGTTCTTCTCCTCCAGAAGCTGCAACCACAACCGAGCGTCAGTGCGGTCGCTGCCCCCCGCCTCCCCCCACCGCAGACGGTCACTCGGATTTCAGCGGCCGTGCTCATCACCGTAGAAATGGAGGCTTAGATATCTGTAACGTCGCTGGCAAAACTTTCCAATATTCTTTACGGCAAAGTGAGCTAGAGAACGTTTCCGCTGGTTTCTGTCGTCTCAGGTCATCCTGAACAACACTAAGTTCACGTGACTTTAGGAGCTCCTGTTCTTCCATTAAGGTAACTGACAGAGGCGGGGGGAAAATCTTATTCAAGTGTGTTCAGGGGGCCAGCTACGGCCGTCTGGGATCAAGGGATACCCCTGGCCTTCATCCTTAGTCTCTCAGGCCCTGAACCCGGTCGTCTACACACGCTTCCCGAGCCCCTGCCTGGTCTGTGAAGCATCCCCACCGGCGAAGGACGCTGACGCAGGACTCGGGTGGCCTGGCGTGGTCTCGTCTTTACTTTCGAGGCCCTCGGGAGCCATCCCAGGCAGGGGACACGGTGGGAGTCCCATGGGCAGCAGGTGTCAGGAACGCGTGCCTGGTGGCAAATGGGACACCTACTTGTCCAAGAAGGGCCGAGGCAAAACCGCGTGAGGGGAGGCGGACTGCGGTTTACGTGAACCCAACTGTGGCGGGTGCGGCCGCCGGCAGGTGGGTCCCCGTGAGCGGCACCCGGGCGTACCTGCTGGTGCTTGCGTTCCATCTCTTCCAGCTCGCCCTCCACCTTCGTCTGCTTCTCCTTCACCTTCAGCAGCTCCTCGTCCTTGGCCTGAAGCTCCTCCTCCTGGCGGGTCACCTGGAGGAGCGGCTTCACCTGTGACGGGATCAAATCGCACGTCACCCTGTGCCCGGGCGGGGACCGCGGCCTCGTCCAGGCTTCCCCTCCCCCCCCCCCCCCCGGGACCTTCCAGGCTCCCCCTCCCCCCACGCCGCGAAGCCCACCTTGGTGAAGACGCGCCACCACTGCCAGTGACGGAGCTTCAGGTAGGCGGCGCAGTTCCGCTGCAGGACCTTCAGGGCGCTCAGCTGCTGCTGCTTCTTGGCGAAGGCCCTGGACAACCGGGAGGACGGTTAGTGCGCAGAGAAAACGCGTCTTGATGGCGGCCGGCCGCTTTCTTCGCAGACGCTGCCCCGAGCGTCCCTCGTCCTCCGCCGTGTGCCCGTGTCCGCACGTTTCCGGGCACGAAGAAACCCCCTCCTCCCCGGGTTTCTCACGCTCCCCTGGCTGGTGCACCTGATCGCTAACTACTTCCTCTTCCAACCTGGCACGGACATGGCATCGTCCCCTTCCAGCCTCATCTTGCCCGCCCTTCCTCCGCCCTGCAGCATCCCGGAGTCGGAAGGACCCGCAGACAGTCGAGCTGATGCCTCTTGTTCACAGACAGACAGACGTTCATCGGCCAGGCCACGTCCCTCCAGGACACGCAGACGCGTCTCGAGCCCCAGTCTCCTCGTTACCAAGTCTGGGCTTTCCCACTCCCCTGTGCTGCCTTCAGTGGCCAATGATCCCAGACCCACTTACTGGTCATCCTTTGCAGTATGTTCAGTTTCTCCCTCGCCTTCAGGATCGGAGCCCCCTTTCTGAAGCCCCAACCCCCCTCTCTGGCCTAAACAAACCCCAACCCCCAACCCAGGTCACTGTGCTGCCCCTCCTCCCAGTAGGTGACTTATCTTTCTACTGACGATGACACTTTCGGGACCTACAGGCTCCCCAGGCCCTACCTACCCTGTGCCCCCTGTGGCCCAGCACTCTGGCTCCGCCCCCATCACCTCCTGAACTGTCGAAGGGCTTCCTGGGCTCTGAGCTTCTCCCTCAGGCAGGTCTGTATGGCTTTGTCTGCTGCACGCCCCTACGGACCACCCACTACGGAAAACTAGGTCACCAGGGTGACCTCGTGGCCTCCTTCACCTTGTCGCAGCCCCAGGCTGGCTGCACCCCATCCACAAACGCAGCCCCCTTCCCAACCAGGCTCGGCTCCTCGGGAGCAGAGAGCACGGCCCAGTCACTCCTGTGCTCCAGCATCCAACCCAGGGAGACACGTACTCAGGGCCCCTCAAAATACGTGCCGGGTGAACAAAAGAACCATCGGGCGCCCCTAGATCTGTGATCGTTCCTCCGGCATCCTTTCCATAACTCTTTGTAAGACTGGCTACAGGGTTCTCCGGGGCAAGAGATGCACTTGAAGCGAACGGAAAAGACAGGAAGAAAAGTCTAGAATTATGCGTTCACTCCAGCAACGACCAGTATCCACTGGATTCACGCGGGACGGCCTCAAGACTAGACGGTCGCGGTTCAGGAGCACGGACGGCTCCTCTTCCCCCTTCTGCTGCCCTGCGGGTCCCGTTCCCTCGCAGGACCCCGGAACTTCCGTGTCGCCAACTCGCTACTTAAATGTCCTCCGGCTGTGGCTGTATACCTGCCCTGAGTGTCGCTCCTACCAAATCTTCTTCCTTCTTATTCCTACCAGCTGAGCCAGTTCGGCCGAGCCTTAATTTTAATAGTTTCTGCTACAAAAACAACAGTTTCAAATGCAGTTTTTAGCACCGTATAACAGCATCTGCCTTCCAATTCTCACAGGCTCCTTCAGGGCTGCCGTAGAAATCCCTCAACCTCCTTACTGAGGACCGTCGCCCTGATGTCCCCGTGGCCTCTGGGAGAAGATGAGTCAAGAACATGCCGGCCACTCTGTCTGAACGAGGCAGCTGGCTCCCCCCACCCACCCCACCCGCCACTGCCTTCAGCTGAACCTGACTGTCTGCCGGGCGCACCGCGCTCTCTGCCGGGGGCTCCGGGACCCGCATCTGAAGCACGTCATCTGGTGTCCCGGTGTCAGGAGGCCGACGTGCCACAGCCCTGTTTCCTCCCTCTTTGTCCACCGGTGCCAGTGGCCTCTAGGGTGCTCCGGCTGCCAGCTCACGGGCTTCTGTCCACGTCTGTGTGTCTGACCTGTACGCGCTGCTCTGCCTCTTTCCGAATTCTAGTCTGGCTCTTTCGAAGGCCCAATTTTGGAGCTGCAAATGACAGGCTCAGTGCCTTATGTAGCGGTCACATGCTCGTGTTCGCTGTTAGTCTTTAAGAGGAGATCTCGGGCGCCTGGGTGGCTCAGCTGGTTAAGTGTCTGACTTCGGCCCAGGTCACGATCTCACGATTCGTGGGTTCCAGCCCCTCGTCGGGCTCTGTGCTGACAGCTCGGAGCCTGGAACTTGCTTCGGATTCTATGTCTCTCTCCCTCTCTCCCTCTTTCTCTCTCTCTCTGCCGCTCCCCCACTTGTGCTCGGTCTCTTTCAAAAACTGAATAAACATTATATAAAAAAAAAAAAAAGACCTTTGTTTCTGATTATGGATCTCGGTGATAATTTTGCAGGGTTCAGAGTTCAGGGAGGAAGCGGCACGTGCTTGCACAACGTATATAGTTAACGTCCCGCGTTCCTGAAAGCTGTAGGCTGCTGGCAGCCATGAGGAAGGCACCCGCCCGTGTCCGCTCCTGTTCCGTCAGGCGTCTTGTGCTGCGGCAGCTACGGTGACAGCGGTGTTTGCGGACCGGTGACACGCTGCAAGCCTTCTGTCCTTGCGCACCGTTGCCTGGGTGTGAATCGTTGAGGACGTCACGCAGTCTCGGACTTTCCGAGCCGCCTCTTCTACTCGAGACTCTGTCACGTGTGGGCCAAGACTCACAGATCCCGCCTCCTCCTCACCGGGCTGAAATCCCTCAGGACAGCGTCGGGCGGCACACTGCCCGTCGCCCAGAGCTGCCCTGCTGCCAGGCCGACGGGGCATGTCGGGCTGCGGACCGAAGCCTCCGGAGCAGGCCCACCCTCCCCTCCGAGGCCCCGGGCTCCTGCGGGAGGAGGTGAAGGAAACACCATCACCGCGTCTGGCTCCACTCCAGTGCTAAGCAACCGGATCCGGGTCCGGCAACCGGTCTGTCTCCGTCACCACCGTGGGCCGGGGACGGCCGTCTTCCACTCCAGGGTCTCCCACCACGGCGCTCCCGATTGCTCTCTGGTCCCAGCCTGTCCTGTCGCGGTAGCCGGGTGACCCTCAAGACCCAGGGTCTTCAGCTCACCCCTCAGCGTTCTTCCTGCTTCTCCTTCCCCGCTTCCCTCACCTGCCAGGCTCCGGGCACGCCTTCTAGAACTGCTTCTGTGCTGCTCCTACTGGAAAGCTGCTCTCCTCCCAGCCCCCCTGCCCAGGGCCGGCACCTTCCCCATCCTGCGGATCTCAGAGCCTCGGAAAAACCCACGCCGAAGCAAGACCCCCAAGCCCTTTATTTTCTGTCTTGGCCCGTTTCCTCAAGGCCAAGGTGCCCTTGCACCTACAGCACAGAACAGCGCTCGGCACCCGCCCATGCTCCGCGAGTGTCGGATTCGCGATTATCCACTTACTTTCTGGCCAGGTAACCTCTGCAAACGGCCTGGAAGAAGATGATGATGTCGGTAATTTTTAAATCTCTTTCTTCCTCTAAGTGCGCCAAAACGCCAGCTCTGAAAAATATCTTGCTCTGTCCGATTCTGTACAAGTTTGGGTCCAATTCTAAAGCCCTGATCTGAAAGAGGGAAGAGTCCATTCACAGCTTGTTACGGGACACACCGTATCGATAGTCTGCAAACCAGAGAGGTCGAGGGAAGCTTACCATTCGCTCACAAGCCTGTTTGCCGTCCATGAAACCCTTGGGAATAGCATTTGGAGTCAGGATCTCGTATCTGTAAGAAAAGCAGCCCAAAGATCTCCTGTTAACATCAGTGGACATGTCTGCCTACTGACTGTGAGTTCCGGGGCGCCTGGGTGGCTCGGTCGGTTGAGCTTCCGCCTTCCGCTCAGGTCATGATCTTGCGGTTCGTGGGTTCAAGCCCCCGTGTCGGGCTCTGTGCTGACAGTTCAGAGCCTGGAGCCTGCTTCGGATTCTGTGTCTCCTTCTTTCTCTGCCCACCCATCCCACCCCACTCGCACTCTTTCTCTCTCTCTCTCTCTCAAGATAAACAAATACTAAAAAAAAGAAAAGGAAACTTTGAGTTCCGTTTCTCTAAGAGGCAAGAATCGTGTCAAAGTAACAATAAAGAAACGACCAGGGGGTAATCTGAGATTTTCTGCACATCTACCTTCTGTTTCTTGAAACAGGAGGCAAACTGAACACGAGGTTAATCCTCCAAGGACAAACACTAGGTTGAAGCAGCTGTGCCAGAGAAAAGTAAAAGCACAGTGTTTGAAAAAGTCTTTTTTCATGCCCCCCCCGCCCCCCAACGTGTTCTCAGGCCTAAAGCACAAGATGACTCTGGCTCCCTGCGGGTGACTTGTAGGCATTTATTATGCAACAGAAAAGGCTGCAAGAGCAACACCCAGAGGGCTCTGCTTAGCGAGGACCAGGGTGACGTTCAACACAGCACTGGTCTGGGGGGGACATACGTTCACGGGGCTGTACTTTTGAGATCTGTGCACTTTACGCAGATTATGTACCTCAATAAAAGGGAATTTTACCAGAAAGACGTTGCTTGTACCAAAGGACGGATCCTGGCTGTCTCCATCAGCTTTGTATTCTGGATGCCAGTGTGGCGCTTTCTTCTATCAACAGGAAGTGAAGTTCCACCCAGTGTTCATCATACAGCTGGGGCCCCAGAAAGGTCTCCCCCAAACCCATAAAGGCTAGAATAGTTTCTCAGCTGGATTCCATCTGCAATGGCAGCAGAAAGCGCCCTTCTTTGACCTGCAGACTTGTTGGTTATGGAACAGCCAAGGCTGCCGTAATCGAAACTCTGACTTCCAGCAGAAAAAGGAAAAAGCCAATGACCTAAGTCCACAATTTAACTATTTCTCACGTTTTCGTTCGTTTCGACTGCATCCACTTCTGTTATCTCCTGCCTTTTGTTGTTTGTAATCCTTTTCTAATCTATCCTATTCCCTACTCTGTATTACCGATAAAAAGACTGTAAGTCTACACGTGCGTACCTGGTGGAAAAAATACACATACGTTTACACATAAACACACCTGTGCAGATATAGTCATCGAAAGAAGATGGAAAGAAATATCCCAAAATGTTTTCAAGAGTCACTCCTGGGTGATTTTTATTTACCTTTTTAGTTCTCTTGTATTTTCAAGTTTTCCTAAAAGGAACATACGTTACTCGTTTGTTTAATTTTTATTCTATGTATTTTTTTAAATATTTCTGAGAGAGAGACAGAGTGTGAGCAGGGGAGGGGCAGAGAGAAAGGGAGACACAGACTCCGAAGCAGGCTCCAGGCTCTGAGCTGTCAGCATGGAGCCCGATGCAGGGCTTGAACCCATGAACCATGAGATCATGGCCTGAGTTAATGTCAGACGCTCAAATGACTGAGCCACCCAGGCGCTCCTTACTCAGATATTTAAAAAACCCAGTTAAGAAGGAATGATGTGTACGTCTCGGGCAGAGCTATGTGTACAAGTGCAAGATCAATCCCCAGCCCCAGCTATTTCTCTCGCACGGCCAGGAACTAGCCTTCCGAGCACCCATGGCACCTGCCGGCACGTCAGCGCTACAGAGAAGGCACTCAACGTTCTTGGGCAACAATAAAGGTAATGATGGATTATCCCTTTCCTGTATGAAAATAAAAGCGAAACTACACAAGAGACCGGGACACGTTTTTTGTGCTATCACTGTTCCAAAGCATATCAAGATGCGCCGTGATACGTCCTGGGAAAAAGGGATTGCCGTACCTCTGTCTGAATTCCTGGAAAACTATCCGGTTGGGGAAGCCCTGGCGGCAGATCCGGATTCCCTCCAGGACTCCGTTGCAGCGAAGCTGGTCCAGCACCAGATGCGGATCCAGTTTTCCAGCCTAATCAAGCAAACGAGACGTTCACCCTTCCGTCTCCGTAACCTGACCCAGGGCGATTCTGAACCCCGGCCCATCTTCCGCTTAACACGCACCCGCTTCTCGTGATTCGGGATGATGCAGCGGACGAAGTTGGGGTTGGTGTTTCGGAGCGTCGCCATCAGCTTGGTGAGGGACTCCTTGTAGAGCTGCCCCACGGTACGGAACATGCCCTTCTTGGTTTTGTAGGCAGAGCCAAAAGCGGTCTCCGTCATGCCAGTAACTTGATCCAGACCCACAATGCGGTCCACTGGTGAAGAGAAAAAAGAAGAGGAAAATGAGCCCGGCGACCTCTTTCGCGGGGCGAGAGAAGACACAGTGATAGTGCAGCAGCACAAGCTTTGTGGGGACAGATGAGGAGATGCCAGAGAGGTAAGGCAGTCAGCGTATTTAGACACCGCACAAGCCGTGGAACTAACAGCCACACACTCCCATGGCAGGGAACTCAGTGCTCGGACAGCCCCGTACCACATCCCAGCAGATGCCTCCCGCTGCGCTGGCGTCAGGAATGCGCGGTCTGTGGGACATCTTGCCTGTCACACCCGCCATCGCTTGGGAAATGCGAGATCGCTGCTGGCATTATTGATACACAAGCTGATGCTGTGACGTGTCTACTGGGAAGCGGCTTATGAAGATGTACCCGGACTCAGAGCACATCGGTGACGGTGGCGCCCAGGGTCGGGGACCAGAGTCCCGCTTCTCAGTCAAAATCACTGAAGTGGTTGGCTGGGTTACGTCAACCCGGGGGGTCAGGAGAGAGCGAGCTCCAGCTCTGCCCTCCAGGCACGAGCGTGCTTTTGAAAAGGGAGGAGAAGGCTGGGCGGGAAGCAGCCGGACAAGAAGCAGAGCCTCAGCTGAGGGCAGCGATGGTGAAACTTCCAGAAGGTTTGCTCTGGCGGCTGCAGCCGACAGGTCCCGGCACCCACGCGGACCCGACCCTTCCACGCACAGCGTGGCTGCCAGAACTTGCGGCACGTGAAGTGCTCTCGTTTAAAGCAACTGTTAAATAAGTCAGACGTGTTTCTGGAATGTCTTAAGAGCATGGACAACACCCACCGAGCCCCCCAGGAATGCCCTCCACTCCTGCCGGTTGCTCCCCAGACCTGGTGCTCAGGGAGGGGGCTTTGTGAGCAAGACCCCACTCGAGGCCCCGCGTCCAGTGCGGCTTTTACGGCCAGGACACCGTGACCCGGGAGGTAAGGTTCCTACCACGCAGGCCTTCAACCGCAGCTGGTGAAGGCCGGACAAAACCCGATTCACCTGCAGCCCACGTGCGCACTGCCCTACGATGTCTTCAAAGCAGAGCCACCACACTCGGAGGCTGGGGTCAGAGCCACGCCCGCCCGTGCCCCAAAGTCTGTCCACCACCCCCTCTCTTTCCTGTGCCTCCAAGCTGTCCCTCCTCACTTGTTCCAGCGGAAAACGGTGCCCAGCCCCAGCCCGGCACGCGCCACGGAACCGTGAACTTCCTCTGACCCCGTCGTGTCCACCCACCTGTCTCCTCAGAGCCACGCTTCTTTCTAGAGTAGTTCGCGCCGGCCACCCCTCACGCCGTGCTGTCCACCAACCGCCCGCTCCCTGGGCAGCGGGCTGGCTTCCGGCCCACCCGCCTCCCCTGCCCGACGCTGCTCAGGCAACGACAGGCCAACCGCAAGCAGCGTCTACCTGCCCTTGGCCTTGGTCCGTCTGCCGGGGGCCATCACGGCGGCCTCTGACGGCCCTCTCCACCCCGGCTTCTCTGCACACCGCCTCCTCCGGGCCTCCACCTACCTCTACGGCTACTCCGGTCCCGCTGACTTCTTTTCTCGTCCCGGGTGCCACGGCACCCACTGGGGCCCAAACTCCACTCACCTCGGACACCCTTTCGGAACAAGGCGGTCTACAAACAGAGGCACACACTGCTCCACCTGCTTTTCTCAAGGCACGCTCTCGTCCTGGGTGACCTCCCTTGCGACTTGAACTAGCTTTGCCTGACTACCCGGCACCGGTCACCAAACACGTGTCACTCCTCTCCACTCCAAAGTCACAGAGGTGCCTCTGCCTCCCACACGCTCTCGTTAACGCCGCATCCCTCATACCTAGCAGAAGTCTGGCCTGCCGCAGGCTTGACGCATAGGTCAGCGACTAGATGAAGCAAAGGTTAAGTACATTTACAGTTACCACCAGTGAGAAGAGCATTGAAAAGAAAGAGCAAGGTGCTATAAGGGAGGTGGGTGGCTAGAGATCTCTCAGAAGCAATTCTATTTCGTGCCCGGAGGGTAAGAATGAGCCAGTGGAGAGCAGACGGTTCCAGGCAGTGGGAACAGCATGTGTGAGGGCCCAGGGGCAGCAGGTGTGAAAGAAGCTCGTGCCAAGGAAGCATTACGGGCAGAGAGACTTGGGGCGCCCCCCGCCGGTGGCCGCACACAGAAGGGGCTGGGGAGGGGTCACCAGAGGCGACGCGGTGCCCGTCCAGGTCCCGAGTGGGATGATGGCAGCTGAACCAGCGATTACAGAGGGGAGGGAGCGAGAAGGGAGACTCAAGACGTTCCGGTGGCAGAACTGACTTGCTCTAACCATCAAGCCGATGTGGAAAGTATGGCAGAGAGACCGGAAGGACAAGTCCTGGGACTTTGGCTTGAGCAGCCAAGGGGCTGACGGTGCCCCTGGAGGATGGGGAGAAGAGGTTTTTGTGAGTGGGGGCACAGGCCCCGAACCCCGTAACCCTGGGGCACCCGAGACGAGATGCCAGCGGACACCCGGCCATGGCGGCCTGCGCTAGACAGAGGGACATGGGAGCGGTTACGGGACCGGATGGGCCACCCCAGGGCGAATGCCCAGGACGAGGGCCTGGGACCAAGATGGGGAGAGAGGAAGAACCAGACAGGAAGATGAGAAGAAGCCAGAAGTGGGAGGGATCAAAATCCCACAGTGGAGCAGGTTCTTGGCCACGCCCTCCATCTACCCCCATCCCTCCTCCTGTGCCTCCCGTGCAGAAGGGACCGCCAGTACCGAGGCCAGAGACCAGGAGTCACCTCGACTGTCCTCACACCAGCCGCTCACCAAAACCGGTCAAGCCAAATGTGGACATGTCTTCCGCGTGTCCCCCCGCTCCGTGGCTCAGTTTGGGCACCCGCGGCTCACCTGGATTCTGCAGTAACCTCCTGCCGGATGCGGCCTCCCTCTGCCACCCACCCCCCACCCCCAGTGTTCCTGCCACACTGGCCTGTGGTCCCAGGGTGGGGGTTAATGGGTGTTTCTGAAAGACCCTACTCAACAAGTTCCTTGTTCCTATACTTCAGACTGTTCCATTTCTCCTGCAGCTTGTAGGCCGTGGTCCAGATCCCTCAGCCCAGGAGTACAGCCGGTGACGCAGAACTCAGGCCCGAGTCGGAAGCTCCTGCCACTCGCGAGCTGTGTGACCCGGACGGAGTCCACTCCCCTGACTGCTGCAAGTCTCGGCTGCCTCCCCTGTAGACGTGACCGACCTCAGAGAAGCAGGAGGTGCCTGGAGAACATTCCAGTGCTCAACGAAGGGGCCTCTGGCCCTCCCCCCCACTGAAGCTCCAACTACAGAACAGGTGCACCTCATCAAAGACACGAGGCCCTCAGGTCCCTGCCCTTTCCTGTCTGCCCGGAAAACCGGCCCTCTTCCAGCCATCCTGGCAAACACCTCTTGGCGTTTAAACTCCTCACTCCCGGGGCGTCTGGGTGGCTCATTTGGTTAAGCGTCCGACTTGGGCTCAGGTCACGATCTTGTGAGTTCAAGCCTCACAAGCCTCATATCGGGCTCTGTGCTGTCAGCTTGGAACCTGGGGCCTGCTTCAGATCCCCTGTTCCCCTCTCTCTGTCCCACCTGCTCGTACTCTGGCTCTCTCTCAGAAACAAATAAAACGTTAAAAAAAGTTAAGTCCTCACTTCTTCACCTAACTCCCTCTTCTTAGGTCCCGGTGTCCACCCTGCCTCCACACTCGGTGGGCCAGCCCCTCCTCTAGGCTTCAGATCGTCTAGGCCAGATCCTGGGACAATGTTACCTCTGTTCTGGGTCTCTTCCCAGGGTGCAGAGCGCCCCTGGGCACATCTCCCCAGCATCTGGCACACGTGCAGGACCCTCAGAGCCACTGCCTGGTGTCTCTGGACCCTGTGACCACCAGCTCAGACGATTTCCTCTGCTCCCACTCCGACCCGTGTTGGCCTGAAAACGGTGCCTGGCAACTGTGTAATAAACTATGTAGCAAACACCCCCTCAGTGATACAGTTACCCGCAAGGACGGGTCACGCCCACAACGAAAGAGGCGGCGAGCCAAGTGTGAGCAATACTTTGCGGGGATTCGGCCGCACCGGTCCCGCCAATTCTTTGACCTGTAAGGGCAGCTGTTCAACACGATGTCATGCTGGTGTCTAAGCACGCAGTCCTGAGTGGGGGCTGCTTTTTAAACTAAAAACTAAAAACAAACAACATCATTTTCATGAACCTGAGTTTTCAAATTTGGTATTAGTAAAGGTAACCCAAAGCTAAATGTTCAGAATTTTTACAACGTTGATGCTTTGGACTTTCAGTTTGTCTGTCTTTTAATTCAAAAACTTAAACTGAGAGTCAGGTTTTAACTGAGCAAAATCATCTCGAGGGGACAAGAGACACTTGGGGAACTTCATTCAATGATCCGGGCCACGCTAGTAACACAGGGTTTCACTCCCAAATCAAGGCCTAGAAAGACCTCTATTTAAAAAGACTATGTTCTCGTCGAGAACGGTAAAGGCAGGCACCAGAGAAAGGCAGAAAATGCGCACATGAGCTTCTCGGCAACTCGAAGCGAGGCCCGTTATGGCTGCTGATCCCGGCCACCGGCCTCGGTCCGCGGCGTCGGGAGAGCGTGGGGCCGCTCGCTGGTGGGCGTCTCACAGCATCTGGTCGCCCATGGGCCTGAAAGGACCTCGAGCTACTTTACCCTAATGTTTAATTTGTTCGTCCATACAAACGTATGTGGCCGGTGAGAAGTCAGGGGGGCCCCGCAGCCCCCCCGTCCGTGAGGGCACACTTAGAATCTGAAAGCACAAAAAATGCAATTGATAATCATCGATCTCTTAAAACTGCCATCGACGGTTTTTTTTTTGAAAAGTAAGGACTGTACCATTTGGTGCCAGAGTGCTTGACCCGCTCTTCCAGGGGATGATCTCAGGACACAAGAGGTCTACGAGATTCTCACATCCCTCGCATCTGCGTGGGCCAAAATACTGGTGCTACTAAATTTAACTTCTGTATTTGAGTCCGTTCTTTGGAAATGCACTTGCAGGAACCAAAACAGGGGGGAGGAACTTGTTTTAACGTTCACATCGGTAGCCAGACGATGAATGAGAACTGTATCCAGTGTACCTACGAAAGGTGTCTGAGACCCAGCCCGTACTAGGCATGCGGCACGTTCCCAACACTCGTTTGAACAAATCAAGACAATCCTACTCTAACGCGCACTAAAACGTTGCCGACAGTTAAGAGCAGACTCGGAAACAAATATCCAACAGCCGTGAATTCCCAGAAACAATCTTTAACATCGGAAGGTGTCTCCACGTATCTCCATTACGTGGTAACAACACATTAGTGCTGGTTCCGCTATTGGGTGGTGGAACCAATCTGTTCATTGTTCTAGAAGGTCTGGAAATTTTTAGAAAAATTCCAGAAGTCCACAGGTGGACAGGGAGCATGCGATCCTCGGGTCTTCCTCCTCCAGGGGACTGCGGCTCACTGCCCCGGCAGGGCCTGGAGTGGTCTGGGCAGATGGGGACCCCCTCCTGTCTACAGCCTCTCCCGCACACCTGCTCCCCTCTCACCTTGACGGGCTCGCTGGGCGCACAGTCCGCCTGCCCTCGGCTGGGCCCTGGTGCACGGTGAAGAAAGGGGACGTGCGTTAGGTAACCGCCGAGGACCTAGACATATACTGATCTTCTGGGTTTCGTAATTACAGCGGCAGCAACATGGGTGCGGCCAGATGCAGGCTCACAGACCCTCACATGTGACACTCGCGATAACCCTGGGAGAGTCAAGGGTCACCATCCCCACGTGACCTCGGGGAGTCCAGATACAGTGCAGGGAGGCGGCTTCTCCTGGAGCTCCCAGCTCTTGTGAGGACTCAAGTCAAGGGGCGCCCTCAGGTCATGATCTCATGGTTGGTGGGTTTGAGCCCCGCATTGGGCTCTGTGCTGACAGTTTGGAGCCTGCTAGGAATTCTCTTTCCCTCTCTCCCTGCCCCTTCCCTGCTTGCACTTTCTCTTTCTCTCCAAATAAATAAACTTAAAAAAAAAAAAAAAGACTCAAGATAAAAACAAAACAGGACAAGACTATTCTGCACAACGAAACACCTCCCTCCACGATTTAACTCCGCACACGCACTGCGTCAGCCCCGACCCACAGGTCCTAAAACAGCACTAAACACAGAGATTATGACTGGTGGATAAAAGTTACAAGGAGATTAAACAACTACCATCTACCAGTCACGATGCTCGCGTCTACATGGAACTTCCTGGACCGAAGCAAAACCCATTCAGCGTTTCTGAAGCCAGAACATCGTCATCTCGGTTGGAGGCCTGGCTAAGGGAAAAGTTTCCCCCTCAGTTACAAGAAGGAAGGAAGATTTTGGTGGCTCTGAGAAGATGGAGGGAGACCCCCACGGGCCTGTGACGGACCCGAAGCCCTCCCACAGTGCTGGCTAGCCTCCCCTGGGTGAATCTGTCCAAGCCAACGGCGGCCACCGAGTTCAAGCGCAGCTTCTATGAAGACAGGACTGGGAGGGGGGGGGCGTAGAGGGAGGGTCCTCTAGCAACAGTTAGAACTTGCTCCTTGCACTTCTCACGCTTTCTCTGGTGGAGCCCAGCCTTCCAGAGCCGTCAGTGGCCACCTGGTGCTCATGGTGGTCAGGACACGGAAGGCACAGAGCCGGGGTCACAGCCGGGGGAGGGGCACGCACCGCCCTTCGGCAGACACACAGCCCGCCGTCCGCCCCCTGGGAGTCCAGACACGCTGCCTAGAACGTGAGGTTATAGTCCCCCGTAGCTGGCTCGTTGTTGGTGTATCTCACAAGGTCTAGACTGTCAAAGCAGATTTGGAAGAAAACTGTCCTCTGGATTACAGCAGAAACTCGTATGACCTCTCTATTCAGCCTCTGGGAACTCTGCTCCTCCTCTGATGCTTCTGGAAGCCCGTCTCTACCCCAGCCTCTCCCCTTTAACCCCAGAACCTGCATGGATTCTCCGTGCTGCTTCCCTAACACTCTGGGGCCCTTGGATGCGCACGTCCTCCCTAGCTCTGTGTTCTCTCGCCATGAGGGTACGCGCTGCGTGTTAGCACGCCAGAGACACCTGGAAGCCTAGAAACTGCTGCATCCGTTCTTCTGAGAAGTCACTGGAAACACTGAAGCCCCATGTTTTCACTCAAAACCTCCTTGGGGTTGGAACCCATAACACTTATCGGGGAGAAAGACATTTTGCTGCAGAAACACCACGCACAGCTGCCGAGACCAGAGTTAGCCACGGTGCACGGACGGAAGGCCCTGTAAGGACAGGGAGAGATGGAGAACCCTGACCGTTGGTTCTGCCGACTAACCCAACCATGGGGAGGTGAACGAGCTCGCTCCCTGCCAGCGTGAGGAGGTCACCTAGGGGTGGCTCTGTACGGGGCGCTGCTGGCACGGAAATGCACCTGGTCCGCACACCGTGAAGATCAGGGTCCTACAAGAAGATCATCTGTGCTGCCGGCGAGGGAAGACCCGCCCCGTCCCCTTTCAGTCGCTCTCCCCACAACTTACTGACCGCGTGCGGACCAGCACGGTCCCTGCTCTCAAAGAGCTCAGTCTGGAACTCTCTAAAGCGATCAAGAATCCAGAAGAGTTGGCGGGGGAGGAATTTCAAGAGGGCCCTCGATGCTGGGGCCAAGTCCGAAAGATCAAGCACTAACCTTTCAGCCCGTTAGCTCAAAACTACCTCCCACTTCTGTCTCCCTCGCCCCGTGTCCTGGACTCGGGCAGGACTCCCCGAGGCCAAGGGGGACTGCATCAGACAGTGTCTTCCTCTGGACTCTCCTGTGGAGGGTGCATTCCGGCTCGGGTACAGTCCGGCCCCCACCCCGGCACCCAGCGCTCCCCACACACTTCCTTCACCGGATGCGACCCAGAGCTGATGGTGCGGATCGTGACCTGGGTAAAGATGGGCATGCTCCTTGGACTGAGTTTTAAAAAACTTTGGACATGCATGCAGGTCTCAGCATTAACACGCTTCAAGAATCACTAAGGGAAACCGTGCGAGATGAATCTGACTATCTTGGGATTTCACTACTTGACAATTTCACTGTGTGATCACCAGGCTGGGGATACTCTTTCCGGGCAGGGCTTTTGGAGGGCCTCCAGCCGTGGCTAGGCTGTATTTGAAACCAGGGCCGAGGGTTCAGACCACAAGGCTCAGCTGTCTGGAGCTCAATTTTGGGTTCCAGGTGCAAATTCGACCAAACACCGCACTCCATCCTGGTCTCAGTTGCGCCGTCGGGCCTTGTGGATGGTTCCACGGTCTCTAGTTCCAACAGAAAAGCCAGGCAACTATACATGTACATAAATTCCAAACAGAAGGTATAATGATGAGACCAGCACGTGGGAGGAAGGTGTAATTATCTGTTCTCCAGAAGTTCGTGGCTTAGGAAGAGAAACAATCCCTTTCTGGAATCCCAGGTGCAGAGGTGGCTCAGAGACCGGGGAGACACTACTGGTTCCCAGCATTCCCTTGGAGGACTGTGTATCAAAACGGCACTACTGGAAAAGGTAGGGACGTACCTTTTACTGTGCAGGGCTGGAAGTGCTATGCGTAAAGTCAGAAGCAATGTGTATGCGGTAGCAATTGTATCGTTTATGCACTCAAACAGCTGCCTCGAAGTATAATAAAAATGAGCATGAAATGAAAGGTTCATGCAGGTCTATGAGCAAAACAGAAACAGAAACCCAGAAACCAGCCCCACGCCCACATCTACCCTGCCCTCCCCGGCCCCCCCCCCCCGCCAGCCCCCCCCCCCCAGAGTTCTTCCTGTGGGCTTAAAACCCTTCTGTTGAGAAGACCTACAGGCTTTATACATTCACCTGGTGGCTCATGAAGACCAGAAACACTGTCATAGAAAGAAGCTCTCTGAATATTCTGAATCTCTAAAGCAGAGAAACAGCAAAAACAGAACAGAAGAGCAGATACACAAATACTTCAGTTAGTGTGAGAGACATTTGACATCACAAGTCAACTTTGAAATCGGGCTACAACACGGCCCCTGTGACATTACTGCCCAGATAATTTGCACTTCTGGACAAAGTTCTCTACTAAGTAATCTTCCAAACGTCCCCACGCCTGAGGGTCAGCATCAGATCGTATCAGCATTACGGGATTATGTAAACGCAGGATGAAATTTAAGAGAAATAAGGCAGTACTGGAATTGTTCATAAAATTATCTTGCAATTAGCAAATCGGGACGAGACTGCGGAAGTTTGAGCACTCTGCTAAGTGTACACGTTAAGTGGCTTTTACGGTCAAAGATGCACACCGCTGCGTAATTTGACTTCCAATGCAGATTTTGTAAACATATTGGTTTCAAATACAAATTAGCAACAGTTACTAAGGAAAACAAAATTCAAGTTCTGTTGTAGCAAAACGTTAAAAGAACTTCAAATCATAAGGTGATACTTCTGGATCATACCCATTACTCACGGAAAATACCCCAGGAGGCACATTTACATGAAAATGCAATCGTTAGCTTTTTAAATTTCTGGATACAAGCCCCAAGGAGTGGCAAGAAGTCGCGTGCAGCTGGTACAGAAATCCCGAAACATCTTTTAGCAAAAAGGAGGGCGCTAGGAATCTCTAGGGCAGGGCTGCCATCAGAAATCTTACACTGCTCCTGGTATGGCCTTGAGTGAACTCCATAAAACCCTAAAAGCCTATTTTAAACCAAAATATTCTATACCCTAGGGATTGTGCCTTCACAGGCAAGCTCGACTCATACATCCTGCTTTCATGGTCGGCTGCTCATTGTCTGCTTTTGCATTAACGTGGCTGCGAAAAGAGAAAAAACAAGGACTTGTTTTTTCCAGGGCTATTTTCTTTTCCTACAGAAAAGCTCCCCTCTCCCGAGATCCCTACACCCAGAGTGAGCACTGGTGAATTTTCTGCCCTAGAACCCCCGTCAAACGCTGTGCCTGGTGCTGACTTTTTGTACGAAACATGCAAACCTCGGAACCGGACAAACACGGTTCCGCCGTCCTGCCTGACCTTCACCCGGAAGATCGGCTCCCCTTCACCACCGACAGCGAGAGACTTCTGCGATCCCGTCGCTCAGATTAAAGTACATCGCCGTCCATCTAAGCCGATGGACAACAGGACTTATGCTAACAGTAGCATCATCAGGACACCAAACACGTGGGATTATTCCAGAGCAGATGCTAGCATGGCCAAATCAAGCTTGGGGCACACCTGACCTTCCCGGGGGTTCCGAGCCACGGACCAAGTGCAGATGGACGGAGTTCGGGCCGGGGCCAGAAGAGTCTGCAAGGCTGCTGGCGTTTCTGGAATTAAATACCCTAACTTCTCCATGGACAGAGAACACAGAGGCAGGTAAGGACCCTCCAGACACGGTCCTACCTGTCGGACACACCATCTGGGCTACGGAACACGCACGGACGCCTGCAGTCCAGGCCCTGCCAGATCTTACCCTCCTAACACCACTGACCCACAACTGCCCGACGCTCCCCCACCTGGGGACGGCAAGGCGCAGAGCTAAAGGAGAAAGATGGATGGAGGAAGCCCAGGGAGGAAGCTGGAGCCAAGACAGAGGCTCGCGCATCCTGTTACCGCATCTGTGTGTATCCTGACTCTCCCACGAGGTCACAAGCTCTGGGGGCAGGGACACGTCTCTCATCGTCTCCACACGGACCTCACGGACGACCATGGTAAGCATGTGGTGGGAGGGAGTCCTGTATGAATGGGCCAGGTGTTTCCCACAATAGCATTTCTGGTTAAGAAATTAAATAATGGGGCGCCTGGATGGTTCAGTGTGTTGAGCATTCAACTTGGCTTTGGCTCAGGTCATGACCCTAGGGTTGTGGGATCGAGCTCTGCACTGGGCTCTGCACTGACAGTGGAGCCTGCTTGGGATATTCTCTCTCTGCCCTTCCCCACTCATTCTCAGTGTCTCAAAAAATAATAATAAAAAGAAAAAGTTTAAAAAAATAAGAGAGTCAAGGGGGCGCCTGGGTGGCTCAGTTGGTTAAGCATCCAACTCAACTCGGGTCATGCTCTCGCAGTCCGTGGGTTCGAGCCCCACGTTGGGCTCTGTGCTGATGGCTCAGAGCCTGGAGTTGCTTCAGATTCTGTGTCTCCCTCTCTCTCAAAAATAAATAGATGTTAAAATAAAATTTAAAATTGTTTACAATAAATAAGTAAATAAAGAGTCAAAAGTGGTTTGCAACATCAGGACCAGTCCGTTCGCCCAAGACCTAATTTCTTTTGTTATACGGTCATTATTCCCTGAACACCTTCTCTCCTCATTCAAAATGGAGAAAATCAGTTTTTGAGGCTTCAATGGTAGAAATGCTGGTTTCCTCTGTGCTCTTCTCCTCACACTCAGCTCCCTGCCCCCAGGTCCTTCATCCCAACCCACAGATCACTGCCAATTTGCCTCTTCACCTCCGTGCTTTCACCCCCACGCTGTCACCCCTGGCTCACAAACCTATGGAAGCCACTTCTCCAATGGAGTCAAGTCCTCCTGAGACCGGAGGTCAGACTTCTCTGTGGCCCGGTTGCAGCCACGAGCCTCCCTTCGTGTCAGCTTTTGTGACTCAACACGCTGTTCCCTTCCAAGGACGAGGACAACTCCTCCGTGACAATCTGCCTCATCACAAGCCAAAGGGACCCCCTTCCTTCCCTGTACCGAACGTGGCCAGAGGCTCCTTCCCTACCATTCGCGTGGCATCCGTCGCAGCTGTGGTCTGGGTGCATCTGTCTCTGTTTCCTGTGCTCAGAGCTCTTACGGGGGCGCCAGGAGGGCACAGTGGCTCCGCTCCCCCAGCCGTGGCGCCCGGGTCAGTCTCCGCCGAGGGGACGGGCAGCCCGACTCCTCTCGTCTCTCTGGGATGCGTCCCTCGCACATCACCCCCTGCGAGTGCAGGCCTTCCCGGGCCTCGTGACAACCAGAGCTCGGAGGGGGTCCGTCCACTCCGGCTCTGGAGTCTCGTGTCCTGTGCTACCGTCTCCTCGCGACAGGCCCGGGGCCCCCTCATCTGTTCGGTGCGGCCTCGACCGCCCAGGCCGCTGCGCTAACTGGGAGCACTCAGCATCTGGTGCAAGCCTCTCCCCCACAGGCACCAAGACCACCTAACCTCCCACCAAACCCCTCCTTTCGCCCGGTCTCGGGCGCACGATCTCTCCCGGGACCCACGTGTGCCGAGCAGCAGCCCACGCCGGCGGGGCCCTCACGCTCACCACAGCTGCCGGACGCGATCGCTCCGGACTGGAGCTCCTATCCTTCCCTCCTCACGTTCTCCTGTTCCTTCTGCCTCAATACCCCTTGCCCCTTCTTTTTTGCTTCCTGGGTTTCTTTCTATCTCCGAGGAGGGGGCTGGATGACAAGGTCTGGAGATAGTCCAGAGAAGGTGGGGGTGAGCCAGATCCAGGGTGAAGGGCCCGCAGGGCCTGGGGCCGAGCGAAGACGTGGGGCACAATCAGGATGAAGGCAGGAGCGAGAGCAAAGCTCTGGAAAGCACCGCCCCCCCCCCCCCCCCCCCCCCCCCCCGCACACGTTTCGTTTCCCTGGTACTCGTAGCACCTTCTAGTCTATGACGAGACACCCGAGGCTCATGTAAATACAAGATCTCGGAGGGCTGACGGAAAGAAAAACAACTACTCTCTATGCAGGGCATTTGGAACTGTTCACCAGCTACTGCGTGTGTGTTGGGGGAGGGGGCGCAGCTCACGGACCTGCATGCGACCCAGAGCGAGTGTACAGGGCCTTTCTGGTTTTGCGTCCCCAGTACCCCTGCACAGGAACCACACCGGGCCCTGGGTGGCCTGAGGCACGTGTGCAGTTCTTTCCGGCCCTGTGCCTAGAATGTTCCACACTTCCCACAGCATCTGACCAGGAAGGCAGACGTTCTGTTTCCCAGGGTGAATTCCGATGTAGCGGCAGCCCTGCTCTAGGGAAAGCAAGTTTTAAAGTAAAACACACGTACACGGACCTAACGCAAAAGGACCACATGTGGGTCTTCACCGGAAAAGTTCCGGGACCAGCTGAACTCCAGGCGGAAGCGCGTTCTTACCGTCCTTCCAAAGCTCTGCCACGAATCTGTCCGACGACTGATGCAGGAGGGTGGCCACGTTGTCGTTCAGCGGGTCCATGTTCTTCATCAGCCACTCGTCTGCCTTGTAGTCCACCTGGCCGTGGCGGGCCACACGAGGGGGGGAAAGGCGGACACACACACAAAACAAGAAACGCTTTCAGCCTTAACCCGGAACGTTCTCGGGGTCAATCTGAAAGGTGGGTTGTCTCGAGGGCCACGCGGTGGTGACACACACGGTGTTTAGGGTCTGCGGACGTCTACCCGCACGTCTGTCACCAGCGCCATCAGATGCGGCGAAATGCAAGCTACCGTTAACCGTTACACAGCCCGTACCTTCCCCGCGTAATGGATGATGCAGAAGTCTGCTTTGTCTTTCAGTTGCCGGGGTTTCTGAAACTTGGAGTGGGAGCCTTGCTCTTGAACTAGTTTTTCGACAAAGGTCTTATCCGTGGCCTTCGGGAACCAGCACTCTTCGTCCAGAAGGGCCAGCACGCCGGGGGGGTTGGCCTGATAATGAGAACGGACAAGTTCACCGTCACTCGCTTTCAACGCCAGGATGCCCCTCTGCAGTTGGCAGGTTAGTTTCCAGGATGAGGAAGACTTTTCTGAAGCTATGGAAACCAAACTGCTAGGACAGAAGGTAGTGGAGGGATTCTCTCCGTCTCAAAAAAAAAAAAAAAAAAAAAAAAAAAAGAAGAAAAACAGAACGAAAGTGAACCTCAACTGGGTGGAATGCTTCCAACATCTCACATCCTAACTGATTTAAGTTCCTCTTTAAGGGATGGTTAAATACACAGCGCCCGGTCAAACGGCAAGACTAGTAAGCATTAAGCGGAAAATATCAAAGGGGGAGAAATAATTTATCAATTACTTTATGTATTTGACCAACGCAAGAATCGCTACTTTATTTCACTCAACTGGTTCACTGAAGAAAGGCCCAGAAACAAAGGCAGATAGTGGACTGTGAGAGGCCTGGGGTCTCTGGGACGATGACAGTGTTGGAGTCAGGCAGTGGAGATGATGTATGATGCTGTGAGCATCGAAACCCACTGAGCCGTATCCCACAAAACGGTGGATTTCAGGGCACATGAGAAGGTCTCAATCAAGAAAAAGTGCCCAGAGTCGGTGCACGGACTTCCCTTCTGGAGGAAGGCGGAGGGCCCAGGAAAGGGACACGAAACACTCCAAATGTGTTGGCCTAGGTCGCCGCTGCTGGGTCATCCCACACTGCCACACCACACCGCAAGTACACGTCAGTGACACGAGACTGAATGCGGCAAGTCTAGGGCGAGCCTACGTGATCAGCCTTGGGAATCCATATCCAGGAGCAGCTTTCCTACGTTTATCGGGAAAGCTGGCTCTGTACAAATACTGCTTAAAAAGTGACAGAGACTAAAGCATACAGGAAACATGTAACCACATGGTCAGAGAAAGGTGGCCGGACAAAGTGCCAGCAGGTAGAAGCTGGGAGAACCCTGTAATGGGCCCCGACCCCAGGGCTCACTAGTTTGCGGCTCTCGGAGGGTTTGGAGCAGCTAAAGGAACACTGGAATTGAAGGCAAGCAGGATCAAGTAATCTTCCAGAAGCAAAGGTTCAGAGTCGTAGGTGACTGAACGTACCCCACTCACCAGACGACTCTGAGGTTCCGCATTAACACTAATGAGGACACATCCATCTTTGTACTCTAGTTCTTACGTTTTAATCTCTTTCAGTGAAAACACTGCTAAATTCTGAAACAGGATCCCCAGTGTAATTTAAGCTTTTCTAAATGGCTCAGTGACAGCACGACTATGAATATCCACGATTATGGCTCCTTTTTACTTCTGCTACTTCATCCCTCAATGTCAAGTTCTGTGTTATCACTGCTCCTTTAGGTCGGGGGTTTCTAAAGAGCTGGAAGTCTGGGAGACAGGTTTCGGACTGCCAGGGAAAACAAAGAACACACGTCCGAGTCACGGACATCTGTTGGAGATCATAAGCGCACGAGTTACGTGTGGTCTTGCGTATCTCTGCGGAACACTAAACCAGAAGAAAAGGACCTCTGATACGTGCTAGGACTGCTATTAAAAGTACATCTACCCCCAAACCCCTGGAAGAGTCAAATCAGGAAAAACCCTGCCCAAATAAGAACATCCTTGTGCTCACAAGGATGAGCTTTAGTTATGGGAACAAGGGGTCTAAATGCCGTGACTTGCTCCCGGATGACCTGGACGGCCCTGTGTGGCCCGGGCAGGAGATGAGGGCACGGTGGAGGGGGGGGGTCTGCAAGCGGCAGGCTCACACACGAGAGGGCGGAGGAAGGGCCTTCCCTGGCTGCTTACTTACTTTTCAAACAGGTATTTCATCAAAGCATCTCTTTTCTACAATGTTTATGTTAGAAAATTATCTTAAAGCTAATTAGGCTGAGGGCGCCCGGCCAGCTCAGCCGGTGGAGCACGCGACTCTTGATGTCAGGGTCGCAAATTCGAGCTCCACACTGGTCGTGGAGCCTACTTAAGAAAAGACCCCTTAGGTGGGCTAGGTGCCCTCGGGGACGACGCTGTGGGAACGACCGCCGCGCTGCCGGAGCGCGCCCTTACGGGTCTCTCGATGAGGTCGATGCAGGGCTGCAGGTCAAGGCCAAAGTCGATGAAGCTCCACTCGATGCCCTCGCGCTGGTACTCCTCCTGCTCCAGCACGAACATCGTGTGGTTAAAGAGCTGCTGCAGCTTCTCGTTGGTGTAGTTGATGCAGAGCTGCTCGAAGGAGTTCAGCTGCATGGGGTGGGATGTGGGACGTGGGGAGGGAGGGGGAGAGAGAGAACGGGAATCATCAATCAGCCGCTACCGACACCCCCCACGGGAAGTTCTCAGGGACCAGCTGCAGCATGGGTTCTGTGTGAGGAGGGGGCCTGAGTGGAGGGGCCTCGGCCTCTCACCGCACCAGCCGCGGGGGACCTTCCCGGAATGCGCAGAGCAGGGAAACACTAAACTCTGTGCGCTAAGCGCGTCATCTACGTGTGAAACAACTCCGTGCCCACTGCTGAATGGTTAGCAAACAGAAGCGAAGGGATAAGCGAGACAGGGAGAAAGAGAAAAGGCAGAAAATCAAAGAGGCGTGGGAAGGTCAGAGGCCACTGGGCTGAGTGTCTGGAAGCCTTGTGGACGGTCTCCTGTTCCCGCTCTTCTCTTCATCCACAGGCTCTGGAGCAACTTAGGTCCTCCTGGCTTTGGGGGGTGGTGGACGAGACCCTGGCCAGGCCTGATGAGGGTGCTCGGGGAGCGGGAGGCTCCAGCCGCCTGTCAGCGCGTTCCCTCCTCTTAAACAAGGGTCTGCCCTCTGCCGGTGTCAACACAGTGGTGACGGAGGGGGACCACGCTCCTCGTGGCGAGCACGGAGCGCACAGAACCGTCGAATCAACAGCCGCACACCCGACGGGGACGCCACCTCGTGTGTTCATTAGACGTCAGGATGGGAACTGGATCGTCTTCTCACACGTTCCAGACACCGCCGTTTCCTTCTTCGGGAACTCGCCGGTTTGTCTATGATGCTGCCGATGGGAAGGACGGATGGATGGGTGGATAGGAAGAATTTTTAAGCACAATCACCTTAGGTGCTAGAAGTTCTCAACCTTTTTCCCCTGAGCCTCCATGCTGTTCGTGAGAAGCACGTGTCCATAAATAACTGCTCTCATTATGAAAAGTGATCTTCAATTAGGGAACGTGTACTCCGTCTCCAAGGAGATTTATAGTCTGAAAAAGCTGTTCCAATCCTCCCCCCATGGGGGTGTTCTACTGCTTGAGAATGCGGTCACACTTGGAGGGCAGGGACGCGGTGTTCGCCCTGCTCAGCACCGTTATTTCCCGGGAATATTTGCAGACTGCCCGGTTGTGCGTATTCACGTTTAGGTAAATGGATTTTGTTCTGCCGTGGGATGAGGAGACCCTACTGCTCTATGCAGCTTGGGCAACTATGTGGCATGGCATTTTTTTTTTTAAAAAATTGAGTTCCTAACTTGTCTTCCACACTTAAACTACAACTACGTTTTCATATAATCAGTACTTAAAATGGTAATGCGTGGTGTACAATTAAAAGTGGACGAAGAGGGGTGCCTGGGGGGCTCAGCTGGGTAAGCCTCTGACTCTTCATTTCAGCTCAGGTCATGATTTCACAGTTCCTGGGTTCAAGCCCCATGTTGGGCTCCGCGCTGATGGTGTGGACCCTGCTTGGGATTCCCTCTCTCTGCCCCTCCCCTGCTCTCTCTCTCTCAAGGTAAATAAATTAAAAAATGGGCAAAGAGCCACATGAGAAGTCTCACTCACGTCACCTACTTGTTCTATGGTTAGCCACTGTCCCCTGCTTCTCGTGATCCTTCCAGAGATGTTCTGTGCACTCACATGTGTGTGTTACCTTGATTTTTTTTTTTTTTAACTTGATCTGTCCTGGAGTCTTTCCACAGGAGGATATAAAGCCAGCTCCTTCTTCATACTGGGTGTACAGGACCCAATATATCCAGTGTATGGATATACTGTAATTCCCTGAACCAACTTCCTAATGGTGGACATTTAGGTTTTTTCCATTCTTTCCCCAAGACAAATAACACTCGCTACCACAATCCTGCATTTTTACCTTCTCCATTTTTCTATGGTCCATATATTCACAGGTTAAGACCTACTTCTTGAAGTACAGTTTAACTTTACATAATGTTTCACTTCTTTTAATATCCTTTTCATTCCTTTTTCAGAATTTTACGGTCTGTTCTTTATTTTCCGTTAATTCAACTTTCAAATTAGTTTTAGAAGAAGGTTGCCTCGTCTCCCCCCACCCTTAAAATTCCCGTCGGCAGGCGCCTGGGTGGCTCAGTCGGTTGAGCGTCCGACTTCAGCTCAGGTCACAATCTCACGGTTCGTGAGTTCGAGCCCCGCGTCAGGCTCTGGGCTGATGGCTCAGAGCCTGGAGCCTGCTTCCGATTCTGTGTCTCCCTGTCTCTCTGCCCCTCCCCCATTCATGCTCTGTCTCTGTCTCAAAAATAAATAAACATTAAAAAAAATTTTTTTTTTAAAAATAGTATTTCCATCGGTAGGTTTTGAATGGACATGTTTGCTTGAGAAGTAACTTGGGGAAGATCTGCTGCTTTATGAGGTGGAAATTCCCTGAGAACATGGTACGTTTTCTAGGTGGTTCTGTTTCTCACAGTAGCACTGGGAGGTTGCCTTCAGTAAACCATGCTGTTTCTTCTTAAATTTATTCTTCAGTCTCTCATCCGTTTTTGTTGCGGCTGGAATCAGGGATCTTTTCTTTCATTGTACCTTCTGATTATGTAGAAGAAGGCGACAAATTTTTTTTTTTTAATGCGCACATGCCCAGCCACCTTTCATGATTTCTCAAGTTTTCCACAGATCAGAACATATTCAAGCAATCTCCTACAGCGACAGCGGCAGCTCAGTGGCTAAGACTGCACCCCCCAGTGACATATCTCAGATCTGCTCAGGCCAGACTGATCGTCTGAGTTGTTCATTTTAAAGCTAAGGCAATTCCATACCCCGTGGTGGCCAGGATATCACACTGGTCCCACGGAGTATTTAATTTAGTATTTGTGCCTCACCGTGGAGTCAGTCCATCAAAGGAGACATAAAGATGTAAATTTTTAGGAGACTGACATTGTATCAATGTTTTGGCACAACCACAGCAGACTTGTGACCGCAAACCAGTGACGGGATGGATGCAGAGGGCGTGGAGAAAGCCAGTCGCAGCAACAGCAAAATGCACCAAAATCTATCACCAGACCCCGTGAAGCATCTTCGGGACACAGAGCACCATCTCCGTCTGTGTCTGCTACCCCTCGCTCTCCGGTCAGCTAGGTATAGCCATGCCGGCTTTCTAGCACTTTCTAACACTTGGCAAATTCTCTCCCATACAAGACCACTGACTTACTCCCATCACGTAGGAAAATTCGCAGAGGCCGGGGGCTTCTCCTCCTCAGGTATGCTTACCTGTAGCTCCCGAGACACCTTCTGTGACTGGGCCCCCCACTTCCTCCTCACGGCACCCTAATTTGGCCGCACCTGCTCATCTGCCATTATAGCCCCAGTGCCTGCAGTGCACCCGGTACAGAGTGAGCCTTCGTGTTTATTAAAAGAACAAACAGAAGAGCAGGAGAGAGAAAGACCTACCTCAAATATTTCGAATCCAGCAATATCCAGGATTCCGATGAAAGATGCGCCCTGACGCTTGGTCCTGTCCAGAGCTTTGTTGATGCGGTGGACGAGCCAGCGAAAGAGCCGCTCATAGGTAGCTTTCGCCAGTGCTTCTACTGCAAAATCTGCCTGTAATTAGACAACAACCTTTTATTCTGGAAACCGCCTACAAAGCATTACTAGCGGTTACCTGGAGTTTTAAATGCTCTATACTGCTCCCAGAACTCAAACAGCTTTTGCTACTTAACGTTGTCTCCATTTGACGTAGCGACAGTTAAAGGTACAGGTAAACATAAACTGGAGATGATCTACTGAGGAGAAGGGAGAAGATGCCTAGGAAAAACAGACTCTTTCCTGGGCCCTTGGGGCTCTGTGCAGCCTGTCTGCCCAGTCTCAAAGGAGTCTGCCACGAAACGGGTGGATCCGACGCCCACATTCTTGGTGCTGGGCCACCCACACAGGGACCCGGGAGCAGCGCGCCCTACGGCCGAGCGGGCTTCCGAAGTTACACAGCTTTGTCCTGGATGATCTACCTACCTGGGGAAAGCCTGAGGTGATATTTCAAATTTACTTTAGAAAAAAAAAATCACTTCAAAATTTTTTCTGGAGAAAACCACACAAGGGAAAAAACCACACACAGTACCAAGAAACACCTGTTACAGAGTTCCTGTTAAGGTCTGTTACCTGCCAATAGGAAGGTCTTCTGATGATAGCTGGTCATTCAAACAAATGTGCAATAACAATGTGAAACTCACTTGTTCTTTGGTCTGGGCTTTCTGCACATAGTCTCGGCCGACCTTGATCCGGGGGGTGAGGATAGCCCGAGTGAACTCCATCACATTCATCCCCAGAAGATGGCAGAGTTTCTGTGCAACTAGAGCGTAAAACGTTTCCTAAGTACTAGGCTTCTACCTACGAGCTAGTCACAACACGATAAGAAACCTCCAGAAATAAACTGAGTAAGTCTTAAAAAAGGACAGGTTTCAGGTCTTCATCCTTTCGAATGAGTACCACTCATCCTTAGGTAAGAAGGAACAGGCAGCAGTTACTTATTCTGGGTAATTCAGCGTAAGTTACGGAGTCTTAGAACCCATGGATGATGCACAGAATGAGAAAAATACCATTTATGCTAATTTAAATCATGTTACCAGGATAACTGGTCGTGCATAATGATCCCAATAATATTTAGTAGGCAAGAAACCTAAAGGTTTGTAAAAATTTGCATGGCCAACAGCGAGCACTCAATAAACAGCTCATTCCGTTACTACTGTTCTCGGCAGCCGGGCACGTACCTCCTCACGCGCTCACTGGGGACACTGCCAAGTTCTAACAAGTGTGAAAATTATTCTCATTTTTTTAGGTTTATTTATTTTGAGAGAGTGCAAGTGGGGGAAGGGCAGAGAGAGAGAGGGAGAGAGAGAATCCCAAGCAAGCTCCACAGTGTCGGCACAGAGCCTGACGTGGGGCTCGAGCTCACGAACCTCGAGGTCATGACCTGAGCCGAAGTCAGATGGTTAACTGACTGAGCCACACAGGCACCCCTCTAATTTTTGATTTAGTGTTAAAATAAGAAAATTCTATAAGGATAAGCACATTTTGAGTTACACCGGGAATAGAACTTACCCAAGTTCTTACTGGCAAAGACCCGAACCCGCCCCTCCCCACCAATCCACACGTGTTGTCAGCAACTGGGCAGTAGTCCTGTGTGGGCAGGACAGGCCGTGCCGCAGAGGGCATTTCTTCCTTCGGTCTGTGGCTCTTGCCACTGGCTCGTACCAACTGCTTTGCTTCGACCTCTAGGTCCTGGCCCCTTTTAGTTAACGTGTGTACGAATGCATGCGTGTACGTACTGGATGGGAAGTTGAAAAACACAAAGAAGCACAAAAAGCCAACGGCCCACACCCCTTTGCTAAAATGATAAATGACATTTTAGAGCCTAAAAAAATATACCTGATGGTGGGGTTAGATCTTGGTTTACTTCATTTGATTGGATATTTCAAAGTAGTTCCTGGGTTCCCCACTCCCCATTAAAATGCTGACAAACACATCTTTTTGCATGATGTGTGTTTTGTCTGTCTTACTCCCTTTTCTGAGACTCTATCTACTTCAAAGGGCCAGGCTCAATCAAAAAGTTCCAGAAGTGAAATGAAACACAGCCTAGGAAAGAGAAAATTTACTGGTCACCTGGCGCGTGAGAAGTACAACTTTAGCTTTATGATGTTATTGTGAAGAAATGCGGCCGGATGTTTAAACAGACACAACGGAGAACTTCTTTACGTTATGGAGAGTTGGCAACTTATGCTTGGGAACATGACGACAAACAGCACGACACAACTGTGGCCGTGGCACAACAACGAACCACGTAAACAAATAAAATCATATTGGTCAGCTTACCTGTATTTTCTGGCATGGACGCTTGGTCAGTATTTCGCTCCTTTTTGAAAGAAATGTTTCCAAACTGTAGCACTGAAGATACCACTTTAAGCATTGCTTTACATGGATACAGAGAAAAATAAAATTATTACATCAAATTGCAGCAGAGACGTATTCTAATTTATTTTGTGCTAAAAATTAGCTGTAAACAGCTTTTCAGTAACATAGGTCTCAGGAATTTGTACAATTACGGGTGATTCTCATGATTTTCTGTCATTTCCTAGTTTACGCTCTTCCCCCCTCCCCGCTGGCTGTGCTAAAGTCTTATTGAAGCGAGTAGCAGAATTGGGGGAAAACCCACGTACAGAGAATTTCCTCGTGAGAGAAGCCCATTATGTGCATTGCTTCCATGGTCTCCTGAAAGTTATCTTTGTCTTGCTGTCCCGGAATGGGAATGTAGCCATTGGAGAGAAATCTGTAGTTATTAAATCCTTCCAGGAGCAGATCAGCTAGGAGAAAACATAACGCATACAGTTTAATAAATAACCATCAACAGACGAAGCACCCCCACCTTCACGCTGGGCTGGGCCGATCACGGGAGACGTGGCCCACCCCCTCCATGCCACCACACTTCTTCCTGTCACACTTTCTCTTCATAGGTTCATTTCAAAAACATGCAGTTTTCCATCCTATCGAGGAGGGAAAACGAGGGTGGAAACTGCAAACATTCCAACTGCAGTTTCTGGGACAGCGGCTTATAGGATATTTGAAATCGGTAGCCCGGGGCACTTGGGTGGCTCAGTTGGTTGAGCGCCCGACTTCAGATCGGGTCACGATGTCGCGATTTGTGGGTTCGAGCCCCACGTGAGGCTCTGTGTTGTCAGCGTGGAGCCTGCTTTGGATCTTTTGTCTCCCTCTCTCTGCCCCTCCTTCTCTCTCAAAAATAAACAAACATTAAAAAAAAAAAGAAAAGCAATCGGTAGCCGGGAAAGGATGCACGTTTTCCAGATAACTAGGCCTTACTGTTTTCACATTTAAATAGTTTAGCCATCTTTTGAGGGACGGTTTTCAAGGCCTATAGTCTGTAATTTTATCTTAGCAAAGTAGTTTACAGCAAATGTTACGGGATCAATAGGAAGACGACACGAACGTGAAGACCCAGATGTAGAAGGTACAGAATGTGGAATAGGCAGGTCCTGAGCCAGGCCGGTGCCCCGAAACCCTCTGAGCCCGTTTGTCTGGTGGTAAATCTGCTTCTCAGAGTGATGTGCAACCCACATTTATGACAGAGTTATCATAGCAGCCGCCCCCATCGACTACTTGTACTTTAGGGGCCCTGAGTTGGAACTTAACGCATCCTTTCGCCAAAGGTGTGGAGACCAGAAGGAGGTTTCTCAGGAGGGGTCAGAATAGATACAGCTGTTTATCTTCACACTCGATGTTATCATGTGCTCTCCTGCCCAGAGTTTCTGTCCTGTCACTGAATTCTCACCTACCTCACATTTAACCTCTACTGGCTACCGCTTGCTCTCTTTTCCTCTCTCCTTCTTTTAACACTTTGATCTTATTTTTTTGGTTCATTACGACTGAAGTTACTGCCGGTCTGAAAGCCCGAGAGTTCTCTTCTTCGGCATTACGGACCGTATCGTCTCGGATGTTTAATTTCTCAGTGCAATTACTCTCTTTATTTGTTGCTGATTTTTTTTCCCTTACGGGTCCCTTCTCTCACTTCTGGGCTCAACGCTTGCACAGATGTCTGCGTGAGCGAAAGCCTACAGCCCAGGTGACAAAGGTGATACGACGCAGGTGTCTGCTCTCGCACAGGAGGAGCGCCGAATTTTCAGTGCCGATTTCAGAGGAGACCAGGAAGCCGGACGTCCTTCCTTCTCCCTCAGATACCTCTGACTCAGAACTTTACCCCAGCCAGTCCTATGCTTCCAGCCCTTGGGATTCATGACAAAATACATGCATAAAAGTCCACCATAAGCTCCATCTAGTACTAGTGGAAGCATAAACGTATATGTTCAGTTATAAACCTGGGAATAAAAATATTTACTCAATTTTATCAATTTATTCTTTTTTACTTTTTTTTTTTTTAACTTTTTTTTTTTAACATTATTTTTGGGACAGAGAGAGACAGAGCATGAACGGGGGAGGGGCAGAGAGAGAGGGAGACACAGAATCGGAAACAGGCTCCAGGCTCTGAGCCATCAGCCCAGAGCCCGACGCGGGGCTCGAACTCACGGACCGCGAGATCGTGACCTGAGCTGAAGTCGGACACCCAACCGACTGAGCCACCCAGGCGCCCCTCTTTTTTACTTTTTATATTCATAAATGTTGAAACCGAGCTTGTATAAAAATGTGTATCTTCTAATTTAAAACTTCTTCGTTTTTTATGTTATTTTCTTTATAAAGCTTATTTTATTCATCTCAAGAGAGAGAGAGTGTGCGCACAAGAGCCAGGGAGGAGCACAGAAAGAAAGAGAGAGAGAGAGAGAGAGAGACGGACAGACAGAGAGAGAATCCCAAGCAGCCTCGGTGCTGTCGCTGAGAGCCAGACACAGGGCTTGCCACCGTGTACTGGGAGATCACGACCTGAGCTGAAATCAGGAGCTGGGACGCTCCACCAGCTGAGCCCCCCAGGCACCCCTAATTTAAAAGTTTTTTAAAGAAAAGAAACAAACGTACAAAAGATGACGTAACACCGTCTATAGAACTGCCACTTAAAAAGTATTTACCCGTGGCACGGAAGTTCTATTTCATTTTCATTTTGGTGGGTACGAAACTACGGTCGACCCCTGGACATCGCAGGGGGGAGCCGCACGGGTCCACTTACACACAGCTTTTTTTTGGAGGGGACAGTTCAGTTCTATAAGTGTATTCTCTCTTCCTTGTGATTTTCTTAGTGTGTCTTCCTATAGTTTATTTTGTTGTAAGAACGCAGTATATGGTGTATACAACCTACAAAGTACGTGTAACAAACTGGTTATCGGTGAGGCTCCCAGGCAGCAGCCAACGATCGGTCGTTCAGTTCTGGGGACTCACAAGTTGGGCTGTGGGTTAGGCCTCCAGCCCCTGTTTTGTTCAAGGGTCAACTGTACTGTTTCCCCAAAATGTTCTCTTTCAAAAAAGAAAACAAAAAACATAATACTGAAAAGATAGTCAAATAAATGCAAAATAGTAGGAAACTTTGTGAACTTACACTTCAGGTGTTCTCCTGCTCCGGATAACAACTGGTAAAAGATATGAAAAGTACGCTCATCTTTTGCTTGACGGACAGCACGAGATTTTTCCAGAAGGTCTGAGCAAAGATGGTTAAGGATCGAATTGAAAAGGTGGCCCTCTCTCCGTGACTGTACGAATTTAATTTGTAAAACGTTTTCTTTCTCTGAATATACTAACCCTCCTGCGATGAACCGTTCTGAATGATTAAAACCTATAAGTGAAAAAGGAAAGAAAATATATGCACTCACGTTCCTCACTAATCTTCGGGAATCATGGACCGAGAGGGTGTTCACGTCAACCCCCCCCCCCCCTCCCCGACCCTCATCTGGGTTATAGTTAAAGAACACAGCACTAACCAAGGAACTCTAAGAAGCTATAGAAAATGAGCTCAAGCCTTTGAAGGCTGAAAAAGCCTTCTGGGAGTTTATCACAACTTTATGAACAAAGAAGCCAAGGCACAAAGGAAATTGCTCAAAATAACATAGCTCATGAGCACAGGGACAGAATTCAGGGCTCAGGTGGACCTCAGGATGCGTGCTTGGCCACCGTGGTCCCCAAGAGCCTGGCACACACAGCCTCGTACAAGTGGCTCCGGTCCCTCTACATCCACTTTCCAAATACCCCGAGATGGCCCTGACCAGACTGACCACTGGCCCCCTATGCTGGTTGTCCAGAGCCGGCCACAACCCCTCCGCCTGGGCTTCCCACACGCCAGAGGCTCGCCCCCAACCTGCTTCTGCACTTCAGACCACAGCACACCCGCCTGTGCGTTTGGGGTGCATCTCTGGGACCCATGTGGGGTCTCTGGTCGACAGTCACTCTGGGCTGTCACACAATCTCCGTTTCTCTGCTCTGGAAGATGACCACCTCTTCTGAAGTCAGCTTTCCCTTCACTTCACCAAAGTGAATCCATTCTGTAAATTAGATTATCCCAAACACATCGTCCATGTTTGGTGGAAAATACGTTTACAGGAAAGCTGTCATGGCAGGACCAAGGTGAAGAAACTCGAGATTTATTCCCCGGTCATTTCCAAGTGTTTCTTGTACTTTCTGGCTCTGAGCGTATCTGGAGACGTAAAATACAATTCTGAATTATCCCTTACCTGAGGGATCGAAAGGTTGTACTTCTATCACAGGGTCCCTGATACTTGTCAGAGGTAGCAGAGAACTGTCACCTGTATCCTTCCTAATTGGGACACTATCACTTGGAATCCTTTCCATTTTATTACCTCTGTTTCAATTTTTTTAAACGTTTATTTATTTTTGAGAGACAGAGCCCGACGCGGGGCTCGAACTCCTGAACCAGGAGATCATGACCTGAGCTGAAGTCAGATACTTAACCGACTGAGCCACCCAGGTGCCCCTTACCTCTTTAATCGAAGTAATTCTACATAGATTTCTCTTTTCTTAAGGCCCTTCTATGCAGATGACATCTTGTAGGACGACTCTTTGTATTTGACATTTGTTTCTCCTCTACTTATATTCTGCGTAACGCTAACTGAAACTGCTGGAACTGTGCCCTTGCAGAAGGCTTGGGGGGGGGGGGCGGTATATGCCCATCCCACTAATACCGCGAGCAGAGGGTAAACAAGGGCTAACCCAGCATGGACTCAGGAGCAGTTCAATAGGAGGTGCTCACCTCAAGGCTCTCCTACCGCGCCAACGTTTCCTGGGTTCAAGTGCAGGTGATTCTCCCCTCAGTGGGACTCTCCTCTACCCCGGCTGTGTGAACACGGTATGGACTGGCATGAAAAACCACCACCACCACCACCACCACCACCACACTCTGGCATGAACATTCAGTAGCTGGAAGTGTCTGACCACGTCATGATCCCTCTGGCTTCAGTCTGATCACCTGGGGAGTGGGAGTGATGCCACACGGGGCTGCCCTGGGCCGGAGGAAGATCAGCCGCCTCTTCGGTTTGGATTATGCAGTTATGGAAAAGGATACATGTTTCAATGTTGGCCCCAACAATGTAGCCAGTTACATCAAAGTTGATGCGGATGAACTTGCCCTGGAAGTAAATCAGGAGAAAACTGAAAGTAAGTAAGGACACAGAGGGTGTGAACACTGTAGGAAAGTAACAAGCCAGTGCCTCACGGTAAGTATCCATCAGTTGGTTGCAAACATGGGTCTTAATTACTGCCTCGAATAGAAAGACAAGGAAAAAGCCTGGGTAAGTTCCCAAAAAAGCAGCAATCAGATAGGCTACCTTCCTGGACTGTGACATAGTAAAAATGAGACCCTAATCATTTATAACTTTTAAGAAGCTCTTCCACATAATCTGAGATCAAAGACATTTGACAGCATTAAAGGAACACTGCATTCGGCCCTAATAGAATTACTTCTTGAAAAAACGATGGATTGGTCTGGTGTAACAGTTTTGCAAATCCCTAAGGAATACTTGGTCTCCCCACGACACACAGAACTGTTTTAAGGAAATGGAAAACGGATTGTTTTGTAACTCATTTCATAAAGTTCCTGTAATATGGAATACCCCAAACGGTACAGCTGTCATAAAAACAAGAAGGCAAAAATAAAAGCAAGTATCTCCCCTATAAATACAGATATAAAGGCCAAATTAAACCCTTTGCAAAACAAAGAAACTTAACAATGACGATGATGTAAAAACACTATACACTCGCTCATCACCCAAATAAATGGTCAAGGGACTGGAGGGCTTTCCTCGGGGGGGGAAATGGACAAGCTGATTCCAAGATTTACAGGGAAATAGAAAGGACAAAAAAAATCACAACCATGTTGAGAAAGAGGACCAGAGCTCAGGGATTCACATCACTAGAATTCAGAAAGCTGTGTTTATTAGGATAGATTGGTATTGGTGGGAGGCTAGAGATAACAGATCAAGGGATCAGAAGAGAGTCCACAAATAGACCACATGGGAACGGTCAACTCACCTTCAACAAAAGGCGCCGAGGTAATTTAATAGAGAAAGCCAATCTATTCAACAAACAGTGCTTGAGAAATGTGTAAAATGAAACCAAAAGAACCTAGACACTTCATACCACGTAAAAAAGTTAACACAAAAGAGATCACAAACCTAAAAGGATGGGCTAAAACTGTAACGCTTCCAAAACAAAAATAAGAGACCATCATTTATGACCTTAGCAGAAAAAGATGTCCTAGAAAGAATGCAAAGAGCATGAAGCTTTAGGGTTTATCAATTAAAAACAGATAAACTGGGTTTCATCAGAATCTAAAACTTCTTCAAAAGTCACTGTAAAGAAAATGAAGAGTGATACCACACACTGGCAGAGAATATTTGCAAAACACCTACCTGATAAAAGACTTGTTCGCACGATATTTAAAAAGCTCTTACAACTCAGTTAACAAGACAAATAGCCCAAGGAAAACACTGGGGAAAATATTTATACAGTTATTTCATCAAAGAAGATACGTAAATGGTCAACAGTCTATGAGAAGATGCTCAACGTCGTCGGTTATTCGAGAAAAGCAAAATAAAATGAGCACAAAGAGATACTAGCACACACCCACTAAAATGGCTGACGTTTTGAAGCAAGACCAGCAAGGAGACAGAACCAGAACGCTCCTATCACCCTGGTAAGAATACAAAATGGTACAGCCACTTTGGAAAAGTCTGCCAGTTTCGTATAAAGTGAAACCTAAGTCACCGTATGTGCCAGCGATCCCAATCCCAGTGACCCGGGAGAAATGTAAGACTTGCGCATGAATGTCCAAAGCCACTTGACTCTCAACAGCCCTCAAATGGAAACAACCCAAATGCCCACCAAGTGGAGAATGGTCAAGGACATCATGGTCCATTCACACAGTGGAATATTACTGGGTGATAAAAAGGAACAAACCAGTGAAATACCCAACAACGTGGATGGACGTTGTACAAAAGAAGCAAGACATAACACGCTACGTACTGTAGGAGCCCATTCACCGGACATTCTGAAGAAAACAGACCATGGAAACAAAAGAGATCAGTGGTTCCCAGGGCCGGGCTACACAGACTACACAAAGGCAAACGGAAGCTTTCCCAAGGGAAGGAAATATTCTCTCTCTGGGCCACGGTGTTGGGCTCCCTACGATACACATTTGTCTAACCCTGTCCAACTGTACACCTAAAAAGGGTGAATTTTATTTGATGCAAAACTCAGCTTAATTTTTATAAATCACCAAGGAAGATATCTTAGGATCCTGTAAATAATTTTAAAATTTAAAATTTAAAAAACATAATTAGTTCCTTCTATTTACTACGAATAGATTACATGTTGGCCCACACCCTTCTACTGGGTGTCCAGTCCACCCACCCATGCTCCTACCCACCAGGACCCTTCTCACCTTTCCCATGTTAGGCCTACATTTATCACATAAATATTTGCTCTACGTACAAAAAACGAGTACTTAAGTATTGGGATGCTACCGCAGAAAAATTTGAACTATATTATGTGCAAATTATACCTCAGTAATATTGACTTTTGCAATTGAAAACTAGAGGATAATTCACTAAAATCATACTTCATTTTTAAATGTCTATTTATTTCGAGAGAAAGAACAAGAGAGCAGGGGACGGGCAAAGAGAGGAAGAGAGAGAATCCCAAGCAGGCTCCGAGCTGTCAGCACAGAGCTCAACGCAGGGCTCGATCCCAAGAACTGCAAGACCATGACCTGAGCCAAGATCAAGAGTTGGATGCTTAACTGCTGAGCCACCCAAGTGTCCCCATTATTTTTTTTGTTCAATATCATGCGCATTCACAGAGAACTCACCCAATTTTCCAATTAAAAAAATTGCAAACCAAGCGAGGAAAACAAGGTGAAAAGAGAATGCACGTGGGGAAATCTAATGCTATTTCCTGCTGGAGGACCAACAAATGATGGGGGAGGCAAGTAAATTCTACCTCGAACCCCTGCGCCCTCCTCCTGGGTCTTCCACTCCCACCACCATGGAAGTATCCTGCCTCACGTTATCTGAAAGCCCTGTTCTGCCCGGGAATGCACGGCTGGTTCAGTAACACCAGGGGTGCCATGTCACCCACAACGGACATTCCACGAAGGGTCTGCTTCAGATGATGCTAACACCCAGAGTGTTCAGGAGGGAGGGGAGAAGCACGATTCCTGTAGGATGCAAAGGCCTTTTGTGACCAAGAGCAGGGCCATGTAGAAAATGCCTCTGACTACACGAGAAACCGTTCCAACACAGGCTAAACCACAAGTCTGACAGTTATGACTGGGCGTATGTGGGCAACAGAACAGAACACGTGAAACCAGGTTTCTAGGAAATCAAGATGGCGTCTGTCACTGGCATCCACAACGCCCACTGGCCTAAAAGCTGATGTTAAATCACCGAACTTCGTGAGGTTAACAACACTTTCCGTTCCATCTAAAACCGCAACGCAGGGGCACCCAGGTGGCTCAGCTGGTTAAGCGACCAACTTTGGCTCAGGTCATGATCTCACCGTTGGTGAGTTCAAAGCTCTGCGTCGGGCCCTGTGCTGCCACCTCAGAGCCTGGACCTGCTTCTGATTCTATGTCTCCCTCTCTCTCTCTCTGCCCCTCCCCTGCTCATGCTCTGTCTCTCTCCGTCTCTCTCAAAAATAAACAAACATTAAAATAAATAAATAAATAAAACAAACCACAACGCAAATCCATCTTTTAGGGCTTGCTAGAGAACACTTAGCATTTTTCTGCTACTCAGAGTCACAAAACAAAAATGACAAGTTGCTCACTTGGGTGGTGGGTTCTGTTATGGGTGGGGGGAGTGGGGACAGGAAGTTTTGCGTAGATTTTTTTTTTTAACAGGAGAAAACTTGTCTTCTTTTGAGACAGGCTCTTGTGAGGTTACACGAGTACTACTTTTATACAAATGACCATTTTGCACAAATCGTACGACCATGGCACTGAGAGATGCTGACCTAATGGCCCCGAGCAGAAGCAGAATCATGAGGCTTTTGCTCTTTCGACACCTGAGGGACATGGTGGCAGGGCCCCTCCAAAGGACAGAGAGGGGCTGTGGGGACACAGAGAACAGCGTCACACGATTAGGACAGAGAGAGCTTCGCAGGAGTACCACTGGAGCCGAGTAATCTTACAGTTTCTAAGTATGTTAGTTTGCTTGAAGCCACAGGGTAATTAAAGGGAGGCTCCGTGCTGGTTTATCTGCAAGCTCTCTGGAGTAAAACTACCACGAACAACACTGGTCCCTGACACACCACAACTGGATCCTGACCTCCTGGCTACAAGGGAAACGGTTCCACTGTTTTCCAGAGACACGGCATTCTGGGCTAGCAGCTATTGAAAGTGGCACCTGCAGGCCCCTTTATGCTCCCCTGACGACAGGTTCCCTTAGTGCCTGATCTAGAGTAACGAGCGAGATTTAATCCAGAGGCCAGATGGCGCTGTCCACAGCTTCAGCTACGGTGACCCCCAAACTATACCAGAAGCTCGTTAATTAACAAGACGGGTTTTCACGTGAACTAAGGGATCTTGTTGCGTAGTATGTAACGGATATAAAGATTCCGGGGGTAACGTGGACTGACTGGAAAGAGACACCCCCGGTCTGGTGTGAACAAGGTGCTAAGACTCCAGAAAGGCCCGGAAGCTGCCGTGTCTGTCGAGAAGGCTGCCTTGGGCTCGATGCTCGATTGGTTTCCCGCTGCAAACTGTCCTCTGTCGCTGACATGGTCACATCTGCCCCCGGGGAATCTTTAGGGAAAGGCTGGGAGTACTCAAGAGACAGCAGTGAGTGCATTCAATTTACTTACAAACTGTTTTTAGTGTCTGCTTGCTTAGAAGCACACGTGGGGGTGCAGAACCCTGGCTTGCTTTCACCGTCATCTGGTAACCCAGCGGTAGGCAGGGCACCGGGGCCTTTACGGGGCTCTCGCTACTGAGGCTCATTATCTACCAAAAGGGCACATGAAACTGGGGACTGCCAAAACGGCTTGATTCCGTTTGGGGGGAGAAAAAAAGATCTTTGCACGAATACAGAGGGCTTCCTGATAGATGCAAGATGTATCTGTGGATACAAGGCAGAAAGTGAAGTCCCCATTTTAAAAGTTCCGTTACCAGAGACTCATCTCACACAAACCGCCTGCATCTGGAATGCATCTGACTTCTCCACAAACAGACCGGGGCTAACCGTGAACCATTATTTTCCTAAGGGTAATGCTCTCCTCAAAGAATCCCCTTTAATACGGACCATGTGCTCGCAACTTGGAAAGAAAAAGATCATCTTCAGGAAATGATTCGTCTCTATCAGATCAAAGAGATGGAAACAAATGGACTCTAAAAGCTGATGGGAGTTTGTAGTTTCGAGCATTTTCACCGCAAATAACGACTCGGCGCAACTCCCCTGTCCACCTGCCGTTTCCGCGACTTGTCGCTCCCCCGGCGGGACGCGGGGCGCCGCCCCCGCCTGTCCTGGCCACACAGCCGTCCCTTCACGGATCTCAGACGGCCCACGCGTCCAGCCCCGGGGCCCGCGTGTTCCCAGAGGGCCCGGCGCACGTGGTCACCAGTGCCCGGAGGTTGAAGGCCCGGGTGCAGGGGAGCCTGAGGAGGCCAGGGGCTCGGATACGCCCCCGGGGCCTGGAAGAGCGGGCGGCACCCAGTAGGCCGCCGCTGCCTAACCGAGCCCATTCCGTAACTACGAGACGCCCACTACGTACGCGCACGTGCAAGGCGCCGTGCCAGGAACGAAGAATCGCGAGAACAGGCTGACGTCCTTCCGCGAGATGCCGCGCGCTCCCGCACGACACACAGCGGCCGCCCACGGACGCCGAGGAGCGCGGTGAGGAAGGCAGCGACGGACGAACAACCCGATCAGGTGCTCAGGAGACACAGACGGGCAACCGTGGACAGACCGGGAGTACGTTCTGGAAGAGCGACCCACAGGGCTCACTCCAGTCTGGACACCGGCCACGAGGCAAGGCAGAGTCCGGGAGGATTTTCGTCGTTGCGTTTCACGCTCCCGCAGCCGGGAGGTTTGATGGCACCGTAGAGTGACAGAAGACGGAAGGAGCACATTCTGAATAGAAAAGGTTCCATTTGGAACACGTTAAAGCTGCGAAAACCACGAAGACCGCCAAACGGCAAGAACGAGGCGGCACCACGGGCCCGGCAAAGGGCAGGAGCTCAGTAATGAGCCGAACTGCACAACGAGATGGAAATTCCGGAACATGTGATTAAAAGACGGGCCTACACGGGGCCGCCCGCTGACGCCGCGAGAAGCAAAGCGTTGGCGGCGGCAGCGCCCACAGAAACCGTCACAGGGAGGCCTCGACTTAGCTGAGCTCCCGACAGCCCGTGCGGCCACTCACTCCGCTATTTTTTATGGAACCACTAAAATCAACTACTTTTGTAGCTTGGTGCGGTTAACGCCTTTGGAGAGTTTAGTAGCTGGCTATGCTATTTCTCTGAAAAATCCTATAAATATCAATATGAAGTTGACTTCCTAAGAATTACAGCCCAAAGTCAACTATATTTTTATTTTTTTAAATGTTTACTGAAAGAGCGCATGAGTGGGGAGGTGCAGAAAGAGGGAGACAGAGGATGCACCCTGTGCCGTCAGCAGAGCCCAAAGCAGGGCTCCAACCCACAAATCGGGCGATCATGACCTGAGCCAAAATCAGACACTCAACCAAGTCAACAATTTAAAGACATTTTTGTTTCTCAGTTGAACTAGCTATGTGTAGGAACACTGCCTTAATGAAAAATATTTTCTTAAAAGATAAGCTTTAAAAAACAATTTTTTTAAGTTTGCTTATTTTTGACACAGAGAATCTGAAGCAGGCTCTGCACCCGCAGAACAGGGCCCCCATGCGGGGCTCGAACTCACAAACCATGAGATCGTGACCTGAAACTGAGAACTGGATACTTAACTGAGCCACCCAGGCGCCCCAGGAGATTAGCTTTTAATAGAATACGCAGAATAAGACCTTTGGGAGGTGGAACTCTAGCTCAAACAGGGTTTATTGAGGATTTAGACTGGGTAGGTATTCTTGCTGGCAGGATCTTGCTAGAAAACAACCTAAGAAGTTCTTCCTGCCAGTAGGATGTAAAACAAGTTCCTACCAGAATTATTTACATGCACTTTCAGAACAGGATGCATAAATAATAAGCTTTAAGGAGACTTGTGTATAGTAATTACTTTGCAAATAAATTTTGACAAGTGATTACTTTGATTCAGACTCGAATTAAAAAATGTTAAAGGTATATTTATTTCTGAGAGAGAGACAGAGGACAAGCAGGGGAGGGGCAGAGAGAGAGGGAGATACAGAATCCAAAACCAGGGTCCAGGCTCCAAGCTGTCACAGAGCTTGATTCAGGGCTCGAACTCATGAACCGTGAGATCATGACCTGAGCTGAAGTTGGATGCTTAACCGACTGAGCCACCCAAGCGCCCTGATTCAGACTCTAATTTAAAGAAACAAGCTGGAGCAGGATTTTTCAACCTCGACATAATGGACATTTGGGGCTGGATAATTCTTTGTCGTGGGGTCCATCCTGTACACTGTTGGATGTTTAGCAGCATCCCTGGCCTCTACCCATCACCGAAACCAAACAACCAAAAATGCCTCCAGGCACTACCTAATGTCCCCTGAGGGTCTCCAATTGAGAACCGCTAATCCAGAGTATTGCAATTACAGACTATAATCTGCCTTTGTCAATACGGAAATCTCTCTAATGATGTATGTGCGGCAGCCAACCTCTGAGATGGCCTCAGTAACCCCCAACCTCCAGTACCGCTGTCATTGCGCAGTCCCCTCCCACGCTGTATCAGGGTTGGTCTCTGTGGCCAGCAAACTACATCAGAGCGTTGGCCCGTGACTTCTAAGATGGGAAAGAACACTGTGTGGCTTCTGTCTTGCTCTCTTGGATCATCTGCTCTTGGGGACCACCAACTGCCATGTCATGAGCACACATCCCTATAGAGAGGTCTTTGAGGTGAGGAATGCCTTGGAGGAATTAAGGCCTCTTGCGAAAAGCTACCCGGGTAAGTCTGGAAGAAGAGCCTCTGGCCTCGTCAAGCTTCACGTGACCGCAGCCCTCACCAACAGCACCTTCGTGGCACCTTCACGAGAGATGCCGAGTCAGAACCACCCATCACATGGAAGCGGAGATGATCCAGGTTTCAAGTCACCAGGGTTAGGGTAAGTTGTTACACAGCAACAGGTAACTAATACGGAATCCTATTTCCACGTGTCCCAAACGTACAAACGCTGGCAGGCAGATGGGTCCTTACTGCTTAGTAACGCACTCACTACAGTCTTTACCAAAGGACCGGATGGCAGCAATTTATCTTTTTTTTTTTTAGGTTTTTATGGATTTGAGAGAGAGCGTGAGACAAAGCAGGGGAGGGGCAGAGAGAGAGAGAGAGAGAGAGAGAGAGAATCCCAAGCAGGCTCCATGCTATCAGTGCAGAGCCCGACGTGGTGCTTGAACTCATGAACCACAAGATCATGGCCTGAGCCGAGATCACGTCAGATGCTCAACCAAGTGAGCCACCCTGGTGTCCCAATAATTTCTTTTCCAGGCAAAGATGAGACAAACAGGCACAAAACGGTTTCTCCTGAATTTAAAGTGTGGCTTGGGGCAGGGGAAATCAGAAAAGACTGGTAACTTGATTTATGTAGTAAAATAAAGCATTTTCCACTAAGAAATCCTTGTAAATCTGCATGGAGATCCACATCCCAAAGCTGGTAGCTCACTGTCTTCTATCCCGTGATACAGCCGCTAAATGCAGGGCTTTCAGGAGGAAGAATTTAAGATTTAAATGTGGCTCAGGCTCAGTGCTGATGACCCAGGGGATGATAAAACCCTATAAATGAACCTTAGCTTCCCCAGATCTTTTACAAACCCCAAAGTCACAGCTATGCTTTCTCCTGACACAGGCATATTTGTTATTCCACTCTGTCCATAAAAAGCTAAAATAATGACCTAATGAACTTGGATGAAGCGATTATCTTACTAGGAATAAACAATACTCCAAACAAATAGGTTCCTATTTCCTCCATAATGTGGAAAGCCTCTCACACTCGAACTACCTCTTTGGGTGCCATGGGCTGAGTCGTGTCCCATCTCAAATTCTTTAAAAAAAAATTTTTTTTAAATGTTTATTTATTTTTGAGAGAGCCCGAGGATGAACGGGGAGGGGCAGAGAGAAAGGGAAAGACAGAATTTGAAGCAGGTTCCAGGCTCTGAGCTGTAAGTACAGAGCCCGACATGGGGTTCAAACCCATGAACTGCGAGATCGTGACCTGAGCCAAAGTTGGACGCTTAACTGAACGAGCCACCCAGGTGCCCCCCACTGCCTCAGAACAGGACTATATTTGGAGAGAGGGTTTTTACAAAGATAATTAAGTTAAAATGAGGTCACTGGGGCCCTAGTCCCACACGACTGGTGTCCTCACAAGAAAAGAACAGGACACAGATGCACACAGAAGACGGACCACGTGGACACCGGGAGATGGCCATCTATAAGCCACAGAGAGGGACCCCAGAAGAAACCAACCTTGCCACACCTTAACCCTGGACCTCCAGCCTCCAAAAGAAAATCAAGGCAGTCCTACCAACTCATACAGAGGGTTAGCTAGCTACCTTCGGGCTCAATGGGTCCTCTGTGATTCCATATCTGGCTGCTTCCACTAATCACACAACCCAGGCCATCAGAAAATCAATATGAACGCCAGGACTTCACATTATACTCAGAGTAGAACAGTATGTCACCGTGATACTAGATTCCCCCAGATTATCCATGAAGGAGTCATTAGTAAAGTCTCTTTTGATGTGGCCTTGAATTGTACAAATACTTCTAGGATGGGAGGAGGGAGGAAAAACATAGAATTAACTCTAATGATTTAAGTAGAAATAACTGTAATTGAAGACCCTCTCCAATCTGTGGAAAATGGTTAACTGAATCTTGAGGACTATAATTCAAGGCAAGAAGTTTACAGCAGGCACGCCCATTTTGCTGGATATGATTTTAGAGAAGATTTGGCACTGACACGTCAATAGGGCATAGCTGGACAGGGGACATACCGCTTAGGAGAACAGCCTCATGCAAACGGTCACAGCTGGTCAAACGGAGGAAGAGGGGAGAGCTTTCCAGGAATTAAGAAAGCCCTATTTTCATAGAGGAGTATTTTTAAAGAGAAGTAATTTTTAGAGAGAAGTAATCATATTGTCGCATTCTTCTGACATCCATATCCCCGGAGAAACAGCAAGTATGAAAAGGACAGCTGACTACACTGAATGCCAACTTGGTTTGTGGAGCGTTTACATTCTCGGTTAAGTACTCCACATGCATCCTCATGTAAGCTCTATGCCCGCTCGGCAACACGTATTGTAGACCATCCCCAAAGACGAAGAAGTTCAGAGAGGCTACCTGATCATCTACCCGTACAATACACAATTACATATGCAAATACAGGATTACAGTTACTTTCACGTTTTTTCCTTTTTAAAATGCAAAACTACTAGAAGATTGCAAATTACATGTGACATATCACGTTTCTACAGGACTGTATCATTCTGTACCACATCCTTTATTAGCCTCTCCCTAAAATCCAGGAAGACAAGTACTCTCTTTGCTGGATCACAGTAGACATTTCACTAAAAATCTGAGAAATTATAAGTTTCGGGTGCTTTTAAACTTACAAAACGAGATGAGTTATCATTTTTCACGGTCTTCGCGTTTCCGAATGATTCCAGGATTGGATTCGCTTGTAAGAGCTGCCGTTCGAGTTCCCCCTAAAAGACATTACACGTATGCACGCGCGCGCGCACACACACACACACACACAAATAAAAGCAGATTAGGTTAATCTAACATCTTTACTCCAATCCTGGGGTGGGGGTGGGGTGGACAAAACAATAAACTTCCTCTCTTCCTCAGTGTTTTCATTCTGTTTGCCATCTCGTAACCTTTGTGGCTTTATTCTCAGTCATATTAGGCTCTGCTAAAGGGAAAAACAGCATGTATAAAGTGATCGGAAGGGGAAGAAAAAGTCACGTTAAACAGCAGATCAATTTGAGGGCAGGGCATGTAAATTAGGCAGAGAATTTTGAAAAGAAAACAAACTGGTTTTCATGAAATGAAATTCGGCTTAACACTTCAATTAAGGACATATTAATACTTACACTTCTGTTTATTTTTATACTGCCTTGCTCCAATGACTGAAGGCAGACAATTCTCATAACCACTATCCTAGTGGTAGATGTGTCATTTTTCCAAGGGTTGCACATGATACCCTAATGATGCCGACAGGATGATGTCCTCACTGACACTTTCAGGGAGGGTGGAGATGGGGATGCTGCTGACTTTTGCTCAAATTTAAAAACGCTTACTATAGAGTATGTGATAGAATATAGGCTTTATGCAGTGTCTTTACTTATGTGCAAATTCGGCTAGGAAATAGGTTCCACAAACAAAAGATGTAAGTATATTAATATGTGCTTTAATCATGACACACAATAAGAAGCTGCATGAGAAAGCAAGATGCTATTTCTGGCCACGGAAAGCACTACAAAGTGGTGGTGTGTTCCTGGAACGTAATTTTCAAGTGTATCATAGGAACTTCGATACATCTGCTTTTTCCAAACACAAAGCTTACCCCTGTATTTTAAAATACCACAGTCAGTATTCTAGACCTAAAGACAGGATGTCAAACCACTAGCAAATGTGATTCTCTGAGCAGAGGGATAAAAGGATCCTCATGCAAGGATCTTAACTACCGGCCAGTTGCTACGTGAGCGTTGCATGATGAGATCCAAAAAGAACAAATATAACGCCATACATGGAGTTGGCGTTTAACTCTGGAATTGGACTCCTTCGCTCGTTACGAGGGTGGGAAAGTACTCCGGAGGCACAGGACCCAGTGAGATACGCTCCCCCCACAGGTCTGCCCTCCAGCACTGATCTGAACTGCCCAGATCTTCACAGGTGTTGAGTGCAGTCTACAATGGTGTTCAACTGAAACCAGGCAGGAACCAGTCCCGTTAAGACGTGCGGGATGAACTTCCTTTCCTGGCATTTGACAATATGCTCCCTGTAGCGTTAGTCTCCCAGGTTATGGACTTCACATTTCTGCTGTAAAGCTTCCTAAACATTATAGGCTTTCCAGGGTTCTTAAACGTGGTATCCCGGCAACCATTTTTAACTGAGAGGCATCATTAAGGGGCATCGTTCTGTAATCTAACAAGTGCCTTTCCCCTGGAGGTCAGCAGTCGCCCACATCACCGTGCCCACGGCTGGCATCTTGCAAAGCCCTGGGTGTACGAGCTCTGCAAAAATCAGGCTCTAGAATGCTTCTTGCCTCACTCAGCCTGTGATCAGAATGTAGAAACCGTCAGAAAAACACTGAATTTTCCTAAGTGGGGCACTACCTTTGCACTAAAGATCTATTGCTACTTAGATCTAGGAACTAGACAGAATATAGATTCCTTAGAATTACACACTATCATCCCGCCAAATCCTAATAAAAATAATTTCAGTGACATTTCACCTTTCAAATGTTTTCCTAACTTGGAGGTAAAGTATTGCATATCCCATTTTAATACTCCCTAGATGTGGCTACAAGGAGTCTTTTCTCTGTGTGTGAGTGCATGTGGGTGTGCTCATGTGTGTGATTTACGGATTCCATCCTTTCTCCTGCTGGCTTTTAATAAACTGGCTGTATCCCCTGAACCTAGCTCAGTGTCAGGTCAAAAGGATGCTCCGGGAGTGTTTGCTGAATGATTGTGGCATCAGAGGTCCCGAAATATTCTAGCAGCATTCGGGAGGGGATGGTGCTGAGCCAAAGTTGGCAGGAAGAATCGGGTGAAGGGTCCGCGCTGTCTCCATAGAACCTGCCGACTGGGCTGCTTCTGTATCTCTGCTGTTGGGGTCACTATGTTATTAGCAGGGTTGTGGTATTACTTTTCTCCTAATGGGCTGGTGACATCAATGGGACCAAGCAAAGCTCTCAGTAACTCCTCAATGAATCACAAAAAGCTTGAACACAAAGCTGTCATCGTAAAGCACACAAAAAGGGTCTTAAATTAAGAAATTACCACTGAATTTGATCATTTCTGTGCTGTGCAATTTCACACTTTGATTAAATGGCGCTAACCTCTCTCAACCAAACTATGAAGCCAGTTATAAACCATCAGGGGACAGTGACTAAGTGCTAACCCTTCCACCAGAATTGGAAGGGCAGTGGCCCTGGTTTCGATTATTCTATATGATAACGAGAAAGGTCTTTGGGAATGTAGGGGAAACTAATCAGCATTAGCTACTGAAATTGTTTTTACAGTTTTAAGTATTTAGAATTAATTCTATGATGCTTTAAAAGTCTACCAATCATGATGAAAACTATACCCTTCCGTTTGTTATATGGCATATTAATATCTACCTATGATATGATAGAGGAGTTTGAAGTTGGTTAAAAAAAAAAAAAAAAAAAAGCCCTTTGAAAACTCCAGTTGAGCCAGCAAGGCTGGGGTCGTGCTGGGCTTTGCAGGCCTGACTGTGTACAGACGTAGGTGTCCCAGGGCCCACAAGAGGGCTGAACGTGGGTGGCAACAGCTCGACGTCACGCTGAGAACCAGACTTCGTCTCAACCGGCAGGCTCGAATTTCTGCACTTGTGCCTGCTGTCACCATCCTCTTAGTTCGAGGCCGTTCAGAGCAGTAGATAGGAAGTCATCTGGAAGCTGCCATCCAGAGGTGGGGGACTTGCTAGTTGGAGGGGCAGGTGGGCTGGCCTGGAGGAGTCCCTTCTTCGGGGACGGTTAGGTTTTAGAAATCACTGACTGGTGTTTAACTCTGCCCTAGATTCAGGCTCTGGCGTAGCACTGAATGCTGCGCCAGACTCTTGAGGGTCCGTAACAGCGACCTATGGTGAGGGAGCCCAGCACACAGACTTGCCTCCAGCCGGCTGGGCACAAAGCCAAGCAGGACTTGAACTTGGTCATAAAAACTGTATCCAAAGTTTGCAGGTAAACGCTTCACGTTTACTGCTTAACCACTGTGGCCTGAATTCTAAGAAGTGGTTTCTATTCCTATTTCCACAATAATGATTAAGTTTTAAAGGTAAGCACAAAAGCCTGCCCGGATGGCTAAAACAGACATGGACGTGTGCTGGCGAGGAGATGGGGGCACCCTCATGCACTGCTGGTGGGAATGGAGGGCGGTTCCTTCAAGCGTTAAACCGAATACTACAGTAACCCAGCCGGCCCACACCCAGGTGCCTGCCCAAGAGAATGGGAAACACAGATCCACACAAACCCTACGCACAAATGTTCCTGGGGCATTGTCCAAGATGGCCCCCAAGTGGAAACAATCCAAAATGTCTGCCAATGGATGGATGGATAAACACAGTGGGACCTACCTACCGTAAGGGAATACCGTTCGGCCAAGGAGAGGGATGGAGTATTTGTACACGCTACGACACGGATAAACCGTGCAAACATCATGCGAAGGGAAAGAATGCCAGGATTCCGTTCAAGTATCCTACGCACGACAGACAGATTCGCAGAGACAGAAAGTATGTTGATGATTTCTGGGGACTGGGAGGAAATGGAAGGTGATTCCAAATGGCTTTCTTTTTGGGGGGATGAAAACACGCTCAAGTTGACTGCAGGGATAACTGTGTAACTCAGTGTAATGAAAACAACAATGCTGAACTGTATGAATGTGTGAAGTTTATGGTGTGTGAATTAAATTTTGATGAAGCTGTTAAAAAAAACAAGGAATGAGCAGAGAGAGACAAATAAAGGACTCCCCAAATCAGGGGCCTCGAAACGCCTTCCCCTCCCTTGTTCTTACAACGCATACTGTGTCTAGTGACAAAAGGCTAGAAATGTATACAAATGGTTCCTGGGTGCCTAAGTTTTGCCTGTAACGTTCAATGTAAATTCACAAACCAGGGATGTCAAACCAAATGAAACACCTTGCAAAGTACAGACTGCTTGCTGGCAGTCATTCTCAAAATGGGGTGAGGGGGTCCCCGGGAAGGGGGAGCGATTGTGGGCAAAGAAGTCATTTCTCGACGGGACCCTCTGCAGGGTCACTACCGCCCACAAGCATCTCCTAGTCTTCAAGTGGGCTGGGAGGAAAAACTGAGGACCAGTGTTCTTCTCAGTCTTCTAGAAACACAAGCACAGCCCCCACCGGACTAGACTACTATTACAATAAACATGGGAAAAGCAGCCCCGGAGATCTGTGCAGAGTGAGTTCATGCAGCAGGACATGCAAATCAATGACGGAGGGAGGGAGGCATGGCCAGAGAAGCTGTCGCTGCCCTGTCTTTGGGAAAACGTGCCCCCTGTCGACGGAGCCGACCCAAAGTACAGTCCAGGGGTAGGCATGCTACTCACACAACAGCGATCCATTCTGTGGTTTAAAATGACATCGAAACAAAACGTTAACAGTAATGGTGTACGGATTCCGTGGTGGAATTTGGAAAACCCTGATATGTACAGTAGTTATTTAATGCTAATTCACTAGTGACCCAAGTGCACATGAACAGGTCATTTTAGCGAGTACCTCGAAGACACAGAGAAAAGCTAATTTCTGGTCTAGAGGTTCCTTCTGTAGTCAGCAAAAGAGCCTTTAAATGTCCTCTAGGACAACAATGATTCCGTGAACCCTTCCTATTTGTACAAATGATCTGCTCTCTACAGCTGAAGGAGAAGACAGAACGTCATAGGGCCTTAGCACAGCTTTGCTGTCTGAGAACATCTTGAGAATTTTAAGGAGGGTTTCTGAAAATCTTGTCTATAGGACTATTCCTATAGACACTTAAGAATTTCTTTATATTAGTAAGTCATTTCTAGAACATTGTGCTTTCCTGCTTCGTATTAGCTCTGTTTCACTGTCTTGTGGCAGACAGCCAGACCGAAGCCATCCAGTGCCAGGGAAAGGGTCAAGTCCAGGACAGATGTCCCTCTCCTCCAGGGTAGCAGGAAAGGCTCTGTCTATGGCTGTGCTCTGTGGAGCCCGAAGGGGGGAGCATTCGATAACCAGTAATAACACTCCTCCACCACTTGCCCTGGATAACAAAGGATAATTTTACATATTATATCAACAAGGCCCTCAGCTTAAAATACATACGGGCCATAAAAAACTTTATTAGAAATGTGTAAATCTGAAAAGGTACAACTTTAGAGTTGCAGCCCCAAACTCAAAAATTTAACGTATGGCCCAAAGCGAGGCTTCTGTGTATTTAAAGAAAAATTGAAATCGTTCCATCTCGTATTTGACACACGAAACCCTGAGGGTTCAAGGCTTCATCAACAGGTGATTCAATGTCATGATAAAAAGGGCAGAGAAATACTCAAACTCGTCTCGAAAACACATTTAAAGCCAAAGGGCATGCTGCTGCTCACAAAAGATGATGTCTCTAAGCAACACATTTTCAAAATCAAATTTTCTTTTTTGCGGTAAATTTCACTCACAACTCCTGGTATTTGTTTCTAATACTCGATCTAGAGACAGAAATTAGCGCAAACATTCAAGACTAAGAAGCATAAACAAAAGCACTTGCCTGATGCTTCACTGGTTTTGGCGATTCCTGCTGTTTGTTACAAACAGATAAACGCAAACGTTAGCGAGTCTGGGCCTTTCCCTAAGCGGTGAGCCACATCTAAAGCACCACGTGAGCGTCCACCTCAGAGCTGTGACAGCGGATCTGGCTGGCGTTCCTCGGATCAGCTGCCACTTGGGCAGATTCAGGATCACTGACCCCCTTTTATTTGTACCCCTTTTCTATCATCGACTGCCCCCAAATTTCCATCCTCGTCTCAAGCTTCTATGGCCAGTGGCAACAGCCTGTGTCCCTGCTCAGAAAAGACAGCTAAAGACCCTTGAGGACCATCTTTTGGTGGAAACAGGCAATCTTCAAAACACTGCTCTTTGATCGTTAACCATTCCTCCCAAAGCTTTGCAAGAAATCAGGCTTCAAGCCGGAATCGTAATTCTGGTTGGCCTGTTAGAAAACCTAGGTACTACAATTCCCTCCTGAGCGGAGGAAGTTTCTGGGTGGGGGTCGTGGAGACAAGGGGGCGGTCAGTTCCAGCAGCACACTGAGTAGCTGTGCTTCCTTATTCTGGTTTCTGCAATCGTAAAAGAATAAACCGAGGCATTAAATGAACAACGGAACGAAAACTTACAGGAATATTATGGTCCTTCCGTCCTTTGTGCGAAGAAGCGACATGAGCAAGGTACTGAATGACTTTCTTAGTATTTTCTGTCTTCCCAGCACCTGATTCACCCCTGAAAGAAACAGTAACACAGGCTGTCTTAAAGAAAGCAGGGCGTCCACCTTCCAAAGTTGTAATTAACAAAATTAAATGGAGTTGGAACAAGAATTGGTAGGAAATAAAGAGGATGTAGGATAAAAACCGATTGGCAGAAGTCAGAAAATTGTTATTATTTTTAAATGGTATTAAATTACCACACACTTTTTCCACCCCCTGGAGATGCCAGTGAGACACAGGGAAATGTTCAGAGTGCTGTGTTGTTGTTTTTTTTTTTTCAAGGAGTTTGGGGGTTCCACCAGAGAAGCAGCATTTATCGTAAGAGGTCATGAAAACATTCCTCAGCACCAGAAACCCATCCACCGCTGGGGATTTAATCTGAAGGAGCTTCAGACCTCTGGGCTGCCCCTTGCTGCTCAGGTCCAGGCAAGGTTTTCTCGCTCTTCCCCCAAAGGAGTGGACGAGTGTTCCTACAGCCACAGCACCTTGTACATATTTTGTCACATCTCCTCAGCCACCTGCCGGCCTCGCATCCTGGGCTCCTGGGGCAAAGGGCAGGACCCCATGCATGTGCGTCTGTTTACTGTGCATTTGTGTTTATTTGTGTTAGTTTTTTTTTAATCCACGGAACCTCGTGCAGTGCTGACCCACAGCCGCTACGCAAGGTGTAGAGACAGTGAACGAACACCGTGAATTTTGTGATGAACCGGGACAGAAGCCACCACTTTGTATGCTTTACGTTTTAAAACAAGGCTAGCACGTTTCAAAGGCTGCTTTTGATTTCTACTCAAGTACTGATCTTGAAATTCAGGGAAGCTTCTGGACACACAGCGCTACCTGAGTTCTGGCCTTTCTGTTCAAATATCAAAGGGTCCCTAAGATCGGATCAAAGCAAACCTATCTTCACAATCGATAAAAATCTCAATTTGGATTGAAGTACAAATTTTGGGGGCGCCTGGGTGGCTAGGTTGGTTAAGCATCCCTACTCTTGATATCAGCTCAGGTCATGATTTCACGGTTTGTGAGTTCGAGACCCATGTTGGGTTCTCCACTGACAGTGTGGAGCCTGCTTGGGATTTTCTCTCACTCCCTCTCTCTGGCCTTCCCCTGCTCATGTTCTTTCTCTCTCTCTCTCAAAATAAAAAAAAAAAAAACTCTAAAAACACACACACACCCCAAAAAGCCCCAGTGATTCTTAAATCACTGGTAAACTGTAAAAAAAGATAAATAAAACAAAAAAATTCATTATCTAGTTAGATTTAAAAAAAAAGCCTCAGGGGGGAAAAAAAACAAAAAAAGAAAAAACCAGGGCGCCTGGGGGGCTCAGTCGGTTAAGTATCTGACTTGTGGTTTCAGCTCAGGTCATGATCTCACGGTTGATGAATTTCAGCCCCACACTGGGCTTTGAGCTGATAGCGTGGAACATGCTTGGGATCCTTTCTCTCTCTTCTCTCTCCCTCTCTCTGCCCTTCCCCTGCTCTCTCTCAAAATAAACAAACTTAAAAAAAACCCTTCTGAAACCCCAAAATGTTAATACACACATGGTCGACTAATAATCCTCTAAACCCATTGTACCCAACCCAAGCCTTAGAAGTCTAATTTTTCTAACAAGCTCCCACCCTTTCTGGAAAGTGTACTCTGAATTGCACTATTTTTGTCCACAACTTAAGTATGTCAGTGGGTTTACTGGCTGCATTATTTTCTCTGCACCGAGACACCTACAATCTAAACTGAAGAGGCTCTGGGTAAAGGGAGCCCCACTGACCAACTAGTTGTATGGCTCTGAGGAAGGAAATGGTCTCCTTCGGGCCTCCATGCTACCATTTGTAAAGTGGAGGAACTGGGAGCACCAGGGGGTTTCGGTTGGTTAAACGCCCCGACTTAGGCTTGGGTCATAATCTCACAGTTTGTAGGTTTGAGCCCCACGTCGGGCTCTGTGCTGATAGTGTGGAGTCTGCTTGGGATTCTCTCTCTCTCTCCTTCCCCTGCTCTCACTTTCTCTCAAAATAAATAAATTAAAAAAAAAAAAAAGTTGTCTCTGAAGTTTATTCTTTCAGATAAACTTCAGATAATTGTTTTGTCACGCCTCACTCATTTCTTGCCCGATAAATAAAAAGAGACAGAATTTTGAATTAAGTAACATTAACATACTTTTTTTTTTTTTTTAATGGGAAAAGGTGTTCTGTCTCTCGGGGAAATTTTGTGTTTTCTATGCTCGCAACTATCAAGGACTGTGTTGGTCTTATACATCTTTGAAATCCTGGTGCCCAGCACAGTAGGGGCTCTGTAAATACCAATGAATAAATGAATACAGGTCCTGCACGTGTTTTAAGTTTATTCCTAGGCTCCCTTTTATATTTTTTATTCCTGCTATTAACGTCCTTTATCTTCTACCTGGCTACCACTGGCACCTGGATAAGAAAATACATTTTAATTCACTCATTCAATAAATACAAATCAACCCCTGTGTACTGGGCATTCTTCTTTTTTGTTAATTTTTTTTTTTTTACATTTTTAATTTAATTTTGATGGAGAGACAGAGCACAAGTGGGGGAGGAGTAGAGAGAGAGGGAGACACAGAATCCGAAGCAGGCTCCAGGCTCCGAGCTGTCAGCACAGAGCCCGACGCGGGGCTCGAACTCACAAACCTCAAGATCATGACCTGAGCCGAAGTCGGACGCTTAACCGACTGAGCCACCCAGGCCAGGCATTCTTCTAAGGGCAAGAGCTAGAGCGGTGAACAAAGTCTGCGTCCTCGGGGAGCTCAAGTTCAGGGGCAAAGACGTAAAATAAACCACAAAAAACAAATAAGAGAAGCGGTAAGACATGAGGGACGCCATGAGGGCAACAAGGAGGTAGCTGGGGTTGGGGGGGAGGCAGAGAGGAGCAGAGGACACTTTCCTGGAGACTCGATGGTTGGGGGGAGCCTCCAAAATGGGGGAAAACAGACCAGTGAAATCCGGGGGCGCCATGTTCGGGGCGGGGGGGATGGAGACCCAAACACAAAGGAGTATCTTTGCCAGGAACGGGGCTGGTGTAGGAGCTGAGGCAACCAGAGAGGCAGAGAACCGCGGGGGCTCCGGATGCAGCAGGGACGGGGGTCGGGGGGGGGGGGCTGCCCCAAGTCACGGCAAAGAATCTGGATTTTATTCAAGCATAATTGCTCAATAGCTAGGATAGTGGTTTTCTGTTTGGTTAACTTTGTTTAAAATACTTAGTGCTTCAAGGCTAATCATGATGCTGGCGGCTGTTTTCAAACAAATAACTTTTCTCTTACGCCCAGAAATGAGCCTCTCGTTTAGAGTGATCATTACTTGTCTCGAAAATACTTATGATTGTTCCTTTTCAGCTAAGTTTTGCCTCTGTGGTTTCTCCACAAACTCCTCTCTATTGGACAGGCTTCGGTGTGTCCTTAAAGCATTTTGTTCCTTCCCGGTCACACTCCCCGGGCTGTGCCTCTCAACTGCTTATATAAACTCTGCCACATTTTTTCTACTTCGGGTCTAAGGTAACTCTGACATAGAAACTATTACTGCAAAGACGAATGTATTCCAAATACCTCACTACTGAGTTCTCAAGAGGGGAGGTGGGGAACCTTCTATCCCCTGTCTTAAAATGTGGACAGTAGCGGGGTGCCTGGGAGGCTCACTCGGGTAAGCACTGGACTCTTGCTTTCAGCTCAGGTCACGATCTTGCGGTTCACGAGTTCAAGCCCCGCGTCGGGCTCCATGCTGACAGTGCGGAGCCTGCTTGGGATTCTTTCTCATTCTTTCTCTCCCTCTCTCTGCCCCTCCCCTGCTGTCTCTCTCTCTCAAAATAAATAAAATTAAAAAATTTTTAAATGTGGACGGTAGCTTCTCACATGGAAGACTGCTGTGAAGAAAAAATACAGTTCATCTAAGGCACATAACTTGTATCCCGTGAACATCACCCATTACTGTGCACCCCTCACCCACCGTTCACGAAGTACCTTGAGTTTCTGGACTCTGAATTATTTTATGACTCTATAACGCTAGCGTAATGGTTAAGAATGTGGCTTACGGGGGCGCCTGGGTGGCGCAGTCGGTTAAGCGTCCGACTTCAGCCAGGTCACGATCTCGCAGTCTGTGAGTTCGAGCCCCGCGTCGGGCTCTGGGCTGATGGCTCAGAGCCTGGAGCCTGTTTCCGATTCTGTGTCTCCTTCTCTCTCTGCCCCTCCCCCGTTCATGCTCTGTCTCTCTCTGTCCCAAAAATAAATAAACGTTGAAAAAAAAAAAATTAAAAAAAAAAAAAAAAAGAATGTGGCTTACGGTGTGAAAATGACCTACCCTACGTTCAAATCCTGTCTACCCCTTTCTAGCTCCGGTTAAGTGCACGGAAGGAGCCTAGCGCTGCCCCGGCCGAAAGGGGTCTCCCTAAGTGGCAAGAGTGCTAACAGCAACGATGAAGACGAGGGTATCCACAGAAGTATGAAAAAGAGAAAAAAAGGAACCCGAATGTGTGTGTGAAAGAGGTGGCAGGATCCACGGCACAGAATTCTTGGAAACAACTTTTTATTAAGGGGAACGAGCGGCACCTTTGTCCCAGCCAGAAGCGGAGGGATAAAAGCGGCTTGAACACAAGTGAAGATGTGACGGAACTCAGAGGAGTCAGGAGAGTCCTCAGGGAGGAGAGCACAGAACACGACCTCGAAGAGCGAGGAGGACAGACACGAGGATCTGACCTCATTTCCGCCCACGAACGGTATGTACCGACGAAGGAGCCCTACCCTGGAGATGCCACAGGCTTCGCTGCCGGCCCACGGGGTGCAAGTACGAGGCCAACGACACACATAGCACAGCCAGGAGCCCGCTGGGGGGGGGGGCGTGCCCTGTGTCCTGCACAGGACATCGGGACACATAAGACCCGGGGTGCCTCTAGGCTGGAGGTGTTCGAGTGTTCTAGAGAGGTCTGTGGCTTTCACTGGCTTCTCAAAGAGGCGTGCCATCCAAAACAAAATGTCAAAACCAACAGTACTGAGAAGCAGGGGGGATGGACCACGAACACGTGATCCACTGTGGGCTCTTTCTTGGAGTTCCTTCTGGACCACGGGTACATTTCTCCAGCAAGAGACTCCTCCCCCAGATCTTAACTGCTTCTGTGTTTATTCTCTCTGGATGTTTGTGACATCAAATCCAATCTAGTTTCAAAAACACCCTCTGCCTGAAATTCTTGCTTCAGATGACCTCCATCTGAAAACCAACAACACATGTACTCCCCCCGCCAACCCCCCACCGCCCACACACTAGCTGATGTTTTCCTGTAGTTTCAAAGCTCTGTTCTGTTAGAAAGCAGCTTATTAGCAAGAGCAGAGGTTTTATGGTCAAGAAGGGCTTGGGTTCGGGGTCCCCGGGTGGCTCAGTTGGTTAACCATCCGACTCTTGCTTTCGGCTCAGGTCATGATCTCATGGTTCGTGAGTTCAAGCCCCACATCAGGCTCTGTGCTGACAGCTCAGAGTCTGCACGGGATTCTCTCTCTTTCTCTCTGCCCCTCCCTGGCTTGCTCTCTTTCTCAAAATAAATATACTTTAAAGAAAAAAAAGAAGGGCTTGGGTTCAGGTCCTCCATCGCGCTAACACCAGGCAGGGTCAGCCGAGGATAACGGGACACGTAATTGGGGCTAACGGGGCTACTGCAAGGATTAATGGCGCTAACACTTGCAAAGAGGCTAGTGCCCTTTCCTGGAGTATTTGCCAAGAACATTTTAAACTTCCATTCACAAGCTGATTTGCATACTTCTTTCCCCCATAATTTAGCTCCCATTGAGATGCACCTACAATAATCCAAAACTTCCCACAGTTTTAAGACTTGTGCATTTCTAAGACAAAGGATCCTCTAAAGAGTGCACAAAGAGCACACTGTGGTCCAGAGAAGCTGGCTGTGGGGTCGTGGCGCTAGTTCACGGGAGACAAGAGAGAATACCAGACTTCCACTGACAACACAATGGCTTTTCAACTGTATACCGCACTGTCGCCTTAGATGTGTGGGGGCTTTTTAGTTTTTGTCTTTAAAGCAGTTTTAGACTTACAACAAAATCGAGAAAGGCAGAAATTTCCCATATACCCCTGTGCCCACACACGCATAGTCCCATTATCAACATCACTGAAACGGGACACCGTAATCGCCCAAAGTTCATAGTTCACGTTAAGGTTCACTCCGCTCCAGGTGTTTGCGGTACATTCTATGGGTTTGGACAAACACGTGATGACTCATACCTACTACTAGAATATCATGCAAAGGACGATCAATTCCTCTGTGCTCTGCCCTCAGTCATCTCCCCTCCCTTCCCACACCCCCGGCACCCGCTCATCTACTCACTGTCTCCACGCTTTTGCCGTTTCCAGAGTGTCATATAGTTGGAACTTCTCAGAGTGGCCGCTTTCACTTACTAATACGCGTCTGCAGTTCTTCTGTGTCTTTCTGTGGCCTGAGAGCTCATTTCTTTTTTAGTGCCGGATCACATTCCAGTGTCTGCACGGGCCACTTTATCCATTCACCTGCTGGAGGGCATCCTGGCTGCGTCCTAGTTCGGGTGATTGTGTACGAAGCAGGTTTTGGTGCAGACCCAAGTTTTATTCCGATGGGGAAACGCTACGGCGTGTGCCCGGTGGATCCTGCTGAGTACGCCTGGCTTTGCAAGAAACCACCACACTGCCTTCCGAAGCTGCGCCGTTTCGCTTTCCCACCAGAGACGGATGACCGTTCCTGTCACTCCACGGCCTCGCCAGCATTTGGCGGCGTCGCCGCCGCAGACTCTGGCCGTTCGAGCGGGTGTGTGCGGCTAGTATGTGACGTGGGGCATCTTTTCGTGCACTCCTTCGCCGTCCACGTCACGTGCTGAGGTCTCTGCACCATTTTTTAATGAGGTCGTTTGTTTTCTTATTTTACGTATTTCTGGCACATCTTGGGTAACAGTCCTTTACCCGACGTGCCTTTTGAAAATATTTTCTCCCGGTCTTTAGCTCACGTTTTCATTCTCTTGACGTTGTCCTTTCGAGAGCAGAAGCTTCTTTAATATTAATGAAGTCCAGCTTATTGTTTCTTTCACGGGTCATGTCTTTAGTCTGAAGGACTAGACATGGGTCACGTTTTTAAATATCTGAAAAAGCATCACCAGAGCCAGGGGCCTCCACATTTCCTCCTGTCGTATACGAGTTTTATAGTTTGGGTTTTACGTTTAGGTCTATGATCCGTTTTCTAGTTCATTCTGTGAAGGGTGTAAAGCCTGTGTCTACATTTTTTTTTTTTTCCATGTGGCTGTCCAGCACCGTTTATTAAAGGGCCTATCTCTGCCCCATGATGTTACCTGCGAGCCTCTGTCAAAGATCAGTTGACTGAATTTTGGGGTTTTAGCTATTTAATCAATTCTACCAATTTGCTGATCTTAAATTCTTAACATAGGTTACTCCTAGGCAAGAACTAATTGTTTTAAATCTAGGCGGGCTCGGTCAGCACCACCTAGTGTATTTGTATAGGACACATGAAATTCCTTAACAGTAAGAAAAAAGTCAGGGCGCCTGGGTGGCTCAGTCGGTCAAGCGTCCGACTTCAGTTCAGGTCATGATCTCACAGTCTGTGGGTTCCAGCCCCGCGTTGGGCTCTGTGCTGACAACTCAGAGCCTGGAGCCTGCTTCGGATTCTGTGTCTCCCTCTCTCTCTGCCCCTCCCCTGCTCTCAGTGTGTGTGTGTGTCTCTCTCTCTCTCTCTCTCTCTCTAAAAGAAAAAAATGTTAAAAAAAATTATAAAAAAAAAAAGTCTTTAGAAAAAAAAAAAGAAAAAAGTCTCATCACATCCTGATGGAAGGGTAGTGTGGGGCAACCACGGTTTTATAAAGGTTACATTGCCAAATACATGTAAAAGGAGAAAAACTTGAGTTAATCAGCAGTTAGGAAGTCATAAATGTAAACAAATTACTCTCTAAAAAGGGAGCTTAGAGGGCAGAATCATTTCCTCACCCACGTGGCTGCAGTGTGACTTTTAATTCTAATGAGAAGAAAGTCATGTTGACGAAACACTCTTGATAGGATCTCACCTCCAATCACGTGGGATCCAAGTGCATGGCTTTCTCAGGATAAAGGAGACCCTGAGTGTCTTTACTACCGAACATGGCAGGACGTGAGAACAATGAGCACACGGGGGGTAGACGCTTAACTGGGAGCCCACACTGCCCGGCCTGAGTCTGCACGGAAAAAGGATGGCCAGGTGGTTGTAGGCAGATGAGGCCAGAGGGGAAGTTAAGATGTTCATCCTTTTGGTGGAAAAGTAAGTTCAGAGTAAATGATTAAAACAGTAAAGGTTAAAGAGTGGCTATCAAACCACCTAGGTAGTAGATTAAAAAAAAAATGTTGCTTCCACCTGTGTTTTTCTCTGGGATACTATGTACACAGAAGGACTCAATATAAAATAACTATTACGTAAAATTGACTAGTTAATCTCACGTAGGAAACTTAACCAGCTTGGCTGGGTGCTAAATTTGAAAGGATCCCAGTTACACGCCCTTGGACTTCTTTACGTGGTGGACACTCAAAGGCACCACAGAACATGCTAGGAACATCTCCTAGCCTCTCAGATCTGAGATACATTGTTTGCCATTTTTAGATTTCTCAAGTCACAATGTAGCTTATAGTAGATAAGAACAAGAAACGGGTTATTAAATATCACAACCAGTGGTATCCAAGAACAAAGAAAGCCTGAAAGAGGCTGAAAGAGGTGGGGGTGGGGATTTGCCAGGGAACTTTCTTCCAGGGCGACGGTAACGTTCTCCATCTTGACAGAGGTTCAGACGATAGGAATAACTCAGCAGAAGCAGATTTAAGCCTCGTGTATTTCATCACGTGCAAATCATGTCTCCAAAGATAAAGATATAAATATTGGGCTTTAGTTAGCGTTACCTACACTGCAGTGTTTCAGGGGAAGTGTGCGGATATCTACAATTGAACTTGAGATAAATCAAAGGAAGGGACTGATAGCCCATCAAAGTGGCATAAAAATTGCTTTATTTCTGACCAGCAGCCACAGAAGGAAACAGGATCTAACCTTAAGCAGAGCCTCCTGAAAATACACCTGCCACTGACCATCATCCCAGGGAGTCTCTGGATTGGAAAAAGACAGACCAGGAAGTGCAAATTCAGACAGACCAGGAAGTGCAAATTCAGCTGTCTGTTAGCATCATGAAGCCCGACAGAATCCTTCATGCTCTCTCCTTGAAGCCCTCATCCTCCTTTTCCGTCGAGTTTAGTACAGAATATAGAAGTCTTTTCTCCTGTTACTCTACGGCCATTTAATTTGCAATCCCCGGGTGCTGGACGCGAGGTGGGAAAGGAAGAATCTCCTCCCAACACAAACAAGAAAATGGAGTGATACGTGGACACAAGGTTGAGCAGGTCAGTGTATCACAGAATACAGTCAAATATTACTGGTGGAATCTAGGTGGTAGGTCTAGGATCCTGGATTCAAAACTCTTCCCATTTTGCTTTAGGTTTGGAAATATCCACAATAAGATGCTTGGAAAAGTTAAAAGAGAGGAAAAGAGAAGGTACTTGCTGATGGCTACTCTGCGCTCAAGAAGAGAAAACCAGAGACTAGGAGGAGCCTCGGCTCCTAAATGCAAACATATTAATTGATGACAAATGAGTCTAAAATGATACTCATTACAAGTGCCCACAGAGGGCACTCTGGGTGACAAAAGTAAATTAGCGTTCGCTAAGCTTTCATTAAGTCCACAGCGGTCATCCCCTGAGCGTCTCCTGCTTCCGGACATCACACAAAGCCTCGTCAAACATGGTCACCCAAGCTCCCAAACCACCCAGTCAAGGAGGAGAGGCCCTGCGCCGGGCTCCCTGCTTACTGTTCGTGGGGCTGCCGTCGTCCCGACACTGCAGACAGACGACACACGGATTCTCTTCTTCGCTGGCCCACAAGCAGGCTGTAGCTCACCTCTCCTACACATCTGGGGGGGTTCCGATGCCTAGATTCCTGTGTGACTATTAACAGATGCTGCACAATCGACAATCAGCCTGGTCTCTGTCATTCACGGTGGGCCCAGAGAGCTTGTGCTAATGAGGTGACTCACGGTGTTCCAGGACGGGCACTGGCCACACTGGAAGACCAAGCAAATGGTTGCAACTTTGGGCACGTGAGCCGTGTGAAACCAGCCCAACATCCTGGGAGGGGAGAGGGGCTGGAGACTGAATTCAATCGCATGGCCAACGATTCAACCGATCGTGCCTACTAATGAAACCCCAAAATTCTGGGCTCTAAAGCTTGGGTGAGCTTCCTGGTTGGGGATAAACAATGACAACATGCTGGGGGGGGGGGGAGGGGAAGAGCCAGAGGAGACGAAGCTTTACATTGGGGACCTTCCGAGACCTCACCCTCGCGGTCTCTTCTCTTGGTTGGCTCTGATTTGTCATCCTAGTGAACGGTCAAACCCAAGGGGGTAGCAACCCCCAAATGTATAGCCAGCTGGTCAGAGGTGCAGGTAGCCTGGGCCCCCCTAAGGCTGGTGTCTGCAGTGAGGGCCCTGTGTGGGGGAGTGCACCCTGGGTAATCCGTGTCAAAACTGCATTGCGATGGATAACTGTTTTCTTTTTTTAAAGTTTTAAGTTTATTTATTTTGAGAGAGAGAGAGAGAGAGAGAGAGAGAGAGCACACGAGCAGGGGAGGGGCAGAGAGAGAGAATCCCAAGCAGGCTCTGTGCTGTCAGCGCAGAGCCTGACGTGGGGCTCAGTCTCACTAACTGTGAGAATCACAGAGTTGGCTGCTTAATCGACTGAGCCACCCAGGGGCCCCTGCAATGGATAATCTTTAAAAGACGCTTGCAGATCAGGTTCTAAGTAACTGGCTCTTTTGAAGAATACAAGCCAATGGAGGAAAAAAAAAAAAAAAGCAAGAAAAGTGAGACTATTCCAAAATACTGAATCGAAGAGACCTAACTAATGCAAGGAGTGAGCCTCGACAGGATCATCGATTTTAAAAGTTACAAAAAATAGGTTGAGAAATAGCACAGAAAACCAAACACAGATTCTGCAGTAGACAGGATGGAACTGACGTTGGTCTAAGCGTGCTAGCGGTCTGCGGTTCCGTGGAAACACCCTCGCCCTTGGGAGACACCTGCTGAGGTATCTCAAGGTGTCAGGAGGTCTGCAATGACTCATAATATGGTTACTCATAAAAGTTGTTTGTGTGCGCAGAGAATTCACAGAGTGAAAGGTATATAGCCATTTAAGGCATCGTTCTTTCAACTTCATAGGTTTGAGTTTTTTAAACATAAAAACTGGCGGAAATGCATCAGCAAAGGTTTAAAAAAGGGAAAAAATGAAGGAAATGTGGTAAACATTTTAAAATCATTGAGGGGTGCCTGGGTGGCTCAGTCAGCTAAGCTTCCGACCTCAGCTCAGGGCATGATCTCACAGTTCGTGGGTTCGAGCCCCGCATTGGGCCCTGTGCTGACAGCTCAGAGCCTGGAGCCGGCTTCCGATTCTGTGTCTCCCTCTCTGTCTGCCCCTCCTCATTTACACTCTGTCTCTCAAAAATAAACATAAAAAAAAAATTAAGATCACTGAAGCTGGGTGATGGGTTCATGGGGGCAATACACCATTCTACATCCATATGACTTTCAAGTTTCAAAATAAAATGCCTCTTAAAAATGATGCCAGAAAGGTTTTTTCCTTTGAAAACATATAGGATCACCAGTTCCTAAAAGTTCTTAATCTGTTCTTTAGTCCGTTGTCGTGGTTCCTCCTTCATTAAGAGATTTCGTTCTTTTGTTTGAAATTTTATCTATTTCCTAAGTAGATACTATGTTCAGAACACCATGCCAGGTTCTCAGGGATTATTAAAAAGCAGTCACGGTAAGTCAGGGTTCCTACCTTAATAAATTGCAAAACAAGATGCACAGGACAGAAATAAGTGGACAAGAAGTGCAGTATATACAAAAAAAGGGCCCGATGAGAGAAAAATCAATGTGGGTTGGCCCTTACTGTGTAGGGGGTTCCAATTTTGGCATGTTCCTTCTTTTTTTTTTAAGTTCTTGTTTTATTTATTTGAGAGACAGAAAGCGAGAGCAGGGGAGGGGCAGAGAGAGAGAGAGAGAGAGAGAGAGAGAGAGAGGGAAAATCCGTGCTGTCAGTGCAGAGCCGGACTCAGGGGCTCGAACCCATGACCCGTAAGATCATGACCGGAGCTGAAATAACCGTCTGAGCCACGCAAGTGCCCCAATTTGGGCATATTTCCTCCCTGGAGGGAAGGCACAGAAGTCAGCCAGGATCCACTAAAATGGGCCAGATATTAGGTGCGGGACCGGCTAGGACAAGACAGAAATGTCCAACAACGTGACTAGAAACGGGGGCCTGAGAGAAGGAGGGGACACTGTAAGATCTTGGGGCCTACAGTCCTAAAAGCTGATGACACAAGTAAGGACGCTGGGCGATGCATCCTGTCCGCACAGGCACGAAGGTTAATTTTGCAGTATGTTGAGTTCAAGCTGCTGTCGGTTCTCTACTTCACACCATACGCTCCGGTAACACCAAATCCTTGAAAACTGCCTGGTGCGTTTCTCACCTGCCGTCCTCCACGCCCGGAGGCGGCGCTGGACCACCCTGGTGCAGCCGGCACCGGGCTTCTTCGAGAAGCCACCAGGGATCGTGAGAAGGAACAGGGTCTAGAAACTAACCCGGTGGGCACCTGCCCACCTGAGCTAAGAATCCACCGGAAGCCAGTACGTACCAGCCGCGGCCACCGCCTCCAGAGACCCAAGTCCCCTCCCCCTTCTGCCACCCCGCCGCCCGCCCCCCAGAGATGGAGTCTAGGGGTCCCTCAGGCTCACAGCCCTGCCATCCTCGACTGTGTTCACGCCCAAGACGTTGGCTCCTCTGGTCACTTAGGTCTGCTCGCGCTTTCTCCTGCTCCCGCACCCCCTTATTTTCTGCTCCCCCCCTTTCCTCTGCACACTCTGGGACCCCCATTCCAGAGGAAGCAAGTCACCCACACTGTCCACCTCTTCCTCGAGTGCTCTGCTCCCTCCTCTGGCTGGTTTCCTGAATGCCCTAGCTCCCCCCCTCCCCAGCCACTCCCAGGCAGACCTCTCAGGGGAGGACCACCCTGGTCTCCCCCCCCCACCCCCCACCCCGCCCCAGACCCACGTCTGGAAGAAAGTCAGTGGCATCCTCCTCACTTACCATGATGCTGTTTCCAGACAAAGCCCCCGCCCGCCCTGCCCCACCCCTCCTCTCTGAGGTCACAGCATCGGATTTATCTCCCCCAGTAAGGTCATTAAAAACAAAAACCTCCGGTCTTGTTTCAAAAAAGAAAGCACTTTTTATTCCCAAAAAACTGGGAGGGAGACGATCTTGGAACGAAGGACACCCTCTAGGTGAACTCATGCTGCGTTATGAATGGCTGGCGCTACACGCTCCGTGATGTGTGCGTGTGACATCCCACACCCAGGCCCCTGGGACCCCTCCTCCCTCCCCAGCTACTCACGCCTGTGGCCACACCGCCCGCCCTTCCTGTGCACACACCAGTGTCACCAACGTCAATCCTCGATCTCTCCGGACCCCAGCACTTGCGCCCGACCGCCCTGCTTCCTCCCAGCCACCCCCTCCCCTGTGCCGCCGTCCCACCGTCCACGGCGGCAGCTTCTCCTGCCAATATTCTCGATTCTCTGGCTCCACTGGTCCCCACTGGCCGAACCGGCCATCGCTCCCCTTTGGACGGACTGGACCTGGTTCCAGTCCGGCGCTCTGCTGGGAGATGGTCCACAACAAGGGCCCCGACTGTCTCGCGCCTCGTTCTCTCTGCTCCCTGTCGTCTCCCACCCTGACTCTGGCCTGGGCCGCGTGTCTCACATGGGAGTGGGAAGGCAGCACACAGGACGCAAGCAGGCACTTGAACGATGCGCCCACCTGCTACTCCCGGAACCTTGCCGCCCCGTGAAAAGCCCGGGTCGGCCCGCTGGAGAATGAGAGGGGATGCAGAGGTGAGACCAGAGCACTCGGCCACAAGTGCCACCCCCCACCCCCCATCTGCACAGGTGCAGGGCCAGCCCAGCTGGGCTGCTCGGCCTGACCCAGATCCACCCGGAGGAGCCCGACCCAGTTGCTGGGAAGGGTATTTTAAGCAGTCAAGTTTCAGGGTGGTTTGCTGTTCAGGAAAAGCTAACTTGTAGAACCCAAAGGCTAAGCCCCGCTGGAAGAAAACGTATGCGACCCACAGACCCGTGTCAGCTGCTCCGACCGCTGTCCCCGCATTAGATCCCGGACTTGCCACTTCATAGAAGAGAAGCCGTCTGAGGAGAACCTCCTGGATTTCCAGCCCCCCGGGTCTCTCATCAGCATTTACTCTCTCGCACAGAGAACTCTCCACCGCCGACCTGCCCACCAGCCTTCACTCTGTTTCGGAGCAGCAGGCCTACACCGGAGGCTTTCGGTTTTAACTTTTCCACTTCCCCGTCATTCAAGTGCACCTGGCCCGGCCTCCCTCTTGGCCCTGGTCACACCCGATGCACCTGTCTCCGCGGGGCTCACTCTGCCCCCTCAGCCTCGCTGACCTCTGCCCGACCCCTGAATGTACTTTTCCTCGAGGCTCCACACCCGGCCTTCGCTCCCCTCCTTTTACAGGGCTGCGCGGATGGGTCAAGTCTCGGCGCCTGGAGCAGTCCTCTCCTGAGCTCCACATTCAGGCGCACAGCACAGCAAATGACCCCACTGAGGCTGTGAGGACCCTTTCACTAACTCCCCCTCCTTGCTGAGCGGGTCTCCTTGCTCGGCTCCGGATGCGGTCACACCTCTGCCTGAGGTCACTGCCTCTCGCCTGCAACTCCCAACAGCCTCCCCACCGGTCTTCCAGTCCATCTGCCATGCACACCGCAGCCAGTCCGGTCTTCCTAACAATCCTTTTCTAAGCAGATCTAATGGTGTCCTGCTGTGGATACGGCTTCGTCCAATTCCGACTCTCTAGCACTCAGCACACAAGGCCCACGACTGTCGGTAATGTTCACCGGGTGAAATGTCCAGTAGCCCAACAGGCGCACATATAAACTCAAGCCCGAAGTGTCACAGATCAATGCTGAGAAACGTGGGAAAGGCCTGGTTTGACCGCCAAACAGTGAACCCCCAATTTAAACAACTCACATCATCTTAGTCTTAAAATGGTAAGTGCCAAGGTTTACGTCAAATTCTTAAAATTACTACTCTGCGCCCCCCCACACCCCCTCCCCCAATTGCTTTAGTTTCCAACAGAATCGAAAACAAGTCCGAACGTTTGAAATTTACTTACGTGCAAAGAATTGACTGGTCCTCACGATCTAGAAAACAAAACAAAACAAACAAAAAAAAAGAAAGTGACCATTTGCCTGGTGTTTTAAACACTTGATACAATAACGTTGCAGTAACGGCCCACAGAGTATTAGTAACTCCGCTCCTGCCCCGCTGCTTCCCCAACCCTTACAGGGCCCTAAATCCAGTCACCCTTGCTTTGCCTTACAAGGCCAGATCTTCGGGGGCGGGGGGGGGGGGCGGCGAATAACAGCCGGGCTTCGGAGGCTTTATGTGCCTAATCAACCTTGACGCTCAAGCCGTGTGCATAACGGCTTCACCTGGGGAACCTTATAAAAAACGTGTCCCCCAGGGCCCCTCCCTCACAGGATCATTTTCAGGGGGTTGGGATTGAAATTCCCTGTTTCAGTAAGTTGCCCAGGTGACTCCGATGGCAGGGTGAGGTTTCAGAAAGGCTTCGAGAACACTCACAACTAGGGAGGAATCATTATTAGAAGAAGAGAGAGAGAAAAAAAACCAAGTGGGGAAGGCTGAAGGTGGACAGACATCTAAATGAAGCGTAACCAGCGTCTCAGGTCCCGATGGTATAGGCACCAAAAAGAACAAAACAACGTACAGCAGAAGCAGACTCGCATGTGACGTTAAAGTGACGAACGACTTAAATCTTTTCGAATGAAAAGGTGACATTCAAACCCACAGCGAGCCCACGGACAGGCCCCCTCCCGGCCCCCCAGCGTGGGATGTATGATTTCTAATCATTTATGCGCGTGGATATCCATTTTTGCAGACGAGAAAATGCTCCTGGAGGGGGGTCAGGTCATCCACCCAGGTCCCGCAGCCGCTGAGGGGGGACGACCCGGGCCCGCGCTCGCAGGGACCGGCCCAGGTGGATCTTTCGTCACTCCTATGCAGAGGCTGCTGGCCCTTCGGTGGCTACATCAGGACCCAATAAGGGTCTCACAGTAGTTCAGGCACAGACAGCATTTTTTTTTTTTAAGTAGGCTTCACACCCAGCGCAGAGCTTGAACTCACGACCCTGAGACCAAGACCTGAGCTAACATCAAGAGTAGCTGCTTAACCCACAAGCCCCCCCAGGCACCCTCCACCAGCATAAGTAGCTTTTGTCAAAGAGAAATAAATGTCACGGTATTATTAAAATAAACTAACCCATTCGTACACCCTGTGCATAAACTGAGTTCTACAAAGAGCGTGTTACTGCCCAGTGCCTCAAGTCTCATTGAACTGGGAACGGCCCCTGACCACCACCCTATCCCTCCCCCCGGCTGCGCAGGCCACATTCACAGGACGAGGCTGACCCCTGCCTCCTTTACTGGTCTGCTCTCGCAGGGGTCATGACATGCCCTTCCTTCCACGCGCTCCCCCAGGCCCACGGCCACCGTGTGTCCCCACGCGTCCTTCCGTGCTCAGCTCAGTTGGGGCCCCTCTGGTTCCTCGGTGCGTCCTCCTTTCAACCATATTCTGGAGTTAGACACACGATACCGCCAATGCCTGCCCACGAGGCGGTGCTGCGTGAGATCCGGCTCGCTTCCCTACACCAGCACCTTCGGTGGCTCAAAGTCAGTGCTGGGTGCCGCCCTGGGCTCTGCAAGCTTGTGCCCTGGTTCCCACTCTGCCGCGAACTGACTCCGCATCTATAAATGCGCCACTGATGCCCTGCTCTTCCCGCATTCTTCACCCATGCGGCTAGGATTTTAACAAACCCGTATTTATTCACTGTAAATAGGAACCCCCAGAGCCCTAAATTCTCCAGGTCTGAGCAACTTCCAGAGAACCCCACCACACCAAGTTTCTTACGGCTTTTCTGAACCGGTGCACACATACAAAAACTAACCAAAACTCAACTGCCTCCGAATTAATTCAGGACGGCTCCCTTCGGGCATCAGTACACACTTGCCATCGTTGTTCGAAAGCGGAGACCCTCACAACCACCACCTACTGTTCCAATCTGCCCCGTACTTCATGTCCTGTGCTTCTCACCGCCGCAGCCCGAGCCGAACCGAGCCAGCTCTGCTCGCCAGACTTCTCTGTCCTCGATGTTCGTCTGTCTGGTCTTGTGCTGGCTCTGCGCCTCAGTTTCCCCATCCGTGCAGTAAGGGGTTGGGCTTGATTACCTCTAAGATGCTCGCCAGCCGTGATCCGACCACGCCTCCCTTCTGCCTCACTGAATCCTCCTCACCCTGCCGACTAAACAACTATAACAACGTACGACGACCTCGACCTGTAAATGTAACCAGAGCCTGAGCTGATATTTGAGGGAAACCATTTCGCTTTCAAAAATGCAACCAGCCTCCTAAAGACTATGGAGTCCTTTCCTAGCTCAGTGTTTCCCAAAGCACCTCCTAAGAATCACACGGAGGTACTCGGTGAATCCATACCGAGTTAAATCATAATGCAACAGCAGAAGTGGTTTCCGATCAATGACCTCAGCTCCTACCTTAAAAAACTAGATGAGAGCAAATCAAATTCAAATTAGAAAGAAGAACGGAAATGGGAAAGAACAGAAATCAATGAAATGGGGAACAGGAAAAAGAAGAAAAAAAATGTAACCAAATTCTGGTTATTTGAAAAAAATCATACAATTGATAAACTTCCAGCCAAACTGATCGGGAAAAAGACACAAATTGCCAAAGTCTAGAATAAGACAGAGAACAGCTACCTAGGATCCCACAGACACAGTCCGAGAACTAAGATAAAAAAGGCAACTTTTTAAATAGACGTAAACCACTAAAGCTCATTTCAGAAGAACGAATAACCTGATTGGCCCCATATCTGTTAAAGAACTTGATGTTGTGGAACTAATATAACGTTACATGTCAATTACACCTCAGGTAAAAATAAACTGAATGTGTAATTAAAAGCCTTCCTGCAAAGAAAACGTATTTCACTAGTGAATTCCACACAACATTTAAGGGGAAAAAAAACCATACCAAACTTTTCAGAAAATTCAAGAGGAAGAAACCTCTCCCTCCCAATCCATTCTCTGAGACAAGCCCGACTCTGATGCTACAGCTACAGAGACGTTACAATACAAGAAAATGACACACAAATCTCTGTCATCAGCAAGGGCACAGAAATTCTCAACAACACGTGAGCAGATCAAATCCGGTGACACAGACAAAGGGGGTACACACATGAGAAGCAGGTGACCTTCGTCCTGGCCACGCAGGGTTAGTTCAGCACCCAAAGGCCCACGATCTAACTCACCTTATCTACAGACCACAGAATATCTGAATAGATGTAGAAAATGCATTTGACAAAACTCAACATTCACTCGTGTTAAAAGAAGAAGAAAAAAAAAAACCGAGCAAACTAGGAATACAAAAGAATTTCATGAACAGAAAACGTGTCCAGTGAACACCATCCTTCATGGTGAAAAGCTGAAAGGTGTGCCCGAGACCAGGAACACGGCAAGGATGTCTGTCGTCGCCACACCTACTGAACATTATTGCAAGGCAAGAAAAGAATCCCAAAGCCTAAGATATGAAGGAGGACACAGCAATGTCTCTATCTGCAGAAGACATGCTGGTCTACACAGAAAAATCCCAAAGAATCTACCAAAAATACCTTCCAGAAGAAGTGAGTTTTACAATGTTGCAAAATACGTCAATACACGTATTTAAAAAAATATCTCTTACATCAACAGCGTGCGATTGGAAACGTTTAAATTTTAAGTTCCCTTTAACACTAGAAAGCATGAAGCACTTATGTTGCGGTCTGTGTTTTACTTAGATACAAATCTGACAAGAACGGGAAGCTGAGATTTTTGAAATCAAGTTTATGTCCAAGAACTCTGCCATTCATTCATTCATTCATTCAGCCAGTGTTTCTTGAGCAACTACTCTGTGCCAGACCCACTCTGCATTTTATTGGTACAGTGTCCCCTAGAATCCAAACTTAGGAAGAAAGGTAAGCTCTCCTCTGGTTCTTTGCATTAAAGACACAAACTCTGACCAGTAATTATGATTACCGATCTCTTCACGGGCCCCCGTGGCATTTGGAGGTTTTGCTCACAGTGCTAACTGAAAACCTACACGGACCAGGACTGGTAGGCAGTGTAAGCTATTACTCGACTACCCGAGCGCAAGCCCAGCCCCACAGAGCTGTGCGGTACATCAGCGTGTAGCCCGTACCTACAGAACGGAATGTGATAGGGTTGCTGACAGGTGTTTTGTTTTGTTTGTTTGTTTTTTTAACAACTTTCAGTTGTCATGTAGCCAAAACTATCAACTAATTCTTTCTGCTTTTCACGTGGAATTTCATGACTGTGGATGCGAATGTGTCACACTGCCTTGGCTTTGAATCCTAGTTCATAACCCCTTACGACCAACATTTTCTTGGGTCGAGTTTTTAACTGTTTGGTGCCCCAGTTAAACAGGGACAGCAACTCTGTTTACTTTATAGGATGGTTGTGGTAGATTATGTCATGCACATGAAACATCCGGCCAGTGCCCGGCACACAGGAATAGTCAATAAATGTTCACGGCAGTACTCATGAGGATAGCGGCAACGACACGACATGCTGGTAAGCCACCTCTTCCTTGTTCTGTCCGCACAGGGCTGGTCTGGCAACCCGGTCGTGGGACACGATTCGCATTTAATCACTGGTAACTATTTCGTTTGATTCAGTTTTTCCAATCGACCTGTCAAGATAATTTCAAAAACTCTCTCTTTTCGTCAAATGTATTTATTTTCCCTGCAAAGTTTCACGTCATCTACAAATTTCACGGGCGTGCGTCCTGCATGCTGAGAAGAATGTTGCAACATTTTTAAATGGCCTTTAGTGCACACCCTGACAAACCCGGACAACCTCAGCTAGTCACCAGTACCCCATGGGCACCTTTGCCACGAACAGCCCTGGGGACGTCACGTTTGTGACACTCTGGAACGCCGTGTGGCGGTCCTGATTGTCGTTAACACCGTCCACTGTGCTTTTCCTTCCCGCTAAGCGAAAGGTATGTGGCGTGTATTGTCACGTTGTTCTTAGACTGTCAACAATAGATTCTAGAACCCTCCCTGGCAGGTACGTGAAGCTCAGAGGTCTGAAGCCTCTGCCCCTTTTTCAGAGTTGGAACTGCCCTCCGGAAACCCCCCTTTTCTAGATGATACTTCAGAGACCAGAGGGTCAGCCACGTCAACTGTGAGAACGTACTTGTCTGGATGCGGAAATATGGATTCAACCGGAGGAGTGTCCTGTCTCCAATGGCTTCTCCCATATGAGGCAGAGCGTGCTCATTCATACAAACGCTTTTCTGCATATAAAGATTCTTCTTCGCAGAGACACAGAACCAAAACCAAAGAGGCTGGCCATTCTCTCTCCGCGGTCTGAAAGCCCCCCCAGCAGTAGCCATTTTCTTAGTATTCTCTGGCTCTGAAACTAAGAACTCATATTAAATCTCATCTTTTCTCGGCCTAAACGGATTCTGGAGAGTCACTCTTCTAGCTTTGAAGTCCCTCCTGTTTGCCTCCAGGGACCTGGTACATAAGCGTCCCAACGAAACGTGAAAGCAGGGGCTGGCCTTCCCGCTACCCGTCAGACCCAGCCCCCAAGGCCTGCAATGCAGTGACAGGTGGACAGATCACATCCCGGTTCCTGAAGATCACGGAACTACTTTTTTTTTTTTCAAAAATTTTTTTAATGTTTTATTTATTTTTAAGACAGAGAGAGACAGAGCATGAGTGGGGATGGGGTAGAGAGGGAGACACCAGAATCCGAAGCAGGCTCCAGGCTGCAAGCTGTGAGCACAGAGCCCGACGCGGGGCTCAAACCCACGAACCGTGAGATCGTGACCTGAGCCGAAGTTGGACACTCAACTGACTGAGCCACCCAGGCGCCCCACGGAACTATTTTATAAGAGCCGATCGAGTTTGTCGTACTTTGCCGAGTTTATTTTGTAAAAGATGAAATGAGAGGGAGCGTTATTACAGGAGAGCTCACAGAGCACTAGGAGGTCCCGTGTTCAATGCTATCTTTTTGACCAGTAAGAGGGAGATGCATTCAAAATGGCCACGTTCTGGTTTTCAGGAAAATGTCCCTCCGTACACCATCGTGTCTAAAGCCAGGATTCAAAGGGATGACTCTTCAAATTTATACTTCATCCTAAGCCCAAAAGGAAGCCACTGCGATCCACCAACCGGCCCAGTGCTTTCTAACTTCTGTTGTCCCCTCTTCTACGTATTTACGACAGAAATATTTTATGACCTTTCGCTCCCCAATGAAGCCTCTACCTTTTCCATCATCCCTCCCGTGGCTCTTCCTGTGGATGCTAAAACCCAGTCCAAGAGAGTTCTGGTTATCCCGGTTTGTGATGGACAGCAAACGTATATAAAAACTAGATGCTTTTTAACGAAAAAAATTAATGTGAAGTAATTATGAAGCAACAGTCATACTTACCTACTTCTTCTAGAAAATGGCCACACTGCCCATTGCCATCTTAAAAATTCCTAATTCAGGGGCGCCTGGGTGGCTCAGTCGGTTAAGCATCCTACTCTTGATTTCAGCTCAGGTCATGATCTCACAGTTCACGAGACCGAGAACCACGTCAGGCTCTGTGCTGACACTGCAGAGCCTGCTTGGGATTCTCTCTGCCCCTCTCCTCTGTTCATGCTCTTTCTCTCTCACTCTCTCAAAATAAATCAATTAATTAAAAAAAAATTTTACGGGTGCCTGGTGGCTCAGTCGGTTGAGCATCTGACTCTTTAGCTCGGGTCATGATCTTAGTTTGTGGGATCGAGCCCCACATCAGGCTCTGCGCTGACAGTGTGGAGCCCGCTTGGGATTCTGTCTCTCCCTCTCTGCCCCTCCCCGTGCTCTCTCTCAAAATAAACATATTAGAAAAAAAAAAAAAGACTTCATAATTCCTCCACAATAAACACTTAACTACGTTTCAAGATTGTTTAAGCTTAAAGCCCTTTGAGACACAAACAAAACCACTAACTCACATTTAAGAAACTGAGTATTTAGTACTCTAACCCTCCCAGTTACCTTGAAGCATGCATCTATAAGCAGATTCAGAGATAGCGTAGATGTGTGGAGGCATCTCGTGGCGTTTCTTCCCTCTGTACATTTCAATGATATTCTCAGAGTAGATTGGAAGATTCTTGTAAGGGTTTATGACTACACAGAAGAGTCCAGAATAAGTCTAGAAGAAAAATAAAATACAGCGTTAAAAAAAAAAACAAAAAAAACCAATCCCTGAATATATCACACAGCCAGAGACCATACAGCAATCTGAACAGGAGCCTTCATCCCTAGAGTAATTAATCTCTTCTAATTAAATCTAGCCGAGGATATACGATTCCAAGCCACAGGCAGTTCTCCCACAGATCATTTATTAAGGGGCACTCTTCTGGACTCAATTCCTTCATCTGTAAAATGGCCATAACAACATATGCTTCCCAACCTCACAGGGCTACCAGCAAAAGGCTCAAGCAGCCCGTGATTCATGTTTTCGGGGCTATTCTTTTCCGAGTGTGCACGGTACGAAAAGGTCAGTAATCTAGTTCCAGATTCCACACTGCAGCTAATCGTTTAGGAAATGCCATGTGTTAAGTTTGGGTGTAGACTCAAAGAAGAATACCCACAATTACCTGAAAACGTGGTTGTTAAAGAGATTTGCAAAAACATAAAACTTCTCTAAGTATTTTGCTGTGGAAAACAGCGTTTGTTTTGTGAAAGATTATTTATGTTAACTTGTTGTACACTTATTTTTTTTTTAATGTTTATCCGTTTTTGAGAGAGAGAGCATGAGTGGGGGAAGAGTAGAGACAGGGAGACACAGAATCCGAAGCAGGCTCCGGGCTCCGAGCTGTCAGCACAGAGCCCGACGCGGGGCTCGAACTCACAAGCCGTGAGATCATGACCTGAGCTGAAGTCGGACGCTCACCCGACTGAGCCCCCCAGGCATGCCTGTTGTACGCTTATTTTAAATGAATTTATTTAAATAAATACATGGCTTACTATTTTTAAGTGAATTGATACATATTTTTAAAATTTGTTTTAATTTCAAATACAGTAAGTACCGATAAATATAAACCACACAAACACTAAAGGACACAAAAGGGTCCTCAATTTATTTTATTTTTCTTAATGTTTTTATTTATTTATGAGACAGTGTGCAAGCAGGGGAGGGGCAGAGACAGAGGGGGACAGAGGATGTGAAGCAGGGTCCAGGCTCCAAGCCATCAGCACAGAGCCCGACGCAGGGCTCAAAAACTCATGAGCCGTGAGATCATGACCTGAGCAGAAGTCCGACGCTTAACCGACTGAGCCACCCAGGCGCCCCCTCAATTTTTTTTTCAAAGGCTTTGTTTTTAAATCATCTCTACACCCAGCATGGGGCTCGAACTTATGACCCCAAGATCAAGAGTCACATGCTTCACCCCCTGCGCCAGCCAGGTGCCCCATGGGTCCTCAACAATTTTTAAGAGCCATTAGTCTAGAAGACATGAACCCTTCTTGGCCAGCACAGTCACCATTATCAGAACCGATGCTAGGAACACTTTTGCTTTGGGGGTTTTCTTAATTCGCTAAGAATGGTTTCTGAGAAGAGTGTACAAAACTGACCGTGGGGGTCAGGGAAGAACAGAACCGCCAGGCTGCTGCCGGGGGCCCCAGTCCTCCAAGGACCGAGGCATCTGGAAGGGGCAGTCCGTGGCACTGTGATGCAGGCCTTTTTCGTTTTTTAGTATTTTTGATGTTTATTTAGTTTTGAGAGAGAGAAAGACAGACAGAGCAGGAGCGGGGGAGGGACAGAGAGAGAGGGAGACACAGAACCCGAAGCAGGCTCCAGGCTCCAAGCCGTCAGCACAGAGCCCGACGCGGGGCTCGAACCTGCAAACCATGACGAGTTCACGACCTGAGCCGAAAGTCAGATGTTTAACCGACTGAGCCACCCAAGCGCCCCGCAGGCCTTTTAATGAAGGTGAGCTGGGGGACCGAGTCCACAGGCAAGAGGACGCTACAAAGGCCAGGGCTGACGGCGTTCAGCTGCGTGGCCCGCTCCCCGGGGACCCTAAAGGGTTTCTCAGCCACAGCTGTGTCTGTGAAGGCGGAAACCTTGGCAGCTGCCGCCAGAAGGCACCCTCGAGACGGCTCTAGGCGCACACTGCAGTGACCGGTGCTAACGCGGGGACGGGAGCCTGGTGGAAGGAGGGCAGTGGTCGGGTCAGAACCTCATCTCAGGCTGTGCCCCCCACAGCTTTCCTAAGTCACAACAGGAGGTGCGGGTGTGGGCAGAGAGGAGGCAGAGGCGAAAGGCTCTGCCCCAAGTTCACGGCTAGGAGCTGTTGGCCTTACTTCTGAGCTGGCCAGAGGGACATCGCCCCTGTCTGCCTGAGGCCAGAGATGGCGCCTGCCCCCTCCCTCGCTGGCCACTCGGGTCTTCTGACTGTCGGCTCTCTCGTCCGGGCAGCTCAGGTCCCAGACAAGCCTGGCTGGCTCCTGTATACAGACAGGTTAACAAATCCTAACTATACGTCTCAATGATTTTTTTAAAAAATGTTTATTTATTTAAGTAATCTCTACACCCATCCTGGCGCTTGAACTCATGACGCCGAGATCAAAAGTCACAGACACTCTTCCGACTGAGCCAGCCGGGCGCCCCTCGATGAATTTTTATACAGACCCCCCTTTTCCATTCAAAAATTAGATCGGAGTCTATCGTGAAGCTACGGATTCTACGCTTCACTTTTATAAGAGGTAAATTATAGACCGACCACAAAGAAAACAAAACAAATAAATGCAAGAAAGTTAAAATACGGAAATTCAGTTTAACATCCCATACCACGTATGGCGTGGTAACAGATCCTAACAGCGACATTTAACTCAGAAATAATTCCCACATATGTGTCTCCCACGCGGTGGGTGCTTTTCTGAGGACGCAGGATCACAAAATGACTCAGTCTCACAAATATGAGTACGTCATCTAAAAACAAGGTTAAATAATCATCAGTACCCTGTGCTTGCCAGAGAGGGGGAGTAAAAAAAAATGTTTATGTGGAAACATCATTCAATTTAAGTGCTTGAAGAGCTGACTTTGAACTCTCTGGAAATGAGCTCCAATTCCGGGCTCCTGTAGAAATGATAACGGAAGCGATGCTGTGTTACTTTCATCTTCCGCGGGGCACATGGCAGGAGGGCAATACGCTGTTAAAATCCTGTCTCTCTGACTCCAAAGTTCCAATTAGACCTCATTCAGTGTGTGAATAGGCACACGAGACATTTTACGCCTTCAAGAAACACGCACCTCCAGGTAGGAAGACAACAGACTAAACACGTGAGACACTAAAAAGAGAGCGGTAAGAAAAGAGAAGGAGAAAGATGAATGCGATTATAAATGGGACAGAAACTCTGCAGCCGCACACGCAACCAACCCCAGGCCCCGAAAGTCAAGGCCGTCTGGTCAGAAACGGCGAAACGAGGTACAAAATTCAGACTAGATGGTCTCTGATGTCCTTTTAAAAACTAGTTAAAGGGCAAAAGGAGGGATAAAGAAGTTGCCATGAAAATAGGGGGAGCGGGGCGCCCGGGTGGCTCAGCCAGGTCACGATCTCACGGTTCGAGAGACCGAGCCCTGCGTCAGGCTCGGTGCTGATGGCGAGGAGCCTGCTTGGGACTCTCTCTCTTCCTCCCTCTGCCCCTCCCCCACTTGCTCTCTCTCCCCTCTCTCAAAATAAATAAATAGACTTAAAAAAAATAAAAGAGAAAGTGCATGAAACTTAGTGGCAGGATATAGGCAAGGCAGAGTGAACAACTCGGCCTCGCCGAGCACGGAACGTGCACGGTGGGAGCTCAGAAGGGCGGACTCAACCGCTTAGATTCTGCCCGCACAGGCGATCGGGTATCAGAGGTTCAGGGGAGAAGAGCCACGGAAGGGAAGGAGAATGTTTATAAAAGGATCGATCTGGTAGCCCCACGGAAAAGAGACCGGAGGGCAAGAGGTGAGGAGCGGGGAGTGGAGACTACTACTGCCCCAGTCCCAGCACAGTGCCGGGGCTCAGATGAGAGGGAAGAGGTGGGTCACGAGAGAGCTGGGGGGAGGGAGACTCCATGGCGCTCAACAGGTCTGCACATAAAGACCACCAAAGATGCGAGCTAACAGCCCCAGCGTTCAACCGATGTACATACAGGAAGAACAGTCTGATATGTGGGGGAGATAACGAATCCCCTTTGAGCGTACGGAGCTTGGGCGATGCTGAATGGGGATGCGCTACAGCAGGCGCGCCCGGGAGAGCGCCTAGGGAGAGCTGGACAAGCCAAGAGAACATTCTGAAGCACTGTGAAGGCCTGACGGACGTCTGTGCGGCCTCCGACACACCAGCTTCTGTTACACACCTTCCTCAGAGCGACAGGCAAAAACACCTGCACAAGAAACCTGCCGTTCTGTAGACACGCTGCCCTGCTTTACGCCTCCAGGCTTCTGCACACGCAGCTCTCTCTGCCCAGAACGCCCACCATCCGACAGGAATGCGCGCGCACGTTCTTTCAAGGTTCCAAGGACTGCGCCAGGGCGCGGAGCAGAAGCAGGACCGAACGGGGGTCTCACCCAGGCCGCTCCCCCCCTGCAGCTCGCAGAGGGCATCAGGCCACCACCCGAAGGAGAGTTCACCCACACCATCTGCAAACACTGCACCCACAGAAATTCGCACGCGTGTTTGAAACGATAAACCCGAAACCCTGTGTGAGGAGGAAAGCATCGTCATCCAGAGGCTTCAGAGAGAGGATGTGCCTATGGAAACTGCCTACAGAATCAGCTAAAAGGAAGCTTTAGGAAACAGATTTACAGGTGCAGCAGAATATAGCAGAACAGGGACTCCACCAACTGGAACAGAAATGCACGAGGAAAGGAGACGTGGCTGAGGCCGGCAAGGAACGGCTGTAAGCAGTCCTCTGACATGAAAGCCCAAAACCCCACAGCGGAGAAAATAAAGAGCAGAACGGATATCAGGAAATAAGTGATCCAGTGGGCACATTTATTCCGAGAGCGCTTCCCTCTTAGAGAAGAACAGGACAAGACGTACAATAATAAAAGAAGGCACAAGGGTAAAGACGCTAGAATAATCATTATTGCTTCTTTGGGGGAAGAAAGGCCAACATTCTGTAAAAAAGGACAATCATCGAAAACAAACCGGTTGCTAAACCCTTAGGTGAATGGCAGACAAGGACACTCCCCATACACACGTCCGCCGAACAAAACCCCAGACCCCGGGCTGACTCTACTTGTCAATCTCAACACCACAGATAGAGACGAGCTGGCATTAAGCATGTCCTGAATCCACATCTGATCAAGCCTCTGGACGCAAATGCAATCAACAAAATCCAGACTATGGGAGGTTCTACAGAACGGACTCTGTTTCTTCAACTCAAAGAGGGGAGACAGACAGATCAGAAGAGACAGAACTACTTAGCATAGAGTGACCGTCTCTGGACCCTGAAGTGAGTAGACCCGCTGCAGTAAACATTTATGAGACCTAAGGGCAGTGTGAACGTGAGCGAATGATGACACAGAATCATTAAGTCCTGCTCACGCAGACGGTAGTTACAAATCCCAAAATCGGTGGCTGAGGACCAGGAGGCTGAGCAGAGTGAAATCTTGAGCAGCATGCAAGGTCAGGAGCACAGAACTAGGAGCCTGCCCGCTGGGAGGAGGGGAAACGTCCCAGGCTTTCACCTGAGCCCCTGATCCATGAGGAGCTACGCGTGCTAGACCCGTTCGCCTACCCGCCTGCCCAGAGCAGGACTCTAGACACAGCTCAATGTCATTGCCTCCGCGCTTCTTTCCGTACAATCACGGGCACATGAGACACCTACAATCCAGGATAACATCTGCACCCCTGTGAGTCTGTTTGCATCGCCTCGTCTTGTTACCTTGGACAGTGGCATGTTCCAGTGATTAAAAAACGTGATCGAGAATTCTGCCAGAGAATCGGGAACCATTAAAAGAAAAGCCATAAAAAGAAACCATAAAAAAACAAACATAAAAAGCCTTTAAAAAATCATAAAAAGAAAACCCAAATGAAAAATGCAACATAAAGTAATGGAAATTAGCAATTCACCGGGTGTGTTTAAAGGCAATTTAGATACAGATGAAGAAAGAATTAGTTCTTCCACACTTTATCAGAAGCAAATATCTGAGCTAAGCACGGGGGTGCGGGGCGGGGGATGGGGATTAAAATACAGAAGGATGGGAAGGCTGCATGGGGCGCGGTGACAAGGTTGGACTCAGTGGCACAAGAGTGCTAGCAGGAGGAAAGGGACCGCGGGGCAGAAGTGGTCTTGGAAGGGGCGATGGCTGAGAATTTTCCAAAACCAACCAAAGCCATCAAGGCACAGACGAAAATGCTCCAAGCTCCACGCCTGATACAGAGACGCAAACTTCACCTAAGCACCTCGGAGTGAGTGTGCTGGAAACCAAAGACAAAGAGAAAATTTTAGGAACCGCCAGTGCAAAGAAGCACAGGTTAGCGTCAAAGGTACGAGAGCGAAACTGCAGGCTGGGTTCTCAACGGCACACAGCGCGGTGGGAAAATCGCCACCAGCTCTGGACTCTAAATCCAGGGGGGGGGAAAGAAACGTGAGAGATGAAGGAGGAGGGGCACCTGGCTGGCCCGGCCAATGGAGCATGTGACTCTTGATCTCAGGGTTGTGAGTTCGGGCCCCATGCTGGGCGTGGAGCTTACTTAAAAAAAAATTGAGGAGCGCCTGGGTGGCTCAGTCAGTTGAGCGTCCGACTTCGGCTCAGGTCATGATCTCGCAGTCTGTGAGTTCGAGCCCTGCATCGGGCTCTGTGCTGACAGCTCAGAGCCTGGAGCCTGCTTGGGATTCTGTGCCTCCCTCTCTCTGTCCCTCCCCCACTCATGCTTGCGCGCGCTCTCTCTCTCTCTCTCTCTCTCTCAAAAATAAACATTAAAAAAAATTTTTTTTAAATCTAGACACAGAAATCCACGTCAACATACTGAGCAGCAGCGTGCGGGCCGGGAGGCAGCAGAGACAGAGTTCAAGTGCTCCGGGGCCGCTCTGCGTCCACTGCAGGTAAAGAGCAGCAGTGGCAGTCAGTCTCTGGTCGGTCAAGGCTGCGCTGGAGAGCAGGTGACCGCTAAAGGAATGACGAAGACGAGAGCAAAAATACCCATCACAGGGTGAGAGGTGAAAAGGTACAATGGTAACAATAAATGTTACCTCATCGAGAAAGGAGGGAGAAAGAAGGAAAAGCACAGAACGGGGGGACCAAGAGGAAGCAAGGGGTCAGATGGCCGAGTTCAACTGAAATTTTTCAGTTACTACTGTACCCGTACATCAGCTAAATACTCTGGTTAAAATATTAATACTGTCAGATTAGGGCCAAAAATAACAACTACAGGCTGTCCATCAGAGACCAACCATCTTACGTAGAAAACCACAGGAAGGCTGAACATAAAAGTCTGGAAAACAACAAGCCGTGCAAACACTAAGCAAAAGGGAAAAAAGCTAATACTTTCCAAGAGAAGTATTTACTTCTATTTATTTACTTTTAAATTTTCTTTTTGAGAGAGAGACAGACAGACAGAGCACGAGTGGGGGAGGGGCAGAGGGAGAGGCAGACACAGAATCCGAAGCAGGTTCCGGGCTCCGAGCTGTCAGCGCAGAGCCTGACGCGGGGCTTGAACTCACGAACCATGAGATCATGTCCTGAGCAGAAGTCAGCCACTTAACTAACTGAGCCACCCAGGCACGCCGAGAAGTATTTACTATTTAAAAAAAGACCATTTCGGGGCGCCTGGGTGGCGCAGTCGGTTAAGCGTCCGACTTCAGCCAGGTCACGATCTCGCGGTCCGTGAGTTCGAGCCCCGCGTCAGGCTCTGGGCTGATGGCTCAGAGCCTGGAGCCTGTTTCCGATTCTGTGTCTCCCTCTCTCTCTGCCCCTCCCCCGTTCATGCTCTGTCTCTCTCTGTCCCAAAAATAAATAAACGTTGAAAAAAAAAAATTTAAAAAAAGACCATTTCACGAGGATCCACCAGAAAGATCTAAAAATCCCACCTTTGGCTACATGTGACAACATAGCTCCAACACATATACAGCAAAAATGACAGGACTGAAAAGAGGAACAGATTAATGGTGACCGATAGAGAACAGCAAATAAAACTCGAAAACCATGAGGATATACACTGCACAAGAGGGACCCTGCATCCAATCGCAGCGGATGTGTGTGTTTTTCAAGAGCGTGCTGACCTCTTACCCAGCTCGAGCACATGATGGACCATAAAACAAGTCCAACAAACTTCAAAGGACTGAAATCGTTCAGGGTATGTTGTTCTCTGACCAAAGGGATTATGAGAAACAACAAAATCAACCTGAAAACCCCCTGATGTTTGAAACAAAATTTTTTTAATGTTTATTTATTTTTGAGAGGCAGAGAGAGAGAGTGTGAGCAGGAGAGGGGCAGAGTGAGAGGGAGACACAGACTCCGAAGCAGGCTCCAGGCTCCGAGCTGTCAGCACAGACCATGATGCGGGGCTCGAACTCATGAACCGCGAGATCATGACATGAGCCGAAGTCGGACGCTCAACTCACTGAGCCACCCAGGCGCCCCTGAAAACCTCGATGTCTAGAAATTAATCAACCTACTTCTAACTAACTCGCAACGTCCATGAAGACACCCTCAGTATTCTGAACAGTAATGAGAATACAACATACTGGGACTTGCAGAATATAGCTAAACACCTATCACTTACACCTCTGGGGAGACTCCTTATTTATTTATTTTTTATTTTTCTACTTGAGAGAGAGAGAGAGAGAAAAGGAGTGTGAAAGCGGGGGAGGGGGACAGTGGGAGAAGGAAAGAGAATCTTTGTTTTGTTTTGTTTTGTTTTTTTTTAAGAGTGTATAGTTTATGAGGCGCCGGGGTGGCTCAGTCGGTTAAGCGTCCGACTCTAGTTCAGGTCATGATCTCACGGTTTGTGAGTTCGAGCCCCGCGTCGGGCTCTGCGCTGACAGCTCGGAGCCTGGAGCCTGCTTCGGATTCTGCGTCTCCCTCTCTCTCTGCCCCTCCCCCACTTGTGCTCTGTCTCTATCAAAAATAAATAAATGTAAAAAAAAAATTTAGAGTGTATGATTTATTTAAGTTCACGTTAGTTAACCTACAGCATAGTATTAGGTTCAGGGGTAGAACCCAGTGATTCATCACTTATATACAACACCCAGTGCTCATCCCCACAGGGAGAGAAAATGTTAAGCAGGCGCCATGATCAGCACAGAGCCCAATGCTCTAGAGGGCTTGATCCCACGACCCTGTTTGTGACCTGAGTCGAAATCGAGATTGGATGCTCAACTGACTGAGCCACCCAGGCGACCCTAGACTTCTTTTAAAAAAAAAAGGGTAGCAGATCAGGAATTAAAGAGAGTGTCACTACAAATTCTACAGAAAATAAGAGTGTATGATGCACAACTTTATGCCAATAAATTTGAAAATTGAGATGAAACAGAGAAATTCCTAGAAAAACACAATTATCAAAACTAACGGAAGAAACTAGAGATCTGAGAAGTTCTACATCTGTTTTTTTTTTTTAATTTTTTTTAGGTTTATCTTTGAGAGAGAGAGATAGACAAGAGTGCGAGCAAGGGAGGGGCAGAGAGAGAGAGGGAGACACAGAATCCGAAGCAGGCTCCAGGCTCCGAGCTGTTGGCACAGAGCCCCACGCGGGGCTTGAACCCACAAACCATGAGATCATGACCTGAGCTGAAGTTGGATGCTCAACAACTGAGCCACCCAGGCGCCCCTGAAAAGTTCTACATCTATTAAAGAAAAACGTGCCTACAAAGAAAACTATAGTTATTTAAAATTTTTTTTTTCAACGTTTATTTATTTTTGGGACAGAGAGAGACAGAGCAAGAACGGGGGAGGGGCAGAGAGAGAAGGAGACACAGAATCGGAAACAGGCTTCAAGCTCTGAGCCATCAGCCCAGAGCCGGATGCGGGGCTCGAACTCCTGGACTGCGAGATCGTGACCTGGCTGAAGTCGGATGCTTAACCGACTGCGCCACCCAGGCGCCCCTATAGTTATTTTAAAAAGCAATAACACAAACCCTCTCCAAGCAATATCTGAGAACACACAAAGGTGAGATACTCCCTGATTCATTTCATAAAACCAGCATCACTTGAGAGCAGAATACGACAAGGATATTACAAAACAAGGAAAAATTTAAGCCAATCTCACTCATGAATATAGATGCAAACATCCTACACAAAATATTAGCAAGCAGAATCCAGTATATAAAAAGAATACTTAGCCTTTGCCAGGTTAATTTAACACTCAAAAATATATGTAATTCACCAGCATAACAAAATAGCCAGAAAAATCACACTATCATTTCACTCGATGCTGGAAAAAACATTTGACAAGTGACATCCAAACAGGATTTTAAAAATTCATCTATTCAGGATAAAAACTAAGAATAGAAGAATTCCCTTAATCTGATAAAGAATATTAAAAACAAAACAAAATGGAAGCAAACCATCATTTTTTTTAAGTTTATTTTTTTTAGTCATCTCTACACCCAACACGGGGCTTGAACTCATAACCCTGAAGTCAAGAGTCATGTGCTCCACTGACGGAGACACCCAGGCACCCCAAAGCAACCATCATTCTTAATGGTGAAATGATGACACTTCTGAGATCAGGAATGACAGACACCGATGATCTCCACTGCTGTTTAACGAATATTTACTGACGGTCCTAGGAAACACAATAAAGCAAATAAAAGAAATGTGCAAGAATTAGAAAGGAAAAAATAAAACTGTCACTATTTGTAGACATATAGAAAATTCGGGGCGCCTGGGTGGCGCAGTCGGTTAAGCGTCCGACTTCAGCCAGGTCACAATCTCGCGGTCCGTGAGTTCGAGCCCCGCGTCAGGCTCTGGGCTGATGGCTCCGAGCCTGGAGCCTGTTTCCGATTCTGTGTCTCCCTCTCTCTCTGCCCCTCCCCCGTTCATGCTCTGTCTCTCTCTGTCCCAAAAATAAACGTTGAAAAAAAAAAATTAAAAAAAAAAAAAAAAAAGAAAATCCAATAGAAATATCCATAGAGGACGCCTGGGTGGCTCAGTCAGTTAAGCGTCCGACTCTCGGTTTTGGCTCAGGTCATGATCTCACGGTTCATGAGTTCGAGCCCCACGTTGGGCTCTGTGCTAATGGTGTGGAGCCTGCTTGGGATTCTCTCTCTCTCCCTTGCTCTCTGCCCTTTCCCCACCTGTGTACTCTCTCTTTTAAAATAATAGGTAAACAAACAAAAAAGGAATATCCATAGAAAAGTAGAAAAAAACGTAGAAAATCCGAAAGAATCACCAGCTAAACTGTCATGACCAATAAACAATCTTAGTAAGATTTTATTTGTAAGAAATATGACAGGGGCACCTGGGTGGCTCAGTCGGTTAAGCATCCGACTTCAGCTCAGGTCATGGTCTCGTGGTTCGTGAGTTCGAGTCCCATGTCAGGTTCTGTGCTGACAGCTCGGAGCCTGGAGCCTGCTTCGGGTTCTGTGTCTCCCTCTCTCTCTGCCCCTCCCCTGCCCATGCTCTGTCTCTCTCTCTCTCTCTCAAAAATAAACAAACATTAAAAAAATTTTTTTAAAACCACAACAACTGTATTTCTACATCATGGCATCCATCAGAAAATGCTAAAACCACGATTTAAGTAGCATCCAAAAAAAAATCAAATACCCCAAAATAAATGTAAGGAGAGCCATCCTGGCCTCCACAGACAGCCATAAAACAGATCATGGAAGATGAAGAACTAAGTAAACAGATACAGCCATGAACTAGAGGATCACATATTGCCAAGATCGTGCTTCTCTCCTCAGCTGATCTACAGAATCAACAAAATCCCAAACAAAATTCCAGCGAGGGTGCATGTGTGTGCATGTGTGTATGTAAAACTGACATACGGTTCTAAAATTATATTGAAATGCAAAAGATGTCACAGCCAAAACCACCCTAAAGAATAACAAAAATGAGGGCACCTACCACACCCGATACCAACACTTAGTCTAAAGACAATGTGATCTTAGCCGGAAGATGGGCACACAGTCCCCCGACACAATTAAGAGCCCACTTAGGAGCACCTGATATGTGACAAGGTGGCACTTTGGAGCACTGGGTCAACTGGACAGCCATCTCACACCACACACAGAATCCGACTCCAAATGGGGCCGAGGCCAACCCCGTGAAATATACCATTACATTCCCCTCTCAGACCGGGGACTTCTGTCTCCTGCTAGAATCTGCCTAAATCAGGCTTTATCTAGAAACACTGCATGTAGGAGTTACAGATCTGTGTACTCGACCACCCGGGATTCCCACTCCTCACACACCGTACAGAAAGGCACGCCTGTGGGCCCCAGGTACTGGCCCCAAACTGGCAAACACCCATGTCCAAAAGTAGCTGAGTGGATAAACTGGGCCAGAAATCTTACCGTGGAACGTTATAACGCTACAACAGGATGAACGAAATATCCCAACCTTTTTCATTTCAGGGCCCCTTTACACTCTTCGAAATGATTAAAGACCCCAGAGACCTTTCATTTTATATAACCAAGCTTTTATAAACATATACCTGTTCATTTCAAAATACCCATTTTAAAATAAATCTCTTCGTTTTAAAATAACGATGCTTGTTAACATCAACAACGTCTCTGACGAAAATAACCTTACGTTTTCCAAAACGAAAGTGAGAAGGTGGTGCTGCTTTCTATTTTTGCAAATCTTCTGATTGTCTGGCTCGAGAGAAAGTGGCTCGGTTTTCAAATCTGTTTTCGCATTCAATCTGTGGTGCTATGTTGTGTCGGTTGGAGCAAATGAAGAAAATTAGCCTCACACACATAGCTGGTTTGGGAAAGAGAGCCGGAGTTTAACTGCCTTTCCCAGTTACCGTGGAGACTCCCCCTGGATGCTACCCCGAGACTCGACAAGTGAGAATTTCTTCAAGATCAGACGCAACGTGGCACACGTATCCCTGTCGACGAACTTGCATCCTGTTCCTTACGTCAAAATCCAACAGCTTATCTTGCCTGTTGAAAGAATCTTTAACCCATCCGTGATTCTGTAACTATGTGCACATCATTTGGAAAACGCTGGTTCGGTGAGTTATGATGGCCTTCCAGACGATGCCATTTCATCGTACGCCATTGGGAAAAAAAAATCTGTCATTCATATCGCCCTCTGTCTCATCGGAAAGGGTTGCAAGTGCTGACAGGCCGTCACGTCCACGGGGGTAAACGGGAGTTTCCCCAAACCCGAATTTTCATGCGAAAACTCAGATTCTGACATTGGCAACAAAGACGATCAACTGTTCCATCTGAAGGGACGGGGCCGCTTTGTTCATTTCTCTAAATGTGTCTGCTGAACACCCCAGTTTGAGTAACGGTGGCTTATCTGTGAGTCACAGTCACTCTATCAGATAAAAATTGTGCACTCTTAAAAAAAAAAAAATAGCGAGTTCAGTTTGCAACCCATAGAACTACGCCCCTGCCTTTCCCCGCGGTTCAGTATGGAAGTGTTTTATGCATGCTTTACCACCCCATCGCGTGGTATATTCAAAAGACTCCAGGGTTGACATTTCATAAAATCAATGATTTCTCCTGCTTTCTCAAGGGCAGCCTCATGCGACACTGGATTATAATGACTGCTAGCACAGTCTGGGGTCACTGCCTTCCCCCACCATCGCTTCTGTACCTTCAGTACCAACATTGACAGTGAAAGGGGCAAGTAACGTCTTCAGATAATCACCAGAGCCATTGTAACTCATCCATTGGAACAGTCTTAGGGAGACCCTGAGGGTCCACAGGCCGTGCTTTGAGAACTTCTGGATTACACCAACGCAAAGCAATACAGATGAACCTTAAAAATGTGATGCTGAGTGAAGAAACAGACACAAAGACCATCTCCTATGGGATTCGTTCAGGTACAAGTTCGTAAAGAGCAAAAACTACACTATATTGGTTGGGGATGTAGGCTTGGTTGATAAAACACACCGGGGGATCTTAAGACACTTCTCAGGAATTAATAGACAAAGCAGACAAAAACTAGTAAGGAAGATTTAGACAGAATTAAAAAGCTTAGTCCAAGGGCCACACACAGAACCCCCCACCGAACAATAACAGAATTAACGCTCTCACCAGGCCCAGAGAACGCTCATCGAAACTGACGATACACAAGGCACACAGCCAGTCTCCACAAAAAACAAGGAACGGTATTATGTGAACCGTATTCTTTTCAATGCATGCAGTTTAAAAATCAGTAATAAAAAGACAACTTAGAAACCCTGCCTTGCGAAATTTTTAAAGTCTCCTTTTAGGTGGTTCACAGGTTGGACAAGAAATCGTAACGGAAAACAGAAAATATCTAGGGCTGGTGAATAAAAATACCACGCATCAAAAGACGCGTGTGAGGTGAGCTAAACCAGCAGCAGAGGAGGCATTTACAGGTTTCAGATGGTTTTACTCGGAGAGAGGATGAAGATATGTGACCTGAGGAGGCGGGAGGTCGGGGAGGGTACATTCGATGAAGATACAAGGAAATGACTTAACTAAGCCTGCTGGCAACATAACTCACTCAAGTGAGTGTGCATTACCGCCGGTCTCCAGAAATGCGTCCAAAAGGTCGCTCCCAACTCCCTACAGTGTCTGCATCTCAGCTGCTCAATCCCCACCCACTGGTGAATCCCAACACCAAGGACATCTTCCTCACCCTCGTGGATACCCGCAGCCCCACTTTCTTACTGGATCCTTTACGTATTTATTTTGAGAGAGAGAGAGCGGGGAGGGGCAGAGAGAGAGGGAGACAGAGGATCCCAAGCAGGCTCCACGACGCGGGGCTCAAACTCATGAGCCAGGAGATCATGACTGGAGCTAAAGCCAGACGCTTAGCTGACTGAGCCGCCCAGGCGCCCCTCTTACTAGGATTCTTGAAGGTCAAGTGCTCCAGCTTGTCGCTGGCGGGGGCCCTTCCTCCACCCCACTAACCGCAGACACGACTGTCCCAAATTCTGAGCTCCGCTGGGACCTCACTGCTTCGAGATGAACTCAGCTTGTCCTTCTCTAAAGACCAAGGGGGGGCTGCGCTTGGAAAAGAAATTCAGACCTCGCTCAGGTTGTCCCTGAGTTTGGCTGGGAAAGAAAAAAAAAAAATCAAACTTACTTGATAAAAGACACTTGCAAACTCTTAGAATCACGGCAAGGAAGGACTACAGAGGAACTCAGGTGTCCTTTCTTCGATTCCTTCTCTTTTACCCAGAATCTTCTTCCCCTTTGAATGTCCCTCCTCTCTCCCACTCGTAGGAAGCTGCGAGGAGGTCGGAGGCGGGGAATCAAGGTAAAGAGGCTGGCAGGAAAGGCGGCTGGCTCCCTTCCACACTGCAGCTCCCCGCACCCCCGGTGTCGCGTTTCCAGCGCCAGACAGCACCCGACACTGACCCCTGCTCAAATCTGAGATGTCAGCTGGCGATCTGACAGGTGACATCGGACATCTCACATCGCGACCCACCTCCCTCCTTCGCTCCCTTATTACCCCCAGACCCCTGCAGCCCACTGGACCAGGGAGGAAGGGAAGGGGGACCGTGCAGGCAATGGGTACGATGGCCACGGGTCCCCTGCCTTCCCAGGGCGGGACGGGCCTGCGCCCTGGCAAAACCACAAGCCGGGCCAGGACGTGGTGGCCTCACACGTTCTGCTGTGCAATCCTGGCCAGATCCTCGATGCTGCTCTCCCGTGATGCTCTTACTGGTGACTTCTCTTCCCCAAACCTTTTCCAGTTCAAGCCGCCTTCCCAACCGTGGTGGGTGTCCCCCACTTTGCGCCTTACCTCACAGAGACAACAGAAATGGGGGGGCCGCCAGGCTTGACTGTACTACTCTGGCAAAGGTTGTGGGAGAACCATCCACTCCTCATATCCTTCCCTGGGCAGCTCCCTCCTATCAGAAAGGTTCCAGCCCTAACGCGACCTTCTCGAAGAGCCCTTCACGGAGCCGCTGCGGAAAGCCACTCTCCCGACTTACTCTATCCCCAGTCTGGTTTCATTTCCTTCTGGGATGTGTCAGAAAGGCAGGGACCCGGCCTGTCCCCACACCCTCTCCCCAGCACCTAGAACACAGTGTATAGTAAATAGTCACCAAATAAGCCAATTTCTTTGGGAAAACTAGTTCTGAGTGACCAAATGCCCCGGGAGCACACCCACCCCCCTCGCACAAAACCATGGCCCTCGTGGGGCACATGGGCGGCTCCGTCGGTTGAGCATCCGACTTCGGCTCAGGTCGTGATTCTCGCAGTTTTTGAGTTTGAGCCCGCAACGGGCTCTGTGCTGACAGCTCAGAGCCTGCTTCAGATCCTGTCTCTCTGTCTCTCTGCCCCTCCCCCGTGCTCTCTCTCCCCCCTAAAAATAAACATTAAAAAAAAGAAACTCAACCGCTCTCTTCCCAACTCAGACCTTTACGAAATCAACTTTTCCCTCTGCTTTGTTTTATCCTGAATCAAAGCTCTCTAGCGCCTTCATTAAGCCACTGCCGCCCTGTGTCTACTATCCCCTCAAGCTTTTTTTTTTTTTTTTTGGTCATTCTAGAGCTTCTCGGGTATCTGGCTTGCGTTTTTCTGCTCTCCCTTATCCCTTAGTATTTTTAGTAACTCTTTCCACATGGTCAGTGACATCGTCAGTGACTGCAACACACGCGTCAACTGCTGACCACAGGGCAACCCCGGCCTCAGTCTCGTCCTGGCTTCCTCTTAAAAACCTCAGTCCGACTCCGGCTCAGGTCGTGATCTCGTGGTTCAGGAGTTCGAGCCCCACATCGGGCTTGCTGCTGTCAGCACAGAGCCTGCTTCGGATCCTCTGTCCCTCCCCGGCTCGTGCTCTCTCTTGCCCTCAAAAATAAATAAAACATTAAAAAAAAACAAAAACAAAAACAAAACTTCTCAGTCTCCATTTTTCCCACCAGCCTGCACTCGGTAACTCGGTTGCCCTCACTCCTCACGGAATCCTCTGTGCTGGCAGGGCCCTGTGCTCCAAGCTCCTGGACACACACGGACTTCCCGCGGGTCTGCGGTCTGGATCCTACTATTAACGCAATTCTCACCCCACATCCAACGCCCCGGTCTTCCTCCCACACGCTCTCCTGATCTCATCGTACTCCAGCAAACCACTACGAAAGTCTTCAACTACCACGTGAGTATATCTAATCGCAGGTTGGATTATTTAAAATCACGCATTAAGGGGTGCCTGGGGGGCTCAGTCAGTTAAACGTCCGACTTCGGCTCAGGTCACGATCTCACGGTCCGTGAGTTCGAGCCCTGTGTCGGGCTCTGCGCGGACAGCTCGGAGCCTGGAGCCTGCTTCGGGTTCTGTGTCTCCCCCTCTCTCTAGCCTTCCCCTGGTTGTGCTCCCTCTTTCAAAAATAAAGAAACGTTTTAAAAAATAAATTAAAAATAATAAAATAAAATTACACGCTAAGATACAAAGGAATGGGAGACTTGGGTAAGCAAGAGGCGGCCTTTCTATCTGTAACACGGACAGTCACGTTAAACAGACAGCGCGGGTACTGCACGTTCTCATTTGGCTCCCACGACGGCAGGTGCAATTTACTCGAATTCCCAGCCACCACCTCCCACGATCACGTGGCCGGAAATACTCACGTAGATAAGTCCTGAATAGTAGCGGTCCTTCAGGTTGTGTAACACAGAAGCTTCGTTCAAGCACGTCAATTCCGCCATATCCTCCACCTTGGAAAACTTAGGTGGGTTCATCTTCTGGATGTCATCTTTGTTGACCATCGCCTTCTTTCCGTTCTCGGCCAACTCCACCATGACCTCATCTCCCCGCTCTTCCTTGATACTGGCTGCCTCGAAACCATGGCGTTCCGACGGGATCCACACTAGCTTTTTAGCCGTCCAGTCGGCCTGAGTGGCGGGGTTGTAGATGACCGCTCTGTCCACAAAGAGGTACCTCTCTGGGTCTTCGAGTCCGGCTCTCTGGGCCATTGTAAACAGAAGGATCCAAGAGCAATTGCCTCTAGGAGAGGAAGACGAGGAGGAGGACAAGGTTAGGTGTTTACAAATACTGGACAACTCACAGATTTTACTCCTCTGAGGAACTTAAATCAAAACCTTTGGCCGACAGGAAGCATCAACGGTAGCAGAGGCGCTGGGGCCATCCCCTTCACGGCCACGCTAACCGGGCATCCAAAGTAAATGTCAGGGGTGACCACAAACTAGGAGCCCTCAAGACATGCCCTCTGTTACCAAGGGCTGAAAACCAAGCAGGGGGAAGAGGCCGAGTTCCTGCGGGACGTCCCGCCCCACCTCATCTCTTCTCTCGCCCCCGCCACAAATTAAACAGGGAGTCAAGAAGGCAAAGGAGAATGAAGACAAGGAAAGCAGAGACTCCTGATGAAAGGTCACGGAGGTGGTGCCTGAATTACGGTGGCCACGGGGACAGAGCTACAAAAGGCACAGTAGCTGCTAAACAGTAAACCATCAAGGGGCGCCTGGGCGGCTCAGTCGGTTAAGTGTCTGACTTTGGCTCAGGTCATGATCTCACGGGGAGTTCGAGCCCCGCATCTGGCGGTGCACTGACCACTCAGAGCCTGGAGCCTGCTTCGGATTCTGTGTCCCCCCCCCCCCCCCGCCCCTTCCCTGCTCGCGTGCTGTCTCTGTCTCTCAAAAAAAAAAAAAAAAAAAAAAAAAAAGAATAAACGTTAAAAAAAAAATTTTTAAAGAAAAAAGCACGTTCTTTCAAATCAGGTTAGGAGTTAGTCTAGAACATTCGTGATTTTCACAATTAATGTATCTTAAGACCTAACGGGTTGACTCAACACCCATCTGCCATTGGTTCATACTGAGCCGTCGGCCATGGCTCCATACATGCCCCTCTCAGCTGCGTCTCGTCCTATCCTTGTCCCCCTGACTTTCTGGATCAAATGACGGGATTTTACAGTCATCACTCACCTTTCCGATGTGACTCATCACTCCTGCCTGACAATATCTTTGTGGAATCTGACGCCACCATTAAACACTTCTGTTATTACCCCAAATTCCAGGTTATTACAAATCCCAGAAGTATGGTCTCCATGACCTCGTCCAAATCAACCCAAGAAGCCAACTGAGTAACTCTTCTTGCTCTATCACATCTTCCCAGTTTTTGCCTCCCCCACAAAATGATGGGGGTTCTTAGTAGGCAAAAGACAGAAAGCTGCAAGGCCAATCATGGAGTAGTCCAGGGCCGCCTGGCTGGCTCAGTCGGTGGGGCGGGCGACTCCTGATCGTAGGGTTGGGAGTCTGAGCCCCACTCTGGGTATGGAGATTACTTAAAAATAAAATCTCAAAAGAAAAGCAGTCCAAAGTTGTTAAGAGGCTCTTAACCTTGGGTCCACAAATTTCAAGCTCCGTGAAATCACTGAAATGGTATAAAAACGTACATTTCAGAAATTATTTGTCCTAAGGCAACGCATCACAAACATGCATGCCCCAGAGGCTGGTTCTCAAACTTTGGCGGGTGCAGCACGCAAAAGGCTTGCTGGAGCCCCATCCCAGAGTCCCCAGTTCAGCGGGTCCGGGGCAGAGCCTGGTAATTTGCATTTCTAACAACTTCCCAGACGCAGCTGGTCCTGGCTTCCCCCCCACCCTCTTAGAGAACCATCACTCCTTAGTTCTCCGGTTGCCATGGTGAGCCACTGGCGTTAACAGGTATGCTGGCATAGAAACAAAGGTTGACACCCAATGTTCTAGACTAATTCTTAACCTGATTTAAAACGTATATGCTACCATTTTGAAAATCATGGACTTGAGTAAAACAAAAATCAGAAAACAAGACGAAACGAACAAAAAAAAAAAATCACAAAAGATGTAGCATTAAGACTTCTCCAAACAAAAATGCTAACATGTTTTAGAGTTCAACTTGTATTTGCCTTCTTTGGCATTCACGTGCAGGCGGGCCATACGGTACAGAAACTTTTCACGGGGATCATGTACAGTCTGAAGAATGGTTTCCAACGCCCATCATCACCTCCAGGGACCGGCTTTCGTAAGACCAGTAACACGCTTTCTGTCTTTGCAACGTATACTTTGCAAACGGCTAAGAAGGGAGCCATGGCACTGAGGGGGGAATCGTCCAAGGTCAATCTGGACCCGGACAAGAGGACACACACCCCACCTTTACAAATGGCAGCCTTTTGAAAGAGAAAATATCCCACCCTAACAAAATATGGCAACAAGTTACTCTCATGATTAAGAGATATGAACTGGATATCCCACATGACACCTAGGAAGTGGTCTCGCTTCTCGTAGGCGCGTGCGTGCACAAATTTCTGTAATTGGCATGTAATTACATTGGGCATGTAATTATATGCTTAAGTTGAGTGGGTGGCTATAAATTAGAATAGCTTAACAGGTCATTTCTGCAGCAGACCTTTTTTTTTTTTTTTTAAAGTAAATTATATACTTAAAAATTAGTTTGCCGAATCGGTGCATTTTATTTTATTTTCTTAAGTTTATTTATTTTGAGAGAGACAGAGAGAGCGCAAGCGGGGCAGGAGCAGAGACAGAGAGGGAGAACCAACTCGGGGCTTAAACTCATGAACCGTGAGATCACAACCTGAGCCAAAATCAAGAGTTAGACGCTTATTGGCCTGAGCTACCCAAGTGCCACCCCAAATTGGTACATTTTAAATTTATCTGTATTTTTTCTAGGTGAGGAAATGATTGTCATGTAAGGTGGGGGAAAACAATAGATCACAAAAATGTTAATTATAAAATGCTCCTGGATGTTGTGGGGGAAATTTACATACGCACTTTTTTTTTTAAAAGGGAACAGATAATGAATTAAAAACAGATAATAAGTGGATAAATAGGAACAGATACACATTGAATCTTCACTGGATAGTGAGATTACAAATTACTTCCACTTTTCCAGAGTTTCCTACAAGTAATTAGATGCTGAGCGGACCGGACCGTTTCCTGTTCCTGGCTGTATGGTGAGCACTTAGCCGCTTCCGGGGGCCACAGGACACTGACCAAGTATCACAGGCGTGATCCCTACCCTCATCGTGACCTTCACCTTCTCCACAACCCAAAACCTACCATTCCTCCCAATCCTGACCCAAATGCGGCCCTCTGAGAAGTTCTTTTTCAGGTCAATCTGGCAACTTAATCCTTCTCGTCCTCACATTTTCGACTGCTCTCCTGGCATTCTTGGTGCTCTCCCTGCACTCTAGCAGAGGGCTGAGCAGGTAGTAGGGACTCAGGCTGCTGAGTCTGATCGAGTTCGGGCGGCCAGCGAGGAGGCTGTGTTCACTTTAACTCCATTCCTTCGTACATTTGGTCCCCGATCTTGAGAATACTGCTATTTAACGGTGAACCCACTCCCAAAAGCCTAGTCTGCGGCAGGGAGAACAGCACAATTTTTAAAAATAGCAAACACTGCTCTCTATCGTTAATTACGGCCGGGCACTATTCTTTCTACATGGTTTACCTTTACCGACTCTCAATCCTCACAACCATCAATATCTCCATTTTACAGATGAAGACGCTAAGGTGGAGAGAAAGCCGATAACCAGTGCGAGGTCGCGGATGTCACAAGCAGCAGAGCTGGGGTTAACCTCAGAGTCCCAGCCAGGTGACCGGGGGTGTTCTGAAGGGCGTGAAGTATGCTCCATGCTGCGTCTCCACCAAATAAAAATCCTATCGATTCCGGTTTCAAGAAGGCAGGCTCAGCAATTGAATACACTAGCACAATCCCGCAAAGGCTTTACGTTTAATAGGAAAAGAAAAACCCACTTATACTTAGGAGAAAAGGGAATGAAGAGGAAGCTCTTTGCAACAGACAGAAAGATAACTGGAAGGTGTTTGGAATCATCTGGAATAACTGGCTAATTGTAGCGAAGTCATTGATCTGTAGACGAAGGAACCCCCTACTGAGCCAAAGCCCCATCCCCTTGACTGGATTTAGACACACACACACCCTTCCCACGGCCATTTTTTACTTCCAGCGAAATGCCACCCAGCAAACTTCTCAGCTGCCTCCCGGCACCTACTATAGGCACAGAGATGAGAAAACAACTCAATTTTGTGAAGATCTTACGCACGCCAAGCCAAACAACGATGGATACATTATCTGTGACAGCACATCCCTCTAGAACAGATCAACTGAAACAGAATTGTCCCACCTGGTTTAACACCCCCACTGAGGCGACTTCACCTTACAGGCACGTGGGAACCTATTAATGCGCCAAAAATGCCGCGGAACCAAATGAGCACGCCCCCAAGCCAAACGCAAAAGGGCACCCGCTATCTGTGGCCCGCACCTTCTCTCTGCTAACACCTTCCCGCTGGGTGTGGAGGCAACCCCAGGAATTTCAATGCTTCCCATTCGCTGAGAAAGTCCACCAAATGCTGAAGCATACAGTCTCCCCCTCCCCGCACGACGTGCCCTTCAGAATTTCCTCCAGCTCGCCTTTCATTCTGTCTGTCTTCATTGTGATGATTTCCCCAAGGAGCCCAAATAAAAAGCCAACCTCTGGGGTCACATCCCTTTGCTGCAAAAGCTCGGGCTGCACACCGCCCGATTACACCATATGCTTTCTCCAGATAAGGCCAGGGAAGAACCGAATTTGAGACACAGAAGTAAAAGGATGCATAAAATAAAATGGCCACTTTTTCAGAATCCGAGACAGACGGGGGCATACTTCAACGTCAAAAGCACGGGACTAAGAGAATACTTGGTAAGGGCAGACTGATGAAGGAAATAAAACAATAAATAGATTAAAGTTTTCCAGAGTGAGGTGCTATCGAGAATAATGAAGCCTGCCTCAGAGAATCTTCAGTTCCCAGCATTAAAAAAAAAAAAAAATCTCAGCAAAGCCAAAGTATTATATTTAGTATATTATATTATTGGGCAAAACCAGCAGCCTTTGTTCCGTTCGCAGGCTGGAGCTACCCCGCCTGCTCTCCCCTACCCCACCCCACCCCACCCCAGCCACCCCACCCCCTTGCATCCACCGCAGTGGTCTTGAACGGAGCCGCAGAGGCCCCAGAAACAGATAACGGTCACAGGCAGAGGCCACGCCACACAGCTGAGCCCAGACCCGCCGAGCGACCAGCCTCCCTCCCCAGGCCCCGGCTCCCGGGCCGGCCGGCCGGGCCGGGGGGCCTCCCGGGTCCCCCAGAGCCGCACCCGCCCACCGCAGGCCCACAAAGCCCCCGCGAACGCCGCGACTCGGCGGCTTCCACTCCCCTCCGACCCCATTCCAGGCCCATTTCATGGGCTCAGGGTGTGACCCCAGCTGCAGAAGGCCAGCCAGAGAGTCCGCGGCGAGCCGTGCCCGGATCGCTTACACAATAAAGGGATCCCGAGGCGAGGGCTGACCCTCCCCCCGGCCGCCCTGCCGCAGCGCGCCCCCGCCGCATTTCCCGCCTCGCCCCCCACCCCGCCCCGGGCCTCGCCGCGCGTCCGGCCTCGGCCCCCCGCGGCCCCCCCGCCCGCGCTCCTGCCCCACGGCCACGGCGGAGTCCACCCACCCCCTCCGCGCGCCGGCGGCCGGCTCGGACCCTCGCCCGCCGCGCGCTGCCCGGGCCGTGCGGAGGGGCCCCTGCCCTCCGGGCCCCCCACCCCTCGGGGCCGGGAGCGCCGCCGGCCTTCCGAGCCCTGCGAACCCTCTACCGCACCCGGGCTGCCGGGCCGGCCTAATCCGCCCGGGAACCCACCCAGGAGCCGGCCCTTCTTGTCCGGCGCCCCCCACCCACACCCAGGATCGCGCTTTCCAGCCCGCACCGCGGCTCCCTCCCCTCGCGGGACCCCCGGGGCCTCCACCGGAGCACTAGGCCTCCCGACCCCTGTGCCCCACGGATCCCACACACCGAGGACCAGGTCCCTGCATCCCCACCCCCGGATTGCCATCCCCAGCCCCCCCCCCCAAGGGTCGTCCCCCCCGGCACACCCAGGCCGCGATCCTTGCAGGGGTCTGAAGCTCCAGGACCCTATTCCTCGACTCTCCAGAGAGCTCTCCACCCACCGGGGTCGGTTCCCTCCGCACCCCCCGCCAGGGCCGGTCCCCGCACGAATCTCCGGCTCCGCAGCGCCAGCCCTCCACCCAGCGCCCCCTCGGTCTTCTCCGTGCTCCTGCCTCCCACAGGCGCCCCGCACCCTTCCCCCGGCCCGGGACCCTTCCCTCCCCCACCGCCGTGTCCCCGCCCGCGGCCGCCGCGTTCGGACCCGGGCCGCCGCACCTCTCACCTTCAGCCGAAGATGGTGGCGCCGGCGCACGTCCCCAGCCGAGACCACAGATCCGGCCCCTCAGTCCCAAACCCACCGCTGCCTCCGCCGGGCTCCTTTAGCACTGCCGCTCGGGGCTGCCCCACCCACTCCCACCCTCATTGGGCCAGCTCCACGCCCGTCACCGCCGCCCCCAGACCCACTGGTCCGTTTGCGCGCCCATCTCCAAGGGAAGACGTTAGCAACCCGAACGAAGCTACCTTCCCGAGGTCCGCTCCCTCCACCCACCTGGAATGATGCTCATTGGCTCCCGCTCCCAGCCCAGGCCGCCGGGGCCGCAGTCTCATAGGCTGTCCCGCACGCCCGTCACAGATTCCGGGAGGTGCGGCCGGGGCAGCCGCGGGCGATTGGCTGGCGCCCGCGGAGACGGACAGCCGGGGCCGGCCGGGAGCCCGCGAGCCCGCGGAGCAGCGGCTGCGGACCCCGCGGGGGCCCGGGCCGTGCGGACGCCGGGGCAGGTGTGCCGCGGCGGGGAGCCCCGAGCCGCGCCCGGACGCGCCTCGCCCGGCGTCGGGCCGACGCGGCAGCCCACTCGGGCGCCTCGCCGCGCCCTCTCCGTGCCGCAGCCGGCGTGCCCCGCAGCCGCACCGGCTCCCACCGCCGAACCGCGGGCCCCCGGCGCTGCCTGCAGGGGCGGGGCCCGAGCGCGGTCCACAGGCCTTACGTCACCCCCGGCGCTGCTGCGGGGGGGCGGGGGCCGCGGCTCTGCGGCTCACCTGCAGTGGGGGGAGGGGGCGGGGCCCCGGGCGGCTCTGCCCATGCGCGCGGGCGCCGCCGGGGGCCCCGGGCCGCGGGCCGCGCCGCAGCCGCCGTCGCGATCCCGGGCGGCCTTCTCCGCTGCCGCAGTTGGGGTGTTTGCGCGGGGAGGGGCCTCGCTCCCTACCCGGGCTCCTGGCTGGGGCTGAGATCCCAGAACGAGACGCGAGCCCGCCTAGGAGAGAAGACTCGGGACAAGGACGTTCGTTCACCTCACTCATTCGTTCTTTGCTTCATTCAATCATCACAAGGCGCCCCCTGTCCAATCCCCTAGCGCCTGTAAGCTCTGCGGAGGCCTCAGAAGACTTTGGAGAACTGGAGGGGGCGGGTTGGGGGGAGGGGGAGGCTCCAAAATAAGGAAAGGAAACTGGAAAAATTGAAGCTAATAAATATTTAATATCTGAAATATCTGCAGCATCCAGGCAACTGTAACATGACTTACATAATTACATATAACAGAGTTTAAGTCACAAGAGCAAAACGAATTACTTGTTCTGCGAAAAGTGCAAATCATCAAAAGCCCTTTCCCAAATTTTTAGAGCAAAATGCAGTTATTTAATGTTGGCGATGGGTGCGTTGCAATACGTGTGATGTAAGTGGGTAAGCCTAGGAAACTTGAAGTCTGGTTAAAAAAAAAAAAGTGAATAAAGCAAAAAAAACAAGGCAGGAAATGATAAGGAAGGGTTGGCTGGTGGAATTCAGAGAGGGCTCCAAGAGGCCTCTGAGCGCAGTCCTTCCTGGGGAAGTCGGAATCAGGTCCTGTGTCCTTTGTCCTAGTGCATCTGGTTCCCCACCCCCCACCAGGCCCCTGGGGTAAGCCGCTCCTTGTCCAGGTGACTTGTGACTTGGCTTCATGAAGAGGTCTGCCCTTAATGCAGTCTGCACGGGGAGTACAGGTTAACTGTGCAAAATCCGCGAACGACATTCCTCTTCTGAATGTTTAAGCGTGTTCAGAGAGGACCAAAGACTCCACTGGTCATTTCTGAATGCAGTGTGCCACGCCTAGAGCATTCATGCACAGACAACCCTGTTAGCCACCAAGTCTGTAGTTTCCCACAATTTTTTTTAACGTTATTTATTTTTCAGAGACAGAGCACGAGTGGGGGAGGGGCAGCGAGCAAGGGAGACACAGAATCTCAAACAGGCTCCAGGCTCCGAGCTGTCAGCCCAGAGCCCCATGCGGGGCTCAAACCCACAAACTGTGAGATCATGACCTGAGCTGAAGTCGACGCTCAACTGACTGAGCCACCAGGCGCCCCCCACGTTTTTTTTAAATTAATTAATTTTTTTTTTGCGGGGGTGGGGGAGGGACAGAGGGAGAGAGAGAATCCCAAGCAGGCTCCACGATGTCAGCACAGAGCCTGACTTGCTGCTCGGATCTCATGAACAGAGAGATCATGACCTGAGCTGAAATCGAGTCGGTCGCTTAAGGGACTAAGCCTCCCAGGTACCGCTTCCCACAATTTTAAAACAAACTCAGTGGATCCTCATCAGAAGAAGGCAGGAAACTCACCAGAATTAAACGTCACAAGGATGTTAGTCTTAATGAGAAATCGGTATCAAAGAGAATGTTCCCAAATGTATCTTTCTATAGCCCCGGCGACTCTCCAAACATTTAGACCTGATGTTTTTAACTGCCTGCTGGAAATCTGTACTTGGGTGAGAGGGAAACCGCAAAGCAGCAAGTCTTAAAGCTCTTTTCTTCCTATTTCCATTTCACCCCACCACCCAGGCTCACCCTCTCTCCAACTTCCCTTTGTCTGTTAATGGAAGCAGCCTTGAAACCCCTGATCCCTTCCTCTCCCTGGCTCCAATATCATGTCCCTCCTACCTCTATCATCCAACCAGCCAGGCTCCTCCCCCATGGAGCTGTATTCCAGAATCTGCTGCCATTTTGATGAGAAAAACACAGGACTTCCAACCCAATAAACCTGGTTTTGAATCCATCTCGGCCATTACTGGGTGTTTAAACCTTTGATCAATTCTTTAACCTCATCTTTAAGAGGGGGAAATAAATATGGGGCGCCGGGGTGGTTCAGCCGGTTGAGCGTCCTTGGCTCAGGTCACGATCTCGCAGTTCGTGAGTTCAAGCCCCGAGACGGCCTCTGTGCTGACAGCTCGGAGCCCGGAACCTGCTTCAGATTCTGTGTCTCCCTCTCTCTCTGCCCCTCCCCTGCTCGCACTCTTTTTCTCAAAAAGTAATAAAAGGGAGATATAAATAGATACTTTAAGGACTCATTCAGTGGATACATAACAGGATGATGTACCGGGGGGGAAAAGGGGCATCACGAAATACAATAGATTAACAATTGTTTTTCAGTCTACAAGTTCATTACAAGTGAAAGAAATCTTTCCCTTCTTTCTCCATAGTAATTTTTGCTGACAGTCCAGGCTGCTTTACCCCCAGAAGAGAAAGTTCACAGACCATTGTTTTGCACTGTTTAGGTCAGAAGTCCAAACTCATTCCCTCAGGGTGGTTCTGGCCCATGAACCTGTTTTGTTCTAAACTTTTTTGTTCCATCTGCACAGGGCTGATACGAAGCATATTTTTTTTTTTTTTTACTTGAAAGAATTCCAACATTTAAAAATCTATCCAGCACCATTAGCCATTAGGGAAAAGGAAATCAAAATCATAATGAGATACCACTCCACACCCACTGGGAATGAACCGAAAAGATAGACAATAGCAAGTGTTGGTGAGGACGTAGAGAAACAGGAAAGCTCAATCATTTCCAGTGGGAATATAAAATGGAGCACCCACTCGGAAAAATCATCTGCCACGTGCTTAAAAACTTCAACATAGGGGCGCCTGGGTGGCGCAGTCGGTTAAGCGGCCGACTTCAGCCAGGTCACGATCTCGCGGTCTGTGAGTTCGAGCCCCGCGTCAGGCTCTGGGCTGATGGCTCGGAGCCTGGAGCCTGTTTCCGATTCTGTGTCTCCCTCTCTCTCTGCCCCTCCCCCGTTCATGCTCTGTCTCTCTCTGTCCCGAAAATAAATAAACGTTGAAAAAAAAAATTAAAAAAAAAAAAAAACTTCAACATAAAGGGATCCACAAGGCTACCCTTAGGTAACTACCAAGCGACAACAACAAAAATGTAATACGTATATGGACCCAAAGACTTGCACACAAAATGCTCACAGCAGTGACAATATTCACAACAGTAGAGAGAAAAGAAAGAAAGGAACAAAGGAAGGAAGGATGGAAGGAAGGAATAAAGAAAAAGAGAAGAGGAAGGAAGGAAGGGACAAAGAGAAAAGAGAAAGAGAGAAAAGAGAAAAGGAAAGAAAAAAGAAAAAAGAAAAGAAAAGAAAAGAAAAGAAAAGAAAAGGAAAGGAAAGAAAAGAAAAAGGCATTCCATCAACTGGGGAATGGATACACAAAATGTCTACATCCATACAAAAGAGTACTACTCATCAATAAAAAGGAACAAACTACAGATAGGTATGTATGTGCAACAACATGGGTGAATCTCGAAAACATTACACTCAGTGACAGAAGTCAGACACAGAGACCACATTTTGTGTGATCCCATTTATCTAAAATACCCATAAAAAGCAGAGCGATAGACATAGTAGAATGATGGTTGCCTGGGGTGAGGGCCAGGGTGGGGGGAGGAGGGACAGCGCGGAGATTAACGGTATATTTACATGAGGGATCTTTTTTGTTTTAATTTTATTTTCTATTTTTTAATTTATTTTTTACTTTAAAAATGTTTTTATTTATTTTTGAGAGAGAGAGAGAGAGAATGAATGAACAGGGAAGGAGCACAGAGAGAGGGAGACACAGAATCCGAAGCAGGCTCCAGGTTCTGAGCTGTTAGCACAGAGCCCGACTCGGGAGCTCATGACCTGAGCGGAAATTGGACGCTCAACAAACTGAGCCACCCCGGCGCCCCTACATGAGAGATCTTATTGGGATGATGGAAATGTTCTAAAACTGATTCATGGTGATGGTTGCACAACTTGATAAATCTACTAAAAAAAAAAATCACTGAATTTTATACTGTGAATGACATGATTTGCAAAATACACCTTAATAATTAAAAAAAAGAGAGGGGCGCCTGGGTGGCTCAGTCGGTTAAGCGTCCAACTTCGGCTCAGGTCACGATTTCGCGGTTCGTGAGTTCGAGCCCTGTGTCGGGCTCTGTGCTGACAGCTCAGAGCCTGGAGCCGGCTTTGGATTCTGTGTCTCCTTCTCTCTCTGCCCCTTCCCAGCTCATGCTCTGTCTCGGTCTCAAAAATAAATAAAACATTAAAAAAATTTTTTTTAAAAAGAGCTATCACATGAAAATCCAGATTTCTGGTTTCCCTTGAAAAATTAGATGATCTGGGGTCACCCGGGTGGCTCGGTCGGTTAAGCATCGGACTCTGCCTCAGGTCGTGATCTCATGGTTCGTGAGTTCGAGCCCCGTGTCAGGTGAGCTCAAGTCCCACTTTGGGTGAGCACGAACCCGCTTCTCTCTCTCCCTTCCTCTTCGCCTCTCTCTCTCTCCCCCTCTGCTCCTTGCTCACTTGTGCTCTCTCTCTCTCTTGCTCAAAAAAAAAAAAATTGGAAGATCTGGAAATTCAACAGCAATTTGGTGATGCTTCGGCTGCCACTCATTCTTAGACAAAGCATGTGTCCCCCAGTATGCCTCAGTCACCACTGATCCCTGTGGTCTCTTAGAGCCGACCTGCTTCACTCACTGACACCCATCCTTCCTTCCTTCCTCTTTCTTTCTTTCTTTTTTTAAGTAGGCTTGTCACCCAGCGCAGAACCGAACTCACGACCCTGAAATCCAGACCTGGGTTGAGATCACAAGTCAGATGCTTAACTGACCGAGCCACCCTCACTGGCATTCTTTGCCTAGTCTTTTTAGCCATTTATTTGAGTTTTCCGTCCTTGTTATGCCTGTTGAGGAATTTCAAGCCAGATCATCCAAGAGAGATAAAAAGGGTAGTAATTTTGAGTTGAAGAGCTGTTTCCCTGGGGTGCCTGGCTGACTCAGTCAATGGAACACTGACTTGATCTCAGGGTCTTGAGTTCGAGCCCCACATTGGGCATGGAGACTACAAAAAAAGAAAAGAAAAGAACAGTTTCCTTGACAGTGGGAAGGAGTCAGAGGTTTAGAGTGTCCGTGACAAGTACAGAGAGGAGCCTCCTTTCAACATGGTTCCTGGGAGGGCCTTGGGGCACAGACAATTGTTTTTAAAAATTTCCGAAGCAGGCTCCAGGCTCTGAGCCGTCAGCACAGAGCCCGACACGGGGCTCGAACTCACAGACTGTGAGATCATGACCTGAGCCAAAAGTCAGATGTGACTGAGCCACCCAGGCACCCCAGGGCGCAGACAACTCTAATGACCAACTTACAGCCTGCCAGGGACAATCACATTTGACCAGCCTGACAGATCAGTACCCACCTGTTGACATCTTGAATCAGCAGGAGTAATGCTAAAAACAGAGACTCCAATGAGCTGAGAAAGGAAAAAACCTTCCAGAATTTTCTTGAGCCTCTTAAGCTCTGGGGTTCTGGGAAGAAAAAAAAAATACAAACGAACCATGAGAAGAGTTTCCTGAAATGCACTAACGTAAGACCTCTTGCCAACTATGTAGGATAAGGCTAAGTCAGATTTCAGGTGATTTAGAAACACGAAGGCATGATAGTTGAGAGTCCCTGCATCCTAATATCATAGAGCAAGTCACATCTGCTGTAAATGCTTTTTTTTTTTTTGCAAATACTTGTTGAGTGTTTTTTGTGTCTAGATTGTGCCAGATGCTGAGGAAATGCCTATATCAACATAGGCATAGTCTCTACCCTTGGGGCCAAGGAGGTAGGCAGGGGCCAGATCGGGCCCTATAGAAGCATATGTCTAGCAGGAGATATAAGCAAATAGGCCGATAATTATAATTATAAATAGCTATATAATTTTAGAGCAGGGGATCTGAGTCTGGAGTCCATGGAAATCTAAAGCATTTTAATGCCAGGGGCACCTGGGTGCCTCCGTTGGTTAAGTTTCCATCGCTTGATTTCGGCTCAGGTCACGATCTCACAGTTCGTAAGATCGGGCCCCACAGTGGGCTCTGAGCTGACAGCACAGAGCCTGCTTGGGGTTCTCTCTTTCCCTCTCTCTCTGCCCCTCCCCTGCTCGATTTCTCTCTCCCTAAATAAATAAATACACATTTAAAAAGAAAGAATTTTAATTCTATAAAACCTTTGAATTGCATGCAAAATTTATTGTGTGCTTTTTTTTTTTTTTTTTTTTTTTCTGGGGAGGAGATCTACAGGTCTTAGCAGATTCTCATAGAGTCCCCTGATCCAAAAAAGGTTACGGGAATCCAATGTAGTATGATAAATATAGGGGTGGGGACGGGGGATGTCCCAGACAGTCTTCTTAGAGAAAGTAATTTTGAAAATATAATCTGAAGAGTAAGACGTTAACCAGAGAGGGGGGGAAATTCTTTCTGAGAAAACAGCCCAGAGAAGAGAGGGTGCAGGGTTTTCCGAGCACAGAAAGAAGTTCAGAGTTGCCAGAGCCAAGAGAACAAGCAAGGAGGGGCAGCGAAATTCTGGGACCAAGGAGGTAGGCGGGGGCCAGATCATGCCTGTAGACCCCGAGGTGGAATTCAGATTTTATCTGAAGGACAACAGGGAACCACAGGAGAGTTTTCATTTGAAGACTGACATGACTGGGGTTGCGTTTTAGAAGGATCCCACTGGTTATAATGTAGTGGATGGATTGAAGCGGGGTGTGGGAAGATTATTTAAGAGACCGCTGCATGGGGCGCCTGGGTGGCGCAGTCGGTTAAGCGTCCGACTTCAGCCAGGTCACGATCTCGCGGTCTGTGAGTTCGAGCCCCGCGTCAGGCTCTGGGCTGACGGCTCGGAGCCTGGAGCCTGTTTCCGATTCTGTGTCTCCCTCTCTCTCTGCCCCTCCCCCGTTCATGCTCTGTCTCTCTCTGTCCCCAAAAAAACAAATAAACGTTGAAAAAAAAATTAAAAAAAAAAAAAAAGAGACCGCTGCAGCAAAAGTCCAGCTGAGAGATGCCGGTCACCTGGTCCCAGCAGGCTGGAGAGATGTGGGGATTACTGGTGCAAGGATTAAGTGAGGTATTTTGTGGCAAGCCAACTCACGAAGATACTACATGGAGCAAATGCATATCTACAGTGCCTAGCACAACGCTTAACACATAAACTGATTCCTTTCCTCCTGGGTCTCCTGGCCTCCTGAATTAAAAATAATCGTCCATTGAATCCTATGCACACATTTTTATAGAAATGTCTAAAACTCCTTACATGTTTTTGCCTCCATCAAGACCAGCGCTGTCCCGTAGAAGTGAATGGTGATGGGGCGCCTGGGTGGCTCAGCCAGTGAAGCATCGGCCTCTTGGTTTTGGCTCAGGTCAAGATCTCACGGTCTGCGGGTTCGAGCCCCGCGTCGGGCTCTGTGCTGACAGCGTGGAGCCTGCTTGGGATTCTGTCTCCCTCTCTCTCTCCCCCTCCCTCACTTGTGCTCTTTCTGTCACTCTCAAAATAAATAAGTAAACTTAAAAAAATTTAGAAAAGGTGAAGTGAAATCAATGAAATCAATTTTTTTAATGTTTATTTATTTTGAGAGAGAGAGAGAGTGAAAGAGCGCAAGCAGGGGAGGGGCAGAGAGGGAGAGAGAGAATCCCAAGCAGGTTCCGCACTGTCCGTGCAGAGTCCGACCCAGGGCTCCATCTCACAAACCGTGAGGTCATGACCTGAGCCGAGATCAAGAGTCGGACGCTTAACCAACTGAGCCAGCCAGGCGCCCCTGGAATTAATTTTCACAACGTATTAACCCAAGGCAGAGAGAATAGTACATTTTGACACGTCATCGGTTAAAAATCATTAATAAGATGTTACACATTCTTGTCCTTGTGCTAAGTGTTCAAAATCCAATGTGTTTTTGACTTGTGGCACATTTCATTTCAGACCTGTTGCGCTTTAAACGCTCAAGAGTTACACATGGCTGGAGGCTGCCACGGAGGACAGAGCACAGGGCACAGAGTTAGACGGTCAACACCTTGCGGGCAAGTCCAGTCTGCTCAGCTGGTATCCCCAGGAACTAGCTCCATGCTTCATACATAACAGAAGCCCAGGAACTATTGGGTAGAAGGATGGATGGATGGGTGGATGGATGGATGAGGAGATCCCTTCTAGCTTTCCAGATGCCATTTTAGCCAAGCCCAAGAAGGTGAGCAGGATGGCAGCAGAAAAGGATGGTGGGCTAGGGGCGCCTGGGTGGCTCAGTTGGTTGGCCATCCGACTTGGGCTCAGGTCATGATCTCACGGTTTGTCAGTCCGAGCCCCGCGTCGGGCTCTGTGCTGACAGCTCAGAGCCCGGAGCCTGCTTGGGATTGTGTGTGTGTGTCTCTCTCTCTGCCCCTCTCCTGGTAGTGCTCTGTCTCTCTCTTTCTCAAACATAAATAAACATTAAAAGTTTTATTTTGAAAAAGAGAGAGACAGAGCATAAGCGGCGGAGGGGCAGAGAGAGGGAGACACAAAATGGGAAGCAGGCACCAGGTTCCGAGCTGTCAGCACAGAGCCCGACGTAGGGCTCAAACTCACAAGCCGTGAGATCATGACCTGAGCTGAAGTCGGATGCTTAACCAACCGAGCCAACCAGGCACCCCATAAACATAAAAAAAAATTTTTTTTTTAAAGGATGGTGGGCTGGGTGCAAGAGACCAAAACCCAGGCAAGGAAAAGTGATACCAGAAAACAGTGGGAAGTAACAGCATTTGACTACAGGATGTACTGCACGCAGCAGAAAACAAGGTGGGAAGTGGTCCCGGAGTTTGTCGAAAGCCAACGCCATACCCTATACATCCGGGGATTCCCAAGCGTCCAGAGTAATTGCCAATCAGTAAATATTTAAGGAGCAAATGGACAGAAAAGTAAGAGAAAGAGGTGGCAGAAAAGGATAACAGGAGAAAGGAAAATGTTAGCAATGTGGACAACCATTGCTGGGGTTCACGTGGGCAAGAAACAAGCCACCAGAAGGTTTACTGGAGAACCTAGGTTGTCATCATTCCGGGGACTCCGGAAGGCAAACCGTTGGAGAAACCCGGAGTCTGGTCAATGGTCTGAAGCGAAAGCAAGGTTGTTGGTCTCTCAACGTCTGCTGGTCCCTGCTAGATGGGACCCGCTGGGAGCCTGGAGAATCATGTGATGGTGCAGAGGGCCCGAGTTCAAAATCAAGCCTGACTGTTGTCGTATGACGTGGCGTCATTGTCCTTAGTCCAGTCAGGCTGCTATAAAAGAATTCCAAGTAACTGATGCTTGATAAACAACAGAAATTCGTTTCTCACAGTTCTGGGGGCTGGACGTCCAAGATCAAGGTGTCTTCAGGGTCAGTGTCTGGTGAGGGCTTCTTCCTGGTTTGTAGAAGCCCATCTTCTGGCTGTGTGCTCACGTGATTGGAAAGGCAAGGGAGCTTTTTGATGCCTCTTTAATAAGGGCACTAGTCCCACACACGAGGGCTGCATTCTAATGACCTACTCACCTCCCGAAGGCCCACTTCCTATCACATTAGGGGCTATGATTTCAACATACAAATTTGGTGGGGGGTGGGGGGGGTGGGGGGAGGACATAAACATTCATTCCATTGCGTAACTGGTCTCTCTTGCGCAATGGAATGACATTGCGTAACTGTCATTCCATGACAGAGCATTCATTTTTTAAAGATTTTTAAGATTTTTTTTAAAGGACGAGTGGGGGAGGGGCAGAGAGAGAGAGAGGGAGGGAGAGAGAGAATCCCAAGCAGCCTCCGTGATGTCAGCACAGAACCGGAGGCGGGGCTCAAACTCAACAAACCATGAGATCATGACCTGAGTCAAAATCAAGAGTCGGACGTTTGATCGACTGAGCCACCCAGGTGTCCCAAAGATTGTATGTTTTTAAGTAATCTCTACACCCAACATGGGGCTCGAACTCACAACCCCGAGATCAAGGGTGTATGCTCCACCGACTGAGCCATCCAGGTGCCCCCCCCCCCAAAATAATTTTTGTCGGTAGGATTTCTACCGGGAGGGCTGGATTTTACGGAAAAGGCAATGAGATCCTGGCGAAAATAAGAAATTCCTTCGCGTGATGCTCATGGGGTCTCAACCTACTCACGGAAACGCTTGTCTCCTGTCCCTTCAACACAGTGGCTTCTCCCGGTAACGGCCTCTCTTGTTTCTTTCTGGCCATCTTCCCCCCTTTGCCGGTGCTGTTTCCCATGGGAAGGCCCCTCCTCGACTCACCCACCTGGCTGGGTTCCCCCATAATGTGCAGGCTGAGTCAACTCACCTCCTTCTGAAGCTTCACTCAATACTCTGACCAAAACGTTGAGTTCCTGTTGTACTTAAACCGACTTTGTTTCCTGCCTGTTCACACCTCTCTCTCTAAATTAAGACATGAGCTTCTCCGGGGCACAGTTCCTCCTTCCCTGAAGGCAGGGCACAGAGCCGGACCGCTGACAAATTGGTAATCAATGGCAAGTAGCAGGTCAGCTTGTGATACCAAATCCCGCCTCTGCCACTTTTACGCTCTCCTCTAGTCCCTGTCCCGGTGACTCCACAAACCGGATTAATCCTAATTCCTTGAACGCACCCCCAGGCTTTGCCACCACCCCGATCCGGTCACAACACTTCCTCTGCCAGGGCCTTCCCCAGATCCACGCCTACTGAAATTCTACCTGTGCTTGGAGGCTGGTCTCGGGCACCTCCCTCCTCCAAAAGCCTCCGCCTCTGCTTCCCATCCCTCCTCCAGCCCAACCAAATGTGATTCTTCTTTTCTTTTAATTTCTAGAAGGATTACACAGGAAAAAAAAAAAATCACCGAAAGCTTTGACAATCTCATGGAAACTATGGACACTCTCTCCTTGCCCTGAGGGCACACGTGCACACACACAATGTCCCAGTTAACTTTGTGAGGGGCACTCATGGAACCAGGTTACACTCCCGCCCGGGTCCCTTCCTTATAACATTGATCATAATTCTTCTGGTGCTCAGGTGACCCGTAGACGAGACTTGTTCTTCTAGATTATGAACATCTTAAGGGGAAAACTACGTCTTGCCTGACTTCATGTCCCCACGGCACCTCACATGAGGTGGCATCCATCATCGGTGTTTGAAAGACGTTTGTCGGGGCGCCTGGGTGGCGCAGTCGGTTGAGTGTCTGACTTCAGCCAGGTCACGATCTCGCGGTCTGTGAGTTCGAGCCCCGCGTCAGGCTCTGGGCTGATGGCTCAGAGCCTGGAGCCTGTTTCCGATTCTGTGTCTCCCTCTCTCTCTGCCCCTCCCCCATTCATGCTCTGTCTCTCTCTGTCCCAAAAATAAATAAACGTTGAAAAAAAAAAAAAAAAAAAGAAAGACGTTTGTCGTCAGAAACTCTCCAGGATCCCACTGGTAGATGAGCAAGAATATTCTAGTCAAGTTAACTCATTTTCTTCCTTTTTTAAAAAAAGTTTTAATATTTATTTTATTTTTGAGAGAGAGACAGAGAGTGCGGGAGGAACAGACACAGAATTCGAAGCGGGCTCCAGGCTCTGAGTTGCCAGCACAGAGCCCGACGAGGGGCTTGAACCCACAAATCGCGAGATCATGACCTGAGCTGATGTCAGATGCTTAGCCAACTGAGCCACCCAGGCTCCCCAGCTCATTTTCTTCTTCAAAGAAGTCTGGCCAAAAGCGGTTGGGATTGGGAAGCCAGCGATGGGAACACCCGGTGCAGTGCGTCCCCCAGGGAGCCTTGCGGAAGCTCTCTGGTGTGAGAAACACCACTGGGGGAGCTCAAGCAAAGGCCTACACTCCCCCCCCCTTTTTTAATTTTTTTTTTTTAATGTTTATTCACCTTTGAGACAGAGAGAGACAGAGCACGAATGGGGAAGGGTCAGAGAGAGAGGGAGACACAGAATCTGAAACAGGCTCCAGGCTCTGAGCCGTCAGCCCAGAGCCCGACGCGGGGCTCAAACTCACGGACCGCGAGATCGTGACCCGAGCCGAAGTCGGACGCCCAACCGACTGAGCCATCCAGGCGCCCCGGCTCCCCCCTATTTTAAAGTCAAGTTTTCATAGTTGTGCAGTGTTTCTGGCGTATGAGGAAATGGTGCCCTTTGATGCGCTCATAGAAGGAGATCCCCCAATTTCCTTCTATCGAGAACGTCTATGGCTCTGAGCCAACTGATAACAGCACTATTTTCCATAGAACGTATGTGAATGTTGGCTGGCAGGTTGGCAACGCCGAGGCCCTGCCCAGGAACCCAGCTTCCACAAAGGCGCTCCAGACCCCGTGTCTGACCTTCAGACAGGCGTGTGGGAAATCACAGAATCTCGACCTGTGCGGGCGGAAGGGGCCGTAGAAGCCACCCCGTCATCATTTCACAGATGACGCACGGAGTCGGACACTCGCCCAAGAGCACACGGCAGGCAGGCGGAGCCACGATTCGCCCTAAGTCACCGGCTCACTCTCCATCCGGGGTTGTCCGTGTTATCAGCACGGTTGGCCACGGCAGTCTTGTGGCGTGCCTACTGTGTGCAGAGCTCCTACTGCGTGCGGAGAAGAATAGTTCAGAGCATCTCAGGACGGGTCGTAGAATTCCAAAGATGCCAACGTGTTCGGGTGGGGGGGCGGGGAGGGGTGGGAAAGGACTCACGGAAACGGGGGGGCTTGTGCTCAGCTTGGACAGAAGTACGGACAGGCGGGCAGAGGCCGTCAAGACCACAGGGAGTCTGGGGGAGACCGAAATAGAGGCATGGCCATTCTTCTCCCAAAGTGTCTATTCACAAATCGTAGAGACCTCCAGTTACCTTCTCTTCCCTACAATGCCTGACAGCCTGTGAAAATGCGTAAGACTTCTTCCGGGTCCCCAACTGGAGGCGAGGCTTGTGCTACAAGCAGGTGACCTCCAGGTGATGTTTAGCACGTGGGTTAAACCGAGAGGCTTTGGAGACGCGGCCCGAGTTCGAACCCCAGCTCAGGAGTGACCCCACCTTAGCCAAGTCCCTTAGCCTCTCTGGGTCTCCATTTCCTTCCCACGTGCCAGGTCACGACGTAGGTTCGGGGACGGCCGTACCCGAAGCCGCGAGCCTGGTGTCTGGAATGCACGTAACCCCTCAGTAAATGACAAGCTGTTATCATTCTGGTACTTTGCTCTCTCGTCTCCCTAGTCCTGGCTACTGAGTCAACAGGAAGCTGGCCTAGAGACAGATGAGCGCCCCCCCCCACCCCAAACATACCTGGAGTCAAGATCTATTAAAAGTTTCTCTATCTCTCTTCATAGCCACATCTTTCATTGTGGGGGGTGGGGGTGGGGGTGGGAGAAATTCGGAAGAGCTAAATTGGGAACAGAAAATCTGCATCTGACAAAAGGTATGTGCAAACACATGTTTGCAAGTGAGGTCAAGGTTTCAAAATACCCCTTCTCTGACAGATGAGTCAAGCCGCACACACCGTGGTCTTGCTATTTACCGCGCATGACGGCACATTCTCCCAGCGACGGATAGGGTCGCCCTGCCAGGAGTTATATTGGACGGAGTTACTCATTGGAAAATGTGGCTGCATCGCCCAGACTGAGATCTGAACTTGGACTTCCAGGGATTTCACCCAAAATAAGCCGAATTCCTCAGTTATAACTGTCACAGAAACACAGCCAAGGAATCTGTTTGTCAGACCAGAGGCGGCCGGTTCCTGCGGGGGGAAAGCGTGGGTCCAGGCAGTGGATGCTCACGGCCTTCAGCAGGAGAGCACAGGGCACTGGGCTTGCCTGCCCCTCGGAGCTTTACCATTACTGCCAAGGACGGTCGCCAATCGGTCATTCGTTCTTTGCTCACGCCCTTATGATCCCCGAATGATGATGGCTAGCCCTCGCTGGGAACCCTCTGTCTGATCTGATTATTGAAATAGTGCCTTCACACAGGCGCCTGGCTGGCTCAGCCAGTTAAGCGGTTAGGCAACCGTCTTCGGCTCAGGTCATGATCTCACGCCTCGTGAGTTCGAGCCCCGCGTCGGGCTCTGTGCTGACGGCTCAGAGCCCGGAGCCTGCTTCGGATTCTGTGTCTCCCTCTCTCTCTGCCCCTCCTCTGCTCGTTCTCTCTCTCTCTCTCTTAAAAAGAAATAAACAGTTAAATAGATAGATAGATAGATAGATAGATAGATAGATAGTGCTTTCACAGGGCACCTGGCTGGCTCAGTCAGCAGACCATGGGACTCTTGATCTTGGGGTTGTAAGTTTGAGCCTCGTTGGGGCAGCGGAGGGGTGGACTGTACTTAAAAATTTTTTTAATCTTAAAAAAAAATTAGTCCTTTTAGGTAATGTTCCGTCTTCCAGACCACCACCCTCCCCCAAGCCCTGCTGCTTCTCTCTCTCTCTCTTTCTCTCTCTCTCTCTCTCTCTCTCTCCCCCTCCATGGTGCTGGGTTATGTGGAGGAGGGTTGCTGGTGTAAGTGTCTCAGGCCTCCGGGTCAATGGCCTGTATTCTCTCATCTGCTATCTTAGGACACGTCTTTCTCCTCCTCCTGGGGTCCTGTGGTCTGGGGTCCTGTGGTCTACACAAGAAGCCCACACTTTCCACCCAGCTTTCAATGCTCTCCCCACTAGGAGCTGGATTTCTACCTTCAACTTTCTCTGGTATGTTTCCAATTTGTTCCTGAAGACCCAACTGAGAACCAACTACCCCTTTTAAAGCCTTTTGGGCACCAGACCCCGATCACTCCCCCTCTCTGAATTTCTGGAGTCATTGTATCTGGCAGTTAATGCCGTCCTCTGGTGAGATCTCTCTTTCCCTACTGCTTTACAGAGTTGCTCATGTATTGCGCTGTTAGTCAATTTTTTAAGCTCTTTGGGGGCACGGATGATGCCTTATGTTTTGTTGAATTCCCCAAATCGAATCCAGAGTGCAGTCTAGACAAGGATTGCAGGTGCTCGCAGACACAAAGCTTCACTATCCCTTCTAGGAGCTTCTGAAAGTAGAGAAGGAAATACCCAGTCCCACCACAGAAAAACAGGCTAGAGACATGAACGTATAAGTTACAGAAAAGGAAATGAAATGGTCCCCGATGCTGTGAAAAAATGCTCAAACTCGTTCCTAACAAGGACGATAAAAATTAACCAACTACACAGATCTTTCCAACCTATCCGATTGGCCCAAACCCGAACGTTTGACAACACAGTCTCGGCAAAGCTGTAGAGAAACGGGCGCCCCCGGGCACGGCTGCGCAGGTCTATTTCAGTGCACGAGGGGGAGTCAGATTGTTCTCGGGGGATCTGGGGCCTTCGTTTATCTGCCTTTGCTCCAACCTGAGCATTCGCCTGGCTCACACCGTTGCCATACTTCAAAGCTATGTCGATCCCCCTCCCACCTGGGGTGGGAGCACAGCCCACAGGCGGTCCAGACGTCAGGCACAGTCACCGTTGCTCAAGGCCACCGAGCGAGAGGCAGGAGAAGCTTCTCCCCGGGGCTTGCACGGTGTTGGCTTTGAGACAGTGTGCTCTGGGTCCCGCATCACGCTCTACTGTGCCAGTGTTGAGTACTGGGGGCCGGGCTTCTTCAGTGACTGTGTTGCTCATGTTTGAGAAATGGAGGCGGGAGGGTCCCCTCTAAAGCATGGGATCTGCAGCAGGGACCCAGGGTAGGAACTCCTTTTCCCAGGTTCTAAGGAAAATTCTGCTTTGGAGTTACCGCCAATGAAAAGAGCAAGGTGGAGGAGACTATGCTTAGAATGGAAGAAAGAGTGGGGGCACCTGGGTGGCTCAGTCGGTTAAGCATCCGACTCTCGATCTCAGTTCAGGTCACGATCTCACCGTTTGTGGGTTCGAGCCCTGCGTGGGGCTCTGCACTGACAGGGTGGGGCCTGCTTGGGTTTCTCTCTCGGCCCCTCCCTCACTCACACACTCTCTCTCTCTCTCAAAATAAATAAACTTAAGAAAAAAGTAGATTGTAAGAAAGGGTGTGTCGTTTAAAAAAATTTTTTTTTAATGATTATTCCTTTTTTAGAGAGACAGGGCATGAGCTGGGGAGGGGCAGAGAGAGAGGGAGACACAGAATCCGAAGCAGGTGCTGGGCTCCGAGCTGTCAGCACAGAGCCCGACAAGGGGCTCGAACCCACAAACCACAAGATCGTGACCCGAGCCTAAGTCAAATGCTCAACCAACTGAGCCACCCAGGCACCCCAGAAGGGTGTATCTTTAAAAAAATTTTTAATTGCAAAATATACCCTTATATACATATATATTTGTATAGTATGTATATTTTATATATGTATAATATATATGTTATATTGTATATATTTAAGTACCTATAGGGAGAGAGACGGATTTGGGTAGAGAGAAAAGGATAGAAGCTGGACTTCTCTAAATATACTTTGTTTTGTAGATATGACTTTGGAACCAGGTAACTACTTTATATAACTATGCAAAATAGAAGTTAAAATTTTTTTGAGAGAGGGAGAGGGAGAGACAGAGTATGAGCAGGGGAGGGGCAGAGAGAGAGGGAAACACAGAATCCGAAGCAGGCTCCAGGCTCCGAGCTGTCAGCACAGAGCCCGACGCGGGGCTCGAACTCGTGAACCGTGAGATCATGACCTGAGCTGAAGTCTGACGCTTAACTGACTGAGCCACCCCGGTGCCCCCGGAAATTGAAGTTTTCAGAAAGGATCATCACTAAAAAATCTAAAGGAGATAAAAGAAATTAACCTGACTCTCTGTCCAAACTGAGTCATAACCACACAGAGAAAAGCTATTCCTAAGTGAGTTGGAAGCATAGAAACTTGAGTGTACATTCCTAGCGGGATAGCCTAAAAATGAAAGAACTGGCAAAAAAAAAAGAAAAAAGAAAAAAAAAAAAAACAAAGCAGGAAGGAAGGGAAGGAAGGAAGGAAAGAAAAAAAGAAAAGAAAGAGAGAAAAGAAGAAGAGAAAGAAAAGAAAAGAAAGAAAGAGAAAAAGGAAAGAAAAAAAAAGAAAGGAAAGGAAAGGAACCTTGAGCCACTGTCGGTGGTAGTGTCGGCGATTCATCCTGCTGTGTGCACGCTGTGGGAGGAAGCGAAAGGGCAGTTCTGTTATATTGTCCAGAACCAGGATTTCTGGGTAGGAGAAAGCAGGTGCATAGTGTAAGATAGATGAGGCTAAGTAAAAGCTTTGTAATACCGACTTTGAATCAGAAGTTTTGGCAAGAATTGATGAGAATATTTTGTCATTAAAAAAAAACGTAGCTGACCAGGGGCGGGGGGCGCACCTGGGGGGCTCAGGCGGGTAAGCATCGCACTTCGGCTCAGGTCATGATCTCACGGTTAGGTTCCCGAGTTCCAGTCCTGCATCGGGCTCTGTGCTGTGAGCACTGAGCCTGCTCTGGACCGTCGGTCCTCCTCTCTTTCTGCAACACCCTCCCCCCTCGCCCCCGCTCCCTCTATCTTAAAAATAAAATAAAAACATTAAAAAAACTACAGCCGACCCTCGAACGATGAATGCGGTTTGGACGGCACGGATCCGCTTGTATGTGGAATTTTTCAATAAATGCAGCACAGCTCTGTTAAATGTGTTTTCTCTTCTTTACATCTTAACATTTTCTTCTCTCTAGCTTACTTTATTGCAAGAATACAGCATACAATACACGGAACATACAATGTATGTGTTCGCTGACTGTTATTGATAAGGCTTCCTGTCAACAGTAGGCTATCAGCAGAGTTACCTTTTTTGGGGGGTCAAAAGTTACATGTGGATTTTCAACTGTGAGGGGGTTGGGTGTCCCCTAACCCTCGGCATTCTTCAAAGGTCAACTGTATTTCCTGGCTCTGCCCACTTAAAAAGGCCTAGAAACAATGAGTACCCCTAGGGGCTACAAATTGTGGTAAATAATACTATTTCCCATTAACCAAACCAGGGCTCCTTGGAGAAATGGTCCAGCGCAGGTGGGCGGCAGGAATATAGGACATGAACTTGGAAACGAAATATCAATGGCTGAGCCGTGAGGGACGTTCTCAGAAGCTTGCTGGAAGGAGCTCCCTCTGGCCAAAGACGGAAGGTGCCATTTAATTTATCAGGCACACTGATAAAAGTAACAATAAATCGAAACATGGTAAATAGGTTTAAATACATGCGTTCATCGTGGTTAAAACAACAGCAAAAAGTGAATTATTGGGTTGGCTGTGAAGACACTAACCGAGCAATGTCATGATTTTGGAAACAGGCAAATAGAGATTTAAAAAAAAAGTTAAGTGTTAGGCTTGCCTTTCTTTATATGAACTGCACCTTGGGGACAGCCCAAGAATGACAAGGGAAGAGCTTTCGCTACAGAAGTTACTGCAGCGAGTAAATGACAGAGGAAAGATAGAATTGAAATTGGAATAGCTTTATAACCCCTGAAAATAATGGATCTAGGCAATCATCATGAAGCGTTTGCTAAGTCACAAGAAGAAAAGCAAATGAACTTTTGTCTCCTGGTGCAAGTATATAAGCCAACATAATATATACACACATACACAACCAAACCTAAATCCAATCAAGCCTCTAGACCCTACTGCTGATTGACGGCAAATCCAGAGAACAGACACACATGTTAAACATCACCAGGGGAGAGCAATCTGAAAAGTTCGGGAAATTTTACAGGACAAGGAACCCAGTTTCTTCAACAATAAATTGCAAGGATATTAAAAAGAAGGGAGAGAGGGAGGTTATAAGAGAGATCTGTAGGTCAAAAATCAAGAGACGAAATGTATCAGCAAACCTGACGTATGGACCTTATTTGGAACTTGGTCAAACAAACTGCGCAAATATATATATATAACATATGTATATCATATGTTATATATATATATATATATATATATATATATATGCTAACTATATACATATGTTAACATGTATATATATATCATATATATGTTTAAAATATATGTCTTTTTTTAACTTTTTCAAACATTTTTATTTATTTTTGACAGAGGGAGACAGAGCATGAGCACGGGAGGGACAGAGAGAGAGGGAGACACAGAATCTGAAGCAGGCTCCAGGCTCCGAGCTGTCAGCACAGAGCCCGACACGGGGGGCTCGAACCCACAAACTGTAAGATCGTGACCTGAGCCGAATCAGAAGCTCAACCAACTGAGCCACCCAGGTGCCCCTATTTTATTTTTTAGAGAAAGAGAGAGAGAGAGACAGAGTATGAGCAGGGGAGGGTCAGAGAGAGAGGGAGACACGAAATCCGAAGCAGACTCCAGGCTCCGAGCTGTCAGCACAGAGCGTGATGCGGGGCTCGAACCCACAAACCATGAGATCATGACCAGAGCCGAAGTTGGATGCTTAACCAACTGAGCCACCCAGGCGCCCCTATATTTATGTTATATATATATGTGTGTGTGTGTGTGTGTGTAAAACAATTGGGAAAAAATGAACACTGGTTGGATGTTTGATGATAGAAAGCAATTACTGCTAATTTTTTTAGGCATGATAATAATACCGTGGTTATTTGTAAAAGCAATCTACAGATACATACTTAAATATTTAAGACACAATAATACGATGTTGCAACTTATTCAAAATAACCCGGGAGGAGTGGGTGGTTATTATTGAAGCAAGATTGTCTCTGAGTTAAGAATCCCTGCACGCTGGGTGACAGGTCATAGTGGCCGGGGCGCAGTTCGTCATACAATTCCTCTCTGCTTTTGCCTACGTTTGAATTTTTCCACAATACAAAGTCAAAAAGAAAGAAGGTAGCTAAAAGGTATTTTTAATTACAAAACTAGCGCATGCTTTTTGAAAGACATTAAAATAATATACAAGTGTAGAAAGTCGGGGCGTGTGCATGGCTCAGTCGGTTAAGTGTCCGACTCTTGATTTCAGCTCAGGTCGTGATCTCCCGGGTTCGTGAGTTCGAGCCCTGAGTCGGGCTCTGCGCTGACAGCCTGGAGCCTGCTTGGGATTCTCTCTCTCCCTCTCTCTCTCTGCCCCTTCCTCCCCCCTTCAACATAAATAGAAAAACATTTTTAAAAATCTTTAAAAAGAAAGTGAAAATTCACCTCTCTTTCACCCCCCCCCCCCCCCCCGCACTAGGACCTCAGGAGTAATCGCTACGGGTCAGTAGATTCTGTGAGAGTATTTTGTATTCCTACCCACAGGGAATGCACGCCCTCACCCTAACGTGTCAGGCTTAGCCATGGACTTGTCTGACCAATGAACCGTGAGCAGAAGTGACCAGAGTCACTTCTGAGGAGACTCTTTAAGAACTGGCTTGTGGCTCCCTTTTCTGTCACAAGAGGAGTCATGTTCCAGAAAGCTGAATCCCACAGTGAAGACAGAGACATAGCCTCGCCTGTCCTGGTGGATACAGTATCCTTCCGTACCTTTTGCAAAGCATTTATACATACACCTTTCCCCCAAATGTTATACAATCTGCTCTTCGATGTGCTTTTTGTTTGTTTTGTTTTTTTTAATGCTTATTTATTTTTTGAGAGAGAGAGAGAGAGAGAGAGAGAGCGTGCATGCAAGTAGGAGAAGAGGACAGAGAGAAGGAGAGAGAGAATCCCAAGCAGGCTCCACACTTACAGCACAGAGCCAGATGCGGGGTTCAGTCCCGTGAACTGTGAGATCATGACCTGAGCTGAACTCCAGAGACAGATGCTTAACCAACTGAGCCACCCCGGTGCCCCTGCTTTTATTTTATTATTATTTTTTAACTCAATAATGTATCATGGGCATTTGAGTCTACCTTGAAATAAAACTGATCTGAATTTCCAAAAGCCTCCAAATGGTTTCTTAATGCCAGAAATGTCTATTTCTTTAAATCTTTTAAAACTTTATTTATCTATTTTTATTAAAAATTTTTTTTAATGTTTAATTATTTTTGAGAGAGACGGAGTGCAAGCAGGGAAGGGGCAGACAGAATCTGAAGCAGGCTCCAGGCTCTGAACGATCAGCAGAGAGCCCAACGGGGGGCTTGAACCCATGAACCATGAGATCACCACCTGAGCTGAAGTTGGACGCTCAACCGACCGAGCCACCCAGGTGCCCCAAAAATTTATTGCAGAGAGAGGGAGCACATGAGTGTGGGAGAGGGCGCAGAGAGAGAAAGAGAGAGAGAGAGAGAGAGAGAGAGAGAGAGAGAGAGAGAGAGAGATCCTAAGCAGACTCCACACTCAGCGCAGAGCCTGACTTGGGGCTCAATCCCATGACCCAGGGATCATGACTCGAGCTGAAATCAAGAGTCGGACACTCCACGGACTGAGCCGCCCAGGCGCCCCTCTGTTTCTTTAAAATAGGGGTCAGTGGAGAGGTTCTCCAGGAAACACTCGTGCGGGAAGCAAGCTGAGTGTGTTGGTGGGTGCATCAGAGGCCTCCGTATCAGTGGAGTACACAACGCTCCCACCGAGATACAAAATACATGTCCCCACTTTTTTTTTTATTAAAAACATTTTTTTTTGTTATTTTGTGAGAGACAGAGGGAGACAGAGTGGGAGCAGGGGAGGCGCAGAGAGAGAGGGAGACACAGAATCCGAAGCGGGCCCCGGGCTCCGAGGTGTCCCCACTCTGTGCCACTCGAACCAACAGAGTAGGATAGAAGGGATATACTGTGCTACTCTCCAGACCCAGGGTTTAAGAGGCAGACCATGTTCACTTCCTGTCTCTTAAAACTCACACGCTTACAGCTGTGTTCCGCTGAACAGACCCCATGAAGAGGGGGAGGGGACCAACAGACATCAGCCTTCCAGCCTTTCCCGCCAAAGAGATCAAACCCAAGAGTGAAGCCATCTTGGATGCTCCGGACCCTCCAGGCCTACTAGCTGAATCCCCCCGAGTGACCCGGGCTGGTGTTACGTGGGACAGAAAGACCATTCAGCTGAGCCCTGGGCTGACCTATGTATGCACCTGTAGCTGAGCCCGAACTCCTGATCTCTCCAACTGGAAGATAAATAAAACTGTTGTTATTAGCCATCGGGTTCCGTTTCTTTTTCTTAAGCCATCAAGTTTTGGGGTCATTTGTCAACGCAGCAATTAGTAACCAGAACATTCCCCTACTTGGGACCTTGTCACGTCTTACCTGGAAAACCGCTCCCACATTCTGCCTCCTGCCCTTCCAACCACGTTCTACACTGTGATTGCTTTCGTGGAGATACTCTGCGGGGCTCCTGTTTTAAAATCAGAAAGTTGAGGGGCGCCTGAGTGGCGCAGTCGGTTAAGCGTCCGACTTCAGCCAGGTCACGATCTCGCGGTCCGGGAGTTCGAGCCCCGCGTCGGGCTCTGGGCTGATGGCTCGGAGCCTGGAGCCTGTTTCCGATTCTGTGTCTCCCTCTCTCTCTGCCCCTCCCCCGTTCATGCTCTGTCTCTCTCTGTCCCAAAAATAAATAAACGTTGAAAAAAAAATTTTAAATCAAAAAGTTATGGGGCACCTGGGTGGCTCAGGCGGTTGAGCGTCCAACTTCAGCTCAGGTCAAGATCTCATGGTTCGTGAGCTCCAGCCCCACACGAGCTGTCAGCACAGAGCATGGACCCTGCTTCAGATTCTGCGTCTCCCTCTCTCTGTCCCTCCCCTGCTCATGCTTTGTCTCCCTCTCTCTAAGAATAAGTAAACATTAAAATAATAAATAAATAAATAAATAAATAAATAAATAAATAAATAAAATAAAAAGTTATTGTCTTCCACTGGCTTCCATTGGCCTTCCAATACCTGTCTCAGAACCCAGCTTTCTTTCTTTCTTTTTTATTTTTTTAAGGTTTTATTTATTTTTGAGAGATCTACAGAGTATGAGTGGGGGAGGGGCAGAGAGAGAAAAGGAGACACAGAATCCAAAACAGGCCCCAGGCTCTGAGCTGTCAGCCCGGAGCCTGACGCGGGGCTCGAACTCACGAACCTCAGGATCACACGCAGAGGCAAAGTCAGATGCTCAACCAACTGCACCACCCCAGCTACCTCTGAACCCAGCGTTCAAGGCTGCCTGATTCCCCCGTCAGACTTCTCATCTTCTACAACGGTGCAATTTTTGGCCTGTCCCCTTGTCCCTTTATAGTTTTTACCTTATTCAAGAAGTTCCTCCTCTGGGAATGCCCCTCCATTCCACATTATAATTTGGAAACATGCCTTTAGCATTCCTCATTGCCCAGGAAGGCCCTGAAGATGGGGCTTCTATCTTATTGTATTTATTTTAACTCATTCTTGAAACTAGCAAAGAGCCTGGCTCTTTGTAGATCCTTGATAAGGATTTGTTGGTCAGACAGGTGGATAAATGGATGAACGGGGCCTGGTCTCATTCCTCCGTTATCACAGGTCAGCAGCAAACAACTCCACTCTGATGCACCTCTGTAAACCTCTCCCTCAGTCTGGTGGGAGATCCATTTGCCACAAATATGTCACCAGGCTGCAGATTCTGTGTCTCAGCCCTGCTTTCTTCCGTCTTGGTTCCTTTCGGAGGCAGGCTGTCCCAGGCAGGGGTACAGATGGTCCCTGGAAGCCTCACATCCTACCAAGCAACCCCCGCGGAAAAGAACGCTTCTCTGTACCAGTAGTTCTAGAAAAAGTCTAGCAATGAGGACCCACCAGACACACCGGAGGCCTTTCTCGGTGCCAATCACTGTGGCCAAGGGGATGACAGACTGTGCTGATGGCCAGTCCGGGCTTTTCAGGAGACCACTCCGGCCCCTCCAGAGCTGGAACGGAGGTAGTGGGGGGATTACCCTAAAGGAATATGGCGGTGTTGTTACCAAAGGGAAGGAGAATAATAGCAAGATAGGGAAACCAGCAGATTCCACCCCACCTGTTCTAGAAGGAGATACCAAGCTTTGCACAAAAAGAGTGATTTTCTTTCAGACTGATGCTGGGCACCTGCTTTTTTTCTTGTTGTTTTTTTTTAAATTTTGATCATTGAAGTCTAGGTAACATCCAACGTCATGTTAATTACAGGTGTACAGGTACCTGTTATTTCCCGAACCTTAAAAAAAATGGTTTTTAAAGGTTTATTTGTTTTTGAGAGAGAGAGAGAGAGAGAGAGAGAGAGAGAGAGAGAGAGAGAGAGAGAGAGAGACACCACTCTGGAAGAAACTAGCCTTGCTGACGCCTTGACTTCAGACTTCTAACGTTCGGGACTGTGAGAGAGGAGTGTCTGAGGTTCTATGCCACCTGGTTTGTGGTCATTTGTTGGGGTCTCTGAGAAGGAAACCTATTCCTGTGTTTCTCTTTGACTCTCTCACGGCTACCGCACTCACGCACCTCTGACTCCAGATGCGGGGGGAGGGGGGGTTCTCTCCCACCAAGCACTTCTCAGGCACCAACTGGGCATCGTAGGACTCGGCTCAGTTCTGGCACCGTCCACATCAGAGCCCCCCCCCCCCCCAGCTCAAGGGCTCCGTCCCGCAGGTGTGCCCGAGGGCACCAACTCCAAGTCCGGGCTGTCACCTGTGCTTCCGAACGGCCTGCTGGCGATCGGAGGTTCTGACGACCTCCCCTCGGGCTTGAGTGATTTGCCGGAGCGGCTCACGGAACTGGAGAAACCTTTTATTTACTAGATGACTGGTTTGTTATACAAGGACCTAGCTCAGGAACACAGCAGGTAGATGGGATCCAGAGGGTGGAGTATGGGGAAGGGGCTCAAAGCCTCCATGCCCTAAGTGCACCCCCTCCCCCCACCAAGTGCCCAAGGGCTCCGGGGCCCCTCCTTTGGGGTATATACGGAGGCTACATTACGCTGTCACAATTGACGAAATCACGGGTCTCTGGCAATTGATTCAACCTCCAGCCCCAGCCTCGTCCCCAAAGCTCCCGCCCTCTAATCCCACCACTGGTTGTCCTGGCAACCAGTCCCCATCCTGAGGTGGCCTAGGAGCTTTCCAGAAGACGCCTCTTGACCGTAACAAGACACGTTTTATGGCTCTCATCCCTTAGGTAAATCCAAGGGTTTTTGGAGCTTTGTGCCAGGAACTGGGAAGAAGACCAAATGTCTATTTCTTACTATACGTCACAGTGTCCCAGCAGCGCTAGCAAAATCACATGCCCCCTCGTTTTCTCCCCCTGTCTTGCGAACCAATGCATTGCCGGGTTGCCTAAGGAAACTGTTTCCGTCACTTGCTGCCGACGTCCTAAATAATCCGTGTTACCTACTCTGTGGGGTAACGATGCAAAGGAGATTAGACCCTGTTCCCTACCTTTGGGTCATCCTTCCTGTGGCACTAAGCCCAGCACCGTCTGACATGACTGCGGCCCAAACTAGTGAGGAGGACGGGGAAAAAAAAAAAATCCAGTGCCATACTGGGAAGGCAATTTCTTACCCCCTGATTAACAAAAGTAAGTCATAGGGACAGTTCGACTCTGATCAAAAATGCTAATGGCTTCCCGTCTCATACAAGATGAAGGCTGAACTCCTTAACCTTGCACTTGAGGCCCCAGCCCGTATTTCCACCATCTCCCACCATCCCAGGCTCCCTCCGTTCTACCGTCTTGCCTCCAGCCACATCCAATTACTAATTATTCCACGAGGGCACCATATGCGTCCGGAAGTCGTGAGAATCACTAGAAGAACCGCGTGCAGTCCTTTTCTGCATCTCGGAGTCCGACCCATCTACACTGGTTTCCCGGGGCTGATGATAAATTACCACCACTAGCTGGGTGGCTTACGTGGACAGGGATTTGTTCTCTCGCGGCTATGGAGGCTCAACGTCTGAAATCAGGGGTTCAGCAGGGCTGTGCTCGCCCCAAAAGCTCTACGGGAGGATCCCTGCATGCCCGCTCCTGGCTTCTGGTGGCTGCCGGTAATGGTGGGAGTTCCCTGGCCTGTAGACCCATCACTCCAACCTCTGCCTCTGTTGTCACATGGTGTTCTTCCTCCATACCTGCGTCTGTGTCCGACTCTCTCCAGTCCTTGGATGGGGGCTCACCCTGCTTCAGTATGACCCCCCCCCCACTCGATCACACCTACAAAGACCCGAAGTTCACATGAGGTCACATTCGCGGGTACGGGCGTCAGGACTTGCGTAAATCTTTTTGGGGGACGCCACCCTCCAAAGCCCAGCTGGAACCCACCTGCAGAAGCTCGCAGCCTTGCCTCATGGGCAATTGTGAACTTCCTGGCGCTCGCAAGCCACAGGACAAGACTTCAACCCTCGTCCGTACGGCCCAAAGCCCTTGGCCAACCGGTAAGCAGAAACGCGGTAAAATGAGACAGAAGGTAGCTGTACTGTGAGCATGCCAGGATGGTTTTTGAGCCACCAGAAGGGAACAAAGGTAAAGCCGTCCTCCTAAGGACTGACGTGGGTTCAGTGTCTCTATCCCTCTTTTGCAGGCAACTCGCCTGCCTCGGTTTCCCACTTGTAACAGGCAGCGTATCTGCCCTTGCACCCTCTAGATGGGAGGGTTCTGAAATGCTCTGAGGCCCGAGAAGAGTCTTTGAGACCCAGGAGTGGCCCCTGTCCCGCGCCCGAAGCAGCCTGGAGGCTCCAAGACAGGCAAGAATCCCCTGGCTCCCTACCATTCCGTGACAGCCTCGAGCCCCAGACTCTGACGACCCCGTCGAAAACCCCAAATCAGACGCCCACCGGGAAGCCTTCTGTGCCAGCCTGCCCGATGGGGCGGCGCGGATCCCGCGATGCTTCCGGAAACCCACGGGCCAGTGACTGAGCCCCGATGGTGCGGCCCCCAGCAGCACTCCCTCCCACCCCCCGTGGCGTAAACACTGACAGCAGTTGGAGGCATTGTGTCTGCCTGGAGACAAGAATAACACTGCGGAGTCCTACGCCTCCTGAAATAACTGAGAAATCATCGCCTGGTACCTTGACGCCTGTCGTTCAGGGCAAGACTTGCAGACAGCGGCCCAGCAGAACAGCTCGGTTTCCGCCTCTTCACTGGACTGTTTCCATCGGACCCCGAATCAGGCTCTGGGACCCGGATTCCAGCAACCTCTCGGTTAGGGTTCGGCTCTGCTCTTGCAGAATTGGGCGGTTGACATACAGACTGAGTGTCTGAGAGCAGCTGGCCTCCTTAGGAAAACCACCAAGATAGTCAAGAGGAAAAGGAGATGCTGGTAACAGTCCTTTCCTAGCACCTGCACCGCCTCATCAAGCACTCTTTTAAGCGTTTTGCACAGGTAGGTATCGCAACAGATTGCTGGGATCGTCTCAGATAGTCTCTGCCTTCTACTCCTTGTGGGAGAATTCTGTCTCCCCCACCGCACTGACACCAAGCTTAGCCAAGGAAGTGTTCGCAGAGAGTAACATACGCCATTTTCAAGAACGAGCCTTAAGAGCCATTAAATGGATTCACCCTTAACCACCCTTTCCCGGCTGCCCCGATGCCAGCAATGTTCCCGATAAGAAACATTCCTTCAGTCCCGTCCCAGGGGGAAGACCCAAAGTCACCCCGGAATGCACATGTGATATGAGCAAGAAACAAACCTTTGTTTTCCTGAGCCACTGAGTGTTTGGAGATGTTCTCTACTACAATGCAACTGAGCCTAAGGTGTTACTTACGGTGGGTGTCGCCTGAAATCCTACAACCAGGATTCCCATCCAGGCAGTCCCGCCTTAAGAGTCTATGCTCTCGACCACTTCACCACGTCCCCTCCGAAAACGTCTTGTCGTCTTCCCGCAAGACCCCTTTAGCTGACAAGGTCCCCACGTAGGCTCTGTTTTTCTTCATCTCCCATGGAGTTAATGAAGAAAAATCAGCAGATCGTTTGGCCCTCGGGAGGTAGAATAGACCAGGTAGACAGACTCTGCACGATCAAACACAACTGGTTATTGAGTGAGCCGGACTCATTGGTATGTAAACAGGAAACGATTTTATCTTTCCCACACCAGAGTCTCTCAGGAATTGAGAAACTCTGAAATCAAATTTTGCATGAGAACGCCGATCTCAGGGTGCCTGGATGGCTCCGTGGGTTGAGAGTCCGACTTTGGCTCACGATTCAGGAGTTCGAGTCCCGCGTCAGGCTCTGGGCTAACAGCTGGGAGCCTGGAGCCTGCTTCGGATTCTGTGATTCCCTCTCTCTCCGCCCCTCCCTTGCTCGTGCTCTGTTTTTCTCTCTCTCAAAATTAAATAAACATTAAAAAAAAGAGAGAAAGGAACTCTGATCTCTCAGCCATCTGATCTCTCTGATCTCCCCTGCCCCAGGTTTGGAAATTTGCAACAGGGAAGGGGGTCACCGAGGTGAGGGGGGGTCCCCCTGATTTCGCTCCTCACTTTCACTGCCTCAGGCTCTTGTAGAATTAGGGCTGAGGATAGCATGGGGAATGAGGGGCAGGGCAAGTTTTTCTTGGCTTGAACGCTCTCTGCATGTGGCAGCTGGTCAGATTCTGGCTCCTTGTGACAAGGGGTTCTTTTATGACTTCCCCAGAGAGCCTCCCACTGGGGACAGCCCACAGCACTACTTTGTGGGCTAGATAATGATCCACCTGGCTCACCACTCAGGGCTAAGTCAGCCCTCTTCCCCACTAGCTTCTGTATCCAACCTCTTTCTGCTGGAGTAGACGGGCTCTCCGCAGAAGGTTCTCTTATCCTGGAGTCCTTTTTTGGTTCAACAACTGTATCTGGATATGTGTAGCTGGCATACAACAGATTGCACATATTTAGAGTTCATTGTAAGTTTTGACTTTTTTTAAGTTTTTAAGTTTTATTTTTTAAGTTTATTTCTTTTGAGAGAGAGAGAGAGAGAGAATGGGGTTGGGGCCGAGAGAGAAGGAGAGAGAGAATCCTAAGCAGACTCTATGCTGTCAGCACAGAGCCCCATGCGAGGCTCGAACTCCCGAAGCAGCGTGAGATCATGCCCTGAGCCGAAATCAAGAGGCGGATGCTGAGCAGAAGGAGCCACCCCCCAGGCGTCCAAATAAGTTTTCACTTCTGAAGGAGCCCTAGGAACCAAAATCAAGATAATGAACATTCCATCACTCCCCCAAATTTCCTCATGACCTTTGGCGATTCCTCTCTCTCGACCCTCCCCAACCCCCGGGGGAACCCTGACCAGCTCTCTAGCGCACTGTAGATAGTATGAGGCTTTCTAGAATTTCATATAAATGGCACCACACACAGTTGGGCTCTAAGTGGGCCACGTCTACTCAGCATCATTCTTTTTCGCTTCTTCATGGAGGCCCTTTTCAAATAACATAAGCCTGGCCACTTTCCATGGGTGCACAGGGACCACCAGAAGGTCCCTGCACCTGTGTCCGGTCACTCAGTGGAACTGCAGCTGTCCTGAGCCCCTTTACTTTCCAGGTGTGGCAGGCTCTGGCGTGAGGCCACCCCCTGGGACGAAGCCAGGCTCTCCAAGTACTTGAAGGTCCCTTTCGCGGGACTCCAGGAAGGGAAGATCACCCCCTCCCTTCCTTTGCACCTCATCGCGGATGACTCAGGGAAAGCCTTCCCTATCCAGTCTCCTGTGCACGCCTCAGTTTCCCTTGCACAACCTTCAGTGGCTGATGCTCCGAGGGTCCCCCACCAGTTTCTTGGATCACTTTAGGGAGTTCCACACAGATGGTTCCGAGCCTGTCTTTAGTAGGTACGTGGGCACCTGACATCCCGTGTTCTCAGCGTGGGCGGCTCGGCTGAACCAGAGACAACAGGGTAAGTTTCATGTCACTACCCTGTGTGATAATTCGGAGGCTCAGGGAGGCCCTTGTGTAGAAACGCCCCTATGAGGGTTCTGCACCCAATTCCAACATCGGGGTGGGAGGGGGGCCCCACCCCCCACCCCAACCAGCTGGGTTTCCTACAGTTCAACTCGGTCACCAACTACAGGTTATCACCTGCGCTTCTGCCGGACCTGCTGGAGATGGGTGGTTCCAACGACCCCCTCCTTGGGCTCGATTAATTTGCTGGACAGGCTCACAGAACTCGGGGAAACGTCTGATTTGCCAGATTACCTAGGTTTATTATAAAAGGATGTAATTCAGGGCCAGCGGGAAAGAAGTGGGACAGGCAGGATGCGGGGGAAGGGGCTCAGAGCTTGTGTCCTCTCCAGGCACCACCCCCTCCCCCGCATCTCCGCGTGTTCACCAACCTGGAAGGTCTCAGAAGCCGTCCTTTTGGGTTTTTATAGCGGATTCCTTGTACAGTCAGGAGAGTCACGGTTGATTAAATTAGTGGCCTCTGGCAATGGATTCCAGCTCCAACCCTTTTCCCTTCCCAGAAGGTGGGGGTGGGATGAAAGTTCCAACCCCCTAATCACGTGGCTGGTTGTCCTGGCAACCGGCCCCCTCCCACAGGTGTATCCCGAGAGAGTCACCTCATTAACAAAAGGAAAGGCACCTTTTATGGCTCCCTTCATTTAGGATATTCCTAGAAGTTTAAGAAACCCCACGCCAGGGGCACCTGGGTGGCTCAGTCCGTTAAGCCTCCGAGTTTGATTCAGGTCATGATCTCACGGTTCATGAGTTCCAGCCCCACATTGGGCTGTGGTGCTGACAGCTCGGAGCCTGAAGCCTGCTTCAGTTTCTGTGTCTCCCTCCCTCCCTGCCCCTACCCCCCTGGAGCCCTGTCTCTGTCTCAAAAATAAATAAACATTAAAAAAATTTAAGAGCTCTGTGCCAGAAATGGGGTCAAAGACCAAACATACATTTTTATTATACATAACGGTATCTCAGTCCTTAACCCTGATGCCTCATGTTGGAATTGTAACCCAAGTGTGACAGACTTCAGGTCGGGAGATCACATCGCCCTTTAATGTCCAAATTCCAATAGCCCAGGGCGCCCCCGCCCTGCCCGCCCCATCACCGCCTCCCTGACCACAGACTTTTCCTGGGTTCTCCTCTGCAAGTTTTCCCGAACTCCAGAAGAGACGCGCACAAGAGCCTACACAATTTCAACTTCAAATAAACAACAAATGGTTTTGCAGTGTAAGTATTTCCTGTGCAATATTAGGAACCATGCAATATTTGGGATGTACTTATGCTAAAATATCATCTGTTGTTGATTGGGAATGCAACTGTACCACAGCGTCCGGCATGTGAACTGGGAACCCTGTCCCCTCCTGGTGTCTTTCTGTGGCCCTTGTCACGTCCCCCCGTGCAGATTTCAACTTAATCTCCCACGGGGGGAGTAACTGGGGGAAACCCTCCCTAGAGTCTAGGCTTTTCAGACCACAAGGCTCCAAGAACGAGAAATGGTTTTTCCCTTGGAGAGTCTAAGGCGCCTTCCAAGTTCCTATTTCGGGGACCCCAGGGTGACATTTATGGGAACATTCATTCCTTTTTGGGTAAACCCCACCCACACCCGGAAGAATGTGGTCCTGCTCTTTGTCCCCAAAGGGCATCCGAGCAATATTCTGGAATCAGCACATTTCCAAAAGTCTAGATGACACGGTTGTTCTAGAATAATGTGGCCTGGGGGAATTTTAAGGATTGACTCAGGTCATACCTATCTGTCTGCCTTTAGGGGACCTCTGCCAGCTGGCAGTGAAGATAAGCCTGTAGACATCTTTCCTGGACCCTCTGATAAGTGTCCCCAGTCTTGGACAAGACCACGTCCGTCACACGCGGTCCCAGTAGAAACAATTTGAGGCCCTGCCCTGATACAGCCCTGCCCTTGGGGAAGACACTGGTTTACATTACCATGCAGAGAAGCAAAGCCCCCCGTTTCCCTAGCAGGGGACACGTTCACAGAATCAAAGACCCTTTAGAGGGTTTCCTTAAACGAATGCAGCAAGGTGCCATTGGGTTAAAATCCCAGCTTCTGCCTACACAAGAGGACCACCCTTGCGTTTGAGATGGTGGTTTTCCCAACATTTGGGAAATCTAGGAGTTAGTCTTACCCAAGACTTCCCCTGCTGCCCCTGGTTGGGGAACACACCAGTGGTGATTCATCCAACTGATAGATTTTTTAATCTATCTTTGAATGCCTTGCTAGGCTTTTTGATTCAAAACATAATGGCGCTTGACATTTCAATTATAAATGGCTCTGCTGACACCAGATTCTTCAAAAACTGTTAAGTTTTCTAGGTAACTGAGGCTCATCTTTACAAAAACTGGACGCTTACTTTATTCTGGCCGTTTTGATTGGGGGTCTGTCGGAAATGTCACAGCGCAGTGCATCATGGTTTTTTTAGTTTTCCTGTCTCCTTTGTCCCCAGGCGATCAGATGGTTTAGCACTGTTGCTAATTGTCTGTCTTTAGTAGCCCCCTCCCTGTTATCCGTTTGTTGAGAAGGATGCATCAAAAAAGAGTAAACAGAATTTCCAGGGCTAAACACTTTTCTCACAAATACAGCTCTGGTCTTTAGCGCGAGACTTTATGAAGGTTATTCTAGGGGCTCCAAGGGTTTCCTTCTGCCTTGTGGCTTAATTTTAGATTTCCATCCTTTTGAAAGGTTAAAATTTCTTCCCTTCAGGATCATGGAGATGTTATTTTCATGAAATCCACAAGTTCCTTTAGAACGAGCTCCGAGCAGGCTGTAAAAGTTAAGAGCCGTTGCTAAGGGAACCAGGCAAAGCTTGCCTCATGTATAAACCTGGTTATTATATTTAAAATTCAAGCAGCAGCTGGAGATTCCTAACGGGAGAGAGAAGTCGGCTCTTGAAGAAGAAAGTAGGAAATCACTCCTCTCTCATAGAACAGGGCTGTCCCCGAGGCTCATCTTTTGTGGCCTAGAATAAACTAGGTGACTACTCTTCTCTTTGTGGAAAAAAAAGGTGGAATGATGGTGGAATTGCAATGGTGGAAGAGAAGGGAAGCCACGCCTGTGGTAGGAACGTGGGAACGTGGAAGAGGAAACATCAGCAGCTCTGTCTTCCCTGTTAGCAGTTTGCTGATTGAGGTGGGAAAGGCTGAAAGGGGCAGTGGGAGATGGCATTAAACCGCCCCTACTTCAAAAGCTCATCTGGTTCATCACACTTCATTAACCATGGCCGAAAGTAGGGACCGCAGGGGTCCTCCTCAGGGAGGTGCGGGAGTACTAACTCCTGACCCGGATGCTTTCCCACCGAATCATTTAAGGCAGGAATGTCCCTGGCAAATTTTCTCGCTTAAGAGGGCTCCCTCGGATCTAGAAAGAGCATCGTTTCCAAAGCATGTTCCGCAGAACCCTCGCCCAAGAGATGTTCTAGCCATCGCTTCTGGGTCTATGTTACGAACGTCAATGAACATCAGGGACACGAGGCTGACTGAAAGGGGACCAATATCGTGTGATCCCACTTACGTGAGGTCCCTAGAGGACTCAGATGCACACAGCTGGGAGGGGGACGGGAGTTGAACGAGCAGCGTTGCCAGCCGGGAAGACGAAACCGTCCTGGAGAGAGAGAAGGTCATGGCCGCCACACAAGGGTGTGAGCGCGCTTAAGGCTCGCGAGCCGCGTTTCGCCTTTACGTGTGCCTCGCCACACACACGCAGAAAGAGCCGTTTCCACCATTTTCGGGGTGTCACCAAACAAACCGGCCTGAGGACGTCTGAGTCCTACCCCCTCCAGCCCCCCACACGCCCCCTTGGTCCTGGCGGAGCGCAGCGCATTCATAAAGGACTCAGAGAAGTCCTAGATTGAAGGCTGTTTAATTCAGTTTAAGTCAGGCATTTCCTCCACTGACTACAGACGCTTTTCTTTTCACGGAAGACTGTTAATAGCCCGCACGATGGTGCACACTCCGGGAGCCGCTGGTGAAGAGTTTTATACTGTTCAACATCCTTCTATCGATGCCTCGCTGGGTGCTGTTGGCAAGCCTGAGTTAGACCCGGGTGATGTTCCCCGATTACCGTAAATATTAGTCTATTGATTGCTTCAGCAGTAAAGAAACGGGGGCTCGGAGAAGCCAAGTCCTGGCTCAAGTTCAGCGGCAGAGACGAGCCAGAACCCCTGTTTCTGAAACCTGGATCTGGAGAGAGCCCGGCAGGCTCCCTGCTCGTCACCTGCTACCCCTTCTGGGTGCCCGGATGTGTGTGTGAGCAAGTCCCCCGAAGAGACTCAGAACCCCGGGGCTGCTGAACGGCAGGTCAGGTGGGAGACACCACAGGTGACGGAAAGACCCCAGGATTGCGGGCTCCTGTCCCTCACAATGCAGAGCCCTTGAGAGGCCCGTGGTCCCAGGCTCTTCTCCTCTGTTCCTTTCTCCAAAATAGGGCAGGGGGAGTTTAGAGAGGTCCCGTCCCCTACAGCAATTCCTGAATTTTCTTGAGGGAAGACTCATCAGGGTACCGACTAAAACAGAGATGCCGGTGAACTAAGCCAGACACGGAAAGACGAATGGTGCATGATCTCGTTCGTAAGTGGAGTCCAGAAACCTCAGCAAAGTCGTGGGAACAGAGATCAGATTTGGGGTTGCCACAGTTGGGGGTGGGAGGGATCGGGCGAAGGTGTCGAAAGGTAGAAGCTTCCAGCTGTGAGGTAAATAAATACTGCGTGACTGTGGTCAACCATGCTGTATGGTATATTTGAAAGTTGCCAGGAGGGGCACCCGGGTGGCTCAGTCGAGTGAGTGTCCAGCTTTGGCCCAGGTCATGATCTCACAGTCTGTGAGTTCAAGCCCCGCACCGGGCTCTGTGCTGACAGCTCGGAGCTTGGAGCCTGCTTGGGATTCTGTGTCTTCTCAATCTCTCTCTCTGCCCCTCCCCTGCTGTGCTCTGTCTTTCTCTCTCTCAAAAATAAATAAAAATGTTAAAAATGTAAAAAAAAAAGAAAGAAAGTCGCTAGGAGAGTAGGTCCGAACATTTCTTATCACAAGGAAAAGAGAATTTTTTGGTAACTGCTTAATATTAACCCACTGCAATCATCATTTTGCAACATATATGCACATCAAGTCATTATGCTGTACCCCTTAAACTCATACCGTGCTGTACGTTAATTATATCTCAATAAAACTGGGTATATAAATAAATAATGCTGGGGCGCCAGGGTGGTTCAGTCGGTTGGGCGTCCGACTTCGGCTCAGGTCGTGACCTCGCAGTTCATGGGTTTGAGCCCCATGTCGGGCTCTGCTGACAGCTCCGAGCCTGCTTGGGATTCTCTCTCTCCCTCCCTCTCTCTCTCTGCCCCTCCCCTTCTTGTGTGCTCTCTCTCTCTTTCAAAAAGAAATAAAAAATAAACATTAAAAAAATAAGGCATCTACTGAAATCATTGCTTCATTATATACTAACTAATTTGGATGTAAATTAAAAAAAAATAAAAAATAAAGTTAAATCAAAAAAAATAAGACTTCAGTCTCCTTCTATCTAAAAAAATATTAAATAATTAGTAAAATACAATACAGATTCTCAGGCCCATTCCCTGGAGACTCTGACTAGTAGGTCTGGGGCAGGACTTGGGAAGGTTTGAGTATCTCTGACCTTCACACTAAATGGGGTCAAAACAGAGCTTCTCTCTCTCCCTCTCTCTCTGCCCCTCCCCCCCTCCCTCCCCAAATAAACAAATAAATAAACGTTAAAAACATTAAAGGGATCGTAACAGAATATCCTCTGGTTTCGTTCCCCATTGCACAGGTAGGAGGCTCAACAGAGCTGAAGGGATCGTCCAGATTCACACAGCTACTTTTTCTAACTTTTAAAACAGACACAGAAGCAAAATCCTTCTTTCCTCCAGGAAAAAGATGCGGGTTCGTTAGGGTTTTATGATTTTATTGTAAGTGTATTTATTTCCTTTAGAGACAGAGAGGGACAGAGCGCAAGGGGAGAGGGACAGAGAGACAGGGAGACACAGAATTGGAAGCAGGCTCCAGGCTCTGAGCTGTCAGCGCAAGCCTGACGCGGGGCTCGAACCCGTGAACCGTGAGATGGTGACCTGAGCCAGTGTCAGATGCTCAACTGACTAAGCCACCCAGGCGCCCCCTTGCAGTTGGACTTAGGCCCATACAATCACAGAGTGACCTTATCTGGCTCCTGTTTTCTCAACTCCGTCCATCTCCCATCAAACTCTGTGCTCTCACCAGACATAACTGTTCACCCTTGTGCACCCAGGCTCTCGCTCTGCTCCCTATCACTGTGCACTGTTCCTCTACCTGGAACTTGCTCCCCTGATCCACTCAGGACTCCGGCTCATTCTTCCAGCTCAAAGCTCCCTGCCCGTGAAGCCCCCTCTGAAGCCCACGGGGAGATGGAGACCCTTCATCGACTGCCGTGTTTTTTATGTTCCTATGATGGCGATTGTGTATCTGTTAACAAGTCTGTCTTCTCACTATGGAAGACAATTTGAGGATGAGGACTGTGACCTTTCCACTTTGAATTCCCATAACCTGCCACAGTACTTGGGCTCAAGTTCCTCACTCGAGAGAATGTAGGGCGTCAAAGAGCGTAACTCGCACAAGGCTGGAAAAGTTGAAGCGATACCTGAATTGGAGGACAGAAGCAACAGAAAGCCAGGAACCGGATAAGAGGCCATGACAACATTTCGGGGCAGACAGAGGCAGGTCTGAATAAGGGGGGGGGGGGGCTGAGGCTTGGGAAGGAGGGCACATTGTTGAGGGACGACGCACGGTTAGAATGATCAGGACGCTGAGGTTGGACAGAGCCAAAACTGTGACCAGGAGCCGGGAATTCTCATGGAATTTTCAATGCTTTTAAGTGTTTTTGTGTCATTTGCAAACATCGCAAGGGATGTTCCTGTGAAATATAAATGAATTATTACAGTGTCGCCGATGACTGTTGTAGAACCGGCTGAGTTACCTCAGCCAAGTCTTTGTCACTGTTTCGTTGCCTGTGAATGGGATCATCATGGTGGCCCCCCCCCCGTGGGGCCGTGGTAAGGATTCAGTGAGTTAACCCTTGGGACGCTCTTGGAGCAGCGTCTTGCACACAGTCAATGCTCCACAACTGTTGGCTGTTTGAAATATTATTATTCACACATTTCCATCTCAAGAGGCACCCGTTCATCCCTGTATCTACGTAGCTCCCTACTTGTGACAAAAAGTGACTAGTCATTCAGTGGCTCCCGGAGACTTGCATGGGGCAACTCATCAAAGGCTTTCTGAAGGGTGTGGCTGGGGGACTGAAGGCCACATAGATGGAGAGAAAGGAGGCCACCCCAAGCAAGAGCCACTGATGTCCCAAGAGGAAGGGCAGGATGCTATTTTTTCCACATGGCTCCCAATGGGCAAGCCTCCCAACGTGAGTTGAGAGGGAGAAACTGGAACTTGAATCCCTCTCGTTCTTCCAACCTGCCATTAATCCCGCCATCTTGCTCATGACAAAAGTGAACATATCACAGGGTTTTGATTCTGTCCTCTTACCCAGAACAAGGGTGAGGGGTGCCACTGTCTTGATCAAAGACTATTGGTCCCTCCTTGTGAACGGAGGTTCAAACGTCAGAGACTCCGTGGAGCTATTCTGGAACTCTCCATCCGTTCTGCCCTTGCCTTCAGACTTGCCTGTCTCAGTCCTCCGGGACAGGACTCTGACGCTGTAAGGTCTTTGGTTAGCACTGCCATGTTTTGAGGGGGTCACACAGTTAATGCCTTTGTGTTGGAACAAGGTCTCCACTGTGCCTCTCTGGGTGAAAACAAAATCCCTGAGACACAGAGCTGACTTCCAGAAAAGACTCCCGTGCTAAGTCAGCCAACAGACTCCAGAGCTAATCGGAACCAGATGTGAGTTCTTTCACTGAAATATATTGCAGATCACAGATTTATTTTTTGAGAGTACCTATAATAACAATTAAAATCATAAAATGTGTTTTCCCTAGATATTTTCTCCTAGTCAACCAAGCAATATAGTCTGATAAGTTGGGGCTAACCTGTGCCAAAACCAACATATTTGCTTTGTTAGAAATCTGCAGAATGTGTCTGTCTGCGGAGGTGTGCTGGTCAGACTAGGGACAGCCGCCAACATGCAAACAGTTTCCTAAAATATCCGTGCACGCAGGAATGATAAGCAGACTACACGGGTTTGCGGCTGGGAGGTGGGGAGAGAGAAAAGCCGGGGGGAGAGGCACACAGTAAGCGGCATTAAGCATAATTCGCGTAATGTGGCGATACTTCCTGCGTTTACAAAACGGGGTCTCCCAAAGAGCCCAGCGGCCGATGACTTTCTCCGCACCGGCATCTGTCCCAAGGTCAGACGCTGGGCTCACGGCCACCCCTGGGAAGCACAACTAGGAGATTCACCAGGTCATCCCGTCAGCGGAAGTCTTTTACCGAGGCTCAGTTTTGTTTTGTTTTGTTTTGAAGACGTGTTCCGCTTTCCCAGGAGCTGATCCCCAGGCCCCCCGAACAGGCCACTCAGCCAGCTGGGGTCAGCTGGCCCCGCTTGGGTCCCTACTTTAGGGACAGTGACCCAGCATGCAACTCGAAACACCAGCAAGCAGGGGCCTCCCGGGCCCCGCACCGTCCGGCCCTGGGGGCCTGTTGCTTGACTTGCTGGCATTCAGTTCTATTCCTCTGTTTCCCCTCCTTCCCGCCTCCGGTCACAGCCCCTGGTCTGTATGTTGTTGTTTCCACACCCGCTATTGTCTTTCATGACTACTTTCTGTTCTCCCTGCTTTTGGTAACAGCCACCCACCTCCATATAGAAAAGCAGCGCTCCCACTCTCAGCCCTGGGTCCCACTGGGGTTGATGACACCCGCCCCTAACCCCACGCACATGCCCAGGCACCTTGGGTGGCACACACCCTCAGCCTGGTCAAAGGATTAATGATGGCTTCGGTGAAGGCGTGTGATCGGTGACGGTTTTAGACTTCAGGTCCTTTCTTTTAAAATGTCCCCTTTTGGGGGCTGCCTGGGTGGCTCAGTCAGTTGAGCGTCCGACTTCAGCTCAGGTCATGATCTCGCGGTCCGTGAGTTCGAGCCCCGCGTTGGGCTCTGTGCTGACAGCTCGGAGCCTGGAGCCTGCTTCTGATTCTGTGTCTCCCTCTCTCTCTGTCCCTCCCCCGTTCATGCTCTGTCTCTCTCTGTCTCAAAAATAAATAAATGTTAAAAAAAATTTTTTTTAATGTCCCCTTTTAGGGGCGCCTGGGGGACTCAGTCAGTGAAGCATCTGACTTTGGCTCAGGTCATGATCTTATGGTTCATGGGTTCGAGGCCCGCACTGGGCTCTGTGCTGACAGCTGGGAGCCTGGAGCCTGCTTTGGATTCCTCGTCTCCCTCTCTCTTTGCCTCTCCCCTCCCCACCCTCTCTCTCCCAAAAATAAACATTAAAAAAAAAAAAGTTCCCTTTTAGGGGCCCCTGGGTGGCTCAGTCGGTTAAGCATCCGACTCTTGATTTCAGCTCAGGTCATGATCTCGTGGTTCGGTTTGTGGGATTGAGCCCTGAGTAGGGCTCTGGGCTACCAGTGTAGAGCCTGCTTGGGATTCTTTCTCTCCCTCTCTCTCTCTGCTCCCCCCCTGCTTGCTCTCTCTCTCAAAATAAATACATCATCATTTTTAAAAAAAAGAAATTACTTAAAAACAATAAAAATAAAAAATAGTTTTCAAATAGTTAATACATTCACACGGTTCGAAAAAAAAAATAAAGTTTAAGAAGCTAAAGAAAATAAAATAGGGGGGCACCTGGGTGGCTCAGTCGGTTAAGCGTCCGACTTCACCTGGGTCACGATCTCGCGGTCCGTGAGTTCGAGCCCTGCGTCGGGCTCTGGGCTGATGGCTCGGAGCCTGGAGCCTGCTTCCGATTCTGTGTCTCCCTCTTTCCCTGCCCTTCCACCATTCATGCTCTGTCTCTCTCTGTCTCAAAAATAAATAAACGTTAAAAAAAAAAATTAAAAAAAAATAGGGACCTACGAGTCTCTACATTAAAAAACGAATGCACTGAAAATCTGAGATGGCACAGGACATTTTACATAGTCTCAGAGGACCTCCCCACGAAACACCCATTCGTTACAAAGGGATAAAGAGTAATTTTACGGAGGAGAATCTCGGCAGACAACACCTTAATGAAGCCGTTAGAGTTGATGACATCATCAGCGACGCAACAAATCAAAATCACGTGCCACCTGGCGGGATGAGATGTGAGAAGATCACAGATCACTTTGGTGACGGCCCTGCCGGAGATTCCAGGACCCAAATCTAATCGTGAGGAAACGTCAGGCGCACCCAAGTTGAAGGACCTTCTCTAGGGCTACTGGCCTATAATCTCCACGTCTTCGAGGGCTGAGAAGGCTCTTGAGGACTGTTCTAGGCTCTCGGGGACTGTTCTAGACCGAAGGAGACCAAAGACAACTACACAGTCATGCGTGATTATGAACCGGATCCTTTCATTTCTAGGAAGGACGTTGTTTGGCCCTTGGCGAAACGTGAATGGCGGAAACGGGTCTAATGTTAATTTCTGGTTTTTATTGATCGTATCGTGGCTATGTCAGAGAAGGTCCTGGCCGTAGGGGATCCACCATGGATGATGGAGGCATCCTATCAGCAACTTATTCTCTTTTCTTTTTAAGTTCATTTATGTATTTCTGAGAGAGAGGGAGAGAGAGAGCACAAGCTAGGAAGGGGACACAGAGAGGGAGACACAGAATCCAAAGCGGGCTCCAGGCTCCGAGCTATCACTGCAGAGCCCGACGCGGGGCTCAAACCCATGAGCCGTGAGATCATGACCTGAGCTGAAGTCGGACGCTCAACCGACTCAGCCACCCAGGCGCCCCTCGGCAACTTATTCTCAAATGGCTCAGGAAAAAAAAAAAAAAAGTTTTTTTGCTTTTTGATTTTTTTGTCTTGTTTTGGTTTTTTTGTTCATTTGTTTTTTGTTTTTACCATACCTGCCGCTTTCATATAAAGTGGAGATTGTTTCAAAATAAAAACAATTGTTTGAAGTTACCTGGTAGAAATGTTGCCTCTGATCCCTGACCCCCTCCCCCTCCCCAAGAGTAGGTAACCATATATCCTGGTGTATTCTCTAGAGATCCTCTCTCTCCTGTACGTGTAAGAATGAAGAAGTCAATGCCCATGGTTTAAGAGGCACTGTTTGCCACCAGGTTCTCTGAATCACAATCTGCTAGAGGGTCTTAAAACTTTGCCGGGGCTCAAGACCCAGTCCTGGGTACCTTGTCCCTCATCCCCATGGCCCTTGGGGATTCCCAGTGTGGCGTGTGAAACATCTGGCTCACAGCTGACCCTTTCCAAGTCACCCTGCACTCTTGGTTAGCGCTCTTTCTCTCCTCCGTCATCAAAAGTCACACAGCTTTGCAGAAATGAAAGGGATTCCGGCTCACATAGCTCATCAGTCCAAGGCCACCAGCCCACGGGAAACCTATAACATGGAAGAACCTCATTTGGGGACACGAGGGACACTTAGATTTTGTTTTTTTTTTGAGTGCGATATTTCAAAGAGTTCAACGTATCCAAATGTTGAATAACATTAGGTTACTTGAAACAGATAGAGTCACCCACGAACAAGTTTTCACTCCAAGTGAAGAGAGAGACAAGGAAGGAAACAGGGCTGAGAGAGAAAAAGGTTGAGAGAAAATTTCCGGCACATCCGCAGAGGCCAGCGGCCCTGTCAACTGTCCTGACAGGACCGGCTTCCCGTTGGCTTCTTGTGCCATAACCTGGGGTGTGGAGAGAGGGAATTTCTCCTTTGAGACTGAGTCACGGAGGCCTTTCCCACAGCCTCTCCCACAGTAGAGCTTTCTCTGTACCTCATCTGTGGTGATTTCTCATTGACTCCCAGTTCAAGAGCCAAATTACTATTCCTCAGGAAGGAATGCCTAGTGTGCAAATTCTCTCCTGTCAGAGGCCCGTCTCTAGGTCAGGCTCTTGGTACAGACGCTTCCTGGTATACGAGTTCCTCTCAGACACGTCCTGTGATTTTCCACTGCACGGCTCCTCTTTGCGGCTCCCATCATGGCTGACCCTCCTGCCAGTTCACACTGCTGTCATCCCCTGGCTGGGAACCAACTTGGCCTTTCAGGGACCTCGCTCCTCAGGGAAGCAGGGCCTCTTTGTTTCGGTTTTTCATTCGGCAAATGTGTTCGGGAAGCCTTCTGTGTGCCCGGCGATGGCGAAATGCTGAGGCTGCCGTAGGGCACCAAGATGGCGCCCGTAGCCGTGGCCCCTTCATGGGGCCTGTCGGAGGGCACGGGAGGCCACGATTTAAACCACACATTCAAATATTTCATTACCAGGGTAGCCAGTGCCCTGACAAAGTATCACGTGAGAGGCTCCTGACTTAGGTTGAAGACGAGACATCGGAAGGGAGGGAAGAAGGATGATGGGGAGTTAGCCGGGGGTGTAGGAGAGGGAGGCGAACAAGGAATCGCTGAAACGTTTTCCACAAAGGTTACGTGACCCAATTTATGTTTTTTAATGCTTATTGAGAGAGAGAGAGAGGGAATGCAAGCAGGGCAGGGGCAGGGGCAGAGAGAGATAGAGAGACACAGAATCCGAAGCAGGCTCTAAGCTCTGAGCTGTCAGCGCAGAGCCCGACGCGGGGCTCGAACCCACAAACTGAGATCATGACCAAACTGAAGTCGGATGCTTAACCGACTGAACCACCCAGGCGCCCCTAAAGTACCTTTAAAAAAATTTTTTTTAATGTTTATTCATCCTTGAGAGAGAGAGAGAGAGAGAGAGGCAAGCATAGTGGGGGAGGGGCAGAGAGACAGGGAGACAGAATCCGAAGCAGGTTCCAGGCTCCGAGCTGTCAGCACAGAGCCAGATGCGGGGCTCAAACTCATAAACTGTGAGATCATACCTGAGCCAAAGGTGGATGCTTAACCAACTGAGTCACCCAGGCACCCTGACACAATTTATGTTTTTAACAGATCGTTCTTTTTTTTTTAATGTTCATTTGAGAGAGAGAGGGAATATGAACAGGGGAGGGGCAGAGAGAAGGGGGGAGAGAGAATCCCAAGCAGGCTGCATGCTGTCAGTGCAGAGCCTGATGCAAGGCTCGATCTCACAAACCATAAGATCATGACCTGAGCCGAAATCAAGAGTCTGATGTTCAACCGACTGAGCCACCCAGGCGCGCCCCCCCTCCTCCGCCCCACAACAGGTCATTCTTTTTTTTTTTTTTAATGTTTGTTCATTTTTGAAAGAGGGAGACAGAGAGCAAGTGGGGTGGGGGTGGGGCAGAGAGAGAGGGAGACACAGAATCCAAAGCAGGCTCCAGGCTCTGAGCTGTCAGCACAGAGCCCGACATGGGGCTTGAACCCACAAACCGTGAGATCGTGACCCGAGCCGAAGTCAGACGCTTAACCGACTGAGCCACCCAGGCGCCCCTCATTCTTAATAAGAAGATAACCCAATTTTAACAACGAGCAGAAGACTCAAACAGACGCTTCCCTGAAGATACGTAGATGGCAAATAACGCATATGAAAGGGTGCTCAACATTATCAGGCGTTAGGAAAATACAAATTAAAGCAACAATGAAATATTCCACCAGAATGGCTGTAATGAAAAAGAGTGACGATAACCAGGTGCTGACAAGGACGTGAAGGAAATGAAACCCTTAGTCCTTGCTTGTGAGAATTACAACCATACAGTCACTTGTGCAAACAGTTGGGCAGATTCTTAAACACCTTTCTTCTTTTAATGTTTATTTATTTATCTTGAGAAAGAGAGAGAGTAATAGCGGGGGAGAGAGGCAGTGAGAGGAGGAGAGAGAATCTCAAGCAGGCTCCACGCTCAGCACAGAGGCCGACGTGGGGCTCGATCCCACAACCAGGAGCTCATGGCCTGAGCCGAAATCAAGAGTGGGATGCTTAACTGCCTGAGCCACCCCAGGCACCCCAGATCCTAAAAGTCTTAACAAACTCACCAGATGATTTGGCAATCCCATTCTGAGGTCATACACCCCAGAGGAATTAAAGCGTGTGCTCATACAAAGTCTTGTATCAAAAGTTCACGGCAACGACTTTCGTAATAGCCCCAAACTGTAAACAACCCAAATGTTCGTCAGCTGATGAAACAGAAACAAAACGTGGGATAAGCATACGATGAGAGACGACTCAGTAATGGCATGAACACGACGTCAGGGTGAAGGACTGATGTATTCTACAACACAGAGGCCCCTCAGAAATACGGCGCTGACCGAAAGAAACCGCACTTATGTAAGACTACATAGGGTACAGCTTTATTGATATGAAATTTCTAGAAAAGACTAAACTATAGAGCCAGAAAGCAGATCAGTGGTTGCCTAGGGCTGGCGGCGGGAGCAAGGCATGAAATAAATTGGCACGAAATAAATCTTTGGGGTGACGGGAAAAATTCTAGAAACCGGACTCTGGTGATGGCTGTACGGCTGTTTAAGTTTTACTAAAACTTGTCTGACTGTCCCTTTAAAATGGGTGGGTTTTACGATATGTAAATTATGCCTTCATAAAGCTACTTAAAAAGAAAAAATATTTAAAAATCATTGGGGGGCAGAGTTAAAGATAGAAGACGATTTGGAAGTCTCAGAGGTCAGAGTACCTTCTCTGGTGCTTTGTTCCTTAGACTCTCGTCTCCAGAAGTCAACCTCCCTTAAAAACTAAGCCTCAAACCACCTCTCCGTAGAAAAGGCCAGAATACTACCACATTCTTACACACTCTGATTCAGCAGACAAAGAGAATGGCACGAGGAACCCACCACAATTAACAAAGGCACTCAGGGCGTGTTGACCGCACAGCGTGTCTAAGAAGAGTGGGTGCGTACCTGCGTCATAGTCGCACGACAAAGGGTCAATTCTAGCGTTGTTTGGCCAAGACAGATGATGATAAAAAGCAGTTGGTCTTGGGGTGCTTGGGTGGCTCAGTCGGTTAAGTGGCCGACTTCAGCTCAGGTCACGATCTCGCGGTCCGTGAGTTCGAGCCCCGCGTCGGGCTCTGGGGTGATGGCTCAGAGCCTGGAGCCTGCTTCCAATTCTGTGTCTCCCTCTCTCTCTGCCCCTCCCCCGTTCATGCTCTGTCTCTCTCTGTCTCAAAAAGAAATAAAACGTTAAAGAAAAAAAAAATTAAAAAAAAAGCAGTTGGTCTTAAAGAGAAATTGCAAAGTCCCTCTTCGGTAACAGAAAAGTTGTTCCTAATTTTTAAATTGCAGTCCCCACTGCCACCCCCTCAAAGTTTCTAAATTCATAGACTCTCTTCTCCACCCCTCCTTACCCTGGTATTCCTCACTGCATCTAGCGGAGGGAAGGCAATGGCAAACATATATCAAGGACCAAGTGGTTGAGTTTTAGAATGTCTCTAAGTCCACCCCCCCACCCCACTGTCTGTCCCTTCTTCCCCTCAATCCATCTTTCCAATGTTGGTTCTATTTTTGGTATCACCCTTTTCTTCTCCTGGGTTCTGTTATTGTTGGGTGGCCCTGGTTGTTGGGGCCTGGGCCAAGAGTATAAATGGAGGCCTGGTCTGTTATATGTCTAATTATTTAGAAATTGCAAACCAGGGGCGCCTGGGTGGCTCCGTCGGTTAAGCGTCTGACTTCGGCTCAGGTCACGATCTCACGGTTCGTGGGTTTGAGCCCCGCGTCTGGCTCTGTGCTGACAGCTCAGAGCCTGCTCGGGATTCTGTGTCTCCCTCTCTCTCTGCCCCTCCCCCACTCATGCTCTGTCTCTCTCTTTCTCTCAAAAATAAACAAACATTAAAAAACACCTTTTTTAAATTAAAAATAAAAAAAGAAATTGCAAACCAGCATGTCAAACTGTTCAATAAAATATGTGCCACCCTTGAGGGCACGGACCCAGGCAGCCCTTGAAGTGGGCTTGGGGCCAACTGGGCGGGTCATTTTGGAGTCCCAGTACCGAAAGTGTGGTCTACTAGGGAAGAGGGAAGGACAAGTCTTCTTGGCTGAGAGGAATCCTTTAACCTTTGAGAGGAGGGCTGGAGGTTGGTGGGGGGCAGGGGGGTGCTGTTGTCTTGGCCCAAGGGCAGTACTGATTGTCTCGATAGATTGTATGAATAGATTTCCCGATATTCATCCATCCTTGTGATTCTGGAATGAACGCTGCTTAGTCATGCTTTTTTATATACTGCTGGATTCCATTTGCTAATGTTTGACATAGGAATTTTCCATCCATATTCAGAAGTGACATTGATCCCTAGCCTTCTGTATTTGTGCTAACGTTGTTGGGTTTTGATATCAGGGGTGTGCTAGTTTTGTTAATTGAATTGGGAAGCTTTCCATCTTTTTCTATGTTCTGTAACAGTGCTTTCTTTTCCTCTTAATATGCGAGGCATTTGTAAAAACATTCCCACTGTGAAAAATTCAAACCATACCGAAAAAGCCAAAATTCTCCTTGACTCTCCCTTCAAATCCTAAGCCCCTGCCAGATGTGACCACATTACCCATTTGCTGGGTTTTCTTCCAGAACATTTCATTTCCATCCATACATGTACCTATATATAACATGGTGCTTTTTTTTTTTTTTTTACATAAATGGGATTAAATTCTACATACTGGATTGTAGGCTTTAGGTTCTATGTGTTTTTTGTTTGTTTTTACTTAACAACATTATATCTTGGAGAATTCATCATGATGTCAGTACATAGAGACCCATTTCATCCTTTTAAGATTCTATAGAATATATGTATTTATTTTAAAATATTTATTTTTGAGAGAGTGTAAGCAGGTGAGGGGCAGAGAGAGGGGGACAGAGGGTCTGAAGCAGGCTGTGTGCTCTCAGCACAAAGCCCGACGTAGGGCTTGAACTCATGAACTGCAAGATCATGACCTGAGCCGAAGTCAGATGCTCAACCGACTGAGCCACTCAGGTGCCCCTTAAGTTTATTTATTTTGAGAGAGAGAGAGACGCAGAGACAGAGGGAGAAAGAGATAATCCCAAGAGGGCTCTGTGCTGTCAGCACGAAGCCTGACCTGGGGCTTGAACTCACGCACCCACGAGATCATGACCTGAGTCCAAAATCAAGAGTTGGATACTTAACCGACTGAGCCATCCAGACATCCCTAGAATAATTTATAGGATGGGTATTTTTAATATATATATTTTTTAGACAGAGAGAGCAAGAGGGAGAGAGGGGCAGAGGGAGAGAGAGAGAGAGAGAGAGAGACAGAATCCCAAGCAGGTTCCACGCTGTCAGCATAGAGCCCAACACAGGGCTCGATCTCACGAACTGCAAGGTCATGAGCCGAGCCGAGAGATCAAAAGTCAGACGCTTAACCGACTGAGCCACCCAGGCGCCTCTGAAAACCCTTTTCCTGATGCCCTGTGCTTGTTGTGTCTAAAACTGTGGTACACAGTAGGCACTCAAGAAATATTCACGGAATAGGGGTGCCTGGGTGGTGCAGTCGGTTAAGCGTCCGACTTCAGCCAGGTCACGATCTCTCGGTCCGTGAGTTTGAGCCCCGCGTCAGGCTCTGGGCTGATGGCTCGGAGCCTGGAGCCTGTTTCCGATTCTGTGTCTCCCTCTCTGCCCCTCCCCCGTTCATGCTCTGTCTCTCTGTCTCAAAAATAAATAAAAAAAAAAAGTTGAAAAAAAATTAAAAAAAAAAGAAATATTCACGGAATAAACAGGTGAACGAAAGACATTTTTGTAAACGGCTCTTTGGATGAACAGATTCTTCAGATTAGGTACCAAGCGGTGGGGCTCTCAAGGTGGGGGGGGGGGCAGGCATTACAACTTCAGTAGATACTGTCCAGTATCTCCAGACCCCCAGTCCGACCAATCTACAGTTCCAGTAATACCTGAGAGAATTCGCTTCCTCTCTGGCCAACATTTGCCATGAACACACTTGACTCTTTGTTCAATTTATGAGTGAAAAACAAAAAAGGTATCTTACTGCTGTTCTAACTTGTCCTTCTTTGACCATATTTTTATTTCTTGGCCACGTGGAAATCCTTATCTGCGAACTACTGTTCCCATTTCCCCCTGGTCATTGCTTGTACTTTTCTTACGGACTTGTTGGAGAGTTTTCTTTATGTTGGAAAAACATGTGGCCGGCATTTTCTCCTAACCTGTAGCTTTTGACTTAATTTTGTTTCGCCGCATTAAATACATTCTGTTTTGATGAGTCAAACTTGTGAGTTTTTCCTTTACGCTTCCCTGCCCCCCCCCAATTTGCATCTTGTCTAATATCAGACTCACCGCTGTGAATAACGAGACATTTTCATACTCAGGGAGCACCCGGGTGACTCCGTCGGTTGAGCGTCCGAATCTCGATTTCGGCTCAGATCGTGATCCTAGGGTTATGGGATGGAGCCCTGCATCGGGCTCCATGCTGAGTGTGGAGGCTGCTTTAGGTTCTCTCTCTCTCTTCCTCTGCCCCTCTCCCCTGCTCACTCTCTCTCTTAAAAAAAATTAAAAAATATTTTCACACTCAGTCATAAAGATCACGTTTTCAAATGATAGTCTTTATTAAAAAAAATTTTTTTATATTTATCTTTATTTTTGAGAGAGAGAGAGACAGAGCATGAACAGGGGAGGGTCAGAGAGAGAGGGAGACACAGAATCCGAAGCAGGTTCCAGGCTCTGAGCTGTCGGCACAGAGCCCGACGTGGGGCTCGAACCCATCAACTGCGAGATCATGACCTGAGCCGAAGGCGGACGCTCAACTGACCGAGCCACCCAGGCTCCCCACAAATGATAGTCTTTAAATACTGACTATAGACTTTTATTTAAGAGGACAGAAAGGAGCTCTCTTTCTTTTCATTGCAGTGGAATGAGGCTTGCTTTATAAACCACATAAGGGACTTAGCCTAGGTCCCGATGTCACAGAGCATCTTTGTGTTTTAGCATCATCTGTCCGTTAGTCCTCTCTTGCTCACGGATAGACTCACAAAGTATGAAAGTGACCTGTGGGACAACAGGCTTAGGTCTTGTAATAGAAATCTGTTCTTTCTTACAGTCAGACTCTTGGCTCCCCGGTCTAAACTTTTAAGCCGGCAAGTTGAACCTCTTTTATTCCCGCCCCCCAACAATGCCATTCTAGTCTAACTTAGTGCTAGGTGCTCAGTAGCTATTTGGTAACAACTCCTCCTCCCCTCCCTTCCTCTCCCTGCCCCCCTCCCTCCTGCCCTCTTTCTTCCTTCTTTCTCTCCTTCCTCCTTCCCTCCCTCCTATCTTACCTTCCTCCTTTCCTCCTTATTCCCTTCCCTCCTCTCTCTCCTCCTCCTGTCCCTCCTCCACTCCCTCCACCCCTCCCTCTTTCTCTCCCTCCTCTCCTCCCACCTCCTCTCCTCCTTCTCCCTCCTCCCATCCCTCTTCCTGTCCCTCCTCCCCTCTTGTGTCCCCTCCCACCCCCTCTCCTCCTTCCTCCTCTCCCTGCTCTCTCTCCTCCTCTGGGATAATCAGCAGCCCTTTTTGAGAAAAGCCCAACTATGGGGTCAGTGGTTCTCGACCAGGGGATACACAGCAGAATCAACAGAGAAACTTAAAAAAAAAGAGGCTCCGGGCTCTACCCTACATTTGCCGAACCAGAACCACCAGGGGCAAGGCCAGGGATTCTGAAATGTTGCACATCTCCCCAGGTGACGCCGATGCGCCTCGAGGGCTGAGAAAACCCAGGTCCTGAATCCGAACGTATGCTTTTACCCTCGAGGGACAGCTAAGGCACTCAGTGAGGACACAGTCAGCCGACGTGGCTAATTCTACAGGACAGATGACCCCGTTTCTTCAACGACAACAACAGAACGACATGAAAACCAGAGCAGGAGGGCGGAAAGTGTCATAAATGAAAAGACCCAAAACATATCACCCTGAGGCCGCGTGCAGACCTTGTCTGCACCCCGAGCCGAACAAGGCCAAAATAGGCATTTCTGAGGCAACCAGACGAAACAGAACACGGATTATGTTATCTGAAGGAATTACGGTTGGTTTTGTTGGATGTGACGATGGTATGATGGTTGTGTTAAAAACAAAACAAAACAAAGTCCTTATCTGCTAGAGATAAGAACTGACGTATTAATGGGTGAAATAATGTATCTGAAATTCCCTTTAAATATTCCAGGAAAAAAAAACAAAACAAACAACCCGCATGTGAGGGGGTCATCAGGCAAGAGCTCGAGTGTTGCTAAGTGTTGAAACAGGGTGGTTGGTATGAGGGGGTTCTCTGTACTGTTTTCTCTGCTTCTGTCCGTGTTTGAAAATTCCAAAGGGGCACCTGGGTGGCTCAGCCGGTTAAGCATCTGACTCTCCTTCTCTGCTCGGGTCACGATCTCGCGGCTCGCGGGTTCACCACAGGGAAGAGAGGCAAGAACCCTGGGAGTCTGGCCTCCATGAAATGGGAACAGGTTTTTTGTTGTTGTTGTTGTTGTTTTTAAGTTTGCTTTTATTTATTTTGAGAAAGATACAGAGAGCCAGTGGGGCAGGGGCAGAAAGAGAGAGAGAGAGAGAGAGAGAAAGAGAGAGAGAATCCCAAGCAGACTCCACGCTGTCAGCCCAGAGCCCGAGGCAGGGCTCGAACCCATGAACCGTGAGACCGTGACCTGAGCTGAAATCAAGAGTTGGACGCTTAACTGATAGAGCCCCCTGGGCGCCCCAAAACTTGGTTTTCTTAATTTTTAACTTAAGCGTTGTGTGTGTGCATGCCTCATAGAGACGATGAGAGGGGAGGGTGCTGGTTTCACAGCCGGACCGTTCGAACACCCTGACGAAGGTCCCACTGTGGCGGCTCACCCCACGTTCCAGCCAAGCCCTTCAGCGACCATCATCGGCCTCTTGAACTCCCGTCTGTCACGTCTAAGTCCACTCAGTCAAGACCATTCCTCCGACCTCCCTCCCTGGGCCCCTTGGCTTTTCCTGGAGTAGCCCGTTCTAGTTACCATCCCCCAGACTGCCGCTACCTTCACCCCCTCCTGACATGAAGCTCACTGCCAACCCTCCCCCAACCTAAATTCCTCCTCCTTCCGATTTTGCTCAAAAGAAGGTAGAGGGGCACCTGGCGGGGGGGGGGGGAGCTCGGTCGGTTGAGTGTCTGACTTCTGATCTCCGCGCAGGTCATGCTCTCACAGTTTGTGGGTTCGAGCCCCGCCTCGGGCTCTGGGCTCACAGTGTGGAGGCTGCTTGGGATTCTGCCTCTCCCTCTCTCTCTGCCCCTAACCCACTCACATTCTGTCTCTCTCTCAAAAATAAATAAACATTAAAAACAACAATAACAACACAGAGGCAGGCTTTGAGACCCACTCATCGGCAGCCCACGGCGGAGGGCATCTCTCTGCACGGCCTCAAGCACCCTCCCAGAACTGGTCTTGCCTGGGTTGGCCTTGACATCCCCCCAAAGACGGCCAGGAATAAGTCTGGTGTGTGCCCACCAATCGTGGTTTATAGGCACGCACGCTCTGGAATTGTATTCCAGTTCCCGCATGCGGTTAGTGACCTTGGCCAAGGGACTTAGCTTCTCTGGGCCCCAATTCTCTCATCTTTGAAGTGGGCAGGGTAGCAGAAGCAAGTGAAATAACACGTCTTCAGCACCCAGCATCGTCATTATCCAGTTGCGTCCCTACTGCGTAAATGATCTCACTGGTCTTTATAAAACTCGCCTGGCTCCAGACCCTGTGGTGGAAGAGACTGGGGTTTTAAGAAACTGGGAGGGTCGAGGAATGGGCTCTGGTAATTCAGGGCAGAGACGGGCGGCAGTCAGGATTCTTACTCCCAGGCTGGGGCTCGTCCTTCCTGACCAGCTAGGTCCCGTCTGCCTCCTGGTCAGTGGCTTTGCTTGGGGGACCGAAGGCTGGCCCGGCCTGTGATCAGGAGCTGGGGGTGGGGGGGGCTCGTGCCCCAGGAAGCCCCAGCTTGCTTTGTGGCACGCACACATCAGGTCACCAGGACAGCTTGGGGAAACAGATATATATCAGATCACACGCCAGAGACCTACCCCAGACCATTACGTCACAAGGTATCGGGCCGGGACACCCACGGTTTATAAAAGTTGCCTCCGGTTTCTCACATGCAGAAGGCAGTGTGTATATCCTGGAACAACACGTCCCTGGGATTTGGAGAGAATTTAAAGACGGGGGTCACCAAAGCCACACTTCCCCCAGAGTGCATGTGCTCTGAAGCTGGTCTCTTCACGCTGGGGGCTCGGCCGCTCCTGCGAACACCCTCAAACGTGCACCCACCACTCAAGAGCTGATCTAACCTCGATCCGTCTGTCTTTGTTTTAGGCTTTTAGGCTTGGGTCCCCACCTGTAACGCGAGCCTGGTGCTCCAGAGGAGATCCGGGCTGGAGGTGCGAACCTCAGAAATCCAGAGACCTCAGGCTGGATGGAGAAAGTGAAGTCCTGACACTGGCTTTGGGGGAATCCCAGTATTTATTTATTTGGGTCTCTTGGAATTTCGGGGACTGGCTTCCTGTGCTGGCCTTAAAGCGACCTTCGGGTCCCTAGGAGGGCTGGAGTGCCACCTCCTGCTTGGTCAGACAGTCTCGGGGTGGGGGGGGGGGGGGAACCAGCCTCCAACATCTGGCAAGGGCAGGCTCTGGGAGCTGGGGGGGTTGTGTCCACACTTTGAAGCCTGCCCAGCCTTGGGCTCCTCTGCACCTGGCCAGCCTCACCTGGGCGGGAGGGGTGGGGAGTGGCAGGGGTGGGGGGGTGAACGAGGACAGTCAGCAGAGGGGGGCCCCTCTGCGGTGGCGGTGGCTGCGTGAGAAAGACTTCAGGGGGCTAGGAGGGAAGAAGGCGAGAGGAGGCGGGGAGGGTCACAGGATCAAGGAAGGGAAATGGCCCGCGGCTCTCTTCCCCCCACATTCCTGCCGGGATTTTTTTTCGGTTCCCTTGGTTATAGAATAGCAATTAGCAAATTCAGTAAAAAGAGCCAGAAATGGAGATTGTTTGCGCATTTGGGGGCCAACATGCATTAGTGAAGGAATGTGACCAGAACTATATATAACCCCTCTCTTGGCCCACCCACCTGTCCGGCCCAGTGAGCGATGGTCTGTTTGTTCTGAGCTGCTATGTAGCTCATTTCGCTCTGGGAGCCCACCATCTGGGCCCGAGCCTCGCTGCCAGTAGCGTTTGGTGACCATATATGGCAAAATGATATATGTGATAAAAAGAAGCCAAATTCTCCAGTTGCGTCAGTCCCCGGAGCACGCGGCCTGCCTGGCTCGAACCCCTCGCAGCCGGGCTCCCGGACTCCTGCCCCCACCCCTTGCTCCGGAAACCCCAGGGACTCAGCGATTGGCTGGGGGAGAGCGGGGCGGGGGCTCGGGAGGCCCCGCCCCGCTCGCCCAGGCCCGGGGCCGACTTCCCCTGGAGTTTGGGGTGGGATTGAGGACGGTTAGGGGAGGCTCCGAGCTGCAGTGTGTTTGATCCTGGCCCCAAACCAGCAAGTTTAGAATTTAGGAGTGATAAACCCACGTTCCTTCCGGAAAGCAGCCTGGTTGGGGGGGTGAGGGGGAGGAGGGTGCCGGTGTGTATGTGGGTAGCGGGGTGGGGGGCACAGTCCCCCCGCATCTCCAAGGATATGATGAACCCTCATTCCTCGGACATCCCTACGGTGGCCTTGACCTTAACACACCAGGAGAAAGTTTAGGCTAGACTGTTTAGTGGGGGGAAAGAAAAGAAAAGAAAAGAAAAGAAAAGAAAAGAAAAAAATATATATATTTTTATATATATTTATATATATTTATACATATTATAAATTTATAAATATAAATATTAATTATAAAATAAAAATATTTATAAATACATATTATATTTATATATTTTATATATATATAAATTTTTTTTTAAATTTTTTTTTCAACGTTTTTATTTATTTTTGGGACAGAGAGAGACAGAGCATGAACGGGGGAGGGGCAGAGAGAGAGGGAGACACAGAATCGGAAACAGGCTCCAGGCTCTGAGCCATCTGCCCAGAGCCTGACGCGGGGCTCGAACTCACGGACCGCGAGATCGTGACCTGGCTGAAGTCGGACGCTTAACCGACTGCGCCACCCAGGCGCCCCTATATAAATTTTTTTTTTACCCTCTCCAATTCTTTCTAATCCCAGTGCCCTGTCCCCAGCAGCCAAACCCCACAGCTACGTTCACCCCCTGTGCCCTGAGTTCCCACTCTGGGCCAGGTGCTGTTCTGGATGCTGGGGGGGACGGTCACCAGCACAGGCAACGGCCTGGCCCTCCAGCAGCGCCCCCCCCCCCCCCCGGGTACCTAGCCATTGCTGTAGGGGACACCCAGCCCAGACTCAGGGGCTCCAGGAGGGTCCTGGGAGGAGGTGACACACAGCAGAGCCTTAAAGGACAAGCAGTAATTTGCCTAATAGCGGCTGGGGATTGGGAACAGAAATTCCAGGCTTAGGGGCAAGAGCTGGGGGAGTGTGGGGCGATGTGAGGCAGGGGGTGGGCAGGGGCCAGAGCAGGGAGGCCTCTTCCGGCCCCAGCCTCCTGTGGCATCTGAGCCCATCCCCCCCCTCCCCCCCCCCCCCCCCCCCGGCAACACGGGCACACACCCCCCACACCGGCTTCCGGCACGCGCGCGCACACAGGGATACGCGCAGAGACACGCGCTCCTGCCCTCCCACTGCCCGTGACATTAACAAGGAAATTTAGCAGAAGGGAAGAAGAGGACATTGGAGTCCAAATGAGGACAGGAGAGAAGGCAGGCCTGGGGGAGGCGCTCTGCCAGGAAGCGGGGCGTGTGGGCGGGAAGGCCAGGAGTGGTTGGAAGGGGGTGGACGTTCTAGCAGGCTCTGGGCTCCCCCTTTGGAGAAGGCACCGACAGGGAGGGAGACAGCTGGTCAGCAGAGGTGGGGTGGGGGACCCGAGCGGAGGCTAGTAGCTCGATCTCCTGACACTGACGGTTCAGCTCTGGACGTCTGTGTCTGTGTGTCGGCACCTGCTTTGGGACGGCCACCGCTCCTGGCCCCGAGGACTGTGGCCCCTCCTTCAGCTCCACTTCTCTGAGCTACCGCAGAGGCAGGGGGTCCCCGAGGAGCTGCTCTGGTGTGGCCCTGCAGGAAAATTCGGGCTGGGGGCCGTGACTGGCTTCCTGCCCTCGGGGGTGCATACATTGACGAGAAGTGTCCCTGGGCATCCTAGAAAGCTCGAGAGCCCGTCCTGAGGGGTGAGTCTCATCACCGAAGATGCCTTCAGAGACCTGTGTCCACTGAGCATTCGGAGAGGAGGATAAGACTTTAGGGTATGGTTCGATCGTTGCTTCCTCCAGGAAGCCCCCCAGGGCTGTGCAGTGGGAAACGCCCAGTGGGAACAAGGGGCAAAGCGCGATGTCTCTTACGACCCCGACTGTAAGTCGCACGTGATCACTTCCACTGTATTCTGTTGGCCTCAGCAAGTCACCTTGATAGGATATGGGAGGGGACTGCACCAGGGGCATGGTTACCAGCCAGTGACGATCTTTCAGGGCCATCTTAGAGGCTGGTCACTAAGTCTGGGATAACTCGTTATGCAGCCGTAGATAAGCAAACGGCGGATGCCCTTGAAAGGGTACTTGGGCCCAGGGTGACAGGCAGATAAGGTTGGGTGGGACGAAACTCTGGGTCTCTATAATTAGGCAGGATTCTTTCCATTACCAGAGGAAGAAAATTCACTTCGAAATGAAGTTTCGAGAGAACTCTATGGACTCACGTTGCAGAAGAGCCCAGAGACGTAGTCGTGGTTTCGGGAGTAGCTGAAGCTGAGATTTTGTGACAAGACGTACCATGGACTGCCGGCGGGGGGGGGGGGGGGGGGTGCGGCGGCGTGCACAGACAGAGGTGTGCGGTGGAAGGAGGGGTCAGTCCTAGAGAGGATGACGGGTTCTCGGAAGTTCACGGCGCTACTCTCTCCTTCATCGTCCGCGTGTTCAAGCGTCTATCACAAAAGTGAAAAGGGGCAGCAAGAAATCAGAGAGGGCACGCTTCCTACAAGGGCGTCGCTTTCTCGATCCGTCTCTCTTGCTTTGCATGCATATGATCGACCGCACACAGCTGCACGTCACAGCCCTCAAAGCCCAGAGAGGTTCTCTGCATGGAGCTGCCTCAGAGACGTATCTGGACACACACACACCCTTTCCCCAAAGTCCCCAGGACGTTCCCCATGACACACCCTACCCAACAGCCCTCTTCCTGGTATGGCAAGTCCGTTCCCCCCCGGCCCCCATATCCGTCACGTCTATCGGTCCAAACTGAGGGCACCTGCCTCGCCAAAGAGGTTGGGATCGATTCTGAGGACGAGGATGGCATCTGTCTTCTTGACTTTTCTACCTGCAGTGCTCAGGACCAGGCTTGGCCCATGGCACACACTCCATAAATATCTGTTGGACAGATACATGAAATATTTTCAAGAAAAAGGGGGTCGTGAGGCTCCAGAGGGTCCAGAACTGGAAGTCAGAATGGAACTGGAAGGGCTTCCAGAACTGGAAGCCACCCCAGGGACCACCAAGACTCCGCTGCGGACTTTCCCCCTCCCGCCGCTGCCCCCGCTCTGTTCCCTCCTTTCCACCTGCCTCTCCCCTGCTTCCTCTGCTGACTTGTCTCCATCGCAAGGCGCCTCCCTCCTCGTTCTGTCACCTCCGGTTTCCAGGTCCCGCCTTCCAGGAACCTCGCGTTGTCCCTGACCGCCTTCTCTTGTGTATTTCAGCCCTTGCCGTCAACATCTGAACGTTCTCTAGCTTCTCCCGCCGAAAGAGCACACGAGTCGTCTCTGCACACACATCGTTCCCCTCCAGGTAGACAGCCTTCTTCCCCTCCCCGCCAGCGTCTTCAAAGGGTGTCCGAACATATTCCGCGCTCCTGTCTCCGCCTCACGCTCAGTTCTTACCCCTTCCACTCTGGCTGCCTCCTCTGTCGCTCCACTGACGTACTGGTGACGTCTGGTGACGTCCTCAATGTTCTCACCCTCGTCTTACGTGACCCCCTCGGTCACGTTGGATGCAGTTGGCCCATCTCATCACGAACACATCCGGTCCCAACCCCACCCCTGGTTACCCCATCTCGGCCTCTGTCACGGGCTCATCCCCTCTCTCAGGGTGGTGGCATTTCTTAAGGCCAGGTCCCAGGGTCCCCGTGTTGTCCACTCTGTCCTCTCTCACTGGGCGAGTCACTCGCATTGGGTTATTTAGGCTCTTCTGTCACTACGTATAGGGCTGTGGCTCCTGAGAGAGTCACTGTCCCTTCTCCCTGGCTGAGCACATGTGAGGACTTCCCCATCTCCTTGGGACATGGTCATGAACATGAGCACAAGTGAAATAGGTCATTTCAGGGCAGAAGCTTTAAGAATCGGTATGCAATTCACCATGTCTCCTTTCTCTGCCGTGATCCTAGTGAAAGCAGGCGTCTAGATGGGTGTTTCATCAACCTGATCCTTGAGTGTCTACGACAAGCACAGCCTTCCTTATGACCTATTTCTGGATAGGTAGCATAGGAAGAAATAAATCTTATTGAACTGAGATATGGAGACCTGGATTCTGTCCATCCGTCCATCCATCCATCCATCCATCCATCCATCCACTTATAATCTCTTTGTTGTTTTGGTGTCAGGGTATTGCTGGCCTCATAAAATAAATTCAGAAGGGGTGCTTGGGTGGCTCAGTCAGTTGAGCATCCAACTTCGGCTCAGGTCATGATCTCACAGTTCACAAGTTCGAGCCCCGCATTAGACTCACTGCTATCTCCCTCTCTCTGCTCCTGCCCCCCCCAAAAAATAAATAAACATGAAAGGAAATAAAAATAAATCAGGAAGTGTTCCCTCCTATTCCTTTTTTTTTTTCTCCTGACAGATTGTGTAAGTTTGGTGTTATTTCTTCCTTAAATATTTGAGAGAATTCACCAGTAAAACTATCCGGGCTTGAAGTTGTTGTTTCTGTTTGTTTGTGGGAAGGGTTTTGATCATGAATTCAATTTCTTCGATAGATAAAACTATTTGGGTTTTCAATTTCATCTTGCATCAGTTTTTTTTTTTTTTAAATTTTTTTTTTCAACGTTTATTTATTTTTGGGACAGAGAGAGACAGAGCATGAACGGGGGAGGGGCAGAGAGAGAGGGAGACACAGAATCGGAAACAGGCTCCGGGCTCTGAGCCATCAGCCCAGAGCCCGACGCAGGGCTCGAACTCACGGACCGCGAGATCGTGACCTGGCTGAAGTCGGACGCTTAACCGACTGCGCCACCCAGGCGCCCCATCTTGCATCAGTTTTGAGAGGTTGTAAATTGTTGTTGTTTTTAAAATTTTTTTTAAATGCTTATTTATTTTGAGGGAGAGAGAGAGACAGAGCATGAACAGAGGAGGGTCAGAGTGAGAGGCAGACACAGAATGCAGAGCAGGCTCCAGGCTCTGAGCTGTCGGCACAGAGCCCGACGTGGGGCTCGAACCCACAAACCGCGAGATCTCCTCCTATCTCTCTCCTTGATCCATCTAGTTAGGAATTTCAAATTTTCTTGATATTTTCAATGGATCAACTTTTGGCTTTGTTAATTTTCTGTTCATCTGTTTTCCTTTTTAATTCTTTTTTTAATGTTTATTTTTGAGAGAGAGAGAGAGAGAGAGAGAGAGCAAGAGAGAGCAGGGGAGGGACAGAGAGAGGAGACACAGAATCCGAAGCAGGCTCCAGGCTCTGAGCTGTCAGCACTGAGCCCGACGCGGGGCTCGAACCCATGGACCACGAGATCATGACCCGAGTTGAAGTTGGACACTTAACCAACCGAGCCGCCCAGGCGCCCCGTTCATCTGTTTCCTATGTCACAAATATTTGCTCTTATCATTATTTGCTTCCTTCCTTCTACTTACTGTGGGTTGACTTTGCTTTTCGTCAAATCCTCTAGCTTTTTGAAGCAGAATCTCAGACTACTGATTTTATATCTTTCTTCTTCTTCTTCTTTTTTTTTAATAAAGCCAAGTGTATTCCCTTAAGCACCCCTTGAGCTCTCTACTACAGATTGTGATGGACTATCTTTCCATGTATCATTCAGCTCAAAATATTTATTTTCTTATTTTCCTTGTCTTAAACACAAGACAACAGGCTCCATCCAAACTGAGCTGTTTACGCTAAGCCCCGCGTCCCCAAACCAAGATTCAACTTTTTTAAAGAATTTTTTTAAAGTTTCCTTATTTATTTTGAGAGAGGGAGAGAGTGCAAGTGGGGAAGGGGCAGAGAGAGAGAGAGAGACAGAGACAGAGAGAGAGAAAAAGAGAGAGAGAATCCCAAGCAAGCTCCACACTGTCAGCACAGAGCCCGACGTGGGGCTCAAACTCATGAACCGTGGGCTCGTGACCCGAGCGGACGTCAGACGCTTAACCGACGGAGCCACACCCAGGTGCCCCCAAGATTCAACTTAATCCCAGTCTCGGCTCTCCCAGAAATGGAATCTGGGGCCAGTCAGCCAAGAACCACCTAATCAGCACCGATGGTCATCTGCCTGGTAGACCCCAGCCATCCATTAAACGAAAGTGACCCGGTAATAACCAACCCACTTTTTATTTATTTATTTTGCCAGTACAGAACTTCCTTTTTCCTGCGCTCCTCTGCGTATAAAAGTCTTTCATTTTGTACAGCAACTCAGGGCTCCTTTCTCTCTGCTAGATGGGACGCTGCTGGATTCATGAACTGTTGACTGCAGCCAACGAGACCTTCCAGATTTACTCCGTTGAATTCTGTTGTTCAACAAGAGGCAGATCCCCAAGTGATGTGAAGGGGGCAGGGAGGGGTGGGGAGCCTCTAAGTGGGGAGAGGGAAGGATGAGCTTCAGATTACACTACAGCCTTGAGAGCGTCCCCACCGGCAGATGGCCCTGCCACGGTGTCCCCCGCTGTGCTCCCTCCTTGGCTAGCAGCTGCCTGGGGAGGGAGCACTCGGTGTGAACACTGAGGCTGAAGGTGTGGCAGCTGGGGGCCACCAGCCAACTACGTCCCTCGCAAGAGGGCCTCTGGAAGGGACAGGCGAGTGGTCCCCCTCCGTGGCCACATGGCTCCCTACGCTAGATCATGTTCCTCTGAAACGTACCGTCACAGAACCCTGTTCTTTCCCTTCAGAGGACTTACTTTGGCTGCAAAGACACCACTCGGGAGCATTATTTTTAAGGCGTGTCTCTCCCGGAGAACAATAGATTCTCTCGCCACCGTGTCTCCCAGACAGGGCGCTGTGTTCCCTCAGTGAACGAGGGACTGGTGATCCAGACTCTCCGAATGCCCTAGGAGCAGTCTGGCCACCCGGGGGTGACGTTGGGGAGGGCAGTGGAGCGGTACGCATCTGGGTGCACGGTGGATGTTTCTAGAATGGGCATCTTTGAACCTCCACAAGTCTTTGTGTGTCTTTCTCCTTTGTGACCTCCACCTGACCGGCCCCAGAGACTGGTTCCGGTGGTGAGGAGCAGCGGAGATGTGAGTCCCCGTCCCCGTCACAGCTGTGAGCCTTTACACCTGACTCTACATATGCCTAACGTGTCCCCCTTACTCTCTCCTCTCCTTCCCGCCAAACCCGCCCTTTGTTCTGTTTCCTCTGAGATGTCTCAGCCGGGACAAAGGCAGCCTCTCCGGGCCCGTAACTTCTTTCTGGAACTTACTAACATGGGGAGAAAAATAGAACGTTGTGTTAGGCACGTGGCCTCTAGATTCAGATCCCAACTCCTTCACGTGCAAGTCTCTCTGAGACTCCTTTTCTCATCAGTAGAATGGAAATAGCACAATGGCAAAACCACAGTGCTATGAAGGGTAAGCAAAATGTCTGTGGCTCTGTACTCAAGGCACCTTAGCCTTAAAGGCTCTGAGAAGTCCTGCAGCAAAGCAACCTCGCTTTCCCCAAACGTATCGGACAGCAGGTTGACGAAGGCCAAGTGCATTTGCGATCCTGGTGTTCCGCGGAGAGCGATTCGGGAAACCCTGCTCTAGAAGGTTAGGACGGACCTTCAGAACGACTGCAGATGGGATCCAGATGGGCCTGGTCTCCCGCAGAATTGTTCTGGGTTGATTTTGGAGGGTTATGCCTCTGGATTTCCTCGAGGGATGCTGGAACTCGGTATGTGACATCACTGCTGCCCTCAGGGATGCGTGGATGGCATTCTGTGATGCTCCTCTCTTTGATTATTAAAGGACCATTTCTTGGGTAAAAATGGTCACGCTCGTAGAGGCGTGGAATTTTTTCTTTTTTAAGTTTATTTGAGAGAGAGCAAGTGTGAGCAGGGGAGGGGGAGAGAGAGAGGGGGAGAGAGAGGGAGAATCCGAAGGAGGCTCCGCGCACTGCCAGTGTGGAGCTCAGTGTGGGGCTCGATCTCACGGACCGTGAGATCATGACCTGAGCCGAAATCAAGAGCCCGCTGCTTAACCCACCGAGCCACCCAGGCACCCCGCAGGCACGGGCCGCTTCAAGCGGGGCGCACCGTGGGGGTGGAGGCCCACCTGTCCCACTCTTCGTTTTGGACTGGGAGGGACTAGGAGGTTCTTAGCTCCTTCTCCCAGCCTGGGCACGTGGAAGGAGGCGACAGAAAGGCTGCTGGCTGGAGGTCGGGGGTTAATCGGCCTGAGTCCAGATGGCAAGCAGCTGGCCGAGGCACAAACCAAGGACGGCTTCCTCCCCTTCCCGGCGATTGCAGAGATGAGAAGACAGGGCAGGAACTTGCCACAGATGGGAGAGAGACCGGAGGAATTTGGAAGGCGCCCAAGGGGCCCAGCTCGGAGATAGCGAGGGCGACACGCTTTCTGCTTGGAGGGAACGTTCTTTACGCAAAGAGCAGGCACCGGGTCCTGCCCGGGTAGCCTGGTGAGGCTCTGGCTGAGGCTTCTTGGCCACGACCTATCATACCCGTTCCCGTTTCTAAGACAACCGGAGAACCAAATAGGAAGAACGTGAATGGTGATAAGTGGCTGTTGCAGGCTGGGCCGAGCCGGACGAGTCGAGCTCAAAGAGCAGAAGTTTTGAGGCCGGTTCTAAATTTAGAGCCCGATTTTGGAGGGAGCCAAAATGCGCTCTCTGTGCACAAAGTGTGTCAGGAGAATAGAAAATACAGATCCCGGGGAGCGACCGGTACAGAGGGGGGTGGGGAACCCCCTTTCAGCCAACGATGCTAAGAGTGAGATCAACCAGGCTCTTTCCCTTTTTTTTTTTTTAAAGTATCTTTTCAAAGTGAGAGCTTTGCAAGCCCTGTGTATCCCACCCCCTCTTGTCTCTTCCCTGCTGCTTTGAAAAAGTCTTATTTAAATTTTTTTACACATGTATTCATTTTTGAGAGAGAGCGAGCGAGCGAGTCGGGGAGGGGCAGAGAGAGAGAGGGAGACACAGAATCTGAAGCAGGCTCCAGGCTCTGAGCTGTCAGCACAGAAGGTACCCTGCCACCCCCCAGGGCGGGCTCTTTCTGTTGACTCAAGCCGAGTCACCCCCTCATTGGACAGCGCACTGGACCGACAGCCATGCCAGGCTGGTGCCACGTGTCCCACACTGAAGTCAACGGAGCCCCGACCTCCCTGCTTCCCACCGCGAACGCTGCCACTGCACTTGAATGCATTAGGGGTCATGAGACCCGGACCCCGGGCCCCCACCCTCCGCTTACACTTTCACCCACGGGCCTCTTACCCTCTGCCTTTGCCGGTGGCTTTGCTAGGACATCCCGGAGCGTTGACCTCTCGGAGTCACGGTTTCCTCACCTGTTAAATGCCAAGTTGCAGGGTTAGGTGGGATCCACCCCGGATGTCTCCTGCATACACACCCGCCCCTCTCTTCCCTCCTGTGCTATCCGGGTCAGATCAGAGAGCATCACTCCGGCAGTGTCCGCATTCACCGGCCCGCCGGTCTCCCAGTGTCCCCAGGGCACGGTCCTGGACAAGTCCTTCCGCTCCGGACCTTCTCGCAGCTTCCCACTGCCTACACGGTCAAGTCCAGACAGCTTAGCCTGGCACTCAAGGTCATCCGCGGCCTAGCGTTTTTGCCTCATTCTCGTCAAGCGACGACCTGAACGGTTACGCTCCAGGCTCCGTCGTACGCGAAGCTTCTCCACGCTTCTGCACGTCTCACCTGCACCCCGCTGACCGCCACAGCCTGCTTATTAGCGGTAGGACGTCGAGCAAGTCACTTAAACCCCACGTTGGCGTAAGATTGTTTCCAAAGATGACCAGAGCAATCCCTTCCATCCCGCGTGTCTTTTGCCACATGACTTTGCCGCTCCTTGCCTGTCGACCGAATCCCTTCCCCTCGAACCCGGGCTGGCTCTGCGCCAGTCGCTGACCAGCGCTGTGAATGTGGCGGACGCGATGCCGTGCCACCCAGTGGAGCAGAGATGAGCTGTCCCCGCTGAGCCCTGAGTTCCTGACCCGCCGAATAAACAGTAAGATACAACGGTTGCTGTGCGAAGCCATTACATTTCGGACGGGAGGGGACTGCTGTGCAGCCACAGGCAAGCGAAATCAGTCTCCTGACCCGCAAAATGGGGGCGTCGAGGGTTTCCTGCCTCACAGAGGGCAGGGAGGACTACACAGGTCAGTCTGGGTAAAGCCCTTAGAACAGGGTCAGCGGGACGGAAGCGTTCAGTGAACATTAGCCCCTCGTAACCTGCAGTACCTTGCTTAGCTCTTTCTCGTTCGTCCCCAAGCCCCTCGGGCATATAGTAGGTGCCCAGCAAACACAGCCGAATATCGCATGTCCCCTCCTTCACGAAGCCAGCTCTGATCTCTTTCCACCAGAGGGAGATGACCCTCCCTCCCCAGCCTCCGGTGACATAGATTACATTCGGCCCCAGCTCCGGCCACTGCTTTCCGCTGGGGACCGTGAGCTCCTTGAAGGCAACGCCTCGCCCGAAATACACGCGCGATGAATACTTGTTGGATGAATGAAAAATGGGAACAATCCATCCGCCCTATCAGCCTACCTGGGCTTAATGGAACTCGAAAGGAGATCAATAAACAGGTGTTTGGGCGCCTCTGTGCTGCCTCGGGAGGGACCTCTGTCTGCTGCTTCTGTCTTCTGGTCACACCCGGGTGACCTTTACCCTTTAGGGCAGGAGAGAAGGCAACACAGGATTCTTGACGGAAGTCTCCCCATTTCCTGCCCTAATTGCTGGCTGACCTCCCAGGTGGTAGAAGAATGGGGCGTGATGTCACAGACCTGGGAAGAAACTGGCAGCCTCCCCAAGTCCCCTCCCGGCCTCCCCAAGTCCCCTCCCGTTGTTGGCGGATGCCTGAATTTCCACCACTCGGTGGAAAAACAGTTGATTCCTGAACCATGATTCAATCACACATCAGTTTAATATCTCTAAGCCTTGCCTGGTCCACAGCGGCCGTCAAGTAGGGAAGAATGCTGGATTCCATCTGGCTCAGAGATCTTTAGCTTTAGAAATGACCTGACTAATCTTTTTTTATTTTTTTTTTTTTAAATTTTTTTTCAACGTTTTTAATTTATTTTTGGGACAGAGAGAGACAGAGCATGAACGGGGGAGGGGCAGAGAGAGAGGGAGACACAGAATCGGAAACAGGCTCCAGGCTCCGAGCCATCAGCCCAGAGCCCGACGCGGGGCTCGAACTCACGGACCGCGAGATCGTGACCTGGCTGAAGTCGGACGCTTAACCGACTGCGCCACCCAGGCGCCCCTCTTTTTTTATTTTTATTTCTTTGTTGTTAAAAACATTTTTTTAATGTTAATTTTTGAGAGAGAGAGAGAGAGAGAGAGAGACAGAGCACGAGTGGGGGAGGAGCAGAGAGAGAGGGAGACACAGAGTCAGACGCAGGCTCCAGGCCCTGAGCTGTCAGCACCGAGCCCGACATGGGGCCCGAACTCACGAACCCCGAGATCATGACCTGAGCCGAAACCAAGAGTTGGATGCTTAACCGACTGAGCCACCCAGGCACCTCTGGCTTTAGAATTTTAAACTGAGAATTTCTTAAACTTATACATAGTATTGGAACATTTCTGAGAACTCAAATTTATTGATTTGAGTTTAATTTATTGGGTGAATAATGTGAATTTAAATACTTGGACAGATTTTGTCTTGTCACACCATTAAAGTACACTAAGAGGAAACCGAACACAATAGATGTTTGCCTGCAATTTAAAATGTTTACGGGAGTTTAACTTGGTCACTGGAATCAAACGTTCAAACTCCTTTTAGAAGTGAGAGTTAAAATATGTTGGGCATAAATAGAATAAGATTTGTAAGCCGGAGCTTAAGGAAGAGAGCTAGATGTTTTGAATTGTAATTTCAGTAAATTAAATACGAATTTTAAAAGTCAGCTAAACCTCTGAATCATCTTTGTCCAGAAAATGAGATTTACGATAAAACCCGCCTGGCAGGATTATTAAGAGGATTACATTAGAGACACCAGGTTTAAAGGGTTTGGCATCATGACTGTTACACGGGGTGCATTTATTATGACATGCCAGTGATTATTAGTACTATTAACTCTTTTTTTAAATGTGTATTTATTTGGGGGGGGCGGGAGGGGCAGAGAGAGAAGGAGACACAGAATCTGAAGCAGACTCCAGGTTCCAAGCGCAGAGCCCGACGTGGGGCTTGAACTCACAAACTGTGGGATCATGACCTGAGCTGAAGTTAGAGGCTTAACGGACTGAGCCACTCACGTGCCCCTATTAACTCTTTCTTAAAGGGGAGTATAAAAATGTTCCGGGGTAAGAGGGATGTTCTGAGATACAGGATGTGAGGCAGAACATCGTGGTGCCAGGGATAAGAGTCCAGCAAATACCGTCATCCCTCAGTCCCTCTCTGGCTAGCAGGGCTCGCCCTCATCCTGTCCGGGTCTCCCCGAAATGTGGCCAAGTTCTCCAGCAGAGATGGCGCGTGGCCCATTATCATTACACCACCCAAGGTCCCCTTTGCCAGAGCCGGTGGGAGGCACATCTCTAGGCTCGCGCCCAGCCTGCAACCAGCCGCTGATGTTTGCTCCAGGCGCCGTTCTAGGCGGTAGAACGTTGCAGAGAACACAGACCACAGCCCTTGACCTCCCAGGGCTCTCATGCTAATAGGGGAGACACATACTACTCAGAATCGAAGAGGTTCCAAGAGGATACTTTGTGTAGAAACATCTACAGGGCAAGGGGATGGGAGAGCCAGGGGGTGGGGGTGGGGGGACTGAAGTTCAAGAACGGGTAGTCATGGTCAACCCCCTAGAGGAGGAGCCATCTGAGCCAAGACTTGAAGGAGATGAGAGCAAATTGGACACACAGGGAACAGCCAATGCACCTTGGTGGTGCCTCATGGCCTCCGTGAGGACTTTGTCTTTTGCTCTAAATGATGCCGGGAGCCATTGGGATAGTTGGAGAAATTCATCAACTGTATATTAGATATTAACCCATATCGAATTCATGGGTGCGATAATTCCTATTTTTAGTGTATGTGCTGCCGTGGCAAATACAATGGGTGTCATAAATCCTAATAAACTGAAATAAAATTTTCCAGTGTTACTGTTCTTAGAAAAACACGCTAAAGTATCTGGGCCCGAAGGGTCACGATGTCCGCAACCTGTTTTCAAGTGAGTAGGAAAAAAAAAAGAAAAAGAAAACTAGTTCTTCGTCATAGTTATCTGCGGTAGGTCTAGGGAATACGTTACCTCAGACTTAGGGGCGTAAAAGAATATCACACGTATTTTATGAGGGGTTCGGGGATCACCACTATTCATTTTTCACTTCGTTACTGTCTTACAAAGTTATTTTTGTCCTGGAATGTTAACTGAGCTCTGATCACGCTCCAGCTACTGCGTTCAGAATCGTGGAGATGCGAAGATCAACACAGATCCTTCCGTGAAAGAATATACCTTTCATTCGTTTGATTCACCCCCCAAACACTTAATGAGTACCTACTGTGTACCAGGCACGGCTGCCAATAATGCTCACACACCTCTGAATACGCCAAAACCTATTCCTGCTCTCATGGAACTTAAATTACAGTGGAGCTAGCTAAAAACCATGAACAAAGAGGAAAGTTAAGTAGTCATAGGTGGTATGAAAGAGTATATGGGATTTGGATAGTAGAGAGTGATGGGGTGGCTGCTTTAGACTGGCTGTCAGCCAAGAAAGGGCTGAGAAAGTGAGATCACGACAAAAGAAAAACAAAAAAACCAATCCCCAATAATATGATTTCTGAGGATCCGAAATCTAGAGCAGCTTAACTGCGTGATTCTGGCCCCGGGTGTATCATGAAGTGTAGTCAAGATATTGACCAAGGCTACAGGCATCTGATGGCTCATCTAAGGTGGGAGGACCCACTTCCGAGATCTACTCACATGGTTATTGGTGGGGGAGGACTTTGTTCGCCGTGTAGACTTCCCCACCAGGGTCGCTTGAGTGTCCTTGTGACATGGCAGCTGGCTTCTCCACAGACTGAATGGAACCCAGAGAGAGAGAAAGGAGGAAACCACAGTGCTTTTTATGACCTACTCTTGGATGGCAGAAACCCTTACTCCCGCCATATTCCTTTCTTCCCAAGCGAGCTGGGAAGCCCAGCCCACACTCAAGGGGAAGGGAATTAGCTCCACCTCTTTGTAGAGCAGAGTATCAAAGCCTACTCTTTGCAAGTGCTACACAAGCTTTGTACCTATAATGATTATTAGAAGGAGTATTTTAAACTCTGCTGGTACCTCCCATGAGGAGGGGCACTGTGTGGACCGTCCACTAACCAGTCCTCAGCTTGCTGTCTCTAAGAGGCAGAGGGGATCCTGGAGGGCACATGCAGGAAAAAATTGTGGGGAAGGAGAAAAGGATGGGCCAAAACTTGGCATAAATACCACCCTTACCCTCTGTCTTCATCACTCCTGCTGTGTCTCAAGAAGGAAGAGGCCACTAGGAGTTACCTTCACGTTTTCAGCGATTCCTTCCCCCAGCAGGGCTGGGGCAGCATGGGGAGGTGGGTGATCACTGTCTCCAGCATCCCCTCTCTGGTGCCTCAGACCCACACTTGGAGGGGACTGCAGGCACTCAACGTGCACACGATGGCAACGATGCTGGAAGTTCTCACCCTTGCTATTTGTTGACGCGGCCGAATCTTCCCATCTGTGTGTTCACTCCTGACGCTCGCTCGTTAGTTAAGGACCACAGTGTTGATGGAGACAGGCATCCTGGTCCCAACCTCCAGGCTCCTCTGGAACAGAGTGAAACAGAATGATGGCTCGTGAATTCTTTCAATCGCCGGAATCACAATGACAGAAGGTATTCCAGACTTCCTGTGTCCCAGGTACGTAATACGATGTACGTACATTAATTGATTTATGTCAATTATGTCATAGCATAATTGCATATGTCATAGCATAGCATAGCATAGGTTGTCATAGCAATCCTATGAGCTGCTTGCGAGGCTCTCCGTTTTACAGATGGGGAAACAGAGGCACAGAGAGATTAAGAAACATGCTCGAGGTCATGGCGCTCAGAGTTTATGAGTCTGCATTTAAAACCACGATGCTACTAGATTGCCTCTTAAAAATTGCATCCTTTAGGGGCGCCTGGGTGGCACAGTCGGTTAAGCGTCCGACTTCAGCCAGGTCACGATCTCGTGGTCCGTGAGTTTGAGCCCCGCGTCAGGCTCTGGGCTGATGGCTCAGAGTCTGGAGCCTGTTTCCGATTCTGTGTCTCCCTCTCTCTCTCTGCCCCTCGCCCATTCATGCTCTGTCTCTCTCTGTCCCAAAAATAAATAAACGTTGAAAAAAAAAATTGCATCCTTTTAAAAAAATTTCTTAAATGTTTATTTTTGAAAGAGGTTCAGAATGCAAACAGGGGAGGAGCAGAGAGAGAGGGAGACACAGAATCCGAAGCAGGCTCCAGGCTCGGAGCTGTCAGCACAGAGCCCGATGCGGGGCTCGAACTCACGGACCGTGAGACCGTGACCTGAGCCGAAGTCGGACACTTAACCGACTGAGCCACCCAGGCACCCCCAAAATTGCATCCTTAACGTTGTAAGTAATAAAAATTCAAGCAGGAGATGGAACTTAAATAGTATATAAATAATCGAGAGTTGGGAACCCAGAGATCCCAGGTAATGTGCAATGCTAAGCAGGCAGGAGCCTTCAAAATACTGAAGCCAAGAAAGTTTCCAACTGGATTCTGAAGAGCCCCAGGCTTCCTGAGGCGTCCCAGGATCTGCTGTCGGGAGCCGGGAAGATCTGTGGACCCTCCGCACCCCGGTCCACCCACAACACCCCACTTGGATCTGTCGCATTATTGTTCCCCTGCAAGTCCTTGGGATTCTCTCTCCCTCTCTCTCTCTGCCCCTCCCCTGCTCATGCTCTGTTTCTGTCTCAAAAATAAAAACATTAACAAATTTTGAGTTAAAAACAATTATCCCTTAGTAACATGGTCTCCTGTGGCCACTCGAGCCACCTTTTTTTTTTTTTTAAGTGTATTTATTTATTTCGATAGAGAGTGTGTGAGCGCATGAGCAGGGGAGGGACGGAGAGAGAGGGAGAGAGAATCCCAAGCAGCCTCCGTGCTGTCAGCACAGAGCTCTATGTGGGCTGGATCTCACGGACCCTGAGCTCATGACCTGACGGAGCCACCCGGGCCCCCCTGGGCCCCCTCCTTTTGTGCCCCATCCAGTTCATTCTACACACTCAGGCGGTAGAGCCATCTTTTCCGAGGGCAAGTCTGACCATGCTCTTCCCCGGCTTAAATCTGACATGCTGTGTAGACCACACACAGAAGTGCAGGTCTGGCGTGCGCTGAGACGTGTGAGCCGTCACTCTGGGCCGGGCGCCCTGCCTGCCATCAAATGGTGAGGACCCCGTGCCCACCTGACGAAGCTCGGATCTCACCAGACTTGCCTTCCCGGCACAGGACAGAGATGGTTTGTGAGTTTTGTTTTTGTTTTTCAGGTTTAAAGACCTATTCCTTCTCTCCTTGCCCAAACCTCATTCCCCAGATCCTAGATTGGGTGCCAAACTGGGTTTCTGAGCCTGTCACTCTAGAACAAAAAAAAACAAGAAAACTTCTGCTCATAGCGCAGTCTTTGGCCTCGTATTCTTTACTGTGTTTCTTTAATAAAACCCTCTACGTGCCCTTCAGGCTAGACTAAAACACAAGATCCTTGGAAAGACCTCCCCATGAGCCCCAGCGTGATCCCACCCTGCCTATCTTCTGTCCTCGCTGTCTCTGGTCCAGTGACCCCAGCCCTTCCAGACCCAGGGTGTCCCCATGTTGTGTTAGGACAACCTTCTTCTCGTTGTTCCTCTTCCTCCTCACCGTCGTGTGACTAACCACTGGTTTAATGTCTCTCCCAAGAGACCATAAGCTCCAAGAGGTAGAACCCACATCAGTTGTTTCCCCATCTGTCCCCTTCGCTTCTATCTGGGCTTGGCACATAGGAGGCACTCAATGTCACCGCTATCTGTTGATTGACAGAAGCCCGGGTGTGAGGGGGGAGGGTGGGTGGGAGCACGGATGCTGCCTGGGCTGGCTGTGAAGTGAATTATGGGTAGGGGAGGGTGGCTTCCTGGTCCCTAACTCACAGTCCAGCCTCCTTCCTTGGATTCTGGATGGCACGTAATTGGACATCTCATTCATTGATCTTCAACTGTGTCCTGGGCCATTGTTTCACCAAATTCTGGGTTTTCTTCTGACTCTTCCTGGCCAGCTGGCCTTCCTTTTTGCTAATTTTCCATTACTCCTTGATACGAAAGCACTCCCGGTATCTCAAGATGCAGTAGCTCCCAATAGTTTAGCCCTTCCTAGAAAGGTTAAACAGAGTTCCTGCATGGAACCAACAGTTTGTCTCCTAGGAACGTAACCCAGGAGAGATGGAAACCGATGTCCCCAGAAAACCTTGCACAAGAATGTTCCCAGCAGCACTATTCACAAAGCCAAAAAGGAGAAACAATACCAATGTCTGTCAACTGATGGCTGGATATGAAAACGTGCTGTGTCTATACAATGGAATATCATTCATCCATAAAAAGGAGTGATGTACCGACCCATCCTATGGTGTGGACGAACCTTGAACACATTATACTAAGTAAATGAAGCAAAAGGCAATAGAGTGATTCCACTTATACGAAAGGCCCAGAATAGGGCCCCCCAGGTGGCTCCGTCGGTTGAGCATCCGACTCTTGATTTCAGCTCAGGTCACGATCTCATGGTTCGTGAGATCCAGCCCCGTGCCGGGCTCTGCGCTGACAGTGTGGAGCCTCCTTGGGATTCTCTCTCTCCCTCTCTCTCCCCTCATCTACTTTCAAAATAAACATTTTCAGAAAATGCCAAGAATAGGAGATCCAGAGAGTAGATTAGTAGTTCCTGAGTGCCGGGGTTTGAGAGAAAATGGGAAAGATTGCTGACGGCTATGGAGGTTTTCTGGGGGTGCAGTGATGAAGAGGTTCTGAAATTGTGTCGATGGCTCCACGACTGAAGCCACTGAAACGTATACTTTCAGTGAATGAGTTCTATGGTATAGGAATTCTATCTCAATAAAACTGTTAATAAAAAAAAAAAGTACTTCCTAGTCTTGTTAAGATTCTTGGGAAAATCTACCGAAAGGTAGGGAATTTCTCCTGCCCCCCCCCCAATCCCTCACTCATGAAAAATCCATACATGCGTGTATGTAAAAGTTTCAAGAAATATCAGGAGATTCCCAGACTGACTCAAGTCCATTCGTTGACCCCCCCAAGAAGGCAATAAGCCCCAGGGGAACCCCAAAGCTATCACTAGCGCATAAATGGGAGGTCAGGTCCACATCTGAAAGGGTTCCTGCCCTCCGTGCCTCATCTGGGCCTTCGACACCCCGCCTTGTCACAGTCCCTCTTGTTCTGAGGGCTTTTCTTGATTAGTGCGGAAGACAAAGTTTTAACACGGCTGCTAAGACCATCACCCCCTGGTATGACTCCCATGTTACATGGCAAGGGGGAGATGATCTGGATGGGCTTAACCTACTATCATGAGCCCTTTAATTTTTTTTTAATGTTTATTTTTGAGAGAGAGAGAGAGAGAGAGAGAGAGACAGAATCCGAAGCAGGCTCCAGGCTCCGAGCTGTCAGCACAGAGCCCGACGCCGGGCTCGAACTCACGGACCGCGAGATGGTGACCTGAGCCGAAGTCGGACGCTTGACCGACTGAGCCACCGGGGTGCCCCTCACGAGTCCTATAAAAGCAGAGTTTCTCCGGTTGGGTTCAGAAGAGGAAGCCAGAGGGATGGAAAGCAGGACAATGACTGCGCTGCTGGCTCCAAAGATAGAGGGCATAGGACAAGGAATGCGGGCAGCCTCTTGCCAGAGAGCCAGCAACCAGCAAGGAAATGCGGACCTCAGCCTCCCGGCTGCACAGTTATTCTGCCAATAACCCGAACGGGCTCGGAAGTGGGTTGTTCCCTAGACTGTCCAGGAAAGAGCTTGGCCCAACCAACATTGTGACAACAGTCCTGAGGGCAGAACCCGGTGCGTCCTCGGACTCCTGGTCTACCTGTGAGATCATTAGTGCGTGTTGGTCTAAGGCTCCAGGTCTGTGCACAGATTGCACGCGCTGGAAAACACACACAGTTTTGCATCTCTGTGCAGCTGGCTTTGGCTCCCTCGTGCCCTCGAGCACTCCTGGTCTACGTGGGGAGCGGTCTCAACGTCAAAGTGTTAAATTTTCAAAGGGGGCAGGGGCGCCTGGGCGGCTGAGTCAGCGAAGCCTCCGACATCGGCTCAGGTCATGATCTCAAGGGTCATGAGTTTGAGCCCCACATCGGGCTCTGTGCTGACAGCTCAGAGTCCGGAGCCTGCTTTAGATTCTGTCTGTCTGTCTCTCTCTCAAAAGTAAATAAACATTAAAAAAAAAAAAAAGTTTCAAAGGGGGAAAGCACGTGGGAACATCCGGCCATTGGGGGTGAGTTTCCCAGGCGAGGCCTGCACTCAGCCAGCGTCACAGCGTCTCGGTGTGGGAGAAGCAGAAGTTCTGGAGGCCTGGGCCCGGGGGGCACCGCTTGCCCACGCCATCCTGCTGCGCGCACGCACCTGCTTCCCATAGAGATTGCTAAGACTGAAGGTCCTAGAGTCGGGGAGCTTGCTCAGGTACCTGAGTGATCCACCCACAGCTGGCTTGAAATAAGAAGGTTCCAGAGCCCCTCCAGCCCCCTCCCCCTTTTCCGGCTGGAAGGGCTAACGGGCTCCATGGGGATCGGGGTGTTCTAGCATTGAGAGGAAGTCCGTGAAGGTCTCCCCTCCTCTTGCCTCCCTTTACCCAGAAAACACGGGGAGCCCTGCTTCCTGCCTTGGCTGATGAGAACCACTCATTTCTGGAACCAATCCGTTCTTTCTGCTTTAATGAGCTGGTGTCTTTTCTAGTTGGGAACGCTCTAATCAGGCCCTTTACTCCAGCTTTTCCTTGGAAGGTGATCTCATGCATCTGGGAGCCCAGCTCTCCCCTAATCGGGCAGGCCTTGGACTTCTTTCTGGGGGTCCAGGGCCCAGGGCAGCCGGTGCCGAGGGGCTGGGGGAGGGGGGGAGGGGGGAGGGCCTGTCCCCGGCTGCCCCAGGCGCTCTTCAGTGAGAGAGTCCTTGTGAGGATCCCTGGGCTTTTCTGCATGTGCTCTGCCCCTTTCTGTGGGCTTGGGAAGGAGTTTGCGGGTTTGTGGCTTTGCTCGTAATCAAGAAATCTGCCTAGACCCACAGAATTTCTTCTCCCCGGCCGGGGCCGGGCCCCTTTGGAAACCTGAAAAGTGCAGTAGTGTTGGAGTGATTTGTACACACATGTGCACACACGTGCGGGGGAGGTAAACCTGAGCGTGTTCAATTAAGCAGGAAACTGGACAGTCCGAAGATGAGGAGCAGGGGGGAGGGAGGGGAGGAGGAGAAAGACGGGGAGGGAAGGGGAAATGGGAGGAGGGGAGAGGGGAGGGGGAGGAGAGAGGGAGGGAGGAGAGAGGGAGGGGGAATGGGAAAGGTAGGGGGGAGGGGAAGAGGAAGAGAGGGGAAGGGGGTTGGGGCAGGGCTGAGGGGGCCCTAGGCCACCCAGGACCTGGGTTCAGTCCTTGCCGGCTGGTTGTCTCAACCCCCACCTCACAGACACAGGGTTTTGGGGGAACTGTCGGTCCCACACCCTCTCCCGCCTCCCCGGACACAGCCCAGGAGGCTCAGAGGTTCGGGGAAGCTGGGTTAGAGGCACGGCCTCCGCCCACAGATCCGTTCCGGGAGGGCCCTTGACGCCCATGTCCCTCCAGTAAGAGACTCGACCCTTTCCCTCCGAGCACCACCCCCAGAACTGGCCACCCTGGGTTTTCCAGATGGCCTCTCCCCGCGCCCCTCCCACGGAGAAGTCCCTCCGGCCGGGGCCACGTGACACGGAGGGGATGGCCGTGTGGGCACTTGGGGCCCGGGCAGCAGGAGCTCCCGGAGCCACTTTCCCTGGGTGTCTCTGGGGAGGGGGCCTGGGGGTCCCAGAGAGACTCCGTGGGAGGCCTGGGGGAGCAGAAGTGAAGCTCGGCAGTTGGCCCCCCTTCCCCGGGCCCCCCTCCTCCGGCTCCTGGGCTCGGTCCCTGGGCCAGGTGTGCGTGCTCGGCTCCCCCAGGCGGGATGCGGCTTCTGTCCGTCCTCACGGACTCCGGCTTGTGCCTGCGGATTCGGACTCACCCTCCCCGTCTCTCTTCCCCGGCTGCCTCCCGCTGTGGGCTCCCAGCCCCAGCGTCAGCTTTGTACAGGCCACTGACACCTGCCTGAGGTCAAATCCCTGTACTGTAGCCCTTTACACACATCCGTGTGCGTCCTCCGGGGGCTCTAGTCTCTGCTCGCACCCCGACTGGCACAGGCTGGATTCCCGGTACTGTTACTCACGCGGGAGGAGCCGGAAGGAGCCCAGGTCCTTGAAAGCGGCTCCCGGCACAGCAGTGGCCCTCAGTCAACCGGAGCAGGCAACCGAATCACCTGGCGGGCTTATTAAACCCCCTCCGTGGCTGGGTCCCGCCCCCGCAGTTGCTGATTTTCAGGTCTGGGGGCGGGGCCCGAGTATTTGCATTTCTAGTAAGTTCCCAGGTGCTGCTGGTTCTGCGGGTCTGGGGAGCGAGCCTTGAGAACCACCTGGCGGATGCAGAGGGTGTATTCCAAAGCCCGGGCTGGCCGGGGCCTCCCGCAGGACCCCAGCGGAGAGGAGGCTGCCCAAGTGTTGTCAGTTGGGGATCCCAGCGTCCCCCCCCCCCCCCATCACCTTGTTCAGTCCTGTTCTGCTACCCGCTTCGGAGGGGAAGCCACGGGTGGTCTCGCTTTCTGAGAGGCGCCTGGCTGAGCTGAGCACCTGCCCAGGGCAGGCAGACCCAATGTGAATGGCGACCTCGTCCCTGAGCAAGCGTGCTGTCCCGTAGGACGGGGACGGTGGTGCCACACGGGGTTTTCACCCGGACGACGTGCGCCAAGTCTAGGCTCCATAAACGCTTTCTTTGTCTGGTCTCGGACCTGCCCTGATGGTTTTGAGTTTGGGGCCCCGAGTGCAAGACTTTGCATTGGTCCGCATTTAGTTCAGTTTTTGCTGGTTTTCAACTCTCATTCCAGCCCGCTAAGACGCGTCCTCGGGCAGCCTGCCTGCGATACCCACGTTAGTGCTGCTGGTACCACACTGCGTGTTGTGGGTCCTCAGGGGGAGCAGGGCAGGGCTCGTTCCCTGAGTTGGGGAGGGTTCTTGACTCCCCACCTGTCGAACTCCCACTCGGGAAGCTGCCTCCATAGTTTCTAGTGAGTCTTTGCACCCCGGTTAGAAACACCGACTTCAAAAAAAGAATCTTTTCTTTGAAGTGATAGGGGAAAGAAGGGTCCTACGTTCTCACCCTGTGCTGGTCTAGTTCTGCGTGCAAGTCCAAAGCCTGGGAGCTGCGAGACCTGAGATTCGTCTTCTGGTCCCTGGGCGGCCTAAGTGGCCAGCTTCAAGAGGGGGTGTCTTTCTCCCCTCGGTGGACCCTCTTCCCCCCTGAATAAACCAAAAAGAGACAGAACTTAGGAACAAACGTCTGATAGGATTTAATGTTTTCGGGGATGGGAGGGACTGAGGCCTTAAGGGGTAAATGGTGGGGTGCTCGCCAGCAGGAAGGCACTGGGGTCCCAGAGGGCTAGACGGAGCCGACTGGGTGGGCCACAAGCTCACCAGGGCCTTATTCTCTCTCCGTCTCTGTCTCAGAACATTCTGGAACCACCGCTGCTCCTTAAACCCGGACTTGCTGCTGTTCCTTCCTCCTCACCTCTGTCCAGATGTCTGACAGATCCTGGATAAACTGTTGGATCTAACAAGGCAAGGGGACCGGGGCTCAGCCCAGCCAGCAGCAGGCCACCCCACCCCCAAACGGAGCATGGCCGGGCAGAGCTTGTAAGGAGTCACTGTCTCCCTGTGACTGATTTCTCGGGGCCACTTTCCCTTATTTGACAATTATTCTAGTTGAAGCTTCAGGCTTGGCAGACTAGAAGGCACAAACAGGGAACTCCTGGAGGCACACACGGTGACAGCACGAAGTCCAGCTGACCGTCTGGGGAGGGGAGGGGCGAGGGGATGTCAGAGCAGACCCTGGTACTAGAAGCCTCCGGCAGGCAGGGGCCAGCAGCTTGGGGGAGACGGCTCTCCACAATTGAACAGCCTTCACGGTGGGCGTTTGCTCGGAACCCAGAACTGACGCCCCTTCTGATCCTCTTGAGTCATCGACGGAAGCTTGAGTTCTATTCGCAAGCTTCTGTTTCAAGGAACACGCGCTCGGCGTGCCACGAGGGCACCTGGCCTCCTCACGCGGCCCCGGGGAAATCGGTTCGTCTTTCTGGCACTCAGCTTCTTCATCTTTAAGAAGGGAAGGGGGAGAACAGGTTGGCCTAGATGGCCTCTACGATCTCAGTTCTAAAGTCTCTCCTTTTCGGGGCGCCTGGGTGGCTCAGTCGGTTAAGCGTCCAACTTCGGCTCCGGTCATGATCTCACGGTTTGTGGGTTCAAGCCCTGCATCGGGCTCTGTGCTGACAGCTCGGAGCCTGAAGCCCGCTTCGGATTCTGTGTCTCCTTCTCTCTCTGCCCCTCCCCCTCTCTCTGTCTCTCTCTCAAGAATAAATAAACGTTAAAAATAAAATCAAATTAAATGTCTCCTCTTCAAGGATGTTCCTGGGGATGGGACCACGCGGACCGTCCAAAACTCTCAGCAGCCCCGTTCCGCCCCCACCCCCATACGGTTACTATTGCAGATACAATTCCTGTTTTGCAAAAGAGGAAACAGAGTCACTGAAGGAAAGTAACTTCCCCAAGATCACGGAGAAGACAAGTGCAGCACTCCTCCAACTATGTTCTTATAATAAGCGATCACACTCCGCCCCCCAAGAGGGTTCTGTGGTCAAGTAAACTTTGGAAATGTTATCTGCTTGGAGAGGCTGGGGCAGAGCCCCAGCAAAGTCCTGTGTGTCAAGACCCTTTTCTTTTTTTTTTTTTTTTAACGTTTATTTATTTCTGAGACAGAGAGAGACAGAGCATGAACGGGGGAGGGGCAGAGAGAGAGGGAGACACAGAATCCGAAACAGGCTCCAGGCTCTGAGCTGTCAGCACAGAGCCCGAGTTGGGGCTTGAACTCACAGACCGTGAGACCGTGACCTGAGCCGAAGTCGGACACTTAACCGACTGAGCCACCCAGGCGCCCCTAAGCTCCTTTTTCAATAACACTAAGACATCATTTGTCTTTGTCTCTCTTATTCGCTCACGAGTGAACAGTGGCTTTTACCAGAGCGGGACGTTTCTGTGACATAGGCTGTCACAACAAGACGAACGCTGAAGCCGAAGGGAGAACCCACCTGTCCTCCAGGAAGCCAGACATTAAGTGGATTTGCAGAAATGTTCCTCGTCCCACAGAGCGTTCTTTTGGAAATGTGCTTTGCGTCAGGAACGCCATTTACGTTAACATGCTTCTTGTTGTCCTTGAACAAGGAATTAAGGATTTTTAATTTTTCTGTTTGAATGTCTCCTACGGTAAATATCAGCAGCTATAACCCATACAAACGAAAGCTCTTTGAGGGTCTTCAACAAACGTGAAGGGTGCACAAGCCTCCTGCTGGCAGAAAATTTGAGAATTGTGGCTTCGGGAGCGAGCTTTCTTACAAACTGCCTTCGACGTCTTTGAACTGTCGATAATTCCGTTCTATGTGCTCTGAGCTGCAGGCTGGTTCTCCGGGTTGAGGAAATCCCTCCTCCTGGCTGGTCAGCGGGGGTGACATCTTTAGATTTCACGGGTTTTACTTTGTTGTTGTTGTTAAATAAGGGAGATGCCTTCTGGCCCATTGCTTTCGTTGGCTTGGGTTTGATATTCATTCACCAAACGCTTATTGGGCGCCTACTGTGTTCCAGGCACTGTTTTAGACACCGAGATACAGCAAACGACTAAACAAACACAGACCCCAGTCTTGAGGAGCTTTCTGTTATTTGACAGCAGCACTCAAGGCTTTTGCCAAAGGAACAAATAATTAGTCATGGTTCTGTGCATCTGACAGGAAGTATGGCTAACCCGTCTTCTGGTACAGAGCTCCCCAAAGTGCGGGATACCTGTGCCTTTGGTGGGAAGTGAGATGATTCTGGGGCGCCTGGGTGGCTCAGTCGGTGAAGCGTCCGACTTCGGCTCAGGTCCTGATCTCGCGGTTCGTGGGTTCGGGCCCCGCATCGGGCTCTGTGCTGATGGCTCGGAGCCCGGAGCCCGCTTCGGATCCTGTGTCCCCCTCTCTCTCTGCCCCTCCCCGGCTCACGCTCTGTCTCTCTCTCTCAAAAATAAATACACGTTAAAAAAAAAAATTTACGGAAGGGAGACGATTTGGGGTGGCACATGGACACAGCATCACACGGCTTTGAAGCATAGTGAGAAAGTTATTTCCTTTCCAATTTCCTTTTAGTTACTTCAAAGAGAACAATCTCAGGGTGCCCCTAATAAGACAGACACCAACACTTTCCTAGACTTGCTGATTCCCCCCACCCCCAATTTCCTCTTTTCCCAAAGCGTGGGCCCCAGGCGCGGAGCTTTCAGCACGTCTCTAGAATCTAAGAAGACTGTTTTTGCACCAGCGATGAATTCAATCGTGGGTCCCCGTTGGGGCCCGCGTTCACTGGGGCCAAAAGGGTCTCAGCGCTAATGCCGTGGTTCTCAAAGCGTGGAAGCCAGACCAGCACCATCACCTGGGAACCTGTTGAAAAATGAAAATCCCTGGGTTCTCATTTCGGACCCACCGAGTCAGAGACTCTGGAGGCGGTGACCAGTAGTACCTCCCCTGACCTGGTGACTCTCTGATCCTGTTAAATTTGCGAACCGCTGCTCTGTGGGGTTCATGCTTCCGCTGGACCAATGGACAGCCATCTTAGCTCAGTCGAGGCAGCTGGCCAGGGCACCTGCACCCCCTCTTACCATGTCCAGCTGTTTGTGGGTGTCCTCCAGGGACACGGCGGCGGTCTCCTTCAGCTGCTTGCTCACGATCTGGAAGAGGTTCAATGCCGCCATCTTGATGGTGCCAAGCAAGAGGGTCTTCTTGGCGGCCGTGTTCTGGATGTGTGCCCAGCGAGATTCCTGGGGAGGCGCCGGGCCGGGGCATGAGCAGGCGTGTGTGTGTGTGTGTCCCTTGCTCACCCAGAAGCCCCCACCCCCACGCTCACCCAGACGATGACGTCGCTGCGGGCTCGGTCAAAGCGCATCTGCAGACGCGCCAGCTCGTTGTTGTGCTGCAGGATCTCGTCGTCCTTCTCCTCCATGTAGCGTGCCAGCCGTGCCTTGGCGCGCTCGATCTTCTCCTGGCCCTCCTGCGCCGACTGCATGAGGTCGTGGTGCATGCTTATCAGCGTCTTGTAGCGTGAAATCACCTCGTGGATCTCCTCGAACTGCAGAGGGGGCTCCCGTCACGGCACGGCCGCCCCCCAGGCCCGCCTGCCAGGTCCCTGGCTGGATGCCTCAGCCTAGTGGGGAGACCCCCGGCCAAGGTCAAAGGGCAGAGGCCGTGAGGAGTCCCCCCGCTGGCCCTCCTGGGTTGGTATGGGCCATGGGACAGGTGTCGGGGGCACGTGCAATCGGGAGCTAGGGTCCTCAGTCTGCACGTGGCAATCACCTGGGAGCTTTACATTTTTTTTAATGTTTATTTTGTTTTTGAGAGAGAGGGATCGAGAGAGACAGAGTGCGAGCAGGGGAGGGGCAGAGAGAGAGAGGGAGAGAGAGAGAATACCAGCCGGCCTCCACACTGTCAGCACAGAGCCTGACGTGGGGCTCGAACTCACAAACCGTGAGATCTCGACCTGAGCCGAAATCAAGAGTCGGAGGCTTAACGGGCTGAGCCACCCAGGCTCCCTTCCACCAAGACGTTCGTTTTAATAAACACGAGGGGGTCTGAGGGGGTCCCTGGCACCCGAATTTTCCACAAAGGTCCCCCAGCTGGATTCTAGAGGACCTGGTGGTTGGGGCTTGGGGGGGGGGGCGGGGAAATGCATTTTGAGATGTCTCCCAAGGCAGTAATGACCATATCCAACAAGAATGTACCCAGAACCATTTGTAAGCCAGGCCGGATGCTAAGCGCTAGGCCCAGAGCAGGAGATAAGAAAGGCAGACCCTGCTCCTAGAAAGCCTGAAACTCGGGGTGGTACAGAGTGAGGACAGACAGACAGGGAAAGAGTTACAACTCCGAGTGATAAGCCCTATCTAGGACTGGAGGATGGGGCCCGCCAAAGACTGTAGGGTAGTATCTTCAGCCCAAGACTCTCTGGTATTTGTTCACACTTACTGAGGTCCGCCTCCAGCTGGGGGCTGGAGAGGGCACCGGCGGGGCGGGTGGCCTGCCGGGCTCGGCTGTCCCCTCCAGCACGGTGCCGGGCCGTGACATTCTGACCCGACCCTGCAGACCACGGGCAGCAGAACAGAAGCCCTGTGGCCCTCTCTCCGTAGAAGGTGGCGTGGGCACCCGATCCAGGATGCCAACTCACCTCCCCAGGGGTTTATCGGAGGGGGCCTTCCGGCTGCCCAGGGGACACGCCCTGAGAGCCTTCTCCATCTCGTGACATTCCCAGTGACAGACTGGCTTCCGGGAAGTGCCCTGTGGGCCTTTCCATCAGCATGCCCCTGTGGGGGAGGGACCACCCAACCCGGCATTAGAGGAGGTGGGGACAGCCAGCAAAGGTTTCCTGGGGTGGCCAAAGTGAGGCCAGAGGTATGAACATAGCCGGCCAGGCGGGGGCAGGTGGGGGAAGGCGAGGACAGGTAAGGAAGCTGCCAGCCCAATGATGACAGGGGTGGGGCGGGGGTGTGTGGCAGGTTTAGGACGAATAGCCTGGGTTCAAGATGGGGACGGAGAGGTCCACCTGCAGGAAGTAAAAAAAAAAAAAGAAATGCCCCGTGAACCCGGAAGAGGAGAGTGGACTTCCTCCATTCAAGGATTCTAAGAAGCAGAGAGAGAACGTTACGTCCGCATTTCCGGAAGTTCACCGAGTCCACGACCCAAGAGCACATGACAGTTAAGTTGAACGGAGCTGGAGCTCCCAAGGGTACTCAGTGTTGATGTCAAAGGGTCTGGGGTGCCCACCTGCAGAGGCTCCCGCTGTTTAAGGATGGGACACTCCGGGGGCACCTGGGTGGCTCAGTCGGTTAAGCGTCCCACTCTGGATTTCGGCTCAGGTCGTGATCTCGAGGTTCGTGGGTTCAAGCCCCGCCCGCGTCGGCCTCTGTGGTGACAGTGTGGAGCCTGCTTGGGATTTTCTCTCTCTGTCTCTCTCTCTCTCTCTCTCTCTCTCTCTGCCCCTCCCCCCAATGAACAAATAAACTTAAAAAATAAACAAGTAAAGACGGGACATTGAAACATCAGCCAGAGTGAGCGCAAAGGATCACAGCACACCAAATGTGTCAACAACCCACGGATTCGTAGCGATACCAACAACATTACAGGTCACTTTTGGAAGCTGCCAGGGAATCCGTTCATTAATGTGAAAGCGGGAATATAGAGTCCGGCACTTAACAAGCCTTTCCCTTAGGACTCACGAGGTCATCAAAGGTAGCTGATGAAAGGAAGAGCCCGTCTATGATATCTTTCTCCCGGTGGTAGTTTTCTCACTAATACGTGAAGAAGGGAAGACAGAACATTTCCAGCTCTAGAAGGATCTTCCACCCCCTTATGCTTCAGTAGCTGCTCGCCCACTATCAGAGAAACCAGAATTGTGGATTCTATCACCAAGGATTCACTTGTGCCTCTTTTTAAATATATCAGCAGGATCATACGTACTCTTTTCTGTTCGGCTTTTTAAAAAAATTTTTAAAAATATTTATTTATTTTTGAAAAAGAGAGAGAGACAGAGGGTGACTGAGGGAGGGTCAGAGAGAGAGGGAGACACAGAATCCGAAGCAGGCTCCAGGCTCCGAGCTGTCAGCACAGAGCCTGACGCGGGGCTGAACTCACAGACCGCCAGATCGTGACCTGAGCCAAAGTCGGGTGCTCAACTGACTGAGCCACCCAGGTGCCCCTGTTTGGATTCTTTTGATCAGCAGAATCATGTATGTGACACTTGAAAAACAAACATCCCAACCAAATGCCGTGTGGGGACCTTGTTTGGACCATGATTGGAACGAACCAATTGTACAAAAAAGCACATGTGCAACAGTTGGGGACATTTCAATGTTGACTGGATATTTAATATTAAGGAGTTACTGTCACATTTTTACGAGGTGTGACAATGGCATTTCCCTTATCTTGGAGAGTCACATATTGAAATACGTAGAGGCTAAAAAACATATCATTTGCTTCAAAATGGCGGAGGTGGGAAGAAGGTATGGGGGATGATAGGATGAGTTGATAATTGTTGGACTTATGTGGTGAGTAACGGGCATTCAGTAGACTATTTTTGTATACGTTTGAAATTTTCCATAATTAAAAAGATTAGTGTTTTTAATTTTTTATTTATTTTTACATTTTTTTAAATGTTTATTTTTGAGGGAGAGAGAGAGAGAGAGAGAGCAGGGGAAGGGCAGAGAGGGAGGGAGACACAGAATCCAAAGCAGGCTTCAGGCTCTGAGCTGTCAGCACAGAGCCCGACGTGGGGCTCAAACTCACAAACTGCGAGATTAAGACCTGAGCCGAAGTCACTTAACCAATGGAGCCACCCAGGCGTCCTTATTTTTACATTTTTTAATGTTTATTTATTTTTGAGAGACTGAGAGAGACAGAGCGCAAGCAGGGCAAGGAGCAGAGAGAGAGAGAGAGGCAGACACAGAATCGGAAACAGGCTCCAGACTCAGAGCCATCAGCACAGAGCCTGACTTGCGGCTCCAACTGTGAGATCATGACCTGAGCTGAAGTCGGATGCTCGACCAAATGAGCCCCCTGGATCTTTGGATACGTAATACGTCACCAAAATAGTAAAAGCAGGCATGAGAATGAGCAGTTTAAAAATCAGGATTCTGGTTACCTCCACAAAGAGGGGAGGAAGGATGGGGCTTGGAAGGGGGGGGCTCCCAAGGGCTTTCAATTAAAGACAGGGTTTTATTTAAGGAAACAGAACCGGGGGGAAATACTAAGATTTGACAAAGCTGTGACGCCTACTTGGGTGCTGTGATATATTTCTCTGTACTTTTCAGTATGCTTAGAATATTTCGGAAGACATAACGGAAGAAGGAAAGAAGAATGGAAGAAGGAAAAAGAGAGAAAGAAAGAGGGGCGGGGGGGTCACGCTGGCTGTAGAAAGAGGGACAGGCTGGTGACCAGGAATAAGGCTGTGTTGAACTCCTCCGGATGAGGGATTGAGGTACCTTGGGGGTCTGGATGGGGAAGGGACAGGGGCCAGATTCCAGAAATATTTCGGAGGCAGGATAGGTCAGATCTGCAGATTGATGGCTGCAGGGAGGGGGGAGGGGAGGGGTGAGGATGAGTCCTATCTTATCATTTATCTGCTGCTTTGATACGTGGCCTTCCCTCACTACCCACCCCCGGGGACGAACTGAACCATTTACTACACAACCTAAGGATCCACCTTAGAATGGAGGGCGTAACACAGATCTGGGCCTCACGCACAGATAAATCAGTTCTACATGGAAGCTGCTGGAACTTTAAAAAGCGGAGCATCCTTTGCGTCCCGGCTCTGCCCTCAGGACCCAGATCCACAACCCCCACGGAGGACACACTTCAGGACTGGCTCCCTCTGGGGAGGGGGCCCTGCCTGCTGCTGTCACCAGGGGGGCGTGGGGAGACGGGCGGCCTGGGAGGCATCCATGGGAGGTCTTGGGGGGGGGGATGCCCAGGGAGAAAAGTGGAGGACCACTGAAGGAAGGGGCTGGGCAGAGGAGCCGGGAGGAGGCTGAGGAGGAAGGCCCAGAGGCGGGAGGAAAGTAGGAGACAGGAGGGGAGCCCCTGTTCGAGGAGGAGGTCGGGGAGCCCCGTGCAGGCGGGTAGTGGCCTCTGTAGCTCTGTGCTGGGTTCGGCATCTGCTACCTTCTCCCCCTTGTCTCCACTGCCTCTCGGGTCAACAAAACGACCCGGGGGCGAGGGCAGGGAGGGTTGGGCTCAGGCCACATCCGGCCGCAGGCAAAGCTTATCACACACACACACACACACACACACACACACACACACCCCTCCCCAGCCGCTCCCGCCCCCCCCTCACCTCCGAGTGCTCCACCACCTTCTCCAGGTACTTGTTGAAGACGGAGAACTCCTGCATCCTGGTGCTCAGCCGCTGGTGCCGCAGCCGCAGGGCCCCCATCTCCTGCTTGACCTTGGCCAGCTCGCGCACCCGCTGCCTCTTCAGCTCGCGCTCCTTGTTGGCTTTCTTCAGGGCGCGGATCCGTTTCTGGTCGTTCTCCTGGGTGGGGGGGGGAGGGGGACGGGAAGAGGGGAGGTGGCACCTGTCACACCCTGGTGCTGCCCTTCCCCCGGCGAGGCCCTCGCCCCTCTCTTGGAAACGCTGGGGGTCCAAGCCTAGGGGGCTGGGGTAGGAGGCAGGCGGGGCCAGGCCGCGCTCTCATAGCTCACACTGAAGCCCAGGAGGTGGTGCCCTGAAAGACGGACATGAGGCTCAGCTCTGGCCATCGGGCTGACCCCCCCTTCTCCTTCATCCCGCAAAGTCCTCCCCCCCCCACCCAGAGATCAGGGGCCACACCCACCCCTCCCAGTGCCCCCACGTGGCTCCTTTCCCTCCTCGGGGGCTCCCGGTATTCCACACGGATGGAAAGTGTTTGGAAGCAGGTGAAGGCACACGTGACATTTGCCCTGTGCCCCGGGGGCCCCCCAGAGGATCGAGGGTCCCCTAAACCAGCGGCTCTCAAGTCCGGCTGCGTATCACAATCCCCTGGGGAGCTTTTTATTTTATTTTCATATTTTTTTAATGTTCATTTCGTTTTGAGACAGAGAGAGCACAAGCAGGGGAGGGGCAGAGAGAGAGAGAGGGAGACACAGAATCGGAAGCAGGCTCCAGGCTCGGAGCTGTCGGAGCCCAGAGCCCGACGCGGGGCTCGAACTCACGAACCACGAGATCATGAGCTGAGCCAAAGTTAACCAACTGAGCTGCCCAGGATCTCCCTCGTCCCCCCCGGGGTTGCAAGCAAACAGACACCCAGGGGTCCATATTTGTAACAATTTTTTTTTTTTTTTTAGGATTCCCACGCTGTGGAACCTCTGGCAGCTATTTGGAGGGCCTCTCACCCCCAAATCTCCTGCCGCCCCAACCACGCGCCACTAGCTTTTCTCTGGCCTGTGGGAAGGACTGGACCCCGGAGGCCGCCAGCTTCTTTCCCACGTGGATTACGCACAGAGCAAGACCGGAAACGCTTAAGAGCAGGGGTCCCCCGTGGGATCACCCCTGGGAGCTGGGCCAGGCCCCTCAGGGCCCCATCAGTGCTGGCTGGAGCTGGTCTGGACACATCCGGATGGTTCAATCCTCCTCTGAGGACGGATGGAGAGGAATTGGATTGTGAGGCCTGGGCCTGGTCCTTCAACCAACCCCTGCCTGGTCTTCTCGGTTCAAGGACGGAGGGGTGGCTGAGTGGCGAGGAATAAAATTCTACCCGGTTCCCCTTTGTATCCCCATGTGCCTCACCCTGCCGCGGCACACCCATTTATTCGTCATCATCCACCCATCCATCCATCCGTTCATTCATTCGTTCACTGGAGACACTGTGTGTTCCAGGGAAACAAGAAATTACGAACGGTATTGAGGACGCGCAGGGAGAAGCCCCAGGCGCCGCTGAGCCTCAAAGAGACATTTAACCGGGGTGACGAGTGGGCAAGAGCAAGGAGGAGGAGGAGGAGGCCAGTTTGCGAGGGTGGGTTCCTCCCCCCGGCCCCTCACACCTGGATGAACTGCTCGAACTTCTGGATGTGAGCCTTCAGCTGGGCCTCCTTGGTACCCAGCTCCTCCCAACGCAGATTCAGGGTTTCCATCCGGCGCCGAAACGTCTTGGGGGTTGGGGAGGGCAGAGGGGTCAGGAGGGCCCCTCCCCCCGCCCCGCCCCTCCCTCCCGGGCGCCTCTGTCCCCAGGCCTGCCCGCCCAGGACACTGCTCCCCTCGAGGGTCAGGTCCTTCCTCTCTCCTCCCTGGGAACACAGAAGCTTCACCAGGACTCCCAGCTCTGGCCGCCCACACAGAGGAGGACTGTCCCGGGGCTCTGAGCCCCGGGGCCCTTCCTGCCCTCCGCGCCTCCAGTCCCCCACCTCCTTCTTCTGCTCCATAGCAGTGTGCATGATCTTGGCCTCTTTCTTCTTCTCCAGGAGCCGGATGGATGGGGACCCCGACTGCTCCTCAATGTTGGGGAACTTCCTGCCCAAGACAGGGGCAAGACAGGCCGGTGGGTTCCGAGCGCCTGGGGCGGGCCGGGGCTGGCGGTAACCGGTGGACACGGAGGGGGAAGGGGGTCCTGTCCCCCACGGGAGTGAAAGGGACGGTGTGTTGAGAGGGGACAGGGCTGTGCTGCTGCCTGGGAAGCACGCTGGGGCAGGGCGATGAGGACTGGTGGGGGGCGGTGGGGAGGGGCGCAGGGTTGTAGGAAGTGGAGGGGACGGGCTGGGAGGTGGGGGGTGTGGGGGGCACTCACTGCAGCAGCTGTAGTAGCCTCTCCCCATACTGTAGCCGGAAGTACTCGGCCAGCTCGTCCTCCTCCATGATGCCCAGGCTCATGCTGGTGGTGACCCGATGGGCCAGGCGGCCGGATCCTCGCAGTGAACCGGTGGCTGGGGGGGGGCTGGGGGGGGGGGCGGGGCGGTAGCCGGGCTCTTGCTTCTCCCTTCCTCCTGCTTGTCAGGGTCCCCCGGAGGGTGGGTGTCCGAGACCCGGGAAAGACGGCTGGACACCTGCGGTGGGCAGCTCAGAATGATGTATTGGGAAGTGAAGGGAGATCTGGTTACCTAGCAACGGCTCTCCTGGTTCTGTGGACCACCCACTGGAACTCAGGCTTTGCTCTCTGACCCTTGTCCCCCCTGACCCCAGTCTTGCTGGAATCCCGCCCCCCTGCTCCTGCATTTACCCCCCCAGGAGCTTGGGGAGGAAGTTAGGACTGAATAGATGCTAGTGTCCAGGCCTGGGAGGGAGGGTCTGGGTGGCCATGGCCCAAGAGGGGGTTTTGGTAGAGGGGTGTCCTTGGGGGTTCAGGTGTGTGTGTGTGAGAGAGAGAGAGAGTGGGGGGGGGATGAGGGAGGGACTGGAGCTGGGACAGATGGCCCAGAAGAAAAGGAGGCAGGGGTGGGGGCCTGCAGGAGGGTGGGAGGAGGCCCGAGCTTGAGAACCAAGTGGTGGGCGAGGGAGGGATGCGCGTGGGGATAGGCGGGGAGCCTGGGGACCAAGGAGGCCCACTGGGGGGTGGGGGGGGTGGGGGGGTGGGGAGGCGGGCGCCGAGGAGTCCGGGGCGGGGTGGGGGTGGGGGGCGACGGCGGCGACCTCGAGTCGTTGCTGCGGGACACGGTTCCCGGTTCCGCACTGTCCCCTCTGCTCCCCGCCGGCGCCTGCAGCGGACTCGGCCCCTCCGGGTCTGGGGACGGGGGTCCCTCCAGGGAAGGGCGGCGCCCCCCAGTGGGCGAGCCCTCCCCGCGGCACTGCCGGTCCTCTGGTGCCCCCTGCTGGCCGCCTGACGCCGCACCTTTTCCGGCTCCCCAGCGCCCTTGGCGCTGACCGCTGTTGGGGGGGGGGCGGGGCGGGGATGAGGGGGAACACGACGGCACCCCCACCCCCACCAGCCTCTCAGCCAATACGGGTTCTCACCGGGAGCGCCCCCAAAGAAACAGGCCCACAGCAGGATGGCAAGAGCGCCAGTGAGGACGGGACGCTTCGCAAAAGGGGACGCTTCTCTCTTTGTTTATTCCTAGAGCCCAGCACGGTCTTCGTTTGGGGTTTACCCTCTTTCCCCCTCCTCGGGGGCTGCCTGTTTCTCGAGTCACCTGTTTGCCCTGGTACATGGGCACGTGCCTGGTTGCATCTATGGCATCAGGTGGCCCAGGGTCAGGTCGGCGCCGACAGGCAGCTGCTAAGGAAGGCATCCTCTCGACTGCGCGTGCACCCCGCCTGTCTGGGAGCCCTTTTGGTTGCTTCCTCTGTACCCCGCACGGGAATCTTCCTCTCCACTACCCATCCCTCTTTGGGCTCCCCCTGCCCTCCCAGGGGCCTTGGGGAAGACGCAGGGCTGTCTGGGATTCACAGATTCCTTGCCTGGGTGAGCCCAGCTTCCCCTCCCCGCTGCCCCCAGCCCTCGTCCATATTGATGTTTGCCCTTGAGGCATCTCGCAGGAGCTCCTGTTGGCTTTAGGTTGTTGGAAAACAATTAGGCATTTCTGTGTTTTTGGTCAGGTCCCATCCTCCCTCTGAGACAATTAACTGCTTAAAAAGGAGAGGAGGAAAATATCAGGAGAAAAAAAAAAAAAAGATCTAGGTTAATGTCTTAAAAAATGTTATCCCGCCAGGCAGAACAGCATAGTGCTGGGTGCACAAACAAGCTCTGGATGGGAAGAAAACACTTTTTGTCTACGTTGTGTTCCATCCCATGTGTGTCTCAGGTTCCCTGTAAGTGGAATCACACGGGCGAATTGTATTAAATAGGTTTCAAAATGGTTGTTACAGAAGAACTTGTATGGGTCAAGTATATTTTGTTAGTTGCTGTAATAAACAATGGCTTAACAAGGTCCAACTTTGCCCAGTGCTCCCCGCCCCCCCCCCTTGAGATGATCCTGTGTCTTTTATCTTTCGCTCTGTGAACACAGTGTCTCACACGGATTGATTTTCTCATGTTCCACCTACCTTGCATCCCCAGGGATCGATCCCACTTGGTCTTGGGGTCCCCTATTTTTGAAGAGTTGTTGAATTCAGTTTGCTAGTATTTTATGGAGGACTTTGACATCTGTGTGCATCAGAGACACTGGCCTGTAGTGTTCTTGTGGTGTCTTTGCCTGACTTTGGTATCTGCGTGATGCTGGCCTCATAAAATGAGTTTGGAAGTGTTCCCTTGCCTTCTATTTCTCGGAAGAGTTTGAGATGGTTTGGTACTTCTTTGAATATTTGGTAGAATTCAACCGTGCAACCATGAGGGTCTTGGGCTTTTCTTTCCAATTTTCCGCTTTCTCTCCAGCTGCTTTTGGGGAGGGGTGCTTTTCCCAGATGCCCCCCCCCTCCCCAGTCTCCGTCCTCTCTCCGCCCACAAAATGGGTTCCCTACCTTTCGGGGCTTCTCGCTCCCCAAGTTCAGCTCTTCGTGTCGCGTACCTGCTGAATTCTGTGGTTCAGGTTGTGCAGACTGTTGTGTTAATCTTCCAGTCGGTTTTCTAGGCGTGTAGGATGGTTCAGTGTTGGTCTGGCTGTATCTCGTGGACGCGAGACACACGAAAAGCCTCCATGCTGTCCTGCCATCTTGGCTCCTTGGCTTTTCTGTGTTTGGAGGTTTTAAATGTTTTTTCTCCTGCCTGTAAGTTTATTTATTTTGAGAGAAAAGGTGTGAACAGAGCAGGGGCAGAGAGAGAGGGAGAGAGAGAATCCCAAGGAGGCTCCGTGTTGTCAGCACGGAGCCCGATACGGGGCTGGATCCCACAAACTGGGAGATCATGACCTGAGCTGAAACCCAGAGTCGGATGCGTAAGGGACCGAACCACCCAGGCGCCCCGTGTCTATTTTTTGTTGATTCACTCTTGGTAAGTTGTATGTTTCGAGCAATTTATCCATCTCTGGGCTATCCAGTTTAGATCCATGTAATTGTTCATAATAGGCCATTATCTTTTTTATTTCTTTTTTTTTTAATTTTTAATGTTTATTTATTTTTTAGAGAGAGAGAGAGAGCGAGCAGAGAGGCAGGGAGACAGAATCCGAAGCAGGCTCCAGGCTCCGAGCTGTCAGCACAGAGCCCGACGCGGGGCTCGAACTCGCAGACCACGAGACCATGACCTGAGCCAAAGTCGGAAGCTCCACCGACTGAGCCACCCAGGTGCCCGTGATAATTTTTAAGTTTCCTTTTGATTTCTTCTTTGACCTAGTGGTTGTTCAAGAGTCTGCAAATTTAAGTTACACATGGCTATTCAACTTAAATGTAAAAGTAAGAGACGTAGCAGGATATCCAGTGAAGGCGGCATGGCTCTGTTTTCTGCGTCTGTCAGAATATAGCCTTGATTCAGTGAGATGCGTAAGCCACATGTAAGTCTCCGGACACTCCGTAAGTTTAAGTTCTGACCAGAAGCATTTGGAGCCTTCATTTCCCCGCATCCTCACCAACACCGTATATTACCAATCTTTGAATTGTTTGCCAGTCGGGTGAAAATGATACTCCGTTGTTGTTTTAAATTAATTTCCTCTAATTTTTGGTGAGGCTATGCACCTTTTCATACACAGAGCCATTTCTCCTTCTGTGCGTTTCTTACTTGCATTTGATGCGCATTGTTGTGTTGTATTTTCATTGGCTTACAGGATATAATCTATATGTAAAATTTCAGATATATTGATTATATAGGCTGTATCAACTCTGGGTAGCGATCTTACATTTTGGATGCTCTTTTCCACCAATCCTAGTATTTTCGAGTCAGTTGGATTGGCATTCGGTAAAACAAGAGGCAGGGAAGGCAACGAAGGGCCCAGCTGGCCAACGGCTAGTAACCCAAGCTGACTTACAAATCACCAGGAGAATGAGCTCTACCTTCTTAAAAGCAGAGACGGCACCAAGCAGGAGAGGAGGGGACAACCCTGTGCCCCCATCACACGAGGTACAAGATGTGCAGTCCCCAAGAACGTTTTGAGCGCTTAGGCTCAGGGCGGACCCTTTTATTAACAAGCCTAAGTCCACCCCTTTGTGAGTTCATTCATCGGCATTGCACAGACTCTTCCCAAACTTCCGTGAGACCTTACTTGCCTCCTCGGCACGCGGTTTATGGTATCAGGGACGTCGGGAGGGGTCCTGTGATGGAACCAGGCTGGAGTGGGACCCACCCAGCTTGAATAACCGGGTTCTTGGCTCAACCACTCTGGTGGGTACAGAAACCTCAACCTTCTGTAGTCTTCTCCTCCTCCTTGTCATCTTGTTTATGTCTCTCAGTCTCTCCTCTGAATTCGTTGACTTTGGTCATTCAACACCTACTGACTATACACAGTCAATTCCCTCCTGCCATACAATAGCTTCCTCTTAGGACCAATACTGCCCAACATATATACGCAAATATTTTTTCCCAGCTTATTGGTTGTTTTTTAATGTGCTGGGGGTTTTTTATCATAGAAATTTATTTATTTATTTATTTATTTTAACGTTTATTTATTTTTGAGACAGAGAGAGACAGAGCATGAACGGGGGGAGGGGCAGAGAGAGAGGGAGACACAGAATCAGAAACAGGCTCCAGGCTCTGAGCCATCAGCCCAGAGCCTGACGCGGGGCTCGAACTCACGGACCGCGAGATCGTGACCTGGCTGAAGTCGGACGCTTAACCGACTGCGCCACCCAGGCGCCCCTTTATCATAGAAATTTAAAACATTTATCCAGCCAAATCTGTCGATCATTTTTTTTGGCGGGGGGTGGGGAGGGCTTTGATCTTTTGTTTAAAAAAGTCTTTCAGGGGCGGCTGGGTGGCTCAGTCGGTTGAGCATCCGACTTCGGCCCAGGTCATGATCTCACGGTTCCTGAGTTCGAGACCCGCGTCGGGCTCCGACAGCTCGGAGCCTGGAGCCTGCCTCAGATTCTGTGTCTCCCTCTCTCTCTGCCCCTCCCCGACTTGTGCTCTTGTCTCTCTCTCAAAAATAAATAAACATGAAAAAAATTTTTAAAAATTAAAAAAGTACATTTATTAAAAAAAAAGTCTTCCAAACTCAAAATTATAAGTGTATGCCAACCCATTTACTTTTAGAATTATGCTTATTTTATTTTATTTATTTTTTTTTTTTTAAATTTTTTTTTCAACGTTTTTTATTTATTTTGGGGACAGAGAGAGACAAAGCATGAACGGGGGAGGGGCAGAGAGAGAGGGAGACACAGAATCGGAAACAGGCTCCAGGCTCCGAGCCATCAGCCCAGAGCCTGACGCGGGGCTCGAACTCACGGACCGCGAGATCGTGACCTGGCTGAAGTCGGACGCTTAACCGACTGCGCCACCCAGGCGCCCCGAATTATGCTTATTTTAAAATGTTGCTTTGGGGGGGCATTTGGGTTGCTCAATCAGTTGAGTGTCTGACTCTTGATTTTGGCTCAGGTCGTGATCCCAGGGTTGTGGGATCGAGCCCCGTGTTGGGCTCTGTGCTGAGTGTGGAGCCTACTTGAGGTTCTCTCTCTCCCTCTGCCCCTCTCCCCGGCTAAAATTTAAAAAAATAATAAAATGAAATGTTATTTTTAACCGTGGTAAGCATGCATCACATAAAATTGACCATCTTGGGGTGCCTGGGTGGCGCAGTCGGTTAAGCATCCAACTTTGGCTCAGGTCATGATCTCACCGTTCACGAGTTCAAGCCCCGCATCGGGCTCTGAGCTGTCAGCACAACTGCTTGAGATTCTGGAGCCTGTTTCAGATTCTGTGTCTCCCTCTCTCTCTGCCTCTGCCCCAGTCATGCTCTCTTTCTCTCTCTCAAAAATAAATAAAACATTAAAAAAGTCTTTTTGAATTTTTAAAAAATATTGACCATCGTAACCATTTTTAAGTATACCGTTTAGGATTGCTAAGTATCTTCATATTGTGGAGCTACCAACCTCCAGAACATCTTCATCTTGCAAAACTGAAACTCTGTACCTATTAATCAACATCTCCCCAGTTCCCCCTCCTCCCCAGTCCCTGGAAACCACTAGTATACCTTCTGTTTCCATGCATTTGTCGACTCTAGGGGCCTCAGATAACTGGAATTATACAGCATTGTCCTTTTGTCATTGGCTTATTTCAGTCATCATAATATCCTCAAGGTTCACTTATATTGGAGCATGTGACAGGATTTCCTTCCTTTTCAGGACCAATAATACTCCATTGTATATATACACCACACTTGATGTCTCCATTCATCTGTTGAGAGACCCTTGACGTGGGTCCACCTTTTGCCAATTGCGAACGAGGCTGCTATGAACACGTTTGTGCAGATACCTCTTTGAGAACACGCTTTCAGTTCTTCTGGGTACGTATCCAGAAGTGGGGTCGCTGGGTCATATGGTAATTCGGTTTCCAATATTTTGAGGAAGCACCGTACTCTTTTCCATAGCGGCCCCACCATTTTACATGTCTACCAGCAGCGCACAAGGGTTCCAATTTCTGCGCATCCTCACCAACTCCTGTTATTTCTGGTTTTTCGATAGTAGCCACCCTGCTGGGCTGTGAGGTGATATCTCCTTGTGAAATTATATTATCTGTTAATTAGAGGAGTAATACACGAGTATATTCTCGTTAGACATCATTCAGATGCCAATGATACAGCTGGAGCCCAATTTATCCACCATCCAACCTCGTTTCCCAGAGGGACCGTGCACTCAACGAAGACTTGTGTTGAGGACCTGTGATGTGGCTGACACTCTTCTAGGTGGGGGGGAATAGAGCAGTGAACAATAAAAAGTCCCCACTGTGACAGTGGTTGAGGCAGGAAGCAGGGAATAAATGGACTCTAGTGATGACATCTGGGGCTGTTGTCTTCAGGGCACTTCCCTCGCTACCACCGTGGGTGACCGTTGGTGAGGAGGTGGGACAAAGGAACCAGTCAGTGCCCACAGACCCAGCCACGCCCCATAAAAACTCCCCCACTGGGTTGTCTATCCTCCAGGCTCCATGGACACAGAACCCAGGGTCTAGGAGCGTTTCAAGAGCTTGAACAATGCTCCAAGTTTCAAGAGCTTGAACAATGCTTGAAGCCAGGAAACGATTATTGGCTCTAAAGTACAAAAAGGAAGCCACGAAATAAAGAAAAAAAATGTTTAATTAAAAGCATACAAATGTAATATTCCAACTTCATGGGTTTTTGACTTCAGCATCCATAAGCATTTCACACATTTGAAAGTAATCTGTGCCTCTGATTTTCTCACTTCTCAAGAATGTCCAATTATGCACAGATTTTTGGAGAAAAATCAAAGCAAATTGCGAACCAAATCGGTTCCTCGTTGACAATTGCCGAAGGGAAATCGTAAAGACCTTCTCACTTCCCCCCTCCTCCAAATTGTGTCTAGTGTCGACGGGAGTGCGTTTTCATTTGTTTGCTATGGCGGGGTTTAGGCCTTAATTGTTTTGTTCCTTGTAGGGTTGGGTTTCTAAAGATGGCGGGGGGGAGGTTTCGCTTCACAGACTTGTGCAAGGCAGCGGCCTCGCGGAACCCAGGAGAGATTCTGTTACTCTCGTTTGGCAGTCTCCGAGGCTGAGCGTGACGGGCACCAACAGTGGAGGTTTCAAGTGAGTCTTGAAGAGAGCTTCTGCCTCTCACTGGCTACTCACCAGCCAACCCTGATCTTGGAGCCCGGCCCCAAACCTCAGCCTGCTCCATGGCTTGTCCTCGAAATAGTAAACGACTCCCTGCTGTGTCCTGACGCCCAATTTCCCAACGCTTGTGTTTCTGAGAACAGAATCCCCACTGGTCCAAACCAACAGCCCTGCTTGGCAGTAACTGAAATCGGCCCTTCCCTTCTGACCTTGATGTTCTAGGACTGTGGCCCTCTCCCTGCAAGCGGGATGCCGGCCGGTGCTCTCGGTCCATCTGTGGGAGCTTCCCCAGTGACCTTGTCACCTAGGAGACACCTACCTGAGTAGGAAGAAGGTTCTCGTGCTGGGCTCCAAGTTATGCCACTCATTTTATTATTCTCCTTGCTGGGACCTGTTCATCAAGGACACTTAGCTTTACTTCAAACAAGAATTTCAGTCGTCTTCAAACGTCAAACTTGGTTTTCAAGAGGTAAAATAATTGCCTTAGAATACATACATATGTAATAAGAGCATAAAGAACCATGGGGAATGGTAATCAACAAATTCAGTTACTACCTCTTGGTGCTGATGGAGGGAGGGTTACTAGAAGTTGGTGGAAAGTAACATTTTAGATTGCGCACTGGGGACACAGTGTTCGTTGTATTATTCCGGGTACTTTTGTTGTGTCAGAAATATTTAATAATAATTTTTACAAATTTTTTATGTTTATTTATTTTTGAGTGAGAGAGAGAGAGAGAGAGAGAGCGCACCAGCTGGGGAGGAGCAGAGAGAGAGCGAGACACAGTCAGAAGCAGGCTCCAGGCTCTGAGCTGCCAGCACAGAGCCCGACACGGGGCTCAGACTCATCGTGACCTGAGCCGGAGTCAGACGCTTAACCGACTGAGCCACCTGGGCGCCCCTTTAATAATAAATTGGAAAGGAAATGCTTTTTCTTCTGCTCCCATGGTGGTTAATGGTGTTTGTTATTCTCAACACTTGGTTCTCCTCTTAACCTCCTTTCTGATCACTGATTTCCCCTTTCTCTTGTGAACCTCTGCCAGCGTCCTCCCTCTTCCCCTTGTTCCTTGAAACGTGATTGACGTTCCAGCCTCCAAACTTGACATCCTCTCTTGCTAATAACGCTCTCGTTGGGTGTTCCCCCATTACGCCTCTTTATCTCCTTGGAAACTGCGTAGTCTTAAAATACCGATGTCTCTTACCTGCCGCCTCTTCATTTACTGCACAGAATCACAGAACGTTAGGCTAGAACCACTTGAGATCATCTGTTCCAAACTTCTCATCATGTAGAAGAAAAAAAGAAAAAAAGGACACTTGGAGATTTCCGTTCACTTTCAGCAACAGTAAAGCCAGGATTCCAAATGAGGCTGACTTCACGTTTCCCGTAAGATTGAAAACCAGGAGAAGGTCTTTTCTCCTGGCCCTGGAAATGCTGTTGAGGTGGGAGGGAGGCTGAAGCTTCCCTAAACTGAACACAAAAACTAAGAGGAAAATATTTATAATTGCACCAAAAAGAATAAAATACCTAGGAGTAAACTTAGCCAAGGAGGTAAAAGACTTGTATTCAGAAAACTTAAAACATTGCCGAAAGAAGTTGAAGATAACATAAACAAATGGAAGAATTAGGTTAGAAGAATTAATATTGTTAAGATGTCCACACGACCCGAAGTAAGCTACAGATTCAGCACAATCCCTCTCAAAATGCCAACAGCATTTTTCACAGAACTAGAACAGATAAGACTAAAATTTGTATAAAACTACAAAAGACCCCAAATAGCCAAAGCAATCTTGAGAAAGAAAAACAAAGCTGGGGGTATCACAATCTCAGATTTTAAGATCTACTACAAGGCTGTAGTAATCAAAAAGTATGGTTCTGGCACAAAAGTAGACACATAGATCAATAGGACAGAATAGAGAGCCCACAAATAAAACCACACATATATAGCCAATTAATCTATGACAAAGGAGGGAAGAATACACAAGGGGGAAAAGATAGTCTCTTCAGTAAATGGTGCTGGAAACACTGGGCAGCTGCATGCAAAAGTATGAAACCGGACCACTTCCTTGCAATAACTTCTCTGACATTGGCCATAGCAACATTTTTTAGAGATATGTCTCCCGGAGCAAGGGAAACAAAATAAAACAGGAACTATTGTGACCAAATCAAAAATAAAAAGATTTTGCACAGCAAAGGAAACCATTAGTAAAACAAAAGAGGCAACCCACTGAATGGGAGATGATATTTGCAAATGATATACCAATACCCCAGTAAGGATATACAATAAGGGGTTAATATTCCAAATATATAAAGAACTTATACAACTCAACCCCCCCCAAAAAAACCCAATATGATTAAAAAATGAGTAGAGGACCCATAAAGACTTTTTTTTCCCAAAGAAGACATACAAAGGGCCAAGAGATACATGAAAAGATGTCCAACATCATTGATCACCAGCAAAATGAAAATCAAAACCACAATGAGACATTACCTTGCAGGTACCAGAATGGCTAAAATAAAAAAGACAAGAAATTATAAGCATTGGCGAGGATATGGAGAATAAAGCAACACTCATGCACTGTTGGTGGGAATGTAAATTAGTGCAGCCACCGTGGAAAACAGTATGAAGCTTCCTCAAAAAATTAAAAAGAGAACTACCATATGATCTGACAATTCCATTACTGGGTATTTGCCTAAGGAAAATGAAAACACTAGGGGCTCCTGGGTGGCTCAGTCGGTTAAGTAGCTGACTTCAGCTCAGGTCACGATCTCACGGTTCATGAGTTCAAACCCCACATGGGACTCTGGGCTGATAGCTCAGAGCCTGGAGCCTGCTTCAGATTCTGTGTCTTCCTCTCTCTCTGCCCCTCCCCTGATTGTGCTCTCTCTCTCAAAGGTAAGTAATAAACATTAAAAAATTTTTAAAAAAAGGAAAACACTAATACAATAACACTAATTTGAGGGGCACCTGGCTGGCTCAGTTGGAAAAGCCTGCAAGTCAATCTTGGGGTCATGAGTTTGAGCCCCATGTTTGGTGTAGAGATTACTTAAATAAATGAATATTTAAAAAAAATATATATATATATAAACAACCCCCCCAAACCCCACTAATTCAAAAAGATATACGCACCCCCTATGATTATTGCAGCATTATTTATAATTATTTATAAGAACCAAGATATGGAAGCAACCTAAGTGTTCATTGGTAGATGAATGGATAAAGAAGGTGTAAGATTATGTATATATGTGCGTGTGCGTGTGTGTGTGTGTGTAATGAGATCATGCCATTTGTGACAATGTGGATGGATCTAGAGGGTATTAGGCTAAGTGAAATAGGTCAGACAGAAAAAGACAAATACCTTAGGATTTCAATCTTATGTAGAATCCAAAAAAAAAAAAAAAAGAACAACAACAACAAATGAATAAGCAAACAAATTAAAAAAAAAAAAAAAACAGAATCAGACCTATAAGTACAGAGAGCAAACTGACAGTTGCCAGAGGGGAGGTTGAGGAGATGGGCAAATTGGGTGAGTGGGAGATACAGGCTTCCAATGATGGAAGAATGAAGTCACAAAGGTAAGAGGGACAACGTAGGCATATAGTCGGTGGTATTGTCATAGCGTTGTATGGTGGCAGATGGTAGCTACACTTGTGAGCACAATATAACACATAAACTTGTCAAATCACTATATTGTACACCTGAAACTCAAGTCACAGTGTGTGTCAACTCTATTCAAATTTAAAAAAAAGTAAATAAAAAATAAAGAGGAGATTAGGGTAAAATAAAGTCATTAAGGTGGGTCCTAGTTGAGGATGATGGTGTTCTTGTAAGAGAGGAGATCAGGACCCAGGTGTGCATAGAGGGGAGACCAAGGGAAGATTCAGGAAGAAGAAGTCTACCTGCAAACCACGAAGAGATGCTTCAGAAGAAACCAACTCTGCCAACACCTTGAACTCAGACGTTATTGCAAATATCTGTTGTTTAAGCCAAACAGCAACAAAGCAAAAATCTGAGAGGAAAACCCTAGGGAGGCACAAAGTGATCGGGTGTCTCTATCTCTATATATCTCTCTCTGTCTCTGTCTCTCTCGTCAGTCTAGAGCAGAAGAGGGCTGATACCTAGAATAGGGGTCATAGCCTTTCATTTCTCCTCCTCACATTGCGGTGGGGACATTGCTGCATAGAGAGAACTGGCCTCTTTGTGATGTTGAGTCTACCCACCAAAAAACACGGTATGCTTTTTCATTTGTTCCAGTCTTTTTTTCCTTTTGTCCCTTCAACAGAGTTTTAAAGTTTTCTTTATATGGGTCTTGTATTTGTAAATGTATTCTCCTATATTCTATTATTTTGTTGTTGAAAGAGAAAATTCTAAAAGCTTCCCAAGAAAAAACAGATCACCTACAAGAAACAATACACGTGTTGACATCAGACTTCTTAACATCAAACTGGATGCAAGATAACAATGGAGTGGTATTTTCAAAGGACTTAAGAACTTTTTCGGGGGTGCCAGGTGGCTCAGTTAGTTAAGGGTCTGACTCCTGATTTTGACTCAGATCATGATCTCATGGTTCATGAGTTCAAGCCCCACATTGGGCTCTGCACTGGCAGTGTGGAGCCTGCTTGGAATTCTCTCTCTCCTTCTCTCTCTGCCCCTCCCCTATTCCTGCTGTCTCTCTCTCTCTCTCTCCCAAAATAAATAAACTTTGAAAAAAAAGTACTTTTCAAACCCTAGAATTATTTTATGCATTTTAGCTGTTATTAAACATGGCCATGAACTAAAGATATTGTCAGGCACATATATCCTCAAGGGATTTACCGCTTCAAGACCTTCTTTGCTTTTTTTTTAAGTTTGTTTATTTTAGTAATCTCCACACCCAATGTGGGGCTTGAACTCACAACTGCGAGATCAAGAGTCACATGCTCCTCTGAGCCAGTCAGGGTCCCCAAGACTTTCTTCGAAACCATTTAACAAATTATTTTCTTAGTGGCTGCCCTGGGGATTATAATTAGCACTTTAATTGAAAACAATCCAATTTGTATTGATAATAATTTAATTTCAATAGTCGACAAAACTTTTGCTCCAGTATACCTCCAATCCCTAACTCTTTCTTTATGCTATTATTTCATGAAAATTACATCTGTATACATCATAAGCCAATCAATAAGTTTTATAATTATTGCTTTATGCAGTTGTTTTTTTTTTAATTTTTTTTTCAACGTTTACTTATTTTTGGGACAGAGAGAGACAGAGCATGAACGGGGGAGGGGCAGAGAGAGAGGGAGACACAGAATCGGAAACAGGCTCCAGGCTCTGAGCCATCAGCCCAGAGCCCGACGCGGGGCTCGAACTCCCGGACCGCGAGATCGTGACCTGGCTGAAGTCGGACGCTTAACCGACTGCGCCACCCAGGCGCCCCTATGCAGTTGTTTTTAAATGAGATGGAAGAAAAGAGTTATAACAAAAATACATTGGTATTATCTTCTATCATTATGTATATAATTACCTTTACTAGTGCTTTTTATTTCTTCACATGTATTCAAGTTACTGTCTAACGCCCCTTCATTTCAGCCTTAAGGACTCCCTTTAGTATATCTGAGCAGATCTTCTAGTGATGAGTTCTCTATATTTGTTTATCTGGAAATATCTTAAGGACAGTTTTGCTAGGTATAGAATTCTTGACTGATGGTCTTTTCTTCTAACACTTCAAAGATATCATTCCATGGCCTTCTGCCTCCATGATTTCTGATAAGAAGTCAGCTGTTAATCTTTTTGAGGTTCTCTTGTACATGAGAATCAGTTTCCCTTTTGCTGCTTTCAAGATTCTTTTTCTCGGTCTTTGACTTTCATCAGTTGGACTGTGATGTGTCTAGGTGTGGATCTATTTGAATTATTTTACTTGGAGTTTGTTAAGCTTCCTGGATGTGTACAATTAATTGTTTTCATCAGATTTGGGATGTTTTTAGTCATTATTTTTTCAACCATTCTTTATTTCCTTTATGCTTCTCTTCTTCTGGGACTCATATTAGGTGCATGTTGCTGTAATTGATAGTATCTTACAGGTGTTTCTGAGGCTCTGTTCATTTTTCTTTTTTCACTCTTTTCCTTAGACTGGACAATCTCTATTAACTTATCTTCAAGTTTGCGGATTCTTTCTTCAGACAGCCCAAATTTGCTATTAAGTCCCTTTAGCGAATTTTTCATTTCAATAATTGCGCTTTTCAACTCCAGAAGTTCTCTTTAATTTTTTTTTTTGTAATTGTGTTGTTGTTGCTGTTAATATTCTCTGTTGGTAAGACACCATTGTCATACTTTCCTTTGATTCTTAAGGCACGGTATCCTTTAGTTTTTTTAAACATATTTATAATAGCTGATTTAAAATGTTTGTCTACTAAAGGAAACATCTGTGCCTCCTTGGTGATATTTTCAGTTGGCTATTTATTTTCCTGTTCCTTTGCATAGCTTGTAAATTTTTGCCTACAATTAGACATTTAAAATAATATATGGTAACAACTTGAAATCAGATTCCCTCTCCCAAGGTTTGTTGTTGTTGCTGGGCTTGTTATTGTTTTTCTTGTGGCTGCCTTTTGGTTTAGCGAATTTCCTGAATGAATTCTGTTGATTCTATATTCCTTGCAGCGTGCAGGCCTTTATTTATTTATTTTCTTAAAGTTCTTATTTTTAAGTCTGGTTTTTGGGTGTTCACGCTTGGTTCAGTATCATTTAGTGGTGAGCCAATGATCCGTCTGAAGATTTCCCTGAATGCCTTGTCTTTATGTATCCTGCCCTTTGACAAGGAGAGCTGTGTCCGAAGGAACACATCAAACTTCAGGCAGTTTACGAAACAGCTTTAGCTCTCATATCTTGGGTGCACGGGGCCTGAAAGTCCACCAAGGTGAGTGACTGGGGCCTTCTTCTTTCTGAGGTCTTTCCCAAGCATGCACTCTGTGCAGCCTTCTAGACCCCCAAGAACATATTGGAGCTTTTCAAAGTTCTCAGTGGTTTTCTAGTTGTCCAGAACTTACTTTTAAACTGTTGTTGGTGTTGGCCAGACTCTTGATTCCTCTAACCAAAATCACAACCTTTGGCAGCTGATGTATTGCCACAAGATTGCTCTTGTTTTCGGTAGTGCCCTAGGGATAGTTTTTATGTCCCCCCTGAGCTGAGCCGGGGGTCAAATCAAAGAACCACAGCACCTTGGCAACGAAGGTTTCCCAGGTAGCTGCTAAAGTGGACAAAATGTTGACTGTGCTCTAGGGATGGGGCTTTTAACAGAACTCCAAAAGAGTCAGTCTTCTCCGTTAGCTTTGAGACTGTTGACTTTTCATGGCTACTGGGCCACCAAGCTGCGGAGGGAGAAAGGATAAGAATAACCCCAAGTTGAAGTGTGACAGGCACCACTGCCTTACTGAAGTTCAGTAATTTCTCTTGGATAGATGATTCCCAGTTCATTCGGTGGCTTTGGTACCTTTCCAGAATGCTGAGATGTTTGATTTTAGTTGTTTTGTTAGTATTTTTTGTTGTTTTTATGGGAGAGTGGTTCGCCAAGGTCCTCACTTTACCATTCCAGAAGTCAATCTCCCTTGAAAGCATTTTCATTTATTTATTTTTATTATCTTTATTTTATTTTTTTTTATTTTTAGAGAAAGAGTGTGAGCAGGGGAGAGGAACAGAGGGGAGGAGATAGAGATAGGGAGGGGGAGAGGGAGGGAGGAAGGGAAGGAGGGAGAGGGAGAGAGAGAGAGAGAGAGAGGGAATGAATCCCAAGTACGCTCCATGCTTGGCGTGGGGCCTGACGCAAGGCTCGATCCTACAACCCTGGGACCATGACCTGAGCCGAAATCAAGAGTAGGATGCTCAATTGCCTGAGCCACCCAGGCACCCCTTGAAAGTATTTTTAAAAGAGAAGTATTTTGGGGCGCCTGGGTGGCTCAGTCGGTTAAGCGTCCGACTTCGGCTCAGGTCACGATCTCGCGGTATGTGAGTTTGAGCCCCGCGTCGGGCTCTGTGCTGACTGCTCAGAGCCTGGAGCCTGTTTGAGATTCTGTGTCTCCCTCTCTCTCTGACCCTCCCCCGTTCATGCTCTCTCTCTGTCTCAAAAATAAATAAACGTTTAAAAAAAATTAAAAAAAAAAAGAGAAGTATTTCTGCAAGATGAGGAATGAACGCAGGACAAAGCAATGAGGTATACAAAGTAAAGGAGGGAACATAACTTAGAAAAGTATAATGTTACTTAAATTGGCAATGTGTCCCTCCTGAAAAAAAATGTGTATATTACAGACAACTTAGAAGTAATGCCCTAGATCAGAACCATGGCTGGGAAAAGGGATCTGGGATCTGGTGGGAGTTAGGAAAGACTGGACGGTGATGGAACCTGTCCTGTTTAAGGAAACATCTAGAGCTGTCAAGATTAAGAAACCGACAGAGGAAAGGATAAATATAACTAAGGGTCAAGGGTTAACTAGAGGAAAAAATATATATAACATAGTATTTTCTACAGAATAATTTTATCTTGTCAATAGGAAGCAAAAAAAATCCAAACTTTCCACACTTTCCTATTGAAGAAAGGAAATTTTGAACTATTGCGAATATGAAAAGGAGTAGAAAGGAGGTACAATAAATAGAAAACACAAAGCGAGACAGCAGAAATATGCCCGAAAATAAAGTTAATACATGCAAGTGAGGATGACTCAAACTCACAGATCAGAACACAGAGAATTTCTGAGTAGATATAAGAACAAGATACAATAATATATTGTTAGCAAGGATCATGTAAACAAAACTGGAAAACCAAGGTTAAAAAATCCTGGCACATTAAGAAAAGAACTTAACTCCAACCAGGGTAGCAATTTTAACATCAGAAGGAAAAAAAGAATTTAGGGTGAAAGTAAGGGACACATGGGGACTCCAGGGTGGCTCAGTTGGTTGAGTGTCTGCTTCGACTCAGGTCATGATCTCGCGGTTTGTGAGTTCGAGCCCTCACTGTGCGGAAGATATTGTCAGCATGGAGCCTGCTTTGGATCCTATGTCCCCCTCCTCTCTCTGGCCCTCTCCCACTTGTGCTTTCTCTCTCTCTCTCGAAAATTAAAAAAAAAACATTTTAAAAAAGAGGGGCACCTGGGTGGCTCAGTTGGTTAACTATGCAACTTCAGGTCATGATCTCACAGTTCGTGACTTTGAGCCCTGCATTGGGCTCTGTGCTGACAGCTCAGAGCCTGGAGCCTGCTTCACATTCTGTGTCTCCCTCTCTCTCTGCCCCTCCCCTGAGAGCACTCTGTCTGTCTTTCTCTCAAAAATAAATATTTAAAAAATATTTTTAAAAAGAAGGGACAAATGGAGAGGTTATATGCTAATAAGGAATAATAAATCCAAATGAAATAACAAACAGAAGCATATATACCTCCATCAATGTAGCCTTAAAATATATAAAGCAATAAATAGCTAACACGGGGAAATGGATACATCAATAATTATATTTGGAGGTCTTAGCACACTCTTTCAGAATATGATACAGCAAGCAGACCCAAAATAAGCATGATAGAACATTTGACTAATACAATTAATAATCTTGAGCTAAAACACACACACACACACACACACACACCCCTCTCTTTATACCTAACAAACAAAAAAATCTGCATATATTACAAAGTATGACCTTCGTTTCAGTTTCCAACTCTAATGGAATAAATTTACAATTTAGTAAAAATAGAACAATTACAAATCCCATGTTCCTAGGAAAAAATGAAAACGGCCTTTAGGCTGAAGGGGAAATGACAAGGGAAATCGTGAAATACTTAGAACTAAATTACGATGTCAAGGTTTGTGCTGAGTTGCAATGTCAACATTTGTACTAAAGCAATACCTAAGGGAAATTAAAATTTTTGACATTTATCGGAAAACAAGAAATACGGAGAACAAAAGAGGTGAGTGTGTAACTCAAGGCGGCAAAAAGCAACAGAGCAAACCTACGGAGATGAGAAGAAAGGAAGCAACAAAGCTAATGGCAGTGATGAAAGGAGAGAACAAAAACAATGGAGAGAATTAGCAAAACCTAAAGCAGGTCCTTTGAAAAGTCTAAACACAAATTTCTGATAAGAGTAGCTAAGCAAAAAGCACTGTGCTCAGCTAAGTATGGCTTGTTCATGCTTGTCAACTTATGGTTGCCAGACAGTTGTTTCTACTCTAAGGAAAGAAGAGGAGGAGGTGGAGCCTACAGAAGAGGAAGAGCCTATAGAGGACGTGGGGCCCATAAAGGAGGTGGAGCCTATAGGGAGTGGAGCCCCTAGAGGAGGTGGAGCCTATAGAGGGGGTGGAGCCTATTGAGGAGGTGGAACCTACAGAAGAGGAGGAGCCTATAGAGGAGGTGGAGCCCATAAAGGAGGTGGAGCCCCTAGAGGAGGTGGAGCCTACTGAGGAGGTGGAGCCTACAGAGGAGGTGGAGCCTACAGAGGAGGCGGAGCCTATGCCCAGGAAAGCAAAGACTTGCCCAGACTTCCCAAGCAGATTTCCACCTGCAAGGGAATCTGGGAAGGTAAGCGTTTCACTTGAACACAGCTGCTGCCAGGAACACGGTTTGGGTGGAGGAGAGAGAGGAATGGGCGGTGAGTAGGCAAACTGCAGTCACTTGAAAACTTTGGTAAAATGATACAGGAAAACATAAAACGGCATATGAGCTAATAGAGAACCGTATCAACGCTCGTTTATAGGAAAACTCGTTCTCCTGACTGCTGGCTACAGTTCTGCCATTTGTTGCCCAGACAAGTCTTATCTTATACAAGTTGTTCCATAAAATGGGAAATATAAAAGGGGAGGCTGGGATGACCATAAGGACAAAACTGGCCAAGAAAAGTGAAAGAGAAGAAAAGCAAAGGGAACATTAATGCAAAAGTCTTAAAGTATCGGTCAGCCAAATCCAAGACTGTATTTTAAAAAAAAACACATAATTTCTCAGGATCAAATAGGGCTCATCTAAGAGTTCATGGGTTAGTTAGGGGTGTCTGGGTGGCTCAGTTGGTGAAGTGTCTGGCTCTTGGTTTGGGCTCAGGTCATGATCTCATGGTTTGTGAGTTCAAGCCCCGCATCGGGCCCTGTGCTGACAGCATGGAGTCTGTTTGGGATTCTCTCTCCCTTCCTCTCTCTGCACCTCCTTTGCTCACTCTCTCTGTCTCTCTCAAAATAAATAAATCAGCCAAAAAATAATAATTCATGGTTAGTTAAAAATCAAGAGTATTTTGATGTAAAATTCACCACACAAATGGACTAGAGATGAAAAAAATCACATGACCTTCTCAGGAGATGCAGGAAATTCTTGATAAAGTTTGCGATGAAAATGTTACAAACACCAGGAAGAAGAGGGAAGTTGTTTTTTTTTTTTAACTTAGTAAAACCTTCAGTAAATATCATACTTAAAACTTTAGACGCATTTTTTTTCAAGATGCAAACATGGTTCCTTTCCCATTACTGTCCAATATGGTATTAGAAGTCCTTGCTTCTAAGTCCACACACTTCCTGCCTAGACAGTTGCAATGGTCTGTCCAAAACAGACAGCCCAGACCCCAAAAGCTCCCCCAACTCAGACCCATTGTTCACAATGCAACTGACAAGAGAGGGTCAAAAACTTTCAGCGCACCCCCCCCCCCGTGGCTGGTAAAACCTTCCTAGAAAGAGCATGATGTCCAGAGAAAGGACCATGGGATTTGCCGTGGTTGGGTCCGCACTCACTCCATGCTTCACCATCTAATAGTCCTGACGCCAGGCAGCTAAATCAACTAACCTCTCCCAGCCTCGGTTTCCCCTGCTGTGAAATGGGCATCAGTGTTGTCAGAATTACAAGCATTACCACGTGCAGAGAGAGCCCAGGGAGAGAAGGCACAGTTCCCTGAGGTAGGCATTCAGGGCATCCACAGTCTGGATCCCACCCATATCTCCAACCTTATTTTCCATGACTCTTCATGCAAAATCCACCTGGATTCCCATCGCGTCCCTGCCTCCGATCCTTGCTCCCCGGCAGGGAATAAACTCTCCACTTCTCTGAGCCAGCATCGAGATTGAGAGGGCGGCTCAAACAGACCTAGCTTTGAACTCTCGCCTTTCGGAACCTTAGTTAACTTCACCTGTAAAATGAGTTAATGCTCTGACTCAACGGGAAAATCTCTGCTGAGCTCTTAGCACAGATTCTCAGGACACTTGCCAGTCTGGGGGTGGGAGCCCAGATTTGTCCCTGAGCACCCCCTCGGCTGCGTTGCAAAGGTCACGCAGAAAACTACCAACGTTGGTATTTTCCAAAGCATCTTCCGGGAAATACTAGTTCTGTAAGATGGTGATTGGCATTACCTGGAAGAAGGTTGCGATACCACGTGGGTAAGGGGAATTACAGGCCCGACAGAGCGAAACGAGTTTGTTGACTACAGGGCTCTACGGAGCCTTGATTGCTAATATGTATTGCGAGTTTCTAAAGGGTGATACTAATTTCCATCATTTTCCCAACTAGGTAGCTACAGAATGCTTTTGAATGCTCACCCGGGCCCCCCACACTAGGATTAAGTGTTCTGCAAAACTCGCTTGGAACATAATGGTCGAAGTAAGCCTGAGCGTAAAGGTTAATGGCTCATTCAATATTTGCTTTCCTCTTTGATGGAAACAGGATACGTTAGAAGTCAGTGGCTGTGGCAGCCATAAGTCTGGGAGCTAAGAATTTCACTTTCTGTTGGTTTTAGGAAGCTTCACTGGCCTACTGGAGAGTTGATGGAGTAAAAGCCGTGACTCAAGTCTTTGGGACTCGGTCCTTCCTTCGGTGTGCCTCATGCCGTGAGGGTGTGAGTCACCTTCGGGGTGACTCATGCCTGCTTCATGGTCCCCACGAGGGTTCCTTCTGAGTGGCCCCAGCGCTCAACTATCCCATCTGCCCCAGACTTCCGAGGTACCACTTGAACTTCTCACTTGGTATTGTATCTAACGTGTCCTACCTTGCTCTGCTCGTGCACGTGTGTTCTGTTAGACCTTCTGGCTGGCCTTGTCCCTGGTTCCTGGGAGGTGGACTTAAGTCCTTGGAATTTTCCTGGTTATAGTCGTGCCTCTGTTCCTCATGACGGGCTGCTCAGAATGCACCTGTATTTATGCTAACGGGGTGCACCAGGATAGGGGCAGGCCATGCCAGAAAGACCAACCGCGTGGTTAGGAGTTTGGGGCTTTGGGCTGTATGATGTCAGCCTGACTTCTGGGGACGAGAGGAGAACTGAAGACCGAGATTCAAAGAATCACACCTCCGTAAAGAAGCCCCAGTAAAAACCACAGACGGGGCTGGGGGAAGGACATGACCCTCCATGTTAGGAGCCTTCCAGAACTCACCCCATACATCTTCTCTTCTGGATGATTCTGAGTTGCATTCTTTGGCTATAAGACTGTAATCATGAAGTATGGCACTTGGTCCTGAGTTCCAAGAATCGTTCTAGTGAATATTGAACGTGGTGGGGGGGGGCGGTGGGAAGCCCCAAATTTGTAGCCAGTTGGTCGGAAGTGAGGGTGGCCTTAGGGGGGGTCTGAAGTGAATTGGGGGCAGCGGTGTGCCCTTAACCGGTGAAATGTGGCCTGACTTGGGGGAAGCTGGTGTCAGAAGTCTCTGCAATGGTGTTGAGTGGAAGATACTAGACGTAAAATAATGCATCCCGTAGTCTTTAAAAATGCAAACCAGGGGCGCCTGGGTGGCTCAGTCGGTTGAGCGAGTGTCCGACTTTGGCTCAAGCTATGACCTCGGGGCTCCTAGGTTCAAGCCCCGTGCCGGGCTCTGTGCTGACAGCTCAGAGCCTGGAGCCTGTTGTGAATTCTGTGTCTCCTTCTCTCTCTGCCCCTCCCCTGCTCACTCTCTCAAAAATTAATAAACATTAAAAAAAATTAAAAGTGCCATTACCAGTTCATTGAAAAAAATCAAAAACACAAACCAATATATAGTGACGGAAAACAGCTCAGTGGCTATTTAGGACCAGGATGGAGGAAATTTTGGGGGTGATGGATATGCTATCTTGAATGTGGTGATGGTTTCATAGGTGTATATATGCATATATGTCAACATGTATCAAATTGTACCATTTAAATGTGTGCATTTAATTATATGTAAATAATACTTTAATAAAGCTAATTAAAAAAAAAAAGCTCAGCATAGTCCTCACCTGTCATGACCCTCTCCAGAACCTTCCATGGTTTACCCAAGTGTACAGAATCCAGACCTTCTGTGATCCGGCCCTAAGATATCTTCCCAGCCTCGCCTGTCAGCTCCGCGCTACACAAACGATATTATTTCTTGCTATTCCCCCCAAGTAGACCCCATGCGTTTGCCACCTCGGTCACTTTGTCTGTTCCCTCTGCCTAGAATGCCCTTCCCTGAGTTCCCACCCTCCCCGTGTAATCTTTCAGATCCTTAATAAACCATCACATCACTCAGCCTCCTCCTCTCCTCTTTTCTTCTCCTTCTTTCTTCAGGCTAAGCCACACTTAACTAACTTAAGTCCTTTCTTAAGCCAGGTCCTGGTTCCTCACCTTTTGTTTACATTAGGGAGAACAAACCTGTCAAGTTTTTATTTTGGTATTACTGTGTGTTCTGTCTACGGAGTAAGTTCCGTCTACCGCCCAGATTTCAAGTGATAGCTGCCTTCAATCTTCACATTGAATTTCCCTCCTTCCCCCCCCTTTTTTTTTTAATTTTTAAAATGTTTTCATTTATTTTTGAGACAGAGAGAGACAGAGCATGAGCAGGGGAGGGGCAGAGAGAGAGAGGGAGACACAGAATCCGAAAAAGGCTCCAGGCTCTGAGCCGTCAGCACAGGGCCAGACGCGGGGCCCGAACTCACGGACTGTGAGATCATGACCTGAGCTGAAGCCAGACGCCCAACCGACTGAACCACCCAGGCGCCCCAGGCAGAGGTAACTTTTTGCTGGTTATTGATACCCTAAAGCTTTTTAGGGAAAATTTTAAGAGAATAAATTCCCTGGAACCATGTCTGACCCAGTGAACCATCATGTGTTTCCCCTTCTCCAGCTATGAGACTTTTTTTTTTTTCTGCATTTGTAAAATGAGACGCTTCTAAATCTGATATCCCGCACTTACCTGATTATATAAGGTGGAAGAATTGGTCTCTGGCATCTGGCTTCTGGAATAAGGGGCCCTATCCGGGGGGGTTGGGAGGGTTTGAGAAGGTACCCCATCTAGTGGCTACCCACGGGCACAGCGTGGACCATCCGTGGCACCCTCACCCTACAGGGGCTGCCGCACCTGTTGCCACATGCCGACAATCTCCGTGGACTCTCGCGAGGTGCGGCATGTAAGATAGGCGTCCGAGGACGTGACATTGCCCTTGCTCTGATGGGCGTCTGGAAGGCAATTCTAGGGATCCTACCCCTGGGGACACACACGTTTGAGAGTAAGGATGAAAACGGACTAACCTGCGTCCGCTCTCCCCCAGCACATATTACGTTTCCCATCACCTCCCCTCATCGGAAACCTAAGTGCCTGGCTGTGAGTGTGGGCGCCTGTGTCTGGATGCGGACTTCCGTTTTTTGTTCTCGTTCTTACCTGCTCTCACCGCCCTCCCCGAATAATCTTCTAGATCCTTAAACCATCACATCACTCGGCCTCTGTGTGGACGCAGGCTCGTGCTTTCCGGACGCACGGGAACACACGTGACTCACGAAAGCCAGCAGCCCCCCTCCGCCACCTGAATCCTGCGGGTCCCCTTAGCTCTTCCTGGCACTTGCCAGTTTGAGCACGCCGGTGTGGCTGAAATCAATGGCACTGGGGTCAGTACCAGTAAAGCTCTTTGCTAACCTTACACACCAAAATACAACGAATAAGTGAACACTAAGGGCACATTTTTGTGAGTTTTGTTTTTTTTTTTTTTTTTAGCAAATGTATTCTTCCTCCATTATTTAAAAAAAAGATTGAACGGCCAAAAGTTAAATCTCCCCTTACCACAAAAGTAAAGAGAATCATGCATCGAGGTGATCCCGTGGGACTTCTGCACACACACTTGTTTTCTCTCTCCAGGCGCCCTGCAGCCCCAGGACCTTGTCCTCGGCAGGTGAGTTTTGTCCACCCCCCCGCCCCCCAGCCTCGGGCACCTTCCCCCGATCAGGGCATCGTGACCTGCCTCTCCGTCCTCCTAGCCTGAATGCTCCTCCCTCATGGCCTTCACGAGCCAGTCCCGTTCCGTCCCCTGCTCAGAGTCGCTCGTGCCGCTGGCCTCCACGACCAGCAGTTTCGAGTAGTTGATTCTCTGCTCCTGGGGCAGTGTCCGCTGGACGGACAGGAACAGGGCCAGCCAGAGCAACAGACCCACGCAGCAGGCCTGGTACAGAACGGCCAGGCTGAAGGACATCACCACGAAGCCCCCCGCAAAGCTGCCCAGGCTGGACCCGCCCCCGTAAAAGTGGCCTTGGAACATGGCACTCAGGGGCCTCTCCATTCCGGGAGAGGCCAGGTGCTCGACCGAGGCCTTCACCGCCCAGCCCAGAGCCCCGCTGCTGACGGCGCTCAAGGTCTGAGCGGGGAGGACGGACCACCAGTTCCAGAGGAAGGCGTAGTAGAGTAGCTGCCCGGCCAGACAGCCCAGCCCCAGCCCCACGGTGCCCACCCTGGTCAGTTTCCTAAGCACTGTCGCTCTGAACGGATGGACCACAACCTCCCCCAGCCAGCCCAGCGCCACCGAGAAACCCATGACCAGCTCGCTGCTCCCGCGGTCCTTCATGTGCCAGAACAGAAAGTTCTGTACCGTGCTGGTGGCGGCTCCTAACAGGAAGACAGTGAGGGCCAGGAGGGTGAGGCGGGGGTCGCCGGCCACCAGAGACAGCGCCTTGACGGTTTTGTAGCTGGGCTCCCGCCGCCTGCACGTGGGGACGGGAAAGGCGATGCTCACCAGGAAAGCCAGCGTGCTGACCAGTGAGTAGCCATAGAAGTGCAACACGCCCCGGGGGCCGTTTGTCACCAGGGAGCATTCCAGCCGTCCCGCCAAGGCTGCGATGCCACAGGCCCCCGTGGACATGCCCAGCAGCCTCCAGACCCACAGGCTTCTGTAGCGGTCCGTGGCGTCCACACAATCCAGGTACTCATAAAGGCTGTCGTCTGCCACCTGCTCCAGAGGGGCCGTCAGCAGCTCCCAGAACACCATGGACCCCAGGGAGAGGAAGAAGGTCCACCGCAGCCCTTCCGAGGACAGGCCAAGGGCCCGGGCGTGGCCCGCGGCCGCCGACCAGTTGGCTGGGCTTCCCAGCGCTGTACCTCCAGCAAGCAAAGGGAGGGCGGTCCCGCCCACCTTGAAAGCCCCTTCCCGAGAGGGAGCTTTCGCCCCCGAAGTGCCAGGATGGACAGCTAGGGACGTGGTCCTGGCTCCCTCCACGGAGCCCACGGCGTGGCCAGGAGGATGACCGGACGGCTCGTGGACACTTCCCGCGGGTCCTTTCCCCACGCCAGAGGCCTCCACGGTCCCAGGACTGCTCTTGGATGCGGGGCTGGGCGCCCCCGGCGGCTGGTTCGAGGCGAAGGTCCCGGTCAGCGCGGCCCCCGGTGGCGGCGCGGTGGGGGTGGCGCCGTCGCTGGCGTTACAGGAACCCGACCGCAGATCTCTGTCCAGCGGCGGCACCAGGACCAGCAGCAGGCTGGCCCCCACCGAGCCGAGCAGCGAGCCCATCAGAAGCACCCTCCTCTTCTGGTAGCTTTTGGCCAGGAAGGCACAGAAGGGACCCCAGAAGGCTGCGACCAGGTGCTTGGTCCCCATCAGGATGCCCACCCAGGGCGCGGCCAGGCCCAGCTGCCTCAGGTAGAGGGTCAGGAACGGAGTCACGCAGGCGTCCCGGACCCCGCACACCAGGTGGAAGAGCCTGGCCACCCCCAGAGCCCGGCTGACGTCCCACTGGGGGTTGGCGCTCATGGCTGCCCGGCTCCGTCAGTCCCGGGCGGGCGGGCGGCGGAGCTGGGCGCGGGGCGGGCGCGGGGTCACGGCCATGGGCCGGGAGGGGGGCGCGGGGCGCGGGGCGAGCGGGGAGCCCCCTCCGGCCTCGGGCCGCGGTCACCGGGTCAACGGCCGCCACGCCCACCCACCCCCTCCACGTCCGGCCGCCGCCCCGGAAGTAGCCCCGCCCCCTGACGCCGCACCTGGGGGGCGGGGCCGGCGCACCTGCGCGCCGCACCTGCCGGGCCCGCAGCCCCTCCCGCCGTGCGCGCGTGAGCGAGGGTGGCGGCCGGTGGCCGGCCCCGGGTCCCCCGAGAACCTGAGTCAGTTCTCTGAGTCGCTTCAGGCGAGGAAAACTGGGGGCCGGTGGGGGGGGGCGGGGAGCGGGGATGCGATTCACGATAGGACCTACCTGTTACCCTCAGGGACCGTCCCTGTCCACCCTCACTGACAAATCCCACGCGCTCCGCACACTCGCGCTCCCCTCCCCTGCTTTATTTTTCTCCGCAGCACGCATCACCACCCAGCGCACTACCGGTTTCTATTTCGCGCGTTTCTCTCGTTTCTTGTCTGGGTCCATCAGAGGGAGAACTCCAGGAAGGCAGCTATTTTCGTCCCCAGGGCATAGAGCTGTTTCCTTGGATGCCAGCTGCCCCCGGGGGACAGACACTATTGGTGACACGGGTCTCTTCAGTGGGGACAACCCCCAGAGAGCAGGGCTGGGTCTTGGGGTAGTCCCCTGCCCCCCACCCAGGCAGCCGTCCCGGCCCCTGGAACAGTATGTACGTAGTGGTTAGTTTCAATCCACATCTCAGGGAGCTCAGTTGTCCAATTTGAGGGCACACCTCCCAGAGGCGGTGAGCTAACATTTGGGGCAGCAAATACAAACAGGTCAACAATCTTAGATCAACAGAAGTGTTTTCATTAATTGGCCTGATAGATACTGGCAGAATTTCACTGATGACATTAGTGGTGTCTGAGTCCCATGGACTGGTTACCATTTTGCTGGAGGCCTTTCGTCTCTGGGCAAGCATTTATAAGAATCTAGAGAGTCAGGTTGTCCGGCCCTTTGAAATGGTGTTGTGGGCTTTACTCCCAAGTGGTCCAATGTCCGCCTGCTGATTCGGTGACCCTTTCGTGCAAGGTTTGCTCAGAGCACCTAATTTGGCTGGGGTGGGGGTTGAGGGGGGTGGCGATTTGCCCACACAGGTCAGAATGTGTAGGGGACTTTGGTCTATGACTTGCTTTCGTCGTGAGCTGGTGGATTCTTGCAGGAGGAGCCCAGAGATCTCACCCAATTCGAACAGCTGGTAAACTCGCAAATGTTTACTTAAAGATCCTAATAATTGAGAATGCCCAAACTGATACAAATCAGCATCCGTCACGCCAACGGCAGGAAACTAAATGTAGCCACCTCCAGGTAAACCCACTCAAATCCAGTGATATCGGTCATTTCTGGTTTGAAACCCCCTCAGTCTCAGGCTTGCCCCTAATCCCTCTCTCCCCAGGTTCTGCAGGGGGGCAACTACAGTGGAAGAGTTCACATCCATCCACTCCTTGGTCTTCATCGATCCAGAGCTGGAAGGCACTCTGTCATGCTGGTGTCCCTTGGACCCACCTGCCTAGACCCCCAGGCAGCCCCTCTTGCAAGGGGTCTCGCAGACTTGCCCCCCACTGCTGGGGCGATGAGGCCAAAAGTAAAGTGCCTCCCTCTCTACTCTTGGATCCCCTCCTCCCACCATCCCCTGGGGCCCTGCCCAGGCAAGAGACATGACCTCAAGTCCATGCTTTTGTGTTTTCTCTGTTACTTTTCTTCCCACCCTACACCTAGTCCCGAGGGTGAAGAAACTGGTCTGTGTCACCGAACTTCCCTATGTTGCATCTGGATACACGTTTTAGAACTCGGGGCGCCTGGGTGGCTCAGTCGGTTAAGCGTCCGACTTCTGCTCAGGTCATGATCTTGTGGTTTGTCAGTTCGAGCCCCACATGGGGCTCTGTGCTGAGCTCAGAGCCCGGAGCCTGCTTGGGATTGTGTGTCTCTCTCTCTCTGCTCCTCCCCCGCTCATGCTCCCTCTCTCTAAAATATAAACAGCGAAAAGATTTTTTTTTGAATCCAGATGTCGCTAGGTATTAGATAAAAGCAAAAGTACTTTAGTGTGTTTATTGGAACTGACGATTTCCTCTCACTCGGGAGAGACACCTGCCTGGGAATGCAGGACGAGGAGGTGGCTGGAAGGAAGAAAAGGAACAGACTCTCGGAAGGGAGAGGCTGCAATTATCTTTGCCTGCTTCCCATCCCCCACCCTCCCCCCCAGGCCACAGGGCCCTGGCCGACACAGCATCTCTCACTGGGGGCGGTTTAAGGGCCGAGGGGGGATCTTGAGCCGCACAAGTGGGAATTGAAGATCAGTGGAGGCGTGGACATTTGTGCACGGAGCCGGGTCTTGCTTGCGTGTGTGCAGCTTTGCTGGGACCTTCCTGGGGCCTGTGTGTGGGCCCTGCTCCATCACCTGCCACGGCCCAGTAAGCGCCCTATGCTCCGGTCACGCGCTGGCTCCCACTCACAGCCAGAAGCCACCCAGGGCAGCCAGGCCTCGTTCCGGCGGCCGGCGTGAGTGTTCGGAGGCTGGTGGGGTAGTGTGTCCATACTCTTGGGCCTGGGCTCTCAGACTCGGCGCTTCTGCTGCCCCTGCGGGCTCACTGGACGATGCCGGAGAACGTGTTGATGGGCATTAGAAGGGGCTTGGGCTTGGCTTTGGTCCCTTCCACCCCCTGCCCGTGTGAACCGAGCTGTGACGCCTCGGACTTGTGGGCCTCGGAACATGGCTCTGGGCAGGGAGAGACCTCGAATCTGTGGGTGGAGAGAGGCCAGCTCAGGAGACCCATCTCTGGGGTCAAATCTTCCCCGGGGGGGGGGGTTTTGAAGGTAGACCCTCTATTACAGATTGTACAGAGGAGGCCTCATGGAGAGAGGAGGGAGTCAGGACAAGGACAGAGCAGCCTGGGCGGGGTGGGGGTGGGGTGGACACCGAGAGAGGAGGCGTGCCTGCGCAGTCACTCGGTGTATGCCTTCCTTACCCAAATACACCGCCCCAGGGGAAACCTCTAAGCAGCCCCAGGTTAACCTTTGTGGGAGGGACTGTGCCAACACAGGGGGTCAGATCTGTGGCCGCGGGCCGAGTGTATGTAGAGGAATCTCCGGAAACTTAAATGGCAGGGGCTGGCCAGACTCAGCCACTCATTAGTTCCTCTCCCTGGATTCATGGGAAGTCACAGGGCAGTGGCCTAAGTCCATCCCACCGGGGACACCTGCCCGGCCACAGGGTCTGCCTGCGACAGGTGTCCCGGGCTAGAGGCAGGAGATAGGAGGGGCCGGCTGCCGCTCACGTGTGCCCCGTGGGGCATGCAGGGGTGGCGAGGCCCGGCCTCACCTGACCACGTCCTTGAACGTTCGCCGACTGTCCTTGTCCAGGAGCAGCGTCAGGAGCCTCTGGTCCTGGCTCCAGGTCTGGATGTTGGCCGTCCGGAAGGTGTTTGTCACCATCTGCAAACAAGGAGAGCTCGTGCGAGTGTCACCTTCGTGGCAGATGGCCTTGCCAGCACCTCCTACCCTCCCCGGGGTCTCTGTTCAGTGCACGGGGTCCCCAACTCTCTTCCTGCAAGTGACTTGGAGCAGTGACAGTATTCTGCAGAAACTGTGTCTGGGCTGCCCCGGCCCCCAGGTGTCTCGTCATTTCTGCCGTTGTCCTAAGTTTCGACAACCTAGATCTTGCCAAGTTATCAAGGTACCTGAGACCTCCATAGCACGGGTGTGTATATTACATGTGCAATTTTGGCGGGTGGGGGGGGTGGGGAATATTTCAGGGATTTTAGGAGTCCTGACCGCTGTCCTCAGAGTTGAATTACATACGAAATGATTTCCCTGGTGCCGAGATAGAGGGTCTAGGAAGCGGCCACCTACCCTCATGACGCAGACCAGCCCTGTATCTGTTTGCACCATGGAACTGTCTAGGGACCAGGCACAGGTGGGAAGGCATCTATTCCCTGCGCAGGAAACCTGGGGCAAAGGGCTTCCTGCCTTCTATGCTCCAAAGCCCTGCGTGGCTTCTCTAGAAAGTACCCAGGACCAAAGGAAAGCAGCCAGCAGGCTCTAATCCCCTGACCCGAGGGGCTGCCCAGAGGGAGGGGACCTCTCGGGAGAGGATTGGGAGCATCTTGCGTTCCAGGTGGGGCCTTCAGAGGGACTTTCCGGGTGGCTGGCCCACTCTACATGCAGACAGCAGCTTTGGGGGGCTTGACCCCCCCCCAACATTCTGGACCTCTAGAGTTCATCTTGCTCAAGAACTCTCAACCCTGGAAATCACCTTTCCCAAACAAAATTAGAGATTCCTACTGACATGGTCTGGACTTGAGCCCAGGCACAGGCATCTTTAACAAACTCCCTTTTGCAGGCAGGATGGGGACCATGGAGCCAATCCAGCTTTTCCCTGTGTTAGAGCAGAGGTACAAGCAGCAGCCGAAACTGGGTGGAGGTGGGGGTGGGGGTGGGGGTGGGGAGTCAGGCACGTCTGGGCATTTCAGCCGAACATTCGTCGGAGTTGGGGTAGGACGCTGACCAGGATGCTAGTTGGACAACCATGAGCATCCGTGGCCTTCCAGAAGTATCTGGAGAGACTGCAGGGAGGCTAAATTCCTGCGTGGGCTGGGGGGTGGGGAAAGCCAGATGCATTACGATGGCTTAGGGGACCCCGCTTGAACTGACCCCAGCTGGTGAGGGAGAAGACTGAGGTCTGGAGGGATTGATCGTGACCTTCTGAAGCTTTCACAGTAGTAGGCGTGGGAACCAGCTCCCTGACTCCCCACTCAGTGCTCTTTCTCTGCGTCAGGCTGTTCTAGGTATCTCCCAGCAGGATCTGGGCCTGCCTGACCTTGCCCCCCAGATAGCCAGCGGCGGTCTTTGGGCCTCCTTCCACCTGCCTGCCGTGCACACAGAGGCCTTCATTTCCCCCTTGTGGTCTGCGTGCCTCCCCACACCCGACCCTGCCTGGCTTTGGCCCTGTGACGACCACGGGGCTTTTGGATTTCATTCTATGGATGCGGCCCTGGAGGTCGGTTGAAAGGGCGAGACTCCGTATTTGCAAAAGGTCTCAGCCTCAGCTCGTTAGGGGCTGAGCAAAATGCTGCTATTCACGGTTCACTGTCAGGGGCTTCCTGCCTCCCATGCCCCCAAAGCCCCAATTCTACCATTCCTCCCTTATTTCCCACCGCTTTCCTCTATCAAACTTCCCAGCCAGCCCAATGAGTCTCATTGCTGCCCCTTAAACTCACCAATCCAGCCACACTGCCCTTGCCCTGCTGTTCTCCAAGCGGAGAACACCCTCACCCCAGCTCACCGCGAAGCTCCCCTACCACGCGGTGTTCGTCTAGCCGTTCGTGCAGAACACATAACTGACCGGCCTGGGTTCCAAGAGCAAAGCAAAGCACCTGGCGCTTCCTCCAGCAAATCAGTGCGGGGGTAAAAGGAAACACGAAGGGGTGGTAAGTTTAGAGTCTCAAAAAGCCTACAGGCAGGTTGTTTCAAGAGGTCATGAGACATAGGAACTGTTAGGGGTGCCTGGGTGGCTCGGTCGGTTAAGTGTGGGACTTCCGATTTCAGCTCAGGTCATGATGTCACTGTTTGTGAGTCCAAACCCCGAGTGGGGCTCTGCACTGACAGCTCAGAGCCTGCTTGGGATTCTCTCTGTTCCTCCCTCGCCTGCTCTCTCTCAAAATAAGTTAAAAAAAAAAAAAAAACTTAAAGAAAAAGAAACCCTTGTAGGGAACGGACTTGGGAAGAGGAAATACAGGAGTGTAAACGGGGCCACCTTGCAGCCTACTTGAGGCTTAGGTACAGAGCTGTCCAATAGGAAGGAGGTGTGCCCTCAGCACACGTGACCTCTCAGCCAATCAGAGCTCTCCTACAGTAGACCTGTTGGTGCAGAGAAAATGCGCGCATGCGGGTTAGGGATGAGGTCCTGGAGAGGTGGGGACAGACTAGCGGGCTCAGCAGAGGGCACCTACCGGGGGCCAGACAGCTCGCACTGAGTGCTGGGGAGGATGGGGAGGACCGGGACCAGGGCACTCACAGTCCATCGCTGTACAGCGATCATGCCCCTTACAGTGTTGCCCATGCCCCCATGGCTGTGACCCCAGGGCCGTGTGGGTGCACAGAGAGGGGCACCTAGCTTACCCAAGGTGGGGGGAGGGGTGAGCGTCAGGGAGGGCCTCCTGGAGGAAAGGACCCCTGAGTTTCCTTTTGAAGGAGAAATACGAGCTATGGAAAGAGGACGGGGAAGAGAAAGGTAGGAACAGGTTTCAGACCAGGCACGGCGCACCGCACGAGCAGGACACAGAGGTGTGTCTGCAGGGACTTTCGCACGTGCTGTGTGGCAAAGGGTCTGCAGACACAGGCCGGAGTTGCTTATGGAGCCGAAGGGAGCCATGCTACGCAACACTGAAGAACTTTCCTGCCCTTCGGTCATACAGCCTGGGAAATGACAGAGGGGTTTTAAGCATAGGCAGGTCCGAGTTTTATTTTATTGATTTCTTTTAAGTTTATTTCTTTATCTTGAGAGAGAGAGAGACAGCGAGAGAGAGAGAGAGCGAGCATGAACGGGGAGGGGCAGAGAGAGAGGGAGGGAGAGCATCCCCAGCAGGCTCCGTGCTGTCAGCGCAGAGCCCCACTTGGGGCTTGAACTCACAACGGTAAGGCGATGATCGGGGCTAAAATCAGAGTTGGTCGCTTAACCAACGGAGCCACCCAGGTGCCCCTCGTTTAGAAATACCGCTCAGGCAGAGATGTGGAGGTGGGCTTAAGGAGCATTGCGGTGGCATCAGCGAGGAGGCTACTGTGTTTGTCCCACAAAAGGGGATGGTGGAGGTCTGGACCGAGGGTGACCAAACCTGTCCTGGTGTGCCCGGGGCTCTCCGGGAGTTAGCACAGAAGGCCGCGCACCCCAGGAAGCAGTCCTGAGTCCCGGGCAAATTCGCGTGGTTTGTCAACCTAAGTGGCTCCAAAGGAGGGAGATGAGGAGAAGGAGAAAGTTCGAGAAGTGTTAAGAGAGAAAACCAGCAGGACAGGGGAAAGCGAGGAAGACGAGGCATCTGAGGGGACTCCCAGAATCCTGGCAGAGGTGATGGGTTAATGATGGTACCATTAAATGAGAGGCCGGCCATAGCGGGGAGAAATGACATGAAAATCATTCTTAGCACATATACAACTCTTTCTTGGTCACATACTCTTTTGAGAGCTTTACATGTGACAGTCATTCCTTCCCCACAACAACTGGTTAAGGTCTATTTTATGTTATTATTATATTACCTACTCTTATTATTACCTATCTATTATCTATTACCAATACTATTATTATTGTCCCCATTTACAGATGATGAGATTGAGACATAGGCAGCCTGATTAACTTGCCTGAAGTCACATAGCTGGTAAATGGCAGAACCGAGTTCCGTACCCAAGCAGCCTTGGTCCGGCTCTGGAGAGCTCTTAGCCAAAGTCTTGGCTTTGTTTTTGTTTTTTTAAAATTTTTTTTTAATGTTTATTTATTTTTGACAGAGAGAGAGACAGAGCATGACTGGGGGAGGTCAGAGAGAGAGGGAGACACAGAATCCGAAGCAGGTTCCAGGCTCTGAGCTGTCAGCACAGAGCCCGACGCGGGGCTCGAACTCACGGACCACAAGGTTAAGACCTGAGCCAAAGTCAGATGCTCAACCAACTGAGCCACCCAGGTGCCCCCTGGCTTTGGTTTTGAATATCTTGTGTTTGGGGAGTTGTGGGACATCCAGTTCATGCTGAGTTGAGTGTAGGGTCGGAAACTCAGGGCGCGACTATCAGGAGATACAGATTTGGGAGTCCTTAATACATTGGACTCAGACCACACATGTGGGTTAGCTAGTCCAGGGAATGAGAAAAGAAGTGGGCCATGGATGGAAGTTGAGAACAGTAGCTATTTAAGAAACTGGTTTAGGAAAAAGAGCCCAGGGAAAGAGGCCAAAAAGTCACGGTCAGATATGTAGAACTTTGAGAAAGTGGTGTCTCCAAATTCACAGATTTAGGGAATTTAAAGACTCGGAGAACAGGGCATCAGTTCTGGTGGTGGAACTCATTAAAAATTGATCAAAGTGGGGGGCAACTGGGTGGCTCAGTTGGTTGAGCGCCCAACTTGTGGTTTCGGCTCAGGTCGTGATCGCAATGGTTCATGGGTTCCAGCCCCACGTTGAGCTCTGCGCTGATATGTGGAGTCTGCTTAGGATTCTCTCTCTCTCTGCCTCTCCCCTGCTCATGCTCTCTCTTTCTCTTTCTCTCCTCTCCAATAGATAAATTAAGTAATTAATTTAAATAATTGATCAAAGGAATAAAAACCTAGAAAAATTGCCTATGACAGTGTTGGAAGCCAGCTTTATTGGCATATCAACATATACGTGGGACTTTAAATATATATTTTTTCAATTTAAAGGTAATCATGACAGAAAAAAATAGCATATATAGTTTGCAAATTGTCAGAGGGGGAAAATAAGCTAACAGAGCTTAAGTCCCTCCCTACCCCCAAACAGCAAAAGCATTACAAAAATCAGAAAGCACAACATAAGACAGCAGAAAAAGATCAAATAGTGCGTAAAATTAGTGTTGGTGGATTAAACTATAAATCGGTAAAAAGCACAGACTTTCAGACTGAGTCAGAACAAACTCCGACTGTATGCTATTTACAAGAGGCATATGTAAAATAAAATAAAAATGTTTTGGGGCGCCTGGGTGGCGCAGTCGGTTAAGCATCCGACTTCAGCCAGGTCACGATCTCGCGGTCCGTGAGTTCGAGCCCCGCGTCGGGCTCTGGGCTGATGGCTCAGAGCCTGGAGCCTGTTTCCGATTCTGTGTCTCCCTCTCTCTCTGCCCCTCCCCCGTTCGTGCTCTGTCTCTCTCTGTCCCAAAAATAAATAAAAACGTTGAAAAAAAAATTAAAAAAAAATGTTTTAAAAGTGAAGGATGAAAAAAAATAATAAAAAAATAAAAGTGAAGGATGGGGTGCCTGGATGGCTCAGTCCGTTAAGCACCCAGCTCTAGATTTTGGCTCAGGTCATGATCTCACGCATGGGTTCGAACCCCACATCAGGCTCTGTGCTGACAGTGTGGAGGTTGCTTGGGATCCTCTCCTCCTCTCTCTACCCCTCCTCTGCTCACTCTCTTGTGCTCTCAAAGTAAACAAGTAAACTTAAAAAATTTTTTTTAAATAAAGGGATGAGGATTTCTGATTTCAAAATGGCAGAGTGTATATTTTCTTGTTCCTTTCCTCTTATAATTTGCCTTCAAACAAGGAGCTGCAGAATGTCCATCGATGGATGAATGGATAAAAAAGATGTGGTATATACATACAATGGAATATTACTTGGTGATCAAAAAGAATGAAATCTTGCCATTTGCAACTACATGGATGTAACTAGAGGGTATTATGCTAAGTGAAATCAGTCAGTCAGAGAGAGACAAATATCATAGGACTTCACTCCTATTTTGTGATAAGACACAAAACAGATGAACATAAGGGAAGGGAAGCAAAAATAATATAAAAACAAGGAGGGGGACAAAACATAAGAGACTCTTACATACAGAGAACAAACTGAGGGTTGCTGGCAGAGTTGTGGGTGGGGGGATGGGCTAAATGGGGGAGGAGCATTAGGGAAGACACTTGTTGGGATGAGCACTGAATGTTATACATAGAGGGTGAATCACTGGATTCTACTTCTGAAATCATTATAGCACTACATGCTGACTAACTTGGATGTAAATTAAAAAACAAACAAACAAACAAACAGGTGTGTTTTTCATGAAACTAGAAGACACCCAAAGCCCTAAAGCATGACATTTGAGGACAGAGGGAGGAAGGTCCAACACAAGGATCAAAACTCTGGAAAGCTTCTGAACGGGAGGCCGCATATCCCTCAGATAGTGGTGATGAGATAGAGCCCGAATAAAGGGAACGCACTGGAAGTTCTACAAGCAACGGTTAGATAGTTTCAAGTGCCCACTTCCAGCCTGAGCAGCCAAGCAATGAAACTCTCCCCCTGCCACAGACACCACAGAAGATGGACCAGAGAGACTCTGGACTTGGGGACACCACAGTTGGAGGAGGACGGTGTGAACACCATCCGTGTACTGTTGTCCAGGTAGATGGGCTACATGAATGTCTGCTCACTGAATGGTGAGACCCCTAATCCCCTTGCCTGGCCCAGCCCCAGAGTACAGACACCAGCAGGCCTACTCCCCTTTAGCCCCCAAGGCAAGAGTCTGAAGGACCCTTTTCTGGGAAAACAAGACTGTCCTAACAATGAGACTTGAACATACTGACATTTGGGTTTCCCCAGGGAAAGGTCTATGGCCTTCGGAATGCCCACCATTGACTCAACTTTTTAGTACCTCAGTCTTTTTTTCCCCCCAATTTTTTTTTTGAAGTTTATTTATTTATTTTTAGCAATCTCTACACCCAACGTGGGGCTTGAACTCATGATCCAGAGATCAAGAGTTGTAGGGTCTTCTGACTGACCCAGCCAGGTTCCCCTAGTGCCCCACTCTTAAATTTGAACATCAGCCAAGGATCACCAGATTTTTGGAGACAGCATTTAATGTTAAAAAGAATACTAATAAAATGAAGAAAGAAAGAAGAGAGACCCAAACAAACAGAAGGAATTTACAGGAAATAAATACAATGTAGGGGGCAGAAGAAAATTTCAAATAAACCACAGTTAATTAATATCTTCAGAGAAAGCAGATACTGCATCGATGACACAAAAATCAAATGATATTAAAAAATGAATAACCAGAGGGTCGCCTGGCCAGCTCAGCTGGTAGAGAGTGCGACTCTTGATCTTAGGGTTGTGAGTTTGAGCCTGAGCCCCACGTTGGGTATAGAAATTACTTCAAAATAAAATCTTTAAAAAAAAAGAAGAATCAGAAAACAAGAAAAAAACCTTGAAGTTTAAACATTCAGTGAGTTTGAAGAAAACTCTCAAAACTTGAAGAAAGAAAGAGAAGGATGGTGAGACAGAAAAGATTAGAAAATCAGAGTATCCCTCTAGATCTAACACCCAGCTCTCTGTAGTTCCAGAAAGAAATAACAAAGAAACAGAGGAAGGAAATAATTTTTAAAAACTACATTAGAAAATATGTTAGCACCAAAAGATGTGTCTCCAGATTAGATGATGTCTTTTTTTTTAATTTTTTTAATGTTTGTTTATTTTTGAGAGACAGAGAGAGACAGCATGAGCGGGGGAGGAGCAGAGAGAGAGAGGGAGACATAGAACATGAAGCAGGCCCAAGGCTCTGAGCTGCTAGCACAGAGCCTGACGCAGACGGGGCTCGAACTCACGAGCTGTGAGATCATGACCTGAGCCAAAGTCGGATGCTTAACCGACTGAGCCACCCAGGTGCCCCTAGATGATGTCTTTTAAAGATCCACAATAACGGGGCGCCTGGGTGGCTCAGTCGGTTGAGCGTCTGGCTTCAGCTCAGGTCATGATCTCACAGTTTGTGGGTTCGAGCCCCACATCGGGCTCTGTGCTGACAGCTCAGAGCCTGGAACCTGCTTCTGGTTCTGTGTCTCCCTCCCTCTCTGCTCCTCCCCCACTCATGCTCTGTCTCTCTCTTTCAAAAATAAATAAAAACATTAAAAAAAATTTAAAGATCCACAATAATGAATGAAAACGATTCCACCAAGGCATATGCTTGTGATATTCCAGAACCTTTGATGAAATGAAGCCTCAGAGGCTTCTAGAAAGGGAGAGAAAGGAACAGCACAAGAAGTTATCATATTTTTCAGCAGCAGTGCCAGAAACTAGAACATTCAGGTTTGAACAAACTGAGATCCCATTGACAAAATCAAAGCCATACTGGGAATGTGGACCAACCTTTCCTATTTTGGATAGATGAAGTAGACAAAAAAAATGCTTAATTGCAGATTAGAGTAATATGGTGTGTCTGACCTAATAATTATATGCCATATTTTGCATTCTGTAGACAAAAAAACACACGTGTCTCCCTTCAGTTATCACAGGATATTTAAAAATTGATCATGGACCGGGCAGTGAGGCTAATGCCATAAATTCTAAAGTTGAAGTTGTGTGGGTCAGAGGCTTTGGTTGTCTCGGGGGAATTTAGTAATCTCAGGAATCAAGGGGCTTGGGTGTCAATAGCCATGGGTGCGGGGGACAACCATGGGCTCATATGAGGCAGGGATTGGGAACTGAGATCCACCCCCCCCCACCCCGCCCAAGGACTCTTGAACACTATGCTCTCAGCAAAACACTCTATTAGAAAAAAAAATTGCAGCCTGTGCTATGAATGAGGAGGACAAATATTCCCTGGGAATTCTTAGCCACAAGTCTGTCCTTAGGTGGATCTGGGGTCTGGGAATTTCTGAGCCAAGAAATTAACTCAAAATATGGGCTTGGGCTGATAATATCCCGGGGGCCCGTGGCTAAGGCAAATACAGAATTTCTCTAGAAGGTCGCGTTTTCCACCCAGATTTCCCACAGACAAAGCCCCAACAGGTAGGGAACACACCTGGAAAACATACCTCCAGTTGAGGAAACATACAAAGAATTAAGTTGCCACGGGGTTCAGTGGACCCAGTAAATGCAGGGATTAAACTCCCGATAAGTACAGATAATGTAACTATATACATCAGACTATAAAGTGACAATCTTTAAAATGAGCAAAGAAAAAAATAAAATGAGCAAAGAAACATAAGAAGGAAAAAAACTGTATTATTAAAGGAATAAGCATGTCATTTTGATTCTTTTTTTTTTAATGTTTATTTATTTTGAAAAAGAGGGTGGGAAAGGGTAAGGGCAGAGAGAGAGAGGGGAGGAGAGAGAGAGGATCTGTGCTAACAGCAGAGAGCCTGATGTGGGGCTTGACCCCACGAACTGTAAGATCATGACCTGAGCTGAAGTCAGACACTTAACTGACTGAGCCACCCAGACGCCCCTCATTTTCATTGATTCTCTCCCCACCCGCATGTTTTAACATCTCTGAAATTAGGAACTATTTTGCAACCCAGGTGATAAGAAAGCATTGCTTGTACTTCAGGAAACATTGTCTCCTTCTGAGCGGTGTGTACAATTATGGTCTCTCTTTAACTTGATGAAACATAATGTTTGAAGAAGAATCAGGTGCCTTTAATGTGTGATCATAGCAGGGGCGGAAATCATCAAAGGAAAGTAACTGGTAGTTTTTGCTTCATCAAAATATAAATCTATTTTAGGTAAAAAACAAAGAAACAAACCCATAACACCAAAAGACAAACTTGAGAAAAAAATATTTCTTAAAACACGTGACAAGGGCGTTTGGTGGCTCAGTCAGTTAAGCACCCGACTCCTGTCCGCTCAGGTCATGACCTCATGGTTTGTGAGATCGACCCCTGCATCAGGCTCCGCACTGTCAGCTTGGGATTCTCTCTCTCCTTCTCTCTGCCCCTCCCTTGCTCTCTCTCCCTCTCTCTCTCTCAAAATAAATAAACATTTACAAAAATATGACATAAGGGGTTAATATTCTCATATCATAAAATAGAGACCACAATAGTAACATCACATGAGAACATAAACAGAAAATACACAAATGAAGAAATAGAAATTATCACTGTGTAGAAGAAACTCTTCAACTTAATTGGTAATCAAAGACACACAAATGGAAATAATGAAAATCCTGACAAATTTACAAGGAGGAAAAAATTAGTCCACGTGTTAATTGTGCAGCAAAATTGACCCTCTCAAACATCATGGAGGGCAATACATCAAAATATATCAAAAGTCCTAACATATGGATGCCATTTGACTGAGTGAGCTCACTTTTAGACATTTGTTAAAAAGGTTTAACTGTGATTTTTAGTACCTATTTATCCCTATGCATGTTCCTTGCAGTATTGCTTACAATTATTATAATTATATAACTATATAATTATTGCTTATAATACGGAAACATGAGAACTCACCTAAATGTATTATAAGCAAATCAGTTAAATAACCACACGGACCTATATAGCCATCATAGGAGAAATATCGACCGTAACATATTTAGTGACATGAACAAGATCTCGCCCAGGCAGACTCACAAAGCCTTAGTATATTTTGGAATAGAAACGTCAAGTTTTTACTCCGTACTTTGATAGTATGTAGCGATCAATTAAGTTAAAGACATACAGAAAACAGGCTGGTGCTTGCACCTCGAAATAGTAACAGTCATTCCCTTCTAGAAAATGGGACTAGAAGTAGATTTGCTTCTTTGTGGGGTGTTTTGTTTTTTGTTTGTTTGTTTTTTGCATTTCCCCCAAATCACTGAACTTTTCTTTACAGGTTAAAACATTACTTTTTTTTTTTTAAGTTTATTGATTTATTTTGAGAGAGAGAGAGAGAGCAAGCAGGGGAGAGGGTAGAGAGAGGGAGACAGAGAATCCCAAGCAGGCTCTCTACTGTCAGCACAAAGCCCGACGCGGGATCTCAAACCCTGAGATCGGGACCTGAGCCGAAGTCTGACGCTTCACGGACTGAGCCCCTCAGGCGCCCCTAAAACGTTATTTTTAAAGGGGAAGATAAACAGTGAGGACCAGAAAGACAGCTTTGGTCTCAGCGACCACGGAGGCGACTTTGCCACCGTGGGGAGGGTGTTACCCAGATGATAGCGGGGAGGAGAGTTTTTGGCGGGAGACTGGAAACTAGGATGGAGAAGACCAGAGCACGTCTCCAGGCCACGAGGGAGGAGAGGTAGAGAAGGTCCACGCTGGAGAAAAGGAACTAGCATAGATGAATAACGAATAAAAGCCCAGAAGACAGGCAAGAGAAGGGCGTTGGGGTACAAGGGCAGGGGTCTGCTCCCATGGACGCAGGATTTATTCCAGAAGCACTCAGCCACTGAGCATACGGACTGAGTAGCGAC